>NC_092135.1:104222963-106722963 GCF_043159975.1 Macaca nemestrina
AGCAGCTACAACCTGGGATTTCAATGAAAAAAAAAAAGTGTGTATTTGTATTTATTTGTAATTATAAGCAACTCAATATATAAAAATGTTAAATTATATAAAAACATTAAATTATATATTTGATAACAGGCAAAGAACAAGGTATTTTTTAAAACTGAATTTTTATTCATAATACTATGACCTGGTACTTTGCATTTATCCCAGAAATAAAACATCCTGGTTTTTAAGTTTATTCTAATAGTCAATGCAATTTTTTTTTTTTTTTTTTTTTTTTTTGAGACGGAGTCTCGCTTTGTCGCCCAGGCTGGAGTGCAGTGGCCGGATCTCAGCTCACTGCAAGCTCCGCCTCCCGGGTTTACGCCATTCTCCTGCCTCAGCCTCCTGAGTAGCTGGGACTACAGGCGCCCACCACCTCGCCCGGCTAGTTTTTTGTATTTTTAGTAGAGACGGGGTTTCACCATATTAGCCAGGATGGTCTCGATCTCCTGACCTCGTGATCCGCCCGTCTCGGCTTCCCAAAGTGCTGGGATTACAGGCTTGAGCCACTGCGCCCGGCCTAGTCAATGCAATTTTTTATTCTGCTCTGAAACAGAACACCAAAAAACTGCTTTGACTAGCAGACACTATTGAATTAAAAAATTGCATACACCGGCCGGGTGTGGTGGCTCAAGCCTGTAATCTCAGCACTTTGGGAGGCCGAGACGGGCGGATCACGAGGTCAGGAGATCAAGACCACCCTGGCTAACACGGTGAAACCCCGTTTCTACTAAAAATACAAAAAAAACTAGCCGGGCGAGGTGGCGGGCACCTGTAGTCTCAGCTACTCAGGAGGCTGAGGCAGGAGAATGGCGTAAACCCGGGAGGTGGAGCTTGCAGTAAGCTGAGATCCGGCCACTGCACTCCAGCCTGGGCGACAGAGCAAGATTCCGTCTCAAAAAAAAAAAAAAAAAAAAAAATTGCATACACCAAAATGAAATTAAACTACTGAAAGTGAACTTCTTCCCTGCAACCCTTTTCTCTACTAAAAATAGCAGGACATCAGCACTTTTAATGTGCTACTTGGCAACTCTACATCCTGGTTTTATATTATACAGCCATCCGGAAATAATGACAGCTATAAATCACCTTTAATTTCTAGATATGTTACAATTATATGGTACATGTGTTTATAAAGCACTTCCATCTATGTGTTCCCAGTTTTGAAATGAAGAGAGTCAATTGTACAAAATAATTAAATTTATAGATAGAAGTAAAGAGGGCTAGGATCTCCACTACAATATTAATTCTAAATAAAGTTTGCTGCAAGATTGAAAGTTTTCTACCTTCTACAGCATGGTGTAGAATTTTAGGTATCAAGTACCTTGGGGGCTTTCTCAATTTCAACAAGGCACATCCTGCAGTTTCCAGCAACAGACAACCTTTCATGATAACAGAATCGAGGGATCTGCATGCCAACCTTCTCACAAGCCTAGAAGTAAAAAAAAAAAAAAATTGCATGAGAATAACCTGACATCACTGCTGTTATTGCTGAAACACACACATACGGCATCTTATTACTACTATCTATAATAATCTTAATTCATTCTTATTTCAGTCCCTTTCTTTGCCTTTCATTCTAACCTGTCTCCTCTGAAGCTGCCTCAGAGGATCTCAGGATCCTTGGCATGACTTCACCTTATGTGGAAGAAACTGGATAAAGTATCCTTCCACTGTGCTGAAGACCTGACTTCCCATATCCGTTCTGAACCATTGTCCACAATGTCCCCTCAAACTCTGTCCCAGTGGTTTCATACCTGGACTTCTTCTTTGCCTAGCTCCCCTCCTTTGGATTAGAGATTTCACTACACACTATCTAGCTGGCTATCTGTCTTTGGCTTCTATATCTCATCCAGGACTCACCTCCCACTGGGCTGAAGGTTATAACTATGTTCAAATTTCCTCTAGAGTTAATTCCTCCATCCTCAGCCTTCGTTCTAAAGCAATGTCATCAATTTCCAATGTTTAAACTGGTTAGCAAAAATGTGTTCAGTGTTTCCTTAGTGCAGGATGCAGGTACAGTAGTGAACAAGACAGACAGTGTCCCAGCCTTCATCCTGGCTGACATTCCTTATGATGATTATGTCCAAACCTTCATCTGCAGCCGTGTTAGTTCTGCACTTCTCCAAGCTTCAGATTTACAGGACTTTGCATGTGTATGTTCCACAGACAGCTTAAATTCCAATGATTTCTCTCCGCTCTATACACTCCAAAATAACCTAACAAATGCAGAAAACCACAAAAATTCCTCTGGTCTCTTTGAATTCTAAAGAACTACCTGTCTCTGTGTCTCTACTGAAACTTTGTGGGGTTTTTTTTCCTCACCGTTAAAGTAATATTGGGAAGTTCTTGTTTTTTTCTTTTTGAGACGGAGTCTCGCTCTGTCGCCCAGGCTGGAGTGCAGTGGCGCGATCTCGGCTCACTGCAAGCTCCGCCTCCCGGGTTCACGCCATTCTCCTGCCTCAGCCTCCCGAGTAGCTGGGACTACAGGCGCCCACAACCGCGCCCGGCTAATTTTTTGTATTTTTAGTAGAGACGGGGTTTCACCGTGGTCTCGATCTCCTGACCTTGTGATCCGCCCGCCTCGGCCTCCCAAAGTGCTGGGATTACAGGCGTGAGCCACTGCGCCCGGCCAATATTGGGAAGTTCTGTACAACGGGGGAAAAAATTCCTCGGGTCTTCATCATTCCTGAAGGCCTGTCTACATGTCATTCTCCCTTGAATCTACTCTCTTGCTTTCATTCTCATAGCCACTATCTATTTTAGGGCTTTTCATAGTATCCTGTCCCAATAATACAAAATGCTTTTTCCTTGTCTCTTATTCCAGTCTTGCTATTCTCCAAACGATCATCCTCTACAGTCACTGTCACCCTGCTTAAATAGGCAACAGAACTCCCGATGGATCAAAATATAAACTCTTCTGCACAGCAGATACTGTATTTCATGACTGGACCTTCCCTTCCTCAATAACTTGACTTCCTGTGATCTCATCTTCTACTTAGACCTTATGTTTCATCAATATTAAACTAGGTGAAGTTTTCAAAACATGACAAGTTATCTGCCTTAACTTTTACCATAGGAAATGCAAGCATGTCCTTCTTGTACACATATGAACACACCTATTCATCCTTTAATACTCCTCAGGGATGACCTGAGGCACCCAACATCTCTTTCTACTACCTCCTATCCCTGCCACAACTTTTTGCTGTACCTTGAACATACATTTATTATATATCATATTTTGTGCTTTCATGTCTGTGACTGGCAGACAGTCTAGAAATGACTGCTAAAATGAAAAAAGAACATTTAGATCTGTGACAACTTACAAATGGAGTGAAGCATTACTTCTCTATGACCAATTTATTATTTCTGGAGGAATATGAAGAAATATTTAGAGCATGAATTTAAGCACATGCTACCCTCCGCTTACCTGCTTTGTAGGATATATTCCTATGAATATTACTAATCACAGAAAGGTTATATGAAAATGAAAAGCATCAAGCAGGCCCAAACAAATGAAGGATATATTTTCACAAACTTACCTATAGTAACCAATTTAAGTTACTTCAAATTTCTTTTTTTTGAGAGAGAGTCTTGCTCTGTTGCCCAGGCTGGAGTGCAGTGGCACACTCTCAGCTCACTGTAACCTCCGCCTCCTGGGTTCAAGCGATTCTCCCGCCTCAGCCTCCCAAGTAGCTGGGATTACAGGCGCGCGCCATGATGCGCAACTAATTTTTTGTATTTTTAGTAGAGACGGGATTTCACCATGCTGGCCAGGCTGGTCTAGAACTCCTGAATGATCCGCCTGCCTCAGTCTCCCAAAGTGCTAGGATTATAGCCATGAGCCACCGCGCTCGGCCTTCAAATTTCTTAATGGGTATTCATTTGGAATGTAAAAGTGAAACAAAAGAACTACCATAATTCACTAAAAATGTCACAGACAAATAAATGATAGTTCACTTTGAAGTGCCAAGATATAAAATGAAATAATTTTAATATAACTTTGCTATGTATAGTTATTTTAAGGAATTATTTACTAATAATCAGTATAAAGGAAATAAATTAGTATTTTTAAAAAAATCAGAACACACACACAAAATAGTTAGAATGTATGCCTACTTGGAGGACGGTCGTTCCCGGTTCCACCATGACAGACTGACCATCAACAAATACTTCAATCAAGTTGCTTGCTGCTGTGGCAGTTGTTCGAACTGACCATCAAAGATATTGAAGTGAAAAACAAATTAACAGTTTATTATAGCAGATGATAACAGATGAATTAACTCTAACTATAAACCTAAATTTTTCATTCCTTGTTATTCCTCTGTATTGCTCTGGATGCAAACTAATGGTTGTCTACTTTTGATAGTAGTTTAAACTGAAACTTCTTTCTTCTTTTTTTTGAGAGGGAGTCTCGCTCTGTCACCCAGGCTGGAGGGCAGTGGCACAATCTTGGCTCACTGCAACCTCCACCTCCCTGGTTCAACTGATTCTCCTGCCTCAGCCTCCCAAGTAGCTGGGATTACAGGCACTCACCACAATGCCTGCTAATTTTTGTATTTTTAGTAGAGACAGGGTTTCACCATATTGGCCAGGCTGGTCTCAAACTCCTGACGTCAAGTAATCCTCCCGCCTTGGCCTCCCAAAGTGCTGGGATTACAGGCATGAGCCACCGCACCCAACTTTAAACTGAAACTGTTAATGCCACTGAAAATATGTTCATGGGAAGATCACTTTTCAAAAACAATGTGATTTTTCCATTTTGGCACTGATGTGTGTAGTTCCTAATACTTTCTATTCCATGATAATTCCCATAAGCTGTTCAAAGTAAAATTATATTTTGAAAATTATTCAACTTAGATAATTTGTTTCTTTTTTTTTTTTTTTTTTGAGATGGAGTCTCGATCTGCCTCCCAGGCTGGAGTGCAGTGGCGCGATCTTGGCTCTATGCAACCTCCACCTCCCGGGTTTAAGCAATTCTTGAGCCTCAGCCTCCCGAGTAGCTGGGATTACAGGTGTGCGCCACCATGCCCAGCTGATTTTTATATTTTTACTAGCGATGGGGTTTCACCACGTTGGCCAGGCTGATTTTGAATTCCTGGCTTCAAGCAATCCACCTGCCTCAGCCTCCCAAAATGCTGGGATTACAGGCATGAGCCACCACACCCAGCCTGTTGCTATTTTTATTTTTAAAAAGTATGGGTTTAGGTCTTTGATAAACTATTCCACAGACTTATAAATTTACAAAAATAAGGTCTAATATCCACAAATAAAAATTTTAAAAACTACTCACCACATCCTTTAGGAGATTTAGAAAGGCCTACTAAGGCCTTTCTTACAGGTAACCTCAACATATTGCTAAAAATAAAACAAAGAATTATATTATTGTAGGGGAAAAAACAATCACCAACTGGTAATGTTTTATGGCTTTAAATTATTTCACATACATTATGTCATTGAATACTCATAGGTTCTGATATTTTCCCTCCAAGTCTGTAGATGAGAATTCTCTGTCTCAGAGACACTGACTTGTACAATGCCAAAGAACTAACCAGCAGCAGCTATTGTATACATTTGGACTTTCTAATTCTATGCAGAGAGCAGTTTTGCCATTTAAAAAAATTACATAGAAAGGATCAAACTTAAAGCACTACCACACAGTAAAATAAACTGCAAGACTAACAGCGAGCTTATCATTAATGGTTATGTAAAATAAAGTCATCTTTTCTGCTTTCATTTCCTACCAATACCCATTCTATCATTTCATGTTCTAAGCATAGCTGTCTACTAAATGCTCATGAGATATTCTGAGATAGCTCACCAGCCCAAAAGCCTTTGAGGTGTCTTGATTGCTATTTTCTAGTACACTTACCTTACAGGTTTCCAATTATGTGTTTATAAGCCCATTCTGCCCTCACTGCATTAATTCCTTGAATTTTTCTATCTTCGTACCTATCCACCAGGCTGGCACAGAGTAAGCTCTTAAACAATGGCTCTCAACTGAGGACATTTGCTCCCCAGGGAATATTTAGCAATGTCTGAACACACTGTAGTCACAAACGAGGGGAAGTTACTGACATCTAGTGGGTAGAGGACAGGGTGCCGGCTATTCTACAATGTACAGGACAGTCCCCAACAATAAAGATAATTATCCAAAGTGTCAACAGTGCTGAAGTTGAGACACTGCTCTAAAAGGCTTGCTGAATTATTGAAATAAATGGGGGTGGATTATATAAACACCAAGACTTAAAAACACACAAAACAGAAAAGTTACCAAAATTTATTTTTTGTTTGTTTGTTTTTAAGATGGAGTCTCACCCTGTTGCCCAGACTGGAGTGCACTGGTGCGATCTTGGCTCACTGCAACCTCCACCGCCCAGGTTAAAGCAATTCTCCTGCCTCAGCCTCCAGAGTAGCTGAGACTACAGGCATGCACGACCACGCCAGGCTAATTTTTGTATTTTTATCATTTATTTATTTTATTTACTTATTTATTGAGATGGAGTTCTGCTCTGTCGCCCAGGCTGGAGTGCAGTGGTGCGATCTCAGCTCACTGCAACCTCCGCCTCCCAGGTTCAAGCGATTCTCCTGCCTTGGCCTCCTGAGTAGCTGGGACAGGTGTGTGCCACCATGCCAGGCTAATTTTCTGTATTTTTAGTAAAGACGGGGTTTCACCGTGTTAACCATGATGGTCTCCATCTCCTGACCTCATGATCCGCCCGGTTCAGGCTCCCAAAGTGCTGGGATTACAGGCATGAGCCAACATGCCCAGCCTATTTATTCATTTTTGAGACGGAGTCTTGCTGTCACGCAGTCTCACTCTGTTACCCAGGAGTGCAGTGGCGTGATCTCGGCTCACTGCAACCTCCGCCTCCCAGGTTCAAGCGGATTCTCCTGTCTCAGCCTCCCCTGAGTAGCTGGGATTACACGTGCCTGCCACCACGCCTGGCTAATTTTTGTATTTTCAGTAGAGACAGGGTTTCGACATGTTGGTCAGACTGGTCTCGAACTCCTGACCTCAGGTCATCCACCCGCGTCGACCTCCCAAAGTGTTGGGATTACAGGCGTGAGCCACCGCGCCCGTCTGACAATCAGTTTTAAAGTGCTCTTTATTTGAGCTCTTTTTCTTTAGTAGCACTACACACTGTGTATATATTTTTATTGTTCTACTTACTGAACTGTAGGTTAGTAATCAATTTTAGTACCTACCAGACTCTAAGCTCCTTGAGGACATTCAGACATTTCCCTTTTTTGAAGACCTAGCACAGTATCCTTATGAAAATAACCACCAAATAGTCTTATCACCAAGTTCTAGAACTAGAGTAGCATCTGTCCTACTAAAAACTACTGATGGCATAAATGTAAACCTAAACTTACTCCATTAGAGCACTGACAGATTTGAAATCAACAATTTTAAAACTTTAATACTTTCTTATCTCCAATACGATATAAAAATAGTACTCACTTTGGATAGGAAATCAACTAGAACTAGGCTGTTGACATCCAGCATCAAGGCATAGCCCAACGTAAGAAATACAGATTTGCAACACTTCGATATGTACTTTGAACAATGATATACCAAGTAGCAATAGAAATAATTATATCTTTAGATGGAAAAATGTTAATGACTAAAATGTCATTTCTAAAAGTAGACTGGATACTTTTCCGTATAGGGACTATACTATTCCACGTTCTCCAACATGGATTCATCCATCTACTTTCTGCCTTCCAAGGTACCACCCTATCCCAATCCACCATCACTCCTTGCCTGGAGTATTTCAATACCTTCTTAACAGGTCACCAGGCTTCCACACTATTCCCACACAGCCCCTCCCCTCTTGACACTGGCAGTGACCTCGGACTGAAATGTTCTTCCCTGGCCCCTCCTTATCCTTCAAATCTTGGCTTCGAAGCCTTTTCTCAGTTTCATTGACCAGCCTATCTAACATTTCCTGACGATTCCCCAGAATATCACCCATTTTATTCTTCTTTACGGACTCATTTCTGGCTCGTAGTAAACGTTCAGTAACTGTTAAGTGAACTGAATCTCTAATTTCTGCTCGTTAATTTGTAGGGACCACTTTCCCGGATTTAAAAAGTGCAGGTGCTCTGGCAGCGTTAAGTCGGTGAAAACAAGAATATTCCGCAAAACAAAAATAACCTGTTTATTCATCAAAAAGTTATTGTTACACTTCTATACTGTCAATTCGTGTGTGAAGTTGTGTCTGATCCAAGACCTCACAGTACAAGCATAGATCCCAATAACTTGTAAACAATATTTTGTTATTCGCAATGCAACCCTGAGCTAACTTTTCAAAAAGTCATTTTTCTCAATTTCCCGTTAGTGAAAGGAATTTAAAAATTCTGTCCAACGTGGTCAATGGACAAAACAAGGACAACAGAAGCGTGAGCCACTGCTAACACAACAGCGACCCAACAATCATGTACTGTACCAGGCGTGTAAAAATCCGGGGGGAAAGGCTCAGTCTTAAGGCTTAAGTCATCGGACACTGGTCCTCTCCCGGGGAATAAAACGGCCTCCTCTGAGAGGGGAGTGTCCTGAATTTTCCCTGCAGAGGGAAGGTCACCTACAAGCCCGCATTCGGGCCAGCGCTCCCGAGGGCCCCCTAATCCTCATCTTCCTTTCTGCTCCATCAGACCAGAGACCGTGGCTAAAAGCCCCACTTGCCGGCTCTCAGGGGCTTCCGAGGCGGCGGGGCGGGAGGCGGCTCCCAGTCAAGGACAAGAGAAGACTAAGTCGCGTGGGCCAAAGGAAACAGTCCCGTCAATAAATAAGCCTCTGACCCATGCACCTCACCCTTCCCATCCATACAAGACCTCACCTTCTCCCCGGAGCCGCGGAGGCTGTTCTGCTAAACTGTCTGGACCACAACTACCCCCTTGGAGGCCGGGTCGCTTACTCAATATGGCGGCCTCAGCTAACTCTGTCAGCCGGGCCTGGAGAACGGAAAGCCCGGAGGGACTAGAAACCTTGCATTCGATAAGTTTGTCGGCAATTTCCGTCAGCCGACCAGAGGGCGGAGCTGAGGTCGGCCCAGCCCGGAGGCGGGAAGGACAACTTGGACCCGCAGTTCCGCCGGAAGTGGCCGGCAGCCTCGAGGCCGAGCGTCTTCGGTCATCTCCGGCGCTTCTAGGGGCGGTTCCCGTCATCTTCGGGAGCCGTGGAGGTACGAACTTAAGACATGTCCATTTTATTAATTTATTTCCAAACGCAACGAAAGGTCCAGGGACAATTTGTGAGCCGTTTAATTCAGGGCCCCCAATTCGTACGTGGAGAAGTGGGAATGCTAACGTACTTTGACCTTTAACCTTCGGTCCGGCGTGGTGGAGGGAAACGCCTCCGTCTCTATATAAGGAATTTTCCGGCTTCTCCGGGCCCTTTTTCCTCTCTTAAGCGCGGGGAGCCCACAACTTGTGCGCTCTCTTTCTGCTGCTTCCCAGCTCTCGGATACAGGCGACACCATGGGTTTCGGAGACCTGAAAAGCCCCGCCGGCCTCCAGGTGCTCAACGATTACCTGGCGGACAAGAGCTACATCGAGGGGTGAGCGGACCGGCTGAGTCGGGGTGGTGGAGGGGTTTCTGGGACCGGGGCCGGGGCCACGTGGCGCAGCGTGTCGGCTGCCGCTGGAGGGAGGGAGACCGGGCCCCAGGGCCCTTTCGAGGATGACGGGAAAGCGCCCCGTGGCCATCTCCCAAGGCCCTCGTGTGGTGCGAGCCCGGCCTCCGGGGAGCGGCTCACGAGCAAAGGAAGGTTAAAATGTGCTTTATTTACACTTAATTCAGCCAGGTGTTTCCACATCGCTGCCCAGTTAATACATGTTAGGTTGTAGATAGAGCAACGTTAGAGATTGCAGTATTTGAGGTCTGCAGACATTTCTCAGGATAGCGCGGTGACCCAAACATATGGTTTGATTTTAAGGAGATAATAAGAAAAGAAAAGCATTAAAGCAACCCTACCGGAGTTAGTGCCCACTAATTAATGTGATGCATAGGCACTGATTATTTATTCGCTGGCGTTTGTTTTTCAAAGGTGTGTGTGAATGTCTCTGTGTCATTGGCAGGTATGTGCCATCACAAGCAGATGTGGCAGTATTTGAAGCCGTGTCCGGGCCACCGCCTGCTGACTTGTGTCATGCCCTACGTTGGTATAATCACATCAAGTCCTACGAAAAGGAAAAGGCCAGGTAAAATCATCTTTGTATCTAGCTGAAGAATAAGACTACTCTCGAAGCTTTATCAGGATGTTCACATGACAAAACTAGACCCAGGCTACTTTAGTTTTGTTGGGGTATTGTAAGCTAAATTTTTCTGTAACCTGAGAAGGCCAAGAGACTGAAGCCCTCCATTTTTTCACAGAACAGGTAGAACATGGACAGCAGCAATTCAACTTTTCCCCACACTGCCCTGCCAATGTGCCTCGACCTTGACCTGGGGGGCCCACCTCTGGGGTGAGAGGGTGGCTCATTCATTCAGTCCTTGGCCATTCTTCTGAAACTGCCAACAAGGGTGGAAGTTTGGGGAAGTGGACTCCAGTTCACTAAGAATGGAACTGAGCATACTTAATGAAATCTCAAACAGAAATGTTCATACTGAAAGAGTAAATCATAGTGAGTATTGAAAATAATGTCTCACATGGTACTAATGCTTGTCGGGTGAGGAGTTGAACATATGATAGTGTTTACCTGGGAGCATGTGAAAGGGTAAATTATTATTGCAAAAGGGATCTAGTGATAAGTAGTGATTAAAACAAGTTATTTTGTATTGTCTGGAAAAGTATGTTATACTAGCTCAATAGTGGTTGAATTTAAATGTTTTTCAAGCCTGCCAGGAGTGAAGAAAGCTTTGGGCAAGTATGGTCCTGCTGATGTGGAAGACACTACAGGAAGTGGAGCTACAGATAGTAAAGATGATGATGATATTGATCTCTTTGGATCTGATGATGAGGAGGTATGGCATCTTCTATAAAGAATATATCGGCCAGACACGGTGGCTCACGCCTGTAATCCCAGCATGTTGGGAGGCTGAGGCGGGTGGATCACGAGGTCAGGAGTTCAAGACCAGCCTGACCAAGATGGTGAAACCCTGTCTGTTCTAAAAATTTTAAAAAATGTGGCGGGTGTCTGTAATCCCAGCTACTCAGGAGGCTAAGGCAGAGAATTGCTTGAACCTGGGAGGCGGAGATTGCAGTAAGCCGAGATCATGCCACTGCACTCCAGCCTGGGCGACAGAGCAAGACTCCGTCTCAAAAAAAAAAAAGAATACATTGATCAGCAATTTTATCAATGTGGTTAAGCCAAATTGCCTGGATTTGAATCCTGGCTTTAACTTATATGCCTTTTTCTTTCTTTTTTTTTTTTTTTTTTTTTTTTTTTTTTTTTTTTTTGAGACGGAGTCTCGCTCTGTCGCCCAGGCTGGAGTGCAGTGGCGTGATCTCGGCTCACTGCAAGCTCCGCCTCCCGGGTTCACGCCATTCTCCTGCCTCAGCCTCCCGAGTAGCTGGGACTACAGGCGCCCACAACCGCGCCCAGCTAATTTTTTGTATTTTTAGTAGAGACGGGGTTTCACCGTGGTCTCGATCTCCTGACCTTGTGATCCGCCCGCCTCCGCCTCCCAAAGTGCTGGGATTACAGGCGTGAGCCACCGCGCCCGGTTATATGCCTTTTTCAAATTCTGACTGGTTGCATGATGAATAAAATCAAATCACCATCTTTCGGCTGAGTTCGTGATGGATTTGCTTTTTTCTGATTAAGCCAGTCTTTTTTGTGATGACCCCACTAGCTTTAAGCAGAGGACAACCGGCTTTCTGAAGTGGATTAATTTTTTTTCTTTACAGGAAAGTGAAGAAGCAAAGAGGCTAAGAGAAGAACGTCTTGCACAATATGAATCAAAGAAAGCCAAAAGTAGGTCATTTGTTTTTAACTTCATTTCATGATAATGTAAGTAATCTCTTTCAAAGCTTGACCTTTAAGTAATTTCCTCCACATTCCTTGAACAGGTCAATATTTTAAAACCTCCTGTAGAAGTTCTTCCACAGCTACTGGTCTGCAGCTGTTCTTATGGTAGCAGTTGTGGCATTCCTCTGTGGGAAAGAAACTGTTAACACAAACACCTCTTTCTTAGCAAAACAGAAAGTGGGCATATGTGTGACAGACACAAGATGTATCTGTAGTTTTGTTTGGCTAAGGAGATAGTCAATCTCAAAACAAATTGAGGTGATTTGTTTGTGTCTTGGAGTAAGGTAAAAAAATACAGTTCATTATTTGAATAATGCTGTTTATTTTTTTAGAACCTGCACTTGTTGCCAAGTCTTCCATCTTACTAGATGTGAAACCTTGGGATGATGAGACAGATATGGCAAAATTAGAGGAGTGCGTCAGAAGCATTCAAGCAGACGGCTTAGTCTGGGGCTCATGTGAGTTTAGGCTTTGCCTTTTTTTTTGTTTTGAAACTGACATCTGGAATTTGTATACAGCTTCAACCTTCCTCTACAAGACTTTTCTAACTAAGATTTTTCTTAATGCTCTTTTTAGCTAAACTAGTTCCAGTGGGATACGGCATTAAGAAACTTCAAATACAGTGTGTAGTTGAAGATGATAAAGTTGGAACAGATATGCTGGAGGAGCAGATCACTGCTTTTGAGGACTATGTGCAGTCCATGGATGTGGCTGCTTTCAACAAGATCTAAAATCCATCCTGGATCATGGCATTTAAATAAAAGCTTGAAAGATTACCTTTGGCTCTTGAGTATGTTACATAGGAGGGTGGTGTATATATTCCTTTCATTTTGAGGGAAGGAATTAAATGAATATGTGATTCCTAAATAATAAAAATTTGGTTCGGCTTTGTTGTTAGAAAATTGTAGTGCAGGCCAGGTGTGGTGGTTCATGCCTGTAATCCCAGCAATTTGGGAAGCTGAAGTGGGTGGATCGATACCAGGAGGCTAATACCAGCCTGGGCAATGGGGAGAGATCCTGCCCCTACAAAAAAATACAAAAATTAGCTGGGCTTGGTGGTGCACCCCTGTATTCCCAGCTATTTGGCAGATTGAGGTGGGAGGATTGCTTGAGCCCAGGAGGTTGGAACTGCAGTGAGCCAAGGTTGTGCGACTGCACTGCAGCCTGGGTGGAGCAAGGTCCAAAGACCAAAAGAACCAAAAGGCTCTTTTGACAGCAAGGTCCTGTCAAAAGAAAAAAAAACTAGTGCAGCTTTACCCATTTGTGATGTCCTTAGCAATGCCTGATGATGTGATTTGTTGTAACCTGTCATCTTTGCATTGGGAACTTGAAGATGTGAGATGTGTGACGCTACTAGAAAACACCTAACCCAGAGGAGGGAGGGCTTCCCAGAATTTGGCATGAATTATAACTACTTAACAGGTTACAAATTTAAAATGATGACTCATGTTGTAAATAAACCATCTTTTAAGTGTTGGGAATGTGATTTGGAGTATAGCACTGTGTCCTGGGAGGGGGATTATAAAGGTAACTGGTTCCCAGGCTTCCCAGGAAAACTTGACTTTGCTGTGAAGATTCATAGGTGCTGGGTTGTGGAGGTGGAATATTTTACTTGGATTTGGAAATCTGATTGGTCCTCATGCAGCAGGTAAATACTGGGATGAGGGTAGTATGTTGAGTAAAGTGATAGTCAAGTATTGGAAACAGCTTCATCTTGACAGGGAATTTGAGGTCTGGCTAACATTTGATAGTTTTTTTGTTTGTTTTTTGTTTTTTTAATAGTAGTTTTACAAAAGCAGTGCTTGGGAATTGCTGATCTCAAATGATCAAAAAATTTTAGGTCAATTTTTTTTTTTTTTTTTTTGGGGGGGACCGAAGTCTCGCTCTGTTGCCTGGGCTGGAGTGCAGTGGCACAATCTTGGCTCACTGCAACCTCCGCCTCCCAGGTTCAAGCAATTCTCCTGCCTCAGCCCGCTGAGTAGCTGGAATTAAAGGCATATGCCACCACGCCCAGCTAATTTTTATATTTTTATTAGAGATGGGGTTTCACCATTTTGGTCAGGCTGGTCTCGAACTCCTGACCTCAGGTGATCCACCCACCTCGCCCTCCCAAAGTGCTGGGATTACAGGCATAAGCCACCATGCCTGGCCCCTAGGTCAATTTTCTAATAGAACTAGACAGTGCTATTTCCTCTCGGTCTGATTTTATGTTTTGACTGCCATGACTGTGGGAAACTATATTATAAGGAAGATTTATTTAACAGATATATACATTGAATAATATCTCTAAGCAATATCTCCAACCAGCAGCCTAAAATCATGGGAGACATTTTCAGGTTGTCATTATCATGAGAGCCAGCAGAGGGCAACACTACATTTTAGGAAAAACCAGAGAGCCTGGAAATTCTGAAAACGCCTTAAAAAAAAAAAACAAAACCGCAAACCGTGAATAAACTGAAGTGAATGGTAATACGAATTCGCAATTATTGACATGGTGAAGGGGGTGAGTTCCAAATAGCTTGGCCAAAATGTTAAGTATCAGCAGATAATAATTTGTTTAAAGGTAGTCAAAAAATTTAGAATGGTCATTTCAAACCACAGATGTCTTCAGAATCCTACAGTGATGAATGATGAAGCATACCATTTTGAAATCTTGATTCCATACCCTTGAATAAAAAATATTTTGACGGTTATCTTTTAACTTCATATTTAAAAAATAGATGGCTGGAAGTGGTGGCTCACACTCGTATTCCCAGCACTTTGGGAGGCCGAGGCGGGTGGATCACGAGGTCAGGAGATCTAGGCCATCCTGGCTAACACAGTGGAACCCTGTCTCTACTAAAAATACAAAAAATTTGCCAGGTGTGGTGGTATGCGCCTGTAGTCCCAGCTATTTGGGAGGCTGAGGCAGGAGAATCGCTTGAACCCGGGACGCAGAGGTTGCAGTGAGCTGAGATCGCGCCACTGCACTCCAGCCTGGGTGACAGAAGCGAGACTCCATCTCAAAAGAAAAAAAAATAGGTAATATACCAACAGTTCAAAATTCAAGAGCGAATACAGTGGAGTCTCTCCTGTCCCCTAGGCCTCCAGTTCCACTCCATCAAAGCAGTATTACCAGGTTCTTAGGTCTTTCCAGAGCTACTATAAGCTTATGCATAGGCTAATTGTAACATACCACATAGACTTCTACACCTTTCATTTTCCTTAGGAAAATGAACACCTTGGGGCCGGGCACGGTGGCTCACGTCTGTAATCCCAACACTTCCGGAGGCCAAGGTGGGCAGATCATGAGGTCAAGAGATCTAGACAATCCTGGCCAACATGGTGAAACCCTGTCTCTACTAAAAATACAAAAATTAGCTGGGCATGGTGGTCCGCACCTGTAGTCGCAGCCACTCGGGAGGCTGAGGCAGGAGAATCACCTGAATCTAGGAGGCGGAGGTTGTAGTGAACTGAGATCTCACCACTGCACTCTGTCTCAAAAAAAAAAAAAAAAAACGGCCAGGCTCAGTGGCTCATGCCTGTAATCCCAGAGGCAGGTGGATCACGAGGTCAGGAGTTCGAGACCAGCCTGGCCAACATGGTGAAACCCTGTCTGTACTAAAAATAAAAAATAAAAAAAACCAGAAAAGAAAATGAACACCTTGGAGATTATGCCTTGGATATCCCATTAATAGTACATCATTATTTAATAGATGCATAATTCATGTTCTCACTTCATAATTCACTTTCTCATAGTTCATTTAGACAGTCTCTTGTTGATTGGATCCTTAGGTTGCTTTTAATGTTTTGTTATTATGGGCAGTGCTGCAGTAGAAAACCCTGATACTCATGATACTCATTTTCTTGAGAGCCAATATACTGAATGAATTGTTTTGTTTTGTTTTGTTTTGTTTTGTTGAGGTGGAGTCTCACTCTGTTGCCTGGGCTGGAGTGCAGTGGCACAATCTCAGTTCACTGCAACCTCTGCCTCCTGGGTTCAAGCGATTCTCTTGCCTCAGCCTCCCGAGTAGCTGGGATTACAGGCTCCCGGCAGTATGTCCAGCTAATTTTTTGTATTTTTAGTTTGATGGGGTTTCACCATGTTGGCCAGGCTGATCTCGAACTCCTGACCTCGTGATCCGCCCTCCTCGGCCTCCCAAAGTGCTGGGATTACAGGCGTGAGCTGCTGTGCCCAGTCCATGAACTTGTTTTAAACCAATAGCTCAGAAGGCACTGGGTTACAAAAGAGACAGACCTTTTTTTTTTTTTTTTTTCCTTTTCCTGTTTCTGGCTTTAGAATGGAAGGAAGTAAAGATAAAAAAGAGCCTACTTTTTTTTCTGCATTCCCCATAAATGATTATAATGACTATGAAAGTTTTTCTTTTCTTTTTTTTTTTTGTTTTTTTGAAACAGGGTCTCCTGAATCTGTCATCCAGGCTGGAGTGCAGTGGCACGATCACAGCTCACTGCAGCCTTGAACTCCTAGGCTTAAGCAATTCTACCTCAGCCTCCTGAGTAGCTGGGACTACAGGCACATGCCACCATACCCAGTTAATTAAAAAAAAAAAAAATTTTTAGAGATGGGGTCTTGCTATGTTGCCCAGGCTTTGAACTTCCAGACTCAAGTGATCTTTCCACCTTGGCCTTCCAAAGTACTGGGATTACAGGTGTGAGCCACCGTGTCCAGCCTGAAACAATATTTTTCATGTTCAGCATCCCTAGCAGAGGGCTGGGCACACTGTGGGAACTCAAAACTGATTCCTTCCATATTGCTTTGTTAGATGAAACAAAAAAACACAAAAGAAGAGAAGAAAATTAGTATAGGCAGGCAATTCAAACATAAAATTGTTAAAAAATAAAAGTCATTTGTTTGGGGATTAAGCAAATAATCTAAAAGTTCAGAAGGTCAGAGAAGGCTAGAATTGATGAAAAGTTTTTTGGAAGAATCGGATATAAAGATCTGGGAAGGAATTAGACAAATTCATGAGATTTTGCAGTGTGTGTTTGGAATCTTAGATAGGATGCGGCCAGCCTGTAGACACATTTGAATTACAGACTGGCATGTTATATGAGGTTTCCAAACCAGAGAATATTAACATTAAGACAGCTTTGATCTGGGGGTGATGTGAACGAAAGCAAGGAGATCAAATGACTTATAATTCTCACAGATGGAAATGTCTAAATTATGGCATATGTATTCAATGAAATATTTTATAAACTTTATTTTTTTGAGATGGAGTCCCGCTCTGTTGCCCAGGCTGGAGTGCCATGGAGCGATGTCAGCTCATTGCAACCTCCACCTCCCAGGTTCAAGTGATTCCCCTGCCTCAGCCTCCCAAGTAGCCAGGATTACATGCGTGTGCCACAATGCCCAGCTAATTTTTGTATTTTTAGTAGAGATGGAGTTTCGCCGTGTTGGCCAGGCTGGTCTTGAACTCCTCACCTCAAGTGATCCACCCACCTCGGCCTCCCAAAGTGCAGGGATTACAGGTGTGAGCCACCACGCCCAGCCTAAACTTTTTATTTTTTAAAAGTAAGTCTATAGCAACATTGAGAAATGCTTGATATTTCATGGACTATTAGTATGAAAAGATATGCTTATGGACAAAGGCATAAATACAAAAGAGTTACAACAGTGTTTGAGAATATATGTATAATTTTTTCCAAACAAATGCAATTTGGCAATGGCAATTGTTTGTAGAATAAAAACTGTGCCTCATATACATTTTCTAATTTCAACCCTACTTTATAAGCCTGAGATAAACCAGGCAGACACTGTTATCACCATTTACAGATGAGGAAATGGAACTCTGAAAGATTATTTGTCGGCCGGGCGCGGTGGCTCAAGCCTGTAATCCCAGCACTTTGGGAGGCCGAGGCGGGCGGATCACGAGGTCAGGAGATCGAGACCATCCTGGCTAACACGGTGAAACCCCGTCTCTACTAAAAATACAAAAAGAAATTAGCCGGGCGTGGTGGCGGGCGCCTGTAGTCCCAGCTACTCGGGAGGCTGAGGCAGGAGAATGGCGTGAACCCGGGAGGCGGAGCTTGCAGTGAGCTGAGATCCGGCCACAGCACTCCAGCCTGGGTGACAGAGCGAGACTCCGTCTCAAAAAAAAAAAAAAAAAAAAAAAAAAAAAAGAAAGATTATTTGTCCATGATTAGTCAGTAAATATACAAAGTCACAAGTAAGTGATAGAGGAGGAACATAAACCAGGGTCTTCATAGGCCAGATGATGTATTGGTGACAGAATACGGAAGGTTCTTCCTCCCTGCTTTTAGACAGTTTAATCCTATTTCATCAGTGTAATCCTTGTTTCATATTCTCAATTAAGGTGAGGGATAAGAAAATATCACATAAGGGTAAACTTTACCTTGTGTAAATTGAGACTGATAGACATTCTCATTACATACACTGTATGAATCATAATGGTTGCATTCAGGAAATGTCTTTTTTTTTTTTCGTTTTGAGACAGAGTCTTGCTCTTATCACCCGGGCTGGAGTACAGTGGCGCAATCTTGGCTCACTGCAACCTCTGCCTCCCTTGTTCAAGCTATTCTTCTGCCTTAGCCTCCGGAGTAGCTGGGATTACAGACACCCGCCACCACGCCCAGCTAATTTTTGTACTTTTAGTAGAGTACGGGGTTTCGTCATGTTGGCCAGGCTGGTCTCGAACTCCTGACCTCAAGTGATCCACCTACCTCAGCCTCCCAAAGTGCTGGGATTACAGGCGTGAGCCACCGCGCCCGGCCCAGGAAATGTCCTTAACTGAGGGTCTGTTATTTGGAATATTATTAGCAGGCCTGAATAGCTTTCGGTAGAATAAAAATCAAAGCAAAATAGACTTCTCAATATGCATCCCAAAAGAACAGTACTGCCCATATGTAAGAGTACTGAAGAGTTATTCAAACCTGACACTAGTTTGTAAATCTTATTTATTTATTCATTTATTTATTTATTTAGAGACAGAGCCTCACTCTGTGGCTGAGACTAGAGTGCAGTGGTGCAATCTCGGCTCACTGCAACCTCTGCCTCCCAGGCTCAAGCAATTTTTGTGCCTCAGCCTCCCAATTAGCTGGCATTACAGGCATGCGCCACCACGCTTGGCTAATTTTTTGTGTTTTTAGTAGAGATGGGGTTTCGCCATGTTGGCCAGGCTGGCCAACTCCTGGCCTCAAGTTGATCCATCTGCCTCAGCCTCCAGAGTGCTGGGATTATAGGTGTGAGCCACCATGCCTGGCCTTTTTTTTTTTTTTTTTGAGACAGGATCTCACTCTGTTGCCCAGGCTGGAGTGTAGTGGCATGATCATGTCTCACTGCAGCTTTGACACCCTGGGCTCAAGCAATCCTCCTACCTCAGCCTCCCAAGTAGCTGGGATTACAGGTGTGTGCCACCACACCTGGCTAATTATTTTTATTTTTATTTTTATTTATTTTTTATTTTTATTTTTATTTTTTTTTGAGATGGAGTCTCACTCTGCTGCCCAGGCTAGAGTGCAGTGGCCGGATCTCAGCTCACTGCAAGCTCCGCCTCCCGGGTTTACGCCATTCTCCTGCCTCAGCCTCCCGAGTAGCTGGGACTACAGGCGCCCGCCACGTCGCCCGGCTAGTTTTTTGTATTTTTTTAGTAGAGACGGGGTTTCACCGTGTTAGCCAGGATGGTCTCGATCTCCTGACCTCGTGATCCGCCCATCTCGGCCTCCCAAAGTGCTGGGATTACAGGCTTGAGCCACCGCGCCCGGCCCATTTTTTTTATTTTTAGTAGAGACAAGGTCTCACTATGTTGCCCAGGCTGGTCTCAAACTCTTGGCCTCAAGCAATCTTCCCACCTTGGCCTCTCAAAGTGCTAGGATTATAGACATGATGAACCACTGTGACAGGCAGAATCTTCTATCCTCACTCTGTCCCTATAAAATGGGACTAGTCTCTTTTTTCTGAACCTGGTCCATGGTTTCCAATCTCTGAACATTTGCTATTACTGTGTCACCTACCTGAACTATCCTCCTTTCTCACCTGCACTTGTTAACATTGTTGGCACTCTTCAAGATGTCCTTCAGATACCTCTTTCAAGAAACCTTTCATTCCTCTCCTTCCCTACCCCTTGCAGCTTGCTAGCACATAATACTTCTTTTGTAGCACTTATAATAACTCTTGTTTTAGAGTTATTTGTGTGGTTTCCTTATTCTTCTGGTGAGCTTGTTACAGTCATTCAAGAGGAGGAAGTGATCTAACATTTATTGAGCAGTTACTATGTCAGAAGGTGCCAGGCATTTCATTTAACAAGTATAATACCAGCTATTACTCTGGAAGCTGAGGCAGAGAAAAGAGCCTCAAGGATTGCTTAAGCCCGGGAGCTCAAGGCTGCAGTGAGCTATTATCACACCACTGCATTCCAACCTGGGCAACAAAGCAACACCCTGTCTCAAACAAACAAGCAAACAAACAAACAAACAAAATACCCGCCGGGAACAGTGGCTCATGCCTGTAATCCCAGCACTTTGGTAAGCCAAGGCAGGTGGATCACTTGAGGTTAGGAGTTCAAGACCAGCCTGGTCAACATGGTGAAACCCCATCTCTACTAAAAATAGAAAAATTAGCTAGGCGTGGTGGCAGGCGCCTGTAATCCCAGCTACTTGGGAGGCTGAGGCAGGTGAATTGCTTGAACCTGGGAGGCAGAGGTTGCAGTGAGCAGAAATCGCGCCACTGCACTCCAGCCTGGGCATCAAGAGTGAAATTCTGTCTTCGAAAAAAAAAACACAATAACAACAAACCCAGCTAGTATATCTATCAAGTATTTCTAGAGCTAAAACACTGTTCTAAATGCTTTACCTGCATTAACTCATTTAATTTTCACAGTAACCCTATCCCCATTTTCCAGATGGGGGAAATGGAGGTCTAGAACTTGGAATTAATTTAGCCAAGGTCACAGGACTAGAATGTGTTTAAGTCATAACTCAAATCCAGATATCCTGCTTCTGTGGTCCTGGGACTCACCCTCTATTTCAAAGCACTTCCTTTCATTGAGAGGGAGGCAAGTCTGTCTCAACAGTTCTATGCCCCAGTAGAAAGTATGCCTCTTCTCCAGCCCCTCTGTCCTATAAACGGTCAGTCATCCTGTTCTTCATTAGATCTTTGGAGATCCCTTTCCCTCCCTCACCGTTAACCTGATTCCAACCACCAGGGAAGAGGCTTGGAGTCCCCACGCCTGTGTCCAAGCTTGGGGTTTTATGTTACTCTTTGGATCTTTCCTTAAACTGAGAATTTGAAAAATTAACTCCTGTTTCTGCTGAGAAGTGCCTACACTATTTGCTACTTTCCACTGGTGGATTCATGTTATATCCCAACTATTAGCTATTTTAAAAACCACCAAAACTAGGGTTCTTAAACTGGGGTCTAGGGACTCCCTGAAGTTTATTTAAAAGCATTTTTCTGGGGAAACAAACTATAACTTTCATTAGATTCTCAAATGGATTCAGAATTCCTCTGAGACTTTTGTAGAAGACATTTTTCTTTTTGGAAGCTCCACTGCTCAGATCAAACACTGAAACATTTTTATATAATTATGAAGTACTTCATTTGATTAATTGACATAAAGGTATATTTTATAAATGTGATTAAGGATTTATTAGTTTTGACTTTCAAGTTTTCTTTTTGTATTCTAGAGCCTATATATATACATATATATAGTTTGGGGTTTTTTTTTTAAATTTTTTAGAGACAGGGTCTTGCTCTATCACCCAGACTGGAGTGCAGTGGTAAAATCATAGCTCACTGCAGACTCAAACTCCTGGGCTTAAGGGATCTTTCTGCCTCAGCCTCCCAAGTAGCTGGGACTGCAGACACATGCCAATCCCAATACATTTTTTAAGGTCTCAAATATTTTCTTTTTTTTTTTGGAGGCAGAGTCTCACTGTGTCGCCCAGGCTGTAGTGTAGTGGTACCATCTCAGCTCACTGCAACCTCCGCCTCCCGGGGTCAAACGATTCTCGTGTCTCAGCCTCCCGAGGTTAGCTGGGACTACAGGTGCACACCACCATGTCGGGCTAATTTTTTGTATTTTTAGTAGAGACAGGGTTTCACCATATTGGCCAGGCTAGTCTCAAACTCCTGACCTCAGGTGATCTGCCCATCTAGGCCTCCCAAAGTGCTGTTATTACAAGCATGAGCCACCGCGCCCAGCGCAAACATTTTCTTAGGTCCTTAGAAAGCCCACAGGCCCATAGTGTGTGCTGTGCCCATAGTGTCTAATGGGAAAAGTGGCTCTGATGAAGGTTGGGAAGCACGTCCCTGGAGTGTTACCTTCAGAAGACCCCCTGCTACATAATTCCCTTCTGCTTCTGGTTGCTTAGTTCCCTTCCTCCTCCTCAGTCTTCCTCTTTCATCTACGGCCTTGAGAGTCTCTCCTTTTACCCAAACTAAGGATAAGTTGACAGAATTCTAAGCTTTTATGGATCTTCTTTTCTCCTGATCCTGGGAACCCCCGAGTGCAATATTTCAAACGCTGGTTGTGGAGGGGGCAAGGTTAAAGCCTGCACAAAGGGCTGGAAGCTCAAAATGGACTTTTTTTTTTTTTTTTTTTGAGACAGAGTCTTGCTCTGTCGCCCAGGCTGGAGTGCAGTGGCGCGATCTCGGCTCACTGCAAGCTCCGCCTCCCGGGTTCACGTCATTCTCCTGCCTCAGCCTCCCGAGTAGCTGGGACTACAGGTGCCCGCCACCACGCCCGGCTAATTTTTTGTGTTTTTAGTACAAACAGGGTTTCACCGTGTTAGCCAGGATGGTCTGGATCTCCTGACCTTGTGATCCGCCTGCCTCGGCCTCCCAAAGTGCTGGGATTACAGGCGTGAGCCACTGAGCCTGACCAAAATGGACCTTTTTCTTCCTGTTTTCCCTTCACCTATTTTGGATATGGCAGAAACCATGAAGTTTGGGAATGACAGATGTTTAGGAAATGATGAGCTATGCCACAATTTTTTTTTTTTTTTAATAATGTCTGAAGCCAGATTTGATTGTCACATGAGGTTAACAGTTAAAAACATAGCCACTACATGGTCTAATGTTAGCATTCACAAGAAGCTAAGAAAATATATGTATTTTTAAAGTTACTGATTCAGCCAGGCACAATGGCTCATGGCTGTAATCCCAGCACTTTAGGAGGCCGAGGCGGGCATATCACAAGGTCAGGAGATGGAGACCATCCTGGCTAACACGGTGAAACCCTGTCTCTACCAAAAATACAAAAAATTATCCGGGCATAGTGGCATGCACCTGTAGTCCCAGCTACTCGGGAGGCTGAGGCAGGAGAATCGCTTGAACCCAGGAGGCGGAGGTTGCAGTGAGCCAGGATCATGCCACTGCACTCCAGTCTGGGCAACAGAGCAAGACTTCATCACCACAAAAAAAAAAAAAAAAAAGGTTACTGATTCAAGAAATAACACTGTGTGTATCAGTCCATTTGCTGATGAAGACATACCCAAGACTCAGCAATTTACAAAAAAAAAGAGGTTTAATTGGACTTGCAGTTCCACATGGCTGGGGAGGCCTCACTCATGGTGGAAGGTAAGGAGGAGCAAGTCACTTTTTTTTTTTTTTTTTTTTGAGACGGAGTCTTGCTCTGTCACCCAGGCTGGAGTGCAGTGGAGTGATCTCAGCTCACTGCAACCTCCGCCTCCTGGGTTCAAGCGATTCTCCCGCCTCAGCCTCCAGAGTAGCTGGGATTACAGGCACGTGCCACCACAATTGGCTAATTTTTTGTATTTTTAGTAGAGATGGAGTGTCACCGTGTTAGCCAGGATGGTCTTGATCTCCTGACCTCGTGATCCACCCGCCTCAGCCTCCCAAAGTGCTAGGATTACAGGCATGAGCCATTGCACCTAGCCTCAAGTCACATCTTATGTGAATGGTGGCAGGCAAAAAGAGTTTCTCTTGTGCAGAGAAACTACCACTTTTAAAACCATCAGATCTCGTGAGACCCATTCACTATCACAAGAACAGTACAAGAAAGACCCACCCCCGTGATTCAGTCATCTCCCACCAGGTCCCTTCCACAACACATGGAAATTATGGGAGGTACAAGATGAGATTTGGATGGGGCACAGAGTCAGACTATATCATTCCACTGCTGGCCCCTCCCAAATCTCATCTTCAATTTTCATGTGTTGTGGGAGGGACCCAATAGGAGGTAATGGAATCATGGGGCAGGTCTTTCCTGTGCTATTCTCACGATCGCGAGTAAGTGAGAGTTTCCCTGTGCAAGCTCTCTTCTCTCACCTGCCCCATGTGAGATGTGCCTTTCGCCTTCCCCCATGATTGTGAGGCCTCCCCAGTCAAGTGGAACTATAAGTCCATTAAATCTCTTTCTTTTGTAAATTGCCCAGTCATGGGTATGTGTTTATCAGCAGCCTGAAAACGGACTGCTACAAGTCAGATACCCTAAATCATCTCTCTCAAGTTCAAAGTTTCACAAATCTCTAGGGCGGGGCAAAATGCCACCAGTTTCTTTGCTAAAACATAACAAGAGTCATCTTTGCTACAGTTCCCAACAAGTTCCTCATCTCCAGCTGAGACCACCTCAGCCTGGACCTTATTGTTCATATCACTATCAGCATTTTTGTCAAAGCCATTCAACAAGTCTCTACGAAGTTCCAAGCTTTCCCACATTCTCCTGTCTTCTTCTGAGCCCTCCAAACTGTTCCAACCCCTGCCTGTTACCCAGTTCCAATGTCGCTTCCACATTTTCAGGTACCTTTTCAGCAGTGACCCACTCTACTGGTGCCAATTTACTGTATTTGTCTGTTTTTGCGCTGCTGATAAAGACATACCTGAGACTGGGCAATTTACAAAAGAAAGAGGTTGAATTGGACTCACAGTTCCACATAACTGGGGAGGCCTCACAATCATGGTGGAAGTTAAGGAGGAGCAAGCCACATCTTCTGTGGATGGTGGCAGGCAAAAAGACTGCTCCCTTCATAATTTTCAAAAGAAAATTGAGAAATTGTAGAAACTGAAAAATGTTTTTATACTTGTAGCAAATAGCAGAGTCAGACAAGACAGACTCTAGCAGTGACTGGAATAAGAGGCGGATCTTTGGGAAACCTCAAAGACAAGGATATAGATTTCCAGTGTTTCTTCACCTCCACAGTTGGATGCAATCTCTTTCCTCTGAACAATCTGCACTTCTCCTTGGCTCTGTTATGGCACTTATTATTTTCTACCTTATTTTAGGATTTTTAATGCAGGTTTAATCTCACTTTCTAAACCCATTCCACGCTGTGCAGGTCTATGCAAACCAACCATCAAAGTCTGAGGAAGCTGAGAGGCTAAAGAGGCTGACATATCCAGTTTCTCAGAAAGAAACACCTGATAGAGACTTACGAACAGAAGCCATATCTGTGTCTTGGATGGTGGTGAGACAAGATGGTGGATCCCTGCACCATTACCCCCAAGACCCAGGGCTTATATACCTTAGGGAAAAAATAATTTGGAAGGGATGTGTAGTCTAAAATTCAACAGATTTGCACCATGAAGAGGTCACTGACCTAAAGGTATGCTTTATTGATCTTACAGTGGTGTCTATATAAATATAGGAATAGAAGGTGGAAATATATCAATATGTCCGTGATTTTTCTGAAATCATTCTGAAATTAGACTAATCTGCTTGCCATCTGAATGTCAGTGTTTTCATATATACGCTTAGTTTATACACGTTTACATACCCATTCCCTTTTTTTAAAATTTCAACTTTTATTTTAGTTAGGGGGGTACATGTGCAGATTCGTTACATGGGAATATTGTATGATGCTGAGGTTTGAAGTATTAATCCTGTCACCCTGGTAGTGAGCACAGTACGCAACAGGTTTTTTGTTTGTTTGTTTTGTTTTTTGAGATGGAGTCTCACTCTGGTGCAGTGGTGTGATCTCAGCTCACTGCAACCTCCACCTCCCGGGTTCAAGTGATTCTTCTGCCTCAGCCTCCTGAGTAGCTGGGATTACAGGCACGTGCCACCACGCCCAGCTAATTTTTTGTATTTTTAATAGAGACGGGGTTTCACCATGTTGGTCAGGCTGATCTTGATTCTTGATCTTGTGATCTCCCCTCCCTCGGCCTCCCAAAGTGCTGGAATTACAAGTGGGAGCCACTGAACCTGACCTTTTTTTTTTTTTTTTTTTTTGAAACAGAATCCTACTCTGTTGCCCAGGCTGGAGTGCAGTGGTATGATCTCGGTTCACTGCAATCTCCGCCTCCCAGGTTCAAGTGATTCTCCTGCCTCAGCCTCCTGAGTAGCTGGGATTAGCGACTGGCTAAATTTTGTATTTTTAGTAGAGATGGGGTTTCACCTTGTTGACCAGGCTGGTCTTGAACTCCTGACCTCGGGTGATCCACCCACCTCGGCCTCCCACAGTGCTGGGATTACAGGCATTAGCCACTAAGCCCAGCCTTAGCTCCCACTTACAAGTGAGAACATGCAGTATTTGGTTTTCTGTTCCTGCACTAATTTACTTAGGGTAATGGCCTCCAGTTCCATCCATGTTGCTGCAAAGGACATTTTTTATGGCTGTGTAGTAGTCCATGATGTACCACACTTTCTTTATTCAATCTACCATTGATAGGTACCTGATACACAGAATTTTCTGAAAGCATTTCTGTTTATAATGATACTGTAGAGGATTAAAGATGAGTGCAATTTTTTTTTGACATTCTTCTTGTTGAGAGGTGGGGATCTGTGTCTCTTCCCCTTAAACCTGAGCTGGTCTGTGCCTGCTTTGACCAATACAATACAGTAGAAGTAATACTGTACCTGTACCAGTCATAGCCTTTAAGAGGACTAGAAATGTCCACCTTGGCCTCTTGGAGCCCTGAATTGCCACATAAGAAGTCTGGCTACCCTGAAGTGCCATAGTGGAATAGCTGTGTTGGGAGGGGAGAGGGAGGGAGTGAAGGGGATGTCTTAGGCAGCTTCCAGCTGTGATTTGCATCATCTCAGTCCAGCTGATGCTCCAGATATTGCAAAGCAGAGAGAGATGAACCTCCCTTCTGACTTCTTTGAATTCCTGACCCTCAGAATTGTGAGAATAATATCACAAGTATAAATTGTTTTAAGAACTAGGGTTGGGAGGAGTTTATTAAGCATCATTAGTTAACTGGGTTTTTGGAGTGTAGCGACAGTATCTGTGGACACCGTCTCAGGAACACGAGCTGTCATATCCCCTCCTCTTCCACTTCCCATCGCAATCAATAAAGGCTGTTCCTACTATAAAAAACAAAGAGAGAGAGAGAGGGAGAAAGAAGAAAAAACTCCCAAATCATTAACTAAAACAGATGTTTTAAGATCACCAACAATTACTTTAATTCATAAATGTATATACATAGATTACATAAAGAAATTAAGTATACATGTTGCATTTTAAAAATGTGTCTAGTAGGTTATTTGTACAAAATTAAAATGAATTTAAGAAAACATTGTAATGTTTTAAAAATTAGTTAATCATATATTTATTTATTTTTGAGATAGAGTTTTGCTCTTGTTGCCCAGGCTAGAGTGCAGTGGTATGGTATCAGCTGACCACAACCTCTGTCTCCCAGGTTCAAGTGATTCTCCTGCCTCAGCCTCCCGAGTAGCTGGGATTACAGGCATGTGCCACCATGACTGGCTAATTTTGTATTTTTAGTAGAGGTGGGGTTTCTCCATGTTGGTCAGGCTGGTCTCAAACTCCCAACCTCAAGTGATCTGCCCGCCTTGGCCTCCCAAAGTGCTGAGATTACAGGTGTGAGCCACCGTGCCCGGCCAATCATATATTCAATATTAAGACTTAAGGCTTTAGAAAAGTTATTATTTAAAAAATAACTGATATTGCTTCAAAAGTGATTAATTCACCATGGTATAATTAGCAAGAATGATGCATTTCATTTAAGTTGCAGAAAAAATTATGTGGATCCTTCCTAAGTATTTTCAGTTTAAAAAAAAATTTTTATTGCCACATCACAAGGAGTCAAGAGGATCCTTCCTAAGTTTCATATCCACACAAAAATGTGATGCCTATATAGTGACCAGAAACAATCACAATAAAAGTAGAGTCAGCTCTCTATCTTGGAAACAATTTTAATCTGAAAGCATCAGTCAGAGGACCCACATAAAAAGCCATATACTGATTTGTGGAAAAGTAATAACTTATTGGGCTGTTTCCAGGAGACACAGATTCTTGGTTTCTGAGTTCCTGAGCTGTTCACTCACTGTGCCAGAACAGCTGACTTCCCACAGTGTGTACTTGAGTATCTCAGCAACTGAGGACCGGAAGCGAGCTTGGAACTTCTTACTAATTAGGACATAAAGGATGGGGTTCAAGCAACTATTGAGGAATGCCAAACCAGTGGAGAGAGGGATTCCAGCCTGCATCACGTGGTGGGAATAGCTATTGTGGTGAATGGTGAGCTCCCAAATGCTAAACAGGTGATAAGGAGTCCAGCAAACCACAAAGGCCACAACCACAGCCAGAATTGTCCAGAAATGCCTACTGGAGATCAGGATGCTTCGCTTCTTCACCTTGAAGATGAGACACAAGTAGCAAATACTCATTGTTAGCAAAGGGAAGAGATAGCCAACAATAAATTTCACCCAGGTCAGAACATGGTGCCTGATCACAGTGAGGTCAGGATCATGCTTCTGAAAATTGTTATAGCAAAGAGTATGATTATTAAACTCCACAGTGTCCCGGAAGTATAGGGCAGGACCGCCAATTAGAGAAGCCAAAAGCCAGATGAATATAATGACAATCAGAGAGTTCTTGAGGGTTCGATGCCGATGAGATAAGACAGGATGGATCAAGTGGATATAGTGGTCCAGACTGATCACTGTCAGGAAAAAAACACTGGCAAACATGTTCAACTGGGCAGTGAAGGAATTGGCTTTGCACAGCCAGATGCCAAAGGGCCAGTGGAAATTCATGACCACATAGGAGATGTACAGGGGCAGGAAGAGAAGAAAGATGAAATCCGCAATGGCTAGATTGAGGAACCACAGAGTGCTGACTGTCTTCTTCCACTTGAACCCCGTGAACCAAATAACAATGGCATTTCCTGGAATTCCCAGGACAAAAGATAAACAATATAACACCAGGGAGACCCAGTGAACAACTCCCAGCTGGACTTTTTCCTCCAAATCAGACTCCAGAGAGTAATAGTCTAGGGCATAGGAATAGTTTTCAAATTCTTCAAATAATGTTTCCTCCAAATCTTCCATGACCTTGCTAAATGGAGAATGAAGAAATCTGTAGAAGCAAATTTGAAAAGAAAGAAAAAAAAATGTTTAAAGAAAAATAAAAGTTCAGTGAATGATAAGGAACATGAAGATAAAAATATTTCAGGTTATGGACTAGACATAGTATTTTTTTTCCTTTTTTTGAGACAGGGTCTCACTCTGTTGCCCAAGCTGGAGTGCAATGGCATGATTTTGGCTCACTGCAGCCTTAACCTCCTAGGCTCAAGTGCCTCCTGCCTCAGCTTCCCCAGTAACTAGGACCACAGGTGCTCACGACCATGCCCAGCCAATTTTAAAATTTTTTTAGAGACAAGGTCTCACTATGTTGCCCAGGCTGGTCTTGAACTCCTGGGCTCAAGTGATCCTCCTACCTCAGCCTCCCAAAGTGTGGGATTACAGGCATGAGCAACTATGCCCAGCAAACACAGTATATTTTTTGATAGGACTTGTGGTTATACTCATATGTTCAAGTCTTGGTGAGCCTCAGTTTCACTCTGATTATCATTCTCCCAGCATGAGAGTTCATTTCTGTAAATTATTTAGTAATTGGTAAATTAAAATGACAGACTACAGTTATAATTCTTCTGTTTGTAATGCTTGTAGGGCTGACTAGAGAGAGTCTAACATTCAACAAGCATTTATTAGATTCCTATATGCATTATGATTTTATGCAAAAGAAAACAGATTAATACTTACAGAGTGACAACTTCACTCTGTAAGATTAATACTTACAGAGTGATTAATACTTACAGACAAATGCAAAAGAAAACAGATTAATACTTACAGAGTGATAACTTCACAATCTGTATTTCAGCCAGGCACAGTGACTCACATCTGTAATCCCAGCACTTTGGGAGGCTGAGGCAGAGAGATCACTCGAGACCAGCCTGGAAAATATAGCAAAAATCTGTCTCTACAAAAAAATTTTTTTTTAAAATAACCACGTCTGGTGGCTCATACTGTAGTCCCAACTCAGGAGGCTGAGGCAAGAGGATTGCATAAGCCCAGGAGTTTGAGGCTGCAGTGAGCTATGATCAAGCCACTGCACTCCAGCCTGGGTAACAGAGCAGGACCCCACCTCAAAACAAAAAATTTTCCTGAAAAATCTGGATTTGTTGTTGCCCTGACTACTTAAACTCTAGATAAACAGTTCCAACTACTTCCTAATCAATCCACCTGCAGGTGACTGGAGATTTTGACCTGAGATTTTGCATCCAAGGATGTTTTGAGTCCATGTTTATGAAAGCAAACATAGTAATCAGAATTATATCAATATAGATGGCTTCTCATCCAAAAGGTGGCTTTTGGAGTAAATTTGATTATGACCACTTAATTTCTATATTGATATATATATATATATAATTCTACAGAATGCAATTAAGCTTTATTTAAAATTTTACCTTATTGAAATAATTCTTTTCTATAATAATTTATGACAAAGATTAGATTTTTTTTTTTTGAGACAGCCTCCTGTTTTTTATTTATTTATTTATTTTTTTGAGACAACCTCCTGTTACCAAGGCTGGAGTGCATGGCGTGATCTCGGCTCACTGTAGCCTCTGCTTCCTGGGCTCAAGCAATTCTCCTGCTTCAGCCTCCTGAGTAGTTGGGATTACAGATGCCTGCTACCATTCCTGGCTAATTTTTGTATTTTTAGTAGAGACAGGGTTTCACCATGTTGACCAGGCTGGTCTCGAACTCCTGATCTCAAGTGATCCACCCATCTCAGCCTCCCAAAGTGCTGGGATTACAGGTGTAAGCCAGAGTGTCCGGCCAAAGATTGTATTTATTAATCAGTTTTACTTTAATTTTTGCCCATACCAAATTTTGTCTCTTAGAATTTCTACCAAAGTAAGTTTTATTTTGTGCCCACCCCCCTGCCCGTTTTTTTTTTTTTTTTTTTTTTGAGATAGAGTTTTGCTCTTGTTGACCAAGCTGGAGTGCAATGGCGTGATCTCGGCTCACCTCAACCTCGCCTCCCAAGTTCAAGCAATTCTCCTGCCTCAGCCTCCTGAGTAGCTGGAATTACAGGCATGTGGCACCATGCCCGGCTAATTTTTGTATTTTTAGTAGAGACGTGGTTTCTCCATGTTGGTCAAGCTGGTGTTGAACTCCCAACTTCAGGTGATTCGCCTGCCTCTGCCTCTCAAAGTGCTGTGATTACAGGCATGAGCCACTGCATCTGGCCTTTTTTTTTTTTTTTTGAGACAGAGTCTTGCTTGTTGCCAGGCTGGAGTGCAGTGATGCCATCTCGGCTCATTACAACCTCCACCTCCCGGGTTCAAGCGATTCTCCTGCCTCAGCCTCCAGGTATTTTTAGTAGAGACAGGGTTTCACCATGTTGTCCAGGATGGTCTCAATCTCTTGACCTCGTGATCCACCCACCTCGGCCTCCAAAAGTGCTGAGATTACAGTAATAAGCCACCCTGCCCAGCCCCTCTGCCTTTTTTCTCATCAAGGCCAATTTTGTGGGTTAAGAAGACTTAAATGTCAGTTTTTCAATCAGCACAAAAGTGTACTGTGTGCAACTCTGTCTTCTTCCATTTTATTTTGTGCTATTTATATCTGCAGTATTGAAGATCAAGCAGAAAAAAGATTAATAGTTATATTCATTTCATGGAGCTACAATCATACATGAGGCAAATATGTAAAATTTTAGATTATAGTATAAAGAGGTCAAAACATATCCTGTGTTGCTCACAGTCATCTCAAATTCAATTTGACTATCACTGAATTCATCATCCTACCTAAAACCTTCTGAGAAATCTAGCAGGGCATAATTAAAAAACAAAAGCAATTTTTTCCCTTCCTCCCAACCCTAACCCAGCAACTTTTTGTTCTTCAATATTCAATTCAAATGCCACCTTTCTTAGAAAATTTTCTGACTTACATTCCTGCAGATAATAATAATAATAATTATTATTATTAAAACAATTTACAATAAAATAATAGTCAATGTTATTGCGAATTTACTAGATGCCAGACATGCATGATCTAATTTGATCCTCATAAGAATCCTACATACACTTGTAATCCCAGTGCTTTGAGAGGCTAAGGCAGGAGGATTGCTTGAGTCTAGGAGTTTGAGACAAGCCTGGGCGACAAAGTGAGAAACCGTCTCTTAAAAAAAAAAAGATCTTACATTGTAGGTAACTACAGGTGACCCTTGAAAAACATGGGGGGTACCTAGAGGCGCTGACCCCACACACAGTAAAAAAATTTACATAAAGCTTTTCATCGTTATTGAGACATAGTCCCCCGCTGTCACCCAGGTCAGAGTGCAGGGACACAATCATAGCTCAATGCAGCTTCAAACTCTGAGGCTCAAGTGATTCTCCCACCTCAACCTCCCAAGTAGCTGGGACTACAGAAGTACACCACCATGCCTGGCTGATATTTTTATTTTTGTAGAGATGGGGTCTTGTTATGTTGCCCAGGCTGGTCTTGAACTCCTGGCCTTAAGTGATTCTCTTGCCTTAGCCTCCCAAAGTGCTGGAATTATAGGAGTGAGTCACTGTGCCCAGTCTATAATAATAATAATTATAATAATAATAATAATAATAATATAATATAATAATATAATAAAAATATAATATAATAATAATAATTATTATTATTTGGAGACAGTGTCTTGCCCTGTTGCCCAAGCTGGAGTGCAGTGGCGCAATCTCAGCTCACTGTAACCTCCGCCTCCCGGGTTCAAGTGATTCTCCTGCCTCAGCCTCCCTAGTAGCTGGGATTACAGATGTCCACCACCGTGCCTTACTAATTTTTATATTTATAGTAGAGATGGGGTTTCACCTTCTTGGCCAGGCTGGTCTTGAACTCCTGACCTCAGGTGATCTGCCCACCTTGGCCTCCCAAAGTGTTGGGATTACAGGCGTGAGCCACCATGCCTGGCCTTATTATTATTATTATTATTATTATTATTATAATCATCATTATTACTGAGACCAACTCTCTTGCTCTGTTGGCCAGACTGGAGTGCAGTGGTGCGATCTTGGCTCACTGCAACTTCTGCCTCCTGGGTTCAAGAGATTCTCCTCCCTCAGCCTCCCAAGAAGCTGAGACTAAAGGCTTGTGCCACCATGCCTGACTAATTTTTGTATTTTTAGTAGAGACAAGGTTTTACCATGTTGGCCAGGCTGGTCTTGATCTCCTGACCTCAAGTAATCTGCCCATCTCAGCCTCCCAAAGTGCTGGAATTACAGGCGTGAGCCACCATGCCTGGCCCTATTTCTTTTTTTTTTAGAAACGAGTATTACTATGTTGCCCAAGCTGAACTCAAATTCCTGAGCTCAAGGGTTCTTCCTGACTCAGCCTCCTCAGTAGCGGAGACTACAGGAACACACCACCAAACTTGACTTGCATATAACTTTTGACTCCTTCAAAACGTAATTATTAATAGCCTTCTGTTGATCAAAAGCTTTAATGATATAAAGCATCAATTAACACATATTTTGTATGTTTTATGTACTATATACTGTATTCTTGCAACAAAGTAAGCTAGAGAAAAGAAAATGTTATTAGGAAATCATAAGGGGCTAAGAGCAGTGGCTCTTTCCTATAATCCCAGCACTTTGGGAGGCCGAGGTGGGTGGATCACCTGAGGTCAGAAGCTCAAGACCAGCCTAACCAACATGATGAAACCCTGTCTCTACTAAACATACAAAATTAGCTGGGTATGGTGGTACATGCCTGTAATCCCAGCTGCTTGGGAAGCTGAGACAGGAGAATTGCTTGAACCTGGGAGGTGGAGGTTGTAGTGAGCCAAGATTGTACCATTGCACTCTAGCCTGGGCAACAAGAGCAAAACTCCATCTCAATTAAAAAAAAAAAAAAAAGGAAATCACAAGGAAGAAAACATGTATTTACCAGTCATTAAGTGCAAGTAGACCATCATAAAGGGCTTCATCCTCATCATCTTCACAACAAGTAGGTTGAAGATGAGGAAGAGGATGGGTGGGTCTTGCTGTCTCGGGGTGGTAGGGGCAGAGGGAAAAAAATCTATGCCTAAGTGAATCTGCACAGTTGAAACCCATGTTGTTCAAGGGTCAACTGTACTATTATTGGTCTCATTTATAAGAAACAACACTGAAGCTTATAGCAGCTTAGTAACTTACTCAAGATCACACAACCTGCAATTGCAGGGTCAGGATCTAAAGTCAGATCTGTTGGACCCATGGCCTGCGCTCTTAACCACGACAGCATTCCCCTCTTCTGTCATACTTGTCTTATCACACTTAACACATTATGTTGTCATTAATTTATTTTTAATTTCTCCCCTAATAGACTGTGAACTCTTTGAGAATAAGGACTGTCATTGCTGTACCCCCAGTGCCTTGTATATCTTAATATATCACAGTTGATTAACAGATGCTTAATAAATGATTGGCTCCCATTCCAAACCAAAGATAATTTTAAAACTTTAAGTGAGATTTTGTGAGTTCACCCCTACATCAGTGTCACTGCCAGACTCTCTCTAACCTTGACCCACAGTTCTGGTTGTTGTTGTTGTTGTTTTTTTTTTTTGAGATGGAGTCTCACTCTGTCACCCAGGCTGGAGTGCAGTGGCGTGATCTGGGCTCACTGCAACCATCGCCCCCCGAGTTCAAGCGATTCTCCTGCCTCAGCCTCCCAAGTAGTTGGGATTACAACTGCCACCGTGCCCGGCTAATTTTTTTTTTTTTTTGTATTTTTAGCAGAGACAGAGTTTCACCATCTTGGCCAGGCTGGTCTTGAACTCCTGACCTCGTGATCCACCCGCCTCGGCCTCCCAAAGTGCTGGGATTACAGGAGTGAGCCACCACGCCCGGCCAACCCACAGTTCTATCACCAGGATCTTGGCTTATTCCTCGACACCAAATCCCTTCCTTCGCGGGTCCCACTCCAGTGAGCAAGAATTGGCTCCTGTGGTGGTGCCCCGTTCTTTCAGGCCTGGGATCTCGCTCTGCCCTCTCACTCACTCCTTCTGGTGACTGACTCTCCCCAGTGTCAGATCCTTGCCAGCTTAGTCTAAAACTTTGTCTTTTCTGTGTACTAGGACATCCTTACCTTCCAGCTACCTATGATCTGTTCCTTTAGGCTATTAGCAATTCAGAAGCCATATGGCCTATGCGGTGGTCTGAATCACCTTATAAAACCCTAAACAGAATCTCATTCCCCAAACAAAGAAAAGCCCATGGAAGACCCCTAATAGCTTCTAACCACTATCCTCACCAAAAGTCAGGAGCCTCCCCTTCCAATGTCATTACTGACCCTGCTGGGACAGTGTGATCATCTCAGGGCCTGTTGAAGGCAAACATCTTCTTCTGCTTTCTGTTGGGGAAGGGGGTTGGAGGGTGGGATAGTGGTATGTTTACATGTGTGTGCGTATGCCTTGAGGATGAGTGATCTATCTGAACCGAACAACTTCAAACAGAAAGCCCTGCACCAGAGAGGTTCTAATCTTCCAGGAAGCAGATTGCATTAGATTTAAGGTGTAGTTCAGGCTTGGAGAAAAAGCTTCAAGAACAGCTGGTTGATGCTCACCTGAATCTTTTATGGGAAACAGGAGCTTAGGAATTCCCCCAAGACTTACAGCAGATGTTTTTGTGTGATGGGATGGTGAGGGGTAGGGACAGAGTGGAGAAAAGAGAGACGGCAGAACTTAGCAACTGTCCTACTGAATCCTTGAGTGGACACAGTTAACTTTTGAAGACATACTCTTGTTTACCTATTATACTATGTTTGGCTATTGCTTTACAGTTTTCAGGTACTTCCCGATCTAAGTAAGTTTCCAGACCTCATTTAGACCTTTCCAAATATCTAGAGACTAAATGTATTCATTTCCTAGGGCTGCAGTAACAAAGCACCAGAAACTGCTTGGCCTAAGACAACAGAAATGTATTGTCTCACAGTCTGGAGGCTAAGTCTGAAATCAAGGTTGTTTCCTTCTGAGGGCTGTCCTGGAAAATCTTTTCCATGCCTCTTGCCTAGCTTCTTGTGGTTTGCTGGCAAACATTGGCTTTCCTTGGCTTGGACACGTGTTACACTGATCTCTGCCTACATCTTCACATAGCATTCTCCCTGTGTGACTCTGTGTCTAAATCTCCCCTTTATATAAAGACAGCAGTCATTTTGGATTAGGGCCCACCCTTACCTCATTCTATTTTCTATTCTATTGCCTCTGTAAAGACCCCATTTCTCTCTCCCTCTTTTTTTAAATTTTTATATATTTTTTTATTTTTTATTCTTTTAGACAGGGTTTCGCTCTTGTTGCCTAGGCTGGAGTGCAGTGGCATGATCTTGGCTCACTGCAACCTCCATCTCCTGGGTTCAAGCGATTCTCCTGCCTCAGCCTCCTGAGTAGCTGGGACTACAGGCGTGCGCCACCATATCTGGCTAATTTTTATATTTTTAGTAGAGATGGGGTTTCACTATGTTGGCCAGGCTGGTCTCGAACTCCTGACCTCGTGATCTGGCTGCCTCAGCCTCCCAAAGTGCTGGGATTACAGGCATAAGCCACTGTGCCCAACCTAGACCCCATTTCAAATAAGGTCACAGTCTGAGGTAATGGGGGTTAGGACTTCAACATATCTTTTTTTGGTGGGGGAGGAGAGTTACCATACAACCCATAAGACTAACTCAGGAGTGGCAACCACCATTTTTGAATCCCGATCACTCATTCATTCAGTCAATATTTGGTGTGCTCACATTGTTCAGGCACTACTCTACTGAGATACTTCACTAAATAAGACAACTATTTCTTCCCTCTTAGATTTTATATTTACCAGGTAGGGATAGATAGTAAAAAAGTAATTAAAATTACATAGTATATTAAAATACGGTAAGTGCTATAGAAAGATGAAAAAAATTGAACAGGATAAAGGGAATAGAAGGTAGTTTTAACTTTCTTTCTTTCTTTCTTTTCTTTAAGACAGATTCTTGCTCTGTTGCCTAGGCTGGAGTGCAGTGGCATGATCTCAACTCACTGCAGCCTTCGCATCCTGGGTTCCAGTGATTCTCCTGCCTCGGCCTCCGAGTAGCTGGGGTTACAGGCATGAGCCACCACAGCCAGCTAATTTTCATATTTTTAGTACAGATTGGGTTTCATCATGTTGGCCAGGCTGGTCTCAAACTCCTGACTTCAAGTGATCTGCCTACCTCAGCATCCCAAATGCTAGGATTACAGGCTTGAGCCATTGCACCCAGCCTGGTTTTAATTTTCAATAAGGTGGTCTGAGAAGGACTCGTTGAGAAAATAACAGCAAAGGCTTGACGGAGGTGAGGGAATTAGTCGTGGATATTTCCAGCAAGAGTGTTCCAGGCACTCTTGCTATGGCAGAAGTGTGTCTAACATATTCTAGAAGCAATAAGGATGCCCGTCTGTCTAGGATAGAATGAGAAAACCAAGCAAGAGGAAGATGAGAAGGAAAAAATTCAACAAGAACGTAGGAGGTTACATCATATAGATGCTTGTCAGCCTTTGAAGGATTTTTGCAAAGGGAAAAAGCAATCTGATTTTTATTATAGAAAGATCCCTCTTTCTGCTCTGTTGAGAATAGACTGTTAGGTATAATGGTGGGGCAAACAAGTAAGAAATAGGCAGACCAGATGGAAAATTATTGCAATAATCCTGGCCAGAGATGACAGTGGCTTGGAATAGGTGGTAGCAGTGAAGGTGATGGGAAATGATTAGATTCTAGGTATATTTTGAAGATAGAACCAACAGTTTTCTTGAAGTCAAATATAACCCCTGACATTGGAGCCTTCTGTACCAGAGTCCAAGGACTTCTACATCCCCTTTCCTCCTCTTCTCGTGGGCTAGAATATAGATGCAGTGATGAGCCACCTTGCACCATATAAATGAAGAAAACATGGTTTTTCATTTATAGAAGTTTGGGCCCCTGGGTGACCTCATGGAACAGAGCTGCCCTACTTTTCTGGACCACTTCCTTTAGATTACTAAGTGAAAATATTCTCCTGGAATCCTTTTGGGCTATTTATTTTTTTCTTACAAAACTGAGTGGGTCTGTGGAACAGGCCTTTTTTTTTTTTTTTTTTTTTTTTTGGAGACGGAGTCTCGCTCTGTCACCCAGGCTGGAGTACAGTGGCCGGATCTCAGCTCACTGCAAGCTCCGCCTCCCAGGTTCATTCCATTCTCCTGCCTCAGCCTCCAGAGTAGCAGGGACTACAGGTGCCCACCACCACGCCTACCTAATTTTTTATATTTTTAGTAGAGACAGGGTTTCACTGTGTTAGCTAGGATGGTCTCAATCTCCTGACCTCATGATCCGCCCATCTCAGCCTCCCAAAGTGCTGCGATTACAGCCTTGAGCCACTGCGCCTGGCTGGAATGGGCTTTTGTTAAAGCAGCTGAACCTGTATCCTAACTAATATGACTTTCTAGGCCCTGCCTTTGAGCACTGTGGTGGAGCCCTGGCAGTGCTCACCTCCTGTGACAAGATGTTATAAGAAGTCTTTGAGGTAGGAGCTATTTCTCACAATGGTTATGGCTTCAGAAGCTCACTGGAGGAGGCAGAGGGGAGCTTCCCTTAGAGGGGACAGAAAGGGAAAGAAACTGGCCTTATGAGGAGGAACTCTTACCCCAGCAATGGTTAGGGAGGTATTTAGGAAATCCCCTTTTTAGCCATGAAGACTTAACATGAAGGAGGTTTTGCAGTTGACTATGGTGGGTTAAAGAGGTGCTGCTGGTAAGACTCTGCTGCCTTTTTTTCTGCTGCCTTTTTTTCTGCTGCCTTTTTTTTTTTTTTTTTTTTTTAAGACAGGGGTGTTGCTCTGTCACCCAGACTGGAGAGCAGTGGCAGAATCATAGCTCACTAGGCAGTAACCCAGTTACCCTGATTAGAGAATGAAGTAGGCCAGGCACAGGGGCCCACACCTGTAATCCCAGCACTTTTGGAGGCTGAGGCAAGGGCACTGCTTGAGCCCAGGAGTTCAAGACCAGCCTGGGCAACATAGTGAAGACCCTGCCTCTATGAAAATAAGAATACATTTTTTTCCAGAAAAGAGAATGAAGGCCAAGCCTGGTGGCTCATGCCTGTAATCTCAGCACTTTGGGAGGCCAAGACAGGCAGATCACTTGAAGTCAGGAGTTCAAGACCAGGCTGGCCAACATGGCAAAACCCTGTCTCTACTAAAAACACAAAAATTAGCCAGGTGCAGTAAGGCGGAGGTTGCAGTGAGCTGAGATCACACCACTGCACTCAAGTCTGGCAACAGAATGAGACTCCATCTCAAAATATAAAATAAAAAAAAGAATGAAGTAGAAGTGGGTGAGGTGTCTGCTAAGTTATACTTTGAACTAGAAACATGGTTGAGTGTAACTTTGGGGCAGAGCACAGCTTACAGGTAGGAACTGACAGACCCAATCTGTGGAGATTAGAGGGTGAAAATGAACTGTGTAATAATGCAATCTCAAAGTAATATCGGTGCTTTCAAAGGCAAAATGTGTTTACAAAGAAAGCTTACTACCTTGAGCATTTCTGCCAACTTAAAGGGCCTATAGAGATGTTTCTTTAAATTATTAAAAAGTCGTATTACACTGTATAATCAATCATGTCGTGTCGTAGTTCCCTGTTTATTTTTGGTGGGATAAGAGAGAAAGGACAAAAAGAGACACAAAAAGAAAATGGGGGAAATTTTTCCTCAATTTAGCCGTGTGAAGATATACATATATACATGCACACACATATATACATATGCATATATACAAATAGTTTTTGAGGGCTGATGGGAGGATGTGAATGAAGGATCAGAGGTAAATAGGAGGGATGTCTGGGCGATAGAAAGAGGCTGTGCTGGGCAGTAATCAGAAATGAAGACAGATAGTAGGTGGATATTAGGTCTCTTTTTTTTTTAATTTTTGAGACAGAGTCTCTTTCTGTCATTCAGCCTGGAGTGGAGTGGTGCAGTCTCAGCTCACTGCAACCTCCACCTCCCAGATTCAAGCAATTCTCACTCGAGAATCAAGTGTGAAAAATCAAGTGATTTTTGTGCCTCAGCCTCCCAAGTAGCTGGGATTACAGGCATGCGCCACCACACCCGGCTAATTTCTGTATTTTTAGTAGAGACAGGGTTTTGCCATGTTGGACAGGCTGGCCTTGAACTCCTGACCTCAAGTGCTCCACCCCCTTTGAACTCCCAAAGTGCTGGGATTACAGGTGTGAGCTACCACGCCCGGCAGCATTAGGTCTTTAAATCCAGGTTTAAAATAAACAGGATCATTAAACAGGCAGGATCAAGTGGTCTTGGTCGGCAGTGACTTTCCATTGAGATGTCCATGTAGTCTTCTCAGTTTGGAAGAGCACAATAACAAAGCCAGGATGAGGCTTTTCAACTTGACAGAAAAGAGGAAATGGCTACTGTATTTGTCTTAAACCATAGGTGCTGCTGAAAGGCACATAAATAATTCTGACTGAAATAAAGACTAATAAAGGTCTCTATGAGCATAGAAAGTTTGTGTAGCCACTTAACCGCCAAGCTGTACTGTGAACAGGGGTATATGTAGGGCCTCCCAAGTCTATTAGAAGTGTGTGAAAAATGCTTGGTGTGAAGCAAGGTTCAGAGAACCTCCATGAAGCCTCTGGTTTAAGTTCCATAGAAAGTGAAGGGACATATTTACTGCAGGGATTCAGCTGCTTTGAGGACCCACGTTATCACATTCCTGGGTTACTTCTACCTAGATACTCAAATGGCAAATCGTGTGCTTGTGGAGTATAGAACTACCTATTGAATTAAACAATCTGGTGTCTGATCTATTCAGATTTAATAGATGGCAAAGCTGAAACTCTTTTCTAAATAAATAAATTTTACTGCAAGAGGTCTGGCAGAAAGTGTAATAATAAACAGTCTCTAAAATCCAGATGATTTTGGGGAAGGACACCTGGTAGGGGTGTGTAACATTAAACTTTTAAGTGTGGCTTTCAACAAGGCTTGGCTATAGAGGGAAACATTTTGTTCATCTACCTTGACAAAACACAAAGATTCTTTCTGGCAGAACATTTGGTGAATGAAGAGAGGTTTAATTTTGTTCTGTATTGTTGAGTTAGATGGGTTTTCATGGACCACTGCAAAAAACGTACACCTCAAAGAATCTTAAGGCAGTTTAGGCTCTAAGCTGGTTTGAACAGAGAGAAGGACTTGATATTGTGAACTTTGTCTACGTAGGTTGCCTGTGTAGAGTTCTCCACACACTCTGGTAAAAAGAACTCAAGCTCTGAATATGTCTCCTGTTAACACCACAGCAGCTGTTGGGGGAACATGTATTTTGCTTCTGACTAGATAACAGGAAGGAATAGAAAAGGCAGGGAGCAGTGGCTCACGCCTGTGATCCCAGCACTTTGAGAGGCTGAGGCAGGCGGATCACTTGAGTCAGGAGTTCAAGACCAGCCTTGCCAACATGGTGAAACCCGTCTCTACTAAAGATACAAAAATTAGCCGGGTGTGGTGGTGCGTGCCTGTCCCAGCTACTCAGGAGACTGAGGGAGGAGAATTGCTTGAACTCGGGAGGTGGAGGTTGCAGTGAGCTAAGATGGTGCCACTGCACTCCAGCCTGGGCAATACAGTGAGACTTCATTTAAAAAAAAAAAAAAAAAAAAAAAAAAGAATGAATAGAAAGAATTGATGGACACAAGAGAGATTTCTCCAGTGAAAACCACAGATCCATGACCTATCAAACATATGGTCAGCAAGCTGTTTTTCAAGGGCTGTCTTCTTAGGGAAGAAAGATTTTTTTTTTTTTTTTTTTTTGAGACGGAGTCTCGCTGTGTCGCCCAGGCTGGAGTGCAGTGGCCGGATCTCAGCTCACTGCAAGCTCTGCCTCCCGGGTTTTTACACCATTCTCCTGCCTCAGCCTCCCGAGTAGCCGGGACTACAGGCGCCCGCCACCTCGCCCGGCTAGTTTTTTTTTTTTTTTTTTTGTATTTTTTAGTAGAGACGGGGTTTCACCGTGTTAGCCAGGATGGTCTCGAACTCCTGACCTCGTGATCCGCCCGTCTCTGCCTCCCAAAGTGCTGGGATTACAGGCTTGAGCCACCACGCCCGGCCAGAAGAAAGATTTTTTGAAACATGTATATGTGTGTTTTGCCCTGGGGAGGTAGTATTTGGGACATTGCTGAGTATTTTCCACTGTCAAACATAAACTATACTACACCCCACAATGCACTCAAGATGTTTGGCATCAGTAGAGTATTTTGTTGCCATTCAGATGAACGATCTCTGCTTGGAAGGCGTTGAGGCACAACAACACTTTAAAAAGAGACCCTCTTTATTCACCCAAGGGAAGGAAAGGGAGGCTAGATGGAAATTGAAGGTTGGGTGGTGATATTGTCGCTGCTGCCAGTTGGGAGGTGGTAGAATAACCCTCACACCCCAACCCCTGGCATAGCTTATCCTGTAATAGAGACGCAGCTTGCCTAGCTGTAGCTCCTGTGTCATTTATTACTTAATGCCAGGCATTAAGACAAATGACAATATTCTTTGGTATATTAGGAAGAATGAAAGTATTTTGATTTGGCTCGAGAAGGGATAACATCAATGGGAGTGTTCTGATGACAAAGGCCTTTGAATGTCATGCTTAAGGGTTTAGATTTTATTCCATTGCTCCCAAAGCACGTAACAATGTTTGTAGCAGGGAGCGACGTGACAGAATATTTGTTTTTGTAAAGATCATCTGGTAGCAGTTTGCAAGATGGTTTGGAAAAGTATTTGAATGGAAGTAAGACAATCATTCAGGAGCCTATTACCACAATGGAAGTCAAAGATGGAAGGGCCTTACACAGTGAGAGAATTGAGATGAGGGAGATGTATTTGAAAGACACTGATTTGAGAAATGAATAGAATCTTTCAGGAAGCTTAGATGAATTGCGAATAATCTTCACAATAACGTTTTTCTTGAGTTGGCATTGAAAACCTTGAACACAAAAGCGAGCTAATTTTAGGCATACAAATGTTTTATCAGTTTTAAAGGCAGTGAGATTAGGAGAGAGAAAATTTTTCCTTTTCAAAGAATAATTGAATCAAATGGAAATTAATAATACCTATTTTCATGATGCTGGGATCGAATTCTTGTCATAAAAGGCATTTGCAGCCTCATCCGCGCGTCAGCCCCCATGCTTCACTTTGACAGTTTGAAAAAAGAGAACACAGCCCATGTACGGGAAGTCAACGCCCACTTATGTACCTGTTGTTTTAATGCTCCACCCAGAAATTAGTGTTCTAACTTGTACAATCTGTATGGCTCTGTTAATTGCTGGGGGTGAATGATTATCCTTAGGTTATGAAGAAACTTTTAGGCTTAATTCCTTTGCAGACTTTAAGATCATTAACACACATGTATAATGTAAATATCAGGCACTATCACGGTCTATGGGTTGTAGAATTAGACTGCCCGCTCTCAAATCCCAGTTCTTCCTGTTTCTGGCTGTGGGATCATGGACAAATCACCTGCTACCAAGAAACCTGTTTCCTCCCTTGTAAAATGGGAATAGTAATAGCACCTAACTCATAGGGTTGCCGTAATGATCACATGAGGAAATCCTTAAAAAGTGGTTAGCTCAGTGCCTGGCACACAAAGCATGCTCAATAATTGTAGGTATTGATCATTATCTACAAGTTTTAGCTTAGGACTTTTAAAAGCAGTGGATAATAAAAGGGAAGCAGAGAGAGAGAGTGGGACTTCTTTGAGTTACTTCATGAAAAGGGTGAGAAGATAGTATACTATTTTATATCAGGGACTTGAACATTCTTGGATTTTGGTATGCATGGGAGGTCCTGAAATGAGTCTCCGGTGGATACTGAAGGATAACTGTACTAATTTGGAGATTTCTATCTATGATCAAGACTTTCAAACATTACATTGTTACATTATGATTCTTTCCAAGACTTGAGATAAAGCTTGGGAAGAAGTTACCACTTGTTTCAGTTTATAAACTAGAAAAAAAAAAACCTATGCACATCATCCCATTTACTTTAAATCCTCTTTAGATTACTCATAACACCTAATACAGTATAAATGCTATGAAATAGTTGTTGTATTGTTTAGGGAATGACAATAAGAAAAAAAAAGCCTGGGCATGTTTAGTACAGATATAGCCATTGATTTTTTTTCTTCTGAATATTTTTGACCTGTGAACCTACAGATATGGAGGGCCAACTGTGTTTTCTTCTTTTTCGAGACCAAGTCTTGCTCTGTCACCCAGGCTGGAGTGCAATGGCACAATCTTGACCCATTGCAACCTCCATCTCCTGGGTTCAAGTGATTCTCTTGCCTCAGCCTCCCGAGTAGCTAGGATTACAGGTGTCCGCCACCATGCCCAGTTAGCTTTTATATTTTTAACAGAGACGGGGTTTCACCATGTTGGCCAGGTTGGTCTTGAACTCCTCACCTTAGGTGATCCACCTGGCTCAGCTTTTCAAGGTACTGGGATTACTGGCGTGAGCCACCACACCCGGCCCCAGCTGTGTTTTCTTAAAAAGAGATCTCTGTGTATACAAGTCACTTTTTATCAGGAAGAATATGGGCACTGAATTTGGAAACCTTGATGGCACAGAACTTCTGTAACTTTACATTTGTAGGGCATGTGACTGGACAACTGTTAGAGATCCGAAATGTTTAGCTTATGTTGCAGATACGTTCATCCATATAAACAGTCAGAACTAAAGCTTTCATCCTCTTTAGTGTCTTCTGGGCAATGTTATGTATCGTAACATAACAAAGAACTGATTTTGGAAGCAAGTATCACGGCAGGGTACCTACCAGATTATAAAACTTCTCATATATAGATATTACCCATGGTTTAAAAATTTTTTTAAAGGCTACAAGTGACTATGTCTGAGACTAGAATATTTAATCATGACCTGAAATCTCTACAGGCCAAGACAGGCTTCTGAAAAGCCCAGGAAACATGGTGGAAATTTGTATTCCTGTATCTCTGCCTTCTATTTCATTATTGTTTGGCACTGAAGATGTTTTCGTTCTCAATCACACACTGTCAGTGACATTTATAGAAGTCCAGGGAGAATATCCGGTTTAGGCTGGAAACTGAATTGGTGGTCAATGTATTCTTATTTTAATTTACATCAAGATACTTCCTCTCTTAAAGAAAGAAAAGGCTGTCTCCTAAAGGGGAGGGAACAGTAATCAGGGAACTTGCAGAATATATTGAGATTGCAGCCACTTCACAAAACAATACTGTTCATTATCCAGAGAGGTAATACGTGAACTCAGTGAAGGGGAGGGGAGGGAAACTTGTTTTTGTAGCAACGGTAACGCTGTTTCAACACAGCAGCAAAAGGAGGGGGAGGAGGAAAATTCTAGAACTTCCTTTCATTCGTACAGAATGCTTGAAAATATTTTTGCCTTTTTGCCTCCTAGGAGGAGATACAGAGGAGTATAGGATAAAATGTAGACATAAAAGATAAACCACAGGTTAAAAGACTTGCTCGTTGATCACAACTAAACAATGGGGGTGCCAGATTCATTATTGTGATGATTTAATGGTTTAAGATATTTGTTATGGGCTTTTATTTTATTTCATTTTTTTGGAGACAGAATTTCGCTCTGTTACCCAGGCTGGAGTGCAGTGGCGTGATATGGCTCACTACAACCTCCACCTCCCAGGTCCAAGTAGTTCTCATGCTTCAGTCTCCCAAGTAGCCACGCCCGGCTAATTTTTGTATTTTTAATAGAGATAGGGTTTCGCCATGTCGGCCAGGCTGATCTTGAACGCCTGGCGTCAAGTGATGTGCCTGCCTCAGGCTCCCAAAGTGTTGGGATTACAGGCATGAGCCACTACACTGGCCATAATAGACATTTTTTTTTTTTTTTTTTGAGACGGAGTCTCGCTCTGTTGCCCAGGCTGGAGTGCAGTGGCAAAATCTCGGCTCACTGCAAGCTCTGCCTCCCGGGTTCATGCCATTCTCCTGCCTCAGCTTCCCGAGTAGCTGGGACTACAGGTGCCCACCACCACGCCCAGCTAATTTTTTTTGTAGTTTTAGTAGAGACGGGGTTTCACCATGTTAGCCGATGGTCTCGATCTCCTGACCTTGTGATCTGCCCGCCTTGGCCTCCCAAAGTGCTGGGATTACAGGCATGAGCCACCATGCCTGGTCCATCATAGACATTTTAAATTATTTTATGGTAATGAAAAAAAAGCTGGTAACTGCAACACTCTATTTTCTCATGGCCAATCTATATTTGGAACAGATTGTTGAGTTCTGCAAAACAGACATTGGAGAGACCGTTGGAAAACAAAAGCAGTGCAAAAGAAAGAACTCTGGAGGGTTATGGAGGGGACTTGAAATTAGTCTTTGTTGGAATGCTTAAGGAACCAGTGAGAAAGGAAGACTTAAGCAGTTTGATGACTATCTTCAGATACTTGAAGATGCCAGGGCAGAAAATGTTGGCATAATAGTCAAGAACATTTTGGCTTAAGAGAAGCAAGAAGTTACATCTGTTTAATATTGAGAAAGTTAAAAGTCTACAAAACAAGCAAGCAAGCAAGCAAGCAGAATGCATTGCATTGGGTGGGCACTAAGGGAGTTTGATCACAGCCTGGATACTGCTGGCTGGGGATACTCCAGAAGGCACTGACTCATGCATTAAGCGACTTTTCACATCATCCTTCAAGGGCAAGACTCTATGATAATGGATATCATTTTTGAGCTCTTATTCTCTATTTACAGATTAGGAAGCTGAAGGTCAAGAAAATTAAAAAATGTATAAAAACTATTCAGAGGCCAGGTGCGGTGGCTCACGCCTGTAATCCCAGGAGGGGATTTAGGAGGGGATTTGGGAGGCTGAGGTGGGTGGATCACCTGAGGTTGGGAGTTCAAGACCAGCCTGACCAACATAGAGAAACTCCGTCTCTACTAAAAATATAAAATTAGCTGGGAGTAGTGACGCATGCCCGTAATCCCAGCTTCTAAGGAGGCTGAGGCAGAAGAATCACTTGAACCAGGGAGGTGGAGGTTGCAGTGAGCCGAGATCACGCCACTGCACTCCAGCCTTGGCAATAGGAATGATACTCCATCTCAAAAACAAACAAACAAACAAAACCCCAAAAACTATTCAGTGGCGTGTTTAGCATTCTTGTCTAAATTGGTAAATGCCTATGTTCTTAACTACCAGGCATTTGGGGCACAAGAATCCTTCTTCAAAAGTCCTTAAACCAGGCTGCATGCAGTGGCTCACACCTGTAATCCCAGCACTTTGGGAGGCCAAGGCAGGCGGATCACGAGGTCAGGAGATCAAGACGATCCTGGTTAACAGGGTGAAACCCCGTCTCTACTAAAAATACAAAAAAATTAGCCGGGTGTGGTGGCAGGCGCCTGTAGTCCCAGCTACTTGGGAGGCTGAGGCAGGAGAATGGCATGAACGGCATGAAAGGCGGAGCTTGCAGTGAGCTGAGATCGCACCACTGTACTCCAGCCTGGGCGACAGAGTGAGGCTCCATCTCCAAAAAAAAAAAAAATGGCCGGGCGCGGTGGCTCAAGCCTGTAATCCCAGCACTTTGGGAGGCCGAGACGGGCAGATCACGAGGTCAGGAGATCGAGACCATCCTGGCTAACACGGTGAAACCTCGTCTCTACTAAAAAAAAAATACAAAAAACTAGCCGGGCGAGGTGGTGGGCGCCTGTAGTCCCAGCTACTAGGGAGGCTGAGGCAAGAGAATGGCGTAAACCCGGGAGGCGGAGCTTGCAGTGAGCTGAGATCCGGCCACTGCACTCCAGACTGGGCGACAGAGCGAGACTCTGTCTCAAAAAAAAAAAAAAAAAAAAAGTGCTTAAACCAGGCCAGGTCCATGCCTGTAATCCCAGCACTCCGGGAGGCTGAGGTGGGTGGATCACTTGAGCTTAGGAGTTTGAGACCAGCCTGGCAAACACAGTGAAACCCTATCTTTACTAAAAATACAAAAATTAGCCAAGGGTGGTGGCACACACCTGTAATCCCAGCTACTTGGAGGTTGAGGCAGGAGAATCGCTGGAACCCTGGAGACGCAGTTTGCAGTAAGCCAAGATCACATCACTGCACTCCAGTCTAGGTGACAGAGCAACACTCTGTCTCAAAAAAATAAATAAAAATAAAAATAAATAAATAAATAGTGTTTAAACCAGGAAAGAGCGATGCTGAATTTTAGAGAATAAATCTACATTCCTTTTCTAGAACTGCACCTGTAGCTGAAAGAAAAAACAAAACAAAACACAAAATAAACCATTCTTCCCTGCAGAGGAGGATGACTTGATAGGAGGAAGCCCAGAAGAATGCATAGAAAAGAAAGCGACTTTGGTTCTTTCTTAGACTCTTCCTCATCACTCCCGTCTTCTCATCTCCACCTCCAGACCCAGTGGAACAGCCAGTTTGTAAGAACAGTTTTTAATTTTGAGCTTTTATCATAGCTTTATTTTAGTACTATATCAGAAGTCCACATTTGCCCAGGGTCTGCTGTGTTCCTTGGGCTGGTTCTGACTCTGTTGTTAAAGTCACTGCAGGATGACTTTACAAGAACCAAATTGCCAGACATAAACCAACTCTCATCCAGCCTCTGCAAGCTGGATTCTGAGGAATAAATGAAGAGAGGACACTCAGGCAAATGCATATTCTTTTTTTGTTTGTTTTTTAGACCGAGTCTTGCTCTGTCTCCCTGGCTGGAGTGCAGTGGCGTAATCTTGGCCCACTGCAACCTCCGCCTCCTAGGTTCAAGCAATTTGTCCTGCCTCAGCCTCCCAAGTAGCTGGGACTACAGGCACACACCACCACACCTAGCTAATTTTTGTATTTTTAGTAAAGACGGGGTTTCACCATATTGGCCAGGCTGGTCTCAATCTCTTGACCTCATGATCTGCCAGCCTCGGCCTCCCAAAGTGCTGGGGTTACAGGTGTGAGCTACTGCGCCCAGCCCAAATGCATATTCTTTACTGCTCCGGAGCTGGTTAAGTCCCCAATGCCCTTTCAGCCTCTCTTGGTGACCTGTAGGACTCCTATGTGAACCTGTAGGATTGCATTTGTCCAAGGGCCTGTCCTTTCCTCTGGGACCCAGTGTGATTGCTTTTAGGTTTTTTCCTTCTAGGTTTTCTAAGGGCAAGGGTACTTCAGATGGTGCAAATCCAGGTGCTCGTTAACACTTCAGGCGCAGGACATGGATGAGAGAGAAGAAAATCAAACACGGAAAGAAAAATTTTAACCCAGTATCTTGCTCTAATCAAAGCCCTCCAACTAAATCCCTTTGTAGGATTCTGGGGATTCCATTCTGTGCTCTGCCTAGCAGTGCTCTTGAATGGAATGGGGTTCATTCTGGGAGCAGTGCCCTGTAGAGGTTATGACCCACTGTCACATCTTGAGTCTCCCCTTTACTCTTCAGTTTCATTTTAAAAATTTCATTGTAATTAAAATTTTTTTTTGTAGAAATGGGGTCTTGCTATGTTGCCCAGGCTGGTCTAGAACTCCTGGGCTCAAGCAGTCCTTCCACCTCAGCCTCTCAAAGTGCTGGGATTACAGGTGTGAGCCACCATGCTCAACCCAGTCTGTTTCTTTTTGTAGTTTTACCCTCAAAACTGCCATCACTTCTTTATTAAAACAAATGAGAGCCATTTTCTCTCAATACACTATTGTGCACAAAGGTTTGTGATCCATCTTCGAACACCTGGACAGCTCGCTCTACACATCCAGGGATTCCAGCCAGTGGAATATTTTCCATGTTGGTTTTCCCCCTTGATCCACCCAAAAGTTCAGATTGTATGATGGAGGGCTGAGATTAGAGTGAGACAGGTGAAGCTGGGTTATGGAAGAGCAGGGTAGGACCTTGTCTTTGTTTAAAAATTTGGTATTTTGTTAATCGTGGATTATTTTCTGTTAATTTTAATTACTGAGGCTTTTGGTACCTGTTAAATTTTGCCTCAATTGCCTTATCCTAGTTCTGACCTGCCATAATGCTTGATCCTGTTTAAGTCTGTGGATATTAGGCAGTCCTGTGTGTTGAAAAAGCATTGGAACTTAGTAAAGATGGTTCTAAAATGTAGCTCTGAATATCACTAGCTATGTAACTTTGGGTGGGTCAGTGGCCCAATTGGGACCCCAGGTATCAAATGTGGAAAATACAGGTGACATCTAATTCTAAACTTTTATGATTCTGCCCCTGGTGTTTCCTAACTGAGAAGCTCAAAGATAGCAGCACCATATATTCTAGCTCTTGTATTACTCTCCATTCCTCAAACAAGCACCAAATCCAGTCCCTTGGACATTCAAACAATGTCTTCCAGTAAATGGTTTTTTGCACATTGGAACAAAAATATAGATCAAGGTCCAAACCAAAAAGCCTACACAAATTAAAAACATTCTGCAAATGAAAACAAAACCTTCCCAAACAAGACTATTGTACCTCCCTCATTCCTCCCACAGAAAAGAACCAACTGAAATCATTAGTGTTTCTGATTCGTTGAAGTATGGCAAAGTCTTACTGCTTCCCCCACCCCGCCCCAGGAAATATTCTATTCCAATATTTCAGGTTTTGAGTGAAGCAGACTTATGTAATCATCCTGTCCTTGGGGATTTCTGTCCATCTAAAGATGCTAGAACCACCCTAATGAGTCACAGTTCATAAAATGTAACATCTGTGAGAGAAGGTTATAAACATCAGCGGTGCCCAGAACAGCTGTAGAATTTTAGAAGAAACAGAATTTCCACTTCCCAACTAGTTCTTCATATTTCAGTTCGCATAACTAGAAAGCAGGGAGAGAGAGCATTAGTGCGTATAGCCCAAACCCCCTTTTCTTTTCTCCTCTTTTTTCCTTGAGAGAGAGAGAGACTGGGTGCAAGGCCTCACACCTGTAATCTCAGCACTTTGGGAGGCCCAGGTGGGCAGATGACTTGAGGCCTGGAGTTCGAGACCAGCCTGGTCAACATGGTAAAACCCCATCTCCACTAAAAATACAAAAAATTAGCTGGGCGTGGTGGCACATGCCTATAATCCCAGCTACTTGGAGGCTGAGGCAGGAGAATTGCTTGAGCCTCAGAGGTGGAGGTTGTAGTGAGTCAAGGTTGCACTACTATACTCCAGCCTGGGCAACAGAGTGAGACTCTCATTTAAAGAAAGAGAGAGAAAGGAGAGAGAGAGAGAGAGAGAGAGAGAGAGAGAGAGAGCATGAGTGCGAGCACATGCGCAAGAGTGCCTGGAGGGAAAGAGGCAAAGAAGGAGGGAAGGGAAAAGATCCTGGTTCAGTGGTAAAATACATGACCTTAAAATAGAAAGCGTATTTTAAGAGCTCTTTTTTTTTTTTTTTTTTTGAGACGGAGTCTAGCTCTGTTGCCCAGGCTGGAGTGCAATGGCCGGATCTCAGCTCACTGCAAGCCCCGCCTCCCGGGTTCACGCCATTCTCCTGCCTCAGCCTCCCGAGTAGCTGGGAGTACAGGCGCCCGCCACCTCGCCCGGCTAATTTTTTTTGTATTTTAGTAGAGACGGGGTTTCACCATGTTAGCCAGGATGGTCTTGATCTCCTGAACTCGTGATCCGCCCGTCTCGGCCTCCCAAAGTGCTGGGATTACAGGCTTGAGCCACCGCGCCCGGCCAAGAGCTCTTTTCTTTATTCTTAGCCTATTTTGTATTATGGCTTATTTTTATTTATTTATTTATTTTTTTGAGATGGAGCCTCTCACTCCGTTCCCCAGGCAGAGTGCAGTGGCTCAATCTCAGCTCACTGCAACCTCTGCTTCCCGGGTTCAAGTGATTCTCCTGCCTCACCCTCCCAAGTAGCCAGGACCAGCTGGCACCCGCCACTATGCCTAGCTAATTTTTGTATTTTTAGTAGAGATGGGGTTTTGCCATGTTGGCCAGGCTGTTCTCAGGTGATCCACCTGCCTCGGCCTCCCAAAGTGCTGGGATTATAGGCGTGAGCCATCGTGCCTGGCCCTATGACATCTTTTCCACATACCTATTCTCTAACCAGTGGTAGAAATGAGAGGGCAAGAACCACTTTAGAGAGACCTCTTGACATATTATAAATTGCTTCTGGACATGAAGAATATATACCAATAGCTGTATAGTAAGTCATTTTAATTTACTTAATCTTTCTTTCATAGTTGATATTAATCACATTGTCCCAGAAACAAAGGTCTTGTACTTGAGGGAAAAAAAAGTGACCTTCTAAAGGCCATTAAGAATGGTGGGTCATAGAAAGGATGGATATAGGCACATATCTGCACTGTCTATGGTCTCAATACTTTAGACAACTCAAAAGCCAAGTACATCTCCAGGTATTCAAATTCAAGAAAGTGGTCACAAAATATCTTGATACTTATACCAGTAATACAATATATCTTCACTGAAAGATAACACAAGCACTTTTCCTTTTTATGTTTCTTTTTTATTTTTATAGAGATGGTTTCTTGCTATGTTGCCCAGGCTGGACTAGAACTCCTGGCCCCAAGAGATCCTCCCTTTCAGCCTTTGGAGTAGCTGGGATTACAGGCACACATCGTCATACCTAATAGACAGTTTATTTCTGACAAGGAACTTGGAAGGAACACGGTAAAAAACCATCTGATACAAGAAAATTTTGTTTAAGAAATTCCACTTTTAGATAATTTCCTGTATCTTTTGTTCTCATCACAGATTTTCTCTAACAAGGCAAAATCAGACAAAGCATGTTTTCTCCTTTTCTTTTATTGATTGATTGATTGATTGTATTTTTTAGTTGAGATGGGGTTTCACCGTGTTAGCCAGGATGGTCTCGATCTCCTGACCTTGTGATCCTCCTGCCTCGGCCTCCCAAAGTGCTGGGATTACAGGCGTGAGCCACTGCGCCCGGTCTCTTTCATTTTATTTTTATTATTATTTTTTAGAGGCAAGGCCTCACTCTTTCTCCCATGTTGGAGTGTAGGGGCACAATCACAGCTAACTGCAACCTCAAACTCCTGGACTCAAGGGATCCTCCCACCGTAGCCTCCTGAGTGATTGAGATTATAGGCATCCACCACCACTCCTGGCTAATTTTTTTTTTTTTTGTAGCGATGGGGTTTTACCATGTTGGCCAGTCTGATCTCAAACTTCTGACCTCAAGTGATCCTCCCAAAGTGCTGGGATTATAGGTGTGAGCCACCGTGCCTGCTCAACGTTCTCTTGTTAAGCAGCACCTTCACTGAACTTTATGCCAGTTGCCATGCAAAGCAAATAATCTCCAACAGGTTTTCCTAGCAGATAATGTGTCTAGGCAGCAATTGCAGGCCCTGAGTTATTTCCTTAAAATGGATTTCATAATTCTACATTAAAGAGATATATAATATTGACTAATGGCTTATTTAGTGCCTTTTCACATAAGAAGGAAGTAAATGTAGTGTACCCCAGCGGGGTCCCCATCAACCACTTTTCATATACATTTCCTTTGAACACACACCATTCACCAAGGGCATCAAAATTAGTGCCCTGTGATGACCTGTTCTGTGATTTAAACATCCTAAATTTCTGCCCAAACACAACCTTTCTCCTTGACCTTGAGCTCAATGTGAGTCAACAATGGGATAAGACAGCTAAAAAAAAAAAAAAAAAAAAAAAAGTAACTTTGCCCTTGGGCTGTCTTAATAGAATTGGGGGAGTGTTTATCCAATTCTACTTGAACTGATCAGACAGCACCTAGGGGTACTGTGTTCTTTTCTGGGAATTACAGTTTAAGAGAAACAATGACAAACTGAAATATATCCAGGGGAGAGGGAACCGGATGGAGAGAAACTATATCATGTGAGGAGCATTGAGCAAACTGGTGGAAGCTATTTATACTGGAAAAGAAAGAGCAGGGTAACAATTTTTTCAAATGCCCAAGGGCTGGCATTTGGAAGAGGGAACTGTTCAAAGTGGCCTCAAAAAATTGAGGGACGCTAATGTTAGCTCAATGTAAGGCAGAATTTCCTAAAGATTATAGTTGTTAAAAATTTAAAAACTAAATTAAATGAATAATTTATTCAGCACCTACTATGTATTCTAGGCCCTGGAGAAAGAGTAGGACACAGAACTTACGGATCTTTCGTTCTACTGTAAAGCTATGTCAGAGGATAGTACATTTCTCATACTTGGAGATGTTTAATGACGCAATCATAAAGTGAGGAGTTTTAAGCAGGAAATCAGACATTACACGTGATTGGACTTGTCGATGTCTAAAGTTCAGTCAACGCTGAAACCCTAAGGTTCTGTTAGGTTCTACTAAGTTTTTTGAAGGGATGGGGTGACATGGAGGGTAGGTATATAGAGAGGACTGTATGAAATATACATATTTTTAATAATCTTGAGGCTGTTTGAAAAGGGGTGGAGTCAGATTGGCTAAAGATCATAGGATCACAGCCTTGGTTTTGTGTGTGTGTTTTTCCCTTTGATGGGTCTCGCTCAGTTGCCCAGACTGGAGTGCAGTGGCGCAATAATGGCTCAATGCGGTTTCAACCTCCCGGGCTCAAGCGATTCTCCTGCTTCAGCCTCCTGGGTAGCTGGGACTGCAGGCACACCACCCCGTTCCGCACTAGCCTGGTTAAAGCTGGATGGCGTCCATAGCTATTCGCCCAGGGCGCCCGCCTCATTCGGGTGGGGATGGGGGAAGTGGGTGGTGGCAGCGGCGCGGGGGCGGGGTTTCAACCCACCCAGGTCAGGCGGCCAGTTTTCCTTACTACAAAAGAGGAAAACTCCGCTCCTGTCAATACCTAGGTCCACATGGCACTGCGGACCTCAGATGCTGCCAGCCCCTCCAAGCCTGTCACCCCTCCATGCACTGCGCCCACTCCAGCGCATTTCCTTTCCTATCGCAGACACCTCCCAAACTCACCTTCCGCCCTAGTTCTTTCCTCCTACCAGATCGACCTCTTCCCTCCTAGATAACCCTGTTTTATGCCCCTTTGTAGGCACAAACTTGAACCTTGCTCCGTTTGAAAGAGCCCAGGCTGGGCACGGTGGCTCACACCTGTAATCCCAGCATTTTGGGAGGCCGAGGCGGGCGGATGATTTGAAGTCAAGAGTTCAAGACCAGCCTGACCAACATGGTGAAACCCTGTCTCTTTTAAAACTCAAAAAAAAAAAAAAAAAAAAAATAGCCGGGCCTAGTGGCGCATGCCTGTAATCCCAGCTACTCGGGAGGCAGAGGCAGGAGAATTGCTTGAACCCGGGAGGTAGAGGTTTGCAGTGAGCCGAGATCGCGCCCTTCCACTCCAGCCTGGGCGAAAAGCGCGAGACTCCGTCTCAAAAAAAAAAAAAAAAAAAAAAAGCGCAACGCGGGTGTCTTGTACTAATTACAAATCGTATCCACAACCCACTCCCCAACTTCCACTTCCAGGGGAGGATTGGGGGCTGGAGATTGCATTAATCTCCAATGGCCAGTGGTTTAATCAATCATGACTAAGTAATGAGCCTCCGTAAAAACCAGAGCTTCCGGTTTGGCGAACACACCAAGGTCCTGGAAATGGTGGCGCGCCCAAAGGGCATGGAAGCTCCGCGCCCCTTCTCACAGACCTTGTCCCGTGCATCGCTTCCATCTGGCTCTTCTTGAGTTCTGGCCCTTGTAGTAAACCTGCAGTCTTGTAAGTACGCCATTTTCCCAAGTTCTCAGACCTGATCTAGCAAACTAATGAATGTGAGGGGCGGTCGTGGGAAGCCTGATTTGTATTGTATTTTAGAAGAACAGGTAACAACCTGGACTTGCAATTGGCTTCTGAAGTGGGGGCAGTCTTGTGTAAAGAAGCCCTTGATCTACGTGGGTCTGTGCTATCTCCAGACAGAAAAGGTCAGAACTGAGTTAATTTTTAGGACACCAGTTTATGTCCAAGCCCGGCAAGGTGTCTCATGCCCGGAATCCCAGCCAGGCGAGAGGATCGCGTGAGGCCAGGAGTTGGAGACTGATTTGGGCAACATAGCAAGACCCAGTCTCTAAAAAACATTTTTAAGAAAAAATTTTTTGAGACTAAATGTCGCTGTATTACCTAGGCTGGAGTGCAGTGGCAGGATCTCGGCTCACTGCTACCTCTGTTTCTTGGGCTTAAGCAATCCGCCCACCTCAGCCTCCTGAATAACTAGGACTACATGCATGAGCCACCTGTGTGGCTAATTTTTTTTTTTTTTTTTTTTTTTTTTTTTTTTTTTTTGAGATGGTGTGTCACTCTCACCCAGGCTGGAGTGCAGTGGCATGATCACGGCTCACTGCAGACTCGACCTCCCCAGACTCAGGTGATCCTCCTACTTCAGTTTTTGTAGAAACAGTGTTTCGCCATGTTGCCCAGGCTGATCTTGAACTTTTGGGCTCAAGTGATCCGCCCACCTTGGCCTCCCAAATTGTTGGGATTACGGGCATGAGCCACCAACCTGGGCCCCAAAAATTTTTTTTAGGTTAGCTGGATGTGATCGTGTGTATCTACAGTCTCAGTCACTTGGGAGGCTGAGGCAGAAGGATCACTTCAGCCTAGGAGTTTGAGGCTGTAGTGAGTTATCCTACCACTGTACTCCAGACTAGGCAGACCAGTCCAGACCTCACAGTCTCTAAAGGAAAAAAAAAAAAAAAAAAAAGATGGGCACAGTGGCTCAGGCTTGTAATCCCAGCACTTTGGGAGGCTAGGGGGTGGGAGGATCACTTGAGGCCAGGAGTTTGAGACCAGCCTGGGCAACATGGTGAAATCTTGTCTCCACAAAAAATTAGCCAGGTGTGGTGGTGCACACCTGTAGTCTCAGCTGCTTCGGGAACTAAGACAGGAGAATTGCTCGAACTAGGAAGTCGAAGCTGCAATGAGTGGAGATTGTACCAGTGCACTCCAGCCTGGGTGACAGAGAGACCCTGAATAATAATTTAAAAAAAAAAAAAAAGAATTAAAGAATTGCTTGATGTGAGAAAAACTCTCTAACCTGGTGGTAGAAGTATTGAGAATATTTTGAGTGTAGAAAAAGTTTGTTTATCCCATCATATACTCAGGATATATAAACTATTACTCTAATTTTCTTTTCTATCTCGAGTCCCTTCCAATTTCCTATCTTCCCTCTATTTCTAGTGTCCTTCTAGTTCCTATGTTCTTTTTCTTTTTTCTAGAGACAGGATCTTGCTTGGTTGCCCAGGCTAGAATATAGTGGCTTGATCATACTTAATTGCAGCCTCAACTCCTGGGCTCAAGTGGTCTTGCCTCATCCTCCCAAGTAGCTGGGACTCCAGGCATGTGCCACCAAGCCCAGCTTAGTTCCTGTTTTCTTATTTGTAGATACTGCTTTGCATGGTTTTCTTAGCCCAGCATAGATACTAAATCAAATACATTGATCAAGCTTACCATATAAATGTTTTGGTACAATCAGTTTCTGTTCCTTCATCGATGATCTAGGGAACTGGGGAAGAAACCATGACTAAACCGTTCTAAGTTTATTGTGAATGACAAAAGATGATATATGTTAGGGCACAGCACAGTGTCTGGATCATAGTAAGAGCTCAATAAATGTGCAATATCATTATTATGACTTTACTTGATTCTTTCATTAGAGTGTATTATGAAATATTTCACATGACTTACATGACTTTGCTGAAACATAGCAAATTCTTGGGTTTCTAGCTAATTTAACGATCAATGGTTCTAATCAGAGAACTTATTTGTGGTTACTTTTTTTTTTTTTTTTTTGAGACAGAGTCTCACTCTGTCGCCCAGGCCAGAGTGCAGTGGCATGATCTTGGCTCACTGCAACTTCTGCCTCCAGGGTTCAAGCAATTCCTCTGCCCTCAGCCTCCTGAGTAGTGGGCATTACAGGCGTGAGCCACTGCACCCAGTTTGTGGTTACTTTTGATGGCATTTTGGATCTGGGTTTCATCCTATGAGAAAACATCAACTGAAAGACTGCTGTGAGCCACAAAATAATGGTTTCCTGCTGTTACAGTAAAGCTACACTATGTTTACTCCATCCTTGACAAAGTGGCACATTCTGATCTTGTGATAATGTTCCACCAAAGGAGTTTATTTATTTTGCAGCAAAAGATTTGCATAGATTAGTTCATTTCTTGTGATGAATATCAGTACAACATAACCACGCTACTTGCTATGATCTCACTGACCTCCTATAATCCAGCTGGCTCAAAGAAGCAATCAGTTGTTTGCCTTAGCAAGAGATACATTTTGTTTACTCTCTTAAGTTTGATGAATATATCATTTACTGATTGCTTGAGAAAAAAGTAAAAAGAAGTGGTCATCATGTGGGAAATTAGTAAACAGCATCCAGTGATTCTGAGCAGATTGCATTTACCATACCTAGAAAATAGGTCTTTATTTTCAAAAATCAATATTTTATTTATTTAAGGCTGAAAGATGTGTGAATATTCTTGTAAATGTTCAAATAACAAGTTAAAATAGCTAAACTTTTTTTTTTTTAACTTCATTTTGGGAAATCTAATATATTTCTGAGGAAGTCTCAAAATATGACTTTTTTTCTTTCTGTTTTTGGAAACAGAGTCTGTCTCCAGGCTAGAGAGCACTAGCACGATCATAGCTCACTGCAGCCTCGAATTCCTGGGCTCAAGGGGTCCTCCCACCTCAGCCTTCCCAGTAGCTGGGACTACAGGTGTGCACCACCACACGCAGCTAATTTTTTTTTTTTTTTTAATTTGGGGTAGAGAAGGGGGTTTTACTATGCTGCTCAGTCTGGTCTTGAACTCCTGGACTCAAGTGATCTTCTTGCCTTGGCCTCCCAAAGTGGTGGGATTTTAGGTGTGAGGTGAAAATGCCACTTTCACACAGTGTTTGGTGTATTATTATTATTATTATTGTTTTTTGAGACAGAGTTTCGCTCTTGTTGCCCAGGCTGGAGTGCAATGGCGCGATCTCGGCTTACCGCAACCTCTGCCTCCCAGGTTCAAGCGATTCTCCTGCCTCAGCCTCCCTAGTAACTGGGATTACAGGCATATGCCACCACACCCAGCTAATTTTGTATTTTTAGTAGAGGCAGGGTTTCTCCACGTTGGTCAGGCTGGTCTCGAACTCCCGACCTCGGGTGATCCGCCCGCCTCCCAAAGTGCTGGGATTACAGGCATGAGCCACTGCGCCCAGCCTGTTTGGTGTATTATAATCCTGCCTACAAGACAAGCAGTTTTCAGTGTGTGCTGAAATACACCCTTCCCCACTCAACTGCCAAAAACCCAAAAGGAAGATCCTGGAGAAACACCATATTTATCCATGAAATATCATTCCAGAACAAGGAGTCTCTCCCAGACAAGAAAGAAACCATTTCATTTTACCATCTAAATTTTTCCCAACTTGTTTGTTGTATGTAAAGAACTGTAATTAAATACGCATTTATATGTGTGTGTTAATAGGGATAAAATCATTCTAAAGGTGGACGGTTTTATTTTGAATACAGTTAATAAAATGAGAGTCCCATTGGGGCACAATGACAAATGGAAAGGCCATGTTTAATGTTATCAATACAACTGGGTGATAGAATAAATAATTTATATCAACATGGCATTTTCCATATAGCAACCAAAAATTTATTTGACTAAGCTTTTACCTCCCAAGCTTGCTGGTGGTTTTGGAATTAAAGAGAAAATCTCCAGCTCTTCTAAAGGGTAAGTGGTACTTTTAGATGTTACTTCCCTAAACGAACTCTTCCCTGCCTCCACAAACCTATGCCCCCGCCTAAATCAGGGCCCCTACTCTAAGCTCCTCACTTAGAGCAACTATGATTATGTATGTGGAGGCTTATTTGAAGAACGTCTGTCTCCGCCAGCAGCCTGTGGTTTTGCTGACCTTCACACTCCCAGAGCCTAGCACCGTGCCTGGCAAACTGTAGGGCTCAAGAGTATTTACTGAAGAAAAGACTATTCAGTAGGTTTTGATAAGGGCATTCCTGTGCCTGGGCATCTTGGCAATAACTATTTCGTCTGAGAAGACAAACGTGAACTGAAGAAGAGAATTTGAATTTTTGATTATCATCAAATCCATTATTACCAAACCCACCTTGTTTTTTTTTAATCAAAAGCATTAAAAGAATGTTGAATACCTAGAAAAGCCAGCCCCGCTCCTGAGAGGTGTGTTCAATCTGTTTAGTCACTTCCCTAGACCAGCACTTCTGACTGACAACAGGTCCCATTTCCAGGAAAAGATGAGATTTTTCTCTAAACTGGTATGAGGAGCAAACCAGTTCACTATAAACCATTGTCACTGTCATGTGTTGCTTATAATTTTTTTTTTTTTTTTTTTTTTTAAGACAGAGTCTCTTGCTTGTTGCCCAGACTGGAGTGCAGTGGCATGATTTCGGCTCACTGCAACCTCCGCCTCCAGGGTTCAAGCGATTCTCCTGCCTCAGCCTCTAGAGTATCTGGGACAACAAGCGTGTTCCACCCCACTTGGCTAATTTTGTATTTTTAGTAGAGATGGGATTTTGCCACGTTGGCCAGGCTGGTCTCAAACTCCTGACCTCAGGTGATCCACCTGCCTCGGCCTCCCAAAGTGCTGGGATTACAGGCATGAGACACCATGCCCGCCCTGTTGCTTCTAATTAAAACCAGTTGACCTAATTCTACTCAAAGGAAGCAAGTACCAACCACATCTAATTATGCAAATAGCACTTAACACTTATAGTAATACTCAGCATTTCCTGAGTGCTTGTTAAGTACAGTACAATGCTAAGCAATTCACATGCATTGTCACATTTAACTCTCACAAGAATCCTGGGAGGTACTGTTATTATTTCCACAAGGCTAAGAGAGCTTTGGCACTTAGCAAAAGTGGTGAAGACCAGACTAAACATCTGGGTCTGTCTGACCTCAGGGCCTTTATTTTTTTTTATTTTTTTGAGAAGGAGTTTTGCTCTTGTTGCCCAGGCTGGAGTGCAATGGCGCGATCTCGGCTCACCGCAACCTCTAGCTCCTGGGTTCCAGCGATTCTCCTGCCTCTGTCTCCCAAGTGGCTGAGATTATAGGCATGTGCCACCATGCCCAGCTAATTTTGTATTTTTAGTAGAGACAGAGTTTCTCCATGTTGGTCGGGTTGGTCTCGAACTGCTGACCTCAGGCGATCCGCCCACTTCAGCCCCTCAAAGTGCCGGGTTTACAGACGTAAACCACCGCATCCAGGCAGGGCCTTCCTTCTTAATCCCTGCACACACAGTCTCTCTGAGGAATGATCTGTTAAGGTGTTCATCTCCCTTACTAAACCAAGAACATCCAGGGCAAGGAATAACTTTTACTTATCCTTTTATCTCACAAGGAGCAGAGTGCTCAGTAGGTGCTCAATGAATGTCTTGTGAAAGAAGACGGAAGTGCTTTCTCAATCATCAAAACTATGTTATGTTTAGGCTGGGTGTGGTGGCTCATGCCTGTAATCCCTGCAGTTTGGGAGGCAGAGGTGGGAGGATTGCTTGAGGCCAGGAGTTTGAAACCAGTCTGGGAAACATAATGAGACCTCCATTTCTACAAAATCGAAAAAGTAGCCAGGCATGGTGGTGTATCCCTAGAGTCCTAGCTACTGAGAAGTGGGAGGATTACTTGGGCCCAGGAGGTCGAGGTTACAGTGAACTGTGATAGTGCTACTGCACTCCAGCCTGGGCAACAGAGAGAGCCATGTCTCAAAAACAAACAAACAAACAAACGTTATGCTTACTATGGTTTTAATGTGGAGAAATACACAAAACAAATATTTATATAAAATGAGGCAAATATTTACATATATAAATCTATGTAACTTTTTTTTTTTCCAGACAGGGTCTCACTCTGTCATGCAGGCTAGAATGCAGTGGCATGATCACATCTCATTGCAGCCTCCACCTTCCAGGCTCCAACAGTCCTCCTGCCTCAGCTTCCTAAGTAGCTGGGACCTCCTGCCTCATCTTCCTAAGTAGCTGGGACTACAAGGAATGTACTGCCATGCCCGGATAATTCTTAAATTTTTGGTAGAAACAAAGACTCACATGGCCGGGCGCGGTGGCTCACGCCTGTAATCCCAGCACTTTGGAAGGCCAAGACGGGAGGATCACGAGGTCAGGAGATCGAGACCATCCTGGCTAACATGGTGAAACCCCATCTCTACTAAAAAAATACAAAAAACTAGCCGGGCCTGGTGGCGGGCACCTGTAGTCCCAGCTACTCGGGAGGCTGAGGCAGGAGAATGGCGTGAACCCGGGAGGCGGAGCTTGCAGTGAGCTGAGATCCGGCCACTGCACTCCAGCCTGGGCAACAGAGCGAGACTCTGTCTCAAAAAAAAAAAAAAAAAGAAACAAAGACTCACTACGGTGCCCAGGCTGGTCTTGAACTCTTGGGCTCAAGCAATCCTCCCATCTTGGCCTCCCAAAGTGCTGGGACTACAGGTGTGGGCCACTAGGCCCAGCCTTCTATTTTTATTAAAATTTAATCCACTTTTTATGTCAAAGTATAAGAAATTGCCATTTTGTTAGATCAAAAATGGTCAAGGTCACAGTCAGTCTCGGTGGCTCACACCTGTAATCCCAACACTTTGGGGGCTGAAGTGGGTGGATCACTTGAGGCCAGGAGTTGGAGACCAGCCTGGCCAACATGGTGAAACTCTGTTTCTTTTTTTTTTTTTTGAGACGGAGTCTCGCTCTGTCGCCCAGGCTGGAGTGCAGTGGCCGGATCTCAGCTAACTGCAAGCTCCGCCTCCCAGGTTCACGCCATTCTCCTGCCTCAGCCTCCCGAGCAGCTGGGACTACAGGCGCCCGCCACCTCGCCCAGCTAGTTTTTTTGTATTTTTTAGTAGAGACGGGGTTTCACCGGGTTAGCCAGGATGGTCTCGATCTCCTGACGTCGTGATCCGCCCACCTCGGCCTCCCAAAGTGCTGGGATTACAGGCTTGAGCCACCGTGCCCGGTCGAAACTCTGTTTCTATTAAAAATACAAAAATTAGCCAGGCATGGTGGCACACGCCTGTAATCCCAGCTACTCTGATGGCTGAAGCGTGAGAATCGCTTGAACCCAGGAGGTAGCGGTTGCAATAAGCTGAGATTGCACCCATCGCACTTCAGCCTGGGTGACAGAGTAAGACTCTGTCTCAAAAAAAAAAAAAAAAAAAAAATAGCACTTTTTTGTTGTTGTTTGTTTTTTTCAGCTTTTAAGTTCTGGGATACAGATGTAGGATGTGCAGGTTTGTTACATAGGTAAATGATTTGTGTCAGGGTGGTTTGCTGCACAGATCAACCCAGCACCTAGGTATTAAGCCCAGCATCCATTAGCTGTTCTTCCTGATGCTCTCTTTCCCCCAGCCCTCCCACATGCCCCCAGTGTGTTGTTACCCCCATGTGTCCATGTGTTTTCATCATTCAGTTCTCACTTATAAGTGAGATATAAGTGAGAACATGCCGTGTTGCCGAGTTTGGTTTTCTTTTTTCTTTCTTTCTTTTTTTTTTTTTTTCTGAGACCGAGTCTCACTCTGTCACCCAGACTGGAGTGCAGTGGCACAATCTTGGCTCACTGCAACCTCTGCCTTCCAGGTTCAAGCAATTCTCATGCCTCAGTCTCCCAAGTAACTGGGACTACAGGTGTGCACCACCATGACTGGCTAATTTTTGTATTTTTAGTAGAGACAGGGTTTCGCCATGTGGACCAGGTTGGTCTTGAACTCCTGACTTCAGGTGATCTGCCTGCCTCAGCCTCCCAAAGTGCTGGGATTACAGGCCTAAGCCACCGTGCCTGGCCCCGTGTTTGGTTTTCTGTTCCTGTATTAGTTTGCTGAGGATTATGGCTTCCAGCTCCATCCATGTCCCTGCAAAGGATATGATCTAATTCCTTTTCATGACTGCATAGTATTACATGGTGTATATGAGCCACACTTTCTTTATCCAATCTATTACTGATGGGCATTTAGGTTGATTCCAGGTCTTCGCTATTGTGAATAGCAAATAGCATTTTTACTCTTTTTTTTTTTTTTTTTTTTGAGATACAGTTTCGCTCCGATTGCCCAGGCTGGAGTGCAATGGCACAATCTCAGCTCACTGCAACCTCCGCCTCCCAGGTTCAAGCAATTCTCCTGCCTCAGCCTCCCAAGTAGCTGGGATTACAGGCATGTGCCACCATGCCGGGCTAATTTTTTTGTATTGTTAGTAGAAACGGGGTTTCTCCATGTTGGTCAGGCTGGTCTCGAACTCCCGACCTCAGGTGATCTATCCGCCTCAGCCTACCAAAGTGCTCGCATTATAGGCGTGAGCCACTGTGCCCGGCCTGCAAATATCATTTTTATATGGCACAACTGAATAAAGAAAAGGCTCTGTCAACTCTCACTTATACAATTAAGTAAAATGTTTCATTGCCAGATTTTTCTACTCAATTAGAGGTTTATCATTATAAACTGTTAAAGACAGAGTTTTATGAAAAATTAAGGATGTCATATCTATATGCCATTTTTTCTAGGTTCAATGATCTAACATTGATTCAACTTCGTATTTTATTATTTTTCATGCCATTACGGACAATTTGGTCCTAATGAAAATTCAAGCAGGCACATACATATTCCTACTTGGGTTCTCCACTTTTTTCAAGCTGCCAGGTTGTCTACCTCCTTTCAAACTCGTTCTCCATGAAGTCTTTTCTTTTTCTTTCTTTTTCAGATTAACTCCACCTTTATCCCATGCCTGACCCACCCCTTAGTGTTCCTCAAGCACTTTCATAATGATGATAGTTCACGTGTTTATAGTGATCACTTTTTGTTGAATATTGGTCTCCACTGTATCCAGTTATGTAAAGCACTTAACATGGAGGAACTGTACCCAATTCATTCAGTTACTTTTTGTTTTGTTTTGTTTTTTGAGACGGAGTCTTGCTCTGTCTCCCAGGTTGGAGTGCAGTGGCACGATCTTAGCTCACTGCAGCCTCTGCCTCCCAGGTTCAAGCAATTCTCCTGTCTTAGCCTCCCGAATAGCTGGGACTACAGGTGCACGCCACCACTTCTGGCTAATTTTTGTATTTTTAGTAGAGACAGCATCTCTACTAAAGGCTGGTCTCAAATTCCTGGCCTCAGGTGATCCGCCTGCCTCGGCCTCCCAAAGTGCTGAGATTATAGGCTTGAGCCACTATGCCCAGCCTTCATTCAATTATCATACTAGGAGATGGACTGGTTGACTTGTAAGGTTAACTTTTTTGTATTTTGTATAAAAAGAAACATAAAATTAGCATTTCAGAGAGTGACCTTGGGTGCCATTTTAAGCACATGTGAAATCTGCTTTGCTTTTGCATGATTCCGGAGGGAAGACTACAACCTCTCCTTATTGAATTCCTTATGTGCTAAACTTTGTGAAAGAAATTACTTTTTCCATTTCACTTTACACAAGACTTTGTCATCTAGGGACTGCCAGTGATAACAACAGGGCCTCCTGTTTCTGGTGTTCTAAGAACACCTCCCAGCCCACTGGTAGGCCTCCGTGGAATTTTAAAACCCCACTCGGTGCAAACAATGGGAGCTTCCTGATCCTAGTTGGGTGACCTGGCTTTGTGCACAGCTGGATTATCTGGCCTAGTTAAATTCTGAAATTGTATATACAGATCGGCAACACTGGGGTTACAGGATTTAAAGACTTAAGTCAGAACCTTCATTACACGTTTGAGTTAGATGTATATTTCCTAGAAGATAGTAATGGGCAGTCTTGTCAAGAATAGACAGTGAAAAATGTCAAGTGCCATACAAATATATTTTGGTTGTAACCTGAAAAATTTCCTCAGTTGACAGTGGGTACAAATGGGGTAGTATTTACAGTTGTAACTCAGGAGTCATTGGAGTGTCCCCATTGACTAGTACATTGACTTCTGTGTTTGCCAGAGAAACATGCTCAAAAAGAGTTCTCTAAAAAAAGTATTTGCAGTCCCAGCTACTCAGGAGGCTGAGGCAGGAGAATCGCTTGAACCTGGGAGGTGGAGGTTGCAGTGAGCTGAGATTGTGTAACTGCACTCCAGCCTGGGCAATAGAGCGAAAACTCTGTCTAACAACAACAACAAAAAAAAGTATTTCCAGGGCCAGGTGAGTTACATGTGTTCGTGTACAAGTCTGCTCCTCCTTGGGTGCCACGTTTCTACAGGTATGCTGCCATATCACTGGGCTTCTTGTCTTGTCAAAATTGGGTAGAGTTGGCCGGGTGCGGTGGCTCAAGCCTGTAATCCCAGCACTTTGGGAGGCCGAGGCGGGTGGATCACGAGGTCAGGAGATCGAGACCATCCTGGCTAACATGGTGAAACCCCGTCTCTACTAAAAATACAAAAAACTAGCCGGGCGTGGTGGCGGGCACCTGTAGTCCCAGCTACTCGGAGGCTGAGGCAGGAGAATGGCGTGAACCTGGGAGGCGGAGCTTGCAGTGAGCCGAGATCGCACCACTGCACTCCAGCCTGGGTGACACAGCGAGACTCCGTCTCAAAAAAAAAAAAAAAAAAAAAAATTGGGTAGAGTTTTAGGATGAAGTGAAGGTAGGAGCCAGAGAATTCCATTCTCTTATGATATATATATATATTTTTTTTTGTTAAAGTTGTCCCAAAATAGGGCTGCCTGTGCTCTGAGATTTTAGTGGAAACAACTCTTTCTATTTTTATTTCTATATATTTTTTTGAGACGAAGTCTTGCTCTGTCACCCAGGCTGGAGTGCAGTGGCGCAATCTTGGCTCACCACAACCTCCGCCTCCTGGGTTCAAGTGATTCTCCTGCCTCAGCCTCCTGAGTAGCTGGGATTACAGTGTGCACCACCACGCTCAGCTAATTTTTGTATTTTTGGTAGAAATGGGGTTTTGCCATGTTGGCCAGGCCGGTCTCGAACTCCTGACCTCAGGTAATCCACCCGCCTCAGCCTCCCAAAGTGCTGGGATTATAGGCATGAGCCACCGTGCCCAGCCTTTCCATTTTTATTTGCATGCTGATCTCACATTTCCTATCCTCTCAGAGGTCAAAGGCTGTGCCAAGCTCCTCCCTCCCAGTAAGTTCTTCCGCAAGGCTACTCAGGCCAGGAAGGACTTCTGGTATGCCCCAGCAGCTGGCCAAAGTCCAGATCTTCTCATCTCACTAGGACCTATGATGGCACACCAAAACCCTCTCACCTTCTCACCTTCCCCATGAACTGTGAGCCTTCATACTTCAGTTCAAATCCAATCCCTTTCTTTTCTGAACTCTATATTCTCTAGGCACTACACAGTTTTAAAACTTCTTAGTTTATGAACTTAATTCTGTGTCCCAGGCAGCACAACTCAAAGCTTTCTGAGATTAACAAGTTACCATTAAAATCCCCTGTCTTCTCCCATCACACTAACTGAGGGTTCAGTCAATATTTGCTTGATTGACAATGACAAATACAGGTAGATTCTCTTAGTTAATGCTAAACACCTCTCTGACAGGGGAAAATATTAGACTTCCGAATAAGTAACCCAAATTTTACAGTTTCCATCTTCCTCTGCCTGACGATGAAGGTGAAAACTGAGAGTAAAACAAAAATATTACATCATCCAAAAAGCCCTAACATACCTTATTTATTTGCTTTGTTGAATTCTTTTTATCGCAAAACAAGTCTTTATTTGCACCTGTCCTGTAGAGAGTTGCTGTTTGCAATGTTTCACACACTCGATTTACATGGGCTAGCTGAGTTTGTTTGCTGAATAAAAGGCAACGAGACCAAGTTTGGGCAATTGGATCTCCCCTAGGTCAATTTGCTTCGCCCAGAGATAAACTTTTCTGTAGGCAAAGCCAGGTCCCATTCCTCACCCCTGCCCTTCTCCACTCCAATGAAGGGAGGATTGCGTAATTTCTAGCAAAAATTCGTGCCTGATTCATGTTATATTTTATTCCTATTGATGCCACTTTCTTTAACAATGAAGAACATTTTTCCACTTATTTGAGTCTCAGTAAAATAATCGGAACATAATAAGATCAAGTTCATGTTGAAAAATATGAAAACAGAGTCTGAATAGAAGATTTTTTTCACTAAATATTAAGTACCCATTGTATATGCTAGATAACCCATTATATAGATCACATTGAGTAACGACTTAATAAGAAGGGGTAAAAAAAAAACCCAAAAAGGAATTGGAGAGTTTTGGAAGGAATCTTGTCCATTTGATTTATTGTAAAGGAAAGGAAGCTGAGGTCCTGAGAGTTTACACTGCCTCATGCCATGAGACAAGTTAGAGGCAAAGCTCGGGACGACTCGGCAAAATCAAAATTACAAGTGTAAAGCTACTGTGCAGTTATAGATTTGAGGCATATTTGGAAATCGTCCAAGTTCAAGAGAGTGCTATGTTATTAATCTTGATTTAACTGGTTATCCCTTTTCTACCTTTTAATTTTCTACTACCAGTTTTTATTGTGGCATAGTGTCTATGATGAGGTAGTAGCCATACTGAAGTTAATGTCACCAAAGAAACCAGGTGAATTAGGACTGAGTATCACCACCAGATTTAAAAGTTTAACTTTGTGGTTTATATGGTAATTCATACCTGAAAAAAAATGGATGGTTATTTTTTTTCCCTAGAGACAGGGTCTCACTATATTACCCAGGCTGGACTCCATCTCTTGGGTTCAAGAGATCCTCCTGCCTCAGCCTCCTGAGTAGCTAGGACTCTAGCTGCACACCACTGCACCTGGCAATATTATAAAGTTTTAACGTTATAAAAATAATGTACCATTAGACTAAGTTTGGGGAAAAGGAATGGATATATTGCCTGAAGCAGTATAGAATACACAAGGGTGGCATAAAAACTATTTTGAGCAGAAGGGATTTGAGTTCTGAAATCTCTTATCTGCCTAAAAGCAGAGCCTTCCAAAAGAACTCAAGAAACCTTAACTTGCCATAGATTCCCTCCCTGGAAGCAATCAGGGAAGACTGACCCTTATCACCAGAGATGAGAAGTCTCTGCACCACACCTGAACAGATATTGTCACCAAAACTATCATATCACTGGTCTGTTCTCCTAAGGACCCATTTATGTTTCCAAAAAGTCATTTGTTTTCCCTAAGTGCCCTTCTCTTCCATTTCTCCTATTCTATTAAGATGGCATACATAAAACAAAACAAAAACAAAAAAACACATTAAAAAAAAAGAAAAAAAAAAAGATGGCATGTAAGCCCCAAATTCTAACTGCCCATCTGAGTCACTTGTTTTTTTTTGTTTGTTTTTTTTTTTTTTTTAGATAGGGTTAGGTTCTGGTTGCCCAGGCTGGAATGCAGTGGCACAATCATAGCTCACTCAGCAACCTCTGAGTCACATTTACTTGGGAACGCCCATATCTACATACATACAATTAAATTTTGTTTTCTCTTGCTAATCTTTCTTCTGTCAGTTTCATTTGCTGGTGCCTAATAACAAATCTAAGAGGGAACAGAAATTTTTTCTCCTTGACACATCTATAATCTCACCATCAGAGTAACACATGTCTTATCAGTTTTGCATATTCAATCTTTTCTACTTCATTTATTTTTACATGATTATAATTCTGGTTAACATGATCTGTTATTAAATATTTATCTCAGGGACATGACAATTAGCGGTCAAGTAACAGAAAATGTATGACCTTTTATAAACTAAGTGACTTAAATCAGATAAAATAACAAAATAGGCCATGAAAAACATAATAATCTAGTGTCTGGAAGACGTACAAATATGATGAGAATTATTCACTAAGAATAATTACTTGTAACTTGAGACCCAGGAAAGGTCCCTTGGCCTTTTTTGTTTTGTTTTGTTTAAACGAAAATACCATCGGATTCATGTAACAACAGGTTTGTGGATTCTTGAGTGAATGAGTCTGCCTTAAGTGAAAAAGGCAGTTTAAGAGCATTATTGCCAGTGAAAGTTCTGTTATCAAACTTTATTTGGTTTTCATTAGCTTTCTTCTGGAGGAAAAGATAAAAGGCAATTGGTGCTCACAGTTTCTGACTAGAAAAGGAACAACTGAATAGCTGAACTCTTCTCTCCCACAGTCTTCCCTGCATTTAGCCATCTACCCCCCTTGTTGGGAGAGCCCAGATACCAATTATTCTAACAAGAAATTGATAGCGAGATTCGACAAGGCAACAACAACAAAGAAATGGGAGAGCACAACAAATCACAAACCTTTCATCATACAAATGGGGAGCCAGTGGCAGGGAACCGCAATACAACTCAGTTTAGAACTTTTTTCCCACCTTGTAATCTAAAGAGGGCGATACCAGTTTTCCTCTCGGAGTACCAATTTTTTCTACTAGTTTCTCAACAGTGAGTCTTCCACAAATGATGTTTGACTATTTCTAGATCACAACTCCTTAAAAGCCAGATTTATGAGCTGTAATTATGTAGGTAAAAGCTGAGAAAATTACTGAAAGTTCTTCTTTGTCCGCCCACCCCAGCAACATGCTCATTTTCTCTCTTGCAGTGTTTTAGGATTAATCAGCAGCTGTAGCGAACCCTGAAGGATCGTCCCTAAACACTTTTGCCAAGACCAAAAATATGCATCTGCAGACAGAGCATTTTGTAAACGATCAGTAGTCCTTTTCCTTTTTTGCCAGCTGGTAGTTAGTCAAATACTGTTTTGTAAATAAATCATCTGCAGGAATCCTCATCAGGTCAGCTGTAAATGTGTCAGTTTCAGGAAAACAAACAGGACAGCACTTACCAGTTAATTTTCTGTGAGGAGAGAAGCTATTGTCATGCCTGGGTGTACCTTCCTGGTTCCAGAATGAAATGGAGGGTGGTGTTCAGAACGGCTGCATTCCTCATTCCACTTTTATCTGGCTTTTGAAATGACAGTGTAGAGAAGAATGATGTTGGGTTTTGAATGTGGTTCTTCCCTTCCCCCACCACCCTCCATAAAAATTCATCATGCAATCCTAGAGAAAAGTAAGCCATGAACATACTGTACAAATTAATTCTTTTGACCAGCATGTGTTGGTGTAACAAGTTTGTTTTTTGAATGGAAATCACTGCTACTAGCTGTTCTGCAGGCTGAAAATCAGTTATGGATGGGGGCACCCACCCCTCCTTTCTCTGGGTAGGCTTTTGCTTATGAAAAGTTAAGTTAAATTAGCAGAGATGGAATGTTCTTCAAATGCATGGTATAAGGCTCATCAGGAGATTTTACTTTCTGTGCTTCAGTGTGTCCTGATAGTGAAGAGATGGAATCACATATTGGTTAATTGTGAATTTTAACTTTTTTTTTTTTGAGTCAGAGTCTCGCTCTGTTGCCCAGGCTAGAGTGCAATGGCACAATCTCGGCTCACTGCAACCTCCGCCTCCCAGGTTCAAGTGATTCTCCTGCCTCAGCCTCCTGAGTAGCTGGGATTACAGGCACCCGCCACCATGCCCGGTTAATTTTTGTATTTTTGGTAGAGATGGGGTTTCACCATGTTGGCCCCGCTGGTCTTGAATTCCTGACCTCAGTTGATCCACCCACCTCAGTCTCCCAAAGTGCTGGGATTACAGGCATGAGCCACCATGTTGGCCTTAAAGATTTGATTTTTTTTTTTTTTTTTTTTTTGAGATGGAGTCTCGCTTTGTTGCCCAGGCTGGAGTGCAGTGGTGTGATCACAGCTCACTGCAACCTTCACCTCCCTTGTTCAAGGAATTCTCCACGTCAGCCTCCTAAGTAGCTGGGATTACAGGCATGCGCCACCATGCCCAGCTAATTTTTTTGTATTTTTAGTAGAGATGGGGTTTCACCATATTGGCCAGGCTGGTCTCGAACTCCTGACCTTGTGACCCACCCACCTCAGTCTCCCAAAGTGCCCGGCCTAAAGGTTTGATTTTTTTCCCTGGTCACCATCTACGGGCCTGGCAGATGTGGGCACATCTGTGTACCTGAGGCAGGACTTAGAATTCATAAATTCAAGGGATGAGAAGTATGGAGCTGGAAGGTAGGCACGCCTTGATGTGGCGAGCTTACCTCTGACAGCTAGTTATCTTTATTTTTTTATTTTATTTATTTATTATTATTATTATTATTTTTTGAGATGGAGTCTTACTCTGTTGCCCAGCATGGAGTGCAGTGGCACAGTCTCGGCTCACTGCAAGCTCCGCCTCCCGGGTTCATGCCATTCTCCTGCCTCAGCCTGCCGAGTTGCTGGGACTATAGGCGCCCGCCCCCATGCCTATATATATGTGTGTGTGTATATATATATATATTTTTTGTATTTTTGGTAGAGACGGGGTTTCACCATGTTAGCCAGGATGGTCTCAATCTCCTAACCTAGTGATCTTCCCGCCTCGGCCTCCCAAAGTGCTGGGATTACAGGCGTGAGACACTGAGCCCGGCTGCTATCTTTATTTTTGTATAGTCTAACTTCAGCTTAACCATGTGACACCTGAAAGTGCACATTGTTAGGCCGTGAAAGGTCAGCTGCCAGAGAAGCACAGGCTTTTGTTTTTGTCCACTGTTAAAGACCAAGTCTAGGAAATCTAAAGCAGGAATTCTCACGGTGGGGGTCGGAAAAAGTGGGGTGCACTTTTTCAAACTACAAATATCCCTCTGCTTTATGAGAATATATGCTCTTCCACACCTACCCGCAATCCCTTGATTCAATCTTGGCATATTTTTCAGTGTTTTGTGAGACTGGATGAATAGATGTGGTCAGTGAAGGGGGTACTTAGTAGAGCTCTGCTAGTTTCCATTCCTTTGCATTAGCAGTATTAGTATTTACTATAGTCTATACTATGTTCTGTAATCACACAAAATCACAATTTCATCTGTAAAAGCCATTATTGAGGAGAATCTCAGGAAGTTGTGGTTACTTTATGAGTTTATTTTTGGCTCTAGAGCAGGAACCATTGAGTAGCAAAGAATATAAAAAGCGACAAGAGAAATGCCATTGATCAAGGACTGTCCTATGTGCCAAGCGTAGTTTAAGCACAGTACACAATGAAACCCAGGAAAGTGTATGCGTTTTAATGTTTTAGCCACCACCTAAAACAATTAAAACACATGCTTGCTTAGCTTTGAAATTAGTCTAAGAAACAATAAATAAAAGGAATAATAAATAAAATATCTCTGCAAATGTGCCTTATAGTTTGATGTATGTTTGAAGAGCTTCCGTTAGACACCCTAAGGCATGACTTGCAGTTGATCTGTTATGCAAAAGAAGCTGAAGTGCTCAGGTGTACTAGAGATAAGCTACTTGCCACCTCGGAGCATTAAGGGTATAGTAGATACCAGCCAGGCTGTTTGGTGCATTGGTTAAGCTGGTGGGCCAGTTAATTGGAGATCTGTTAAGAGAGCCTTTCGTGTAAGTGGCAGAGTTGGGGTTTGGTTCCAGACGTTCTGACTTCAAATACCATTATCTTAAGAGACTTAATCATTGGGCTATCCATCTCCTTATTGGAAGAGATATTTACAGAATTGAGTGTATGAGAGGAAGGGATAGCAAAACTTCTGCCAGGTAGAAGGATTTCAGGACAGTTTTGCCACTTTTTAAAAAATCATTTGCAAATTTTCTGAAGGCTGTTATGGCTAGTATTTCAAGGGGTTTCTTTTTTTTTTTTTTTTTTTGAGACGGAGTCTCGCTGTGTCTCCCAGGCTGGAGTGCAGTGGCGTGATCTCGGCTCACTGCAAGCTCCGCCTCCCGGGTTCACGCCATTCTCCCGCCTCAGCCTCCCAAGTAGCTGAGACTACAGGCGCCCGCTACCACGCCCGGCTAGTTTTTTTTTTGTATTTTTAGTAGAGACGGGGTTTCACCATGTTAGCCAGGATAGTCTCGATCTCCTGACCTCGTGATCCACCCGCCTCGGCCTCCCAAAGTGCTGGGATTACAGGCTTGAGCCACCGCGCCCGGCCCAAGGGGTTTCTTTTTATAATATACTTTTGTATTTTTAAAAATAGAGACAGGAGCTGGGCGTGGTGGCTCACACCTGAAATCCTAGCACTTTGGGAGGTGGAGGTGGGTGGATCACCTGAGGTCTGGAGTTCGAGACCAGCCTGACCAATATGGTGAAACCCTGTCTCTACTAAAAATACAAAAATTAGCCAGAAGTGGTGGCGTGCGCCTGTAGTCCCCAGCTACTTGGGAGGCTGAGGCAGGAGAATCGCTTGAACCAGGAGGTGGAGGTTGCAGTGAGCCAAGATAGTGCCCACTGCTCTCCAGCCTGGGCGACACAGCAAGACTCCATCTCAAAATAAAAATAAAATTAGAGACAGGGTCTCACTGTATTGCTCAGGCAGGTCTTAAACTCCTGGGCTCAAGTAATCCTCCTGCCTCAGCCTCCCAAAGTGCTGGGAGTACAGGCATAGGGCACCATGCCTGGTCTTAATGGGTTTTTGACAGGAGAATGTGTGCAAGGAGGTCTATAGGGCCAACTGGGCTCAGAGATGGAAGATACACAATGCCACTATCATATTATTCTGGGGAATAGGATCTCCCATTTCATACAAATAGCATTTCTCCACTAATGCTTGAAATATCACTATTAGAAAACTGTTCTTTTGAAGATATTACATTGTAAAAGAGAAGATTCATATTAATCTAATGAAGATTTAATAGTGAGAAAGGGTTGGGCGATTTTAAGTAGGTTATCCCCTCCCCTCCCATCAACCCCACGAGAAAAATTGGGGTTGCTAACTTGGCCTTTCATCTTTTGATATCATTAAGGTTAGTATTATTCTTGCTCTTTCTTGTGTGATGCTAAAATAGCATATTTCCCCCAAACATCTAAAAACTCTGATGATAGAAATTTTAGAAATAGACATTTGGGAGAATATGATATCATCAGGTCATATTAATTTTTGTCAATTATCTTTTCTAACCTTTTTGCTGTTGTTTGAAAAAGAAATCTGGAACAAAAGCATTGGAAAAGAGATATACAAAAGGACACTTTCTTACAAAGAAGCTGATTAATGAGAAACAAAGACACTTCAGTTTTTTCCTCCCGTCATACAGGGTGATGACTATCTTGTGTAAATGCCTTTCTTAGGCCTGGCTCTTCAGGGTAGTCAGGAAGGAGATTAGACTTGGGGGGCCCTTACTTGGTTAAACTGTGAGGCTGGAGACACACAAAGCTTTTTCCAGAGGCTGAAATGGACTCACAGTGGCAGGCTCAGTAGCCCTGGGGGTCACAGCAAGGAACCATGGCAACCCAGCCATACAAGGAAGTTTTCATCCACTTAAAGCAGAGAATTCTTAAAGGCTTCTAAATGAGGACAAAGCCTCGTCTAGATTCTTGCTTCTAATTCTGTTTTGCTCCGTGTAGAAAGTGAGTCTTGAGGATACTTAGTGGGAAAGTCTGTGGAGGACTTAGTTCTCCATCTCTTCCACTAAGATTTCCGAAGTTCTCATTACCTGCAGAAATGCGGGGAACAACTTCTGTTTTATCTCTAATTTGAATAAACCTTACTTTTAATATGTCAAATGCAAATTCAAAAGAGATCCAGATACAAAGCATTTTTAGGTTGGTTTTCTTAACTACAATCTACTGGCTCAGACACATGGCATGCAGGCGGAGTGTGAAGCTTTGGGGGGCAAAGCAAGCACTCACCTCTCAGAAGTTGCCGGTGCCCGTGGCTGCTGCGGGAAAGCGCGTGACCAAAGTTTTCAGGGCTCTGGGCTCTGTCTGAATCCTTGTGGTTTAATGATTTCTCTGGGAGAACAGGTCACAGCTGCCCTGAGTCTAGGAAGTATTTCCTCTCTCTGCAACAAAGGGAGATACATAATCTTTTAAGTTATTGCCCTGGAAAAGGAAATGTGGTTTGCCAGTGGTTAAGTAAATCTGTTGTACATCAGTTAGTCAACAGCATCTGGGTGACACCATTGTTGGCCCTGATTTAAGAGAAAGGGCTGCTGTGGACATTCAGGTCACTCCCAATTACCTACTCTAATTATGCTACTTTTCTCATTAAACTGCAAATAATTGTGGCTATGATGTAAGCGTATCTGGAGTTTTCCAAAATGCCACATTTTAGGAAAGGAAAAGGATCAGATAAAACAGCATATTTTCTCAATCTCTTTAAACTTGTTCAGCTGCTACTTTTGCATTTTTCATTAGGAAATTGGTAGCCTGAGGGCTCACTGCAGCTGTGAATGTGTTTTGTTTGTGAAGCAGTGTTTTCTAGAGTTTGAATTAATTTCCAACCTTTAGAAGTCAGGAATCTTAGCCATCTAGATTATTGGCTCCTCATGAAAAAATCAGCAGATTTGGGTACACTGGACCCATGTCCCAACAAGGATACTGTTTGAGCTGCCTGCGTAGTGGCTTACTCCCAGTACCACCTGCCCGCTTTTGGCAGGGCATTGCATCCCGGCTCCATACCTTTCTCCTCTGTCCTCCTCACTCATGGACACTGTCTGGATCCTCCAGCAATTTGCACTTTCAATTTTTGTATCTCTTTCTAATTCTTTTCCTATTGAGTTTCTTCCATTTAGGAAAATTGAATATGCAGAATGGTAAGTCACTGGGTGCTTATTTTGATTGCATAAGGAACTTTAGATTTGTTCATTAAAAGAAAATGAATCTCCAATGTTTCCCTACTAAAACCTGAATGCATTATAAAGCATTATGAAATTAACAAAACCAACCATGCCGAGCTTAACTACAGAATGGAGGTATGATGAAAGGTCATGTAGTAGGAAGCAGTCCACCCAGGTGTAGGCAATAAAGGGACTACTGTCTGTAGGGAATTTAAAAAAGATAATAAAACCAACTAAAGCCCTTCTGCTGTTTGTTGGCACCATGTGCCAGCAATTCTCAACTCAATGATGAACTACTCCTCCCCTCAAGAGACCTCTTGTTGATTTTGGTTTAAGTTGTGAACAATTACTGTGATTATAATGAGCTGTAGTTTCATGAATATGTATAATCTACTCTTAAATAGAGAATGTATTTTACATAAAAAATAACTGTTCTTATTTTAATTTTTGTTACTTCTCTTTAATTGACAATGTATTTTACACTGAAGATAACTGAAACAACTCCCATTTAGAAAGATGCCCTGATGCTGTGTGTTGATTCAGATACGCTTTCTCTTGAGATTAAGTTGATAATGGTTCCAAAACATTGGCACAGCTTGTATTTTCCCATTGCGATCTACATGGGCCTGCATTCAAGCAATAGATTCAAAATACATAATGATAGCACAACCATGGCAAAATAAAGAAGCAGAAGTTGGCATTTCAACTTCTTTATTCCACATTCTCTCTTGGAAGTTTTAGTTTTTAAAAATTTTAAACAGTGAAACAAAAAGTGCTTCAAGGTGTACTATTTTTTTTCCCCTTTGGCAATTGTAAATTTTAGTCCATAGATGAAATTTTTGGCTGAATTTGGATATTTTTTACGTTAAATTTTTTTTTTTTTTGAGATGGAGTCTCACTCTGTCGCCCAGGCTGGAGTGCAGTGGAACGATCTCGGCTCAGTGCAACCTCTGTCTCCCGGGTTCAAGCGATTCTCCTGCCTCAGCCTCCCCAGTAGCTGGGATTACAGGCATGTACCACCACGCCCAGCTAATTTTTGTATTTTTAGTAGAGATGGGGTCTCGCCATGTTGGCCAGGCTGGTCTTGAACTCCTGATCTCCGGTGATTTGCCTGCCTTGGCCTCCCAAAGTGCTAGGATTACAGGCATGAGCCACAGTGCCTGGTCTAAAAATTATTTCAAAAAATGGTCCCTTTGGGAGCTGAGGCAGGAGGATCACTTGAGCCCAATAGTTCAAGACCAACCTTGGCAACATAATGAGACTCTGTCTCTACCAAAATAAAAAAAGCTGGGTATGGTGGCTTGTCCCTGTGGTCCCAGCTACTTGGGAGACTGAGGTGGAAGGATCACTTGACCCTGGGACTTTGAGACTGCAGTGAGGTGTGATTGTACCACTCCATTCTGGAGCCTGGGTGACAGAGCAAGACCTTGTCTCAAAAAAAAAAAACTTGAAAAAAAGAGGAAGGAAAAAGTTAAAAAAAAATTTTTTTTTTAAATATTCTATTTTAAAACTACAAACTGAATCAAGAAGTAAAGGCATATGGCAATGATGTGACTTAGTAGTTGCCTAAATTGTATCTTCTGCAGACATTTCAGTTTTTTAAAAATTTAGTTATTAATTGCTGGACAATTATTTGCATAAAATATTATTATGTCGTACTGTAACCAAGAGATCTATGGTCAAATTGTTAGTTAGATATAAAAACTGGGAGGAAATCATCGTCCATTTTTTCTTTTCTTGTACTGTGGCTATATATTACTCATTTATTTTTAATTTAGCTTCCTGGTATAATTATATATTATGAGGTTCAATTAAAAAAAATTCTGTGGTAGCTCATGCCTCAGTGTGGTAGCTTGCACCTGAAATCCCAGCACTTCGGGAGGCTGAGGCGGGAGGATTGCTTGAGTGCAGAAGTCCGAGACCAGCCAGAGCAACATAGTGAGACCCTGTCTGTAAAAGTCAGCGTGGGAGCACATGCCTGTAGTCCAAGCTACTTGGAGGCTGAGATGTGAGAATTACTGGAGCCCAGGAGGTTGAGGGTGCAGTGAACCACGATCGTGCCACTGTACTCCAGTCTGGGCAACAGAAGGAGACTCTAAAACAAACACACGAACAAAAAAACACCTCACCATCCGCAGTTTTTGTTTCATTTCATGATATTACTGAAATTATTCTGGTCATATTGAAAAAGGGGGTACTAAGAATTGATCTACTATAGTTGCCAGCCTAGATACACCACTGCAATGGTGCACAGAGACATCAAAGTAATGTAGGAGGAAAAAGTTCCTGTGTACCTTCTTAAATTTGGAAGCTGGGGCTTGCAAACTGAACTGACAAAAGACAGATTAACAGGAGAAAAGATTTATTTCACGAGCACACAGGGTCTTCACAGAAAAGAATTAAAAACCCAAAGAAGCGGTTTGGAGCTTACATGCCATTTTAACAAAGGGTGATAAATTGTAGAGAAGTGACTAGACAAAGGGAAGTGAGGTGGTTTGGGCTTCTAGGGGCAGTAAATTGTGGGCAGGTGACTAGGAAATGTATAGTAGACAAGGCTTGTTAAGTAAAGTTTGTTATGGAGGATGTGAGGGCGATCTGGTTGTGACATCTCTCACCCCATTGATTGCCAAGGTTGATTCAGCGGATCTGGATGGCTAGGTGGGTGTCCTCTTCCTCCCTCACCACCCCATGTGCATCCTCCCAAAGCTGCACGCTTGGTGGAAGAGGATGACCATCCCCGATAAAGAAGGACTGATCTTCGGTCAAGGGTATAAGAGTAACCGTGCTTCCCTGCTAGAACCTCCAAACAAGCTCCCAAGTTTGTTATGCAGACTCAATTCAGTGTCATCTCCAGTGATGATAGTCTGGTGGTTAAAAATTGTTTTCCTCGTGGCTCATGCCTGTAATCCCAGCACTTTGGGAGGCCGAGGCAGGCGGATCATGAGGTCAGGAGATCGAGACCTTCCTGGCTAACATGGTGAAACCCTGTTTCTACTAAAAATACAAAAAATTAGCCGGGTGCGGTGGCGGGCGCCTGTAGTCCCAGCTATTTGGGGGGCTGAGGCAGAAGAATGGCGTGAACCCAGGAGGCGGAGCTTGCAGTGAGTGGAGATCGCGCCACTGCACTCCAGCCTGGGTGACAGAGCAAGACTCCATTAAAAAAAAAAAAAAAAAAGTTATTCTTCTCTCCTGGTACTAGAGACAAACATATCTTTATAAATGGAAACTTGTGTTATCTGTACAAAGGGAAATTTATGCACTGGTTTTAGGCAGAAAGGAAGAGAGCAAAGGTTCTTCCTGTGTCCACTATTTCTTAATTGTCTTCAGCTTAAAATAAACCTTATACCAAGGTGATATATTTGGGGGTGGCATATTCTGATCCCCTTCACAAACTTATCAATGTATGTCCAGGTTCATTGGGTTTCTTCTGTTCTGTTGGAGCTCTCTGTACTGAATTTTTAGAAAATTTTCTTTCTAAAAAAAATTGTAGTAAAAAACACACAAAACTTACTGTTTTAACCATTTTTAAAAAGAGACAAGGTCTTGCTATTTTGCCTAGGTTGAAGTGCAGTGGCTACTCTCAGGTACTATCATAGTGCATTATAGTCTCAAACTTCTGGGCTCATGTGATCCTCTTGCCTTAGCCTTCTGGGTAACTGGGAATACGGATACACACCACAGTGCCTGACTTATCTTGACCACTTTTATTTTTATTTACTTATTATTATTATTATTATTATCATTATTATTTTGACAGGATCTCAGCCTGTCACCCAGGCTGGAGTGCAATGGCATGATCATGGCTCACTACAGCCTTTACCTCCTGGGCTTAAGTGATCCTGTCACATCAGACTCCCAAACTGCTGGGATTACAGTTGTAAGGCATGTGTCTGGACCTTAACCATTTTTTGGGAGCGGGTATGGGGATGGAGTCTCACTCTGTCGTCCAGACTGAAGTGCAGTGGCACGATCTTGGCTCACTGCAACCTCCGCCTCCTGGGTTCAAGCGATTCTCCTGCCTCAGCTTTCCAAGTAGCTGGGATTACAGGCACCTGCCACCACACCCGGCTAGTTTTTGTATTTTTAGTAGAGACAGGGTTTCACCATGTTGGCCAGGCTGGTCTCGAACTTCTGACCTTAGGTGATCCACCCGCCTCAACCTCCCAAAGTGCTGGGATTATAGGTGTGAGCCACTGCACCTGGTCCCCTGAATTTTCAAAAGGAGATCTCAACTGATCTTTTCAGCCATCCTGAAGAAGGGAGTCAACCTCACAGTGGCAATGTAAATAGACGGAAAGAACAGTCCAAGCAGGTCCTGACAGGACAGCCTGATTTGCCTGGAGTGGCAGAGGTCCAGGTGGAGTTGCTGGAAGAAGGAGGATAGAAAAGAGCCCAGACCATTATCTTTACCACAGGCTCTGGAGATGCTTGATATCTTCGGAATGAAACTGTCCATAGAATAAGATGCTAGTGGCTTGTTTAGGCTTTACTGAGTTACAATCATGGTCACACTGTAGCACCTTCCACTCACTCATTCAAAGGAACTTTTAAAATAATAACTTTGGTTGAGTGCAGTGGCTCGCGCCTATGGTCTTAGCACTTTGGGAGGCTGAGGCTAGCAGATTACTTGAGTCCAGGAGTTAAAGACCAGCCTGGGCAACATGGAGAAACCCCATCTCTACAAAAAATACAAATAAGTAGCCAGGCGTGGTGGTGCACGGCTGTAGTTCCAGCTTCTCAGGAGGCTGAGGTGGGAGGAGTGCTTGAGTCTGGGAGGTTGAGGATGCAGTGAGTTGTATGGCACTGTACTCCAGCCTCGGTAACAGAGCAATACCTTGTCTCATAAAAAAAAAAAAAAAGAAAAGAAAAGAAAAGAAAAACCCCCAAATCCCCCATAACAAAAAACCTTTTTTCTTTTCTTTTTGAGACAGAATTTTGCTCTTGTTGCCCAGGCTGGAGTGGAATGGCATGATCTCGGCTCACTGCAACCTCTACCTCCCGGGTTCAAGCGATTCTCCTGCCTCAGTCTCCCAAGTAGCCGGGATTACAGGCGCCCACCACCAGGCCCTGCTAATGTTTGTATTTTTAGTAGAGACGGGGTTTCTCCACGTTGGTCAGGCTGGTCTCGAACTCCTGATCGCAGGTGATCTGCCCTCCTTGGCTTCCCAAAGTGCTGGGATTACAGGCGTGAGCCACTGTGCCAGGCCAAAATCTTTTTTTTTTCAATTAAAAAAGTTGCAGCCAGGCATGGTGGCTCACGCCTATAATCCCAGCACTTTGGGAGGCCAAGGTGGGAGAATCACTTGAGTCTAGGAGTTCAAGACCAGCCTGGGCAACACAAGGAGACCTCATTTTGAAAATGACAAAAATCATTCTTAATCCACCCCCACCCGCATTTAGAGAAACCAGTCTTGACATTTTGGCATATTTTTAATATTTAAAAGATATGTGAGATTAGGTCAGACATGGAGTTTTATAGCCTACCCATTTTACTTACATCATGAGCATTTTTTCATGTCATTACATATTATTCACAAACATGCTTTTAATGGTTGCATAATATCATACTCTACAGAGTTCTTTAAGGCATTTTAAAAAGTGACAACTAAATTTATTGCCACCCTAGAATACGAAAGTTTCAGTGCTGTCGAACCTGTCTTCCAAGCAATTACTGGTTTATCTCATGCTATTATCAAGTTGTACCCTAAAGGATAAGTACATTTTAAGAAATATTAAAGTAAAAGACAAAACTTTAGCATAGGCTGCAATTTAGGCAAAGTAAAAAGAGAATCTGGTGTTATCTGTCAACAAACAATTTAGAAAGCTTTTTCCATAAAATTAAATAATGACGTGTATGTCATTCACTGTACTTGCAGCAGCATAATTACAATAATGAGACTTATTTAATATAATGAGACTATATTTTAAAAATGTTATTCCAAGCATGCTACTTGGTGTTGCTTTGCTATTAAGCTACTTAACATTTTCCATTTAAGTTTTTACGAAATCCAGGAAGCAACGTGAGGAGAAATTTTTGTTGAATTATAAAGCATATTGAAATGGAAAAACAAAAGCCTCTCTTGCATTCTCTAGAGTCAGGTAGCAACAGAGTTGGAAGTGTATAGCTTCAGCTAGAGTCCATAAGCCCTCTGCAATGAATACAAATTTATAGTGCTTTAAAACATAATAAAAAGAGCATACTTGATATTTTATTTCCTCTCCTGTCATCGTGGCTATCAAAAAGTTGCAGTTAATGTCACCTTTGGAAATTTGTCTGGAAACAAAACCAAAATTATTATGGCACCAATGCACGTAAGGATGATAAATGCAAAGAGCAGGGCAGTCTTGGCCAGAAGAGAAAATGGAAATGGCACTGAAGAAATTACTTGCTGGTAGAAAAAGCAGAGTCAGACTGATGAAGTGCTGTTGCACTTGCAGATAAAAGGCCCAGCCCTGAGAAAGACACTGACCACACATTTTCCAGGAGAGGTCTTTCCTCTCTAGAATGAGACTCTTCAACTTGCAATTTTGTGATTAGTCGCTTGTTTCAGAGGGAGAGGAGAGCTCATCAAATACTGATGGCAAGATCTGGGCCATTAGAAGGATGAGTTTTTAAATCCGAGTTGCTCTTGCACTGCCTGGCTAGATGACCATAAGCATGTTTCTGAAATTATTTATTCAAGCCCTGTTTTTTTAATCTGGAGAATGGGGATAATGATATTACCTATATCATAATGTTGTTGTGAGGTTTCACTGAGATGGTATGTGTAAAGCACATAAAGTTTCAATAAATGTTTGTGTTTTTATTGTTACTTGCTATGAACTGCCCTAGATACTTTCTGATTTTTCTTTCTTTCTTTCTTCTTTTTGAGACAGTCTCACTCTGTCTCCCAGGTTGGAGTGCAGTGGCATGATCTTGGCTCACTGCAACCTCCACCTCCCTGGTTCAAGTGATCATCCTGCCTCAGCCCCTCCAGTAGCTGGGATTACCGGTGCATGCCACTATGCCTGGCTAACTTTGTTTTGTATTTTTAGTAGAGACAGGGTTTCACCATATTGTCCAGGCAGGTCTTGAACTCCTGACCTCAAGTGATCCACCTGCCTCAGCCTCCCAAAGTGCTGGGATTACAGGTGTGAGCCACCATGCCCAGTCTTATACTTTCTTTCTTTTGAGACAGGGTCTCACTCTGTTGCCCAAGCTGGAATGCAGTGGCCATGATCTGCAGTCTCAACCTCCTGGACTCAAGTGATTCTCCCATCTCAGCCTCCAAAGTAATGGGAACTCTAGGCATGTGCCCCCACTATGCCCAGCTAATTTTTTTTTTCTTGTAGAGTTGGGGTCTCACTATAAATAGGTGAATCCCCAAATTGGGGCGGACCAGTAGAGTTCTTGACTTCACACAGGAAAGAATTCAAGAGTGAGCCAACAGAATAAAGTGTGAGCAATGGAAGTTTATTACAGGAATAGAGTATGGGAAAATGACTGCTCCATAGACAGAGCAGGGCTACCCACAGGCAGAGAGTAGCACATACAGATTGCTGTCTAGCTAGATCTATAGCCATTCCGTAATTATATGCTACGTAAGGGGTGGGTCATTCACAAATTTTCTAGAAAAGGGGTGGAGAGGTTCCAGAACCAAGAGTTCCTCCCCTTTTAAACCATATAAGGTAACTTTTGGGCATTGCCATGGTCATTTGTAAACTCATGGTGCTGGTGGGATTGTCTTAGCATGCTAATACATTATAATTGGCTTATAATGAGCAGTAAGGGCAATTAGAAGTCCCTTTCATCGCCATCTTGGTTGTAGCTGGTTTTGGCCAGTGTCTTTACACCATCCTGTTTTAATCATATTCTATTATTGATCAGCAGGATCATGACGGGTGCTCAGAAAACAAGTGCTGCTGATTAACAACCTCAGCTGCATTGCCCTGGTTGGTTTTGAACTCCTGGGCTCAAGTGATCCTCCTGCCTTGGCCTTCCAAAGTGCTGGGATTACAGGTGTGAGCCCCCATGCCCAGACTGGTTATACTTTCTATTGGTAAGGTGCTATACCACCTCTTCACCTTGTGACAGAGACCACAATTACCACCAAAAAATCCATTCCCTCCTTTCTTATCATCAGAACCACAGTTTTACTTAGGACAGCAGTATACTCAGACAAAGCACTACATTTCCCAGCTTCCAATGAAACTGAGCGTGGCCACTAAGATTTCGGTAGAAAACACCGGCTGGGGCTTCAAGGAAAGCTGGCTCAGATTTCAAGGTATGACTTGGAAGGTCAACAAGACGGCTGTAGCTTCAGCAACTCTTTTGGAACTACAAGGGAAAGACAAGTTTAGGGGAGAAGTTACCAAAGCTGTCTCAGTTCAGAAATTCTTGAGGCACTGAAGTAATGCTAGCAACCTTTTATTTCCAGACATTTTTTTCTCTTGAGAGATACAAGCTCTTATGTGTTTAGGTCACCATTACTTTGAGTTTGTTATGATATGTTGCCAGACTAAGTTGTGACTCACATACATCACACCGTGTTACATTCCTTGAAAAATAAGGACAACTTCATCATTCAAGGTATCATTACAATAACATCTCATTGTGTGAGGTAATCTGGGTGACTTTGTGTTTGAAACAAATAAATGAAAAACTGACTGCAAACTCTCCCTTACAGAATTTTTGTGAAGAAGGAATGAAAAGAAAGCACGTAAGTTTACCTGCTTAGCACAGCCCCTGACACATACTGGTTACTTGGTTCATAGTGGCTAACATTATAGGGCTACCACAAAGGGAAACAAGCTAGAAAAAAATCCTGTTTATCCTTGGAGTAAAAAGCAGGGACAATCATTTTTATAGCTTAGCCGTTGGCAGTCTGTATTGTTATTTTCCGAACCTCTTTTTGTCTGACAGTTCATTATTCAGGAGGATTTCAGCTCAAAAATAATTGAGAAGGCAAGGCCTTAAGGAAAGGCAATGGATTTCATGAGACTGGAATTACAAAAGGATTGCCCTTCTATTTGAAGAGAGTGCCAGATAACAATTTGTAATCTCTGGATGTTATGTTTCTGGGACATGACCGCACCCTGTACCCAATATCTGAAGGGATTATGTCACTGTTGAGTGCTCGGGTAGAGTGTAGATTCAGGAAAAGGCAGCTGTGCCTGCCGCTGAGAGTGTTTGTTGGGCATGGGCTGTTTGTTGCCTCTTCATTCTTCTTCATAGGTCGCACATGCAAATTCAGGTGGAGTTGGTATGTAACATGTGGTGGAAATTTGGGCTGTGATGTCAAAAGGTCACTCATTGGGTAAGCAGGTCTATTCTGAGCTGACTCTAGTCAGCCATATTGGTTCCAGCCAGTTTCAACCTGTCACCCAATTTTGTTGCAAAGGGAAGGGATTGTAACAAACTATTTCCTTATCTGCTGCCCTGCAAGACAAACTGGAGAATTTGTTGTTAGTTACCACATTCTCTAAGCCTGTAGGACAGTTTCCAGAGGTTGGCTTACTCTTTCCTGATTCTCTACTCCTATTTGCCCGTGGTATAGTCAGGAACACAACATGGAGGAGGAAGGGACTCAGTGGCTCTTTGTGAAGTTTTTATTTTATTTTATTTTTTGAGAGTCTCACTCTGTTGCCTAGGCTGGAGTGCAGTGGCATGATCTCGGCTCACTACAACCTCTGCCTCCCAGATTCAAGAGATTTTCCTGCCTCAGCCTCCTGAGTAGCTGGGATTACAGGCACATACCATCACACTCAGCTAATTGTTTTTGCATTTTTAGTGGAGACAGGGTTTCACCATGTTGGCCAGGCTGGTCTCGAACATCTGGCCTGGCCTCAAGTGATCTGTCTGCCTTGGCTTCCCAAAGTGCTGGGAGTACAAGTGTGAGCCACCGCATCGGCCTGTGTGAAGTTTTTAAATGGTGAAAACATCTGTAAGGACCTTCCCCACAACCTGTGATAGTCAGTGTGACAAATGACTAATAATTAACTTTGAAACTTTCATATGGATGTCATTCCCAGAATGGAACCTGAGTGAGATCAATATTCACATGCCAAGGATTTTTTTTTTTAAAGACAGAATCTCGTTCTTGTCACCCAGTCTGGAGTGCAGTGACGCAATCTTGGCTCACTGCAACCTCCGCCTCCTGGGCTCAAGTGATTCTCCTGCCTCAGCCTCCTGAGGTTAGCTGGGTTAGCTCCTGAGGTTAGCTCCCTCCAAGTAGCTGGGATTACAGGTGCCCACCACCATGCCCAGTTAATTTTTGTACTTTTAGTAGAGACAGCGTTTCGCCATGTTGTCCAGGCTGGTGACAGTGAAAAGCAAGCTAATTCAACTCTATATTATATATAAGAGACACACATAAATCAAATAGATTATGGTATATCCACACAATGGAGTCTTTTGCAGATGACAGAGAAATAAAGAAAATCTTTGTGTACTGATATAGAGTGATCACCAAGATATATTTTAGCAAAACAAGATGAAGATCTAGAACTGTATTATAGTATGCTAATGTTTGATTAAGACAAAGTGTGTGCATATGTGAATGTGCGTGTATACACGTGCACTCACACACACATCTGTATATACTTATATTAAAATGGTTATCTATAAATAGGGTAGTATAAAAGTGAAAAAGATAGGGATGAAACCTGTCCCTATCTACAATCCATTCCCTTTGCAACAAAAGGTATCTAAAAAGTAACTTCAGCTGGGCATCGTGGCTCATGCCTGTAATCCCAGCTACTTGGGAAGCTGAGGTGGGAGGATCATTTGAGCCCAGGAGTTTGAGCCTGTAATAAGCGATGACTATGCCACTGTGCTCCAGCCTGCGTGACAAGGCAAGACCTTGTCCCTACAAAAACCAAAAAACATGTATCTTGATATATAATTCTGTTTTTGTAACCATATTTGTTTTATTTAATTAAATGAATAAAACAGAATCAAATGAAGACAGCAGGCTTTAAAAATGAAAAACAACCGGAAACTAATGAACCTAACTGTATGTCAAGTTGGTAGCATATTCACACAGAGAAAAAAATCACTTCAAGTGACTTTAAAATACAGTATTTTTCCTGTACATCCTTATGAGATATAATTTAAGAACAAAAGAATTGCAAAGAAACTTGAAACGCGATCAGCATTTATTGATAGTAGAAATATTGGCATTATTTGAAACTATTCTAGATATATTGAAAAGTAAAGTGAAATTAAAACTTACATGAATATAATTTAGAATGAAGATATTCAGTAATCAGTACAAGAGCAGAGAAATAATGTACAAAAATCAAGGATGTTTATATTCGTGGGTAACAAAACCCAAAAGAAATGTATAAATAAATATGAATAAAATAATTTAAAACAATTTTTAAAAAGAAAAAATATAAAAAAAGATTTTAAAAATCAAGGAAGTTAAAACATTTTAATTTTAAATTTGAATTGGAAGGATGAACTCAAAATTATATTTTTCTCTTAAAAATGTAATTTTAGCTCTGTTCTCCAAAACACCTAGAAGTAATAAAAAGCAAGTAGTGACGAGCTCCAGTTGTGCCTAGATTATAGTCTCTAAATATCCATTTTCTTTACGAAGCTGCCAGAGGTCTTTGGAAAAATGACAGGAAATGTACACTACCTATATAAGGTTAGTACCTATATGAGCTGGAAAACAAAGAAGTTATAAATTAAGTCAACAGGATAAAAGAGCCATCTATTTTTTTTTTTTTTTTGAGACGGAGTCTCGCTCTGTCCCCCAAGCTGGAGTGCAGTGGCGTGATCTCGGCTCACTGCAAGCTCCGCCTCCTGGGTTCACGCCATTCTCCTGCCTCAGCCTCCTGAGTAGTTGGGACTACAGGCGCCCACCACCTCGCCCGGCTAATTTTTTGTATTTTTAGTAGAGACGGGGTTTCACCGTGGTCTTGATCTCCTGACCTTGTGATCTGCCCACCTCGGCCTCCCAAAGTGCTGGGATTACAGGCGTGAGCCACCACGCCTGGCTGAGCCATCTATTTTTTTGAGATGGAGTCTCACTCTGTCACCTAGGCTGGAGTGTAGTGGCGTGATCTCGGCTCACTGCAACCTCTGCCTCCTGGGTCCAGGTGATTCTCCTGCTTCAGCCTCCTGAGTAGCTGGGACTACAGGCATGCACCACCATGCCTGGCTAATTTTTGTATTTTTGGTAGAAACAGGGTTTCACCATGCTGACCAGGCTGGTCTTGAACTCCTGACCTCAGGTGATCCTCCTGCCTCGGCCTCTCAAAGTGCTGGGATTACAGGCATGAGCTACTGCACCTGGTCATAAAACAGCCATCTTGAAGGCCTTTCTCTGGTCTCAGAAGAGACGTTTTGGACAGAAATCAAGATAAATAATGACTGCAGCTAATCAAATATATTAAAAATCTGTGAGTTCATAATGACACTGAAGGAAAAACTAATTGGTCACCATTTGGAGGTCGTTAGGGCATTATAACTCATTTACTGTCATTACCCTGAAAATAAGGAGAATTAAGCATTTTCCTGTATTTCCTGTATGCGCTGTGCTGAGGATAGCCAAACTATTAATAAAAGAAAGTTTTTCTTTACATAAAAAAAATCCAGCTTATAATTGTATGGGTAAAAAAATGAAAGGATTAGAAAATCACCATTTTGCAACTCCTGAAGATATAATGGATCTAGGCAACGATCTTCCGTGGATGCTAAAATAAGTAGATTAAAGGTTGATGGAGGAACTTTACAAATGAAGAATTAGGCTACTACTTGAACCCACCTGATCGATCTTAACATCACTACATGTGGGCCAGCCAGACATTCCGTGCCTCTTGATGTGATACAATAGGAAGTGCACAGCATCACCTATGAAGTGTTCTTGCCTAAAGTAAATTGAACCAAATAGAATCAAATCTCTAAATCTAACTACCATTTTGCCGGAAATGCTGGGGATGGAGGAAAAGTTAAATGACATTATGAGAAAGCAACCAGCCACATCTAAAATGTGTAACATTCTAAAGGATAAATGATTCTCCAACAAATTTATTGTACGAGAATGAAAGGAGAGATGAGGTACTCATAAAATAAAAGAGAGTTAAGGGACTTTATAACCAGATAAAATGTGTAGACCTTGTTTGAAGCCTGACTGCCTTTGAGACAATCAGAGAAATTTTAACACACACTGGGTATTAGATGAAGTCAGTCAAGGAGCCCTTGTTAATTTTGTCAGGTGCGATAATGGAAAGATGATTATGTTTTAAAAAGTTTGTTAGTTAGCAATACATACTGAAATGCTGATTAATCATATGATATCTGGGTTTTTAAAATATGCCGGTGTCCTAAAATACTAAACAAAAAGATTTAAAGAAAGGTATAGCCATCAGGCAGAAATGTTTCAGAGATGACCAGGAGGGTAGAATAGGAAAAGCATTCCTTGGTTTAAGCAGTAGGTGAGTCATTGGTGACTTTACAAGAGCATCTACAGACAGATGGGTGGTTGACGAGCAAGCCAGACCAAATGATTTGGGGAGTAGTTAGAGGAAAGGGTGTGGACAAGTGCAGTCAGTGAGAAATTACTTATTTTTTCCTTTGAGACAGGGGTCTCACTCTATCGCCCAGGCTGCAATGCAGTGGCACGATCTCAGCTCACCACAACCTCCACCTTCCAGGTTTAAGTAATTCTCCTGTCTCAGCCTCCTGAGTAGCTGGGATTACAGGCATGTGCCACTACACCTGGCTAATTTTTTGCATTTTTTAGTAGAGATGGGGTTCAATCACTTGAACCCAGGAGGCCGAGGTTGCAGTGAGCCGAGATCATGCCATTGCACTCCAGCCTGGGCAACAAAAGCGAAACTCCATCTCAGGAAAAAAAAAAAAAAAAAAAGGCTGGAAAGATACTAATAAAAATAGTAATAGTAATAATAATAGTAACTAGAGGAGTTTGAGAAAGATTTGTGTGCTGACTTTTTTTTTTTAATGTGAAGAGATTCTATAGAGAGGGAAGGGGGATAATGCTTTTCTTTTTTTTTGAACTTTCAGAATTCGGTCTACAACACCATGTTCTCTCTTTTCCTGTGACAGAGAGACAGGCAATATTCTCGAGAATGTCTTCTCCTTTTCCCCTGAGTCCTAGAGTGAGTAAACTTGAAGCAGAGTTTCCAGCCAAGGTATGATGGATGTGTAGGGAGAGTGAGAATAAACCTTTATTGTCTTAAGCAACTGACATTTTGCAAGTGTTTGTTACTGCAGTATAACTTAGCCCGTTTGATTTAGGGATATATTGTAACATAATAAAATATAGAAGAGGTTTAATGGATTCTGAGAGTAGCATTCAGTCAGACATACATTTGCAGTAACATCTTATCAATGTGGCCAAGGGAGATTTTAATGCCACCAAGTGTGTGTTCTCCATCTGGGTCTCATAGTAATGGTACCTACATCTGTTTTTTCTGGTAGGACCACAGAGAAGGTTTCTGTGTTTTCAGAGAAGGTTTTTCTCTTATCTTTTCACAAGAATGGAAGTTAAAAAGAGATCCTCCTTTGGCAGCATCACGCTACCCTTCCTTCCCTGCCAAAATGGGTTGCACTAGCAGAGGGTGGCCCAGTCTATGGGCCCTATAAATCAGAGCAAGAAGAGCTGGGGCTGGGGCTGGGGAGTGAGGCAGGTTGAGACGCTTCAAACATTAGGAAGTCTGTAGAGGACTTGGTAAGTATTCAAAGAACACTCATAAGGAAAGTAAAATGGTTGGAAACTTTGACCCAGTCTAGGTCTGGAAACTCTGAGGACCAAGCATGGTGGGATATTTGGAACTCCTTCCCCATCTTCAGGCAGGATCTGGGGTTTGTTACCTGCCTGAATCCTGGGTGCATTTATTCAGGCACTGCAGTTACCCACTTAGCAGCTCTCCCTGGTTTCCCTCAGTGGAGCCCCACTGGGCAGGAATGTGATTAATTTGCCCATGGCCTAAAATCCTAGCTAATGCTTTGGTGGATCAGGCTTTGTCTTAGAAATATTTTCCAGTGGACAGAAAAACAGCTCTTTCTGGCTCACCACAGGGTCTGTCTCTAAGGGTGCTCTCAGAACTGCTGACACGGTGCTATATTTCTATGAGGCAGCAATTAGCCAACTGCCCTGGGGCTGATCCCTTCTACGCTTGCAGCAGGTTCACAGCAGGGATCCCTGCTGGATAGCCTAAGCCCAATTCATCTCAGGACTCAAACTTGCTTGGGCATGATCTGGAAGGCTGATGTGTCCCAGGGGGTTGGGCTTTTGAATGCAGAGCCTCATGGAAAGGAACCACATAAAGGGAAAAAAGAATTGAAGTTCACAGGTTGGTTTAAAGATAGCAAGAAGCCAAGTATTGGGGACAAGAGAGGGCAGGGTTGTGAGGGTGTTGTGGTGGATATCTGCCACTCCCATTCACTCCCATTGCCCTCTGTGTCAGCTTGCCCGGCTGCACTCCTGCATCCTGGAGGAGGGAGAAGGAGCAGCAATAAACATCAAATGAGAATGGAAAGAGTTGCTCTGCTGGTAACCTCAGTAAGACATAAAGGGGACCAGGACACCTTACTGTGAAGCTTCATCTGAGAGCACCCCGATTTTTCAGTTTTCCGTGGCTATCCCCAGGGTCACCTCTGGCTCCTGCTCCCACTGGCCTCTTCGCCCCACCCCTCAGCCCCCAGATTTGGAGTTCAGGCACTTTCCTAGGATCCTTCCTTCCTTCCTTCCTTCCTTCCTTCCTTCCTTCCTTCCTTCCTTCCTTCCTTCCTTTCCTTTCCTTCCTTCCTTCCTTCCTTCCTTCCTTCCTTCCTTCCTTCCTTCCTTCCTTCCTTCCTTCCTTCCTTCCTTCCTTCCTTCCTTCCTTCCTTCCTGTTCTCCCTTCCTTCCTGTTCTCCCTTCCTCCCTCCCTCCCTCCCTCCCTCCCTCTCTCTCTCTCTCTCTCTCTCTCTCTCTTTCTTTCTTTCTTTTTCTATTTCTGACAGAGTCTCACTGTCTCACCCAGGCTGGAGTGCAGTGGTGCAATCTTGGCTCACTGCAACCTCTGCCTCCTGGGTTCGAGCAATTCTCCTGTCTCAGCCTCCCGAGTAGCTGGGATTACAGGCATGCACCACCATACCCAGCTAATTTTTGTATTTTTAGTAGAGACGGGGTTTCACCATATTGGTCAGGCTGGTCTTTTTTTTTTTTTTCTGAGACAGAGTCTCGCTCTGTCGCCCAGGCTGAAGTGTAGTGGCGCGATCTCGGCTCACTGCAAGCTCCGCCTCCCGGGTTCACGCCATTCTCCTGCCTCAGCCTCCCGAGTAGCTGGGACTACAGGCATGTGCCACGACACCCAGCTAATTTTTTGTATTTTCAGTAGAGACGGGATTTCACCGTGTTAGCCAGGATGGTCTCGATCTCCTGACCTTGTGATCCACCCGTCTCGGTCTCCCAAAGTGCTGGGATTACAGGCGTGAGTCACTGTGCCTGGCTCTGGTCAGGCTGGTCTTAAACTCCTAACCTCAGATGATCCACCCGCCTGGGACTCCCAAAGTGCTGGGATTATAGGCAGAAGCCACTGCACCCAGCCTTTCCTGCTTTCTTTCAAAGACCCCTTCATGGAAGGTGTTTATACATGTGGCAGATTTTATTGAATATTTAGGGTCCAGAAATGGTATCACATCACTGCCCAGCTCAGCCTCCCCTGGAAAGTCTATCTCACCACAAAGCAATCTGCCTGAGGTCACCTGCCCATTTTGGTGACTGGTTATCAGGCACACTGACTATTCCTCACCTCAGGGCCCTAAGTGCCTCACTGCTAAAGGGCATTCTCAGACACCGGACCTGGGACAGGGGGTTTTATGCCCCAATACCAAGCCGCAGCTGATGGGGAGCCTATGTTGGTAGATAAATAGCCTAGCTTCCCAGTCTCAGTGGGGAGATCGTGAGCATGTTCTACAGAGCTCTGCGGAGAGGCTCAGCACCAGCAGTGTTCTCATTAACACGTGCCACTGTAGGGTGGCTATAATTAACAATAATATATTATGTCATTTCACTAGTGAGAAGGAAGATATTGAATGTTCCCAACACAAAGAAATGATAAATGTTTGAGATGATGGATATGCTAATTATCCCGATCTGATCACTCTACGTATGTACTGCAACATCACTATATATCCCAGGAATGTATACCATTATTATTTGTCAATTAAGAAAATAAAATTTAGTTAAAAAAAAACCAGAAAAACAAAAATCCTTCATGGCTTCTCTTTTCCTGTCTCTCACTTTACCCACCCCCTCACTTCTGTTTCCTGGCAACACCTCCCGGCAACCTGCCTACACCTAAGCCCTTCCTTAGCAGCTGCTTTTTGTAAAATCTAAACCAAGACACCTACTCTCTGTATTTCATTTGCTACTAGTTTAAATTCTCTGCCCTCTCTTAGTTTTTCAGGCCTTTGGTTTTATAGCTGAAGTCTCATGAATATCTCTGTGAAAACGACATGCCATCTACTCTCTGTATCACACAGTTTAGCAACATAGAGGAGCTGTGCCTTTGAAATTTCAGCCTTCCTTTTCCTCTCGCCTCCACCAGTGTCTGTTTGCAGGAGATGGAAGCAGTGAAGAAATTTCTCTGCCCCTTGATATGAATTGTGCATGGACTGTGGCCTCTTGCAAGGCAGAAATGACTGCAGTAAGCTTGCTTTTATGCAGTTTTACTTCCATCCAGTGGCAGGATATGTTTCTCCTTGGATGCAGTTGGAGTGGGTGGTGGACACAGGGACTTACTGAGTAAAAGCAGGGAGGATATCAGGTCTTGCAACATTATGGTCGCTTTAGAGGTCAAACTCGCTTGGGCATGATCTGGAAGGCTGATGTGTCCCGGGCTTGGGCTTTTTATTAAGAGTCTTATGGAAAGGAACCACATAAAGGGAAAAAAGAATTGAAGTTCATAGGTTGGTTTAAAGATAGCAAGAAGCCAAGTATTGGGGACAAGAGAGGGCAGGGTTGTGAGGATGTTGTGGTGGTTTCTCTGGGGTAGGATTATCAGCATTCAGGCACTAGCTCCTCTGTCCAGGAGCAGGCTACAGCAGGTACAGCTCCATTCTGAAGCTGGTCATTGTGGAGACAGATTTCTACTCATGATGGCTTCCTAATTGGATCAGTGATGGTATGACTTCATGGCCAACAACTGTTATGACAGCTTGTGATCCACCCACCTCGGCCTCCCAAAGTGCTGGGATTTTAGTAAGTGCTGAGTGAGGTACATGGAAGGTGGCTTCACGGGTACATTGGAGGCACCCAGTAGAGCTAAGTGGCACCATTTGGGAGGAATTTGATGGATGGTTGGATTTCCTACAGCATAAATGAGAATGAAATCAAGGTTATCCTTTTAGGTGACGTCTATTTTGATTATTTTTAACCTCCAGGCTCGTGTGTCCTGGAAATATGCGTTACATCAAGTTACTTAATTTTTTTATTTTTTGAGATGGAGTTTCGCTTTGTTGCCCAAGCTGGAGTGCAATAGTGTGATCTCGGCTCACTGCAACCTCCTCCTCCCGTGTTCAAGTGACTCTCCTGCCTCAGCCTCTGAGTAGCTGGAATATCAGGGGCCCGAAACCATGCCCAGCTAATTTTTATATTTTTAGTAGAGACGGGGTTTCACCATGTTGGCCAGGATGGTCTTGAACTCTTGACTTCAGCTGATCCACTTGACTTCAGGTGATCTACCCACCTTGGCCTCCCAAAGTGCTAGGATTACAGGCATGAGCCACCACGCCTGGCTTAAGTTGTTTAATTTAACTGAGTGAATGCACAGTAATATGTTCATGGACAAACCAGGCACAAAGGGATGTTTTCCCATAAAGCAAACACATGATGGCAGATACTGCGTGAGGCCAGAGGTTTTGTCATATTTGAACTTGGGTGGAACCCTGTGAGAATGACACAGTGGTAAGGGCTTCTGACACCTTGAAGAAAGCCTAGAATTGGGAATGATTTGAACAGATGAATCTGTTAAGAAAAGTTCACTAGGAAGATTGTGTGAACCAATTCTTTGGAAGAATGAAATTCATAGCTGCTTTAAGATCATGCAAACGGCCATGTGTGGTGGCTCATGCCTGTAATCCCAGCACTTTGGGAGGCTGAGGTGCCCAGGAGTCCAAGACCAGCCTGGGCAACATAGCAAAACCCCATCTCTACAAAAAATTAAAAAAAATTAGCCGAGTGTTGTGACGCATGCACCTCTGGTCCTAGCTACTTAGGAGGCTGATATGGGAGGATTGCTTGAGCCAGGAGGTTGAGGCTGCAGTGAGTTGTGATCACGACACTGCACTCCAGCCTGGGCAACAGTGAGATTCTGTCTCAAAAAATAAAAAAGATCATACAAATTATTACAACGTTAGGACTCAGTGAAACTCAATAACATTTATTGAATGTGTTATTTACTTGGGTACATAAACTCCTTAAAATTGAGTGTGAACTTTTTCTGGATAAAAGATTTGTAGTTTCATCAGATTGTCAGTGGTTGAGTTTGTGACGTGCCCCCCCCGACCCCCAAAGATTAAAAGCCTTGAGTATACTTTTTTTTTTTTTTGAGACGGAGTCTCGCTCTGTTGCCCAGGCTGGGATGCAGTGGCACAATCTCGGCTCACTGCAAGCTCTGCCTCCCGGGTTCACGCCATTCTCCTGCCTCAGCCTCCCAAGTAGCTGGGACTACAGGTGCCCACAACCACGCCCGGCTAATTTTTTGTCTTTTTAGTAGAGACAGGGTTTCACCGTGTTAGCCAGGATGGTCTCGATCTCCTGATCTCATGATCCACCTGCCTCGGCCTCCCAAAGTGCTGGGATTACAGGCTTGAGCCACCATGCCCAGCCGAGTATACTCAAAAGAGAAATACCCTGGGTCACATAAATCTACCAACATTTAACCTCTGTCCTGTTGCTGTTCATGAGTGCATTTGTACTTCAGTGGTAACAGAAACAACCACCACCACCACCACCTCCATCATGAGCCTGAGGATCATATTGCCAAGCTGACATATATGCTTTTGTGTGTATGGAAATGGGTTTGATACTCGGATATAGGTTTGAGTCCCTGTTCTGCTAGTTAGTAATTATATGACACTGATTCAGGAACTTTATCTCCTGTGTTTTGTTTTGTCTTCTCTAAAATAAGAGTCCTACCTCCTATGTTGCTGTGAGGATTAGAAAGAATGTATGTGACCTCCTTGGAATTCCTTCTTTCCTCTCATAACTCTTTGTTATAGGACTTAGGTTGCTGTATTGATTAGGGTTCACTTTTAGAGAACAGAATCTACTCAAGCTATAGAAAAGTTGATTTTTTTTTTTTGAGTCAGAGTCTTGCTCTGTTGCCCAGGCTGGTGTACAATTGTGCCCAGGTGGCACAATCAGGGCTCACTGCAACCTCTGCCTCCTGGGTTCAAGCTGTTCTCCTCCCTCTGCCTTCTGAATATCTGGGGTTACAGGTGCCCACCACCACGCCTGGCTAATTTTTGTATTTTTAGTAGAGACAAGATTTTACCATGTTGGCAAGGCTGGTCTTGAACTCCTGACCTCAAGTGATCCATCTGCTTCAAGCCTCTCAGAGTGCCGGGATTACAGGCGTGAGCCACCAGGTCCGGCCGAAAAGTAGAAATTTGAAGGACTAAAGAAACAGATTCTAGGCATTCAGAAATGATTCTCAAAGCCACACTGCAGAATCAGAACACCAAGGAAGCTGCTGCATATTCTCTTGTCAGGAAAGCATTTGCTGAATGGGGAAGCTGCCGTAACAGTTGTTGGCCATGAAGTCATACCATCACTGATCCAATCAGGAAGCCGTCATGAGTAGAAACTTGTCTCCACAATGACCAGCTTCAGAATGGAGCTGTACCTGCTGTAGCCTGCTCCTTGACAGAGGAGCTAGTGCCTGAATGCTGCTATTCCTACCCCAGAGAAACCACATGCCTCTGTGACAATTTTTTAAAAATTGTTATTTTGAGACAGAGTCTTACTCTTTTACTCAAGCTGGAGTTCAATGGCACAATCACAACTCACTGCAGCCTTCAACTCCAGGCTCCAACTTCAGCCTTCCAAGTAGCTGGGACTGCAAGTGTGCACCACCATGCCTGGCTAACTCTTTAATTTTTTGTAGAGACAGCGTTTTGCTATGTTGCCCACGTTGGTCTTGAACTCCTGGGTTTAAGAGATCCAACTACCTCGGCCTCCCAAAGGGCTGGAATTAAAGGGGTGAGCCACCATGCCCAGCCTCTTTGTGACCATTTTTAAAGTGTAAATGTAGAAACACCAAAAAAGGGGGGCTCTTACCTCATAATCTGATTTAAGAAACCTAAATCACACCCAGAGCCCTAGCTGCAAGGGAGTCTGAAATATGTATAATTTTTTTTCTTTAATCTTCCATCTTCTTCAATATAAGAAAGCATCCTAGGAAGAGATAAGATAGATATTGAATGTTAATCTGCCATGTGTATTCTAGTAGTTTTTGTGCAAGTATTATTAGCAGAGACAGAATTTCACCATGTTGACAATGCTGGTTTTGAACTCCTGACCTCAAGTGATCCATCCGCCTCAAGCCTCCCAGAGGGCTGGGAAAAAAGACGTGAGCTACCATGCCTGGCCAAAAAGTAGAAATTTGAAGGGCTAAAGATTATTGTTCATTATTTTGTCCAAGTAGTATTTTTATTATTTTTTCTGTTCCAGAAGCTTTTTATTGTTGCTCCAAGTTTAAGAATTTTCAGTGATGGCAGAAAACCAACACTTTTAGACAACATCTTGCATAGCCCTGCTCAACTTCTGAATCTTGGTCTTGGCAGACATGTCAACATATTTCTTTCCAATGCACACAATCATTCCACCTATGATTGACAGATCAGTCTTACCCTCCAATTTCAATACTTGGCCTTGACTTAGGAATCTCCTGAAGAGATTTAGAATTAGAGAATTAGAATTCTCTAATTCAGAGAGTGTGGCTTCCTCTAAAGGAGATGCAGTGGCCACTGTGCAAGGTAGCTCTCCATGGTGGACACTCATCATGGTAGAAAAGGCAGAAATGACTCCTTGGGTATTGCTTCAGTGACCATGTTCAGCAAGCAAACTGATCGGGGTTGTGAGGGAAGAGAACGTCTCTGGCTGTGATGTCATTTAGGCTTTTCACTTTAACGGAACGCTTCACATAGGGGTTCAAAATAGAAGCAGCCACTTTGGGTTCCTTCAGGATTTGTGCTATTCTCAACAGCTCCTTTTCTACTTGCTCCAGCTTATTCTGTTTCAATGCAGCAGAATGAAGAGCCATGGCATAGAGACCTTCAATACTGTATACCTGAACTGAAGCCTTACAGGCTTGGCAATGGTCTGACCACAGATGTACTGAAGCATTGCACCTGCAGGGAGAGCCTAGACACTGCTGGAGGGTGGCCATCATCTCCCGGGCACCTTTTTACTATTTTTTAATTATAGAAGTAATATATAGCCTGGGTGTGGTGGCTCACACTTATAATCCCAGCACTTTGGGTGGCAGAGGTGGGAGGATTGCTTGAGCCCAGGGGTTTGAGACCAGCCTGGGCACCATAGCAAGATGCTGTCTCTATAAAAAATACAAAAATTAAGGCCGGGTGTGGTGGCTCATGCCTGTAATCCCAGCACTTTCGGAGGCCAAGGTGGGTGGATCGCTTGAGGTCACGAGTTCAAAACCAGCTTGACCAATATGGTGAAACCCTATTTCTGCTAAAAATACCAAAATTAGCCAGGAGCGGTGGCATGCATCTGTAGTCCTAGCTACTCGGGAGGCTGAGACAGGAGAATTGTTTGAACCTGGGAGGCAGAGGTTGCAGTGAGCCAAGATCGTGCCACTGCACTCCAGCCTAGGCGACAGAGTAAAACTCCATCTCAAACAAATGAACAAACAAACCAAATATAAAAATTATCCAGTCATGGTGGTGCATGTCTATAGTCTCAACTACTCAGGAGATTGAGGTGGAAGGATTGCTTGAGTCCATGAGGTCAGTACTTCAGTGAACTGTGATTGTGCCATTGCACTCCAGCCTGGGTGACAGAATGAGACCCTGTCTCAAAACAAAAACAACAATAACAAACAAAACAGAAAAGTAATACATAGATATATTCTCTTTGTAGAAGACAAGAACAGAACAAATCTGTAGAATAAAAAATAAACATCCCGACCCACTCAGTTCCCACATTGCTTCCTAGCAGGAGTCACTGACAGCAGTTTACCAGCTATTGGTTCAATCTTTTGTCTGTGCCTGCATATGTATATAGAGGTATGTACACATATCTAAGAATTTTTTAAAACATAAATATGCTAATGCTAGTCCATAACTTTGCTTAGAAATCTTTCCATGTCAGGTCATAAAGATCTAATAGGGGTCAGGAAACTTTCTGCAAAGGGCCAGATAGTAAAGATTTTAGGCTTTGTGGACCACATATAGCAGCTGTCCCCAACCTTTTCAGTACCAGGGACTGGTTTCATGAAAGACAATTTTTCCATGGATGAGGGTATGGGGGAGATGGTTTCAGGATGAAACAGTTCCACCTCAGATCATCAGGCATTAGATTTTCATAAGGAGTGCACAACCTGGATCCTTGCATGTGCAGTTCACAATAGAGTAGTCTTCTTTTTTTTGTTGCTATTTGTTTTTGTTTTTTTAAACAACCATTTAAAAATGTCAACAACATTCTTTTTTTTTTTGAGACGGAGTCTTGCTCTGTCCCCCGGGGGGAGTGGTGGCGCGATCTCAGCTCACTGCAAGCTCCGCCTCCTGGGTTCATGCCATTCTCCTGCCTCAGCCTCCCGAATAGCTGTGACTACAGGCGCCCGCCACCACACCCGGCTAATTTTTTTGTATTTTTAGTAGAGACGGGGTTTTGCCATGTTAGCCAGGATGTTCTCGATCTCCTGACCTCATGATCCGCCTGCCTCGGCCTCCCAAAGTGCTGGGATTACAGGCTTGAGCCACCGCGCCTGGCCTTTTTTTTTTTTTTTGAGATGGAGTCTTGCTCTGTCACCCAGGCTGGAGTGCAGTAGCATGACCTCGGCTCACTGCAATCTCCGCCTCCCAGGTTCCAGTGATTCTCCTTCCTCAGCCTCCCTAGTAGCTGGGACTACAGTTGCATGCCACCATGCCTGGCTCATTTTTGTATTTTTAGTAGAGACAGGGTTTCACCATATTGGCCAGGCTGGTTTCAAACTCCTGACCTCAGGTGATCCGCCCACCTTGGCCTCCTAAAGTGATGAGATTACAGGCATGAGCCACTGCTCTTGGCCCCACATTTTCTTTATTCATTCATCCTTCAATGGATATTTAGGTTGTTTCCATAGCCATCTTGGCTATTGTGAATAATGATGAAATGAACACAGGGGTACAGACATCTTTTTGGGATCCTGATTTCAATTCTTTTGGATATGTACCCACAAGTGAGATTGCTAGATCACATGATAGTTCTATTTTTAATTTTTTGAGGAAATTCCAAACTGTTTTCTACAGTGGCTGCATCATTTTGCATTCCTACCAACAGCATGCAGGAGTTCCACATCCTTGTCAACACTTTCTGTCTTTTTCTTTTTGATAAGCGGGGGTTCTGGGCCAACTCTTTCTCCCCTGGGAAAAGCTGAGAACTGGACTTTTTTTATCCACAAACCCTGTGCTGTGTGAGGGGAAGGGCCAATGGCGCCTATCAGCCAGAGACTCCACCTCCATTCTCCCCTTGGTATCCAAACTGTAACCGATCATGAGACTTCCAGGACTGGCAAAATATAGCTAGTTTTTTGGGAAGTCCTCTCACAAGAGTTGAGGTGCTGGACACAAAGACCAACCTTTCCCCTCCTCTGGTGGAAGCTTGGGAGTGAGGGGATCTTCTCATGGTCATACGGCACGGGGTTAGGGGCAGGGTCTCCGGTGAGAGAATGTCCCGAGTCTCCTTACTGGCTTCGGTGAGTCTGATGTAGCATTTTCTGGGGGTGCAGGAGCCTTTCAGGTAGTTTCTGATCTTCCGCAAAGGGAATTTGTCAATGAATTTTTGTTGAATCAGTATGTGGAGGGGAGGGGGAAGGATAATTCAGGTTTTTTTATACTGCCATGTTGCTGACATAACAACCTCTCATTAACATAACTACTTATTTTTTTGTAAGTCTAGAAAGTTGTTAATCCTTTTTGAACCTCATTTCTTTTAAAAATAACTCTATAAATTGGAGGTGGCAACACTGAGACTTTATTAGGTTACAGTAAGTATTAAATGAAATCATGTATGCATTTCGCGTGGATGTTACTGGCTCCTACTCCCAGTTGAGCAGAAGACTAGATCCATTTCATGGACTCACTAGGGGTGGCTTACATTTCCTTAACATCAAACTGGCTAATTAAAAGACGGCTTTAGCCATTTTCTCCCTCTCCTACTCTGGGCTATCTTCTCTGAGAGCCAACATTCCTGCCCAGCACTTTTTTTTTTTTTGAGACAGGGCCTCACTCTGTTGCCCAGGCTGGAGTGCAGTGGTGCCATCTCGGCTCACTGTAACCTCTGCCTCCCGGGTTCAAGCGATTCTCCCGCCTTAACCTCCCGAGTAGCGGGAATTACAGGCGCCCACCACCACACTTGGCTAATTTTTGTATTTTTAGTAGAGACGGGGTTTCACCATGTTGGCCAGGCTGGTCTCGAACTCCTGGCCTCAAGTGATCCTCCCACCTCGGCCTGCCAAAGTGCTGGGATTACAGGCATGAGCCACCATGTCCAGCTTCTGCCCAGCACTTCTAACCCTCCTCCAGCATCTATTTCCTCTTCTTCTTCAATGCCTGGGATATGGGCTCTATTCCAGGCACTCCTGCTGGTTCCTCCACTAGGATCTGAACCTTCCTCTCACCCGTAAACAGGTACTTTCATAGGGTCAGAACAATGCTTTGGTCTGTGGTCTGTCTTGGGGGTTGGGGGGCTGCCGCCCTCCCACATGCCTGTTAGAGATATGATAGGAAAGCTGGGCTGCATGTGTACCAGCATCTTCCAGCATTGATATGTAGCCTTGCCCCTTACTGTTTAGAACCAGTTTCCTCTGCTCCTTCCTTCACTCTGAGGACTTTGTAATTGGACAAATGTTAATATCCCTACTTTTTTCCCCTTAGGATCAATTTTCTCTCAGGAGGCTCCTCATTGACTCATGCAAACAGATTTCTGGCAGGAACTGCTCCAAGGCCTTCCAGATGTTCACAGGCATGGATGAATCAGAGCAAAAATGGACAGATGCAACTGAAATGGAGGGTTCTGCTATGTAAGTAAAGCATCCAGCCTTTCACATTGGGAGTCACCACGAGTCCTAAGCTTGAGTTGAGTCATCTTTAATTGAGGTACACAGAGTAGGGCAGCTTTGAAGTCATTTACACCTGAAACTGGACCCCTACCCGGTGTCTTTCTCTCTATGTGACCTGGAGTTAGCTACTTAACTTTCTGAGTTTCAGTTTACTCACAGTTAAAATAGTAATACTAATTTTCATTTTATGGTTTGTTGTGTGCATTATTAAATAATATTTAGAAAATATCTGGCAAGTACTAGGTTTGCTTTTTATTCTTTTTCCATTAAGCATCTCTTTTGTGACTTACTAAGGCTGAGTTTTATTTTATTATATTTCTATCATCCTTCTTTTCGTGTAGTCTTTTTCTTTCTCTTTTTTTTTCTTTTTTCTCTTTCTCCCCTCCTGCCTGCCTGCCTACCTTCCTTCTTTTTTTCTTTGCTGTGTTTTTAAAGCAGTAGACAAATATCAGAGAACAGGACCCCATCATTAGAACACTGACAAGTTTTTCTAGCAGAAACAACAATATTTTGTTCCAACAATTGTGTAGGCTTAATATATAAGTAACTTCACAATATCCTTAAAAAATTAAACACAGATTAGAGTGTTCTAAAATTATTTAAAAATTTAAAAATGTTAAAAATTGGCTGGGTGCGGTGGCTCACACCTGTAATCCCAGCACTTTGGGAGGCTGAGGCGGGTGGATCACCTGAGGTGGGGAGTTCGAGACCAGCCTGACCAATATGGAGAAACCCCGTCTCTACTAAAAATACAAAACTAGCCAGGTGTGGTGGTGCGCGCCTGTAATCCCAGCTACTCGGGAGGCTGAGGCAGGAGAATCGCTTGAACCTAGGAGGCAGAGGTTGCAGTGAGCTGAGATCATGCCATTGCACTCCAGCCTGGGCGACAAGAGCAAAACTGCATCTCAAAAAAAAAAAAAGTTAAAAATCACACATAAGCTCACAACTTACAAGAACAAAGAACTTTTATATTTTATATTACTTACCATAAACCAATAGCAAATATCTATTTCTCAAAGGCACAAATTCTGCGTAAAATTTAGCCATGCCTTCCCACACCTGTTACCCAAATACAATTCAATAAAATCAGTGACGCCAGGGTATTGTGAAGCTTCAACTACAACTGGATATAAAATGAGCTTATCTAAGCTGTTGTTATGGTGCTAACTTTATAAAAAATGTATCTGAGAATGGACTTTCTCTTTCTACCTAATCTAAAAGGTAGGATGCTGGAGATAGTGAATTACCCCAAACCACAAATGGGAAACAGATGGCTTTTCAACCAGGAACAGAACCAATTATTTATAACCTTCTCCTCGTCATCCTTTTTACAAACTAAACCTGGCAAATGGTTGGGAACATGAGCTCACAAGTCAGTAGGACAACAAAATATGCTGGTTATACCGTAGGCTAGTTTCTTCCGGAAAGAAGGCACAGTAGTGCAGGATGAAAATAGGGGTGATGAAAGCAACTTAAGGTTACTTTTGATTTTTAAAAATAGTAATTCTGGACTGGGTGCTGTGGCTCGTGCTTGTAATCCCAGCACTTTTGGAGGCTGAGGGGGGTGGATCACCTGAGGTCAGGAGTTTGAGATCAGCCTGGCTAACGTGGTGAAACCCCGTTTCTACTAAAAATACAAAAAATTAGCCAGGCATGGTGGCGTGTGCCTGTAATCCCAGCTACTTGGGAGGCTGAGGCAGGAGAATCGCTTGAACCTGGGAGGTGGAGGTGGCAGTGAGCCAAGATCGCACCATTGCACTCTGGCTTGGGCAACAAGAGTAAAACTCCGTCTCAAAAAAAAAAGTAATTCTGGCTGGGTGCAGTGGCTTATGCCTGTAATCCCAGCACTTTGGGAGGCTGAGGTGGGTGGATCACCTGAGATTAGTTTGAGACCAGCCTGACCAACATAGTGAAACCCCCCCCTCTAATAAAAATACAAAAATTAGCCGGGCGTGGTGGCGGGCGCCTGTAATCCCAGCTATTCAGGAGGCTGAGGCGGGAGAATTGCTTGAACCCGGGAGGCAGAGGTTGCAGTGAGCCAAGCCATTGCACTCCAACCTGGGTGACAGAGCAAGACTCTGTCTCAAATTAAAAAAAAAAAAAAAAAGTAGGCCGGGCGCGGTGGCTCAAGCCTGTAATCCCAGCACTTTGGGAGGCCGAGACGGGCGGATCACGAGGTCAGGAGATCGAGACCATCCTGGCTAACACGGTGAAACCCCATCTCTACTAAAAAAAATACAAAAAACTAGCCGGGCGAGGTGGCGGGCGCCTGTAGTCCCAGCTACTCGGGAGGCTGAGGCAGGAGAATGGCGTAAACCCGGAAGGCGGAGCTTGCAGTGAGCTGAGATCCGGCCACTGCACTCCAGCCTGGGCGACAGAGCGAGACTCCGTCTCAAAAAAAAAAAAAAAAGTAATACCACCAGAGCTATTGAATGAAAGGTTTCCAAGTGTTCTAATGTTAATTCTGAAGTGTCAACATCATGTTTTTAGAAGGATGTTATTGAATCACAACATATTGTCACTTGAAGGCACCTCTAATCTCAGTTTACAAATAAGAAAGTGTGATGTACTTGTTGGGCAAACACAGTGGGCAATGGACCAGCCAGTGGGGTCACCCCAATGAATCCTGAGTTACAATTCTAAATACTGCCTCATTTGTACACACTGGGAACTGGGAAAATGTCAGGTTACAAGCAAAATATATTTGCATAGACCTTTACATTTTTCACTGTGCTATTCTCGACAACACTGTTGATTACTATCCTCTTTGAAATCCACGTCTAACTCAGACCAGCAATGAAGTCTCTTTAATTCTTAAAACCAGTAATGTCGGTGTTGCTGATCTACATGTAGGATTTCAGAATTTAACCAGGCCAGATAGTACAACTGTGTTCAACTCAACTAGGACCAGGAAGTTCCCAAGTGGACTTTGCATTGAATGGAGTTTTAAAACTCCACAGAGGCCCACCAGTGGATTAAGTATGTATTCTTGGAACACCAAAAAACAGGAGGCCTTGTTGGTATCACTGGCAATCCCTAGATGACAAAGTTTCAAGTAAGGGGAAATGAAGACAGGGTCTTGCTCTGCCACCAGGCTGGAGTGCGGTAGTGTGACCTTGGCTCACTGCAGCTTTGAATTCTCGGGCTCAAGCGATCCCCTTGCCTCAGCCTCTTGAGTAGCTTGGATTACAGGCACATGCTGCCGTGCCCCACTATGTTTCTATAGAGACAGGGTCTCACTATGTTGCCCAGGCTGGTCTTAAGCTCCCGGCCCAAAGCCATCATCCTGCTTTGGCCTCCCAAAGCACTAGGATTACAGGTATGAGCCACTGTGCCTGGCCCAAGAAAGTAATGCGTTTTATAAAGTTTAGCGCATAAGGAATTCAATAAGGAGAGATCATAGTCCTCCCTCAGGTATCATGTAGAAGCAAAGCAGAGCTCATATGTACTTAAAATGTCATCCAGGGTCACTGTCTGAAGTGCTAATTTTATGTTTCTTTTTACACAAAAAAAGAAAAAAAAGTTAATCTTCCAACTCAACGAGTCAGTCACCTAGTATAATAACTGAATGAGCTGGGTATAGTTCCTCCATTTCAAATGGTTTACATAATTGGATATAATAGAGAGCAATATTCAGCAAAAGGTGATCACTATAAACATGTGAAATATCATTATGAATGTGCTTGAGGAACATTGGGGGTGGGTCAGGGCATGGGATAAAGGTGGAGTTAATCTAAAAAAGAAGAGACTTCATTGAGAAGGAGTTTGAAAGGAGATAGGCAATCTGGCAGCTTAAAAAGATGGAGAATCCAAGCCATGTGTAATATATATGTGCCTGCTTGAATTTTCATTAGGACCAAGTTGTCCCTAATGGCATGAAAAATAATAAAATACAAAGTTGGATGAAAGTTAGATTATTGAACCCAGAAGAAAGTGCTTATAGCTATGATATCCTTAATTTTTTATGAAACTTTCTCTTTAATAGTTTATAATGATAAACCTCTAGTTGAGTGGAAAAATCTGGCACTGGAGAATTTTACTTAATTATATAACTGAGAGTTGACAGAGCTTTTAAAAAAAATTAGCTTGTGCCATGTAAAAGTGCTGGTATTTGATCTTGACCATTTTTGACCTAACAAACTGGCAGTGTTTTATGCTTTGACATAAAACATGGATTAATAATTTCATAAAAATAGTTATATATACCAGGTGCAATGGCATGCCTGTAAGCTCAGCACTTTGTGAGGCCAAAGCAGGAGGATTGCTCACATCCAGAAGTCCGAGACCAGCCTGGACAATATAGCAAGACCTTGTCTCTCCAAAAAATCAGAACCTATCCAGGTGTGGTGGTGTGTGCCTGTAGTCCTAGCTACTTGGGAGGCTAAAGTGGGAGGATCACTTGAGCCCAGACGGTTGAGGCTACAGTGAGCTGTGATCGTGCCACTGCCCTCAGCCTGGACGACAGGGTGAGAGACCCTGTCTCAAAAAAATAAAAAAATAACTCAAGAAGCGCTATATATATTTATATATATAATATTTGACTTATTACATGCAATTTGTCTTATTTCATATTTTATTTCCATACATAATATAATTCAATATATGTAACATTAAAACCCTACTAAACATAGCATCATTTTGATGACTGAGAAATCACTTCCTTCTTCTTCACTAGACATTCATTGAGCACCTATTATGTTTTCAGCACTCTGTTCCTTGCTGAGATACAAGGATGAGTAAAATATATTTCTTGCCCTTGACTTTCTCAGTTTAGTAAGGGAGATGAACACCTTAACAGATCATTACTCAGAGAGACTGTGTGTATAGGGGTTAAGAAGGAAGACCCTGAGGTCAGACAGACCTAGATGTTTAGTCTGGTCTTCACCACTTTTGCTAAGTGACAAAGCTCTCTTAGCCTTGTGGAAATAATAACAGTACCTCCCAGGATTCTTGAGAGAGTTAAATATGGCAATGCACGTGAAGTTGTTTAGCATTGTACTGTACTTCACAAGTACTCAGGAAATGCTTAGTATTACTGTGTGTGTTAAATGCGACTTATATAATTAGATGTGGTTGGTACTTGCTTCCTTTGAGTGGAGTTAGGTCAACTGGTTTTAAGGATAAACAACATATGACAGTGACAATGGTTTATAGTGAACTATAGTGAACTCCTCATAGTGGTTTAGAGAAAAATCTCATCATCTTTTCCTGGAAATGAAACCTGTTATCAATCAGAAGTGCTGGTCTAAGGAAGTAAGGAAGTGGCTGAACAGATTGAACACACCTCTCAGGAGTGGGCCTGGCTTTTCTAGGTACTCAATATTCTTTTAACGCTTTAGGTTAAAAAAAAAAAAAAAAAAAAAAAAAAGAGGGGCCGGACGCGGTGGCTCAGGCCTGTAATCCCAGCACTTTGGGAGGCGGAGGCGGGTGAATCACGAGATCGAGACCATCCTGGCTAACATAGTGAAACCCCGTCTCTACTAAAAATACAAAAAAATTAGCTAGGCTTGGTGGCAGGCAGGTGGCGGCTGCCTGTAGTCCCAGCTACTCAGGAGGGTGGGGCAGGAGAATGGCGTGAACCTGGCAGGCCGAGCTTGGAGCTTGCAGTGAGCTGAGATCTTGCCGCTGCACTCCAGCCTGGGTGACAGAGCGAGACTCTGTCTCAAAAAAAAAAAATAAATAAATAAATAAAGAGGAACTGAAACAGGAATTGATTTGATGATAATTAAGAACTTAAATTCTCTTCTCCAGTTCACGTTTGTCTTCTCAGACAAAATAGTTATTGCCAAGAAGCCCAGACACAGGAATGCCTTTATCAAAACCTACTGAATAGTCTTTCCTTCAGTAAATACTCTTGAGCCCTACAGTTTGCCAGGCACTGTGCTAGGCTCTGGGAGTGTGAAGGTAAGCAAAACCACAGGCTGCTGGCGGAGACAGACGTTCTTCAAATAAGCCTCCACATACATAATCATAGTTGCTCTAAGTGAGGAGCTTAGAGTAGGGGCCCTGATTTAGGCTGGGGCATAGGTTTGTGGAGGCAGGGAAGAGTTCGTTTAGGGAAGTAACATCTAAAAGTACCACTTACCCTTTAGAAGAGCTGGCGATTTTCTCTCTCTCTCTTTTTTTTTTTTTGAGACAGAGTCTTGCTCTGTCACCCAGGTTAGAGTTGCAATGGAGCAATCTTGGCTCAGTGCAATCTCTGCCTCCCGGGTTCAAGTCATTCTCATGCCTCAGCTTCCCGAGTAGGTGGGATTACAGGTGCCTGTCATCACGCCTGGCTAATTTTTGTATTTTTTAGTAGAGACGGGGTTTCACTATCTGGGCCAGGCTGATCTCGAACTCTTGACCTCATGATCCACCCCCACCTTGACCTCCCAAAGTGTTGGGATTACAGGCGTGAGCCACTGTGCCTGGCTGATTTTCTCTTTAGTTCCAAAACTGCCAGCAAGTTCAGGAGATAAAAGCTTAGTCAAATAAATTTTTTGGTTACCATATGGAAAATGTCATGTTGATATAGATTATTTATTCTATCACCCAACTATATTGATAACATTAAACATGGCCGTTCTATCTGTCATTCTGCCCCAATGGAACTTTCATTTCATTAATGTTATACAAAGTAAAATCATCTACCTCTGGAATGATTTTATCATTATTAACGCACATACACACGTATACTTAATTATGGTTCTTTATGAGCACTAAAGAAGCTGGGAAAATTTGAGAAGATAGTAGAATGAAATGATTCTTCCTTTCTTGTCTGGGAGGGGTTCCTTGCTCTGGAATGATACGTCATGTATAAATACAGTGTTTCTCCGTGGTCTTCCTTTTAGATTTTTGGAGGTTGATGGGAAGGGCTGAATTTCAGTGAAGCACACACTGAAAACAGCTTATTTTGTAGGAGGGATTATAATATCCCAAGCATTGTATAAAAGTGGCATTTTGAGATTTCCTCAGAAATGTATTAAAAACGCAGAGAGGAAAAAAATGATTGTAGCAAGTATTCAGCCATTTTGTCCTTTTATTCAAATATTTACAGGAATAGTCACACTTATTTTTTTCAGCCTTAAATAAGCAAAGCTTGATTTTTTAAAAGAGGTTGTCTTTTAGGTGTTGCAAGTGGAATCTGCTCGTATTGATTGGGTTGCTCTTCAGTAATTTCCTTCAGCGTGCACGTATCTTCCTTTTTATGTGTTTCTCAAGCAATCAGTAAATAACGTATTTATGAAACTTAAGAGAGTGTCCAAACGTAATTTCTTTGGAAAAGCTGGGTTTCTTTCTTGCTGAGGTATATAGTTGATGAGTTCTTTAGCCAGTTGGATTATAGCAGCTCAGTGAGATCATAGCAAGTAACCTGGTTATGTTGTACTGATATTCATCACAGGAAATGAACTCATCTCCACAAATTATTTGCTGCAAAATAAATTAACTCCTTTAGCAGAAGATTATCACAGGATCAGCACGTCCCACTTGTCAAGGAAGGAATATGAGCACAGTGTAGCTTTACTGTAACAGCAGGAAACCATTATTTTGTTGTTCACAGTAGTCTCACATAAATCTAAAATAATATCATCAAATGAACTCTCTGATTGGAGTCATTGATCACTAAATTATTAGAAGCCCAAGAAATTGCTAAGTTTCACCGGGCATGGTGGCTTATGCCTGTAATCCCAGCACTTTGGGAGGGCGAGGCGGGCGGATCACCAGAGGTTGGAAGTTCAAGACCAGCCTGACCAACATGGAGAAATCCTGTCTCTACTAAAAATACAAAATTAGCTGGGTGTAACCCCAGCTACTCAGGAGGCTGAGGCAGGAGAATTGCTTGAACCTGGGAGGTGGCGGTTGCGGTGAGCCGAGATCGTGCCATTGCACTCCAGCCTGGGCAACAAGTTGGAAACTCTGTCTCAAAAAAAAAAAAAAGAAAAAAGAAAAAAAGAAAAAGAAATTGCCAAGTTTCAACAAAGTCATAGTCATGTTAGTTGTGTGAAATATTTCATAATACATTCTAATAAAAGGATTATTCCTGTAAGGTTATAACAACGATATTGTGCACTTTTACTATTGCATAGCTTTTCCTATGAGCCTGACACTATGTTAGGCACTTACATGCATTATTTTGTGTCCTTTGTACAGCAAACCTAGAATGGTTTACTCATGGGTTTCTTCCCCAGATCACAGATAAAGAATAGAGAACTGATTGTGCTAAAAAAATTTTCTGGTGCCTGTGATCAGTGCATTATATTTGGTATCTACGTTGGGCTGAGAATAAAAAAATAGAAACTAGAAGGACACTAGAAATAGAGGGAAGATAGGGAATTGGAGGGGACCAGAGCTAGAAAAGGAAATTATAGTAATAGATTATGCCAGAGACTGTGTATATGATGGGACAAACAACATTTTTTTTTCTTTCCTTTTTTTTTTTTTTTGAGACAGAGCCTTGCTCTGTGGCTCAGGCTGGAGTGCAGTGGTACAATCTGGGCTCACTGCAAACTCTGCCTCCCTGATTCAAGCAATTCTCATACTTCAACCTCCCAAGTAGCTGGGATTATAGGTGTGTGCCATCACGCCTGGCTAATGTTTGTATTTGTAGTAGAGTCGGGGTTTTGCCCTGTTGGCCAGGCTGGTCTTGAACACCTGACCTCAAATGATCTGCCTGCTTTGGCCTTGAAAAGTGCTGGGATTACAGGTGTGAGTCATCGTGCCTGGCCACAACTTTTTTTCTATACTTTCACGGTATTCTTAATATTTCTGCCACAGGATTCAGGAGTTTTTCCCATAGCAAGCAATTTTCCAGTTCTCTATGGACATCAAGTAGTGTCCTGTGAATCAACTTAATTCTGACTCTTTCTCTATCTGGTGACAGTACAGACACCACAGGTCAAGGGCTCAGTCAAGACTGCCCCAATTTCACATGCCGGGTTGTAACCTGTTCTTACAGCCAACAGGAATCCAGGGTTCCTATGACTGCCTCTCACATTCGTTAATTTGCTAGACCAGCTTGGAGAACTCAGGAAAATAGTTAACTCCCTATATTTGCAGTTTATTACAAAGGCTAGAACTCAGAGGCAGCCAGATGGGAGTGATGCACAGGACAAGCTACATAGGAAGGTGCACAGCTTCTATGCTGTCTCTAGGTGGGATTTTTTTTTTTTTTTTTTTTTTTTGAGATAGGGTCTTGCTCAGTCGCCCAGGCTGGAGTGCAGTGGTGCAATCACTGTTCACTGAAGCCTCGACATCCCTGGCTCAAGCAATCTCCCCACCTTAGTGTCCTAAGTAGCTGGGACTACAGGCCACACTACCACGCCCAGTTAATTTTGGACTTTTTGTAGAGATGAAGTCTTGCCATGTTGCCCAGGTGAGTCTGAAACTCCTGGGTTCAAGTGATCTTCCTGCCTCAGCCTCCCAAAGTGCTGGGGTTACAGGCATGGGCCACCCTGCCCGACGGGTTTTTCTTTTCTTTTCTTATGAGACAGGGTCACCCAGGCTGGAGTGCAGTGGTGCAATCATAGCTCGCTGTAACCTCGAACTCTTGGGCGGGAGAGATCCTCCTGCCTCATCCTGTTGAGTTGTTAGTCTTAAAGGCATCCACCACCATGCCTAGCTAATTTTTTGGTTTTTTGTTTTTTTTTTGTAGAGACAGGGTCTTGTTTTGTTGCCCATGCTGGTCTCAAACTCCTGGGCTCCAACGATCCTCCCACTCGGCCTCTTGGAAGTGCTGGGATTCCAGGCAGGAGCCACCGAGCACAGCCTGCGGCCTGGATGTCTATGTGAGACAGTAGGTGGCACTCTAAGCGTCTCCGAACGTTTCTCGGCACTCTATTGTGTGCCGTACCTTGTGCTGCACTCTACTCACGTTTGATTCTTTGTAGTACACTATGCCTCACTCCTCATCTTGGAATCATTTACTGTACCATACGCCTCAGTCTTTTTGTCTTGGAATCTTTTTTGTTTGTTTGTTTTGTTTTTTTGAGACGGAGTTTCGCTGTTGTTGCCCGGGTTGGAGTGCAATGGCGCGATCTCGGCTCACTGCAACCTCTGCCTCCCGGGTTCAAGCGATTCTTCTGCCTCAGCCTTCCGTGTAGCTGGGATTACAGGCGCATGCCACTACGTCCACCTAATTTTTTATTTTTAGTAGAGACGGGGTTTCATCATATTGGTCAGGCTGGTCTCAAACCCCTGACCTCAGGTGATCCGCCCGCCTCGGCCTCCCAAAGTGCTGGAATTACAGGCGTGAGCCACAGCACCCGGCCGGTCTTGGGATCTTTAGTAGCGCCGGATGCTCTAGGTTTTCATCTTGGGATTATTTGGGGGCCATACGCCCCAGTCATTTTGTCTTGGAATCATTTGGGAGACTGTATGCTCCCGTCTTTTTTTTTTTTTTTTTTTTTTTTTTTTTTTTTTTTTTTTTTTTTTGAGATGGAGTCTCAGTCTGTCGCCAAGCTGGAGTGTAGTGGCTTGATCTCGGCTCGCTGCAACCTCCGCCTCCCTGGTTCAAGCGATTCTCCTGCCTCAGCCTCCCAAGTCGCTGGGATTGCAGGCATGCGCCACTATGCCCAGCCAAATTTTGTATTTTTGGTAGAGATGGGGCTTCACCATGTTGGCTAGGATGGTCTCCATCTCCTGACCTCGTGATCTGCCCGCCTCGGCCTCCCAAAGTGCTGGGATTACAGGCGTGAGCCACTGCGCCCGCCCGACTGTCCCGGTCTGTTTGTTTTGCAATTGTTTGAAGTGCCGTACTCCCTGATCTTTTCGTCTTGAAATTCTCTGGGGAACTGTATACCCAATCTTTTCATCTTGGAATCCTGTAGCGGACCGTATTGCCCTAGTGTTTTTGTCTTGGCATTGTTTGCAGTGCTGTACACCCCAATCTTTCCGTCTTGAAAACCTTTGGGATATTGTACCCTTGGTCTTTTCGTCTTAGAATTCTTTGCGGGATTGTACGCACCCGTTTTTCATCTTGGAATCTTTTGGGAGACCGTATGCCCCAGTCTTTTTGTTGTGGGATTATTTGGGATACGGTATTCACCAGTCTTTCCATCTTGGAATGTTTTGGGAGATTGTACGCTCCAGTTTTTACGGCTTGGAATCGCTTGCAATGCCCTATGCCCTAGTCATTTCACCTTGGAATATTTTGGGGTGTCATATGCCCCAGTCTTTTGTCTTGGAGTCATTTGCAGTGTTGTATGCGCTAGTATTTTTGTCTTGGAATTCTTTGGTGGACTGTACACGCCAGTGTTTTCATCATGAAATCTTTTGGGAGACGCTACGTTCCAGTCTTTTCATCTTGGAATCTTTTGCGGTGCCGCAGCTCCAGACTTTTTGTCTTGGAATTTTTGGGGGCAGCTTAAGCCCCAGTCTTTTCATTTTGGAATTCTTTGGCGGACTGTATTCACCAGTTTTTTCATCTTGGAATCTTTTATGAGATCGTACATCCCAATCTTTTTGTCTTGGAATCGTTTGCAGTGCCGTCTGCCCCAATCTTTTCATCTTGGAACTCTTTGGGGGGACTATACACCCCAGTCTTTTAATCTAGGAATCTTTTGGGAGTCCGTATGCCCCAATCTTTTTGTCTTAGAATTCTTTGTGGCATTATACACCCCAGTCTTTTCATCTTGGAATCTTTTGGGAGACTGTATGCCCTACCTAGTCTTTTTGTCTTTGAATCATTGCAGTGTCATACTCCCCAGTCTTTTAATTTTGGAATCGTTTGCAGAGCTGTATTTCCTGATTATTTTTCTCTTGGAATTATTTGGGGGACTATATGCCCCAGTCTTTTCATCTTGGAATTTTTCAGGGAACCATATACTCCAGTCTTTTTATCTTGGAATCATGTGCATTGCTTTATTCCCTACACTTTTTTTTTTTTTTTTTTTTTTGAGACAGACTCTTGCTCTGTCGCCCAGGCTGGAGTGCAGTGGTGTGATCTCGGCTCCCAGGTTCAAGCGATTCTCCTGCCTTAGCCTCCCAAGTAGCTGTGACTACAGGCACCTGCCACCATGCCCGGCTAATTTTTTGTATTTTTAGTAGAGATGGGGTTTCACTGTGTTAGCCAGGATGGTCTCCATCTCCTGACCTCATGATCCGCCTGCCTCGGTCTCCTAAAGTGCTGGATTACAGGCGTGAGCCACCGTGCCCAGCCATTCCCTGGTCTTTTTGCCTTGGAATCATTTGTAGTGTCATACACCCCAGTTCTTTCATCTTGGAATTCTTTGGGGCACTGTGTGCCCCAGTGTTTCCATCTTGGAGTCACTTGCAGGGCTGTACTCTTCGAATCTTTGGGGACACTGTATGCCCCAGTCTTTCCCATCTTGGAGTCACTTGCAGGGCTGTACTCTTCGAATCTTTGGGGACACTGTATGCCCCAGTCTTTCCCATCTTGGAATCTTTTCGGAGACCCTATGCCTAGTCTTTTTGTCTTGGACTCATTTGCAGGGCTATATGCCCCAGTCTTTTCATCCCGGAATCTTTTAAGAGATCGCATGCCCCAACCTTTCCATCCTGGGATCATTTGCAGTGCTGTACTCTGTGATCTTTTTGTGTCGTAATAGTTCGCGGTGTCATCTTGGAATTATCTTGTCATCTTGGAAGTGTCTTTTCATCTTGGAATTATTTCAGGGACTATAAGTCCCAGTTATCTGTCTTGGAATTGTTTTCGGGGATGGATGCCCCAGTCTTTTCATTTTGGGGTCTTTGGAGAACCGTATGCCCCAGTGTTACTGTTTTAGCATTCTTTGCAGTACCGTGCACCGCAGTCTTTTCATCTTAGAATCCTTTGGGGTACGATACTCCCGGTTCATCTTGGAATTATCTGGGAGACCGTATGCCACAGTTTTTTTCAGTGTACCACAGTTTTAAACATTTATGTTCGCCTATTGAGAGACATCTTGGTTACTTCCAGTTGCCCCAGTTTTTTTGTCTTGGAATTCTTTGGAGGTACTGTATTTCCTCTTTTTGTCTTGGAATCATACACCCCAGTCTTCTCATCTTACAATTCTCTGGGGGTACAATATGCTCCAGTCTTTTCATCTTGGGATTCTTTCAGTGAACGCAGGTCCCAGTTTTTCTGTCTTGGAATTCTTTATGGGACCACACACCCCAGTCTTCCTGTCTTGGAAAGGTTCGTGCCACTCTTGCATGCAATCCCGCCGGCGGCACTCTGCAGGGCTTGGAGCCGCCTGCGCTACGGTATGCAGCACTCTCCACGGTAGCTCCCTGGGGACTCAGCTTTTCCAGTTCCCCATCTTTAGGCTGCAACATCATGGCAATGCCCAATAAAAAACAACGCAAGCAGTAGCCATCATGCTGCCAACACTGGCAGTGCCCTCTTGGGCAGTGGCCACTCTGCTGAGCGCATTACTAAGCCCAGAGCACTCTATGGACTCATCATCTCCATCTGGTGTTCACATATCCTGCTTGCTCCTCCAGTTGTCCCCAAAATATGCCCCAGACTTGTTTTGAGCAGGTATAGTAAGATGCACAGACACACAAATGATTGCCAACGAACAAGTCACAGTTTATTATACTCACAGTCCCCAAGACACGGGAGGGGGTCATTCCACACAGGGCCACACAGGGAAGTGAAAAAGCAGAATGAGCAGGCGTAGAGAGAGGGAAAGCACTGGCAGACTATTATGGATTTCTCAGGAAGGAATGGGCAAAGGAAGGTAAGCAAATGGCGCAAATTTAGGATTGGATAGTTTGCATTGTTTCAGCAGATTCTGCGCTATAGGGTGCATTGCCAATTGTGTAAAAACTGGTTTTGGAGAGTCTGAGTATCTCTTAGTAAATCATGAATTTTAGGGTCTGATGCTCTCTCAGCAAATTGCTGCTTCTTCAAGATAGTGAACTGTAGCTTGGAGCCCACAGTGAAGGCCCTAGAAACGAGTCTGCCCGTTGTTCTCCCTCTTCTTTCTTTTCAAGATTTTAAAACTTGTAGCAATAAACACATAACATTAAATTTACCATATTTACCATTTTAAGCGTATAGTTCAGTAATATTAAGTATATTCACATTATTATGCAACAAATCCCTGGAACTTTTTCTTCTTGCAAATCTAAAAGTCTATAATCGGTAAACACTAATTCTCCTTCCCTCTTTCTGGCCTTTGGTAACCTCTTCCTACTGTTTCTGTGATTTTGACTACCTTATTTAGTCTTTCTTTTCTTTCTTTTTCTTTTTTTGTTTTTTTTCAGACAGGGTCTCACTCTGTTACACAGGCTGGAGTGCACATGCCGTGTTGTGATCACAGCTCACTGCAGCCTCGAACTTCCGGGCTCAAGTGATCCTCCTACATCAGCTTCCCGAGTAGCTGGGACTACAGGCACTCACCACCACACCCTACTAATTTTTAAATCTTTTATAGAGACAGAGTTTCCCTATGGCTGGTCTCAAACTCCTGACCTCAAGGGATCCTCCCTCATGGCTGGGATTACTGGTGTGAGCCACTGTGCCCGGGGCGGTTTTTTTTTTTTTTTTTTAGAGACTGGGTCTCACTCTGTCGCCCAGGCTGGAATGCAGTGGTGGGATCACAGCTCATTGTAGGCTCCACCTCCTTGGGCTCAATCAATCCTACCATCTCAGCCTTTTAAATAGCTGGGATTACAGGTGTGCGCCACAACACCTAGCGATTTACTCCTTTAGATCGTTCATCGGAGTCCTTTTGTGACTGGCTCATTTTTTTTAAGGACCCTACATACTGTTTTCCATAATGGCTATATTATTTTACATTCCTACCAACAGCTTCCAAGGGTCCCAACTTCTCCATTTTCTGGCCAACACTTGTTATTTTTGTTTCTTTTTTCTTTAATAGTGGGGATGTTATGGGCTGTGTTGAGGATCAGTACACAAACATTCGCATTTGAATACAATTCTTAACATACTAGAATGAAAATCTCAAAAGCCATGTCGTTGTGATCTTTTCTTTTTTTTTTTTCTTTTTTTTTTTTTTTGAGACGGAGTCTGGCTCTGTCGCCCGGGCTAGAGTGCAGTGGCCGGATCTCAGCTCACTGCAAGCTCTGCCCCCCGGGTTTACGCCATTCTCCTGCCTCAGCCTCCCGAGTAGCTAGGACTACAGGCGCCCGCCGCCTCGCCCGGCTAGTTTTTTGTATTTTTTAGTAGAGATGGGGTTTCACCGTGTTCGCCAGGATGGTCTCGATCTCCTGACCTCGTGATCCGCCCGTCTCGGCCTCCCAAAGTGCTGGGATTACAGGCTTGAGCCACCGCGCCCGGCCCGTTGTGATCTTTTCTAAAATGATTCCAGTGACTTCCCAGCTTCAAAGCTGGGAGCAAATTTTCCTTAAGAACTGTTAATTTACAATGTAATATAATATAAATTACATGCTCAAATTTTCAATCTTTCATGGCATATTAACAAAGTTCTTAGGAAAATTGGACTGCCATAACCAAAGATGTTACAGAGTGCACATAATCCTTTTCTTTCTTTCTTTCTTTTTTTTTTTTTTTGAGATATAATCTCAATCTGTACCCAGGCTGGAGTGCAATGGCACGATCTCGGCTCACTGCAACCTCTGCCTCCCAGGTTCAAGCAATTCTCCTGCCTCAGCCTCTCTAGCTGGGATTACAGGTGAGTGACACCGTTCCTGGTTAGTTTTTGTATTTTCAGTACAGACGGGGTTTCACTATGTTGGCCAGGCTGGTCTTGAACTCCTGACCTCAAGTGATCCTCCTGCTTCCCAAAGTGCTGGGATTACATGCGTGAGCTACCATACCCTGGTCAAGTGCACACAATTCTGACAGGGAGAGTAAAGATTAAGGAGTGGTTTTCTTTTCTTTCTTTTTGTTTTTCTTTTGTTTTAGACACAGGATCTTGCTTCGTCAGCCGGACTGGAAGACATTGGTGCGATCACAGCTCACTGCAGCTTTGAACTCCTGGGCTCAAGCGATCCTCTCAGCTGCCAGAGTAGCTGGGACTATAAGTGTGAGCCACCACGCCCACCCGACACCGCCCTCCTCCCACCAACCTTTTGAAAGTAAAATATTTAGAATGGCTTTTATTTCTAGGCAACTACCATTTATCCCCCCTCTGTCTTTCAATGTTCACCTGACAAGCTCCTGGTGGTAGCGGATAGCTCTGACAGAGAGTGACAGAAATAAGGTAAGGTCCCAAACTAGTGACCCCAGGCCTGGGTGGTATTTCATCTTTGGTGGTGCCATTGGTTTCCTGTTGTGAGATTATTCCTGCTGTTGGGGTTAGGACACTTAGGCCAGGGGCAAGGGACTGAGGGGGTGTGGTATGCGGTGTAGTGGGGGGTGGGGGGTGGGGGGTGGGGGGTGGGAGGGGTGAGGGAAGACTCCTTCCTTTGCTACGGGTGTTACTTTCCTCGTTCACTTTAGCATTTAGCCCCACCTTGGGCGGAGATAGCAATTGTTCCGTGCACATCAGCTTTCCTTGGCTCCACCTTGGGCGGAGATAGCAATTGTTCCGTGCACATCAGCTTTCCTTGGCTCGAGGCAGGGAGGACCTGGTCTTTAATCTGTCTTGTCTTTAACCTTAGTCAATCAGGAGCCGCTATGTGGTCAATTCTTGTTAGACCAGAGGCGCCTGGTCGAATGACTCTCTTTGGGAAGACTTGGGTTGATAATGGCAACCTCATACTTTAGGGTGGACACTGCAAACAACAGGCAGCAGAGGGCTTTATGCAGCTCGCATAGCAGCAGCACACCCCTCCAGCAAGCAGTTCTGCTTCCCCACATGGTGCTAGCCACGGGGGAGAGCCACAGCACACACGGGTCAAAGGCATTTTGTGGTGCCCCTCATGCTTGTGACTACACACCCTGCTTGCTGCGCCAGTTGTGTTTTTCTCTAATTTGATCTTTCCTCTAATTTGCTCCCAAGACAGAGACTAGCTATGAAGTCTAGCTTGTACTGAAGGGGCTGCCCCGAAGGGGATGTTTATATTGTATTTTTCACAGAATACTTCTTTACCCTGACCTAATGCCTGATTGTCCAGCCTGTATCCGGGTGTCCCTGTCACAGGAAACTTGTTTTCATGGGCAGATGCCCTTGTGGCTCTTGTCTGACCTGTGTCCAGTTTATTCCAACGAAGCCGGAATACTCTCTCTGAGGGCCCTGACTGGCAGAAGGGTTCGCTTCCAGTGTTTAGCTCAGGTGACACACAGCGGAGGTAACACAATGAAACACGTGAAATAACAAAAGCAGTGTGTCACTGACAGATCCCAGAGAGAAGAGGACAACATGCCTTGCGAGGCCAGCGGGAAGCGGGGAGCCATCTGGGACATGCACGCTCAGGCAGCGGGTGGGGAGCAAGCAAGAGTGTGCAGGGGAACTGTGGGCCAAGCCTTTAGAGGGGTCCAGGGCGTCACCCAAGCGGGTTTCCCGCGGGGAGTACTTTTTTTTTTTTTTTAAATCAGGTTTGGCTCCTGTTGCCCAGGCTGGAGTGCAGGGGCGTGATCTCGGCTTACTGCAACCTCTGTCTCCCCATTTTAAGCGATTCTCCTGCCTCGGTCTCCCGAGTAGCTGAGATTACAGGTTGCCTACCACCATGCCTGGCTAATTTTTTTTTGTATTTTTAGTAGAGGTAGGGTTTCACCATGTTGGCCAGGCTGGTCTCGAACACCTTGACCTTAGGTGATCCACCTCCCTCGGTCTCCCAAAGTGCTGGAATTACAGGCGTGAGCGACCGCGCCCAGCCCCCGTGGGGGGTTTAGAGCAAGTAGGCATGAATTCCGCGGGGGCACGCATGCTGTGACTGGGAGGGGGGCACTGTGGCATACCTGTGCAGTCCATGCAGGGTGTGGGGGCCAGTGGGTGAGTCTAGTAGGTTGTGCCTAGCTGTCCTCTAGGTAGGTGGTCACCAGGAGGTGGTGTATAAAGTAGATTGCTGGATCATGTACCTTGAGGAACAGAGAGGAGGCAGAGAGTTGAGAACTGGAAATGGTGTCAAGGGTGACTAAGCTCTGCTTCTGGTACGAGAAAGTCCAATTTATATTCAAAGTGGATGCCAGGTAACATAAAATTATAAGAATTCCCTACAGCTTTGTATTACAGGATATAAAACTACCCTCTCCACCTATGGTTTGTTAACTTGACACCCACAACAGTAAAGTGCTCCCATAATCTATATCCCACAGTTTTCTGGTTGTATAAAAAATAAACAGCAAATGATTTTGCCTCTTTTTTTAAAAAAAGCACTTAGTTGGGAAGCGGAGGTGGGTAGATCACGAGATCAGGCGATCAAGACCATCCTCACTAACACAGTGAAACCCCATCTCTACTAAAAAATAATAAAAAAAAAATTAGCTGGGGAATGGTGGCACATGCTCGTAGTCCCAGAGGCAGGAGAATCGCTTGAACCTGGGAGGTGGAGGTTCCAGTGATTGTGCCACTGCACTCCAGCCTGGGCGACAAAGCAAGACTCTGTCTTAAATAAATAAATAAATAAAAATAAAAAGCACTTAGGCCAGGCGTAGTGACTCAAGCCTGTAATCCCAGCATTTTAGGAGGCTGAGGTAGGAGTATTGTTGAGCCCAGGAGTTCAAGACCAGCCTGAGCAACACGGCAAAAACCTGTTTCTACAAAAAACAAAAAAAATTAGCCAGGCACAGTAGCGCATGCCTGTAGTCCCAGCTCTTCAGGACCCGGAGGCAGAAGGATTCCTTGAGCCCAGGAGGTCAAGGCTGCAGCGAGCCGTGTTCTTGCCACTGTACTCTAGCCTGGGTGGCAGAGCAAAACCCTGTTTCAAAAACAAACAAAAAAAGCTTTTACATTTAAAAAATCATATTTCTTCCTTCTTAAAAATATTTCCAGGCTGGTTGTGGTGGCTCATGCCTTTAATCTCAGCACGTTGGGAGGCCGAGATGGGAGGATTGCTTGAGGCCAGGAGTTTGAGACCAGCCCAGGCAATGTAGTGAGACCCATCTCTTTAAAAATCAAAAATCAAAATAAATAAATAGCCGGGCATGGTGACTGGTGCCTGCACTCCCAGCTACTTGGGAGGCTGAGGTGGGAAGAGTGCTTGAGCCCAGGAATTAAGGCTGCCGTGAGCTATGATCATGCCATTGCACCCCAATCTGGGTGATAGCAAAACCCTATCTCGAAAAAAAAAAAAATGCAGAGCTACTTGAATGTTTACAAATACAGTATTTGATACAAATATTTCTCAGAATTGCACAAGAAGGAAGACAGGGACCACTGATAAAACAAGGGTGTAGGATATTAACCAGACTTGGCTTCTTTCTCTCCTGCTTCAGCCGAGGCTGGCCTCTCCTTATTTTCAGTTTCGCCATTTTCTGCCGGAAAATCTTTACTTTCTGGTGTAGCTACTTTGGCCTGTTTGTCTTATACTCCCGTTTCCCTTTTCTTTGCATTTTTTTGTTTGTTTGTTTGAAGATTTATCCTTTCCTGTTGCCTGTTTCGGATTTGTTTTCACTTTTGTACGGGCAGGTTTAGCTGATAACCTCACCAGTCTTCGACTCTTCCTTCACTGCCCCTTCAGTTGTGCGGACCTTCCTCTTGGGCATCTTGGCAACAGGGAGGGCGCCTGAGGGTACTGGTGCCTGCAGGCTTTGAGCACGGGGAGCCTTCTTGAAGCAGGGCTGCCTGGCCACTTGGAAAAAGGTAGGGAGAAATCCATGTGGAAGAAGGTAGGGAGTAATCAGAAAGCCCAAGGTGGGACGTGAAATTAGAAAGCACTTGAGAGCCTGTTTGGAGGTTCTAACAGGGGAGTGCAGCTACTCATATACCCTCCATCAAAGAGCGATCCTCCTCTATCAGAGTGGGAGCTCACAGCTCCTACTTTGACAGAGCTCACAGCTTCAGGAGGGAGGGAACACCTGGCTAATCAGACAGATAAAAAACAAAGAGCTCTTAAGGTTCTCAAAAGCATCTTTGGATGGGGGATCCTAGGCGACCAGGTGGGCATATAGGGCAAGGCAGTTACAGAGAGATCCTGCAGTTTCTGACCCCCAAATCCCCTCTATTGTCTTTTTGTTTCTGGCAGAGTAAACTGTTGAACAGTAGAAGCCCAGTCTGTGGAGATAGTTTTTCCTGTGGCTGAGATATCATGACCCAGACACTGAATGCAGAACTTTGTCTTTAGCCACCTGGTGACCCTGTATTCCTAATGCCTTAGGTGTTCAGAAGAGCACTGTCATAAGGGGCAGGACATAGAAATCATCCACATATTGAAATAAAGTGAAGTTTCCTGCGTATTTTAAGTCCCTTAAATAGGACCCTCAGTAAATCCTTGGGGCATAACTGTCCAGATACATCGTTGTCCAGATATATTGTTGATTGTGAAGAAAAACAAATACTGAGAATCTTTATGAAAAAGGATGCTGAAAAAATCTGAACACAAACTGATGACAGGTGAAATATTAGATGTTGGAAGGGACCACAGCCAGCCTAGTATTAGGTTTGAGCATCAGGGGAAATCTGGGTTGTACAATTTTATTGATAGCTCTCAGATCTTGGACTGGCTGAAAATCCTCTTCCGTTTGGCTTTGTAATGGCCATAATGGGAGTGTTGCCTAGACTAGAAGTGGGGATTAGCCTTTCTTTGTCTATTAAATCTTGGGTTATTGGGTGGAGCCCTTCAAGTCCTCATGGTTTTAAATGATTTGGGGTAGTCTAGGGAGGAGTGTGGGAAGATCTGTTTCCACCTTAAGGAATTCTGCAGGCCATGTACCAGTGGGGTTTGTCGCCCACAAAGCAAGGATTTTGTCTAACAGTTGATGTAAATCCTTAGTAGAACAGTGCTAGGTTGAAGGGGGAAGAGGAACTCAGAGAAGTCAGACAAAGCCATTAGGGGACAGACATGGGGGGCAGGAGTTTGAGAGGGGTCCCTTGCGGGCACAGTGAATTTTGATACTCCAATTCCTGAAAAGATGCCTTTTTAACAGATTTACAGGGGTGAGAGAATTGAGAAAAAAGTTGTGCTGAGCTTTAAGAGGCCCCCCAAAAACATTAAGAGGTTGAGAAAGGCAAATCGTGAGACAAATGATCAAAACCTGCCGCTGAAAAAGTCTAGTAATGCTGAGGAAGGAGCACAGGAACCAGAGTGGTGGGTGGTGTTAAGGGTAGATGATTGTGCAGTCCAGATATTGGTGTCAATAAGAAACGTGGGCCGGGCACGGTGGCTCACATCTGTAATCCCAGCACTTTGGGAAGCTGAGGCGGGCGGATCACAAGGTCAGGAGTTCAAGATTGGCCTGGCCAACATGATGAAACTCCGTCTCTGCTAAAAGTACAAAAATTAGCTGGGTGTGGTGGCACGCGACTGTAGTCCCAGCTACTCGGGAGGCTGAGGCAGGAGAATTGCTTGAACCCAGGAGGCGGAGGTTGCAGTGAGCCGAGATCATGCCACTGCACTCCAGTCTGGGCAACAGAATGAGACTCTGTCTCATAAATAAATGAATAAAAGAAACATGCTGAAGTGCCTTTCAACTTTCAGTCTGGTGGCAGTTGAAAGTGCTGGGCATTTACTTCCTTGGAGGGGAGTCAGTGATTTTCTACGAGAAGGGCCCTGAAAGTTTTCCCTCCTCTTAAGAGCTGGGCAATTCTGGACCCAGTGTTCTTTTTCTTTACAGTATTGACACACTTCTAGATCACTGAGAACCCGTGATTTTGGAGCTTGCCCCATGGGTTAAATAAAATCTTGGGGTTTTTCTAATTGTTGTGATTACATTGATTGCATTGCCACAAACCTGTGTATTTTCCAATTGTTTGGAAATGCTACCTTTATACTGTTGGACTAATGTCTGAAGCTCATACATGTCTGCATTTTTCTAGTTGATATTATTTTTTCTTTTTTTCTTTTTCTTTCTTTCTTTCTTTTTTTTTTAAGACAGAATCTCGCTCTGTCACCCAGGCTGGAGTGCAATGGCGTGATTTCGGCTCACTGCAAACTCCTCCTCCCAGATTCAAGCGATTCTCCTGCCTCAGCCTCCTGAGTAGCTGGGATTACAGGCGTGTGCCACCACGCCCAGCAAATTTTTGTATTTTTAGTAGAGATGGGATTTCACCATGTTGGTCAGGCTGGTTTCCATCTCATGACCTCGTGATCTGCCCGCCTCAGCGTCCCAAAGTGCTGGGATTACAGGCGTGAGCCACTGCACCCAGGCACTGATACTATTTTTTTTTGTGATGTGTGAACTCCAGCCTGAGACCATGTACAAAGCTTGTGGCCACAACAGAGGTTTTTTTGGGAAGTCATTCTCACCCTGAATGTTCCTTCCATGTTGTCTCCAGTCGATGACGATAGTTTGCCACAGTTTCATCCCTTTGTTGTATACAGTTTTGAGTACATGGCCGATTGGTTTTGGTCAGATATTCAAAACTGTGCGGAGCAAAGGGGATAGAACTGAGGGATGCCTCGCAGTAGTTTATCTCTTATTTCTTTCAGTCTTCAAAAGGGGTCAGGGATAGGCTGAGAAAAAAGGTCCCCGGAAATGGTGGTCCGTTTGGCTTTTTTAAACCAAAAGGAGGCATTTCCAGGTTCAACCAAGAGCTGGTTATATTGATATAAGTCAGGGAGAGTATGACCCCAGGACAATTCTAAATTGTTCAGTAAATTGTCCTTTTCCTTTCCTTTCAAGGGTGATGGCATGTAATTCAGACCAAGACCAAAGTTTAAATTACGTCTCTTTCCTCAGTCTAGCTTGGGAACAGGGGCCTGCTGTACCCTGGCTTCATCTGTAGGAGATTAGGGCCCAGTGAATCTTAAGGTTACGGGGAGTTGAGGGGCACTGAGGTTCCGTTGGTAGAGAATATTGTGGGAAAGAAGCATGCAGGAGAGAGCTGGGAGCAGGATATGGAATTGCTATGGGGTTTTCTGGGTTAAAAACATGTTTCTGAAGGCATGATGTAAAGGCCTCAATGGTTTGAGTAAGGTGTGAATTATTTTGCTGTTTTTTGGCTTCTTCCTTAAATAAGCAGACCCTTATGCATCTGAGAATTTTGTTCCTTTTTGCTCTGGGCGTCCCTTTAGGTGGATTAATTTGGGGATATCGGAGGAGCCCCAGAGGGCCATTGTAATTCAAGATCTTCAGTAAAGTTTTGCCACGGAGAAAGAACCCGGCCAGTATTGGGACCATGGTGGTGGCGCAGGATTGGAGGAACAGAGGTTTCGGTTGACTGAGAAGTTCCTGTGAGAGAAACAGCCTCAAATAGGGAGAACAGAAAGATGTCGTGAGGAGTCAGGAAAGAAAAATTTCCAGGGATCAGGGAATGAATTCCAATCAGAACAAGGAGCCAGCAAGAACTTCCAGCCTAGGAGGTACTTTTCAAAAGAAGCCTGGGACTCTAACCCAGCTTCCGAGAGTATACTCAGAATTGTTAAGAATCAGGCAGGGCGCGGTGGCTCATGCCTGTAATCCCAGCACTTTGGAGGCTGAGGCGGGCGGATCACCTGAGGTCGGGAGTGTGAGATTAGCCTGACTAACAAGATGAAGCCCCATCTCTACTAAAAAAATACAAAATTAGCTGGGCATCATAGTGCACGCCTGTAATCCCAGCTACTTGGGAGGCTTAGGCAGGAGAATTGCTTGAACCCGGGAGGTGGAGGTTGCAGTGAGCCAGGATCGCGCCATTGCACTCCAGCCTGGGCAACAAGAGTGAAACTCTGCCTGGGGTGGGGGGGTGGGGGTGCGAAGAATTGTAAGAATCAAAACCTGTGCTCCATGTGCGTCAACAAATGCTTGTTCAGGCACTGGATGTGGAGTTCGATTCCCCACTGGATACCCAAACTGCAGGAGGTAGGTGGTTCCCATCCGGACCCAAGTCACCGTACCAGGCCATTGTCAGAAATACAGCGGGACTTGAGTTAAAGTGGTGAAAAAACAGATTTTATTCAGTAACTACTGAAAGCAGGGAAGGAGCTGAGCTCTATTCCAATTTGGGCAGAGGTGATTTGGGTGTTTTAAAGAAAGAATGAGGGAGACGGGAATAAAGGAGCTCCGAAGTGTGGGGGAGGTGAAAAAGTGCCAAGGAGAGCTTCCGGATAGCGAAACACATGGAGGTTCCTGGAGGGTGTCCTCCCAGAGAGGACGTGGAACCTTCCCGCTCCCACTGCACACTTGCCCTGCGCGTCTCTTCCATCTGGCTGTTCATCTGCATACGTGGTAATTTCCTTTATAGTAAACCAGTAAACGGAAATTTGCAGCAGCTGTGAAAAACTTCAATTTTCTGAATCCACTTTTGATTTTTAGTGGCGATTGTTTAAATGCCTCAGTTTTAAGTACCATAACGAAAGGAAAGCATACGATTCCTTTATTAATGAATCAGAAGTACATTTTGCAGTTTTTGTTTTGCTTTTTCAGACAGGGTCTTATTCTGTCATCCAGGCTGGAGTGCATTGGTGGGAACACAGCTCACTACCTACTCAGCCTCCTGAGCTCAAGCGATCCTCCCACCTCAGTCTTTCGAGTTGCTAGGACCACAGGCGCCCACACACTACACTGCCTAACTAATGTTTTGTTTTATATTATATTATATCATTTAATTTAATTTTATTTTGTAGAGACAGAGGTCTCACTATGTCAACCAGGCTAGTTTTGAACTCCCGACGTCAAGCAATCCTCCTCCCACCTCAGCCTCCCAAAGTGCTAAAATGATAGGTATGAGCCACTGCACCCAGCGATTTTGCAGTTTTTGGAAACCACGAGCTTGATTTTGGTGTGGACATTTTGGAAACAAATACACTTCATGTGTTCTCAGTAATGTTGATGATAGATTTACTTCTGAACCTCTTGGACATGTATATGTTAGAAGTTCTCCACCAAATTTATATGGAATTAAATAGCTGTGAAATTACTGTAAGAAGAACCAAAGCAACATTGGAAATTTGGTAACTAATGCCATGTTGGAAGCTACTTGTGCCGATGTAGCATTGCTTCATACAGGTACTTCCAGATCTAATTGAATATATCCAGTGGGAAATTTCACTTTGAATGATTTTTTGGCTATCCTTCTCATAGTGGACCCCAGTTTTAGTTGTCAGAGTAACACAGGCACAGCTGCTTGAAGGTCTTGAAAATGAGGTTAACAAATATTCAGCTTTAGATGGGAGTTTTTCTCAAGTTGTTGGACTAGAATGTGGACTCAATTCAGATGCAGAACTGGGACACTGAACAATAAGAGATACTGTGAAAGTTCAAGGACCACACAAAAAAAATTTACCTTCTTGCTGCTATAAACAATAAAAATTTACCTTCTTGTTGCACATGGGAAAGATAGTTACATTATGCCTGATAGTTGTTCTTGAATGTTTGACACAGAAACTGTACAAGTACCTTCCACAGTCATCATGAATCACTTTGAATCGATAAAAATTTTATAGGGAAGGAAGCAGTGTCTTTCAGGCCATTGAATGAATTTGATTACTACTACAAACAAATCATCATTATTAACAGCCTTCAAGGAAGAATCAGATAAACCATCAGCAGTAATTGTAGTACCTGGCATAGAAGGGCGAATTTGCCATATTTCTCAGCACATGAAAGAACATTTGTACCAACTTAGAGCTGGAGGGGAACAAGGTTTAAGAACTTTTCCCATTATTAGTGGTAATGCATCTGAAAATTTTGATCCTGATTGAAATACTATATGGGTAATATATAATCAATGCCCAAATGAATGGAGAAAACATACACTTTTAGCATTGTTAAGCACAGTAATGTAATTTTGGCCCTTTGGTATTGTTCTAGAATTAATTTTAATTCTAGGGATATTGCTCTAAATGTGCTTCTTATCACTTTTGACTCTTTAGTGTGTTATCCAGGAAACTATATATATATATACACTTGTGAACTGTTGTTTGTGATTTAAGCATATATATTGAATAATGTTTCCAGATTAAATGACTTCCAAGCTCCAAAGAAAAGAGTGCGAAGCATTGGTCAATATAAACGTGATTAGGCCAGCTGTGTCTGCTAGCAGGCAGTTATCTGAATTAGGGATCTATCCTCCCACAGAGAGTTGGAGACAGAGGCCTTACCCTTCTTGATGATTATATTTTGAAGGAACGGCTCTCAGATCCTTGAGAGAGATGCTCCGGAGTTACAAGAGCTACATATGTACAATTGTGAGGACTTTTTGCTAAATGCCCTAAGAAAGGGTGGTCAAGGAGCTATCATCAGATGTGTGCTGGCTAGAGCACATAGTAAATTTTCCTGGCAGCATTTAGCTTTCTCAGGCAGGCATTATTTAGGGGCCTGGGATCATTCTAGGGACACAGCCTTATGCTGCTAGAAGCCAACCTTGTTTGATCAGGTCTCCGTGCAGAGATTTGGATGGGGTTTTCATGTGCCAAGGGTTCTGCACTCTTCCTTCTCTGCCGCTTGGCACTGTGCATGGTGATCTGTACGGTAATCTACACAGTGTGGTGCTCTTCACTGCAATCTGTGGGACAGCTCAGGGAGAACTCAGCTTTTCCAGCCCCCCAGTTTTAGGTTGAAAAATCATGGTAATACCCATTGAAAAACAATACAAGCAGTAGCCAGCAAGCAGCAAGGTGCCAACACTGGGGTGCCCTCTCAGGCAGTGGCTGCCGTCTGCTGGGGCCAGTTATTAAGCCCAGAGCACTCTACGGACTCATCATCTTCATATGGTGTACACCACCTACCTTGCTTGCTGTACTAACTGTTCTAAAAATATACCCTAGCCTTGTTTTTGAGCAGGTGTAGTAAGGCACACACACCGGATGCGCAAATGATCGCCAGGAAGGAATATTGTTTTTTCTTTTCTCTTTTTTTTTTTTTTTTGAAACGGAGTGTCGCTCTGTCACCCAAGCTGGAGTGCAGTGGTGTGATCTAAGCTCCCTGCACTCTCTGCCTCCCGGATTCAAGCAATTCACCCTGCTTCAGCCTCCCAAGTAGCTGGGATTACAGACGCGTGCCACCACTCCTGGCTAATTTTTTAGTTTTAGTAGAGACCGGCTTTTGCTATGTTGGCCAGGCTGGTCTCGAACTCCTGACCTCGTGATCTGCCTGCCTCGGCCTCCCAAAGTGGTGGGATTACAGGCGTGAGCCACCACACCTGGCACATTTTTTATTATACCCACAGTTCCCAAGACACGGAAGGCAGGCATACTACACAGGGCCACACAGGGAAGTGACAAATTGGGGTGAGCAAGTGTAGAGAGAGGGGAACTGCTGGCAGAGCCTTTATTATGAAATTTTCAGGAAAGAATGGGCGAAACAAAGTAAGCGAGTGGTGCAAATTTAGGATTGGATAGTTTGCATGGTTTCAGCAAATGCTGGGTTATAGGGTGGGTCCCTGGTGGTCTAGTACCTGGCGCTATAGTAAATAGGACAGGGGATAGTGTCCCAGGCTGTAGAGTTCTGATAAAAGGAGATGGCTGGGGGTGGTGGACAGGTGATTGGTTGGTTTGCATAGCAAAGGCGTGCTGGCAGGCAAGCTGTTTGTTATCTCTGGGAATTAGTTAAACCCAAGAAAGGTGGTTCCCCAGGTCCCAAAGGCCCTAATTGCATCAATAATACAGAAAATAAGAACATATAGTTAATCCAATTGGTCTTGTAGTGCTCTAGCATTACGAAATTTTCTGGAGCCCTTACCATATCATAATATTTGAATGTTACCAATTAATTTAAAAAAATAGGATCTGTGGAATTCACAGCCTCTAAATTCTTCCTTATAGAGTTATTCTATTTGAATATAAATTGCTTTATTGTTGCCAGTTAACTGGTGAAAATGTCGGAGTTTAAATAGAACAGCTCAATAATATAGTTTTCTTTTCTTTCTTTCTTTTTTTTTTTTTTTGAGACAGAGTTTTGCTCTTGTTGCCCAGGCTGGAGTGCAATGGTGCGATCTCGGCTCACTGCAACCTCCGCCTCCCAGGTTCAAACGATTTTCCTACCTCAGCCTCCAAGTAGCTGGGATTACAGGCATGTGCCACCACGCTCGGCTAATTTTGTATTTTTAGTAGAGACGGGGGTTTCTCCATGTTGGTCAGGCTGGTCTCGAACTCCCGACCTCAGGTGATCTGCCCGCCTCAGCCGCCCAAAGTGCTGGGATTACAGGTGTGAGCTACTGCAGTGGGCCAATAATATAGTTTTCATGTTGATGACCTCATTGTCTAAAAGGCAATAGTAATTCTTTCTTTAAAGTTGAATCTCTAGAGGACATAAGCTTTGGAAAATTCTGGAATTAAAGAAACAAGTGGGACGTTTGTAGCATTTTCAGCCCCAATTATCACCAGACATTAAAAGCACTCTTTGAGGGCTACCGATTTTGTTTCTACTAGTGAGAAAAGAGAAAGGAGGAGAAAAAAAACGGGTGAGTAAAAAAGAAAGAGGAGCAATAGAGAAAGAAAAAAGAGAAAGGAGTAGAATATGGCAAGAATTGGTAGAGAATTATTGGAAACAAACCTCAGCTATGACTGTATGAAGGAGGTGTATTACAAATGTTTCCATAAAGTATGAAGTGGAAAGACTTGAATGAAGGAAGAATACAATGTAAAGACTATAACTGAGAAGTTAAAATCACACTATGCCTAATTTTAAATTCATGTGGGGGGAAATGTTATCATGATTTTATACTTGTAGTTTCTTGCCCCTGCAACTCCTTTGCCCACATCTACTCCTGATAAGCAAAAGCAACTATTTTAAAAAATTTACTTTGAACTGGGCATGGTGTGGCTCATACCTGTAATCCCAGCACTTTGGGAGGCTGAGGTGGGAGGATCCTTTGAGGCCACGAATTTGAGACCAGCCTTAGCCACAAAGCAAGACCCTATCTCTAAAGAAAAAAAAAAAAATTGGCCTGATGCGGTGGTTTGCACCTGAAGTCCCAACTACTCAGGAGTCTAAGGCAGGAGGATCGCTTGAGCCCAGGTTGTAGGCTGCAGTGAATTACATGCCACTGCATTCCAGCCTGGTGACAGAGTGGGACTCGGTCTCTATTAAAAAAAAAAATTATTTTGTCCTAGGTGGATCATCTGTATGTTTACATTAAAAAAGGCTTATATTGCTATTTAGTGATTTGCTGACTGTAGACATTACATTATATATTAAATTCCTACATGACAGATGAGGAGTTATTAATAACTCATTTGCACGATTTCCCCTTGTAGTCTTCTCCCCACACTTAATTATACTGCCATTCCGTAATTGTCTATTGTATATTTCTGCAACTTAAAGCCATATACTTTAACTTCCTTTCTCTTTCCTTCCTTCCTTTCTTCCTTCCTTCCTTCTTTTCTTTTCTTTTCTTTTGTTTTCTTTCCTATTCTTTTCTTTTTTTCCTTGTCAGAATCTTGCTCTGTCGCCCACGCTGGAGTGCAGTGGCGTGATCTTGGCTCACTGCAGCCTCCGCCTCCACCTCCCGGGTTCAAGCGATTCTCCTGCCTCAGCCTCCCAGGTAGCTGGGATTACAGGCGTGTGCCACCATGCCTGGCTAATTTTTTAGTATTTTTTAGTAGAGACACGGTTTCACCATGTTGGTCAGGCTGGTCCCAAACTCCTTACCTCAAATGATCTGCCTGCCTCAGCCTCCCAAAGTGCTGGGATTGAAGGCATGAGCCACCACGCCATTCCCTCTCCTCCCCTCCCCGGCCGTCCCCTCCCTTCCTCCCTCTCTCTCTCTTTCTTTTTTCTTTCTTTCTTTCTCTCTCTCTTTTCTTTTCTTTTCTTTTTTTTTTTGACAGTCTCACTCTGTTGCCTAGGTTGGAGTGCAGTGGTGCAATCTCAGATCACTGTAGCCTTGATCTCCCGGGCTTAAGCAGTCCTCCCACCTCAGTCTCCTGAGCAACTGGGACTATAGTCATGAGCCTCTGCACCTGCCCTGCCTGTTTTTTTTTTTTTTCTTGAGACAGATTCTCGCTCTGTCTTCAGGCTGGAGTGCAGTGGCACCATCTTGGCTCACTGCAACCTCCACTTCCCAGGTTCAAGTGATTCTCCTGCCTCAAGCCTCTGAGTAGCTGAGACTATAGGCACACGCTACCACACCCAGCTAATTTTTGCATTTTTAGTAGAGAGGGGGTTTCACCATTGTTGGCCAGGATGGTCTTGATCTCTTGACCTCCTGATCCACCCGTCTCGGCCTCTCAAAGTGCTGGGATTACAGGCGTGAGGTGCTGTGCCTGGCCTGCATTTTTTGCGTCAACATTTTTGTTCCAACAACTGGGAAGATGAGGACATTTAACACTACTATCTTTCCCTCTACCTTACATGGAGGAATCAACATGACAAATGGAGATATTTTCTGACCATTCACATTACTTTAATTGGATTTTATTATTTATTTATTTTTGAGACGGAGTCTTCATTCTTTCTCTCAGGCTGGAGTGCAGTGGCGTGATCTCAGTTGCCTGCAACCTGCACCTCCTGGGTTCAAACGATTCTCCTGCCTCAGCCTCCTGAGTAGCTGAGATACAGGCTTAAGCCACCATTCCCAGCCAAATTTTTATTTTTAGAAGAGATGGGGTTTCACCATGTTGGTCAGGCTGGTCTCAAACTCCTGAGCTCAAATGATCCACCTGCCTCAGCCTCCCAAAGTGCTGGGATTACAGGCATGAGCCACTGCACCTGGCCCACAATTATTTTAAAATAATGATTTGGATGGGGCATGTGCATGAATCCCTTTATGCTTAAAGAAAACATTTTACTTTTTAAAGAGCTAACATGCCAGGCTTAGGGGTAAAAGCTTTATAATGATCTCACCTGACTGAATAGGTAGAATGAAGCACACAGTAATAGAATTTGGGAAAAGAAATAGCCCACACTCTAAAAGAATTTGATGAAATCTAAATTCTTTTATGACCCAGCTATGAGATCTTGTTTTTTCCTAATAGCCTTTCCTTAAGACATTAGCCTAATATTAGCTTAAATGGCTTACAAAATGTAGGCATTATTGGAGTGCTTTCTAGACACAAAAGAGCGGGTTTTGGTGTTCCTTAGAAGAAGGAAGAATGTGAAATAACACATACCTAGCACTTTTTTCTCCCTGGACCAAATATGTTGGGGGAGGGAATGGAGTACCTACAAACCCAACCCTGATCTCTAAGGTCCTTTAACTATGTTTAGATGTGTAATGTGTTTAGATCTGTAACGGGTTAATAAATAATTGAGGGGGAAATTACAACTTTTGGAGCTTAACCTTATAGATAACTAAGCTCTCCCACAAAACGTGCCCATTGCCAGTAGACGGAAATCTGATTTGTGCCGACTGCTGATCTGATGCAGAATGGCACTCCCTTTGATGTTTTATGATAGTATCATGTCAGAAGAAAAATTTTGCCAACTAAACTATAACACAACAATTTCGTGTAATTTAGTGTTTTTCTTTTTCTTTTTTTTTTTCCTCTTTGAGACAGGGTTTCCACTGTTGTCCAGGCTGGAATGCAGTGGTGCGATCACGGCTCGCTGCAGCCTATACATCCCAGGCTCAGGTGATTCTCCCGCTTTAGCCTCCTGAGTAGCTGGGACTACAGGCATGCGCCACCATACATACCCGGCTGATTTTTTTGTATTCTTTGTAGAGACGAGGTCTCGCTGTTTCCCAAGTTGGTCTTGAACTCCTGGGATCAAGAGATCCTCCCGCCTTAGCCTCCCAAATTGCTGGGACTACAGTGCGAGCCACTGTACCTGGCCTATTTTTATTTCATACTCGGAGCACTCTCAGACCTTGACACATTTATTACGCATTGATCTTGTAAAATTGGTTTAGGTATTTCAGAAACTTATTCATATTCGGAACTCAACTTTTACTTATATATTTTTTTAATTTTTTTTTTTTGAGACGAAGTCTCACTCTATCACTGGAGTGCAGTGGCGTGATCTCAGCTCACTGCAACCTCTGCCTCGCAAGTTCAAGTGATTCTCCTGCCTCAGCCTCCCCAGTAGCTGGGATTACACGAACGCGCCACCATGCCTGGTTAACTTTTGTGTATGTGTTTTTTTTTTAGTAGAGATGGAGTTTTGCCATGTTGGCCAGGCTGGTCTCAAACTCCTGACCTCAGGTGATCCGCCCACCTCAGGCTCCCAAAGTGCTGGAATTACAGGCGTGAGCCACTGTGCCGGGCCCAGAGCTCAACTTTTATGAATTACTTTTTGAATCAGTTGTCCATGGCTGCAGTTTTCCACCGAAGGTGTTGGTGATGCATCTAACCTTAAGAGTGCCCCAGCCAGGCACAGTGGCTCATATCTGTAATCTCAGCACTTTGGGAGGTGAAGGTGGGCGGATCCCTCGATGCCAGGAGTTTGAGACCAGCCTGGGCAACAAAGTGAGAACCCCATCTCTACAAACAATAAAGAAAATAACCAGGCATGGTGGCACACGCCTGTGGTCCCAGCGGCTTGGGAGACTAAGGCAAGAGGATCGCTTGAACTTGGGAGATCGAGGCTGCAGTGAGCCATGTTTGTGCCACTGAACTCCAGCCTGGGTGACAGAAGGAGACCCTGTCTCAAAAAAAAAAAAAAAAGAGACAGAGAGAGAAAGTAAGAATGCTGCATTATATTGTATGTGTATGCAGCATTTTCTTCCAAGCAGCTGATCTTATTCTGCAAGTTTTGATGTTGGCACCTTCTTGATCTCACCTGAATATGTCAATTGCGTGTTTTCACGCAAAACATTCAAGACTTGTTTTCCTTTTTCGATGGTGTTATTGAATAAAATCTGTAGGGGTTGTAATTGACTAATCAGGCTATCAAGAATAATATCCAAGTTATTTCATTTTCGGGGGGTGCAAGTAGGCTTAGTATTTAACTGTTCATATATAGGTTCCCCAAATCCGTCAAGAATGAATGTATTTGGTGAGTAACCCAGGGCTTCCAGAAGACTACCGGTTCTTAGCCAGCCCCATCTCTCTCTTTTCTAAATGCTGGGGAAATCTCTTTTTGGTCCTAGGAAAATCTTCTCCAGGAAAATCTTCCTTCTTTCCCTAGGAAAATCTCTCTCCAAGTTTGAGTAACTTTTGTCTGTTAATTCCCTTCCTGCTAGGGTTATGTGTTTTATTAAACAATGCACTTATCTCAGTTGAAATGAGGACAACCTGCACAGCAACATCCACGTTGTAATATGTGGAGGTAATGACAACCAGGTCTGTACTGCTACCTGGTCAACGAGAGTTTGTAAGATGCATCTTGATTTCACAGATGTTAAACTGTGGGGAAAAATGTGGCTTAGCATCTGTGAAATACATAATGCCATGGTGGTTGGATCAATGTAAAGTGGATTTTCTATAATTCCAAAGTTAGGATGTGGAAAAAACTTGCCTTAAAAGAAATCCGTACTTTTTGGTATGTTAAATCTAAGGGAGGTTATAAATCGAACAGTTGCAGGAGTCCAAGTTTAAAGTGAGAGAAAGATGTAGTGGGGGAAGAAGGAGCTGAGAAATACAGAAAGAATGAAAACAATGGATGCAAAAGCAACGGGCAAGTTTTGTTTTGTGTTTGTTTGTTTGTTTTTTAAAGGGACAAAATCACAAGCTTATTAAAAAGGGTAACGACAATTTATAGCTACAGCCAAACAGCAAAGTAGCTCATTTTAAGATTATTTTTACATTAGACATAAGCTTTGCAACAGGGCCTCTCTTCATTTTAGTAAAATTGGTTTAGGTGTTCCAGAAACTTCTTATCGCAGATTATAATTTCATATTCAGTAGTGTTATTCATTTAGGTTTGTTATCTCCGTTACAATTAAACTGTTTTTGCTCACAACTATATTCGTAATGGGTAGCGCAGTGAATATAATTGCATGACCTAATGTTTGTTAATATTCGTAACCCTTTAATGTGCAGGATAGATCTTTGAATACCTAACTTCCTTAAGCCTCAGTTTTCTCATTTGTCAAAGGGGGGACAATAATAGGATTCATTCAGAGTTACTCTGAAATGAAATGCAGTAATGTATAGAAACCTTAACGCCTAGCACAGCAAGCGCTCATTGAACACCAGCTTTTGTGAGATGCACCTCACTATGAAATAGGCGTGGAAACAGAAAACGACTAGCTCTCTTAGCCCCGTTTTCTTTTCTACATTCATATGTTGCTTTGAATTGGCAAGCAGCTTTTATTTGGACCCTCAAACGCTAAAACCTTGGTCTCTGCTTCGCGTCCTAACTGCGCTATGAGTCTAGTCATTTTCGTTGGAACGTGATAGATTTCCAAGCTCCAGAGTGGGGCCCTGACCAGGAAGGAAGTGTCCGCTTTAAGAGCTCCTGGAGGGGAGGAAGGGGCTCCTCAGCCCGGGTGGGAGAGTGAGTGAGTGAGTGAGTGGGCGGGCGGGCAGGGGGCGGTCCCGCCGCTCCTGCGTCAGAAGGGGTCCGGTTTTCGCACCTTCCCTGACGTCAAACCTCCATCAGGGTTGCAACGCCACGTTGCCTTGGATGCCTGCGTGAGTGGAGTCGCCACTCGGAGCCCGCGTCCTGCGAGACGCGCTCCCTCCCCGCTTCTCCCCTGCGGATTGCAGGGGCCGAAGGCGCCTATTTCTGGCTCCGCGGGCAGCGGGGCCGCGGCGCTTGGACGGTGTGGGGTTCGGCCGCCGCCACGGAACCGGAATAAGAAGGGCGACCGCCCGGCGCGGTCCTCGGTCTCCACCGCGGCCCGGAAGGAATCCGGGAGGCCTCCGCGGAGGTGAGTGCCACGGCGGGGGCGGGGCGCGGCCGGGGCGACGCCCGCGGGCGGGGCGTGCTCGCCGGGCGCCCGGGGCGCCTTCTTCCTGAGGGACGCCAGGACCACTCGCTGGGCTCCCGCGGCCGCCTCGCAGGTCCTCGGCTTCCCCCAATCCCGCGTCCCTTTCTGCCCCTGCTGCGTGAGAGGTGTCAGCGGCTCCGGGCCGGGATCGAGGTGGCGGGGCGAGGGGAGGGGAGGAGGTGGGGCGCGGGCTGCACTGCGCTTCTGTCCGGGGCCCTGGGTCAGAGAGGCCTCGGGCCCGGGCTCGGGGAGGGGGCGGCCTGCGGGGTCGGATTGAGGGCCGGGAACCCGCGGAGTCTTGCCCCTGGGCACCTGTGGGGCCGAGATTCCGAGCCACCTGTCCACACACCCCCTTTCCCCAGCGCCCTGCGTTGGGTGCAGTTGGCCCCAGACCTAGGCCTTTCCCAGCCTCGGGCTATTGTAGTTTATTTGGAAACGTTTGATTTTTGTGTTAGTGATCCTTTTACTACCGCCGTGCAACAGTTGTGTAAATGTGGTCATGTTACGCCATCGTTTTTACTTGCTCCTAAGAAGGCCCTTGCCAGCTCCTGCGATTATCCCACGCGATGATTCTTGGTAGCTCGTGGAAAAAATGCGTAACAAGATACTGGTTCTCAAGGGACCAAAACCCCACCCCCACCTAAAGGAAATAGCTTGTTTTTGTTTTTCTTTTTTACAGCAATATGCTACGTGTGGGGAGGGGGAGGGGGAGGGGGAGGGACGACGGAGGCAGCCTGTAGCGATCTCATCCTCGGGAGAATCTGCTAACAATTTGGGGGTGTATCTTTCCCTTCTCATTAATTAATACACAAACGTGTGTTACATAAGGGGTGTTTATTTGCTTTTTTCACTAAATACATGGAAGACCTTTTCTCTATCGTTTGAACCCAAAGCCTAGAAGGCAAGAAAGCAACTCGTTAGAGAGTTGATAAAGTATCACTGCAGTGGCCAGTGATTTGGATAGAAATAAGCTGAATTCAGGGTAAGAACTGGTTTCTATAAAATATTGTTTACTCTGCGTAATAATTGGAGGCAGTGTTTTTTCAAACTGAGTTTTTTCAGCCGGTTCGTGAATTGTGAAATGAATTTAGTGGGTCATGACTAGCATGCAATTTTTTTTAAAAATATTGCATTAAAAAATCAGAATGCATTACATGTAGTGAGAGTATTGTTTTGTGAAAAATGTTTGTGCGCGTGTGCATTGTGAAATTTAGTGGGTCGTGACTAGCATGAAAGATCGCATAGAAAATATCAGAATGCATTACATGTAATGAGAGTATTGTTTTGTGGAAAATATTTTAACTGCGTGTGTGCCTGTGAGTGTGTGCTCGGTTGTAATTAAAAATGTATTGGTTCCTGTGTGTCATGTTAAATAATCTTGAAAGTCGCTAATCCAAGGTACTGTCAGCACTCAGCTGAGCAATGATGCAATTAAAATAAACATTAGTTTTATTTTTTTCTTTGGAATAGTGGTGGTGTTGATTGCAGCAAATAAGAGTCCTAATTATTTGTTTTCACCTAATATTAAAGCAAGTAGTATTCCTAAAAATACAGAGAGGAAGTGTCAAAGTCGTTAAAAGGTTAAAGCATAAACTACTCAAATTGACCAGTGATCACATCTCAGTTACGCTGGTTATTGGTGTGAGACCTGCAATGAGATACCTCTTTTCTCTCAGCCTCAGTTCCCTGATTTGTTAAATGGGAATTAATCATGGCAGCTACCTTATAAAGCTGTTTGTTATTTAGATGAGATAATGCACAGGAAGCTGTTGACAGAGCGCCTAGCTCAGATTAAGTACTAAGTATTAGCTATTATTATTTTATTAAGACTGAATAGAGGTGTCTAGGATAATGCTTGTCACCAGAGGAAAGCCAGCATAGCGTGGATAATCCAAAAAAGGGGAAAACTGAAAATTAGTAGTGTTGTGTGGAGGAACTGACACTGAATTAGTGTGGTCTTTTTATGTCATTCAGCCATTGTTTTGTCATTGCCCCTCAATTGCTTCCCTACTACTGGACAGAAAATTCAGATTGTCTTATTCAGAAAACCAAATGCCTTTCTATTGTCTTTCCTTATTACTATTTTTTATTAAGTTGATGTCTCTTTTGTCAGGCATTTGAAAAATATGTTTTATGAGGATTGTGGGTTTTGTTGGTTCTTACCACACTGCCACACTCAGTTTGAGAAATACACACACGACAACTCCAAACTCATTTCAGAAATATTTTTATCGATGTTTACCTCTGCAGCTGGTGCAGATCTCAGGTGTGCAAGAAATATTTCTTAAAAAAAAAAAAAAAAACCAAAATTCTGTTTTATTTTTATTTTAAGACATTTCTACCTAAGTCATCTGGGTAGCTCAGAAATCTCTGTTCACTGCCTGGGATAGGTTTATGCAATTTTAAATGTTACATAAATGAATGAAATAAGAAGGTGAACATAGTCATTTTTTAAAAATAGCATTGTTATTTTTATGAAAAATAAATAGAATGCTTTGGATTCATAAAAAGGTTATATTTGCAAAAGAACTGGGTATGATAACTGTGAAAGATTAGGGAAAAATGTTTACCATTGATCATAATTCTGCTCTCAGATTTGAAACTGCCTTCAGATTTTTGGTCTGCTTTAGAGGAACAAAAATGGAAACTCAGGGGTGAATTACGATGTGGTTTATGAAAAGACATGTCTTGAAACTCTAATCTGTCAAAAAAGAAAAAAAAAAAAGCAACAACCCCCATACTAAAAATACCAGTGAAACAATAAAAGCCCAATTTGGTCTTAAACATATATAAATTTAGAAGTTTTAAGTTAAATATTAAGGTTATGTGTAGATTTAAAAAATTATCTTACTGATTGACTTTAAGAAGTTAACCCACCAACTACTGGTTCTTGTCTTGACAGGGCTTTTATCTACACTGACAAAATACTATGCAATCATTAAACATTCTATTTTATTTTACTTTATTTTCTTCTATTTTATAATAGCATTTTATAATGATATATAAAGGTACTCATTATATGTGGTTCAGTGAGAGAGGGTGGCTATAGAATAGAATGTACTGTACCATCCCATTTTTGTAAAAATATGTTTAGAACAAAGAAGAATACGACACGTTAATGGTGGGTAGATTATGACTGATTTTTATGCTCTTTATTTTTATAATTGTACTATTATAAATGTTTTACTTTTGTAATAATTAATAAAAGTCATTTTTAAAAGAAAAATTAAATGTGTGTTTTCTTGTTTTATAAGCATACATGACTATGCTTTAAGGGATACTGACTCTTAACTTGGAGATTTTGGGAATTGACTAATTCTCCAGTATTTTAGGAAATGGTGCTGAGTAGTTAATAGTTATGTCCCTTACCCTTTGGAAAGCTGTTTTGAGTAGGAGAGAATCATTTTTCCAGAATTTTCTTAAACCACTCTCAAGTATACCTCTTTCCAAAAAAAACTTCCACAGTGCCTAAAGGTACGGTCTAAGTTCTTTAGTCTGCATTTGAATACTACTATGTCAAAATCCAGTCTACTTTCCCTGCTTTATTGCCCCTTAAATTCTCAAATGAAACCTTAGATTCAGCTGGATTTGTTAATTTACTGTCTCCAAATGTACCTTGTATTTTCTTGCTTTTGTACCTTTGCTTGTTTGTTAATTGGAATATCATTTCCCAACCTTTGAGTGAGTAAATCCCGCCCATTTTCCAGTATCTGGTTAAAAAACCATATCCACAGTGGCATCCCTGGCCACTCTAGCTAAAACTGAACTTTGCAGTTGAACTCATTGCATTTATTATTTTTGCTGAGGCATTTCTTAGGCAGCACCTCATTCTTTGGCTTGAATTTCTCAATTTCATTTAAAATTTTTTTGAGGGCAAGAAAACTTGTCTCATATTTGTCTCTATCCCTTAAAGTTTCTACCGTGGAACTCTGCATTGAGTAGGTGCTTAGTAGTTATTCTTTAGGCCGGGCGCGGTGACTCACTCCTGTAATCCCAGCACTTTGGGAGGCCGAGGCAGGTGGATCACCTGAGGTCGGGAGTTCAAGACCAGCCTGACCAACATGGAGAAACCCTGTCTCTACTAAAAATACAAAATTAGCCAGGCATGGTGGCGCATGCCTGTAATCCCAGCTACTCGGGAGGCTGAGGCAGGAGAATTGCTTGAACCCAGGAGGTGGAGGTTGTGGTGAGCTGAGATCGTGCCATTGCACTCCAGCCTGGGCAAAAAGAGCGAAACTCCGCCTCAAAAAAAAAAAAAAAAAAAAAAAAAGTTATTCTTTGATTATACCGTGGTGTCACTGGCTTTCTTGAGCCCATGTGTTGGAATTTTTTCTTAATCAGTGATCCTGGATAAGGAGCAGCGCTTTGCCCACAACAATGCGGAGGAATAAAAAACATGTTTCTGCTTAATAGTGTATTGATGTAGATAGGTGATAAAAGAATTGACAGTATTTTTCATTAAAGCTAACGTGTACCTAAGCCTCGGGAAGTTTCTTATGAAGCTAATTTTGGGTTTGACAGCATTTTTGTTCTCAACCTTACCAGAGGCACAATTCAGCCTTACAGTCTTTTACAGCTACAGTTCCAGGAACCCAGAGACCTGCAGTGTTTGATGGTGGGTTAGATGGGCCATCACAGTCACTGCGCCAGAACTTTAGGAGGTCATGTGTGAGATTCAGTGGGTCATAGTATGTAAAGTGCTTTGTGTTCCAAAGTTAATATTTTTTCTTTTATTATTGGGAACATGTCACTTTTCAAAATATATCTGGGTATGTTTGGTCAATGGTAGACACTTATGGGACCTCTTTTTAAAAATGATTTTATTTTAATTTACAGATATTTGCCTGAACTAATACAGCTGATGAAATACCTGACTTTTTCCTGCTCCAGGTAAATAATTTGTTACTTTAGAAATATCAGGTTCTAGTAGAATTCAGAGTTTGTATAAAAAGACCTATTTAGGCATGCAAAGTAATGTAAATCCAGACCCTAAAGAGGTGATTCCTTTAATAAATAAGTTTTATTAGTTTATAAAAAATGATGACTTATGTTATTGAGTCAACTTATAGCAGAATCACCTTGAGCATTTTATTTTATTTTATTTTTTTGAGACAAAGCCTTGCTCTGTCGCCGAGGCTGGAGTGCAGTGGCGTGACCTTGGCACACTGCAGCCTCCACCTCCTGGGTTCAGACGATTTTCTTGCCTCCGCCTCCCAAGTAGCTGGGACTATAGGCATCTGCCACCACACCTAGCTAATTTTTGTATTTCTGGTAGTGATGGGGTTTTGCTGTGTTGGCCAGGCTGTTCTCGAACTCCTGACCTCAGGCGATCCACCTGCCTTGGCCTCCCAAAGTTCTGGGATTAGAGGCATGAGCCACCATGCCCGGCCACCTTGAGCATTTTAAATATGCTTCATAATGTATGTCCTGGGTTCCCTCAACCCATGGGATTTTGATTTGGTAAGTTTCTGATGGGGTCCTAGCATGTTAATTTTAAAAAATGCCAACACATGCTTCTGGTTTATTGTAACTCACTGCCATTATGGCACTAGAGATGACGGAAGTGGCAGGTGATAATGCCACAAGAGTTAAGGACCATAGGGTTAAAGACTAAAAATATTTAAGTATTTACATTTTGTGTGTATGTGATATTAGATTAATGGTTTACTTTTGTCCTTTATTTAATGAATGTTTTAATTATATTTTCAATCCCCCAAAAGTTTATTTTAGGATTTTGCAAAGCTTACATTTAAGCTCTAGGCTCTCTCAGCTTGAAATTTGCCTTATGTGTAAGTACAATTTAAAATAAAAGTTTGTTCTGTTTTATTGCTGTAGGTTAATAAGTGAAGTAAATTAGTGGAAAAAAGACCAAATTTTAAGTAAGTAATGTCTTACATGTTTTTTGTGTCAGAGGCTGATTTAATTGATTAATTTTCCCCATAAATGTGAGAAGTCAGAAAATCAATTTCTCATAATAAGAAGTAATAGGTAAGTAAATATTATGCTAGCATTTTGACTTAATTAAGTTTTTTTCACCTCATCTTATGGTTTTAAGGCTGTGATTTCATTTTTCAGTTATTGATTTTAATGATTAAATTTTTCCCATTGCAGAAATACTCATAACACATTATAGAATGATTGTTATATATTTTCCAACAGATGAGAATGCTTAAATTAATTGAAATACAAAATTATTTGCAATTCTATTTTCAGCTTAACAAAGCAGCAAATAAACTGCATTAAAGTTTTTACTTAAAATAATCATAAATTATATGTACTTTGTGTCAGTTAATACATTGACTGGGCATGAAAATTACTGGGGGAATTTTAAAAATTCTGAATCCTAGGCTTACCTCAGCTCTACTAAAATTTTGGGTATTCATCCTGGTTTGGCAACCATGCAGTATGTAATGTTGAAGGATTACACTTTTAGGTGAGTGGAAACTGGAAAACTATTTATTTGTAGAGAAATCTAAACACTAGTAGGAAAAAAAATCTCTCCTGTTTATCTGGCTTACATAATTCTCAGAAGAAAAATGTTTTGTGTTTCAGAGGCTAAATTAGTTATTCTGATTTTTAGCAACTGTGTTGGATAAATTATTTAAAAATCTGCCTCTTTGTGAGCTGAGCAGAAAATGCCATGTGGTGTCTTTACACTCATGATGACAGAGAATGAGACGTTGTCAAATAATCTGGGGTTTGATATGGAAACATGATGGAGAAATTAATGAGCTCCATTAGAGTATAGTAAATATACCATAACAATATCATAGAAGTAATTGGTCTTCACAAATTTAATCTTGTATTCTTTGTTACTAAATCAGTATCTAATATCTCTAATAAGTTATTAGAAAAACTAAATATTTAGTCATCTAGTCTTCAAATATTGGCAACTAACTGTTCTTTCATAAGATACATAGTTCTTGTCTCTGCTCCAGGCTCACTTATTTATTCAGTGGCTCATAGCAGCCTTTTATATTTTCCTAATTATTAGAAGTAGAAGTGAATTTCTGTTTTCTGCTAATTATCATAGCCATTTTCCTCATAAGATAAGGAATTATCATGATTTTTGCCATTTTTCTATTTGTTTTTCAGCTTGAGTATTCAAAGACAGTAGACATCTGACTTCAGTTATTTATTCAAGATGCAGAAAAGACAAGGATATTGCAGTTATTGCCGTGTGCAGTATCATAACCTGGAACAGGTGAGAGGTTTCTATTAATATGATAATATCTCAAAGGACCTAGTTGTGACTTTCTCTTACATTTTATTAAATTCATTTATTTATTTATTGAACAGATCATATTGGGAATCTGTTAGTTGGCAGACACTGTTTAAGGTTCTAGGGATATGACCATGAACAAAAACCAAGCCTCTTTTTTCGTGAAGCTTGTATTCTAGTGTAGTAAGACAGAAGATAAATAATATATAAATTTAGTACATAATATGTGAGATTGTGATAAATGTTATGAGGAAAACAAAATAGGGAAGGGGTAGGGTAGCCAGGTAAGGCCTTTTTAAGGAAGTGACATTGAGTTGAGATTTGGAGTTTGGGTCTCAGGTTTACATTTATCTGGGGAAAGAGTTTCTAGGTAGAGGGAAGAGACAGAGACCCCGAGGTTACGGAGTGGTTGGCACACTAACGAAGAGTCAGGAGGCTGGTGGCTGCATGGATATGGGGAGGTGGGTGAGAAGTAATAGGCAAAGAATTCAGACTAGTAAATTGTGTATTTTAGATTCAGGAGGTATATGGGCTTGTTTGTTACATGGGTATATTGCATACCTGGTGGGGATTGGGCTTCTACTGTACCCATTACCCTTATCAGAGAAGTCGATTCTTTAAGACATGGTAGGCTAATGTAAGGACTTTGAATTTTATTTCAAGTGAGATGGGAGAGCATCTCAAAGTTTGAGCATAGGAGTTAAGTCATCTACTTTGTGTTTTAAAAGGCTCATTCTGGCTGCTGAGGGAAAAACAGTTGGTGTAGAGATTTAAAAATTTTGTTATCGTGATATAACTCATACACCATATACTTGACCCTTTAAGGTGTATAATTCAGTGAGGTTTTGTTATGTTCACAAAGTTGTACAACCATTGTCTAATTCCAGAACATTTTCATCACCCTAGAAGGAAGCCCTGTACCCATTGAGCAGTAACTGACTCCTCCCTTCTATCACTAGCCCCTGGCAACCACTTGTCTATTTCCTGTCTGTGTAGATTTGCTTATTCTGGATATTGCATGTAAATGGAATCAAACATTGTGTGGCCTTTTGTGTCTGCTTTCTTTAATGTAGCATAATATTTTCACGGTTCATCCATGTTGTAACGTGCATCACGACCTCCTTCCTTTTTATGGCTGACAATGTTCCATTACATGGGTATATCATATTTTGTTTATTCATTGAGCAATTTATGGATATTTGGGTTATTTTTACTTTTTGACTGTTATGAATAGTGCTGCTATGGATATATGTGTACAAGTTTTTGTGTGGACATGTGCTTTCACTTTTCTTAGGTTTACATGTAGGATGGAATTGTTCGGTCATGTGGTAATTGTGTTTAACTTTTTTGAGAGGGTGCCTCACTGTTTGTCAAAGTGGCTGTACCTTACCACCAGCAATGTATGAGGGTTCCAGTTTCTCCACATTCTTGTCAGCACTTGTGGTTGTCTTTTTTTTTGTTGTTGTTGTTGTTATAGCCATCTTAGTGGATGTGAGATGGTATCATTTTGGTTTTGATTTGCATTTCCCTAATGACATACAGTGTCTTTTCATTCGCCATTTGTATATCTTGTTTAGAGGGATGCCTATTCAGATCCTTTTCCTGTTTTTAATTGTGTTGTGTTTTTATTGTTGAGTTGTAGAAGTCTTTATATACTTTGGATACTTGACTTTTATCAGACATATAATTTACAAATACTTTCTCCATTCTGTGGGTTGTCTTGTTACTTACTCTTTTTTTTTTTTTTGAGATGGGGTCTTACATCGTTGCCCAGGCTGGAGGGCAGTAGTGCGATCATGGCACACTGTAGCCTCAGCCTCCTGGGCTCAAGCAGCTCTCCTGCCTGAGCCTCCCAAGTAGCTGGGACTACTGGTGTGCACCACCATACCCAGCTAATGTTTTATTTTTTGTAGAGATGGGGTCTCACCATGTTTCCCAGGCTGGTCTCAAACTCCTGGGCCCAAGTGATTCTCCTGCTTTGGCCTCTGAAAGTTTTGGGATTACAGGCATGAGCCACCACACCTGGCCTTCTTTTCACTTTCTTGATGCTATGTTTTGATGCACAAAAATTTTAAATTTTGCTATGTTTTGCTCATGTTTTTTGGTGTCAGAAGTGTTGCCTAATCTCAGGATTGAAGACATATGCCTATGTTTTCTTCTAAGAGTTTTATAGTTACTCTTACATTTAGGTCTTTTATCCGTTTTGAGTTCATTTTTGTATAAGGGTGTGAGATAGGGCTATACTTTTTTTTCCTTGCGTCTGTAAAATTAAATCTATTTCCTAGAAATCATGTTAAAATTCATGCTCATCAGAGCTCACCCTGTGCTACCCATAGTGGATTTATATATGTATGTATTTATATTGATTTGTTTACTTTTATTATTTTTACAATAATTATACATATTTATGGGGTACAGTGTGATATTTTGATACATGTATATAATGCATAATAATCAAACTGGTAATTAGCATACTAATCGCCTCAAACATTTATCATTTCTTTGTGTTGGAAACATTTAAAATCCTCTCTTCAATTGTTTGGAAATTTACAATCAATTATTGTTAACTATAGTCATCCTACAGTGCTATATAGGATACTAGAACAACTAGAACGTATTCCTCCTATCTAGCTGTAATTTTGTATTCATTAATTATCGTCTCCTAATTTCTCTCCCCTGACTTCTTCCCAGCTTCTAGTAATCACCATTCTGTTCTCTACTTTTATGAGCACAACTTTGATGACAAGATTTTCTTCTTTTATGGCTGAATTGTATTCCACTGTGTATATATACCACATTTCCTTTTTTTTTTTCTTTTTTCCTTTTTTTTTTGTGAGGTAGAGTCTTGTTCTGTCACCCAGGCTGGAGTGCAGTGGCATGATCTTGGCTCAGTGCAACCTTTACCTCTTGGGTTCAAGCAATTCTCCTGCCTCAGCCTCCTGAGTAGCTGGGATTACAGGAGCATGCCAACATACCTGACTGATTTTTGTATTTTTAGTAGAGATGTGGTTTCACCATGTTGGCCAGGCTGGTCTTGAACTCCTGACCTCATGTGATCCACCTGCCTCAGCCTCCAAAAGTGTGGGGATTACAGGCATGAACCTCTGTGTCTGGCCCTTTTTTCTTTTATCTGTTGATGGACACTTAGATTGAGTCTATATCTTAGCTATTGTGAACAGTGCTGTAGTAATAAACATTGGGGTGCAGATATCTCTTTGATATGCTGATTTCCTTTCCTTTGCATAAATACCTAGTCAGTAGGATTGCTGGATCATATGATAGTTATATTTTTAGGTTAGTTAGAAAACAGTTGTAGGTGATTGGAGTGACTGTGGGACCAGAGTCCTAGGCTCATAGGTTTATGAACTTATTGTTGCACCTGGATCTTGGGGTACAGATTTGCTCTTTGGTGGAGTTGGATGTCTTTTCTCTTTCTCCTTTGCACGTCTGTTCTGCCAGTGAGTTTTTTACTTTTGGAAGTTTTCATGACAGTAACTATTGTCTTTTTTACTTGCCAGATGTAGGACTCCTTTGATCATTTCTTGTAAGACTGATCTAGTGGTGATGAATTCCTTCAGTTTTTGTTTCTCTGGGAAAGACTTGATTTTTCTTTCATGTCTGAAGGATAGCTTTGCTGGGTATAGTATTGTTTGGCTGTTGGAATGGTTTTAGCACTTTTAATATATCATCCCGTTCTTTGCTGGCCTTTGAAGTTTCGCAGATAAATCTGCTGTTAGTCTAATGATGATTCCCTTATATGTGACTTGATGCTTTTGCTGTTTTTCAGATTCCATCTTTGGGGGTCTTCGACCTTTGACAGTTTATAATGTGCCTCAAGGAGGACATTTTTGGGTTGAATGTATTTGGGATTCTTCGAGCTTCCCATATCTGAATGTCCATAGACTTGGGAAGTTTTTTGCTATTAGTTCATTAAATAGGTTTTCTATGCCTTTCTTCTTGTCTTCCCTGTCTGGATTCCCCTAACACAAATATTTGTTCACTCAGTGGTGTCCCGTAAGTCTTGTAGGTTTTTTTCACCTCTTTTGCATCATTTCTTTTTTTCCCCTCTTACTGGGTAATTTCAAATGACTGATCTAAAAATTTAGAGATTTCTTTCTTCTATTTTATCAAATCTGCTGTTGAATCTCTCTATTGTATTTTTTATTTCATTCATTGAATTCTTTAGCTGTAGGATTCCTGTTTGGTTCTTTTTTATGATTTTTTTCTGTGTTGAATTTTTGCTCATATGTGAATGGTTTTTCTGATTTTGTTGAATTGTCTATGTATATTTTCTTGTCTCATTGAGTTTCCTTAAGATCTTTATTTTGAATTCTTTTTCAGAATTAGTTTATTTTCTTTTCATTGGTTTTTTTTTTTTTTTTTTTAAATGAGAAAGTTATGTTCCTTTGGTGGTGTTATATTTCTTTGCTTTTTTATGTTTCTTATATCCCTGCATTGATGTGTCTGCATCTGGTGGAATAGTCACTTCTTCCATACTTTCTGGAGTGGCTTTCATATTGAATAACTTTCACCTGCAGCTGGGCTTTAATGTGCTACTTGGGAGAGTGTGGTTACTCTGTTGCCAGATAGATGCAGTGGTATATAGTCTTCATTCCGTTTCTTCAGCTGTGTTCACCATCAGCAATAACTGTGGGCACCTCAGTGGCCTACACTGTAGAAGTCTGTGGCGGTGGCAGCAGCATAGGCTGAATGTCCTTGATGTCAAGGGCTTCTGGGATCCACCAATGGGGAGACTTAGCTGAGTAGATTCCTCTTGGTGTTAGGTCTGATACGGCCTGTAAGCAGCTTTAGTAGCACTGTGTTCCAGTTGCAGGTGTTTGGAGTGGCTGTGGGACCAGGGTCCTAGGCTCATAGGCTTATGAACCTATTGTTGCACCTGAATCTTGGGGTACAGATTTGCTTTTTGGTGGGGTTGGATGTAGGTTGCCCACAGAGCCAGGACCTGTCACTTTTAGGCACCCCCTAGTAGCTGGGGCCCAGGGAGTCAGGTTGTAGCTGAGATTTCTACCCCTGAAGGGCAGGGCACAGCACTGACCTGACTCCAGGGAAAAATAGTTGCTCTGGAGGTTTGATCCTGGGGAACAGGGTGTGGCTGCAGTTCAGAAACGTGAGCCAGTAGAGCTCAGTGGCAACTTAGGTCTCAGGGGATGAGGCATTGTGTAGTAATGACTCTAGACACTGGAATGGTAGGACTCAGCAGCAGCAGATACATAGCTATTGTTTGGACCCTGGGTAGGGCAGGGAACAGTACAGTGACTCCATTCCCCAGGTAAAGGCATGTCTCAGCAGCTCAGACTCTAGGGGTCTAGTCTGGTCTAGGAAAGCAGAGTACTAGAGTTGTTTGGCTAGTAGGATGAGGTGTCTAAGCTTAGCCACTGCTCTCTTTCCCTGGGACATGAGGTACTCAGCCCTGGGGTACACAGCTGCTCAGCTTGGCCAGGACACCATTTCCCAGGGGGGCATGTGCTGCTTCAGTTCAGGTTTGGGAGGGGATCGGGGACAGTGGCGTGACTGTTCCGGGCGGCCATTTCTCTGGGTGCCACTTCAGCTTAGGTACTGGGTTGTGTGACTACTCTAAATATCTAAGGCAGTTTCCTGCAATTCAGGATGCTACTTCAACCTAGGCACTGGGGACGCGTGACTGCTTTGAGCCACAAAGGTACTATTTTCCTGGGAGGCAGGGTACCACTTTAGCTCCAGCCTGATGGGGTGAGAGCAGAGGTGGGTGAAGTGGCTTCATTTCTTCTTGATTCTATGAGGAAGGATTTAACTACTGTTTGTATCTTGGCCTGGGGATGTCAGGCCACTGGGCTGGGATGATTCAGCAGTGGCTTAGCCTCAGGGATGAAAGGGAGCCATGGCTGCTTGCCCTTGGAGCAAAACACGTTTCAGCCATAGTTCCACTTGCAAGGTGGTGTAGCCACATGTCCTTTCCAAATAGTTTACAGGGGCCAGGGCACAGTATTGGCTTCTTCTTTCAGGGGAACACAGTGGTGTAGACTCCAGATAGCTCCTTCAGCTGGTCATCGTCCTTGTGAGGACTGCAGGGGTGAGGTCTGTAGGCGTACAAGGTATTAATGGGGGTTGATTGTTGGAATCCTCTTGCTTGCCTCCTTGCTATAGGGAGAAGTTCTTCCTGGTTCCCCGCTGATCCCGGTTGGGAATCGGGTGCTAGAGGCCTGGCATTCCCTTCTGCTTTCTGTGTTGCCATTCTGAGTTCTTTGCTCACCCTGGTTTCTCTTTCTCCTCTGATGCACTCCATTGCCTTTCTTAAGTTGTTTTTGTTAAGATATAGTGGTTTGTTCATTGTGCTGGCCATCTTTTTCCAAGTTTATTCTTTTGCATGTGATGTACAGTAGTACCAGCACCATTTGTTGAAGACTATCCTTTCCTGATTCAATTGCCTTGACATCCTTGTTGAAAATCAGTTGACCATAAATATAAGGTTTACCTCTAGACTTTCAATTCCATTTTATTTATCTATATATCTGCTCTGATGCCAGCACCACATAGTCTTGATTACTGCAGCTTTGTAGTAAAATTTGGAATCATGACATTTGAGTCCTCCAACTTTGTTCCTCTTTTTCAAGATTGTTTTGGCTATTCTTGGTTCCTTGTATTTCCATATGAATTTAAAGATTACCTTGTTAGTTTCTGCAGAAAAGCAGCTGGAATTCTGATAGGGATTGTGTTGAATCTGTAGATACATTCATGGGGAATATACATCTTAATATTAAGTCTTCCAGTCCATGAATAGAGGTATGTATTTCCATTTACGGAGAGATTTAAAATCTTTCAACAGTGTTTTGTAATTTTCAGTGTACAAGTTTTACACTTCTTATGCTAAATTTATTCCTAAGCATTTTATTCATTTTGATGCTATTGTAAATGGAATAGTTTTCTTAAGTTCATTTTGGATTGTTTGTTGGGAGTGTATGGAGAGCTTCAATAGATTTTTAAATATTGATCTTGTGTCATACAACCTTGCTGACCTTGTTTATTAGTGCTAATTGTTTTTTTGTCGATTCCTTAGGATTTTCTATATACTAGATTATGTCCTTTCCAAATAGTTTTACTGCTTTTTTCCCCAATCTGGATGCCATTATTTCTTTTTCTTGCCTAATTGCTCTTGCTAGAATTTCTAGTATGATGAGTGTTAAATTACGGTAGTGAGAATGGATATCCTTGTTTTGTTTTGAATCTTGCGAGAAAACTTTCAGTCTTTTGTCATTAAGTTTGATGTTAGTTGTGGATTTTAGCCTTCTATTCCTAATTTGATAAGTGTTTAATCATGAAAGGGTATAGGCTTTTGTCAAACGCTTTTCTGCAACTATTAGATAAGTATGCGTTTTTTTCCTTTAGTCTATTAATATAATATATTACAGTATTCGTCAGCTCAGGCTGCCATAATAGAATACCATAGACTAGTTAACTTAAATCAGCAGTCCCCAGCCTTTTTGGCACCAGGGACCAGTTTCGTGGAAGACAATTTTTCCACAGACAGGGTGGAGGTGTGGTTTTGGGATTTAACTGTTCCACCTCAGATCATCAGGCATTAGATTCTCATAAAGGAGCACGCAACCTAGATCCCTTGCATGCACAGTTCACAATAGAGTTTATGCTCCTATGAGAATCTAATGTCTCCACTGATCTGACAGGAGGTGGAGCTCAGGTAGTAGCGCTTGCTTGCCTGCCGCTTACCTCCTGCTGTGTGGCCCAGTTCCTAGCAGGCCATGGACCAATTCCTAACAGCCCTTCTTACTGTGTCCTTCTGTAGCAGAGGGAGAGGGCAATTTCTCTTCCTATTTTATAAGGCCACCAATCCTATTGAATGATGTCGCTACTGTTATGACTTCATTTAACCTAAATTACCTCCTAAAAGCCCTGTTTCCAAATACAGTCACATTAGGGGTTAGAACCTCAACATGTGAATTTTGGGGGGGATGCAGTTCAACCTATAGCAGTTAGATTGGTTGGTTTTCAGATGTTAAACTAATCTTGCATTTGTGGGCTAAATCCCACTTGGTCATGGTATATAATCCTTTTTATATGTTGCTGGATTTGGTTTGCTATTAATAATATTTTGTTGAGGATGTTTGCAGCCTTGTATTTCAAGGCTTTGGAGAACTATAAAAGCAGTGAAGTAATATGGGGCCCATATCTAGTGAAGTACTTAACAGAAACAATGGAAGCCAAAAGAAAGAAAACAACTGCGCCTAGAATTCTCTACTCAATACGTATATCTTTTAATAAGGAAGGTGAAATAAAACTATTTTCAGGAAATAAAAATTAAGGGAATTTGTCACCAGCAGACTCTCACTAAAGGAAAAACTAAAAAGGAGTTCTTCAGGCAGAAGGAAAATGATTCCCGATGGAAGCTCAGAGATACAGGAAGTAATGAAGAACAGTGGAAAGGTAAATATGTAGGCAATCTAAGTGAATTCTGTCTTGTGGGATGAACAACAATGGCATATAAATTGGGAGGGGAGTAAATAATGTTAATTTCTAAGGACTTTGCATTGTTTATAAAGAGAATAAAAGTAACAAGTAATTTTAGACATTGACAGTTCAGGGTTGCTCATTGTAATCTCTTACCAAAATAGACTATGAAAAGTCTATAACTAACTACAGAGTTAACAGAAAGGGAAAAATTGAAATGATGAAATGTAGTCCACAAGAAGACAAGAAAGGAGAGGAAAAGGGATAATTGTATAGGCAAGAATAACAGATTGAAAAAGAAAAAGTTAAATACAACTCTATCAATAATATATTAAGTGAAAATAGATTTGATGCTTGAATTACAACTGTATTCAATATTTTGTCAGAGGTCCTACTCAAGGAAATAAGGAAAGAAAAATAAAAATGATAAAGACTGGATAAGAAGAAATAAAACTATTATTTATACACAACATGTGGCCATAAAAACTCAAAGGATATCTAGGTAAACCATTAGAATCAATAAGTGAGTTAAAAAAGGTGGTTAGACCAATGTAAAAAGAAACTATTTTTATATGCAGATACCATGTAGAAAATGAGATAAAAAAATTACAATAGCATCAAAGAACATCAAAATCTAGGGAATAAACATGAGAAAATGTGAGATCTTTAAACTAGAAACTATAAACATTGAAAGAAATTTTCATGTTCATGGATTGAAGAATCAATATTGTAAACATGTCATTTGTGCCTAGATTGTTATATTTATCCAATGTAATTTCAATCAAAATCTCAGAGAATTACTTTTTTTAATGAAAAGCCAGTTCCAAAAATAAATGTGGGAAAGTAAAAGGCTCCAGAAGAACTAGGATAATCTTAAGAACAAAGTGAATAGATGTCCTCTATTAGATACTAAAACTTATGAAACTTTAGTCTTTAAAATAATATAGTCTTGCTGCAGAGTTAGACCATGGAAACAAACCAGGAATTCCAGAAACAGACACATATATGGACGTCTGATTTGTAACAAAGGTGGTGCTGCACAGCAGTGAGGACAGAACTTTCTTCAATAAGTGATACTGGGTCAATTGAATATTCATATAGAGAGGAAAGTGAAACTTTATTGCCGAATCACCCTGCATATAAAAATCAGTTAGAAGTAGACTATAGACATAAATGTTGTAGCCAAAATAGTAAAGCTTCTAGAAACAGGAGAAAATCTCTAGGACTTTAATGGTAAAGAGAGATTTCTGGCCACAAAAACCACTGACAAAAAAAGAAAAACTCTGGACTGCAGTAAAGTTAAGAAACAATGGAAGATGTTTAAGAAAGTGAAAAGAAGCTCCAGAGAGGAAGATGGTACTCGAAACACATATAATTGAGCAAAGAACTGGTGTCCAGAATAAGGAATTTCTACACATCCATAAGGAAGAGACAGAACATCCATTTGAAAAATAGAGAGACTTAACAGACCCAACATAAAAGAGGATATCCAGATGGCCAGTAAATATGAAAAGCTATCACAAAAATTACAGATTAAGGCCACAGTGATATAACAATAAACATCCTTATAATTGCTAAAATGAAACAGACTGACAATACCAAGTGTTGATGAGGAGCTAGGAATACTGCTGGTAGGAATATACATTGGTACAGCCACTTTGGAAGACTGGTCGATAGTGAGTACTAAAGCTGAGCATGCGCAAATTTTTATGACCCAGAAGTTTCACTCCTATTAACGTACTCAACAAAAATACATGCACATTGGCACCAAAAGACACATACAAGAAGGTTCTTCACAGCATTATTAGTAATAGCCAAAAGCTGGAAACAACACAATTGTCAGTCAAGAGTAGAATGAATGAATGAAATATGGCATATTCATACAATGAAATATTATGCAGAAAAGAAGATGAACAGATTCAGCTAATATGGATGAATGTCACATACATAATTTGAGTAAAATAAGCTGAATGCAAAAGCATACATATTATATGACTCCATTTATATACATTTCAGAAAATTTCAAAACTATAGTATTAAAAGTTAGGTAATAGTTACTTTTGGGGAAAAGGGAAGGGATATTAGATTGGGATGGGACATTACAGGGATTTCTGGATGCTTGTCAACTTTTCATGGATAGATGGTAAGGATGTGTCTACTTTGTGATAGTTGATTGAGCTGTATGCATATGATTTGTGTACTTTATGTATGTTATACATCAATTCAAAAAATCTAAAGGAACTGACACCTTATGGGATGTAAATGAAGTTTTCTATTCACATTTCTTTTTTCTTTTTGCCTTGGCAGAGAGAGGACAAGGTTGGATTTTATTATTTATTTTTGTAATTTCAACTTTTATTTTAGATTCGGGGGGACACATGTCCAGGCTTGTTACATGGGTATATTGTGTGATGCTGAGGTTTGGGTTACAAATGATTCCATCATTCAGGTAGTGAGCATAGTACCTGATAGGTAGTTTTTCAGCCCTTGCCCCCTGCCCTGTCTCTCCTGACCCAGTATCTCCCAGTGCCTTTTATTCCCATCTTTATGTCCACATGTACCTAATGTTTAGCTCCCACTTAAAAGTGAGAACATGCGGTATTTGGTTTTCTGTTCCTGTGTAAATTTGCTTAGGATGATGGCCTCCAGCTGCATCCATGTTGCTGCAAATGACACCATCTCATTTTTTATGGCTGTGTAGCATTCCATGATGTATATGTACCACATATTCTTTATTCAGTAAGGTTGGATTTTAACTGAATATTTACTTGTTTCCTTGTGCATTTGTCCCCTTTAACCACCAGGCATTCTAACTCTGGTGATGGGTCCTGGACAGTGGAGAGTTTTGTAGCAGGATTTTGAAAGTGTCATAATGTAGATTGTTCCTGGGGCTAGGAGCACTAGCTAGCATGGACCTCTGAAGTCAACATGGAAGAAGATAATGCCAAGAGTTGTAACAGTGGTCAGGAGTTAGCAACCTGATTTAAGTTCTTTAACACCTTTACCGGGATATTTTAAAATATCTTTTCTAAGTATTGTTAAATTAAAATGCACTATTAAATTATAAATAACATGTTAGAAATATGCCATTTCCTAGCATGATACAAAGAAAGAGGATAAGCTTTGGAGTTATTAAAATCCTGGCCTTGCTGTTTGCTCAGTATAAAACTTTGGGCAGTTTACTCTAATTCTTTTTTTTTTTTTCTTTTCTTTTCTGTTTTTTTTTTTGTTGTTGTTTGAGACAGAATCTCCCTCTGTCACCCAGGTTGGAGTGCAGTGATGCAGTCTCAGCTCACTGCAACCTCCGCCTCCAGGGTTCAAGCAGTTCTCCTGCCTGAGCCTCCCCAGTAGCTAGGACTAGGCACGCAGCACCACCATGCCTGGGTAATTTTTTTTTTGTTCACTAGAGACGGGGTTTCGCCTTGTTGGCCAGGCTGGTCTTAAACTGACCTCAGGTGATCTGCCCACCGCAGCCTCCCAAAGTGCTGGGATTACAGGCCTGAGCCACTGTGCCTAGCCCAGTTTACTCTTAATTTTTTGTACCTTAGTCTTTTCATGCTAAATGGGGACAATATTCTTAGTGAAAAGTCAGTGAAGATTACTGTGTAAATGGAATAGCACTGTGTTTGGTACATCAGGTGCTCCATAGGTAGACTTTTTCCCATTCTGCTTGCTAGTCCACTAAATAATATTAGTAAAGAAAGAATCTTTCTAACTGTAGAGAGAATTACAAGTCTGAAAAATTTAGTGTATTTATTTTAATTTTGTGCTCAAGTTAGGATTTTTAATTTCTGAAAGAAAATAAAGGGGCCTTTTTTGTCAGTTAATCTTTGACCTCTTTTAATACAATAATCCAACCCTGTTCTCTCTCTTAACAGATTTTCATTTTAAAAAACATTTACTCATTGAAAAAGATAAGAATTAATAAGAAAAATTGAAAAATTACCCATAACTGCACCACACTGACATCTGTACTAGTAAGGTTTGGTATACATACACACTAGTCCCCCCTTATCTGTGGTTGGTTTCAGTTACAGCCAAACATGACTGGAAAATATTATATGGAAAATTCCAGAAATAAATGGGCAAATAAATTGCACGTCATTCTGAGTAGCTTGATGAAATCCTTTGCTGTCACTCGTCCCACTCAGAATATGAATCATCCATTTGTCCAGCATATTCCTGCTGTATATACCATCTGCCCATTAGTCACTCAGTAACTGTCTTGGTTATTAGATCAACTGTTGGATATCATGGTGCTTGTGTTCAAGTAACCCTTATTTTACTTTTATTACAGTGTATTGTTATAATTGTTTTGTTTCATTATCAGTTATTGTCGTTAACCCCTTACTGTGTCTAGTTTATAAATTAATCTTTATCATAGGTACGTAAGGAAAAACATATATAGGTTTGGTACTATCCACCGTTTCAGGCATCCACTGGGGGGTCTTGGAACAAATCCCCTGAGGATAATAGGGGACTACTGTAATTTCTTCCATTTACTTGTCTGTATGTTTTTAAACTGTAGTTTGACATGAAACCATACATGTAGTTTTTGCATTCCTCATTTTTTTCTAAATCCAGCACCTTAGACCGCTTGGCCACACTACCACACTCATTTTTTCTTAATATGTAACGTTTCGCCATGTTATTAAAAATTATTTGTATTATTTTAGATAGCTGCGTAGTATTACATCTTAGAGCCTATTATAACTGAAGTCTTTTACTGTTAGAAACTTAGGAGGTTTCCAGTTTTTTGTTATACTATGATAATGGTATCTTTTTTGCATGAATCATTTACCTTTAAGACTATTTCCTTAGGCTATACTTAGGGAAATCTCATTATTTTACCTAAGGGAAAGTAGTTTTATGGTTTTTAGATGCAAATTTCAGAATTGCTTTATAGAAAAGCTGTCAGTTCATAATTTAACCAGGAGTATATAAATGAATCCATTTTGTCGAACTCTCACTACTAAATACTATCCATTTAAAAATATTCCATTTCTTTTTTCTTTATAGCATTTGTTCAGTGCTCAGCACAGGAGTTTGACCAGACAGAGTAGACGTCAAATATGTACCAGCAGTTTGATGGAGCGTTTCTTACAGGATGTACTGCAGCACCACCCATATCACTGTCAAGAGAGCAGGTAAAGTAGTTGATTGGAATAATATTTATATGTAGTTATATGTTACAGTGGGTGTTTGTGTTCATGTCCCAATCAATACTTTAAGTGAATCTTTGAATCAAGGAATATAAAGTGAAATTTTAGTAACTTTCATTTGCAATTTTAAATTTTTCTTAGCTTAAGTAAGAAATTTCACTATAGAAGATATGGACTACATTATGTTTTTTTCCTAAATAAAAGTCTTAGGCTAATAAATAATTGTATATCATTAAGATGTTTTATAAGTATGTTATAGGATTAAGCAGGGGGAAAAGGAGGAAGAAATAGTTTTTATCTGTTTGTTTGTTTGTTTTTTCTGAGGTGGAGTTTCGCTCTTGTTGCCCAGGGTAGAGTGCAATGGCATGATCTCAGCTCACCGCAACCTCCACCTCCCAGGTTCAAGCGATTCTCCTGCCTCAGCCTCCCGAGTAGCTGGGATTACCGGCGTGCGCCACTACGCCTGGCTAATTTTTTGTATTTTTATTAGAGGCGAGGTTTCCCCATGTTGGTCAGGCTGGTCTGGAACTCCCGACCTCAGGTGATCCACCCAGCTTGGCCTCCCAAAGTGCTGAGATTACAGGTGTGAGCCACCGCACCTGCAAAATAGTTTTTGGAAGGTTAGCAACAGAAAATCTGATGACAAAAGCAGAGTAAGGACAATCAAGTCAAAACTGAGTCAGTTCCACATTAATAGAACTCTTTGCTAATTCTGAGTAAAAGAGATATCAAAAAGAATTGGGTTTTTAAATAATCTGTCTTTATTTTGATAGCTTTTCTTGTATCCATTTGTTTGTTGTTTTTAATAAAAGTAATTATTTTGATAACATTTAAGAGTTAATGCCCTATGTTAAAGAAAAACATTGGTAGAAAATCAGATTAAATACTGTGGTAAGTTTTTAGCTCCAGCTGTACAAGATAAGGTAAAAATAGATCATTAGCACATCTGTGCAGAATTAACTGAGATGTGCACCAATTAGTAGAAAAAGAGATAAACTTCTTTGCCTTGCAGATCACTAACATAGACCTTAGAAATGGCAAAAATATTTTAATGGGGAAAAGTTAGAGGAAAACAAGATGATTTCTTAGCTGATGGGAAGATAGAATTAGCCTATCCTGGGGTCAGTATAAATTTCCAGTTTTTTTGTTTTTTTCTGAGATGGAGTCTTGCTCTGTCACGATCTCAGCTCACTGCAACCTCCGCCTTCCTGATTCAAGCAATTCTTCCTGCCTCAGTCTCCCGAGTAGCTGGGATTAGAGGCACACATCACCACGCCTGGCTAATTTTTTTGTATGTTTAGTAGAGACTGGGTTTTGCCATGTTGGCCAGGCTGGTCTTGAACTCCTGACCTCAGATGATCTGCCCGCCTTGGCTTCCCAAAGTGCTGGGATTACAGGCATGAGTCACCGTGCCCAGCTCCATTGTATAACTCTCATGAGCAGTGCTTCAGCAAACATGTTTTTACATGAAACTGTTTCTTTTTTGTTTTGTTTTGTTTTTTTGAGACAGAGTCTCACTCTGTTGGCCAGGTTGGAGTGCTATGGCATGGTCTTGGGTCATTGCAACCTCCATCTCCCGGACTCAAGCAATTCTCCTGCCTCAGCCTCCCGAGTAGCTGGGATTACAGGCATGTGCCACCATGCCTGGCTAATTTGTGTATTTTTAGTAGAGATGGGTTTCACCATGTTGGCCAGGCTGGTCTCAAACTCCCGACCTCAGGTAATCTGCCCACCTCGCCCTCCCAGAGTGCTGGGATTATAGGCGTGAGCTACTGCGCGTGGCCACATGCAACTATTTCTATGTTATATCTTGCTAGAATTTGAAGTTCTGGGTCAGAGTTTATGGACCTTAAAAATGTTTTTTTAATTTTTTTTTAAATTTTTTAACTTTCCTTTTTGGAATAATTTCAGGCTTACAAAAATGTTGCAAAACGGGTACAAGAAGTTCTTGGATCACTTTCTCCTGGCTTTCTCAAATATTAAATCCAAAATAACCACAGAGGGCCAGGAGTGGTGGCTCATACCTGTAATCCCAGCACTTTGGGAAGCCAAGGAGGGCTGATGGCTTGAGGTCAGGAGTTCAAGACCAGCCTGGCCAACATGGTGAAACCCCTGTCTCTACTAAGAATATAAAAATTTGCTAGGCATGTTGGCACATGCCTGTAGTCCCAGCTACTCGGGAGGCTGAGGTAGAATAGTTCCTTGAACTGTACTCCAGCCTGGGTGACAAAGCTAGACTCCATCTTAAAAAAAAAGATTAAAAAAAAAAACCACAGTACAATGATAAAAACCAGGAAACTACAAATGCAGTAGGAGGATTACTTGACTACGGGAGTTGGAGGCTGCAGTGTACTTTGACCTCCCCGCAGCCCGTGAATAGGTGCATCCAGCCTGGGCAACAAAGTGAGGCCTGTCCTGGCCTCTAAAAAAAAACAAGCCCCAAGCTGGACGCAGTGGCTCACACCTATAATACCACCACTTTGGGAGGCCGAGGCGGGCGGATCACCTGAGGTTGGGAGTTTGAGACCAGCCTGACCAACATGGAGAAACCCTGCCTCTACTAAAAATACAAAAAATTAGCTGGGCATGGTGGTGCATGCCTGTAATCCCAGGTACTCAGGAGGCTGAGGCAGGAGAATTGCTTGAACCCGGGAGGTGGAGGTTGTGGTGAGTCGAGATTGTGCCATTGCACTCCAGTCTGGGCAACAAGAGCGAAACTTCGTCTCAAAACAAACAAACCCAAAGCAAAATCTCCCTGAACCCTGCTCAGAGGGAGCCAATTTTAAAAACACAAAAACCAGAAACCAAGAAATTACATTGATACCATACTAACAGCTAATCTATAGACCTTGTTTAAATTTTGTTGGTTGTCTTAACTCATGTCCATTTCTTGGACCAGAAGCCAATCCAGAATCACACATTGCATTTTGTTGTCAGCATCTCCCTAGTTTTCCTTTATCTTAAATCGTTCCTCAGTTTTTCTTTGTTTTTAAGACCATGATACTTTCTTTATAGAGTACTGGCCAGTTAATTTATGGGATAGCCTTCAATTTTTGTCTGTCTGATATTTTCTTATGATTAAACTTTGGTCATGCATTTTGGGCACGAATATCTTAGAATCGATGTTGTGCCCTTCTCAGTGTGGAATCAGGAGACACATAATGTTGCCCTATCATTTGGGTGATGTTAGCTTGAGCCACTTGATTAAGATACTACTGTCTGCCAAGTTACTCCACTGTGAAGTTACTGTTTTTCCTAATTAATAAGGATCGGTATGGGGAAGAACTTTGAGACTGAGTAAATACCCTGTTTCTTATCTTACTTTTGCCCACTTATTTTGTGCAGCCATTAATGATTCTTTAATCAAAATTCTACCATAAAGAAGATCTTGTTCTTTCACTTATTTATTCAAGTATTTAATATTTATTTATATCATTATAGACTCATGGATATTTCTTTTATTCTATGGGTTTTAATTTGTTACTAGTTATTATTTATTTTGTTGCTCACATTGTGTATGGACATTTGAAATCCTTGCTAGACACTTCCTAGAAGGCTATACCAATTTATACTCACACCAGCAGCATAAGAGAATGCCGATTTCCTGTCACTGTTGCTAACCCTGGGATTATCAGCTTCTTTTTTCCCTACCAAAATAATGGGCCAAAAATGTGTAGATATACATACTGATAATCCCATATTATCTATTTTCAGGTAGAACTTTTTTGTGTATTGATTGGCCATATTTTATTCTATAATATGTTTGTTAATATACTTTGCCCATTTTTCTATTGAGTTATTTGTATATTTTGGCTTTGTAAGCAATATTTGAGTATGAGTAATATCCTTTGTATTTTAAATGTGTTACAGATTTTTTTTCGGAACCCAGTTGTTTGTCTTTTAACTGTATATGTTATTCTTTATCATACAGAAATTAAAATTTTTGATTTAATCAGATGTAAGGAGAATTTTTCTTTACGGCTTCTTTTATGCCTTTTTCTTCATGCCTTTGTTTTTTGTTTTAAATACTTGTAATCATCTTGGAGTTTCTTTTTATATGTGGTGTGAGGCAGGACTTCTTGTATCTCTCATTATCCCTGCTGATATAAAATGTCACCACCTGTGTCATAACCTGAGTTCTTGTATTTGTGTATATGTGTGTATGTAGATCTTTTTGCATATCATTTTGTTTCCTTGATTTCAAAAAAATCACATGCCAATAGTACATTATTTTATTATATATGTATAAACTTTCTAACTTACAGGATTTATGATTTAAAAAAATTTCCTTTCTGTTCTCTTCTTGTCTAGACATTGTAAATTTTTCTATTTTAGCTTTCCTGAAAGTCAGCTCTTGCTTTATTTTTGTTTTGTCTTCATTAATTTTTTCCTTTTCTTAATATATTTCATCTACCTTCTTATGGGGGCAATTTGGTTGTTATTTTTTTCATCTTAAATTGGATGCCCAGTTGTATTTATGAATTCTTTTCTTAATGGAAGTATTTAAAAGTATGATGTTTTTATTTTGGCCATATCTCATAGTTTTTATTTCTTTTAGATAATTTAAAAAATATTTTCTTTTTAGCGCAAGAGTTTTTCTTTTTAGCTCAAGAGTTTAGCTGTTTTTTGTTCGTTTGTAGGTCTCACTCTGTGGCCCAGGCTGGAGTGCAGCGCGTGATTATAGCTCACTGTAGTCTCAAAGTCCTGGGCTCAAGTGACCCACCTGCTTCAAACTCTCGAGTATCTGGGACTATAGGCATGTACCACCATGCCTGGCTTATTTTTTAAAATTTTTGTAGAAACAGGATCTCATTATGTTGCCAAGGCTGTTCTCGAACTCTTGGCCTCAAGTGATCTTCTCACTTGAGTCTTCCAAAGTGAGGGGATTACAGGCATGAACCACCACACTTGGCCAAAAGAGTGGTTTTTAATCTTTAATGGTTAGCTTTTTAGAGAGCTTTTTTTTGTTGTGTAGTTACAAATGATGTGTTAAATGTGGATTATGATTTAATTGTTAAACATATTATACACACACAAATACAGATGCAGATCAAAGCATCCAGATGGCAGTTCATGACCTTCTTGGGATTTTACAAACTGTATGATTTTATGATTCTACCTTCTTTTCTTTTCTCCCTTTTCTTTCTTTTCTTAGCTACATGTTGCAAAATTGGTTTTATTTTGAGAATGTTGTGGTAGTCCTTAAGACAAATGAAGAAGTCTAGGGTTCTGAAGAACTAGAGTAAAGTGGTTGTTGCACTGCCATGTCATTGTTGAGAAGTATGAAAAATTAGGATTGTTTTTTGCTGCATCACAATACTTTGGATGCCAGGTTAACTTTTTTATTTTCCAAATTCAAAATTAATATTAAGGCAATCAATTTATATGGGAAAGATAGTAACAGTAATACTTAGGCTAAAATAAAATTGCATATGGCTGACACATGTGCATGTTCTCTTAGACAAATGACATCTCAAATTGGAAAAATTCAATACATTTTTAGGTGTTTATTTTTAATTTTTATAGGCTGTTTTTATAAACAGTTTCAGATTAATGGAAACATTGAGGAAATAGTACAGAGTGGGCCTATAATGCTCTCTCACCCAATTTCTCTATTATTAACGTTAATGTGGTATATTTGTTACAAGTAATGAACTGATATTAGTAAAGTCCATGGTTTATTCAGACTTCTTAGTTTCTACTTAAACTAAGTTTTCTTAAACTAAGATTTCCTTAGTTTTACTAGTTTTTCAGTTTCAGAATCACATCCAGGATACCACATTACATTCACTTGTAATGTCTCTTTAGGTCTTTCTTGGCTGTGACAGTTTAATCTTTTTTTTTTTTTTTTTTCTTAAGTCTAGATGTGATGATACTTACCTCCTTGAATTGTTATTATTTTTTATGTGTCTGCCTTCTGCAGCTACTTGAATGGTCTTTAAGAGGCAGCTCAACTTTTTTTGAATTTGCCTTAGTACCTAGCATAGTGCCTGTAATGCAGTAGTAAGTCCTTAGTAGATGGTTGTTACGTGAATGAATGTTTGCCTGACTTTAAGAATTCAGGCTAGGCCGGGCGCGGTGGCTCAAGCCTGTAATCCTAGCACTTTGGGAGGCCGAGACGGGCGGATCACGAGGTCAGGAGATCGAGACCATCCTGGCTAATACGGTGAAACCCCGTCTCTACTAAAAAATACAAAAAACTATCCGGGCGAGGTGGCGGGCGCCTGCAGTCCCAGCTACTCGGGAGGCTGAGGCAGGAGAATGGCATAAACCTGGGAGTCAGAGCTTGCAGTGAGCTGAGATCCGGCCACTGCACTCCAGCCTGGGCGACAGAGCAAGACTCCGTCTCAAAAAAAAAAAAAAAAAAAAAAAAAAAAAAGAGTTCAGGCCATGGCAATATCATTAGGTCAGCTGGTTATATACATGAAAGAGCAGTCCCTGAAATGCTTTGGTTAAACATGTTGTCTTGATACTGATAGAAGAGATTCATAGACTGATTTTAGATATGAAAATTTTGGGTCTTTTTAAAAATAATGGAATTTAAATTTTGAATGGGAAATGCATATACATAGACATAATTCACAGGGCACGTTCAAAAGTAAGTCTTCTTAAATTGCTGCCATCCTGTAATCACTTCACTAGAGGTAACACGTGATACCTCTAGACTTCTACAGTTGTATGTGCCATTCTCTAGATATTCTAAGTGCATTATTTTTTCCCTTCTATTTTACATAAATGGTAGCTTTCTGTGTACCCTTGCTTTTCACTAACAATGTTTATAGTAATTGGTTTTTATTTGTATGTATAGAGTTGTTTTATTATTTTTAAAAACCACATTGTATTCCATTAAATACCATTAATTATTTAACCAGTACCCAGTTACTGAGTATTCAGGTTGATTCTAGTCATTTGCTATTACTCCTCCCTCCTCTCAAAAGCAGCAGTAAATATTCTTGTACATGCCTCATTAAACCCATGAGAAAACCAAAAGTGGAATTAGAGGTCAGAGGGTATGTACATTCTTTTTTTTTTTTTTTTTTTTTTTTTTTTTTTAATTTATTTATTATTATTATACTTTAAGTTGTAGGGTACATGTGCATAACATGCAGGTTTGTTACATATGTATACTTGTGCCATGTTGGTGTGCTGCACCCATCAACTCGTCATTTACATCAGGTATAACTCCCAATGCAATCCCTCCCCCCTCCCCCCTCCCCATGACAGGCCCCTGTGTGTGATGTTCCCCTTCCTGAGTCCAAGTGATCTCATTGTTCAGTTCCCACCTATGAGTGAGAACATGCGGTGTTTGGTTTTCTGTTCTTGTGATAGTTTGCTAAGAATGATGGATTCCAGCTGCATCCAAGTCCCTACAAAGGACTCAAACTCATCCTTTTTGATGGCTGCATAGTATTCCATGGTGTATATGTGCCACATTTTCTTAATCCAGTCTGTCACTGATGGACATTTGGGTTGATTCCAAGTCTTTGCTATTGTGAATAGTGCTGCAATAAACATACGAGTGCATGTGTCTTTATAGCAGCATAATTTATAATCCTTTGGGTATATACCCAGTAATGGGATGGCTGGGTCATATGGTACATCTAGTTCTAGATCCTTGAGGAATCGCCATACTGTTTTCCATAATGGTTGAACTAGTTTACAATCCCACCAACAGTGTAAAAGTGTTCCTATTTCTCCACATCCTCTCCAGCACCTGTTGTTTCCTGACTTTTGAATGATCGCCATTCTAACTGGTGTGAGATGGTATCTCATTGTGGTTTTGATTTGCATTTCTCTGATGGCCAGTGATGATGAGCATTTTTTCATGTGTCTGTTGGCTGTATGAATGTCTTCTTTTGAGAAACGTCTGTTCATATCCTTTGCCCACTTTTTGATGGGGTTGTTTGTTTTTTTCTTGTAAATTTGTTTGAGTTCTTTGTAGGTTCTGGATATTAGCCCTTTGTCAGATGAGTAGATTGCAAAAATTTTCTCCCATTCTGTAGGTTGCCTGTTCACTCTGATGGTAGTTTCTTTTGCTGTGCAGAAGCTCTTTAGTTTAATGAGATCCCATTTGTCAATTTTGGCTTTTGCTGCCATTGCTTTTGGTGTTTTAGACATGAAATCTTTGCCCATGCCTATGTCCTGAATGGTACTACCTAGGTTTTCCTCTAGGATTTTTATGGTATTAGGTCTAACATTTAAGTCTCTAATCCATCTTGAATTAATTTTCGCATAAGGAGTAAGGAAAGGATCCAGTTTCAGTTTTCTACTTATGGCTAGCCAATTTTCCCAGCACCATTTATTAAATAGGGAATCCTTTCCCCATTTCTTGTTTCTCTCAGGTTTGTCAAAGATCAGATGGCTGTAGATGTGTGGTATTATTTCTGAGGACTCTGTTCTGTTCCATTGGTCTATATCTCTGTTTTGGTACCAGTACCATGCTGTTTTGGTTACTGTAGCCTTGTAGTAGAGTTTGAAGTCAGGTAGCGTGATGCCTCCAGCTTTGTTCTTTTGACTTAGGATTGTCTTGGAGATGCGGGCTCTTTTTTGGTTCCATATGAACTTTAAAGCAGTTTTTTCCAATTCTGTGAAGAAACTCATTGGTAGCTTGATGGGGATGGCATTGAATCTATAAATTACCTTGGGCAGTATGGCCATTTTCACGATATTGATTCTTCCTATCCATGAGCATGGTATGTTCTTCCATTTGTTTGTGTCCTCTTTGATTTCACTGAGCAGTGGTTTGTAGTTCTCCTTGAAGAGGTCCTTTACATCCCTTGTAAGTTGGATTCCTAGGTATTTGATTCTCTTTGAAGCAATTGTGAATGGAAGTTCATTCCTGATTTGGCTCTCTGTTTGTCTGTTACTGGTGTATAAGAATGCTTGTGATTTTTGCACATTAATTTTGTATCCTGAGACTTTGCTGAAGTTGCTTATCAGCTTAAGGAGATTTTGGGCTGAGACAATGGGGTTTTCTAAATATACAATCATGTCATCTGCAAACAGGGACAGTTTGACTTCTTCTTTTCCTAACTGAATACCCTTGATTTCTTTCTCTTGCCTAATTGCCCTAGCCAGAACTTCCAACACTATGTTGAATAGGAGTGGTGAGAGAGGGCATCCCTGTCTTGTGCCAGTTTTCAAAGGGAATTTTTCCAGTTTTTGCCCATTCAGTATGATATTGGCTGTGGGTTTGTCATAAATAGCTCTTATTATTTTGAGGTACGTTCCATCAATACCGAATTTATTGAGCGATTTTAGCATGAAGGGCTGTTGAATTTTGTCAAAAGCCTTTTCTGCATCTATTGAGATAATCATGTGGTTCTTGTCTTTGGTTCTGTTTATATGCTGGATTATGTTTATTGATTTGCGAATGTTGAACCAGCCTTGCATCCCAGGGATGAAGCCCACTTGATCATGGTGGATAAGCTTTTTGATGTGTTGCTGAATCCGGTTTGCCAGTATTTTATTGAGGATTTTTGCATCGATGTTCATCAGGGATATTGGTCTAAAATTCTCTTTTTTTGTTGTGTCTCTGCCAGGCTTTGGTATCAGGATGATGTTGGCCTCATCAAATGAGTTAGGGAGGATTCCCTCTTTTTCTATTGATTGGAATAGTTTCAGAAGGAATGGTACCAACTCCTCCTTGTACCTCTGGTAGAATTCAGCTGTGAATCCATCTGGTCCTGGACTTTTTTTGGTTGGTAGGCTATTAATTATTGCCTCAATTTCAGAGCCTGCTATTGGTCTATTCAGGGATTCAACTTCTTCCTGGTTTAGTCTTGGAAGAGTGAAAGTGTCCAGGAAATTATCCATTTCTTCTAGATTTTCCAGTTTATTTGCGTAGAGGTGTTTATAGTATTCTCTGATGGTAGTTTGTATTTCTGTGGGGTCGGTGGTGATATCCCCTTTATCATTTTTAATTGCGTCGATTTGATTCTTCTCTCTTTTCTTCTTTATTAGTCTTGCTAGTGGTCTGTCAATTTTGTTGATCTTTTCAGAAAACCAACTCCTGGATTCATTGATTTTTTGGAGAGTTTTTTGTGTCTCTATCTCCTTCAGTTCTGCTCTGATCTTAGTTATTTCTAGCCTTCTGCTAGCTTTCGAATGTGTTTGCTCTTGCTTCTCTAGTTCTTTTAACTGCGATGTTAGAGTGTCAATTTTCGATCTTTCCTGCTTTCTCTTGTGGGCATTTAGTGCTATAAATTTCCCTCTACACACTGCTTTAAATGTGTCCCAGAGATTCTGGTATGTTGTATCTTTGTTCTCATTGGTTTCAAAGAACATCTTTATTTCTGCCTTCATTTCGTTATGTACCCAGTAGTCATTCAGGAGCAGGTTGTTCAGTTTCCATGTAGTTGAGCGGTTTTGATTGAGTTTCTTAGTCCTGAGTTCTAGTTTGATTGCACTGTGGTCTGAGAGACTGTTTGTTATAATTTCTGTTCTTGTACATTTGCTGAGGAGTGCTTTACTTCCAATTACGTGGTCGATTTTGGAGTAAGTACGATGTGGTGCTGAGAAGAATGTATATTCTGTTGATTTGGGGTGGAGAGTTCTATAGATGTCTATTAGGTCTGCTTGCTGCAGAGATGAGTTCAATTCCTGGATATCCTTGTTAACTTTCTGTCTCGTTGATCTGTCTAATGTTGACAGTGGAGTGTTGAAGTCTCCCATTATTATTGTATGGGAGTCTAAGTCTCTTTGTAAGTCTCTAGGGACTTGCTTTATGAATCTGGGTGCTCCTCTATTGGGTGCATATATATTTAGGATAGTTAGTTCTTCCTGTTGAATTGATCCCTTTACCATTATGTAATGGCCTTCTTTGTCTCTTTTGATCTTTGATGGTTTAAAGTCTGTTTTATCAGAGACTAGTATTGCAACCCCCGCTTTTTTTTGTTCTCCATTTGCTTGGTAAATCTTCCTCCATCCCTTTATTTTGAGCCTATGTATGTCTCTGCGTGTGAGATGGGTCTCCTGAATACAGCAGACTGATGGGTCTTGACTCTTTATCCAGTTTGCCAGTCTGTGTCTTTTAATTGGAGCATTTAGTCCATTCACATTTAAGGTTAAGATTGTTATGTGTGAACTTGATCCTGCCATTATGATATTAACTGGTTATTTTGCTCGTTAGTTGATGCAGTTTCTTCCTAGCCTCGATGGTCTTTACATTTTGGCATGTTTTTGCAATGTCTGGTACCGGTTGTTCCTTTCCATGTTTAGTGCTTCCTTCAGGGTCTCTTGTAAGGCAGGCCTAGTGGTGACAAAATCTCTAAGCATTTGCTTATCTGTAAAGGATTTTATTTCTCCTTCACTTATGAAACTTAGTTTGGCTGGATATGAAATTCTGGGTTTAAAATTCTTTTCTTTAAGAATGTTGAATATTGGCCCCCACTCTCTTCTGGCTTGGAGAGTTTCTGCCGAGAGATCTGCTGTTAGTCTGATGGGCTTCCCTTTGTGGGTAACCCGACCTTTCTCTCTGGCTGCCCTTAGGATTTTTTCCTTCATTTCAACTTTGGTGAATCTGGCAATTATGTGTCTTGGAGTTGCTCTTCTCGAGGAGTATCTTTGTGGCGTTCTCTGTATTTCCTGGATTTGAATGTTGGCCTGCCCTACTAGGTTGGGGAAGTTCTCCTGGATGATATCCTGAAGAGTGTTTTCCAACTTGGTTCCATTTTCCCCCTCACTTTCAGGCACCCCAATCAGACGTAGATTTGGTCTTTTTACATAATCCCATACTTCTTGCAGGCTTTGTTCATTTCTTTTTCTTCTTTTTTCTTTTGGTTTCTCTTCTCGCTTCATTTCATTCATTTGATCCTCAATCGCTGATACTCTTTCTTCCAGCTGATCGAGTCGGTTACTGAAGCTTGTGCATTTGTCACGTATTTCTCGTGTCATGGTTTTCATCTCTTTCATTTCGTTTATGACCTTCTCTGCATTAATTACTCTAGCCATCAATTCTTCCACTTTTTTTTCAAGATTTTTAGTTTCTTTGCGCTGGGTACGTAATTCCTCCTTTAGCTCTGAGAAATTTGATGGACTGAAGCCTTCTTCTCTCATCTCGTCAAAGTCATTCTCCGTCCAGCTTTGATCCGTTGCTGGCGATGAGCTGCGCTCCTTTGCCGGGGGAGATGCGCTCTTATTTTTTGAATTTCCAGCTTTTCTGCCCTGCTTTTTCCCCATCTTTGTGGTTTTATCTGCCTTTGGTCTTTGATGATGGTGATGTACTGATGGGGTTTTGGTGTAGGTGTCCTTCCTGTTTGATAGTTTTCCTTCTAACAGTCAGGACCCTCAGCTGTAGGTCTGTTGGAGATTGCTTGAGGTCCACTCCAGACCCTGTTTGCCTGGGTATCAGCAGCAGAGGCTGCAGAAGATAGAATATTTCTGAACAGCGAGTGTACCTGTCTGATTCTTGCTTTGGAAGCTTTCTCTCAGGGGTGTCCTCCACCCTGTGAGGTGTGGGGTGTCAGACTGCCCCTAGTGGGGGATGTCTCCCAGTTAGGCTACTCAGGGGTCAGGGACCCACTTGAGCAGGGAGTCTGTCCCTTCTCAGATCTCAACCTCCGTGTTGGGAGATCCACTGCTCTCTTCAAAGCTGTCAGACAGAGTCGTTTGCGTCTGCAGAGGTTTCGGCTGTGTTTGTTATTGCCCTGTCCCCAGAGGTGGAGTTTACAGAGACAGGCAGGTTTCCTTGAGCTGCTGTGAGCTCCACCCAGTTCGAGCTTCCCAGCAGGTTTGTTTACCTACTTAAGCCTCAGCAATGGCAGGCGCCCCTCCCCCAGCCTCACTGCTGCCTTGCGGGTAGATCACAGACTGCTGTGCTAGCAATGAGGGAGGCTCCGTGGGTGTGGGACCCTCCCGGCCAGGTGTGGGATATGATCTCCTGGTGTGCCTGTTTGCTTAAAGCGCAGTATTGGGGTGGGAGTTACCCGATTTTCCAGGTGTTGTGTGTCTCAGTTCCCCTGGCTAGGAAAAGGGATTCCCTTCCCCCTTGCGCTTCCCAGGTGAGGCAATGCCTCGCCCTGCTTCAGCTCTCGCTGGTCAGGCTGCAGCAGCTGACCAGCACCGATCGTCCGGCACTCCCCCGTGAGATGAACCCAGTACCTCAGTTGAAAATGCAGAAATCACCGGTCTTCTGTGTCGCTCGCGCTGGGAGTTGGAGACTGGAGCTGTTCCTATTCGGCCATCTTGCTCCGCCCCCCGTACATTCTTAATTTTAATAGACATTGCAAAATTGCTTTTTGTAGAGGTTACAAATCTACATAGAGGTTAACGAGTAACCGTTAACTGATCTATATTCCTGTGAACAATGTATTAAAATGCCTTTGTTCTTACACCTTCACCAAAACATTGTGTTAAGATTAATAATAGCTAACATTTGTGAATGCTTACTATGTGTCGAGCTGTTTCTTCATTTTTTTTTTTTTTTTTTTTTTTGAGACGGAGTCTCGCTCTGTCGCCCAGGCTGGAGTGCAGTGGCCGGATCTCAGCTCACTGCAAGCTCCGCCTCCCGGGTTCCCGCCATTCTCCTGCCTCAGCCTCCTGAGTAGCTGGGACTACAGGCGCCGCCACCTCGCCCGGCTAATTTTTTGTATTTTTAGTAGAGACGGGGTTTCACCGTGGTCTCGATCTCCTGACCTTGTGATCCGCCCGCCTCGGCCTCCCAAAGTGCTGGGATTACAGGCTTGAGCCACCGCGCCCGGCTGTTTCTTCATTTTAATGCTCCTTACATGTAACAATTAATTTACTCATCAAAACAATCTCATGAGGAAAATAGTGTAAGATTCCCTTTTTTTGGAGGCAGAAACTGAAGCATACAAAGTTAAGTAACATATGTCAAACTTTTTGCTGTTACTACTCTGAGAATTGAAAAATAATATATGATTTTATTTGATTAATCATTTATGTTTAGGGGCCATTTGTATTTCAGTAGCAATTGGTAGCACCACCTCCACCTTCTGCAGTAATTCCCTCCCCGCAGTCCATGCAGTGTTCAGCCTGTGGTGACTGCCTGGATTCCTTGTCCTTTAAGGATAGTCCAGAATAGAAAGCAAATAACGTTTATTATGCCTCTCTTTTAATATTTTAAACAGATATTAGAATATGTTTATGAGTCTCTCCCCTTTCTTTTTAGTTCAACACGAGATGAGACACATGTGAATACTGGGTCATCATCTGAAGTGGTGCATTTGGATGATGATTTTTCTGAAGAAGAGGAAGAGGATGAGGATAAGATTGAGGATGAGGATGCTACTGAAGAGAGACCCTCCGAGGCTTCAGAACCTATTGAAGAGTTACATTCCAGACCTCATAAATCTCAGGAAGGCACACAGGAGGTTTCAGTTCGACCATCAGTTATTCAAAAACTGGAGAAGGGACAGCAGCAGCCCTTGGAGTTTGTTCATAAAATTGGGGCCGGTGTGAAAAAATGTAATCTAGTAGATATTGGTCAGGCTACAAATAATGGAAGCAACTTGGTACGCCCGCCAGTGATTTATAATGCTCCTGCTAGTTGTTTATCTGAAAGCTCTAATGATAGACCAGTTACAACTAATACAACTGGTTTACCGGCAGCAGCTCATTTGGATTCAGTTAGCAAATATGACCCAAACAAAGTTGACAAATACCTTGAACAGCCAGACGGGGCCTCTAGAAATCCTGTGCCATCATCCCATGTAGAAACTTCTTCATTTTCACATCAGAAACCTAAAGAATCAAATAGGAAATATTTACGCATGAATTCAGATAAGTTGGTTTTGTGGAGAGATGTAAAATCTCAGGGTAAAACTTTGTCAGCTGGCTTGAAATTCCAGGAACGCATGGGTACTAAGGACTCCTTAAGAGTTAAATCTCCTTCCAAATTAGCAGTAAACCCGAATAAAACTGACATGCCTTTGAATAAAGGAATCTTTGAAGATACTATTCCAAAGCACCATGAGGAATTCTTTTCTAATATGGATTGTACCCAAGAAGAAAAGCACTTGGTTTTTAACAAGAAAGCCTTTTGGGAACAGAAGTGCTCAGTGAGTTCTGAAATGAAGTTTGATTGTAGCTCTCTTCAGTCAGCATCTGATCAGCCCCAAGAGACTGCACAAGACATAAATCTTTGGAAGGAGGAGCGAATTGACCAAGAAGATAACTATGAATCTAGAGGTTCAGAAATGAGTTTTGATTGCAGTTCCTCTTTTCATTCACTGACTGACCAATCTAAAGTGAGTGCCAAAGAAGTAAACCTTTCCAAGGAAGCATGTACTGATGTACAGTATAAGAATAATACATCTTACGTTTCTAAAAGAAGTTCTGATTGCGGTGACATTCTTCACTTGGTTACGAACCAATCCCAAATGACTGTTAAAGAAATAAGTCTTCAGAATGCAAGGCGTATTAGCCTGGTTGACCAAAGCTATGAATCTAGTGATTCTGAAACAAATTTTGATTGTGATGCTTCACCTCAGTCCACTAGTGACTACCCTCACCAATCTGTAAAAGAAGTAAGCCTTTCTAAGGAAGTGCACATTGGTTTGGTTGATAAGAACTATGGTTCCAGTAGTTCTGAAGTAAGTGCTGATTCTGTTTTCCCACTGCAGTCAGTGGTTGAGCGACCACCGGTGGTTGTCAGAGAAACAAAACTTCGGAAGAAGGCTCATTCTGGCTTGGTTGATAACTATGGATCGAGTTGTTCTGAAACAAGTTTTGATTGTGATGTTTCTCTTGAGTCAGTAGTTGATCATCCCCAGCTGACTGTCAAAGGAAGAAACCTGAAAGGTAGACAAGTCCACCTAAAACATAAGAAGCGTAAACCCAGTAGTGCTAAAGCACGTTTTGATTGTGATGTCTCACTCGGGACAGTTGCAGATGAATCCCAGAGGGCCGTTGAAAAGATAAATCTTCTAAAGGAGAAGAATGCTGACCTTATGGATGTGAACTATGAATCCCATGGTCTTGTAATGGGTTTTCACACCGGTGCTCAGTTAGTGGCTGACCAGCCTCAAGTAGCAGAAATAGAGCCTCAGAAAGTGGATGTTGACCTTGAGAATAAGAGTGTTCAGTCTAGCAGTTCTTCTCTAAGTTCTGATTCTCCGGCTTCTCTTTATCATTCAGCTCACGATGAGCCTCAAGAAGCTTTGGATGAAGTAAATCTTAAAGAGTTAAATATTGACATGGAAGTTAAGAGCTATGATTGCTCCAGCTCTGAGTTGACTTTTGATTCTGACCCGCCTCTTCTGTCAGTTTCTGAGCAGTCTCATCTGGATGCTGAAGGAAAAGAACGGCACATTGACCTGGAAGATGAGAGCTGTGAGTCAGATAGTTCTGAAATAACTTTTGATTCTGATATTCCTCTTTATTCAGTAATTGACCAACCTGAAGTAGCTGTTTATGAGGAAGAAACTGTTGATCTGGAAAGTAAAAGTAATGAATCTTGTGTTTCTGAAATAACTTTTGATTCTGATATTCCTCTTCATTCAGGAAATGATCACCCTGAAGTAGCTGTTAAAGAAGTAATTCAGAAAGAAGAGTACATTCACTTAGAAAGGAAGAATGATGAACCCAGTGGTTCTGAAATAAGTTTGGATTCCTATGCCCCTCGTCATTCAGTGACTAATTCTCCCGAAGTAGCTGTTAAAAAGCTAAATCCTCAAAAAGAAGACCAGGTACACTTAGAAAATAAGGAAAATGAACCTATTGATTCGGAAGTAAGTTTGGATTATAATACCATTTTTCATTCAGTGACTGGACATTCTGAAGATCCCATTAAAAAAATAAACCTTCACACAAAAGAGCACATGTACTTAGAAAATAAGAGTGGTTTTGAAACAAGTTTGGATTCTGATGTCCCTCTTCGGCCAGCGACTCACAAACCTCAAGTAATTGTCAAAGAAACATGGCTTCAAAGAGAAAAGCATGCTGAATTCCAAGGTGGAAGTGCTGAATTCAGTGGTTCAAAAACAAGTTTAGATTCTAGTGTCCCTCATTATTCAGTAACTGAATCTCAAGTAGCTGTTAACAAAATAAACAGAAAGAAGCAATATGTTCTAGAAAACTATGATAAATGTAGTGGTTCTGAAATAATTTTGGATTCTAATGTTCCACCTCAGTCAATGACTGACCAAACTCAGCTAGCTTTTTTGAAGGAAAAACATGTTAATCTGAGAGACAAAAACAGTAAATCAGGTGATTCTGAAATAACTTTTGATTCTGAACAACTTCAGGAAGCAGTTAAAAAAATAGACCAATGGAAGGAAGAGGTTATTGGCCTGAAAAATAAGATTAATGAACCTAGTACTTCTAAATTAATACATGATTCTGATGTTTCTGTCCAATCTGTGGCTGATCAACCCAAAGTAGCTATTAAACATGTAAACCTTGAGAATGAAAACCATATGTACTTGGAAGTTAAGAACAGCCAATATCGTTGTTCTGAAATGAATTTGGATTCTCGTTTCTTGGTTCAGTCAATAGTCAATCGACCTCAAATAACTATTTTGGAGCGGGACCACATTGAGCTAGAAGGTAAGCACAATCAGCGTTGTGGTTCTGAAATAAGTTTTGATTCTGATGACCCTCTTCAGTCAGTGGCTGACCAGCTGAGAGAAACCGTTAAAGAAATAAGCCTTTGGAAGGATGAAGAAGTTGACATGGAAGATAGCAGGAATGAAGCTAAGGGTTTTGAAATTATGTATGATTCTGCTGTTCTTCAGCCAGTGGCTGGCCAACCTGAAGGAGTAGTTAAGGAGGTCAGTCTTTGGAAAGAGCATGTTGACTTGGAAAATAAGATTGTCAAACCTACCAATACTAAAATAAATTTTGATTCTCATGATCCCCTTCTGTCTGTGACTAATAAAATTCAAGGGGTGAATAAAGAAAGAAATCTTTTGAGGGAGGAACGTGTTTGTCTGGATGATAAGGGCTATGTGCCCAGTGATTCTGGAATAATTTATGTTTCAAATATCCCTCCTCAGTCAGTGATAAAACAACCCCAAATTTTGCAAGAGGAGCATGCCAGTCTGGAAGATAAGAGCAGTATTTCTTACAGTCCTGAAGAAAGTTCTGATTCCAGTGACTCTTTCCAGGCAGCAGCAGATGAGCTTCAAAAATCTGCCAAAGAAATAAATCTTTGGAAGGAAGACCATATTTATCTGGAAGATAAGAGCTATAAATTAGGTGATTTTGATGTAAGTTATGCTTCTCATATTCCTGTTCAGTTTGTGACCGATCAGTCTTCTGTGCCTGTCAAAGAAATAAACGTGCAAAAGAAGAATCATAATAATCTAGCAAGTAAGAACTGTGAAGTCTGTGGTTCTAAAATAAAATGTGATTCTTGTGGTCGTCTTCAGTCAGAAGTTGACCAACCTCAAGTGTCTTACAAAGAGGCAGACCTTCAGAAGGAAGAGCATGTTGTCATGGAAGAAAAGACCGGTGGACCTAGTGATTCAGAAATGATGTATGATTCTGATGTTCCTTTTCAAATAGTGGTTAACCAGTTTCCAGGGTCAGTCAAAGAAACACATCTTCCAAAGGTGATACTTTTGGATCTGGTGCCCAGTGATAGTGATTATGAAGTAATTTCAGATGATATTCCCCTTCAGTTAGTGACTGACCCACCTCAGTTGACTGTCAAAGATATCAACTGTATAAATACAGAATGTATTGATATAGAAGATAAGAGCTGTGACTCTTTTGGTTCTGAAGTCAGGTGTAGTTGTAAAGCCTCTACTCCCTCAATGACCAACCAATGCAAAGAGACTTTCAAAATAATAAACCGGAAGAAAGACTATATTATTCTGGGAGAGCCAAGTTGTCAGTCTTGTGGTTCTGAAATGAGTTTTAATGTTGATGCCTCTGATCAGTCCATGACTTATGAGTCACAAGGACCTGATGAGAAAATAGCGAAATATATTGACTCAGAAGATAAGAGCTGTGGATATAATGGTTCTAAAGGAAAATTTAATTTGGGAGACACTTCTCATCGAACGACTCACCGACTGCAGAAAGCTCGCAAAGAAGCCAAGCTTCGGAAAGATCCAAGACATGCTGGCCTAAAAGGTAAGAGCTGTCAGTCTAGTGCTTCTGCAGTGGATTTTGGTGCCTCTTCCAAGTCAGCGCTCCATCGAAGGGCCGATAAAAAAAAACGTTCAAAGCTAAAACATAGAGATTTAGAAGATGTGAGCTGTGAACCGGATGGTTTTGAGATGAATTTTCAGTGTGTTCCCCCTCTTCTGTCTGATACTGATCAGCCTCAAGAAACTGTTAAGAAAAGACATCCTTGTAAGAAGGTGTCTTTTGACTTGAAAGAAAAGAACCGTGATTCCCAGTCAAGCTGTGTTCCCAAGGTTGATTCTGTAAGGAACCTGAAAAAAGCAAAGGGTGTCATAGAAGATAATACTGATGAACCAGTTCTTGAAGCCTTACCTCATGTACCTCCTTCATTTGTGGGGAAAACATGGTCTCAGATAATGAGAGAAGATGACATGAAAATTAATGCTCTTGTGAAGGAATTTAGGGAAGGTCGTTTCCACTGTTACTTTGATGATGACTGTGAGACCAAAAAAGTTTCTTTGAAGGGAAAAAAAAAGGTTACCTGGGCTGACTTGCAGGGTAAGGAGGACACTGCACCAACTCAAGCTCTGTCAGAAAGTGATGATATTGTCTGTGGTATTTCAGATATTGATGACTTGTCAGTGGCCTTAGAAAAACCATGCCATCGTCATCCTTCAGCAGAGAGGCCTCCTAAGCAAAAGTGGCGTGTGGCTTCTCAACGCCAGACAGCGAAAATCAGCCATAGTACTCAGACCAGTTGTAAGAATTACCCAGTGATGAAAAGAAAAATAATTAGACAAGAGGAAGACCCACCAAAAAGTAAGTGTTCACGTTTACAGGATGACAGAAAAACTAAAAAGAAAGTCAAAATTGGGACAGTTGAATTTCCTGCATCATGTACTAAAGTTTTGAAGCCCATGAAACCCAAAGCCTTAGTCTGTATTCTTTCTTCTTTAAATATTAAACTGAAGGAGGGTGAAGGCCTCCACTTCCCTAAAATGAGGCACCATAGTTGGGATAGTGATATTCAGTTTATATGCAAATATAAACGGAATATCTTTGATTATTATGAGCCCCTGATTAAGCAAATTGTAATTAATCCTCCCCTGAATGTCCTAGTACCAGAGTTTGAGAGGCGTAACTGGGTTAAAATTCATTTTAATAGGAGCAACCAAAACTCCAGTGCAGGAGATAATGATGCTGATGGACAAGGCTCTGCTTCAGCACCTTTAATGGCAGTGCCGGCAAGATACGGATTTAATTCACGTCAGGGAACCAGTGACCCTTCTCTGTTTCTGGAAGAATCAAAGATTCTGCATGCTCATGAGGTTCCAAAGAAAAGAAATTTCCAGCTAACATTTTTAAATCGTGATGTTGTCAGAATCTCTCCAAAATCAGTTAGAAATAAGTTTTTGGAAAGTAAAAGTAAAAAGAAAATTCATGGAAAGAAGGTGACAACCAGTAGTAATAAGTTAGGTTGTCCCAAAAAGGTTTATAAACCAATTATTCTCCAGCAAAAACCCAGAAAAGCTTCAGAGAAACAGTCAATTTGGATTCGGACCAAACCAAGTGATATAATTAGAAAGTATATTTCAAAATACTCTGTTTTTTTACGTCATAGATATCAGTCCAGGAGGGCTTTTCTTGGAATGTATCTGAAAAAGAAAAAATCTGTTGTCAGTAGGCTAAAGAAGGTGAAGAGAACAGCTAAAGTGCTTTTGAATTCCTCAGTTCCACCAGCTGGTGCTGAAGAGCTGTCGAGCGCTACGGCAAATCCTCCTGCAAAGCGACCTGTGCCTGTGCGGGCTTCTTGCCACATCACACGAAGGAAGAAGAGGAGTGATGAAAGCTACCATGGCCGAAAGAGAAGTCCTGCTGGACCTGTGAGAGCATATGATCTGAGAAGCTCATCTTGTTTACAACAATGTGGAAGAAGGATGACTCGGCTAGCAAACAAATTGAGAGGTAATGAGACAAAATAGAAGTTGTTTTTGTGTTCAGGCTAGTTGAGGATTCAGTACTTCAATTGAAATATATTTGGTACTTTGCACACACAGCTTTCCCAACTTTGGTGAGAAAACTAATCTTGAACTATTTTGCTATCAATATTATTTTTCACAATTTTTATATTCATTTAAAATTAGTGTTTAGAGTCCTTTCATTTTAAGATTCAAAGCAACCTTTGTCCAACATTTTCTGTAGAAGAACTTCATCTTAATTTATGTCACAAAGTAATTTAGCACCATATATAGAATTTTGTTCCTCAAATCATATCCCTCTTATTTTTTATGATTATCTCTCTCATCCCTGCAAATTTAACATTGTGAGAATGAATATAGCAAACTTATTACAAAGAAGGAACTATAATGAATTATGTCAGCTTTTGAATGGGGTTGACTTAAATGAATACAAACAAAATGTAGTTTGTCTTTCTTTTTAAAACATTCCAGAAAATGAGATTCCGTAATCTTTAATACAGTTTTTAAAAACTGGTGATTTTTTTTTTATGCCTAACACAAACTCCTCCTGCTTCATTTAAATTGGATCTGCAAGTCTCTAACTTTTATCATTTGGATGCATGCACACATACAGTCTCTATAAGTTTTTTGGGTTAGCCTTATTAGATCTTAAAAGGGAAAATAATTTTGCCCATGTGTTTAAGCATTCCCCCCCCTTTTTTTAACCACCTTTACTCCCTTCTACATGAAGAGTTGGTGGTTTAATATGAAAATCCAGGTTACTTTGTGGCCTTATCTCCTAAAAATATTTTAGGCATTACCATATTAGTTTTTATTTTTATTTTTATTTTTATTTATTATTATTATTTTTGAGACGGAGTCTCACTCCGTTGCCCAGGCTGGAGTGCAGTGGCCTGATCTCGGCTCACCGCAACCTCCGCCTCCTGGGTTCAAGTGATTCTCCTGCCTAAGCCTCCCAAGTAGCTGGGACTACAGGCGTGCGCCACCATGCCTGGCTAATTTTTGTATTTTTAGTAGAGGTGGGGGTTTTACTGTGTTGGCCAGGCTGGTCTCTAACTCCTGACCTTGTGATCCACCTGCCTTAGCCTCCCAAAGTGCTGGGATTACAGGCGTGAGCCACCGCACTCAGCTTACCATATCAGTTTTTAATAACTTGTACTGAAATTATTGGCTTGGTAATATTTGGGCAGGCCATTAATTCTCATTAGAAAATTACTTAATATTTCAAAGAATTGAATAAAACTGGTAATCTTTGTGGAGGCCCATTTTGCGAGTGGAAACCTGTATTTATACATTAGTTTGTCTTTAACTTGTTAACAGATTTTAACAGTTCACATAAAAGATGTTAACGAGATGCAGTTTGAGTCTGGGATACTCAGAATACATCCAGAACTTGCATTCAGGGACACCGATTGAGTTGGTACAGATGCATTCAGTTGTCGTTCATTCATGTTAAGCCAAGATCCTGGATCTTCTATCATTAAGGTTAAGGGGAAACATGAATTACAACTATATTGTCTGACTGCCGTATTTTCTTGAAACTAAGGTCAGTGTTAAACCATATCTTGATTTCAGAATTTAAAATGTGTTACCTTAGAAATAATGAAATATAGTGTAACAGTTGGTTTCTAAATGTGGTTTTATTTCAGGGGCCATTGTTTAACCTGTGTGTATGCTATAATGGAGTTCTTTTGTAATTTCTTTACTTCTAAATTTAAATAGTAATTATGTTTAAAAACAAATGTTTTTGTTGTTAGTTGCAAAGCAGCATATATCTCATTTCCTTCGACCTTGCCTCCTCATACACAAATATATTTTCATTTCTCTTCTTAAAAGATCACTGTGGGCCAGTAGTTTAAAATAATCCTCCAATTTTAATTTAGGAACAAAGCTTTATCCTAGTGACTAGGAAGTAAACAAACAGCTGATGTATAAAATATTCTATTTGTGGGTATTGGTGTCTTTTTTCCCTGTGGAATATACACATAGTTCCCTTAAATTTTATTAATAGACATTCTGTATTCTTTTGGTGTAAGTTTAAAAGCAAGAGATCAAATGAAAATATGTATTACGTACTTATGATGTGTTATATCTATTGTGATTACATCATGTGAGATAACAGTTCTTATAATTCAAGTAATTCAAATTTCAAGTTATACAAATGTTACCATTTTCACATTGGAAGCCCTTCTAAGTACCATTTTCATTGGGGGCAGGGAGAAGGTTTATATTTAAATTTTATATTACCAAACATAGAAGTACAGTGCTGTACTGATGGTTTTGTTTAAAGTTTTTGAAATGTTTACTAGTTCTTGTAATCATTATTTTAGACAAGCGTGAAAACTTGAAATTGTTGAAACTTATAATTTAAATTAAATTGGAAATTACTTTCAGAATTTGGTAGTATACAAGATGTGCCCCTTTGTCTAAATAAATGTTGGCTTAATTTGCAGATTAGATAAAACAATTGATGTTTTTGTGTATTCAAGAGTGCATTAAATTCTTTTAATAGTAAAAAGTCAAATTACAACCATAATGAGTATTTTATTAATCTTGTTCTTGTTCAGTATTTTGCATAGATTTTTATTGTAATTGTCCTGAGTTCTACAGTATGTGGACAGTATCGTGTGAAGTGTGTTTTTGCATTTGTGCATTTAAATTATTTATGTAACTAGGGCTCTGAGTAACACTTTTTTTTTTTGGTTGAAGAAAAGCTATATTTAAATATTCAAATAATTATATATTTCCATGTAAAACTAATGTGAAGACTAATGTATTTTTTATATTGCAATGTAAAAGCTAAACTTGTTTTTGATGTTATCAAGATAAAATTTATTAAACCTTGAAATTTGTCTCTGTTCTCTCTTCATGTTAGAAACTTTTTCTGGGAATACTCGAAGAATAAGAGAATAATGGCCTGAGAGATAGTAAATGAGAGAATGTAAATGTTGATGCCAGTGAGAAAATAGTTTAACCAAAGATATACAGATTATATTTGATGCAGTAGTTATTTCAAAGGATTAAAATTAAACCATTTATTTGGCTGGTAGAGTGGTGGATTAGCAGCTTTTCACTTTGTGTACCTGGATTGAAAGGGCCCGTGAACAAGACTTGAGTTCATGAGGCTGCATCTATATCACTGTTTGACACCTACTGGGAAGGGAGGACTTGGGAGCCTCCACTGCCACAGCATGTATTATAAAGGACAAGAAAACATGAGAAAGTGTATGTGGGTCAGTGAGGTAGGTGCCTTTGGCCCCAGTAGTACTGACTTCCAGAGTTTATTGGCCTAGATGTTATTGCCAGGATGAACAACATCGTAATATTTTTTTTCTTTCTTTCTTGAGGCGGAGCCTTTCTTCGTTGCCCAGGCTGGAGTGCAGTGGTGCAATTTCAGCTCACTGCAACCTCTGCCTTCCAGGTTCAAGTGATTCTCCTGCCTCAGCCTCCCGAGTAGCTGGAATTACATGCATGTGCCACCACACCCAGCTAATTTTTGTATTTTTTGTAGAGACTGGGTTTTACCATGTTGGCCAGGCTGGTCTCGACTCCAGACCTCAGTTTGAGACCACCTGCCTTGGCCTCCCAAAGTGCTGGGATTACAAGCATGAGCCACCACACCCGGCCTCTAATATTTATAATAAAAATCACGGCTGGGCGTGGTGGCTCACGTCTGTAATCCTAGCACTTTGGGAGGCCGAGGTGGGTGGATCACGAGGTCAGGAGATCAAGACCATCCTGGATAACATGGTGAAATGCCATCTCTACTAAATACAAAAAAGTAACCTGGCCTGGTGGCAGGTGCCTGTAGTCCCCACTACTCAGGAGGCTGAGGCAGGAGAATGGCATGAATCCGGGAGGTGGAGCTTGCAGTGAGCCGAGATCACGCCACTGCACTCCAGCCCGGGGGGCAGAGCGAGACTCCGTCTCAAAAAATAAATAAATAAATAAATGACTAGAGTGAAAATGTAAAATGGAGTCCATTTTCAGCAAAGGGCTTCTATGTAAAGAAAATATAGTTTGTTGTTGAATCTTTAAGTATAAACTTATAATTTTCTGTGTTTATAATTTATTACATGAATGTTAAATAAATTTATTTCCAGGTTTCCTTATTTTAAGGTTAAAAGGGGTGTGTGTGTGTGTGTGTGTGTGTGTGTGTGTGAATATCTTGGCCCTTACTGAGTGCCAGACATTGTTCTAAGTTTTTAATCTGTTATCTCATTTGATCTTCAAAGGACCATTATGAGTTAGATACTGTAATTTTCACGATATATTAGATGAGAAAATTGTGGCATATTGTAGTTTATAGTTAATCATTCCCACCCTCCAGTTCCAAGCCAGCACTAATCTAATTTCTGTCTTTGTAGTATAGCCTTTTCTGGATAGTTCATATGAATGGAGTAGTAAAATACGTGGCCTTTTGTGTTGGCTACTTTCATTTACCACGATGTTTTGTCGTCGTGTTGTAGCACAAAATTTGTTCCTTTTTATTGCTGAATAATACTTACAGTTCATTTTTAATGAAAATAATAACACAGCCCTGGTCTCCTGGTAGCAAATATGAGAAAACCACTAGGTTTGAGCCTAGCTGTTCCCTTTATCCCTCTTCTATGTGTTATCCTTGGTAACTCCCCAGACCCAAGACCAGACAGGACCATTGCCTTCTAGAGTTCTCTTATTCCATACCTGGATGTTTGTGCTTCCTCTCTTGGACTTTTTGTCCCTTTACTACCCTTCCTGGCATTCTTTTCACTGTTCTGTGAATTCTCATTTTCATTGTCAACACATTACCCTGTGTTCTCAGTGCTTTCATAGTGGATTGTTGGCAGGTAATTGGAATCTGAGAATTTTATCCAAGTTGCTCGTTATTCTAATCTCCATGAGCCACAGAGCCAGGAACTGCTTGATGGTGTACTGGTTGTGGCGAACACTCTTTTTTGAAAATTACTCTCTTACATAACCACAGCATGTATCATCAAAATCAGGAAATCAGCATTGATCTGATAAGACCATCTACTCCACAGACGTTGTTCAAGTTTGGGGGATTATTCCAGAATGTTCTCTCCTGGTCCAGGATTTGATCCAAGATTATCTACTGGCATGACTCTAATTTTCTTCAGTATGGAGCAGTTCCTCAGCCTTTCTTTGTATTTCATAGCATAACTTATTGAAGATAACTAGTTTTTTTTTGGTGGAAACTCAGTTTAATGTTTCTTCATAATCTGCTTTTCTAGGGGAGGAGCAGAAATTCTGTATTCTTAGTGAACTAGAGCCATGTGATGTCAATTTGAATAAATGTGATAGAAGATACCCAGTGTTGGTCCTTAGGGAAAAAGGTTTTCATAATCAGATAGAAGTAGGGGCTCTCACTGAGGTTGAGTTATCAACAAATAGTTACATTTTCTGGCAGTATTGACTGTGAATTTTATCTAATTATTTAACTCATAGATAAGACAATCATTTATTCATACATTTAACAAATATTACTTCTACCCCTACTACATGCTTACCCCTGTGTGGGTGCCAGGGATCCAGGCATCAACCAAACAGGTTGTTCACCCTTATGCACTGTGCATCAGGTTGCTCACCCTTATGCACTGATACGTGTGAGGGGGAATTTGAATAGTGGTAAGTCAGTGGGCTTGCAACATAATTCTTGTGCTTTCAAAAATCGTTCATAGACTCATATAGCTAACACTCACAGGATACTGCTCTTTGGCATTGACCAATTCCTCCACTTTCTGCCTTGAGACCCATTGCAAGCTGTTTCTGATCATTGTCTGGAAAGATTGTTTTCCTGTGTTTGTGTTATTTTGAAAAGGCTCTCTGTGTTGGTTTGGTGCACCAGGATAGTGTTATGTAGACTCACTTGCCACAGCAAAAAAAAAAAAAAAAAAATCCTAAGGAGAAGTTGGTATACTCATCAGATGTTAAGTTTTTGAGCTGAGATTTTGTCAGCTTTTTTGACCTGGAAAAATAGAAGGCTTACTATTTTTTTTTTTTTTTTGAGAGTTGTCACTGGTCACAGATAATTAAATAAGTAAAGTGAGTGGTGTTTATCCATTGAGCTAGACCTAGTTTACTAGCTGATTGACTACCTGAAAATCTGAGTTTGAATGTGGTTATTTCACTGTGTCAAATGGTAGCCTAGTAATTGATTATTAGTGCTGTTTTACACAGTGGCCTTCTTATGTCTAGGATATATTTAGGTGAGTGAGTGAGGTAGCTTTGATGCCTTAATAGAACCAGAGAAACCACTTGGCCATAATAACTGATAGTTTTCGGGTTTTCATACTGTGCTTACTACTTAACACATCTGTAACCTAGCAGAGCTGCAACGTTCCTCTTCTTTTTGTTCCTACAGAGAAAGGATCTCAAGTCTAACTTAGAATGTGGCATAACAATGTGTGACAGTCTTTTGAGGAACAAATCACAGTAATCCCAAATTGCCCAGGGTAATCGATAGCAACTGCCAGATTGCATTTGGAGCCAGGACATTTCTTTGGCTATACTGGATGATCATGTAAGATCTGGAAGAACATGAGGATGGTTATAAGTGGCTGGATAAAAACAAAATGAAAATATATGAGTTCCTGTTGCGCTAAAGATGTTGATGAGAATTATTCTGAAGAAAAATGGCCACTACATTTTAAGTGCTAATTTAAGAATGGCTGCTGCTGCTTAGAGATTGTTGAGTATACTGATTCTAAATTACGTAGTTTAAGTTGTGTAAATTTAAATTCTGGAGTAGGTTTTTTTTTTTAATACCATACCCATCATAAAACAGCTGTTTTCACTTGCCATAGGTGAAACTATGGGCAAACATTTATGTGCAGGTGTGTTGTAGCAACAGATCTTGTTAACAGTGTAAGTGCTTAAGGAATTTTTAGTACAGATTCTGTGAGTTAAAATTACAGTATGGAATGGTCATGAAGCCTGATTCCCTTCCTCAGCCCCACTGTCCAGTAGAAAAACAATCCTGATTTAGTCTTCAGTATGTAATCTATCTTCTTCTTGGACATACAGAAGGGTTTGTATTATATAGTATTTAGGGCTTAACATCTTGTGCCAAGTAATTTTGGTTTTCTTCTGAATCACAGTAAAACTATGTGGAAATCAATTCAAGAAAAATTTGCTTGATGCTAGTGCATGATGGTAAGTGGGGGCATTGGGAGTTCATCCTGAGTAAAGGAAGAGAGCCTGTTCCTTAAGCAGAGTCCATTCTGCCAGTGAATTGCCCACATCTCCAAATGAACATAATGCAGTTGGGTCGGGGAGAATGACACAGGAGGCTCAGCATCATTTCTGTCTCCTCACTTTTCTTGGCACCATATCCTAACACAAAGTTTTATTGAATATTTACCTAAAATTTCTCCCACATTGGTTATTTTCACTTCTGTGGTTTGACACTGTGATAACAGATGGAACAAACAAGAGCCTGGTCAAAACTTCAAACAAAAAATCTGGGGAACAAGCTGTCCACAGGGTCTTTGAAAAGCTCTGATACATTCCCGGGGATCTAAAAGGTTGCATAAATGTGCAAAGCTGTGGGCATGCCTGGGAAAGACCTGAGAGGGCCCTACTCTTTCACCTCTGGCTGATTGGAGTTTCTGTGCAAGTAGGAAGTGAAGGCTAAGGCAGAGTTCTAAGCTGCCTGAATGTTGAGGGCATGTCTTAACACACATACATACATCTAGAGCTTCTCAGCAAATAATGGAATATTTATTGGTTCACAGAATTTAAGGAAATGTCTGTCAAATCATTGGCTGACCACTAAGTTAACTGAGCAGAGACTTCAGTTGCTGTACAGTACAGGGAGTAAAGACTATTGAATTAGTCCCAGAAGGTCACTATGCTAACAAATAGCAGCAGCAGAAACAACAAAACAGCAATTACAACAAACCCTAAGGGTGGGGGAAATCTGATTTCCAGAGTTTCTACATTATATTATCTAAAATACTTAGTTTTCAATTAAAAATATTGAAATATGCAAAGAAATAGGAAAGTATGACCTATGCACAGGAAAAGAACTGTCAATAGAAACCATTCCTGAGAGGTCTTATTGTTGGACTTACAAATACTTTAAATGAGCTATTAAATATATGTATTATTTATAGGATAAATATAAAAATATTATAGACCAGGTGCAGTGACTCATGCCTATAATCCCAGCACTTTGGGAGGCTGAGATGGGTGGATTGCTTTGAGCCTAGAAGTTCAAGACCAGCCTGGGCAACATGGTGAAAGCCCATCATGCATGCCTGTGGTCCCAGCTACTCTGGTGGCTGAGGTGGGAGGATCGTTTGAGCCTAGGAAGTTGAGGCTTCAGTGAGCTGTGATTGCACCACTGCACTCCAACCTGCACAACAGAGTGGGATCCTGTCTCAAAAAATATTTTTAAATATTAATATATACATAAAAATAAAGTCTAAAGGAAACCATGTCTAAATAATTAAAATACGAGAACAATGCTTAACCAAATAGATAATATCAATAAAGAAAAACTGGAAAAAAGAACTAAATTATAAAGTTGGAAAACTTTTTTAAATATATTTCTTGATAAAAATGTGTAAACCTTGTCCTCTTCACTAGGTTATGTAGACTTCTTAAAGGTGTTAACAGTTATTGTGTACATTACATTTTTGTGTCGGTCAATATGCCTACTGTAATAAAAGGTTTTCCTTCTTTCCACCTAGCATCACTTGTGTATATATATTTATTGTGTATATATATTATATTTATTATGTGCCTGTCTTCCCTACTAACTTGATGAGAATGGGGCCTTCTTTACTCACCAATTTCTATCCAGCATGTGTGTATTAGTCCATTTTCACACTGCTATAAAGACACACTTGAGACTGGGTTGTTTATAAAGAAAAGAGATTTAATTGACTCACAGTTCTTCATGACTGGGGAGGCCCCAGGAAACTTACAATCATGGTGGAAGGGGAAGCAGGCACATCTTACATGGTGGCAGGTGAAAGAGCATGCAAGAGCAGGGAAAACTGCCGTATGAAATCATCGGATCTCGTCAGAACTCACTATCACAAGAACAGCATGGGGGAAACCACCCCCATGATCCAATCACCTCCCTCCCTTGACACGTGGGGAGTCGACACAATTCAAGATGAGATTTGGGTGGGGATACAGAGGCAAGCCGTATCAGTGTGATTCAATATCTGGATGATAGTAAGTTTTCAAAACATATATGTGCAATCAAGAAATTACAAAATAAACATGGTATAAAATATTAAAAATATGGTATAAAATATAAAAAATAGTACACCTGTATAGGGCTCTTAGCATAAATGGAACTTGCAGTTTAGACGTTGCTCTGGGTGAGAGTGAGTGATGAGTGAATGTGAAGGCTATGACATTACTGTATAATACTGTAGACTTTAAAAATACCCTACATTTAGCTACACTAAATTTATGTAAAAATATTTTTCTTTGATAATAACCTTAGCTTAGTGTAACATTTTTACTTTCTAAGCTTTTACATTTTTAAACCTTTTTTGATGTTATAATAACACTTATTAAATACTTTGTGTAGCTGTATAAAAATATTTTTTTATATTCATACTCTATAAGCTTTTTTCTATTTCCTTTTTTTTTTTTTTTAACTTTTAAACTATTTTAGTAAAAACTAAGACACAAACACATACATTAGCCTGGGCCTTCACAGGGTCAGGGTCATCAATATCACTGTCTGCCACCTCCACATCTTGTCCCAATGGAAGGTCTTCAGGGACAGTAACAAGCATGGAGCTGTCATCCCCTGTGATAAAAATGCCTTCTTCTCAAACACCTTCTAAAGAACCTGCCTGAGGCTGTTTTATAGTTAACCTTTTAACAAACAAAAGGAGCCAGGTGCAGTGGCTCAAGCCTATAATCCCAGCACTTTGGGAGGCTGAGGCGGGCAGAGCCCTTGAGGTCAGGAGTTTGAGACCAGCCTGGCTGACATGGTGAACTCCCGCCTCTACTAAAAATACAAAAATTAGCTGGGTGTGGTGGCGCGCACCTGTAATCCCAGCTACTCAGGAGGCTGAGGCAGGAGAATCTCTTGAACCCAGGAGGCAGAGGTTGCAGTGACCCAAGATCACGCCACTGCACTCCAGCCTGGGTGACAGAGTGAGACTACGTCTCGCCAAAAAAAAAAAAAAAAAAAGAAACAAAAATAACCTAAGTAAAAGGAGTATATTCTATTAAAATAACAATAAAAAGTATAGCACAATAAATACATGAACCAGTAGCATAGTTGCTTATTACCACTATCGGGTATTATGTACTGTACATAATTGTATGTGCTATAGTTTTATGTGACTGGCAGCACGATCGGTTTGTTTTACATGAGCATCATCACAAACACAAAATGTTATGTCGCATTACAACATTGAGGTGGCTATGACATCACTAGATGATAGGAATTTTTCAGCTCCATCATAATCTTACGGGACAACCATCATATATGCAGTCTCTTCTTGACCAAAACGTTGTTCTATGGCACATGACTGTATTATTAGATGTCAAAATTCCTGTAACCTCGGCACTAATTTCCTTATCTTGGAAGTGGGAAAGAATATTAATTAAACTGGCACTATGTGCAGTTTAACAATCGTATGGTCTCTAGATCAGGAATTCTTAGCCTCCCTGGCTGTCCCTACTGAGTATGATTGGTTGAACAATAGGTGTCCTCCTGTCCTTTGCAAGAAAGCACGCACAGAACTCCAAAAGTTATTGTCTTTACATGAGATTCCCAATGATAGACTCCCTGTGGGGTCGCTAGGGGAAGGGGCTCCACTATGGCACACTGGGTGATCTTGGACATATCCACATAGGCTGTGCAGGCAAAGGCTGGAACCACAGCTAACCTGAGTCTTGGCGGAAGCACCTTATTATTCTCCCAGCACATGACAGAATGTGAGGTCCATGATTAGTGGCTCCAAGGCCATCTCTCAGGAGTCTTTCATGCCTCCTGGGTTCTGGTGAGGTATGAAGTTTTCTGCCTTAGAATACAGCTGCAGACTCTAAAACTACCTACCTGCAGTTTAGAATGGGCTTCTCAGCAATGCGATGGCCCACAGCTCACATGGCAATCATCTGGCCCCCTTTGTTTTGGGTCATCCTTTTTGTTGTATGAGACAAGGATCACAGGGAGCTGGAACTTTTGGCTACCTTCTGTCTAGGTAAGTAATACATTGTCTAAGTCTAAAAAGGATTCGTGTGTCTCCTCTGATTGAATCTGTCCACCAGGCCTTGGTCTTGGCCCTGCTTGCTGCTCTGTGCTTTACGGGGCCCTGATCCCAGTGTGGGAGGCTTCTCAACCCAGACCTGGGGGGCCACTCTCTCACCTGGCTGCGTCTCCCCTCCTCTGTGGGATTAGCCCACAGAATTTTAAGTCCAGATCCTGGTTCTTTCTCCTAGGTAGCTTTTAATCTTCCATACTTTGTTGTAGGGGATGAGTTTTGTTTTGTTGTTTTTTCCCCTAATTTTCAAAGTTGGACAGAAGAAGGTCCTGAGATTCACGGAGGGCCATAGACTTGGTGTGGCAGCTGGCTTCTTTTTTCTTTATAATTGGCCTTGAAAAAAATTTATACATGTATAAAATTATGTATATAATTGACCTATATTAAAATTCAAATACCTAACACTGGGATTCTGGAAGGGTTAATTTCTATCATGCTACAACATGAATGAACCTTGAAATCATGATGCTCAGTGAAAGAAACCAGACCAAAAAGCAACATTTTGTATGATTGCATTTCTATGAATGGTTCAGAGCAGGCACATTCAAGACATGGAGCAGTGATTGCTAGGAAACAGTGAAAGGGGAGATGGACAGTGACTGCTAATGGGTTTTTTTGGGGGAGTAATAAAAATATTCTGGTATTAGATAGTGGTAATGGTTGTACAACTTGTGACTACATTAAAAATTACTTATTATACAGTTTAAAAGGGTGAATTTTGTATGTAAATGATGTCTGAGTTTTTTAAATTACATAAGATAAATTATAAACTTGGTGTATTAGTTTCCATGGCTGCTGTAACAAACAACCATCAACTTGGAACTTGTGGCGTAAAACAACAGAAATCTACCCTCTCACAATTCTGAGGCCAAATGTCTGAAATCAAGTTGTCGGCAGGCCTCTTTTCTACCTCTGGAAGCTCTATGAGAGAATCTGTTCCTTGCCTGACAGCTTTGGTGGCTGCCGGCATACCTTGGTCACATTACTCTAATCTGCCTCTGTCCTCACATTGCCTTCTCGTGTGTGTGTGTGTGTGTGTGTGTGTGTGTGTGTGTGTGTGTGTGTGTGTGTCCTCTCCCTCTGACTCTGTGGTGTCAATTCCCACACAGCTTTTGCTTCTTATTATGCAGAAGAGGGTTTGTTTCATTGAATTTCATTTAAAAATACTCTCTAATAACTTTCCATTTTAGTCAGTCTACCAAAAAAAAATGCAACAGAGATTTTACATATGGTTCTTTCTTCTATTTGTTCATAATAAAAAGCCAAGGCTGATGTTTGCACTGTCACACTGTGAAAGGCAAATCCATTGAGGAATAAAAAGCAATATGCATCTTTCTGCTGTTTTTTTTGTTTTGTTTTGTTTTGTTTTGTTTTGTTTTTTGAGACTGGGTCTCCCTCTGTCTCCCAGGCTGAAATGCAGTAGTGCCGTCATAGCTCACTGCAGCCTTCATCTACCAGGCTCAAGCAATCCTCCCACCTCAGCCTCCCGAGTAACTAGCACTAGGGGCGCCCACCAACATGCCTGGCTATTTTTTATTTTTGCTTTTTGTAGAGAAGGGGTCTCTTTATGATTCCCAGGTTCTTCCCGAACTCCTGGACGCAAGTGATCCTCCTGCCTTGGCCTCTCAAAGTGCTGGGATTTCAGGCATGAGTCACCGCATTCGGTCTGGTCAATTTTTAATTGTCTGTCTGCCTGTCTCATTAGAATGTAAGTTTCATGAAGATAAGAACTTTTTTCTGTTTTGGTTCCTGTTGTATTCCCATTGCGTACCAGAGTATCTAGAATAGAGTAGATACTTCATAAATAATTGTTGAATGAATGAATTAGTGACTTTAGGTTTATTACAGGTGCTGTAGCTAACAGTACAAATTGAGATCCTTAATGAGTACTTCAGTGGGTGCTGTTATTTAGAGGCCCATTGGTGGGGTGATGGTGAAGTAAGAAATATAAGTTAATGTTATTAGATTGGCTGGTAAGAAAAATCGATCACATGTGTCAGTTTAGGCCCTCCAGGAAGGAGACACTGGGATGAGTTAGACGTGCAACAGCTGTACTGTGACAGACACCTGTCAAAACTGCCTGGGAATTAGAAAGAAGGCGGAGCAAGAGGAGGCGGAGGAAGTCTTCAGATGCAGTGCAAGTCTGATGCCTATGTAAGGAGATGGGGGAAAGAAAGAGGGTTGTGTGGGAACAGCCACAGACAATAGTGCCTGTCTGAGAAAGTCTCAGCCAGCCCACCAGAAAGCTCTGGTATAAAGATTTCCCATAGATGAGTTCCAACCCGGGCAGCAATGGCTCAGTCGTTAGCTGGGGGCTATCCAGGAGGATCATGGACTGAGCCCAAATACTTCAGGTTCTTGAAGGGAGATCCACGAGGTGCACTTCGTGGTTACCACGGTCCTCCCATGCCATGCAGATCCACTTCTCCACACACAATTGGGGAGCAACTTTTTCAGGGTTTGCTACAGTGTTGCCTCTCAGCTTGGGTCTTGGCAGGTCATCTCACCAGCCAGCCAGATCTAGAAGCCTGGTTGCATTTTGGATGGCATTGTGTCTGGTATAACCAGAGGATCCCATGGTCATGGACCCACTACTCTACTTCCTTTGCTATCAAGTAGGTTGGACGCTATGTTGTGTGTGAGTTCATGCCTGCAGATTAGCTACTCTAAGCTCCCAGATCATGGTGCTGGCAAGAAAGGTGTAAGTAGGAAAGACAAGCCCTTACTTGAAGTAAGTGTTTATTCCTGAGAGAATAAATCATTGGTCCTTCCATAACATAAGAGGTCCAATGTAGTCAACTTGACCAGAAATGGCTAGTTGGTCCCCTCGAGGAACAGTGCCATCTCATGGGTTCAGTATTGGTCTCTATTGTTGGCAGATTAGACACTCAGTGGTAACAGTACCTAGATGAGCACTGGCAAGTAAATGCTGTTGTCTACACTGTTGGGTCCATATGTTTCCCCATCTTTGCCAGGGTAACTACTCCATTTGCATGCCATTCGTTTCAGTTGTATTTTATTTTATTTTTTGAGATGGAGTCTCACTTTGTTGCTCATGCTAGAGTGCAGTGGCCTGATCTTGGCTCACTGCAACCTCCGCCTCCAGGTTCAAGTGACTCTCCTGCCTCAGCTTCCTGATGAGCTGGGACTACAGGCATGCGCCACCACGCCTGGCTAACTTTTGTACTTTTAGTAGAGATGGGGTTTCACCATGTTAGTTAGACTGGTCTCGATCTCCTGACCTCAGATGATCTGCCCGCCTTGGCCTCTCAAAGTCCTGGGATTACAGGTGTGAGCCACCGCACCCAGCCCTTTCCAGTTCTTAAGTGATGGATAATGAAGACTGGCTAATGTCAGTTGGCTAAGCCATTTTATCTACTTGGTTGCTTATTGCCTCTTCTCTGGTACATGCTTTCTGGTGGGCATTAATGTGTGATACAACAATTTACACTTTGTGCTTATCTCCATATGTCCACCCACTTGTCCCTACTCCAGAATTCTTTACATCAGTCTCTCAGAATTTGCTTTCTAGGCTCTTGACCAGCCTCCCGGGCCATTAATTACTGCCTGTGATTCCATATGTATTCTTATGTCAGATCACCTCTCCTTCCACACAAAGTGAATGACCAAGTGTACCTGGTGAAGCTTCTGTCATTGGAAAGATTGTATCTCGCTACTGTTTTTCAAGGGCAGTCCTGAAGGGGACTGTAAAGCAGCCTCCATTTATTTTCAGCTTTTATCCACAAACAAAGCCAACACATTTATAAATGAAGCTCAGATTGTCTCTTCTGACTTCAGCTGGTCATGTGGGACCCTCTGTATGCCCAGTAGGTATAAGCTAAAGAAGGAGCATTGAAGTGGGAGCCTGCACTACCGCCTCAGGCAGGTCACAGTGCTACTTGTTCTGCCTGGGCTAATCCCAGGTGTACCCTTTTCTATCCTTATGGGGGACTTCTGCTGGGCAGTTTTCTACCACCACCTGGCCTCTACTCGTTGTCACCACTGCTATTAGCAAGCTACTCTCTGAGACTGCTTCTCCTTTAGTCAGCCCTGGACTATGGAAGAGGACCACTCCTGAATTCCTTAGTTATGTTGGTACTTCTCTAACCACTGCATTTCTGATGGCCTTTAGGTGTCTTCTAGGTTCTCCTATGAAGCATAATCCTCTGATTGGTTTTCTGGCCCTACATAATACATACATTCCAGCATGCCTATTTCCCTGCCTTGTCATTATTTCACCCCTACTTGATAGTAATTCATGCATTTCAAGTTCACTCAGTATGGGCCATCACTTTCTCCAGGTTTTTAAAACCACCCTTAGGCCAGGTGTGATGGCTCATACCTGTAATCCCAGCACTTTGGGAGGCCGAGACAGGTGGATCACTTGAGGTCAGGCGTTTGAGACCTGCCTGGCCAATATGGTGAAAATTAGCTGGACATGGTGGTGCATACCTGAAATCCCAGACACTCAGGAGGCTGAGGCAGGAAAATCTCTTGAACCCGGGAGGCAGAGATTGCAGTGAGTCGAGATTGCACCATTGCACTCCAGCCTGGGCAACTAAAGTGAAACTCCGTCTCAAAAAATAAAATAAAACCACCGTTTCAGTTAGTTTGTCCCATCCCCTTCCTAGGGTGTTAAATCCCGTGTTCTAAGAAAGTGCTCCTAAGTCAATAAACTCTTAAACAAACAGCAGTTGATCAGGCATACTCAAAATCCAATCCCATGGTTTCTGCTAGTATATCCTAGCTAATCCTTACAGCATCTGTCTTATCATTGCCAGTATGTGCCCAGTTGTTTTAGTTGAGATTTAACCCTAGTTATCAATCTGGCAGCCAGGTGAGAAGAGGGGTCAGCTTCTGAAGGGAAATCAGTTGTCTTGCAGAGGAGGGGTCTTTTCACATAGGGGAAATGCTAACTCAAATAGGGTCTCATGGAAGAATCACTAACTCTGAATACGGAGGGGTAGGGAACCTCAGCATGCTCTGAGAGCCAAAGTCTTTGAGGATTCATCCACGTCCCATGATTCAGGGTCCCATAGTTTCTAAACAAAGCCTCGATCTTAGCATAACAGACTTGCCTTGGCTGAGTATTAATTGTCTTTGAAGTTTGGCTACCCTGAATTTGCTCCACAGCTGTGTCTGTTCTCTCACTGCAGGAGATAAAGGCCTCTTTGTAAGCTGCCAGAGAGGTCCTTTGGCTCTCATACTTAGTTTTTAAATGTTTGTTAACTGCCTTCAATTTCTCATTATCCTATTGTATGGCATCAATACAAATTAATAACCAGCCAATTCCATTGTCCTTGTATGCATCATTCACCCTCAACTGCCTGAATTATCACACTGGCCAGAGAAGTTGCCTCTACCAGAATACTGTTCTGAGTCACCATTGGTAAAAGTTTAGCAAACAGACCCCTACATTTTGCCAGAGACTAGCCATGCCACCAGGGTATGGGGTCATCATTTCTAGCAAGGAAGTGAGTTACCTAATCCCCGAGGTCCATCTTGCTATCTGCTGTCTTGGACCACTCTCAGTTATCAATGGATTAAGTCTGGTTTCTCTAAGGGAGAGGACGCCAAACCCAAGTTGGCAATGCGAGAGATTCATGAAAGTGACCCTGTGAAATGTAAAAGGAAGAAGAAATAGGAATGGGTAGGTAAGGAGAAGAAGAAGAGAGGTAGATTAAGGAGGAAGAGCTAAATCTCAGGCAAGCCAATGGGGAGCTCTGGCATAAAGACTGCCAGGAGGTGAATTCCATGCTGGGCGAATGAGTAGCTTCTCATATATCGCCAGACTCAGTTACTGGCTTGGGACTGCTTGAGAAGAACGTAGCTTCAGCTCAAATGATGTGGCATATCCTGAAGGTAATATAGCTGGAGGCTGCCAGCTAATATACAGCTTCATGCTGACTGGCAAGTTCTTTCTTTCTTTTTCCTTTTTTATTTTACTTTAAGTTCTGGGATACATGTACCGAACATGCAGATTTGTTACATAGATATACACGTGCCATGGTGGTTTGTTGCACCTATCAACCTGTTGTCTAGGTTTTAAGCCCCGCATGAATTAGGTATTTGTCCTAATGGTCTCCCCCACCTTGCCCCCCACCCCCCGACAAGCCCCAGTATGTGATGTTCCCCTCCCTGTGTCCGTGTGTTCTCATTGTTCATCTCCCACTTATGAGTGAGAGGCAAGTTCTTTCTTGAAGGAAAATTCAAGTGGCACACATGAATGGCTGCCATACCACATCAGTTATTTATCTATAAACCCAGGTGTGGTAGGTTGATAATGACTCTCAAAGATATGTCCACTTCAGAATCACCAGAACCTGTGAATATTTGGAAAATGGGTCTTTGCAGATATGATTAAGTTGAGAACCTTGAGATGAGATGATCTTGATGGACCCTAAATGCTACAAGTGTTTTTACTAGAAAGAGGCAGAGGCAAAGGGGACACACACACACAAACACACACACACACACACACACACACACACACACACACACACACGCACGCACAAGAAGGCAATGTGAGGACAGAGGCAGAGATTGGAGTAATGTGACCAAGGAATGCCAGCAGCCACCAAAGCTGTCAGGCAAGGAATAGAATATCTCATAGAGCTTCCAGAGGGAGTGGAGCCCTGCCGACACCTTGATTTCAGACTTTTGGCCTCAGAACTATGAGAGAATATATTTCTGTTGTTTTAAGCCACAGGTTATACCTTTAGAGTTGTTTGTTACAGCAGCCATGGAAACTAATACACCAAGTTTATAAGTTATTTTATGTAATTTTTAAAGCTCAGACATCATTTACATAGCATTAAATTCATCACTTTAAAGTGTATAATTGATTTTTAGTGTAGTTACAAGTTGTACAACCATTACCACTATCTAATTCCAGAACATTTTCATCACCCCTAAAAGAAACTCCATCCCCCATAGCAATCCCTCAGCATCTCCTCTCACTCTGCTTCCTAGCAATCACGAATCCATGTTAAGTCTCTATGTATTTGCCTGTTCTGACCTTTCATATAAAGGCAATTGGCTGGGCGCGGTGGCTCACGCCTTTAATCCCAGCACTTTGGGAGGCTAGGCAGGTGGATCACCTGAGGTCAGGAGCTTGAGACCAGCCTGGCCAATGTGGTGAAACCCCGTCTCTAATAAAAATACAAAAATGGCCAGGCGTGGTGGTAGGCACCTCTAATCCCAGCTATTAGGGAGGCTGAGGCAAGAGAATTGCTTGAATCGGGGAGGCGGAGGTTGCAGTGAGCGGAAATTGCACCACTAACCTGAGCAACAGAGTGAGACTCCATCTCCATAGATAGATAGATAGATAGATAGATAGATAAATCAATAATGGCAATCATACAATATGTTGCTTTTTGGCCCAGTTTCTTTCATGTATCATTATGTTTTCAAAGTTCATCCATGAATGTTGTGGCATGAATCAGTACTTCATTCTTTTTCATGGTCAAATAATATTCCAATGTACAGCTATACCCCCTTTGGTTTGTCCATCAGTGATGGACTTTCGGGCATAATTTCTTGAAATCAAATTTCTATAGGTAAAAAATTTTTATTTGAACCATGTGTTACCCAGATGTCAATTTGAATCATTGTTCCTCTTAATATTTTGAATAAATCTCAATTCTGAATCTGGTAGAAAGTCCAAAATGCCCTCAATATATTTCCAGCAAGTCCAAGTTTGTTCTGCCTGTGAGCAGTAAATCAATCACTGTGACACGAGTTTTAGAAAAGAGAAAAGACTTATTTGCAAGGGCACTGATTGAAGAGACAGGAGAACAGCTCTTGAATGCACCTCCCCAAAGATAAGGCTTAGGGATGTTTACGCATCAGGGAAGTGGGTGGTCTAAGGTGTGGGGAAAGGTGATTGGTAGTGGGGAAAAATGAAGCAACAGGTTCATTCTGTGCAAATATAGCTGAAGTTCATGGCATTTTGGAGGACATATGTACAGAAAATGATGGTGCTACCATAATCTAAGGATGAAGTTTTTGGCCCTCTGATGTCAAAAAACCACCCCTCAGGCACTTGCACAGGCCCGATTCAAGGGCTGGTGGTCTCCACTAGTTTGAACCGGACAGGAGCTAGCCCAAGTTTCTGAAAAACAACTGAAGTGACCATTCCTATGGTGATCTATGAATGTTATCTCTAAAGTAGCCAGTGAAGGTTAAGTTTTGACGTCCAGTGGCAAGGCCTCCAGCTTCGTGGAAAAAGAAAACAAAAAAACAAAACAAAACAAAACAAAAACACCCAAAACACAAAAAGCAAGTGAACACAAGCAAGAAGGGCAGGCAGACCTGATCAAATTGACCTCTTGGTTTCCAATGTTTTTATAGATCCTTAAGTTGGGAGAGCAAGGAAGGCTTAAATTATCACAATCACCTCTGGTTCCTATAGTTTGCATTCACTGAATTCTTGTTGTTTGTTCTGAATATTGAGGCTGATTCTTTATCTTGGCATTGGAATGTTCCCAAACTTGGAACTCAGCTCCTTTCCTCTTCTCCTATATCAGTTTTGATTTTTGTTGCAAATGGCAAAAAACTGCCTCAAACTGGCTTGGGCAAAATAAGTACATGAGCATCTCGAGTAGCAGTTCTCAAGCTTTCTGAGCTCAGGATGTCTCACACTCTTCAAAATTACTAAGGATCCCAAAGAACTTTTGGGTTACATCTATTGTTATGTATTGCATTAGAAATTAAAACTAAGAAAGGTTTAACATTTTTACTCATTAATTCAATTAAAAACAGCAATAATAATCCTAGTATATGCTACCACAAATAACACATTTTAAATAAAAGAGAATTTTATTTTCCAAAACAAAAAATTAGTGTGAAGAGTGACATTGTTTGACATTTAAAAAATATTTTAGTGCTTAATTTAATAGAAGACTGCTGGATTCTTATATCTTCTTCTGCATTCAATCTGTTGTAAAATGTGGCTTCTAGATAACTATAAAGAAAATTTGGCTTCTTAGAGATATAAATTAGAATGAAGAAGGAGTATTTTAATAGCTTGTCAGATAATTATTGATCTTGTTCTTTGAAATTTCACCAAAATTTGATAAGTGGTAGTTTCTTAAAGATTAGTTGCAATGTGGAATATAAAACCATACCAGTGATTTTTTTTTTTTTTTTTTTTTTGAGAGGCAGTCTCGCTCTGCTGCCCAGGCTACAGTGCAGTGGTGCAATCTCGGCTCACTGCAACCTCCGCCTTCCAGGTTCAAGCAATTATCCTGCCTCAGCCTCCCAAGTAGCTGGGATTATGGGTGCTCGCCACCATGCCCAGCTAACTTTTGTCTTTTTAGTAGACACGGGGTTTCACCATTTTGGCCTGGCTGGTCTTGAACTCCTGACCTCACATGATCCACCTGCCTAGGCCTCCCAAAGTACTGGATTACAGGCATGAGCCACTGCACCTGGCCCATACCGGTGATCTTTTTATATTTTCTTACATTCAAATCCATTGCTCTAATTTGCACTTTGAACGGATCTTTTACCCATGCATGATTTTGTAACATTATGAATTAGTTGTCTGGAAAGTATTGTTTCCCTGAGTTATGTAGATCTTTCAAATGTTGGCACATTTCATTATACAATATCAAAAAAAGCACATTTGTTATATTATTACCAATTTAATCATAAAAGCCGTTAAGTATGGGTAAACTGTTATGTACTCAGTGTTGGATACAAGTTTTCCGAAATCTTAAGTGTTTACTTGAAAGCTAGCATTTTATCATTAGGAACAAAATTGTCAGCTGCTTTCTTTGAAGTTAAAGTCTCACTGTGTTCATTTTCAATAAAATGTCTGCCAAATACCCATATCTGAATTAGCATTGTGCCTGTCAGTTGTTCTTTCTAGTGAGATAGTGTTACATGAAAAAGCAGCTAGTTCAGCTCATGAATCAACTTCACAAATGCTTTCCTAGAGACAAAACTATTTTATTTTAGCATGCCGTAGAAGTTCCTTATGCATGTTTTCCATTTCATCTTACAGAATATTTTAAAATACATGTTCCCAACAGTTCAAATTTAAGAAAATTAACATTTTTTTTGTGTGCTTTATGCAGGGCAGTATTAAGTGAAACTGACCTTTTCCCCCTCCAGGAAGTACATGTTGGTAAAGAATAAGAGGACCACTAGCATGGTTTGGTGCCACTATATTAAAATGTACCGAGGGGCAGCAGTTTTCTTCACTATTGCCTTGTGATATCAATAGAAACGTTAACATGGTGAGAGGCAGAAGCAGAACCCCCAAATTATGTCTTAGTAATATTATAAAATTAATTTTTTGTCTCACGGACTCCCTGAAAGGGTCTTCCAGATTCCCAACAGTCCATGGGTCATCGTTTGGGAGCTGGTGACTTGCAGCATGCTGTTCTCGTAGGATTAAGCCTTCATCATCTCAGTCAAGGAACCCTGAGACAGGAGGCTGGGAGCTGCAAACATCACAATTTTGCATTGAAATTAGGCTTGGACAAAGAGTATTTAAATTGTTTGATCTACCAATTATCTGTTTATCATGTGACATGTTTACTTATGTACTTATATCACTTAGTTCGTACGGTTTATCTTATAAGTTAGAGCAACGAATTCATCAGTGGAATTTTATAAATATTTTATAGTTAGTAAGAAATAGTTTGATGAGATAAAAGGTAATCTTTCAGCTTGAAAAATGAAGTTATTCAGTTACTGTAGAACTCTAGATGTTCCAAGGACATAAGTCACCTATAAGAATAGAGAAAAAGGCAGAAATCAATGATAGTATTTCATACGGGGAAAGTGCATTTTCACATTCCAAAATTAATCATTATTGTATTGGAATCTAAAAGGAGAACATTTTCAATACGAATTCTGTTTCTATTACTTGCTATTGGAAATGGGTAACATTTATTGATAAGCAACTTTATAGAACACAGCAAGTTTTATATATATACACACACACACATATATACACATATATACACATATATATACACATATATATACATACACACACACATACACACATATATTTTTTTTGAGATGGAGTCTTGCTCTGTTGCCCAGGCTGGAGTGCAGTGGCATGATCTCAGCTCACTGCAACCTCTGCCTCCCAGGTTCAAGTGATTCTCCTGCCTCAGCCTCCTGAGTAGCTGGGATTACAGGTGCACGCCACCACGCCTGGCTGATTTTTTATTTTTAGTAGAGACGGGGTTTCACCATGTTGGTCAGGATGGTCTCAAACTCTTGATCTCGTGATCCACCTGCGTCGGCCTCCCAAAGTGCTGGGATTACAGGCGTGAGCCACCGCGCCTGGCCAAGTTCTATATTTTTTAAGGACACGTTTTGATTGAGGCCAGTTTCAGTTTAAGCAACAAGATTAAGAAGTTGTTATGTGAGTGGAGAGTTATACTAAAAGGTTTTTAAAATGGTCATGAGGATATGCAAAAAGAGAATTCCAGTGTGTCTTCAGGTGATAAGAAAGGACTCGCCTTACACATTAGTAGTAGCCAGTGAGAAAAAAATAGAAATCCATAGATACTACTGCTTTGAGAGAACCAAGATATGCAGTTGTCTTGCTATGAAGAATAATTGGGAGGTTTGATCAAATCTCTGCTAAGAAAAAGTGCTATGATCCTAATAACTTAAAAGCTTCTTGTCAGGGAAGTATCTGATGCAGTGACCTTCACCATGGTGACGCATCTCGCTTATTCAGATAACACTTTTTAAAAATAAATTGAGGATCTGTTCTATTCAAGGCACAGAATAATTGCTCTGAGAAAAAATTGTAAATACGTGTCAAACCTGCGTGTTAGAATTAACCAAAAGCTTAACAATAGTTTAGTAACGTGGTGATATGATACAAGAAAATGGAAACACGGCACAAGATTGGACGCACATATATACAGTCCTCCATCCCTTATTCATCTACTTTTATTCCGACTAACTTACACTTTATCCTTTCCTAGTCTTTCATCCTCTGAGAGAGTCCCAGGCATTACCCTCCTCCTTCCTTCTCTCTTCGTTCATTTATTCAGCAAATATGTATTGATCATTGCTTGTGTGCCAGGCTCCCTGTTAAGCACAAAGGATACAGCCATGCACAAGGCACATAGGTCCATTTGACACTTACAGTCTCGTTGAGAAGATAAAAATTAAACAAATAATGACATAACCAATACTTATAGTTGTGATAAGTCCTACCCAGGAAAAATAGAGAGGGCCACGAAAATGTAAAGCAGATCTGACCTAGACTTGTGGGTTTGGACTGAGATTCAGTCCTGTGTACAGGTCAGACAGCCAGAGTCATCAGGCCAGTAACTAATTGTGTAAGCCCAAGGGACTAGGGGACATATGAAGCTACAGTAGGGTGACCAGTCAGATTGAGGTGCTTCCAGGGCCATGGGACTATTAGTGCTAAAATTAGGGAGGTCCTGGGTAAACTGATATGAGTTGGCCACCTAGGACTGTATTCATCCCAGAAAATTTTCTATCCAGTGACAGGCTCTAAGCACCTTTGAAATTGATGAATTTTAAAGAGGCACCTAGTAATGATACAGAATTTTCCCACCTTGTCATATAAAGGGATGGGTTGTGAAATGTACGAACTGGATCACAGGAGGTGAGACCCAAGGGCAGGTCTCTGCCACTGCAGAACATTGTTCAATGTGGCACTGGAGATTCCTGGTGGCCCCAAGCCCATTCAGTCAGACTGCTTCATTTACAGAGGGAGCGGTGATTAAGTGACTTTACTGTGGTCAACATCACTAGTTGACAATAGAAGTGATGCAGATCTGGTTTCCCTGGAAACAGACTCTGAGATGGAGATTCTATTGCAAATGATTTATTAAGGCTTGTTCTCAGGAGTGAGGGAAGCAGGATTGGGCAGAGAAATTGAAATCTGATGCAGCCTTAGCCTGGAAACAAAAGCTGGAGGAATCTTCAGAGATGTGCAGATAGAGATGAGGGGGCTGAGCCCCCCAGTCATTGCATGCAGATTGACTCCTGGGGGAGGCATAACCTTTTGGCTGAGGTCCCTTTTAATCAGCTGAGGCCATGAGTACTTAAGTCTTGAGGAGAGGACCTGGGTGGCACACAATCTCACACACCAGGTCTTCCAATTTCAGGTCAATGTTTCCATTTTATCAAGCGTCGACATTTACCAAGATTTGCCCAGAGACATCTTTCAGCTCTTGATTTAACATATAGTTAAATAAATGCCCTGGCTTCAGAAAGATACCGTTCAATAATGTAAAATCATAAAGCTGTTAATAATGAATTAATCTGTAGATAAAAATGGGATATAATTACTGTATAATACTTTCACTGAAAAGACACTGATTATCTCAGGTGGAAGCTGACTTTTACAATATAAATTATGATGTGCCTGTGACTAAAGAACCAGATATTTCTAGAATGCCAGCATTTGCCAAGATAAAATATGAGATGACATTTCTCTGATAGCTTAGAAAGTATTTCATGGACCTCTGAGAAGTTTCAACACAAAGTTAACAGAGTTGATAAAATATATCTAAAGACATAATTTTCAAAGATTTACATTAATCAATTATTTTAAAAAACTGTCAATGAAGCCAAGATTTCAGACCTTGATTTAATAGACTTTGGGCTTTTCCTCAATATTAACATAGTGTTATGTAAAAGCATAACCAAAAGTCTACATTTCATCATATAAAATTAGGACTTTTGGGATTGAGTCGGTTATAAACAAAAAAAAATCACATTTTTGCCTTGAAATCTGATATGGTGAAATTGCAGAATAATAGCCTTCAACGCAGGTTACGTATTAGAATTGCCAGAGGAACATAAGAAAATGTTCAGACCCCACTCATTCTAGACATTTTGAGTTAGAATATTGATGTGGGTCCCAGAGTTTGGATTTTAGCCAAGCTCCCAAAATAATTCCCAAACAGCTAGCCAGGCACTAGTCTAGTGTCCTCATTTACTTTTGTGAACTGCTGGCATAGAGTACAGCTTCTTTTCCAGGGCCATGTTTTGTTGTAGTTGTCTTTTTAAAAACAGTGGTAAAATATGCATAACATAAAATTTACTGGCTGGGCGTGGTGGCTCATACCTATAATCCCAGCACTTTGGAGGCCGAGACAGGAGGGCTGCTTGAGCCCAAGGGCTTGAGACCAGCCTGGACAACATAGCAAAACTCTGTTTCTAAAGAAAATGAGCCGGGCATGGTGGTGCATGCCTGTGGTCCCAGCTACTCGGGAGGCTGAGGTGTGTGGGTTACGTAAGCCTGGAGGCTGGGGATCAAGGCTGCAGTGAGCCGTGATTGTGCCACTGCACTCCAGCCTGGGTGACAGAGCAAGACCCCATCTCAGCCCCCCGAAATCTATACATCTATACCATTTTAACCATTTTTAAGTGTACAGTTCAGTAGCATTAAGTACCTTCCGTACATAACTACATTGCTGCATAGCCATCACCACTATCCATCACCAAAACTTTATCATCTTCCCTAACTGAAAATTTGTACCCATTAAACAATCATTCTCCATTCTCTGCCTCTTCCCAGGATCTAGTAACCACCATTCTATTTTCTTTGTGAATTTGACTTTCTGAGTTTCCTTATATAAGTGGTACTATACAGCATTTGTCCCTTTGGGACTGGCTTATTTCACTTAACATAACATCCTTAAGGTTCATCTATGTTGTAGCATGTCTCAGAATTTCCTTCCTTCTTAAGGCTGAATACTATGCCTTCTCACCACATTGTAGATGGACACTTGTCTTGCCTCCACTTTTGGCTATTGTGAATAATACTGTTACGAACATAGAAATATAAATATCTGTTCAAGTCCCTGCTTTCATCTCTCTCGGATACATACCAGAAGTGGAGTTGCTTGATCAGATGATAATTCCATTTTTAATTTTTAAAGAAATCACCACAGCATTTCTCACAGCAGCTCCACCATTTTATCAACAACAATGCACAGGGTTCCAATTTCTCCATATCCTCACCAATGATAATTATTTTGTTTTTTAAAAAATAATAGCCATCCTAAATGGTATGACGTATCTCATCGTGGTTTTGATTTACATTTCTCGAATGATTAGCGATGTTGCACATCCTTTCTGTGTTTATTGGCCATTTGTATATCTTCTTTGGAGAAATATCTATTCAAATCCTTTGCTCATTTTAAAAAGCACGGTTTTTTTGTTGTTGTTGAGTTGCAGGGGTTCTTCATTTATTAGGGGTATTAACTCCTAGTCAGATATGTCAGTTGTGGATATTTTCTCTTATTCTGTGGGTTGCCTTTTAACTCTGTTAATAATGTCCTTTGATGCACAAAATTTTTATATGTACAGTCCAACTTAATCTGTTTTTTTGTTGTTGCCTGAATTTTTGTTATCATATCCAAGAAATCATTTCCAAAATCCATGACACAAAGTTTTCTTCTATGAGTTTTATAACTTTATCTCTTACATTTAAGTCTTTGATCTAGTTTGAGATAATTTTTATATATGGTCTAAAGTAAGAGCCCAACTTCATTTTTTAAAAAAATTTTTGCATGTGGATATCAGTTTTCCCAGCAGCATTTAGTTGAAAAGACTGTCTTTTCCCCACTGAATGATCTTGGCATCCCTGTTGAAAATCATTTGACTATATATGCAAAGGTTTATTCCTGGGATCTCTTTTCTATTCTATTGGTCTATATGTCTATCTTTATGCTAGTACCACACTGCTTTGCTTACTGTAGTTTTGTAGTAAGTTCTGAAATCAGAAAGTGTGAGATCTGAAACTTTGTTTTCATGTTAAAGATTTGTTTTGGCTATTTGTGACCTCTTGAAATTCCATAGATGTAACTGACTTAACAATTGCTTCTTTTAAAAATGATTTTAGATGAAGTATATTACATATAAAGAAACGTACAGGCCAGGCTCACACCTGTAGTCCCAGCACTTTGGGAGGCCAAGGCAGGCAGATTGTTTGAGCTCAGGAGTTTAAGACCAGCCTGGGCAACATGGCGAAACCCCATCTCTACAAATAAATACAAAAACTAGCCAGGCATAGTGGTGCATGCCTGTAGTCCCAGCTACTCAGGAGACTGAGATGACAGAATCACTTTTAGCTGGAGAGGCCGAGGCTGCAGTTAGCCATGATTGTGCCACTGCACTCTGACCAAGGTGACAGAGTAAGACCCGATCTCAAAAAAGGGGGAAAGGGAGACAGAGAGAGAGAAAAAGAAGTGAAAATGAATTATCAATCAATTATAACAAAGTAAATACCTGGGTAACTATCACTTGGTTCAATAAATAGAACATTGCCAGGACACCAGAAGCCCCTTTTGTCTCATCCCAATTTCCATTACTTTACCCCCCCAAAATTTGGCCTTCCAATGCTATAGTTTAGTTTTGCCTGTTTTTGAACTTTATTTTAATGGAATTGTACAGTTGTACTCTTTTTATTTCTGGCTTCTTTTGTACAGTTGTTTGTGGGAGTCATCTGTTTTTACGTATAGTTGTAGTTTCTTCATGTTTCATTCCTGCAAGATTTGATTATTCACAAACAGGCTTACCTTTAATTTTTAAAAGAGCTAAGAGGACTGGGAACCTGTTTTACTTATATCTCTCAGGAGTCACATATTTAACAGTATGCATACTATTTTGTCTTAGTCATTTGCAGACCAGCCAGAATCTGTAGGCTTTAAAAATGCATAAAGTTAGCTTGGACAGCTGGGAAAGACTCAGTAGTGCTCTGTAGAAGGAAGTCTAGGCAGTAGGCAACAAAGTGGTCTGGTAGTAGGTACTAGGCAGAAGTGCTATGTCAAGCTGGAAATGCAAACATTTAGGATCAAATGGACCTTCCAGTATCTTTTAAATCACAGCATATAGATAGATGACTGCCAATTTTGTATTTATGAACAATTGGTTCCAAATCCGATCAAGCAACAACTTGCTGGGAGTTAAAGGTACTTCTTACTTTATGAGGCACATTGAATTGAGACTATGTCGAAGAGTCCATGGTGCTGAAGTAATGCCAGTGAAATGACATGTGAATAGAATTCTACTTCCCATCCACGGCCCTAGCCTTTCTCTCAACTAATCTCTCCTCCCTTCCTCCTTCACTCCCTTCCCTAATTGCTTTCACATCTGCTGGAACTATTTTCAGAATTCGTTATTCAGGCCAATTCATTTTGACATAACTGGCAGGTTAATCATGTGACTGGTTAAATTAATCATGGGTTAGAAATCTGTCATTATGGTACCATATTGGAGCTATCATAACTCAAGTGTTATCTTTTGAACTAATTTTCCTCCCCCTTTCCTCAGCTTAACATCTAATTTCCATTTTAAAGGAGAGCTCCCTGAAACTGTCTTACTCACTGTTCTGATTTAATTCAATATCTTCATTGCTGACCTAATGAGAGTTGGAATGTTATTTCTTCTATTTTGGAAGGGACACACAAAATGGCTGGAATATGATTCAGAATTACAGAAGTTTCCACAGGGTGTACCTGTTTTACAGTAAATGCAATTATTGTAATACAAATTGTGCATATAAACTGTTCAGAGCATGATTGGGTCACAGGTATTCAGAGCTCAAAGGAACTCGGTTATAATTTAGCTAAGAGACTGGCCTGCTATAGAGTATAGTAATTTGGTCACATTGGAAAGTATTTTAGTAGCTATTTAGCAGCTACACTCTTTTTGTTGTTGTTGTTGTTGTTGTTGCTGTTGTTGTTGAGACAGGGTCTCACTCTGTTGCCCAGACTAGAGTGCAGTGGTATGATCTCGGCTTACTGCAACCTCTGCCTCCTGGGTTGAAATGATTCTCCTGCCTCAGCCTCCAGAGTAGCTGGTATTACAGGCGCATGCCACTACCGCCCAGCTGATTTTTGTATTTTTAGTAGAGATGGGATTTCACCATTTTGGTCAAGCTGATCTCTAGCTCCTGACCTCAAATGATCCACCCACCTCGGCTTCCCAAAGTGCTGGGATTATAGGCATGAGCCACAGCGCCCAGCCGCAGCTACACTCTAATATGAGAATAAAACAAAATGAAAAGGGATGGATATGTAATATACGGTTCTTGAAACTGGGATCTAGGTTTGTTCATCTTTGAATGCCTACTAAGTGTTTACCATATATATGGCTGAAGGCATTTCCTTTATTAACCTCCTTTATTTATCTGTCATCTACGTTTGTGGTATAATTTAAGAGATATTAAAAGGTCCATTTGCCCTCCAATTTTTGCCATTCCAGTTTGATATGAGACTTGAAATCCTCACCATGATAGCTGTTCCTCACCATGATAGCCATCCCATTCAATTAAGTCATCCTATTGAAGGTCCCCAGGACTATGCAAATATTAATACTTCTGCCAGGTACCTACTGTCATTCATCTCCCTCGTAAAACTGCTCACTATTTTAAAAAGACGGTGTCTCACTCTGTCATCCAGGTTGCAACCTCAAACTCCTGGGATCAAGAAATCCTCCTGCCTTAGCTCAGCCTCCCAAGTAACTGGAATTAAATGTGAGCCACCACACTTAGCTAATTAAAATTTTTTTTTTTTTTTTTTTTTTTTTTTTTTTTTTTTTAAGAGATAGGAGCTTGCTATGTTGCTTAGGCTGATCTCAAACTCCCGGCCTCAAGCAATCCTTCTGCCTCAGCCTCCTGAATAGCTGAAATTACGGGCATGAGCCACCATGACCCACACTCACTATTTTTGATGCTATTCTCACTTTACCCATTCCAACCTTCCTTACCTCCTTCCTGAGAATTTCCCTAACTCCTTAATATTTAACCAGTTAGTGGCTGTGGGAAAACAGCTTGCTGTATGGCAAGAGTGATGCCATCTTGAAGTGAAACCTCCATGATGATTGATGTTTGAAACCCACATATCAAAGTGTTCTTTAAACAATGCCTGTAGCATAGATAACCCCTCATAAAGATGTTTACCTAACCTTCCCAGTGGTCATGAATTTCACAAGGAAGTCTGAGGCATAACTAGCTGCACATGTTTTACCCTAAAATCTTGCTATACAAAGAGTACTTTCTGGAGGACGGGTGTGGGGATCCATTATCTTGTGGCCACCAGAGAAATGGCTTCTATTGGTAAGTCCCTATTAAATATTTCTTTCTGAGAAACTAGATTTGTCTGCTTCTTTCTTTGACCTCTCAGCACCCTTGGCCTTTGGGGGTAGGTTTGCATAGACTTGCTTACCTCGGAACAGTGGTTGTCTCTGCCTCTGTCATGGTCCCCACCAATCTTGAAGTAGGATTTAGTGAGTCTTTGCATTTCCGCAAATATAGTACATACCTGCTATAATGCAGGTATGTACAACCCCTTATCTCTACAGATAAGGGGTTCTCTGTGTTTCTCCCATCTGCTGGCTGAATACCATATTGTTACTGGACTTTCTGTCAGCCCTCATGGGCACTGCTCTTCTCTCATGGATCTGTGAGTAATAAAATGCTTGGGTTATTTCATGTGTTTTGGTATGCCCACTTCCTCTGTGTCCCACCTGACCAACACACCTGAACCCAACTCTCCTTATAGTCGGGGCTGTCCTAGAGAGTGGCTATCTGGGTAAGAATAAACTGGACACAGGTCAGACACAAGCTACAAGGGCATCTGTCAGTGTAAACAAGCTTCCTGTGAGAGGTACACGTGGTTACGGGTTGGAAATGTAGGCATTAGGCCAAAATAGATAAAGGAGTATTCTGTGAAGTGTATTGTAAATATCCACAACCAACTCCCTGGAGCCCTGTTAGGGGAGGGCTAGACTTTATAGCTACTCTCCTGGGAAAGATATTTTTCAAGACCAAATCCCATGAAAAGATCAAATGAGAGGAAAGTACTATTGGTACAGTGAGTAGGGGGTGTGGTCACAGCTGTGAGGGACACAGCAACATAGCTTTAGCCTGCTCTTGGCTTACTAACTGGCTCTCCCATGTGTCTGACACCATGTGGGAAGACCCCCTATTGCTGTGTGCTGCTGCCTGCTGTCTTAGTTGAGTGCTGCCAAAACTCCCCTCCCTGTGTTGGATGGGTCCTAGAAAGTCCAAGTCCTCCCTGGGAACCATAAATTGCCAACCTTAGTAGGGTAAGAGGGGTGACCATGGTCATTATCACTCCCCAGAATAGGAATTGCTGATCAGACTGAAATGGACTATATTCCAAGGCCATGAATGGCTCATTCTTATTCATTACTGGGAGGCAGAAGCAGGTGACATGGCTTGGATGTTTGTCCCCTCCAAATCTCATGTTGAAATGTAATCCCCAATGTTGGAAACGGGGCCTAGTGGGAGGTGTTGAATCATAGGAGCGGATCCCTCATAAATGGCTTAGGGTCATTCTCATGATAATGACTGAGTTCTTGAGATACCTGGTTGTTTAAAAGAGTGTGACACCTCCCCAATCCCCTTGTTCCCTCTCTTGCCATATGACATGTCTGCTCCTGCTTAGCCTTTTGCCACAATTGTAAGCTCCCTGAAACTTCACCTGAAGCTGAGCAGATGCTAGTATCATTCTTCTTGTATGGCCCATAGAACTGTGAGTCAATTAAACCTCTTTTCTTTATAAATTACCCAGTCTCAGGTACTTCTTTATAGCAATCCCAAATGGACTAAACAGAACATTGATAGCAAGAGTGGGGTGTTGCTATAAAGATGTTTGAAGATGTGGAAGTGGCCTTGGAACTGGGTAATGGGCAGAAGTTGTAGGAGTTTGGAGGGCTCAGAAGAAGATAGGAAGACAACAGAGAGTTTGAAACTTCTTAGAGACTGTGAGATGGTTGTGACCAATATGCTGATAGAAATACCAGCAGTGAAGGCCAGGCTGACCAGGTCTCAGATGGAAATGAGGAAGTTATTGGGAACTGAGTTAAGGTCACCTGTGTTATGCCCTAGCAAAGGGCTTGGCTGCATTGTGTCCATGTCCAAGTGTTACCAGAAAGGGGTCCTGATCCAGATCCCAAGAGGGTTCTTGGATCTGACGCGAGAAAGAATTCAGGGGGCTGGGTGCGGTGGCTCATGCCTGTCATCCCAGCACTTTGGGAGGCTGAGTCGCGTGGATCCCCTGAGGTCAGAAGTTTGAGACCAGACTGACCAACATGGTGAAACCCTATCTCTACTAAAAATACAAAAATTAGCCCAGTGTGGTGGCAAGCACCTGTATTCCCAGCTACTTGGGAGGCTGAGGCAGGAGAATTGCTTGAACTTGGGAGGCAGAGGTTGCAGTGAGCCGAGATCACACCATTGCACTCCACCGGCCTGGGCGACAGAGTGAGACTCCACCTCAAAAAAAAAAAAAAGAAAAAAGGCCAGATGCAGTGGCTCATGCCTGTAATCCCAGCACTTTGGGAGGCTGAGGCAGGCGGATCACCTGAGATCAGGAGTTTGAGACCAGCCTGGCCAACATGGTAAAGTCGCTGGAACCCGGGAGACAAAGGCTGCAGTGGGCCGAGATTGCGCCACTGCACTCCAGCCTGGGTGACAGAGCAAGACTTCATCTCAAAAAAGAAAGAAAGAAAGAATGTGCAAAGTGAAAACAAGTTTACTAAGAAAGTAAAGGAATAAAAGAATGGCTACTCCTCAGGCAGAGCAGCCCTGAGGGCTGCTGGTTGACCATTTTTATGGTTATTTCTTGATGATATGCTAAACAAGGGGTGGATTATTCATGCCTCTCCTTTTTAGACCATATAGGGTAACTTCTTGATGTTGCCAGGGCATTTGTAAACTGTCATGGCACTGGTAGGAGTGTAGCAGTGAGGACGACCAGAGTCACTCTTGTGGCCATCTTGGTTTTGCAGGGTTTTGGCCGGCTTCTTTACTGCAAACTGTTTTACCAGCAAGGTCTTTATGACTTGTATTTTATGCTGACCTCGTATCTCATCCTGTGATTTAGAATGCCTTAACCATCTGGGAATGCAGGCCAGTAGGTTTCAGCCTCATTTTACCACGCTCCTATTTAAGATGGAGTTGCTCTGGTTCACACGCCTCTGACACTAGGGGTTTGTGGAAGGTTGAACTTAAGAGTATCAGGTGGAAGAAACTGCTAAGCAGTAAAGCATTCAACATGTATCCTGGCTGCTATGAACAGCCTACAAACAGATATGAGAGCAAATAAATGACTTAAAGTTGGAACTTATGGTTAAAAGGGAAGCAGAGTGTAAGAATTTGGAAAAATCACAGTCTAGCCATGTGGCAGAGAAGGAAAAAGCATTTTCCGAAAGGAAAACAAGCAGGCTGTGGAGCAATTACTTGCTAGAGAGATTGGCATGACTGAAAGAGAACCAGGTGAAATATCCAAGATAATGGGAAAAAGGCCTCGAAGGCATTTTAGAAATCCCTAAGGCAGCCCCTCCCATCCAAGGCCCAGAAGCCTAGGAGCCAAGAAAGGTTTCGTGAGCCAGGCCTAGGGCTCCAATGTCCTGTGCAGCCTCAGGACACTGCTCCCCACATCTCCGCTGCTCCAGCTGTGGCTCAAAGGTCCCCAGATACAGCTTTGCGCTGTTGCTGCGGAGAGTGCAAGCTTTAAGGCTTGGCAGCTTCCACACGGTGTTAAGCCTTCAGGTGCTCAGAATGCAAGAGTGAAGGCGGCTTGGCAGTGTCCACCTAGATTTCAGAGGATGTGTGGGAAAGTCTGTGTGCCCAAGCAGAAGCCTGCCACGGGGGCAGAACCCCCACAGAGAACCTTTACTAGGTGAGTACCTAGGGGAAATGTGGGGTTGGAGCCCCTAAACGGTCCCCACCAGGACACTGCTTAGCACAGCTGTGGGAAGGGGGCTGCTATCCTCCAGACCCAAGAGCGGTACAGCCACCAGCAGCCTGCATTCTTAGTGTGGACAAGCTGCAGGCAATCAACTCCAGCCTACGAGAGCAGCCATGGGGCTAGCACTCTACAAAGGCCTTGTAAGTCGACCCCTTGCATCAGTGTGCCCAGGACATGGGACATGGAGTCAAAGGAGATGATTTTTGAGTTTTAAAATGTAATGCCTATCCCCCTGGGTTTCAGAATTGTGTAGGAATTGTAGCCCCTTTCTTCTGGCCAATTTCTCCTTTTTGGAATGGTGATGTTTACTCAGTGCCTGTGCCACCGCTGTGTCTTGGAAGTAAATAACTTGTTTTGATTTCACAGGCTCATAGGTGTAAGGAACTTGACTTGCATCTCAGATGAGACTTCGGGTTTTTGATTGAGTTGATGCTGGAATGAGCTAAGACTTTGGGGGATTATTGGGAAGGGATGATTGTATTTTGCAGTGTAAGGAGGACATAACATTTGAGGGGCCAGGGATGAAATGATGTGGTTTGGATGTTTGTCTGCTCCAAGTCTCATGTTGAGATGTAATCCCCAGTGTTGGAGGTGAGGCCTAATGTGAGGTGTTAAATCATAGGGGTGGGTGCCTCATTAATGGTTTAGTTCCTTTCCTGTGGTAATGAATGAGTTCTCGCTCTGAGTACATGTGAGATGTGGTTGTTTAAAAGAGGATGGCACCTCCCCCATCTCTCTCGTTCCCTCTCTTCCCATGTGATGTGCCCACTCCCCATTTGCCTTCTGCTGTAAATGTAAGCTCCCTTACCCCTTACCAAAGTGAAGCAGATGCCAGTGCCATGCTTCCTGTCCAGCCTGCAGAACTATGAGCCAATTAAACCTCCTTTCTTTATAAATTACTCAGCCTAGTGTTTCTTTATAGCAAAGCAAAAACGCAGCAACGCAGGGAGTAACCTCCACCAAGGGCCTGTCAGGTAGATACTGGGCCAGTGCATAGCTTAGCAGAATACAAGTGAAACTCATTTTTATTACATTGTGGAGTAAGGTTTTTGGACCATTCTTTTAAAGTGTCAAGGGAGGCAATAACCTATGTTGTGTCAAAATTGTGAAATACAAAGATTGCTTTTCTTGGTGAAGTACACTAAGGGTCACACTTTACCAAATAACAATTGTATCATTGCCCAGGATCCTGTGGGGAAAATTTCACTTTAAAAAGAGAGGTTTTTGTCTAAGACAGGAATAGAAGCAGAACTGGTCAGCTACTATTGAACAACTCTACCTACAGTCTTAGAAGTGCAATTTGCCTGCATCCTTCTACAGACCCCTCTCACCCCACTGCCCTTCTGAAATACCTCCAATCTGTAAAGCATGTGTCCTATCAGCTGTGACTGCCCAGCACCACTCTTTCACCCGACTTGCTCCCCATGGGAACTCACCAGTGCCATTCCCAAATGAAAATTTATTTTTATTTTTATTTTTTTTTGAGACAGAGTCTCGCTTAGTCGCCCAGGCTGGAGTGCAATGGCGCGATCTCGGCTCACTGCAAGCTCCGCCTCCCGGGTTCACGCCATTCTCCTGCCTCAGCCTCCCGAGTAGCTGGGACTACAGGCGCCCGCCGCCGCACCCGGCTAATTTTTTGCATTTTTAGTAGAGACGGGGTTTCACCGTGTTAGCCACGATGGTCTCGATCTCCTGACCTCGTGATCCGCCCGCCTCGGCCTCCCAAAGTGCTGGGATTACAGGCGTGAGCCACCGCGCCCGGCCCCAAATGAAAATTACTTTCTTATTTAGGATAAAGAGGAAAGAAATGAAGAAAAATGGTTTTTAAAACCAGTCTCGGCCGGGCGCGGTGGCTCAAGCCTGTAATCCCAGCACTTTGGGAGGCCGAGACGGGCGGATCACGAGGTCAGGAGATCGAGACCATCCTGGCTGACACTGTGAAACCCCGTCTCTACTAAAAACTACAAAAAACTAGCCGGGCGAGGTGGCGGGCGCCTGTAGTCCCAGCTACTCGGGAGGCTGAGGCAGGAGAATGGCGTGAACCCGGGAGGCGGAGCTTGCAGTGAGCTGAGATCCGGCCACTGCACTCCAGCCTGGGTGGCAGAGCGAGACTCCGTCTCAAAAAAAAAAAAAAAAAAAAACCAGTCTCAAAATTTAGCAGAAAGAGTAGATTCGGAGGAAGAAAGATCTAATCTACGGGCTCTGTCTTAATGATGGGTCTCTGCACCCCTCCATACTCTCACTGCTCTCCCAGTCCAGAGAGGCTGGCAGTGGCTAATAAGTGCCTTTGGGGGATCCAGGAGAAAGGGGGCCAGCAGGAAGGATGAGTTAAGAAATGTGTGAAGTCCTTAGAACAGTGCCTGGCACATAGTAAGCACAGTATGTTAGCTGCTTTCATCATCAGGGTTATTATTGCTGGTCTTATTCTTACTAGGAAATGGGGGATAAGTCTTATTTCTTCTCAATACTCTGGGATGTTCTGGAAATGCCAATGGAGGAGACCCCAGAATGTCTCATTTCAGGTAGGTTCACAGGGTCCTCAGGTGCCCCTGATGTTCTCCATCAGCAAGGCAGGGCCTCAGGTGGTTTCTGTTTTCTCCAGATAGGCCGTTACAGCTCTCTTGCAGCATCTGTGGCACTGGCATCACCTGCAATGTGCTCTGTGACAGCGTGATCCCAGTTAGCAGGTGCAGCACCCATCACAGCAGCCACTTCCATCCACTACTGCTCATATTGCCTTTGTCATTTCTGTTGAGATGGCAAAGGGTGGTCTCATCGCCATCAGATGGCTCTTCGTGGCTCATTAAAGCTCTTTTATAGGTTATATTCTCAGAGAACTAGAGATACATGGCCTTAGGTTTGGAGCAAAGACTTTTTTTGTGACATTGTGGACATTATGTGGTGCCTCTCTCCCCACAACCCACAAATCTTAACAGTTAAATCCCCAAACCACTAACGAACCTTCCTGAAAAATAGAAGTGCTGGTGGCTTTTTATGGGATAACATTTCTTCCATCATTATGCAGATTACATTTCTCACCTTCTTCCTTAGGAATGTCTTTACTGCATTCACAGCTTGTTTTATAATCTAAGTGGGAAAAATGACTGAGAATGAAACTCAATGATTATATGAAAGTATGAGCAGGAATGAAGTGACAGAATGTGACAAATGAAAGCGTACGTTAGAATAGGAGGCCGGGCTCGGTGGCTCAAGCCTGTAATCCCAGCACTTTGGGAGGCCGAGGCGGGCAGATCACGAGGTCAGGAGATCGAGACCATCCTGGCTAACACGGTGAAACCCCGTCTTTACTAAAAATACAAAAAATTAGCCAGGCGAGGTGGCGGGCGCCTGTAGTTCCAGCTACTCTGGAGGCTGAGGCAGGAGAATGGCGTGAACCCGGGAGGCGGAGCTTGCAGTGAGCGGAGATCCGGTCACTGCACTCCAGCCTGGGCCACAGAGCGAGACTCCTCAAAAAAAAAAAAAAAAAAAAAACCTCCAAAAAAACACAGATTTGTTAGTTCTACATCTTAAGGCCCACTGAAATTATCTCATAAAAATCATAGTCCGACAATATTAGATATTTTATGACAAAGTATGCCTCACGGTTTTTATCTCTCTGATCAGACATTAGAAGCCTGTGGGAGGCTGCTTCTCAAAGCCTGTGAATCTCCCTTTTGATTCCCAAGGAAACGCTTAATTCTGAAAAGCACGGTTCAAAATGAGTCTGGCCATTGAATATAAAGCACTATTGTGAATAAGTGATATTCTCTACTTCCTGGAGTCCTGAATAGAGTTCACTTTGGTCTCAAAATTTCTGCTACTGACAAGTCTGATTCCATATAAACTTTTTTTCAGTTGCTATGTCATCAGCACCATCATGCATTACAGGAAAAAATGTTTCTCTGCTCTCTACTTTGTCCACCTGCTTGAATTGATGTGGGCTTCAGAATTTGCCATGTTTGGTTGAAACAGTAGCTTACTAGAGGATTTGGGCCTTTGGATTGTAAATCAACGAAAGCACCAAAACCAGTAGTAATAAGACCAACATTTAGTAGAATGGTGTATAGCTGCACCTGAAAGGAATTTTTGTTTTGGGTGGAAGTTTAAGTTTGAACAGGCCCTGTATCTGATAAGCAGCTGCCTGGCCTGTGGGATAGTCTATGGTGAATGAGTTCCAGGACAAGAGTGCCCTACTGCTGGCCTCCAGCCCTTAGAGGATGGGGGTGAGATTGAAAATTTGTAAAGATAAGGCCAGACGCAGTGGCTCATGCCTGTGATCCCAGCACTTAGAGAGGCCGAGGCAGGCAGATTGCCTGAGGTCAGGAGTTTGAGACCAGCCTGGTCAACATGGTGAAACCCCATCTCTACTAAAAATACAAGAATTAGTTAGGCATGGTGGCACGTGTCTGTAATCTCAGCTACTCAGGAGGCTGAGGCAGGAGAATCACTTGAACCCAGGGGGTGGAGGCTGCAGTGAGTTGAGAACACACCACTGCACTCCAGCCTGGGCGACAGAGCAAGTCTCCATCTCAACAACAACAACTAAAAAAAAAAAAAGAAGAAGATGAAGAAAAGAAAATTTACAAAGATAAGCTAAGATCTAGGGGAAATTGGAAATTTATTTGGGGGTTTATTTGTTGAATTGGAATTTGAAAGGAGTTGTTTGCGATCATTATGTCTTTCAGTTAAACTGGATATCAGACACCTATCAGGGACATGAAAGTTCAAATTTCTTTTTCAAGAGCCAAGCAGTGTGTATTTTAAAGAGTGAAGTGTGTGTCTTGGTACTTATTATCTGTAATGTCTGTAACTCGTAGGGGAATTAGGAGTGTCCTGGCCTATGCTTGTAGTGTGGCCTTAGTGTATGTGGAGACCTATATGATTTTGATTTACATTTTGGGTGTGTGTGAGGCAAGAAATTCTGAGAGTTTTTTTTTTTTTTTTACCTTATGGGGACAATTTTTAGGTTATGGCCCAATAGCTTATAATAAATGTGAAGATAGGGCCATTTGTTGACCAGGGTATCCAGTGCTAAGGGGCCTGCCAGAAGTTTGGCCAAGTGTGTTGTTTCTGGGTCCTGTCCTTTATTAGGGACATCTTGGCTAAGGGATGAAGGCAGCAACATCCCACCAAGCTCCATCACATCTGAAGGTTGGCAGTGCCATCTGCATAGCCTACAAACTCCCATTATTTGTCACCCAGTTAATCCCAAAGGGCTTTCTATGTAGTCAGGGAGTCTGAGGATGGGGTGACCTCCTCTAGCAACCTGGCATCTTGCAAGGGACTGAGAACAAGGGAAGCTACTGCCTCCTGCAAGTGGAATATGCCAGAGGGCCCAGGTTTGGATCTATCTGGTCTTACAGAGGCCTTGGTAGCCATGCTGTGTTTGTGGGTGCTGTTTCCGTGACCCAAAGGATAATAGGCAGCTGAATATGGAGGGTCACAGGCTCAGGTTCTGTGAGAGCCTCTATTTCTAGGACACCCTAGTAGGTAGTTAGGCATTTGTTATTCTCATGGTATATAGAATGAGGCTGAGAAGGGCAGTCTTTTTGCATCAGAAACCCTGGGGCAACTAATGGCCATCATAAGTGGTCCAGAGATTCTAGGAAGCATGAGAAGAGATTGCCTAAGCCTATACAGTGAAGGAGTTATTTGAAGGCACTAACAGGAGTGCCTGTTGATTATCATTTGTAAGTATAATTTGCAAATGCAGTGTCTGTTGCCCCCATGACCTACAAAGGGATAAAAGACTTATATGTCCTTATTGAGTGTGGCAAGTTGATCTCCTTGAAAGAGGACGTTATCAATGTAACGTTTTACTTGTGCTCCTGGAGAAAGGTGGATGTCATCAAGATCTTATCTGAAACTATTGCGTGTGACAAAAAAGCTACTAGGGTACCCCATGGATAGCCTGAAAAGGCATATTGTGTCCCTTTGGAGGTAGAGGAAAACTGTAGCTGAGAGAGTGTTTAAATAAGTACTGAACAGAACCTCTTAGCCAATCTTTAATAGCAAACTATTTACCAGTTGTTGATTGGATAGAATCAGTAATCTTAATAACATTGGATATTGGGTCTAGGACCTTGATGGATGAGAGCACAGCATTAAGGTTACAGCAATCCATCACGAACTCTCCCACTACCTTTTTAAAGGTTTAAGAACAAAGTAAAATTGAGCTGTTGTATTAGTCTGTTTTCACACTGCTGTAAAGAACTCCCTAAGGTGGGTAATTTATAAAGGAAAGAGTTTTAATTGACTCACAGTTCCGCATGGCTGGGGAGGCCTCAGGAAACTTAGAATGATGGCAGAAGGCAAAGGAGAAGAAAGTGCCCTTTTCACAAGGCAGCAGGAGAGAGAAAGAGCACAGGGGAAACTGCTACTTTTAAACCATCAGATATGATGAGAAATCCTCACTCTCACTAGAACAACATGGGAGAAACTGTCCCCATGATCCAATCACTCATCACGTCCCTCCCTTGACGTGTGGGGATTACAATTCGAGATACAATTTGGGTAGGGACACAGAGCCAAATCATATTATTTTGTCCCTTGCCCCTCCCAAATCTCATGTCCTCTTCACATTTCAAAACCAATCATGCCTTCCCAACAGTCCCCCAAAGTCTTAACTCATTCCGCCATTAGCCCAAAATCGTAAATCCAGCATCTGAGACAAGGCAAGCCCCTTCCACCAATAAGCCTGTCAAATAAATAACAAGTTAGGTACTTCCAAGATACAATGGGAATACAGGCGTTGGGTAATTGTTCCCATTCCAAATGGGAGAAATTGGCCAAAATAAAGGGGCCCACAGCTTTATGCAAGTCCAAAAGCCAGTGGGGCAGTCATGAAATCTTAAGCTGTGAAATGATCTCCTTTGACTACATGTCTCACATCCAGGACATGCTGATGCAAGAGGTGGGCTTCCAAAGCCTTGGGCAGCTCTGCCCCTGTGGCTCTGCAGGGTACAGCCCCTGTGGCTGTTTTCATGGCTCATGTTGAGTGCCTGTGGCTTTTTAGGTGCATGGTGCAAGCTGTCAATGGATCTACAATTCTGGGGTCTGGAGGACAGTGGCCCTTTTCTCACAGTTCCACTAGGCAGTGCCCCAGTGGGGACTCTGTGTGGGGGCTTCAACCCCACATTTCCCTCTGCATTGCCCTAGTAGCATTCTCCATGAGGGTTCGGCCCCTGCAGCAGACTTCTGCATGGATATCCAGGCATTTCCATACATCCTCTGACTTCTAGGCGGAGGCTCCCAAAGCTCAACTTTTGTCTTCTGTGCACATGCCCAGTGCCACGCGGAAGCTGCTAAGGCTTGGAGCTTGCACCCTCTGAAGCAATGGCTCAATCAATGGCAAATGACTTGGCCCCTTTTAGCCACGGTTGAAGCTGGAGTGACTGTGATGTAGGGCACCAACTCTTAGGGCTACACAGAGCAGTGGTGCCCTGTGCCTGGCCCACAAAGCCATTTTTCCCTGCTACGCCTCTGAGCCTGTAACTGGGGAGGCTGCCGCAAAGATCTCTGACATGCCCTACAGACATTTTCCCCATTGTCTTGGCTATTAACTTTTGGCTCCTTGTTACTTATGCAAATTTCTGCAGCTAGCTTGAATTTCTCCCCAGAAAATGGGTTTCTTTTTTCCACCTCATCATCAGGCTGCAAATTTTTCTAAGTTTTATACTCTGCTTTCCTTTTAAATAAAAGTTCCAGTTTTAGATAATGTTTGTGAATGCATATGACTGAATGCTTTTAGAATCAGCCAGGGCACTTCTTGAACACTTTGCTGCTTAGAAATTTCTTCCACCAGATACCCTAAATCATCTCTCTCAAGTTCAAAGTATCACAGATCTCTAGGGCAGGGGTAAAATGCTGCCAGTCTCTTTGCTAAAGGATAGCATGAGTGACCTTTACTTCAGTTCCCAGTAAGTTCCTCATTTCCATCTGAGACCACCTCAGCCTGGACTTCATTGTCCATATCACTATCAGCAGTTTGGTCAAAATCATTCAACAAGTCTCTAGGAAGTTCCAAACTTTCCATATCTTCCTGCCTACTTTCTCTTCTTTTTTAATATATAAAGGATTTTTTTTTCTTCAACTTTTATTTTAAGTTCTAGGATACATGTACAGGATGTGCAGATTTGTTACATAGGTAGACATGTGCCACGGTGGTTTGCTGCACAGATCATCCCATCACCCAGGTATTAAGCCCAGTGTCCATGAGCTATTCTCCCCGATGCTCTCCCTCCCACTACCCCTTCATTTTCTTCTGAGCCCTCCAAACTGTTTCAACCTCTGCCTGTTACCCAGTTCCAAAGTCATTTCCACATTTTCAGGTTATCTTCATAGCAGTGCTCCTCTCCCGATACCAATTCTCTGTATTAGTCTGTTCTCACACTGCTATAAAGAACTGCCTGAGACTGGGTAATTTATAAAGGAAGGAGGTTTAATCGACTCACAGTTTTGCATGACTGGGGGCCTCAGGAAACTTAAAATCATGGTGAAAGGTGAAGGAGAAGGAAGTGCCCTCTTCACAAGACGGCAAGAGAGAGAGCGTACAGGGGAAACTGCCACTTTTAAACCATCAAATCTCATGAGAACTCCCTCACTATCAAAGAACAGCATGGGGGAAACCTCCCCCCTGATTCAATCACCTCCCACCAGGGATTACAATTCGAGAGGAGATTTGGGTAGGGACACAGAGCCAAACCATATCAGTTCTCAAATGTAGAAGTAATGCGGACCCTTTATTAACTGGGTTTTTAATATATATACATAATACATTTTAATCCTTGAAGGCCCAGTTTTAACTTATGTTGGGCATATTAACTATTTTAACTGGGGGTTCACAGTGTCACATTTTATCAAGGCAGTCTGTAACCACTAGAAACTTATTTTACTTTTAATTTATTGTATCAGAGTATATATGCCCAATATAGACAGCAATGGATACTGTGACTATGGGAAATTTAGGCAAGGCTACAGTTAAAGGGAGACATATCCATTTTTTTCTTTATATTATATTTAGTTACCTTCTCAAGATTATAGGGAAGCACAAAGTTTCAATTTCATGTGATTCCCAAGTATGACTATAATTTGAGCCCAGTGTTGATTAAATCCATGAAGTTTTGTCAACTGGTATATTTTAACAAATGCTAAAGTTAAGTTAAAACCTGTTTTATAGAGGCACAAAAGCCAACCAGACCTTTTAAAATCTTTTTGTTTTATAAATTCTTTAGTATATAAGTTTTGGATTTCCAACTGGGTCAAATTATGGAACTTTGTTTAGATTTAGTCATATATTATGATAGACAGATGATAGATATGAGGTATCTATTTATTATATTCCCTCCCTCCCTCCCTCCCTTCTTCCTTTCCTCTTTTCCTCTCTCCCTTCATCCCTTCCTTCTTCCTTTCCTTGTAGTGCCTGAGCCTCCAATTGTTTTCCCTCATTGCCAGTGAAGTGCCTTCCTGATACTTGACACTTTAAAAGTTTGGTTAAAAATCATACTCCTTAATGTAATAAAAACTAGAGCTGGGCTGGGCAACTCGTGCTTGTAATCCCAGGGAATCAGAAGGCTGATATGGGAGGCTTGCTTGGGCCTAGGAGTTGGAAGCTGCAGCAAGCTATGATCATGCCACTGTACTTTAGCCTGGGTGATAGAATGAGACCTCATCTCTTAAAATACACACACACACACACACACACTGTAACTATTTCTTCTAGTACATTATCACTTTGGTAGTAGTATAAGTGCAACAATACAGATATATTATGGGGGTAAATAGATTTATGCAGGCTTGCTGGGGCTAACCACTATTTTTGAACAAAAGTGTGATTTTATCGATTAAAAAAACTGGAGTTCGTAGTAGAGGAAACCCAGTTCTAATCTGCAGAAAATCAGCTGATGAAATTGATTCTGTTCTTGAAGGTGCTGGACACTCTGTATGGTTTATCCTTAAATGAGACTTACTGTATGAAGCTACTGTGGAACAGATTCCACAGTAGCAGGGACGAGGCAAGAATGAGGGAGCTGGTTGTAAAAATAATAATTTCCAATTTTTGTGGAAGTATCACATATGAAGGAACCAATTTAGACAGATACATAGAGATGAAGAAGTGCATTAAAATTTATTGTGATGAAATATTATTCCATGTTTCCCTTGTAGACAGATTTAATTTTTTAATCTCTAAGCAAATTTCCATACAAGTGAAGGATAAACCAAATTAGGTAAAACTACGTGAAATAAGCATTTTTCTTCCTCTTCATCTTTCTTTTTCTTCCCTTCCCCTTCCTCCTCATCTCACCATCCTCCTCCTCTTTTTCTCCTTGGATGATTTTATCCCATTTAGTTGAGTAAATTGCTGCTGCAGTTGATAATTAGAGTTAATATAGCCAAGAGTCAGGGTTTAGGTCAATACGCTTTGTGTATTCGGGTTTATAAAGCAAGCTTAAGAACTTTAAAATAGAGATTTAAGTTCTAGTTAGTTGTAAATGGACAATTTAAAGTGATTTATAAAAATTACCTTTCTTACTCAAGTAAAATGTAACTCTAACACTATAGCTATTTTTAGGTTCTAAAATGGTCTTGAGGGAAATTTATTCTGAGGCTGTAGGACTATCAAAAAGACGTGAAAGCTCTCTAGGATGTGAGAGAAGCAGCATGACAATTCCAAGTAGTAAAGTGAGCATGGCTCATTTTTGCAATAAGAAATGAAGTAAGGAAAGTATTTTGTTTTTAAAAAATGAAAGCTTTAATGTAAAAAATATCTGAGCCTTTCTGTGCTTCTTCCTACTTTAATATGACATGACCTATTTATGACCTTTCTGCATTATGTATCTTCATGGAACAGAAAACATCCTCAAGGATCCTCAGATGCTGCGGTAACCTTCAAGCAAATACAGCAGACAATACGTAATGTCTAACTGTGCAGTAGAGGGAGAAACCTCTCCAGGTTCCTTTCAACTTTGTTATTTGTTCACAGCAATTTAAAGGCCTTTCTTCTTTGCTGGTTGTCTAGGGACTACTCCTACTTAAAGAAGCATAAGTTTTTTTGTTTGTTTGTTTTTTTACATGGAGTCTTGCTTTGTTGCCCAGGCTAGAGTGCCGTGGTGCGATCTCTGCTCACTGCAACCTCTGCCTCTTGGGTTCAAGTGATTCTCCTGCCTCAGCCTCTCGAGTAGCTGGGATTACAGGTGCCCAACACCACACCCGGCTAATTTTTGTATTTTTAGTAGAGACGGTGTTTCACCATGTTGGTCAGGCTGGTCTCAAACTTCTGACTTCAAGTGATCTGCCCACCTCAGCCTCCCAATGTGCTGGGATTATAGGCGTGAGCCACTGGGCCCAGCACCTTCCCTCTAGTTCTTACCAGGCCCTCACCTTCTGTACCTGGACTACCATAACTCCCCCATCTAATTAGGCCCAGACACGAAGTCAGACATAACCTTTAAAAAATCTGATCACATCATTTTTTTGGTTTTAAAATCACCGACATCCAGTCTCATGTGTTTCTGGTAAAGGTCTAAATGTACACATATCTTTCAGAGAAAGGTGTTTGCCAATATTTATCAAGAATTTAGGCGCTACCCGGACATCGCTCAGGGTGCCGGCACCATGAAGATCTGGACTTCGGAGCACGTCTTTGACCACCCATGGGAAACTTACAACAGCTGCAATGCAGAAATACCCAAACCCTATGAACCCAAGTGTGGTTGGAGTTGATGTGTTGGACAGACATATAGATCCCTCTGGAAAGTTGCACAGCCACAGATTTCTCAGCACAGCGTGGGGACTGCCTTCCATTGTGAAGTCTCTTATTGGTGCAGCAAGAATGAAAACATATGTGCAAGAACATTCTGTAGTTGATCCTGTAGAGAAAACAATGGAACTTAAATCTACTAATACTTCATTTACAAACATGGTTTCAGTAGATGAGAGACTGATATACAAACCACATCCTCAGGATCCAGACAAAACTGTTTTGACTCAAGAAGCCATAATCACTGTGAAAGGCATTAGCCTCAGCAGTTACCTTGAAGGACTGATGGCAAGTATGATATCCTCAAATGCTAGTAAAGGCCGAGAAGCAATGGAATGGGTAATACATAAATTAAATGCTGAGATTGAAGAACTGACAGCCTCAGCAAGAGGAACCATAAGGACTCCAATGGCAGCAGCAGCGTTTGCAGAGAAGTGATCATGACAGTTGGTAGACAACATCGAGTACTCCAGGTCTCTCCAAGCTGACTATATATTTATTTGTTATTTAAAAAATACAACTATATTTTGGGGTTTTGTTTTTTGTTTTTTGTTTTTTTATAAGTAGGTGTAAGGCTATGTGACTTGATCTAAACAGATGCAGGGCCTCTAAATAAAAGGGATCATCTGAAATTAATGTTGTTTGAAATTACTATCTTGATTTTGAGGGTTCCAGTATTTCTGTGAAAACTGAACAAGAACTTCTTGGAAACTGGTATTGATATTCAGTCTCCTTAAGGTAGAATTTTCAAGCTTTTCATACATTGGAACTCCACCTGACTTTGGACCAACCCCAGAACAGAGCAGAGCCACCTCCTATAGACACCCATTGCCCTGCTGCTGTACACTTCAACAGCTTGCACAAGGGAGCTCACTTAAAAGGAGAAATTGTGTAGTTTTAAAATATATTTTGTGTTAAATACCTTACTCTGCTATAAACCACCATTAAAAACCAGTGTTTTGATTTGGTAGTTAAATATTTTTGGAGTGAAAAATTATCACTGAAGTAACATGACTCCAACAAAAGTATGGTTTCATTATAAAAGAGTACAGTATTGATTTGCCAAAGTTTTGTGACTTAGTAAAGGTATTAACTTCCTTGGATTTGTACTTTGTGATTTAGTATGCTGTGTCGTGGGCTGGTTATGTTAACCGAAAAAAATAAAGTAATTACCTGAGTTTTGCAGCGCTCTAACTTAAACAGAAGAACAGCTGTTCACATCTTTTAGCATTTCACATTTGCCTAACTTAAAAATTGCCATGTGTCAAAATCATGGTTTTGTAATTGCTAAGGCATATGTCAGGTTATTTGAATATAATTACTCTTTGAAGTAATTGTGACCACAAAACATCTTTTTTACATGAAGGAGCTGTACCTCATTTGAAATTACTCAAATGATGTCTTGCTCTGAGGCATAAACCCCAGGTACTTAGTGCTTTTAATAATATGGTACCACTGCAGGATTTGGGGGTGGTGGGGAAGAACAAAGATAATGGTAGGGGGAGGCTTGGCCTGAAACTAACCACTACGTGAATTGCACTGCAGGTGTTACTTATGGGAATTCCTTATTTGGGATGCCAGGATGGCAGCTGCAAACTGAAAAACAATCTAGTAAATGTACTTCGTTTTATATATTGTAGCAGGCAATTAACCACTAAATAATAGCTTTGACATTTGCAATTGTTGCATAGAGTATTTTTGTTAGAAGAAGATTAGCTCTTGCCTTTATTTTACAGTGCTTAGTGTGATAAACTTCGTCATGTTTCCTATCAAAGAGACCAGTTAATATATGTACATAAACCACAGAAATAGTATAACAAACTATTTTTAAATTATCGTTTTCCTACTTAAACATTGTTTAGCTTAAGACTTCTTAGGACATTTGTAAAAGCAGGTTAAATTTAATAAGGTTTCTGATTATTTTTTTGTAACCAGAGATAGTTTTTACAAGTGAAATAACATTTCAGCTAAATAAAATATCACTAAATAATTGATACTTGATGAAAATCTGCTTTGTACAATTTCTGCAAATTATCCTTGTTCCGAAAAAGATGTAATGCCCTAATGATAGAGATTTTAAAATCCTTATCCTTTGGTTTTTTTTTAAACTCTGACCTAATGATAAAACTCTATAAATTTTCATTTTCCAGTGCAGTTACCTTTTTAAACATAAATGCACAACAAATAAATTTAAGAGAACTAAACTGGAATAAGTGTTCATAAATGAAACCCTGGGACTATTTAATACTAAAGTTGATATGTGGATTAAGAGAAACTTTTATTAGTAAAAACTTTCTTTAAAAAAAAAAAAAAAGAATTTAGAAAACATGAAGTCCTTGCCCATGCCTATGTCCTGAATGATATTACCTAGGTTTTTTTCTAGGGTTTTTATGGTTTTAGGTCTAACATTTAAGTCCCTAATCCATCTTGAATTAATTTTTGTATAAGGAGTAAGGAAAGGATCCAGTTTCAGCTTTCTACATATGGCTAGCCAGTTTTCCCAGCATCATTTATTAAATAGGGAATTCTTTCCCCATTTCTTTTTATCAGGTTTGTCAAAGATCAGATGGTTGTAGATGTGTGGTGTTATTTCTGAGACCTCTGTTCTGTTCCATTGGTCTATATCTCTGTTTTGGTACCAGTACCATGCTGTTTTGGTTACTGTAGCCTTGTAGTATAGTTTGAAGTCAGGTAGCATGATGCTCCAGCTTTGTTCTTTTGGCTTAGGATTGTCTTGGCAATGCGGGGTCTTTTTTGGTTCCATATGAACTTTAAAGCAGTTTTTTCCAATTCTGTGAAGAAAGTCACTGGTAGCTTAATGGGGATGGCATTGAATGTATAAATTACCTTGGGCAGTATGGCCATTTTCACAGTATTGATTCTTCCTATCCATGAGCATGGTATGTTCTTGCATTTGTTTCATGTCTAAAACACCAAAAACAATGGCAACAAAAGCCAAAATTGACAAATGGGATCCAATTAAACTAAAGAGCTTCTGCACAGCAAAAGAAACTGCCATCAGAGTGAACAGGCAACCTACAGAATGGGAGAAAATTTTGCAATCTACTCATCTGACAAAGGGCTAATATCCAGAACTTATAAAGAACTCAATCAAATTTACAAGAAAAAACCAAACAACCCCATCAAAAAGTGGGCAAAGGATATGAACAGACAGTTCTCAAAAGAAGACATTCATACAGCCAACAGACACATGAAAAAATGCTCATCATCACTCACCATCAGAGAAATGCAAATCAAAACCACAATGAGATACTGTCTCACACTAGTTAGAATGGCAATCATTAAAAAATCAGGAAACAACAGGTGCTGGAGAGGATGTGGAGAAATAAGAACACTTTTACACTGTTGGTGGGACTGTAAACTAGTTCAACCATTGTAGAAAACAGTGTGGAGATTCCTCAAGGATCTAGAACTAGAAATACCATTTGACCCAGCCATCCCATTACTGGGTATATACCCAAAGGATTATAAGTCATGCTGCTATAAAGATACATACACACGTATGTTTATTGCGGCACTATTCACAATAGCAAAGACTTGGAATCAACTGAAATGTCCATCAATGACAGACTGGATTAAGAAAATGTGGCACATATACACCATGGAATACTATGCAGCCATAAAAAAAGGATGGGTTCGTGTCCTTTGTAGGGACATGGATGAAGCTGGAAACCATCATTCTCAGCAAACTATCGCAATAACAGAAAACCAAATACCGCATGTTCTCACTCACAGGTGGGGATTGAACAATGAGACCACTTGGACACAGGAAGGGGAACATCACACCAGGTCCTATTGTGGGGAGGAGCAGTGGGGAGGAATAGCATTAGGAGATATACCTAATGTAAATGACGGGTTAATGGGTGCAGCACACCAACATGGCACATGTATACATATGTAACAAACCTGCACATTGTGCACATGCACCCTAGAACTTAAAGTATAATAGAAAAAAAAAGGAATTTAGAAAAGAAAGCCAGGCCCAGTGACATGTGACTATAGTCCCAGGTACTTGGGAGGCTGGGGCAGGAGGATCACTTGTGGCCAGGAATTGGAGTCCAGCCTGAGTAACATGATGAGATCCCATCTCAAAAACAAAGCATAACAAAACAAAACAAAAAAACCCCTACTGGTTAAAAGGTATATATATTTGTGAGGCAGAATCTTACTATGTTGCCCAAGCTGGTCTCAAACTGCTGGGCACAAGGGATCCTCTTGACTTAGCCTCCCAAGTAGCTGGGATTACAGGCACATGCTACAGCACCAGTTTAGTTGTTCTACTTTTATTTATTTATTTAGTTTTATTTAAACTGATTTTATTTATTTATTTATTTATTTATTTATTGAGACAGGATCTTGCTCTGTTGCTCAAGCTGGAGTGCAGTAGCACGATCTTGGCTCTCCTCAACCTCCATCTCCAGAGTTCAAGGGATTCTCATGCCTCAGCCACCTGAGTAGCTGGGAATACAGGAGCACGCCATTGTACCTGGCTATTTTTTTTTTTTTAATTATTTTTAGTAGAGACGAGGTTTCACCATATTGCCCAGGCTGGTTTTGATTTCCTGGCCTCATGTGATCTGCCTTTGTCTGCCTCCCAAAGTGCTGGATTACAGGCATGAGCCACTGTGCCTGGCCCAGCAGTTCTACTTTTAAGCATCCATCCTCAGCAAGTAGTTGTAAGGAAAGTGTTATATATGAGAGATGTTTATTGCAGCCTTATTTAAGATAATGAAAAATTGGAGGGAAACCTAATGTACATATAGGGGAAGAGTTAAGTAGTCATTGTATATCTATTCAATGAAATATTTTGTAGCTACTAAAAATTCTATTTTATAGCATGGGAAAGTGTTTATGCTCTAATGCTAAGTAAATATATTAAAATATAAAACTGTGTTAAAATTCAAAATCACAACATACAGAAGAAGAGCTGAAGCCTTCATTTTTCTCCTCTCATCTCCATCACCCCACCCTCAGGTGAGATAGAGAAGTGGTCTAAATGGGAGGATAATACATCCTCATATTGCCTTCTACTACTGACAAAACCTAGTCTTTGAAATGCCCTAAGAAAATGATTTATTGTAATAGGAAAGAAATAAGTGTTTTCAATGCTTTGGTATTTCTATGATTTGTGTGTGTGTTTGTTTGTTTGTTTGTCTGTTTGACAGAGTCTTGCTCTGTCTTGCAGGCTTGAGTACAGTGGAACAGTCTCAGGTCCCTGCAACCTCTGCCTCCCAGGTTCAAGCGATTCTTCTGCCTCAGCCTCCCGAGTAGCTGGTATTACAGGCGCCTGCCACAATGCTGGCTAATTTTTGTAATTTTAGTAGAGACAGCGTTTCACTATGTTGGCTAGGCTGGTCTTGAACTCCTGACCTCAAGTAATCTGCCTGCCTCGACCTCCCAGAGTGCTGGGATTGCAGGCATGAGCCACTGTGTCTGGCCTAAAAATTATTATTTTTTAATCAACATGTAATAATTGTACATATTTATGGGGACAGTGTGATATTTTGATACACACTGTGTGTCATATTGATATATACAATATGTTATGATCAATTCAGGGTAATTAACGTATCCATCACCTCAAACATTTATCATTAATTTGTATTGGAAACCATTAAAAATCCTCTTCTAGCTGTTTAAAAATATACAATAAATTGTTAACTATATTCACCCTACAGTGTTACAGACTACTAGAACTTATTCCTCCTATCTAGCTGTAATATGGTATCCATTAACCAACCTCTTTTATCCTTCTTCCTAGCCTCTAGTAACCATTATTCTCCTCTATACTTAAATGAGCATAACTTTTTAAGGTCCTACATATGGACATATGGGTGAGAACAGCTTCTTTAGCTCTTGTATATGAGTGAGAACATGTGGTATTTGTCTGTCTGTGCCTGATTTATTTCCCTTAACAGAATGTCCTCCCAGCTCATTCATGTTGCTACAAATGATAGACTTTTATTCTTTTTATAGCTGAATAGTATTCCATTGTGTATATATACCATTTTTTAATCCATTTATCTGTTGATGGACACAGGTTGATTCCACATCTTATCTATTGTAAATGTTGTTGCAGTAAACATGAGGGTGCATATATCTCTTCAATATACTGATTTCCTTTTCTTTGGATAAATACCCAATAGTGGGATTGCTGGATCCTATGGTAGTTCTACTTTTAGTTTTTTAAGGAATCTCCATACTGCTTTCTGTAATGACTCTCGTAATTTAGGTTCCCACCAGTAGTGTAAAAAGTCTCCCAGTGAAGAAAAGCCTAGGACCAGGTGGCTTCATGCTGACTTCTACCAAATCTTTAAAGAAGAACTAACACCAATTTTTCTCAAACGATTCCAAAAAATTGAAGAGGAGGGAATTATTCTAAACCCCCTGTTCTATAAGATCAGCATTACTCTGATACCAAAACCAGACATGGACATGACAAAAAAAGAAAACAACTGCCCAGTATCCCTGATGAACATAGATGTAAAAATCCTCAACAAAATGCCAGCAAATGCAATCCAACAGCACATCAACAAGATAACACATGAGGATAAGTGGGATTTATCCCAGGGATGCAAGGATGGTTCAATATGTGCAAATCAATAAACATGATACCTCACATAAACAGAATTAAGGACAAAATCCACATGAGCATCTCAATAGACACAGCAAAAGCATTAGATAAAATTCAGCATCCTTCATGATAAAAGTCCTCAACAAACTGGGCATAGAAGGAATATACCTAAACATAATAAAGTCCATATATGAAAAACCTATAGCTAACATACTGAATGGTGAAAAGCTGAAGTCTTTTTCTTTAGGAAATGGAACAGGACAAGAATACCCGATTTCACCACTCTCATTCAACACACTACTGGAAGTCCTAGCCAGAGCAAGAGAAAGAAACAAAGGACATCCAAATGGGAAAAGAGAGAGTCAAATTGTCCCTGCTACAAAAATGTTACCTAGGAATAAGTTTAACCAAGGAGGCACAAGATCTCTACAATGAAAACTACAAAACACTGATAAAAGATATGGAAAAAGCCACACAAAAAATGGAAATACATCCTATGTTCGTGGACTAGAAGTATTAATATTTTTAAAGTGACCATACTACCAAAAGCAATCTACAGATTCAATGCATTCCCTATCAAAATACTGATGACATTTTTCGTAGAAATAGAAAAAACAGTTCTCAAATTTGTATGGAACCACAAAAGACCCCAAGTAGCCAAAGAAACCCTGAGTAAAAAGAACAAAGATGGAGGCATCACACTATCTGACATCAAAATCTGTAATACTACAAAACTATAGTAACCATAACAACATGGTATTGGTAGAAAAACTTACGCATAGACCAATGGAACAGAATAAAGAAATCTGAAATAAATCCACGTATTTACAGCCAACCAGTTTTTGACAAAGGTGCTAATAATATACACTGGGCAAAGGATAGCCTCTTCAATAAATGGAGTTGGGAAAATTGGATATCCATATGCAGAAGAATAAATCTAGACCCCTATCTCTCATCACATAGAAAAATAAACTCAAAATGGATGAAAGATTTAAAGGTAGGACCTCGAACTGTGAAACTATTGGAAGAAAACAGAAGGGAAATTCTTCAGGACATTGGACTGGGCAAAGATTTTATGAATGCTTTGCTATTTCTTTGTGGCACCCAAAGCATGGCCATTGAGGCATGTGGCTGTGATGATTAAAAAAGATGCATAAATGGGACAATTAAACACCAACAGGCCTCTGGGAAGGATTTCTAAGCAGGAGTGTAAGTAATAGTTGTGGGGTGGCCAGGCTGAAGTTATTGGAATAATAAAGTCAAAGATTATCTTCAATATATATGGGAGCAATGTTAATGCACACTGAGGAAAATGTTTCTCTACATCCATGATATGTGCTTTATCTGTGAATTTCTCTCTCTTTCTCTCTTTTTCTCTCTCTCTCTTTGTGCATGCGTGTGTGTGTGTGTGTGTGCATTTGATTCAGTGGTTACCTGCTGAACTGTCAGGAAGAAAAAAAGAAGTATATGTTTATCTCACAATGGTAGAGAGATCCCTTTCCATTGTTTATGGAATGTTATTCTAGACTCAGTAACTTATATTTTGGGAAACATCCTATTAAGGGTGTGTCCTGGGGATTGATAAGGAATGAAGAGGGCAGAAAGCAGGGGTCTGGGTGATTTTTCCTTCGACTATTGAAGCAATCACATTTGGTGCCTTGTTGGCAGTTTTTATTTTGCTCTGCAGTCTTCTTTCCTTGCCTCCAATCTCCCAGTAAAACCTGCTATTCTCTTCCAGCCTTGTGGGACACTCTTGTGAGGAGACTAAGAGGTGAGTCAGTAAAGGCACTGTAGGGCCTTTCCTACCTCACCCTTCCACCAGATCAGTGGGACAAATAGCAGCATTGCCCCGGGAAGGACAGTAGACCTGAGTTCCAGGTGCTGACAAGCAGAAGAAAGAGCTATGGCAAGAACAGAGCAGGGAGTGGGGGAGCAGGATACCCTAGGGAGAGGGGGCTGCCAAATGGATGACTCCAAAGTGCACTGAGACCAGTGGCTTCCTTTCCAAATAGATTAAACAGAGGTTTGACCTCAGGTTGTTCATTAGAACAATCTGGAGCTTTTAAATGCAGCTAATGCCTGGGCCTTGTAACAGTTGAATCTGAGTGTCTGTGAATCCGGTCTGGGCATCAATGTTTTCTTTTTTTATTATTTATTTATTTATTTATTTATTTATTTATTTATTTTTGAGATGGAGTCTCGCTCTGTTGCCCAGGCTGGAGTGCAATGGTGTGATCTTGACTCACTGCAACCTCTACCTCCCGGGTTCAAGCGATTCTCCTGCCTCAGCTTCCCGAGTAGCTGGGATTACAGGTGCCTGTCACCACGCCTGGCTAATTTTTTGTATTTTTAGTAGAGACAGGGTTTCACCATGCTGGCCAGGCTGGTCTTGAACTCCCAACCTCAGGTGATCTACCCGCCTTGGCCTCCTCCCAAAGTGCTGGGATTACAGGCGTGAGCCACCACGCCTGGCTGGCATCAATGTTTTCTAAAGCTTCCCGGGTGACTCTAATGTGCAGCCAGGTTGAAACTACCACATTAGAGGAAGAGGATCATGAGTGGGAGAAGCTAACCTTGGGTAATAAATGTATCATATAAATCTCAACAGCAATGTTGCATAAAATTTCCACATATTAACAAGTCTAGAAGGAAATATGGTTGATTCTCATGATGATAGTTGTGTTCCATAAAGTCTGTGAACACTGAATTAGTGAACACTGAGTCATTGTTTCTAGGGGAAATATGTGTGTGGTGTGTGTGTGTGTGTATCTATATATCTCACATAGATACACATATATCATATATCTCACATAGATTATAATCTTAAATCCTAAAAACAAGTCATCTTGGTATATTTTATTTTCTTTATTTTACAAAGGAAAAAAAATGAGGTTCAAAAGTGTTAAGAGACTTGCCTAAGGCTGTTGTAATAAATGTCAGCATGGGCTGCCCCTGTATTACTGACCCTGAAGCTGGAGCTTCTTGCACTACTCTGCCCTGCCCCGCTACCTTCTGCATCCTCTGATCACATCTGAATGGGAGCTGAAACAAGAAGGCAGGGCAGGCCCTTCTTTGATGTCAGTTAGGAACATCCACAGGTTGGGCAGATGACTCAAAGTTTTCATTGCTGTCTGCATGTCCATGAATGACCACAAGTTTTGATTTTTGGGTTACAAATAAATTTTAGGGGTAGGCAGAATTTGCAAATACAGAATCTGCATTTGCAGATCCTCTGTACGGTGAGGATCAATTCTATATCATAATACTGGCAGTAATTGTATTTGGATAGAATTAAGTGACTTTTTCTTCCCTGTTTCTCTATTGTTCTAAAATGTCTTTAATGAGCATGTATTACTTTTATTTAAAAATGTAAAAAAACAAAAAATCTTTTCCATGGCTATCTCTGTGTATAGCCTAATTTCTTCTCAAAGTGTGGGCTTGACATAGTAACATCAGAAGTACTTGAAGAGTTAGTAGAAAAGGTAGATTCCTGGCCCTTTCCTTCCAAAACTACTAAAATAGAACTCAAAGGGACCTGAGAAACTGCATTTAACAAACTTTCCCAGATTATTTTTATGCATACTAAAGTTTTAAAAATGTTTGCTATAATGGTCTCCAAAGAGTGAGGATGAAATAAGGGTGTTTTAGATAAAGTAGCTGAAATAATTTACCACGTACAGGCCATTGATGAAAGAACTACTAAAGGATATACTTCAATACAAGAAAGGGATTCAACCTAGAAGGAAGGATTGGGAAGCATGAAGTAATGATGAGTAAAACATTTGGTAAGCATGAGGTGAATCTGAATAATTGATTTTAGCAAAAAAAAAAAGCAAAACAATTAAAAAATGAATAAAAGCAGAGGGAAATAAAAACGAGGTAAAATTAAAAGACACCAATATATAAACCAAAAAATAAAATTCTAAGCTCCCCATCCAACTGAATGGACCCCTAGAAACCTGAAAGAAAACAAAACAAAACACAACAAAAAACACAATGTCAGGTCATAATGGTAAAAGGGTCTGGACAGGCCTCATTATACTCTCCTCCCTCTGGAATTCAGGCACAACTGATCAGCATTAACATTAAAACAGAGCTCTTAAGACAAAATAGATTACTTGTAGCAATAGATACCAAATTCCAACCTGACTAGTAAAGCATCACATGACAGGGAGCAGGCCCTGAAAATATCTAAGTATTTTACATCAAAATATATTTCTTTGAAGTATTTTGAAATGGCCCTGCAAAGCTGTCTCCTGTGGGGGAAATTTACATTCTGTAAAGAATCCTCTTCCCTTTCCAGGTCTTTTTCAGAGCCAGAAGAGATTTAACCAAGAATCTGGCATCTTTTAAGGTCTGATGAGAGACATTTACCATCTATTATCTCTAAAGCCTGCTACTTGAAGGCTTCCTCTACATTACCAAGAACCTTGGTCTCTACAACCCCTTATCTTAACCCAGACACTCCTGTCTATCGAATCTGGGTCTTCAGATAAGAATTCTTTTGACCAATTGCCAATCAGAAAATCTTTGAATCCACCAATGACCTGTAAGCCCTACTGCTTCTAATTGTCCCACCTTTCCAGACCAAACCGATGTGTACTTTACATGTACTGGTTGATGTCTTAGGTCTCCCTAAAACATATAAAACTAAGCACTGTAACCTGACCACACTGGGGACATGTTCTTAGGACCTCTTGGGCCATGGTCACTTACATTTTGCTAAGAATAAACTTCTTTAGATATTTTACAGAGTTTGATTCTTTTCATTGGCAATAGATAACATGGAAAAAGTGGACATATGATTTGTGTTAAAGCATTCTGATGTTTTTGTAGTTTGAGAGAAGTAAAGAGATACTGATGAAACTTTTCAGAGGGAAACCTATGCATAACCTAAGGGTAATTCATCTGAGAATAAATATATAAAATATAATTTTGAAGTCAATAGGAAACAAATGGATTTAAAAACTATATTATCCATAAAAGAGAGTAAAAAAAGAAGTCACAAAGAAGCAAAGACTGGAGAAAAGGTATTTCAAGCTAAGGGAATTATGGGTAGTGTAATAGAAGTGAGGAAAACGCTCCATTGTTGAGTCTAAGATTTATCTTTAATCTACTTACACACTATTTACCGAGCTTGTTATGGTTTCTTGGATGTTGGCAGAAGATATGAGACTCCTGGGTAAGTTACAAAGGGCTATATTATCTATATCATGGCAAGCAACATGAGCATTGTCAGGGAGGGAAAAATTCTCCTCTGTCCTCTTAATTTCTTTAAATGGGGACCTGCAAATTAATCTGACAAAAGACAGATTAACAGGAGGAAAAAAAGTTTTATTTGTATGCATATGTCAATTAACCAAAGAAGCAGCTAGCTTCATTAAATGGTTAAAGTTAGAGGTGCATATACCTAACTTAGTAAGGAAAAGTGAGGAAGGAGAAAGGGCTTCTATGGTAAAAACAAATTGGTTTCTGGGGAACAAACTGGGAGATAAGAAAGCTGGTGATAAAGCTTGTTTATGTGGGCACTAGTGGTCTTTTGCATCTTCTCCATGGCCATATAACTCCTGTGGAAAGAGTATTTATGGTAGATGTGCTCTTGGCCTTTTCTTCTGGGGGTAAAGCCCACCCCAAAGAGGGAGTTTATGGTAGCCTCATTTCCTAGAAGTTGCTGCGTTTAGTCAGATAGGGGACATTCCAACAAGGCTTTCTGCATCTATTGAATCTCCAATGTTTTCAGCTTAAAATAATCTTCATACCCACTCCAGGGTTCTGAGTGGGGCCCCACATCCTTGCTCTTTGTCCCAGAGGGAGACATTGCCTCATCCCTAAAGGCTGCTTGCTTCAGACACAACCCTGAGAAATGGCCCTGGTAAAGATTAGTCAAGGCCTTGAATTCTTGGTACACCCAGCAAAACATGTAGGAGCACAAGAGACACACATAACTAAGAACCCATGAGTAAATTGGTTTCCTGGGCCATATGCTGCCTTGGGTTGGGGAAGAGAAAAAGGAGTGGAAAAGGAGGTGAGAGAAGTAGGGTAATTGAAAGCCCTGTTGCTGAAGGCCTTGTATGGGTGACATGCTATGGCATTTGATCTTTACCCTGCATATCAATCTCCAGCACAAATTTGAATTACTGCATTCCCAACAACAAATATTTTTTGTCATTTAATGCCAACATATGTATATTTATTTATAAATCATATACCCACACCACTACATTACTCTATCATGTGCACTTTAAAACATACATAAAAGTAGATTTAAGAAGGGGGAGTTAAAATACATCAATATATTAAATATTAGGTATAATATTTTCTTGGTGATTATAACCTAATTTGGGGACCATTACAGTTTAGCATAGATAATCTTTGGAAATGTATTCATGACATCACAATTTATTTTCTACGACCCGCTTACCAGTAACTGGGGTTTCTTACCAAAAATTGCTACAGTGAACATCCTTGAGCAGCTATTCTTGTTTAACTATGTCCATAGAGGACATTTTTTTTGTAATAGAAATGTTCAGTCAAATAGTATGTGCTTTTTACATTCTGGTGAATAATCTTAAACTGCCCTACAAAAAAGCTGCACCAATTTACTTTCCAAACTATAGTCTATAAAGACCACTTTTTCCACTCCTCCAAGACTAGGTATCAATCTTAAAATTTTTGTCCAAACCAATAGGTAAGAAATAATGCCACGTCAGGCCAGGTGCTGTGGCTCATGCCTGTAATCCCAGCACTTTGGAAGGTGAGGCGTGTGGATCATTTGAGGTCAGGAGTTCAAGACCAGCTTGGCCAACATGGTGAAACCCCATCTCTACTAAAATTACGAAAAGTAGCCAACTGTGGTGGTGCATGCCTGTAATCCCAGCTACTCGGGAGGATGAGAAAGGAGAATCGCTTAAACCTGGAAGGCGGAGGTTGCAGTCAGCGGAGATTGCACCACTGCACTCCAGCCTGGGTGACAGAGTGAGACTACGTCTCAAAAAAAAAAAAAAAAAAAAAATTCGAACAGCCTTCCTGACTTTTCTTCTCTTTCTTTCTTTCCTCTCTCTCTTTCTTTCCTTCTTTCTTTTCTCTTTCTTCTTTCTTTCTTTCTCTCCTTCTTTCTCTCTCTCTTTTTTCCCTTCCTTCCTTCCTCCCTCCCTCTCTCCCTTTCTCTCTTTTTCTCTTTCTTTCCCTCCTTTTCCTTCCTTCCTTCCTCCCTCCCTTCCTCCCTTTCTCTTTTTTCTCTCTCTTCCTTTCTTCTTTCTTTTTCTCTCTCTTCCTTTCTTCTCTTTCTTTTTCTCTTTCTTTCCCTCCCTTCCTTCCCTCCCTCCCTTCCTCCCTTGCTTTTTGTCTCTCTTTCTTTCTTCTCTTTCTTTCCCTCCTTTCCCTTCCTTTCTTCCTTCATTCCTTCCTTCCCTCCCTTTCTCTCTTTTTCTCTCTCTTCCTTTCTTCTCTTTCTTTCTCTCTTTCTTCTCTTTCTTTCCCTCCCTTCCTTCCCTCCCTCTCTCCATTCCTTCCTTCTTTCCTCCCTTCCTCCCTCCCTTTCTCTCTTTTTCTCTCTCTTCCTTTCTTCTCTTTCTTTCTCTCTTTCTTTCTTCTCTTTCTTTCCCTCCCTTCCTTCCCTCCCTCCCTCCATTCCTTCCTTCCATCCTTTTTGAGACAAGGTCTTGCTGTGTTGCTCAGGGTGGCTTACTGCAGCCTCAACCTCCTGAGCCTAAGTGATCCTCCCATCTCAGCCTCCCAAGTAGCTGGGACCACGGGTGCACACTGCTGTGCCAGGCTAATTTTTAAATATTTTGTAGAGATGGAGACTCACTATGTTGCCCAGGCTGGTCTCGAACTCCTGGACTCTAGTGATTCTCCTGCCTTGGCCTTCCAAAGTACTGGAATTGCAGGTGTGAGCCATCATGCCCAGCCCAGTATTTCTTTAACAATGAATAAGTTCAAATATTTTTCGTTGGCTTTAAGCCTCTAAATTGCCTATTATCCCTCCTATGTCACTTTCTTTTTCTTTTTTTTTTGAGATGGAATCTTGCTCTGTTGCCCAGGCTGGAGTGAAATGGGTTCAAGTGATCCTCCCATGTCAGCCTCCTGAGTAGCTGGGATTACAGGCATGCACCACCACGCCCAGCCAATTTTTGTGTTTTTGGTAGAGACGGGGGTTTCACCATATTAGCCAGGCTGGTCTCGAACTCCTGACCTCAGGTGATCCACCTGCCTTGGCCTCCCAAAGTGTTAGGATTACAGGTGTGAGCCACTGTGCCCCACCAACATTTTTTTTTAATTAATCAAATGTATCAGTGACTTTTCTGTAGGTACTTATGCCTGGAGTGGCATGAAGTGGGTGTCTCAGCATCCATAGCCTTGATGACAGATTAGGATTCAGTGTGAACAAAGTAACAAAGTAGACTTTATTGTTTGTGATGTGGGGATGCGGCAAAGCAAAGACCAGCAAAAGGGAGGCAAGGTAGGAAGCTCTTAGGATAGCCAGGTAGCTAGATCACATGGGAAATATGAGTATGGGCTCTGGAGTCAGACTCTGGGGTGCAGATCCCAAGAGTAATATTGATAGAGTGACTTTGGGAAGTGGGGCAGGTGACTGACCTTCCTGTGCCTCAGTTTCTTCATGTAGAAATTATTAGTATTTCATTGAAAGCTTAAATGAGATAAGATATCATGGTGCCTGGCATACAGTGATTGCTTTCTAGAAAAGAAATAAAGGGAACTTGAGCTAGGTTGTAGGAGAAATGGAAAGGAATAGACATACTGAAAGACAGAGTCTTTAGGCCTGGGAGACGAGTAAATGTAGATAAGGGAGATTGAGATAAGTGAACAGCATCTTTCTGTGATTAAGGTCAGGACCATATTAATGAAAGCAACAACCAAACACTGTGACCCTGTGGCACAGAGCTTCAACAAAGAGATCCTGGAGCCAGAGAGTTGGTCCAGATTCCAGCTGTACACACCCTCACTAGCTTTGTAACATTGGACAAATCAATGTCTTGAGTTTTTTTTTTTAGGTGGGTGGCGGGGGGATTGTGTGGACAGAGTCCTACTGTGTCACCTAGGCTGGAGTACAGTGGCAGGATCTTGGCTCACTGCAACCTCTGCCTCCAGGGTCCAAGCGATCCTTGTGCCTCAGCCTCCCAAGTAACTGGGATTACAGGTGTGGGCCACCATGTCCAGTTAATTTTTATATTTTTAGTAGCGATAGGGTTTTGCCATGCTGGCCAGGCTTGTCTAGAACTCCTGACCTCAAGCGATCCACCTGCCTCAGCATCCCAAAGTGCTGGGATTTCAGGCATGAGCCACTGCGCCTGGCCATAATCAATTAATAGCTCTCTACCTTGGCTTCTTCACGTGAAAGTGATGAATAATTATATCTATCTCATATGAAAAAACAAAAAGTGAGGAAATACATGCGAAGCACCTAGACCACTATCTGGCATAGAGTATGTACTTTAAAATATTAGCTGTTATTTGGGTATGGACCTGTAGTCCCAGCTACTCAGGAGGCTGAGGCAGGAGGATTGCTTGAGCCTAAGAGTTCAAGGTTGTAGTGCGCTGTGATTGTGCCTGTGAATAGCCACTGCATTCTAGCCTGGACCACATAGTGAGACCCCATCTCTGAAAAAAAATTAGCTGTTATTATTAATCTTTTTTTGTGCTATAACAGGTCCTTTTTTACTCTCATCTTATTTTAGTTTTCTGAGATCCTTATTTCTTTCAGTATGCATCCACCTATTGCCAAAATGCTGTTCTTGTTTTCACTGGGTCCTAAATTTGGGGGCTTTCTTAAGCCTGCCCTTCTATATTCTAGATCTTTCTTATTCTCTGCTAAGCTAATAATATTCTATGTTATTAATAGGCATTGATAGCTTCAATTTATCCCTCCCAGATGACATTTGCATTTTAACAAGAGTTTTCAAGGCCTTGACTCAAAGGAGTGAGTAATGTGGTTATTTTAGGTATCCTGGCAGAGGGAAATAGTCCTGGGGCTGGGAGAGCTTTCCTAAACTCTAAATTTATATCACGCCAGCAGCTGCCTACTCTGCTCACTCAGAATATAATGTGGGGGCTGTAGTGGTGGTCAGGGAACAAATTCAATCAATTAACTAGTATTTTTATCACCAGGAACTGTATTAGGTAGTGTGGGGAAGAAAATGAAGATTAATAATACTTGTTTCAAGAAATACATAATCTAGTTGAAGAAATCAAGATGTATAAACATTTTTTAAAAATCTGTTCTCATTGCCAAGGTCAAGACAGACCTGAGAACTTAGCCTACTGGTCAATATACTGGTGTGAGGTCCAGGGGGCCAGATCAAACCAGGGGGAAGATTACCTAGAAAGCTGCTCATAAGATTACATCACCACAGAGCTGAAGCAAGAGCAACTGCTTAGAAATGGAGCAGGGTCTGCAGTCAGAGCACACTGAAGAGGGAGATCCTGCACTGTTACGTGTCAGATGCAGGGGCTGCATGAAGAATTAACAGAAATTGAGAGCCTGGTGCAGGGCAGGTGAAAGGCAGGCGGAATCCACATAACCTGGAGGAGGATTTCTTTCAAATGAATTCTAACATGTCTTGCTTAGTGGGGGATGGGCTTCTTAAAGGAATCAAATCGGGATGAATAAATTACAAGATCTGTTTCCTCATTTGTGAAATGAGGAAGGATGAAATACATCAGCACTAAAGTGAAACTAAAGGCTAAGCTGATTAAGCCCACCAACACTAACCTGCTTTGCTTGCTTTTAATCCCTTACTTCTAGTTGATCTTAAAACTCCCACTAGCTTCCTTACAGACAAGATCTCTGACTGTGGGTCATTATAGTAACGGCGTTTAACGTGGTTTTTCAGGAACTGTAGGAACGCTCTTGTTCAGCTGAAGTTGGTTGAGACCACTGACCCTTCAGCTGGGCCTGTGCAGGTGCCTATAGAGTGACATTTTGATGTCAGAGGACCAAAAATTCCACCCTCAGATCATGTTAATGCCACCATTTTCTGCACATGTGTCCTGTGAAAAGCATGTAGCTCAATTACATTTGCACAGAAACCCTAATTACCTCACATTTACTACCTGTCAATCACCTTTACCCATACTTTGGACCACCCAGATTTCTATCCCATAAGAACCCTCAAGCCCTATTTTTGGGGAAGTAGATTTGAAAGCTGTTGTCCTGCCTCCTTGCTTAGCTGCCTTGTGAATAAACTCTTTCTCTTTTGCAAAATTCTTCATCTCAGTGATTGACTTGCTGTGCGTGGGCAGAACAAAGCTGGCCAATAACCAAGTTTCTCCCAGCTCTAGGGACCTATAAGTCAATCATCCTAAAACCAGACAAGAAGGCAGTAATGAATAGCATTTAAATAAGCCATATAGACCCATGGTTTATGATTTGGTTTCCCAAACCATAGTCCACCAGGATTCTTTCATTCACCTGCTGTGAAATCTTTTAATGTTCTTACACTGTCACTTGAATCTGTTAAGAAAATGTAGATATTTTAGTTTTCCAAAACGTTAGTTGCCTGCTTTACAATTTCTTGCAAGGCAGGAGAAGGGAAAAAAAACAAAACAAACAAACAAATTTAGCCCAATTCAATGACTTAAATTATCTTTTGGATCTTTGGTCTTTCAGTTTTTACCCTTCTTCTCCCCTCATATGATCACCTCAATGGATGCAGAAAGAGCATTTGACAAAATATGTCTCTTGGTGTATTTGTTTATATAACCTTGTAGCATCGAGGGGAGGGGAGTCCTTGGTTCATACAGTGCCTTCTGGCTCCTTACTGTACCTCGTTGATGCCAGGCCCGAAAGCATTCAAAGCTAAAGCTATTGCCTAGTGTGATTTGATGCTGTGTAAACTCCTTGAGATTTGGTTATGACTACCGTTTACCCCTGGCCCAAGAACCCTCCTCCCCAAACAACTTCTTCCCTGACTAGCACTTTCTCTTGTAACCACCAGCCAAGCTTTCAACTATAACTGAATCTCATCCAGGTCACATTTCCCAAACCATTCTCACCACTTGATTTACTTTGAGGAACTTGTGTCCCTGATGGATTGTGGGCAATTGACCAGGTGGTGGCATTCCAGATGTTCAGCGTGAAGCAGAACAAAAGCTTCCTTCTTGCTCACAAAGGTCCCCAACCTATCTGTGTTTCTATGTTTCCTTCCTTAGCTTCTTCATCCATTCAATGAATATACATTGAGAACCTACCTTGTGCTAGGCCCTCTGCTAGGTGATGGTGACATAATGGTGAACAAGACAGATAGTGTCCTTGCCCTCATGGAGTATATGTATAGGGTAATGGGGGAAACACATGATAAAGAGGTCAGCAAACAAGTTCATAAGTACAAATTTTTAAGTGCTTTGGAATATACAAATAGGATTCTGTAGTTGAAAATAATAAAGGAGACCTATTTTAGAAGAAGTGGTTTGGTGAAGGTTTTTCTGAGAAGACACTTGATTTGAGAAGGAAGAGAAGCAGCCAACTAAGTGAAGATGTGAAGAGTAATTCAGACTTAAGGACAAGCAAGTGCAAAGGTCCTGGATGGGAAAAAGTCTCCAGATGGATTGGAAAAGGATCCATAGATGTAAGATTTTCCTTCCATTCTCATAAGCAAATGACATAATCTTCAGGTATGACTAAGACTACCACATAGTCATGCTAAGGATTAAATAAGGCCCAGTTATTAAATAAATTTGTAGTATATTTCAAAATTAGGTAGTGTGATGACTGGAGTTTTGTTCTTGCTCGAGATTGATTTGGCTCTTCAGGGATTTTTTTTCGTGGTTCCATACAAATTTTTGAATTGTTTTATCTATTTTTGCAAAAAAGGTCATTGGAATTTTCATAGGGATTGCATTGAATCTATAGGTTGCTCTGGGTAGCATGGACTTTTTAAGAATATTAATTCTTCCTATGCATGAACATGAGATATCTTTCCATTTATTTTTGTCTTCAATTTATTTAATCAATGTTCAACTCTGTCAATTTTTACTTCATATGTTTTGGTGGTCTCTTATTAGTTACGTAGCTGTTTATAATTGTTACCTTTTGCTGTATCAAACCTTTTATTATAATATCCTTCTTTGTCTCTTGTAAACTTTTTTTTACTTAAAATTTATTTTGTATGATATTAGCATATCCTCCACTGCTCTCTTCTGGTTACTATTTTCATGGAATATTATTTTCTATCATTCCATTTTCAACCTATTTGTGTCTTTGGATCTAAAATGAGTATCTTGTAGATAGTACATAGTTGGATCATTTTTTTAAATGCATTCTTTCAATCTCTGTCTTTGGAGAGTTTAATTCATTTACATTTAAAGTAATTACTGACTAGAAGAGTCTGACATCTATCAATTAGTTGTTTTCTCTTTGTCATATACATTTTTGTTCCTCATGTCTTCTTTTGTGTTTAGTTGACTTTTTGTAGTGAAATGTTTACATTTCTTTCTCTTTTCCTTTTGTGTATGTTCTATAGCTATTTCCTTTTGGTTATCAAGGGGATTACATTTAACATCCTCAAGGCATATCACTCAAATTTAAATTTATTCCAGTTTAACCTCAATAATATACAAAATTTTTACTCTTTTATATCTGTATCCTTATTCTTTTTGTTGTTGATGTCACAAAATTATACCTTTAAACAATTACAATACATTGTATTATAAAAATAAATACTTTCAAAAATGCATGTCTTAAATTATGTAGAAAACAAAATTTGGAGTTTCAAACCAAAGTTACAATAATTATAAGTTTTAGGTTAATAATTGCTTTTAAAATGTATTAATCTCTTAAATCATACAGAAAACAAAAAGTAGAATTACAAGCCATTGTTACAATAATACTAGCTTCTATAATGCTCATGTACTTACCTCAACTAAGACCTTTAGTTCTTCATATGGCTTCAAGTTACCATCTAGTGTTCCTTCATTTCATCCTGTAGGACTCCCTGGAGCATTTCTTGTAGGGGAGGTCTAGTGGTAATAAACTCCTTCTGATTTTGTTTATCTGAAATGTCTTAATTTCTTCCTCACTTTTGAAGGAGAGTTTTGCCAGATACAAGAGTCTTGGTTGACAGTTTTTTTTCTCTCAGCACTTAATATATCAGCCCACTTCTGCTGGCCTCTAGAGTTTCTCATGAGAAATCTGCTGAAAATCTTATTGAGGATTCCTTGTATATAAAAGTTGCTTCTCTCTTGCTGCTTTCTCTTTATTTTTGGCTTTCAGCAGTTTGATTGTAATGTGTCTCAATGTGGGTATCTTCGAGTCAATCCTACTTGGAATCAGTTTAGCTTCTTGAATGTTTATATTTATGTCTTTCATTACTTTTGGAAAGTTCTTGGCCATTATTTTTTCAAATAGTTTCTCTTCTCCTTCTCTCTGTTCTCCTTCTGTGACTCACACAATGTGTATATTGGTTAGCTTGATTGTATTGCACAGGTCCCTTAGGCTCTGTTAATTTTTCCTCAATCTTATTTCTTTGTGTTACTCAGTCAGTAATTTCTATTGTCCTATCTTCAAGTTTGTTGAGTTTGTTGATCCTTTCTTCTGTCTGCTCAAATATTCAAATCTGCATTTGAATCTTTCTAGTGAATGTTTCATTTCAGTTATTGTACTCTTCAATTCCAGAATTTCTTTGCAGTTTGTGTTTAGGTTTTCTATCACATTGTTGATATTTCCATTTTGTTTTTATACCATTTTCTTGACTTTCTCCATGTCTTCCTTTAGTTCTTTGAGTATCTTTAAGACAGTTGTTTTAAAGTCTTTGTCTAGTACATCTGCCATCAGGTATTTTCTAAGAACAGTTTCTGTTGGTTTATTTTTTTCTTTTGAATGAGCCATGCATTCCTGTTTCTTTATAAGCCTTATGATTTTTTTGTGGAAAACTGACATTTTAATCTAATAGTATGTTAACTCTAGAAATCAGATTCTCTCCTTTCCTCAAAATTTGCTGTTTTTTTGTTTTGTTCTTGTTTGTTGTTTGTTGAATGTTATCTCTGTGCCAAGGATCAGACTGAAGCGTGAACTTAAGGGTATTCATAGGCCCTTTCTGAACCTGGGCCTTTCCCTGAGCGTGTACAGTGACGTTCTAATTTCCCTTATATATCCAGCTGCTTTTGAATGTCCTAGTCTTAAGTGCCTGGCTCCTAAAAAAAAGGAAAAAAAGAAAAATAAAGTGGCAGTGTTGTTGTTGAAATGGCAGCCCCTTAGTGCCCTGGAAGTCACTTCAGTCATGGGAGACAGGATTGCAATAATGGGGGGAGATGCACAAACAATGGCCACCTGCCTGTTTCTCTGCATCTAAGTGATCAGAAGCAGCAATCAGCAGGTAGAGCACAGACTCATGATATTTGGAAGACATGATCCTTTTTGCTCATCCTGGCTTCTGCAGCTTACATACAGGCTCTCCAGGAACATGTACACAGCTGTCTGCTGTGGGACTACACAGTGGGGGATGGGTAGCTGTTGTTATTATAAGAGCTGAAATTGACCAAAATTAACCTCAATTTACCATCCATGCCTTTTCCTAGAAGTTACAAGCCTTTAATAGATGCCAGAGTTCAAAAAATCTTATATCACACAGATTCTGCCAGTGCCATTGTTACTAGTTGAGGAGACAGATTTATGGTGCTTCCTACGGTGCTATCTTCCCAGAATCTTCTCTTCTCTCTCCTTCTCTCCTCTTAAGAATTACTACAAATTCAAATTTATAAAAGCAGAGCAAACATGGTGGCACATGCCACCTGTAATTGTCATTAGGCTGAGGTGGAAGGATTGCTTGAGCCCAGAAGTTCAAGACTAGCCCAGGCAACATAGTGAAACCCTGTTTCAAACGAAACAAAACAAAAAAACCAAATTAATAAAAGCAAGTCGAGCATTGTGGCTCACATCTGTAATCCCAGCATTTTGGGAGACCAAGGTGGGTGGATCGTTTGAGGTCAGGAGTTTGAGACCAGCCTGGCCAACATGGTGAAACCCCGTCTCTACTAAAAATAGAAAAATTGGCTGGGCATCATGATGCATGCCTATAATTCCAGCTACTCAGGAGCCTGAGGCAGGAGAATCACTTGAGCCCGGGAGGCAGAGGTTGCAGTGAGCTGAGATCTCACCATTGCACTCCAGCCTGGGTGACAAAGGGAAACTCTTCCCCCGACCAAAAAAAAAAAGAAAAAAAAAAAAACTCAAAAAACCCCAAAATTCATAAAAGCAGAGTACAATGTTCTTTTTAAACTTTATTTTTTATTTTGGGTCTTACTATGTTGCCCAGACTTGTCTTGAACTTCTGGCCTCAAGTGATTCTCCTGCCTTGGCTTCCGAAAGTATTGGGATTACAGGCATAAGTCATCACACCCAACTATCAGTGTTCACTTGAATTGGTAATGGCTTTTATTGTTATGCTCATATTCATTCATATAATAATATTTATTAACATGTATGAAAAATCACCATAGGTTTTTCATTTGTTTGATTTTTTTCTTGTTGTAATCTTGATTATTCTTCTCAAACTCTTTTTTCTGCTGAAAATTAGAAATGAGTGGGATAGAAGGATTGTTGTAAAAATGTTTGATAAGTGCCAATATAGCCCATAAATCAATGGCTGGATTGATATGGAAAAGCTTTAGGGTGATGTGGGGTAGAAAAATCATGTAGAGGTTTAAGCTGCTATTTGAGTCTCCCACCACTTGGGAGAAGGCTAATCTGGCAAGAATTGTGGTTCCTGGGACTAGAGATGGAGTAGGGACTCCCAACCCAATTCAGTGGTAAGTTTGAAATCAGAGAAGGGCATAAAGCTGAAAACAGTTGTACAGTAGTACTGACATTGAAGGTGTTGTAAGGCAAGCTCTAGGGGCAGCTGAAGGGAGCTGGAGGCAGCAAGGACAGCCAGTTTTGAAACAGGAGTCATAGCTTCCGTGGTCTCACATTCTTTGCGTAGCAGTCAGAAGCTTTGGCTAGGCTGGATACTGCGAGTGTATTAAGAGTAGAACCAGACAGTATTACTTGCTTTCTTATTCTCCTTTAAAACTATCTGGGCTATCAGCTTCCCCTGCTCTGTCTCCATGCCTTTGCTTAATTGTATGCAGAAAGTCAAGTTATTGTGATCAAACTAGCTGACATAAGGGTAGGTAGACTTCCTTGTGTGTTCTTTGCTAACCTCACCATCTGACAGTCAGCATGCTGTCAACTCTCCATTATCCGGACTGCTGAACCACTGCAATTGAGCAATCATAAATCCTGAAATATCCCCATAGAGTAAGACTTTGGATATCCTGGTCAACCTCTGGAGAAGCAAGACTAAAGACAGGCTACTTCCTTGATCCTGGGTGTCCATATGCAACTGTATTTAGCATAGAAAGTCTTGGAGTTTGCTAGTTTTCTCCTGGAAACACAGCTGCAGTCTCTCCACTCTTAATTTTGAATGTTGTGCTTAGAGCAGAACCACCTGTCTCTGTATCTGTATTTTCTTTCCAAAGAGCTGAGTGATTGCCTAGAACAGCTGTGGGTATTTGTGTTTTATTTTTATAAACCCTAAGCAACTGAGTGAAAAGCAAAGCCGATTATGTCATTGAGTCCTTTAATATGTATGAACAGGAAAGCAGAAAACTGAGTTAGCCATAGCAAATACAAGGTTTACAAAGAAGAAGAAACACTGAATTTTGCTGGGGAATCAATGAACAAGAGGCAAAATGTTTGCATTTTGGGGAAAGACTTTTTATTTTATCTTCATTCAGATAAATGATCTTTACACGACGTCTTTTTAAATCCTGCAAACACTGAATGTATCACAAGATGTAAGAGAAGTATAGTGGAGAACATGCTACATAGAAGTCTGGCAAAGAGAGTCAGGTTTTTATGTGCACCAACCCCTACACATTTGTTTGTTCCTCTTTGCTCTGTTTAAAATAACTTCCTCTTTGTCTTTGAATTGTATAGCGTTTAAATGCCACTGTAAAGTTAAGCCTCCACTCTGAAAACTTATTTGTGCTATCAAAACATTGTCAAGAATCTAGATATCGCAAGAACAGAAAACCAAACACCGCATGTTCTCACTCATAGGTGGGAACTGAACAATGAGATCACTTGGACTCCGGAAGGGGAACATCACACACCGGGGCCTATCATGGGGAGGGGGGAGGGGGGAGGGGGGAGGGATTGCATTGGGAGTTATACCTGATGTAAATGACGAGTTGATGGGTGCTGACGAGTTGATGGGTGCAGCACACCAACATGGCACAAGTATACATATGTAACAAACCTGCACGTTATGCACATGTACCCTAGAACTTAAAGTATAATAATTAAAAAAAAAAAAAAAGAATCTAGATAGCTAGAGCCAGATTTCTGGCATTCATGCCAAATGCCAGAGGATCTTTGGCTACTGACTATCACTGGAGAGTCTTTAGGTCAGTGTAAGTGAGAAGATCACCTTATTTAGTATTGTGTAGCAACTTACTTGGAATTACAAGTCTTTTGGATCCTTGAGGGCTACATTTTGGTGTTGTTGTTGGTGGTGGTGGTGGTGGTGGTGGTGGTGGTAACATTTCAATAAGTCAACCAAGTGGAATTTCTAATCTTAATATGGCAACCCATAGAATCCTTCTACCTAAAAAATTGTCACAAAATTTAGGGTATTTTATTCTCTTCTTTTCCTTACTTCCCTTCTTATTTTAAGGTGAATCCAGTTTATCTCAGTTGCATTTTTTTCTCCTTCAATATAAAAATGCTATAAAATTATTATTTCTAAAACTTTGGAAAATATAGAAAAACTAAAAATAAGAACAATCCTATTCCCAAGGGCAGGTGTTGTGAGTGTCTCTCTCAATCCTGGCCCAGGTTTGTTTTTATTTTTGTTTTGTTTCATAATTGTGACCATATTGTATGTATGATTTTGTTTTTGTAAAAATTAGCACTGTCATAGGATTTCTCCAATATTATTAAAATTATGTAAACAATTCTTACTCTTCCTGTTTCATTTCTTCTCTTCCCTTCCCTTCTTTTCTTTAAAAGTGTTTATTGCCTTCCCTCTTTCCTTAATCAAATACCATTAAGAAGACTTCTGCTTTTGGACAAGACAGAATAATAAGAACGGGGTTTTTCCTCTAGCGTATTAGGAGGTGGTGGTGTGAGTTCAAGCACGTCATGGCAATTAGAGTTCATGAGACATAATACCAAAGAAGAGAGGTCTGCACAGAGAGAAGGCTCTGGAGATCTGAAGAGCATCCCCTTTGAGTTTTCATCTGAGAACTGAACAGCATGTGTGTGTGTCAAGAAACTACTCAAGTTTTCTAAGAGGAAGAATCACTGGGGTTCACATAGGGCTTGGAAGAGTTTGTATTCCCACATGCCAGAGTGGATAGAACTCATAATTTGTGAATGTTAGATAGTATATTCAGAAGGATAATGTCTCAACAGTGGGATGAAATTAATCCTAGGTTAAAAGCTGCTCGGATCCTGGGTAAAACAAGTATAAAAGCAGGTCTCAAAGGATCAAACTGTTTCCAAGTAATTTAATTCCAAGAACAAAGCTCAAGAATATTTACAGAAATATAGAAAAAATCCAGTACCTAACAAGATAAAATTAATGATGTCTGGGATCCAATAAAAATATTACCAAATATGCTAAGCAGCAGGAAATATGAGCCATAATGAAAAAAAGCAATCAATAGAAAGAGACTCAGTAGTAATATAGATGACAGAATTAAATAACATTAAAACAGATACTGTAATTATATTTCTTATGGTCAAGAAGGTAGATTATATCCTGAGTATGTTAAAAAGGGACATGAAAGATATTTTTTAACTGTATTTTTTAAACTGTTGTTTAACTATAAATCAAACTTCTAGAGATAAAAATATAATACCTGAAAGAAAAAATACATTGGATGGAATTAACAGCAGATTAGTCACTTTAGAAGGAAAGATTAATGAACATAAAGGCAGAGCAATAGAAACTATTCAAAAGGAAGCAAACTAAAAAGACCAATAAAAGTGAATACAGCCTCAGGGAGTTTAGGGCAAGTTTAAGCAGCCTAATACACACATAATGGGAGTTCCCAAAGGAAGTAAGTGGGAACAGGAAAAAAAATAATGGCTAAAACTTTTCCAAGTCTAATGAAACCTCTAAACCACACAGATTCAAGTAGCTCAGTCAATGCCAAGTATGAGAGACATGAAGAAAACTATGCTAAGTCACATCATAATCAAATTGGTTAAAACTAGTAATAAAGAGAAAAACAATAAAAGCAACCAGAGAAAAAGGACACATATGGAAAAAAGAATGAAGATTAGAATTATCACAGACTACTAACCAGAAACAATGCATGTTACAAGACAGTGTACAAACATCTTTAAAATACTTAAAGAAAAAAACTGTCAACTTAGCATTCTCCAGCCAGCAAAAATATGTGTCACACAGTAAAGGTGTATTGAACATATGGTTACCATGACATATCAATTTTATTCCTAGGTTTGTATTCACACAAAACTTGTACACAAATGTTCATAGCATTCCTAATGATTAAAAAGTGAAAACAATTCAAATGTTCATCAAGTAATAAATGAATAAGTAAAATATGGTACACCCATACAATGGAAAATTACTTGGCAATAAGAAGAAATGAAGTACTGATACATGCAACATGGATGAACCCTGGAAATGTTATGGTAAGTGAAATAAACAGTAAAAGGTGACTGACTATTTTATGATTCCCCTTATGTGAAATATCCAGAAAGCAAGTCTGTAGTGACACAAAGTAGACTAACAGTTGTTTAGGGCTGGAGGTGGGAGGAGAAAATGGAAAGTGACAGATAAAACAAGTTAGGATTTCTTTATGGAGAACAGAAATGTGGCAATGGATGCATAATCTTGTGTATATCCTAAAAATACTGAAATATACATTTTAAAAGGGTGAATTGTATGGTATTTGAATTATATCTCAATAAAATCATTAAAATGATGATAAAGGTGAAATATTTTTTCAGATATAAAAAGCTGAAAGATTAATCAGCAAAAGACCTGAACTAAAATATTAAAGGAAGTTTTCAGGTAGAAGGAAGATGATACCACATGGAAATCTGAATCTACACAATGGGATAAAGAACACCAGAAATGATAAATAATGTGGGTAAATATAAATATCCTTTTCTTTTTTCTTTTTTGGAAGACAGGGTCTCACTTTTTCACCTAGGCTGGAGTGCAGTGGCACCGTATCAGCTAACGGCAACCTCTGCCTGCTGGGCTCAAGTAATCCTCCCACCTCAGCCTCCCAAGTAACTGGGACTACAGGCATGCACCATCACATCCAACTAATTTTTGTAATTTTTTTTTTGTAGAGTAAAGGTTTTGCCATTTTTCCCAGGCTGGTCTCAAACTCGTGAGCTCAAACAATCAGCTGGCCTCAGCCTCCCTAAATTCTGGGATTACAGGCGTGAGTCACAGCACCCAGCTTCCTTTTCTTTTTATTTAAAATATTTCTTTTTCCTTTTTCTTTTTTTTAAATTTTGAGATAGAGTTTCACTCTCGTTGCCCAGGCTGGAGTGCAATGGTGTAATCTCGGCTCCACAACCTCCACCTCCTGGGTTCCAGTGATTCTCCTGCCACAGCCTGCTGAGTAGCTGGGGTTATAGGCATGTGCCACTATGCCCAGCTAATAGTGTATTTTTAGTAGACCCAGAGTTTCTCCATATTGGTCAGGCTGGTCTCGAACTCCCAACCTCAGGTGATCCTCCCACCTTGGCCTCCCAAAGTGCTGGGATTACAGGCATGAGCCACCACACCTGGCCTTAAAATATTTCTTTAAAATATGACTGACTAAAGCAAAAAAAGTATGATGGACTTTATAACAATACAAAAGTAAAACGTGTAAAAACAAGACCAAGACCAGAATGGGAAGAGCTGGAACTTTAAAATTGTAGCGTTTTAATGTTATACATAACATGGTATAATATTAGGTGTAAATATTTAGATGTAAAATCTAAAGCAACCACTACAAAAACCATACTAGAAGTTATAGCTAGTAAGCCAACAAGGGATATAAACTAGAATCATAATTAATCCAAAAAAGGAAGTAAAAGAGGCAAAAGGGGACAAAGAATAGGTGGGACTACTAGAAAAGCAACAAAGAAGGTAGATTTAAACACAGTCACATCAACGATCACATTAAATGTAAATGTTCTAAATTCTCTAATTAAATGCAGATAGTCTACTTTTTTTTTTTTTTTAAAGCAAGACCACACTACATTCATGCATTGCTTAACAACAAGGATGCATTCTAACAAATGCCTCATTAGGCTATTTCCTCATTGTGTGAACATCACAGTGTGTACTTACACAAACCTAGATAGTATAGCCTTCTATATACCTAGGTTATATGATATAGCCTATTGCTCCTAGGCTACAAACCTGTATAACATGTTACTGTACTGAATACTATAGGCAAGTATAGCACAATGATAATTATTTGCATATTTAAACATAGAAAAGGTACAGTAAAAATGGAGTTTTATAATCTTATAGAACCACCATTGGTTCCATATATAGCCCATCATTAACTGAAACATTGCTATTTGATACATGACTTTATATGCTGCCTACAAGAAACTCACTTTAAATATAAAGACACAAGTAGGTTTGTGATGGCCTCTTATTGGGTTGACTTGGATTGACTTAACTAAATTTCCTGTAATTCCCCTTCCTGTATATACCCTATTAGAGTAGACCACAGGAAAGATTCTTATGGGCTATTTGAAGGGTAGAAGCAAGACAGCAGCCATTTGGTTGCTCACACACATTGTCTTTTATCTGCTAACTCACCACATTTATCCTGAAGCAGGGCTTCACCTGCAGTTGCTCTGCATTCTCCTGAATCATTCAGCTTCTCTGATTTCTTGGCCAGCTCTGTGTTGAAGAACCTAGCTTCTGCAGGACATCCATACCATCAAGAAACTTCAGAAACTAGTAAAAGAAGAGCAAACTATACAAAAAGGAAGCAGGAGAAAGGAAATAATAAGAAAATAAATGAAATAGAAAATAAGCAAATGGTATAGAAAAATCAGTGCAACTAAAAGCTGGTTTTATAAGAATATTAATAAAGCAAATAAATCTCAAACCCAACTGATCAGAAGAAAATAGAGAAGGTAATAATAAAAAAAAGAAAATAGAAAAGATATAAATTACCATAAGCATGGGTGAGAGAGTTGACATCACTATAGGTCATACAGATAAGAGAATAATATATAAATATTGTGAGTAATTTTATGACAATAAATTCCACTTACGTGAAATAGACAGATTCCTTGATAGACTCTAACTAGCCAAACTCACTCATGAAGAAACAGATAACCAGAGCAGTCCTCTATCCATTAAAAAAATTGAATTTGTGGTTAAAAGCCTTGCTATAAAGAAAACTGCAGTGTTAGCTGCTTTACTAGTCAAGTCTACTAATAATTCAAGAAAGAAATAACACTAATTCTTCGTGAACTCTTCCAGAAAACTGTAGAGGAGGAACTACATGACAACTTATTCTGAGGCCAACATTACTTTGACACCAAAGTTAGACAAAGACATTGCAAGAAAAGAAAAGTTCAGACAAATACACCTCATGAACATAGATGCAAAAATTCTTAACAAATTTTAGTAAATTGAATCCAACAATACATGAAAGGACAATATGTCATAATGAAGTGGGACTTATCCATAGAATGGAAGATTGGCTGAATGGTTTCAAAAAAAAATCCAAGTTATTTATCTTATTAACTAAAAGAGGAAAACCATGGATCATCTCAACTGACAATAAAATGTGTTTGGAAAAATCCATCATCTGTTCCTGATTTTTTAAAAAAAACTGTCAGCAAACTCAGAACAGAAGGGAATTTACTCAACCTACAGGTCATTTCCAAAAACCTATAGCTAACATCATACTTAATGGTAAAAGACTGGATACTTTTTCCCTAAGATGAGGATCACATAAAAAATATATGTTCTTACTACTTCTATTCAATATTATAGTAGAGATTCTTCTTGCCAGTGAAATAAGGCAAGAAAAGGAGCTAAATTTGTCTTTATTCACAGAAGAAATGATCCTTTATGTAGAAAAAAAGTACAAAATATATTTTAAAGGCTATTTAAACTAGTCTGTGAGTTTAGTAAGATCAATTCATAATATTATATGATGCAATCATTTGTTTTTTTACCAATAATGAATAATCACACATTGAAATTTAAGAATACCACTTATAATAGCAATTAAATATATGAAATGCTTAGTGATAAATTGAACCAAGGATGTGCATGGATTGTAAACTGAAAATTATAAAGCATTACAGAGAGAAATTCAAGGAGATTTAACTAAATGGAGACCTATGCCATGTTCATGAATTAAAAGACTAAGTACTGTTAAGATGCCAAGTTTCCCTAAGCTGTAATCCCAATCAGAATTCCAACAAGATTTTTAAAAAAGTAATTGACAATCTAACTTTCAAATTTATATGGAAATACAAAGAACCTGAAATAACCAAAAACTTTGTAAAATAACAGGAAAGTTTGGGGACTGATTTCAAGACTTATTATAAAGATACAGTAATCCAGGCAGTGTAGTATCACCATAAATTTAAAAAACTAAACCAACGAAACAATATAGAGAGCCTGGAAATAGACCCATACATATATATGGTCAATTGATTTTTGACAAAGTTGCCAAGGAAATTCAGTGGGGGAAAGGAGAGTCTTTCAACAAAATGGCACTAGAAAAATAATATAAAGTAGGGCATGGTGGCTCATGCCTGTAATCCCAGCACTTTGGGAGGCTGAGGCAGGCAAATCGCTTGGGCTTAAGAGTTCAAGACTAGCCCAGGCAACATGGCGAAAACCCATCTCTACAAAAAAATACAAAAATTAGCCGAGCATGGTGGCACACTCCTGTAGTCCCAGCTACTTGGAAGGCTGAGGTGGAAGGGTCAATTGAGCCCTGGAGGAGGAGGTTGCATTGAGCTAAGATCATGCCACTGCACTCCAGCCTGGGTGACAGAGCAAGTCCCTGTCTAAACAAAACAAAACAAAACAGTTGCATGGATACCAAAATAAACCTCATCCCTTATGTCATATCATACAGGAAAATAAAGCTGAAATTGATCATATCCCTAAATAAAACAGTAACATTTTTAGAATAAAACATAAGAGAAAACCTTGGTGATCTGTTTTTGTTGAAGTTTTTAAAACATAGCATACAAAGCAAGGAATAAAAAAGGAAAGTTAATTATTTGAACTTCACCACAAAATTAAAACACTTTGTGCATCACAGGCATTGTAAGAATGTGCAAGGGCAAACCACAGAATGAGAGAATATCTTTCTGAAAGATATCTGACAAAAGATTACAGTATAAAAAGAACTGTTACAACTTAAGAATATGAAGACCAAAAAAAAAAAAAAAGAAAAAAGAAAGAAAAAAAAAAGCCTGTGAAAAATGGGCCAAACGCATAAAAGTTGATATAAGAATGGCAGATAGGCCCATGGAAAGATGCTTTATAGCCTTACTTACGAGGGAAATGCAAATGAAAACCACCTCACACCCACTAGAGTGGCTAACGTTATAAAACCTGGTAAAATTACAAAGTACTGGGAGGGATGTAGATTAACTGGAACTCTCCTATATCGCTGGTGTAAAATGGCACGATGTGCTGGGGAGACATTTTGTTGGTTTCTTAAGAATTTAAGCCTGTACCTACCATACAACCCAGTCGTTGTCCTCTATGCATTGATCCAAGACAAAATAAACTTATGTTCACAAAATAAAAGCCTATGTAGTGAATGTTGATAGCAGCTTTATTTATAATAGATAAAAACTACAAGCAATGGCCAGGTACGGTGGCTCACGCCTGTAATCCCAGCACTTTGGGAGGCCGAGGTGGGCGGATCATCTGAGGTCAGGGGTTTGAGACCAACCTGGCCAACATGGTGAAACCCTGTCTCTACTAAAAATACAAAATTAGCCAGGTGTGGTGGTGCATGCCTGTAATCCCAGCTACTCAGGAGGCCGAGGTGGGAGAATCACATGCAACTGGGAGGAGGAGGTTGCAGTGAGCCGAGATCACACTATTGCACTCCAGCCTGGGTGATAAGAGTGAAACTCCATTTCAAAACAAACAAACAAACAACAACAACAAAAACCTACAAACAACCCAAATGCCCTTCAGTGGGTGAATAGATCAACACGCTGTGATTCATCCATGCAATGGAATACTTTTCAGCAATATAAACGGATGGACTGTTGATCCACGTAACAGAATGGATGACTCCCAAAATAATTATGCTGCATGAAAGAAGCCGAAGATGAGTGCATACAGTGTGATCCCATTATATAAAATGCAAACTAATCTATGGTGAGAGATAGCAGATCAGTGGTTGCCTGGGAACACAGAGGATTATTGTGGAGGGGGGCAGGAAGGAGAGATTACAAAAGGGCATAGGAAGCTATTTGAGGTGGATGATATATTAATTATCTTGACGGTGGTTATGATTTTATGGGTATATACATATGTCAAAACTCAACATATCGTTCACTTAAATATGTATAGTTTGCTGTATATCCATTATACCCCCATAAAGCTGTAAAACAAAAGCCATTAGGCAGATCCAAACAAGTTAAGCAGTGTATAGAGGCAGGTTCAAATTAGAGTTTTGGGTGAGAGAAGGAGGGGGATGTAGAAAGATTGGACATTTACAGGATGATTCACAGAAGAGGAGCCAGGTTTTTCACTGTTGGAGTTGAGTACAATTACAGAAAAATAAAAGGAGACCAGAATGAACTTTGTGTTTTAGACTTTGTGGTATCAGTGTGAACCTCATGGTTTTTACGTGTGCAGATACAGAAATACAGAGAGATTTGATGTGTGTATACATTCATATACATCCTAACTGTATTCACAGAAAGGGACTGGGAATAGTCATGCCCCAGCTATAGTAAGCACATCTAGCATCTAGATTTTGACTTGTTAATATCACTTTTCAATGAAAGGAAGGAGCGCTTCTTGGAGAAACATCAGATTCCAGGGCTGAGGCAGGGAATGATGAACCTGAATATGCTTCTGTGCTAGGAAGCAAAGAAATTCTCAAATAATAATGAGGAGATAACAAAAGTTCTCAGAAGCCAGTTTAAAGAGGCTTTCATTGGCCACATCTGGTGATTTGAGCATCAAGATAAATAATGACAGTTACAGATTCTAATCTACTGAATAAAACACAAATATGTGGCTCCACACTGATAAAAGAAATAAATGAATAAATAAATGGGAAGGCAAGAGAAGTCTCCCTTACAGTAGAAAGCCAACTAATAAATGTAGAAAGATTGATGATATCAGAAAAATCTCCATTTGACAACTATCACAGCAATAATTAACATTAATGGATACCCAAACTAGTCAGTGAAAGTAGGGTTTAAATGAAATTTTACAGTCTCAAATTATCTCTCCAGAAAATTTGCTAATTACAAAAGGGGAAAAACATGATTTTCTAGTTTTAGAAGCCTGGCAGACACTGTCTTGACCAAGAAAAGTTACCACCACCCGTAATGAGACTTTTATAGGTGCAAGATGGACCACCCCTCACCTCCAAAATTGGTTAAGATTTGAGACTGATGATGATACACACACACACACACACACACTCACACACACACACACACACCCCAAGAGGATAAAAAGAGATGTATTTATTACTCATATACTGAGGCTTCTGGGAAGAGTAGGGCAGGCTCCCAAACAAGTCTGGAAATGGCTGAGAAAGCACAGAGGGTGACTGGTTTTGATATTTTTATTGTGGTTAATGGGCTCTGGCTGGGGTGAAGGTTACCAGTTTTGAGACAGGGCTCATGTACTTTGAACCTGCCATCAGCATCAAGCAACGAATCACCCGGGCTTTCTTATCAGCTTGCCAGGATGTAGGGCAGAAGAGAAAGAAAGAGGAGTGGGGCTTGAAAGCTGTCAGCAGTCACACGTAAAAGATAGAATCTGACCAGAAACAAACAGATGCCATGCTCCATCCAATCGTTGCAATGAAAAGAATACAACATCTGTGATATCCCAGCCAAAAATGTATTACCTGGGTCTAATTATGAGAAACATCAAACAAATCCACTGTATAGACAAGAATTAACATAGCAGGCCTGGGGCTGCTATCCTTAGAAAGGCCTCCTTGCAAGGTTGCCAGTGATTGGTATCCGGGAACTTGGATTTAAGGAGTGTTCCCATCACACAGTGAGTGGCTCACTCTGTCTAAACTGCTTGTACAAAGAATGTGGATTGTGTTGAATTCTGCTTTCCTTTGGGGAGTCTGGAATTTTGGTACTTGCTGGACAGACAGTGCCTCTGTGACCAGTCGCAATAAAAACCTTGAGCACTGAATTTCTTTCTTTCTTTCTTTCTTTCTTTTTTTCTTTTTGGAGACAGAGTCTTGCTCTGTCGCCCAGGCTGGAGTGTAGTGGCACGATCTCGGCTCACTGCAAGCTCTGCCTCCCGGGTTCACGCCGTTCTCCTGCCTCAGCCTCCCGATTAGCTGGGACTACAGGTGCCTGTCACCAAACCTGGCTAATATTTTTTTTGTATTTTCAGTAAAGTTGGGGTTTCACCGTGTTAGCCCAGATGGTCTCGATCTCCTGACCGTGTTATCCTCCCGCCTTGGCCTCCCAAAGTGCTGGGATTACAGGCGTGAGCCACCGCGCCCGGCCAGCACTGAATTTCTAATAAGCTTCCTGGTAGGTAACGTTTCACATGTGTTATCAGAGCTCATTGCTGGGGAAATTAACACATCCTGTATGATTCCACTGGGGAGGACTCTTGGGAGCTTGCCTGGTTTTCTCTGGATTTTGCCCATCGTGCCTTTTCCCTTTGCTAATTTTGCTTTTTATTCTTTGGCTTTTTGTGGCCATCTGCTGAGTCCTGTGAGTCCTCCTAGCAAATCATCAAACCTGGGGTGATCTTGGGGAACCCAACACAACCACATTGAAAAATATTCTACTAAGTGATTGTCCTATAATCTTTAAAAAATGTCGAGGTCATGAAAAAGAGTCATAACAGCTGTAAACAATGTGAGATCTTGAACTGCATTCTTTTCTGTAAAGGATGTTTCTGGACAGTTGGCTAAACTTGAATGGCATCTCTGGATGATGGGTCCATGAAAGTTCTTTATGCCAACCTTGCAAGTTTTTGGTAAGTTTAGAACTGTTTCAAAATAAGATATGTATTTTTTTCTTTTCTTTTTTCAGGACAGGGTCTCATTCTGTCACCCAGGTTGGAGTTCAGTGGCAAGATCTCAGCTCACTGCAGCCTCAACCTCCCTGGCTCAAGCAATCCTATCACCTCAACCTCCGAGTAAGTAGCTAGGACTACAGGTGTGCACCACCATGCCACACTTGCCACACTTTGTTGTTGTTGTTGTTGTTGTAGAGACAAAGTTTTGCTGTGTGGCCCAGACTGGTCTTGTACTCCTGAACTCAAGTGATAAGTGATCCACCCACCTCGGCCTCCCAAAGTGCTGGGATTACAGGCATGAGCCATCATGCCCGGACCTAAAGTATGTATTTTTTCCAAACTCTGAAAGCATTTTTTTATAGGCTGCATAATATTCTACTGCATGAGTGTCTATCATAGTTTCTTTAGCCTAGTGGTTTTCAACCCTGGCTACACATGAAAGCCACTTGGAGACTTTTTATACATATATGCCTAGGTCTCAGTCCTAGAGATTTTGATTCAGTTGTTCTGATATGAGGATTGGGCATCATTATTGTGAAAATATAGCAACCCAAGTGATTTTAATATAGAACCAGAAATGAAAATCAGTAGGCTAAGAAAAACTGTAATAGTAACCAATCTCTTAATGTTGATTATTTAGGTTGTTTCTAGCCATAGTATGTCAATAAAAATATTTGTGCATTGTGCATTTCCCTTATTTTGTATTATGTTCTTGGTACTAACCTCAGAGGTCAAAGGGTATGAATATTTTTAAGGCTGCTATTGGTATTTTTTCAAATCGATTTTAAAAGCAAATTATCCGGTGTCTATTCTATTGTATGTAGATAGAACATTCTCCATTTTAAATGTCTTTGTTAGTATGATAGAAAAAAGGTGTAATATTATTCTAATTTGCATTTTTAAACTTTTTTTAGAGGGTTAAGTATTTCCAAATTTTGTTGTGCATTAGCGTTTCCTCCTTGGGAAATAATTGTTATATTCTTTTATGTATTAGGAAGGTAGTCTTTCTCAGATAGTTTTATGTAAGAGCTTTATCATATATAAATGCAATATTTCCCCAGTTTGTGGTTTGACTTTTAATTTTGGTCATTTTACTCTTTAAGAGAAAGAATATTTTCTTGGGAATGAGAAAATATGCTGCAGTAGCAAGAAGAGTTGGCAAACTCAAGGCTTGTTCTATATCTGGAAGAAGTTCCTAAGACAGAGGAGGAAAAAATACTGCAAGCTGTGGCCAAGAAGTTCTGTGTTTTGTATTCCTAAGGTGTTTTGAGGGTTGAGGAATATGTATCAAACCCAATAGGGTTTATTTTATTCTTATTCATAGGACTACGCGCCCCATTTTAAGTACCACCTTAGAGAGAACAACACATGTGAGAGTTATTTTTCTCCTTGGTCATAGAATATTTGGAAAATCAGATACTAAATTAGTTGTAGCACAGCCCTGAAAATAAAAACTTGCTAAAAAAAAATGAGTTCACACAAAAAGTGTAGTGTAGGTTGGCAAAAACAGATAGAAATAAACAGATCATACTGTCTATTATGGAGAAGATATTCTGGGCTAACCCCACTCACAATCACTGCAGTATTCAGTGTAATAGGGCAAGAAGTCTTATCACAAAATGTTATTTCAGAAAAGAAGATAAGTGAATCACACATAGACCTGAGAAATCTAGGCTAGTCTGCAAGAAACCATTCACCCCTTCAGGGTTAGTGGAAGGCTTCCGCCACGTGGGGGAGCTCAAATCTCACGTCCCTCAGCTATTACTCCACCCACAAAGTAGTTGATTACTAATACTGGATTGGTCAAGTCCAAGAACATGGTTTAGGTCACTGTGCTTGGGCCTGGAACTTTCTCTGTGCTAAAGGAAAGGTTAAACATGGTTTCTAGTGGCAAAATTTCTTTTTTAGCTCATTTTGTAGGTTTTCTACCCCCCTTTATTGGCTTTTTAGGGAAACTGGTTTCCTATTCAACCGGGTGATGAAACAGTTTGAGGGCTTTGCTGAGACCTTTGTGCCCTGCTGCCTCCTGGAAGGTCTTGGGGGGCAATGGATGGTTTCTAAGAAGAAGAAAAACTTTTCCTTATTTCCTTGCTTTAATTGCAATTTGATTAGAATTGCCTTTTCTTTCCATTAGAGCCAAACAATAAGGATGACTGCAGGCCAGGTAACATCCTCCGGGTAATGAGACAGAACTGATTGTAGTAGATTAGGAATTAATTTCAAGGGCAAAGGAAGGCTCATCTCAAAACAGACAGAACTTCACCGTCGACAATTTTGGACTGGTGGTGCTAGCATTGATGGACAAGAAGGACAATCCCAGGGTTTTGTTTTCCTTCTTATCTCCTTTTGTTCCACCTGGGCTGAGATGAATCCTGATAATGGCAGAGATTTTTGAGCACTAAATCGATTCAATAAATCAGAGTTATAAAATTCATCACTAAACAAATGAAGATCTGTAAAAGCCATTTCTTTCTTTCTTCTCTTTCTTCCTTTCTTTTTGTTCATTCATGCTTCTTTTCCTTTTGGAGGTGGTTGCATTTAAGATTTATCAATAATTGCTTTTCCTATTTAAAATTGATTTTTAACTATATAAATGATTCCCGAATACTTTCTCCTTCCAAAAAACTGGACACCTACAGCTAAAGCTACCATTAAGTCCTCTTTGAGCACTATCCAACTACCCTGATGCCATATCCCAGGCATTATGATAGAGTAGTAAGGGAGGGTTGGAGCCAGATTGCTTAGACTCAAATTAAACTAATTAAACCCTGTGCAACTTTAGGCAAGTTACTTCACCTGACTATGCCTGAGTTTTCTTATCTGGAGAATGGATATTAATGCCTACCTCATAGAGTGATTTTAAGGATTAAATGTAATAATATTTGTAAAGCACTTAAATACCATATGGCATGTAGAAGCACTTAATAAATATTAGCTATTGTTATTCTACTTCCTACTTGTAATATATATTTCTTCCCATAGATCATGCAGTGAGCTATGATCTCACCACTGCAGTCCAGCCTGGGCAACAGATTGAGCTGCTGTCTCAAAAAAATAAAATAAAATAAAATAAAAATAAAAATAAAAATAAAAAAGGAAAGAAAAAAAAAGAAAAAGAAAAAAGAGAGAGAGAGAGAGTGATATGGTTTGGCTGTGTCCCCTCCCAAATCTCACCTTGAGTTCCCACCTGTTGTGGGAGGGACTTAGTGGGAGGTAACTGAATCATGGGGGCGGGTCTTTCCCATGCTATTTTCATGATAGTGAATAAGTCTCATGAGATCTGATGGTTTTAAAAGGTGGAATTTCCCTGCACACTCTCTCTCTCTCTTTGCCTGCCGCCATCCATGTAAGACGTGACTCACTCCCCCTTACCTTCCATCATGATTGTGAGGCCTCCCAAGCCATATGGAACTGTGGGTCCATTAAGCCTCTTCTTCTGTGTAAATTACCCAGTCTCGGGTATGTTTTTATCAGCAGTGTGAGAGCAGACTAATACAGAGTGAGAGAGACAGGGAATCCTTAGGGGGAAATGGATATGGAACAACAGGAGTAAAGAGTTAGATTGTGTTGCTGAAGAAAAAGAGGTCAAGAGATAACCAATATTAAGAGTTTTCAGAATATCATTTTAGTATCATCTGTTTGTGTGTTTGACAAAATGGTGTTGTATGCATATTATTCTACAGCTTGCCTTTTTCAATTAGCAATGAGGTTCTGAGATTTACACATGTTGATACAAACAGATCTAATATATTCCTTTTAACTATTATTGCTACTAATACTTGTCTGTTACAAACAGTGCTGCCTGGAACCTTTGAATAAGTGTCTGCAAAGTGAATATGTGCCAGAGTTTCTCTCAAATAGAAATCTATATGTGGAACTGCTGGGTTGTAGGCTATGTGCAAATTGCTTGAACCAATTTATATTCCCACAGCGGTATCTGAGAGTACCCAGTTCCTGAAAACCTTGCAAAGACTCATAAATAAAATTAAACCTTTGTGCCAATCTAAGGGAGAGAAACAGTATGTCATTGTTTTACTTTGCATTTCCCTGGTTTCTAGTGAGATTGAGCATCTTTTCATGTTTATTGGCCATTTGCATTTTCTCTTTTGTGAATCATCTGTTTATAATCTCTATTCAGATTTCTATTATGTTGTCTGATATTTTCTTATTAATCTATGAGATGATCTTTTGTTAAGTATGCTGTATATACTTTCTCCTAATCAGCTTTGCTTAGCTTTCAGCTTTTTTTTCATGGAGTCTTTGGTCATACAGGCCTAAATATTAGTGCAATCAAGTTGATTGGTCTAGTTTCTCATTTTTGGGGGCTTGTTTTTCATTTTGCTTTTTGATTCTTATTTAAGAAATCCTCTTTACCACATATTTGTAAGAATATTCATTTATATTGATCTAAATACATCTCTTTCTATACACACACACACATACATATTTTAAGTGGACCCTTTCTATGCACGAATTTGTCATCTTGGAAAATATAAAGGCTTGTGGTGCCAGAACACTCTGGCTATAGATATCATATTTGCTGAGAGGCAGAAGAAAAACTACAGATGAAGAAGAAAGATTCAAAATCTGATAGATGATCAGAAAAGTATTGCTTGGGCTTTGGAAGTGGTGAGTCTGAAACATGAAGGCAAACGGGACCAGCTTTAAGAATAGACTTTTTTTCTTGAGGTTAAGTGGAAAGAGAACATACTGGAAAGGATGACATCAATCAGACAAGTGACATAAGCCTACATGTTGTAGAGAAGGAATGAGATTACTTTAGGAATAGGTAAAAATATGTGGGAAAAGATGTGAATCTACCCGAAAGAGATAGGGAATCTTAAATTAACTGGGAGTGGTAATGTGTGCCTGCAGTCCTAGCTACTCAGGGGCTGAGCAGGGAGGGTTGCTTGACCCCAGGAGTTGGAGGCTGCAATGAGCTATGATTGCTCCAGTCTGGGCGACAGAGCAAGAATGTGTGAGAGAGAAAGAGAAAGAGAGATAGGGCATCCTTGGGGAAGGGGGGAATAGATACGGAACAACAGGAGTAAAGAGGTTGTGTTGCTGTAGAAAAAAAGGTCAAGAAAGCAGTATTTCTGTTGGTCTGAACAGAAGCTAGAAAACACAGAAGAAGACGTGTTGTTTTTTCCTGCACCGCTAAAGACTTGGGAAACATCACCAACAGTAACTCCACTTCAGAAATGTGTTGATGGAAGGATGCTCCAGCTGGCATAAGTGTGGAGGCAGAGGGAAAATCTAACCTAGGGAGGAGGATTGTTAGGATGAAACATTTCCAAGGTGTAAAACAGTAGCTTCTTCAGCATAAACGACATCGTCAGACTTAAAACAAACAAACAAACCATCAACCCAGCCAACCATGGTATCTGGTGGGAGTTAGAGAAATAGAGAGAAGCAGGAAATTGGGTCTAGGGGAAATATAAGGTCCAGAACATAGGGTGCTTGGAGATGCCTCTTCTAAATAGGCAGAGCACTGTTGCAAGAAGGCAGAGCCTGCACTCTTGGGGCTCCAGCTCAGTTTATATGTTGTGCTGCATTTGGGCACCAGGAATATGAAGATAAATATAAAAGCAAATGAAGAAGTTTTTAAAATGCAGAATGAACACAAATAGGAAGAAAAGAACCTAAGAAATTCCTGGGGATTGGTGAGACCCTCAATGCAAATTTCTGAATTGTGCAAGAAGAAGCACCAGTGTGTATAGGAGTGATGGACTTTTCAATGAAATCTGGAATTTAGTATCATAATTAATCTCCTGATCACGTTCCTTCTAACTGGGTTTAAGATCATGAGAGTTGACAAACAGGGACCCTGGACAACTGCATGGATTGATTGACATCCTGCAATCCTGTTTTGTCTCATTCCTCCTCTTCTTTGAATATCAGTGTATTAGAATCTTACAGTGAATATGTGTTTGTACATCATTCATTCCTTAGCTGACATACCTGCTACCTTTGATTAGATAATTTTTGTGTCTTTGAAAGTGGGGCTATCCTTAAGCAAAACTATGATGTTCTTCAATTTCTGACCCCTGATCTACAGATTTTTCTATAGCTACACCCTTCTTTATCTTCTTTCTATACTTCCCCATCAAGTGGTGTGTGTATATCTTTAAAATTTTCTTCTCTGCTCCAAACTTAAAAGACATAGCTGTGGAAAAAACCCCAAAGCTAAACATTTTCATGGGCCAGAAATGGAAACACTCAGTGGTAAGCTGGACTGCAGTATAGGCCTGCTGGGCTGTAGGTCCAGAAATAGGCAAAGTGAGGAGGGTGACTCCTACAGGGCAATGAAAACCAAAGTGGTGCACATGTGGTGGGGCACCAGAGCCAGCATCACTGTGTAAAACCAAAGGCTAGGTGGGCCTGCCTGACCATGAAAGGAGGTTGAAACCACTCTGATCACTGCTTGAAGCTGTGGCTTTATAAAGCTGAATCTCTGTAGGGAACGGGAGGAAATAGAGCAAGCCAAGCAGCAGGATCTATTTGGCTCAGTAACTAGATCTACAACAGTCCCATCACTCTGGGCTAGGAGCACCATATCTCCAAAGCAAGACCTGTTTCTGGATTTGCATGCTAAAGTTCTCCCTAGGGGCTGAGTGGAGGCAATTGCAAAACTTATACATAAGGAGAGGAGACCAGAGAGCAAGTAAACAAATACAACAAAAACAGCTCCACCCAAGATGAGTCTACCAACCCAAATATAAATAGTTCCATTAGGAAAACTACCACCAAAAAAGACAGTAACAAAATCGTCAATCAAGAGAATAATCCACTCCTAATGAAATACAAAACAATATACAACTATCAAGTGATTTAAAAATTGTGTTTCAGGTCTTTAAGGGGATAAAGAAGAACAAGAAGTGATTATTTGGACCTAGCAACAAAAGTTATATGTTAATGAATAATATTTTAAAAATTTACTGGGGAAATGGAAAAAAACTGAAATCTCTCAAGCCCTTATTGTATACTTAGATTTGACTGGCTAATTCTCATTCATTCAATCAATCAATTCTACTTGAGATGTGTAATGTGCCAAGTGCCGTTCTAGGTGTTTGGCATACATCAGTGAAAAACACAAAGAATCTCATGGCTCTTGAGCTTATATTCTAGCAAGGGTGCACAGTGAACAAATATACACAATTAAATCATCTAGCATTACGTTTCTAAAAGTGATAGTGCTGCAGGGGAAAAAAGAAAAGAAACAGGGTAAGAGAAGTGGGGAGCTCTGGAGTGGGTGGGTTGCAAATAAAAGTCTTATTTTATTCATTTAAACAGGTTCTACAACATGCACTGGAGCCTGTCAGGAGGGTGGGGAGAGAGAGTATTAGGAAAAAGAGCTAATGCGCTAATGCATGCTGGGCTTAATACCTAGGTGATAGGTTGATAGGTGCAGCAAATCACCATGACACACGTTTACCCATGTAACAAATCTGCACATCCTACACATGTACCCCTGAACTTAAAATAAAATTAGAAAAAAAAACCAGGTTCTAAAGAACCTGTATCTAATAAAACATTAAGCCTGATTTAAGTTACTATATATATATTAAAGCAAAACATTTCATTTAAAAATGAATTCCGTATTTTCATTCATCATGTAGGCTGTATTTAGCCCGAATTAGTGTCGTTTTCATGTTTTTCTGCTTTTCAGTTGAGAGGAAGTTTGTTGAAATCATTTTTGCTTTCAGAAGAATATGTGCATGGCTCACTAATGTATGCTTGTGTTTTTCTTAGCTTGGTAGATTCATAGCAAGGCAGGACTTGTCAGGCAAGCCATAGTGCTTGGAGCTGAAGGGAACCAATTACCACAAGACAGTGTCCTGAGAAATGGCCATCAAAGCTGGAAGTCCACCCGAGCCAGCAATCTGAGGAGACATGGTAGAGAGCGAAGGTCCTCATGGAAGCCCCAGGATGGGCAAAAAATATCAAGAGATTTGGAAATAAAGAACGGAAATGTCAATGAAGAGTTCAACTCTTTGTTGTGACCGGTGGTTGACACAGCCCCCAGGAGATCCTGAGAACATGTGCCCAAGGTGGTCAGGCTACAGCTTGGTTTTGTACATTTTAGGGAGATACAAGACATTGATCAATGTGTGCAAGATGTACATTGGTTCAGTCCCAAAAGGCAGGACAACTCAAAGCAGGGGCTTCCAGGTCATAGGTAGATTCAAAAATTTTCTGATTGGCAATTGGTTGGAAGAGTTAAATTATTGTCTGAAGACCTAGAATCAATGGAAGGCAATGTCTGGGTTAAGATAAAGGGTTGTGGAGACCAGGGTTCCCATTATGCTGATAGCATCAATAGAAGGGAACAGACTGTGAATGTTTCTTATCAGACTTAAAGAGTCTGTTCTGTCAGTCTTAAGGTCTCTGTGTTGATATTAATGCTGGTCAGCTATGCCTGAATTCCAAAAGAGCGGAGAGTATGATGAGGCATGTCTGACCCCCACTTCCCATTATGGTCTGAACTGGTTTTTTAGGTTAACTTTGGAATGACCTTGGCTGAGAGGAGGGGTCCATTTAGATGGTTTGGGGGCTTAGAATTTTATTTTAGATTAAAAGAAGCCAGAAAGTGGGAGAGAGAAAGAGAAAAAGCCATCTGTGACTGCTATTTACAGGGTCCTGTGGCCTGGGGTTTTGGTAGAGAAAAAAAGAGCTTTGCCCTGATCTGGATGTGTATATTCTCTTCTTGTTTAAAAAATAATACATAATCATCTTTCTGATGCAACTTGAAAGCAAGAATTTAAAAAAAAATCCACAAAAGGATTGCTTTAAGCATGGTCAGAAAAAGATGAATTCTACAAGGAAGGTGGATGCTTCAATTCTCTTGAGGCTGCTGCTTCTCCTGCTAGATCTTGATCAATAATGCTACCTGATGGGCAAAGCTGGGGCCAGTGGAATATACACATACTTCTGATATGATTTGAGGAGCAGCCAATGTCATCTCTGTCCCCAAAATTGCATCTCTGTCACTTTCCATCTTGCCTGAAATTCCAATTCATGTAGATTAAGATTTTTTCTTTAGAATATCACATTAAAATGCAATTGTGTCACATAAGAATTCATCTACAAATTAATTTGGCAAACAAAGAACAGAATCTAGAGACCAAGACATTGATCAAGAAAAAATTGGGGAAAGAGAATGGAAAAAAGAGACAAAAGTAAAACCAGAGCGAGCAGCCCAGAAGATGTCCCCTCCTGGGGAATTGTGACGAAGCCTTTTGGGACCCCGGGAGGATGTAGAAAATTATCCAAAGGGGGCATATAGGGAAATCTTACTAATACTTATTTCTGAACTGAACATTTATAGAAACTTTTTTAAAAATGTGGCATCAGTTTATAAACATTATTTTATTTTGTTATTTCTAGGTATTAAAAATATGTACTATGGAAATAAAGATAGAGTAGGCCTTAGAGATCCAGGAAGGACTATTGTATTTAACTTTACACCTTGCAAGAGAAGGTGCCAAGATCTTTGTTAGCATAACTTTAATTCCAGCTGGTCATAGAATGTTCCACGGCTTGGAAGTATTTCTGGGACAGATTCAGCATTTAAATAAAAGGAAACTTACAGATCAGATAATCACTAGGGGGTATGGATGTTGGGAGGTTGGGAGTGATCAGGGAATGGGGATGATGAGTTTTTTTCTGAGATTTTAGGCTGAAGTGCCCAGTAGCCAGTTTGGAAGACCTTAGCCTCAGGTAGAACCATGAGTCAGCAAAACATATAAATAGTAGACCAGTTAGGAATCAGATGATGGCCATTTCCTGAGGAATGATAGATGACTTAGTGTACTTTCAGATAACGCATTCTTTGGAGTTCACAAAATGGTGAAATGTCAACTTAAGAAATTGTTTAAGTAAATATCCATAAGTACTTGAAAATCATTAACTTTTTTTTTTTTTTTTTTTTTTTTTTTTAGACAAGGTCTCCCTCTGTTGCCCAGGCTAGAGTGCAGTGGTGCAATCATGGCTTACTGCAACCTCTGCTTCCCAGGCTCAAGAGATCCTCCTGCCTCAGCCTCCTGAGTAGCTGGGACTACAGGTGTGTGCCACTATGCCTGGCTAATTTTTGTATTTTTTGTAGAGATGGAGTCTCACTGTGTTGCTCAGGCTGATCTGGAACTCTTGGGCTCAACCAATCCACCCATCTTGGCCTCCCAAAGTGCTGGGATTACAGATGTGAGCCATCATGCCTGGCCACATTTTTTAAATGTAAAAATTACTACTTTTTTTTTTTTTTTAATGGCATGTTTCCTTGACTTGGTCTGCTTATTGTCCATTACCCTGATTAAAGGTGGCTATGCAGGTGGAATTGGGAACTGGGTACCCAGAGTTGGCAGCTCATGGATACCTCAGCATTTATCCTCTTCCTTTTGTCTTTGTTGGGAGGAAAAGACTTCCTCTACCCTCTTATGTTCAATAACAGGGGCCTGCAAATTAAACTGACAAAAGACAGACAAACAAGAGGAAAAGGCTTGTTATTCATATACATATAGAACTAACAAAAGAAGTAGCTAGCTTGATAAATAATTGAAGTTTACATACCCCAGTAGGAAAAAGGGAGGTGGTAGAAAATACTTCTATGAGAAGAACAAATAGATTTCTTTAGGAAAGAAAAATGGGTTTTAGGAGAACAAGTAGGAGATAAGAAAGTTTATGATCACGTTTGTTCATGCAGGAACTCTTTTGTCTTCTTCATGGCCGTGAAACTCCTCCAGAGAGGAGGAGGTAGATGTACTCTCAGTTTTCTTCTTGGGAGTAGACTTGCTCTAAAGAAGGAGTATATGGAAGCCTCTTTTCCCACAAGTTGCTGCTTCTAGTAATGTAAGGGAAGCTCCTAGAAGGCTTCTTTCCACATCTGTTAAATCTCAAATATCTTCAGCTTAAAATAATTTTCATACCAACTGTGGGGTTCCAAGTGCATCCCCATATCCCTTTTATATCTTAGACTAATCCATAGCAACATCAACATTCCTCCATGTCTTAAAAATTTTTAAACGTCTTTATGTCAGAAAACTTTCAGTTTTAATCATAGAAAACCCAACTCAAAGAGATTTTAAGTATAAGGGAGAATTTCTTGATTCACCTACCTGGAAAGTTCAAGAGTAGATGTTGCCAAGCTCTCTTTCTTTAGTTATCAGCTTTGCTTTCTTCTATATTGGCTTTTTTCTCAGGCAAAATCCCTCTTATGGTGGGAAGATGGGAAGGAAGCCCCTCTCTCAGTTGCTCTAGCAAATGTGTAGAATTAGCTTCAGTGTGTTTAAGTGAATAATAGACCCATCAATGGACCAATTACTGTGGCCAGTGTGGTTCCAACTAGCTAAGCCCAGGTTATATGCCCACCCCTGGACCACACTGTGGGCTCAACTCTTCTGAAGCTCACATATTGAAAGTAGGAGAAAGATGAGTTCTGAAAAAATTTCACTTACCAGAAGAAGGTAAAATGGATTTTAGTGGCCAACACCAACAGAAGCTTTTTATAGTTTTTTTATTTTTATTTTTATTTTTAATGTTTGGTCTATAGTTAAATAGTGTCCTTAGGATTTATGTAAAGTTAGTATTTATTGGATGTTGGAGATGCAATATGATTCAGGCCGTGTGAGGCTATAGACCTGTCTGGGATTTTCTCCACAGCTAATGGGTAAGTACAAGAGCCTCCCAAAAGAAAACAATGGATAAGACTCCAAAAGATGAGCAAAACTGAATTGAAGGAAAATAAGTTCCATACGTCTAATACACAGCATGGTGACTAGGTGACTATAGTTAAAAATACTGTTATTTTATACTTGAAGTTTGTTTAGGAGTAGATCTTAAATGTTCTCACTACAAACAAAAAATCTATGCGAAGTGATGAGCATGTTAATTAGCTTGATTGTGGTAGTCATTTCTCAATTAGATACATATCAAAACATCACATATACTGTAAATATATGTGTATATATATAATTTTTATTTGTCAGTTATACCTCAGTATAACTGGAAAAAAACAGGTGTGTTCCCTGAACACCTACCCACTGCCCTCCCAAAAAACCCAAACTGAATTGAAGGAAATTATATTTACAGTCTCTCCTAACAATAGTCTTCCTAATTATTATTGGGTGTGGTTTGAATGATGACAGTGTTACTGGAAAGGGGTCCAGATGCAGACCCCAAGAGAGGGTTCTTGGATTTCACGCAAGAAAGAATTCAGAGCAAGTTGACAGAGTAAAGTGAAAGCAAGTTTATTAAGAAAGCAAAGGAATAAAAGAATAGCTACTCCATAGACAGAGCAGCCCCGAGGGCTGCTGATTGCCCCTCCCCCCACTTTTTTTTTGAGATGGAGTCTGGCTCTGCTGCCCAGGCTGAAGTGCGGTGGCCTGATTTCGGCTCACTGCCAACTCCACCCCCCTGGTTCACACCATTCTCCTGCCTCAGCCTCCTGAGTAGCTGGGACTACAGGGGCGTGCCACCATGTTCGGGTAATTTTTTTTTCTTTTTCTTCTTTTTTTTTTTTTTAGTAGAGACAGGGTTTCACAGTGTTAGCCTGGATGGTCTCAATCTCCTGACCTTGTGATCTGCCCACCTCAGCCTCCCAAAGTGCTGGGATTACAGGCGTGAGCCACCGCGCCCGGCCCTGGTTGCCCATTTTTATGGTTATTTCTTGATGATATGCTAAACAAGGTCCTAAATTGGGCCTCTAACCCAATCTCATAATTTACCCGGGTACCCCACCACTTACCCCAAATCGGCCAATCAGTGCTGCAGTCTATTTCCTTTGGGGCGGGGGGTGGGCAGTTTCCTTCAGTATCATCCCCAACATGGTTCATCCTAAAGATGTTACCGGACCCCACCACTCACTTTAGTCCCTTCAGTGGTTCACCAGAAAGAGGTTACTGGACCCACCACTCACCCAAGTTAGCCTTTCGGTCGGGGGTTTCCTTAGTATTGTTGCTTCATGTCCACACCGACCCATGGGGTCTGGCAACATCCTTCTGATGACAAGGAGGCGACAATACTAAGGAAACCCCCGAGCCAAAGGCTAACTTGGGTGAGTGGTGGGGTCTGGTAACAATAGGAGGGAGAAACTGAACTGGGCAGGAATTGTGAAAAGTACTGTGCCACGGGCAGGGACATATTAGGTTTCTGCAAAAGTAATTGCGATTTTTTTCCATTAAAAGTAATGGCAAAAACTGCAACTACTTTTGCACAAATCTAATTCTTCATATAACTGTTATCAAAGTTGAGTCCTGGAACTTGGTATCATGAAATCAATAAAGTTTCTTAAGTATCCATCAGTCAAACTAGGCTCTGACTTCCTCGTGTTATCCTAGTAACCTCAGGGTGTTTATTAAGGAAGGTGTCAGGAGAAGTAACACAATTAACAGGACTTTTCTGTACTGTGTAAACTGGTTCTCAGTAAGTGTGTGTTTTTTGTCTTGATCTGTCACTTTCTTAAGGAGATGGTATTATTCCCCTTAGATTTCTGCACATGGAAGGTGATTGATGAGACAAATGGATTCCTCTAATAGTAAAAAGACTCATTATCACACCTCTCTCTCATCACCGATTGACTATATTTCTGGACATCCTCCCTTTGGTTGAGTTATAGCCAATGTTAATTGGGATGACTCATATTTTACTCTTAGTATTTACCAGTGACTTTTCTACCTGACATACGGCAACTGTAGTTTGACTTAAACACAAAGGGCCATTCCAAATAATAACAGATAAATCCAGAATGCATATTTGACTCCAGTTCAGGTCATTATAACTTTTTCATTTCTTTCTTTTTCATTATTATTATACTTTAAGTTCTAGGGTACATGTGCACAATGTGCAGCCTTGTTACACATGTATACCTACATGTGCCATGTTGGTTTGCTGCACCCATTAACTCGTCATTTACATTGGGTATTTCCCCTAATGCTATCCCTCCCACAACCCCCCACTCCCTGATAGGCCCCAGTGTGTTATGTTCCCCTCCCTGTGTCCTAGTGTTCTCATTGTTCAGTCCCCACCTATGAGTGAGAACATGTGGTGTTTGGTTTTCTGTCCTTGTGATAGTTTGCTCAGAATGATGGTTTCCAGCTTCATCCATGTCCCTGCAAAGGACATGAACTCATCCTTTTTTATGGCTGCACAGTATTCCATGGTGTATAGGTGCCACATTTTCTTAATCCAGTCTATCATTGATGGACATTTGGGTTGGTTCCAAGTCTTTGCTATTGTGAATAGTGCCACAATAAACATACATGTGCATGTGTCTTTATAGTAGCATGATTTATACTCCTCTGGGTATATACCCAGTAATGGGATGGCTGGGTCAAATGGCATTTCTAGTTCTAGATCCTTGAGGAATCGCCACACTGTCTTCCACAATGGTTGAACCAATTTACACTCCCACCAACAGTGTAAAAGTGTTCCTATTTCTCCACATCCTCTCCAGCATCTGTTGTTTCCTGACTTTTTAATGATTGTCATTCTAACTGGCATGAGATGGCATCACATTGTGGTTTTGATTTGCATTTCTCTAATGACCAGTGATGATGAGCCTTTTTTTTTTTTTTTATGTCTGTTGGCTGCATAAATGTCTTCTTTTGAGAAGTATCTCTTCATATCCTTCGCCCACTTTTTGATGGAGTTGTTTGATTTTTTTCTTGTAAATTTGTTTAAGTTCTGCGTAGATTCTGGATAATAGCCCTTTGTCAGATGGGTAGATTGCAAAACTTTTCTCCCATTCTGTAGGTTGCCTGTTCACTCTGATGGTAGTTTCTTTTGCTGTGCAGTAGTTCTTTAGTTTAATTAGATCCCATTTGTCTATTTTGGCTTTTGTTGCCGTTGCTTTTGGTGTTTTAGTCATGAAGTCCTTGCCCATGCCTATGTCCTGAATGGTATTGCCTAGGTTTTCTTCTAGGGTTTTTATGGTTTCAGGTCTAACATTTAAGTCTTTAATCCACCTTGAATTAATTTTTGTATTAGGTGTAAGGAAGGGATCCAGTTTCAGCTTTCTACATATGGCTAGCCAGTTTTCCCAGCATCATTTATTAAATAGGGAATTCTTTCTCCATTTCTTTTTATCAGGTTTGTCAAAGATCAGATGGTTGTAGATGTGTGGTGTTATTTCTGAGACCTCTGTTCTGTTCCATTGGTCTATATCTCTGTTTTGGTACCAGTACCATGCTGTTTTGGTTACTGTAGCCTTGTAGTATAGTTTGAAGTCAGGTAGCATGATGCTTTGTTTTTTTTTCTTGCTTAGGATTGTCTTTCCAATGTGGGCTCTATTTTGGTTCCATATGAACTTTAAAGTAGTTTTTTTCAATTCTGTGAAGAAAGTCATTGGTAGCTTGATGGGGATGGCATTGAATGTATAAATTACCTTGGGCAGTATGGCCATTTTCACGATATTTATTCCTCCTATCCATGAGCATGGAATGTTTTTCCATTTGTTTGTGTCCTCTTTTATTTTGTTGAGCAGTGATTTGTATTCTCCTTGAAGAGGTCCTTCACATCCCTTGTAAGTTGGATTCCTAGGTATTTTATTCTCTTTGTAGCAATTATGAATGGTGAATGGGAGTTCACTCATGATTTGACTCTCTGTCAGTCTGTTATTGGTGTATAAGAATGCTTGTGATTTTCATACATTGGTTTTGTATCCTGAGACTTCGCTGAAGTTGCTTATCAGCTTAAGGAGATTTTGGGCTGAGACAATGGGGTTTTCTAAATGTATAATCATGTCATCTGATTATACTAAATGTATAATCATGTCACAGGGGCAATGTGACTTCTTCTTTTCCTGATTCAATACCCTTTATTTCTTTCTCTTGCCTGATTGCCGTGGCCAGAACTTCCAACAGTATGTTGAATAGGAGTGGTGAGAGAGGGCATCCTTGTCTTGTGCTGGTTTTCATAGGGAATGCTTCCAGTTTTTGCCCATTCAGTATGATATTGGCTGTGGGTTTTTCATAAATAGCTTTTATTATTTTGAGATACGTTCCATCAATACCCAGTTTCTTGAGAGTTTTTAGCATGAAGGGCTGTTGAATTTTGTTGAAGGCCTTTTCTGCATCTATTGAGATAATCAAGTGGTTTCTATCATTGGTTCTGTTTATGTGAAGGACTACGTTTATTGATTCGTGTATGTTGAACCAGACTTGCATCCCAGGGATGAAGCCGACTTGATCGTGGTGGATAAGCTTTCTTGATCGTGGTGGATGTGCTGCTGGATTTGGTTTGCCGATATTTTATTGAGGATTTTTGCATCGATGTTCATCAGGCACATTGATCTAAAATTCTCTTTTTTTTGTTGTGTCTTTGCCAGGCTTTGGTATCAGGATGATGCTGGCCTCATAAAATGAGTTAGGGAGGATTCCCTATTTTCTATTGATTGGAATGGTTTCAGAAGGAATGGTAGCAGCTCCTCTTTGTACCTCTGGTAGAATTAGGCTATGAATCCATCTGGTCTTGGACTTTTTTTGGTTGGCAGGCTATTAATTATTGGCTCAATTTCAGAACCTGTTATTGGTCTATTCAGAAATTCCACTTCTTCCTGGTTTAGTCTTGGGAGAGTGTATATGTCCAGGAATTCATCCATTTCTTCTAGATTTTCTAGTTCATTTGTGTAGAGGTGTGTATAGTATTCTCTATGGTAGTTTGTATTTCTGTGGGATTGGTGGTGATATCCCATTATAATTTTTTATTGTGCCTATTTGATTCTTCTCTCTTTTCTTCTTTACTAGCAGTCTATCAATTTTGTTGATCTTTTCAAAAAACCAGCTCCTGGATTCATTGATTTTTTGAAGGATTTTTTTGTGTGTCTCTATCTCCTTCAGTTCTGCTCTGATCTCAGTTATTTCTTGCCTTCTACTAGCTTTTGAATTTGTTTGCTCTTGCTTCTCTGGTTCTTTTAACTGTGATGTTAGGGTGTTGATTTCCAGCTTTCTCTTGTGGGAATTTGATGCTATAAATTTCCCTCTACACACTGCTTTATATGTACCCCAGAGATTCTGGTATGTTGTGTCTTTGTTCTCATTGGTTTCAAAGAACATCTTTATTTCTGCCTTCATTTCATTATTTACCCAGCAGGTTGTTCAGTTTCCATGTAGTTGAGTGATTTTGAGTGAGTTTCTTAATCCTGGGTTCTAATTTGATTGCACTGTGGTCTGAGAGACAGTTTGTTGTGATTTCTGTTCTTTTACGTTTGCTGAGGAGTGCTTTACTTCCAATTATGTTGTCAAGTTTGCAATACGTGCTATGTAGTTCTGAGAAAAATGTATATTCTGTTGATTTGGTATGAAGAGTTCTGTAGATGTTTATTAGGTCCACTTGGTGCAGAGCTGAGTTCAAGTCCTGGATATCCTTGTTAACCTCTGTCTCATTGATCTGTCTAATATTGACAGTGGGATGTTAAAGTCTCCCATTATTATTGTGTGGGAGTCTAAGTCTCTTTGTAGGTCTCTAAGGACTTGCTTTATGAATCTGGGTGCTCCTGTATTGAGTGCATATATATTTAGGATAGTTAGCTCTTCTTGTTGAATTGATCCCTTTACCATTATGTAATGGCCTTCTTTGTCTCTTTTGATCTTTGGTGGTTTAAAGTCTGTTTTATCAGAGACTAGGATTGCAACCCCTGCTTTTTTTTGCTTTCCATTTGCTTGATACATCTTCCTCTATCCCTTTATTTTGAGCCTATGTGTGTCTTTGCACATGAGATGGGTCTCCTGAATACAGCACACTGATGGGCCTTGACTCTTTATCCAATTTGCCAGTCTATGTCTTTTAATTGGGGCATTTAGCCCATTTATATTTAAGGTTAATATTGTTATGTGTAAATTTGATCCTGTCATTATGATGTTAGCTGGTTATTTTGCCCATTAATTGATGCAGTTTCTTCATAGCATCGATGATCTTTACAATTTGGCATGTTTTTGCAGTGACTGGTACCGGTTTTTCCTTTCCATGTTTAGTGCTTCCTTCAGGAGCTCCTATAAGACAGGTCTGGTGGTGACAAAATCTCTCAGCATTTGCTTGTCTGTAAAGGATTTTATTTCTCCTTCACTTATGAAGCTTAGTTTGGCTGGATATGAAATTCTGGGTTGAAAATTCTTTTCTTTAAGAATGTTGAATATTGGCCCCCACTCTCTTCTGGCTTGTAGAGTTTCTGCTGAGAGATCCGCTATTAGTCTGATGGGCTTCCCTTTGTGGGCAAGCCGACCTTTCTCTCTGGCTGCCCTTAACATTTTTTCCTTTATTTCAACCTTGGTGAATCTGACAATTATGTGTCTTGGGGTTGCTTTTCTTGGGGAGTATCTTTGTGGTGTTCTATGTATTTCCTGAATTTGAATGTTGGCCTGCCTTGCTAGTTTGGGGAAGTTCTCCTGGGTAATATCCTGAAGAGTGTTTTCCAACTTGGTTTCGTTCTCCTCATCACTTTCAGGTACACCAATCAAATGTAGATTTGGTCTTTACACATAGTCCTATATTTCTTGGAGGACTTGTTCATTCTTTTTGCTCTTTTTTCTCTAAACTTCTCCCTTTATTTCATTAATTTCATCTTCAATCACTGATACCCTTTCTTCCACTTGATTGAATCAGCTATTGAAGCTTATGCATGTGTCACGTAGTTCTCGTGCCATGGTTTTCAGCTCCATCAGGTCATTTAAGGTGTTCTCCACTCTGTTTATTCAGTTAGCCAATCATCTAATCTTTTTTCAAGGTTTTTAGCTTCCTTGAGATGGGTTCAAACTTCCTCCATTAGCTCGGAGAAGTTTGTTATTACCGACCTTCTGAAGCCTACTTCTGTCAACTCGTCAAAGTCATTCTCTGTCCAGCTTTGTTCTGTTGCTGGCGAGGAGCTACAATGCTTTGGGGGAGAAGAGGTGCTCTGATTTTTTGAATTTTCAGCTTTTCTGCTCTGATTTCTCCCCATCTTTGTGGTTTTATCTACCTTTGGTCTTTGATGTTGGTGACCTATAGATGGGATTTTGGTGTGGATGTCCTTTCTGTTGATGTTGATGCTATTCCTTTCTGTTTGTTATTTTTCCTTCTAACAGTCAGGTCCCTCAGCTGCAGGTCTGTTGGAGTTTGCTGGAGGTTCACTCCAGACCCTGTTTGCCTGGGTATCACCAGCGGAGGCTGTAGAACAGAAAATATTGCAGAACAGAAAATATTGCTGCCTGATCCTTCCTCTGGAAGCTTTGTCACAGAGGGGCACCCACCTGTATGAGGTGTCAGTCGACCCCTACTGGGAGGTGTCTCCCAGTTAGGCTACCTGGGGGTCAGGGACCCACTTGAGGAGGCGATCTGTCCGTTCTCAGAGCTCAAACACTGTGCTGAGAGAACCACTGCTCTCTTCAGAGCTGTCAGACAGAGACGTTTGAGTGTGCAGAAGTTTCTGCTGTCTTTTGTTCAGCTATGCCCTGCCCCCAGAGGTGGAGCCTATAGAGGCAGCAAGCCTTGCTGCTCTGCGGTGGGCTCTGCCCAGTTTGAGCTTCCCAGCCACTTTGTTTACCTACTCAAGCCTCAGCAATGGCGGATGCCCCTCCCCCTGCCGGCTGCTGCCTTGCAGGTCAATCTCAGACAGCTGTGCTAACAGTGAGCAAGGCTCCATGGGCGTGGGACCTGCTGAACCAGGCACGGGATATAATCTCCTGGTGTGCCGTTTTCTAAGATGGTTGGAAAAGCGCAGCACTTGAGTAGGAGTGTCCCATTTTTCCAGGTACAGTCTGTCATGACTTCCCTTGGCTGGGAAAGGGAAATCCCCTGACCCCTTGCACTTCCCAGGTGAGGCAACACCCTGCCCTGCTTCGGCTTACCCTCTGTGGGCTGCACCCACTCTCCAACCAGACCCAGTGAGATGAACCAGGTACCTCAGTTGGAAATGCAGAAATCACCCGTCTTCTGGATCGATCACACTGGGAGCTACAGACTAGAGCTGTTCCTATTCGGCCATCTTGGAACAGCTCTCTCTTTTTTTTTTTTTTTTTTGAAATGGACTCTCATTCTGTTGCCCAGGCTGGAGTGCAGTGGCACCATCTTGGCTTACCACAATCTCTGCTTCCTGGGTTCAAGCGATTCTCCTGCCTCAGCCTGCCAAGCTGGGATTACAGGCCTGCACCACAATGCCTGGCTAATTTTTTTTTTTTTTTTTTTGTATTTTTTAGTAGAGTTGGGGTTTTACCATGTTTGCCAGGCTGGTCTCAAACCCCTGACCTCAAGTGATCTGCCTGCCTCAGTCTCCCAAAATGCTGGACCACACTCAGCCACTTTTTAATTTATTTCTGATTGCCATAATACTTCTAAGCCAATACTGACTGAGACCTGTTCTGTACCAGCCATGGTCCTGGGAACTACAGATAGAAAGATGATTAAGAATATGGTATTTGCTCACTGTGATAAGTCCAATAAAGGATTCACATATGTAACCCAAATGTCTCCAACAAGTTTCTGGCTTCTGGATGTGATGATTTCAACTGTTTTTCCCTATATGCATGTTAATTAATAGCATCACTCACCTTACCTTCTCACCTTACCTCAATCTTTCTTCTCTCTGTGAATCTACAAAAATGGGAGTTTATTTCTCATATAGTTTATGTCAACAGCCTATGTCTGCCAGCCTTCTGTTTCGGCAGCTTCCCTCATTGTCCCTCATTAATTATTATTAATGATTGTCCACATTGTCCACATTGATAGTGCCTAACTCTCTATTACTGTACTTGGAGTGTGTATCCAGGGGAACTAACCTGTTTGCCATCTTTGGTGTTCACTCCTTTCTCTGGTTTGTTGGTTACATTTTTTTTTGGCTCCACTCTTCAGTAGGGATTGGGACAACGGATGAGAGTGAGGTGGAAGAGAAAAAAGGTATCTTTCTGGCAGAATTGCTTAAGCTCATGATGATAAGGTTTTTTTTAACTTTCTTTTTTCTGATAATCTTGCTTTTTAGCCCCATAGTATATAGGGAACCAGGTGGATGGATGAGTGTGGCTTAAGTTGAGCCTCATTTGAACTCAGAACAAATGTTTCCATCCAGTCAACACTTATCCTCAGGCCTGGCTCACTGTGGCACACTCCTCTCTGGAGTCTGGCTTATGGTGGCCCTCTTCCCAAGCCCACTGGACATGCCTATATATTTCTGAGCCTTGGTTGTGGATAGGTTCAAACTCATTGCCATGGAGTCCTCAGGAGTCATGTAAATAAGTATGTTTTGATCATCTTTGCTGTTAACAAGTCTCTCTAAAACCTAGTGGCTTAAAATAAGCATCATTTTATTATCTCTCATAGTTTCATGGGTTGACTCAGGTGGGCAGTTCTGCTTGTTTCACTTGGAGTCTCTCATGTGGTTGCCGTCAGTTGGTGACTGTGGTTAGAGTCATCTGGGCTTTACTGGGATCACTGTGCCTGTTCATTCTCTAAGCAGACTCAAGACCTCTTCTGTTCTTATGACCACTCCATATGGCCTCTGTCGCAGAACTTCTTACGCGGCAGCTTAGGGTTTCTCAAAGCCAGCATTCCAAGATGCAGGAAACAAAATCAGTACATCCTTTTAAAGACTAGGCTTAGAAATAGTGTAGCATTACTTCTGCTTTATTCTACTGGTTAACTCAAGTCACAACCCAGCCCAGATTCAATGTGGGAGGGCTTTATGCAAGGATATGAATACCAAGTGCCATGGTACGATGGATGGCCATCCTTAGAGACTAGCCACCACAGTCCACCCTGTGTTTCTCAATGATGTATGTCCTTCCTCCATGCAAAATACATTTTTCTCCCTTCCAAGGCCATTAAAGTCTACTTATATCATGGCATTAGGTTTGAGCTTTAAATCCAGGATCATGTCACCTCAATCATATCTAGGCAAGCTTAAGGTTTCTTGGGTTTGGCTTAAGGTTTCTAAGGTTCTTGGGTTCGGCTACCGTGAACCTGAAGATTGATGAAGTAAAAAGACAAAGAATCTGCTTCCCACCCAACAGACAAATACAATGGCTAGGCAGTGATGAAAAATTGAAATAGAAATCCCATTCATGAAAGGGAAAATAGGAAGCATAGAGCAGTCGCTTGTTCATAGCAATTCTGAAATTAAGTTGAGAAAATGTTGCCAATTCTTTGACCAAATTCATTTCTACTCCCTAGAGTGGTCCTCTGTGGCTCTTGGTTCCACCACTTGGGCTTTTGTTTTCACCCTCTGAGTCATCTTTCCTTTTGCATAAGAAATGGCCTATATTTACAGCTGAGTAGCTTCCTCAGCTTTCTATCAATATAAACTTAGTGCCCAGCGACTTCTTTTCATTTTTTTAAAGACATTTATTCAGCATCATTATCAGACTATTACATTTAGCAATCAATCACATGGGTGCAAAAAAAAAAAAAAATCTACATTAAAATCCTTTGTTGGAATGCTTTACACTTTCCACAGAACAGAAACTAAAATAACCTGTTCTACAATTAGTTACAAATACAGTCCTCGAGTTTTTTGCCCATACACATGAGTATTTGTCTAAACCATGTCTTCTTTGTAGCAGCTAGACCATGCCACCACTGTGCTTGGCTGAGTTCACAAATCTGTTGTAACCTGTAGCTTCCCTGTCACTTCTCTGGCTCTCCTCTTCTGCTAAGCTTTGTTTCCTAATTAAAATCTTCTGCCACTGCCATAGTTACTGCTGCTACTGGAACAGCCATAGCCACCTTGGTTTCATGGTTTGGCTAAGTATTGGTCATCACCACCACAGGGGCCAGAGCTTCTGCCTCCAATCCTTCCTTCATGGGTCCAAAATTTGAAGACTGATTGTTGTAATTGCCAAAGTCATTGTAGCTTCCACCACCTCCAAAATTGCTTCCATCATTACCAAATCCATTATAGCCATCCCCACTGCCACCATATCCACCACCACCATGGTTGCCACCAAAGCCACCACAACCATTGAAGTTTCCTCCATGACCAAAGTTGTCATTCCCACCGAAACCACCTCCACAACCACCACCAAAGTTTCCAGAACCACTTCGACCTCTTTGGCTAGATGAAGCACTAGCCATCTCTTCCTTTGACAGGGCTTTCCTAACTTCACAGCTGTGGTCATTCACAGTACAGGTGTTTCTGAATGACAATCTTATCCACAGAGTCATCGTCGTCAAAGGTTACAAAGGCAAAGTCCCTTTTCATGCCACTGCCTTGGTCAGTCCTGATTTCAATCACTTCAATTTTTCCATCTGTTCAAAATAATCTCTAAGGTGATGTTCTTCAGTATCTTCTTTAATGCCACCAACAAATATCTTTTTCACAGTAAGTGGGCACCTGGTCTTTGAGAATCTTCTCTTGAGACAGCTCTCTTTGGTTCCACACTCTTCCATCCACCTTGTGTGGCCTTGCATTCATGGCTGCATCCACCTCCTCCACAGTGGCATATGTGACAAATCCAAAGCCCCTGGCGTGCTTGGTGTTTGGATTTCTCATGACCACACAGTCTCTGAGCATTCTCCATTGCTCAAAATGGCTCCTCAGGCTCTCACCAGTTGTTTCAAAGCTCAGCCCTCCAATGAAGAGCTTCCTCAGCTGTTCGGGCTCTTTGGGAGACTCTGATTTAGACATGACAGCAGGAAGAAGAGAGACTTTAATGATGCTTCTTTGGTGGCATCCACGGGCAGAAAGGAGCAAGCCGATGAACATATCTCAGACTTCTTTTCATTTTAAACTATGTTTGCGTCTTTTAGTCCAAGCTGATGGTACCTTATGAGTACAGATTTCTTAAACTGTGCAAGTGTCCTATAAATCTTACAGGGTCACTTGATTAGACAGAAGCCACATGCACAATTGTTTTTGAGACAGACCCCCCTACCTTGGCCTGGGAATCAGGGTACTGTGGAACAACGTCTTAATATTCTCAGGAGCTCTATTGTCTGGGTGAGATTGTGTATAAGACATGCCATTTAAGGTTCTTAGAAGTCTTTCTGTGTAGATAAAAGAGTCTATGAGGAATATCCTCAACACTTCCTAAGGTCTCAACAAATTAGCCACCTCACTGATGCAAAATTACTCTTGGGATCATGTTTTGCCAGAAGGGTCCTGGATTTGGTCTTTGCTCTCAGGTCATCTCTTCCAGGATCTTTTGCTGCCTGGAGGAGCTAGAAAAGAGAAAGTTTTATTTTTGAATCCAGAAAGCCCTAAATTCTGTATATTTCTCCTAATTTTGGTTAAAAACTGAAGAATTACTTTTTTAGTTCATTTTGCTCCTCTTGTATGTTAACACAGGCAGCCAAAAGAAACCAGTTGGTGCTTTCGATACAGTCGTATGTGTGGGGAGTTGGTTCCAGGAACACTGCAGATACCAGAATTTGAGGATGCTCAAGTCTCTTATATAAAATGATATAGTATTTGCATATAAACTATGCACATCCTTCCGTATACTTTAAAACATCTCTAGATTACTTATAATACCAGATACAATGTAAATGCTATGTAAATAGTTGTTGTACTGCATTTTAAAAATTTGTATTATTTTTATTGCTGTACTATTATTATTTATTTGAATATTTTCTATCCGTGGTTGGTTGAACCAACGGATGAGGAACCCATGGAGGCAGAACCCATGGATACGGAGAAGTTGACCACATTCTGACTGAAAATCTCCTAGCCAGAGCTATCTGTTTATGACATATTCTTCTTGTCTTCATGCTACAGGAGATAGTTTTGCTAATTGGTCTGCACATAATTCAGGTCATGTTCTCCAGTTTCCAATAGCAATTTCTTCGGTGTCCTTCAAGCCTTCCCTATTCATCTCCTCAAGGAGCTTTCCAGCTTCTGCCTGCCACTGAATTGCAAAGCCCATGCCATATGTTTTAGGGTTTTGTTATGGCAATACCCTACTTCTGTGAATCAAATTCTGTTTTGGTTGTGTATTGCTGTCTAACCAACTACCTTAAAACTTAGTGAGTGCTTTAAACAATAACCAGTTTATTAGCTCTCATTGCTCTGTGGTTGACTGGGCACAGCCATGAAGTTCTACTGGTTTAACTGGGGTCTTTCTTGTGGCTGCAGTCAGATATTGGCTGTGGTGGAGGTCACCTGGTGGCTGCAACTGGGCTCCCGAGACAGCTAGGTCTCTATCCTTCTCCATATGGCCTCTCTGTGTGGTCGTTCTAGTCACGCAGCTGTACTTCCTTCTTTGTTTCTTGAGACAGAATCTCACTCTGTCGCCCAGGCCCAGGCTGGAGTGCAATGGCACGATCTCAGCTCACTGCAGCTTCCACCGCCCAGGTTCAGGCGATTTTTGTGCCTTAGCCTCCCGAGTAGCTGGGATTGCAGGCATGTGCCACCATGCCCGGCTAATTTTTGTATTTTTAGTAGAGACATAGTTTCACCATGTTGGCCAGGCTGGTCTCGAACCCCTGACCTCAAGTGATCCACCTGCCTCAGCCGCCCAGAGTGCTGGGGTTGCAGGCATGAGCCACTGCGCCCGCCGTAGTTACATGGCTGTACTTACACTGTGGCTCTGGACTCCACAAATTGAATGTTCCAAGAGGGAGGAAGAAGCAGCAGCCAGTTCTTTTAAAGGCTGAAATTGGTGCTCTGCCACTTCGAACACACTTGATTGGGAATCTTAAGTCAGTGTAGGAGAGAACCACACGAGGGCATGGATACCACGAGGTATGAAATTTGGTGTCCATCTTAGGAGACTAGTTACCACACAGTATACGTGGCTAGATATTTGCAATTTGAAGTCAGTAGGAATGGAGAAGTTTTCCTTAATTATGGATACAATTGTATTAGAGGATCTGCTGCGGTTCAGCTAGGAACATACCTACATACATTCAGGTATGTTTATGGATGTATGTGTGTGTGTGTGTGTGTGTGTGTAGACAGATATTAAAAATTTTGAAAATGCATGCAGTCATTGCCTAATAACAGATAATTTACAAAAAATACTTTGCTATGTGAATTAATATGGAGGAAAATGGGAAAGACAAGAAACAGCCTGGAAGTGAAGGAATTCCTCATCTAAACCAAAGATTGCTACAGTATAGTAGTGTGACCTTGGACAAGTTCCAGCCTCTCTGGCTCTTAGTTTTCTTATCTTATGAACCCTTTCCTGTTTAAAATTCTTGGACACTAATCACATGTTTTGCTCTTTCTCATATTTCAAGATTGAGCTGAAGTGCTACCTCTTCTGTGATGTCTTACTCCATATCTAAATCCAATCACTTCCTATGCAGAGTGATGTGATGTTCTCAGATTGATGGCCACCAAGTTAGCAAAAACGTTTTAAATGTTTCACCACATCTAGAGAACAAGGGATTTGTAAAATCAAACAGTAATTTGAATTATTTATCTGTGGGCTGAAAACATAGATTTGTCATTTTTTAAGCTTCTGCTTTTCATCATGGACATAACATAGGTGAAGTTCTCTATGTGGATGGCTGTTTCAACAGTTGTTTAAATAGATGTAATTATGGTCGTAGGGTAGACTAACTGCTGAAACAAAGAACCTCAACATTTCAGTGGTTTAATATAATAAAAGTTTAGTTTTTGCTCATGTAATAGTTCAATATGAGCATTTGTGGACAAGCAGTTCCTGGGTAGCTCTCCTCTGTTATTTCTTCACAGTTTTTCTTTTTCTTTTTTTTTTAAATGTCATTGAGGACTTCTCCATTCAACTGGCAGGTGAAGCAAGAGAGACAGGATTGCACATGGAGGTTCTTCTGGTCCAGGTCCAGAAGTGATGTCTCTCTCCTGCTGGCATTCCATTGGCCAGAACATAGCCGTGTGACTGACTGCTCATAACTTCAGGGGAGGCTGGGAAATGTAGTTTACCTGTGTGCCCAGGAAAGAGAGCAATTAGACATTGGTGAGCAGCTAGCATCCTCTGCCACAATATCCTTTCTTCTGTTCTTCATATTTTACTCCACAGCCTTTTGACATTTATTCACCTGTATACACATTCTATTTTTCACTTTAATATTAGAGAATTTAGAAAATATAGAAAGGTAAAGAGAAGAAACCAATAATTGCCCATAATAACTCAGTGTTATTTGGTTATTTTGGGAATATTCTGGTTGAAATTATAATTTTATATCACTTTGTATTCTATTTTTAATCATCTAATAGTGCAAGAGAAGTACTTTCCTATGTCAGCAAAACTCTCCATAAATGATGTCTAAAAAGCTTTATAAAATTCCATCACATGATAATTTACTGTATGAGTAGAAAGAATAGAGAGAAATGTTTGGACAGGTTTCAAAAGATCTAGTGTATCAATGAATCCCTGTGTTAATGGTAGAGCAACTCAGTGTTATACCCTCAGGGTGGGATGAGGGGAAGGAGACTTCTTGATACTTTCTCTGATACACTGCATGCTCCATCAGAAAAAAATCTTAGTTTCAAATGGATAATTCATTATCAGCTAAAATGCTGCTTCAGATTAATTTCTTCTTTTCACTGTCAGCACATTAAAGCACAAAGTGATTGGCAGATTATATTCCAAAAAAATGGAAGAGATTAATTTCACCATTTGAATTATTTTGCATTTTGATAGCCTTCTTGGTTTTTTTTTCTGTTTCTTTTCACCCGTAAGCAGTCAGAATTGTCATAAACATGGAGCTGCTTATGTTCCAGCCCACTAGAAGTAGTGTCGGACAGTAACAGGGCTTCCTGATGCTCACACTATCAGATTTATGAAGCGGAAGAAAGATATTCCAGTAACAGGGCAAATTCACTTCCAGGGAGGAAATGCCAAGCAACCATATTGCTAGTTAACGTCAACATGGATCAGCAGAAAGAAATTCTCCCTGATTATATGCTAAAGGCTGTGTCCTTTTTTGGTAAACTCTCCACATCTGTCACTTCTTGACAAATGAATCTTAGTAAAACACGTTGAACATGAAAAAGACAATAAGGGGACATTGTATTTTTATTGTCTTTATGTCTGTTAAACAGTCTCTTGTTTCCAGAGATGCTTTAAATTTAAAAATTGACATAGCTGTGAGTTGTTGGAATAGAAAGAAAAGTCAGAGTGCCGAAAATGTCAAAGTTTAACTGCTGTTCTCAAGTCTAACAGTGACTGCAAGCTAGATTATGAAAATCGAGTTGAATGGGGTCTTTTTCAGCTACAATGAGACTGTTTTAACCTCACTGATGTTTTTGCCAAAGAGTTCTTTCTCGGATAATAATTAGGTCCTCCTCCAACTTAGCTTTCCTTAATCTTCTACTTTGAAAATTCTACCAAAATAAGCCTGAGTTAAATTTTGAACTAAAAAACACGGAATTTTATTGTTGTTATCATCATAAGATCAATACATTTTCATTGTTTGAAATTGAAAAATGCAGAAAAGTAGAAAGGAGAATGAGAATTGCTCAATCTTATTATCCAAAAACAACCACAGTTATTATTTTGGAGTTTTCCTTTCTAAATATATATTTTACAAATGTTAAATGTTGTAGTCATGCTATATATACAATTATGCATCTTAATTTGCTTACTGTTATAAGCATTTACTATCTCATTACAGATCCCATAAATATGATTTTACTAAAATATTTTATGATTATACAACTAAGGCAGTATTACTGTAGAAAATTTAGAAATATAGAAAGGTAGGCTGAGCACGGTGGCTCATGCCTGTAATCCCAGCACTTTGGGAGGCCGAGATGGGTGGAATTACCTGAGGTCAGGAGTTCGAGACCAGCCTGGCCAACATGGTGAGACCCCGTCACTACTAAAAATACAAAAAAATTAGCTGGGTACACCTGCCTGTAGTTCCAACTACTTGGGAGGCTGAGGAGGGAGAATCACTTGAACCTCGGAGATGGAGGTTGCAGTGAGCTGAAGTTGTGCCATTGCACTCCAGCCTGGGTGACAAGAGCGAAACTCTGTCTCAAAAAAAAAGAAAAAAGAAAAGGAAAGGCAAAGAAAAGAAACTAAGAAACCAATAATTGTCGATAATGCTATCACTCAGTGATTATTTGGTTATTTTTGGAATATTGATGTGTATATATATTTTTTAAATGGTTGAAATTATAATTTATATACCACTTTGTATTCTATTTTCAATCTCCTAATAGTACAAGAGAAGTACTTTCCTATGTCACCAACACTCTTCATAAATGATGCCAATAAAGCTTTATAAAATTCCATCACACAATTTATCTAATGCCGTATTGTTGTGCAAAATAATGCTATAATAAATATCTTTAGGTATAAATTTTTATTTTCAAGTCCAAGAGTATGAAAACATTTAGGTTTATAGTTCACATTTCCAGAATAGTGGCACCTGTTTGTGTTTCTACCAGCAATGAACGTGTGCCTGTCTGACACTGTCACCTGCATTTTATTATGTTTTTAAAAAATCCATGCAAATGACACATGAGTATTAACATCAAGTTTCTCTGATCAAGCTGATTCTGAATAGTCAGTACACTATTCTGAGGACTTCGGCTATTTGAATCCTGCACCTTCCATTCCCTGGGGTTAGAAGGAGCCTGTGTGTTCATGTCTGTCTTTCTTTTTTCTCTTGAGACGGACTCCGGCTCTGTTGCCCAGGCTGGAGTGTAGTAACGCGATCTTGGCTCAATCCAACCTCCACTTCCTGGATTTAAGCAATCCTCCTGCCTCAGCCTCTCGAGTAGCTGGGATTACAGGCACTCCCCACCATGCCTGGCTTATTTTTTGTATTTTTAGTAGGGTCAATGTTTCACCATGTTGGCCAGGCTGGTCTCGAACTCTTTGACCTCAGGTGATTCACCCACCTCGGCCTCCCAAAGTGCTGGGATTACAGGCATGAGCCACCGTGCCAGCCCATGTCTATCTTTCAATAAAGATTTTTGAGTGCTAGAACCCTCTGCTAGATTCTAGGGAAAGAAAGACAAATAAGCTCTGGTCACTGGACTTAAGGCAGAGTTTTTGAGCTGATGTGCATAGGCACATGGTTGTGCTAAGACACTGAATTTCTTGGCCTTTGAAGCTCCTAGGTAAGGACTGAGGTGGTTAGAACCACTGGGCTGGTCACTTCTGTCAGAGAGTGAGTGGACTTTGTTGTTTACCCCAGAGATTCATAGAAGTATTGTCATTCTCTATGCGGGCCCTGATGTGACAAAGGAGGGAAACACTGTCTCCCGATCATCTGGATGTTCTTCTAGGTCTTTGTCTTTCTCAGAACCACAGATTTATGGGCAAGAACAAATATTTTGTGAGTCAACTAGTCTTTCTTCAATGCCCTCCAACACACACACATCCCACGCTGCTGATGGTGGTGAGGGCACAATCACATTCTCTATGACCTACATACAACCTGGTAAAATACAATATTTCTTACTATGGGCTTAATTAAGCTCTTTGAAAGGCTGCAGGACTACCTTGGGCAAGATTAAAGGCACTACCTTTTATTTATTTATTTTTTTATTTTTTTATTATTATACTTTAAGTTCTAGGGTACATGTACACAATGTGCAGGTTTGTTACATATGTATACATGTGCCATGTTGGTGTGCTGCACCAATTAACTCATCGTTTACATTAGTTATATCTCCTAATGCTATCCCTCCCCGTTTCCCCCACCCCATGACATGCCCTGGTGTATGATATTCCCCATCCTGTGTCCAAGTGTTCTCATTGTTCAATTCCCACCTATGAGTGAGAACATGTGGTGTTCGGTTTTCTGTCCTTGTGATAGTTTGCTCAGAATGATGGTGTCCAGCTTCATCCATGTCCCTACAAAGGACATGAACTCATCCTTTTTTTATGGCTGCATAGTATTCCATGGTGTATATGTGCCACATTTTCTTAATCCAGTCTATCATTGATGGACATTTGAGTTGGTTCCAAGTCTTTGCTATTGTGAATAGTGTGACAATAAACATACGTGTGCATGTGTCTTTATAGCAGCATGATTTATAATCCTTTGGGTATATACCCAGTAATTTGATGGCTGGGTCAAATGGTATTTCTAGTTTTAGATCCTTGAGGAATCGCCACACTGTCTTCCACAATGGTTGAACTAGTTTGTAGTTCTGCTAACAGTGTAAAAGTGTTCCTACTTCCCCACATCTTCTCCAGCATCTGTTGTTTCCTGACTTTTTAATGATTGCCATTCTAACTGGTATGAGATGGTATCTCATTGTGGTTTTGATTTGCATCTCTCTGATGGCCAGTGATGATGAGCATTTTTTCATGTGTCTGTTGGCTGCATAAAAGTCTTCTTTTGAGAAGTGTCTGTTCATATCCTTCACCCACTTTTTAATGGGGTTGTTTGATTTTTTTCTTGTAAGTTTGCTTAAGTTCTTTGTAGATTCTGGATATTAGCCCTTAGTCAGATGGGTAGATTGCAAAATTTTTTTTCTCATTATGTAGGTTGCCTGTTCACTCTGATGGTAGTTTCTTTTGCTGTAAAGGCACTACCTTTTAGTTGTAATGATTTGTGGGATTTCAGACTCTCCATAGCTGGGAAGGAACATGGTGAATTGCATTTTTCAGAGGGCACAATAAATAACTCCTCAGTTCCCTAACTAGGTTCTATAGAAGTTAAAAGACAGGTGGAGGCCAAAATATCACTCTTACTGATGGAGGACTTCTATTCTCTGTGGGTATCTCAATCCCAGTAGGAGAAAGGAAATTCCAGGTAGGAGAAAAGAAAGCTGATGTAAGCATGCCCAGTTTATTATTCTCAAATTTACCCATCAGCTAAATCACTCCTGTATACCAGAGACAGGGACAGTACAGGGACAGAGAAAAGCAGGAGTAGACTGCAGTAGACTTCCACCTCCTTGGAAAGAAGCATCAGGAATGGAAGAATCATTTCCTGCCAACAATATGTTAGAGCAGAAGGTACAAACTGGGAGATTTAAATAGGTAACCGTGGGCCAGACCATAGACACACTAAAAATGAAAGGCAGTAGAGACTTACTGTAGATACTTGAGAAGGGGCAAGATGAAGACAATTTAAAGAAAAGCATAAAACAGCAATAGATAAATTCAAAAAGATAGAGAGCAAAAACAGACTGCATGTATTAGCAAAGGTAAGAGTAAAGGTAAAGGCTTAGGCATTGTTTCTAGAGGACATTTCAGGAACAAAAAGGAAATACATACAAAGAGTAGGGTTATTCTGTGTTGATCCATAGGACAGAATTATATAATCTAAAGTGGAAGTTGTGCCAATATGAGCTTTGGTTCAGTGCAGGGAGAGCTTAGGATTAGAGCTGCTGAAATTCATATTGGGCTATTAGACAGGTTTTTCAAGAGCAGAAGTCACTATGATGAGCCAGGTCTGGTCCACTTTCATGTTTTCTTTGACTTCAGGCAGTATTTAAAAACAGTAGAATGAGTAAATGCTGAAACATTTTAAAGTTATTCAAAGTCTAGATTTCAAGTTTCTCTTGAAAAATGGGAAAATCTAGTAGCACTGGGCCCATTTGCCTGAAGATGACAATTGAATAGAGCTGTGTTAAGGGTGGCCTGATGTAGAAAGGCATGTGTTTTCTTGTTTGCCACAGTCTTCACCATTCCTTATTGCCTGGTACCTTTACTTTTTAAATTACCTGCCTAGTCCCTATAGGAATTCAACTTTTCAACCCTTGTTTTACAGGGAGTCTCCTCCGTTGGGAGGGAGGATGAATTCAGTGACTCTTGACTCAGAGCTTCTGTAACTATATAACCTTAGGCCATTTTATCTAACTTTATCTATTCTTAAATATGACCATGTTTCTTTTGTGATATGCTGTGTTTATTATACACATTTTATTCTAGTAATATTTCTTCTTGCTTGGGAACAACCATGTGAGGTTTTTTATCAGGCAATAAATGCAAAAATGGCCAACAGAAGCTGCAGACAGGCCTGATCCCAGGCCAAATGGAACATGTCCAAATTTGTTGGAGGCATTGTTTCTCCGACTCAGCACTCCCCTCGCTGGGAAGGAAGGGTCCTTTGGGTACTTAGGAGTTTTGTTATTCTAGTTTGTTCTCATTAGCCACAACTTAACATGACCTCACATCACCCTCCATGGCTCCTGGTTGGCCTATTGAACTGCTTGGCATGGCTTAATTGATGAGAAGTGATCCCAAAGCCATTGGAGATGAGTGTATTCCCCATAGTCAGCCAAGGAAATCTGAGCCACAAGAGAGTAGGTAAGTCATATGGTTCTAGAGAATGCTAGGAAGAGATGCAGAGGATGGTGAGGAGACAGGAGCAATGGAGGAGGGCATGGAGGGCCAAGGGGGATGGTGGTAGGGAAGGGGAGGTACTGATAGGGGTGGGACAGAACAAAGTGTGAGTGCATTGCAGAGTGGGTGCAGGATGAACTTTGTCAACAAGGGATTCTGATCACTGTTGTCACCTTTATATAAAGTTTGTACTAGACTGGAGGTGGGTTACTTTTGTGTTTGCCTCACCTTGTTGACTGAGCATGGCTTGTATCTCATTTCTTTATAGTGATTGACAGCCAATAAAACATAAGAACCTTTGCTATTATGTTATAGCAACAAGGGGCCTTAGATGCTCCTTTATGCCATAAAGAATATGTATGTTAATAATGATAAAACCAGCACAATATAACCTAGATATATGCAGTGCTTTACTTCACAGGATGAAAGTTAGACTTACAAATGTTGCTGCATCTCTGGGAAATGTTCCAGAATAGGATATGCATCCTTGGATATCACCAAATTACAGCCTATGATCTGCCCGAAGGCTCATATTACAATAAAGCATAGTTTTCTTCTATGACATAAACATCATCAAAGATTACAGACATATGCCACACCTATTTCCATTTAATAATTTATAGTAACTAGCAAACAACATTTAACTAAATATAAATTCCCAAATATAATAATTGATCATTTTGCAGTATGTTGCATTTTACCAAGTGCTTCCACATAAACCACTTTTTGAACTCCTCATAAGACTGATCCTGGACCCTTCGGTCCTGAGTTGCCTGGTCCTGCCACTGCACTTCACTGCCTTTCTGCTGCTCTCAGCAGTTCTCAAGTTTTGCTGAAATGCATTTCTTGTAAATTCTTTAATAAAACAAATCATCATAAAATGGATTGTGAATTCCCAAAACAACAATGTTATAATGGAGGGTTGCTTTCTTGACTTAGAACATGAAATCTCATAACAAATAACAAAGATTTACTACCAATATTTCTTTTTAAAAGATAATAAAATTAAGTTCCATAAAGAGGAAAGGAATATATATACATGTTGATTATGCAGTGGCTCAAATATGTTGTAAAGTTTATATAAAACCCAGAAAAGCTCTAGCTCTAATGATTTATTTAAAGTGAATATGTTTGCTAAAATGTGTTCTGCTAAATATGCAAGATAGACCTACATATCTTAATGTAACAGTGATTTAATTCAATAATGATAAAGTTTCAGGTTTTATATCATAACTAACCTTTAAGAAACTGCCACTTGGGTAGTTTTAGTTTGTGTTAAAGATGAATATCTACAATTATATGGTATTATAATGAAAAGTTTACTTTTTTTCATATACTTCAACCAAAATAACAAGTTAAATGCATGAGCAGATATGAAAATCCACCAGTCTTGTAATGAGACACTCAAGAAAGCAACTTGCAAAAATTTAAAATGTAAAAGAATCCACTCTGGCCGGGCGCGGTGGCTCAAGCCTGTAATCCCAGCACTTTGGGAGGCCGAGATGGGCGGATCACGAGGTCAGGAGATCGAGACCACCCTGGCGAACACGGTGAAACCCCGTCTCTACTAAAAAATACAAAAAACTAGCCGGGCGAGGTGGCGGGCGCCTGTGGTCCCAGCTACTCGGGAGGCTGAGGCAGGAGAATGGCGTAAGCCCGGGAGGCGGAGCTTGCAGTGAGCCGAGATCGCCACTGCACTCCAGCCTAGGCGACAGAGCGAGACTCCGTCTCAAAAAAAAAGAATCCACTCTTTTCACTATCCTTTTTCTTTTGCAAAATAGTTATTTTCATGAACATATATTATTTGTATTATTATATAATGGTTATTAATATTCAAAATCAATCAATACTTTAAAAAAACTATTAAAATATAACCATCAATAAAATATTTAGTAATCATTTTCTTGTCATTTTAGACTTCAAAAAACCTTTGGGCTATTGTTTTTATAATCTGAATTTTTTAGGGCAAAACAGAAAGTTGGTGCCTTTGTGGAAGGTTCTCTGGGAAGCAAACTTTGAGATGGAGTTTCACATACAAGATGCTTTCTAGGGAATGGCCTTGGGAAGGAAGGAGGCAGGGGGAGAAGCTAGCTGATCTAAGAGCTATTTGGCACACCCCACAGGGAGCTCTGGGGTGAGAATGGCCATCAGAGTTGTGTTGCACTGGGGCAACATTACGGTCACCAGAGAAAATGCCGCACATTTGAATTCCAAATTCAAATTTTGAATGAGGTTTACTTAGAGTAAAAATCATTTATCGTTTATGTGAAATTCAAATTTAAATGGGCATCCTGTAATTTTATATGCTAAATCTAGTAAGCCTACTCAATATGGCTGGGCCTTTATATCCTCACCTCAACTGGTTATTAGCTGTGGCTCATCCCAGAAATGGTATGACCCTGGGGCATCATTGCTCTCTGCTACTGAAATAACCCCATACAAAGGCTGAGAGCTGAGGGCTGTCTGCTGACAACACTCCCCACAGCTGTGTCAATGAGCCTTCCTTTAGGGGCATCTGAGCAGCTCAACTTCATGTTCATCACACCATCCTGGTGCTGTTGTTTTTAATAAGTTTCTCTAGCAACCAGAAATATTAGCAACCAGAAATATTTAAAAAATCATTTAATTAACCTTATTACTATAATTAAAGTAGAGACTATTCTTTTTCAAAACTAGTCTCTGTAATGTTCAAATACTAGATACATAAATAAATATATAAAACAGCCATTGTCCAATCCTTGCATTGTTGTGTCTTTCAGGGACTCTTTATTGGTAAGGACTAGAAGGATCACACATCTGAGTTTGTCTGAGATATTTTTAGTTTATGTATCTTATCCTTGTCACTGCAAAAGCGTCATGGTTAGGTAAATAATTTATCTGCTCTTCCTAGCCAGAACCTTCTTAGTGCCGCTCACTGCAGTAGATGTTATCCTCAACTTTTGTAGAATGGGAAACAGCAGCTGAGCTTTATATCCCATTGTATCCAGTTAAAAAAACAGTCCCATTGCACGCCAGCCTGGGGACCCAGAGTGAAACTCCGTCTCAAAAAACCCCAAAAAACAAAAAAACAGTCCCCAGTAAGGACTTCGCCCTAACTGAGCCAATCAGTTGTGGCTGGAAGATGAAGTGCCACTGTGAGTGGTTCAGCTTGTATCAGGCTCCTGACCCTAAATGAATGAGCTGTGATGGGTGGGTTGGGGGAGGACCTGGGGAACAAGGTTATGAGGGATAGACATGGACATGGGGACTTACTTTCTTATTTTTATTTTTTACTTGGTGAAAATAATGTTTATTATGTACATTATCTTATATCACCAGACATCTAGACATTCTTTTTCAGCTATACTTAGAAAACTGTTTCAAACAGATTAAATTACTACCCACTAGAGCTAACAATAAGGAAAAAATTAAAGTGGGATGTTCACAAATAATGTCTAAGTCTGTTATGGGAAGATCATACTTAATTAAAGGAAACAACACATGTAAAGCTATTCGCAGTAATCAGGAAAACAGTAAGTGTTCAATATGTTAGCTAATTATTATTATATTTAAAGAACTTCTGAGCTGATGATTTTGAGAGTTCACCTGAGTATATCTATGACTTTTCCATTCAGTATTTAAGGAGAAAAACCTGGGCCTACTTGTGATCTCTGAGCAGGGCGGGTTCCCCAAGAGAGGTCCACTACAAATTAATTCAGTACTATGTGCAGTATTGCTTGTTATTTGCTCACAGTATCTCTCTCAAATTTCAAATGCTACCCCTTCATTAAAATAGTTCAGGATTTGGATTGTTATGTTCACCTTATCTACACTGCTCATGATTTTAAAGCCCTAGATAATATTCTCTCTCATTCTTTATCTTGCCAGATGGTACAATTCTTATCTTTTTAGATTTTCATCTGGCAGCAGCTTGGTCATTTAGAATGATTTTTCCTGGATTGCATCCAATTCTTTTATATGGCTTGTACATCAGAGTTTGGTGTAATTTTGATATTTTCTATTTTGTTACCAATGTTGTAATGTTGGCATTTTTTAGATGAAGTTGTTTTATCCCATTCAAGGAATAGTCAATATTAACTCCACAGTCTGTTTCCCATATTAGAGCTGACTGTGTGTGTGTGTTTGTGTGTGTGTGTGTGTGTGTTAGTGCCAGTTGTAATTTGGATAATAATCTATGTGTGCAGTGATGTTTCAAGGTGGGAATAATGGCTATTTAGATATGTAAATAGTTTAGACTACTTTTTCCAAAACTTACTTGTTATTAAAATTCTTTTATCAGCTTTTCCTTATGTCCTAAAACCTCAGAAAATCTGTTTATAGTTCATCCCAGTTCACCCAAACATTTGAAACCTGGAAGAACTTAATGTTTTTTTTGCATGACTGGGCATTTTAACATACAATCTTTTAGGTAATTTATCAAAATAGCAAATAAAAAGTCTTAGATCTAGAGAATCCTAGAGTTTATCTTTTCCTTCTGGAGAAGTGACTATTAGTCTCTCTCATTTGATGCCTGTCTTTAAGCCATGTCCAAACCCATGTCATGAACAGTCAGATCCCATGACAATCCAACAGAAATAATACAGATAGTTCAGCATTGGCCTATGCACTGGAATGCACTAAATGACATTAGGTGTACGAAAGCATGTTGTGTGGTTTAAGGAGCCATACAAATGTTAGCTGTTTTTTTTCTTAGGACAACAGCAGAATAAAAGTATTTAATTACTTCTATTCAGGACCTAAACTTTTACGATTATGTCTTTAGAAATCTAAACATCTTAATATGACAAAAGCTAATGTTATCTGATATGGGGAGGTGGTTAATAAATGTTGCTATTATAATTGATCCTATTAAATTTAATGGGTAGCTATATTGGTTAATTTAAAATTTAGAAAAAAGTAAATTATCTGGTAAGTGGAGATCTTGGTCTTCTCTTGCAGAGAGGTATTCCAATGTAAGAAACAAATTAGGTTTTGTTTTGGAATTATACAAATAACTGTATAGAATAGCTGCATTCAAAAATCTTTAATGTGAAGTTAGGAACAAAATTCAGAACAGTTCTGTGTGGGGATGAATGTGTCAATGTTTTGTTTTGTTTTTGTTTGTAGACAGAGTCTCACTCTGTTGCCCAGGCTGGAGTGCAGTGGTGCAATCTCGGCTTACCGCAGCCTCTGCCTCCTGGGTTCAAGTGATTCTTCTCCCTCAGCCTCCTGAGTAACTGGGATTACAGGTGCACACCAACACGCCTGGCTAATTTTTGTATTTTTAGTAGAGATGAGGTCTCACCATTTTGGCCAAGCTGGTCTCAAACTCCTGACCTCAAATAATCCACTCATCTCGGCCTCCCAAAGTGCTGGGATTACAGGTGTGAGCCACCGCACCTGGCTGTGTCAGTGGTTTTGAACAGATAAAAATAAAGTGTAAAGTTGGTGTATAGCCAAGAACCGTGGTTTCAAATGTTATATTTCCTTTGAAGACACCGTTTCAGGTGGTTTGCTTTGAGGCTGCAGTCAAATAGATTAGACAACATCAGTGTGTGTGTGTTTTTTTAACTCTAATTTTAAATGAAATTTATCACTAATGAAATGTGGAATTGGTAGAAGATTGAATTTTGCAGTTTTTTATGTGATTTTTATTATTGCACTTGATAGATTGATAGTATTTGTGAGTCATTATGGTACGGTTGGGAGTTTATTCTTCAGAGCCAGGCATACACGGATTTCTGACCCAGCCCGGCTTGTTAGACTTTGGACAAGTTATTTACCTTCTCCAAGCCTCAGTTCTCTCATGAGTAAAATTGAAAGTAACATTAGTAGCTCCCTCATAAAGTTGTAAAGGGACTAAGTGACATCATCCAGCTAAAACATTTAACATAGCATCTGGCACACAGTAGGTGCTAGATAAATGATTCCTTTTCTTTCTCTGCCTTCTTCTTGTTATTTTATTTTGATTATTTCCTGCATTCTTTTGTGTTTCTCACCAAATTTGGTACTACCTAAAATAGGATTTAAGAAGCTGCAGTTGTTGAGTTTGTAAGCCATAATAAGGGTAATATAAGAAACTCATCTGATAAGAAAATTGTTCCTTGGAAATCACCTTGAGATCTTTTGTATTTGAGATACAAAAGACAGGAGAAGTAGGAGAAAGACAGGTATTTTATTTGGGTGGATTACCTCCAAACGTGGGAACTTTCCTTGCATACTGAGCTTTCTTCATGCTGCAGAATAAGACTATTTTATCCTGCCAAGTTGTGGAACTGGGCTTACAAGAATCAGTGATGTAGGGACCCAGACCTCACAGCTCTATCCTTCTTCTCTTTACAAAGCAGTGTCATGTGGAGTCACGTGGAAGACTGGAAGTGGATTACATGGCAGACTGACTGGGATTTTTCTGAGTCAAAACACTTTTTTAAACAAACCTTGTACTAAACACTATGGAAAGTACTGGAAAGCCAGAAAAAGGCTTGAATGTTAGTCCCAGCTCTGCACAAACTGTTGTGTGACCTTGGGAAACGAGCTGAAACTCTGAGCCTTTGTTTCTGTAATTGCACAACAATGAGTTTGGACTCCTAGATGATCTCGGAGGTAACTTCTGGCTCAAATGTTTTCTAATTCTATATATATTTTTTTAGGTCCTCCAGCAATTATATTAAACTTGTTTTCTATCTTTCTTTATCCAAGGTTAACTTGTGATAAAAGTAGAAATAGGAAAGAAAACCTTGGGAACAGCACAGGATTCCAATTCAGGGTTTGAATTCCAGTTCTGATGCTGAGCAGCTATGTTACCTCAAGGAAATCTTTTTACCTAGTGTATCTTGACTGTGGTTGCACATTTTATTAATCTGGGAGGATTTTTAAAAACACTGATGTTGAGCCCTAGTCTTGAACATCCTAAACACTCAGGGATTAGTAGACTATCAAAGCTCTCTAGGTGCAAAATAAATTCACAATGAGATATCACCTCACGTCTGTTAGGATGGCTACTATCAAAAAGACAGGAGATAAATGTTGGTTAGGGTGTGGAGAAAGGGAACTCTTGTACACTATCGGTGAGAATGTATTATGTTGGTGTAAAAGTAATTGTGTTTTTTGCCATTACGTTTAATGGCACCATTACTTTTTTTGTTGTTGTTGTTTTTTGAGACGGAGTCTCGCTCTGTCGGCCGGGCTGGAGTGCAGTGGCGCCACCTCTGCTCACTGCAAGCTCCGCCTCCCAGGTTCACGCCATTCTCCTGCCTCAGCCTCCCGAGTAGCTGGGACTACAGGCGCCCACAACCGCGCCCGGCTAATTTTTTTTTTTTTTTTTTTTTTGAGACGGAGTCTCACGCTGTTGCCCAGGCTGGAGTGCAGTGGCGCGATCTCGGCTCACTGCAAGCTCCGCCTCCCGGGTTCACGCCATTCTCCTGCCTCAGCCTCCTGAGTAGCTGGGACTACAGGCGCCCGCCACCGCGCCCGGCTAATTTTTTGTTTTTTTAGTAGAGACGGAGTTTCAGCGTGTTAGCCAGGATGGTCTCGATCTCCGTCCACCTTGGCCTCCCAAAGTGCTGGGATTATAGGCCTGAGCCACCGCGCCCGGCCGGCATCATTATTTTTAATGGCACTTTGGCACCAATCACATAGATTAGTGCAGCCATTGTGGAATACAGCATGGAAGTTCCTAAAGAAATTAAAAAGAGAACAACCAGCCGGGCACAGTGGCTCACGCCTGTAATCCCATCACTTTGGGAGACTGAGACGGGCTGATCACCTGAGGTCGGGAGTTCAAGACCAACCTGACCAACATGGAGAAACACTGTCTCTACTAAAAATAGAAATTAGCAGGATGTAGTGGCACATGCCGGTAATCCTAGCTACTTGGGAGGCTGAGACAGGAGAATCACTTGAACCTGGGAGGCAGAGGTTGCAGTGAGCCAAGATCGTGCCATTGCACTCCAACCTGGGCAACAAGAGCAAAACTCCATCTCAAAAAAAAAAAAAGGAGAAAAAAAGGACAACCATATGACCCAGCAATACCTCTTCTGGTTATATACCCAAACAAAGTGAAGTCATCATCTGGTAGTAATATCTGCACTCTCCCGTGGTCATTGCAGCATTATTCACAATAGCTGAGATATAGAAACAACTGAGGTGTCTGTAAGTGGATGAATGGATAAAGAAATTATAATTGTGTATGCATGTAATTTTTTTCTTTCTTAATTGCTGCACAACAGATGCATGTATTTCAGGGTACATGTGATTATTTAATACATTCATATAATTTGCAAAGATCAAATCAGTTATACAACGAAATTTTTATCAGAGTTAAAAAGCAAGGTGATCCTGCCATTTGTGACAACACGGATGAATCTGAAGGTCATTATGCTAAATAAAATAAGTCAGACACAGAAAGAAAAATACTGTGTGATCTTGCTGATACGTGGGATCTAAAAAAAAAAAGTTGAATATATGGAATCAAAGACTAGAACTGTAGCTACCAAGGGTGGAGGGCAGCAGAGGGCAGGATGGGAGGGAGACTTAGGGGAGATGTCATCAAAGGGTACAGAGTTGTGGTTATGTAGGATGACTAAGCCTAGAGAGCTAATGTACAGCATGAGGACTATTGCTATTCATATTGTATTGTATACTAGAAATTTGCTATGAGAGTAGATTTTAGGCTTCTGCTACACATACAGGAATGGGTAGCTATGTGAGTGATGAATATGTCAATCTGCTTGACTGTAGTAATCATTTTACTATGTATATTAAAGCATCACATTGTACACCTACAATGTATAAAAGTTTTTGTAAAAAAGCTCTCTAGGTGATTTGAATGTGCAGGGATTGAGGACCCCTGCAAAGAGCTATGAGTCTTAGCATTCTTACCTCTTAGCTGGGAGAGCTCCTAAAAACAATAACGGTAACTGCCCTCTCTGTGTCACAATGTTGAGGATCACGTAAAATAATACAGATGAAAGCACTCTGCAGTATGTAAGTGCACAGAATAATTAAAGCAGGCGTTGTCAAAGGACTTAGCCATTGCTATTAGGCAAGCGGAAGGGATTACATTAGCATATTAATTCTGTTTGCTGGGGTTCTAACCTTTTCATATGAAATTCAGCTGCTGTAGTTTAGCCCCCACCCCCACCCCGAGTAGGATGTGGTAATTTACTTCTATGGAAACTCCTAGCGCTGCTCTGTGACCCAGTGAGGACTTAATGATTACGTGTTGACTCAGTGATTACTCCTAATAAACACAATTCTTCCAAGTTTTGCAGAGCACATATTATCACCACGAATCACAAAGACATGCTCGTGTAACCCTTTGTGCCCAGCTTATAAACACACAAAACTGTTGGATAAGCAAGCCTAATGTTTTAGAGTGGGGGAAAAATTAACTGTTTTCAAATTTATCTTATACTATCTGAATTCCTAATTAAACTCTGTTTAACATAATTTCCTTTAAGAACTTAATTTTAGGTTTCTTAAGTGGTTATCTTTCTTCGGATATTTTCATGCTTGACATTGTAACACATTTTTGTCTGTTCAACTACTCCCCTAGAAATGTCTGTTGCCATTATTCCTTTGGTATTGAATACTTCTTCTTTTCCCAGTAGTGTTGAAATTAGTCACACAGTGACTTTTGAAATTGTCCCACTTTGGCCTGGTCTTCAGAATGAGCAGTGGTGTAATTAACACAGACCTGCAGACTTGCAGATTTGTTTTCATGAACTTGAAGGTTGCCTATAACATGAGGTGTGGCTCTGTGTCAGGAGTGTGTATTCCCTGCCACGTGGCCACTCTACAGGATTGAGTTTGAGGAACACAGGCAGATCTCAGTGTTGACAGGCTCTGAGAAGGACTAGAGTGCATGTGTTACTCCATTCTCTGACCACTCATGCTGTAGCATCCATTCAGCATCCCCTACTCACAAGAAAATATAGCTTGGAAAACAAAAGAAATGTCTAGAATCTCTTTGACATCTGTATTTTTTTGGTGAATGATTTCTGACTTTTCTCCCATTATCTACATCTGAGAATTGGCTCCAAAAGAAGAAACACTTCTTTCCTAAGGAATCCCTTCAAATGATGACCATCTTTTGAGAATTTAGTGACTACTTACTGATTAAACAAATATCTAAATTACAATGGGGAGCAATCTTTTCTAGAATTAGAGCCCTCTATATTGTGGCACATGCTTCCTTCCCTTTTTCTGCTTATATGCATAGGACATAATACAGTTGATGAAAAAAATTTAACCTTAAATATATATATTTAATTAATATATATTGATAGATATTATATATACACCTTAAATATATATTATATATTTAATTAATTTATTTAATTTAATATATATTAAGGTATATATAATATATTAATATATTTTATTATATACTAATATATTAATATATGATATAGAATAATATATAATATATAATATATAATATATAATTATATATATTTAAGGTGTATATATGGTATATATTTAAGGTATATTTAAGGTAAATATATATACACATATATGTATGTAGAGAGAGAGAGAGAGATTTTAAAATGGCTAGCTGACCAACCAGGTCCTGTAGGCTGCATGGTTTTCACATCCTTAAAGGTTTGTAAAGAAAAAAAAATGCAGCAGAGACCATATGGCCCACAAAGCCCAAAATGTTTATCATCTGGCCTTGTACAGAAAATGTTTGCTGACTCCTGAACCACGTGGCAAGTACCAATAATGAAGCCCACTCACTTTTTACTTTCATGAAGAAATGCATTGTCTTCTCTCCTTTGAAGTATCCACTTCCACCGGTAAAATCAGTTTTCATAGCTATTTTGAAAGGAGGCTGAGAAACCTTCTCTAGCTGGCTCTGTAACACAGGCTGTCCCAGCGAGCTCCTGGGTATAAGCAGCTCTTGAGCCAGAGCTGCTGTTTGAGGCTTGTTCGTGCCCTTGCTGTCACTCCCCAGATCTCTCTTAGTATCAGCACCATCCACTAATTTGCTGCACACCTTCTTTGACCTTGGCTTTTTGGGCAAATGCTTATTCCATTCCAATTGCTCTTGTGAGTCTGCTTTGCTACCTTCCCCTGCTTTTTTACTTTTTTTTTTTTTTTTTTTTTACCTTCTGGACCTCTCTTCTGTCATCCCCTTCTACTTTCTCCCCCAGCATCTCAGCCCCCTTGAGGCCAATGCCTCCCACGTCTAATATTTCTATTTCTGTCCTTTGCTTGCTCCCGTCCAGACCCAGTTTTCTCGCTGGTTGCAAAGTGGGTCCAGTTCTAGCACTGGAAATGGATTTTGGCAAATAGAGACCTTCTGATCTCCTCCCTCACAAGACCAATGGACCATTTTTGTGGACAGTATGATGACCCTTCCTGGGTATTGCTCATATGCACCCTTCATGGTGCTTACCTAGTGTCCATATTGCCTGGCATAATTTCCTTCCCATGGACCTTCTGGCCACCTGCCTTCACGTATGACTGCAGCATTTCTCCATGTCTGCCACTTTGACTAGATCACTCCAATGGTCCTCTGATGGCCTTAGGATCCAACACACATTTGTAACCAGGGCCATAATAGCACTGAAGCTTCTGGTATATTTCTTTATTCTAGTCCAGCTTGCTGAATCCCTCCCTTTCCTACCTGTGAGTGCCTCTCTATGAATGCTGATTCGATTCCAGCTCTGGAGTCAGAGATGACCAAGATACAGCCTTGCTCTTGGTATTTTTTGATAGAAGAAAGATGTTATGCACATACATGAATACAGAGCAAAGCAGTAGGTGGTAAGTGATTAAGCAAGTCACTAAATGTTATGAAAGCACAGAGTGGAATATTTAGAAGTAAACTCTATAACAATAAAAATTCTGAACTACCTAATAAGAATATTACTAACTCTATCAAGTTGACCAATTAAATTATTTAATCAGTTAATATCTGATTCTGTTTTTAACCTTCCCTTAAATATATGGCTTAAAGACTAAACTTCCAGTAAATTTTTTCTAAGTAATGTACTATTTCTCCGACTCATTATTTCATTTACTGATACCTTATCTTGACTCTAGCAATGTCTGTAACCATTAAAGTTCTGTAAATAAATGCAGTCTTTTGATTGTAGTATATAAAACAACATCCCTCTTTGTAAATACCCCAACCCCTTATTAGAAACTATATTGAGGCCAGGTGCGGTTGATCACGCCTGTAATTCCAGCACTTTGGGAAGCTGAGGTGGGTGAATCATCTGAGGGCAGGAGTTTGAGCCCAGCCTGGCCAACACGGTGAAACCCCATCTCTACTAAAAATACAAAAATTAGCCAGGTGTGGTGGCACGTGCCTGTAATCCCAGCTAATCCCAGCTACTCGGGAGGCTGAGGCAGGAGAATCGCTTGAACTTGGGAAGCAGAGGTTGCACTGAGCTGAGATGGCACTACTGCATTCCAGCCTGGGTAACAGAGCAAGATACCATCTCAAAAAAAAAAAAAAAAAAAAGAAGAAGAAGAAGAAACTATATTGAATCCTCATTCAATACCCCAAGTGCATGAAATAATGTGTTGTAACTGGTGGGTGTGTTTGGTTAGTCCAGGCTGGCTGGTAGGTTTATTTATTGGAACAGACTTTAAGAGGTTGTCACTCAATTGCAAGAGATACCTTTCAAGTAACTTGCATCTGGGTGCTTTGCACCTTTCATTTCCCTCTCCCTTCTCATTGCTTGTGCATCTCCTTTCTGGCTTGCTTTCTGTCAGGCTCTTTTTCACAATGTATGTTGTGTCAAATATAAAATCGGAAAACCTAGCCAGAGCATGCTTGACTTGAGGGAGACACCCCTAAGAACACTGACCTGTAGTGGGCACTCTAGGGGGGCTAGAGTGTTCACAAGCCTGCCCCAAGTGTGAGTTCTGCTTGTGTGTACTACCCATTTCTTTATTCATTTAGTATATATTTTCCAAGTGATTTCTCTGTGCCTCAGACACTGTGTGAGGTCCTAGGGACACCATGGTGTGCAGAAGGGAAAACTGTTTTTGCCTTCACATGGGGGAGGTAGCATCAATTACAAATTTACAGGAATAAATATGTGATAATAATATCCTAGCTCAACATAGAAAGGAAGTTATCTCAGTATTTACCTAACAGTTCTGTAATGTGTGTGTGTGCGTGCGTATATGACTTTCTTTTTTCTCTTTGTTAAGTGTGAGTGGAGAAGATGGCTAACACTGAGTTCTGTCATGGCCATGGCACTTTATACCCACATTCTTTCTTTTAATCATGGAATTCTCCACCCCAGCCCTCACCCCATGGATGTCGGAGTAAGACAACATTGTTATGACTCGGATTGTCATTGGGAGGGTGAATAAATGAATGCTTAAATTATGAGAATTTGGGGACAGAAATATGCCACAGACTCTTATTTGAAGCCATCAGATTTAGTGGCTGCGAACCCACCGAAGTTGGGGATTTACAGTTTTTACAGTAACGACAGAAAATGTCCCCTTTCCTCTGCAGCAGTCAGGACTGGATCTCAACAGAAATGTGTCCTACTAAATGCGTGCCCACCCCCTTGGTTGACAAACAACGGACTTCCCAAGATAGCTGCCACACACTCTGTTTCTAATCTCTGTATTGCTTCCCAGCCAGAATGTCTAAGTCCTTCCCGAATATGCCCAGTCATACTTTCTGAACTTTTGAGCAAACACCGTCAGGCTTCTTGTGCTTTCCTCAAAGACACCAGGCATGGGCAGGGAGGGCACAGGCCTGGGCGGAGCGCCCCTGCGCGGGGGATTCCTGCCACTCCGCGCCAGCCTACGGTGCAAACGCGCTTCCCAGCCGCAGTCCCACTCGCTGCTGGCAATCTGAATGAGGAGCCGTGCTATTTTTACCTCCCCGGCTTCAATCCTTTATATTTACATGCAGGAAGCAAATAAATAAGGGATTGAGAAGGGAATGCATGGCCTTAGTTTATCCAGATCAGGAAGGGGTTGGAATAGGAGGGAGTATGTGAAGTCTGGGGTGGTGGAAAAGGCATGTGGACTTCGGCTGGTTGTTTTCTCCCGATCATCCCTGTCTCTGGCCTGGAAGCCCCCGCACTCTCTTTCTGCCCCTCTGGCTTATCCGTGACTGCCAGCTCCCCCTCCACCGCCCCCATCTTTTGAGGTACCACCCGTCACCTCTGATGTTGCTTGGGCTGCTGCATCACTCTGCTGCTTTCCCCCCTTCCCTGCCCCCCAACAAAGCATGCGCAGTGCGTTCCGGGGCAGGCAACAGCAGCAGCACAGCATCCAGCAGCAGCATCAGCACCCAGCAGCAGAAGCCCCGCTCGGGCGCGCTCTCGGGGGGCGGGGCGCACGCCCGCTCCGCGCGTCCCCGCGCCGCTCGCTCCCGCGCGCCGCCTCAGCATCCTCAGGCCCGGCGGCAGCCCCCGCAGTCGCTGAAGCGGCCGCGCCCGCCGGGGGAGGGAGTAGCCGCTGGGGAGGCTCCAAGTTGGCGGAGCGGCGAGGACCCCTGGACTCCTCTGCGTCCCGCCCCGGGAGTGGCTGCGAGGCTAGGCGAGCCGGGAAAGGGGGCGCCGCCCAGCCCCGAGCCCCGAGCCCCAAGCCCCGAGCCCCCTGCCCCCTGCCCGCCGCGGCACCATGCGCGCCGAGCCGGCGTGACCGGCTCCGCCCGCAGCCGCCCCGCAGCTAGCCCGGCGCTCTCGCTGGCCACACGGAGCGGCGCCCGGGAGCTATGAGCCATGAAGCCGCCCGGCAGCAGCTCCCGGCGGCCGCCCCTGGCGGGCTGCAGCCTTGCCGGCGCTTCCTGCGGCCCCAAACGCGGCCCCGCCGGCTTGGTGCCTGCCTGCGCCCCGGCCCGCACGCCGCCCTGCCGCCTGCTCCTCGTCCTTCTCCTGCTGCCTCCGCTCGCCGCCTCGTACCGGCCCCGCGCCTGGGGGGCTGCTGCGCCCAGCGGTGGGTATGGCCCCGTGCCCTTTGCGTTGGCTTTCCCGCGGGGCCCTGCAGAGGAAAACGAAGGGCGCGCGGGTCCGTGCGCTCCAGTCTTGTTCCCGGCTCGGCCTTTCCTTCCCTCCCTGCGTGTCTTTCCACCCTTCTCGTTCCCAAACCCCCATTCATCCCAGTTCACTTTTGGAAGTCCATTTCTGTTGCATTCGCTAAAAACCCATTCCAATTTTTGTTGGTTCCACTGGGAGGTGTTTAGTGGATCCTGGGTCCCTCAGCGATCTCTGTGCAACTTGCGGAGGGGAAACCAGTGGATGGGAAATACAGCGAGGGAGCAAGTTGATACTTGCGTGGTGGAGCCTTAATGTGAATGCGGGGAGGATGTAGTGATAATAGTGGCTATGGGCTGTTTCCTCAAATTTCCTACCCGGCATATTCAGTGCGGTTGGAATTAAGGTGGGGGAGGCACACTTCAGGGACCAAAGAATTAAGGTGCTGAAGACATACTTCGTGCACGACCTTTGGTTCTGATTTCTCAAAGTGCTTGTCATTATAAGGAACAATTAATATAATACCATGTTCAATACATTGATGATTGGAAATCACTGAAAGCAGAAAGCTGGCTTTGGCAGGAAAATAAAAAGAAATTGGAAAGCTGCCAGCATCTGTATCCCTACATAGCAAAGTATGTTTGCTCATCTCAAAGTTAAAAGAGAAGGGAACTGCCCATTTTGTTAAAAGAGTCAATTAACATTCGGTATCCATGAATTCAGTACTCAAGTTATCTTAGGAGCGTTCTTAGCTCTCGGATGGGATGCCACTAGGCAGAGTAGAGTTGTGCTTCTGTGCACTCAGAGAAGGGGTGGAGATCGGGGGCAGGACCCCTGAACATGTTCATTTAATGACTCTTCTTCCCTCAAGTTCATTCTACCCCCTCCCCCCCAACACTTAGAAGTGTGGATCTGAGTCTGACTAGAAATGTATATATAAGACATAAAACAAATAGTGCACAGTTGTATAAACTTTATTGGCTATTTATTAACCTCTCCAGGCCATTTTATTGTTGAAATAACTTGCTTTACTGTAGCTCTACTTCTTAACTGCTTATAAATGAAAACTTTGTGTTTGCAGTTAAAGGAAAAATGCATTTTAGTGCTTATGTATTTATGGGGTAAATATATGTGTGTTTGTGTATGTTTGTGTTTCCTGCTCCCCCAACCCGCTACCTCCACCAGCTCCGCGTTGGAATGAAACTGCAGAAAAAAATTTGGGAGTCCTGGCAGAGGAAGACAATACATTGCAACAGAATAGCAGCAGTAATATCAGTTACAGTAATGCAATGCAGAAAGAAATCACACTGCCTTCAAGACTCATATATTACATCAACCAAGACTCGGAAAGCCCTTACCACGTTCTTGACACAAAGGCAAGACACCAGCAAAAACATAATAAGGTAGGCAGGAGGCTGGCTATGCGAAAGTAGCTATCATGAAGAGTTTTCCTTTGATTTGATTTTCTGCCAGAATCTGATTTCACAAATTTTACTGCAGCATTTTATTAAGAAAGCAATTAATATTATGATAGGGGAGAAACTGGAAGGAATTAACTTGGGATCTACTGGGATAGGACTGTTGTTTCTCTTCTCTGACTAAATTGGAACTAGAATTTTCTGATACCTGAAATGATATCCATGTATCTTTCAGGTACATTGGGCACTGAACAGTGGTTAAGTGAATGTGTTTATGATTCTGACTTGTTTCTGTGAGGCTTTATGTAAGGGTGCAGTATTCTGCCTTGATATGAAACTGCCTCCCATGATATAAAAACTGCTTTCAATCTGCACATATAAGATTGCTTCAAGAAGCTATTTGGCTGCACTGTCTCCATCAGTTTTTCCACTTAGAAACTCAATGTTTAAACAGTCTGTTTCTTTAATTGATCAGTAGGAGGAAAAAAATTTTTTTCTGTTGTATTTTCAATAGGTAAACAATTTGACATTTAAAAAGATTACGGTGACTAGACACAAATATTTGCATAATATGAAGAACAATTTTGGTTGGCATAGTTCTTCAGTACCTAATTTGTATTGATTATGAGCGGTTGCTTTACTTTCAGGTTAGTTCAGAAAGTGGGACTCATATTTACAAAGGTGTCAGTAGAAGACAAGTATGTTTAATATCCAAAGAGTTTAAGGGATCTTTTTCCCTGGTTACTATTCTTTACTTGAATTAATATTATTTTGAACCCCGAGCTGATTTACACAATGGATTATCGGTGCCTCTGTCGTTTATCTGGAGCAGAAAATAGAGTCTGTATGTTAAATGTTTCCTTTTGACCTGTACTTGTTCAGGTGAGAACAACAGTTAACAGTTAACTGTCTAAACATCTAGAATTTAAGAAAGTATCTGCAGTTTACATCATTGTTTTTATTAGTTTTCTAAAATATAGGTGAGTGGTAACAGTATTTATTCCCATTTTACAAATGGGGAGCTAGAAATTTAAGGCTTTTGGGTGATTTTCCTATGTTATAAAGCAGCTAATATAAAATTCAGGTGACCTGAATGTTTAATGTTTACTATTTTTTACAAGTTAGGTCTTTAAGAAAGTGCTTCCTTCACCTTGAGTATTACTGGAGAGGTGAACTTTCTTTCACATTCTTTTGAAGTGGCTGCTACCCACCATGAGATAAATGTGTCTCTGATCTCAGCCAGCCCTTTTCTCCATAAGCTCCTATATAACTTAATGGGCTGACTAATAGGTCATGTCTAACTCATTTGCAATGAAAGGAAAAATGCATTTTAGAGCATATGTTTTTATGGGGTAAATACATTTTATTGATAGGAGAAATACATTATGGGGTAAATACATTTATTGATGGGAGAAATGGGTGTTGTCTTTAAAGAAGAGAAATCCAGGGCCCTTTTGATAAAATGCATTGAGGCTTTTATAGCTTTCCTTATAAATGGGGCCTTTTAGAGTTGAGTGGTTAGTTCTCAAACTCCAGCACCTTTGCTTAGGGTGCTGGCGAAAGGAAAAACAGCTGCCTCGAGGCCTGTTTCAAAGAATGCTCAAGCCCTCCTCAGCGGAGACTTGAAATTTCAATGGAACTTTTTAATAATTCAGATGTTTGAGGCTATGACTAATGCTTGCCTTATAGTTTAACCTTATGTGGCTGCTTTCTTTGGTGGGACGTGATTTGACTGTAATATACCTGACTTCCCATGATAATAAGGTTTGTTAAACCTGTACCCACCACTTGCCTAGAGGAATAGACTTCTCACTGTGGATCACCTGCTTGACCTTGGAATGATTCTATGTCTCATCCTCCCCCCTACCCTCAATTGTAGTTGGGTTTCTTTTATACTGTACTTTGAAAAGAATGTTTCTACAGAAATCATATTTGAAAGCATTTTTCTTATTAGTTTAACTCTATAAACATTTGTTGCACCTTTGTCATGTGCAAAGCGGTATGCTAAGTATTCAAAGATAAGAGATAAAGGTTAAAAGGATGAAAAGACATGATCTATCCTCCAGGAGACAGGAAAATGAGATAAGCAAGATTCTAAAAGTGCTCCTGTACAGGTATAGACAGTGTTGTTTGGTGGGTGCCCTGAAATTACCCTTTGTATTCTGTGCTCTCCCTTTTACTTCTGTTAAGCATCTCTTGAAGTAGTTGATAAAAAGTGTTCCATCTGCTTTCTGCTGTATGTTGGGATGACTTGCTTAATAACAGTGATGAGAGACACTTGCCAGTTCTGCTGCTTTAGAAATGTTTCAGTAAGAAAGTATGGAATTTCATTTCTGCTTTCATGTAAAGAAGTTTTTATTTTAATATCTGTGTTATGTACCTTTTTTTCCCTCCCCTGATTTCATTGCACTGAAGCACATTTTAATGAAAGCCTTAGAAATGCTGAATCACTGTGCCTTTCTCATGGATCCCTAGACTGGGGGTAGAGGTGGAAATGGAAATTCCCAAATATGGGTTGCAAGGCCAAGCTCCACATTTATGTCTGAAGAAATTTCATAAATGTTCAGCGTTGATCAATCTTTATTACTTTATAGCTGTGAAAGTTAACATGTTTATTAACTCTTCCAGAATTGGTGAGTGTAAAAGCAGATTGTGCAAACCACCTCTTTGCATGCTAATGTTTCTGAATGCCTTAATGTTTCTTTGTCAAAGAATGTTGAAAAATCTTTTTTTATCTCCATAGAGTGATGTATAGCCAGTTGTCCATACTGTGCCATTTTTTAAAGTAGAAGTGGGCACTGCTAATAATTATGCCAGGATAGTAGGCATAAACCAAGGTAGTCCAGAGCAGGCAGGGAGTTTTGACACCTTGGATCTAAATGCTATATTCCTTGATTTTTGGTGCTTACCCCAATTCAAGATTCTTTAAACACAGTTTTATTTGCTGATGATTTATTATAAATTCTTTCTTACTAGCTAGGAAGTCAGATTCCTGCCATGTAGCAGTATTAGGGTCTGAAATGGAAAAATTTAATTTTGCTTTATGTGATACTGTGAAATGTATTTGGTAATTATCCTGTTTCCTGGTACACAGCTTCGAAGACCCTTGGAATCTCCAGAGTGATGAGTGTCTTTCATATGCCAATGAGATGATGGGTGGCTGGGTGTCTCTAGATAGCTTCAGGATGGGAGCTGGTCACCAGAAAGACCAGCACATTATTAGAGGTTTAGGATTTGCGCCCCACAACCCCAAAGAGAGAGGTAGAAGGTTGAGTTGATCACCAGTAGCCAGTGATTTAATCAGTCATACCTACGTAAGGAAGCATCCATAAACATGCAAAAGACTGGGTTCCGGAAACTTTCGGATAGCTGAACATGTGAAACTTCCTGGAGGGTGGAGTTCCTGGGGACGGCATTGAAGATCCTTGCCCTATGTGTCTCTTCCATCTGGCTGTTCATCTGTATTCTTTGTAATATCTGTTATGTAAATGGTAAGTGTAAGTAAAGTATTTCCTGAGTTCTGTGAACTGCTCTAGCAAATTAATTTAAAGGGATTCTGACTACCCCAATTTATAGCTGATCTTTCAGGAGCACAGGCCTCCATATGGGGCTTAAGATTGGCATCTGAAGTGGGCATCTGTAGGCTTGTGGGACTAGGCCTTCAACCAGTGGATCTGACGCTATCTCCAGGCTAAGTGTCAGAATTGAATTGGAGGACACCGAGGTGGTATGTGATGGCGAATCTGCAGAATTACTTGGTGTGTGGGGAAAACCCTCCCATACATCAGACGTCAGAAGTGTTGGGTTGAGTGTTGTGTGAGACTAGAGAAGGAAAAAACATTGCTTTTTCTTATATCTCTTATTTTGTTATCAGGATCGATCTTTTTCACTTGTAGAGACTTTTATGGGCATAAATGGAATTGTATGATTACTAAATGTAAGCATTTTATTAACCATTAATGTAACATATTAATAAAATGGACTATACATTTTAAAAGCGGGAGGAACACTTTGGATTCATTCATTCATTCTGAGATAATCATATGTGGTCTGTTCCTAGGAAAGTTAAGGAAGCTTTTCCTGAAACTTTAGTCGAAAACTACTCGTCCTGCTGGGCGTGGTGGCTTGCGCCTGTAATCCCGGCACTCTGGGAGGCCAAGACAGATGGATCACCTGAGGTCAGGAGTTTGAGACCAGCCTGATCAATATGGTGAAACCCCATCTCTACTAAAAATACAAAAATTAGCTGGGCGCAGTGGTGCACACCTGTAATCCCAGCTACTTGGGAGGCTGAGGCACGAGAATCTCTTAATACTGGAGACGGAGGTTGTGGTGAGTGCCACTGCACTCCACCCTGGGTGACAGAATGAGACTCTGTCTCAAAAAACAAACAAACCACCCCCCTACCAAAAAAACAAAACAAAACAAGAAAAACAACAAAAAAAAAACCCTACTTGTCCTGTATCATGTTCCCTTAGGATTCTCTTCTCTTCTGGTTGGGAAGGGATTGTGGAGATGCACGATGCATAGCACTGGGCCTTGGGGAAAGCTGACTTTAGTTGACATGTGTGTGGCTCAGTCTTTTGTTGCTTTCTCTATTACCTACCACCCCAGGTTGAAGAGAGAATAGAGAGAAGTTTAAATGAATTTAGATCTCGGTGATCATTTTTATTTCCTTCTCTTAGAACAGGACTGGTTCCACATTTCTTGACTTTCCAGAAACCAGTCGTCCCATTGTTGTTGGTATGGGACAACAGAAAGAGAAACATGGGATGAAGAGTCCCACCTGTCTCTGCCATGAGATGTTGGCACACTTTTTTACAAATCTGGAACCTATATTTTTATGACCTTTATTATAAGGAATTAATTTAAAAAATCAATAGAAAGTTTTATACTGTGGAACATGGGGAAAAGATTTCCCTTCTGGAAGTTTCTTTAGCAAGTCCAGACTTTATCTAAAGAGCTGCCTTTAAACAGCCTTCTCAAGTTTTCCAGGTCTTCCTAAGCAGTCGTTAAAAATTGTAATATATAGAATTCAGGCTTGTAATGATTTTACTTGTAATGCTTGGCATGTAGTAGGCCTTCTGTTGAATTAATTGATGATTGAACACTCATATGTTAGAGTATAGTGGTTCCCATGGAATTCATGTTATAATCAAATTGAAATTCAAAAGGACCCTCAAAATACTCTTCAGTATTTTTGGCACTGTGCCAGATCAGTAGGAGAGAGAATTTTGGTCTTGAGTTTTTAGCACTGCATAAGTCACACTAACTATATGCTTACACTACCTAAAGTAGCAAAAAATACCTATATCAACAATTCTTAAATAATGTCTCTCACTGCTCCTCATCATCAATGTGATAATCAAGAGCTGACTATCTGGTAGTTATTGTTATGGTAGAGCAAGATGTATCTTTCTACTCAAATAGTTTCCAATAAATCAGATTTACACATGGTAGGTGTTCAGTTTTGTTTGATTCAGCAAACATTTATTGAGTACTTCTTTTGAATCAGGTGCTGTGCTAGACTCTGGGGAAAATGAAGAAGACTAACACTTTGTCCCTATCTTTGCTCACTGGTAGAGTGTCAGAATCGAGGTGGCCGCTGACGTGTGGTTTATGTTAGTGCAGTTACTAGTGGAAGGAACAGAAGGCTGTAGGCATCCAAAGGAGAGAATAACCTTTGCCTAGGGAAGTCAAAGAAAACCTCGTAGGGGAGGAAACAATTGAGCTGGCCCTAAAGAGCAATTAGGAGTTAAGTGAAGAGGGTGGAGAAAGGTGGAGAAAGGAAGAGCCACAGAATCGGCAGAGGAGAGGCTCCAGGTGCAAAGGCCTGACTTGCTTGGGTAGTAGCAGGTTATTTGGGTGGTGAGTGCAAGAAGGGGAAACTCAAGTATAGGAAACTTCAAAGACAGGGTCTCGCTCTGTCACCCAGGCTGTAGTGCAATGGCACGACCTTGGCTCACTGCAATCTCTGCCTCTCAGGTTCAAGCAATTCTCCCACTTCAGCCTCCCTGACTAATTTTTGTGTTTCAAGTAGAGATGGGGTTTCACCATGTTGGCCAGGTTGGTCTTGAACTCCTGACCTCAAGTGATCTGCCCACTTTGGCCTCCCAAAGTTCTGGGATTACAGGCGTAAGCCACTGTGCCTGGCCTAGTGTAACATTTGTAATCAATTTTTAAATATCCTACTTAGTTCCTCTAGGAACCCAGTGACATAGGCATTTATAGATGTAGCAGTTGAGATTTATAGTTAGTATCTTCAGTAAGGACAAATAGCTAGTAAGTGGCAGAGAGAGTCAGGATTTGAACCCAGGTCTTCCCTTTGTAGAGCTCATGCTGGAGAAAGGTAGGGTGTTTTGGGAGTGGCAGAAAGTGAAGGTGGAAGATTGTGAAGACTGTAAAGATATGAGGGCTCTGGATTTATTCCATACCAAATTGTAAGTCCTGGGAAGTCAAGAGGTGAGCGCATATTGATTGAGCATAGATGAGTGCCCGTTATGTGACTCCCCAGTGAGCTTTACTTCTAGTAGGAAGAGACAGACCATAAACATGCCCAGAGCAGCAATGACAACCACACGAAGATTTTAGGTATTGACAAGTGCTTGCAGAAGATAAAAAGGCATGATATGATAGAGAGTGATGGGTGTGATGGTTTCTCTTGAAGAATCAGAAGGTTGGGCTTATGGCCCTGGGTGGGAGTAATTCACCTAGAGAGTAACCCACCTACAGGTAAGACGTGGCTCCTCTTCAGATAGAATGACGCATGCTATTTACTGCAGTGCCCTCATTCTTTGTTGCTAACACTAACCCTTCTGCATTTCTGGCCCCTGTGGGCATTTGAGTTTGGGCCCTTGTCTTTGATTCTTCTCTTCCATAAAGTCTAGACCATTTTTGGACATTTCATTCTGGTTTGGTCTAACTGCGACTGTGCTTTCCAGCAGCCTACAGCTGAGCTGTGCTGTTGAAAGTCTTGCTTTAGTGTGTGTCCCTAAATAATGCTTTCTGCTCACGGGTTGACTCATTCCTGCTAACTATGTAACTACTAGTGTCATTCTGTCTTCACTTATTCTCAGGCTTTGTTAACGGTGGATCACTGTCCTTCTCTTTACAGTTGGTCAAAAAATAACCCAGGAGGCCAGGTGCAGTGGCTCACACCTGTCATCCAAGCATTTTGGGAGGCTGAGGTGGGAGGGTCACTTCAGGCTAGGAGTTTGAGAGCAACTCAGGCAACATAGCCAGACCCCGTGTCTACAGTAAGTAGTGGTGATCTCCAGGGTTGGTGGCATCACCCAGTGTGAAGGTAAATCATGCAGGAAGAGAGCTCTCCTTCTGCCTTCCTCATCTTTCTCAGCCATACCCCTCTGTTTTCCCAGCCATCTAAGAGTGAACCTTGGGAGTCATCTTTTGACTCCTCTCTCTCCTGCCTATAAATAGTCGCCGATTAAGTCTTGACGTGTCTCCCATGACTCCATCCCTCCCGCCTTCTCTGCATTGTGTTCTTGTCATCGCCTCTGGTCTCTCTCTGTCAATCCATCAGCCCCACTGCTGACAGATTCATCTTCATGGAACACTTACTTCATCATGTGACTCCCTTTATCCACATTCAACAAGCATAATTTCAGCTACATGAATTTTCCTTGTGGAGCAAGGGAGAGGATGTAAAATTCTCTTGAGAAGAACTGCTGCTTTCCTTCTTACACTACACATTTGCTGTTGCCTTCTCCTTTCAGCATTTTTCCAGGCCTGTTTACCCAAAGGTCAGTCCTTAGCAGGAGATAATTTTGGATGATTCTATTCATTTTTGTCCAAACCCTGGGGCTAGTTATAAAAAACCCCTGTGACCAGTGGCAAGAACCGAATCTATCAGGAATGTATTCTTAGGCTTTCAAGTCCAAATTCTGTTAAATTCCTGCTTCAGAACATCATGTCATCTCCATTTCTAAGATCTGAGTAATTAATTGCTTCTACAGTATGAGTTTTCTAAATGAAAATATTTTATTCCCATCAAGAATGTATACAATTATAAGGCTTTATTCATACCAAGTATTCAGTTCACAGTTGATATGGCGCCCTTTAACCTTATGAAAGACTCTTTCATTCATATAATTCATTCATTCAGAATCTACTGAGTGAATTTTCAGTTTTACAGGAGAGTCTTTGTTTTTAGAATTTGTATAAATTCAGTATGATTTTAATTAAATTTAATGGTAGAAATGCTATTATAAAAAGGCTAGATCCAGTATGTTTTACTCAGAATAATGAGAAATTAAAAACAATCATGTTAATTCATGGCCAATTTGAATAAAACTTTTGCTTTCTATAAAGTGATATGAGAGGTTCATTCTCCATCACAGGGCACCCCAGCCTGGGACAGATGTGAACCTGTGAATTAGCACAATGTTTCAAATAAAGTTTTGTTATATGGGCGTCCTCTCTGGCTAAAGAATAGAGAGAGGGTAATTTCCTCATCTGGAACATTACACATTGATAAATTCAAGCCCTGTGTATTGTGAAAGATGTTTGTTACCAAGTTTCTACCTTAAGATCTAAGTGTTCTGTAAGCCTTTTATTTAGAAATGTAAAGGATGGAAATTCAAACAAGTCTCCTCTGCTGATAGACACTAATTACAGAGCAGTTAAGTTTAAACAGACCAATGAACTGAAGTGTAAATAGAACTTTTGTATGAGTCCGTTCTCACACTGCTCTAAAGAACTACCTGAGACTGGGCAATTTATGAGGAAAAGCGATTTAATGAACACATAGTTCTACGGGTCATACTGGAAACATGGCTAGGAGGCCTCAGGAAACTTACAGTTCTGGTGGAAGGGGAAGAGGGAGCAAGCAAGTCTTACCATGGCATAGCAGGGGAGAGAGAGAGAGAGAGATTAAGAGAGAGAGAGAGAGGAGTGCCATCAGCCCTCGTGAGAACTCACTCACTATAATGAGAACAGCATGGGGGAAATCCGTCCCCAAGATCCAGTCATCTCCCACCTGGTCCCTCCCCCAACACTAAGGATTACAATTCAACATGAGATTTGGGTGGGGACACAGAACCAAACCATAACATTCCACCCCAGCCCCTCCCAAATCTCATGTTCTCACATTTCAAAACCAATCATACCTTCCAACAGTTCCCCTGAAGTCTTAACTCATTCCAGTGTTAAAAGTTCAAGTCGCGAGTCTCATCTGAGACAAGGCAAGTCCCTTCTACGTATGAGTCCGTAAAATAAAAAACAAGTTAGTTACTTCCAAGATACAGTGGGGGTACAGGCAGTGGGTAAATCCTCCCATTCCAAAAGGGATACATTGGCCAAAATAAAGGGGCCACAGGCTCCATGCAAGTTTGAAACCTAGCAGGACAGTCACTAAATCTTAAAGCTCTGAAATAATTGCCTTTCTCACATCACGTAAATGTCTCACATCCAGGGCACACTGATGCAGGGGGTGGGCTCCCATACCCTTGGGCACCTCTGCCTTTATAGCTCTGCAAGGTACAGCCTCTGTGGCTGCTTTCATGGGCTGGCATTGAGTGCCTGTGGCTTTTCTGGGTGCACGGTGCAAGCTGTCAATGGATCTACCATTCCGAGGTCTAGAGGACGGTGACCCTCTTCTCACAGCTCCAGTAGGCAGTGCCCCAGTGGGGACTATGTATGGAAGCTCCAATCCAAAATTTCCCCTCTGCACTGCCCTCATCGAGGTTCTCCATGAGGGCTCTGCCCTTGCAGCAGATTTCTGCCTGGATATCCAGGTGTTTCGTACATCCTCTGAAATCTAGGCAGATGTTCCCAAGCCTCTACTTTTACCTTCTGCATACATGTGGGCCCAATACCACATGGAAGCCACCAAGGGTTGGAGCTTGGACCCTCTGAAACAAGAGCTTGAGCTGTATCTTGGCTCTTTTTAGCCATGGCTGGAGCTGGAGTAGATGGGACACAGAGCACCATGTCCTGAGGCTGCACAGAGCAGTGGGGCCCAGGCCTGGCCCAATAAACCATTTTTCCCTTCTAGGCCTCTAGACCTATGATGGAGGGGCTGCCATGAAGTTCTCTGAAATGCCTTGGGGGCATTTCCATTCACCTCCTCTTAGGCAAGCTTCTGCAGCAGGCTTGAATTTCTCCCCAGAAAATGGGTTTTTTTTTCCACCACAGGGTCAGGCTGCAAATTTTCCAAACGTGTACACTCTGCTTCTCTTTTAAATATAAGTTCCAGTTTCAGACCATCTCTTCATTCACGCACATGAGCACATACTTTTAGAAGCAGCCAGGCCACATCTTGAATGCTTTGCTGCTTTGAAATTTCTTCCACTGGATACCCTAAATCATCTCTCAAGTTCTGTGTTCCACAGATCTCCGGAGCAGGGCACTACGCCTCCAGACCCTTTGCTAAAGCATAGCAAGAGTTATCTTTACTCCAGTTCCCAGTAAGTTCCTCATTTCCATTTCAGATCACCTCGGCCTGGACTTCACTGTCCATATCACTATCAGCATTTTGGTTAAAATCATTCAACAGGTCTGTATGAAGTTCCAGACTTTCCCACATTTTCCTGTCTCCTTCTGAGCCCTCCAAACTGTTCCAACTTCTGCTTGTTACCCAGTTCCAAAGGTGCTTCCACATTTTCAGATATCTTTATAACAGTGCTCCACTCCTGCTACCAATTTTCTGTATTAGTTTGTTCTCACACTGCTATAAAGAACTACCTGAGACTAGGTAATTTATGAAGAAAAGAGGTTTAATTGACTCACAGTTCCATAGGCTATACAGGAAGTATGACTGGGAGGTCTTAGGAAACTTATCATGGCAGAAGGCAAAGGGGAAGCACGCACTCCTTACCATGGTGGAGCAAGAGAGAGAGAGCAAGCAAGGAGGGAAATGCCATATACTTAAACCATCGGCTCTCATGAGAACTCACTCACTATCATGAGAACAGCATGGGGGAAATCAGCCCCCATGATCCAGTCACCTCCCACCAGGACCCTCCTCTAAAACTGGGGATTACAATTCTACATGAGATTTGCATAGGGACACAGAGCCAAATCGTATCAACCCTCGACTGGTGACTATGAGAGCAGCCTGGGGGAAAACCACCCCCAAGATCCAGTTACTTCCCACCAGGACCCTCCCTCAACACTGGAGATTACAATTCAATGTGATATTTGCATGCAGGCACAGAGCCAACCATGTAAACCTTGGACCAGTGATTATGTTGTTCTTGAGCTTCGATCTGTAATTATATAGCTGGGCACACTCACTTTTGCTTATCTGCATGGCAGTGATAATCCTGCCACATTAAAAAAAAAATCTTAGATGGTAGTGAGAACAAGGTAGTCACATACTCCTGGACCACCTCTTTGTGCCCTCAGTGGGGCTGAAGATTAAATTTAGATGCAGTCAAATCCAGTCACAGCTAGAGACATCATAAAGAACATTCCAGAGCCATGGAGATAGAGGTTTTTGAGTATCTGTTTAATTCTAGTGCCTGTTTTAGAACCTGCTTTCCCTTAGTGTGGTTATTTAAGAATTTACTGCATCAAGTTGTAGTCTGGATTGCTTTATTGGGTGCTTTGTGCTGTCTTTTAATTGTAAGCAGGCCTGCTAATACCATATACTATAATAGCTGTATTGCAGATGGGCTCCATTAACGATGTGAATCAATCAGTGCTTAGGAGAGTCCTCTCTCCCCATGGTTATCCTCGCTTTTTATGTTTTCAGGTGAGTAGAATGCATGAAATCAGCTTCAGCTCAACTCTCCAATGCATTGGTAATCAATATAATACATAACCTTCCTATGGAACCTTATTGAGGCACTTTCATATCTATAATCTCACATGGTCCTCGCAGCGTAACTGCCAAGATGGTTATTATTTCTGTGTTCTGAATGAGGAAATGCAACCAGAGAGTGAGTCAAAAGCTCAAACAAGTCAGGTCAGTTTGCTGTAGGTCTTAAGAATTATTAGCGTGACCAAAATGACCAGGACTGCGGTTTATAGACTTCCGATCTCCGGTTCTTTTTTCACATGTCTGTGGGTTGAATGGGGAAGTTTCTGTCCTTTGTAGGCACCTTTCTTCTTGATGATAAAGACCTGTGAACTAACTGCAGCTGGACTATATGCATGTGCACACACCTCCCTTGGCCTTCCTCTGTGACCAGCTGGTTTTCTCATCTTTTTTTCTTCCCTAAATGAGTAATCCAGATAAATAACCTTGTTGAAACTACTAGCATTTGTAGAATATTTTGCTTATCTGCTTACCTTTCCTTCTTTAATTTTCATTTTCTACTAGCAGTTTTTCCTTCTTTATTGTATCCTGAACAAAGTGGTCATGTTTGGTGTTTCCAAATAATATGTCAGACATTTGAACCATTCTAGAAGTAGATTTTCTTTTTTTTTTTTTTTTGAAAAATATTCTAATATAGAAGTATGCTGCTTGAAGAAGTAGGTCTTCAAAATAAACTGAATTTAATTAGAACTGGTTAATATAGCCTTTATTTTTTACTAATTAAAGAAATAATATACACCCAATTTAAACTTTTTGTCAGCATGTGAAATGCAGTATAGCCAGTGTTTCTACACTGACATCATATTTTGGTGCAAAGCAAGGAAACTGGCATTTTAATGATCCAGTGTAGCCATTTATTTGTGGGATAAATATGATTGTGCTGCTAGGCTCTATAGAATGTTGGAAATCCCTTTGACTTCTCTCTTCTGGAGGAAGAATGGTTGGAGGTCAAGTTTCTGGAGGTCTGACAGATCGGCTGTTGCCAACTATCTGGAACTGGACAAGTTACTTTGCCCCTCTAAACCCCAGCTTCCTTATCAATCACATGGACATAATAATAGTGCCCATCCTAGAGACTGTGGCTGGCCTACATTGCATCCCCCATGTAAAGTGGTTTGCACAGTGCCTGGCATACAGGAGGTACACAGGAAATGTTACCGATGAATGAATGACCAGAGGCTTAGGGAATCCAAGTTGTGAACTGCTCTTTCGTGAATAAAGTATTTCTTTTATTAAAAAAGAAAGGAGATTTAAGGGTAATTGTGAGATAGTCGTGGAGAGGGGTGATTTTCAGGGTCTTCCTGGTTGTATGGCTGCAGATGAGCTTGATTGGTCTACCTCAGACAGAAGTGAACACCTAAGTAGGAGAGACTACATTAGGATGCACGTGATGTCTCAGAGACTGCAAGCCCTGGACCACATTGAGGCAGTTGTACCGTAGGAGTGTAAAGAAGTTTTCCGTAAACCTTTGCCTATAATCAGGGCAGTCTAGGTCAGGCTTGGGTATTAGGCGTTTTAGTGGATTGTCAAGGTGAACCGTTTGCTTCTTGGAGCTAATTGCCAAGATGGGTATGGTATGGCCCCAAATACTTATACTATAAATAGCACATGTTCAGATGATAATTTCCCCAAGAAATATTCCAATTAGATATCCACCCACCTCTCCTCCCTTCCCCCCAACTCCCCAGACGAAACCAAACCTAAGAAATACTTTCATCTGCCTTTGGTAGTTTTCTGGCTTTGGAATGAAATGGAACAATCATAAAACCATGACAAATAGTATAGGACATAGACCTCCCAACCCAGAAGAAATTTAACAGCGTAGAAATATCAGACATAAATTCTGTTTTTATTTGGACACTAGGATAATTGAATATGTTATGACAAGGAGATAAGATTTTGGTCTTCGCATCTTATCAGTCTTAACCAAGAAGAGTTAGTACACTGATTCCCCTCTTCTTATAAATTACGGCTAAAATTATGAGAGTTAGTAAATTTGGTAATTACTGTAGATAGCCTTGTGTAATGTAATGGACTTTCATCTCTGCAGAACGTTTAGACTGTAGTTAGAAGCATTTATCACTGTTGGGCTGCATAAGTACTGTCACTTGTTCCCTTCAGAACCAGTGTGATACTGAGATGATGCCGTCTTATTATTTTTGGCTTTGCAGTGGTTTGTTAAACAGTTTTTGGAAATGGTTAATTATTATTCTTTACCCTTCTAATTAACTATAACTATATCCTTATTTATTCTTTTATTTGGGACATTAATACTTTTAAGACCTACTAATGCATTTTAGGATTATTACCCAAATAGAATATTTATGAATTATCTTGTCTGCCATCAGATCTTAAATTTGTTTTTCCATATAGTTTTTCAGAGTTCTTGGACTTCTATATTTTCACACCATAATGTGTTAAACATGTATTAACTTATTTGTATGAAGCACTTGTTTGTGATGTAATCATTTGAGACTCTCTATTCTTTCACAGGAAGCATAATCTCTTCCTTGATACACAGACCTACATATCCAACTATTTAACTTATATCTCCACTTGGATGTCTTATAGGCAACTCAAACTCAACATACCCAAAATGGAACTCTTGATTGTGCTGTCTGCTACCCTAGCCCGTCCCTCCCAGATCCTTCCCATCTGGTTAAATGGAACATCACCTTCCAGTTGCTTAGACCAAAACCCTTTTCCCTTCTCTTCCTTGCAAGCATCATGCCAAGCCATCAAGTCTTGTGTTCCCTTAAAAAACTATCCGGAGATCCAACCACTTCTTCTTTGCTGCCAACCTGTTCTAACCCACTATCTCTCACATGCACCATTAGAGTGTCTTCTTCTCTTCTCCCTGATTTTGTTCCTCTCCTATCACTTTGGTTCTCCTCTGTTTCACACGTATCAGGCAGAGTGATCCTTTTAAATTCTGATTGGATCATTTCACTCTTGGCTCAACCTCCAGGGATTTCCCATTAACTCAGAATGACTTTTTTTTTCCCACCTCCAATCATAATATGGTCACTGAAGAAAATTAGGCTACTGTTAGTTGTTATAGTTGGTTGATAGGAAGTGCTCTTTATGTTTGTGTATTTAAACACATGCCCTAGAAAGACTAATGAGATATAAAAAGCTAGGCACTTGTAATTCTATTTTTAGTTTTTGGAGGGACCTCTGTAGCATTTTCCATGGTGGTTGCACTGTTTTATAATCTCCCCGATGGTGCACAAGGGTTCCAATTCTCCACATCCTTACCAGGTTATTTTCTGTTACTTATTTTTTAAAAAATATTAGCCACTCTAAGGAGTATGGAGTGGTATCTTTGTGGTTTGGTTTGCGTTTCCCTAATGATTAGTGATGTTGAACATCTTTTCATGTGTTTATTGGCCATTTTTACATTTTATTTGGAGAAGTGTCTATTTAATTATTTGCTCATTTTCTAATCCAGCTGTTTGGGTTTTTTTTTTTTTTTTTTTTTTTTTTTTTTTGGTTGTTGCTGTTGAGTTCTAGGAGTTCTTTATATACTCTGGATGTCAATCCCTTACCAGAGATATGATTTACAAATATTTTCTCCCATTCTGTGGGTTGGCTTTTCATTCTGTGGATAGTGTCCTTTCACCATGTTGGTCAGGCTGGTCTTGAACTCCTGACCTCAAGTAATACACCCGCCTTGGCCTCCAAAAGTGCATGATTACAGGCATGAGCCACTGCATCTGGCCTGAGGTAGTTTCCTTCTATCTGCTTTTGCTATTTTATCTCACAACTTTCTTTAAAGGGGAGACCAGACTATGAGTAGAATAATTGACTGGCTGTGCATTAGAAAGCCAATTTTGGGTGAGACACTTATATCTGTAGATTTAAATTTCCTTATTTTAAAAATAAGGAGGTTGAATTAGATTTGGGAATCTCAAACTTTAGTGTGAGTTGGAACCACTTGAGGAAGTTGTTGAAAAGATTTTGAGTTTGTAGGTCTGTACGGGGTCTAGTGGTTTGCATTTTTATAAGTCTCAGGTGATTTTGATATGGATGTATTTTTCTCTAGAACCCCGTATGGCTCTAAAATTCTGTGAAATATCCTCCAATAAAAGGCATTTGGGTATTTATTAGAGGACACGAAATGAGGGTATAGGCCATTGAATTAGGGATTGTTCGTTATTCCAAGCCATGGTTGCATTTGTGGACAAGCTGCCTCCTGAGATTTGGGCATGTTGGATGGAGAGTAGGAATTATGAAGTGAGGCATTTATTGTTTGAAAATGAAAAGAGTAGCTGGCTTCAGGAGTGACTGATGTGAGATGATTCAGGGACAAAAGAGCTTTTGCAAAATAGAAGCAGAGGAGAGGGGCTAAGGAACAGTGGTCAGCAGAGAGACTGCTGGGGGGATCACACTGCCTCCTTGATTTATCACTAGGAAGTCCATAGAGTCATGTTTTACCACCAGGAAGTCCAGAAACAAAGACAGTCTCTGGTCTGGGAATTCCAAACAGGAGTGCTGGGAGCCTAGAGCAAAGGAATGTTACTGGAGGTGAAAAACTGATGACCAATTTGCATACACATGCATACTTACACCTGTAAAATTAGTGTAAATATGTTGTATGAAATTAGTGGTTACTCTGATATATTTACTTGCATGGTCTAAGAATTCAGAGTTCATAAAAATATAATATGAAAAGTGAAAATTTCTCTTCCAGCACGCCCCAAAGGCTGTTACATTTCTGTTTTTAGTTCTCACAACGTTAAATAATTTATCTCCACCCTATTTTTAGATCCTTCAACCTAAGTACTATCTTTCGTCTGCCTGCTTTGAAAGGCAAAGCCTGTATCACACTGTGGTGTTCTTCCCCTTTGCGCCCTACCACTTTGATTTTTATTCTTTACTTATTTTGAATTTGCTGTGGTTTTAGCAGTCATTTTACATTTGAAAAGGACTTGGAACAGCGGGACTTAGGGTTAGAATTCTGTGTTCAGTTGTTGTCTTCGGCCTCTGGGGAGAAAAGTAAACTTGGAGACTCAGCAAGAACAGTTGGAACCCAAGTACCCCCATTTGAGGATTTGCCGGGAGCTCCTGCTTGGCATACAAAGCCTCAGAAAGTTGATGGTGAGGGATGAAGAGACATTTTGTGGAGGAAAAATTGCGTATTTCCTGCTCTGTTATTTTTTTTTTTAAAGTTAAGAAGGGGCCAGAGGGTGAAGAGTCTATACAGATTTTGTTGTGGTTTGATCAGGAAGCCACTGATGGGTTTTAAACAAGGAAATAGCATTACCTGATTTATATTTTACTAAGATCATTATGGCAGCTCTCTGGAAGATGAACAGAACTGGGCAAGAGTGGCCCAGGGAGACCAGTTGGGAGGGGCTTGCATTTGTCCAGGCAGTGATGGTGTGGACTGCACTGGGTGATAAGCAGAGGAATTGCAGGGATGCAAGTAGATTTGGGATATATTTTGGATTATTGTAGGCTAGAAAAGGAGAGGAATTATAGTAGATTCCCCTAAAGATGTCCACATCCTGATCTCCAACACCTATGAATATGTTCTCTTACATGGCAGAAGACACTTTGTAGATATGACTAAATTGAGGCTATTGAGATGGGAGCATATCCTGGATTATTTGTGTGGGCCCAGTGTAATCACAAAGGCCCTGATACACTCAGAGAGGAGGAGATATAATGTTGGAAACAGAGGTTTGAGTGATGTGAGGAGGGGCCCACAAGCCAAGGGATACAGACAGCCTTTAGAAGGTGGAAAAGATTAGGAAACAGGCTCTTCCCTAGAACCTCCAGATGGAGCCAGCCCTGCCAACACCTTAACTTTAAACTCTAGACTTTGATTTTGGGCTTTTGTCCTCCAGAAGTGTAAGACAATAATTTGTCTTGTTGTCTTACACTTAATACTTAATCAAGTATTAATAACATTATATTTTCCCTGGAAGCCCTGACATCCAGGGAAATTTGTTAGGATAGCAGCAGGAAATAATGCAGAAGTCAAAAATGACTACTATGCTTTATCCTGGGGAATAGTGCTACTGTGTCCCAATGTGGGGCCGAAAAGGAAGATTTAGGAGGCTGACAGGAAACTGAGCCTGTTCAGCTCAGGAGGACTGTTGGTCATCTCTGTGCACGTGTTAATAACCTCGTTGTCCCAGGGCTCAGGGATAAGTCAGGATGAGATGGAAATGTGGGAGCCTTCACCAGGCAAATGGTATGTAGAGACCCGGGGGTTTCACCCACGGAGAGATTGTATTACGTGAATTGTGGAAAAACAGCTTAGTAATTTCCGTCAGAGGCCACATAGAGACCTGTTCCCTCTCCTTGCTTGCTGTCTAAATTATAGTTGTTTTCTTTTGAGTCATCAAATGACATTTCAAAAGATAATATGAAGCTGCCACTTTGGGAGAAAGAAAGCAATATTAAGCAGCTTTTTCAAAGATCAAATTTTTGGACTCTGTAGATAGTTGCAGTATTTCTTCCGTTATTATTTTTTGAAGGATACATATGAGCTCATTTGACAGATTTAAACCTGTAGTTTAATTTGGAGGGGAGGCTTCTATGGCTATATGTTTTTAAAAATCTAGTTCTTTTCAGTTGGAGTATATTTAACTGTTGAAAGAACGAAACTTCCCATTTTTGTTTGCATCAGTTACTTCTTACTGTTTTGTTTCAAGGGCCTTGGTGACAGCTGAAAATAAGCTTTGAAAATAAAGTTGAATTTTGACCGGGCACGTTAGCTCACGCCTGTAATCCCAGCACTTTGGAAGGCAAGGCGGGTGGATCACCTGAGGTCAGGAGTTTGAGACCAGCCTGGCCAACATGGCAAAACCCCATCTCTACTAAAAATACAAAAGTTAGCTGGGCATGCCTATAGTCCCAGCTACTTGGGAGGCTGAGACAGGATAATCTTTTGAACCCAGGAGGCAGACATTGCAGTGAGCCAAGATCGCACAACTGCACTCCAGCCTGAGTGACAGAGCGAGACTGTCTCAAATAAATAAATAAATAAGAAAAGAAAGTTGAATTTTGTGTTGAGGCAACACATCTAGAGGAAGCTATACATACATCTTCTGTACATAGAGAGCAGCGGTTCTCAACCATTTTGCTCCCTGCTGCCAACGCTTCCCCATAGGACATTTGGCAGTGTCTGGAGATATTTTTGGTTGTCAGAACTGAGTGGGGGAGGCTACTGGAATCTAGTGGGTAGAGGCTAGTAATGCTGCCAAATGTACCACAGGGCACAGGGCAGTCCCCTAAAATCAAAGAAGTATTTAGCCTAACGTGTCAGTAGTGCTAAGGTAGAGAAACCCTGCAATAGAACTTATAAACTGATAAGTTTTGTTTCTTTCTGTTCTCTTTCTGTCACTCAGCATGGTTTCCTGCATTGCATCTAGTTGCTTGGTGAGCCAACCAGGTTAGCTTTTTTCTGCCCTAAGTACTACAACATTTTCTTTCTTTGTTTTTCTTTGAGATGGGTTTTTGCTCTTTTACCCAGGCTGGAGTGCAGTGGTGTGATCATTGCTCGCTGTAGCCTTGAACTTGTGGGCTTAAGCAATCCTCACACCTCGGCCTCCTGTGTAGCTAGTACTATAGGCTCGCAGCACCATGCCTGGCTATTTTTTCTACTTTTTGTAGAGACACGGTCTTACGGTGTTGCCCAGGCTGGCCTCAAACTCCTTGCCTTAATTCATCCTCTGGCCTCAGAACCCAAAGTATTGAGATTACAGGTGTGAGCCACTTCTGGCCTACATTCTTGCAGATTCGATACTTTTTATTTTGTGGGAAATTGGCTAATTTAGTATTCACTGGAATAGGAAGCAGAAAGAAAAGAGTTTGCTTGAAGTCTTCATTTAAATGGATTTAAAAATTTTCTTTTTGCCAAGATAAAAGTGTTAAATTTATTATAGTCGTCTACTTTTGGAAAAAATTAATGTACTATAAGTAGCTTTTATTTTGAGCTCTTAATCAAGTATTAATAACATTATATTTTCTCTAATTGTGACTAACTGAATATTGCCGAGATATAGTTATTTGCTTATTTCAGGTAATTAAAAACATCATCTGAAATAACTGTAATTGAAAGAATATAAAATTGTAAAAATTGCTCTGTTTGTTTTTTATTCTTTGGCACTATTACAGTATTTTGAAGCATTGTGAATTTTTTAAAAATTCAAGAAAAGTCTCCTTGCTGTCATTTGATGACTTAAGTAGCAGCCCAGAGAACAGATGTAGGAATGAAGTGATTTATACAATGCTTCAGAATCTTTTTGTTCCTGAATTTCACAATATAAACTTCATGAAATTGGTAAGAGATTTTGAGAAACCCTACATTATTTAGTAGGATGTGGGATATACTTTTATTTCTGTGACTTAAAATGAGGCCTCTAAGATGGGAAATATAGTTAGTAAATAAAAATAATTAAGTTTATGCCTCTAAAAATTCCTAAAATGAGATACTGTATATGACAATGTATATGATGATGTATGCCTAAAAGTAGTGACATGTTTGAAATATTAGAAGCAGTAGAGATATTATGACTTCCAGAATATGGAAATGGACTTTTAGAAAATCAAAGATAAACATTATGTTGTTTCTTAGGAATGTTTAAGATATATACTTTCATGCATGTGATCCATGTGGTTTGTTAGGGAGCTGCGTCTTCATTTGCTGATCATTCTTTTGAAATTTTAACATGTATATATAAGACATGAAAGTGACGCTCTTGGACTTGAATTCTTTTTGGGAAGCTTATAGTGCATAGTATCTCTTGGTTTTCAAAGTGACACTGTTCTAATTGAAAATGTTGATTTTAAAACCCAATGAGTATATTGCTTTACAATTGACTTCTGTAATTTTTTTTCTGTTATCTTAGGTTTCATATTTAAACTCTAGCTCTGTCAGATAGTAAGTTATCCATGGAATTATATACCCTCCTTTGTTCATTTACTAGAATTTTTTTGTCCCCAGTATGCCCTCATTTATTGACTCAATAATATGCCTACTCATTTACTCACTTGTCCATTACTTCGAAATTTAATCACTCAGTAAACATTAAAGGATATATCTTTAATTAGTGTATTAGTCTGTTCTCAAATTTCTATAAGGAAATACCTGAGACTGGGTAATGTGTAAAGAAAAGACGTTTAATTGGCTCATGGCTCTCCACACTTTTCAACAACTAAGTCTCATGACAACTCACTACTGCGATGACAGCTCCAAGGGGGGTGGCTCTGCAGGCTGTACAGAAGGCATGGCAGCATCTGCTTCTGGGGAGGCCTCAGGAAACATTTACTCATGGCGGAAGGCAAAGCGGAAGCAGGTGTCTTACATGGCAGGAGTAGGACCAAGAGAGGGGGGAAATGCGACACACTCTTAAACAGCCAGCTGTCATGAGAACTCGCTATTGTAACAACAACTCCAAGGGATTCGAGTGTTAAACCATGGGAAACAACTTACATGATCAAATCACCTCCCACCAGTCCCCACCTTCGACACTGGGGATTATAAATGAACATGAGATTTGGGTGGGGACACAGATCCAAATCATAAAATTCCACCCTGGCTCCTCCCAAATCTCATGTCCTTTTCACATTGCAAAATCCAATCGTGCCTTCTCAACACTCCCCCAGAGTCTTAACTCATTCCAGCATTAACTCAAAAGTCCAAAGTCCAAAGTCTTTTCTGAGATAAGGCTAGTCCCTTCTGCCTATGCACCTATAAAATCAAAACCAAGTTAGTTACTCCCAAATTACAATAGAGATACAGGCATTTGGTAAATACTTCCATTCTAAAAGGGAGAAATCAACCCAAAGGAAAGGGCTTATAGGCCCCATGCAAGTCTGAAACCCACCTAAGCAGTCATTAAACCTTAAAGTTCTAAAATAATCTTTTTTGACTCCATGTCTCACATGCAGGGCACACTGTTGTGAGGTGTGGCTACCAAGGCCTTGGCAGCCCTGCCTCTGTGGCTTTGCAGGGTTCAGCCCCCAAGGCTGCTCTTAAGGGCTGGCACTGAGTGCCTGTGGCTTTGCAGGCACAGGGTGTGAGCTGCTGGTGGATGTACGATTTTGACGTCTTCAGGATGGTGAAGGTGTCCTGCTCACAGCTCAACTAGGCAGTACCCCAGTGGGGGCTCTGTGTGGGGGCTCCACCCCACATTTCCCCTCTGTGCTGCCCTATTAGAGGTTCTCCATGAGGGCTCCGCCCCTGAAGCAGGCTTCTGCCTGCACATCCAGGCTTTTCCATATATCCCCTTGAAATCTAGGCAGAGGTTCCCAAGCCTCAACTCTTGTACTCTGTGCACCTGCAGGCTTAATGCCACATGGAAACTGCCAAGGTTCATGGCTTGCACCCTCTGAAGCAGCGGCCTGAGCTGTACCTGGGCCTCTTTTAACCATGACTGGCCAGAGCTAGAGTGCCTGGGAAGCAGGGAGCAGTGTCCCGAGGCAGACAGCAGGGCCCTGGGCTTGGCCAATGAAACAGTTCTTCCCTCCTAGGCCTCTGGGCCTGTGATGGGCTGCTGTGAGAATCTAAAATGCCTTGAAGGCTTTTTTTTCCCATTGTCTTGGCTATCAGCACTTGACTCCTTTTTACTTATGCAAATTTCTGCAGTCTGCTTGAATTCTTCTCCTGAAAATGGGCTTTTCTTTTTTCACCACATGGCCAGGCTGCAAATTTTCCTAACCTTTATGCTCTGCCTCTCTTTTAAACCTAAGTTCGAGTTTCAGTTCATTTCTTGACTTATGCATATGAGCATAGATTGTTTGAAGCAGCCACATCTTGAACACCGCTGCTTAAAAATTTCTTCTACTAGATATCCTAAATCATCTCTCTCAAGTTCAAAGTTCCATTTATCCCTGGGGCAGAGGCATAGTCCAGCCAAGCTCTTTGCCAAGGTGTAACAAAAGTGACCTTTTCTCTAGTTCCCAATAAGTTCCTCTTCTCCATCTGAGTCCTCATCAGCCTGGCCATCTCTGTTCGTGTCACTATGAGCAGTTTGGTCATAATCGTTCAAGTAGTCTCTAGGAAGTTCCAAATGTTCCTCCATCTTCCTGTCTTCTTCTGAGCCCTCCAAACTTTTCCAGCCTCTGCCTGTTACCCAGTTCCATGGCTGCTTCCACATTTTCAAATATCTTTATAGCAATACTTCACTCTTGGTACCAATTTTCTGTATTAGTCCATTCTCACATTGCAATAAAAAAATACCTGAGACTAGTTGATTGATAAAGAAAAGAGGTTTAATTGCCTCATGGTTCTGTAGGCTGTACAGGAACCATGACAGCATCTGCTTCTGGAGAGGCCTCAGGGAGCTTTTACCCATGGTGGAAGGCAATGTGGGAGCAGGCATTCACATGGCCAGAACAGGAGAAAGAGAGAGGGGAGGAGGTGCTACACACTTTTAAACAACCAAATCTCATGACAGCTCACTACCATGATGACACCTCCAAGGGGTATAGTGTTAAACCACGAGAAACCGTCCTCCTGATCAAAATCCTCATGATCACCCCCTACTAGACCCCACCTCCAACATTGGGGATTACAACTGAACATGAGATTTGGGTGGGGACACAGGTCCAAACCATATCAATTAGCTTAAAGGATTTATTCTTTATATTTAACTGTCTATTCCACAACTCCACTTGGGCATGTAATGTGCATATCAAGCTTAGATTCAGAGTCCTGAATTCCTACCACCACCTTCTTCTCCTGCAATCTTCCCCATCTTAATAAATTGCTTGCTCCTTCTGGTTACTCAGGCCAGACATTTTAGAGTTTTCTTGTCACCTCTATTTCATTTATAATCCACGTCTAATCTGTAAGTGAGTCCTACTGACTTTGCCTTCACTATCTTCCCAGAATCTGACCAAGCCTCATCAACTCCACTGTTATTCCCCAAGTCAAACCCCTATCACCTCCTACCTGGATTATTATTGCAACAGCCTCTTAAGCCACTCTGCTTCTCCCTTGCACCCTGACCACTTTAGTGCATTGTCCACACAGTAGCTTCTGGTGAACTTTAAAAAATGGAAACCTGATCATATCATTCCTCACTCAGAATTCTCAGCACATTACTATTTCATTCAGAATAAAAGGTGAAGTTCTTACAGTGGCCCACAAGGTGCTACACAACTGACCCCTTACTGGTTCTGTGACTCTTGCCTGCACAACTCCTCTAGTCTCCCTCCACTTGACCCACACTGGCCTTTTTATTGTTATTCTTCGAATAGACCAAGTGTGTCTCTGCCTCAGGGCTTTTACAACTAGCTGTTCCCTCTGCCTGGGATTCTCTTTCCTTAGGTATTTACCTGACTTGTACCCTCACCTAGTCTTTGCTCAGATATCACCTCTTCAAAGACTCCTTCTTTGACCATCCTATTTTTTTGTTCTGCAAACTCCCTAACTTATTTTGACTCTTATCTACTTTAATCTTTTTACCTGTGTCACTCATCATTATCTAACTTACTTTATATTTACTTGTTGGTCTTATTAGCCATCCCCCGCAAAACACGTACCCTAAAATTAAACCCTGGAAGGCCAGGGCTTCTGCTCGAAATGTGGTAGACACACATGATTATTTGCTTAATGAGTAAATGATTTCATGTATGATGTAGAAGCCAACAAGGCAATATGTAATCTGAGGAAATAGACATATTCCTCAGATATATAATAGATATATTCTATTTTTATTTTGTATGTCTTCAAGGCTCCATGCAATTTCTAGGTTCACATTTAGAAACAAAAATGGAGTTTTAATAGGCCTAAAACATTACATGGACATGGTGAGACCTGTCATTTGTGTACGAAAATAGGAGATTCTGCATAGTGGTCAGTATTCTAAATGTTGGTTTTAAAAATTGTGCAAATACAGGTTGAGTGGTTGATATTTTCCAGAGCTCTGTGGAAGTTCAATATTAGAGAACATGAGGTCGCCTATGAATATTAGCTTTTCTACATCTAGCTTTGGGTAAAGTATGTGTACTACAAATACTTGTTTTGAGTAAAATTGTGAAACAGGACAATTGTGGGCCTCTATGTCAAGGAACAGGCCTTAATCATGTTACTTAGGAAGTCTACTGGCACCTGCATTTTTGTAAAATGGAGAAATCCATTTTTGGCATGACTCCCAATTTGAAAGTTACTCTTTTCATCCAAAGGGGTAGAATGCAACCCATCCATAGTCATAGACAAGGTCAGAATTCAGTGCAAAGGACAGAGCCAGACATGGCTAAGGACTGGAGAACACTGAACTTTTCCTAATCCGTAGTTGTAGTTCTCTGTAGATAAAAGGGATCTCTGCCCAGTAATATGCAACTTGCCGAGGGTTGTCAAGGAAAGCAAAGACCACTTAGGAATATCATTGTCAAACAGCTGTATATTTAACATGAACTTTGAGCAATCTCATAAGCAGAGCCTGAAAAATTCTACAGATGGAAATATCAGCTCTGGTATAGAGATCCCAACACAAATCACTGGGTAGAAACAGTATGAAACCTACCAGCAAGGATCAGTGAATTGAGGTATGTCAAGAGAAGAGAGCTCTGGCCTGGACAGATCTGCTCAGCCTTCTTTGATTACACGTTTTCAGTAATTTATTGACGAGGGAGAATTGGAGGTTAATATTTGAATCTACTCTATATCATTTATGGTTTGCTAGATACAACAATGCTCAAATGAACTGTATAATTACTATACCATAATTTTCATTTTGTATTTCAGAATTACTCATTCTTAACTAATCCTTATGTAGTCATCATAAAGACCCAAGTTAAAGAACCTTCTGTTGCCTTAGATTGATATTTGCATTGACATGAGTCCACTGGGCCGTTCCAGTCAAAATTTCAAGGACCAGAGTAGGCAGTCCAGGGAAGTAGGACTCTTTAGGAGGGTTGCCTCACATGAGGCTTTTTTTTTCTTTTAGAATAGTATTCTCATTATGTAAGCAAATTAAAAAAAAAACTGCCATGTAATGAGTCACAGACACTAAGCATGGTGCTTGGTGTCTTGCTTTCCAGAATCTATATTTTATTTCCATTCTTTTATTTAAATTATTTAGTGGGTGTTCAATAATTCTGGCTAGAAAGACAAAGTATGTTCTTGCTTTATGACACAAGCGTTAGCAGAGAGAGAAGTGTTCCTTGGAGTTCTGCAGTTTGGTGATGTAGGAATTGACGAGGAAAAAGAACAAAGGTGAATCACACCTCAGCTACTAGATTAATGCACCACATTAAATGTTACTATTCAGGAAGGCAGCCGAAAGAAACCGCTTCCATGGTAACTGTTGTCATAGTTGTATTTTTACTCATTTCTCAAAAAATATATGAAAGTGAAATAATACTGCTGTAGTGATACTTGTGCTGCTTTACCCATTTTAAATAGCAAGTGCTCCAAAGGCTTGTAATTCAGTCTTTCTCCTTAGTTGGCATTGCCAGTTAATATCCAGCAAACATTAATCACTAACGGTAAATGTATAGAAGACATTTCATATACCTGTCCAAGGATGCTTTGTCAGTGAAAGTGTGTTGTTACAAAGTCCTCCAGGATTGCTAAATAATCACTAGGGAAAATCTTAGTTTGACCTTCCCCACACCCACCATAAGATTAAATGTACCTTCTCTTCTTTGGCTGGCCATGAAGATTTTAAAAAGAAATATTTAGTGTGGCTAATGTGATTCACTGGAATACGTATTTAGATTACCAGTGCCTACTTCCTCTTTCTCTTCAGCATCCATCTTTTGTATATTTAAGAGTACCTTGGCCGGGCGCAGTGGCTTACACCTGTAATCCCAGTACTTTGGGAGGCCGAGGCAGGTGGATCACTTGAGGTCAGGAGTTCAAGACTAGCCTGGCCAATATGGTGAAACCCTGTCTTTACTAGAAAAAAAAAAATAACAAAAATTAGCTGGGTGTATTGGCGCACACCTGTAGTCCCAGCTACTTGGGAGGCTGAGGCATGAGAATCGCTTGAACCCGGGAGGCGGAGGTTGCAGTGCTGAGATCATGTCACTGCACTCCAGCCTGGATGACAAAGAGAGACTCCATCTCAGGGAAAAAAAAAAAAGGAGTACCTCAAACTGAGGTACATAAGAAAAGAGAGGAAGATGAATTTGGAATCTCTTTAAGACTGATTTATTTAGAAAAGAGCTCTTGTATAAGATTTGGTCAGAAGTTAAAATTCACAAATCCATAAATCCAAGCTTTCCTTTTTTCTGTCTCATCAGATTGCATAATCGAATATTGGCTAGGTTTCTTTTATGGTAGACGTTCCATCTTTTCGGCTAGGTTGGCACAGAGAACAAAGATAAACAGTGATCTGCTTCCGTTAGTGGGAGATGTTCACCGTGGGTTGTGAGAAGAGTGTATTTTGTTGATGCTTTGGTCTTGTTTCTGTAATAGCCTTCAAAGGGTATGACTTAAGCTTCCTAATTTAGGACCAAAAGATAGATTGATTAACAAAATACATTAGCATTTTTGGGCATGTATGTCCTCCCCCTACTTGTCATTCTTGTGAAATTCTTTATTTTATGATAAACTGTCATGTTTAACTCACACCACAATCCACATTGCAGTATAACAGCCCAGAATGGAAGGCATCCTGTGTTTTACTTTAAAAGCATGTTTCTTAAGCATTTATTTGTTAGCAAATACTTATTAACACTTTATAATTTCGTTCTATTAAATAAATCCTGGAAGAGCTGTCTGAATTCTATCTTTAAATGAGGAGAAAGTCTTCCTCATAAGCCATTCTCAGCTCTCCCCAGCCCCCAGCAGACTCACTCCACAAATTCAAATACACTTATTACCCTTACTCCAAATTTAGTAATTAATCATGCTTATATTGTATGTGGTAGCTTTACAAATAATATTTATGCCAGGTGTGGTGGCTCACACCTGTAATCCCAGCATTTTGGGAGGCTAAGATGGGAAGATTGCTTGAGGCCAGGAGTTCAAGACCAGCTGGGGCAACACAGTGGGACCCATCTCTAAAATAATAATAACAATAACGATTCTTATTATTTAATTGACATATTTTTCACTCTTTGCAGTTACTCATTTTATTTCCTTAACCATATTGTAATCTTTTCGATTTAAGTGTTAATTCTCGGCCAGGCACGGTAGCTCACACCTGGAATCCCAGCACTTTTTGGGAGATCAAGGGGGGTGAATTATTGAGCCTACGAGTTTGTGACAGCCTGGACAACATGGTGAGACCCCATCTCTATAAAAAATAAATAAAAATATTAGCTGGGAATAGTGGCACATGCCTGTGGTCCCATCTATTTGGGAGGCTGAGGTGGGAGGATTGGTTCAGCTAGGAGGTCCAAGGCTGCAGTGAGTTGCGATTGCACCACTGCACACCAGCTTGGGCAACAGAGCGAGACCCTGTCTCAAAAAAAAACAAAAACAAACAAACAAAAAAACAAACAAAAACAAAACTAACTCTCCTATACATCTGCTCTAGTATCTTACATAAGTTCGGTATTTAATACAGATTTGTTGATGGTAAGCCCATAATACTATCAATTGGAACATGGTAGAAGAAAACATGATAATATTTTTCTCCTTCAAAGTACCTATTTAAATGCATCGTGGCAAGAATGTTCAGCAAATTACCCTAATTTGCAGTACTGCCTTCATGTAACATTTGCAGCTGTTTCACTTCTCAGGAAAATGATTCATATTATTTTGAAGACATGACAACTTGAACAAGGTCAAAGCATAATACATAATGATAATTAGCAATAAAAGTATAAAGTTTGCAAATTTTGCTGAGTATAAATGCACATTGGAATTTGCTAGATGGTGGCTAACTATCCTGGGAGGGAACTTTAGGGTGGAGTTGATTGATACTCTTCCAAAATGTTACTATATTCTTTTTTCTCTTTTTCCTAATTTACTGTCTCCTTCCTAAATGATTGAGCTCTTTCAGTGTGGCTGAGCTACATTGGCCACATTATTATTACTGCTATTTTCTTTGAGACTGGGTCTCGTTCTGTCACCCAGACTGAAGTGCAGTGGCATGATCTTGGCTCACTGCAGCCTCAAACACCTGGGCTCAGGTGATTCTCCTGCCCCAGCCTCCTGAGTAGCTGGGACTAGAGGCATGAACCACCACGCCTGGCTAATTTTTGTATTTTTTTGTAGAGACAGGGTTTCACCATGTTGCCTAACCTGGTCTCAAACTCCTGGTTTCAAGCGATCCTCCTGCCTTGGCCTCCCAAAGTGTTGAGATTATGGTGTGAGCCACTGAGCCCAGCCGTCAGTTGCATTATTGTATTATTTAATCCTCGCAAATATCATGTTGTTAAGCTGCTATTATTTGTATTTTAATGACCAGAAGACATTGAGGCTTGCGGATGTAAGGACTTCTGGCATAAATATGGCACTTTTTTGTCATTGAACTAAAACTGACACCTCATATTTCTTCCTTTGATGTGTGACTTTGGACAATAACATTACTTAATCTATCTGTGCCCTTTAAAAATGCTTCTCTTCTATAAAAGGGTAATACAAATGTCTGCTCTACCAACTGCATGGGGTGCTGTGTTCTAGATAGACATGACAGTACTTTGAGATGATTAAAATATAAGAAATATGAGGCATTATTATTTTTATCCTAACACAAACCTGTGCAATCACCAATGTATCAATTTAGAATGAGGGATTAGAACCAAATTATAATTAATTGTTGATATTTTCTTTTGGACTTCAAAACTTTTAAGATATATTTACATATTTGGATTTTTGCATTATACAGAAAAAAGATCCACAAGCTGGACTTTTATGTTTCTCCAGCTACAGTATAGGTCCAAACTAGTCCTCTTTAGAAGAACCTCTGTGATTAGAAAAAAGTGACTTCTTTTCCTCAAACTTATTTCAATTTAAAGTTGACATTTTCTTCTCATTGATATTTAATTATCTGGGGTGCTGGATTCTGTGCCTACTGTTTTCATATAAAAAGAAAAACATACCAAACAGCCATGCTGATGAAAGTCTTCCTGGTGAAGTGGACTCTTGTCCTGAGCAGCTTAACCCATTATGACAAAGGCGGGGTCCCTCTAGCATCAGGTTAGCGGGTTTTCCTCCTCCCATCTTGTTAGTTGGTGAATTTTCAAATCTGTCTTCTCTGAAACATTATAAAATGTCCTGAATTTCAAAAAAAGATGATTTTTATATTCTCTGACCTTTCTCCACCATATTTCTAGATAACGGAGTAGAAACTCTTGAAGGGTCTATTGAAAAACTGTAAAGGTAAGGGAAAGAACCATATGCAACAAGATAAAGAAAATAAAACACTTCCTGAAAAGGTTGTGGTTACACACACACACTTACACACCTGCCACACATATACAATGTAGATGCTATATTCAGTGTTTTAACAGACATAGAATAAACGTTGTTTTTTCTATGTTAGAATAAACAGAAGACAGGCATCTGCTTACTGCCTTTTGCTCTCTCTAATGCCCTGTTTCCTGAAGCCCAGACCTGTAGCCCTCTTCTTTACGAACTCGAGTGTCAGTCATTCCATTGGTGTTTGCTCAGGCCTGCTTGATACCCTAAAGGGCTTCTTACCTCTGTTTGTAAAACATTTTCTTGTCTATTGATATTCCTCTTTTGGCCATGTTTCCTTCATTACTTAAATGAATATCTCCCTAAATAAACTTAGTATATCTTAAGATCAGGAAACCACTTCGAAATGCTGTTATGTTTTCCACACCACCTGTAGTTTAGAGCAGGGGTCCCCACCTTCCAGGTCACAGAGTGATAACAGTCTGTGGCTAGTTTGGAACCGGGCCACACAGCAGGAGGTGAGTGGCAGGTGAGTGAGCATTACTGCCTGAGCTCCACCTCCTGTCAGATCAGCAGTGGCATTAGATTCTCATAGGAGCACGATCCCTATTGTGAACTGCGTGTGCGATGGATCTAGGTTGCATACTCCTTATGAGAATCTAATGCCTGATGATCTAAGGTGGAACAGTTTCATCCTGAAACCATCCCCCACTCCACCCCATCCATGGAAAAATTATCTTCCATGAAACTGGACCCTGGTGTCAAAAAGGTTGGGGACCACTGGTTTAGAGCATACTAAAGTAAAATATATGTCTCAGAAGATGTGATCATCCATAGCATAGACACCCAGTTACCCAAGTTGCTCATTTTCTACTAAATTTTATAGTTTAGTAGAAATTCAGCCTTATAATATTTTTTGAGTTCTGGGAAAGTGTTATTTCCCATTTTCAGTTCCAGTTATGGGTATGCTCTACAGAACTCACAAATTCTTGCCAAATAGTGAAGAACACTGTTTGAACACCTATTATGTGTGAAACATAGTTGCATGAAAACATGTATATCCTGCACATGGCTGCTTTTTATTTTTATGATTAGATATAGAGTTATTTTTCTTCTTGTTTTTATGTCTATATTAGCTACTCTAGAATATAAGTCCCAAGAAAACATAGCCTATTTAATGCACCCTACACAGAGCTGGGCATGGATGATTGCTTAATGTCATAACATCGCTTGATGATAAGGTGCAAAACAAGTCTTAGCTGAAGAACCCAACAGCCTTCTTGAAGTCATTTAATATTATACCATTAGATGCCATCTACTAGAAAGAAAAAATACAAACAAAAGCACATTACGAAGACGTGTAAATTGTTCTCCAGTGAAGGAGGTTTGTGTATATAATTGAGTTTAATTGTTTTTGTTTTTAGAGCTCCTGTAATTTCCCTGTGCCAGATTCTGAGTTAAAAGAAAAATACTAAAGTGGTTAGGCAACAGCTGTTCTCAGTCCTTCAGGGTGGTAATTCTGAGCCCAGGGACGTGCTCATTCTTGTTGTGAAATGATGTTCTTTGTCTATAAAACCCTGCATTCTTCCACAGTGCTATTATAGTGAATGTCCTTATAAAAGCAAGGCTGTTTAACAGATATCCTGAAAGAGAAAATAACTGATTTTGACCTAATATGTGGTTCATGAACTTTTCTCTGAAGCATTCCTAGGATCTGATTTTGTATTACTGAACACATTTCTAAACCTCACTGCATAGTTCCTTTGTAAAAGAAGAACAATACTGTAGGTAGTATTTGTATTTTTAGTAGATTTCAGTGATGCTGGTCAGTTAATTAACTCTAAAATCTGTTAAATCAACCAAAAATGATATGACTGTATATTATAAGACTTTGTACTCATCCCAGCCATTCTTCTAACTTTTCTACCATTTGGAAGAAGCAAGCCAATATTCTGTAAAAAAAAAAAAAAAAAAATATATATATATATATATATATATATATATATATATAAAACAACAATGTGGTTTATAAAATAATGATGAGAACTCACTTTACATGGTTTGAAAACATATTTTAAATGGGCATATATAAAAACTGTATAATATTTTGTTAAAGAAAAAGTGACAAATTGAAATGGAATACATAGCATCCAGAAGTTAAACACTATTTTAATTGTGCCTAAGACAATTAAATAAAATGATAGGGAAAAGTAACACTTGTCAGGTATTTATTTTGGTATAGAGAAGAATCTGTACTGTATAGACACTTGTAGAATGTATAGCAATGGAAAGAGAAACAGAATGTAAGAAAACTAACATACATCAGTATATTTAAATGACTTAAAATGGATATAAATATATTAGATGAAACTAATTCCATTTGATACATTCACAAAGAAGATGAATATGGTGAGGAAATCTTTAATCATTTTATAGAAAATGTGCTTCCTCTTAGAATTAAAATATTAAAACATTCTTACAAATAAAGGTAATAAAATCAAATTCTTTTTTTTTCCAGTGGATAAACAGATATTTTGTTGCTGGCATAATAAATTGCTTCAGTTCTGGAGAGTAATCTGTTAAGATGTTTAAATCATGATGATGTTGATGATGATAATGATAATGATGATGGCATGTGCCAGAAATGGTGCTGAGTGAGCTTGAGGGAATGGTCATTTAGGGGAAGGCTCATTGTCTTGGCCACATGTTCTTGTTTGTGATCATAAATGTCACTGATCATGTCACGTGAAGCTTGCCGGTCTCCATCCCACCTTTTCAGATTCATTGTTTGACATTTCATCTGAAAACCATTTTCCTACAGGCCATATTCATTTTTTAAAAATTTAAAAAGCCTATTTTTCTCACGTTCATTTTGACTCGATTTTTGTAAATGTTTTCCTCCCTGCCCCGAGTGTCTTTTCTTTCCCTGACACATGGATTCTTATTCATCTTTTGAGTTTTTGTTCAAATAGCACCTTGTTAGTGGATCCTTTATGTACCCCTCTGTGCCTGGGTGGGGTTCAGCTGTGGTCCCTGTCCTGTGGCCCATTAGGCAAGCTGAGGCTGACAGTTCTACCTGCCCCTCTGGAGACCATCACTTCTTTGAGGGCAGAAGCTGTGTCCCAGCTATCTTTACATGCAAAGCGGGACTTAATATGTTTGTGTGGAATGATTGAATGCAAAAGCAAAGGAAAACCCAGTATGATTGACTAGCTCTTTGATTAAATTCTATTAAACTGAAGCTAGTCACATTGACTTGGTATAAACCTATTTTAGCATTTATCAAATTGTATAACTCCTGCAGTATGAAAATGAAGGTACTACATTTACCACCAGATTACCTTATTTTGCAACAGAGTGTTGTCAGTGTTTGTACTTGTCGCATCACCTATTTGCTATGAAATAAGCTTTTTACTGGGTCACTGTCAAGTTCTTCTTAGTGTTTATAAAGATGTTCAAGGAGGTATATTTAATGAACTCATCTCTACTATATAATATTCTTAAGAGAAACTATACTAAGGATTTATCTTATTCTTAGGAATTAAATTTTACATACTTAAAGCTTTTTGGATCCAGAGCTGAAAAATCTCTCCTTGTACAAATTATTCATCAATATAAATATCTTTATGCAAAAATTAATGCTTCAAGGTACAGAATGAATTTAAAGACAGTGGATATTTGTATTGAATAGAGGTTCTGTTGTGGATAACAGAGACCACACTTGACAGAAGTTTCTTTCTTTCTCTCTCTCTCTCTCATAGTTGTATGGATACAGGAAGCCCACAAGTATGGTGACCCTGTTCTAGAAGGTTGTTTGGAATTCGACTTGGCGTCCTATGGCATTAAGGATTTAGGAGCCTTCTTTCTCATTGTTTTGTATTTAAAATTTAATATTTGTTAGTTTCCTTTTTGCATTGTATGGATTATTATTGAGTGACTATCTGATTTGGCAATGTGCTTGACTGAAAGTGTAAGTCATGGTTTATTTATAGTGTTTTATGGGTTTGGTATGACAAAAAGGTCTTGACAATGAATATTTGGTGAATTACTTGGAAGGTCAGATATGCTGGGGAAGAGTCATTAACCTAGACCTGTTTGCAAGACCCCTGTCATATGTGTTGTGGAGCTCACCACCTAGGGGAAGGATGGGAAAGGGAGAGACAGGGAGGAACAAATAAAGTGCTTCCAAAGCCCTGAGCGTGAAGATTGTGTGAAGGAAGACTTCCTTCCACTGCAGGTGGGACGCCTTTGAAGGATTAGGAGAGTTTCAGTCATCAAAAATACAGGGGAAGGCAAAGAGGAGCATGGGGTAGCACTGGGGGAAAGGTGGGAATAGAAAGTACTGGGAGGGGGATGCTTGGTATGTTCATGCTGGCGTCCAGTTACCATGCATGGAGCACTTCACAGATGATTTGTAGCACCCACTGTGCCTTAGGAATGCAATTCTGGAGGAAGGACATTTGTGAGTTAAAGGAAGTATGCTATAGGTGTTTCATTTAGCCTTGTTCTGATAGTGTGATAAAGGAGAGGTTTATGTTAGCTAATACTTTGACAAAACTTCATTGATTTGTTAATTTGCAATATTCAAGATGCTTCTGTGAGCTGTAATAATCTTTAACACCTAGTAAATAGGATTCATGTTTAGATGGAATTATCTTTGTATTTTGAATTAAGACAAAATAATGACAATATTTGTAAACATTTGACTCTTAAAGGGGGACATAAGCTCTCAGTATTCACAAAAGGCCAGGTTCTAAGTGCTTTCTGAAGTTAGAAGGTTGTACTTTCCTATTTTACTGTCATATTCTGCTGATGCATCATTTAGAGAAAGTTCCAGAGAAAGTTCTAATTCCTGCTGAAGAGCAGAGCACTGACATGATTTTTCACTTAGGTGTGCAGAAAGAATTGGTTAGCTTTATGCACAAAACAGGCTGAAATCAAGCTTTAATTAGTCAGACTTTTGCATAATTCATCATGGTCACTTTGGAAGTCCAGCAGAATATGCTGTTGGTTTTTATCTTAGTGGTTTCATTTTCAAGGATGGGTTGTCTTATTAGCTCTTTGCTACCCAGATATTTAGATTTTCCTAGCAAAACCATGATATTGTACCTAGTCTCCTAAAGAAATGAATTGCTGTATGAAGATACATAAGGAAATGAACTGATACATAAAAGTTATTCCTCTTAAATATCATTCTTGATAATAATCTGTCTTAAAGACAGGAAAGTAAGTTAAGATTCTTCTGTCTTTTTGAATCCATAGGCTGTCCATCTGGCCCAGGCAAGCTTCCAGATTGAAGCCTTCGGCTCCAAATTCATTCTTGACCTCATACTGAACAAGTGAGTATTTAGACATAATCCTCTTAAGTAGCAGGTGCAATAAAGCTTTGTTTTTATAATATTGGTTTAGTCAAAATAATGTCTGTTGTTTAACAACTGTTTTCTAGCAGATTATGTATTTTAGACACGTAAAGTATAAAATTCTGAACGGTGAATTATGTTTTTTTTCTGAAATAAAAGACATTTAACATGTTAAGCATCTCAAACACAGCACTTACATATTACAATTCTGAATGGAAAAAATATTTGAAGTAATACCAGTTAATTAAATGTTAACTATAATCATCACTATATATAAGAAGCAATAATAAATGTACTGATTCAAGTATAATTTGACTACAGTCTAGAAATTTCTTCCATTTACTCTTTATAATACAATTCACATGACTTCTGTGGGAAGAACAGAGTAAGTGATGACTTGCAAATACCTATTTTGAGAAGATTCTTTGCTTTAGAATTTGCTCTAATATGGTTTCTTAGAAATTTTGGTCCTGATGAAAATTTACCCGATTGTCTCTGAGCATGTGTTTGTTGATATTTAAATGCTGTTTCCTAAGTTGGAATCAGTTGTACAGATGTCTTTGTACAAAGTGTGAACAAGAGCTGTTGACTTAACTAAGGCTCTTCAGCCTCAAATAGATCTAGCACTGAGCCTTTCTTTGGTGAAAGAGATTTTCTATATGGTTTTCTTGAGTTACAGAAATTATAGTCAGTATTTTAAGCTTTTGTCAGTATTTTGATCAGGACTGCATCTTTGCAAGAAAAATACCTGTTAATGCTATCAAACACTATAATGTAAGTGACCACAACCAATATTTGAGAAATTGCAAAGGATCAAAAAGAACAACTATTAAATTTCTTGTATGCCAAATTCTGTGAGCTCTGCAGAAAAAAATGCAAAGTCAGCTTGGGTGTTACTTACTCAAGTGTTATTGCAGCTTTAAGTCAGAATGAATCAGCATAACTCAGAATTGCCTGTGAAAAGGTATTGCAGGTTTTCCTCTTTGGTTGAATTCCGTTTTACCATGCTGTGTCAGCGGTTTGCCTGCCTAAGAGACTTGTCTTGCCAAATCTTACACTATGTTGAGTGGCAAGATAGAGCTAATTTTAGTGTAAGTCCTCAATTCCTTTAACTCTTACTGCGGTGGAGACCATCATTTCAAACTGTAGCAAGAGGATCACAACCAACACTGTTGTGTGTTTTGAGCAATAAAATATCTCAGCCATAGCAGAGCCTCCTAGTCAATTAGCACATGGCAGAGAAAGGGTCATATGGGATGGCCAGGGTACTTAGAGGTCTGGAAATGTGCCAGAAGTTATCAGTAACACTTAGCATGCAAAGGAATCAAGTTGAGCACCTATTATGAGCAGTCTCTGACTTGAGGAATTTAGAGTCTACTTGGGTTGACTCTAAAGGTTGATAGACAAATACATAATTTTAGAAGAGTATGAAATATGCTGGAGGTTAAAATGGAATGTTATGGTAGCACCAAGGAGAGGCAGCTCTCAGGCTGGAGGAGTGTGAAAAGGCATCTTGGGAAAGGTGATGCTTGAGCTAAATCTTGAAGTGTGTTCTAGGCAGGCATGTGAGATAGTATGTCTGAAGAGGTAAGGCCACGTTGGACTATGGCATGTTAGGGGAGCATGAGCCTTTTGTTGAGCTTCCTCATAAATGACAAGGTTGAGACGAGGGAGATGAGTTGGGAGAGGTAAGCCTAGGGACAGCTCAGCTCATGGAAGTTCTGGTATTTCACATGTAAGTGCTGGGCCATTATCCCCTAGACTGAAAAATCAAGTCAGGGGAATAAACAGAGGTCCTGTTCCCAGGAAGTGCTAAGAGGCATGGAGAGGGAATACTTTCAATAAATCTGCAGTTGATAAAAATTATTAGGATTGCTCCATATGGATAACAAGAGGATAGTTAAAGCTAACAGAGGTACCTTGATTGGTTGGTTGGATGGAGGGTGATGTCTAGCTAAAATGGGCAGTACCAGGGAACAAACAGGTTGAATGGTGAAGGGAAGAGAATGTGGCATCAGAAGAGACATGATTGATTTGAGGGGCTTTGGGACATACATGAGGCCATGTCTAGGAGGTAGCTGGATATAACCTTAGGGGAGAGATGAGAGCTAGAGATTGTAGACTTGGGAGGTATTTTTATATAAATGTTAATGACCAACATGGCTGTGAATGAGGTTACCCAGGGAGGGTGGGTAGAGCAGGAGAGAGAAGCTGAGAAGACAGGTAAGAGGAGGGGAGAAAGCTGAGAAGACAGATAAGAGGAGGGGAGAAGATGAAGAACCCATGAAGGAGATTGAGAAGGAGTGATTGGAGAAATAGGACAATCAGGAGAATGATTAAACAGAGTTTCAAAATGGGAAGGTATGATTTACAGTGTCATCTGCAGTAGAGTGATCTACTGGCACATGCTGTAGAATAATCTAATGAGGTAAGAGGCAAAATTTGCTCTTTGGATTTGCCATTTGAGCAGTCACCGGTGGTCAGAAAGCAGCAGTTTCAGTGAAGCTCTGAGGTGGAGGGAATGAGAGGGGACAGAAACCAGGTTACAGTAGGCTGGGAGTTAATGAGAGGAGACGATGTGGAGGCAGCAAATATCCATTGAGGAGGTTTGGATGAGAAGAAAAGAGAGCAGAAGACACTGGGGTCAAGGCAGGGCTTTTTAGTGATGACAGAGCAAGTTAACAGAGCAAGTTGGTAGACTGAGAGATGGAACTGATAAGAGTGGGAGGTTGAAGATGCAGAAAGGAGAGAGGAGATAATCTATAGGGCAACAGCTGGTTAGAGACTGAAGGGAATTAGATCAAAGCACAAGGGCAGAACTTAGTTTTGAACCAGGAAAGACAGGTTGTCCTGCACTGGTATGAAGCTGTAGGGTGTGTGCAGGTGGAGACTGACTTGCAGATGAGGGGATGGAGTTGAAGAAACACATTTCTGAAGTTTTTTACTGTAGGGATTGGGATGGAGAGGGAGGTTGGGTTGGGCCTTGAGGAAAATGACAAAATTGTTGGGACGAATGAGCGATGAAGCCCATCAAGGTCAAATTCAAGAATGTTTGAGCAACCTTCATTAGAAATCATGTGCTGTATGTTAGTCTTTGTGTATTTCTTTCTGGTGGTGTTTTTTACATTTTATTTTTATTATTTTTAAAAATCGGAGTGGTTTTTCACTGCGGAGTGTGAATGAAGGAGGCAGACTGTAGTGTGGACCCAGGGCTCAGTCTCTGTGGTAGCACAGAAGAACAACAGTGGAGGCAAAGCTCTTTGAATACTCATGAATAACTTGGGTAGTTAAGTATCAGGATCCAGTCTGGGTTAGAAGGGAGATGAGGTCAAGAGGAGGCTATGAACTGGGGACAGATGGAGGTCTCTGAAGGGAAAACTAGCTGCAGTGAGAGAGAGGCCGTGAGAGCTGCACTTGTGTGCTGTATGGTTTGGCTGTGTCCCTACCCAAATCTTATTTTGAATTGTAGCTTTCATGATCCCCATGTGTCATGGGAGGGTCCCGGTGGGAGGTAACTGAATCATGGGGACAGGTTTTTCCCCTGCTGTTCTTGTGATAGTGAATAAAGTCTCACAAGATCTGATGGTTTTATAAAGGACAGTTACCCTGCACATGCTCTCTTGCCTGCTGCCATGTAAGACATGACTTTGCTCCTCCTTCACCTTCCACCATAATTGTTAGGCATCCCCATCCATGTGGAACTATGAATCCATTAAAGCTTTTTTTCTTTATAAATTACCTAGTCTCAGGTATGTCTTTATGAGAGACATGAGAATGGACTAATGTAATACATCCCTCATGCTGTCCTGAGCTTTCTGAGTGCAACCTGAGTGTGCAAGGCTGACATGATGAACTGGAGACGAGGGAACTGTATTAGAACATGAGATGCATTGCTGGGGGTGGGCTCTAGTTTAGATGACTTCTGTCTGGGATTAACCAAAAAGTCTGATATGTATTAGAATAAAGGCAGAGAGTCAAGAGAATGTTTAAGTCTGTAATAGAGGACCCAAAAGAGCTTCTGAGGAAAGAGGGACCTCATTTCCATTATAGGATGATCATTGCTATATTACAGGCAAAGGTGTTAAGTTATCAGAGGAGGGAAAGGTGTCTGGTAAGTATGTGGGCTCAGGGTGTGGAGGTGTGAGCACATAAAGATGTTACCATAAGTTAATCCAGGTGGTGACCATAGAATCTGCAGGGTTAGTGACCTCATCAGGCCCAGAAGCTCAGCTTGTGAGGACTAACCCGACAGGAGTTCCTGAGAGGAGAGCCTGGTTTGCATCTGGCTTGCAGAGGCATCTCATGGCAGTGCTGTGTTTTATTTTTGTTTTTGTTTTTGTTTTTTTTGAGACAGAGTCTGGCTCTATCGCCCAGGCTGGAGTGCAGTGGCGCAATCTCGGCTCACTGCAAGCTCCGCCTCCCGGGTTCACGCCATTCTCCTGCCTCAGCCTCCTGAGCAGCTGGGACTACAGGCGCCTGCCACCACGGCTGGCTAGGTTTTTGTATTTTTAGTAGAGACAGGCTTTTACCGTGTTAGCCAGGATGGTCTCGATCTCCTGACCTCATGATCCACCTGCCTTGGCCTCCCAAAGTGCTGGGATAGCAGGGGTGAGCCACCACGCCTGGCCCCAGTGCTGTGTGTTTTATTCATTTGTTCAGCAAATGTTGAGTGAGCATCTGCTATGTGCCTCTGGCTATTGTAGGTGCTGATATTGCTGAGAATAAGATAGACAAGACTTGTGCCTTCCCTTTTAGAGCTTCATTCCAGAGGAGGAGGCAGACAGTGGACCACCACATAAAGACATATGGGATGGAGAGGGACTGAAGGTGTGGTGTCCAGCATGATTTAGATGGTCAGAAGAAGCAAGAAGGCCTGTCCGAGGAGGGAACCTGAGCTGAGCCCTGGTTGTCAAAGAGGAGCCACCACACGTTGCTGGAAGGCTGAGGGTTCTGCACAGCTGGGACAGCAAGACAGCCAGAGCTGAGGAAGATGTGTGATGTTCAAGAAGGGCAGAGGACATTATGACCAGAGTGCAGTGCAGGGCAGGGGATAGTGGGAGAACGAGGAGACGAGATCAGAGAGGAAGCAGCTCTGTAGCCAAGCGATGAAGGACTGTGGTCCATGGTGAGGAGTGTGGGTGAAAAGCCATTGGATGGCAGTAAGCATGGAAGAGACATTGTCAGATTTCTATTTTATTTAGCCCCAGAGGTCCTAGTTACGGCCTTAGAGGTCCTTTAATTACACTCCTCTCAGGGTGCTCCTCTTTAAAATTTTTGTTTAGTGTTTCCTCTAAAACAGCCGTTATTCCAAGTTACAGAAGGTTTTGAAAAGATCACTAGGGTAACGTTCTTGTCTTTCTTTCTTTTTTTTTTTTTAATGTCAAACAAGCATTTTAGGTATTTTTAATTTTGATTTTTACTATCCACTTTATTGAGGTATGATTGATACTAGATCAACAATTCTTGATCCTGGGAAATCTCAGAAGGTCTGAGGATTGATTGTCTCTTCTCTGTGTGTGATTAGAATTATGCCAAAGCCTATATTACCCATCTATTTGCTGGCGTTTTCAGCAAATGTTTACTGAGAATAACCGTGATCAGAGCGGCATACTGGTTGAAAGCATGGGTAACTCTTTGATCTTGGGCAAGCTGCTTAACTTCTTCCTTTTCTTCATTTTTTCCTCTTCCACCTATTCCTCCTCTACTTCCTCTTCCTCCTCTTCCTCCTCCTCCTTCTCTTCCTCCTCTTCCTCTTTTTCCTCCTCCCCCTCCTCTTCTACCACCTCCACCATGACCACCACCACCTATCACAAAACTCATTTTTCTAAAGTTTACCATTCAGTGTTTTAAAATTGTATTCACAAAGTTTTGCAGTTATCACCACAAACTAATTCTAGAACATTTTCATCACCCCCAAGAAACCCTGTACCCATTAGCAGCCACTCCCCATTCCCTTCTCCCTTAAGCCCCTGGTGACCACTAACCTACATTCTGTCTCCATGTATTCGCCTATTCTGGACGTTTCATCCAATGTGTACCCTTTTGTGACTGGCCTCTTTTACTTAGCATAATGTTTCGAGGTTCATCCATGTTGTAGCTGAGTAATATACCATCGTATGGATATATTCTAAGCTTCTTAAGCTTTAGTTTCCTTCTGAAGCTGTAGGTTTTTGCAAGGATTAGATGAGATAACATGTGGTGCTTACACATGTTCGTTAACAAGGAATTTTATTACCTCAGTGAGGCAGTCACTGCGCTGAGATGTTGGGGGATTCTGCATTGAGGAGAAGAGTCATTGATCTCATGGAGCTTATGATCTGGTGAGAGCAGCTCAGGTCGTAAGAAATGCTGCTCGCCTTCCCTTTGGCTTCAGTCAGTCTTTTTCTGACTTTAGTAAGTGAGAAGGGAGGGGTGCACTATGTAATCTTTCTCTCTTCAAAGTGGGCTGAAGAAAAAAAAAGGAGACAATTTGGCAGGCCCTGGGTTGATACGTGCTTGAGGTAGTGGGCACTGGGGATTCAGATAACATATACTTCCATTGAGTTGAAAGCGTGCTTGCGAGACACTTGGTACTTGTCCAGTTTTCCCAGAGCTGCTCACCAGACATCCATTAGAGAACGTGATGTGACTTGCAGGCTGTTGCATATATGTGGATATTTAAGTTTCCAGGCCATCTGACTGGTCTGAGGTGAACACCCAGGCCCTCAGCATGCTGTCCTGTTTGTTGTGCAGTGAAATCCCTGTGCTGCTTTTGGCCCCTGCCCAATACAGAGAGGAAAGAATTCTTAGGATGCATCAAGGGTAATGCCTTCTTGGTTAAAAAGGCAGCATTATGTTCCTTCTTAATAGAACACTACTCCAGCGAGAGAGTGTGGGGATGTGACACGTCTTTGTACCTTCATCTTGAATGATGCCCAGGGAGAACTCTGGGTGAAATCGATGTAAGACATCCACATTGGGTGACTGACTCCCAAAACTGAGGAGTAGACCCAAAACTTGGAGAGTAAGGTAGTTTTGAATTTAGGAAAAAAATCTTTGTTCTGATTTTCTGGGAATCAGAGGTGTTTGATTTAAGATGAATATCTAGAAAATGCTAATTTAAAGAAATACATGCATGCAGTAATTTGCTTGTTAAAAGCAGTTCACGCTGCGCTTTGGAAAGAAGCAGACAGCCACACTGATGTAGTTTCAGTTAGCTTAAATACAGAGCCCAACCTTCTTGCTGACTGGCATGGTTAATTCATTCTTCATTCAGTCAACAAACATTTATTGAGCTTCTCATTTGCGTAAGACACTGTGCTGAGCAACATGGGGGAATTCAGAGCCGTGTAAAAGAATTTCTCCTCTTCAAGAGCCTGTGGTAGAGAAATGAGATTACAGTGTATACGAACAGTGTTAACACATGATAGGAAGTGACTTGAGAGACTTGGTGATGAGGGGAGGCTTTCTGGGGAAGGTGGGATTACCTGGGAGTCCTACGGGATGCTGCCTTGGTTTTGGGTCCCCTGGTAGCAGACCCTGAGGCAAGGAGGAGGGAGCTAGGAAAGGGTGAGTTCTCAAGCTGTTTACTCCTCTGGGCAGCTGGGATTCTCACTGAGAGCTCTGGGAGTCTGTGGGCTCATGCCAGCCTAGAGGCAGGGAGCTGGAGTTTTGTCCACCAACTGTCAGGCTGTTCTGAGGTCTGATTCTCGGGGCAGTAACTGTTTACGACCTCCTCCTGGGTAGAATACAAAGCCTTCCGGTCCAGGGTCTCAGGCACTTCCAGTCAGCTGCCTTCAGTGTGTGGGAGTGAATGCCAAGGGCATAGTGGCAGGGCCCAGCGGAGCCCACAGCAGGTGCTTTAGACTTTGAAAGGCGTGGGAGGGAGAAAGATGCAGGCTCCACAGGAAGTGGCAGGCAGAGGTGTGGGAGCCCAAAAGCACCAAACTCCTGGTGTGAGTCAGGACTGATGAGGCCCCCTTTCTTAAAGAACTTGAATTACCAAGCTGGGAACAAAAGGCAAACTGCCTGTTGGGAGTCCCTGGATCCTAAGGGAGATACTTAGCTATGTTTGGCTAAATGTTTTTTTTCAGCTCTGCGGATTTGGAGATTGAACTTAAATATGGTCGTAAGAAGGAACATATGGAGAAGAAACAGGCCTCCTGCCTCATTTTTCCCTTGTGGTCGAGTGAGACCAGGACAGGAGTCAGGAGCTGTGGCTGGGGACAGCTTGAGGCAGCTTGACCCATACCAGCCTGAGCTGTGGTGTCGCTGTCTTACGTCTTGGTTTCTGAGTTTTCGTGACTCCTGAATCCAGACTGGCAGGCCCTGTGTGTCACTGCTGGCCTTTTTCTCTCCGACTAGCAGCCCATCGTGCTCACTGCTGACATTTCTCTTACATATCTGAGAGAGGGACAGGGAAGGCACCGGCCCTAGGAATTTGGAGTCAAGACTTCCAATCTCAGCTCTGCTGCAGAGAGCTGGTCACACACTCTGGGCCTTAGTCCGAAGGAATTAGGGGAGATGATGTGAACATTGCTTTCCGTTTCAGGAGTCTCGGGGTTTTGATGATGTTAACTCGAAGGTTAAGTGCTTTACTTCCCAGTTTCAAGAGATCTGCCGAAGGAAGGCTTTCTATTATGGTGATAGACACTGTGCCAAGATCTTTACCTGTAGCCTTCTATTTAAGTTCCTTTGATAACCCTGCAAGGAAGATGTGATTATCCCCATTTTACTGCTGAGTAACATGCGGCCTGGTGAGATTCAGTCACATGCAGGCACTCCAGCATGGGCTGCCTGCTTGGAGTCTCCTTCACCATGGCTGCTGTGGTCACAGTACTGGACTACCAATTTGCAAGTGAGCTGAACCTAATTCTAATGATTGCATATCTGTTCACATTAAGTGAGAAAAAGAGTGGAACTATTTTGGTCAATTTGTAACCATATAAGGACAACACAGAAGGTCCCACATAGGATTGAAAATAATGCTGTTTGTTGAGTAGAACCATCTGTTATGCTCTGAATTGTGTGTCTCCCCCTCCCCATTCATACGCTGAAGTTCTAACCCCTAGTACCTAAGAATGTAACTGTATTTGGAATAAAGTCTTTAAAAAGGTAATTAAGTTAAAATGAAATCTTTTGGGTGGTCCTTAATTGAATATGACTATTGTCATGAAAAGAGAAGGTTTGGACACAGACACTAGTGTGTTGGAGGAAAAACCATGTGAAGACACAGTGAGATGGACGGCGGCTGTCTGCAAGCCAAGGAGGGAGCCCTGAGAATGAAACCAGCCCTGCTGACACCTTGATCTTGGACTTCCAGCCTTCTGAACTGTGAGGAAATACATTTCTGTTGGTTAAGCTACCAGTCTGTGGTACTTTGTGGCATCCTTAGCAAACTAATACACCATCCTAATTCACTTATTGCTTACATATTGCAGTGAGACATTCAGTATTAAGTGCTGCTTGTTAATGCGTAAAACTTTGTCCCTTATACTATGATTTTCAAGTGCTGTTTTGAGAGATTGTGGTTTCTTTTGCATTTAGGTACTTTAGGAAGATTGGAACTGTTTTGGTAGTTTTGGAAAAGTATGTGATGATAAAGAATCTTAAGAGGCAGGGATTCCCAAAGTTGCTGTAAATATTGATTGCCACTGTGCTGTGTGCAATATGATGTAGTTGAATATTGCATTTTATATGTTCTAGAGGCCCGATAGTATTCTAAGCTTTCTAGCACTGGTAGGAATGAGTTGCTATGGATTTTTCTTTCCTGAAGCCATCCTTTCCTGTCTAGTTCTAAACATTTTAATTCTAGAGTGTCAGGTAACTCTTTTTGTTGCCATATTTTCTCCGATCAGGGTGATCAGATGTTTCTGGTCTGAGTCAGCCTGTATTGAATGCCTTGGGTATTACTTGCTTTTGATGACTCATCTTTATGCTGGTAGATCAGGTCCTGAAAATCTTGAAAACATGTAAAATAAAAGAAATATCGTCTAAATTTTAGTAGATTCTGATTCTATTTATTTGGGGTGTCTATGCATCCTACTTTCAAAATGGTTTGAGAATGACTTGCACAATTAGACATAATAACAAGATTATTAAAAATAAAGTCACAACCAAACCATTGATACTTATATACTGATTCTTGATTTTCATAGATGAACAAAATCTAGCATAACTCTTGAGTGGTGAAATTCAATGGATGTTTGCCCTCTGCCTGCCCCTACCCCTGCTTGCCTATTGACAATAATCATTGTGAGTGACTGGCACCCAGGGAAATTAAGCACCAGGCTAGAGAAATGAGGAGGGCCACAGGAACCAGGTTTAGATTTTCTAGGTTCTGGGAGATGAGGAAACTGGGATTGTCCAGAAAAGAGGACCCTGTGGCTACAGTCTTTAGCAGGAGAATAAAAAGTATGGCAACTAAGAATTTCTGGCAAAATCAAAAGAATTTAATTGTTGATGGGATCATATTACACTGTTTATCTTATCTAGGATATAAAAGACACCTCTAGTGAGTCAGGAGACTATTTCTTGACTGGTGGATAAAAGGAGACCCTTTGTGGGTATCCACCCCAATGCAGAATGTGGGCAAATAAAACCTGAACTTGACTCATTTTTCAAGCACTTCTTGGACTTTCGAAGACAAAGACAAATAATGTATAAAAATTCCAGCAGAAGTTAATTGTGACAAAAAATTGAAAAGCACAGAGAATTAGATGTGACCAAGCATCTGAGATAAGTTTATTGCAGTAGTTACTGAATTTAGATCTTACTTTTCTGGCAGTTGGATTGTGTAATTTTCATTATCTGATTCAAGAATTTTATCTGTCTAGAGATATGTGTCCTTGTCAAAGAGGAATTTATCCCTAATGCCTGATGTAGTAGGACATTCAGTAGAATAATGGTTAATATGTGCACCCATGGTTTTGCAAATGACTAGAAGTGTTTCTTAAATGGATTTCTCATATTGACTCTCTGTATTAGCCAAGTGCATGAAGTTCTTTCTAACCTCTGAGTTGATTGATAGATTTCCATTGACAGAAGCCGTTGATGAATGATTCCAAGCACTTTTATTTCAAAAATGTTTATGAGTGCCTGCTAAGTGCCAGGCACTGTCAAAGTTAACCTAGAAAAGTCCTTCCCTCATGAAGCTTATAGAACGGAGGAGGAAAGACAAATCTGTAGGCATTTAATGATAATCTGAGAAGTACTGTGATGGGGAGAATACAGGATGTTTTTATCCCACATAGGAGGGGTACCTAACCCAGATTAGAGGTGGAAATGGATAGCGAGCTAAACGTTTATGGAGCTAAATGTCTAAACTCAGGTCTAAAGTATGGTTAAGAGGTAGTCAGAAAAGGTTTGAAGGGAAAGAGAATGTGGAGGCCTGAAGGTAAGCAAGAAACTTGGGACATGAAGTGAGAGAAAATGGAGACTTTGAGAGGTGAACAGAACCACACAGCTAGTAAGTAAGAGAGCCAAGATCAGACCTAGGAATGCCCATTGTCAAAACCTTGGAAAGTCGATACATTATCTAATTCGTTTGTACTGCTATAACAAAATGCCATGGACTGGGCAATATATAAACAATAGAAATTTACTTCTGATGGTTCTGGAGGCTGGGAAATCCAAGACCAAGGCTTGATATCTGGTGAAGGATCTCTGCTTGCAAGATTGTGCCTTGTTGCTGTGTCCTCACATGGCAGAAGAGCCATATGGAAGGGCCAGGCAATTCTCCAAAGGCTTTTTTGTAAGGGCATTAATCTCATTGATGATCTGATTAATCTCATTAATCTCATTGATAATGCAGAGCCCTCATGGCCTGATCACCCTGCAAAGACCCCACCTCTTCATAGGTGGAGTTTTAAGTTTCCACATGAATTTTGGAGGGACCTATACATTCAAACCATAGCAGACATTTTTCAGTGATAAAGAAGTCTGACTGAAAATGTGTTTGAAAAGCTCTACAAAGGTGAACCTTAGAGAAATAAAAAACTTTATATCATTTTTGTCTTAACCTTGCTTTATTTTGAATACTACTACATATTGTATTTTAATATTAAATATTTTGAATACTAAATATTTAATATTATTAAATATTAAATATTTTGAATACTACTAAATACAAAATAAAGTACAAAATACTACTTTATTTTGAATTCATTGCCTAAATCCAGCCCCAAACAATAACTTATTAAATTTTCCTCTTGATTCTCTATAGATTTATATAAAGTAAGGGCTTGACATCACATGAAATGGCTCGTTAAGACTCTTGATGATCATCTGTTGCCAATGAGAATTGTGTTATTTAGAACCATTTTTTGGATGATTCATACACTAGAATCGCATCATCTAGAGTCATTTCTCCTAATCTTTTAAAATTAATTGTAAATTAGAATCCCCAAATAAGAATCCTGACTATGGTTTATTATGGGCTGTTTGTAAAAGTACTCTCTTTAACATGTTCGTTCTAATTCTTCTTCCTTGATGATATCCATGAGCCTTAATATAATATTTAGGTTGTGTTTAAAAACAAAATAATCTATAATGGCTTTTTATTTATTTATTTTTTTGAGACGGAGTTTCGCTCTTGTCACCCAGGCTGCAGTGCAATGGCGTGATCTCGGCTCACTGCAACCTCCACCTCCCAGGTTCAAGCAATTCTCTGGCCTCAGCCTCCCAGGTAGCTGGGATTACAGGCACCTACCACCATGCCCAGCTAATTTTTGTATTTTTAGTAGAGATGGGGTTTCACCATGTTGGCCAGGCTGTTCTTGAACTCCTGACCTCAGGTGATCCACCTGCCTTGGCCTCCCAAGTGCTGGGATTACAGGTGTGAGCCACCATGCCTAGCCTTTGTTGGCTTTTTAAATGAAGCAATTTCTACAAAAAGTTTCAAGTCCTTTAATATAATTACAAATATATATGTCCATTTTACAGGAATATCTTTCAAATAAGAAGGTGGAAATCTCTAACGCATTGTAAAGTGCACATTTCATTTCTTCCTCCTTTATTTTTTGCCCAAGTGAATTCACACATCCAATAAATCAGACTAAACTACGTATGACCAGAAGGATCTCACAGCATAAGAATAGATATATCTCTTGTAAATCCCTAGGATTTCTTGTTTTTCTTAAATGTCCCCCTCTCAACTTTATTGAGGTATAATGGACAAATAAAAATTATGCATATTTAAGGTATACAAGGTGATGTTTTAATTTTTGTATACATTGTGAAATGATCACCACACTCAAGCTAATTAACATATCCATCACCTCACGTAGTTATCTTTTTTCTCTTTTTGTGCTGAGAATATGTAAGATATCCCTTTGCAAATTTCAGTTATACAATACAGTGTAATTAATTATAGTCACCATACTGTATACTACATCCCCAGAACTTACTCATCCTGCATAATGGAAACTGAAACCCTTTGACCTACCAAGAAATTCTTAGAAACGTACTAGTGTCTGAGACTCTTCCTTATTACTGTTCTTATTTATTCATTAAGAACTGAGCTAATACTTGACCCTAAGAAAATGTTTGCTCTTTAGAGCTGTTCAGTGGTAAAGGGTTTCTTTATATGATTGCTAGCATTTGCCCTCCCTGCACACTGTGCTAGCTCATAGGAAAAAAGAATAAGATGCAGTTCGTTTAAGGAGCCCATAATTTAGGGTGGGATCAGGGAAAACTACACAGAGGAGGAGATGGTTGAGCTGTTTTGAAGGATGAGTAATTTGAGGGTGAGTAGTTCAGTACTTTTGGGTGTGATGAAGGACAATAACTTTTTGAGCATCCATTTATTTTAGCTGGCCCTTCAATGGTTGATATCGAATGTTTACTGGATAAATAGAAGTGATGGATTGTTGATACAACTTAGCTATTTTACATCTTTTTTTCTCACTAATATCTCAACCTGACACAGCTTTAACAGCCAGAAGTTTTGTAAGTTGCAAAAATGAATACTACTGATATTTTAGCTGAGGTTAAAAATGTACATGTGATCTTACTCCTTTGAGAGGTTTAGTTAATTCTGTTGCTGTGAAACCACTAATGTTCTCATGTCTGAATGTAAACATCTAGTGACAACAGTGCTTTTAGAAGTAAATAATATGTCTGTCTTCATGCAGCTTTGAATTCCTGGGTTCTTTGTATGCGTTTGATTCAGTGAACTATGAAAAAATGAGCAAACTGCAAGACACCGTGAGGTATTTTCCATAAAAGCAGTTTGAGACAAAGTTTCCAGGTTGTTGGATTAAAGGAATCAAACTGTTCCTGCACCCAGCACTGTGAACAACAACTGTACTAAATTTTTCTTGTTTTGAGTCTATCTCTTCTCAAGATAATGCTGTTTGGAAGTGTTTTTATATTATTAAAAGATTGCATGACTTGTTTGAAAATTTATTTTTGCTGGTTATTTTTTATGCAGAAAATTCTTTCTTCTTATAAGGCCCAGAATATAAGGCTAACTTAATGCCTGATTGTGTTGATCAGACACTAATATCAGTGTAGAAGATCTCGTACTCGTTGTTGCATCAGATCTGTTGTCATGTAGCCACACCATATAGGAAGCAAAAGAAAACCAGTGTTTTTGTCTCTTTCTTTGAAGGCAACTTCCTGGTAAGTAATGATTTAATTGTATGACTCTCAAAGTACAAAAATAACACAGTTCCTTAGATGTTACTCCACATGTGTGTAGCATAGGCATTTCAGGTAGTTAGCCATGATAATGGATATTACGTTCATGACAAATGGGTACTCAAAAGTAACTTTTAGGAGGGAAACAAAACCTTGTATATTAGTAAGATTTATCTCTATCTCAGCGGTGAATGATACAGGGTCTGTAATCAAAATGTTTTCATTAGTATAATTTGACTACTAGCTCTATAAGTAATATCTTTCACAGAGTAGCATGGATGCCCATTTCCTCTCCTTTCTGCACAATCCTGAGGGTTAGTCTTGCTCTTCCTCTGACCTTGGCATCAAGGGACCTCCAGGAACCTGAGAGTGTGTGTCTTTGAGCTGTATCTACTGCCATCTGCTCCCACCTGTGCAAGGGATCCCTGGTTAGCTGGGAGATACTTTCCTGCCAGCATTTTTATCCACTGTTGATGAATCACCCTCTCATCTGCCACCTCTGGTAGGGCTTTGAGTGTCACAACCTCATGCTTTTAATTATTTATTTTTTTAGTAGAAGATAATGGTTTTCTTACTGTTGAAGAAAGCATAGTTCAACTTCTTTTTTGAAAGTTGGGTTTCAGTGTTTTTCTGTGTTTAAAGTCAAAATATTAAAGAAGGCTAAGGGGTGAGCTACTCACTGTTTTTTTTTTTTTTTGGCTTGGTTAAGTGTGTAATGGTTGAATTGAGGGATTTATACAGGCTACTGAATTGAAAAGAGCTTTGATTGTGACACCTCAGTGAAAACGATTACATGTATATTTGTGTATTTGTTTTCTGTTTCCAAGAACAACTTGTAGCTTTTTTAAAAATGAGCTTCCTTTTTATCATTACCTGTTGGAGTTAGATAAATTTTTAAACATCCTGCAATATAACTCCCTAGGTGATTTTCGAATCTCTTCTTATCCCCGTTGAGAGCTCTTCTGGTGTATTCCTGAACACTTCCAGCCTCCGGTAGCTGATTCTTAAACTATGCCGACTGCTATCAAGTACTTTTTTCCCTGTCATTCTGTAATGTTTTATCCCCTGGTTTCGGTTTTTGCGCTTAAAAGCAACTCACTCATGGAGACTGAGCATTAGGCTACTTCATTCAGTTATCAGCACCTCCTGGAAATTGGTTCCTGACACTGCTGTTGTCCCAAAGATAACAGCCAAAGTTCTGTTCATATGTGTTTACCTAGAATACAAAGTAAGAATACAGATCATTTTCCAAGAAAAGAGTGGAAAGTTATAAAAAGAACTTTTCTAAGGCATGAAAAATACTATATTTTAAGCACATAAGAAGCTATTTATAGTTTCTTCCTGCCAGTGTCCAGTACTATTAAACAGTAGGAGATTTTTATAGTCTGAAAAAGGATACTTTGAGTCTATAAGAGCTTTCTGCAAGGTGATAGCAATCTCAGGTTTAATTCTGCCAGATTTTTGCTGTCTCAATATGTTTTACAAATGAATTGAAGTTAATATTGTCTATTAAGAGAGAAGTTAATACCTACCCATTATTAAATATAAAACCAATGTGTTAAATATAATTTAGTTTTATTTCTAAAATTTCATTGAAATGTAATAAAATATTTTACCATTCTGGTTAGAATTGAAATGCAGCAACACAAATATGTTTTTAGTATCTTCTTTACAGAAAAGATTAGGTTATTGTAAAAATCAAATTTGATGCCAAAAATTAATTTGTATCTGATTGCATTGGGAAGAATAATGTCAAAAATGCACTAACTTCCTTTGCCTTGATTTGGGGAATGATGGTGGTGTATAAAAAATGATATAGAAACCATCAGTATGCAATACCACAATTTTGTGATTATTATTATTTCTTGTTATTCTTAACACATCTGTCATCCAAATCTAATTGAAAACTCTTTTTATGTGCACACAGCAGGCACTTGTGTATAAGGGCATGCTGTTTAAACTGGCTCTTTGGCCATAGTCTTTGTTCAAAACAGGTTACCTTTTGATAATTTTACCTAAATACACTTTATAATAACTGTAGTTATTTTCTCCTGTGTTACCTGTGAGCCAGCAGAAACTTTTCTTCTGTGTTAGAGTTTTTTGTTTGTTTTTTGTTTCGTGATTATGACATGCAGCTTATTGCCTCTTTCATACGTAGTACAAATGTTGGCCAAAAATTGGTATTTTTCCATCGACTTTGAAGAACTGTAGAAAAGAAGTCGAACAAGTGTAAATCATATGTTTTGGTGATTCTAAGTGATACTCTTTGGGTTTCCAATGAACTTCAGGTACAGAGGGCTATTGTTAATTGTCTTTCTCATTTATGCCATGTTATATCATTGATCTGAGCAAAGCCCCAATATTGTTTAATGTTTTCATTATCTTTATCTCTCTCCAGTCCCCATCTTATTTTTCCTGCCCATATCCTAATGAGGCAACCAACCTGATGTGTTTTACATGATCTTTTTATTATATGTGTTCTTAAAAATTATAGTTTGTGGACATGTAATTTTATTGAATAAAAATAGTGTTATGCTATAGATCTCTACTCAATACAATGTTTAAAGGTCTGTGTGTAAACCTGTGTATATTTTTATATCTAACTGTGGTAGAGTACCCTATATTATGTCTCTAACTGCTTCATCCCCCAGGGGAGATATGTAGATTTCCCGTGGCTCTTCACAACCACAAGCCCTAGTATAATGTATATGTATAAATCAGGATGGATAGAGCCTTTTTATACATATACATATACACTGGCTGTATAGGCCAATGGGCTCTATCCATCCTGATTTATACATGTACATTATAATAGGTTTTGTGGTTGTGTTGCTGGTTTATTGGGCCAGTGTATACTTAATTTGATGAAGTACTTCAGTGTCGTCCTCTAGAAGAGCTGCACTGATCTCCTCTTGAGAAAAGCATGATGTTCACTAGAATGTTCAAATTTCATATTTGCTTTTGGGATGAACTAAAGGACTTTTTTTTTTCCCCCTAGGCATAGTTGCTCTCTGTATGTTGGAAAGCTAATTGCTTATTTTTACTGATTAATGATTTCACAAATGTAAGATTAAGCCTTATTAAGTGAAGCAGCATCTCCTTTAGTATAAATTAGTTCCCTTGGGACTGCATTAATTTGGTCAGGCCACGGTGATCCTTAGGGGAATGGAGTTTTGCTCTTCTCCAGCACTGTGTTGTCCAGTGTTGTCTGGTGGTAATTTGAAAAGTTAGCATAATTAAAAAGGAAGAGCGTATTTACAGGATTAGATCCATATTTATTTAAAGCTAAGTGTCATACCATGTACCAAAAGAGACCTTGGAACATGTGGAATAAGAGTACAGGTTTGAATGGATGATTTCTTATAGTGGACAAGAAGGTACTTGTCTGAAAGTTAAAGGAGAGGAGAAATGAAGTGAGAAAAGGGAGGGAAAAAGAAATACTTTGACTGTCAGCTCCTAAAAGTGGGCCTGACACAAGGTAGAGGGTCAGTCAATGTTTGTATAATGAGTGAATTAATAGTGTGGTATGGTAGATGTTTCAGATTTATAGCTAAATATTTTGACTTTCGTTTTGATTCCGCCACCAGAGGGAAATCGTGAGACCACTCTGAGCCTCAGTTTATGAAAATGTAAACTGAGATTGATGGAAAGGCTAAATGAGGTGCAGTATGTGAAGGGACTGGCATGTGTAATAGGCATTTAACGGGTGTTTCATTCCTTCGGCAAAGTATACCTTCTATTACATGACCAGTAATAATCAGTTTCTTCTGCAGATATTCTGTCATAAATCACTTCTAGTTTTGGCCTTTTTGATGGCTACTGTAAGGATTTGTGAACAGTCTGTTATTTCCTATTTTGCTATTCATAGAAGCATTTAATTGAAAATATAGTAAGGTTTTACTTAAAGGCCACTCAGATTTATCATGGCTTCACTAACACAGTTGTCTATGCTGCAACTATGTAAATTTTGACCTAATTTTTTCCCCATCACCTAAAACCTATAAAAGACTATTTTGAAAGGTCTTATATTGTAAAGCCTCATTTATACAGGCTTCTGGGAATGGATTTTTACACATTAAGTGGGTTTTCCAGGTAACTCAAATTTATTCCTTGATGTAACTTTTATATTTCCTTGGTATATCTTTGATATATTCCTTGATATATTCATGATCTGTTTCTTGATATAACTTTATATAACTTTGATATATCTTTAATACAACTTTTAAAAAAGGTGCCATTTAAAAATCCTCTATAATATGTTAAAATACATTTTTTCTTGGATAGAATATATTAAGATGTAATTTTACTTTTTTAATATGCAAAATTATTGTTTTGCCTGTTTAATCAGCAATATGATAGACTTTGTGACTGTTTTCTTGTTGTATAGGTTATCATCTTTTCCCCGAGTGAACCTGTTGTATCAGCCCAGCTCTTAACTAATTTGTTCCTTTTTAATGTGTTAGAGCCAGAATAAGAAATAACCAAAATTGGTAGCATTTTATGTAAGTCATGGGTTAGTAACCTTGAATAAAGACTTGAGGTCTTCTCTGGCCAAGTGTAAGAGATGCCCTGCCTTGAAAATAGTGCCTTTGAAGACTCAACTTTGTATGCTAGATGCTGGCCATGTTCCAGGTGCTTAAGAGTATCATGAATCTGAAATCTGGAAAACAAAGGGCTTTATTTCACTTTTTAGCAAAATAACTTTAGAAATGTAGCTATTAATTTGATACATACTTTGTAGAGTTACAGAGTTTGTACCAAATTCCACCATCTACAGGTGAAGACCCAGAAATTTAGTAGTGGACTCTTTTGTCCAGAGTCCCCTTGGGATATGTTGAACCCTAGAACCCAGGACTCTGGACTTTCAGCCCATAGCTCTTGTCATTCTCCTTTACTAATAGGGACAGTATTCCCTGTAGGGCTCTTATGTGTGTAAGCTATAGACTATGTGTGTAGAATTATTAAATGTCCCCTCTGTACCTAAATATTTCAGAATATTTAAATAGTAAAGATTAAATAGAAAGAAGAGTAACTATGTCAAAACGTTAATGAAGATTCTGGGACTGAGAATATGTTTTGAGGTCTTCAATACCAAATTTGATTGCTATAAGACTTCCTCTCCGGACTTTGGTAAGAGCCAAGTGACTTACAGGGGAAGAAGGGATATCAAACCTGTTAGCTATAGAATTTGCCAGGAGGTATGTATTTGCAAACTAAAGCTTCTAAAATCGTAGTTTAGATTTGGTTTTCACCTCCAGAATTATCAGCAAAAGGATAAAAATTTTAGCTCAAAGTTAACAGGGCCTAGAATCCAGGCAAAATAACACTAATAATCAACTTAATCACTAATAATCTACACATTTCCAGTGTGTGTTGTAGTATCCAAAGTGCCTTATATGAACTAACTCATTTAGTTCTCACAGCAACAGGGGAGATAGTTACTATTTGTATTAGTCTGTTCTAACATGACTATGAAGAAATTCCTGAAACTGAGTAAGGGTTTATGGAAAAAAGAGGTTTAACTGGCTCTTGGTTCTGCACCCTCTACAGGAAGCATGGCTGGGGAGGCCTCAGGAAACTTACAGTCATAGCGAAAGGTGAGGGGAAGCAGGCATGTCTTACGTGACCAGAGTAGGAGGAAGAGCGAGAAGGGGGACGTGCCACACACTTTTACACAACCAGATCTTGTGATAACTCACTCACTGTCATGAAAACAGCACTAAAGGGTAAATCCTCCCCCATGATCCAGTCACTCTCCACCAGGCCCCACCTTCAACATTGGGAATTACATGAGATTTGGGCAGGGACACAGACTGAAACCATATTACTGTTATTATCCCTGTTTGCAGATGATGAAACTGAGACATGGAAGAGTTAGATCCATGGAGGAGTTAGATCTTGAATGTTAAGTTTGCACATCTTGTCGATTTGATCTGCATTCTGGCTCTGGATCTCCACTTACTCTCTAAAGAGGCACCCCCATCTAGCTGCAAGTGCAAAGGATATCCACATTTTCACTGGGCTTTCTCCTCTTCTTTAGAGAGAGAGAGTGTGGGATTTTTGTGGGTGACACATATTTACATTAGTTCTTGGAAAGGTCCAGCCTTTTTTAGTTGTGTGTTGACACTTTATAGAATGGATCATCACATTAAGAAGGGTTAGATTTAAAGTCTCGAGTTCTCAGACAAGACAAAATAATTTATTTCCTGTTAAATTAACATATGCCTCATAGAGGCTACCAGGTTTCATGAAATTTCTTACCAAGGTTCTGGACAAGCCTTTTGTTTTTTCCTCACCACGACAATTTCTGCAAACAAAAGGTGGTCTTTTTCTACATGATTATTCTTTGTCATATTTAAGCAACTTTTGCAGAGGAAAAGGCTTATGGGTGGGGATTCATTACCATGTGCTGACCCTGGACCCTGTAGGATGGTGGGAAAATAAAGTGGAAGCGAAGCAGAATAGGGATGCAAAAAGTAGTAACTTCAGCTGAAAAGTGAAATGTAGTGGGCTAAGCCTTTGCTCTCAAGGTTCACCAAGTGGCTGATGTTTTGCTAGGTAAAGGAAAACTTCAGTTTAGGAGTTTTTCTCTAGGCCTTCTCCACCTACTCACACTACAGGCTGTCATGGACCTTAACATTCCTAGGTTCCCACTCTTTGGCTTTTATTCTTTCAAGCATTTCGTCAATTATAGCTTGAAATCTGTATTTGCATATCAAGGTAAACAGAGTACCTTCATTTGGATTTTATCTTCTAGATTGCAGATCTAGTCTGTTTATTTTTATGGGTGTTTGCTCTTTGAAGGATAAAGCCTGTAATGCTTTATCATCATTTGGATTTTTTTCTTCACTTCTCTGCTGTTAACAAAACAGTCTAATTCTTTAAGCAGGTGTGTAGTCATGTCCCTTAGTTTTGTCTAAGTAAAATGAGAAAAATCTTGTTTTCCAATCAATTATACTTGCATTTTGACATGAAACAGCAGGCATTTGTCAAAATTAATTGTTAGGTAAGCCTAGAAGTATAAGTGAAAAAAGACTGGGATGGCTGAAATCATTTTTAAAAATGGAAAAAGGTGCTCAGAGGATCTGAAAAACGTTATGGGATTGGATTGTACCTTACCTTGCAATAAAAGGAGATTCACATCTATTTTAAGGACTCTCGCTTTTCAACATTCACATAGTGAGATATAAATGCAGGGCTATTTTTTTTAACTATAAGAAAGTATATTTAAAATTTGACCGTTGAAAAAACCATGATATCCCATATGACGAGTTGCAGTCAGACGCTTGCATGGTAGGTGATATGATTTGGATCTGTGGTCCCACCAAATGTCATGTCAAATTGTAATCCCCAGTTTTGGAGGTGGGGCCTGGTGGGAGGTGATTGGAGCAAGGGGGCAGACTTCTCATGCATGGTTTAACACTGTATCCCCCTGGGTACTGTCCTCACAATAGTGAGTGAGTTCTAATGAAATCTGGTTGTTTACAAGTGTGTAACACTGCCCACCTTGCTTTCTCTTCCTCCTGCTTTGGCCATGTGAAATGCCAGCCCCCCCTCCTTCACCTTCCACTGTGATTGTAGGTTTTCTGAGGCCTTCCCAGAAGCTGAGCAGATGCCACCATGCTTCCTCTACAGCCTGCAGAACGGTGAACCAATTAAACCACTTTTCTTTATAAATTATCCAGGCTCAGGTATTTCTTTATAGCAATGCGAGAAAGCACGAATACAGTAGGATTTATTGTATGGCTTTTTCCCAGGTGCTTCATCAAAAAATATACTTTTCTTAATGAGATTTTGTCTGAATGTCCACTGTTGGGTGTTTTTAAGGCATAGTCTAATGCTTTTGTTTGGTCTCACTGATACAAAAATGCAAACTTGCCTTTTAAGTTTATAGGTGTCTTTAAGCTTTTCAGGAGTCTTTTATTTCCTGATAGACTTTATTTTAGCCCCTAAATTTGTAGGCTGGTATTCGATAGTGATTGTAGAGCACAGATCTGCAGATCAGTGGTTCCATGCAGCCTGCTTGGGCTTCCCTCATTTCTAGGACTATCTTCCAGTGGAGGTAAGGGTATAATGAAATGAAGAAGAGACAAATAGTTTTTCTCCTTTCTAAATAAATTGCCTAGTTCACTTTATGTCACTTTACTGACAGGTCTTAGAAAAGGCTAGGCCAGGCACAGTGGCTCACACGTGTAATCCCAGCACTATGGGAGGCCGAGGTGGGCAGATCACCTGAGGTCAGGAATTCGAGACCAGCCTGGCCAACATGGGGAAACTCCGTCTCTACTAAAAATACAAAAATTAGCCAGGCGTGGTGGTTCACGCCTGTAGTAGCGGGTACTCAGGAGGCTGAGGCAGGAGAATTGCTTGAACTCGGGAAGCAGAGGCTGTGGTGAGCCAAGATCATGCCACTGCACTCCAGCCTGGGTGACAGACTGAGACTCTGTCTCCAAAAAAAAAAAAAAAAAAAAAAGGGGGAGTGGAGAAAAAGAAAAAAGAAAAGGAAGGGGCTCAGTAAAGCCCCCTGCTTTTCAACTATCACCTAATTAAGCTAACAATAGCATGCATTGAGTACCTACTAAGTTCCAGGTGCTGAAATAGGCATTTTGTATTTGAGTAGTGAAGACCTTGTCTTATTTCTGAGACGTCATCAACAACATAAGACTTGTAACAAAAGCATCTTGGATAATTTTCTCAATTTTTCTCTCTGAGATCACTGGCAAAATTTAGTCCAAAACCAAGGATTCATTAAAATGGCAGCTTGTCATGATGAAGCAGTGAATATCCCAAGTTACTTGTTCATCCTCAATAGTGATCTGTTGTCACCAAACCATCATATAAAAGGAAGATAGCAATAGATGTTTATATTAGTTTCTTTTTCATTGTCAGAAGTCTTTATACTTTTGAGACATACAAGAATAGTTGTTAAATCAAAAGCAATTTTTTTTGTAAAGAGATAATGTTTTTGGAAAAATGACACTGCTCATTATAAAATGTCAAGTCGATACAAAAAGAATACAAAGAAAAAGTGAAAAACAGATTCGTTTTCAGAAGTAACCATTATTAATATTGTTAAACATAATTCAGAGAACTCTGTATGTATACTGATAGAAGGCTTGATAGTTTACACATATGAGATTATTCTATAATGATATTTTAAATATAAATGATTAAATTTAATAAAATTTGAATACAATATTAAGTTTATTTTTCAGGGGGAGATTATTTGTATTTTCTTTTTTCTTTTTTTTTTTTTTTGAAGATGGAGTCTTGCTCTGTCACCCAGGCTGGAGTGGCTTGATCTTGGCTCACTGCAACCTCTGTGTCCTGAGTTCTAGCGATTCTCCTGCTTTAGCCTCTTGAGTAGCTGTGACTATAGGCATACGTCACCATGCCCAGCTAATTTTTGTATTTTTAGTAGCAATGGGGTTTCACAATGTTGGTCAGGCTTGTCTGGAACTCCTGATCTCAGGTGATCCGCCAGCCTCGGTGTCCCAAAGTGCTGGGATTACAGGTGCCACCGTGCCCAGCCTGTATTTTCTTTACCTCTGTATTTTTGACATTGTAATTAACTTGTATTATTTTCATAGTTAAAATTATATAATAAAAAATAAACTAATAAGTTTTATATAATAAAGACAAGTATCAGTAGTGGCTATGTGACACATGAGTGATTCCTTCTCTCCTCCTGAGCCCGTGGCTTTAACATTACCTAATAGTTGTGGGAGTCTTTCCTTTGGATCCCAGACTTGACCTCAGAATCTTTATCAACATAGTTTTGTAGATAGTCAGAGCCAATTGACTGCAGTTAGTCTTGAGTTGAGATTCATTTCCTAGACTTGTTCTCTTTAGTTCCTTCCTAGTTTTTGCTTTCTAATTATGCATCATAGTTATGAAGTGCATATACTGTGCGTGAAGTCACATTAAGAGGAATTACACGTGGAGGACCTCATGGTCTGTGATTCTAATTATGAGCACCTTCTTTTGGGGCTTAATAAATATTAAATTTAAAAGAAAAACAAGTGAAATGAAAGGAATTGGTGAAGATCAGATGAATACTGTATTTCTTCATAACAAAAGATATTACTTGCTAAAAAAATCCTACTAAAGTTATGAAGAACTTTGTTTGGAGTCATTTAAAAAGAAATGCCTAAGATTGTATATTTAAGAGGAGAAGAAATTTATATACTAAGAATTCTTTCACTTTTCTTCATTCTTACCTGTTATAATATTCTTTTTACATTGCCAAGAGTTATTAAATTTGCATTTTGTTTAGTAACCACAATAAATATCAATTCTTTACTTAAAATAACTGGGCCCATCATGGGTCTTTTTAGCATGGTTTCTCCATACTTCCTGGATTGTGTGTGTTTTGCTTGACTGGAATTAATTAAAAAGCAGATTGTCCAAGAAAGACTTTTGAGTGTTGTATTTCATGAGTTCTTCAACAGTTGGAAAATGTTTGAAGAATAACTTGGCTGGACATGAAATTTTGAATCATACTTTCCCTGGGACTTTATAGAAATGGCTCCACTGAAGCTGGAGATTTACTCAGGGGGTGTGAGGCCACCTAGGTTTTCCTTTTAGAGAGCTTGCTTTTTCAGCCTTAGATGGTCGTATGATTTTTCTTTATCAGTAACTTCCAGGTGTACTAACACTGTTTATGTTCATTGTTTTACCAATTTTTCCAGGAACGTGGTCTGTTTTTTTGAGCTGCAAATTTAAGTCTTTCTGTGATTTTAGGAAAGTTCTGTTCTGTTCTGTTCTGTTCTATTTTTACCTATTTTTTCTCTTCCATGTGTTTTATTTAGGAGTACCAACAAGGTGTATCTTTTATCTTTTTTTGTCTGTCATCTCTATACCATTTTATCATTGATTCCTGACTATATTTTCATTGTTTTTCCTTTTTCTAATTTGGTTTGCACCCTGGTACTATTTATTTTTTATTTCATTTTTTTCTCTCCTGAGCTTTGCCAGCTGCTTTTTCATGTTCTTTTATGATGTCTTTTTGAACTCCTTTTACAAAAGAGGTTCTTTCTATAATTTCTTTGAGATCAGAGTATTTAAACGTTTCATCTGTTTTCTTATGATACATGTCCTTCACCTCCCCTGTGCTTTGCTACTTTCCTTCTTTCTTTTCTTCCTGGTTATCTGTATTATATTCTTTCTCATTATGATTCTTCCATGCATGGGGACAGCTATTTGCTGAAGCAGAGTGTGGGGAGGAGAGCCAGTGGGGACAGGGAGGGAAGAGTGAGCCAGGGTTCCACAGCTTGTTTGGAGTTTGTTGTTTTGATCACTCTTCACCAGTCTGTTGTTCCCTGCCTTGGAGGGGTGTATCCCTCCCTAGGGGCATGATCAGGTCAGTGGACCTCTTAGCAGAACCTCCTTGGAGCTCTGTGTGGCAGGCAGGCTTTTGAACTTTCACATTTCTTCACTTCACCTATGGGAGGTCCTCTGACCTGTTGAAATTCTGGGGATGCATGTGTTGGCTTAGACTTCTCAATATTTAACTTTGCAGTTTTTAGCAGCTTGAAATTGGAGTCATTTCTTTCTATAGGGAATGTGTAGTAGTTTTTTCTTCTTCTTTTTTATTCCTTTGTTGCTATTTATGAGGAACTTATCTGTGCACGGGATCCAAATAAGGAAAAATTAATGATAGTCTAAGACAGAAAATGAGAGGGAAGGAAACATTTTCATTCCGTGGAAGTATTTTGACTGTTACATATTTCTGTTAGGTATGTTACAGTGTCAGTGGCCTTGGATGACGAGGTAACAGTGAGGTTCTGTTAGCTAGGAACATTCACTGAGTTATTCAACACTAGGTGGAGATGACTGGGATTTGGAATATTTAGAAGCTAGTGTCAATGACACATATAGTGAAATGTAGGTAACTACAGGAAATGGTGTAATGCTTAGAATTCACATAAAAGAGATAAAAGAACTGATATCCATATGCTTATTTAATGAGATTATGGGTTTAAAAATTAGAATTATTTTCAATTTTCTGAACAAGCTCCTTAATATCCTCTTAAAGGATGAACAAATTTAAATTCTTCTCTAGTTAAGAATTGTAAGAATGATCATGCATGAGGTACAGAAAAAAGGAAAAAACCTCATTATGCTATTCACTCATCATTTCTGACTTTGAATTGCAGTTTAGTGTGGATATTTAAATTGTTAGCTATTTCAAAAATGTCCTCTGGTTTTAGATACTATAGTCAGCTGAAAAGGCTACTGAGTGCCGTTACATGGCCTCGAGATTTAAAAACTTTTGTGTCAGAATGGAGCAATTTTTAATACTGATCTGACCTTCTGAGCATGCATGTGAAGACATTCCTAGAATAACCCTTTTCAGAATTATTGGATGTTCTAAATAGTCTAACACTGTAATGTATTGTCTTTGATGGAAAAATAGAAACTCTGAAAAAGACTTTATGTTTTTGAGCAAAAAGCATCTGGAAGTGCCTTGAACTATATAACATGAGTGCACAGACATACCTAGTTTTATATTCTTCCCTTAATTGTGCTTAGCAGATATTGTACTCCTAACAAGTTGAAGGTTTTTGGGAATCATATATTGAGCAAGTCTATTGGCACAACTTTTCCAACAGCGCATGCTCACTTCACTGTCTCTGTGTTGTATTTTAGTAATTCTCACAGTATTTCAGACTTTTTCATTATTATTTAAATTATGATGATGACCTGTGATCAGTGATGTTTGATGTTACTATTATAGTTGTTTTGGGGGTGCCACAGACTGTACCCGTAGAATCCAGTGAACTTTATGGATAAATGTGTATGTCCTGGCTTCTCCACCAACTGACCATTCCCCTTTTCTCTCCCCCTCTGGCCTCCCTATTCCATGAAACACAACAATTTTTGAAGTTAGGTCAGTTAACAACCTTATACTGGCCTCTAAGTGTTTAAGCGAAAGGAAGAGTCACATGTCTCTCACTTAAAATTAAAAACTAGGAATTATTAAGCATAGTTTCAAGGCATGTTGAAAGCTGAGACAGGCTGAAACCGAGGCCTCTTGAGCCAGTTAGCCAAGTTGTGAATGCAAAGGAAAAGTTTCTGAAGGAAATTAAATGTGCTGTTCCAGTGAACACAGGAATGATGAGAAAGTGAAACAGCCTTGTTGCTGATATGGAGAAAGTTTTAATGTTCTGGATAGAAGATCAAACCAGCCAAAACATTCCATTAAGTGAAAGCCGAATCCAAAGCATAACTCTTCTCAATTTTATGAAGACAGAAGATGAAAAAGCTGCCGAAGAAAAGTTTGAAGCTAGCAGAATTTGGTTCATGAGATATAAGGAAAGAAGCTGTTTCCATAACATAAAAGTGCAAGGTAAAGCAGCAGGTGCTGATGTAGAAGCTGCAGCGAGTTCTCCAGAACATCTAGCTAAGATAATTAATAAAAGTGGCTACACTAAACAACAGATTTTCAATGTAGATGAAACAGCCTTCCTATTGGAAGAAGACTCCATCTACGACTTCCATAACTAGAGAGGAGAAGTCAAAACCTGGCTTTGAAGCTGCAGAGAACAGGCTGACTCTTGTTTGGTGATAATGCAGCTTGTGACTTTAGGTAAGCCAGTGCTCATTTAGCATTCTGAAAATCCTAGAGCCCTTAAGAATTATGCAAAATCTATTCTGCCTGTGCTCCATAAATGGAACAACAAAGCCTGGGCGCCAGCACATCTGTGTACAAGATGGTTTACTGAATTTTTTAAACACACTTTGGAGACCTATGACATAGGACAAAAAAAGATTCCTTTTAAAAATATTACTGCTCATTGACAATGCACCTGGCCACCCAAGAGTGCTGATGGAGATGTATGAGATTAGTGTGTTTTTATGCCTGGTAACACAACATCCATTCTGAAGCCCATGAATCAAGGAGTAATTTCAACTTTCAAGTCTTACTATTTCAGAAATACATTTTGTATTACATTTTGTAAGGTGATAGTTGCCATAGATCGTGATTACTCTAATGGGTCTGGGCAAAGTAAATAGAAAAACTTCTGGAAAGGATTCACCATTCTGGATTCCATTAAGAACATTCCTAATTAATGGAAGGAGGTAAAAATATAAACATTTACAGGAGTTTGGAATAAGTTGGTTTCAACCCTCATGGATGACTTTGAGGGGTTCAAGAGTTCAGTGGAGGAAGTCACTGCAGATGTGGTAGAAATAGTAAGAGAGGTAGAATTAGAAGTGGAGCCTGCAGATGTGACTGAACTGCTGCAGTCTCATGATAAGACTTGAATGGATGAAGAGTTAAGTAGTTTCATCAGATGGAATCTGCTGCTGGTGAAGTTGCTGTGAACATTGTTGAAACGACAGCAAAGGATTTAGAATATTACGTAAACTTGGTTGGGCAGAGTTTGAGAGGATTAACTTCAATTTTGAAAGAAGTTCTACTGTGGGTAAAATGCTGTCACACAGCATCACATGCTACAGAGAAATCTTTCATGAAGGGTCAGTCAATGAGACAAACTGCATTGTTGTCTTATTTAAATAAATTGGCACAGCCACTCTAGCCTTCAGCAACCACTGATCACTCAGTTCAGCAGCCATCAACATCAAGACCCTCCACTGGCAAAAAGATTACTACTTGCTGAAGGCTCAGGTGATTGTTAGCGTTTCTTAGCAATAAAATGTTTTTGGATATAATGCTATTACATGCATAATAGACTACAGTATAGTGTAAACCTACCTCTTATGTACACTGGGAAACCAAAAAATTGTGTAACTTGCTTTATTGTGATCCTTGCTTTCTCACGGTAGTCTGGAACAGATCCTGCAGTATCCCCAAGGTATGCCTGTATCTCAGTATAGTCGGGATCATAAGCTTTGCTTTTCTTTAGATTCATTGTTGGTATTATCATCCATGAATTTCACCTTCCCGTGCATAGACATCTCTTAATACAGTAGGAGAATATGGGAGTCAGAAAAGGAAGACATTTATTGTCATTATGAACTCAGAAATATGTTTTCTAGTGATCATCAAAACAACTGAGATTGACATTATCCAGCCATGGCAGTTTTGATGATTGAAAACAAGGTCTGTTTTTTAAAAATCAAATACAAGTTTGCAGATTCTTCCAGAGAAGGGCATGGGATAATTTCCCTTGCCATTTTATTTTGAAACCAGCTTTGTTATGGTTGCATGCTCCATGGGATTTGCTCCGTGTTGTGCCACACACAGTCTTTGCTCCTCTGTGTCCTTCCATAGAAAAAAACAGTGTGGGGAAGGATTTGGTTTGTCTCACACTTTAATCTTCTGCTCCTGTACTCTCTGGTCTGAGAGTTCACTATTTTGGTAATAAAGTCAGATATAGTTCAAATCCTGTCTGGTCTATTATTTCGTGACATTTTTGAACTTTTCCATACTTTGGCATCCTCCAAGAACTTCTTTTTCCTTTCTAAGTTTTACTCTTTTAATAGAAATGGACTCCTACATGAACACTGGAGTCTAAAAGTGGCCTAATAGGCTTGCTATTTTTAGAGAAGGAGAAAGTTGCCTTTTGTTCTCTCTGTGCTTTTCGCCTCCCACATGTTCTTTAGAGTTTTTTTTTTCCCCCATTCTGGTCTTAGTAGTGACAGCTTTCTAATTCCAGAGGCTCTTTCCTGGGTCTGTTTCTGGCTCAATTTGTCTCATACTCAATATTTTTAATGTTAGAATTGGACTGGGGTCTTCTGTTTCTATTATCTGTAAACATTTTAGGTTTCTTTTCCTCTAATTTATGAAAATTATGAAATATACACATAAAGGAGTGGAAAATAAATTCACCCAGTTTAAAGAAGAGCAATAAAATGGGCATTCCTATATACCCACCATCCGGGTTGAGAAATAGAACATTGCTTGTGTCTCAGAAGCTCTCTGTGTTCCTCTCAGTCATGTCCCCCACCCCTACTCCTACCCAAGGTAACCTCTCATCCTGAAGCTTACATGGAAGATTTGGGCATTTTTATTAAAAAAAAAAAAGAAAGAAAGAAAAAGCCAAGTAGTGTTAAAAAAATAGTAGCAGTAGAATTTTCAGGAAAAAATAAAGATAATGTAGATGCATTTTTTTTTCTAACATTCCACAAAAGAATAATTTGTTTAGGATTGAGGAGAGAATTAATGCTTGTCTTAGTTTGCTCAGGCTGCTATAGCAAAATTTCATCAACTGGGAAGCTTAAACAACATTTATTTCTCACAGTTTTGGAGGCTAGGAAGTCTAAGATCAAGGCACCTCGAGAATTAGTTGCTGGCAAAGACCCTCTTCCTGACTTATAGCCACCTTCTTGCTGTGTCTTCATATGGTAGAGAGAGAGAGGGAGAGACAAAGTTCTTTGGTCTCTTCTTAAAAAAAAGTACTAATTTCATCACGAGGACTTCACCCCTTTGCCTTCATCTAAACCTAATTACCTCCCCAAAGCCCCATCTCCTAGTACCATCACACTGGGGGTTAGGGCTTCAATATATGAATTTTGGGAGGGCACAGACATTCACTCTTGAAGGATTTCAGCTATTCATGCTGTGTCACTGAAATTAAAACTAGTGTAAAAAGTTCACATACATATAATGCAAATATTCAGTGAGCTGGCACCCAGCCCACCCTTGTTTGATAAGGAATAATTGGAAATTTTCTATTTTGGCCTAGCAGTTTGAGGGCAGACAACTTCTTCTGACCTCATTTCCTCCTGATCTTTGTGGACATATACCAGCAGCATTTCCTTGTCTTACTATTTGTTATAACTTGCTAAAATAAAAAAATCACACACACACACACACACACACACAAAACATACACCTAAACACACATATGCACTTTCTTTGTAAAGCTCTGTTTGAAATAATACTAAAGATGACTGTTGCTGAAGTAATCTTGCAATCATGTCTGCTCTCATCCTTTGTTCTTCTTTCAGCCACACATTCCCAGTCTTCATGGGCTGACTGCCTGGGATTGACTTTTGCCTTCACAGATACTGATCTACAAAAGATAAGAGACAGAAAGTAGCCTGAGTCTCAGTTTTCTTGCTGCTACTGCCGTGTGCTATCTCAGACCCTTCATTGCTTACGCGGAGGCTGAGCCCTGCCTCTAGGACCCTCAGGTTCCTGTGGATTCCTGTCTTGAGTATGATGTGCCATCTTGTTTTTTTCCGAGCTTCTTGACTTGTTGACTCTTCATCAACAAACATTAGAATGCCTACTCTGTCTAGGCAGCTATACCAAGAACTGTGGATGCAATGTGGTGCCTGTCCTTTTTATGGGATGGTTATTTGGAAGAGTCTTGTTTGCTTATCTAGTGTCCACAGGCTGGTATGATCTCTAGCCTTTATAGGCATTTCTCTTGACCCAGAATTTTGACTCTACTAGACCACAAGCTTCTGGGTTTTTCCTGGAGTGGCCACTTCATTTTTCTACCCCTGTCATGAGTTACCAACCTTGGTGTGGCTTTCCTGGATGTGAATCAGTTCATTTAGGACTTTTCTCCTATCTTCTATAGTCCTAACCATTCTGGTTCCTGGAACTGATACTGATAGTAAATTCGCCATAATGGATGACATACAGTTAATGCTAGCATTTCTACCAGGGTTCTAAAAATGTCTGGTTTTAAGATTAAATTAAAAATAGTCCCTCTGAAAGACCTAAATAGAATAGTTTCTCTCTTTTTCTGTGTCAGCCTCTTTGGGATTTGGCTGCTTCTGGAATCTTATAAAGGTTTTGCTTTTGATCCAAACACTGCAAGGCACTTTGTGAATGTGAGTAAGATAGGCTACATGGACTGAAAATTTAAGACCATTTAATGAAAGTTGTCTGGCTGTAGGAAAAATGCTCATTTTTACAAATTGTCTTAAAGCCTTGATTTATAGATCTGTTGTTCTGCATTTTTCTACTACCACTGATTTGATTTTATTACTGGTACATTATATTTAATTAGGATAGAAGGAATATGTGTGCTTATAATTATTTAAAATGATTTCAAGACATATATTTAGAGAATCTAGTGCAAATGGTTAATAACAGTTAAAAGATAAAAATTCAGTTTTAGTATTGTGCAAAATGTCTAGACTCTATAATTAGCCTGGAGTAGATTAAATTATGCACCTCTAATCACTATTTTATACATGTCTTTCAAAGTGACATCAGTTGTCATCAAATTTGCTTATTATAAGATTTTGCTGGATGAGTACTTATATTTTCAGTATATTTGTTTTTTAGTGTCTTTATGATTAAAAACATGTTAGCATGACTCTTAAGTTTTTTTAAATTTGTTTTAGTTACAGTTAAGTGATAGTTTTGTAATGTGTTGTCTGATTTTGAAAAGACCACTTAAATAGGTTGGTGTTAATGCGACTGAGGCTTTAGCAGATCTTGATCATTAGCTCTCAGATTAATTTCTATGTAAAGGAATTTTGTTATCAATCTAATCTGTAGAAAGAGTGTATCACTTTACATCTTGGTAATTGAGGTACAGTCTTTTAGTTGAGGTACATAGAAATACGTAGAATTAGAAGAAAAATTCAGCAGCTCCTTACAGCATATAAGCAATATGAATGGAACTGTTCTTTCAGCACCTTCTGAAAGAGATGGGCCTGAAGTCATCCCAGTATGCAATAGCTGATTATTTGACAAAGCATGTATCAAATTGATGAAATTATCAAATAGATGTGTGTGTTAATAGTCCTCAACTTCCAGTTTATCGTAGGTGTATAATTAGGGTAGGAGATGATGACAGTCATACTCATATTCACTCTTTTAGACTTAGAAGTTTCCTTAGAGACCCTATAATTCAACATTCTTGGTTTTTGTAAGGGAGAAGACTAGTCTTACAATGTTAGTTACTTCTCTGAGACCTCAGAGATGGTCAGCTCCTGGGTGCCTGTTTAATGCAGGCATTCCCCTGTGACTGGGGATATGACAGTGAGCACAGTGAAAAAGGGCCAGTTAGCACTTTCGTAAACCACACTGAATCTGAAAGTTCACACTAGCTGAAAGAATTCTCCTTTCCAAAGAAGTTACAAATGACTGGTAGTTTTTCCAATAAATTCTGTAATTTTCAGAGGTATCTTAGCTTGTTATTATTTTTAAATGGTACATAATTCAGAAGAATGAAAATTCTGTTAGAGAAATTAGTTGTACTTTAGGTAAATCATGACTTTTTTTAAACATTGGAAGTCCCAATGAGTAATTTTTGTGATGCCATGAAATGTGCTCAGAAGGTGGGCTTATTTGAAGGTCCTTTTTCTAAATGGCAATTTAAAAAAATAGGTGCCATTTTGTATGATAATCGTCTTGTACCCACATGAAGAAAGCATTAAAAATTCTCTGTTCTCTTCCTCTTCTTGCTAGGTTATGTTCTTATCTACCATAATGGTTTGAGATTACTGTAGAAGCATGTTTCTAATTGCTGCATTGTGACAATTACTTAAGCATATCTACTATTTAAGAAGAACCAGCCTGATAAGGTGGCTCATGCTTCTAATACCAGCACTTTGGGAAGCCAAGGAGAGAGGATTACTTGAGCCTAGCAGTTGGAGACCAGCCTGGGGAGGATAGTGAGACTCCATCTCTACAAAAAAAATAAAAAAGATGAGCCATGCATGGTGGCACATGCCCTTGGTCCCCAGCTACTCGGGAGGCCATGGTGGGAGAATTGCTTGAACCTGGGAGGTTGAGGCTGCTGTGAGTCATGCTATTTCCACTGCCTTCTAGCCTGGGTAACAGAGCAAGAGCCTGTCTCAAAAAATAAAAAATAAAAAGGACCAAGATTATCATCTCTAAACATTCCTGTGTTATATGTATGAAGGTTACCATGATTGCACAGAATATTGTTTTCTGTATAGTACAGAGAAATCAAGGGTGACAACTTCAGATGCCTTTTACTTTACAGGGCTGTGCAGACGTGCCCTTGGTCTGTCTCTTGGGGATTTGCTCTACAGAGGCCCCCTGTCTCAGTTCAGCCAGTAGATATGTTCCAGGCTCAGGTTTTGGTGATGCAGTAGAAATCAAGAGTTGGGCTTCTAGGTAGGACAAAAAGAGAGAAGGAGAGCACACAAAAGACAATAGTAGTTGTTCTACAAAAATCTTACTCTTCCTTTATTAAAGCAGTGTAAAATTGCAAAGTACACATTAGCATTTACATAATAAATTTTAGGACAAACATATATAATTTACAGTGAAATAATTTAAAGAAATGGCAACATTTAGGTAAAAACCTTTATCTTTGTTATTCATTGCTTTAATTTTCATATTTTTGTTTTTTTCTCTCACTCAGTCTCTTTGGCCGTTAATTGAATGAGTGGAGGACAGTTAAGGCCACATGTTTTCATATGCGGAGAGGCTGCTCCTTAATGTCTTTGCTGGTTTCTTGCCTTCTCTCCTGCTGCTAACATTAATTACTTTGCTGATGGTTCTAATTGACCCAGTAAAAGAATCTTATCTGTGTTCAGCCCTTCCCAGGCCCTGAAGTCTTTCCAGCTTATGCTTGCTTTCAGTCTTTATAAATAGCCTTTCAAGTTCTGAGTTCTGGTCCTAGAGTTCCCTTTCCTTTGAAAGTCCTAGGCCGGGCCTGGTGGCTCACGCCTGTAATCCCAGCGCTTTGGGAGGCCGAGGCGGGTGGATCACGAGGTCAGGAGATGGAGACCATCCTGGCTAACACGGTGAAACCCCGTCTCTACTAAAAATACAAAAAATTAGCCGGACGCGGTGGCGGGCGCCTGTAGTCCCAGCTACTCTGGAGGCTGAGGCAGGAGAATGGCGTGAACTCGGGAGGCGGAGCTTGCAGGGAGCCGAGGTCGCGCCACTGCACTCCAGCCTGGGTGACAGAGAGAGACTCCGTCTCAAAAAAAAAAAAAAAAAAAAAAAAAAAAAGACAAGAAAGCCCTACCCCTTGCTTAAGCCTGTGGATCACTGTTTCTAAACCCACCTTTTCAATACTGTTGCCCCATATCACTGATGCCCCAGCTCAACTGGACTTTTAGCTCTTCCCTGAATATGCCTCTTTGCCTTTTCCTGTTTTCATGGATTTGTACACAGTGGCCCCTGTCTATAGGATCTTCTCTTTCCTGCCAATATTTCCCTGTCCAAATTGTATCATAGAGACTGCCTAAGCCCTGCTTCTTCACTAAAGGGTTCCCTGATCATATTAATTGAAATTAATTTTCTCCTTGAGGGCTGCTTGATGCTTTGTTTGTTATTTATGGTCGTAGGCTAAATGCTGCCTTGGCGTATTTTAGCAATGAGATTATAATCACCTTGAGGGTGAGAGGCATTTTGTTTCTCTTTTTGTCTTCATCTACTCCCACCAGCGGATGTTCAGCGAACATGCGTCTCATTGAGTTTAGGGGATGTAGGGAAAGCCTGGCCAGCTGCTGCTCCCTGTGTGGTAGGTGGTGGTATTGTGAATGTCTGTGGTTCCCGGCATTTCCTGGACCCGAACTTAATCCTTAATTAAATAATTCCTTTATTAAAGGAGCTATGCTTCTTTTCCCTTAAAAATGTAGCTTGTATTATGGTTTCTTCTTAAAATGGCAGTATACATTCATTGTAAAAATTTTAGGTAATACAGTTAAGCAAAAGAAAGAAAATAAAAACTATTGAAAGTTCTGCAGGAAACAGTAGCCCAGTGCTATATTTGGTATACACCTTTTCAGACATTTTTCTGTATGTGAATGTGTACATATAAACATACTCCTAAAAAGTTGCCAAGCATAGTATTCTTTTACTTTTCTTCTCATTGAATGATGTTGTGAACATCTTTCAAAGTGTCTGTGAAAGCACTAGAAAGCTGCTGTCACCTACATCATGCATGTTATTGTTTTTGTCTAGCCATTTCCTCAGGAAACCCTTATGAGTGGAACTTGTGGAATAAAGGGTGAACATGCTTTCAGGGCTTTTGATACCTATTGCCAAATTGCCCTCTGCTTGCCAGTTTTCCTACATCCTTGCCAGCAGTGGCTACTGTCATTCATTTTTATTTTCTAAAGTGATGGGGGAAAATGATCTCTTTCATGATTTTAATTTACAGGTATTTTATTGCTAGTGCAGCTGTAGGTTGGTATGTGATTGATCACCATGAATATTTCTTTTGTTTTTTTCACGAGTTACATGTTGTATACATATTTCTTCATGTTTATTTAAATCCAAGTTTATTAATAGGTTATATATGTATGTAAATATGTATGTATATTCATATACATATATCTCTGTATACATTATACATATATAAATAAATCCAACTATATTTGTACACATATAAAATTTGTTGTTAGTAGAAATTTTTCCACCTAGATTATTTTTAGATTTTTTTTGTTGGTTGTACATGTAGAAATGTATTTTGTTTTTGCATATTTATCTTGTAACCAGCCACCTTACTAACTGTTATTATTTCTGATAGTTTTTCTCTTGGTTTCTTTTTTATTCTTTTGGCTATTTTATATATACCTAGGAAGAATAGAACACCATATAAACAGATGTGCAGTTTTTCTGTATAGAATGAAAAATGAAAAAAGTAAAGAATGAAAAAAGTTAAAAATGAAAAGAGTTATTTTCCTAGAATGTGGCAAAAACTGGACTTGGAAGAGAGTAGTTTCTTCTGTACAAGGTTACCAGAAGGCGAGGGTGATCATGGATCCTCTTCTGTTCTCTGCAATTTCACTATGTGTGATGCTTGCTTTGTAGTTATGTTAATAAATATTGGATGTATCAGAAAAGAAGCTGGATTAGCAATATTCACCAACTATGTTCATTATTAGCTTTGAAATTTGTTCATCATAGCATTTCAGTGATGTGTAACTATGTACAGAAGATATGCCTTTTTAATTTGGATCCAGTTTTCCTTATTTTAATTTTTTTTTTGGGGGGTTTTATGACATACAGGGGTAAAACTACATTGTGAAAGTAACCATGATTCTGTCATAAAGGAATCTCAAAATTACTGGAAACTTGGAAAGACACTGGTAGCCACAACTAGTAATGTGTTATCCACTTCATATGGTCGGGCTTTAAGTTAAGGGGAAGAAATGAAACATCTTTCATTTTTTATTTAAAGATTTTTCTTCTGATACCACCCCGCTCAGAAGGGAACTCTCACTGGCTTTTATCGGCTGATCAAGCCAGCTGAGTGAGGGTTCTCAGCTTTTATATCACCTCAAGTCTCCTAACTCCTCCTTTCTCCACTCTACAGTTGGCTTGCAGGCCTGCCTATGTTTCTTGTCCTTATTATACTAGGGTTTTCTAAACTTCATTATGGTTAATGGGACCATTACCTGAGATGCAGGAGTACTTACACATTTACATTTCCACTGCAATTTCTCATGTGGTTTAGGAGCTCATTAAATTTCTCTTGTTACCCAAAGAAAAACCTCTACACCCTATTCATGCTAGGAACATTCTCTGCCTGCAGTTCTGTTCCTATGAAATATGCCCACACTTGCCAGCCCTTGCCTGGCTTGCCATCTTTGTCTGACTTAACACAAAGCCTCTATGCAACCTATAATTATTTTCACCCACTTAATATATCATTGCTATATGCTTAAATCCCAGCCTCTCCATGTTCTTGATCTTTTAACGTAGCTTAAAAGTCTTACTGTATTGTTTACACTCAAAGGAGTATATATTTTTTAGCTGAACAACTTTTGGTATAAAAACTATTTTGGGTGGTATGAGTCTAAATTTTTAAAACTTTAGGAAAGTAATGGTTGAAAAATTGTTATACTTTTAAAGTCTTCTGTTACAAAAAGAAAAAAGAAAAGCAATATAAGCGCAAGCATAATCATAGGTTACAAGCTTATGTTTATATGAATATATTGAGTTTAAATTCTGTGTCTGTCTTCATTACCACTTACAGTAATTATCTAGTGAATTTAAAATATCTTACGTGTATAAAAGGACAAAACAGAGAAGCTTCTAATGGAAAGAGGGAGCGGGCGCGGTGCTTCACTGTGGCTTCATAGAGCCTTGAGCATAACAATGTCACTATGCTCGAGGCTTCATGAAGTTGAGGGTCTCCACAGTGACAGCATTGGTTGTCATTAAATGAATACAATGTGGACCTGGAAGGAAGGGGTGGTAGGAGACTTCTTGGATGAATGTCAGGGCTCATTTGGGTGTGATTAGGATTCCCAATACTGAGAAGTTACGCACTGTCAAGCAGAAGATAATCAGATGACTGACTTTGCATGAGAAATATGAGCATCTGTGGTACTCCTTTTCTAGATATCATTTAATTTTTCTACTGTTTGTTTAACTTCTGTTCCAGTCCCAATTTGAACACATGTGGAAGTAACTTACATGTTTTACTACTGAGAATTGAATTAGGGTATTTGTGCTACTGTTTACTTAGGAACAAAGACGTATGGCAAGGTGCATGACTGGTCACCACCTGACAAGTTCAGTGTCTTGCAGTGAATGTGATCTCATAGCTTCCTGACTTCTCCATCTTATACTGCTGAGTCCTCTTGCCCAGATCTGCCTACTGATGTTGTGCACTGAGAGAGCCTAAAGCACCTACTCAAGGCTTTCCTAAAACAGTGGTTGTATTAGTCCATTTTCACACTGCTGATAAAGACATACCTAAGACTGGGTAATTTATAAAGAAAAAGAGGTTTAATGGACTCACAGTTCCACCTGGCTGGGGAATCCTCACAATCATGGTGGAAGGAGAAAGGCACATCTTACATGGTGGCAGACAAGAGAGAATGTGAGCCAATTGAAAGGGGTTTCCCCTTATAAAACATCAGATCTTGTGAGACTTATTCACTACCATGAGAACAGTATCGGGGAACTGCCCCCCATGATTCAGTGATCTCGCACTGGGTTCCCCCCACAACATGTGGGAATTATGGGAACTACAATTCAAGATGAGATTTGGGTGGGGACACAGCCAAACCATATCAGTGGCTGTGTGAAACATGATGACAGAACCCAAAAGCAACTGGAGGAGAAGACATACTCACAGACTGCTTGCTTACTAGAATCTCAGCTTTTGAGTATTTTCTACATTGTAGACCAACCTGACCTTCCATGTAGAACTCGAAGTGTATACCTTAAATTTGGCCTGTTGGTGCCTTTTGGTAGGGTGACCATATGCCCCAGTTTTCCTAGGACAGTCCTTCCTGGTTTATGTGTGTGTGTTGTCCTGGCACAATGATTAATATGCCTCTTTTCTTTTCCAGAAATGCCCCAGTTTGGATGATAAATTATATGGCCATCCAGTTGCTAGGTTTTGGTGCTTGCTGCTGTTCTTCTAGACTTTTTTTTACCTAGTTCTGCTGGTGAAGAAATGCTGTGTGGGCCTCTGGGTTCCTTCAGACAAGCTTGTTCTCAGCAGCTCACTCAATTTCCTAGTTAGAATTAAACTGAGTGCTTAATACAAAATTTCAGAGAATATAGATTTTAGAACTAGAAAGGAATTCTAGTTCATACACTTTTTACAATGAAGTAAATGATTTTAAGTCATGTAGAGAAAATGATTTCCTTTGTGGTCCAATGTATGTCTTTTCTAGTAGTCTTCCTCATAGCCCAAGGCCTGGTTGGCCACGTTGTTTTGTTCTGAGCAATTGTTTTCTTTGATCAGCCCACCCCTAAACTTCCCTGACCAGAATTGCTCCAAAGAGAAGCATTTTTGTTTGTTTGTTTTGTTTTTTTTCTGAAATAGAGTCTTGCTCAGTCGCCCAGGCTGGAATGCAGTGGCGTGATCTCGGCTCACTGCAACCTCTGCCTCATGGGTTCAAGCAGTTCTCCTGCCTCAGCCTCCTGAGTAGCTGGAATTACAGATGCGCACCACCACACCCAGCTAATTTTTGTATTTTTAATAGAAATAGGGTTTTAGCATGTTGGCCAGGCTGGTCTCAAACTCCTGACCCTGTGATCCACCTGCTTCAGCCTCCTAAAGTGCTGGGATTATAGGCATGAGCCACCGTACCCAGCCGGTTCTTTGTTTAAATTAAGGGGTTAAAGTTATTTTCCAAAAAACCTGGAATCTACCCTTCTTGGTTAATAGCTTTCATAGGTACTAGGGAATCTTGGTACCTAACTTTTCCAATTATTAGAATTCTTGGCTTCTCCATATGGAACTTCTTTGTAATGGAAGATACAAACTTTTGGGAGTTTTGACCATATGGCTATTTATGTGTCTACTTACATTAGAAACATGAATCTCATGTTTAAGGATTCCAACAAATACACACACATACACACGTCTATACACATACACACAAAACCTTCCTGAGGTAAATCTCTTTTTGTGAATTTCCAATTCCTAAATATAATAGCAGCTCTGTTTGTGTATTTCCTGATAATTGTGGAATTCTTTGAACATAGATTTCTAAAAGATAGATTTGTGATAAATCCTGAAATTAGGATAGTTTAGACAGTGTTTCAGTGACAAACATGAAATCTGAGACTTCAACACTATAATATGTTATCTCTTCCCCACACTGTGATCTAGGGCAAGTTGAGCAGCTCTTTTAGGCAGCTCTTCTCCAACTCATGATGAAAGGGTCTAGGCTGCATTCATATTTCAGTTATGCCATCTGGAGTATGTGGCTCCCAGGGTTGCCATGAAAGAGAGGGCTTAGATAATCCTGCAGGGATTTTAGTGGTCACAGTAGAAGGGCAGACATTACTTCCTTCATCTCTCATTAGCCATGATCCATTGTCTTGGCCCTAACCTAACTGCTGCAGAAGCTGCAAAATGTGGTCTTATCAGGATGCCAGGAAGGGGAAAATGAAATAGCATTTGGTGGACACACAGCATTATTTCTGCCACAGTTCCTTCATTGACCTGATTCTTGGCTCATTTGTCATGTTTCAATAGTTTTATATTCTCCTGCTCTTACATGTTCTTCATATTTTGAGTAAAATCATATTTAGTCTGATTCTAGAGTCACTACTTTGGTGGCGCAGATTCACCATGAAGGTGCAGAGTGAGTGGGTTCAAGAGTTTCCTTGTTCTAGTTCTTCCACTCTCTTTCACTGGCTTTCAACTTCCATCCTACGTTTATCCATTTACTTATAAAGGTCACTCCTCTTTCAACAGATAACCTGCGTGAGAAGCATGGGAGTAGCCACAGAATACAGCTTTTCTGTAGCTTCAGTAATTGAAAAAAGATGTTTATTTTAGAACTTAGGATGTTCAGAGTTTGCCCACAAGTTATTAGCGTCTTCAGAACCAAACATCCAATTGGCTGATCAACAGAGTTAAATGCCAGTTTATGTTTGGGTCCACAATTGCTAAACAGATGAGTATTAGCATTTCAGAACATTCTGTTTCCAACAGGAAATTGTATTAGGACTACAGAGAGCAGAGGTGGAGGAAAGGACAACTCATCTTCAGGCATATGGAGATGTAGATTACCTTTTCCTTCTCGGCTGGGTGGGGCTGGAGACACACCACTGCACAATCAACTGTTCCCTTCTCCCTTTTCAGTGTTTTTTGTCCATCATCAAAAATTACATTTCAATATTATTTCAAAACGTTTATAATTAATTAGGTTACATTTCAGTTGATGTAATTCACTCTCAAGGAAATTACAAAATAATATTTTTGAGTGAGGTGATCAGTCTTGCATGTTTGTGCTGATTTTGCTTAGTTTCAATTTGAGAGTTGCATTCTTCATCCTGTTTCCAAGCCCATATAGCAGGTGTTGGTAGAAGTTTGCTCATTCAGCAGATATTGATTAAGGGCCTGCTATGCATTAGGCATTATGCCAGGTGCTAGGGATACTGTGATGAGTGGAAGAATTAGTTTCAAGGGAGGCTAGCTGTGGTCAGACAGAAGGAAAGGATGGAGTAAATGGGGATGTGTGCTATTTATAGGAAGTAGAAGAGTGGACTGGCATGGTGAGGAGGGGCATATGGTGGTGTATTTGTCTCAGTGTTTGCCATAGACCTCCTGAAAAGTAGCTGTTTTTCTTCTTTAAGATTCTAAAATGTCAGAGATACTAGAAATAGGTATGTTCATGAGAAAAAGAGACCCTTAAAAAGAGGGAAATAGGATAATTAAAGTGACTATCCGATTTGAGAATTCATGGTTAGAATGCAGTTCTCTGCCCCTGTAATTACAGGCAAAATTAAAATAACGTGGTTTCCAACTCTTAGACATGCTCCAATGATTGTATAGTTGAAAATCATAAATTACCTGTAGAGAGACACAGTTAGAATGCAGTTAGGGAGACCTCTCTGCCTCCTGGTATTGCAGAAGCTTTCCACAGAAGAATGGTACCATCACCAGCTCTGTCTGTATATCACAGTGCTGGTAGCCAACTTAATTAACTAGCAGTGAAAGAAGTTTCTGCACCCTGTGAGATATTCCCCATGTATACAGAGTTCAGTAATTGTCATTACTTTTGCTATCTGAGGTTTTTTAAAGGGAATGAGTAGACATACCACAATTTAGTTTCAAGAGTGGAATTATCCTTCAATACACATTTGATTTGTGATTTTAATGGGAAGCATGTCTAAAGTTTAAGCATTGACTTCCTTTCTGTGTTGGAAAGGTTGTCCATTAGCAGACACAGGGCACTATGCTGGACATACCCAGGAGGCCCCCAGTTACTCTGTTGACTGGTGCTTTACGCCCCTTTCCAGCCCTCTTCACTGAATCATTTTTAGAATGCATCAGATGCAGCTCTCAAAGTGATGCAAAATCATTGAGTCCTCCCATTCTTCAGCTAAAGAAGTAGTGTCATGGTTTCCTAACAAGAAAACCTACTATGAGGCAAGATTATAGAAAATCAGAATAGCAGAGTAGGGCAGGAGCTGAGGAATCTTCTGCTTTAGCCCTTCATTTTTACATAAGAAGAAATAAAGACCCAAGTTTAGGGCATACAGCTGACTCAGAGTGGGACCTACTCCTCTCCTTCAGTTCCCATTAGGATTAAATGAGTTAATACCATTATAGTCCTTATAATAGTACCTGTGCCATAGTAAGTGGTCAGCAAATGCGAGTTATCACTTGTCATTATTCCTAGTGGTAGAGCCCAAACAGGAACCTAGATGCCCTAATGATGCAGTGCTCTTCAGGAGGCACATATTTTATATTTCCACGTTGTAGAGGGAGAAATATGTTTTAAGAAGTTGAGTTAAAATAGTGACCACCACAGTGCCCATTTATGTGTACCTACTCAGCATACTAGTACTTAGTCTGTACTGAGTAAGTACTAGGCTAAGTACTGCATTTCTTAGCCCAGTACTGCATAGTCTGAGCTAAGTACTGCATATTCATGGTTTCCTTTAATCCTCACAGTGTTCTATGAGATTCACATTCTTGACCATCCCCATTTGACATACAAGTTGGGGAACTTGCCCAGGGTCACACCACTAATATGGGGCTGAACTAGGTTGTTTTTTTTTTTGAGACCTCTACCTCCCAGAGTGCTGGGATTACAGGTGTGAGCCACCATACCCAGCCTTGTTTTATGTATTTTTAATAGTCGAAAAAAATCAAAAGAAGGATAATATTCCATGACACATAAAAATTATGTGAAATTCCAATTTCAGTGTCCATACAGTTTTGTTGGAATACAGCCATGCTCATTTGTTTACATATTGCCCGTGGCTGCTTTTGAAATATAATGGCTGAGCTGAGTAGTGTAGTGGAGACCGCATGGCCCACAAAACCTGAAATATCTACTCCCTGGCCTTTATAGAAAACACTTGCTGACTTTTGCTTTACACTCTTCCTTGGTGATTACATTTTATGACATTCCAGCGGTTTAGGGCATAATTGTGGAGTTTTTATAGGATCTGTCTTCTCGTGTTACTTGCCTTATGGTTTGTTCCATATTAATTAACATATGAATCAGATCCTGAATAGTGTGTATAAAAAGAGTTCACCGTTAGATTGTCTATGTCTTGTCTTTTTTTCCCTATAGATTGGGGAGTAATTTATTCCTGGATACTGTGTGAGACTCTTGATGATAACCTGTTTTTGTTTCTGTACTAACCATGGATTGCAGCTGTTTGTGATTTGCATGCCCCTCACATTCATTTATTGAGCCGATTGTTTTTAAACCTCCAAGTGTCTTAGATGCAGAAATCACTCTATTTTCTTTCCTTTGTAGTGGTTTGTTGTCTTCGGATTATGTGGAGATTCACTACGAAAATGGGAAACCACAGTACTCTAAGGTACGGTTACTGGCGTCGGCAAGTTCTGTAGTGTAAGTGTACCAGTCATAGAGTTGATCAGTGCACACTGCATTGTTTTGATGTCTGTCTTGGTAAAATCACCTGTGCTCTTTTTCAATGATACTATTTTTAGTGAGGAGAAATTTATTAAAATGTACAAATGTTTGAGATAACATTAGGTATTCAGGACAAAAAATGTTTATTGTTTTTATTATACATACAGTACCTTTTGTGATAGTATAAAGAGCTATTCAGTTCCGTATCAGCACCTGAAAGTAGTCAGTAAAGAAGGACGAGGCTCATGGCCATCGAATCTGGATTAGAAGACTGGATGGGCTGTTAGAATGATTCTTTAGTGCAAATGACTTTGCTGCCCAAGAAGGGCAGGGGAAGTGAAATGTAGGTAGTACTTTTTCTCTAACCGTCATAACAATTCTGTGAGGTCAATGTTATTATTCCTGCTGTACTACGGAAGAAATTAAGGCAGAGAGAGGGCAAATAAGCCTGCTTAAGGCCATGGAACATTGAATATGAGGGTACTTGGGTATCTGATTCCTTCATTTGGAGATGAAATTTCTTGTCTTCAGGAAGGATTAATAAACAGCAAGTGAATTTGGATTAAAGCAAGAGAGAGAGAGAGAGAGAGAGAGATGGTTTGTATGTAAGAAACAGTGACCTCCATCAGTCAGGGTGAAGTTCCTCAGAATGGCTACAGAAAGAAACTCTGACTTTTAGGGAGTCAACAAGTGCCATTGAACCTGAGCAGTGTCCCCGGTGTCCCGGATACTGGGGCACAGGAAAGGAAACAAAGTGGGAAAACATCACTAGATTTGTTGTTTGTTTGTTTGTTTGTTTCCTAGATTGTTAACACATGTCAACATAAAAGTAGCACCTTTCCCATGTGTGGACTTGCGCAATATAGGTAACTGGGATTTTCAGTGTGATGGCTTCTCAGCAAATATTTATAGGCGCCCTTCATTATAAATACTGCCCAGGAGGCCCTGGCATGTCTCAGGATTTATAACATTCCAATTTGTAATAGGACGTGTTTTCCAGCCTTTGGTTTTGTGCCACAGATTAAGAACTTTCATGTATCATTAGTTGTCAGTTCTTGCCTTAGGTTGCACTTGGGGGTTGTTGAGTCTCCCTAAAAGTTAACGCTGTGGAAAGTGAGCAGGAAAGCTAAATCAAGCGCGGGAACGAGCTTCCTGGCATTTGTACAAACTGAAGCTTCTGTCAGCTGTGCCAGGGCCCTGAGCACTGCGGATGCTGAATCATGAGCCTGGAGTAGACAAGATTGCAGGGAACTTTATAGACTCAGCAAATGAGCCACCTTTGCAGGACACAGAAACCTGATCCAAACTTTTCACTAAGGCACTAAGTTAGTTTTTTTGTGTGTTTTTTTTTTAAAGAAACAGAATAACTAATTGGCCTCCAGAGGTCATTTGAGGTCCCAAAAGGAGACTTTATAATTAATAAGATATTCCAAATCTGTTATCAATTGTAACTAAAATTAAAACAAAAGGTATTTCAACTCTAGCAAAAGAAATTGTATTCACTGCAGTTTGTTTTTGTGTTCACTGCTTTTCTCTCTTTCATGACCCATTTTCTCCAAATAGCTCATATGCCCAAACTTATGTGCTTCATAGATAATGAATTAAGTCTGTTTTTTATGTGTCTGTATTGATATGGTGCACAGTATTTTATGTCAAGATTTTTAAAATGTAGCAAAATTTTAAATATTTTAGCATGTATTAAGTAATCTTCTAAACCTTTAATTTTTAAAAACTTCATATTATTTCTAATTCATTTGTTATAATTTGTTTAAAAATGCCATGGTGATAGACATTTTGACTGTTTCCAATCTTTCACTATACGAATAACTTCAAGGGAAGGGCCTTCCAGATACATTTTGAATACATCCCTTATAATTGCTTCAGCATTAATTCTGAGAAAGGAATTTTCTGGGTCAAAGAGTTGGTACAATTTTTTAACACTCTTCACATATATTAACAATTTTTCTTTCTGAAAGTTTGTATAAATTCATATTCCCACCACCATTACATATATATATATATATATATATGCATTTGTAAATAAACTTCATGAAGATTGTCTTTTATGCTGTTTCAGAAAATCTTTGTCCAGAGTACCAGAAAAGGAAATTAATATGTAAGAATGACTAGGTTAAACTTACTTTCACATAATGCAGCCTTTTTTCCCCCAAATATCTCAAATTGTTTATTTATTTATTTATTTATTTTTTTGAGATGGAGTTTTGCTCTTATTGCCCAGGCTAGAGTGCAGTGGCGCAATCTTGGCTCGCTGCAACATCCACCTTCTGGTTTCAAGCGATTCTCCTGCCTCAGCCTCCCAAGTTGCTGAGATTACAGGCGCCTGCCACCACGCCTGACTAATTTTTTTGTATTTTTAGCAGAGACAGGGTTTCACCATGTTGGTCAGGCTGGTCTCAAACTGCTGACCTCGTGATTCACCGGCCTCGGCCTCCCAAAGTGCTGGGATTACAGGCGTGAGCCACCATGCCCGGCTCAAAGATCTCAAATTGTTTAGAGAAAAGCACATGCACACATTGTACACACACACGTAGACACACAGTATTATCCACATAACTAAAGAACAGTCTTATTTGGCTGTGAAGTTAAATATGAAGGTGGATATTGACAGTATCCCAGGAATTAGTTGCAACCGCACTTTGAAAAGAGGGTTGCCTAGGTTCTCCCATTTCACCACTACCAAGCCCCTCCCTCATTCTTACTTCTCACTAAGAAAAGATTAATGTCTTGGCTTTTACTTTTATTGCATGCATGTGGGTTAAAAGTGCTTCTTTCCATGTGAAGCAAATATAGGAGCTGGAGAGGTAAAAAAGAAGCGTGTAATATGAATGCTGGGCATCAATCTGTGAATAAGGAAGAACTTTTGTTCTGCGCTTGATGGAGCAATAGCCTTTGTTTAAGTTCCTACAGTGCTTTGCACATAATATATAATACAACTATTTTGTTGATTTTTTTTACAACTTTAAAGGTAATTTATTTACTTTTCTTATTTTATTAACAAATTTATTGGGATATAACTTATATATCATAAAGCATATAATTGTTTTTAGTATATCTACAGACTTGTGCATCCATCAACATAATCTAATTTTAGAATATTTTCATCGTTCCATAAAGAAACCTTACACCACCTGTTAACAGTTGCAGTCTCTCTTTTACCAACTGTAGATAACCACTAATCTATTAATACTTCCTATCTCAATAGATTTGCCTATTCTGGACATAAATGAAATCGTATAATAGGTGGGCCTTTGTGACTAGTTTCCTTTTTTGTCCCTAGCTTTAATGAGGTATGATTGAAAAATAGAAATTGCATATATTTAAGGTATATAACTTAAACTGTATATATAGGAATTGTATGTATTATACAAAACATCATGTTGATATGTTTATACATTGTGAAATGGTCACCACACTCGAGCTAATGAACATACCCATCACCTCACATAGTTATCTCTTTTTTTGTAGTGAGAACATTTAAGATTCACCCTCTTAGCATATTTCAAGTACTATATATTTGTTGACCAACTTTGCTGATGAGCCTATTTAAATAAGTTAATTTTTAGCATTTCAGTTATTATAAAAGAGTAAGCATCAATATAACACTATGAAAGTACTTTTCAAAATTAACATATTTCTGTTAGGTCTTTTTTGGTGAGCTGCTAATACATATTTGTAAGTGCTTACTAATACTTTGATTTCTCTTCTGCTTATGAAAGGAACTACTATCTGACCAGCAGTCATGATGAATAAATAGATGAAGTGCCTCCATCCCAACTTCCCTCTACCTTATTACTATCATTATTAGGTGGGGAAAGCGTCTTTTCCTAAGTCTATTTTCTCACCTTGGCTTCTTCCTATTCCCTTGCTCATTCTTGCTCAGGGAAGGAAGAGCAGTTTGCTGGGAAAGTATGTCTGTGCAGCCAATTCCTCCCTCCCCTGTTTTTTTTTTTTTTTATAGGATCCACCTTCCTACAGGAAGAATACATTCTTTCCACCTTTCTCTTCTCTGAATTGTTCTGTGGCCACCCCCGTGTGTGTGTGGGGGGGGTGTTGAGTTGTCCCACATTGTCTCTGCCTGGATGGGTAAGGCTAGCTAACTCCTGGGTGCAGCATTAGCAGGCCTATTAGATTCTCAACTAATCCTCTCCTCCAGTATAGCTCTATAATAAATGAAGGTGACATTTTTATGTTTCATTTCTATGTCACTCTCTCATTTAGTTTTAAACTTGGGTGGGCACCAATTCATACCCACGAGGATGGCTGTAATAAAAATGATGGACAATAACCAGTGCTGTCGAGACTGTGGAGAGATTGGAACCCTCATACACAGGTTGTGGGAATGTAAAATGTTGTGTGGCTGCTTGGCAGAACAGTTTGGCAGTTCCTCAAAAAGTTCAACAAAGAATTACCGTATCATGCAGCAGTTCTACTCCCAGGCATATACTCAAGTGAATTAAATATATATGTCCACAAAGAAACTTGTACAGAAATGCTCATAGCATTATTCGTAGTAGCCAAAAGGTGGAAACACCCTAAATGTCCTTCAGTTGATGAAGGAATAAAGGAAATGTGGCATATTCACATAGTGGAATTACTATTCAGTCATAAAAGGAATGAAGTACTGATACATACTACACCATAGATAAACCTTGTAAACATTATGCTAAGTAAAACAAGCCATATATGAAGGGGCGCATATGATATGCTTCTGTTCATTTGAAATGTCCAGAATAGGCAAATTCATAGGAACTGAAAGTAGGTTCATGATTGCCAGGGCCTGGTGGAGTGCAGGGGAGGAGAAATGGGGATTGATTGCTAATGAGTACAGGACTTTTCTTCTGAGGTGATGAGACTATTCTGAAACTAGATAGTAGGGATAGTTATACAACTCTGTGAATATGCTAAGAAAAACACTGAATTGCATACTTAAAAAGGTAAACTTTATGATTTCTAAACAACCTTTATGATATCTAAACGATAACAAAAAACCCAGGTGGGGAATAAGAGTTTATTTACCCACCCTCTTCATCAAACAAGAATCCTTTAAGATTGGTCTTGTCACATATGCTCATGAATAAGCCATTCCTGTTCATTCATTAAACAAATATGGTTTTACCGTATAGCATAATGTCCTTCAGGTCCACCCATATTTGGCAAATGCCAGGATCTCCTTTTTTAAGGCTGAATGCTATTCCATTGTATGCACGTGTGTTTGTGTATGTGTGTGTGTGTGTGTGTGTGTTGAAATAAGCCAGACACAGAAAGGAGAATGTTCTGTGACCTCATTTATGTGTAGAATCTAAAAAAGTCAAATATATATTTAAGTTGGTGCAAAAGCAATTGCAGTGTTTGCCATTGAAAGTAATGTCAAAAACCACAAATACTTCTGCACCAACCTAATAGAAACACAACAGTGGTTAGCAGGTGCAGGAGGTGGAGGGGTGGGAGTGAGGTAGTGGGTTGGAGAGATGTAGGTCAGATGGTACAAAGTTGCAGTTATGTAGGCTGTAAGTCTCAAGATGGAATGAATAGCATGAGGCCTATGGTCAGTCATATTGTATGATGGGAATTTGCTAACAGAGTAGATTTTAGATGCTCAAGCCACACGCTTACACAAAAGGTAACTGTGAGGTAGAAATAAGACATGTTAATTTGATTGACTATAGTAATAATTTCACTATGTATATCAAAATATCATGTTGTATATTTTAGATATATACACCTTTTTTTTTTGAGATAGTATCTCACTCTGTTATTCAGGCTAGAGTGCAGTGGCACGATCTTAGCTCACTACAACCTCTGTTTCCTGGGTTCAAGTGATTCTCCTGTCTCATCCTCCCGAGTAGCTGGGATTAGAGGCATGTGCCATGACGCCTGGCTAATTTTCATATTTTTAGTAGAGATGGGGTGTCACCATGTTGGCCAGGCTGGTCTCGAACTCCTGACCTCAAGTGATCCACCCACCTCGGCCTCCCAAAGTGCTGGGATTACAGGCGTGAGCCACTGTGCCCGGCCTGATATATATAACTTTTAAAAAATAAAAAAGCAGAAAAAATGTTGATTTAGCTTGTACCGTGACCTAGTTTAGGTCATAGTTGCTGTTCTAGGTACTAGATATGTATCAGTGAACCAAACAGATAAAAATTCCTGCCCTTGTGGGTCCTGTGTTCTCTTCTCACCTTTATTCTTTTCTTTATCAGTATAACTACATCACCCTTTTAGAATGTTCTTTGTGCTTTCCTTATCAAATCATCATCACAGGTCAGCTCAAGCTCCCTTCTAGGAGTGAAGGCTTTTTGGCAGCAGGAGAACTTGGATTATGGTCAGTGGAGTAGGTCTCTGTGTGCATGGCTCCTGGCTGGGAGGTAGGGTTGATGCAGAGTGGAGGAGATTGGAGGAGTGCGTGTTCTGAAGACCTTGTCTAGTGTGTGAGTCAGGGAGGGTGGGCCCTGCAGAAGTCAATCAGAGTCTGGCCGAGGTGCTCTGTTGGTGCCAGGAGTGTTTTCAGACACACAGGTCTGCCTGTCTTCCATTTTCTGAGTGTTTCCCCACTTCTTTCTGCTTCCTTTCCTTTATTTTTCTCATTCCCTTTTCCTTTAGTAATATTTTAATGAAATTTTCAGACTATTTTTTAAATCTATTTTCCCTTCTTTTTTACTGCCTCTCAACTTGCCATAATTCGGTTTAAAAAATCATGTTTGTGTTGTTTCTAACCAAAGAGTTAGATAACTTAAAGTTTGTATTTCCACTCCTATACTAAAAATGACTCTTTTACTTGTGTATACACTAGAATTTTTTCCCTAGTCTTTGAATGAATAGCCAGTTTTTTAAAAACTTTCTTACCACTGCATAAATAATAAACAATTTAAGCAATAGCAAGGAAAACAAAACTATCCACACTAAATCACTTAAATTAGATCCAGGATTATCAGTTATTTGAATTTTGAGTATAAAGTTGAAATTATTATTAATCATTCAAAATATTGCCCTTCCTGGCAACATTCGGAGTATATTATAGAATATGTAAGGAGCCCGGGGTTAAAATATGCCCCAAGAAATCAAGATAGCAGATGACACTAGCTCCTCACAAAGCTATTTTAAGTTGGAATAGTATAATTTATATGAACTATTAAAAATTTACATAGCATTGGGACAGCCATACTGTTCTAATACTTTATTAAACTACTGCAAGAACATTTTCCCTATTAAATTTAATGAAGGTAAATAATTAAACAAATTATTTAATAATTTAACAAATTATTTAATAATTTATGTGTTGGGGTCTCAAGTTCCCCAATTCTCCAAAATTATTATTTTTATTTCCTTATTCTGCAGTAGTCAAAATCAGGTATACATGTCCCATTATAGATATCTTTTTTCTATTTCTCATTTGTTATCAGCTCACTGATTATTAAAATAGTTTAGCATATCCTAGTAGTTGATAAGCTTGAAAAATTTAAAGATATGTATATAGAATAATCATTTGAGTATAATGTCAGTAGTTTTTATTATTATATTCAGAACCTAGATATCATAATATACACATTTTCTAGTTAAGGGCTGTGTAGTTTCTTTTCAAATGTTTATCCTGACCTGCAGGAATAGATTGAAAATATCAGTGTGTGGTCACTATGAATGTCCAGGTTTTTGGGAGTTTCATAAGCAATAAAGAACTGGCTGATGGAACTTTACCATGCAGATAAAATAGTTAGACACAAAGGTAGGGTAATTTTAAAAACCAAATTGAAACTATTGGTTCTGTTTCCACTGAAATGAGTAGAATCAAACACTTCCTGTTGTTATTACTATTATTATTATCATCATTATTATTTTTTATAGAGGCAGGGTCTTACTACATTGCCCAGACTGGTCTCAAACTCCTCCTGGGCTTAAGCAATCCTTCCTCCTTGGCCTCCCGAAGTGCTAGGATTACAGGCATGAGCCATGATGCCTGTCCAGTTCCTGTTATTAGATTAGTAACACCAGGGAACCGGATTTTTTTTCCCCTACAAGTTGTTATCACTAGAGTCACAAAGTTATTATCGCCAGCCATTTCTGGTTAGGAAGTGTTTTTATAAGATGGACATGGCTTCAATGTGTCAGTATATGAAGAGGAAGCCTGGTAGGTTCCAATGGGATTCTGACCTTGGAAACCTTGTGGAGCAGAGTTATTATTTGAGCATGATCTGGCTTGTGGAGTGTTCAGCTGTGTGCAAGTAGCAGGCTGAGAAAGGTAGGGAGCATACTAGGATTTTTAATTTCCTGTGACTAGCCAATAACTTCCACTTATCAGATGCTCCGTTTTTGTTGAATTTAATTAACTGGCAGTTTTGGATCTGAAAATGCTGATGTCTATAGGGGTGCACAGAGACTTGTGTCATGGGCTGAATTGAGCCCATTTTGGTTCTCCTTTCTGCCATTTGCCACGTCACAGGTCTGTGACCCACTCCTAGGTGGTCAGGGCCAGCCCTCTTTAATTGTCTCAAGTCTTCCTGACTGGAGAAAGAATCATGGACTTGAGAACCTGAAGATGTGGGAATCAGTTTGTCCTTTTGTTATTTTTAGAAGAGCCTTTTGCACTTTGTTTCTGTCCCCATATGGGTATATGGAGACAGCAGTCACTGTGAGGTAATGGTTGGTGAAGATGGCCAGATTCCTGGGTGGTAGGCACCCCTGGAGCTGACTGTCCAAAGTCATGATTGCCAGTGCCCTCTAGAAGTGGGCTGCCTGTACTGGCCCACTACTGTTATGCTTGGCACCCAAGATGGATTGCTCCTTCTCTCTCAGGATTTATTTTATATGATATAACTCAAGATGTTACTTTGCCGTGGTCTGAAGTGTTACCAAATAATATTTGTCCATAATACTTTTTAAAAACTTGGTATAAATTTAGTAATAAAAATCTCAGAAAATCCTCTAATACCACTACTACTGATATTAAATTGGAAGCTACCAAATTGCTTATAATGCTTAATATAACTACACAATGTGGCTATTAAAACTTTCTTATGATGATTGGATATTGCCTGAAGTCTCATGTAAGGTTCAAAAAATGCAGTGATTCAAGGCCGGACACGATGGTGCATGCCTGTAATCCCAGCTACTCAGGAGGCTGAAGCACAATAATTGCTTGCATCTGGGAGGTGGAGGTTGCAGTGAGCTGAGATCATGCCACCGCACTCCAGCCTGGGCGACAGAGTGAGACTGTCTTTAAAAAAGAAAATAAAAGAAAAGCAGCCCTTTACTGTACACACACACATACATACAGTTGATCCTTGAACTGCACGGGTCCACTTATATGTAGACTTTTTTCAAGCAAACAGTATTCGTAGGATGCAAAACCTGTGTGTATGTAGGGCTAGCTTTTCATATATGTGGGTTTCACAGGGCCGACTGTGAGACTTGAGTATGTGCAGATTTGGGAGTATGTAGGGGTTCTGGAACCAATCCCTGACCGTCTAAATATATATTTATCTCTTTTTTCTCCCAATAACCCACCTAAAGAACAGTTAGGGAATAAAAAAGGATATGAACCCACCAAGACAAAGACAGGAGAAGAGAAAACAAGCAGGTGAGACGTAGCTATAAAATTTCAGGAGGTGGAAGGTGGATGAGGGTTGACTCTTACCTTTGAGCTTTTCATGCTCTGCTAAGTTCGTTTGGGGGGAAACCAAGAAGAAACAAGTCAACTTATGTCACTTATCCCAGAAAGGCAGAAATAAAAGCATCTGAAAAAAGAAAAACTGGTTGAAAGTAGATGTAGAGTAGTTAAGTCCCCAATTTACTGCCTGCCCCGTGCAGCCAGATAACCAGATAAGAAGTCGGGGACTTCCCTAGTCTGGTAGGAGCTCATGTATGGAGAAAAATGGAAAGGAGGGAATTCTCAGCTATATTTTATAAATAATAAATATTATTTTTTATTATAAATATTCTTTTTATAAATAATAAAAATTATTGTTATTTATAAAAAATAGCTGCCCAGATCTGAAGTGCATAGTTTTCTTGATTAAAAGGCATCACAGCAGGAGGCTGAGGCAGGAGAATCACTTGGACCTGGAAGGCGGAGGTTGCAGTGAGCCGAGATCACACCATTGCACTCTAGCTTGGGCAACAGGGTGAGACTCCGTCTCCAAAAAAAAAAAAAAAAGTGTCACAGAGTACCCAGCACAACAAAGGAGCAAAAATGCTTTAAAAAAAAAAAATGGAGCAAGAAAGAAAATACAATAATTATTAGTGTCAGAGCTGTGAACAGTATTTGTGTACACATAAACAATATAGATTTAACTAAAACTGGTGATATGCATTAGAATGTATTGGGGATGAGAGAGATTTTCAAGATCCTATATTAGGTAGATAATTTCTAACATGGAATTAGTCAGAACATAAAAATATAAACTTTCAAAAATGTGTAGCCAAACACCAGAAGAAACAGCTTAAAACATTAAAAATGGTTGCCTTGGAGGTGGAGGGGAAAGAGGGACAAAGGAAACTGCTGTGTTTTTGTTTTTTTTTTTTAATTTTTTTATTATACTTTTAGGGTACATGTGCACAACGTGTAAATTTGTTACATATGTATACATGTGCCATGTTGGTGTGCTGCACCAATTAACTCGTCATTTACATTAGGTATATCTCCTAATGCTATCCCACCCCCCTTCCCCCACCCCACGACAGGCCCCGGTGTGTGATGTTCCCCTTCCTGTGTCCAAGTGTTCTCATTGTTCAATTCCCACCTATGAGTGAGAACATGCGGTGTTTGGTTTTCTGTTCTTGCGCTAGTTTGCTGAGAATGATGGTTTCCAGCTGCATCCATGTCTCTACAAAGGACATGAATTCATCCTTTTTTATGGCTGCATAGTATTCCATGGTGTATATGTGCCACGTTTTCTTAATCCAGTCTGTCATTGATGGACATTTTGGTTGGTTTCAAGTCTTTGCTATTGTGAATAGTGCCACAGTAAACATACATGTGCATGTGTCTTTATAGCAACATGATTTATAATCCTTTGGGTATGTACCCAGTAATGAGATGGCTGGGTCAAATGGTATTTCTAGTTCTAGATCCTTGAGGAATCGCCACCCTGTCTTCCACAATGGTTGAACTAGTTTACAGTCCCACCAACAGTGTAAAAGTGTTCCTGTTTCTCCACATCCTCTCCAGCACCTGTTGTTTCCTGTCTTTTTAATGATTGCCATTCTAACTGGTGTGAGATGGTATCTCATTGTGGTTTTGATTTGCATTTCTCTGATGACCAGTGATGATGAACATTTTTTCATGTGTCCGTTGGCTGCATAAATGTCTTCTTTTGAGAGGCGTCTGTTCATATCCTTCGCCTACTTTTTGATGGGGTTGTTTTGATGGGACAAAGGTGAAAAGTTTCAAGATTTGATGGGGTTCCTTTGAGGGACAAAGGAAACTGCTATGTTTTTTTAAAAAAATAAAATTTGTAGTTATTATGTGACTTTGAAAACTACATTCATGTATTGTTTCTAAAATGTTTTAAAAGTTAATTTTTAAAGGTAAGAAAACAAATAAGATATTGTATAGTTTTCCATCAAAAATGATTATAAACAAACTTTTGGAGTCTCTCTTCAGTCAAGTGGAAGTCCTTGTTCCGTAACAACATCGGAGAAGTACCTGTACTCCTATAATACATACTTAAGAAATGTATGTTTTATTAATTACCTTGGTGTCATTGTTTTTTAAAGCCTTTTCTCCTTCATTCAATTTAATATACACATGCTTGTTATAAAAAAGTTGAAAAATTGCCTAGTCTTATTTGCAACTTTAAGAGGAGTTTCTAGGGTTGTTAATACAGTGCACATATATGCCCATCCTTGCATTTCTTTTTGCTTTATGGAAGCACCCAAAGAATTAATCATGATGCATAAAATACAACCAATCAACGAAACCTTCTGCTTTCCAGGGCGGAGAGCACTGTTACTACCATGGAAGCATTAGAGGCGTCAAAGACTCCAAGGTGGCTCTGTCAACCTGCAATGGACTTCAGTAAGTGGGAATGTCATTGGCATTTTATTCATTGACCCTTTCCAGTTTTCCTTTTATGGATATATATATTTTATATTTATATATTATATATATACTAAATATATATATATATATATTTATTTATTTATTTATTTTAGTGACTCTTCTGTGCCAGTGCTGTGTTAGGGACTGCATATGGAGTGGTGCACAAGGAGGGCAATGTCCCTGTCCTCTTGAACACTTAGTGTTTGTAGGAGATTCAGAGATTAATCAAATGATTACATAGGTGAATGTTTAATTACCATTGTGCTAAGAGCTGTAAAGGGGAAGATAGGAGCTTGTGGAGTGGCAAAACCTAGTCCAGGAAGGTTTCCCAGTGGCATATTCTGGAGGCATGTCAGTTAGACCTACAGCTAGACTTGAGAGTCAGTAGCCCTTAGATCTAAGAAACTTAGACCTAACAGTAAGTTGGAGTTTGCCAGGCAAGGGTGGGGTGACAAAGAGAGGAGTTCTCACATTGACCTAGGTGTGGGCTCTAACAAAACCATGTGTTGGCACCTTTTAGACCTGAACACAGTAGCACCTCATATAAAGACTTAGTTTTGGCCATGTGATGACAAAGAATCTTGAAACTTTTTGCCCTTTTATAAAAAACCTTATGTCCCTGAAAATTAAATGTAATTTGTATGACATAGAGTCATACTGCTTGATGGCAATTTAGAATTTGTAAGCATAAAGATACCACTGTTTCTTCTTCAGAAACAGATGGTTTTAGATTATTCTCATATTAAAGAACCTGTTTTCTTACAGATGATATTGAATTTGCATAACTAGAAGTTTGTATGGTTGTACATGGTTCTGGAATAATTACTTTAGAGACTGCCCCTGAGTGAATAGTCCTATCCCAGAGTAGTTTTCCAATCTATTTGTTGAATTTCAAACATCAGTTATATCAGGTGTAATTTGCATGTATTTGATGTATACTTTTATAATTTTTATAGCCTCCATGCTGCCTAATAGAGTGCTGGGGCCACAGTGGGACTCCATGCAGATATGTGAATTAAACTTGTGACAGTGTAAAGGGATTTGTTCAGTTATACTCTTTATTTTGAAGACACAATAATGAAGCTCACTTGCTATTTCTTGCCATTTCCTGTGTTTGTTTGTTCCTTCCTTGTGTGGTTTCTTTTGTGCTAGTGGCATGTTTGAAGATGATACCTTCGTGTATATGATAGAGCCACTGGAGCTGGTTCATGATGAGGTGAGTCTATGCCATCAGTTGCCTGATGGCGTTCTACTCCTCCAGCATCTTTGCCTTTGAGCAGAAAAGAGAAAAGAATGTAGATTTCAAAGTGCCTTTGTACGTGTTACCTTATTTCAAACTTAGAGTAGTACCCTCAGTTTTGAAGTTTAAGTTGCACATGCCAGGCCCAAGTACCAGTAAGGGATAATAAGAGGCATCAAACATAGGTTTTCTGAAGCAAATCCTAGTCCTTCCCAGTCTATGAAAAGAGCGGGGAGAATATTTTGTTTTATACCAGCCAGCCTCCTTGCTTTAAACTAGCTTTCATAGAAGTCATTATACAAAAAAGATACTTGCACACACACACATTTATAACAGCACAATTTGCAATTGCAAAAATATGGAACCAGCCTAAATGCCCATCAGTCAGCAAGTAGATAAAGAAAATGTGAGAGAGGGATACACACACACACACACACACACACACACACACACACACACACACACACCATGGAATACTACTCAGCCATAAAAAGGAATGAAATAATGGCATTCACAGCAACCTAGATGGAATTGGAGAGTATTACTGTAGGGAATTGGAGACTATTACTGTAAGTGAAGTAACTCAGGAGTGGAAAACCAAACATTGTATGTTCTCACTCATATGTGGGAGCTAGGCTGTGAGGACACAAAGGCATAAGAATGATACATTGTACTTTGGGGCGTTGGGGGAAAATGGAGGGTGGCGAGGGATAAAACACATTTGGGTACAGTGTACCCTACTTGGCTGTTGGGTGCATCAAAATCTCAGAAATCACCACTAAAGAACTTATTCATGTAACCCAACACCACCTGTTCCCCAAAAACCTATTGAAATTAGAAAAAAATAGCTTTCATTCTTAACTGTCATCTTTAGAAAATTGTGTGACTATAAGAATGTTCTTAACTTTTATGAACCTGAAAATCTTTAGTGGGGAAATCTGTGAGCTGAACTATGATTACATTATAGAATACTTAGTTTTCTTTACAGATAGGGAGGAAAATAATGTTTAGAGTCATGCATAAACCAGTGATTTAGACAAGAAATCACATGCTCTAATAGTGTTGCTTGCTAATAGAATGCAGTCAAATTTAAAATTTGATGTATATTCAGTAAATATTGTATTGAGGGCTTACTACAAGCTGGGTATTATTTTAGGTTCTGGGGATACTTTGCTGATAAAATAGACAGAGACTGAGCCAAATGGGGCTTACAGTCTATAGGGGCAGATAGGGATACACAGAATGAATAAGTAATTACATGTGGTATGTTAGATAGTGATACATGGTAAGGAGAAAAAGTGAAGCCAGGAAGGTGGAAAGTTAAATTTTTATATATACACGGTTCAGGGAAGGCCACCAAGAGAAGACAAGTGGTGAATGAAGAACTTAGGGAAATTAGAGAGCTGGAAGAACATTCTAGGAGATGAGCAAATACAAAGGCCTTGAGGCAGGAGTGTGCCTAGGGTGTTCGAGGAACTTTGAGGAACCTGACAGGGTTGGAGAGGAGTGACAAGGGGAAGAATAGGAGGAGATTAAGGTACTGAGAGTACGGAAGTCAGATCAGTGAAAAGAACTGAGGTGGTAAAATAATATTTTGTGACTGACAGAGTCAGAATATTGCAATATTTGATGGGGAACAGAAAACATTTTTTATCTTTAGGGATTTCAAATTTAGATAAAATTGGGCCGGGTGCGGTGGCTCACACCTATAATCCTAGCACTTTGGGAGGCCAAGGCGGCAGATCACGAGGTCAGGAGTTCGAGACCAGCCTGGCCAATGTAGTGAAACCCTGTCCCTACTAAAAATACAAAAATTAACTGGGTGTGGTGAGAGGCGCCTGTAATCCCAGCTAATCAGGAGGCTGAGGCAGAAGAATCACTTGAACCTGGGAGGCAGAGGTTGCAGCGAGCCGAGATCGTGCCATTGCACTCCAGCCTGGGCAACAGAGCAAGACTCCATCTCAATAAATAAATAAATAAATAAATAGTGAAACAGCTAATAGTCATGTAGGCTACTGATAATAAAAGCTAAACAGACAAACTTCTATTGTCTTGGTTGTGGCAGTGTTTGTGTGAATATGGGGTAAATTTCAAAGTTGAAACAGAAAAGTTTTAAAGGGTTGGTGTGTGAGTAAACCTCTGTCATTTTTCAACTAGTAACTATAAAAATTATCAGATACTGAAGACAGCCCACTTAGATAAAGACATTTTGATTAAGTAACATGATATTTTTCTCACTCCAGTAAGGAAAGATAATCTGTGTACAGCAAAATTATTCAACTCATTCAGCAAAAACTCTGACTTTGATTTCTGGCTTTAATGATTAATGGCCCTGGTACCCTAAAAAAATCCACAAAGAACAAAACACAGAATCCCACGTAATAACTATTTATGCTTCGAGTTTTTTAAATGTATAAAATGAGATAATTTTTTAATGCATTCATAGTGGGGTGATTTTGTAGATTTGATGAATTAATAAATGTAGGTGACAATGTCTATTAAACTGTCATAAGGATTTATAAATATAAACTGTTGTTATAATGTTTAAAGCATTAGTTTTATGTTGATCATATTTGCTTATGATTATAGTATTCAGGGCCTGATTGTTACATGCAAATCGCCTTCTCTTTGCCTTCCTTCCTACTGCCTACCTTTTGTTTATGTAATGATTTGTCCTCATCCACACTATGGGTAGAAGAAAGGAATAGTGCTTGAAACTTTAAATTAGTCCGTTTTTAAAATTGTGTTGCTGATCCCATTGTTAATTTCATTACTGCCTTTTCACCTTTTACCAGAATTTAGAGCTTACTGTAATTAATTTTAGATATTTTGATGTTTAATTTGTTATTATTGATTTTAGTACGCTTTGCGATAAATCAAGTAATATGCATGGAATATTTCTAATGAGAATTCATGTTATCTCTCAAGTAATAAACGAATAGCAAAACTGTTATAAGTCTTATGTAACCTATTAAGTTTCTTTTTTATAACTTTTTCTGGTTATAAAACTAATATAGGAAATTTGGAAAAGCAAAACAAATACTTAAATAGTAATTATCCATTATCCTGTCCCCCGCAAAGATAACTTCTTGTCATATTTCAGAGTATGTTCTTCCAGTTTTCAATGATATAGTCCCATATATTTTAAAAAACAAATTGGACCATTATTTTATAATACAATTTTAAGACAAGGATATATCTCTCTGAGCCTCAATATCTTTGTTTGTAAAACAGGGATAAACCATGCACTATATGGGATCTTTGTCAGGACTAAATTAAGTAATGCGTACATTAACAGTACCTGGTACATACTATGCACTCAGTAATGGAAGCTAATAGTAATAAGAATAATGGTAATAGACATTCCTAAAAGCATAATTTCTAGGGCAAAAAAATATAAATGTTTTCACGTTTGTTGATAGACCTTGCTGAATTTCTCTCTCAAACTATGCTACCAATTTCCTCTCGCCAGCAAGGTGTGAGAATGCTTTTGGCCTTGCAATGGTAATTAACTATGGATATCGTAATTTTTAAACTTCACCAGTTTTATGGCAAAAGTTGGTGCTTCATTTAAAAAAAATTGCATGTTGAAGGAATATGAAAGCATTCGGCATGTTTTTACATATTTATTGGCTTTTTGTGTTTCTTATGAATTTCCCATTTATAGCTTTGAAGAAAGCTAAGATTTAAGAGTAACCAAATAACACCATGCTTTTATCTAAACTTGGGCAGTTAGATGATACTCTTTTATGTAAAATTAAGATTTCAATAAGACATACTTTACACTTTTGATAGCTAAAAACTGACATATAAATATTCCCATTTTAGAAGGACGTTAGAGAAAGTTCTAACACTGTTTCATAGAGGCTTGTTCACATCTTGCTTTCTAAATTGCCTACAATTGTTGTGTTTCAGAAAAGCACAGGTCGACCACATATTATCCAGAAAACCTTGGCGGGACAGTATTCTAAGCAAATGAAGAATCTCAGTAAGTTTTAATTAAAATAGAGGTTATATTTTATGTAGTAGGAGCTGTTACTTGGTGGAGCTCAGTAGATATGCAGGCTTGTTGGAAGTGGAATTGGTCTGATATCTGGGGTGAATATCGTGGATCAGCACTGGAATGAACGGTGGCTCTCAGATAAAGAGGCATGGAGAGTCATTTCCAATGCAAAGACTAAAACATGAAGGCTGTGAGTAAAGCTGCCTTGGGAACCAGAAAGTGTGGCCAAATTTAGTAGAGTCATTTACAGTGAGGTTCATCCTGAAATTTTCCTGGCAGTTTGCTGCTCTTGAGCCAGCTTGGATTGCCTCCCTCTCAAGCTCTGCTCCAGACACATCTTTAGTGTGCTAATGTTGGCAGGAGCTTCTTTTGGATTGTTGGGGCATGTGATTTTATTTCTGTATATTACTGCTGAAAGTTTTTAATAATTTATGCAAAAGCTAATGCCATATATTATTTTGAATGCTAAAATGAATTAGACATAGTAGAATTCTCTCAAATTTTCAGATATTGTCAAGTGGTTATATGTCAAATATGCATTTTTTAATGAATCTTGAACATTATGTTTTCTTGATGTTTGGGGCAAAATTACATTTGAACCATCTTCATGGTCATGAGAGTGAAATATGATCAGTGTGCTTTTTTTTCACCTTAGTTTGACATATATTATCAGTGCCACTGTTTCTTCATGCAGTGTTTTAAAACATACTCCTATTGAAATAAGCATAAAATTTTGATACTAATTTTTCCATTCCACAGCTATGGAAAGAGGTGACCAGTGGCCCTTTCTATCTGAATTACAGTGGTTGAAAAGAAGGAAGAGAGCAGTGAATGTGAGTGTGGCATTGAGCCTTGGGTGGCGCTGTTTTACTCAGTGAAGTCATGTGCTTATCATCACACAGTATCTAAGTGTACCTAAAACAGTTTAGATTTTGGAGACTGTTGTTTAAAAATGAAAACAATAAACCAAAAAACCCAATGATTTGAGCCTTCTCAGCACACTGCTTTTTATTGATCTCTTTCTGTTAGTGATTCAAACTGATGACAGTAGTCTCTGAACCCTGATGTCATCTAAAGAATGTGTTGTTTTAGCTCTGTTTTCAAGGTGTTTTCTGATGATAATTGCAGTACGTTTTATTTTCTGTTTAAAGTACAGCAGACTTTTCTTTCTATATGGCTTATATAGTGTCATATAAAACATTTCTGTTAATAAAAAATGTAGGGAGAGGAGTTAGGTTTTGAAATGTTGGCTAATCATGCTTATTTATATTACTTTCAGATTAAAAATTCTGTTACACCAAACTTTAAAACTGTATGTGTTTTTCAGAACACAATGAATTTATTTGACTATTAGCAATATAACAGTTTCTAAATAAAAATCATATAACTGTATAATCAACTACTGTTATGTACTTCACATGTATTGATAAACGTATGGGGGCTTTGTAACTGAAATTATGTTTCTGGTCTTTTCATAATAGGCTAGAAAGCTGTAATGATGGGGACTGTTTAGTAATAACATGGTGAATGCTATGTAACTGAGAATTAATTCCACAGCTTATACATATCATGGTAGTTTACTAGATAACTTAATGAGTAATTATAGTAGAAATCACACATTTTAGATAATGTTTTGCTGAGTGTATTTTTTTGTGAAAAAAAAATAGACCACCAGCCGTCAAAAACTTAGTTCCAGGTTAAATTGTCCTCCCTTTCATGAAACTCTTATTATGATAATTATGGATACATTTATTATATATTATATAAGTTATTATAAGAGTTCTTTTAGCTAATTCATAAAGATGTGGTTGGTAATAATAAGTTTTACAATGGCTGCTGTTCTTTCACTACAGTCCACTCCATCAAATATAAAGTGATCAATGACTATGTACATAAAGAAAAAAGAGCCACCATTGTAATTTTCCACCTATGAAAAAGAAAAGTCCAAATGAAGGCTAAAATACTTACTCTTAAAGGATTATCTAGTTAATTTAGAAGACTTTAGAATGTAGTAATTGCCAATATTTGTTCCTTTGAGAAGTTGAGCAGTTAAGAATTAGTGTATTATTTTTAGAATTTCACTCTAGTAAGTTAATATTTCTATTTAACTACATTGATACCTGTATCAACTATACCTGGAAGTAGTTATAACTTATGCTGTTCTTATTAAATGAGTTTTACATAGATTTTCATTGACATTTTAAGTAAGTATGAAAATCTTATCACATGTTAATGTGAAATTGAGATTTATTTATTTTAACAGAATTATGCTATAATTGTGCTCTAGAATATTTTTACATATAAAAACCATATACAAACAACATGGACTGTTTTCTTTTTTTTTTTTTTTTTTGAGACGGAATCTTGCTCTGTCGCCCAGGCTGGAGTGCAGTGGCGCGATCTTGGCTCACTGCAAGCTCCGCCTCCCGGGTTCACGCCATTCTCCTGCCTCAGTCTCCCGAGTAGCTGGGACTACAGGCGCCCGCCACCACGCCCGGCTAATTTTTTGTATTTTTAGTAGAGATGGGGTTTCACCATGGTCTCGATCTCCTGACCTTGTGATCCGCCCACCTCGGCCTCCCAAAGTGCTGGGATTACAGGCGTGAGCCACCGCGCCCGGCCGTACATGGACTGTTTTCTATGTTGATAAGTAAGTACCTTAATAATAATATAATATAGTTATTTTCTAAATACTTAAATATATACCCATATTTTATGATCACTTTTTAAAATTTGCCTGACCAACATTCTTCTAAGGTGTTTATAAAGTAGGCAGCAGAGAGTTGTTCTGAAACTGAGTCTTATCTACAACTTAACAGTGAGCGCTAGAGAGATTTTATGTCAGTTACCATTCTGACCATCTATTTTTATTTTCCATAGCCATCACGTGGTATATTTGAAGAAATGAAATATTTGGAACTTATGATTGTTAATGATCACAAAACGGTAAGAATATAGAGTCAGTGGGTGTTAGACCAGATAGCTTACTTAAGAAAGAATACATTTTACTTTATATTTAATCATTACTTTTTACTTATTAACCCCAAGATATTTAGACATGTTGAATGACTTGATTTATTTCTTGGTGTTTGGAGACTCCGAGTTTTACAGAATTTTCATAACTCTAAACTTTCCTTATGTTTAATAATTGTAATTAATAGATTTAACTATCTGGCATATTTTGTCTTCATTTAAAATTCTTATTCTCTACTTTTCTTCATCTATGTATTTGGTCATTGCTTTCTAATTTTATTCCATGCTTTTGTCCTGCTAGTATGTTATTTTTTCTTATTAGTTAATTATGATTATGGTAGATATAATTGTAGGAGGTAAACATATAAAATAAAGGTGTATCTAAAGTGAGTATCTTTGATGACTTATCGTCTTTAAATATTGGAAAGATGAATAATCTCGTGTTAACTTCTGTGGAAGTAAAATGTGATGGAATATGTCATTTCAGTAACACTTAAAAGATATATGAAAAACATTCATTGTTCCTCATTTTCCCCTCTTGAAGATATAATAGAAACTCTGTTAACTATACTTAACCATTTCCTATATAAAATTACTTGCCTGAAGCCCAGAAGAGTCTTGGTCAGTAGGCTACATACTAGTACACCCAATCCTAGTGGTGTGCTGGTAAATTTTAACACCTAGCTCTCTTGATTTATAATGTTTGCTGATATCTGTGGTGTAAATATTGCCACCATAGCTGATTTCAAGCTATCAAAGTGAGATCACTGATAAGGAGTTAGGAGAGGATGTATCTAGTTGGCTGTTGTGATCTGATGGGAGCTGGCTCCAGCAACCACTGCCACATTCCCCAGACTGTTTAGGCCAGTTGTAATCTCTGTTGTAGTTATGTGATTGAACTTTAAAAGTTGTATACACTAAGGCAAAAAGTACTTGTTTTTATCAAAACAAAGTTGCACTTCTGAAAAGACTATATAGATGAGAATCTTTTAAAAATGCATAGAAATCAGGTATTGGTGACAAACTTATGATAGATTGGAACAAAAATTGAAATTGCTTTGCAAGTATCTTTAAGTCCTTGTTTTACTTTAAGGAAACCAAAATTAGATTAGTACATGATATGATAAGGTTGTGCTTCATGCTAAAATGATGTGAAATTCTAATTAGCAGACCCTACTCAGAGAAGGCCTTGAAATTATAAATTTAAAAAAATAGTGACTTAATTTATATTTAAACTTTTAAGTTCCTACTTTAATGGATGTTTTCCATTAACTATCAGTTTAATTGTGTTGAATATAAAGTTTTTCAATAGAATACCTCTGACTTTTGTATGCACATTTATTTTCTATTCCAGTTGCCTTTAAACATATTGCTTGAGATGTTAGTAAGAAGCAAAGTTTATCAGAACACGTATAATTTAAGAGAGGTCCTTTTTGGTAGAAAGGAAAGCCAGATGCGTAGGCAGTCATTTTAGACAATAAAGGCTAAAATATGAGTTTCTGAAGGACTTTAATTTGCTTGAAACCCCAAGATAGTTTTTTTATCTGAATTATTTTTGTCAATTGGAACATTGAGATTTTTTTCCCAGCTGATTCTCAATCTTGAGCATTGTGGCATGTTGTGAAATTATGGCTTTTGAAGCCTAAACTTTTTTCAACATTCATTATATAAATACTTTTAGAGTAGTGGAAATAATAATTAAGATATATACAATGTCTTTGAATACACAAAGTACATTTTCAAATAGCTGTTAATCTGTAGAATCTGTTCTCAAACCTTTACTTGCAATTCCAAATCTCTTGTTCTACCATAATATATCAGGAAAGTACATGAAGCTATCAATCAAAAGAGCAAATCTCAGTAACTGTGCAAAATAGGAAACAGTTACTATTAACTGTTAATTACAATTAAACAGAGTTTTTTGGTAATTGTTAAAACAACATATTTTTTGAATTTAGTTTTTAACCCTTCTCAATGGTAAACATTTAAATAACCTTATTCTTATGAATAATAAAATAGCACACTTCTTTTTTTTCTTTTTTTTTTTTTTTGAGACGGAGTCTCGCTGTGTCGCCCAGGCTGGAGTGCAGTGGCCAGATCTCAGCTCACTGCAAGCTCCGCCTCCCGGGTTCACGCCATTCTCCTGCCTCAGCCTCCCAAGTAGCTGGGACTACAGGTGCCTGCCACCTCGCCCGGCTAGTTTTTTGTATTTTTTAGTAGAGACAGAGTTTCACCGTGTTAGCCAGGATGGTCTCGATCTCCTGACCTCGTGATCCGCCCGTCTTGGCCTCCCAAAGTGCTGGGATTACAGGCTTGAGCCACTGCGCCCGGCCTCACACTTCTTAAAATACTATTTTATATGTAGAAAATTTCTACACACTATGTCACATGTTCTGTGATAAAGTTCCTTATTTAGGCTATCACATCTTTTAAGGGTAAACTTTGATCATTCATTTTATTATTGTTAGTATTATTATTATTGTTACTATTTTGAGATAGGTTCTCACTCTGTCACCCAGGCTGGAGTGCAGTGGTCCAATCGCAGCTCAGCGCAACCTGCGCCTCCCCAGCTCAAGTGATCCTCCCATTTCAGCCTCCCAAGTAGCTGGGACTATAGGCGTATATGACCATGCCTGGTTATTTTTTGTATTTTTTTTTTTTTTTGTAGAAACTGGGTTTCACCATATTGCTTAGGCTGGTGTTGAACTCCTGGACTCAAGCAATCCCTCTGCTTCAACCTCCGAAAGTGCTGGGATTGCTGGCATGAACCACCATGCCTGGCCTATTATTATTATTAAAATGGGTGAGAAGTAGGCTTGATATGGTCATCTATTTTTGAAACAAGAAAAAAGAATTGTAATTTGTACTGATAAATTTAGAGGGAATAGATGTTTAAAAAGAATAAAAAGGCTGCTTGTGGTGGCTCACACCTATAATTGCAGCACTTTGGGAGTCCAAGGCAGGTAGATCACTTGAGGTAAGGAGTTCGAGACCAGCCTGGCAATAGTGAAACCCCATCTCTACTTGTTATATATATAAAAAATTAGCTGGATGTGGTGGTGTGTACCTGTAATCCCAGCTACTCGGGAGGCTGAGACAGGAGAATTGCTTGAACCTGAGAGGTGGAGGTTGCACTGAGTCAAGATTGCGCCACCGCACTCCAGCCTGGGCGACAGAGTGAGACTCCGTCTCAAGAAAAAGGAAAGCTTTTATTTTTAAGTGGTAATAATGCCTAAAATGGAAATTACCTAAGATTTCTAGTAATTAAAGAAATAGTACTTCTTGGCAGATAGAACTAAATATATTCCTTTTGAAGCTTTAAGACAAAGTTACATTCTAATCCATAATAGTCCCAAATACACATGTCATTTTATAAGAATTTTTTTTTTGAGAGCTGAAAAAAATGTTTTTGAGGTATGCTTTCTATGAGATGAAGGTTGTTTTTAAATTTGATTGCCACTTCTTAGTATATCAGAACTTATTGGATCAAAGTACTTAAATTCATATGTTGAAAGTCAAACCAAACTAAAATAATTAATACATATGTTTCTGAATATTTGGAGATTTGCTGCTGGGCTTTAGGATAATCATTTTACTGAGAGTACTTATCTTACAATCTTTATACTGTATGATCCAGAATAGTTATTTTGATAATTCTCACCTTCGAGTTGAAAATCAAATTCTAATTAATTTTTTTTCAAAAGACAGTTTTCTTAAGGATTGCATGTGTTCAGGAAGGAAAAGCAAATTTTCCAGTTTAAATAAAGATTGTTTTAAACTGATCAGAAAATGTGAAAGTAAGTTTTATCATAAATGGTGATTGCATATTTTTCTTTATATGCAAAATTAGTTCTAATTCACGCAGGAAATAGAAACATTCTGCCTACATTTGCATTGAAGCTTATCCCTTTAATTCAGAGTGATTTAACATTGGCTGTCTGAAAAAAAATGCAGATATCTTATTTTTAATAGGTGTCACATTATCAGTGGCTTTCCATTAGAAAAGAAAAATCCCTCAATTTGGTAAAAAGCATCTTAGTACCTGGCTGGTAGAACCTCATTTGCAAGCCCATTATAGCCTTGATAAGAGTCTGCAAACATGTCTTTGAGCCGCTTAAGTTAAAAATAAATATTAAAAACCTTATTCTAATAGAAAATTAGTTGAGATTTTTAAAGTGCATGAAAAGCAAATGATTTGCTACCGTTTTTTGCTACGTTCTTAACTGTGCATCAATAAATGTAAATATGTGAGGATAATTTAAATATTTTTCAATTTAAACCTCACTTGGTTTTCCTTACTTAAAAACCATTACATTTTGTAAACACCTAACAAATGTTGAGTTCTCATTAATAATCATGATTTGTTAGGAATATACATGAACCGTTTAATAGGAATTGTTAACTGAACCAGCTTACCTCCTCTCTCAACCTAGAGACTAGAAGGATTTAAATTCTAGCTGTGTGATCTTGAGTAAATTATTTGGGGTTAGCAAATAGTTGTTTCAGGAGAAACACTTGCAGTTTCTGCTAAACCCTAGGTGTCCAATTAAATGGCACTTCAAGTTAACAAATCTAGTGGTCATTGTTCTGTCCTTGTCTTACTCTCTCAGCGGTATTGGACACAGTTGATTACCCTCTTTTTTTGAAAATTTTGTTTCATCTCTTGGCTTCTATGACACAGTGGCTCTCTCACCTCACTGGCTATTTCTAACAAATCTTTAAAATCTGACATCTTGAATTATGTGAGTGCCCCAGGGCTTGGTTCAGGGCTGTCTTCTGTTTCTTTACTGTCTACCTAAGTAACAACTTCCAGTCTCAAGTCTTTAAGTGGGATCGTGACTTTAAATTCGTTACTCCCTACTTTTAGCTCTAGCCCTCTAAATTCTGTGCTCGTGTATAGAACTGCCTGTTTGACATCTCTACTTCAGTATCGATTTGAATAGAACTTCTGAATCAGAACTCTTAGTTGCCTAGTCCTAAACTTCTCTTCTCCTAGTCTTTCTTCTTATTGTAAGTGGCACCACAATCCCCCATCTATTTAAGTTCAAGTTCACAACCTAAAAATTATCTTTTAATTCTCTTTCTTCACCTTCCACATCCTATACATCATCCAGTTGTGGGAGCTCTACCCTTATAGTGGTTCTTGAATTCACTAACTTCTCTCTACAGTTGTTTAGCCTCCATTATCTCTTACCTGGACTATTGCAGTAGCTTCCCAACAGGTATCTCTGCTTCCATTCTTGGCACTCTCTAATTTACTTAACAATGGCAGGTAAAATAATTTTTCTAAAAAGAAAATCAGAGGATTGAAAATTACAAATATGAAATAAATTTAAAACATTACACTTTGATAGACTTTTAAAAGACCTCATTTTATTAATTTTTAAAACTTGAAATGTTTTAAAACTTGTCATGTTTTCCATGATCATTATACTATAAAAAGAAATCTCAATAAAATAGCAAATACTCAGAAGCAAAATAAAATTCATTTTAATAGGTGGATAACACCACTGCATTAGAAGGATATATATCAACTAATATTTTTTCTTTCAATCCACAATTCAGTGGAACTAGAACATTTTCATCACCCCAGAGGAACTTAATGTTAATATTTTTGCTTTTACTCTTAAGTGTATCTTGGAAAATTTTCAGCTTGTGGAATTTGCTAGGTAACTTAAAATGCTGAGCTATCTATAGAAACTTCTTTACGCCAAGTTTACAGAATGTGTTAAATGCCTGAATAATTTTAGATTAATAGGATGTTTTATGACCCAGTTGTATGCACACATTTACAGTTTACTTTAAAAGAACACAAATACAGACAATTTGGGTCAGATTATGATGTACAGTAGCAGCAGTAACATGAACAGTAATAGTAATATTATACCAACAGTTATGTATTAATGAATACTATAATACTAATAGCAGAATATTTATTTAGCATTTATTATGGGTAATCGTTTCGTTGTTATAAAAAATAAACATTAGATATGTAAACATTGAGATATGTATATTCTTTGTTTAAAAAACATAGAGAAAGAATGAAATGAAGGGAATCTGACAAAGTTACAGGGTGCGAATGGGCAAATAAAAGAATTTTCTAATGTAGAAATATTTTGAATCTTTATGAAAGATGCATTATTTTCATAATTATAATTGAAGATAAATGTCAAAGACTTGTGCAAACCGGAATCAGTGGTTTTAAGTAGGTTTTTTTTCCCTCAGTGTTGTAGAAATAACAGTAGCCTCATGGACCAGTAGAGGGCATGATCTTCCTATGGTAGACTTCAGTTTTCAAATGTCATCTTAAAGACATACTAAGCAAAGTGTACTACTCCTTGCTTAAATCGTAGCCCTCCAGATGTCATTGTAGAATTACTCTATTAATTTACTTTTCTTTATTTCTTAAATAAACATAAACAATCATAAACTCTCAGCACACTTCATTTTTACTTTTTGTCTTCTCTTTGTGTTGACTTTGAGCAGTCAAAAGCAAATAGCTTCATTTGGAGGAGACATTCCTCTGAAGGGATACACTAAATGCCTGGCAAATGCTGTCCATATCATGGACAGTATCTAAAGTGCTGAACAAAGACATTTTCTTGATCTGTGCGTGGCCTTGAATTTAAAGTGAGAAAAGTGGGTTAAGCCGTTTGTGTGAGCTACAAAATGTTATTTCAATGAAAACAAAAGGATTGAATTTGTAGATGTTAAGACTAAATTAAAAACTTACTTTTTTAGGTATAAAGCTTCTCATATTGATTTCTATAGGCCCTTACTATTATTCAGAACATGATAGGTTTTGTTGTTTTTGTTTTTGTTTTTTTTGAAAAAAATGTTGTAAAGACACGGATCTCACTGTGTTGCTTAGGCTGGTCTCAAACCCCTGGCCTCAAGCAATCCTCCAGCCTCCACCTGCCAAAGTGTTGGGATTACAGTTGTGAGCCATGCTGCCCAGCTAACATCATGTTTTAGATAGTCAAAGTTTTGCCACCTAACAGAGAAATAACACCACCAAATCCAATATACTGCAAACTAAATTATATATTTTTAAATCAATATTTCTACTATTGCTGAGATATTTCTGCTTTTACAGAATTTTGAAATTTATTATTCACTTATGATTTGGCAGTGACTGGTATATATTTCCCCCCTAGTATAAGAAGCATCGCTCTTCTCATGCACATACCAACAACTTTGCAAAGTCCGTGGTCAACCTTGTGGATTCTGTAAGTATCCCAGTTTTCTTGAATTTGTGTGCCAAGATGGAATGGTTTATCTCTGTTTGCTTACTTGTACTTTTGGTATTTCTTGAGCAAATTTAAAAATACAATCCTGAAACTCATCTGGCTAAGGAATTATAGGATGGTCCACTTGACAGAGTAGTGCTCTGAGAGTTTCAGATGACTGAGTTATTCCCGGAATCCCAAAGGTACATTAGTGTTGCTTCTAAGTCATGTCTGTACATTATTGCCCCCAACCTATGGAGGACAAAAACAGTGGAGAAATAGCTACCAAAATCTATTTGCTATTATACTTGGCAAATGAGACTTTTTAAAGAAACAATTGGGTTTTTCTTAAATATATGGTGGTAACAATGGATTGAGGCAGAGTATGTTTGGAGAATATAGGTAATATAAAAAAAAAATTTTTTTAAGAACACAAATATATTTTCTTAGTGTTCCCATTGATGTGATGTTTCACACTTGATTTCTAGATGATGGAAATAAGTGCAGTCCCCACATACAACTAATTTGGAATAATAAAGTATATATCTCCTTACAAAGACTTCTAAGTGTACAAATCTTTAATATTGATATGTTTTCCTCCTTATTTTGTGAATTACGGAAAATGGTTAAGGTTTTCTTCCTTTTTCCTGTCTTAGGTTAGAACTCTATAGATATGAACATTATACATTATGTTCCAATGAATAATTCAGTTGACTAGTCAGAAATTAAATATAGAATACTACTTCATATGTTGTAATATAAAGTGCTATTTTGCTCAGCTAAATATATTTTTATCTGGTATTTTATTGTGTGTTCCCTCTTAAATGGGGGAAAAAACCCACCATTTTTTATAAATTGCCAAATATCTAAATGATATTTATTTACTCCAAAGAGCTGCCTTCTTTTCTGCCTTTTAAGCAGTCCACAAACCTCCAATCATGTAAATACTCATAACACACATATGTTATGTACCTGGTGGGCACAGCTGCACAAAAGTATAACATGAGTGGATGTACATCGAGTATCTCATATAGAGTTAGGATTGTATCTCAGAGCCAATTTACACCCCATTTATTAATTTTCTTTAATTTCAGCTCTTGTCTGTCTTCTCAGAGGAAAACCACAAGTGAATATGGAAAAGAGAATCTTAAACACATCTTTTCCCCTGCAAAAGCTGTTTACTTGGTAGCATCTCTGAATTAGTTGTTTCAAGATGATTGAATAGAATCATGTCATGCAAAGTGTAGTTTTTATTTTGGGTGACCACATAAGGTTCTGAAACTGACCATTGATTTTTAAAAGACATTACATTTAACTTGTTTTTGTTGTAAAGTCATTATATAATAGCTTCAGTTTGATTTAGGCATAATGGTGTTCCCCTTCTTCGGTGTGTTCAAAGATCATCCATCTTTTTTTTTTTTTTTTTTTTTAATACGGAGTCTTGCTCTGTCCCCCAGGCTGGAGTGCAGTGGCACAATCTCGGCTCACTGCAAGCTCTGCCTCCCAGGTTCACACCAATCTCCTGCCTCAGCGTCCGGAGTAGCTGGGACTACAGGCACCCGCCACCACACCTGGCTAATTGTTTTGTATTTTTTAGTAGAGACGGGGTTTCACCGTGTTAGCCAGAATGGTCTCGATCTCCTGACCTTGTGATCCGCCTGTCTCGGCCTCCCAAAGTGCTGGGATTACAGGCGTGAGCCACCAAGCCCGGCCCATTGTTTTCTTAATTAGTTTGAAAATAGGGCAAAATGACAGCATTCATTGAAGTGGCTTAATTGTGTGAATTGTTTAGCTACTGGGCCAAAAGTAGAAACAGAGCAGGAAGGGAACAATTTAAATATTGTGGGTGATGCCACCCTGTGGTGAGGATGAGATGAGTGATAGGGATCTGCTTTTTTTTAGCCTGAGATCATTGAGTCTCTCTCTCAATCTCTCCCAGTGCTATTTTACTTTTCATATAATATGACCTCCAAGGGCATGCCAGCTATATTGTTTGGTGCTTATCTGGAGATTTAGTGATCCATGCCAATCCAGCAGGAATAAATGGTTGCACTGCACTTACTCAGAACTGGTATATCAGGCTCCAACCTGTTACCTGATATGAGATTTGAAAGGGTGATTTTATGAACGATGTTTTAAATTTATGTCCTGGCTTTAGAATCTTTACTGTCTCTCCCTAGGATGGTGAATGTATTGCTCTGGGATCAAAATAACCCTGTAGGAGAGTTGAAACCAAATTGTATGATTGTTCTTTCTTTATTTTTGCTCTTGGAAAAAAGAAAGGAAAAGAAGATTCTGTATATCGGGCTAATGATGACCCCATGTTCTCCTCTCACCTCCCCCTTCCTGTCCTTCCACTGACTCTGACTCACTGATCGTGCATGTTTGACCCAGTGTTTTCCTCCTGCACCTGTCCTGTTGTATACCCTCAGATTTACAAGGAGCAGCTCAACACCAGGGTTGTCCTGGTGGCTGTAGAGACATGGACTGAGAGGGATCAGATTGACATCACCACCAACCCTGTACAGATGCTCCATGAGTTCTCAAAATACCGGCAGCGCATTAGGCAGCATGCTGATGCTGTGCACCTCATCTCGTATGTACTCATTTCAGCCTTTATTGTAGTCTTTGGTCTGACATTTGTCCTTATCCCTTTTTTGGTTCAGTTAAGTTAAATATCAGAAAATAGTGACTTGAACAAGATTGCTGTGGGTTCCTTTGTCTGTTAGATAAGAAGCATGGAGTTAGGATATCCGGTGCTGGGGTGCTGATGGTTCTGTAGTCATAATATCTACCTTTAGAGCCCATAACTTCCATCCTGAAGGTCAGCTCACAGTCTAGGATGCCTGCTGGCCCTCCAGCCTTCATTACTGGCAGCGGGCATGACATGTCGGGAGAAGGACAAAAGGGTACTCCTTCCAGCCGAGCTGACTGCTGTAAAGCAAGTTTCCTGAAAGCTTGCACGTGTCTGTTTCATGAACAAATCATTTGCTAGGTGGTAGTCACATGGGCCACACCTAGCTACAAGAGAGGCTAGCAAATGTAGTCCTTTTAGATGAACCATTCAGTTGAGTTTCTACTACCAAGGAAAAGGGGTTCCATACTTTCTTTTTAATATAATAAGCTATTCTCTTCCTCAATCATGGCAAAGCTATTTTCAGATAGTCCTCTAAGGTTCTGTCCTGGAATGAAACCAACCAAACTACTCCTTCTTTTTCTCCCACTGTTACCCTTTACTTCCTGTTTTTTCAATCTTTAATCAGCAATTTTTAATAATCAGCAATATTAATTCCTTTTAATCACTATTAGATATTCGCTACTAGAAAAAAGTCAAGAGCTGTGTCTGTTTATCTTGGTGTTTTTAATTCCTGTGCTAGTACATGATGCTTAGTAGGTACTTGGTGCTTGCTCAATTGAAATTATTTACCATAACAAATTTAAAGGTAATTATGTCATAAATTTTAAGGTATTTGGAATACAGTTTTTGATTTCTTGGAGGAGGATGTTTTGGGGGTGTTCCGTGTAGGAGGGTAGACATATTTTGGGAGAGTATGAAATGATGGTCCACCACGTTGGTTTTCTCATAGCACTGCTTTTTCTTAAGGCGGGTGACATTTCACTATAAGAGAAGCAGTCTGAGTTACTTTGGAGGTGTCTGTTCTCACACAAGAGGAGTTGGTGTGAATGAGGTAAATTTTACCAATTAAAGTAGAGCTTCGTCTTTGTTCTCTTTTTTCCCTATGGCCCAGTTTACATCCTTTCTTGTGCTTGTTTAGAATGATGACATGGCAAATGTAGCATGAGTGGCTTATGTTATTAATAAATAGAACCCAATGTGGTCCTTTTGGTTCATAGTGATGTATTTTGGTATCATAATGACAATTTTTCCTATATATCAGGCAAATGCAGCTGAAGATTGGCCTAGAGACTTTTAGGCCTCTATAGATGAAGATGTTAAGTTCTTATAAGCTTATTAATCCTTCCTTGACTTTTTTTTGTTATAATGCTCCTCTGTCCATGTTAAATTTAACTCATTAAAATCAAAGGATTTCTGATATCAGTACTGTAGCTTTTTTTCTCCCTATGTATATGTTTTCATTTTCATGTCTTCTACCTACCTATCTGTAGAATGAACTCAAACACCTATTTCCTTAATCTCATTGTTTCGATTTTAATACTTTCAGTTTTATAAAGGAAATTCTTAATTGGTAACAGCACCAAAAAAGCATACCCAACTATATCTAAACTCTTGTCAATACTGGAATATATTATACCAGGTTATCTCAGTAGCCTACAATTAGCCTGGAATAATATTGGAGTATATTATACCAGGTTATCCCAGTAGCCCATTTAGTGGGTACCTCTCTTGACATATTTTAGTAAGTTGAATTTATTCTGAGTTTGGTATAAGTTGAATTGGAGCACAGCCTTTTGTGACTTGTATTTTATGTTTCAATGTGAGAGCTTCAAATTCTGAGAGATATCACATAGTAAGAGGGGCTTTCTGCTTCTTGGGCCCAGTTGTAAAGAGGAGGGGCGAAGTAGCATATGCCATCTTTAGATACTGACAGGCTCTTCTTAGGGAACTGAGAAGATTTGTGGTAACAATTAAGAAATAATAACTAGCTTTGTGCACTCTCTCAAATGTCTCCCACACACTTTCAACTCTGAAAAACAGTATGGTCTTCCAATGGCAGTGGCACAAGTATTATCGCAGAGCCTGGCTCAAAACCTTGGAATCCAATGGGAACCTTCTAGCAGAAAGCCAAGTATGTACATTGACCTTCTTACTCACTTTCATGTGCCATTCTGTCTGTATAATGCATGTCCAGTCAGTAAATAAATATTTTTCATTCCAGTCATTATAGTTTAATTGTAGGATATCTCCTTCCTCTAAAATATTTAGAAAATAAGCAACTTAAGGTAATTTTTAATTTGTTTAGGTTGTAAAAATTTCCCTTTCAAAATGCATAAAATCATACACAGTTTCTCTGGGAATGAGTCAGCTCTTTCTCACACTGCAGAATGCGGGGATGGGAGCAGGGAATACTCTCACGCTCGGGGTTCTAGCAGCTGAGCAGACACACAAGGTGCTAGATTAAGCTCCATCACAAGCTTAATAAGTTCACATTTGGATTGGGAAATAGCTTAGATCTAGAGTCAAAGAGAGCTCATCTTTAAACTCTAATGAAAGTTACCCACCTAGTCCCATCAGAAAAGTTGGAGAAAAAGGCTTTGCAAGGGAAGACGCTGCCCCAGGGCTTTTTAAGCCTGGAAACAGGCGCTAGAGGATAGGATTCTCCTCTAGTGGGCCAGGCAGGTCCAAAAAGGAGAGCAAATAGGGCCACACATCCCACCCGTAAAAAACATAGCTGGTGACTCTTAGGTATGACTTTTTCATTAATCAGATGAGAGGTAGATAGAAAAAGCTAATTTTCTAGTGGGCAAAGGGTCTAGGGCTCACAGTAATTTGAAGGGTCCATGAAAAATGTTAATTTCTTTTAAAATCAGAATAAAATTCAACCCAGATTGTATTTATCTTTATACCAACGCAGTGGTAAAATATAATTTTTAATACATTTTTGTGGCAGCGGACAACGACCTAATGCAATCCTGTGAAAAGAGAGACCAATGTGTTCACTCATATTATTCACTTAACTAGAAATTAGGTGAAAGTCCCTTCATATTTTTTGAAAATATGAGACACTGGGAGTAAAGGTCTCACTTGTCACCCCAACCTCCCCAGAGAAGAAAAGGACAAAATCTACCTTAATATTATTCTGTATTTTATATTCTTTTTTCATTAATGCATAATATTGTGGAAAATTGAAACAAATTATATATACACAGGCTTCTCAATTCCCTTTATGGGTACATTAAGATAGTCATCACAAGTGTCTGGTGGCATTTCACAAACCTGTGCAAACTTCCATTGACTATCTTGCTCAGACTGTTTGCTTTCCCAGGAAACACCTAGTACACATTAAAGGAAGTGTTGAGAGTTTCACCATCTGGCATATTCACCTTAAAACCAGAAAGGTGTATGACCAGGTTTATGCCCTTGTTTAGAAATCTTGGATCTGGAAAGAGGCCAGTGCTAGAGTCAGCTGAGAGGTGTTACTGAGTTGCATGGTGAAATGGGGTGAGAAGTAGAGTTCATTACTAATGCCTGCCATAGTTCCCTCCTTCCTAAAATTCTTTATTTCTTTGTGACTTGTTTGTTTAGGTAGCTATTTCATTGGTTCTAAACTGAGTTTTAAAAATCCATTTGGAAGCCTATCTTTGCATATACCTCTCTCTATATATACGTCGATATATATCACTCTCTCTGTCGAGATATATACATATATATAGAGAGAGTGAGAGATGTATAGAAAGGAGAAATAGGAAAAAATTAATGAAGAGCAGAGCCCATCACAATATCAGTATGTCAGTCTCTGGTATCGAAGTTAAGTTATAAATGTTTTTAAGTGATTATGTACACTTCTGTTTTAGATTGCTCTCTTTTACTAAACCTTTTAGCATAGTGTTCATTCAGGTCTCTTGTTCATCCTCACATAAACTCTTACAAATTGAATTCTCTTCTCTACGAGCATTCTCTGTTAGAAAACTTCAGTGATGATCTGTTGTGTTTGTACAACACAGCTTTATAATTCACAGAGAGCACATAGGTACACCATCTAGTGTGAACCCCGTAACCACTCTGGAAGATAGACAAACAGGTGTTATTCCCATTTTAGAGGCAGAAACACTGAGACCCAGGAAATGCTAAGTTACTTGCCTGTGGGACTCTCTCATATGACAGAACTTGGGCTAGAATTCAGGCTTTCCGATTTGTAGACCAGCGTACTTTTCACTAAACGTTGGAACTAGGAACCGAATTGAGTTGTCAGAGTTACAAAAATAATGAAGAGAGGCACAGTTTTATTTCTTGCCAGCTGTTTTCTTAGGAAGTAACCTATAATTCTGGAAAGGATAAGGAAATATTGATTTAAAAGAAATAAATTTTGTTCTGTAAGACTTCACATTCCTTGTCTATTTGACTGACATGGAATTGGTAATAAAGAATTATTATAGGAGTTATAATACCAATTAAATATGTGACTTTCTTTGTTTCCTTTTTCTTCTGTTGCTTTTATTGTTTTATTGGACCAGAATGTGACTGCACAGAATCCTGGGGCGGCTGCATCATGGAGGAAACAGGGTAAATTTTCATTATGCGTGCATTTGATATATGCCTTTTGTAAAATTGCTGCGTAGAATTAGAAACAAGGTCTCTCGGGTATTGGTCTTTCAGGCTAAGCACAATATAAAATCAATAATTAGTTGTCTGATATTTTTAAACTGAAAGAGCTAATTCACTTTATATTTTAATTTTTTATTTAAGGTTGGTGATAAAAGTAAAATGTATTAACTTGTACTTCTTATTAACCCTTAAAGGAAGCACATGATTAAAGGCTTCTAAGTTTAGTGGAGGCATAAATTTTTTAGTACACTTAGATTCAAAGCTGGTTGTCTACCTGAAGCGGTCAGTGAAATCAATTTAGTCATCAATTTACATTTTAAAGAACTCATAAATATATATGTTTACAGTAATAAAAATTATACTATACTGTTTATAAATCAATAAAACTTTTTAAAAATTAAGACAGACTCACCGTGTCTAAATCAGGTAGTCTTCTAGTGATCGACATTTGAACATTCCCTCACTTTTCTTTTGTGAATACTTTGGGAACTAGAGCAGCTTCCCCAGAGCTGCTGTTGATTCAATGAACCAAGGCCTGGAAATATTGCCCTCTTTCCCAGGGACCCCTGCCTCATGGGAGCCACTGCCCCCAGGCCCCCTAAGCCATAACCTACTCCTAGTAGAGGGGAGAGGTTTACTCACCTGTGTGCCTCTTTTGCTTTCTTTGCCATGCCAGACACCTGCTCAACACACCAACCATTTCTGGTCCTACCTGCATTCCTCTGAGCCCTGGTTGCTCAAGGCCCTGACCTACTTGGACAGAGTCCCATTGTTTTCTTCTACCAGCCCTCCTAGGAGTCCAACTCCTGGGGAGGAGTGTGGGCATGAAGGTTTGCACAGTAGGCCATTATCCCTGCTACTTTAGAATGCATTTCTAGAAATAGAGTTTAAACGTGAAACCCTTAGCTTCCACGGTTCCCTTACTATTACTCCATAGCTTAGTAATTTGTGGCTTAACCAGGCTTTTCTGAGGACTGCTATAGGAAGGTAACACTTATAATATTGGCTCTATAGGGAGATGTCTTCTGTCTTCTAAATTAATCTCTGGGTTTTTTTATAGTGTCTCTTCATAATATATATGAAATATATAAAATATTTTAAATGAGATATAAGAAAATGTTTTAAAGTAAATACATATTTTCCCAAGAATATATTTCTATATAGTTTTTCTAAGAGGTTCCTATCAAAAGTGGCAGGTTTTACCTACTTCTGTAAACTACCTTCATACATCAGAATGCATAAAATTATTGAATTGCTTCCTAGAATAAGTGGTCTGTCACTCGCAAGTTCAAGCACTGTTACAATCACACACTGTATTCCTGAGGAATAGGTGTGTGTGTGTGTGTGCGTGATTCAGTTTAACCGTAACCATGTGTATAATATTCCCCTGTGTTCTTACATAGAGGTATTATATTTGATTAAGTAATTCTCAGAGAAGCTCATTTTCTATTCCTGATTAATAATGAATATCACCAAATAGATTTGAAATTGAGAACAAAGAGCTATTATTCATGAGAGCATACCCTAATTCTATTGTCACTGTGCATATACATACTAAAAACATATGTACATATACATGTATGATCTAATACAGCTCTTTAGGGTTTCCTTGTTTACCTAAATTGCATCGTTGGCCTGCATGATACAGTCTTTAATAAACTGGCCCTCACAACTCTCTCCTCCAATGTAAAATCTAGTAAGTTCATGAGCTCCTTTTATTCAGAACAGAGGCAAAAAAAAAAAAAAAAAAAAAAATGCTTGACTTTAATGCGATATAGCAAAGAAAAATGAACAAACTTTAAAATACAGCCTATTTGAAGAAGTTTTGTAATGAGCTTTTTAAAAACCATTTCAAGCCTGGTCACAAAAGGGCTTGACTGCTGAGGAGGTTGTAACATAGCCCTCAAATCTTTGATTTTCTTTGAATTTCCATCTCTGCAAACTCCACCACATATACTTAAGTGGCAATTTGAACATAAATGCCTTGTCAAAATTTGTGTAGATTCATTTGGATCCAAAGTGAACATTTTGTTCCAATTTAGGGGTTTTAATTTTCTTCTCTGATGATTGCTTTTGGTAAATTATTTACATAGCGGATTCTTTGTCTCCTCAGGGTGTCCCATTCTCGAAAATTTTCAAAGTGCAGCGTTTTGGAGTATAGAGACTTTTTACAGAGAGGGGGTGGAGCCTGCCTTTTCAACAGGCCAACAAAGGTTAGTAACTTAGAAAGTTTACTAAGAAAGTATATTATTTCTCCAGTGTTTTATAATGGAACAGTGCTGGATATCAGATGCCTGTCTTGGAAAGCAGGTTTCTTGTCAGTCAGATTAATGTTTAGTTATAAAAGTCCTTATCATGTTAAAGATTGAGTCCTGTTTAAGTTAATGACAAAACCATGGATTCAGTGTTCTTGGTCTCTGGTTTTTCAGTGCTAGCTAGAACTCAAAAATCCTCCCTTCCAAAAAGCAAACAATCCTTCAATTAAAATATCTTTGAGATTTTCTTGTTAAGGTTTTCACCCTGCTGCTAAGAGATGGTGGGTTAAATTAAGATAAAATATTATTTTAATCAATTTCTCTGATAAAAATTCCATTTCTCCTTGACATTCTTTCTAGGGACAAGTATTAGTCCATTTTCACACTGCTATAAAGATACTACCTCAGACTGAGTAATTTACAGACAAAAGAATTTTAATTGACTCACAGTTCTACATGGCTAGGGAGGCCTCGGGAAACCTACAATCATGGTAGAAGGTAAAGGGGAAGCAGTCACCTTCTTCACAAGGTGGCAGGAGAGAGAGAAAGAGCTTGAGGAAGTGCCATACTTTAAAACCATCAGCTCTAGTGAGACTCACTCACTATCATGAGAACTGTATGGGGGAAACCACCTCCATGATTCAGTCACCTCCTGTCAGGTAGATTCCTCCCTCAACAGTGGAGATTAGAACTCAAGGTGGGATTTGAGTGGGGACCCAGAGCCAAACCATGTCAGGGCCTAACTAATTTCTTGACTTTTTTGAGTGGTTTGTCCTCCTGGGACATTAGTTCCTTGTAAATATCAGCCAGACAAAAAATCACCCAAGGTATTTATGGTTACCATAAATACACGTATGTGTTTATAATGCATTGTCTCTTTACCTGGGGAGGGCCACATTGTCAGTTGGCATTTCATCAAACTTTGTCTATATAGTGTCACACTCCTTTATTCACGTATTCTTAATTCAGAAAATGGAAAATTTTCAGAAGTGTTTTTTATGTTTGTGGAAAACACATTTGACAGTAAAACTTGTTCTAAACTGAAAAATATTTATACCTCATAAGGTAAATATTCATAAGTCTTGCTGCAGAAATATTAACGGATTATAGTATATGTCCCAAGCCCCTCAGGACTATTACATAGAATATGGTAAATGCATCATACTTCTCTAAACTTCAGCAAAGCTGGAAGTCTCAAACTCACTGGCTTCAAAGCTTTTGCATAAATCGGGGCTGTAGACCTGCAGTAGCATGTTTGGAAACGAAGCCGCTCAGCAGGCAAAAGATAGGATCAATGCTAATTAGCAGATGGTATAGAAATTCTAACATGGCAAATTTCGTGTTTCTTTTTAAGATACTACTTCATGAGTCAAATATAGCTCATTGCTATGCAAAATGTTTAATACTGTGCAAATTGAGAGAGCAGTGAAATAATGTTAACCTTTTTTTTAAAATCAGTAACTAATGTGGTAACTGACAGGATAATTTATTCCTAAACCCATAATTCAGCAACACTACGTAGTCAGGAGATGGTAGCTTGATGCCCGACATGTGTGTAAAATCTCAGTACGGCTGTGGAAAAAGAAACAGGACTTTTAAAGTGACCTTACATCGTTAAAGTCAGTTGCCTGGCTTTCATAACATTGATCTCAATGCAACGGAAATCCAAAAGCTTCAAAGTGTTCAAAATGGATGAAATAAGTAATAATGAACTAATGTGAGCTGCTGGCATTTTTGAATTGCACGGTACATGGCTAATTTTATCCACCTTGCAGCTTGCCAGCTAATTATAAGCATCATGCCTGAGGAAACAACTCTCACTTGTTTGGAAAGGTTAAGATTTCTAGCATATGCGTAAGGATCTGTCAGTGGATTTCTGAAATTGTCTGTGAGTTAGGAGAAAATTATTCCAATAAGTTGGAAATGAAATAAAAATAACTATAAATTGTCGTTTTAAAAGTTAGTAAATACGGAATTATGTCTTTTTAAACTACCTAGTACAATGGTTAATAAACAACTGTGGATTCCGGTGGAATAGTTTATATGTATGTATCAAAGAAGTGACTTTTTCCCCCAAGCATTTTGAATGTATGTATATGCATGTGTTGTGTGTGTATTATTTTTACACTATATCTGTGCATATTTTCTGTGCTTTGGGAATCTTCCCCACTGCCATGTTTTCCACATGGTTAGATAGTGACCCATCTCAGGATGGAGGCAGCGTCCTAAGAAGGAAAGAACGGGAGCCTGGTATAAAGTGCAGGCCATGTTCTAGTCAGTCCTTCCCTTTTCCAATGTCTCCTGCCTCCTGATCAAAATAACACAGAGATATGCAATGCTCATTTTACTCATAGGACATTTCCTCGAGGGGAGTCCCACCCAAGTAGCCTGGAAACCTTTGCTTTTCATAATAGTTTTGCCTTCCTGGAAGTGGAAGGAGGATCAGTTCTTTCTCAGGTGAATTTAGTGGAAGGCAACCCTTCCTTGAGGTGTGTTCAGCTGCTGCGGATGGAGTCAGTTTCTGCCTGTCATATTCAGGGCTCAGACCATTTGGGTTGTAATGTGCTGCTCCAGCCTTCCTTTAAGGTGTGATGATTATGCCCAGAGAAATCCTGTCCCCCTCCCCACCGCCCCTGGAATGGGAAGTAGGCATGCTTCTCATAAACAGTCAACTACCTTTACGGTTGCTCTATAATATAGTTTATCTGGCAAGCAAGGTCATGGCACCAGTAGACTAGATTATTCTAGAAATTGTACTCTTCTATTGCCCTAGGAATGACTGAGAGATTTCTATGTATCCATACATGTGTCTTATGCTTTCAGACACTTGGGATTTCTTTCCAGTGGAATGATGGGCTTGGATTTCTAGCAACATTTTTTCCCCTATGTTTACTTGCGTTTACTTGATTGTACATACCACGTTTGGCTATGACTGAAGCATATTTATCTTTTTGACAGTTTTTATGGCTTCTCAGCTGTCTTGAGACAAGTCAGCAAATTAGATATCCGTGATTCTTATTAGCAATGCATTTTAGCTCCATTAGCAAATATGAAAAGTGATCTATTCCTCTTGACAGCTTATCTCCATAAAAAGTAACTCTAATGCTAGAGGTCATCTCTGGAGCCCACAGCCAGAGAATCCCCCAAGAGATATCGCCCCATTTCAGATATATTTTTTAAGTGCTATTAATAAATGAACAGTATTTCCCATAGTCATCATTTATAAAATGCCATAACAACAGATCATAGAAGAATATCACATGATAGCTGATTATACGGCCCTTGTATGTGACCTGGTTGATGTGCTGATTTTCTGTGATAAATTGAAAAATTTTTCCCTTCTCTCCCTAATCTCTTTAGCTATTTGAGCCCACGGAATGTGGAAATGGATATGTGGAAGCTGGGGAGGAGTGTGATTGTGGTTTTCATGTGGTAGGTATAAGAAACCTTCTGTACTTACAGCACAGATCTTGCTTGGTGCAAACAGATATAGCATTCGTGAGAGGCCAGCTCATTGATTGTGGTCTTGCTGCCTTTCTTTCTCATCTCTCTGATTAGTGCTTAATTCAGCTCAGGCATGTTAGAATTAGTCATGTCCTTATGGCCTTGTCTGAGCAAACCTAATGGATTCTTCTGATTGAATTCCCTACCTCTTAAAAATTTATAGCTCATATTCATCTAAGTTTTACCAAATCATAAAACATTCTTTCTGTGTTGTGTATTATTTTTATCTTTATAAAATAGATTGGGCATTAGAATGTAGTGGAGCTAACTGGAGGAGAATTGCCTGCTAAAAAATAAGCTTTCTCTTTGGTATTGAAATCCTTTCATAGAAAATCTCACTTTGCTAAGAAGTATTGCAGGAAGGAATCTATCCTTGTTTAAAGTAATTAATTATTTCCCAGAGTATTTGCTTACTATTGTATAAATGTACTCATTTGGAATATGCATGCCACGTGTGGAGAGAAAATGACTGACCAGCTGGTAAGGCTCTTCGCTTACTCACGTGAAGTGTTTTCTCTAGGAATGCTATGGGTTGTGCTGTAAGAAATGTTCCCTCTCCAACGGGGCTCACTGCAGCGACGGGCCCTGCTGTAACAACACCTCATGTCTTGTGAGTGTTCTGACAGTTTCATCTTTCTTTTAACTGACAGATTAGCCAGATATCTCAGTGTGTACACTGAGCATTTGTATAGCTTGTCACAAATTTCTTGGGTACAGTGTACATATTAGCCTGGCAGTTTTATAGAATCGATAAATCTCAAATTCTGTGAGCCGCAACATTTATCTCTACTATTATTCACTACCAACCGTCTTATCCTGCAATGCCTCATTAAGAAAATATACCTAAACTGCTTCCAAAAGAGTTGCCCTACTAACACAGATGAAATCCATATTAAATTGTTAAATAGAGGAGGGACAATTTCTGTGGTCTTTTTAATAATATGACCTACTTATAACATTTTTCTTCAAAACGTACCCTAATTTATTTTAGACCTGAACATAAAAGCTAGTGCTCATATTTTCCCATTGGGTTTAAAATCCCCTGTAAAGGCAAGAAAGTGAGATAGGAAAGTAACATCTGAATGCATACTCATATGTGTATATACACAGTTTTTGTGTGTGTGGACATACACAGTCTTCCATCCACAGAGACCACCAGTTATTTTTGAAAAGTCATTGTCATCTTCCCTTTTCTCATATATATAATCTCTAATATTCCTTATAACCATAGAATTACATAATTTTATGATTTTTTTCAATATTAGAGGGTATTATGCTTTATGGTATTTAGAAGATCCTAGCTTAGTTTCTCCTTGCTTCGTGTCCCCAACTAGATTATAAATTGCTTGAGAGTAATGGGCTCTTTCCTTCACCTTTTACCCACACCCTCCTCAAATAAAATGCTTTGTATACAATAGGCATTCCCTGGTATTACTAAAGGTAATTCATATGAATTTATTAAAATTTGATTGTCGGCCGGGCGCGGTGGCTCAAGCCTGTAATCCCAGCACTTTGGGAGGCCGAGACGGGCGGATCACGAGGTCAGGAGATCGAGACCATCCTGGCTAACACCGTGAAACCCCGTCTCTACTAAAAATACAAAAAACTAGCCGGGCCAGGTGGCGGGCGCCTGTGGTCCCAGCTACTCCGGAGGCTGAGGCAGGAGAATGGCGTAAACCCGGGAGGCGGAGCTTGCAGTGAGCTGAGATCCGGCCACTGCACTCCAGCCCGGGCTACAGAGCAAGACTCCGTCTCAAAAAAAAAAAAAAAAAAAAATTTGATTGTCTATGTGTAGCAAAGGCAAGTTTAATATCTATGCTAATAGGCAATTCAATGAAGGTTGGGTATATATGTGAATTTTTCAGAGCGATCTTAAATGTTTATCTTGTAGTGTTTTGCTATTTTGTCTTAAGCCAAACCAGAATTTCTTCTTTAGGTGATTTCCATCACATTGTTTTCTGAAAATAGTACTCTGAGACAGTGGATTTTGAAATCTGAACATTTAAAGCTTTGGTTGATGATTCATCTTTAGTATAGACGGTAGCATCTGGGCCTTGTTTCTATTCTGCAGTAGGATATTATGTCTTGCTAATTCTTAAAAAGAGTTTGGTGTTAGTTATGTGAGAGTATAGGCATTGTTGGTGAGTCTAAGAATGTTATAATAACTCTCTGAAATATTACATAATCCTAACTCTTAATATTGAATTTTGATTTGCAGTTTCAGCCACGAGGGTATGAATGCCGGGATGCTGTGAACGAGTGTGATATTACTGAATATTGTACTGGAGACTCTGGCCAGGTATGGCGCACTGAATTTTCGGTAATACATTTTACTTGTAAGTGCAGGTTGAGTATTCCTTATCCACAATGTTTGGGGCCAGAAGTGTTTCAGATTTAAAATTTTTGGATTTTGGAATATTTGCATATTCATAATGAGGTATCTTGGGGATAGGACTCAAATCTAAAGAAGAAAGTCTTTGATGTTTCATATACACTTTATACACATTGCCTGAAGGTAATTTTATGTAATATTTTTAAGTAATTTTGTGCATTAAACAAAGTTTGTGTACATTGAATCCTCAGAAAGCAAAGATACCACTATCTCAGCCACCCATGTGGACAATCATTGGTTGTTCAGCATCACCATGATTCCTGAATCTAAGTGCTACCAATACACAATTATTCTCCTGTACTTATTCACACCTAATTACTTAACAGTAAAAAAAAATTGGACATACCATTAAGACATTGAAAAAATAATGTGTTCTGGGTAATCAAACAGCACAGTAGCATCACCCAAATAACTGTATCAGCTGTTGAAAAACAGCAACAATGAAAATGGCAGGCTTTCAGTCACCACTTAGGATGCTGTGTTTTAAACCTTTGAAAAAGTTACTGTATGCTGTATTTTACTTTTTTTTTTTTTTTTTTTTTTTTTTTTTTTAAGAAACATCAGAAGCAGTGGAGGGACCAGGAAGTGGGTCCTCTAGGGATAAGGGGGCATTCTGCTGGATGGATTTTTAAAATGGTTCCTCCAGAGTCATCTGCCTCATTAACAGAGTTTTTGCTTAGAAGTCTCTCTTTGATTTTATTAGATTGGTACAAAAGTAATTGCGGTTTTTGCCATTGCTTTTGATGGCAAAAACCATAATTACTTTTGCACCAACCTAATATAAACTGGCATGATTTCTTGTTCTGTTATGAATGCACACTGGCTCTAATTCTTCACGAAGCCCATCACACACTTTCACCATACATCCATAGGCACTTCTGCAGTGTTAATGATGTCATCTTCATCATGTCAACACTCAAAACGTTTCAGATTTTGGAGCATTTCTGATCTTGGATTTTTGTTTTAGGAAGCTCACTCAACCTGACTCAACCTGTACATATTTTAAAGCTTTCAGTATAGATTGCACATGTGAATATTCTTTGTTTCCTTTGTTTTATGTTTGATTTTGCTTGGTTTGTGGTTATTTCTAGCTCTTTACCATACCTTCATTTTAGGAAAGTTTGGTGTGGTTCTCTTTTTTTGTGTGTGCGGGGTAGGGGCCTAAATCTTTTTTTCTTCCTAATTTCTCCTTCATAACTAGTTCTCTTTATATGATTTGTATCCAACTAATTGATTTTTCTTTTCTGGTCCTTACATCTTAAACAGTACGTTCACACTGATGAAGCACTAATGTGCTGTTTTGAAACATTTTAAAGCCACGAAACCAGCTATTAGACAAAATTTGGATGGATGCCCAATGTAGAAAATAAGGAACAAGCAGCACTACTCTGGCTGAAGTGGGATTGGGAGCAGAAGTCCACCTTTCTTAATTCTCCGTTGCCACGTCTGTTGCACACATGTAGCCCTGGCTTCATGGCCTGTGTGGTTTGGCATGATCTTCTTCCCATTAAAATTATTGCCACATAATTAATATTGCCCTCTAAAATTCCTTCTTTGTATAATGTTTATGTTTTTAATTTACCTATTATTTTATGTGTTTAATTTATACACATTATGTCTTTATTTGTCATTCAAGTGAATATTTGTTGAGGGCCTACTGTGTGATAAGCACTGCTCTAAATACTGGGACATGGCCTTACTTTCATGGAACCTACATTCTGCTGGGTATAGAAAGGCAAGTAAATAAACAAAAATGTCAGATGGTGATAAGTACAAAGCATAAAATAAGGTGAAGTGGAAAGAGTATAGGGTAGGATGTGATAGATAGGGTGATCAAATATTTCTTCCTGGAGGAGATGGCATGGAAGCAGAGACACAAATAAGAAGGAGCTCATCAGTAAATAATGAGTACAGAAGCTTAGCTTCTCCATGAAATGGAATGAAAGCAAGGATAGCTGGAGAACAGTGGAAACATTTCAAAAAGGAAGTCAAGAATCAGGGCAGGTAGGGACATGTAGGCCATGGAAAGAATTAAAATTTCATTTTAATTCTGACATTATTTTAAAAGCATTTCCCCATGCTATTATACAGTTTTTATAGGTAATTCTTTTCACGATTGTATGAGAGTCTGTCGTGTGGATTTATCAGTTGATTTATACCCAATGTGGGTATCTAGATTTTGGCAGTTTATTATTAGTAGTATAGAAGTGAACATTTTTGTGCATTTTTACGAGAGTGTTTCTTGTTCAGGGTTAGCTCCTCAGGACAAGTTCCTAAAAGTGGGAGTTACCTGTTGCTAGGCATTGTGCTTTCCAAGAGGCTCCCAATAGAGTACACTTGGCAGTCAAAATATCACTTTTATTATTGAAAATGGCCAAGTTGAAGGCCGTAGCTTAATGTGAGGGCTAAAAAGTTATCTTTAAGATCCCGGTTCAGGCTGTAGCAACAGGTTACTGACAAAATTGGGTCCAGAAGGACAATGTATGGCACGGGGCAGCAATGGACAATGCATAGTTTATGTGGGTAGGCTTGCTTCTAAAAGAATGGCAGAACTGAGGCAGAATGCCTAGTTCTTCTTCCCAAGCTTATGATTGGTCAATCACTCCACCTCCCAATGATGGAAGTGAGTAAAGAGGAGGGGAGCTGGGGTTACACTAAGTTCCTTAATCAGAAGGAAAAATGAGGAGAGGGAAAGAAGGGTTCTAATTAACATTTTTGTAAAGGTGTTGATATATATTATTTGAAGCTCAATTCAAATGGATGCTGTTAAATAGATTGTACCGTGAAATATGTTCAGGCCATGTTTTCATTATTTTTATGCATATCTGTTTCTTACGTTTCATTAAATAGGTTTTTTTGCAATTTTCTGTAATACAAAGTATGAGAATTGTAGGTTCTGTGTTTAATGACAAGTGTATTGACAATCCTGATACACTGTTTCACTGAGTTATATTTTTAGCTTTGTAGAATACTACTATTTTTATATTTACCATATATGGTTTTAGTTCTGTGTAGTGAGCCCTTTTTTTTGGCCGGGCGCGGTGGCTCAAACCTGTAATCCCAGCACTTTGGGAGGCCGAGACGGCGGATCACGAGGTCAGGAGATCGAGACCATCCTGGCTAACACGGTGAAACCCCGTCTCTACTAAAAACTACAAAAAACTAGCCGGGCGTGGTAACGGGCGCCTGTGGTCCCAGCTACTCGGGAGGCTGAGGCAGGAGAATGGCGGGAACCCGGGAGGCGGAGCTTGCAGTGAGCCGAGATCGCGCCACTGCACCCCAGCCTGGGCGACAGAGCGAGACTCCGTCTCAAAAAAAAAAAAAAAGTAGTATAGTTTTTTCATTTCAATTTTTAACTCTTTAAGTGCCATAGAATTTACTAGAAATAAGACTTTTATGATGAGAACTCTTTGTTTAACCTAATATTCTATTGTCTAAGTAAAACATTTTTTTCTTTTTATAGCATGTGTCTAAGCTGAAAATTACACTGTTAAATTAATTTCACAGTAGCACATTAAAATAGAATATTTTTGCTAATATTTTTCTAGCATGATCAGGATGAACCTAAAATAGAGGTAGAGGGACTTAAAACCCCCCAAAAATCTTCCTTTTCTCCTTAAGAAATAATGAGCCTTGATTTTAATTAATACCACTAATAATTAAGAAAATGGAATCTCTGCAACTCTGAGAATCAGTATTTACAGGCAACATTATGACTTTATCTCTTTTACCTCATAATGTATTTATCTTAATTTTTATATTAGCATTTTTATATTGCCTCAGAGCTACTTATTAAACTTACAATTTATAATAGAATAAACAATACTTAAGAGAAATCCTTGACAAACAATACTGGTAGATGTAATACAGATATTTGAAAGATAGGAGAAATATTTTTTGTTAGTGCTATGAAATATGTCATCTGGGTGGGTAGTATAACATAATTTAAAGTAAACACTTCTAAATGCTATTGCACTATTGAAGCCTGTCTGCCTCGAGTGAACCATCCTGTATAGCATAATGTACAAGGAAGGTTCTAGAATGACATTTAGAGACTGAATCCAATGCTCTGCTCATAAGCAGAATAAAGTGCACAGATTTATGGTTCTCCTGTTTTAAATGTGCGCAGAGAACATAGAACGTTCCCTAATTTCTCTGGTTAAACATTCCTGTGATAAGCAACTGTCTTTTATTAGCCTAAACTAAAACCAAATAGATTAGAAATCTGACATGTGGCTGTGCCAATTTAGAATAAGGGCATTTTTTTTCATTAGTGAAGAATTGTACAAGGTTTTTTCTAACTGAAACATCACAAAAGTAAAATCTGACAAATTAATTTTAGATCCTGATGTGCTTATTCTAATAGCAATATTGCTTTTGCATTACTGTTGACTGAGGTTGTGTTAGTTTTATTCATTTTTTAACATTACAATTTATTTATTTTTCTGTAAGTTATTGGGGTGCAGGTGGTATTTGGTTACATGAGTAAGTTCTTTCATAGTGATTTGTGAGATTTTGGTGCATTCATCACCTGAGCAGTATACACTGCACCATATTTGTAGTCTTTTATCCCTTGCCCCTCTCCCCGCTTCCCCCTAAGTCCCCAAAGTCTGTTGTATCATTATTATGTCTTTGCGTTATTACTTAGCTCCCACATATCTGTGAGAACATATGATGCTTGGTTTTCCATTCCTGAATGATACCTCTTAGAATTAATAGTCTCCATTCCCAGCCAGGTCACTGCAAATGCTGTGAATCCATTCCTTTTTATGACTATGTAGTATTCCATCATATATATATATATGTGTATATACACACACACACGCTACAGTTTCTTTATCCACTCGTTGATTGATGGGCGTTTGGGTTAGTTGATGGTCATTTGAGTTGGTTCCATGGTTTTGCAGTTGCGAATTGTGCTGCTATAAACACGCGTGCACAAGTATCTTTTTTGAATAACAAAGTCTTTTCCTCTGGGTAGATACCCAGTAGTGGGATTGATGGATCAAATGGTAGATCTACTTTTAGCTCTTTAAGGAATCTCCACACTGTTTTCCATAATGGTGGTACTCGTTTACATTCCCACCAGCAGTGTAGAAGTGTTCCCTGTTCACCGCATCCACACCAACGTCTACTGTTTTGTTTTGTTTTTTTATTATGGCCATTCCTGCAAGAGTAAGGTAGTATTGCATTGTGGTTTTGATTTGCATTTCCCTGACCATTAGTGATGTTGAGCATCTTTTCATATGTTTGTTGGCCATTTGTGTGTCTTCTTTTGAGAATTGTCTATTCATGTCCTTAGCCCACTTTTTGATGGGATTTTTTTTTTCTTATTGATTTGTTTGAGTTCATTGTAGATTCTGTATATTATTTCTTTGTCAGATGTATAGATTGTGAAGGTTTTCTCCCACTCTTTGGGTTGTCTGTTTATTCTGCTGACTTTTCCTTTTGCCATGCAAAAGCTCTTTAGTTTAATTAGGTCCCAGCCGTTTATTGTTGTTTTTATTGCATTTGCTTTTGGGTTCTTGGTCATGAAATCCTGGCCTATAAGCCAATGTCTGGAAAGGTTTTTCAGTGTTTTCTTCTAGAACCTTTATAGTTTCCCGTCTTAGGTTTAAGTCCTTAATCCATCTTGAGTTGATTTTTCTGTAAGGTGAGAGATGAGGATCCAGTTTCATTCTCCTACATGCCGCTAGCCATTTATTCCGGCACCATTTATTGAAAAGGGTGTCCTTTCCCCCACTTTATGTTTTGTTTGCTTTGTCAAAGATCAGTTGGCTGTAAGTATTTGGATTTATTTCTGGGTTCTATATGCCATTGGTCTGTACGCCTATTTTTATACCAGCGCCACGCTGTTTTGGTGACTGTGGCCTTATAATTTGAAATCAGGTAATGTGATGCCTCCAGATTTGTTCTTTTTGCTTAGTCTTGCTTTGGCTTTGTGGGCTCTTTTTGGTTCTATATTAATATTAGAATTGTTTTTGCTAATTCTGTGAAGAATGATGGTGGTATTCTGATGGGGATTGTGTTGAATTTGTAGATTGCTTTTGGCATTATGCTTATCTTCAAATATTGATTCTACCCATCCATGAGCATGGGATGTGTTTCTATTTGTTTGTGTCATCCATGATTTCTTTCAGCAGTGTTTTAGTGTAGAGGTTTTTTGACCCTTTGTTGGGTATATTCCTAAGTTTTTTTTTTTTTTTTTTTTTTTGCAGCTATTATAAAAGGGATTGAGTTCTTAATTTGATTCTCTGCTTGATCACTGTTGTTGTATAGAAGAGCTACTGATTTGTGTACATTAATCTTGTATCTGGAAACTTTGCTGGATTCCTTTTATCAGTTCTAGGAGCTTTCTAGAGGAGTCCTTAGGGTTTTCAAGGTAAACAATCATATCATCAGCAAACAGTGACAGTCTGACTTCCTCTTTACCAACTTGGAGGCCCTTTCTTTCTTTCTCTTGTCTGATTGCTCTGGCTAGGACTTCCAGTACTATGTTGAAGAGGAGTGGTGAGAGTGGGCATCCTTGTTTTGTTCCGGTTTTCAGAGGGAATGCTTTCAGCTTTTCCCCATTCAGTATTATGTTGACTGTGGGTTTGTCATAGATGGCTTTTATTACATTGAGGTATATCCCTTGTATGCTGATTTTGCTGAGAGTTCTAATCATAAAGGGATGCTGGATTTTGTCAAAATGCTTTTTCTGCACCTATTGAGATGATCATGTGATTTTTGTTTTAAATTCTGTTTATGTGGTGTATTGCATTTATTGACTTGTTTATGTTAATCCATTCCTGCATCCCTGGTATGAAACCCACTTGATCATGGTGGATTATCTTTTTGATATGTTGTTGGATTCAGTTAGCTAGTATTTTGCTAAGGATTTTAGCATCTGTGTTCATCAAGGATATCGGTGTGTAGTTCTCTTTTTTGTTTATGTCCTTTTCCTGGTTTTGGTATTAGGTTGATGCTGGCTTCATAGAATGAATTAGGGAGGATTCCTTCTTTCTCTGTCTTGTGAATAGTGTCAAAAGGTTGGTACCAATTCTTCTTTGAATGTCTGGTAGAATTCTGCTGTGAATCCATCTGGTCCTAGACCTTTTTTGGTTGGTAATTTTAAAATTATCATTTCAATCTCACTGCTTGTTATTGGTCTGTTCAGGGTATCTAATTCTTCCTGATTTAAGCTAGAAGGGTTTTATTGTTCCAGGAATTTATCCATTCCTTCTAGGTTTTCTAGTGTATGTGTGTAAAGGTGTTCATAGTAGCTTCAATGATCTTTTGTATTTCAGTGGTATCAGTTGTAATATCTCCTGTTTTATTTCTTAGTGAGGTTTTTTTTGGATTTTGTCTCTTCTTTTCTTGGTTAATCTTGCCAATGGTCTTATCAATTTTATTCATCTTTTCAAAGAACCAGCTTTTTGTTTCATTTATCTTAGGCATTTTGTTGTTGTTGTTTCAATTTCATTTAGTTCTTCACTGATCTTGGCTATTTTCTTTATTCTGCTGGGTTTGGGTTTGGTTTGTTCTTGTTTGTCTAGTTCCTTGAGGTATGACCTTAGATTGTCTGCCTGTACTCTCTCAGACTTTTTGATGTAGGCATTTAGGGCTATGAACTTTCCTGTATTTGCTGTATCCCAGAGGTTTTGATAGGTTGTGGCATCATTGTCATTTAGTTCGAAGAATGTTTTAATTTCCATCTTGGTTTTGTTTTTGATCCAATGCTCATTTGGGAACAGGTTATTTAATCTCCTTTGCATGGTTTTGAAGTTTCCTTTTTGAAGGTATTTGCATGGTTTTGAAGGTTCATTTTGGAGTCGATTTCCAGTTTTATTCCATTGTGATCTGAAAGAGTGCTTGATGTAATTTCAGTTTTCTTAAATTTATTGAGGCTTGTTTTATGGCCTGTCACATGGTCTATCTTAGAGAAAGTTCCATGCACTGTTGAATAGAATGTGTATTCTGCAGTTGTTGGATGAAATGTTCTGTATACATCTGTTAGGTCCATTTGTTCCAAGTAATAGTTTAAATCCATTGTTTCTCTGTTGACTTTCTGTCTTGATGACCTGTCTAGTGCTGTCAGTGGAGTATTGAAGTCCCCCACTATTATTGTGTTGCTGTCTATGTCATTTCTTATTTCTTTCTTTGTTTCTTTTTCTTTTTCTTTTTTTTTTTTTTTTTTTTTTTGAGACAGAGCTTCCTTCTTGTTGCCCAGGCTGGAGTGCAATGGCGTGATCTCAGCTCACTGCAACCTCCGCCTCCCAGGTTCAAGTGATTCTCCTGCCTCAGCCTCCCAAGTAGCTGGGATTACAGGCAGGTGCCACCATGCCAGGCTAATTTTTGTATTTTTCGTAGAGACAGAGTTTCACTGTGTTGGTCAGGCTGGTCTCGAACTCCTGACCTCAGGTGATCCACCCGCCTCGGCCTCCCAAAGTGCTGGGATTACAGGCATGAGCCACAATGCCTGGCCAACATTTCTTAGGTCTATTAGTAATTGTTTTATAAATGTGGAAGCTCCAGTGTTAGGTGCATATACGTTTAGGATTGTGACATTTTCCTGTTGGACAAGGCCTTTTACCATTATATACTGTCCCTCTTTGTCTCTTTTAACCACTGTTGCTTTAAAGTTTGTTTTGTCTGATATAAGAATAGCTACTCCTGCTTGCTTTTGGTGTCCATTTGCATGGAATGCCTTTTCTACCCCTTTACATTAAGTTTATGTGAGTGTTTATGTGTCAGGTGAGTCTCCTCCTAAAGGAGCAGATGGTTGGTGAGTTCTTATCCATTCTGTGCTTCTGTATCTTTTAAGTGGAACATTTAGGCCATTACATTCAATGTTAGTATTGAAATGTGAGGTACCATTACTTTCATCATGCTCTTTATTGTCTGTGTGCTTTGGTTTTGTTTTTTGTTTTTGCTTTAACTTGTATTTTTGTTTTATAGATCCTGTGTGATTTATGCTTTAAAGAGGTTCTGTTTTGATGTTTTTCCAGGATTTGTTTCAAGATTGAGAGCTCCTTTTAGCAGTTCTTGTAGTGGTGGTTTGGTAATGGAAAATTCTCTCAGCATTTGTTTGTCTGAGAACGATTGTATCTTTCTTTCATATATGATGCTTAGTTTCGCTGGATACAAAATTCTTGGCTGATAACTGTTTTGTTTGAGGAGGCTGAAGATAGGTCGCCAATCCCTTTTAGCTTGTAGAGTTTCTGCTGAGAAATCTGCTGTTAATATGATAGGTTTTCCTTTATAGTTTACCTGGTGCTTCTGTCTCACAGCTCTTAAGATTCTTTCCTTTGTCTTTACTCCGGATAACCTGATGAAAATGTGCCTAGGTGGTGATCTTTTTGCGATGAATTTCTCAGGTGTTCTTTGTGCTTCTTGTATTTGCATGTCTAGGTCTCTCACAAGGCCAGGGAATTTTTCCTTGATTATTCCCTTGAATATGTTTTCCAAGCTTTTAGAATTCTCTTCTTCCTCAGGTATACCAATTATTCTTTGGTTTGGTTGTTTAACATAATCCCAGACTTCTTGGAGGCTTTGTTCATATTTTCTTATTCTTTTTTCTTTTTCTTTGTTGGACTGGGTTAATTCAAAGACTTTGTCTTCAAACTCTGAATTTCTTTCTTCTACTTGTTCATTTCTATTGCTAGGACTTTCCGGAGCATTTCACATTTCTATAAATGTGTCCAAAGTTTCCTGAATTTTTTATTGTTTTTTCTTTAAGCTACTATTTCCATGAATATTTCTCGCTTCACTTCTTGTATCATTGTTTGGATTTCCTTGCTTTGGGCTTTGCCTTTCTCTGGTCTCTCCCTGATTAGCTTAATAACTAACCTCCTGAAATTCTTTTTCAGGTAAATCAGGGATTTCTTCTTGGTTTGGATCCCTTGCTGATGAACTAGTATGATTTTTTGGGGGGTATTGAAGAGCCTTGTTTTTGTCATATTACCAGAGTTGTTTTTTTGGTTCCTTCTCATTTGGGTAGGCCCTGTCAGAGGGAAAGTCTAGGGGTGAAGGCTGTTGTTCAGATTCTTTTGTCCCACGGGTGTTGTACTGTCCCCTCCTTTCCTATGGATATGGCTTCCTGTGAGCTGAATCGCAGTGATTGTTCTCCCTCTTCTGGGTCTAGCCACCCAGTGAGTCTACACAGCTCCTGGCTGGTACTAGGGGTTGTCTGCACAGAGTTCTGTGATGGAAACCATCTACGAGTCTCTCAGCTGTGGATACCAGCGCCTGTTCCAATGGAGGTGGCAGAGGGTGCAATGGACTCCATGAGGGTCCTTAGCTTTGGTGGTCTAATGATCTATTTTTGTGCTTGTTGGCCTCCTGCCACAAGGTCACGCTTTCCGGAAAGTATCAGCTGTAGTAGTGTGGAGAGGGATTGGCGGTGGGCAGGGCCCTAAAACTCCCAAGATTGTATACCCTTTGTCTTCCACTATAATCACCTCTTCAGTTTGTGTGGGAGCTGCGTGAGGCCTGTGACTGCTGGCTTTCCCCCACTTTCCTGACAACCTGCATGACTCAGCAGAGGCAGCCATAATCCTCCTAGGTAGGGATCTGGGAATCTCACCCCCATCCCCCACAGCAACCACAGCAAGACCCGCCCAAGGAGAGTCTGAGCTCAGACACACCTAGTTCTGCCCCCACCCGATGGTCCCAGCTTCAAGAAAAAAGGGCTTTAGTTCTCCCCCGGCCTGTGAGGTCTGCACACCCAATTGGTGCCCTCCCCGGAGTGATGGCCAGGAGGCTTCTCGCCCAGTTCAAATTGTTACAAAGTTCAGCTAGAGAATTCCTGCTCCCTGTGGAGTTTTACTCCTGCTCCTCTGGCCACCCTCCCGACGGATCCCTGTGGTGTCTGGCAAGAATGGGCTGCTCGGGGACCTAGTGAACTCCCGAGCCTTTCTGCTGCTTCCTCTACCTCTGTATTTGGCTCGGCTCTCTAACTTGACTCAGCTCTAGGTAAAGTCAGAAACTTCTCCTGCAAACAGACCTTCAGCTTCTCCAGTGGGGGTGTGTGTTCCCCCTTCCGCAGTTGGGGCACTCACAGTATTTGGGTGTCTCCTGGGTCCTGCAGGAGCAGTCTGCTTCCTTCAGAGGGTCTGTAGGTCCTCTTGGGATTGCTGGTTTGTTCTTGCAGTCGATCTGGAGCTAAAGTTCACACTGCAGGCCTCCGCATGCTGCTCTGTCCAGAGCTGCAATCTAGTCCTGCCTCCTGTCCACCATGATCCCTATCACTGGTTGCATTAGTTTTAGAGTGAGTGAATAATTAATGATAGTTGATTAATGAGATAGTGATTGCATTTTGAGTGACTCTGGATGGATGAAAGAAACCACAGGGATTTCTGTTTTTGTGTAGTTGTGTATTTCTGCTTTTTAGTGCTAATCCCTTGAATACTCACCAGATTGAAAAGCTGTGGCGAATGAAACTTGTATGAGAGTCAGTTATTCTTTAGAAAGGTGTAGAACCAAAGCATTTGCCTTGGAATGTTTGTTAGGAAATTACTGCTTCTTAGGAACGCTAAATCAGTTCTGTTATCTTTCTGTGGTGAACTTGGTAAGTGGCTCAATATGTGCAGCATAGAATAACATAGTCGTATCTGGTTATTGGGCCATGCGTTTGTGTTCTCTGGCAGTTCACAGTACTTGCACACCTGCCACATGCCTGGTGGTGGTGTAGGTAATAGGGCAGCAGTAGGAAACAAAACATAGAATCCTGCCTGCATAGAGCTCATATTATGATGGGGCAACAATGAACAAACAAGTAAGTAAAACATGAATTGTCAGTTGGTGATAAGTGCTTTGGAGAAGAAAAAAAAAAAGAAAAAGAAAAAAACTTGTAGACTTCTCTAATAATAATAATAATAAAAGAAGCCCTTAAAGCCCTTATCCTAAATTGGCACAGCCCCAGAGAGTGCCAGCATGGGAGGGGCTGCAGCTTTGAAGAGCATGGGTTCTACGAAGGCCTCTTTGGGATGATGATATTTGAACAAAGCTCTAACAAAGGTGAGGGAATGAGCCATGCAGAAATCTGGAGTGACAACGGGAAAGCAAAGGCAAAGGCTGTGGGTGGCAGCATGCCTGTCGTGTCCACATGGAGTCACATCAGCCATGAGTGAGCAGAAAATGATGTCACAGAGATGACAGGATGAGAGAGTGTAGGAGCAAATCATGTTGAGCTTGTAAGGTTGTTGAGTAAGTTGGGAAACAGAAGATCGATGTGATTTGGTATTTACCTTTTTAAAGAGATCACTCTGATAGCAATGTAAACTCTAAGGTGACTAGGGTAGAAGCAAGGGACTCAGGAGGAAGGCTATTACAGTAATCCAGGTGAGAGATGGTGGTGCCTTGGACAGGGTATGAGCAGTAGGGGTGGAGAAAAGGGGTCAGATTGGCATTATATTTTGAAGATAGAACTAGCAGGATTTATGGACAGACTAGATGGAGGGAGAGTGAGAGAGGAGAGGAATAGAAGATGACTATGGCCTTTGGCTCGAACAATTGGAAGGATGGAACATCATTTACTGAGAAGGTGAAGACTGAGGGAGGACCTCGGTGCATACTGCTGTTTCTTATTTATTTGCCATGCCTGCATATTTTTTTCTTTTTGTATTTGTTTTAAACACTGTAGCAGACCTTTTTACATTCTCTTAAATGTGGTCAATAAAATGTACAGAGAGTAACTTTGGGGGGAAATGAAGTATTTCTTTTAAAAATGATTTGATACATAGACCTATAAAAAGAAATAACCATCACATCACAGACTGTTCTAGTAACATGTCTGTAGTTTGAAGAGGTCAGAACTATTAATATAATGGAGATATAGCACTTACTTTGCGTTGAAAGGCAAAGTATTTCTTCTGTTTCACTAAAGTAGCCTATAGGTAAAATGTCATGATGTCAAATGCAGATTTGACATTTTCAGAGAGCTGAGCAAGTTCTTGTAAATTAGTTTCTTGAATGTGTCCCTTCCTATGTACCAAGCTGATTCATTTCCTTCATTGTCCATTTTAATCTCTTCTACTTTTAACTCTGTAGGCAAGTGAATGTGACTTGTTATTCTGGTCCACTTCACCATAAACAGAAGAAACATAAAATGTATGCACTATGTGGCCCTTATTTACTTATTTTACCAATAATAGCATAAATAATGGGATTAATAATCTAAGGAGTTGCATGTGTTTTTCTCAATGTTTCTAGTTATGTATATCCACCAGGCTTGCATTATATATAGTATACACATTATCTGAAGGTACCTAGCATGCTGAATATTAACTAAAAAGATAATATTTTGCAGTGCCCACCAAATCTTCATAAGCAAGACGGATATGCATGCAATCAAAATCAGGTATGCTGGGCTATAAATTTTAAGTGTAATTTAAAAAGGATTCGTTGGAAAGTTTTTTTCCTTTTTTGATCAATATTAATATAACTTCGAAGGGAATTTTACTCAAGTAAATGATTATAGTGGGATTCTAATTTAGAGTTGCTTCATGTGATGCCAAATATTAAATATATTTACCTCTGGTGACAAATTGCCCAGATTAAGAGAGAGAAAAAAAAAAAAGAATGTAATGGCTGAAGAACTGGGAGTCTCATTTATTGAGTTGTGACCATTTTTCAGTAATTTCAGCCTGCCTGGTGTGGGAAAGAAAATATGACAATCTGTCATGAGTTTTTTTGTTCCCTGAAGCCATATTATAACCTACAGGTAAGTATCATGATATCAAATGCAGATTTGATGTTTTCTAACCATCCATACACAAAAGAACCTAAAAATCATTTTGGTTCTTTCACAGAAATATACCAGTTTTTGTTTACTGTAAAATTTCAAATTTTAGATGTTTAGTTTACATTTAGAGAGCTGTACAATGAGTTCTGTTTAGAGTTTTAAATTTTTAACTGTTATTCTGAAGATGTTTGTGATTCTTATTGGTCACTATAAAAATATTAGAGTATGAAATGAAAAAACTTTATCCAAGTGAACCAGAAGGAGACATTGTAGTAAAAATGTTGGGGAAAACAAACTGACTGTGTGTGCCTCACATGTGTGCTCCTGTCCCCAGGGCCGCTGCTACAATGGCGAGTGCAAGACCAGAGACAACCAGTGTCAGTACATCTGGGGAACAAGTAGGTCGCATCTCCTTGCTTGGTGGTTACACATACCATTTTCTTTTATAGTGTTCTTCTCTGCCAGTCTTGCTGAGATGCACAGCTTGGAGTGATTTTTTAAAAAAATCTAGAAGGGATGAGAATAAAGAGAACTGTGAATCTTAGTCACAAAAACTATAGAAAACAACTGCTTAAGTTGGGCACTTGTCAGAACTGAGCAGTGCCATTTAGTGGCTGTGGCTCTCAGAGAAGGGGGTGTTGCATTCATTTGCAAAGATTGGGTTGAGTACAGTGTGATTATCCAGCCACTTGTGTGATTTATTTTGTACCTTGGTTTTAACATTTGACCCCCTTTTTTCCATTAACACACACAAGTTAGCTTTCTGGGTTTTACCCCGGGAAAATACCAGACTTATTTTTTAAATTTTGTCATTTACTGTCTCACTTCAAAGTGAAGAGATGCATGTACTTCCTGAGATGCAGACAGGTACATGGCTATGATTCTTAGTACATTCCCTAAAAGTTCATGTGCATATCCTCTTCCTGACATTTACATTGCCTCTATAATAATATCAGTTCATGAGGGCCAGATGGGGGGAAGAATGAGAAATGAGTCTGCCTTTCTAGCCAAGGCCGGGTTCACCCCAAAGGAAAAGAAAGCACACAAAAGGAGAACAGGGCTCCGGCACGAGTGATTTTAGAGTTTGGCAAATACCATTTCTTTGACTGATTTACATTCAGTGCTTTAGTTTTGACGGAGAAAAGATAATGGAGACATTTGTATTTTGAAAGGTTTAATTATCAAAACTCAGGTGCCGACATAAAACCTCAATGGGCTACAACTTTGTAATTAATTTCCTAATATTGATATAAAACAAGATTAAGAATGTTAGTTGCCTGTGTGTCACTTCACCAATTCCTGCTGATAGTCATTCGCACCTTCCATCCTCAAACTCACCAACAAGCATTGGAGAGAAATTTGTGTCTCAGGCTAAAACCAGTGTTGTGTTGGAACTTTTTCGTATTAGCTTGCAAGAGCCAATTGTTAAATTTTTAGGAATTTTGCAAGCCCATGGACATCACATTGAGTGTGAAATCAGCCATGGAGAATTTATGCCATGGAAACTTGCAAATGCTACAAATCAGGATGTTCTTTTTCCTTGTTCTGGAGAATCAGGTGTTAAACACTTACTGGCACATTACTGGTTATGGATAACAAAGAAAATGAGAATTAATTTTCTTCTCTTGCCTATCTCCAAAAGAGGCTGCAGGGTCTGACAAGTTCTGCTATGAAAAACTGAACACAGAAGGCACTGAGAAGGGAAACTGTGGGAAGGATGGAGACCGGTGGATTCAGTGCAGCAAACAGTGAGTGGTCAGCTCTGAGGGCATCATCACTGGACTTGGAACCCCTTATTATGCAAGTGCAAAATGAGCACAAAATAAATGCTAATGATTTTTTTCTAAGTGTTCACCTATTCCAAAGTTTAAAGTATTTGTTTGTAATAGATATTATTATATCTAGAGGCAAATGGCTATAGATTAAACTGTTACTATGCTACAGAGTCATGCCATTTCCACAGAATTCAGAAAATTTCTCAGGTGCCATATTTTACTTCATTTTTGTTCTGATGAGATACTTTGCCAGAGCATTACAAATTAATACTAGCTTTTAATTTTCTACTTTTACTAGAATATATGGCCTATGAACGTAGTAGTATACATGTAGTTTAAAAGCAAACTATGTAGACCATATATATTTTTGCGACGAAAGTGAAATCTTACTATTTTTTTTTTATCATTTCACAAGTGTAGTAACATTTGATTTATTCAGATATCTAATATTTACACCAGAGATTTTTTTTCCTTTCCAAAAAGCATCTAGTTAGTACATATTAAAGGCATCTTTACTCAGGAAATGAGATACTTTCAGAGCACATTGATATTTCTTTCTGTCTGTCTGTCTTTTTTTTTTTTTTTTTTTTTTTTTTAAATTGAGACTGAGTCTTGCTCTATCGCCCAGGCTGGAGTGCAATGGCATGATCTCAGCTCACTGCAACCTCCTCCTCCTGGGTTCAAATGATTCTCATGCCTCAGCCTCCTTAGTAGCTGGGATTACAGGCACCTGCCACCACGCCCGGCTACTTTTTGTATTTTTAGTAGAGATGGGGTTTCACCATGTTGGCCAGGCTGGTCTCAAACTCCTGACCTCAAGTGATCCACCCTCCTCAGCCTCTCAGTGCTGGGATTACAGGCTTGAGCCACCATGCCCAGCCTGATATTTCTTTGATTAGTTGAGGAAAGTTAGAATTCTCATTAATTAGGTTATTAAGGTTAATTCAATTACTGTGGAACAATGAAATCATCCCTTCTAAAGCAATGAAAATTCTCCTAATTTTGAAGCAGAGCAAGAATTTAAGGGAAGCTTTATTCTCAGTTAATGATCTCTGTTATATTTTACGAAACTTTGCAATTCCATGTAGTCTTTGATGATGAATGAGGCCATAGTAGGCAACAAATCTTTGACTATAATTTTTTTAAAATTAAACCAAAATAATAGAGAACAGAGCTTCTTATCTGATGTCTCATGAGTGAAGCACAGATGTTCCAAGATGTTGATCCTCAGTCCTTGAGGTGTCAGGGAATAGGAGCAAGGGGAGCCTGAAGTAGTCAAAATCCATGGGATTGGACACCTTGAATTTGATTAGCTTTATTCATTCACTCCATGTCCTAGAGAATCTGATTATCTCTCTCTGTTTCATGACCTCAAAAAGTTTGAGAGGCATTGGATTAGATTATTGTAAAAGATAGCTTTTTAGTATCTGGTAATAGAATACCCAATCCCCAATAAGGTAAGGGAAATTAATGTGTTTGAAACTTGAAAAAATTGTGAAATATATGGCCAGACACGATGGCTCCTGCTTGTAATCCCAGCACTTAGGGTAGCCGAGGCGAGTAGATCGCTTGAGTCCAGGAGTTCAAGACCAGTCTGGACAACATAGTGAGACCTCATCTTTGTTTTTAAAAAATTGTTAAATGTATAAACATAAAAATAAACAACACATAAATATACATTTTACCAAATAATTATGAAGTGAACTCCCATGTCACTCCTACGTGGGTCAAGAAATAGAACATTGCAGCATCATCCCAGAAATAGTGCAGATACCTTCATCCTGACTTTTCTTTATTGTTTTACTGCCTAAGTTTTCATCCCTAATGCTTCATGTGTTATTTTGTATTTTGTTTCTCAGCATTTTAAGAGTTTTCTGTGGTGTGTATAGCTGTCTGTTGTTCATTTTTATTATTTATTTATTTCACTTTTATAAATGTACAAATAAATGGATATACTATACTTTAGTTCTCCATTCTGTGTTGATGAACATTTAGATTGTTTTCATTTTTTGGCTATTAGGCATCATGCTGCTATGAATATTCTTGTATATGTAACCTAGTGCACATTTGTACCTCTTTCTGTAAGGCCTGTACATAAGTAGAAAATTTGCTAAGTCATAGGGGATGTTATCAGTGTTACCAAATGATGTCAGACTGTTTTCTAAAATGGCTGAACTAGTAAATTCTACCATCAGTATTATGTATATAAGAATTTTGTTATGCCATATTTCACCAACACTTGGTATTATCAGACTTTTTGCTTTTATCTGTTCTGGTGGGTGTGACCTGATACATTAGCATGGTTTTAATTTGCATTTCCCCAGATTACAAGTGGAATTTAGCACATTTTTGTACATTTGTTGGACATGGATTTCCTTTTTTTGTGACGTGCCACTTTAATTCTTTGCCCATTTTTTAGGAGTCATTGTTTACTTAACAGACTAGAGGTAGAGGTCCTTATGGTGCATGAATTTAACAAGGTCACCAAAGACCCAGATAATTTCTGCCCCTCCATCCTGCAACCCTTAGCGTGTTGGCTTTTTGTCCTTATGCTTTGTGAACTCATGATTGTGAAGAGGATGCAAAAGCTACACATTCAAAGCTAGGAAGTAGGGATAGGAGCAAGAGGTCTTCTCCTTGTCAGTCTCTAACCTTTTATCCCAAAAACAAAATCCTCCCAGTCACTCCCTAGCCAGCTTTTACTCACGTCTTCACAGCCCAGGGGCCACTTTTAACTCTAAGAAGAGGAGAAGGGGGAATGGATAGGAAAGTGGGTGTCGAGAATGGGAGTACCAAGAATAGATGAGACAGCAGTCATGATCCATCTTTCAGGGCTGGGCACTTTGCTGTTCCAAACAAAACTGTGATCCTCTTAGCAAAGAAGGAGGGGGTTATCACCTACCAATGATATATGATCAAATGTTTTTGTTTAGAAAGAAAGAGAATATTTTAAAAATTTGAATAAATGTGGACCGAATCGTTTGGATTTTTTAAGCTTGATTCCTCTTGTCTGGTCTGTTTGTTTTCTTTACACATGTTCAGTGATGTGTTCTGTGGATTCTTACTCTGTACCAATCTTACTCGAGCTCCACGTATTGGTCAACTTCAGGGTGAGATCATTCCAACTTCCTTCTACCATCAAGGCCGGGTGATTGACTGCAGGTAACATATTAAATGTTGGAAGACCTCATAAGCCATGAGAATTACACATTTCAGAAAATCAAATTTCAAAAAAATCAGAAATCAAAGATTTTTCTAGTTTTTACAAGAGGAAAGTTAACTTAGATTTTATTATCACCTTTCATGTTGACAGTCACTTAAAAAAAACAAAGTTGTATATTGACTTGCAGCTTACATTTGCTCAAAGTTATACTAGTTAGTAGTAATATACCCTTCTTTGTCATCATAATTTTAAGAGCAGAATTATGGTGTTCATTCTAACCCATTATTAAAGTTTTAAGCATTAGAGTATGTCACTATTTGAACACTGTATGTGTTTTTTTTTTTTTATGACTGAAAAGAAAAAGAATTTAAGCTACAGTTTATGTAGTTTATGTCTGGTTTGGAAGATGGCTTAACAAATACCTAATCACATATAGAAAATATTTATTAAAATAGTAGGTAACCTATAAGCAAACATTTGATATCCAGTTGTCTGTGAGTACAAGGCATGTAGATACGAGGCTTATTTTTGTTTATCCAGGGAGTCATATTATATTCCAAATAGGTATTGTTTCCTTCAAAGTAGTCATAATTCTAAGATACTAGTTTCTTACTCAATGTTGTTGCTAAAACACTTTTGGCCTTCCGCCTACAGAATTGCCTTCAGCGTCTGCAAACTTTTAGTATCCTTAGAGTACCATATCTTCACCTTAAGTGAGATAATACAAGATATGGGATGATCCAAAAGTAATTTTAGGAAATTTATTGGGTACTAAATTGGATAATGCTGTCTCGGTCAAATGGTTACTTCTTTCCTGGCTTTTAAATGGCTCTGAAGACAATTCTAACAGGGTCTTGGACAGTGAGAGCCTTCCTGGAATAAATTTGTAGTCTCTAAAGCTAGTTACTTTGATGTATACAAGCTTTATTTGAATGTGTGTTTTCATGCCTTTAGATAAAATAGCCTTGTTAAATTATATTGTTGTATATACTAAACTAGCATATTTGTTAAATATTCAGCAAGATATTCTGTTAGTGACTATAGCATTATCATTCAAATTCAAATTATTCCCAACTTTGAAATTTTAGAAGTAAGCACTAAAACACATGAAATAATCTTATGAAACCACTGTCATATATGTGGTCTGCCATTGACTGAAATTTTTTACACAATGGTAAGTACTTGCCTATCTAAACATATCTAAACATAGAAAAGTCATACTGCCCCTTTTCTCTATTTACATATGTTTAGATAGGCAAGTACTTACCATTGTTTTATAACTGTCCACAGTATGCAGTACAGCAGTGTCAGTGTATAGTAGGCTATACCATCCAGGTTTGTGTAAGCTCATTCTATGACATTTGCACAAAGACGAAATTGACTAATGACACATTTCTTAGAATGTTATCCCCATCATTACGCTAGGCATGTCTGTAAATATCAATAGGAAATAACTGGTTTGTTTATTTTTTTCAATTATGGATAGTCAGATCTTCTGAAGTAAGAATAATATTTTTCAAAATATTTTTTATTTGCTGTTTTTGTTCATCATCTGCTTTTTTTTTTACTATGCTACATCTGAAAGCCTTGGAGAGCTACTAATATATTTGCTTCTTTTGTTCTCATACAGATACTTCTCCTTTAGTCTTAATGTTGGGTCTTGAAAACAAGTGAAGATTTAGAATATACTTTGTGCAAATGACATTTTTCTTGTTGATGTGTTTTCTAATAATGATTATGAGTTTCTTTTTCATGCTCTTTTATTAAGGAAAGGTAGGGAAAGGGGAAGAAGAAGAGGAGTAAGAAAATGCTAGGAGAAATCCACATCCACTGACAGCCTCTTCAGTTTCATGAAGAGCAAGTCTCATTCGTGTTGATGTTATATTTCTAAGTGTGGTGCGACTGGTTATATGGATATCTTTCTTGTTTTAGTGGTGCTCATGTAGTTTTAGATGATGATACGGATGTGGGCTATGTAGAAGATGGAACACCATGTGGCCCGTCTATGATGTGTTTAGATCGGAAGTGCCTACAAATTCAAGCCCTAAATATGAGCAGCTGTCCACTTGATTCCAAGGGTAAAGTCTGTTCGGGCCATGGGGTAAGTAGGTATCAATGTGACAGCTGGAACCTTCATGGTCTGGCATGGTCACAGTGGCTGGACTTTCAGCCATTCTCCTAGCCAACATGGTGAAACACCATCTCTACTAAAAATACAAAAAATAGCTGGGTGTGGTGGTGGGCACCTGTAGTCCCAGCTACTGGGGAGGCTGAGGCAGAAGAATCGCTTGAACCCGGGAGGTGAAGGTTGCAGTGAGCCGAGATCAAGCCACTGCACTCCAGCCTGGGCGACAGAGCAAGACTCCATCTCAACAATAATAACAACAACGACGACGAAAAGGCCACATTCAGCCTTGTTAATCGCAATCATGGCATTAGAATATTTCAGATTAAAAAGCTTCCTTGTTTGATTTTATCATCTCTAGTAATCTGTCCCTGAATGTATTTCTCAGGGAGATAAGGGTTTAAACATTCCTGTGTCTAGTTTGCTGATTGTTATTTATTTCATCTAGATTACAGTTCCATTCCAGCATGCTGGCGGGTCCCTGGAGAAAGAGGGAGGAGACAAAGATCACTCTGGGGTCCTCAGCTTGGCTGACTGAGAAAAGAGGGTTACCAGGGTCTAGGGGTGTTGGGATGGGGTTGGGGGGAATGCTTGTTGGGCAGGGAAGGTGCCGCCAAGTGAGTTTGGTGTTGGACATGGTGATAGTGAGGTCATACAAGGCATTGGTGATTTATGTCTCCTGGCCTTTTATCTCCAGCAATGCTTTTGAGCCCACTATCTATTAATTTATTGAATGAAGTATATAAGTTTTTAAAGTGTGTTCCTAGAAACAGCTACTTCTGAACAAAGTAGGAAAAAGTATCTTATCAGACTTTTGTATACTTAAGTAATATCATGATTCAGTTTAAGAATAACATGAATAATTCAATTTAATTTGAGAATAATAATAAATAATTGAAGAATTTCTTCCTTTTAATCTTTTTCTTTAATTAATGGAAAAAATGTTACACAATATGATCTATGCATTATTACTTCATGTCTAGTGATCACAACCATGGGAAACTTTAAAAAGAAATTCCAAATAGCTTTTAAAGCTTCCTCCCTGCCCCCATGTCTCTTTTACATCTATCACCATTATTCTACAAAATACAGTGAAAATGCTGTATCTGTTCCTTTTTCTTCACAGGTGTGTAGTAATGAAGCCACCTGCATTTGTGATTTCACCTGGGCAGGGACAGATTGCAGTATCCGGGATCCAGTCAGGAACCTTCACCCCCCCAAGGATGAAGGACCTAAGGGTTTGTGTGATTTCGGTTTCAATTCATGGAATACTGAATTCATCGACACTGTTCCAATGCATCAATATAACATTCTCATCGACTTAAGAGGAGACACATAAGGATATCTCTTTTTGCCTTTGAAGTATATAATTTATGTTACTGCAGAATTAAGGATTCTGTTATATCATATTTTTAAAATGTGTTTGAATTACTTCTTAGTCCAGAACTGAGACTGGAAAGAAGTAAATATATACATTTTCTTTAATATAGTATTCTTTTTCTCTTTCAACCTTATTCTCTTTCCATAGTCACAAATTATTTTGTAGTTTGTCTAAGCTATGCCATTTTTCTAATAGATCAAATCTTTTTGGCTGACATGAGACTCTGGTTACTTTTCAGTGTCGGAATCTCCCCAGAAGGAAGTTGTCACCTTCCAAGCTCTTTTTGAACACTCTCTTGACTAGGAAGGAGTTGGAATTCTTCACAGAACTTTCATTCTTCAAAGAAAATGTGAAAGATCTGGACCTTTGTTTTAATCAGTCATTAAGAGGAGATAAATTAGAATTTGGGGATTAGAAAGAGACTCAGGGGCCACTTAGGACCACTCTCTATTTTTGCAGATGAGAAGGCCCAGACCCTGAGGTCAGGTCACTTACTGTAGTCACTGAGGTAGTGAGAGACAAGGCTGGGACCAGGACCCAAGTCCCAAGTGCCTGATCTCAGACTCTTGTTCTCTGCCCATCCATTATATCATCTTTTTTTTTTTTTTTTTTTTTTTTTTTGACAGGATCTTGCTCTGTCACCCAGGTAAGAGTGCAGTGGCACAATCATGGCTCACTGAAGCCTCAAACTGTAAGGCCCAAGAATCCTGCCACCATGCCCGGCTAATTTTTTTATTTTTTGTAGAGACAGGGTGTTGCTATGTTGCCCAGGCTGGTCTTGAACTCCTGGCCTCAAGTGATCCTTCCGCCTTGGCCTCTCAAAGTGCTGGGATTATAGGTGTGAACCACTGCGCCCGCCCCTCTTACATCATCTTTTTTTTTTTTTTTTTTTTTGGAGACAAAGTCTCGCTCTGTTGCCCAGGCTGGAATACAGTGGTATGATCTTGGCTCACTGCAACCTCTTGCCGCCCGGGTTCAAGCCATTCTCCTGCCTCAGCCTCCTGAGTAGCTGGGATTACAGGCACCTGCCACTGCACCTGGCTAATTTTTGTATTTTTAGTGGAGACAGGGTTTTACCATCTTGGCCAGGCTGATCTTGAACTCATGACCTCGTGATCCACCCACCTCGGCTGGGATTACAGGTGTGAGCTACCGTGCCCGGCCTCTTACATAATCTTATAATGTAGTCTGTGTTATCAGGAGTATGGTAATCATTTTTCATTATTCTCCCGATTCCCAACCCCTCATACAATTTTCAAAGATCTAGAAAAACCATCAGTCACAAACAGCATCTGTTACATTGTACCTGAGAAGCCAAGGAAATACTAGAACCAGTTTTTATATACAGGGAGGACATTGTACATCAGCTTCTTTATCATGGTACTGCTAACAGTTTTTTTTGTACGTAACTGCCATGCTTTTCTCTGACAGGTTGGAAAATGCATATAGGATTAGTACCATTTTGATCCGCTTAGTTTTGGATGAAAATTTATTGAAACTCTCTGAACGTCAGTATCGTTTATGTGGGAAAAGATGATTTCAGATGCAGATAAAACTCTGTAGTCCTCAATTCCTGAAGAGATTTAGGCTGATTCAGACGCATGTGAATTGTTCAGTAATAGTGGGTGTGTTAAAACACACATTTTATGCATTTGCTTAATATGCCCATGATATTAAAATTCGGTAAGAATCATAATCACACCCTCACAGTCTATTTCTGTTCTCTTCCTTCTATTTCTAAAAGGGAACGTATTCCACTTTTACACTTAGTCTTTTGTTACTTTAAAACTAGAACAAAAAATTCTTGGATCCACCTTCTGAAGTTAGATTTAGAGAAGATTTAAGCTGTAACAAGAGGAGCCAAGGTTCATTCTTTCCAGATTTTCTCTCCACAGTGTGTCTGTGATTTTTTTTTTAAGATCTAGATGCTGTTTCCTCAAGTGATGTATAAAGATGCCTCAAAGAGTCTAAGAGCTAAATTTACTTAGACTCTGCCTTTTTTCTTTAAGTAGGGTACAGGATTATTAATTGTCTAGTTGTATAATATCTATTCCCTGTTCCTTCACCCACCCATGCCTAAAAATCTTTGGAGGCATTCAGTAAAGAAAGCCACGTTCTAGAGAAAGAGTACTCATAGCTGCCTTTTGTTTTGTTTTGCCTTGCTCTCTCCATTTAATGTGGTAGCATCCCACACTATCTTTAAAAAAAAAAAAAAAACAACTTTTTTGATCCTTCAAGGAATACGTAACTTACTGAAGAAAAATTTGAAAATACAGAAAATATTAAAACTCAGAGGTGCTCAAGATAAGCATTATTGGGCCTGGTGCAGTGGTTCATGCCTGTAATCCCAGGACTTTGGGAGGCCGAGGGCAGGTGGATCACCTAAGGTCAGGAGTTTGAGACCAGCCTGGCCAACATGGTGAAACCCTGTCTCTACTGAAAACACAAAAATTAGCCGGTAATGATGGCACGTGCCTGTAATCCCAGCTACTTGGGAAGCTGAGGCGTGAGAATTGAGCTTGAACCCAGAAGGTAGAGGTTGCAGTGAGCCAAGATTGTGCCACTATACTCCAGCCTGGGTGACAGAGTGAGACATTGAGTCCCCTACTCATCCCCCCCAAAAAGAGGCCAGGCAGGGTGGCTTACACCTGTTATCCCAGCACTTTGGGAGGCCCAGGCAGGTGGATCACCTGGGGTCAGGAGTTTGAGACCAGACTGGCCAACATGGTGAAACCCCATCTCTAGTAAAAATACAAAGATTAGCTGGGTGTGGTGGTGCATGCCTGTAATCCCAGCTACTCGGGAGGCTGAGGTAGGAGAATTGCTTGAACCCAGGACGGGGAGGTTACAGTGAGCCAAGATCGTGCCATTGTACTCCAGCCTGGGTAACAGAGCGAGATTCCATCTCAAAAAAAGAAAAAGAGATAAGCATTCTGGTATGCTTCTTTCCTGTTGCATGTTTTCTTTTTCCATTCTTAATGAAGACAGTGTAGTCACTGTAAAGGTATTCATTGGTTCTAAAATTATTAAAAACCTTATGAATCTCTAATAATTTTGATTAAATTGAAAATAAGTCATTAAATGAAATAAATGACCTAGTTATTTTTACAAATGTTTAGATTTCCAGAAAAATCAAGCAATTTTAGTACAAGTAAATAATAGCTTTTATCTACAATAGCTATCTGTATCTTTTTAACCTCTTTTAAAAACTCTATTAATCTACTGGTAAAACAGAAACTAAAAAACTTTGTTGTAGATTATATTGTTTTGTTTTTGATTGTCAGGTTAAAAGAAGATTCCAAGTGATAAATTATGTGCTTTTCTTTTTATTCAGTTAGCAAATATTTATTGACTGTCTACTATTTAAAAGATAACATATGCTTGGCATACAGACACTTCATAAATATTACACTCTTTCAAAATACGTAAAGGAAATGAGATGTGACATGCTAGTGCCGCTTTTCAGTTTGTCCATATTCATTTGTTTTGTTGCCTTGCTGAAGAGTAATAGGTAATGGACTCAAGTTATTAAAACAATCAGTGTTTTATTGACTGTAGGCTCAGCAGTGTGTGGGACACTAAGATTTTTCTCAAAAACTGCATATTGTGACTGGGCGCGGTGGCTCACACCTGTAATCCCAGCACTTTGGGAGGCCGAGGTGGGCAGATCATGAGGTCAGGAGATCGAGAGCATCCTAGCTAACACGGTGAAACCCTGTCTCTACTAAAAATACAAAAAATTAGCCGGGCAAGGTGGCGGGCGCCTGTAGTCCCAGCTACTTGGGAGCCTGAGGCAGGAGAATGGTGTGAACCCAGGAGGCGGAGCTTGTGGTGAGCCGAGATCATGCCACTGCCCTCCAGCCTGGGCAACAGAGTGAGACACTGTCTCAGAAAACAAAAACAAAAAACTGCATGTTGTGTCTTTTTTCTCATGATCCAACTGGTTTGATTGGCGCCTGCCTGATTGAGCACAGTGTTTGGGCCCTCCCCAAATGCTTGCCGTTTATAATGGGCACCACCCACAGTGGCCAATCATATCCATAGATGAAGGTTTTCTGTATAGGTGCAGTAAGAGTATTAAAAATACTTAGTTTTATTTAATTTCAATGTGCTTCCATTATATAGGGAAAAAAATTCAAGAAGCATAATGAAAATATGGCCTTTTAAAAAATCATGAACATGGACATAAAAGATAAATTGTACCCGACTGCCCTTTGGATCAAGACCAAATTAGTAAAAATGAAGGCGAATATTATGACTCCATCTTCATTGATTTGAGAATGTCAGAAATGAACTGACGTGTTTTGGGTATTTATTTTAACTGTAAGTTCCTGGAAGAATAGGAAATTCAACCTCTCCTGTGTGGGAACTGAAAGCATACCTGAAAGCATTGCCACTGGAGTCACCCTGTACTTGCTCCAGTTGTCCGCTATGGACCCATAATTTAAGGCCTGCTAGATTATTCACGCCAACTTCTCAAACCAAACTATTGAAAGACAAGAAATAGGATCTCAAAGCACAACCCATGTGAGCAAGGATTTTTTTAAAAGGATTTTTGTCACGTTACTTTATTTTTTCTACATTGTTGTTTATTTCACATACAAAAACCCTGTCTTAATTTTATTTTTAATTTTTTATATTTTTAAAGCCTAGTCCTTCTCTCAACTTATTTCCACTGAAATCATTATAGAAAATTATTTTGCTTTGTTCTACAAGGACAGAATGTATTTTAACTCTGTTTAAAAGACCTAGAATTCTCTCCTGTTACAGGGAGATCCACATCAAGTACCCTAATTGTTGTCTGTATATAGACACCTTCTCAAGGTGCTTACTGTAGAATACAGTGGATATTTTCTCATGTGATAGTTTACATCACCATTGTAAGAAGGAAGAGAAACTGGGACATAGCTGATGTTTTCAGTGGTATGTGTGGGCAGAGATATTATTCCTGGGAAGCTTTGGTCAGACCTTTTTATCACAACCACACTCATCAAATCAGAGATAAAAAGGGCCTTAGAAACAATTCAGTCTAGACCCCTTGTTTTACAAATAAAAAACTAAGTTTTCAGGGTTAACAGTGAGTGAGTGGCAGAGCCAAGAATATAGCATAATCACCTTATCTTGAGCCAAATGCTTTTTTCTGTTATTTCACACTCCTGTTTTGAAGTTGAATAATGAGGCTAGGCACAGTGGCTCATGCCTGTGATCCCGATCACAACACTTTAAGGAGGCTGAGGTGGGCGAATTGCTTGAGCCCAGGAATTCCAGACCAGCCTGAGAAACATGGAAAAACCCCATCTATACAAAAAAATAAAAAAATTAGCTCGGTGTGGTGGCATGTGCCTGTAGTCCTAGGTACTTGGGAGGCTGAAGAGGGAGGATCACCTAATCCCATGAGGCAGAGGTTGCAGTGAGCCAAGATCACACCACTGCACTCCAGCCTGAGCAAGAGAGTAAGACCCTTCTCAAAAACAAACAAACAAACAAAAAAGCTGAATGTTAAGTTATTCTACTAGTTCTTATAGCATAATAGCTAGTAGAAAGCGAAACAGTAACTAGGTAGTAATCAGGCTTATTAGCTGATCCATTACTTGTCAATGGTGCTTTTTATGGAATTAGATAAGAAAGGAAGTATTGTATTATTAGCATTTAGTATTTTTAAAACAATAGTTTTGAAATCTTGCTTTCTAAAGTATTAACCTTGAGGAGTATTTAGTGTTTACATTTACCTTTTGCAATATATCCTTTTGGTGACTATCTTTGTCAGTGCACAAATCTTTGATTTTATAATTTAGATGATTAGATATGAGAAGTTATCCTTATCATATATGATTATGCTTATGTATAATTATGTGCTACTTGGATTTTTTTTTTCAAATAACAATGGCCTTATCAATAACCCAAGGATATATTAAGTTTAAAAATTTTTTAATACCTGTGAATTTATTTTGTTTCAGTTCAGAAAAACTATTTTCATTGACAGCATAAACTGAAATATATCCTTACATGAAATTATTTATTTTGCAACCTTTTAGACATTTGTCCATGTGTCTAAAAATGAACTTGTTTTTTTCTTTTTTGGAAAAGAGTAAGGAGATCTGATTGTACGTATAATGTATTGAAATGTGGAGCTACATACCAATATTATACACTAGTACATAAAGAGTTTATTTAGTATTTACTTTTCTAGTCTTGAATTGTAGTGGAATAATAAATCCCTGAAGAAAGAACTTTGGTCCATGGAATACAAATGATGACTCTGATGCCTCCTGCCTGTGAAGTATTAAAAGATACAGGATTTTAACCCCCTTTGGAATCACGTGGGAAAATAATGCACCTTCTTATTTGAGAAACTCTCTAAAAATAAGGGGGAAAAAACCCACTCAATTTCAAAACAGCACATTTTCAAAATGTCTGTAGCATGACTTGTCTATAAAGGAATTCTACATATAAAGTAGAAAATCTTAAGAAAAGGATAAAATTTATAGTTTTTGATATTTTATACTTACCAAAAATTCTATCTTTTAGCACAAGTAAACCTAGATAGCAGGGACCAAGACTAAAATTAAACCAACAAGTAATGGAAATAAGCAAGTAAACAAAAATGAAAACATTCTGCTAGGTAATAAACAGATTCCACAAACACGTTATACTGAAAAGTAAGTGTATCAAAGAGTTAGGGAGCAAAGTTAAGTTCATAATACAAGGATTGTGTTGTCAGCTAGAAGCTGTAAGAGTTCCATCTCCAGGTTTGGTAGGATGAGAAGGAAAATAAGATATATCATCGTGTGTCCAGTATAGTTCCTTGAACAACAACAACAAAAAAGATAGTAGGTAATGAATGAGTGAATTAATGAATAAATTACAGAATAGATAAATTAGTATAGAAGTAGAATTTTTTTCCATGAGATGATAAATTCTTTGTAGCTATGAAAAGTAGCTGCAACCTTCATTTTCAAATATGTCCCCTGTAAAAATCCACCCACCCGTGAGCTACTCAGTTAATTTATGTCGAGGTGATGCACAAGTTCCTACTTGCCACAACAAAGTTCAGCGCTCTCTAAAGGGAGAGAACAAAGCAGGATAGACAAAAAGAAAATCTTCACATCTTTAAGAGATAACCATGTTCAGTACAGTGACAAAGAATCAAATGGTACTTTACATGTATTTGCAGGATACTGTGTAACTCAAAGTAGTGGAAGGGAGAGAGAACAGGGAGGGTAGGGATGCTTTTGAGAAAGCTTTTTTTCCCACTCTTATCTTGCTTTAGCGTTAAGAGTACTTATCAGTTAAGAATGTAGAGATAATTATTCTTTCTCATTGGAGATTACAGACTATATCTGTTCATCTTGAACATCCATTTGAAGCCTCTGTAGAAATGTCTTGTTCCTCTGGTTGTATTTCTAAAACCTACATGATTTTGTCTTGTTTCTGCAGTGAGAAATTATATCCATAGCAAAGACAAAAGCCTTTTAAAATTATTTTTATTTATCTTTCATATAGTTCTTACAATTTCTAAGAAATTAACATTCATTTAGTATCACAGTTTATGGGAGAGGGTTTTTTCCTATTATTTAGCATACGTGGCTTATATAAAAATTGCAGAAGTCATAGGACTGTCATGTGTTGCAGCTCTGAGAACCAATGCCTAAAACTTAAGCAAAAAAAAAAAAAAAAAAGTTATGGCCAGGCACAGTGGCTCACACCTGTAATCCCAGCATTTTGGGAGGCCGGAGGCAGGCAGACCACGAGGTCAGGAGTTTGAGACCAGCCTGGCCAATGTGGTGAAACCCTGTCTCTAAAAATACAAAAATTAGCCAGGCGTGGTGGGGCGCACCTGTAGTCCCAGCTGCTTGGGAGGCTGAGGCAGAAGAATTGCTTGAACCCAGGAGGCAGAGATTGCAGTGATGCAGTGAGCTGAGATCGTGCCACTGCACTCCAGCCTGGATGACAGAGCAAGACTCCATCTCAAAAAAAAAGTTATAAAATATGTATTTTTAGTATTCTGAAAGCAAGGGTTTTCTAAGGTCTTTTTAAAAATGAGGCTTCATATTTGGAATGCCTTTCAATCCCAGTATTTGCCTCCATAACTTGAAAATCAGAGTAGTTCAGGTGATTTTGAGTTCTAACATATTGTCATAGTGGGGAAACATTGCTGCCACCTTCAGTGTTGGTCTTCTTCCCTTAGCCTTCAACACTCTCAGGGGACTTTTCTGTTCTCTGTTGTGTCCCCATCTTTTTTGTTTGTTTGTTTTTTTAAGAATCCAGGTTGTGCTTAGTCAATGATAAAACTAGAATTTCTCCCTTACATTATTATCTTGTGATAAGATGAAGCAGTATACAGTTGCTTAACAGGGTTAGAAATCCAAGATTCTCTCTCTCCCTCTGGGAGAATATTTAACTGAAAATGTCAGTGAGCCCAATTGTAAGCCTTAAAAAATGGTGGCTTTGAGTCGTGGATCTTTGTTTTGTTTCACTGTCTCAGAGCACACAATACACGTGAAGGGCAGCCTTGTTGAAGCCAATCTCTGTTTTCATGGAAAAGGTGATCTGAATTTGATTTCTATAGAAATACGAGATAAAGTGTATGTCCACACACTTGTGTGCACACAGGCACAGACATACAACTGCAAACAATGTGTCTTCCAACTTTAACACCAAACTTCATTTTGCCTTTGAAGGGGGAACCTTGGGGACCCCCACTCATTCCATGCCCATTTTCCAGGATAGGAAAGCTGTATACAGAAGCAGTGACATAAAGTTATTCAGAGTCTCACTCTGGTAGTCATCTACCACTTGGTGGTCTGAAGCAATTAATATGGTTTCCCAGAGACCCTAACTTTCTATCACAGCATAGTTTATCCACTTGAGACTACTACTAAACAAAAAACAAAATGTCCAAATACTATGACAGAAATCCAAACATTGCAGACTTATTTGAAATATACTTTTCAATAACTTCCCAGGTAAACATGTATTTACTTTTAAAGCTATTCTGTCTTGAATTTCTAAGGATCTTCACAAAACTGAATGATATATTCTGAATTTTGAAAAGATGTAGCTTCTTAGGCGTATTTTACAGTTTGCGAATTTTATAAACAATTACCACTGGCTTATTACTTTTGTAATTAAAATACAGATTTGCTGTTATGCAATTTAAATTACTTTTTAATTTTACCTCACATCTGGTAGGAACTATAACAGATTGAATTATTTGTGTGTTTATAAATATGTATAAGATAATTATGTTTTTTAAAATTAGGATGTGCGGAGTTTGAATGTAAATTCACAGTTATCCTCAAATATCTTCAATGTGTATGTAGATCTTAATTTCAAATCTTATAGCAAAAAAAATTCAATATTTAGCCAACTTTCAAAGCATGTCCTGAATAGATTATTTTGTATGTTAGTGAAATTAGTGTGTCATTTCCTTTGTTAAAAAATCTCCGTTTTCCCTCCACACAGTGAATATGGCCACAAGCAGGCTAATAGGGGCCGTGGCGGGCACCATTCTGGCCCTGGGGGTGATTTTTGGAGGCACAGGGTGGGGAATAGAGTAAGCATCCTTGCCAGTTTCAGAGTGTTTCTGTGTGGTGCCTGGTGTGTGAGGCAATGCCTGTACCTGACCCCATGTCTCGTCCTGTTGACCGTGTTTCCTGTGGTAGTGCACCTTGTGGTGTGACTTGGATATTGCTTGTGTCCTGTGGTTTTCTTTTGTCCTGTAGAACCTTCTCCTGTCTGGAACAATGTGGGGCATAACATAACACTGGGTGTGCTTCCGATATCTTCACAATTAAGGCAAGAGTCCCAACACTTCCATTGCTCCTCCACTTTGTAAAAGTAATTTTAAAATACAGACTTTTTTTTTAACCATTTATTGGCAAAGATACTTTTATGTGTGTGTTTTCTTAGGATTCTTGTAATAAAGTTAATCTGTGCCAGTCAAATAAACTTACATATATAACTAGAAATTATCAACAGTTATAGCACCTTTTAAAGGTGATAAAAATGATAACTACTAATGTTTTCTTCATGTATTTAGAGTGACATAGGAGGCTGCAGCTTAACTTTTTTAAAAAGGAGATATTTAGCATACTGCCTTCCTATTTTTCCTGTAAAATAGGTTAATAATTCAAAATTGAAGTCTACATAAATATTTGGAAGCAAGGAGCATTAAGAATGAAAAAATATTTAATCCAAACCTGTATAACCATAAGTGAACAGCTGCAAATCACCTGGTGGGTTGGTCTTAAAAGTAGCCAGGGTGTAAATAAATATATTGTGTGCCCCTTGCCCATTAAGCTGTCACAGAAATACAGTTCTCCTGATGCTTTGATTTAGGGTGCTCTGTACTTGATCCACATCCTCAGAATAGCTGTCAGTTCTCCATGGGACACTGCTTCCTAAGATTGCTAATCTGTAGATTAAAATATTATCATGATTTTTTTCTTCTCTCTCTAATTAGAAAAAGAATATTTAAGAATGGCAGACATAACCCTTTACACAGTCTTTTCTATCTACTCTGGTGGTGGTGACACTTCAAAGTGGCCCAGGAATGAATTATTAGTATCTTCAGGAATCACTAGATATCTTTTACTCAGCCACCCCAAATCATGGGCTTATTGTGAATATCAGACAAGTTTTTCTTTAGTTCCATTGGTTAAAACAAATGGGTGCTCCTCTTACGTACTGGAATTGGGAGACCCAGGCACCAAAATAGCATTAAGAGGGAAGCAGGTTCATAGGTCACACCTTGTGTTGAAGATGACATGAGTCTTCTTTCTCCTGGATTCAGGGACTTTGACCAGACTTTGATCTTCCAACTCACAACTCATCGCTATGGACTGTGAAGCTGGTTAGCACAGGGGAAGCTAGAAATACTAGAAAAGAGATTTTGTTTCTCCTTGTGTGTTAGAAAACAAAGACCATAACAGGGATAAAAATATTTAGAGACAAGAACTTTGTCCTGTAAAATTTCCCCTTGGATCTGTTGACTGGGTTATATACAGAAGAAACATTCCTCTTTCAGGGCCAGCTCCATGCATGCATTTATGTGAAATTCCTCCTTGACAAATGTTAGTTTTCTGAAAATCATCCCAAATGCATTTTTTAACATTATACATTGGCTGTAACTTTGGTGTCCTTAAATGTACTAATAGAAAGGATGAATTTAATAATCCTTCCTTTAAGTCTTAGAGATAGGTAAAATCAAAGAGGCCTTTCTTGTAACATATAGTCCTTGTTATCAGCATTTGTTTTCATCAGTCATTTCCAGTTTTGTTCGTTTGTGACTATTTCTAATTGTGACAGGTAAGTCTGTGTAAGTGTATATATATTTTTTCTAAAGATAGATTTGTTATTCCTAGTTTATGAGCACTAGTTGTCTCTTAGCTTACTGATTTTTTTCCCTTCAAATTCCAAGTTTTAGCATAATTGCTCAAGGAGTAAATATAGTTTTTAAAAAATAATGTAGTACAATATAGATTGTCTTAACGTTTCTTAGTTTAACTGACAGAGTAATGTTCATTCAGTCACTAAGAATTCCATGGGCAGTTTTTTGTTTTTGTTTTTTTAATTTCTACTCCTTAGTTTATAAGTCAGGAATCATTTTTCATGAGTTATGTATTGATTCTAATCCTAACCTATGTTTTCTGAAGCTAACTAAGTGTAAATCATATCCAAAGCATAGAGTATGTACATGGTTATATATTTTTTAATGTTTGTTTTGAAATTTGATTCTCTGTTGAAATGTGGGGAGGAAATACATGTAAATGGAATAAAGTTTCATTAAAACAGAAGTTAGCAAACTTTCTGTAAAGGGCCAGATGGTAAATAGTTTTAGCTTTCAGCCTACAGGGTTGTCTGTCACAACTTCTCAACAATGCTGTCTTAGCATGAAAGCGGCCATAAACAATATGTAAATGAATGCGCATGGCTGGGTTCTGATAAAACTTATTTGCAAAAACAGACAGTGGGGCTAGATTTGGTCTGTGGGCTCTAGTTTGCTGATCCTTGACTTATAGGATATGTTTTAGAGTCAAACAAATCTGTGTTCACATCTTGCCACTATCACTCACTAACTTCTAGAAGCCTCTGTTTCCACATCCATTAAACAAGGATAGTCATAGTTCCTACCTCATATGATTTTTGTGAAGATCAAATGAGATACTATATGTCAAGTGCTCAGAACTGTGTCCAGCACATAGTAAGTGCACAATACAGTAGCTAAACTATTTTTATGGCTCTCATTATTATTATTATTGATGTATCTCTAAAGGCAACTGGGATTCGTTCTCTAGATGGTCATTGGTTAGTCTTAAGAGCATGTCACAAGCCCAGGAGCCTGAAGAGACCTGCACCCCTGAGACTGTATTGCAGCTGTTCTCTACCTGCCCACCAAGCCCTGGGTGGTCTCTGAGTAAAAACACGTTATGCATATGCAATTTGAGTGCCGCCAAAAGTGACATCCATTTATGTACACAGTTGAGGGCACTGATGTGAGCAGAAAAGAGAATTTTTTACACAGAAATGAATGTATACACAAAACTCAGGGATTTTAGAGAAACTGGCAACATTGGCTTTGTGATTCTTGGAGCAGGGATAGATAGGACTGAAAGTATTTTGTTGTTAGGGGACATTGTACCTGCATATTAGCATCCTGAAGGATGGGATATTTAAAGTAATTATTATACTAGGTTTAAAGTTGCTTAGATTTTAAAATGCTGAGCTTAAGGAGAGTAAGTGAGTGAGTGGACAGGAGTTACTAGAATATGGATTAGCTCTTACCCTTAGCAATTGATAGAAATGCCACCTTGTCTTTTCTTTCTTACTGTCCTTTGGCTCTCTGCTTTTTTATATCTCTAAGCCTCAAAGTTCTGTTAATAACAGTGGGAACTTTAAAGCTATTCTCAGTTGAATCTAAGGAATCTTTTTACCATTTCCCCAAAGTTACCCAAATGAGATTTATGCTTCCTTATATCTTGCCTTTGGAACCCCATTTTGGTCTTTACCACTGTAAGGACCGTGAAGAAGTGTATCTTTGAGAGCAAGGCTTCAAAAGTCAGATCTGTAGTGATGACTTCCTTCTGACTGCTAAATTTTAACTGTCTCCAAGTGGGGAATTAAAAAGTTAGCATTCCGACCACTTTTAGGTGCTTTTTGGAAGGGCATTGTAGCAGAATGTGTTTCCTTTCCTCCATGCCCCCATTTGTCAGTCAGATGGAGCTAATCTGAATGCAGTGGTGTTCTCTATGTGCTTTTACTTATTTGACACATGATACTTGGAAAAGGGAAGAGAAGAAGGATGTGTAAAGACAGTAAGTGGGGCCTATTTGCTTCCAATTCTGTGAAAGGTGAATTTAATGGAACTGAATTATCAGTGGTACAGAAACTTTAGATTTAAAGGCATGTAAATCCAAGTAACGCTCACCATGGCATCTAAAGTGCAATTAAGCTAAGTAAATAAAGGCAATTTTAAATGTTTAGCCGTCTTTTACACAGGATATTTACTTCCTGAAACTGCTTAACTGCCTTTCCCTTGTGGTAACGAAAGTGGTTGGTTCATATGACTCTCTTCCCATGATCCTTTGTCACAGGTCCTAGTGCCACCAATCTCATAATAGGCTCCATCGCTGGTGCCATCCTGGTAGCAGCTATTGTCCTTGGGGGCACAGGCTGGGGATTTAAGTAAGCAATGCCGCATGTCTTCTTCTCAGTGGCTCTGGCACTTCTCTTTTCTGCTTACATAACCAAGTTTTGAGTTCCTGCTACAAGAGCTTAGGTTCTATCAGTCAAACTGCAAAATGTAAGTCTTTTTATTCAGAAATGGGTTAGAAGTGAAGAAACACGGACCCTTAACTGTCATTTTTCAGGCAAGTGGGAAATGTAGAAGGAATTCATATACACTGATTTTTAAGGAGAACAAAGAAGTTCTTCAGTAGAAGACAGTCCAGCTTATAAGACCAGGCACTCTGAGATACATTCATTTCTACACAGGACATCGAGGAAACCATGTAGTTGGAAATAAGTGGATGTAAATTGCTTGTATCTGTTTAAAACTTGTTTGTAGTCCACTGATATTTTGAAATTTTCACCACCTGAGTAATCACGCAATCATTACATGTATTTTTCGTATGTAACATAGTATATGTAGCTTTGTGATTTGAAAAGCTTTATAGTTTAATAAAAACAGATTTTAAAAGTATTTGTGTAATCCTCAACCAACTGAATTGGTTTTAAATCAGAATTTGAAAAATATGGCTTTGTGACACTTAATATTTTTAATGAAGGACTAAATATTGACCTGATAGGTAGGCCTGGTGTGTTTTGTTAGTGACCTTTTAGTTTGGATTGCACACTGCTTACTGAACTAAGATTGTTTAAATAGGCACACTGGGTATTCACAAATAAACTTTAATTGTGATCAAAATTTTGAAACGTGATTTATCCAGGCTGGGATTTCTACACTCCAGAATCATTGTATAGTTGCTTTTTATACCTTTTCATGCTATAGTGGCTTGATGATTATGATTTGTAGGTAAGGCCTCCTATGCCTTCTGTGATCAATTAAGTTTGAGCCAGATTTACAGAAACAAATTTAAGTGGGAAATAAGACCATTACCCAAATTCAAAACCCACTTTGCCTCCATCTGGTTACTCAAAAGAGGAAGTTTTTGCCCTGAACTATCTGAATAATTGCCTTAATTATAAACTTTATATGTTTTATATTTGGGATTTTGGATTCAATATGTTTCAGCCAGCTAAAGTGTTATTTTTAGAAGCTGATTAAAGAAACCAAAGATGATTTAAATACATTCAACATTTTCTGCTAATTTGTTATCATATTAAGAATTAATGAGTAAGCCTACAGTTTTTGAGTGCCTTTAACTTGAAATAGTATTATAAAATTATACATCTTTTCTCTTAGTATATTTATAGAGTTGAACTTGTTTAGTGAAATAGTTTTGGCATCAGTTTCTTTTCAAAAACACACACATAAAATGGACAACTCATATTTACATTTATTGTTTTGGTATTAATAAAATATTGCCCACATAGTAAGTCATGCATGTGGCATCTAGTAAGAAATATATTTTCGTTTGGGCGGACCTAATTCAAGCAAAATTTTTCTTAGTGTTCCACTGCTACAAAAGTCATTGAACATTATAGTACTGTCATACTCTTATTTTATAGTGCTTCCTTGAACTTTTTCATAAGTATGCCTCAAGAAAAATAAATTTGGATCATGCCCAGGCTTATGCCTCATTTGGCATTAAGAAATCCCGGTTTCAAAGGCCTGGAAAACAGTCTATTACACATCTTTGCCATCTAGCCACATGCAATGCCAAATTTATCATTGCAGTGTTTGGAGAGAAGAGCACACTATTCTGTAGCAGGACCTCAAAACAGTGGCCTGGCCTAGCTCACAGCTTGAATTGCATGTTTCTTTGGGGAAAAATGGAAAAGCCTTTATCACTGTGTATATAAGTGGATTAGGCCCTGTAAAGATTATTTATATCTGAGAGAGAGAGAGATCTCATTATCACAAGAGCAGAAAACAAAAGGTGGGGGATCAACACTTGGTGAGATGAGAAACAGCTGTTGTTGACTGTTCCCTGGTTGTTGCTGTGTAGGGACCTACCTGTACTGCTGAGCTAAGCCAAAGCCCCTTCCTGTGCCCTATAACTCTAATAATCACTTTCAGGGAGAATTGTGTGGAAAGCCACACAATAGGGTGAGGTATTTCATGCCCTGAAGCAAAGAAAACGATGAAGAATAATTCCAGAACATGTAACTTTAGGAGTTTAAATTTGGAGAATATGCTACTCCTAGGTGTTGCTACGTGAGGATCTTAATTTGCTTTAGATTTTAGTAGTAGCTGTGTGGTTTGTGTTCAGCTTTAAATAACACTTCTACCTCGTAATAAAAGGCTTTTGGTGCTGAATGATAATGTTTAGATTTTCCCACCACTTGGACAGTTCTGGAGATTACTAGTCTGGAGACAATTCATAAGTATAATTATTTGCTATTTGAACTGAAAGTCTTTGAGCCCAATGTAAATGTTTAATAAGAGATTCCTTTAGAATCAGAAGTTGAAAATAGTTTGTACAAAAGATTGTTCTAAATATTGCTATTGGGAATGCCTCCTGATATCAGGTTTTTATTTCTAGAAGAAAAGTTGGTAAGGTAACCTGAACAATTTGAGGGCGTGTCAACTTTTTGATTAAAGGAAAATATAGTAACTGCTCAGGGAAAATACTAAGTTTTCCTAATGTCACATTTCTATAGGTGTACTAGTGAGCAGTTTAGATGTAGAAGTATCATACTATACGTGACCTGCCTAAGTGTAAATGAGAAATACAGCTATGCTCTTAAGCCATGACCTTGTCTGCCATTCTTTAAAGTTCTTTCCTTAAACCATTGTTTCCTCCGAAATAGGTGGTAAAAAGCATGAAAATGTGTGAATGTGTGCACATTTATGTGTGTGAAGTGATAATAAAGATGTATCAAGATTATTATAATCTGAAAATAATACAGATTTAAATTACATACTTCCTTTTAGTAGAGTAGTTGAGTCAGAGAGCTTTGGTTAATGCAAGCAAGATTTCCACAAGCAAGGTTGTGGATTTCCTGAAGAATTTTTAAATGCTTTATTTGGTAGATTTTTAAAAAATATTCTGATTTTTAAAAAATACTGTGTAATATTATGGGTAGTAACTTTACTTAATTTCTTTTCTTTTCTTTTTTTGAGGTAGAGTTTTGCTTTTATTGCCCAGGCTGGAGTGCAATGGTGTGACCTCGGTTCACTGCAACCTCTGCCTCCTGGGTTCAGGCAATTCTCCTGCCTCAGCCTCCTGAGCAGCTGGGATTACAGGCATGCGCCACCACACCCAGCTAATTTTGTATTTTTAGTAGAGATGGGGTTTCTCCATGTTGGCCAGGCAGGTCTGGAACTCCCGACCTCAGGTGATCCGCCCGCCTCGGCCTCCCAAAGTGCTGGCATTACAGGCGTAAGCCACTGCGCCCGGCTAACTTTGCTTAATTTCATACTCTAGAAGTATGAGGTTACTAAGGGTATGATTAGTCTATAGAGTCCCAGGTATTGAGGGTCTTAGGATTTTCCCTATGAAATCCTGTGAAAAACGAACATAGGCATGTGGCACACCAATTTGCTCTACTTCTGTATCTGCATTTGTTTTCATTCACCCCGTGCTCCTGTTCTTCCCCATCACCCACACACACAGAATAAAGTTATGAGCTGTGGTGCAGAGGATTGCAAACCTCTGTCCTAGTTGACTCATGGAGACTCATGATACCTACCCAGCATGAATAATAATACTGCTTGATTCGACTGTTAGAGCTGTTGCTTTTGCTGGACATTAGAAAAAGCTGGACCATTTTAGTAGCATCTTCCCTAAAGCTTAGGAAAGGTGAAAAGTGTATGAAAAGAGAATTTTATATCTCCATTTAAAAGTGAACAGGATTGCCTTCAGCGCCTTAGACATTGCTATTTATCTGATATTCCCTAAATTTGAATGTAGGGTTTTAGATGTGAGCAAAGTCATTTATACACACATTAGTAGGTGATGGTGGTAGGAAATGAGAAACTCTAGGTGAAGGTAGGAAAAGAAATGAAGGTAGTAGTAACATGGTTTGTTGAAAATTGAAATCAAAAGGACTACAGGATGAACACAGAGTTCTTCCAATGATACTGTAACACCTCAGTCTGTGGAACCCCATCACCACATCTTACTCTCCCACTACTTGCCCTGTCCATGGGATTCAGTGGCAAAGTGGATTTCAACAGTGGCCGTACTGGCCTGGCATAGCTACTCCTTACATTAAAGTGTTAATTCTGTGTAAGTATCATACGTGGTTCCTTCTCTCTGAGAAGTTATTTGTGTTAAAAGCTCTTGCTGAGCCTAACTCTGGATTTAAGAGATTCTGTCTGGCCTGTGTTCCATTTTATTGGACATGTTAAAGAAAAGGTATTTATGTTCTCACACAAAATGGAATTTAGAGAGGTATATCTAGACTATTACCAGCAAAGTTAAGAGTTATCTGAGGCCAGGCACGGTGGCTCATGCCTGTAATCCCAGCACTTTGGGGGGCCGAGGTGAACGGATCGCCTGATGACAGGAGTTCGAGACCAGCCTGGCCAACATGGTGAAACCCCATCTCTACTTAAAATACAAAAAGTAACCGGGCATGGTGGTGCACACTTGTAATCCCAGCTACTCGGGAGACTGAGACAGAATCCCTTGAACCCGGGAGATGGAGGTTGCAGTGAGCCGAGACCACACCATTGCACTCCAGCCTGGGTGACAAGAGCGAAAAACTCTGTCTCAAAAAAAAAAAAAAAAAAAAGTTATCTGAATTCAAGTCAGATAAAATTTGAAAGGAACTTAATATTGCTAATTATATTTTCTCAAAAGAGTAAACACCATTTTTTGTGGGGGCCTTTTGATTTTTATAGAATTAGGAAATGGAATTAAATTTGGCTAGTCTTTCCATGAGGAGGATAGCCAGACTGCTGCTTTTTTGAATTCCATGATTATATCCCTGTCCAAAATGAGAAGCCTAATTCCCTTAATGCCTGGGACTCTTGGGTTAGGCACTTTCTCTTTCATGGTGCCAGACAGGCCAGGAAGATCAGTGCATTTCCCTGCCCCAGCACCCCAGGGAAGTGAGCTCAGTGTATGGTGGCCTAGGAGGGGTTGGGCTAGGGGCACTTCATCAGGGGGTGACTCAGCATAGAATGATAAGAATGTGCTAACCATGGATAAATATATGCCCTTGAAAGAAAGTCTAAAGGCTTTACAGCTTTGAAATGGTTATTGTTACGCAAAGGGTCTTGCTTTAATTTTGTGTAGATGTTTATGTGTATAATGTATATTGTAGACAAAAGTCCAGATTATTTCAGAAGTAGTAAAAATTGATGAAACCTGTGACAATGTAAGCTTTATGGATTATGCTGGTGTTTTATAATGATCCAGAAATACCTTACAGGTTATGAGAAAGTTAATTACCTTCAGAATCCTAGTGAGCAGAGGGTATTCAGAAGAAACCGTTATGGAAGAAAGATAGCAAGGACCTGCCCACAGTAGTTGTACTTTCACATTAAAATTGAACTGCAAGAATATTTTTTTCATAGAGAAAATTCAGACCGTTCTCAACATAGAGTGGCCATGGTGGTTTTAGAATTGATGTGTGAGGCACCTTCACAGCCCACTTGCCTCCGGAGTGTTCATCTCTGTCCTCATCGTGGGGTTGCTTCCCTTGTAACTGAGCTCACCTTCTCCCTGCTGGGACATCAGTGGAAGAGCTAAAGTCCTGGAATGCCCCATTGGTGTTCAGAGTCCATTTTCATCCAGAAAGATACAGGTCTGCAGGATGGCTCAGCCTCTCGGTCTGACCTGGGAACCCAGTGATCCTATAGAGCAATATTTCTGTAAAAAGGTGCAACCTGAGCTTCAAAAACCAACTTTTAAAAAGAGCATAAGCTTTTGGACACCAGCGGTTGTCTGTGTGCCAGGATGAAATGGAAATGTCCTATCTCTATTTAAAAGTGGACTGCATTGCTGTTTTGACCTTGGACATGGCTACTTATGGGTCATTCCCGAATTTGAGTAAAGGAATTTAGATGTGGGCAATATAGTCATTTACATGCACAGTGCTAGTTTGGTTTGCCCTTTCCTCTACATTTGGATTTACTGAGGAAACTTTAACATTTATCTTGAGTTCTAACAATACATAGCTTACAAGATTGGGGCCTCTTGTCCTTCAGGGTCACTTCACAAGGTCAGGCAGTCTCAGTTTTTCCTCCCTGACTCACAGAGTATGGCTCCTTAAACCTCCCTTCCAGGGATATGAACATAGGTGGCAGATGGAGACCCTGTGGTCTGCAGCAAACTAACTTGGTGGAGGATGCGTTATGGGATACTTGCCTTTTGGTCTCACACTGGTTTCTTGGGCAGCATCACCAGTGCCCGCTTCCAAGAATGTTGACTTAAAAGAGGGCTGGGTGGGAATGATGAAGAAAAATAAGCAGCATTGTTGCAGATAGTGTTGGCTGCAATGGTTGCCTGCTAGGCCAATGAGTCACACACTTAGGTCACTCATGAAGATGTTTTAATGTAAACTTTTAAAAAGAAAAGACAAGTTTTCTTTGAAGACTTTTATGTTGATATTTCAAAAGAGAAGCATCAAAGTGACCATCTTGGGAAAAATAAGAACTTTGCAGGATGCCTTTATACTTATTTTGAGCTTTGGTTTTGTTTTTATTTTGAATTACTTGTTGGGGAGGAGGAATATATTGCAATGGCTTTGATACTTAGGGCCTGTAAGGGTATCCAAGCTGGCCCTGAGTCAGTGGGCAGGGGAATGAGGGCTCTGGGGACTCCTCAGTCTCCAGTTTTGCATGATGCCTCGGTGGCAGCAGCATTGCACCCGCCCAGTATGCAGACTAAATGCATGAGCCCCTTGCTTGATGCCCCACATAAAGCCAGACCATGGGGAGGTTGCAACCAACTTTTATTGTTGCCTTGTAGTGTCTTGCTGGTTCTTTCTTTTCTCTTTAAACATAGGAGCCACTTTTTAGGAGACTGGACATTGTGAGCAAAGCATTTTAACTTGCCAATTTTCAACTAAGCTAAATTCTGCATTTGCTTAACTAACCTGAACCTGTGTCCACTCTCCTTTGAGTGCACCGTCTTACTGTGCACTCTGTTTTCCAACTTTCTAGATATGAAAAATGCTTGTTCTATAGTAGGGTAAGAGCTCACACACCCAAGGCAGCAAGATAACTGAATAGAGCAAGGCTTTTTTGCCACTTTGGCAAAGGCCAGTCCACTGCTGTAGAACTGGTATAAGCCTGAAGGGAAGTAGCTACGAGACTTTCCATTTTTCTTAATTATCCCAATAGGCCGCTTCACGGAAGAGGCCTCCCTGTAATAATTTTCACCTAATGAATTAGCAGTGTGATTATTTCTGAAAGAAGACAAATTGGGCCGCAGAGTCTTCTTGTGATTTAAAATGAACAACTCAAAGTTTCTTTTGGTCTTCATCAAAGGACATACTCTAGGGGGTATGTTATGAAGACATTCAAAAATGTTAGCTGTTCTATCTTTCAATTTCAAGTTATTCCGGAGACTGCCTCCATGTGAGTTAATTACTTTGCTCTGGAACTAGCATTATTGTCATTATCATCACCATTCTCTCATCATCATCTGATTAATATTGTGGATTTTCCCCCTCTGCTTGCATCTTCTTTTGACGCACTCTGGAAGAAATGTCAAGAAGAGAAGGTTTGATCCTACTCAGCAAGGCCCCATCTGAATCAGCTGCGCTGGATGGACACCAGCTTGCACTGTTGGATTCTGGGTATGACATACTCTCAGCAGTGTTGCCGGAACTATTAAGTTTGCAAACAAAACCTTTGGGTGGTAATGACTATGGAGCTAAAGTTGGGGTGACAAGGATGGGGTAAAAGAAAACTGTCTCTTTTGGAAATAATCTCAAAGAACCCCTTTCACCACCTGTCAATAAAGGGGGAGGGGGCAAAAGACCATGCTATAAAAAGAACTGTTCCAGAATCTTTTTTTTTCCCTAACGGACGAAGGAACAACACACACACAAAAATTAAGTGCAATAAAGGAATCATTAAAAAACATAGTAAATGATTTTTTTTCCCTCAGCCTGCTGGCACTTAATATCTTCTAAATGATTTGGCATGATTTTTTTTTCTTTACTACCGATGACAAACTCCAGTGGCATGAAGATCTAATTTTCGAAAGGGTAAAAACTGCATGGCATATATACAACAAGCTAGCAAGCCAATTCTCAGCAAAACCTGCAACAGAATTCCTAAGGTGAAGATGACAGATGAACACACAGAAGCTGCCTGGGCCTCTTCACTTAAACACGTCCCCACACCCCATCCTCTCGGAGCCCCACTACTTACCCCCCCCCCACCCTCTATAATCCCCACTCCCCACTGGAGACCAGACCAGGGCAGAACTCCACGGACCTTGCTCTTGTTGATTCACTTTCCCCATTGTGTTTTCTCCTGGACTGAGCATCCTTTGGAAATGGGAGCTGGAATTTGAACAATGATGCTATTGTATAGTTGTTTTATAAATGTAAATATGGAAATAAGAGATTTTGACACATCATTTCCACTTGTCTGTATTGAGATATTTTCCTTGTAAAGGGTCTCTGTAAACTTGAGTTTATTTTTTGCTCCCCATCTTTTTTGTTTCTTGTCTCTCTTTCTCTGTCTCTGTCCTTCTCTCATAATATGTTATACAATGACTCTTGGGCTTGCTTAAAAAGACAGATGTAGCCACAGATGCAGGGAGTTTGGGCACAAAACAAGTGCAGTTTAAAGTTGGTGTGCATTAAACCAAAAATAAACAAAAGGGGGGGACACAAACAACAAAATAACCCATATCAAAGACACAAAATTAAGTAAGTGGAAATATATGTACTAAGTCTCAAAAATTTTTTGATGTCATTATAAACCTATGTATATAATGTAAGAAAGTAGACACCCTTTCAAATTAATCACAAAAGTGCCAAGCTCATGATTTTGGTTTTCGGTGTTGACAATTTTCTTTCCCTGTCTTTAATGTGAAAGGAGGATAAACTTAAAGCCTTAAATAAAAAAAAAAAAATTTAAATGTTAAAAGCTTGGAAAAAATTAAACTTTCCATTTTATTTGTGTTTGTTAGCGTCAATATTTCATCCATGCTTATTTTCCTGCCTCAAAATATATATGGTAGAACCCTATTGGAAAAGTGGTAATGGGAATAGAAGGAGCAGTTACCTTTGTATCCACGTTGTTAACATAGGCTTTTATGCTGTGCCATGCTTTCAAGAAACCTTGTTTGACCTCTGGCATTTTACTGATCAGTGGACCATTGCACTGGATTGTAATGGGATTCTACTATATACAAATCCACATTCTTCTTCTCCCTCTAGCCAGATTTGCAGATGTAATCTGGGCTTTCCAAGTCCCTCTGAGTTTCCTTCACTTTTACTGATTTTTTTCTTCTAAATATGGTCAAGATAGCTTCTGTCACATGTTAAATAAATAAGCTAAAGAAATTCGGTCCCAGCTTTGTTTTAATGTACAAACCTGTATGTGATCACTTCAGTGAGCATCCATCTATAGATGGGCTTTAGTAAAGACTGTCCCAAAGAGCCCCTACTTCTCTAATGCCTTTTTTTTTTTTTTTTTTTTTTTTTTTTAAGGAAAAGGACATGCAGTTTTACTCGTCACTTCTTTATGACACCAAATCCATTGCTAGATTTAGCTCTTGGTCCCTTTTCAGCAAGATTCATGTTATCAGTCTTACAACTTTGATTTTGGAAAGTTGGAATGCACTGCTTAACACAGTGGATTTTTTTCCCCCGAGGTGTCTATCATTGGGGAAGTACCACAGTCATAGAGCAGAAACTTTAATTTCTATTTTCTACAATAGACCATCACCAAACATCTTACTATGTTGTTGCTTTCTGAGTAATAGGTGCTATACAGGTAGGCGGGCTTTCTCTAGGACTAGCTGTACATTTATATTGTAATAACAGGGCTATCTACAAGGCCTCTCAGCCTTACTCCTGGCTTCATAGGACACAGGTAGCATCCCTCTAGTTAGCGGCAATGGCTCTTTCAGCTCGGAGGAAGCTTGGAGGAAACTCAGATTACTTGGTATCTTTTCCTGTTGCTGCATTGCTTAGTGTTTCCTTGTTGCTGGTTCCTACTCTCTAGTAGATACTAAGCTGCTGTGAAGTACACCATACACATTTCACTGAGATTCCAGAGGCACCATGGTGACTTAACAGAAATAAAATCGTGGTGGTTACAAAACAATTTAAATCTCTATTGTTAACTTTTAAGCATTTCACAAACAACATTGTAAATGTGCGATGTTATGTTTTAAATCAGACCACAGTGGTCCCCAAATATTATGTACATATGGCAAATGTCAGTGTAACTTTTTGTTACACTGGCAATTTCATAGGTAATCGAACCTATGCTCCAATGTTAAAGTATTTGTGTATATGTAAAATACACAAGCTTTAAGCTATGTGTGTATGAATATGAAAGATAATGCAACCATATCAATCGTAAAAATGGATTATAATTATTTTTGATGGTATTAGGTTATGTAGTTTCAAACTCTTTGCTGTATTTTCTTTTGCACATGCCATTCATTTGCTAATTTTTGTGGTGTGGAGATTCCTTTTTATTAATTTGAGCCCAAAGCACAAGTGTATCACTGTTTAATGTTACCCAACAAGAGTTAGTGTTAAGTGATGATCAAGTTCCCATTTCACCTGCTCTACTTTTGCTGCGTTAATTAATGACACCTGGATGAGGAGACATGCGCTAACTTCATTGCTCATCTGGGATAGTGCATGAGCCCATTAGAGCTACTCCTACTAGATAACTGAGCAGTACACATAAGTGCATGTTATGAAACATGAATCACATAGAGCTGTGGAGTTTTACCAAGTGGTGTGTGTGGTTTTTGTTTTTTACTATGCAACGATGGGAAATGCACAAACTTTTCAAAGACTAGTGTCTGAAGAACTTTACAAACAATACTTGAATCCTTTCTTTAAAGTTATCCCATCATGTTTTATAGTCATTGTTGCTTCCATTGTTAATTTCCATTTTTAAGTGCTTTGTAATTTTTTTAACTGCACTACCTGAAGTTTTGTTTGAAATTAATAAACTCATTCATATCTTGTTGGCTGCCTATGAATGGAGATTCAGTAGTCATTGTATGCATCTTTAAGTCAAATGTGTATTAAAAGTTTCATTAACATAGAATGTCGTAGCTTTATACTTTAATCAGTTCTTTTAAACTCCTTTTCTGTGTCGTCTTACATTGCTGATTAAATGGCTGTGTGCCTGATATCATCAGAGTTTTAGCATGGATCCAAAGGCTCACTGAAAATTTAAGCAGTCAGTGGCACAAAACAAAATCTGATTATTGATAAATATATGCCTGATTAGGATTCAGTTTCATTGGATTCATTGGACTCTTTTGCTTCTTATAAATCAGAAAAAACCTACCTTAGGATCGATTATAGGTTTTTTTGTTTTTAGTGTCTCCCTTCTGAGTTTTAAGAATGGATAGCTAGTAATCACATCCACACTTTGAACCTGGTACCAAATGTATGATCAAGCAACAAAGAAAATAGAAGGAAATCTGGTTATATAAATTGTACTGTAGGCCGGGCGCGGTGGCTCAAGCCTGTAATCCTAGCACTTTGGGAGGCCGAGACGGGCGGATCACGAGGTCAGGAGATGGAGACCATCCTGGCTAACACGGTGAAACTCCGTCGCTACTAAAAAATACAAAAAAAACTAGCCGGGCGAGTTGGCGGGCGCCTGTAGTCCCAGTTACTCCGGAGGCTGAGGCAGGGGAATGGCCTAAACCCGGGAGGCGGAGCTTACAGTGAGCTGAGATCCGGCCACTGCACTCCAGCCTGGGCAACAGAGCGAGACTGCGTCTCAAAATAAATAAATAAATAAATTGTACTATAAAAAACATTCTAAGGAAGGCATTTCTTCACAGCTCCCATGGAATTGGTCACCAAATTATATCCTTTCTTCAAGAATGTCTTCAATATGTCTCCTCTCCATCCCATTGCCATGCCTTGATTTGGCCTTAACAGACACATATATCTCACATGTATCTACAGCACTGACACACAGTTGGTAATCTGACCACATCACTCCTTTGATTAAGCATTGCAGGGCTTTTCATTTCCTGTAAGTTAAGGCTCAAACTTAATAACACAACGTAAATTCCTGCCCACCTCTCATGATCTCAAACCTGTTTCTTTTTGTAGCCTCATTGACTCATCCTCTTGTAGTTGCCTTAAAGGCCCCCTAGAGGAACCTCTTGTACTCAAGGCCCAGCTATCTTATTTAAATGTTACATCCGTTACCCATAATTCTTTTGTTTCCATGTCATTTCATGTAATAAATATAGAAACACTTTAAAATAGCATGAATATTATACTTAAAATTAGAAAGCTTATTAGAGTATTTGAGTGTTGTTTATGTTTGACTTTAAATGATTTGTTTTTGTGTGTGTTTTCCTTTAAGTCATTCTGTTTTTGAGGATGACGTTGAAATGAGTTCTACTCCATGCTTCCTTGGTAACTGGTTGAGAAAGGTGACCCAGAAACTCCCTAGATAATAGAGCAGCAAACCTAGAGTTAAAATTTGATGTGAATAAATAGATAATCCATATGCTTATGCTGGAATTCCCAAGTAACTTTTAAAATTTAAAATAAGTGCCCTTTAGTTTAATGTGCAAAGGTTAGGGAGTTCCACTCACTAATTTATTCATTCAGCATATTTATTATGTCTCTATGCTATGCCAGGAACTCCTAGGAACTGAAGGAACAAAAGAAAATTCTTGGCTTAAAGTTGCTCACAATTTAGCAGGAAGAGACATGTTTAAACAATTTTTTTCTAGACCCAAGGTGATGAGTAAACTAAGCTACTCTTGTGCTGGGAGTAAAAAGAAGAGCAGTGATGGGTAGGTGGGTGAGGGATGCAGAAGCCTTTCTAAAAGAAGTGAGTTTGGAACTATATTGAAACGTGACAAGAATTCACCAGTCTAATAAAATGGGAAACATACTCAAGGTACAGGAAGCAACAAGTGCAAGACCCAGGAGGAGGCGCCCAGACCCTTGGGTAAGTAGAGCTAAACGTCCCACCCGTTCAGCCTCAGTTTCCTCCCACCTCAGTTCTCTCCTTTCTTCCTATCTTTCTACAAACTCTTGATCTGTAAGAATCCTACAGTAGTCAGGCTCTAAGGACACATGATGAGCTCAATCTTGTGAGCCAGATGCAACGTGCAGTACTATGTGGCAAGTGCCATAATAAACACAAGTATAAGGTGCTTCAGAAGAAGAGAAGAGCAAGGCTTTGTCCCTGATCTTGGGGTCAAGTAGAGTTTCACAGAAGAGGTGGCAGTTGAGCAAGAGGCTGTGCCTGTGCACTTGGGCCTAGTACTGTGATCCCTTATTGTGAGTGAGATTTAACCAGGGCTTGCTCATTTTGGTGGTGGGGCTAGGGGAGTCCATTCATAAATGCCTTGCAAGCACAACAATGCGTAATGCTCACAATTGTCCTCACCAGATCTCCGAGTGTCTTTTGTTTGTGTGAAGATTATGATCTCTATTAAAACCTTACATTTTTAGACAGTTTTCCACTGATGTGCTCATGATGGATCAGTCTTAAGTGCTTGAGGCTGTCAGTAATGACAAAGAGGGCTTCTTGACCTGGCCTGTGAGCCTCTAATATTTTCTTAGCATAAAAATTCCTAGCTAATCTCAGTCTGGAGTGAGGGGATGGGTAAGAAGAACAATAAAAGGTTTTAAAGCATCATTTAGTGTATCCTTCCACTAATTAGGGGTCAACATTTTCTAAGTGTAGTTGAGCTTCTGGTGAACCAAAATTAACATTTGCCTATCTGCTAAGCTTTGGAGAGAAGGTTATCATTCCTCAAACTTTTCAGAAGCCCATCCACAGGTCTGGCTCCTTGACTAGAACAAGTTTTTGGCCATGTATGTGACTTCTGGAGAGAAATGAAATGCCTTGATTCTTCTTCACGTGAAAACAGATTTCCTGCTGATGCTCCTTTGGCAGTTGGTTGCTTGTGCACACACGTGTCCTGGTGTGATTGTAAGGACTGTACTTGTGGCCCTATGGAGTCCATCCTTAGGAGAACATTTGTCTGACTGTGATGATCATTGAAAGCCAAATTCGCCCAGTAAATCAATTGGTCCTACAAAAACAAAGCAAAACAAAACAAAATCTGAATGATCAAGAGTATATGAAGAGTTCTTCAGATCTCTTTGGAGCTTTAAATAGCTTCCAGCCTTCAGGAGGTAAATGAGGTTGCAGCAGAGGTTCTTGCTTCTTTAGGCCCAGAACTCAGAGTAAGGACAGAAAAAGGTAACTTGGATTATAAATGACATCAGGGAGGCCTCTTTTCCAGCAACAGACACAACCTTGTAGAGCCATTGTAACTCCTGTAGAGATAGCAAATGGATTGCATGCAGTAGCTTTAAACTGCTTTTCCTATATAGATGAAGTGGCTACAAACCAAAGGTCATAAATGCTAAAGTCTACAGGAGCCAGTCAGTTACTAAAATGAGCCGAACAGGGCAATGGAGGAGATGAGAGGGCTGAGGGAGGCTGAGCTGAGTTGGAGACCATACAACTTGTCCTGAAGGGAGCAGTCTCTACTCAGCTCTAGAAAATTGTCACTATGAGGGAAAGTGGGCCAGTCATTGCCCATTCCATTTATTTTTCTAGAGAAGTCAGAAATCTAGGCCCTTATATAAAATTTCCTTTCTAAAAAAATTATATTTTTTAAACACTGGATCAAGATGGTGAAAACAGAACCTGTCTTCACATAGGATTGGGTCTACTGGCACCTAGTGGGGTAGCTTCTACATAAGATAATAGGGCATTTTTATGTCTGCCCTCTGATAGCTCCAATGAGTATGCAGACGTGGCCTTGCTTCCAGTGAGGGTTACAGGGTGCCCTGTGAAGGCTTGGGCAGACGTCCTCATGAATTGCCACTTACAGTGTTGACTTAACTATTGTTTTGTGTGGATAGGAAGCAGTCACTGAAAGCCACCAGTATCAAAGAGAGCGTGCCTAAACATACTTTCTTATGGTGGTGCTTTGTGTAATAACTAAGCTTACTCAGATATGCTAATTTATGGGAGATGAACTAAACCTACATTGGCAAATTGAGGCTCATTCCTCAATGCTCATTGAGGCTTTGTCTCAGTGTTCACTAAGGCAGTGTAGTGGCTGCCTGGATCCTGAGCCAGTGATTAGAGAAAATGCTGTGGTTGATTTTGGTTGTCTGCTACCTGGCAACCGGAAGTACCTGACTAGGTCCGCATAAATCTTAAAATGGTGTTCCTTTCTGTCTTTGATTCTCAAGGATATTTGCAGATAGGGATGAATCAGTAGAGCTAACTAATCCAGAGGCCCCACATAGTATACTGGATTCAGGGAAATAAAGGATTCTTGAACAAAGAAATACAGAAGCTGAAAAATCCAGCAGGAAGGAACAACTGGTTTTTTTTTTTTTTGAATTATTGTTGTTTTCTGATAATTATGAAATCCTACATGTTTATTGGAGCAAATTTGAAAAACCGAAAAATTTAAAGAAGAAAATTGAAATCATTATCATCACCACTTTATAATCTCCATTAAAAGTATGTTAATTTCTTGAACTCATCATTTTCTTGGTTTTTCCCATGAACACAAAAGCAACCTACAAAGTAGGCAGCCAGTGGTTCTTGCAGGATTTGTGTTGACTCCCTTGCTCATGTGTGTGTGTGTGTGTGTGTGTGTGCGCGCGTGCACATGCGCACACGCGTGCCATGTGCCATGTTCTGCTGGCTTCAAAAAAGGATGGGACAGTATCTTCAGGGCAAAGACGTACTTTCTAGCCTCTTGGTTTTTGGCTTAATCTGTTTATACTACTAGGAAGACTGCTCTTGCCCACCACGGCCCAGTCAAATTCTTATGCATCCCCAAGTGTCACTTCAAATATGTACTACCCCTTCATGAAGTCTTTCCTGATCTTTTTAAAGCTTTCTAGAGAGCTTTAAAAAGCTCTCTACAGAGAACATGGGAGCTCCAGTTAGTGGTAGAGCTGGGATGAAATCCCAGGTATTTTAGGCTCCAGAGCCCATCCTCTAATTACATCAGTTTATTGCCCTTCTTTTATTCCCATTTTATTGATTGATTGATTGATTGATTGATTGAGACAGGGTCTCACTCTGGCACCCAGGCTTCAGTGCAGTGGCTTGATCATAACTAACTGCAGTCTCAAATTCCTGGGCTCAAGGGATCCTGCCACCTCAGCTTCCCAAGTAGCTGGGACTACAGAGCACACCACTGTGTTATAGCCAATTATAGTTGAAAAAACTCACAATTGGAGAGGTTTAGCACCTTTTTTGAAATCACCATTCTAGTAAGTGCCAGGGTCATAATCATGCCACCGGCAGTCTGAATTCGAATCCTTTTCTGGACCCAAGAGAACATGGAAAATAGCACTTATGACACCAAAACATGCACAGTAGGGGAGGAGCAGTAGATCCTCAGAGAGAATCTCTTGCTGCCTACTTTTATGAGCTGATTCTGCTGGAACCATTATTTATTGTCACCACCAGGAGATCTGTTTTGGAAAACCTTAACTCTCTAAATGTAAATTCTAGCCTTTTGTTAGAACAAGAGAGAGTGGGTGTGTGTGCACAAGACCCAAGGAAGGCTGAAAATTTATTCGTAGGCCACTCCACTTGAGAGGGAATATGTTAAGCAGCTTGAAATGTCTCTAGGGATCATTGCAAGAAGAAATGGGATTTTTTCTGTTACCTCTGATGAGTGAAAAAGTTTTCTGTTACAAAACCGATGAGTGAAAAGTCACAGGAATGCCACTTTCAATCTCATATTAAAAAGAACTTAATGCAGTCAACAAGTAGTAAAGATACTTACCAAGTAAAAGACTTTGCTGCACCTGGTGGGTCAGAAAATATTATACCCAGATGTCCTACCAGACATTACAGCTTGGTAAAAGGGCTAAGGAATAGGGGAAGAATTTCATTTATGATGAAAGTGTCACTCTTGGTAAGGAAAATACAAATAAATAATTATGAAAAGTCAACAGAAGAACCACCTCAATATTCCCACTCTAGGGGTGCAGGGAGGAGAGCAAAGAAATTCTATGGAGGAGGTAACATTTGAACAATTGGTATACTACAGGTATAAGGAAATGGAGAGGAAAATGTTGCAACTTGAGCTAGGTAGGATACGCAAGTTCAGCTGATGTAACGATGACCAAAATAACCAGAGGTTTAAAGAAGAGTGAAGATTTCCTCTCCAGGATGAGCAGTCCAGAGCTGGTAGGGAGGCCCCACACACCTGCTGGCTTCTTGCTGTGCAATCCTTTGCACCAGCCTTCACCTCATGGAACGAATGAGCTGTTCCAGCTCCCCTCAGCCTGTCTACCTTCCAGGAATCAGGAGGGAAAGGAGGAGACACAGGAGGCCTACCAGTTCCTCTGGATACCAATCTGGCAGTTGAGAATATCACTTTTTATCACATGGATTGCTTAGAACTTAGTAACATAAGCACATCTAGTGCAGAGAGGCTAGAAAATGTAATGGGGAGGAAGGGGTATTCCTAAAGAAAAAAAGTTTAGAAAGGGGCATTGAGAGACAGCTAGCAGCCTGCCACTGAGCTTAAAGAAAAGTGCCAATGTGAGATTGTGAGAGTGGAAGGGGGTAAATGGATAGGTGCCATGATGGGCGGAATGAAGGAGTTATATGGTGTTTATTTCTCTATCCATTGGGAGTGTCAGGGAAAGATGGGCATCTGCAGTTGGCCCTTTTGGGGAATCTGTTGAAGAAAACTGCCTTCCTCAAAGTAGACTGCACCCAATGACTATCAACGTGGGGGTCTCAAGGCCAAGCCCTCTTACCCCAACTCAGGACATCTGTGAAAAGACATCCCAGCTCCAAAAGCTCTTCCTTTGCCAACAAATTTCCTGCATGGAAATTCATCTCCCTCCACCCAATCCTGCCTCCTTCCTTCTTTTCCACAGCTGTAGAAAAGCACTCCCAATCAACACTGCCTGCTAATCTCTGCCCCAGAGACTGCTTCCTGGGAAACTCCATCTGGAACAATCACCAGTTTGTTTTTAATCACCAAATAGTGTATAAAGGGGGAAGGAAGGAAGTGAGGAGTGAGCTACTGTACCTTTGAGTAAGGTTGTAGAGATCCTGAACAGTAGTGTGGACTTGGTTCTGCAGGCAATTGTGAGCAGGTTTCTGAGGATCAGAGTAATGGAAGCTATCTAGTCACATGTAAGATGGACTGTGGGTAAGAGAGGCAAGAGGTGCACAAAACAGTTAGGATGCCAAGGCCATACCACAGGTCCGAGATAATGAACAACTGACACAGGGCTCTGGCAATGCGAAATGAAGAAGGGAAAGATCATATGAGTAGAATCGACAGAACTGTGCATTGATTTTGGGAAGCAAGAGGCAGGGAAGAGTAAAAGATAAAGGCCAGGTTTGATATCTGGTGATTGGGCTGATGGTGACTTTATGGAAGAGATCCTGATCTAGGGAGCAGAGATATATTCCATTTTGATCTGTTGGAGTTGAAGGGCTAAAGGGAATCTAGGTGACGATGTCCAGCAGGCTATTGAAAGAATATGGAACTCATCAGAGGGGCTAGCACAGAAATATTTACTTGAGAACCACGTATAGATTCAAAGTTTAAGTCATAATTTAAGCCATAATAATTTATGCCATAAAATAATTTAAACCAGAAAAACTTGAGGCAATTTCCAGGGGAAGTAGCATAGAAAGGGAAAGCAAGGGAGAGGTGAAGAGAGGGGACTGAAGAGACTGAGAAAAAATATAGAATAAATGACCTGAGAGACCATTATTTCTGTGAGATGGGCACTGTGTGCTAAAAGATAATTGACAGCAGAACTGAATTTTGTTGGTTCCAAGAACAGAATTGATGAAGAAAGGATGAATCAGCTCTTTTCACTGTAGCCATGATTCCAGTTGATGGGGAATCCGTAATGGACAACATATGACCCAACTACCAAAGACCTGGGAACGTTAATAGGATACCTAAAACACTTTCGAGGGAAACTAGGATGTCCACACTTAAAGAAGTGTTTGATAATATCTCTGTGTTAGAAAAGAATTATTTTAAAAAAGAAACATTTACTTTCATTACTACAACCACAATTGTACTTTCTTTAGGCTGAAGCTGAAATTGCAAGATTTTTGGTCTTCCAGGAACAAGAGATGAGAATTACACTCCTGTACTTATTAGAAACCAATTCTGATTTATCTGCAGAGTAGTTGTTTATCAATAACTTCCTAATAGCTTTCCACAGAAAAATCTTATTCCTGGGCCACTATGACAAAAGAGCAAAAGGTCATCACAGGTAGAACACAAAGAAAGTTGTGATTGTTCTCAAGTCTCCAAATTATATGCTCAGTGTCATACAAAAAAGAGGTGAGACACTTAAGACATTTCATCAAGCATTTAGTATTTTGAGAAGTGTGAGCTGAGCATATGAAATGAAAGGAGGCAATCCAAGTAGGAAGGAATGGGTGCAGCTAACCAACATGGCTCTAGTTGTTATTCATCAAGTTCTCAGAAAGTTGTATAACCTCTCCTTTCTTGGCAACCTCTCCTTTCTTGGAGACACATTTAATTTGTTGTGATTACAAATAAATAAATATTTCTTTCTTTATTAAAGTTAAAAAATATGAGGCCTTGTATTCACATATTTATATAAGACCAAATACTCAGATGAAAGGAGGAAAAATGGTCAATTCAGTTAATTTTTGCTTTGTTCTCAGCATATGTACTGAGTGGGTAGCTGCCGATATGGAATAAAAAGCTTTTTGCTTTTTCAGATGAATGAATTACAGATGAACATCTTTGAAGGAAGTCCTTTGACTACATGTATGCAATTTCAAGTTATGCAGAAAGGCAAGCAATTGATATATCCACAAGTCACATATCACTTATATTAGTGGACAATTACAAATATTTTGTAACATAGGTCATGTCTCTGGCTGACTCATGTGCAATATTTTGATAGTTAGCTAAGTAGCTTTGCAATTCGTTTGGTTACCAAGTCTTGCATGTATTTACTTTTATTATAGTGCAAGATAAAGATAAATTTTGAATTGCTTGTACAAAAAGTGGTCAATATCTGAAAGAGAACTCCTTACAAAAAATGTGAGCGGCAGCTAAAAATAATGGTGAAATCTTGCTTTTGAAAGCAAGTGATGTTTTCCACCATGGAAAAATAAAGTCCTGAAAGCATCCCGAAAGAATAATAATCCCATCCCTTCATAATACTCTTCCTGCCTGCAGATACGGGGGCCTGCGAATGCTTCCATGCCTACTATTCAATGTGAGAAAGGTTGTTCTATAGAATGTGTGGTGGGGCTGACCCTTGTCTTGGGAACAATTTTAGAGAAAGGGAGAAGTGTGGTATCTGGAAAGCTGCCGGGGACTGTGGGTCTCTACACAGTGTGCTTAAACTACAGTGATTTAGAAAGCGGGGGGGAGGCGTCACACCTCAGTCAGTAAATATGACTTCTCAAAAGTGACCAGAGAAAGGGGGCTTGGATCTATTAACAGATAAGCATGGCTTTAACTCTGTTTGCTGTTTTAATTTCCTCCCCATTCTAGACTTTTACATCTGAAATGTTTATAATTGGAAAAAGTAAGCGTTCAACAGTCTTCACAACCAGCACCAACAAGCCGTCACAAACACTGCTGGGTGTTTATGAAATGCCTACAGCACATGCTTCTAGTGTGGGTTATTGTGTGGTATCCTTCTGGTCCTGAAAGGGATTGATGCAATGATTGTGTAATAGATCCCCTGAACAGTTCCATCACTTGTGCTTGTTACCCAGTAAGGGAGAGGTGTTGACTAAAAAGTCAAGAAGCTTGTTCCAAAATACTTTTTTCTACTGGGGAAGATAAGCTATGCTGTATATCAAGGGCAGATGTTGTGTTTGAGAGCAGAGGTAGTCAGTTTTCTCAGAGTAACTCTAGATCAGGTCTATGAATTGAAAAAAATTACAAACTCATATATCAGCAGAAGATATATAGGAAATTGTAAACTTCTCACTAAAACTTAATCAGCACCTTGGTTGATGTCACAACTCTGTTAGAGTCTAGAAGTTTCTGCATGATTATTATTATTATTATTTGAGACAGAGTCTCGCTCTGTTGCCCAGGCTGGAATGCAGTGGCTCGATCTCAGCTCACTGCAGCCTCTGCCTCCCAGGTTCAAACGGTTCTCCTGCCTCAGCCTCCTGAGTAGCTGGGATTATGGTGTCCACCATCATGCATGGCTAAGTTTTGTATTCTTTTGGGGTTTCACCATGTTGGCCAGGCTGGTCTCGAACCCTTGACCTCAAGTGATCCACCCACCTTATTCTCCCAAAATGCTGGGATTACAGGTATGAGCCATCGTGCCTGGCTCTGCATGATTATTAAATCAGAGTGACATATGGATGGCTACCTCAAGATGTGCATTAGGTAAGAAACTTAGTCTCGATATAGGATACACAGATAGGATGGAGATTATTTGTATGAATATTTGAATATATAACATATCTTTGAACATGTAACTTGCCTTTAAAAATCTGTGCTTATGTATATTCACATACATTTAAATTATCTTAGGGTATAACCCTCAGACATGCAAGAAGCACGGCCCTGTTGAAAGAAATGGACTTTTCTTCAGTTGCTGCTAGCTATTGCAGGAGAGTAGGGGGCACCAGTCATCCTGAAGGTTTTCAAGAAAGGGGAGGGTACTAAACAGGAGCCTGATTGCAGACTGGCTGAATGGTGAAGAGGTTTAAGTTCTCCATATACACTTTGGTTAGGTTTCAGTGGTTTCAGATGTGCATGCCTAATGACACTTCAATTTGGATAATACAAAATTCAATTTGGATGATCCATTTTATAAACAGAAGGAGTTGTGATTTTGTTCAAATGAGCATTGATGCAATTTCAAAGCCAGCATGGATTGAAGATCTTCAAAAGTTAGGAGGACTGAAGTTGTTTCTGCTCTTAACGCAATGTTTTTCTCCTTGATCTCTATCATAATACATGCTTGTATTGTCTTTGTTTTACTTGTACTGTTTAAAATTATCTTGTTGATCTATTTGTTCACTTAAATATTGTTAGTCTTCTCCAGGAGAAATGGAAGTTCCTGGAGAGCAAAGACTTTGCTAACTTTATCCATTGATATATTCCTTTACGTCCATGACAGACGGCGTGTGTGTGTGCATGCACACATGTAATATTAAACAAGTGAATTGCTTTTGCTTGTGCATGTCTGTCATTATATTTCAGTGCCTTGTACTCTGTCTGCTCTTGTCTGCTGTGTTCTCCATTAGCTTGTGGATTCTTCAGTGGTTTAAAACATATCTTGATGATCGTTGATGGCACCCAGTAGAGAATGTGCTTTGAAATAGCAAGTATTTAGTCATCTCAACAATCTTCTCTTTGCTCAGAAAGATGCTATGGATGACCCCTCACATCTCACTGTCCTGACCTCACTTCGGTGAAGGAGCAGGGGTGAGACTGGTTGTCACAGAAAATAGACAGTGACTGTTGTCTTCCCTGTTGGCATCCCAACTAGAGTTCAGGACAGTGTGTGATATATTTCCAGTTTCCCTCCTTGTTTTATTGACATGAGTTAAATGACTAGGCTCTTTAATAGAAGACATCCTAAATAGCCAAGAGAATTCTACCATTTTTGATGAATTAATGTTTGCACCATCTGTTTTACATGAGGAATGAAGAACATTAGCTGAGAATAAAGATGTTCCATGGGCAATATGGACTTCTATTTTTTTTACTTGAAATATAGGTGCACAGAATGGATTTAATCATTATCCCTATCATTGATATACCCTATATTTTGATATACCCTATCATGATTCCATTGGCCTTTCATATGCATATATGTGTTTATATACTTACGTATTTATTTAAAATCATACATATCCATGAGTCTACCACTCAACATAATAATTAGAACATTGACAGTAATTAATATTGCCTATGTTAAACTCCTCTATCATGTTCTTGGCCTCCTCTCCCCTAATGTAATTAGTACCTTGATTCTGGTAACAATAAACATACTTTTTAAACATAATTTTTATTATTCTAAATAAATGTGTTATTAAGTTTTAGTTGTCTTGACTTTATAAAAAGGGTATTGACATTCCATGTATAGTCTTTGGGGACTTACGTTTTCCTTCTCAATATTATATTTCTATAATCCATCCGTGGTATTCCAACTAGCTCTACTTCATTCATTTTAACTGCTGTGAAATAGTCTATTGTGTAAATATACCACAGTTTATTTATTCATTTCCTACTCTTGGAGCATTTGAGTTCTTCCCTGTATTTTCCATATGAATAGTGTCTCTGTGAATGTTCTTGTGCATATTTCTTAGTGTACAAGTGTAAGAATTTCTCTCTCATTTATATCAAGGAGTGTAATAGATTCTCAGGAGATACATCGACGTTTAACTCTTTTCTACAGTGATCTTACCACTCTAGTTCTTAATTTTAATAATTTGCTAAACACTAGGATTTCTAGGCATTTATTGAATTAATAGATTAGTGTCACAAATCATGGAATAATAAATTGATAAAGCAAGAAAAAATTCTGAGATTACCTAATTGGACCCACTCAATTTACAGAGGAGAACAATGATGCATAGGATAGATGAAATGATCTGCTTAAAGTCCTAAAAATGATGGACTTTCACATGCAGTCCCAAATAGTTTATGCAACCATCATTGCATTCTTACCAGCATCTTCTATTTCTCAAATAAATAATGTTTGATGAGTAATAATAAACTTTCATTTTTAAGAGAATAAGTCAAGCCCTAAGAAAATAAAAAAATAAGCAGAAAAGAAATTATTCTAATATAGGGTTAAGCTTGAATTTATTCAATGCATGGTTTCCCATCAGCTCACATTACCTTATATTAAACTTGCTATCTCCAAAGAAAGCCATTCTCAACTCCTCGGACAAAGTACTTTACTTTCTCCCACTGAAGGTCTTTTTGCCTAAACTTGTTTGCATCTCTTAATTACCATGTGATTTAGATATAGTTCATGAATTTCAAGCCCATGTCCACTGTTGAGGGTTATGAAATGCGTTTAGTTTCTTTCTTAAAAGCGGGTAGATGTGACTGGGCTGGAGCAATCCTTCCACTTGCTTCCCGCCTGACGTATAGATTTTATGTCTGGAGCTGTGGCAACCAACCTATGGGTTTAAGAAAGGTCAAGAAAATTATAGAAATGTAGGGCTAACATCCTTGGACCCCTGAACTAACATCAGCAGCCACATGTAGTCAGTTTTTCTGTTACTTACAGCTTAATGCATTCCTAGCTGATGCACCATGTTACAAAAATGATCTCAAACTAGATTTAAAGTATTTCTAGTTTTCTAATGACATAAATTTAAAATCTTATCATTGGATATGAATTTTTTTTCTTCAGAGAAAAAAGGTTTTATACTTTTTTTATACCTGCCATCTACTTTTCAGATGATAGTCTTTCAATCAGAAACTTCATTTTAGAAAATGTGTTCCTAATCACATCAAAGCAGCATCCTCATTCAGCGAAAGTGTAATTAACATTTTGGGCACTGGATGAAGAAAACAACCTCGATTAATTGACTGACGTTTTTACTTCACTGTCCAGACATGTGAAAGAAAATTCACCAAAGTTCATTAATGACACTCACATCTCCAGCCTCAGATTCAAAAAGGGGCAATTCTCATATGTAAATTCAACCAACATTGAATAGGACATTATCATACATGTTTTGGGCTCTAAGACTAAGAATGGTTAAACATGGCTCCCACTCTGAAGGAGTTCATAGTCTAGTTTAAGTAGCAGTGGGAAGGTGAGGAGAGACAGATAGGCATGTATAGCAATTAGAATACACTAAGCAAATAATGCAAGTATGAACAAAATTGTATAGTAACATAGTGCACAGCAGAACCAACTCCCTTAGACATACATGAATCAAGGAAATCTCCTCATCCCGGAAGCCCTGCTCAAACTGTAAGAGGTTTTATGCATTCAACATATAGGTCTACATCCTCATTTTTCACAGACATTTTCAGCTTGGCAAAAGTCCATGACTGCCATTGGACTCTAGGCTTGGTGAATCCTGCTTCCTATATGTTAAAGTAGAAATTTTATGGTTTTTTTTTGTTTTTTCTACTCCATCATAATTGAAGCCTTAGGAAAAGGAAACTTACAATTCTAAAATCGTAGACCTTTGTCATTGTTGCCTTGGTATATAAACCAAATTGAAAATGAATTAATTATATTGTAGTCTTTTTTGGAAATCAGTAGGACAAAAAACAGGACAATTCTGAAAGTCGATGTCTGTAATAGTCACTCTTGAACTGCTGGGATAATTGCAAAAGGAAAAACCCAACTCTTGCAAAGCCAAAGGAATCCCTATGGGTTTTGAAACCTGCTTGAAAGAATGGTCAAAGAATGCAAGTATCTTGATAAGCACCCTGGGGGAAAAAAAAACACTACTACATCTATTATTACAACTACAGTGTCTTCAGTTGGACAAGCAGAAAAAACATGAATGAACTATTCCTGTATCCCCAAGTAACTTTCCTTTTTCACACATTTTGTAGTCAATGTCCGATATCATCTGACTACTTCACTGCAACTTGTCCGTATAAATTTGATGACACTTTAAGAATGACTCATCCACCTACCCCAATGAGCATTCCAGGAAATTGTCCTTGTTTATTGCCATTTCCAAATGATGGAAAAGCACAAAAGAATGGAGAAAAATAATTATTTTTGCTATCTGATCCTAAATGTTAAAGAAGCACCAAATTCTTAAAGGTTGTCCCCATCATTTGCAAATTAATGCACCGCTGAAGATGCAAACTATCTATATAACTGCTCTCGAATTTCATTAAAACTAATCAGAAGTCCTTTTTAATGTCTTTGAGAATTGCTTCAAGTGGCAAAAATCAGAAAATCTACCCATGGGGCACCTTCAGCTAATTGCAATTTACTTTTCAACTAGTCATCCTAAGCCCTAGGCTGCAACGGCACAAAGCTGAAGCAACTCTTTGGGTGACAAATGCCAGTCAAACCAGTTATTTAGCATCATGTAATTTTAAAATCACCATTGGTTTTCTGAATATTTTTTAACAAGTCAGGATGATGTTGTGATGAACTGAGTTCAGATGAATATTGTTAAAATTATTTTCTCTGCAGTTGAGAAAATTGTTAAAATTTAACAATTTAAATTGAAATTGAGAAAATTTCTCTGCAGTTGAGAAAATTGTTAAAATTATTTTCTCTGCTCCTTCCTAGTTGATATTGGGGGGCAAGTAGAGGAATAAGGATAGACTATATGCTAAAGTTAATAGAGAGTGACAGACAATGCACATTACTTAGGACAGATAAATGACAGTGAATCAAGCTAAGTTTTAGAAAAGGAACCATCACTCTTAATCAACTAAGTGACCCAATGAAAATCCCTTAATGGGAAACAGGAAGGAAAAAAAAATGGTGTTTTCTTTGACGTCACCTGAGACCATGTATATGAAAATAATGTTTTGTAAAATGTAGGTGCCATCCAAATGTTAGCCTTTGCTAGACAGTCTAATCTGTGAAAATGAAACCACAAAGATAAGACATCAAACTAAGCATCCTTATGTGTTCAACAGAATATAGAGTGTTTCAATTAAATGACTTGGTGGTGGCTTTCTTTTTATCTAAATGCAGGAATTGGAATGCCATGTTCCTCTCGCAATTATCAAGTTGAGAGTGGGGATCCGGATTAAAAAATGGCTGGAAGTGGTGTCTCAGGCCTGTAATCTCAGCACTTTGGGAGGCCAAGGCAGGTGGATCACGAGATCAGGAGTTAAAGACCAGCCTGGCGAAGACAGTGAAACCCCATCTCTACTAAAAATACAAAAAATATATATATATATTAGCCGGGCATGGTGGCAGGTGCCTGTAATCCCAGCTACTCAGGAGGCCAAGGCAGAGAATTGCTTGAACCTGGGAGGCGGAGGTTGCAGTGAGCCGAGATTGTGCCATTGAACTCCAGCCCGGGCAACAAGAGCAAAACTCTCTCAAAAAAAAAAAAAAAAAAAAAAAAGCCAAAACAAACAAACAAAAAAACCCACATATATTCCCCTTCCCAAGAATCTTGCCAAGTTGCCCCAATAACCAATAAATATAAATAGATGTTACAACAGAGTATGTAGTGGTTAAGTTCTCATTCTAAATTTAAAAATTCAATAAGATGATTAGTTAATTTACAAGTGCAAGTTGGTAACTTATATTTATGAGAAATGTTTAATCAGGACATTATATTCCAGGGTGGCAGTACAAAAGTATACTGAAGGTCAAAACTTCCTGTCCCAAGTAATTACTGTCATGCAGTACTTAACGTTGGGGATACTTTCTGAGAAAAGTATTGTAAGGCGATTTCGTTGTTGTGTGAACGTCATGGAGTGTACTTATACAAATCTAGATGGCATAGTCTACAACACACTTAGGCTATAGAGTATAGCCTATTGCTCTTAGGTTACAGACTTGTACAGCATGTTACTGCACTGAATACTGTAGGCAGTTGTAACACAGTGGTAAGTATTTGTGCATCTAAACACAGAAAAGGTACAGTAAAAATATAGATTATAATTTCATGGGAACACCGTCTTATATGCAGTTCGTTGTTGACTGAAACATCATCCTTATGCAACATATCACTATTATATTGAAAAGAAAAAAAAGCATATGAGCAGATACCAGCTAGACATAAAACATTATCTTTTAAAATAATTTTTATTCCCATTGTCAAGAGCTTCTCTAGGCCATCTGATTAGGATGGTGATGTCACACACCTTCAGCTTCTATGAAACAGGAAGACCATTTCAATTCATTATTTTCAGACTTAAAAGAAAGGTGGTGCTCAATTACAGTGGGCTTTATCACTTCATCTTAGCCACTTATTTCAGTGGTTGTGCTTAGGATTCAGAACACAAAGATGGGAAAATCTCCACCTCTGAAATCTGAATCATGAATCGCCCTCTCCTGCCTTTCAGTATCCCCACTCCTTACTCCACTTACACCTGTTTTCTCTGCCTTCAGTGAGACTTCCAGTTCCCCCACTTTCCTCCCAGTCTTTCATGTCTCTGCCTGCAGTCGCTCCTTTTTCTAACCTGCTTACGCCCTTGATTCCTTTAATCAGTGGCATAATGACCATTCTTTTCTCCTACATTCAGTCAGATAAGCATTGTAGAAGAAAAAAAATAACTAATATTTGTCTAGTCTTGCTACATTTAGCACCATTCTAAGTGTTTTCTGTATATGATCTCATTTTATCCTTACTAACCATGAGGGACATTTCTGCCCATTTAACAGGCAAGAAATCTGTTTCACAAAGATTAACTAATGTGCCCAAAGCATTATATCAAATCAAAAGCACTTGAGTATATCAAATTGTAGACATCTCATTGTTTAAAAAAAAAAAACTAAAAGAAAATGCTGCAATTCTAATTACAAGGTGCCATCAGTTGACAGATACAGCCTGATTTCAGTGGTGTTAAATGTGCAAAAAATTGCATCTAAGAATCAATGACTTATAACAAGTGAGGGATCCATGGCATGATAGTCTATCACTATTATGTTATTTTACCTCATAAAAGCCATACAAGCATGCAAAATGATTTATGACAAATTGATGCAAACTTTACCTGGGATTTGAGTACTGTTCTTTAGTCTATCTCCTCTTTCCTCTCTCTTCTCTTCTTTCCTTCAAGGATTATTCACAGCTTTTCTGCTCTTTTTAAGCTTCTTACTTAACACCTACTCTCATTCACTTTTTTTGTGGATCACTATGCATCTTCATTGAGAAAATGAGACCATTGATCACGTGTCTCTTAACTTCCGCCCCCTACCCACCACACTACCTGCAGACATATCCACATCAACAGAGAGCCTCCCTTTCTCCCTCTATTTTCGAGGGCAAGTGTTCTGCCCTTGTGTTATAGGCTGGCTCCTCCTTATCTTCTTACCTCTGTTGCTTATTGTTTCCTCTGAGGTTACTAGTCATCCTTCTCTCCTAATCTGCAACCCCTCTCTCTCTATGAGTTTCTCTCCCTCAGCCTGTAAACATGGCCAAGGCCCAACTCCTAACCTTCCACTACAGTCTTTCTCCCTCTTATTTGAACTTCATGGAGAGTGCTCCACAGGCACTGTCTTCATTTTCTCACCTTCCATATCTGCTTCAGCCCACCACAACTTCTTCTCCCTTAACATTTAGTTGAAATTGCCCTTAACAAGTTTCTCAGTGACCTGCTATTTTTTAGATCCAATGGAATTTTTCGTCTTCATTTTATTGACCCCGTTTGCTGAGTTTGTGTGATATGGTTGATTTATTCTTTATGCTCTACCTTACTGGCTTCCAAAGCAGCACACTCTCCTGATTCCTCCTATCACTTTCTTAATCACTCCAATACTGACATTTTCCAGGTTCTATCCCAAGGCTACTATTGTAGCCACTTTCTACACTTTTCTCTGATGGTTCAAAATATTGCCTACATGTTGACGAAATCCCAAATCTGGACCTCTTTCATGAGCACTGTATCCCAAATATTTATTTTAAGTTCCCCCTTCTTCCCTACCTACTAGGAATTTCCATTTGGATGTCAGTCATCTCACACTCAACATGTGTAAAACCAGAATCTTATTTCCCTTTCCTAAACCTATTCCTCAAACCATTTCTCCTTCCAGCTGATGGAAATTCAAATTTCCAATTACTTAGTCCCCAAAACTTGGTGTCATCTTCAACTTCTCTCTCTCTCTGTTGGACCTTATATCCAGTTCATCGACAAGTCTTGTCCCTTCTACCATCAAAATATATTCAGAATCTGACCACTTTCACCCTCTCCACTGCTGCCACCCTTATCTATTCCACCATCTTACCCACCTTGATTGCAAGCTCCTAACTGAGCTCCCTGCCTCATCCCTTGCTCCCCTCTGGTCTGTTCTCTACTGAGCAACCAACATGGATTTTTGGTCACTTCTCTGACTTCAAGTCCTGCAACTATGCCTCAAAAACATCCTTCTCACACCGCACTTGTTCCAAAGCCATCAGACTAGTTTTCCCCAACCCCAGCCTGAAGCATTCTTTTACTATGCATGACTCACCCTCTCACTTTTTTTTAGGTCTTTGCTCAAATATCTTCTTATCAGGAAGGGCTTCTCTTAGTATTCTATATAAAATAGCTCTTCTCCATCATCCTTTTCCCTGCTTTACTTTTTGTTGATGACCCTTTTTTTTTTTTTCCACAGAGACTCGCTTTGTAATCCAGGCTGGAGTGCAGTGGCATGATCTGGGCTCACTGTAATCTCCACCTACTGGGTTCAAGCGATTCTCGTGCCTTAGCCTCCTGAGTTGCTGGGACTACAAGTGCGTGCCACCACACTAAGCTAATTTTTGTATATGTATTTGAATTTTTTTTTTTTTTTTAGTAGAGACGGGGTTTTACCGTGTTGGCCAGGTTGGTCTTGAACTCCCAACCTCAGGTGATCCACCTGTCTCGGCCTCCCAAACTGCTGGGATTACAGGCATGAACCACTGCGCCTGGCTGACCCTTTGTTTTTCTTATCACATCTGACATTACTCGTATATTTTTTCTTTGGCTTCAGAATGACAGATAAACTTTATTGACTCATGCATGGCACTACTTGTTTATTTAATTAGCTAGTTGTGTGTTTGTTTTTGATAGATAGCTGTAAACTCACCATTCAACATAGAAACTAGAAGCCATAAATCATTTTATATATATGTGTGTGCACGTGTATACATGTATATGTATATATGTGTATAGATATAATTTTAACGGCGTGGTGGCTCATGCCTGTAATCCCGGCACTTTGGGAGGCCGAGGCGGGCAGATCAGGAGGTCAGGAGATCGAGACCATCCTGGCTAACACGGTGAAACTCCGTCTCTGAAAAAAGTACAAAAAATTAGCCGGGCGTGGTGGCGGGCGCCTGTAGTCCTAGCTACTGATGAGGCTGAGGCAGGAGAATGGCGTGAACCCAGGAGGCGGAGCTTGCAGTGAGCCGATATCGCGCCGCTGCACTCCAGCCTGGGCAACAGTGCAAGACTCTGTCTAAAAAAAATAAAAAAATTAAAAAAATTAAAAATTAAAATTAAAATATCAATAAATTTTTTTTCACTGCCACTCCAGACTCAACTAGCATGTAAGCTACATGCGTCCAAGGACTTTGTTTTGTTCCTTCTGTATACACAGCATGTAAAATAGTGCCTAACACATAGGCACTTGAAAATAAAGTAAGCACTGCATATTTATATATTAATGTTTTCAACAATAATGTAACTATTGACATGTCCCAAAGCAGGGGACACATCTTTACCTCTGTTCTGTCCAACCTTCCCTCTCTACAGTTCTTTCTTTGACTTCGCTCCCTAGAAGCATGAACTGCGGTGAGCACTTTCTCCCTGCCTTTGCTTGTACTGTCTTCTACCCCTGAAATTGCACCCCCAACCCTTTGGCCTTAGGATACCGGTACAATTCCTTTTTCCAGACGTTCATGAGTCACTTCCAAATGCTTTCTCTGTCAATCTGATGATTATGTGTCTTGGGGTTGATCTTGTCATGGAGTGTCTTACTGGGGTTGTCTGGATTTCCTGAATTTAAATGTTGCCCTGTCTCGTTAGGTTGGTGAACTTCTCCTGGATGATGTCCTGAAGTATGTTTTCTCCAAAGGCATAAGCTCCTTGAAATTCAGGAAGCAAGTCCAAGACTTCACCCTGGTCTTATTCCACAGCCCTATAGGGTGAATAGAAGCTGGCATGAGATACCCGGCTCACACGTGGAGAAACTGAAGTACACTCCATCATTTCTGAGCAGGAGCAATAGCTCAGAGCCCCCCAGAACTCCTCTTCAGACCTCCTATTTAATAGTACCTTGGGGAGGGGGCTGCTTCTCTGTGGCTTCAGCAAATCTTACTATAAAGCCTTGTGCCCCTCCGAAGGTAACCATGGATACTATTGAGCTGGCACAAAAGCCTTCAGTTAATGGAGACTACAAGTGGTTTTCAGGGGCTGAAGGAATTTTCAGGGGAGGGCCAAAACCTGGAAACACTTGCAAAGGGAAGACTTTTGCCTCAGGCCCCTTGACTGGGTGTGTTTCAGTTAAGGTGGGCACTTATGTTCAGAGGAGCACTGGAGCAGTGACAGGGCTCTAATCTGGGACTAGGATAGTAACTAGCTGTGAGGTGAGAATCAAAGGGAATCCCAGGCGCTTTTTTTCTTGGGAACCAGGGACCCTGCTGTGAAATCTGGAGCGGGGTTGTTGGGGGGTTGAGGGACCGACCAAAGCGATGCCAGCAGCAACCCAGTCTCCTGAGTGACCCAGGCCAGGGTCTGCAAACAACCGGGTGTCCTGGCCCCAGTCAGGGGGAGCTTCCAGCAGCGCCAAGTCCCTATCCTCATCTCTGCCTTCAGGGGTGTTTTTCTCCTTTCACCCCAGGGCTACAGGCAGGCAGGAGAAATTCACGCCCGGAATATATCGAGAAGGCGCCTTATTTCCTCTGAGCCCTTGCTGAGTGTCGAGAGGGTGCTCACGTCGCTCCTCCGACCCCAAGAGTCCACAGTGTTCCCTCACACCCCTTTATTTTGAGACGAGGCCCATGCGGTGAGCGGGAACCCCTCTGTTCCCCGGACCCGCGCGGAGCTGGGCCCTAACTTTGCAGTTCCCGCCGCAGCGGCACGCCCCCACGAGGTGGGAGCGGGAAGCCCAGCCGCACCGAGGCTCAACTCCGCCAGGTGCAGAGTGGGTGCGGGTCAGGGCCGATGAGAGAGTGTGTGGCCAAGCCTGCTGCTTTCCTGAACCGAAATTCTCCGGGGAGGGAGAGAAGAGGAGGGTGCGGGAGATGGACTTGGAGGCGAGAGGTGGCGGCAGTTTCCAGGAGCTTTGACGTAGACTTGGAGAGGCGCCGAGCACTCCCACTGCTTAAGTAGAGGCACGGTAGCCTCCAGGACGCGGAAGCTGGGGACAGCCACTCGCTCGGGAGCAGCCTGAGCGTTTTCTCTCCGCGCACTCGAGGGAACTCTCTCCACGCGTTCGAGGAAACCTGGAAGGGGCCAGGCGGGTGAGTGCGGAGGGAAGCCCTTGTGCCATCTGGGAGTAGAGCCGCCGAGTCAGGAGGTGAGTGGGGCCCAAAGGACGGAGCGGGTCCCAGGCAGCTCCGCCCTGCGGAGGGTGAGGCTGTGGAATCAAGTGCGGGGCCGAGACTCAGCGCGGGGCTCGTAGCGGGGTGCACGGAGGACTCCAGGTTCAAGGAACTCAGAGAAACATCTTTTCAGGGTCTGGGAAGCCTCTCCTAAAATTTAGAAGGGGACCTAAAGGAGCCAATTTGAGCGCCGTGGCGCCAGCAGACAGGGAGTCCTGGATAACGCCAACTTCAGTACGTTGGACAGAGTCCTGCCCTCTGAAAACTTAGACTTGTCCTTTAGGAAAACCACCCTTCAAGGTACCTCGATATTTTAGTTGGGAAAGGGACACAACAAATATGATTTCAAGTAGAGATAATGCATATATGATGTGAAAGATAGAGGAAATAGTTTTTGAATACTCTTGTATCTCTAACATGCTTCTTCAATATAGGAACATGCATGTTCAAAGACACTTTCTGAAATATGTATTGAACAGTACCTAAACATGTCCTACTGTTCAGAAGAGACAGACTATCCATCTTATGGTGTTATCATTAAATGTTCCAATATAAGAGTATTCCCATAAGCTGTATTTTGCTTGCTTTCATGATACTAATGTCTAAAGGTTTGGAAATATAGTACAAACCTGAAAGTAAGCAGCATGTGCCCTTCTTATTTTTTCTTTATGTTAGAGCTGTTTAAACGTGATATACATTTTGTATAGTCTGTGAGGGAATAGATACACTTTTTCTGGAAAAACGTGAACTTTTAGATTACTATTATTTTAAGAGCATCATTTATCATTGCACTTGTCTGAAGTGGTAGCAAAAGAAAAATTTCCAAGTGGTCTGTGGATGCCCCAATTTTATGGCAAGACATTGGAAGCCAGAAAAGTTGAATGAGAGTCACATTTTTTTAAAAATCCTTGGGATTCATAGCAATAATAGAGAAATTATAAAACATAAAACATTATCTTTATGAAGGTTATATCAGAATTGCAGAACATTTTAGGTATTTGTAAAATGCTTATTGATTCTACTCTAATTGGTTGAATATGTGTCTCTTTGTTTCCACATATATTCATCCATACTTTTAGCACATTGTCTTGTGTTAATTTCACTATAACATTTGACAATTCTAATGTATTTTTTAAAAAATTAAAAGTCACTGTGAACAGGAATGCATCTAAAGATTAAATATATATAAATTCTTAATTATATGTAAGTCCTAGATTAGGAGAGCCAGGCTTCACTAAGATATTATGGAATAGTTAAAGCCATGCAGCAAAATTTTAAATGTTCACTTAGTATTCTTTTAGATTACATTCTTCTGTACTAGGGAAAAACAGATTAGCAGATTAATTTATTCATCTTGTAAAGGAACACATCTTAGGAGTGAATATTTCTTGGCCTATCTTGGATTTATGCTCACTCCCTGGCCTGGCACTGAGTCATTGTAGATAGAATGGAGCTTGTGATATGGGAGCCTGGCTAAGATTTCCCTACTTAGCGACAATGATGTGTTTCCTTTGCTGGAATTAAGGTTCTTAAGGGCATACTTATTTTCTTTACTGAGTGGAGCATAAGCGGGGACTGATATGAAATATTTCCATCCTGTGCGGTTTTAGGGCCATGGCTGATCCTGGGAACAGAGGAGGGATCCACCACCCCTTGAGCTTCACCTGCTCCCTGCTCATTGTGGGAATGTGCTGTGTATCTCCTTTCTTCTGCCATAGCCAGACAGACCTGCTGGCTCTTAACCAAGCTGATCCTCAGTGCTGGGAATCCTCCTCAGTGCTTCTCCTGGAAATGCGGAAGCCTCGCATTTCCAACACTGTTTCGGGCTTCTGGGATTTTATGATCTACCTGAAGTCATCTGAGAACTTGAAGCATGGAGCACTGTTTTGGGATCTGGCTCAACTCTTCTGGGACATCTATGTGGACTGTGTGCTCTCTAGGAACCACGGCTTAGGAAGGAGGCAATTGGCTGGAGAGGAAGAGAAAATCTCAGCAGCACAGCCACAGCACACAAGGAGTAAACAAGGTGGTCAACCCCAGCTCCCGTGTCTTTTGAAAGGGTCAATCAAGTATGAATGTGCTGAATTGTGAGGAAGAGGGAAATGGCATTAGGGGAATCCAATGTCATATATATTCCTCTCAAGAGGTGAACCCCAAGAGCACACAACTGATAGGAAGATAGATAGTACTTCTTTTTGCACTGCATAGTAGCTGTTTATATCAACATATTGTCCTTTTCCTCATACTTCCTGTGAACAGCAGCAAGGAAGAGTCAGAAAGAAAAGACAAAAAGCACGATTCCCAAAATACAACAAAAAAGTATAAACAGATCCCCCAAGATCAACATTATTTTTTACTATTAGCCTGAACACTAGCAGTCATAACCTGGTGTTTACTTGCCGTGGAATTGAGAAGACTTGAATATAAGCTTAGGAAACATTTGCAGCACATAAACTCTTGCCCTCCTTAAACTGAAAATAAACATTGCTTTCATGTAAATAGAGAGGCTCTTTGAGAGGCATTCGGTTGAAGAAATAAAGAGTAAAAAAGTCAGCTGGCATGTAGATTCACTTCATGTTGCTTTTTGAATGACTCTCAAATAAGTAATTAACTTGCAGCAATCTGAGTAATTAATTTTTAGTAAGTTGGAACTTGCTACAAATTTAGAGTTTTTCATTGAAGTAAATACTATATTCAAATAGTCTCGTCTGAGGGCACAGAAAAAAAAGTCCCTTATAGAATTAGAATGAGGTTGAGTAAGCGTCTTTGAGTAAGCAGAGAGATGCCTGAACCCTATGCATATTATTTTTATCCTTTTTTGATGTCATTTCAACCAATGAGCATTGAAACCTTGTATCAAGGGCTGTTTGAGTGGCCATAACTCTTTAGAATTATATAAACAACTCGAAAATAGGGGCAAAACTAATTTATACATTTGTACATTTTAGTGTTAGAATTGTTACATATTCCTGTAATCTCCATATTAAAATAGCAATTAACAATGGTAGTTCTAGTGCTACCATTTCCCAAAGTGTTTTAGAGCTTTTATATATCTAGTTTGTTTTAACCTTAGTAATTAAAAATCCTCATGATTTGCTGATCCAAAAAACCCAGATAACTCACGGCTATTATTGACAGATAAGTTTATTATTTTGGTGTTATTGTAACTCAAACCAATTTCATTTTTAGAGGAAATATTATTTCAGCAGCCTTGCTACTAAAGTAGAAATACCAAATGAATATTTTTAAATGTTGATCACCCATATTTTAAAAATATTTTGAACAGAGGCTGCCCAGGCATCAGCACCAGTAAGGACTGTATATTTTTAAATTCTGTACTGCTGAGGATGATCTGTAGGGCCTTTTCTTCCATATTTTAAAAATCATATTAACTGTCTTACTCAAATCACCAGCAATATTTTTTCTATCTTGCACTCACTTTGAATAACTCAAAGAAATGTCTACTACATAAATGAAAATATTATTGGTATTTGGCTGAACATGAAAATGTAACATATATATGTGTGTGTGTATGTATATATATATATACACATATATATACACACAAAAAAATAAGTGTATATATATACACTTATTTTATAAAGCTGTTCTCCAAAATGTTATATATATGTGTGTGTGTGTATACACACACACAGTAAGTATATATATATATATATATATATATATATACACACACACACACATTTATTTTATAAAGATTTTCTCCAAGACAGCTTCAGATTTGGAAGCCACTTCCTTTGTCTTGCTACAGAGTTGTTAGTGATTCAGCTGGTCTGCAAACTTTAGGGAGTTGGTATGCAAGTAGCCAAATAGTAGGAGTGAGCGTTTCACTTTATTGAGGTTATTTTAACGTTTGACACAAACAATTGTTTGCAGACCAAGAAACAAGACTTTCCATTTGGTTTGTATAATCACAGTCAAAGAGGGTCTTGGGTCAAGGAAATACCACGTCCAAAAGTTAAATAGTTACAGGAACATTGAGATTTCATCTCAAGAGGTTTGCTTAAATCTCTAGTGGTTCAACTGGGCTCTGAATGTACCTGCATGGATCCTCCAGTATGTTTTTCTTTTGTCCCTGGGGGATAATATGTTGTTAGGTTGGGACAGGAGAGAAGGTGAAGCAGTGCTTGTCTCTGTAGTTCTCAAGGAAATCACATCATCAGGGCAGAAGACAAGAAGAACTAAAATAAGTGTCTACGTAATATGCAAAAAGGTTCTTGTTATTTTGATATCTTCAAATCAAATAGTTTAAATGCACTTGATAAATCTTACTATGAATCACACTTTGTTAAAAACATAAAACTCCTATATAATTTTGCATGTTAATATATCATATTTGTTAATACTGAGTCAACAAATATGAAAACAAAAAATATCAAATAACTGTGTAACCATGAGCAAGTTAACTAACTAATTTAGCCCTCAGTTCTTTCAACTGAAAAAGAAGTGTATGGAAAGTAGATGACACACAAAGTCCCATCTTTTCTGTTCCAATGTACTGTGATTATATAAAAAAGAAACATACGAAAGGCACTTATTTAACTGTGAAGAAGAACCTGGAAGAGCTTCACCCCAAGGACAGTTGATGGAGCTGAATGATGACCTGAACACTATGGCTGTTTGTAACAGTGATGAGCAGGAACAGACGAGGTTCAGAAATAAAAGGGCTAGAGATGTCATTATGAGAAAAACCTCTAAAGATCATTGTTATTTAGTCTAGAAAGACATGGGCTAATAGCTGAAGGTTGAGGTATCCAAGAGAAGGTATGAAGAGGATGTACCCAGAGTTAAGTTAACCACTAAATTTTGATGGGTTATGTCATGGGAGAAAGAGAGAAAGGGTGAGTGAGAGAGAGAGAGAGAGAGAGAGAGAGAGAGTTAGGGAAAGAGCATATTGATGACTCCTAAATAGAACATAACAGAATTGAGGGTAACTCGTGGGTTAGTAAAGGCTTCAATGCAAATGAAGAAATTTTGTGTCAAAAATGGTGGCTCCTCCTTCAACAAACCTTGCTATGCCACTGGGAGGCACAAAAAGCCCCTTTCCTGAGCCTGGCAGTTTGTATGTTCTAGAAAAATAGTGAGTTTGTTTTCCTCTGTGATCAGAAAATTAAAATTTAGATATGTAATCTGTTGGTGTTTGCAGCTGGTGTCTCACTAGCTGGCAAATGCTCATAGTGCTTATATTTTAAACACTAACTACAAGAGAAAACAATTGTTCAGAAACATAAATAGACTCTCAAATGCTTGATTTTCTACTTCACCCACTCCAAGAAATTTTCTAAGCCACATACTCAGCAATTACCCACCTAGAAATCTACTGTGAAGAAACATTTAGAGCTGCAGCCAATGATGCAATCCAAGGCTATTCATTGCAATATTATTTATAGTAACAGGAAACCTGGAAATAATCTAAATGTCCCAAGATAGAGTAGTGGTTAAATAAGTTATAGTATAAAGTGTGCACACACAAAACTATGGTTATCTCTAGGAGGTTATACTATGGGTGGTTTATATTTTTTTCTTCATATTTATATTTAAAAATATATAATGACTTCACTTTTTTAAAATCAGGCAAATATTTTAATGCCTATTAATTGACAAAAATGTATTTATTATAATGTATTTGTTTTAGATTATATACCTAAACTACATAGGACACAAGACTTTGCACAAACACACATTGACATATATTCCTCTGAAATCAGTTTATAGAGAAGTTTTATATTGGAGTGGCAGAAACATCAAACCTGCCTTTTAAAAATAATTTATTGATATTTAATTAACCTGAAACTAATTTGGTGATCTTATGAAGTTCCACTTTTCTACTTTCAGGTACATATTCTCAGCAACTAAGGACCTCCTTACTAAAGAAGAAAGAGTTGATTGAAGATTTGATAAGCATGCATGTGCGTAGAAGTGGGTCTAGTGTTATTGGAAAAGTGAACCTGGAAATAAAGAGGAAATAAATTGAACTCAGAGCTAATTCATGCTTTGGAATTAAATATACAAATATATAACATTTTCCTTAACTATTGATTATTTATTTATTTTAAATGGTGGGAATGCCCAGAGATAAATATGAACCCAAATTCTCTCAGTATGCTTATTTAAAGCTGCTTTCTATTATTTATTTATTTCTTTATTTTAGGCTGCAAGCATGTTTCTTCAAATGGTGACATTACTGCCAGTCTATCCCACAGTCTAAAGGAGTTAAATGACTTCCAGAGATGACTTGGGGATTCTTTGTATCCATTTAATAGTTCAGTTTGGGATGCTTGACATGTTAATAAACTAGTGTGCCATACATTTAACTTGAATACACTGCATGGCTCCCAATACTTTAACCACTGGATTGCTTATGCATAGGCACATAAGGGATGATATTTATTAATTACTAGCTACTGACAATCTATGATACCTGAATCTTGTTTGAAAGCTTATTTTCGAATACTGAATGAAGCAAAAAGTAAAGCAAAACAAAAAACTGGCAAATAAAGCATTCCTCTAATGAAAACAAAATTAATAAAAGTTCTGGACCCCAGGTAATGTTATTGGAGTCTCTTTATTTCAATATTTAATGTTACCACAAATGACATCCAAACTCTAATAATGTTTAAGTGTAAATAGGTACAAACTATTTCCCAATAAGCACATTTGTTACTTGATTAAATATTATACCTCTATAAGTGTTTACACTTTGCATTGAAAAGCAAAATAAAAAGAACAGCATTATAAGAGAAGAACCCATAGATAATTATTTCCCTGATAAAATGACCAGGCCTGAACAAGGTTTAAAGCAGAGAAGCCCAATTAGCAAATGTATGTGAGTTCGAGACACAATGCTATTTTTATCTCTAATTATTCCCAACTCTCCAATCATTCTATTATAACCAATATATAGGATTGACAGCCAGTTTGAATTTCAGATATGTTAGCAGTTCCCTTGCTTTTTTCAGGTCCAAAGGAAGCCTCAGTAAATGTCTTCATTGAATGATTAGGGCCTCCTTAAACTAGAAATTGCATCTAAAGCATTATTATCAGAAAACACAGTTTCATTTGAGGATTAGCTGAGTCTTGACAACAGGAAAAAGGAGCTTGGGGAAAGAGGTGGGGGAGAAGGCCCAGCCTCAGCTTTTGGCTCACTGGGAAAATTAGTATTTTATTAAAAAGCTGCCACCATTTGACTACCTTTTCTACATATGGGCTCGTGATTTTGCATTGATGATGCTTTTCCTAATGTTTTTCATCATATCCTTCAGAACTATCACGTAAACTCATTATCTCTTATAAATCATCAAAGAGACACTACACTCGGAGAATGAACTTGCAGAAGAGCCTGCCCTTTGTTCTTCCCTCACCTTGGTACTCTATGACAGGGATTGGCAACCTTTTTCTGAGAGTCTGATAGTAAATATTATAGGCTTTCCGGGCCATCCAGTCTCCACTGTAATTAATCAATTCTGCCTCGGCAAACAAAAGCAGTTATCACAATACATAAATGAATGAATATGGTTATGTTCCGGTAAAACTCTCTTTATGGACACTGAAATCGGAATCCATACACTTTTCAGGTGCCACAAAATATTTTTCTTTGGACTTTTTCAATGTTTTAAAAAGATGTAATAACCACACTTAGCTCATAGCCTGTTCAAAACAGGGAGAGAACAGAATTTGGCCCAGGGACTACAGCTTGCTGATGAAGCTTATCAAAGGTGTAAGGAACAAGCTGGGATGAAGTGAAAAGAAGAGTAACTCTGCTAAGTGACAAAACTAAAACCAAAAGTTTATGATAGACTGAAAAGCAGATTAAAAACTGTTAGGATGAGATGGAACAGGGATAACCTAGTCCTAATCCCATCCAATGGGACATTATTTCACTCTGTAAACAGTTTCAGGAATTACAGATCATATAAAAATCCACAGCCTCTCTGCATGTAACATGGCCTGCATCTCACGATAGTAGACAAAAACATTGAAATCACCACAATATTTACTGAAAGGAAGTACAGAGTAGTAGTTAGAGTATAGGCTCAGAAGCTGAGTTCAAATCACAGCTTCATCAAGAAGTGGCCAAATCAACTTCGGACAAGTTACTAAACCTCTTTGTGCCTCAGTTTCCTCATAAAATGAGAAACCTACTACCTAGGTTTCGTGTGAGGATTAAATGAGCCAGCACATAGAAAGTGCTTAAAAACTAAGTGCTCTAACAGTCAAAAAAGGTTAGCTGTTACTTTGTAAGTTAAGCATCTATAACCTAATCCAACATAATAAGAGAAAGGAGGCACACAGATGCTTTGGTGAAACTTGTTGGATGTGGAGATTTTAGAGAAAAACATTCATATATTAAATTTTTTATATTGAGATACTTGATTCATATACAGTTATAAGAAATAATACAGAGACATCTATATGATCTTCATCTAGTTTCCCCAGTGGGAACATCTGCATAACTATGGTACAACATTACAAGTAGGAAACTGATAGTGGTATAATCCAAATTTATTCAAATGTTACCAGTTTTTTTTTTATTATTATACTTTATGTTCTAGGGTACATGTGCACAACGTGCAGGTTTGTTACATATGTATACATCTGCCAAGTTGGTGTGCTGCACCCATTAACTCATCATTTACATTAGGTATATCTCCTAATGCTATCCCTCCCCCCTCCCCCCTCCCCCCACCCCCCAACAGGCCCCAGTGGGTGATGTTCCCCTTCCTGTGTCCAAGTGATCTCATTGTTCAATTCCCACCTACAAGTGAGAACATGTGGTGTTTGGTTTTCTGTTCTTGCAATAGTTTGCTGAGAATGATGGTTGACAGCTGCATCCATGTCCCTACAAAGGACACAAAGTCATCCTTTTTTATGGCGGCATAGTATTCCATGGTATATATATGCCACATTTTCTTAATCCAGTCTGTCATTGATGGACATTTGGGTTGGTTTCAAGTCTTTGCTATTGTGAATAGTGCTGCAATAAACATACGTGTGCATGTGTCTTCATAGCAGCATGATTTATAATCCTTTGGGTATATACCCAGTAATGGGATGGCTGGGTCAAATGGTATTTCTAGTTCTAGATCCTTGAGGAATCACCACACTGTCTTCCACAATGGTTGAACTAGTTTACAGTCCCACCAACAGTGTAAAAGTGTTCCTATTTCTCCACATCTTCTCCAGCACCTGTTGTTTCCTGACTTTTTAATGATTGTCATTCTAACTGGTGTGAGATGGTATCTCATTGTGGTTTTGAGTTGCATTTCTCTGATGGTGAGTGATGATGAGCATTTTTTCATGTGTCTGTTGGATGCATAAATGTCTTCTTTTGAGAAGTGTCTGTTCATATCCTTTGTCCACTTTTTGATGGGGTTGTTTTTTTTCTTGTAAATTTGTTTGAGTTATTTGAAGGTTCTGGATATTAGCCCTTTGTCAGATGAGTAGATTGCAAAAATTTTCTCCCATTGTGTAGGTTTCCTGTTCACTCTGATGGTAGTTTCTTTTGCTGTACAGAAGCTCTTTAGTTTAATTAGATCCCATTTGTCAATTTTGGCTTTTGTTGCTGTTACTTTTGGTGTTTTAGACATGAAGTCCTTGCCCATGCCTACGTCCTGAATGGTATTGCCTAGGTTTTCCTCTAGGGTTTTTATGGTTTTAGGTCTAAATGTTACCAGTTTTACATGCACTCAGTTGTGTGTGTGTGTGTGTGTGTGTGTGTATCTATTTGCTAAGCCTATTCTCTAGCTGAAACATCAAGATAGAAAATTAGGCCATCGATTCAGTAATTTACATGATACTTGAGGAAGACTGTTGCATGCATCCATGTAGGTCACACATTTGAATGTTACTCCGGAGGTATTCACAGTAAGAATGGCCCTTCATGCAGAGATCTGACTCTGCCATTTACTCCTTCCTTCTTCATCCTCTACTCGCCCCCCTAACCCCCAGCCTTTACTCTGAACTGCAGAACTAAGATACGTAAGTAGGGAGGGAGATCAAAAAACAAAACTTGCTTTCTTCATAGTTCACACCAAACTATTAAAAGAAAGGTAGAAGTCTTAATTCTTTTAATACAGTTGTGCAACTGCATTTTGTCATCACACCAAGAAGCCTTTGAGCCTGGACTCCATTTCACTTCAAATTGGGCAAGGTGATTTGATCAACAAGGGCAGAGAAGGCCCTGCACACTTGCTGAGCTCCACTGTACAGGTCCATGTTTACTGAAGACTCTGGGCCTGAAATCAACAAACAGAAGAGTCTTTTAGAGGAACATACCTGCAGGTTCTCATGAAGATCTTGATAAAGCTCTCACACGGAGAAGAAACAGAATCCATTTTTCCCTCAGTTCTTGAGGACAATGCCCTTAAGTTAGCTAGCAAATAAGATGGCTATTATTTACCATGATCATTACTACGAATTCAGCCAGGAATAAGTTCTTAAGAAGCACTTTCCCACAGCTCCTTGCACAAATTGGAGTTGCCAGAAAGCCCACTATTGAGCAGTGGCTCCAAAACTCTGGTGTATATAAAAATCACCTGGAGAGTGTTAAAACAGATTGCTGGATCTCACCTACAGAGTTCAGATTCTGTTCAGGTGGGACGGAGCCTGAGCATTTATATTTATTGTTAAGTTCCCAGGTAATATTGATGCGGCTAGTCCGGACACCACATTTTGAGAAGCAGTGCTCTATAGTTACCTGATTGATTAATGGTTTGAGTGGCCCCTGTGGTCTGTCATAATAGAGATTGTGGTGTAGAAAGATCTATGATTTGGCAGGTATCAACTAAAATTTTGATATGCATCATCTTTAACTTAAAGAGTTCTGTTTTTAGGAATTGATCTTACAAACATATTTACACTTGCGCATAAAGATACATGTTATAAGGATACACACCAAAGTATTTTTGTGATAAAAATTGGAAGCAACTTAATTATACACCAATAAATAAATTACAGTGCATTTGTACCCTGGTATATTATGCAGCGTTTTAAAAAATGACATGCTCAATGTCTAAGAAGAAAGCAAAAGCATAATACGATATCACTTATGTTGAAAAAGTAGAGACATACATATGTGCATAGAAAACAGTTTGAAGGAAACTCACTAAACTGTTAATAGTGGTTACCTCTGAAAAACAGGTAGGAGAGAGGGAAGAGCATGATGAGGAATTCATTTTTTAAAAAATCTGTGCACTTTGCATTTTAATTTACAATAAACATGCAATATTACATTATTTGTGTAATTAATAAAAATAAGCTCACAGGAAATGAAAACATGGGAAGATTTATTTCATTAGTTGTTTACTTTTTAGCTACATAATTATATTGTGGGTCCATCTGTGCTGTTTTTTATTGAACATAAGGCTAGAAGGTTCATGCATTTTTTTATCCCACTTATCCTCCAATACCACTCCAGAGTTTGTCCAGAGGCAAACTTATTTTAAGACATTGTTTCTCGGGCCACAGTGATAAAAATTTAAAATACAGCAATAAATAAATAGGAAAGCCATAATCAATCTCACATACTGTCATTTTTCTTATTGTTATTCGTTGTTTTCTTTTTCAGCTCTAGTCCCTCGAAATACTAAAAATAGCCAAAGATATGCACCTAACACCTAGCATGTTGCTTGGCATATACTTGAAATTAAATAAATGTAAGGACTGAATTAATATAGCACATAGGTAGAGACCTAATGAGATGCTAGATGGAATACTTGTGAAATTGGCTGTCCAGAGAAAATCACAATGACAAAATAATTCACTTAAATGTAATTAGAAGTCTATCTAGTCTTCGAGTAAATCAGGGATGTGAGAGTAGACTACAAGAATGATAGACGTAGAAATGAAAAAGTATTAGGTTTTCAGTCTATGTTCACTCTTCTGGGCAACTGAAATACTGAGCCCATATCTTATTTACGATAATTAATTAAGCAAGCCAATATGTATTGAATAGCTACTCTGTACTAAGACCTTTCCTTTGAGCTCCAGACTCTGTTGATTGCCTCTGTGATGTCTTCATTTGGATGTTTCTCAGGCAATTCACAATATGTTCAAAACAGAACTCTTGATTTGCCAACCGCATAACAGTTTTCCCCATTGCAGTAAGTGTATCACCACTCATTCAGGGCAACACCGTCATCTCTTGGCTAGACTACAGTAGGCTTTTACCTGGTCTCTTTGCTTACCCCTTGCCTTTCTCTAAGTCACTCTCCACACAATGCCAGAACTTTTTAAAAATAGAAACATACCCCACTTCAAAATAAATGCCCAGTGCCAAGCACAGTGCTCGGCACATAACAAATGCTTGATTAATTGTTGTTGAATGAATGAGTTAGTGATTGAATGGTGAACCAACTAGACTTTTTTTCTGCCTTCATGGAGCTTAAATGCTGGAAATCTATCTTTTCCCATTAATTACTTCTGTGTATATCTGTCTATCTATCTATCTATCTATCTATCTATCTATCTATCTATGAAGCAATGAATATAGTTAATCCTCGAACAACTTGAACTGTGTGAGTCCATTAATTTGTGGATTTTCTTCCACCTCTGCCACACCTGAGAAAGCAAGAGCAACCTCTCCTCTAACTCCTTCTTTTCAGCCTACTCAACATGAAGATAATGAATAGTAAATATATTTTCTCTTCCTTATGATTTCATTAATAACATTTTCTTTTCTCTAGCTTACTTTATTGTCAGAATGCAATATCCGATACAAATAACATACAAAATACTTGTCAATCAACTGTTTACTTTACTGGTAAGGCTTCTTCTGTTCAACAGTAGGCTATTAGTAGGTAAGTTTTAGAGGAGTCAAAAGTTACATGCTGATTTTTGGCAGCATGGAGGACCAGTGCCCCTAACTTTTACTTGTTCAAGGGTCAACTGTGTATCCATTACTATTCCAGTAAACACTTCTAGGATTCCCAGGCAACATTTGAGATTACCTTATAAACAAATGAGATACAAATAATGTGCTCTCCTGAGCTTGGTCATTTCCTTAGAATTTGCTAAATTTGAAGCTTTAATCTCTGATTACTTAATACTTTTGAGTGATGGCTCTAGATGGGGAAGAAGGGAACAGGAATAAACCTCATGCTCCCCACCCTTAACCATGCTCTTGTACATATAAGATCATAGCATATGCAAATAAAGACTGTTTTACTTGTTCCTTTCTGATTGGGATGCCTTTTCTTTCTTTTTCTTGTCTAATTACTCTGGCTAGGACTTCCAGTACTATGTTGAATACATGCAGTAAAAATAGGCATCCTTGCTTTGTTCCTGATCTTAAAGAAAAAAACTTCAGCTTTTCATCTTTAAGAAAAAGGAATATGATGTTAGCTGTGGGCTTTTTATATTTGGACTTTATTATGTTGAGGTAGTTTCCTTCTATTCCTAGTTTGTTGAGAGTTTCTCATGAGAGTATATTGAATTCTGTAAAATGCTTTTTTCCTGTATCTATTGTGATGATTGTGTGAATTTTTTTTTTTTTTTTTTTTTTTTTTTTTTTTTTTTAGACAGAGTCTTGCTCTGTTGCCTAGGCTGGAGTGCAATGGTGTGAACCTAGTTCACTGTAACTTTGAACTCCTGAGCTCAAGTGATTCTCTTGTCTCAGTCTCTTGAGTAGCTAGAATTATAGGCATGTTTCAACATGCCCAACTAAATTTTCTTTTTCTTTGAGATAGGGTCTTGCTCTGTCACCCAGGCTGCAGTGCAGTGGTGCAATCACAGCTCACTGCAGCCTTGATCTTCCAGGCTCAAGCCATCCTCCTGCTTCAGCCTCTCGAGTTAGCTGGGACTGCAGGCATGTACCAATACATCCAGCTAATTAAACAAATGTGGTGTTTTTTTTGTAGAGATGGGGTCTTGACAAGTTGCTCAGGCTGATCTCAAACTCCTGGCTTCAATTGGTCTCCCCACTTCAGCCTCCAAAAGCACTAGGATTATAGGTACGAGCCTCTACACCTGGCCATTGATTTCTTCTTTGACCCATTGATTGTTCAAGAATGTGTTGTGTAGTTTCAACATCTGTATACATTTTTAAGTTTTCTTCTACTATTAATTTCTAGTTTTATTTCACTGTGGTTGGAAAAGATATTTGGTATGATTTCAATCTTCTTAAATTTGATAAGACTTGTTTTATGGATTAACATATGATCTATCCCAGAAAATGTTCCATGTTTGCTGGAGAAGAATGTATATTCTGCACTATTAGGTGAAATAGTCTTTATATGTCTCTCAGGTCTATTTGGTTTACTGTGTTGTTCAAGTCTACTATTTCCTTGTTGATTTTCTGTCTGGAGGTTCTCTTTATTATTGAAAGTGGGTTATTGAAGTCCCCTACTATTATTATATCACCATCTATTTCTCCCTTCTGTTATGTCAATGATTGCTTACATATTTAGGTGCTCTGATGTTTGGTGTATATATTATTATAATTATTGTATCTTCTGGGTAAATTGACCCTTTTATCATTTTATAATGACTCCTTTGTCACTTGTGTGAGTTTTTGACCTAAAGTCTATATTGTCTCATACAACTATAGCCATCCCGGCCATTTTTTGAATACCATTTACATAAAATATCTTTTCCCATACCTTCATTTTCGGCCTTTGTGTCCTTAAATCTGAAGTGAGTCTTTTGTAGACAGCATATAGTTGGGTCGTTTTCTTCAATCCATTCAGCAACTGTATGTATATCTTTTGATTGGAGGCTTTAATCCATTTATATTTAATAATTATTGATAGGGGAGGACAATTTTGCCATTTTTAGAGTTGCTTTTTGTCTGTCTTTTAGTTGTATTGCCCCTCTTCTCCTAGTTTGCTGTCTTCATTTTTTTAATATTATTTAATTCATTTTTTTCTTTTGTGCGTCTTTGACAGCTATTATATTTGCACTTACTATGAGGCTTATATAAAACATCTTACAGTAATAACAGCCTATTTTAGCTGATAATAACTTCACTTCAATTACATTCAAAAAGTTTTCACTTTTAGTCCCCATACACTTTTCTAAATAGTCTTTTTTTTTTTTTTTTTTTTTTGGGGGGGGATGGAGTTTCACTCTTATTGCCCAGGCTGGAGTGCAATGGCATGATCTTGGCTCACTGCAACCTCCGCCTCCTGGGTTCAAGGGATTCTCCTGCGTCAGCCTCCTGAGTAGCTGGGATTACAGGCGCATACCATGATGCCTGGCTAATTTTGTATTTTTAGTAGAGACAGGGTTTCTACATGTTGGTCAGGCTGGTCTTGAACTCCCAATCTCAGGTGATCCGCCCACCTAGGCCTCCCAAAGTGCTGAGATTACAGGCGTGAGCCACCTCACCCAGCCATCCCCATACACTTTTCTTTTTGGTTGGTTTGTTTTTGTTTTGTTCACTGTTTTGTTGTTGTTTTTTTCATTTTAGAGATGGGATCTTGTTGTCTTGCCCAGAATGGAGTACAGTGGTGTGATTAGCTCATTGTAACCTCAAACACCAAGGCTCAAGTGATCCTCCCTCCTCAGCCTCCTAAGTAGATATGACTATAGGCGTGCATCACCACACACACATCTTTACAACAATTTTTTTATAAAGATGTGGTCTCACTACGTTTCTCAGGCTGGTCTTGAACTACTAGCTTCAAACAATTCCCTGACTCAGCCTCTTAAAGTGCTGGGATTACAGATATGAGCCACCACATCCAGCCCCCATTTTGTTATTGACATCACAATTTACATATTTTTGTATTGTATATTAATTAACATATTTTAATGTTATTTTTAATACTTGAGTCTTTTAACTTTTATATTAAAATTATTTAAATACCACTGCTTTCATATTATAGTATTCTGTATTTGCCTGTATATATTTACCTTTACTAATTAGTTTTTGGATATAGTATTTTTGATTGATAGTCTATTTCTTCTTTCAGCACTTTGAATATATTATCCCATATCTGTGAGGTTTCTGAAGTAAAAACTGTTATAATCTTGTAAGGGTTTCTTTCTACATGGTAAGTCACTTTTCTCTTGCCACTTTCAAAATTCTCTTTTGTGTTTGACTTTTGATAATTTGATTATAATGTGTCTCAGTGTTGAAGTCTTTCAGTTCATCTAATTCAGGGTCTGTTAGGATTCTTGGATCTGGATATCCATTTTCTTTCCCAAATTTGAGAAGGTTTTGCCCTTGTTTATTTGAATAAGCTTTCTGACCCTTTCTTTCTCCTCTGCTTCTACAACTCCCATATTACAAATATTGGTCAGCTTAATAGCATTCTATATGTCCCTTAAACCTTCATCACTCTTTCTTCTTTTTTCCCCTCTCATCGGATAATTTCAAATGGTCTGTCTTTGGGTTTGCTGATTTTTCTGCTTGATCTAGTCTGCTGTTGAACACTTCTACTGAAATTTTTAGTTCAGTTATTATATTCTGCAGCTCCAAGACTATTGTTTGGTTCTTTTAAAATTTTCTCTCTTTGTTGAAATTACAATTTCATTTATGTATTATTCTCCTGAGCTCATTGAGCATTTTTATGACGGTTATTTTGAATTCTCTGTCAGGTAATTCAAATATTACTATTTCATAAGGGTCCATTTTGGAGCTCTGTCTTACTTCTTTGTTAAACTATGTTTCTCTGTTACTTCTTATTCTTTACTCTTTATGTTGGTATCTGTGCAATAGAAAAAATAACTATCTCTCTTAGTCTTCAAGACTGGCCTCATACAGAAGAAGACCCTCAGCAATCAGCCTGGTCAGAGATTCTCGGGGGCTCTTCAAATCTTCATATAGTCCCAGCTGCCTTTTGTTTTTAAGCATCTCTCAGGCATCTAGAATATGATGGGTCTTGTCAGTAATCTGAGACAGGTTAGACAGAAGCCCAGTCCCTTGGACATGCCCCAGAAGAGTTAGAAAGTTGGATGAATGGTCCAATTGTTTCCACCCCAAAGTGAGAAGCTGGGATATGGGATTTATTTTCCTGCTTGCTTTGCATTGAGCCTTTTGGAAAAACTATGGTAAGTGTTTTCATGCTAGTCCAAGATACCATCTTTGTTCTCAAACCATGCCCTCCTAATATCATCACTCTACACCTCTGTCTTGACTTCTCATCACTGAAACCTATAGTGGCACATGAATAGTAAAAAGGGATGGAAAAAGAAGCTAGAAAAATAACTTAGTAGATACATGCAAGAAATTTTACTATCAAATGGAAAAAAAAAAGTTTAACAATACAGTAAAACAAGAGGACTGTCTTTTTTGTTTTTTTGTTTGTTTGTTTGTTTGTTTGTTTGTTTGTTTTTTGCCACAACAGAGGCAAGGAACAGCAGACAGTTTTCCAAATTTATTTTTTACTGCAATTTTTAGGCAAATTATTCACTACTAATTTTCAATCCAAGTTTGGAATTTAAAGAGGTTTGTGGAACTTCTACACAACTTTCTCTTTTTCATGAAGCTCTCATAGTCTCGCTCTTTTTTTATTTTATTTTTTTTGAGACGGCGTCTCACTCTGTCGCCCAGGCTGGAGTGCAGTGGCATGATCTCGGCTCACTACAAGCTCCGCCTCCTGGGTTCACGCCATTCTCCTGCTTCAGCCTCCTGAGCAGGCTCCAGCCACCACGCCCGACTAATTTTTTTGTATTTTTTTAGTAGAGAGGGGTTTCACCTTGTCAGCCAGGATGGTCTCGATCTCCTGACCTCGTGATCCACCTGCCTTGGCCTCCCAAAGTGTTGGGATTACAGGCGTGAGCCACCGCGCCTGGCCCAACAATTCTCAAAAAAAAACCCAAACAAACAAAAACCTGGATCAGTAGCATGATTAGAAACTTCTTGTCATTATCTGATGCATCCATGATAGAGATAGAGGCAAATGAAAATACTTTGATTTTGCTTGTTTCACTTTCCACATCTTCATCCATGTGGTTATCATAGTTCTGGCTCTGATTAAGTTTGGTATACTTCTGGTAAGTATGCATAGATTATGTTTAAATTATAAAGTGTATTTTAATAATACACATTGCCAATGACTAAGTGAATTTTGAAATTAGGGTCATATTCAATATCAAAACGAATAATGATATAAACATAATTAGAAATAATTGGGTGAGGGGTGATATATAATGCAAAACAGTAGCCATGAAGATTAATATAGTTTCTCATGTTTAAATGCCTCAAGGAAATAAGACTAATATAAAAGAAGTGAAAGTGAAATTTTAAATCTCAACAATTAGTATTTGTTGCATTACTATTCAAGAAATTTTATTTTTTTCTGTACTTGCAAAGTATAGAATACTATAATAAAAAGAGATATGTACCATTCTGCTCATATCATAAGCACATTTGTATAAGAAAGCATACTTCCTGCAGAAACATCTCAATGGTTCTATTGAGATTGTGAGTGAAAGCATTAAGGAAATATTTTGAGACTTTTAAAAATATTTTCTACAAGATTTGATAATGCTAATTGCATATTTATACATTATTGCATCAACTGAATTTAGAAGTATACTTCATCTTTTTGTAATTTTCCTTTTAATGATATATAATGACACGTGTGTGTATATATATATATATCTCTTAATAAGGTCACTTGGAATATGAATTAATCTTTTAGCTTTAAGTATTAAACTGCACAAGTATTGGGAAACTGCCTTCCAAATATGTGTAGCAGACCTAGCCTACGAACAATCTAAAATGTGCAATACACACCAACATGGCACATGTATACATATGTAACAAACCTGCACGTTGTGCACATGCACCCTAGAACTTAAAGTATAATAAAAAATAAAATAAAATAAAATGTGCAATACAGCCACTACATCTGTGAGTGCTGACCCAACACATTGTAGAAATTATCAGCTTTCTCCAGCTCATTTAGAGAAACAAAAATAAAAAATAAAAACAACATTAATACGCTAAAGACTAAAAAAGTTTTCTATAAAGTGCAAACTTTTGGTGAAATTTTTCTAAAACGAGTCAAGTGGATATTGACTTTACTTTGAATACTCGTCGTGACCCCAAAAATGTTTAGATGGAAATGCAGTGGGTGGAATTTTGCGTCAGCTTAAGAATCAGGCACAAGGAGTTCCCATCCCTTGCCTTTTGAACATACTTCAGGCATCTTTCTGAACTTGTTTTTGTTAATACAAAGATTATAACTCCAATTCAATTTACTGTAGAGCATTTTAGAATCACCAAATAATTAATTCATTGACTTGGTTCTACCAAGTTCTATGTAAAGCTGACATTATTATGTACTCAGTTTATAGCCCTCCAACAGCCACGGGCTGAAATGTGCCCCGCTCCTACCCCAAATGTATATATTGAAGCCCTGACTAACCCCCAGTGCCTCAGAATGTGACTATATTTGGAGATAGGGTCTTTAAAGAGATAATTAAGTTAAAATGAGGTTGCTAGGATGGGCCCTAATCCAATATAACTGGTGTTCTTATAAAAAGAAAAAATTTGGACATAGACATAGACATACATAGAAGGAAGGCCATATAAAGGCATGGGGGAAGACAGCCATCTGCAAGCTCAGGAGAGAAGTCTCAGAAGAAACCAACACTGCTGACACCCTGATCTTGGACTTCTGGCCTCCAGGACTGTGAGAAAATATATTTTGGTTGTTCGTTTAAGCCACTGAATCTGTGTTACTGTGTTATAGCAGCCCCAGCAAACTAATACACCAACTCAGAAATATTTTCAGAAGTCCTCCTCTGACGCATAAACACATGAGTATTTTATTCTTCATTTTATCACAAGTCTGTAGATGATCCGCACTCCAACATAAGACACCTTAGGCTTTCTTAGAAAGAAATTTATATATAGTTGACCCTTGAACAATACAGGTTTGAACCGTATGGGTTCAAATCCACTTATATGTGAATTTTCTTCTGCCTCTGCCACTCCTGGGACAGCAAGACCAACTCCTCCTCCTCCCTTTTCTCCTCCTCAGCCTACTCAACATGAAAATAATGAGGATGAAGACCTTTATAAAGATCTACTTCCACTTAAATATGTTTATCTTTCTATGATTTTGAAAACATTTTCTTTTTTCTAGCTTTATTATAACTGTATATAATACCTATGACATATAACATGTGTGTTAACCATTTATGTTCATTGGTAAGGCTTCCAGTCAACAGTAGGCTATTAATAAAGTTTTGGGGAGTAAAAGTTACGTGCAAATTTTCAACTGTGCAGGCGGCCAGCCCCTAATCCCTGCATTGTTCAAGAATCAACGGGGTGTGTGTGTGTACAAATACTTCCTGACTTATGATGGATTGACTTACCATTTTTTTAATTTTATGATGGTGCAAAAGTGATATGTGTTTAGTAGGAAATAATACTTCGAGGTTTGAATTTTGATCATTTCCCAGGCTAGCAATACATGCTATCTTGTGAAGTCGGGCAGCAGCAGTGAGCCACAGCTCCCACTCAGCCACGTAATCACAAGAGTAAATGACCAGTAGTGTACTCCACAGTGTATTATATTTAATGAATTAAATGATATATTCAACACTTTATTATAAAGTAGGCTTTGTGTTTAATGATTTTGTCCAAGTGTAGGCGAATGTACGTGTTCTGAGCACATTTAAGGTAGGCTAGATTAAGCTAGAATGTTTGGTAGGTTAGGTATACTGTATGCATTTTCTACCTAACAATATTTTCAACTTACATTGGGTTTATCAAGATGTAATCCCGTTGTAAACTGAGAAGGATCTCTCTCTATATATGTAAAGATAACAAAATACCCTAATGAGAAATAAGACAACGGCATTCCAAAACAGAAGCAATAATTATAGTAAAGAAGGATCTTTTTTAAAGCCTTCAAAATTTAGCAATGAATCATAGCTTATGAAGAAGATAATAATGATGATACTACTTATAATATAGAAATCATAATCAATTCTCTTCTAGAAAGAGAGTTACAATATTATCCCTATTTTTAAATGGTGACATTGGCTTCCCAGGTATATATGATTTAGGGATACTGATAATAATAACAATATTTTATAATAACAAAATAATAAGCATTTACTGAATGCTCACTATATGCCAGGTTTTACACTAAAGTCTTATATGGTTTATCACTTTTAATACTCACAACAGCCCCATGAATTAGGTAATCCTAAAAATCAAGTTCAGAGATGCTACTGATAACCAATAGATTCAGAGCGCTGCTACATACTAGATGAACTGGAGCTGTTGGGCTGTTATAAAATCAAGTTTTTAAAGAGGCAGCTTGAATCCTTGGCCATCACGATGTCTATGGATTGTGTAAACCTTACCTGATGGCATTTCTAGATTGAAGGCATCCATAAGTTTTGACAATAGTTCTTGCAGTTCCTCTTCCTCCAGCTCATCCTTTCTCTCCTTGATGTTACCTGCCGCTTTCTTTTCCATGGTTGCCAGAGCAGGACTGCTCCTTTCAGCAGGAATCATTTTGGGGGTGTCCTGCTTCAGTCCCTCCTGACAACTGGGTAGGGCGCTAATGACTTTCCTTAGCATCTTTTGCGTTTGGCTTTGTGCCCTGGTGCTATGCAAAGTGGTCTCTGGTGATTCTGAATTTCGTAGAACATGCTCTGCATTTGTGTGACTTCTGTGACTTCTGTCAACCTCATCAGGGTTAGGAAGAGGTTCCCATCTTGAAGCATCTTCAGTGGCATTCTTGATCTGCAAATAATCCCCTCCCTTTGGAACCTTTTCAGTTGAAGAATGGCCAACCTTGGTCCCCACACTTTGAAAGGAAGAAGATGAAGGACGGGGTGGCTGCAACCTTACCTGGGGAAACGAAACTTTATTTATGAAGAAATTAACGTTTATCTTACTTTTTCATAAATGCGTTACATTTCAACATTCCAACAGAACATTCTAATGCAAGACTTTTCTTTCTCCTTTGTAAATATATTATCATTACTATTAATTTTAATTTATTCTGCTAATTCTATGTCAACGTAAAACTCTCTACAAGAGTTGGAACAGCTCAGGTTCTAAAATAACAGAGGGAATAATTACAAGAAGTTTAGGAAAATCCTGGGTTCTAAAAAGCCCAGGTTCTAAAAATACCATAAGGAATTTCTGAAAACATAAGCGTATGTTGAATTGACAGATAAAAATTATTACAATAAAGCATTTTATAATAGTCTTTCTGGTAGGTGTGTTGTGAGGGGCTTCAGAGTAAGCCACAGGGAGAAAATTCAGGGACGTGCTCCACTTGAAGCACAGTTCTCAATGTGTGGCCCACAGACCCTAGGAGATCCCCAAGACCCTTCTAGGGTTTGTGATGTCAAAATTATGTTCATAAGGATACTTAGATGTTATTTGTTTATTGTATTGACATGTGCACTGATGATGCAAAATCAGTAAGTAAAGCTGTTGGTGCTTTAGTGTGAATCAAGGCAGCATCACCAAACAGTGCTAATAATCAAGATATTCTTCACCCTCATACACTAGCGGTGGGAAAAAAAAAAAAAAAAAAAAAAGCCAGTTCTGCTTAAGAACGCCTTTGATGGAATAGAAAAATTCTTAGTTTTAAAAATACTAACACATGCCTTTTAAACATTGTGTGTGACGAAGTGGGAAGTGTGCATAAGACACTTCTGCTGTGTACTGAAATACAAAAGGATTGCCTCTTGTGTCAAAGAAAGACTGACAGACTATGGTTATTCAGACTTGGGTATTTGTCAAACAGTTTCTCAAAAATGAACAAAGCGAGAATGTCTCTGCAAGGAAAACAATTAACAGTATTTGCTGTCAGTTATAACAATTAAGGCCGGGCACAGTGGCTCACGTCTGTAATCCCAGCACTTTGGGAGGTGGAGGTGTGAGGATTGCTTGAGGCCGGGAGTTCAAGACCAGTCTGGACAACATAGTGAGACCCCCTGTCTACAAAAATAAATAAATAAAAATTAGCTGGGTGTGCTGGCATGAGCCTGAGATCCTGGCTAGCCACAAGGTTGAGGCGGAAGGATTGCTTGAGCCCCAGGAGTTCGAGGCTGCAGTGAGCTATGATCCTGCCACTGCACTCCAGCCTGGATGACAGAGCAAGACCCTGTCTAAAATGTATATTTACATACATAATAAACAGGCTTTCAAACAAAAATTAGAATTTTGGAAAACTTGCATCCTACCACTATGAGCTTTATAGCTTTCCAATTCTTGCGCAATTTTTTAGTGAGATTGGTAGTGACATTAATGAACGTGAATTGTTTAGATCCTGTATAATAAAATGGATGAGAATTAGGACATTCAGCATAGCTCAGTGAACCAATATTTTCCAAATGATCAGTGTATAATGTTACACAATCATGCATGCTAGGAGACCCACTCAAAGACCGTGTAAGAACACTGGATTTTAATGAAACAATGTGACATAAATATAGTTTTAGATTAAAGTCTCCTTTAAAAAGCTGTCATAAATCATGTCTTGGTGTAGTATTAAAGAGAAGTATGCCTCGGTATCTGAAAGGCTATTAATATAGTTCTCTCTTTTTCAACTGCAAATCTGGGTGAGGCCTGATTTCTTCAGATACTTCAACTGAAACACATTGCAGCAGATTGATTGCTGAAGTGGTTACAAAATTTCAGCTGTCTTTTATTAAGCCAGATATTTAAAGAGATTTGTGGAAAATATAAAGCAGTGCCACTCTTCTAAGGTTTTTAGAAAAACATATTGTTTAAAAATGTTATCTGTATATTTAATGGGTTTATCATTTTTATGTTTTCGTTAGTGAATACATTTTAACTTCTCAGTTTTAATTTGCATTAATTTTATTACCTATTTAATTTATTTAACAACTCAGTTTTGATTTTCAGTAATTTTATTATGTATTTTATTATTAATTTAATTTTCATTAATTCATTTTCATTTTGTTTCTGTGGTTATGTCTATAACAATCGATATCAATACAAACAGATATAACCACAGAACCAAAATCCTCTCCAGATTCTCAAATATTTCTAAGAATGTACAGGGATCCTGAGATCAAAAGGTTAAAAAACCTATGCTATAAAGAATCACTTTGCCCCAAAGTCTATTGTTTATAAATATTACAGATCCTGTTGTCTTTCAATGGCACTACCTTCATGGAGGGATAGGATATAGCCTGGATGAGGAAGTGGGAGGTCAGGGTACAGGGAGAAGAGGCTGATCAAAGTAAGGTGGGAAGCTCCTCCTTTGGCTGAAGGACTCAAGGTTAGACTTCAGGCGGTCCAGATGGCCAGTATCTCTCACATTTTATACCTGTAGGTCCCGTCTTATCTGCTGGAGCTTGCTCCATAGACTATCCTGGTTGGTTTTGAGTTTGTAAATCTTTGTTTCAAATCGGCAACTTCTTTCTTCCTGGGAGGTGTATATAGCTTGCAACTTGTCTTTGCATTGGTTTAACTGTTTTTTAAGGAGCCTGAAAAGAGAACAGATTTGAGTGGTTTGGAAGGGCAAGAGGCCAGCACACTAATTAGAGCCCTGGTAAGATGTATTCCAGTCCTTTTTGTGGGAAAAGATGTTGGAAAACCCTGTGTCTCAACTATGTGTGTTTTTTGTTTGTTTGTTGGTTGGTTGGTTTGTTTCTTGAGGTAGAGCCTCACTCTGTCACCCAGGCTGGAGAATGCAGTGGCGCGATCTTGGTTCACTGCAACCTCTGCCTCTTGGGTTCAAGTGATTCTTCTGCCTCAGCCTCCTGAGTAGCTGGGATTACAGGCACCTGCCACCATGCCCGGCTATTGGGAAACCCTGTGCCTCAACTGTTATCTCACATTGATCAATATTGTTGACACTGTTTGTTCACCATGTGCAGCTGCCTTTGTGTGTATTATGGATATGATTCCACTAAGCATTCCACTGGCTTTAGAAGTATTTCAGAAAACTCACCAGGCATATTATAGATTCCTTTGACAGCTTGCCTCTACTGGCTACTTAAATAGGAATATTGACTTTATACATTATCCTTTTATCTAGAAAGACTCCATTCAGAATGATAGTACACCTGTCATGGCTAAACACCCAACACTTCACCAGGAACACAGGGGAGGAAGAATATTGCAATTCATGGATTATAGGTCTGCTTTGGCTTCTCTTTTTGTCTAGTTGTTCATTGGTTTAAGAACGAACTAAGAAGCTGGGTGTGCTCACTCGTGTGTGTGTGTGTGTGTGTGTGTGTGTGTGTGTTATCTTAGTGCTTTAGGAGGCCAAGTTGGGGTATCCCTTGAGGCCAGGAAATTGAGACCAGCCTGGGCAACATAGCATAGCAAGACCTCATCTACACACACACACACACACACACACACACACAAATTAGCTGAGTGTGGTGGCACCTGTAGTCACAGCTACTTGGAAAGCTGAGGCAGGGGGATCACTTGAGCCCAGGAGTTAGAGGTTACAGTGAGCTATAATTACACCACTGCTCTCCAGCCTGGCTGATAGAGTGAGATGCTGTCTCTAAAAAAATATGAACCAAGTCGTCAGGGTAATCAGGGCAATTCTTTAAAACAAAAGGCAGGCTATGTTGCTCTTCTGCTCAGAACCCACCAGGGGCTCCCTCTTCATTTAGAGTAAACAGAAGTCCTTACAGAGGTGGACAAGCCCCACAAAGATGGCACAGACGCCCCCTTCCCTCTCTGAACTCATCTCTTGCTTTCCGGCTTATTCACTCCCCTGTGGCCATATGGAGCTCCTGGCTCCTTTTTGAACACCCCAGGCCTGTTCCCCACTTAGAGTCTGCTCTTCCACTCCCTCTGCCTGGACGCTCTTTCTTCTCCAGGTCATTGCTCAGTTCCCTCCCCCACCTTCTTCAAGTCTTTGCTCACAAGGCGCCTTTTCAGTGAGGCATTCTCTGACTGCCCTATTTGAATACACAAACGACAACCCCAACCTCTCCTCCAGCATGGCCAAACTCTTCCCTTCTTTATTTGTCTCTGTGGCATTCTGCCATGTCTAATTACTACAAAGCCTGAAGAGTCCAGCCTTCAAACTTCTAGGCAGCCATACACTGTGACATACTACAGGCTTTTAAATTATTTATCACTTATTATTTTACTTATATATTACCTACTCTACTCCCTATTTAATTGCTTATTGTCTTTTTATTCTGGCAACTTTGCATATGTGTGTGTGTGTGTGTGTGTGTGTGTGTGTGTGTGTTGCCATGTCTTCTGCACCAGGCCTAAAATAGTTCCTGTCATATAGTAGGTTTACAACTAAAATTGTCTAAATAAAGTAGTTTTATTTGATCACTGCTGTTAGCATATTTGTGGAATTTGTGGAAATTGGCTGTCTGGTATGAAATGCAACATGTCTCAGTGTTAGAACCTGCAAAATTCCTAATTGCATAGAGCTTGGGGAGGTCTTAAAATTTAGTTTGGGCTCCCATGCAAAGCAGGCATCTCTGAAAGATAGCCCTCTAACTTCCAGACAGTCATACTCAGGTGAAACAGGAGTCTGACTCTAAAATCCTTGCTCATAATTGGAGTTTCAGGTATATCTTTATGTGGGTTTCTCAGAAAGGAGTCAGCCCAGGGGTTTTACACAGCCAGCAACAAAGAAACATTCTCAGACAGCCTGTCTAGATGGTGTTCTCTGGACCCAAAGTGTTGTGCTTATTATGACCACTAATGATGTCAGGCTCTCTCTTTTCCTGATGTCCACCACCCGTGTCCGCTTCCTCCTCTCTGGCCCATCCACCAGGCCTGGACAACTAGAAGACACGCATCCCTATCCTTCCACAATCCAGATGGAAGAAGGTGGGACTCTGCCAGAAATCCAGTGCTTTTCTCCTTCTGCATCTTTTTAAAGAAGAGATGCTTACGGGTTGTTTCTAGTAAATACAATTCACATGGTGCCAATATCTTCAGCAACTGGGAGCCCAGGACTTTCCAGGCAATTATCTACTCATAACAAACAGTTCAGGTTATCTAAGAAATAATTCCTTTCAAACAATTTGAAATCTGCCTTTCTATACTTTTTATGTGTATTTCTGCTTTCTGGTGGGGGCTAAGCAGCTTGAATCTCCCATGTATTAACTGTTCAAATGGAACACAAATACTCCCTGGGCAAGCTAATCATGCCCAAAGCAGTGAAATGTTACTTACTTTGTCCATTACTGATGTGGTTTGGCTGTGTCCCCACCCAAATTTCATCTTGAATTGTAATCCCCATAATCCCCACGTGTCAAGGGCAGGACCAGGTGGAGGTAATTAAATCATGGGAGCAGTCTCCCCCATGCTGTTCTCATGATAGTGAGTGAGTCTCACGAGATCTCATGGTTTTATAAGCATCTGGCATTTCCCCCGCTTGCACTCACTCTGTTCTGCCACCCTGTAAAGAAGGTGCTTGCTTCCCCTTTGCCTTCCACCATGATTGTAAGTTTCCTGAGGCCTCTCCAGCAATGCGGAACTGTGAGTCAATTAAACCTCTTTGCTTTATAAATTACCCAGTCTCAGGTATTTCTTCATAGCAGTGTAAGATCGGTCTAGTAAATTTACCTAGCACAGTGTAGATTAATAATAGAAAACTAGTAATTTAATAGTACTCTTTCTGTTCATGTGTCTGAGACTGTTGCTTTTAAAATAATCAGTGACATAATTGGCTATCACTGAACTTGCAGTTAACTATCATATATATCACAGGTCTTTTTCACACTACTTGTGCATATGGGCCTGCAATTGTGGGATTTTCCTTTAATCCCGTAAAATTTGGTCTTTATTGACTGCCTCACTGTTCCAGTCTATTAAATCTCAGTGATCCAAGACTGTAATTCAGTTTATTACCTAGGGGTTTTGGTATCATGTCACATACGCATTTGAGAATTGGGCTCTCTACAGTTTCATCCAAATTATTGATAAAAATGATGGTATAGGCAGGAACAAAGAGCTTCGTGTCATATTTCATTCAATAATCAGCCTTACACTTTGGTATACTTTGTAGTGATAAATACTTTGGTAGGATACAAATGGTGTAGATAGTAGACATGGATTATATCAAAGGGAATATTTAGTTTAAAATAATTCATTTTAAATAATCATTTGAAGAACTAAGTTAAACAAACTAAACTTTAAAATTTGCCTTTATTTCTACATTTTCAATTTTAATATAGCCTTTCCATTGCTTTACTACTTTAAAAATGTTTTCTAATTTCTTTTTCTTATTCCATGAAAAATATTAAACTACTTTTAAGATTTAAATTATTTTGATACTTTAAAAGTGTTTATTGAACTCCTTTTCATGAGTTATCACAGAATTTAGAAAATGTTTTATATATTCTGTACATTTAGATTAGGAAGTATATTTCATCATACATACATACATAGAATTGCTAGTTTGTTGGACGTCTACTGGATATTAAGTATTGTGCCTGAAAACAAAGTTTTTCCCTCAGGGGAAGCTTCTTACTGGGGAACCAGGAATTCTATCTTCTAAAGGAATAACAGCAGGAGCTAAGAGCTCAAGAAATGATTAGTTCCTTAAGACACAATCAGAAGATGATAAACAGTTTCCATTCAGCCTAATAACCCTAGTAGAATGTTAGATGCTGTTGGATAACAAGAACTAATTTCTTTAGAAGTAGGTAAAACACATACATAACACAAGATACACACAAGAATCAATACTTCACTAAAAGTGCTTAACCAAATTCTAAGGAATAAAATCAGGCAGTCAAAAGTCAGAACTTAGCCTGGTGATTTTTATTATGCTTAACTGCTCAAATAGAGTCAAAGCTCCCTTTTACTTTCATATTGGAATCACAGGATTTCTTGACTTAAAAGTTTCTCTCAAATTAAAAAAAACAAAGGTAAAATTTTTGTAGAAAATTTTTCTATAAAAGCAAAGGAAATGCTGTGGATTTCTCTCTGCGATCGGTATTTGCACATATTCATGTGGCTCCTACCTTCTTTCCCTGTGGAGAGCATTAATAGATTCATGAGTCCTCGGCAGTTCATTCCTAGTGCTGACCATGGTCTAGAGAAGGAAGAAATAAGAAAATAAGTTTTTGGTTTGAATTTAACCCACATTCCTAAAAATCCAGTATAAGAACATGATAATGATTTTTTTCAAAGAAATTCAATCTATTTCAAAAAGTGGCTGCTGTTTGGGTTTACATTCATGTATGATGATGCCGATGTTTATACTCTCAAAGTACAGCTGCATATCTAATTTCACAAAAGAAATTAAAACAGTTTTATGTTTTAGAAATAACATCACATTAGTCCTTTGTTCAAGTTAAGTTGCTACCCTGAATGTCTTCTTCCCCAAAGGCATCTACAAGAAGCAGTTGGGTCACTTTCTCTCCCTTAGCTTTCGAAGTCTCTTACTTCTGTCACCTACCTTTAACTCTCACTGTCTTGTCTTTCCTTTGCTTGCTATCTGCGTGTGCGCTACAGTCATCATTTCTTTTCAAATCCACCAAGTGTTTTGAATGAATAATGGTCAACTTGGCTGTCGCTTAGGATTTCCCCACCAAACCTTGTCTCTTACATCACACTCTGCGCCCTGCAACCCCAGGGCAAGTACTGACCTGACCCAGTCTGGCCCAGGCTCCTGGGGCACCATGTTCCAGCCCTTGGCTCCCACATGTCTGGATGAAAGATTGGATTTCATTACACTCCATTTATAAACAGCTGTGGCTACAATCTGCAGCCTTCTCCCATCCCTGCAAATGATCTGAAGAGGGGCTGGCCATTTTAGGAACATTGTTCCACAGGCACAGCCTGAAAGAGCAAAAGGGCAGTAGCAGGAAGAAGAAACGGAGCTATATACAGACTTAAAGTCACATTCTTTGGTTGGTGTGTGCCCTTTGCAGTCCCTTTGAGTGAAATGTGTCATTGCCTCTTCATTCAAATACTTAAACAGGCCGGGCGCGGTGGCTCACGCCTTAATCCCAGCACTTTGGGAGGCCGAGGCGGGCGGATCACGAGGTCAGGAGATCGAAACCATCCGGGCTAACACAGTGAAACCCCGTCTCTACTAAAAATACAAAAAATTAGCCGGGCGTGATGCCGCGCGCCTGTAGTCCCAGCTATTTGGGAGGCTGAGGCAGGAGAATGGCGTGAACCCGGGAGGTGGAGCTTGCAGTGAGCCGAGACCGTGCCACTGCACTCCAGCCTGGGCAACAGAGCAAGACTCTGTCTCGGAAAAAAAAAAAACAAATACTTAAACAGTTTCCACATGCATAGCATAGTCTTTGAATCAGTGAACTTTATATTACATTTAAAATAATTACAATTTAAATAACAATTGCAGAATATCATGGCTTTGTAAAATGACTATACTCTCATAAGCCATTTTTTAACCTCTAATCATTCTCTATATATGGTGGAGATAGAGTAGGAAAGGTGTATACATATGCTATAAACTTATTTATGTGTTCTAACACTTAGGGAGAACAATGAAATACCTTAAAATTCTCAAATAAAATAATTCAGTGATTTAATGTGTATTATTAATATGAAGAAAATCTTTAAAAGAATTTCTTGCACCAATATTATGTGGTACATATTTTCTGCAATTGAGAAGCATTTCAGGTTAGTGCAAATGGTGGTATATCCATGGAATAGATACTATGGTTTATTTAGTTATTCTCAATGAAAGCATAAGCTGTTTCCAATATTTCAAAATTTTCAAACTGAAAAGCCATGCTGCAGTAAACATAGCTGTATGTGCCTCCTTGTGCACATGTGCAAGATTCTTGGGTTTTAAGTTTAATAGACACTATCCATTTGCCCCTTTGGGCAGGTGTGTGTGCACACACACATACACACAAACACACTTGAAAATGAATAGAAAAAGATCTGCAAAGTTATACTTCAAACAGATTATCTCTGGGGAATTAGGGACAGGACCTGGATTGAGAATTATGGTTGAAAGGGACCTTAGATGTATCTATAATATTTTAACATCTTATACATTAAACAGATTCATGTCTTATTTCTATGAAGTGCATTTTTAAATAAAAATATGTTATATACCTAAGATAGGATGTAGCAACTTTAAAAATGAAGGTGAGAGAGAAGTAAAAGAAAAGTGAAATAAAGGAGCAAAATCGCTTCCCTCTGAACAAATGGATGTTACAGTGAGGAAAAGCCTGCATTGTGAAAATGGTTTTCCTTCCTCTTTTGTTTGAAGCAGGAAATACAGCAGCTCCTTATTTGTCCTCATATGTCGGTCCAGCTCTCTGTCATGCACTCTAGCATGATGGCTGTGTCTTGGCAGGTGTCCCATGAGGGGTGTCTCCAGGTGTCCCAGTCTACATGAGCTGATGAGTAACATGCAGACAGGCCCAAGCAAACATCACACACAGGTGGCTGCAGAGGCCACTTGTCACTGGACGGTCACAAGACTTACTCTCCACCACACTTGAGTATGGAAACTCTAGTTTTTCTCTGATGACTATTACAGATGACCGTATTCTGAAGACCTTTCTTGAGCTCAGACTGTACTGATGATGATTGCAGGAAAGTTTACAAGTGGAGTTACACATGTGAGGGCAAATAAACAGCTGACTGAAAACATGCTAAAGTATTTGCAGAATGTACCCTTAAAAAAAGATAGCATTTCTAATCCCTTTGACGAAAAAACTTCACTGGGATATTTTAAGTTCTCTCCCTCATCTTATTTTTCTTTTTTAAAAAAACTTGCATTTTGAGTTCAGGGGTACATGTGCAGGATGTGCAGGTTTGTTGCATAGGTAAATGTGTGTCATGGGGGTTGTTGTACAGATTATTTCATCACCCAGGTATTAAGCTTAGTATCCACCAGTTATTTTTCCTGATCCTCTCCCTCCTCCCACCCTCCACCCTCCAGTAGGCCTCAGTGTGTGTCGTTCCCCTCTCTGTGACCATGTGTTCTCATCATTTAGCTCCCAAGCTCCCACTTATAAGTGAGAATATTTCTTTCTTATCTCTTCCCTTTTAAAATTTCTGAACATTTTACTTACACATGCATGCATTGGTTCCTCTATTTTTTATTTTTGAGACGGAGTCTCGCTCTGTCACCAGGCTGGAGTGCAGTGGCACGGTCTTGGCTCACTGCAACCTCTGCCTCCCGGGTTCAAGTGATTCTCCTGCCTCAGCCTCCCGAGTAGCTGGGACTATAGGCGCACACCACCATACCCAGCTAATTTTTGTATTTTTAATAGAGACGGGGTTTCACCATGTTGGCCAGGCTGGTCTCGAACTCCTGACCTTGTGATCTGCCCGCCTTGGCCTCCCAAAGTGCTGGGCTTACAGGCGTGAGCCACCACGCCTGGCCAGTTCTCTGATTTTTTTTTAAATAACCTAAGATCTTATGATACTGAGTTGGCAAGCTAAGGCCCCATGGGCAGAAGGAAGCCTTATCTGTAAGTTACAATCAGAAGTCTTGGGCAGAGACTTCATATCTATGGACACTGGTGTAGTTCAAATATGTCAGGGTTGAAAGGAACCTGTCTTACAAATGGTCCCCTCAAAGCTGAACTTTGTCCACTAACATGGTAAACAACAGAGTTCATTGGTTGCATATCAGAGGTGGCACATATTGTTGTGATTAGAATTGCCTATTCTTTTGGGACAACAGATTAAAGAAAATTCATGTTGCTCAGCCATATGTAAATAAGAATAGGTTTTGTGTCTTCTTAAGGACATCACTATTGAGTCTTCTAATACATGCCACAAAGGAGCAATATAATTTATATTATAATTGTGTACACCAGCACACTACTGTTGCAGTTAATTTATAGTTCTTACATGGATAGACAACTTACAATAGACTTTTATCCTTACAAACATCCAAATTATCTGGTCTACTCTACTCTTCAAGAAAAATTATGCAATTGGGCATATTAAATAGACCAAAGGCTGACCAGTAGTTGTGTATTTTGAGGATATTATAGATTTTCTTAGCGGATATTTAGAAACAAAAATGATCCTTAGGGAAAAAAGTGACTTGATTTCTGGGAGTAAAAGTTGAGCATATTTGAGTTGAATTAAAATAGATATTTGAAGATTTGAAAAATAAAATGATACACTTAAAATATTTTTCTTAACTAATTATTTTGAAAATCTTGATAAAGTAGATAATTCCTTCAAGAAAATTAAATTATCAAAGTTGACTGAAGAAAGCATGAAGAGACTATTAGTTTTGAACAAATAAAAAATTTATGAAACTATTATAAAGCCTCCAGTGCCCAGGGCTTTACTCTTGAATATTAGCAATTGTTAAAGAAATAAACAGTTCCTGGCCGGGCGCGGTGGCTCAAGCCTGTAATCCCGGCACTTTGGGAGGCCGAGACGGGTGGATCATGAGGTCAGGAGATCGAGACCATCCTGGCTAACACGGTGAAACCCCGTCTCTACTAAAAAATACAAAAAAAACTAGCCGGGTGAGGTGGCGGGCGCCTGTAGTCCCAGCTACTCGGGAGGCTGAGGCAGGAGAATGGCGTGGACCCGGGAGGCGGAGCTTGCAGTGAGCTGAGATCCGGCCACTGCACTCCAGCCTGGGAGACAGAGCAAGACTCCGTCTCAAAAAAAAAAAAAAAAAAAAAAAGAAATAAACAGTTCCTATGTTAGATAAATTATTTCAAACACAATAAAAGATGAAATATGACTCAGTTGTTTAATGTAGCCATAAAAAATGCTCAAAACTGATGCAGATAAGATGGAGTGGGGAGATATTCTGATTCATAAATGTTGCAATTCTAAATAGAAAACAAAATTTAAAGGACATTTAAAGAATAATCTACAAACAAGTATAGATTTTAGTTGCAGCAATGCCAGAAATGTTTACTATCATGTACTCTGTTAATACAATACTTCCAATAAGAAAAAAATGTTTGAAAATTTCAGTTGGTGCTGAAAACAGATTTTAAATAAGTAGATCAAAACATTTCCCCCAAAAAAGTTTTAAAAATGAGGACAAGAAAAAACACTTCCTCCACGTTAAAAACCATCTCAAGCCAACAACTAAAACTGTAATATCTAATGGAGAAGCACTAGAGAAATGCTCCCACTAAATCTACTCTCATTACAAATAGTTGACCCATTATCTCTTGAATTATCTAATTGCCCCATTATCTCTTGAATTATCTATCATTGCTCTGAAAGATGTGGACTTTTTCAGGAATAAAGACCTGAAATAGAAACGAGAGGTTTTAATGTTGGAGGGGAAAAGACATATATATTTTTAAATATATATATATAATTATATTTTATATGTTGATACTTAAATATATTTAAATATATATATTTTCAAATTGTGTGATTGTCTACCTGGAAGCATGATGTTCAAAATAAACCAATATTTGAGTTTCTAAAAGAGTTCATTCACAAAAATTTCTCTTTGCAGAATCATAGCTTTCCAAAATATCATCATCAATAATTAAGAAAAAAATACAGTGGGAAAAGCCCCTACTCACAATATTATCACAATATGACAGGAAATCAGCTATATATAACCTTTTACTGAGAGACAGAAAAACACTTGATAAAATATGTCTGGGATTTTTTTAGGTGTTTGATGTCGAGCTTGAATGCTTTCTTAATTGATGGCTGCTTTTTGGTCAACTATGGAGATTGAATTTTTTACTCTACAAGGTTTTTTCCTAGTGTCTAAAGAGCTGTCCCTCTTTAGACTAACAATTAAATTTCCAAGGGGATTAGGTGATTCTGTAGGTAAATATCACAAAGATAAAAGATGTTTCCTTATCAACATACAGGTTTAATGCAAAGCTAATCAAAATACTAATAGGATTAATTTGGGGCACCTTACAAATGATTTCAAGATTCTTTTAGAAGAATAATTGTGTTATACAACCCCATCAAAAAGTGGGCAAAGGATATGAACAGACACTTTTCAAAAGAAGACATTTATATGGCAAAAAAAAAAAATATATGAAAAATAGCTCATCATCACTGGTCATTAGAGAAATGCAAATCAAAACCACAATGAGATACCATCTCAAGCCAGTTAGAAAGATGATTGGTGAAAAGTCTGGAAACAACAGAAGCTGGTAAGGTTGTGGAGAAATAGGAACGCTTTTACACTTGGTGGGAGTGTAAATTAGTTCAACCATTGTGAAAGGCAATGTGGCAATTCCTCAAGGATCAAGAACCAGAAATATCATTTGACCCAGCAATCCCATTACTGGGTATAAACCCAAAGGATTATAAATCATTCTAATATAAAGACACATGCACACGTATGTTTGATGCAGCACTATTCACAATAGCAAAGACTTGGAACCAACCCAAATGCCCATCACTGACAGACTGGATAAAGAAAATGTGGCATATATACACTATGTAATATTATGCAGTCATAAAAAAGAATGAGTTCATCTCCTTTGCAGGGGCATGGATGAAGCTGGAAACCATCATCCTCAGCAAACTAACACAGGAACAGAAAACCAAACACTGCATGTTCTCACTCATAAGTGGGAGTTGAACAATGAGAACACATGGACACAGGGAGGGGAACAACACACACTGGGGCCTTTCCGGGGGTTGGGGGCAAGGGGAGGGAGAGCATTAGGACGAATAGTTAATGCATGCGGGGCTTAAAACCTAGATGACGGGTTGATAGGTGCAGCAAAGCACCATGGCACATGTATATCTGCACGTTCAGCACATGTATCCCAGAACTTAAAAATTTTAAAAAGGAATAATTGTGTTATAATAGCTAATATGTAAAAATATAAAAATAAAAAGGGAGAAAATGGTTAATGGGTATAAAGCTTCAGTTATGCAAGATAAGTTCTGGAGGTCCACTAAACAGCAGTGCCTATAACAACATTGTATATTGTATACTTAAAATTTGTTCAGAGATTAGCTCTCGTAGTGTTCTTACCACACGTACAAATTAATTATAATAATGATAAAGGGAGGAAACTTTAGGAGGTGAGTTGTTTATGACCTTGATGGTGGTGGTTTCACAGGTGCATATTTATCCCCAAACTCATCAAGTAGTATACATTAAATATGGACAGCTTTCTTTTTCTTAAAAAAAAAGAAAAACTGATTAAATGGTATTTATGTATTTACTTATTAAGACAGGGACTTGCTCTGTCACCCAGGCTGGAGTGCAATGGTGTGATCTAGGCTCACTGCAGCCTCTGCCTCCCAGGTTCAAGCGATTCTCCTGCCTCAACCTCCCGAGTAGCTGGGATTACAGGAGTGTGCCACCACGCCTGGCTAACCTTTTGTATTTTTAGTAAATATGGGGTTTCACCACATTGGCCAAACCAGTCTTGAACTCCTGAGCTCAAGTGATCTGCCCGCTTCAGCCTCCCAAAGTGCTGGGATTACAGGTGTGAGTCACTGCACCCGAGCATGTACAGCTTTTTGCATGTCAATTGTATCTCAGTAAATTGGTTAACAAAATGAAATAAAAAGGGAAAACTTGCTTTATGTTAATGGCTATCAGAAAGCTAGAATAATTCAAATAATGCTGTTTTTATGTAAAAATAAAGTGAAAAGCAATTGAGCTGAATAGATAGCATTAAAACACATTCAAAAATGATAAACATTTTGGTATATACTACAGGAACCATCACAGAAATTAAAAAGGAAAGGATTTATTCAAGTAAAAAGGAATAGGAGACTCTCTTATCTTACCTTTTATTATGCATCGGCATAAAAACCAGATAGATTTAAAAGCTATGTGTCAAGATAATCAAATCACGTTAAAATAAAATACAGCTAGAGTCCTTTGATTTCTTAATGGATAAATTTTTGCCAGCACAAAACTGTGTAAGAAATTACAAAGAAAAAGAAAGAGACTGATAATGTTTTTAGGCTGAGCATGGTGGCTCACACCTGTAATCCCGGCACTTTGGGACGCTGAGGCGGGTGAATCATGTAAGGTCAAGAGTTCAAGACCAGCCTGGCCAACACGGTGAAACCCTGTCTCTACTAAAAATACAAAAATTAGCTGGGTGTGGTTGTGAGTGCCTGGAATCCCAGCTACTCGGGAGGCTGAGGCAGGATAATCACTTGAACCCGGGAAGCAGAGGTTGCAGTGAGCCGAGATAGTGCCCCTGTGCTCCAGCCTGGGTGACAGAGCGAGACTCCATCTCAAGAGAAAAAAAAAAAAAAAAGACTAATGCTTTTATAAGAATTGAAAGTTTATATGTAGGAAGTCATATTATCAATAAGACTAAAAGGAAATAACTAGGAAGAAAGATTTCTCCAGTCAAAATATAAAAAGTTTAAATACATTGGTAAATCAAGCTGATTCATCAGTAAAAATGGCAGCAGGCGCTGACAGAGGAAAAAAGACAATTGCCTCGTACACTATGTGGGGAAAAGCTTCTTTTCACTGTGAGTCAGAGAAATGCAAATTAAAGCAAATTAAATATATTCTGGTGATAAAAATTATCAAAAATTAAAACAAGGTAATAGTCAATATTAGCAAGGATCTCGTGAGAAAAGTGCTACGTTCACTGGAACCCTAACTTGGTATTCCTTTCTAAAAGGCAATTTTGCAATAAGCATGAAGAGCCTTAAAAATGTTCACACTTTTCATTCTTGTGATTCACTTTAGAAATGTATCCTAAGGAAATAATTGGAGATCTGTGTACAAAGAACAATGTATAAGAATTTTAATAGTGAAGTTTTAAATTATAGCAAAAATTAGAAATAATCCAAATATCAACAACAGTGGAGTTAAATCATATTATACTTATTTAAATAAAAATTATATAACCATTAAGATGTTTTATGAAGAATTATAATGACAATGGAAAATGCTCATAATCTAACTATAGAGAACTATATAATGAATTTACAGTATAGTCTAAACTAATTTAAAAATGTTTCTAGGAAAGGAAGTATACCAATATATTGCAAGTGGGGTAATAATGGATTATTTGCCATTTTAATTTTGTTCTTTGTTCTCTTTTGACTTTTTGAAACTTTCTATAATAAATGTATAGCACTTTGTGATTTGAGATAAAAAGTTACTCGGTGAAAGAAGGTTTTAGATATTTCTTTGGTCATATGAACATCTTCAAAGAATCCCTAAACTAGGGAATGGTTCACTGAACCTCGCTACAAAATGGTCCAGATTATTTGTGCTTTAGCAGCAGTTCCTTTCCGTTTTGGACTCACCTGGTAGCATGGGTTGCTGTCCTCAGTTTGTTGACCCCAAGACATTCTTTCAGGTACAGGTGTAGGCTTGGAGGCACCTGTGGCTGCTGTTTCCATTGGTCTAGTTGGCCTTACATCCGTTGTTCCTTTAGAACTCTTGTACTGAATGGAGCCCCTATTACCAAGTTTTATAAGAAAGTTGTAGCAACTTTTAATTATCAGGCATGACATTGAGGAAAGCCTTTTTACAAAATGTAAGTCACATATTGAAGGTTTTACTCACCCACCCCCACAATAGCAATAAAGTAGGCCAACTTTTCTTTCTGTGTTCTTTTCCAGACAATTTTGTTGACAGAGAGTCAAGTAGCCAATAATAGAAATAAAAATTCAATTTTCCCTTCTCCTTGACAATCTAGACATGAGAATGCAAAGAATTCAGGGGTGACGGCAGAAAATCCCCTGGGTCATCTTGTTCAGGTCAGACATTAGGGGCTATAAATGTAGGTATGTGTTTATCATGTCAAATCGAAAGAACATATAATACATCAGACTAGTTTAAGGTCAGGTATATTCTATGTTATATAATTCCATTTGGTTTCATTCCTTTATTCAAAAATTATTTTTAAACATCTTCTCAAGTTATGGCAGATATAAAACAAAAAAAGCAGAGAACTCCTAATCCCAGATAATTCACATCTAAAGAACAGATGAATATACAATCATTTTAAGCGTAACATTATACTTTCTACAAGACACAATGAGAACATAGGGAAAGACATGACTATTCTGTGATATACTTAATTATACCGGGGTGTGCATTTTGGGGTAGAAGAATAGGATGACCCACAATTTCTTTGTAACAAACCTTCTGAATGACACACTCTATTCCTACCCCATCTGAGATCGCTTTAATATCTTGGTATTGTTCTGCTCTGTCTTCATTTGCTCGTGATGCTGTAACAAATAGACTGGGTGGTGTAAGCAACTGGCATTTATTTTCTCACAGTTCTAGAGTCTGAAAGTCTGAGATCAGAGTGCCAGCATGGTCGGTCATACACTGCTGTTAGTCAGTTTTCACACTGCTATGAAGAAATACCCAAGATGGGGTAATTTATAAAGAAAAAGAAGTTTGATGGACTCACAGTTCCACATGGCTGGGGAGGCCTCATAATCATGGCAGAAGACAACAGAGGAGCAAAAGCACGTCTTACATAGCAGCGGGCAAGAGTTTGTGTAGGGGAACTGCCCTTTATAAAACCATCAGATCTTACGAGACTTACTCACTCTTATGAGAACAGCATGGGAAAAACCTGTCCCCATGAGTCAATTACCTCCCACCAGGTCCCTCCCACAACACCTGGGGATTATGGGAGCTACAATTCAAGATGGGATTTGGGTGGGGAGACAGCCAAACAATATCATATACACACCATTTTCTGTACTCAGATATTTACAAACATCAATATGCATTTTTTTAAAATTATTTTTTATTATTATACTTTAAGTTCTAGGGTACATGTGCATAACGTGCAGGTTTGTTACATATGTATACTTGTGCCATGTTGCTGTGCTGCACCCATCAACTCGTCAGCACCCATCAACTCGTCATTTACATCAGGTATAACTTTCTTAAAAAACAAGGAAATCATTCCACACACATTATTCTGCTACTTGCTTTTTTCTCTGATGCATGGTGGTGAATTCCTTCTAGTATAGTAGATAGCAGCTAAAACTTGTTCTTTTAAGTGGATTCATCACGTTCTGCAGAATGTTCGTAATCATACATATTCCACCACTTTTCTACGAAGGGACACTTAGGTTGTTTCTGGCTTATTGTCCTGTACTCCAAGGGCCAAATCTTGTGTATATTTTATTATCTAGTAAATACACTATTCTAAAGTCAATCCTTCTACATGTGTATCCTGCCCCCTCTTTGCTGAATGACATTGCTCCAATAATTCTCCCCTGTTGTACCAGTTCATCAGTTTTTCTCTCTATGAATTAATTCCCTCGAACATGCTATTACTTTCCTGGATTACTGGATAACAAAAATGTGGTATATATACATGAAGGAATACTGTTCAGCGATAAAAAGGAATGAAATCATGTCTTTTGCATCAACATATATGGAACTGGAGGCCATTAACTGAAAAACTCACACAGAAAGTCAAATACGACACGTTCTCATAAGTGGTAGCTAAATGTGCACACATGAACATAGAGTGTGGAATTACAGACAATGGAGACTCAGAAGAATGAGGGGATGGAAAGGGAATAGATGATGATAAATTACTTAATGGGTATAATGTATGTTTTTCAGGTAATGAACACCTTAAAAGCCCTAACTTTACCACTCTACTATATAGCCATGTAATAAAATTACACTCGTACTCCGTAAATTTATACAAAAAAGCTATGCTGTTACTTTGCCATCATAACAACATGCTACCTTAACCTCAGTGGCCCTATCACCTACATTATCTCTTTGCTCCCACCACAGCAAAAAATCCTGGAATTTTCTTATTTGGTATCTTGAGTTCCTCAGCTCCCCTTTCTCTCTGCCTCCAGTCAGACTTTTTCTACTACCACTGTCCTGTGATGCTGTTTTTGGGGGTCATTAATGATCTCCTCACTGCTAATTCAAAGGTCAATTCTTTTTTTAAAGAAAAAAAAAATTTAAGTTCCAGGATGTAAGTGCAGAATGTGTGGGTTTGTTACATAGGTATATGTGTGCCATGGTGGTTTGCTGCACCTATCAGCCTGTCATCTAGGTTTTAAGCCCTGTATACATAACCTATTCGTCCTAATGCTCTCCTTTCCCTCACTCCCCACCCCCACAACTGGCCCCACTGTGTGTTGTTCTCCTGTCCGTGTCCATGTGTTCTCATTGTTCAACTCCCACCTATGAACGAGAACATGTGGCATTTGGTTTTCTCTTCCTGTGTTAGTTTGCTGAGGATGATGGCTTCCTGCTTTATCCATGTCCCTGCAAAGGATATGATCTCATTCCTTTTTATAGATTCATAGTATTCTATGGTGTATATGTATGACATTTTCTTTATCCAGTCTATCTTTCATGGGCATTTGGGTTGGTTCCATGTCTTTGCTATTGCGAATAGTGCTGCAATAAAAATACGTGTGCTTGTGTCTTTATAGTAGAATGATTTATATTCCTTTGGGTGTATACTCAGTAATGGGATTGCTGGGTCAAATGGTATTTCGGGTTCTAGATCCTTGAGGAATTGCCACACTGTCTTCCACAATGGTTTAACTAACTTACATTCCCACCAACAGTGTAAAAGTGTTCTGTTTCTCCACAGCCTCAGCAGCATCTATTGTTTCTTGACTTTTTAATCATCGCCACTCTGATTGGCATGAGATGGTATCTCATTGTGGTTTTGATTTGCATTTCTCTAATGATCAGTCAAGTTCAGCTTTTTTTCATATGTTTGTTGGCTGCATAAATGTCTTCTTTTGAGAAATATCTGTTCATATCCTTTGCCCACTTTTTGATGAGGCTTTTCTTTTTCTTGTAAGTTTGTTTAAATTTCTTGTAGATTCTGGATATTAGACCTTTGTCAGATGGGTAGGTTGCAAAAAATTTCTCCCATTCTGTAGGTTGCCTGTTCACTCTGAGGATAATTTCTTTTGCTGTGCAGAAGCTCTTTAGTTTAATAAGATCCCATTTGTCGATTTTGGCTTTTGTTACAATTGCTTTTGGCATTTTTGTCATGAAGCCTTTGCCCATACCTATGTCCTGAGTGGTATTGCCTGGGTTTTCTTCTAGGGCTTTTTATGGTTCTGGGTTTTACATTTAAGTCTTTAAATGTATGACTCAGGTTTTACATTTAAGTCCTTAATCCATCTTGGGTTAATTTTTGTAGAAGGTGTAAGGAAGGGATCTAGTTTCAATTTTCTGCATATGGCTAGCCAGTTCTCCCAGCACCATTTATTAAATAGGGAATCCTTTCCCCATTGCTTATTTTTGGCAGTTTGCAGAGGATCAGGTGGTTGTGGATGTGTGGTGTTATTTCTAAGGTCTCTGTGCTGTTCCATTGGTCTATATGTCTGTTTTGGTACAAGTACCATGCTGTTTTGGTTACTGTAGTCTTGTAATATAGTTTGAAGTCAGGTCACATGATGCCTCCAACTTTGTTCTTTTTGCTTAGGACTATCTTGGGTATATAGGTTCTTTTTTGGTTCCATATGAAATTTAAATTAGTTTTTTTCTAATTCTGTGAAGAATGTCAATGGTAGTTTGAGGTAAATAGCTTTGAATCTATAAATTACTTTGGGCAGTATGGCTATTTTCATGATATTGGTTCTTCCTATTCATGAGGATGGAATATTTTGCCATTTGTGTCCTGTCTTATTTCCTTGAGCAGTGGTTTGTAGTTCTCCTTGAAGAGGTCCTTCACATCTCTTGTTAGCTGTATTCCTAGGTATTTTATTCTCTTTGTAGCAATTGTGAATAGGAGTTCATTCATGATTTGGCTCTCTGCTTGTCTATTGTTAGTGTATAGGAATACTTGTGATTTTTGCACACTGATTTTGCATCATGAGACTTTGCTGAGGTTGCTTATCAGCTTAAGGAGTTTTGGGGCTGAGATGATGGGGTTTTCTAAATACAGAATCATGTCATCTGCAATCAGGGACAATTTGACTTCCTCTCTTCCTATCTGAATACCCTTTATTTCTTTCTCTTGCCTGATTGCCCTGGCCAGAACTTCTAATACTATGTTGAACAGGAGTGGTAAGAGGGGGCATCCTTGTCTTGTGCCAGTTTTCAAAGGGAATGCTTCCAGCTTTTGCCCGTTCAGTATGATATTGTCTGTGGGTTTGTCACAAATAGCTCTTATTATTTTGAGATACATTCCATCAATACCTAGTTTATTGAGAGTTTTTTAACATGAAGCGATGTTCAATTTTATTGAAGGCCTTTTCTGCATCTGTTGAGATGATCATGTGGTTTTTGTCAGTGGTTCTGTTTATGTGATGGATTATGTTTATTGCTTTGTGTATGTTGAACCATCCTTGCATCCCAGGGATGAAGTCAACTTGATTGTGGTAGATAAGCTTTTCGATGTGCTGCTGGATTCAGTTTGCCAGTATTTTATTGAGGATTTTTGCATTGATATTCATCAGGGATATTGGCCTGAATTTTTCTTTCTTTCTTTTTTTTTTTTTGTCCTGTCTCTGCCAGGTTTTGGTATCAGGATGATGCTGGCCTCATAAAATGAGTTAAGGAGGAGTCCCTGCTTTTCAATAGTTTGGAATAGTTTCCGAAGGAATGGTACCAGCTCCTCTTTGTACCTCTGGTAGAATTCGGCTGTGAATCTGTCTAGTCCTGGACTTTTTTGGTTGGTAAGCTATTAATTACTGCCTCAATTTAAGAACTTGTTATTGGTCTATTTAGGGATTTGACTTCTTCCTGGTTTAGTCTTGGGAAGGGTATGTGTGTCTAGTAATTTTTCCATTTTTTTCTAGATTTTCTAGTTTATTTGCCTAGAGGTGTTTACAGTATTCTCTAATGGTAGATAGTATTTCTGTGGGATCGGTAGTGTATCCCCTTTCTCATTTTTTATTGTATCTATTTGATTATTCTTTCTTTTCTTCGTTATTAGTCTAGCCAGTGGTCTATCTATTTTGTTAATTTTTTTCAAATTAATCCAGCTCCTGGATTCACTGACTTTTCAAGGGAAAAAGTCAATCTTATTTGACCTAGCAGCAGCATTTGACACTAGAACACCATGCCTTCGTCCTTGAACACTTTCTTCATCTGTCTTCCAGGATTCCTCACTTTCTTGGTTTTCTTCCCTCTCCATTCTTTACTCTTTCTCAGTCTCTCTTGCTGGTTTTTCTTCTTCTCTGCAGCTTTGTAAAGGGAGTGTCACAGGGCTCAGTCCTTGATCCTCTTCTCTTTCTCTTCTACGTTCTCTCTTTGGTGATCTCATATAATCTCATTACTTTAAAAACCATTAACATGCCAACAACCCCCAAATTGGTATCTCCAGTACAGACCCTTTTTTCCAAGTTCCAGATATGAATAGTCAGCTGCTTGGTCAATATCTCCCCAGGGACATCTCAGAGACTTCTCAATCTTAGTGTGTCCCAAACTGGACTCCTGATTTCCCCCACAAACCTTCTCCACCTGTGGCCTCCCCATCTTGGTTGATGGCAATCTTATTCTTCTACTTACTATAGAATGACCATGACAATATAATTTAGTGCAAATGCAAGAATAGACACATAGATCTAAGGATGAGAATATAAGTTCTATTAATCCAAGTATACAAGAGAAGCTAATACATGAGAAAGCTGGCATTTTAATTAAGTGGGAAAAAGATCACATAATTGGCTAAAAGTTCACATAATTCCTCACCCCAGGAAAAAAAGTAAAGCTAGACCCTTGCTAAAATAAATTCCAAACAGATTGAAATTTTAAATTAAAATTTGTAATAGAAATATTGGAAAAAATTTAGGAAAATGTTTATAGAACCTTGCTTTTAACTCTTGGCCCTCTTTAGTCTATTCTCGACACAGCAGCCAGACTGAGAGTTTTGAAACCTCAGTTAGATTCTCTACTCACAATCCTCCAATGTTTCCCCAGAGTAAAAGCCCAGGTCCTTACATTGGCCTTCCATCTGCCCCTACTTTCTCACCTCTTCTTTTTTCTTTTTCTTTTTTCTTTTTCTTTTTGAGATGGAGTCTTGCTCTGTCACCCAGGCTGGAGTGCAGTGGCTCTATCTTGGCTCACCGCAACCTCCACCTCCCAGGTTCAAGTGATTCTCCTGCCTCAGCCTCCCAAGTAGCTGGGATTACTGGTACATGCCACCATGCCTGGCTAATTTTTGTATTTTCAGCAGAGACGGGGTTTTACCATGTTGGCCATGCTGGTATCCAATTCCTGGCCCCATGTGATTTGTCCACCTTGGCCTCCTGAAGTGCTGGGATTACAGGCATGAGCCACCGCACCCTACCTTATTTCTTCTCTTATACTCTCCTTCCTCATCCCACTCAACCATGCTAGCCCCCTTGCTGTTCTTTGGATCCATTAAAGTTAATGGCAAAAATCACAATTACTTTTGCACCAACCTAATACCAAGCATGCTCCCACTTGATGCTGGCTGTCTCCTCAGTTTGCAGTGTGCTTTTCTCAGATGTCTGCATGACTTACTCCCTCACTTCCTTCAAAACTTTGATCAAATATCACCTCTCACTGAGGCCCACTATAACCACCATATTTAAATTTGCTACCAACTCTCTAAGTCTTTATTTTTCTTATCTGCTTCTCCTTTTTTTAAACTTTAATACTTAAATATTTTAACGTATGATATAATTCCCTTATATACCATTTTCTTTTTTTTTTTTCTTTTTTTTTCTTTTTTTTTTATATACCATTTTCGTTTGTTTGGTCCTCACTAGGATGCAAGCTCCAAGACAGCAGAAATCCTTCTCTCTTTTTCTTCACTGATGTAGCCCAAGTGCCTAGAACAGCGTTCAATAAATTTATTGAATAAATATTTTTCAGTGTATTTTCTGAAAATTCTGTAGCCATTTGTGCTTCTACCAGATTTCAAGAGCATCTATGTTCTTCCCTCCTCACCAGCAAAGGATGTTGCCATTCATTTTAATCTTTGTCTTTTCAATAAGTAAAACGATGATATGTCATTGTTGCAGTTTTCTTTTTTCTGTTTCAGATAGGGTCTTTCTCTGTCACCCAGGCTGGAGTGCAGTGGCACTATCATGGCTCACTGCAGCATTGGCCCCCTGGACTCAAGCGATCCTCCTACCTCAGCCTCCCAAGTAGCTGAGGCTGCAGGTGCACACCACCACACCCAACTAATTTTAAAATTATCTGTAGAGATGGGGTCTCCCTATGTTGCCCATGCTGGTATCAAATTCCTGGCCTCAAGTGATCCTCCTTAACTTTGGGAGGCAGAACTTTCAGCCTCCCAAAGTTCTGGGATCACAGGCATGAGCCTGGCCTATTTACATTTTTTCTAACCAATAGAGAGGTTGAGCATCTTTTTGGGTGTCTAAGGGCCATTTGGAACTCTTCTTCTGTGATTGCCTATTTATGTATTTTGTGTATTTTCCTCTTCACTCACCTCTTCTTCCCCATTTTCTTTTTCTTCTTCTTGAGTTTTTAGTTTTTTTCTTAGAAAGTATGGCCTCTTTATTTTCTGCTACTCAGTTTGAACACATCATCAAATACAGATAGTTATTAATGTCATATGAGCATAAAAGAAGATTTATAAACCAGAAATGTATTTTCTGAGAAGCAACTTGCAAATGACTCAGATAAGTTTTATCAGTTTAACTGGTGAAGTCCTCAGATAAAGCAGTGCCTAAATCAGGTTTGTTCACCCTCAGCATTGAAGGCATGTAATGCAGGGAGCATTACAGATCACCCAATGCTGTTACAGGACAATGGAAGGCCTGGGAGGCCTTCAGTCTGAGCCTGCCTTGCCCAGGCCTGCCCAGAAGGGCGACTATGAAGGAAGGGCAATTACTGTGCAAAGTAGCATGGCTTATTTATTTATTTATTTATTATTTTTGAGACATTTTCACCCAGGCTGGAGTGAGTTCAGCAGTGCAATCGCGGCTTACTGTAGCCTCGACTTACCGGGCTCGAGCAATCCTCCCATCTCAGTCACCTGAATAGCAGGAACCACAGGCATGCACCACCATGCCCAGATAATTTTTAATTTTTTCTGTAGAGACGTATCTCCCTATGTTGCCCAGGCTGGTCTCGAATTCCTGGGGTCAAGCAATCCTCCCATTTCTGCCCCCCAAAGTACTGAGATTATCGGCATGAGCCACTTAGCCTGGTCGCATAGCTTATTTTTGAGATCCTGTTAATTGTGGACCAACAAAACAATGATAGGGTTTGAAGGAAGAAATGTTTTGCAACAGACTCATCATTGACTTTGAACCACAAAGGGAGACTGAGGAAACACTGGCTTCAAGTCGAAAAACCCTGGATCAAAACAGGTCCTTCAGGTGGGTGAGGGGCAGGCCAAGTTCATCAAGTCAAGGACATTTTCCTGGCACCACCCTGAAGAGAGGGGCCTTCACCAATCCATCCTGGGCACGGGGCTCCTGCCATTCAGAACCCTCCCAATAACAAAAGGAGCACACACTCATTTTTTCCCCTTACATAACTTTGCATTTCAATATATTCCCAGAAGACGGCAGCATGAGTTCTTATGACGTTCTTGAGGGTTCAGAAACACGCCAGCACCAGCCAAATCCCCTTACTCCTATAAGAGCAAGGGACACTTTTTTCTCAGTTCCCTAAAAATTTTGAAGTTATAGTGAAAAATGTTATAAAAAGAACTACAGAAATGGAGTGGGTAAAAAACAAAACAAAACAAAACAAAACTACACATTTCCAGTGGATGCCACTTTGCATTCTTCCTTGGAGGGCACCTACAAACCTCATAAGCAATGCCACCTGGCCACAGACCCTTTGCTGTGGGGAGTGCTCAGCTACTTTCATTATTAGTGAGTCAGAGAGAAGTTTCCTTTTGTCCCCATGATCTTACTTTCCAGCACAGCTTCAACGGCTGTCGCAACAGGTTTTCTGTGCATTTTTGGTACAAACACGGGGAGGTCATAGGAAACGTTTTCTGTGAAATGATCTTGCAAATAGCATTAAGAAATTCTGTTGAATTTCAAATAAAAATCTGATTAAAGGTGCCTGTTGGAAGTAGACGCCTCGAGGAAATGAGGAAGAAAAATAATTGTAATTTAAGGAGTCCATTTCATTTCTGATACAGAATAATCACAAAAACAAGTATATACTGCTGGCTTTTGTTCCCCCATAAAAGATAACCATTGGGATATCCGCAAGGCCACTCCTGTTTTCTGAGCTTCCCTCCTCCTGGGCTGAATCCTGCAGAGCTGCAATGGGAAGTCCTCCGTGACCAGGTGGTCAGCATGAAGATGCATGTCAATGGTGGCCTCACATTCCACTTTGAAGTTGGTCTTCAGCATAGGGCAGTAAACAACCTGGAGAAGATCATGTATATAGGGACAGAGAGGCCCCTACAAATGTCCCCATGGCCATCTGAATATACGGAATCTCTGTGGCATCATGGGCATAGCTTTTTGCACACCCACAGGTCTCCACCTGCACCAGCTGCAGCCCCAGGCCTTTCTACCACCAGCTTTCCTGTAAGCAGCTGCATGATGACACAGTTCATTGAGTTGAGGTGTTCTCAAATGAGAAATCTGGAGAGCAAGGCTCTCTCTTTGATATTCTGTAAGGTTGCAGGTATAATCTGTGAAGTCCATAGGACTTGGAGTCAACTTCCCCTCCTGAGGAGCAGAGTGGATGGTAAATTCACTGGCCTTTGTCAAGTCCTTGGTCAACAGAAACTACCTCACGTCACAGCACAGTGTATACTGAACGTCTGATAATAAGTCTCATACAGAACTTTGTTACCCTTCACATATAGAAGGGTAAAATAAATGCAAAATAAATTTGTTTTGCCATTGAGAAATTTCCCTGGCTTCATCCTTTCTATGGCACTGTTGATAATCTGGATAGGTTTAATGGAATTATAAAAAGCTTCAAACACACCCCACACTTTTGGCACTGAGCTGGGGGATTGCAATTCCTTCCGTTGTCAAAGACATTACTCAACATGGGACTGAATCCTTACAAGATATGACCACCACCCTGGAGAGTATTTCTCCAGGATGAGAAACTATTTGCTCTTCCATCTTAATGGCCAGGGAGGTCCCTGTTTTGAATTCTCCACAGCAGCCAACACTTCTGGCCTCACATCAAGTTTTTCTTATCAATTTTCAGGGACCCTTTTTATAGCATCATTTGTCTTATTACCGAAAATATTTTTCTAAGTCTAGGGCTTATTTTTAATTTTGTTTATAGTATCATTTACCATAGCAAAATGTTTAAAATTGCATGCTATCATATACATCTGTTTATTCCTTCATAATTTTTTGTTTTTCTCTCTTCCTTAGGAGATGTTCTGTTTTTCTCTAATATTTATTTTAAATTCTTTTTACATTTAAATTTCAATCAATTTGGAATTTATTTAAGTATATGGGGCAAAATAAGGGCCAATTTTCCTTTCAGATGGATAGCCAATTATGCATTATTTTTCCATGAATTGAAATATCACCTTTATCACATATTAGGTTCCCATATATGTTTACATCAGTTATTATATTTTGTATTCTCATCCTTAGACCTACATGTTCAGTCCCGTTTTATACTATATTATTTGGTCATAGTAGTTTTGTAGTAAGTGTTAATATCTGTTGTATTAACATCTGTTCTTCAGATATTAACATCCCTTCTCACTATTCTTCAGTTTCATAATTTTACTATTCTTGTACAACTATTCTTCCAACATACCTTCAAAATTATTTTATCCTATTTAGAAAACATTGTGATTCTATCTGGAAATGCATTTAATTTAAATACAGTAGATTCTCATTATTCACAGTAGTTACACTTTATAAGGCCACCATGAACACTGAATTAGGAAATATTGAACCCATTGCTCCTAGAGGAGATATAGAGTTAGGTTCCTACAAGCCTCTGGCCACAATATTTTTGTCAACCAATCAATGCACAACCTTGTTTTATGTGTTTCTGTATAAAGACACTTTTAAAATACATATTGTTGATTCATTAGCATTAAATTCATGGTCAGCAGCAATATAAATCATACCTGAATGAGCTTATGTAACACGTGTATTTTTTTCATCAAGGCACATCGCAGTCTTGCTGTACTTAGGAATACTAGACAGCAATTTAGTACCATGCTTTGGGGCCATTTGCAAAAGTAAAATTGCCAACAAAAAGCACAGATACGCAAAAACCATGACACAAAATAGACACAAAAAGGACACTTGCTTATAGTATGAGGGCTGAAACAGTGACACAGAGCACTATCCGGTTTGACCTCAGCTGGGAACATGTGCATCAGGCAACTCAAAAATTTTTTGCCACTCTGCTCATGTCTGCAAATACTGCAAAAGCACCATGAGTGTTAATTTTAGGGTTACAAATAAATTTTTGCAAATAGGCAAATTTGTAAGTATTGAAGCAAATAACGAAAATCAACTATTAATTTTTGGAGCAGGTACATTCTTATGCTAGTCTTCTCATTTAGGAATTTGGTATTTTTTCCTTTTGGTCAGGACTTGTTTTCTGTACTCAATAAAATATTATCCTTTTATTTGGGTCTTGTATCTTTTTTGTTACACTTTTTGTAGTTTCTTTTAAATATAATTTTTACATGTATTTTGAATGAGATTTTTATAAAATTTCTAGCTGGTTATTGCTAGTACAGTGAAGAATTTTGTATATATTTATTTTATTTTTCTGCCATCATTTGAAGTCTCTTAATTCTAGTAATTTTTGCTAGAGTTACTTGGGGTTTCTTGGTAATTCACAATTAAATTAGCTACAAAGAGAAGTACTTCTGTTATTTTCAGCATTTTAATTTTCTTTTTAACTATATTTTCAAGAACTTCCTGAAATATTTAATAAGACTGATGATATTTGGCATCTAACTTTTAATTCTGGTTTTGTAAATGAAAGTATTCTCAGTGCAAACTAGCATATGTAAAGTAAATAAAACTACATCAAAAGGGAGAAGGCTTATTACCATGCAGATTATTTGCTGAATCATTGAATGAATTCAATATTATCATTTGGCAATAACCATTAATCTCTTAGAAGATGGTCAGTGCTAGTGTGCCAACATAATAGATATCAAAGATGTGTTTTTTACTATTATTACATTGTGATTTAGTAATATTCCACATTCTTTTCTCCTAGATCAGCCACAAATCAGAATTTCTGAACTCATCAAAGTCTAGGGTACACTGAAAATTATTACATAAGAATGTTATTTTGGGGAACAACTCTATTGTACTTGGGGTGGACAGAGTACAACACATTGACATTTAGAGAACCTTGGCTTTGTACAGCCCTTGCAATTCCCTTTCCTCATCTCACCTCTGGAAATACTACTCTGGGAGTAGAGAGGAGAGGTTATCCCAGTTAACAGGCAAAGAAACTGAGCCATAGAAAAGTGAAGTGACTTCCTCATGGCCACACATATGGTTAGTTGAGGGCAAGGCTTCTGTCTCTGTTCCAGATTCAGTCAAACTTTATTACCTTGTTCCAACACTCCTTGACTCTTTCCCACTACATTCTAAAAGAGCTCATGGTTCACCTTATCTATCCATCCATCAATCCCTCCATCATGCACCATACATTTTATTATTCATTCAGTCGGTCTGTTATTCAACAAATATTTATTGCGCATTTATCATATTCAGACATTATAGATTCTGGCAATACAACTGGAAACAGTGGACATTCCTCCCCTCATAGAGCTTACATTATAGAGAAGGGCACAGCAATAAATAATAAATAAGTAAGATAGAGGATGTCAGAGGGTGATTAAGTGCTCTGAAGAAAAATAAAGCCAGCAAGGATAACTGGGAGTGCCAGAGTGAGGACAGGGATTGAATGGTAAATGGTTGTCAGGAAAGGCCTGCAGGATGAGCCTGCATTTGAGCAAAGACCTCGGTAGGTCTTTGGGAGGTGAGCAGCCAAGCCATACAGGGAGGTGATTTAGGGGTGCCAATCCCCTGAGGTGGCAGCATGCCTGGTGTATTCATGGAGCAGCAAGGAGAGCTGTGAGGCTGAAGCAGAACAAGTCAGGGAGAGGTGCAGAGGAGGACCACGAGCTGGTGGGGAACAGGGTTTATAGGGCCAGGCTAAAGGCCACTGGAAGGACTGTGGCTTTCTTGGAAGAGGGAAAGCCACAAAAAAGTTTGTGCAGAGGAGTGACATGACCTGGTCAAAATTTGAAAAGTGTCATCCTGCCTATGGCACTAGGAGTAGACCATGGGGAGACCGAGGAGGAAGCAGGGGAACCAGTTAGGAGGTCATGTGACAATGCGGGAGAAAGGGACCACTGAGGTGGTGGCAGTGGAAATAGCAAGACTCACTCAGAGTTCAAATCTATTTTGAAGGTACAACCAACAAGATTTGCTGATGGATTGAATGGTTTGCGTGACTTTATGAGCCAGGTGGTGGAGATGCGAGAGGGAGTGAAATCAGGTTCCTTGATGGAGCTTTTAGCAAAATGAGAAGGCAGACAGTAATCAGATAGTTAGATAAATAAATGTGTAGTTACAAACTATGACAAATCCTTTAAAATAAAGGTGTAAGTCTTAAGGGTGGGATAGATCTGGCTTAGTCATATGTGGGGTAGAATCAGGGCTGGAACACAGAGACTGTGGAGGAGGAATGAAGCTGGAGAGATTAGCATGGTGGACCAAAAGGACCAAGACTAAGTCACGTTACAACTTTTCATTTTCAGCCTAAAAACAATGGGGAAATGATGGAGGAATCTGATTTAAGGAAGGCATGAGGGTTTGGAGGGGATGAGTGGGTGAGACGTGCTGTCGTGTTTGTCAAAAATGTGTAAAAGACCACATCTCTACTAAAAAATACAAAAAAACTAGCCGGGCGAGGTGGCGGGCGCCTGTAGTCCCAGCTACTTGGGAGGCTGAGGCAGGTGAATGGCGTAAACCCGGGAGGCGGAGCTTGCAGTGAGCTGAGATCTGGCCACTGCACTCCAGCCTGGGAGACAGAGCGAGACTCTGTCTCAAAAAAAAAAAAAAAAAAAAAAAATGTGTAAAAGATCAGTCTGGCTTCAGTAGCCAAAAGAAATGCAAATAAGAGTATGGAGACTGAGCACAGTGGCTCACACCTGTAATCCTAGCACTTTGGGAGGCCAAGATGGGCAGATCACTTGAGGTCAAGAGATCAAGACTAGCCGGGCCAATATGGTGAAACCCCGTCTCTACTAAAAATACAAAAATTAGTTGGGTGTGGTGGCGTGCACCTGTAATCACAGCTGCTCAGGAGGCTGAGGTAGGAGAATCGCTTGAACCCGGGAGGGAGAGGTTGCAGTGAGCTGAGATGGTGCCATCGCACTCCAGCCTGAGCATTGCAGCTAGACTCCATCTCAAAAAAAAAAAAAAAAAAAAAAAAAGAAAGAAAAGAAAAAAAAAAGAGTATGGATCTTTGTGATGTGACTATGGGAATATAGAAATTTAGGCAAGATGTCAAGTATCCAATATATCCAGATGATTAACATTTTATCATTACTTTCCTAGTGAAAGGTGAAAATAGCTGGCTTTAAGAATAAAGATAAACTGCAACCCGATATCTTTGCTTTTATTTTCAAATTTAAATTATATATACAATATTAAAGATATACATCAAGATGATATCCAAATTCTCTAACTTTAATCATATATTGATAACAACCTGATAGGTAAAGGTGACATAGGAATAATAGATAGCCTCTTAGTTCTACTTTGAAATTAAAGGCCCTTTTTAGAGGAAAAAAATATCTGAAGTCCATCCCTCACCCTGCCTCCTGCCTTGTCTAGGACCTTCAGCATTAGACAGATTGCTGACTGGTTACCACAACATCCATGGCCCTGGTCGGCTGCTCTGCGGGACCGGCCGATCCTCGCAGCCACTCACCTGGCCTGTGCATGGTGAGGCACACCCTTTGGATTCACCTGGTCCAGCAGCCGCTGCCTTCTCGCCGCTTCTTTCTTCCTACAGCGCCCCTGAAGAAGGTTGTTTCTGAGGGTCCTGAAGAGAAGTTTTGTATTCTGCATCGCTGACATCTGCTGAAAGAGCCAGCATTTTTAAAAAGTGTCACATCAGTCTATGCATGGTCTTCTTTCCTTACTTGGGTGGACTGGCCACCTTGAAAGTTTTTGGAATTATTTCTCTTAAGTCCTCAGAAAAATAATCTTACCTCCTTCTTGTCCTTGAATTTCTTCACATTCTCATAGAAATAGCATAAGTCTCCAAATTACATACCCCAACCCCCTCAATAAGTCCTCTTCCTTAGAGTAACCCCGCCATTTGGCATTCTACACCTAGAGGAGGGCATCAAAGAGGACTAAGTCTGCGGTTGCTCACATTTAGGGTTGTGGATGCCTTTGAGAATTGGATAATAACTCGTGGGTTTATCTCCAGTGAAATACTCACACATTCCATTCTGTCTACAATTTCAGTGGACTCACAGGCCACCCGAAATCCATTTATTCACCCCAAGTTAAGAACCTCTACCAAAAGGAAGCAAAGAAGGGATGAGATGTCTCATTTTTAAGGGTTTCAGCACTTGAAACTTAAAGCATAATAACAAAGTGGCCACATGGTGTCACTCTAACATCAACAAATCCAAGACTTTTAGCACTAGGAAGATAGATCCTAGGCCAGTGAACCTGAGGACCTGGGTAAGGAAATGCTCACTGGAAATTATTTGACAAGATTCAGGCACTTGACCTTTGTGGGCCATTCATGTAAAGGACAGAAGGAGGGAAAACTATCCTTGGCAAAGTTAATTAATCAACATCCTTCGCTATTGTGGTATTTGAGGGGGTTGCCATCTGTGTGAAGAAACTTACTCATTGGAATTTAGTAATGAAAAGAAAATGTTCTTTCTGGGAAAAAATAGAATGCTTTTTGCTTAAAATGTACTATGCTATTTCTCTTCTTACCCAGAACTGAATTCACTTGCTAGGTATTTATAATTTTAGAAAATTTGAAAGGCAGCTGTGAAGTTTTAGCTCTATACTTTTTCAGTCAACAATGAGATAATAATCTTTCTTTTTTCCTAAAGAAATATTTGAAATTTAGGGTTCAGGAAAAGACACGTTAAAAAAGAAAAATTCTCCAAAAATATGTGAGTAACTAGAAGTCTTGCTGCATCATTTTTGCCACATCAGAGCCCATCTCTTTTCCATCTGTACTCATTTCCAGTGCTTCTCCCTCTAACTCTTCACTGACATTTTCTAGTCCAGAGTATCTGATCAATTACTTCAGACTGAATTCTGGACTTTTCTTGTGCCCAAAAACTTGCATTGAGATGTACAATGTGAAGAAAGCATACTTATATTGAGAGATATTCAAGGTGGAGTTTGCCACTTGCTTAGTCTTAAATATTGTAATGTATGACAGGAGCAGAATCTGTGGTTTCACTGGAGGGAAAGATTTTTTCACAGCTATAGCTTATACTGAATTGATTAATGGTTTGGTATGTGACATTAAATGTTACCTGAACACAGTGCTCAATGACAGGATGAGACTTCTGATGGGACTTGCTGTGAAGACCAGATAAGAAACACATCTGGCAGATGTCGAAGTTGAGACACTTCAGACAGCGGTATCTGCCAATTAAAATAGAAACACAGCTTACATCACTGGTAGATGAGAAAAAAAAAATCCAGGTGGAGAATGAGCACCCCAAAATATACAGAAGATGTCTGAACTACCAGATCAGTGTAAAGTTTCTCCCAAACTATAGGATTATTAAATGACTCTAATGCATTTATTTACTCAAATAAATCTTCATTTTAAAGTATTTTCAAATGGCATTATATTAATGCCGCATACGCTATGGTATAGAGGTCTGATTTATTTCTCAAAATACGAAGTGCCTTCTACATGCAGGGTGCTGTGCACTACAACCTTTAGGATAAACCCTTAAATCTGCAGCCATGGTTTGTGCAGCTGCACAATGCACTCAAATACTTTGAATTTAATAGCTAAGTTTAAAAAATAGATTTCAATAAAATCAAATTTTGGCTTTCCTTAAACTTTTGCAGGATATGATAATATTGGGCCTGTATTCCTGCATGGTGTTGGGGAAAATTAAGCCATAGATAACAGATTTAAAAATAAGCACTTATCATTTTATAGGAGTCTGTCTATAGGAAAGATATAAGTGGAGGAGGGGAATTCCTCACCACACCCAAGTTTCTGGACCCATCAACATTGGAGATTTTTTCTTGATGAGAAATGACAACCTTAAATGCCTTTGTGGTCAGAAGGAGAGGAGAGAGTTTTGACACACTCTGGTTAGGAGGGGTGTCCCATAATACTCAGGAAACTATTGTGGTGTTAGTGGGGAGCTAGTGAGACCTAGCAATCATCAGTTAGTAACTTTTAAGGATATTTGAGTGGGATCATGTTGTTTGTCTATAAAGTAACAGGAAGCTATACATTTTTCCCCTGATATGTAAATTCTCTTCTCTAACTGCAGTGTGTGTGGTATAAAGCTCTGTCCTCGTATGGTGACAGTTGGTGAGAACCAGGTGACAGCCACTCCTTTTAGACTGGACATACAGTTCTGTGCTAGCCATAGTCCCTACCTGTCCTATTTCCTTCATGTACACCACTTGCCTTGCCTTTGAAGCATCTGGGTTTTCAACCCCTATCTTAAAAGTTACAAAAAAGAAATATGACAAGGTTCCAGTGCTCTTAAATTTCATATCTTGCATCAAAACTTTCACATGGAAGGTTGAAACTTCCAGAATTAGGCAATGTGTGATTAAGTGCCCAATGAGAGGCATGGAGAAGAGGGCTATAGCAGGGAGGCAGAGGGAGAGCCCTGTGGGCTGGTGTGGTCTGGAAAGTGAGACTCATGCTGTACATGGAAGGCTAGGCTGGAGATTAAAGCAAAGGAAATCCCAAGTAGAAAGAAGAGGAGGAATAAGGCAATGAAGACTGGGATGAGTAAGAAGGGTTTAGAGGGCATTGAATCTATCAGACCTGCTAATTGCCCTGAATAACAGCAGAAAAAACCTTGGAAAGCTTCTGAGGCCAGATGGCAGAAGGTTTGATGGTCTGATCAAAGTCGTTTAGAGGCAGAGCAAGAGAATGTAAATACCTTGAGATCACCCCTCAGCTACCTGTGTTCACTGCTGTACTTCCAACCCTGAGTCCCATGGCAGGATATTAATAAATAGTGTGGGATGATATAATAGCAGCTAGCATTTTTGTGCGCGTTCTATGTGCAGGCAGTGTACATGTGTTGACCCAGTTAATTCCCATGGAAATTCTTTCAGGTATTCTCACAATTACTCTCATTTTGCAGATGAGGAAATGGAATTAAAGAGAGTTTAAGTAACTTGCACAAAGTTACACAACTACTTAGTAAGTAGTAGAAGATTTTGAGTCCCAGGTTACTATCTGAATTGATGGCCTGCCATTTTAACCGCTAGAATAGACCACACTATTCTAGAATAGACCACCACTCCTCAAGGCAGGAGCCCTAAGTTTGAATTCACATACCATCATTACTACTTATAGCAGTTCTAATAGTTGAATTGGAAACTTAAGTTCCCTTAAGTTTAGGAGAATGCCTGGTACATGGTAGGTTTTTCAATGAACGTTAGTTGAATGAAGTTGGATAAATGACTTAGTTTCTTCAACTAAGGAAAAATGGAGCTAGCAAACCCTATCCTCCTGGACTTGCAAAATTTTTAGAAAACTTTAAAAGTTGTTTAACATACATTAATGGGAAGACATTCACTTTTTCAATGAAGTGTACAACATAATAAACTATTGTTATAAGGATTATTTGATGAGCCATCCATGCTGGCTGCTTTATCAAGCATTAACTAGATGGCTATGACTGGCTTATCTAGGATAATAAGCTGATCTATCCTTAAATTTGTTCCTCTGTGCTCTGCAACTACCTACAGGTGTATGAGAATGGTTATTGTCGGGGTAATGAGATTGGCCCGTTGTTGATGTTTTTACCAATATAGAACCCAGGTTTTCCCCCAATTTCATTTCAACCTTCCATGGCTATCACAGAGCAAAAATGTCACATGTCCTTCTGGAATTTAAATCTTGGATGAGGGCCACTCTATGGTCTTTGCACCTTCTTTTTCTTTAGAAGGCCAAATCTTTGTCCTCTTTCTGCTACCTGCACATCTGCAAGTGCTTCTCCTCTAACATGACTTTCTTCATCTCCCAAAAAACCAAAGCTACTAGTTGAGTTTTTTGAGATCCCAAAACACAAGTTTAAAGCTAAGATTATAATATATCCAGCCAATTTTTAATAGAATCAGAAGTTTAGAGCTAAAGAAGTCTCAGACATCATTTGTTCTACCCTGCTGAATTTTACTAAAACCAAAACAAAACAAAAAACAAAAAACCCAAAACTGAGGTCCATAGAGGTTAAATACCTTGCCCAGGTCTCCCAGCTTTTTGTATATAGGACATTTATTTATTGCCTTGGGTGTATAAGAGGAAAGATGGTTTACATGGAGGCATTTTAAAGAAATTCTGTTCTCATTCTCAATAGATATTTGAGGCACATCTTGGCCTCTGCCTTTGCCAGTTTTAGGGGCGACTTAAGTAAGTCACTCAAATTCTTTGAGACTCAAATTTTATCATCTATAGAATACAAATAGTATCTGCTTTATGTTACATATAATAATTTTGAAAAATATGTCGATGTAAAAGTTGTGTTTTATATAATTGCAAAGTTAATCTTGTACTTGACCTAGGGCAGGACTGGCAGAAACTCCTTAACTAATACTTGCTTATTGGTTAAATGATTATAATATATTCATAACATGGTAAATCATATTCGGATTTCCCCATTGTCCAATATAAATAATTTATTTTTCATTGTAGTATGAAGATTTCCTTGTTCCTGCTTGCTTGGTTTCCAACAGTCCTGTTCATTTATATGTTTTATTGTCTAAAGTTCAGTTTCTTGCAGAATTTTCATGAATGAAGTTTTACTGTGTCCTGCAAATTCTCTGCAAACCCAATTCATTTTCTCAGCAAAATTAAAACCAGATCTCCAGTTTTTTGGTGTACCAAGCAGACCTAGTTTATCTCCATGGGGAGCATATTTCAGTTCTGGGTTAGCTAGGGTCAAGAAGCATGGGAAAGGAAGAGGAACAAAGTGAGCAGGAGCTGAGGCCTGAGGCCTCTTGTCCCCTTCTCCTTCCGAGCACCCTCAGTTTTGCCTTGTATTTAGCTGCCTGATGTCCCAGAGCTCTAGTCATCCCACATTCCCAGCCCCTGTTCACTCATTGTGAATAATGGCATCTTCCATGCCTGGCCTACACCTGGTGGTTTCTTTCTCTTCTCCCAAGCTTTAATGATAACCAGTTTAACTTCCCTATGGTTTTATTTATGGGAGACCTATAACACTCTTTCTCTAGGATGGGGTTTTGACTGTTCTCCTCAAAGCTATGGAAATATTTGCATCCAGCTCCAAATCTAGCTTTCTAATCTGCTTTTAGCTCCAGGTGGAGAGAAGATCAGGCCTGAGCTGCTCTCATGAATGCTGATCATCTGTGTGAGCATGAGGCTCATTTGCAGTTGTCTGCACAGGGAGGCAGCAGAGCATCATGACTGCAAAGCAGGGACTCTGGATTTAGGCTGCCAGCCTCTGTAGCTTGCTAATCATGTAGGTTATTTAACTTCTCTGCAAATTGGGGATAATAATACAACCCTTTGTATTGGCTTACAACACATTTTAAATGAAATGGCCCATGTGAACTGCTCAGCTTGTCATTTGTCTAACAGTTAACAAAAGTAGTGTTGTTAGGATGATGATGACGATGGATGGCTCAATACTTAAAAGGTTTCTTTGGAACAAAAGACAGGCCAGGTGCAGTGGCTCACACTTGAAACCCAATGCTTTGGGAGGCTGAGGCAGGAGGATCACTTAAGATCAGGAGTCGGAGACCAGCATGGGTAACACAATAAGATCCCATCTCTACAAAAAATAGAAAATTAGCTGGGCATGGTGGCACGTGCCTGTACTCCCAGCTACCCAGGAGGCTGAGCTGCAAGGATGACTTGGGCTTAGGAGTGTGAAGCTGCAGTGAGCTATGATAGTGCCCGTGCACTCCAGCCTGCGTGACAGAGACCCTGTCTCTAAAACAAAACAAAACAAAGACAAAATGTGTTCCCCTTAGAGGAAGAAAAATGTCTATTAGTCACATTATGCATCAGTGGAAGAATTTAATATTTCATCCATTATAGAAGATAAAAGACAATTTATTATCAACCAGGATGCTTCCTGCCAGGAAATCATTGAGCCAAAAAAGTCATGTGAATTTCAGATGTGTAAGGAGGACCCCAAAAAGAATCTGAAGGGATGCAGCTCCAACTGCAGAACCGTATGGAGAATGATAATCCGAGAAATGCCGCTGATGGCTGTACCTGAGTCCCGCGATTGGGAAAGTCCTGCAGATGGTACACCGAGTGGGGTGAGTGACTCTTTCAGCAGCTGATAACCGGTGGCAGGTCGGGAGCCACAGGAGGATGGGAGGCTCAGATTGGACCCAAGACAGGAATTTCTCTTCTTTGATTGCTGGGCTCAACACCTGAAAAACAGTAGCACCCTAAGATGTGTTTCTAGGCATGACTTGATGTTTTCATTTTCTTTTCTGACTCCAATTCTGTCAGCTCTGCTGAAGTTTATCATAGGAAAAGCTGGAGGCAAGACTACCTCCTAAATTCAGTTATCTGAGATGCTGTTTGGAGTAATAATAGGTCTGTAATGTAAATCAGTCAGCAAACTATCCCAATGCCCCATGTCTGTCCCCAACTCCAGGGACATTTGCAAGGCACTCACCCCTTGGAAACAGCTGCGGGTGGCACTTTCCACAGGGCACAGAGCACGACTCTCTCCCACGACAGTTGGGATCTGCAAGAGACAACCTCATCTTAGCTGTTAGAAAGTGGAGAAATATGTCGTCTCCGGGAGCAGCAGGGCTGAGAGCTGGTGCCCACAGCCATGCAGTCACAGGTATTTGGTATCTGAGACCAGGTGAACTGTCTCAATCCAAGAGAACAAAGCAATGCATAGGTTTTGTGCAATGTTTGGGTTAAGACAATGAATAAGCAAGTGGGAAGGAGAGGAGGGAGGAGGGTAAGGGTAAGAAGTCTGCCAATGGGGTGATAGACTGCTTCCTTCTGTTTTATTTTCTCGTTATTCCAAATTATTTTAACCTTTCTTTGCCTTTGTTCACCAATAAATGAAGTTAACAATAATACCGTCTTAAAGTTTAGAGTTTTAAAATATATATACTTTTTTTTTTTACTTTAAGTTCTGGGATACATGTGCAGAGTGTGCAGGTTTGTGACATAGATATACATGTGCCATGGTGGTTTGCTGCACCTGTCAACCCGTCATCTAGGTTTTAAGCCCCGCATGCGTTAGGTATTTGTCCGAATGCTCTCCCTTCCCTTTGCCCCACCCCTTGACAGGCCCCAGTGTATGATGTTTCCCTCCCTGTCTCCATGTGTTCTAATTGTTCAACTACCACTTATGAGTGAGAACATGCAGTGTTTGGTTTTCTGTTCCTGTGTTAGTTTGCTGAGAATGGTGGTTTCCAGCTTCATCCATGTCCCTGCAAAGGACATGAACTCATTGGTTTTTATGGCTGCATAGTACTCCATGGTGTATATGTGCCACATTTTCTTTATCCAGTCTATCACTGATGGGCATTCGGGTTGGTTCCAAGTCTTTGCTATTGTATATATACATATTTTTAAGACTAGTCAAGTGCAGTAGAGAGAAGCAGGAAAGAGCAGATCAAGAAGTTCAATCTGTAACTGACTGTAAACAATCTACTGAGATAACTCACTACCTTGGAAAAGCCTAGAGTGGCTTTGAGAAAAACCTTTCCAAACACTTTCATATCATATCATTTTAAGAAATGCCCATTTCTGAGGTAGGGTGGCAATCACTACCTATGTTGAAAGCAAGGGATGAAAGGAAAGGAAATCAGTTTGTCAAAGAGACACCTGCACTCCCATGTTCACTGTAGCACTCTTCATAATAGCCACGTTTCTGGAACCATCTCAGTGTCCATTGACAGATGAATGGAATAAAAAATGTGGTCTGTAATATACAGCGGAATAGTACTCAGCCTTAGGAAAGAAGGGAATTGTGTCATTTGCGACAACATGAATGAACCTAGAGGACAATATGCGAAATGAAATAAGCCAGGCACAGAAAGACAAATACTGCATAATCACACATGTGGAATCTAAAAACATTGAATTCATAGAAACAGAAGAATAGTGAATATGCCAGGGGCTGAGGACAGGGATAAATGAGAAGATGTTGATTAAAGGGTAAAAACTTTCAGTTATAAGATGAATAAATTCTGGGGATCTAATTGCAGCATGGCTACTAGTGATAGTACAGTATTGTTTACTTGAAAATTGAGGCCTGGTGCGGTGGCTCATGCCTGTAATCCCAGCACTTTGGGAGGTCGAGGTGGGTGGATCACAAACAAGGTCAGGAGTTCGAGACCAGTCTGGCCAATATGGTGAAACCTCGTCTCTACTAAAAATACAAAAAAATTAGCTGGGCATGGTGGCACATCCTGTAATCCCAGCTACTTGGGAGGCTGAGGCAGGAGAATTGCTTGAATCCGGGAGGCAGAGGTTGCAGTGAGCCGAGATCACACCACTACACTCCAGCCTGGGTGACAGAGTGAGACTCTACCTCAAAAAAAAAAAAAAAAAGAAAAAAAAAGAAAGACAATTGATGCAAGAGTAGGTTTGAAGTGTCCTCAAACAACCCACCCCCACAAGATGGTAATGATGGTGGTGACAGATGGGTTAATTAATTTGATTGTGATAATCATTATACAATGTATATCTATCTCAAAACATCATGTTGTACACCTTGAATATATACAGTTTCTGATTATCAATTAAATCGTTTTCAAGAAATAAAGCAAAGAGTAATTGAGATTTGATATTCTGCTGAAGGTCAAAAAAGCAAGTTAGCAGCAGAATTGGGGTCTCACTCCAGGACTCTTACTCTTTCTTGAGGAGTTTCCATGAAGCTTTGTCACAGCCCGACCTTACATATATTTCAATGGCTCAATCTGTGCCACCACACTCAGTGGTTTCCACCTTTCAGCCACAGTCACCATAAGGCGTTCAATTAAGGCACTAAGAACCTTTTGTGACTGCCAAGATGGCCAGGGACTTGGCTCTGACATCATCTATATGCACAGATACATGTACCTGTCACCTCCATTTATTCCCATTTGGTCACGGGTCCTAATTTCACATCTGATGTCTTCTACAGCACAGGCTGTCAGCAGGCATTGCCCGCAAGCTCAGAAGTAATCTCAGAGACCCTCCTGCTGAGTCCATCAACTCGAATAAACGTTCTTCTAATCAGGAAAGTGGCACTCAGAACCTCTTTGCTGACAATTAGCCAGGCAGAAGTCAACAAACATTTGCGTAATAGTGACAAGATGGCTTGTACTTTAAATTGATAATAATCCTGTCGCCAGTTGAATGTAAGTAACTACTCCCTGTGTTATTTAGCCTTTGTCTGAAAGCATAACTCATTACCCATCTTTCGGCTTGGAGTGCTGATGAACTAACCGAAACACTTATTTAGACTGTGTTGCTGATTCAACATTCACCCTCCTCTGATGTCCTTGAGCTCTGGGAAAGGAGTTTTACTTCATTTGTAAAATAAGGTGGGTGGATAACATAGGATGACTCTCACCAGCTCTGTGATTCTAACACAAGTACAAAGAAAATTCACTTCTGTAGTGGGTTTTCAACCTACATTTTTGCCTATAAAGATGTGCATAAAGATTTTGTGGATGAATGGCCCAAGTGGCTAATTTCTTGCAGGTGCTCTAGGAAGAATTAAACCTGGCTAGATGGCACACCGGCATAGGCAGACACTACTTGAAGTGATAATTACGATGCTTAGGGGAGGATTTGAATCATGTGGTGGGGCCTGGAATTTTCTCTGGGAATCCATTTCTGAGTCTGTAATAGCAGTCAATGGGATGATAATTTCTGTGCAACTCTCTCCCTTCCTAAGACCTTTTCAAGAGCATACTAATGCCTGGGGTGTGGGTAGGGGTGGAGTGCTGCGGGAGCTTCTAGTTCAGCAGCTCGTTGACCTCAATTGAGCGTGAGACAAGGGCAGATTTTTAGAGCCTGTTGGACCAAGTAGTCAGGCGAGCACAAAGAATTCTCTAGAAGGAAAATGTCCCTCAGTCCATCCCCTTTCATCACATCCGCTTCTAAGCACCTATCTAGTCTCACCAGTCTGATTGCATAAATCAGGCCCCCATCAACTCAAGTCTTGTGATATGGGATGGGTGGAAGTGAGCCTGCAACTTATGATGGCTCCCTGAGAAATGCCTTAGAATCAGCAGAACATTTGGTGGTGGGATCTATGTGACTGCTGCAACTACCAGGACAGCTTGGAAGTATCTATGCCTGATATTCTAACCTTACAAATTTAAAAAAAAAACATTGCTCTATTTAAGAAATAAATATCTTAAATGATGTTTGGAATTTAAGTTAAATATTAATTATTGTGATCATCATGAACACAAAATTTTAATATTAAAACCAAACCAAAGCAAAGATAATTTTGAATAGGTTTTTCCAATCCATACTCCCTGTTCTAGAGATTTTTATTATCTTTCTCCTTATCCCTCCCTGCTCCTATCATGGCTATCCTCAGTTCAGAATCCTTGGTCCCTACCGAGGAAAAAAATGACAGAAAGTTCCTAAGTTGTTAGAGTCCAAAACATCCAGTGTGGGGATTTTGTAGGAGCTGGAAGAATGGAGATATCCTTCAAAACAAGGGAAAGGTACAGCAGGACAACAGCACCTACACGCAAGACAATCCAGAGCCTGTTTAATCCTTTTGCAGAAGTTCTTGCTTGGTTACACCAATTTACTTCATTTCAACATTTAAAAAACATCTTTGAGGAGGTTAAATTCCCTTGCCTAGTAAGAATAAAAACCAAATCAAATTTACACATTCCTAAAGCACAAGAAATGATGGAAATAATTTTGAGTACTTGACGTGGCACTCCATCTACGCATTCTTTAAGCATTTTTTGGATGTCTTTTAGTATCAGGCACTGTTCAAGGCACTGGAGATATAAAAATGAAGAAGTAGTCCAGTGGGGAAGCATCTACCACAATTTGACAAGTGCTGCAACAAAATTATGCATAGGAAGTCAAAGAAGCTTTGAGTAGGGAAGTGACAAATAATTGAGTGATATTGAAAGACAAGTAGTGTCTGTCAGGTGAAAGGATAGGCAATGGCCTTGTGGGTAGATAGAAATGCAGAAGTCGGGCATGGAGAATTTAGTGCATGTCAGGCACAGGTTTTAATACGTAGGAGTGAAAAAGGTATAGGAGCGTAAGGAAAAATTAAACACTTTGGAATAAGCAAAAGAGACTATTGGATATGTTTTCAGTGGTGATTCTCTACCTATAGAGAGATACATCACTGTCTTTGCGAGGCTCTTTTACAACTCTATAGAGAGTAAAGTTAACTTGTAGCAAACTTACAGCAATGCAAATAATTCTTATCTATAGACCCCATTAGCTTTAGCCTCATGAGTATGAGTATAATTCATAACCTTCTACTCATAACCTTATGAGTATAAGTTAAGTTATACTCAAGTAACAGCAACGGCTATGGAGGAGAGAGCTTGCATGCAGATATATATAAAGATAGACTTGACACTGGAGACATCAGATTCTTTAATAATAAGTGTGGCTAGTTAACTGAAACAAATGTGCAGTTCTTAAGTATTAGGGATTTACCTGCTGTAGATCTGTTAGTAGTTTTCTCAAAACCCTTCGCGTCATGCGTGGCCCAGAATCATAACCTCCCCTGCTATTTTCCGTGTAGAGCTGAAAAAGAGCTAGACATGTAGGAGGAAAAATCTTTAAATTGAATACTTGCAATGTATCTTTGAAGAGTACTTGCTTTGAAGTAGCAGTCTCTTTGTGGCTATGAAAGGAAAGAGAAGGGAAAGTTATGTTCTTGATTATTGGCTCACTATTTTGAAGGCCTCCAAAACTGTGTGTGTGTGTGTGTGTGTGTGTGTGTGTTTTGTTTTTGAGACGGAGTTTCAATCCTGTTGCCTAGGTTAGAGTGCAATGGCACGATCTCAGCTCACCGCAACCTCCGCCTCCCGGGTTCAAGTGATTCTCTTGCCTCAGCCTCCAGAGTAGCTGGGATTACAGGCGTGCGCCACCACGCCCGGCTAATTTTTTGTATTTTTAGTAGAGACAGGGTTTCTCCATGTTGGTCAGGCTGGTCTCGAACTCCCAACCTCGGGTGATTGCCTGCCTCGACTTCCCAAAGTACTGGGATTACAGGCACGAGCCACCGTGCCCAGTCACTATCGATTTTGTAATAGCCATAATTTGATAACTAATGGAAATCCATTCACATTTCAACCTCTTGATCATTCAGTGAATCTAGGATGAAGATCATGAGGTTGGTAAACAGAAATGTGAGAATCCTCCCAGGCTTCAAACCAACAATGATTACGGGTGTCTAGGTAATCCCTAAAGAAATAAATATCAAGAACAACTAAGTAATTAGGAAGTGTAAATTTTGAAAAATTCCAAATTCCTCAAATGGTAAATATTTTTCTTCAATAAACACACAAGTCATGCTGAGTACATGCTGAAGAAGAAGGCCTTGTGGTGGGGATACAGAATACCAGGTTGGGGATTTGGGGTTCACTGCACTTTAGGACACCCGTCCTCCGCATGTTACCTCGGTATTTTGTAAGAGGGCTGTCTCCTGAGAGGGTTATTAGGGCAGCGGCCGCAGGCATAAGCTGGAGAAAACCTGTTCCTGTGCTGCACGGTGACAAAACAGAGACAAGAATGGGGGGCCAGGGTTACCTTTGGTGTCATGGATGATAAAAACTATAACTATTAATAGGCATTTTTGACATGGTGCTCTAAGTTCTAGCTTTTTGTGGCCTCTTATCCTATACCTAGAATTTAGCAGAACAGAGCATGGAATTAACGTATTTCGCCAGTCATTTATTTGTTCGTGCATTCACTCCAAAATATGTATTGGATGCCTCCTCTGTGCTAAGCACCGTACCAGGCACCAGGGATGCAGGGATAAACCCTGTCTTCATGGAGCAGGTAGCATCACTTCCTCAGGCCTCTGTTGCCTGGAAACCAAGCAACAGAGACAAGGAAGGACCAAAAGGCAGGCAAAGGAGCAAATATTTATGCAAAAAAAAAAAAAAAAAATCTAGTTCACAGGCCCTCACTCAGAGCCTAATCATCCTTGCCCATTTGCTATCCAGTTTACAAACCTACTAAACAATTAATCAAAGGCAGGGGAATTGTTAGAGACACACACAGATAATAGAAATGACAGTCAAAAGCTTAATGTTTAAGGAAGCTGAAATGAAAAAATAACTTGAGAATGTATATGTATATTGTTTTGGCAGTTAAAAAAATTTAAAAAAAAAAAAAAAAAGCTAGAAAAGGAAATAACCGTAAGGAATTTGCCCAGTGGTTAAAAAGGTGCTTGCTTCTGGGAGGCAGGCTGATGGGTAATAATGTATTTCTTCTTCTTTACTTTTTTCCTCTATTTTCCAAATGTTTTGAATTCACTATGATTTTTGAAAAGTTTATTCTAAAGGATGAAGTCTACTGAGTCAAGGATACATAAGGTAAACCAAATTGAGGAGGGGGCAGAGGAATTGAAACCTTACAGCTCACAAAACACACTCACCCCTACCACACACTGGCAGAACTATTGACTTCAGAGTATATGTAATCAGCCCTTTGACATGGTCTACACTGGTTTATAAGTTACTCATCCATGCGCAGTATTTTCATCCTTATTCTAGCTAAATAAAAAATTGATAATCGTTTACAAAGAAATGAGCAAAGAAGCTAGCAGTAACAAGAATCAAGTGTCGCTTCTCACATGTATGTATAGAAGTGTAAACGCTCTAGCAAAATGTGTGTATGCTTCTCTAGAGTAGGAATGAATTTGTATGAAGGAAAGAATAATGTGGAATTCTCCCCCTCTTGTTGCTATCCATGAGTCATTTATATTCATAAAGCCGATGGGCATTTACTCCTTTGTTCTACTCCTGAGGAATAAATTAGTGAAAAACAAAGAAGGCTTCTTATATACCAAACCTCAAGCAAATATCAGCCAGCACCAAATGGTAAATGACCACTGGCAGCTAAACATTGCCTTTGAGGTCACAGCGCGACGTCCACACCCTTACCTGTTGCACATTGTCGTGAGAAGGCTCAGAGTGAGTTCGGGAGCTCTGGGATGCACCTGCCCTGGGTTTTCCTCCCTGGCCTTCTGAAACAGCTCTTGGAGTGCCTGAGAAAGCTGCTGCACAGAAAGGGAGCGCTTGCGAGCTTCCCAGAAACTTGGACGCAGTAGGACCTGCTGAATCAGGGAGCTGTCAATCAAGTCCACTGTAGGAAGCAAATGAAGAATTGAGCCTTATTTTCTGATGGGAACAAAAGGCTTCAAATGAAGTAAATGTCATTTAGTGTTTTATAATTAAGAACTTTTTATGGTCGTTATTTTCTTTTAAGGGGAATGAAATATGACTACTATTTGGACATATATTCCCTGTGCATAATTCAGGCGTTACTATTCTACCAATTGATTTGATTTTGGAAAAGTGCTAAAAAAAGATTTTAGTAAAGCATAGTTGTAACATTATTACAGTACGGTTTCAAGGATGTTGTTTTATAGAAAGAAGTTAAAAAGGGAAGTGAGAAACGAAAAATACACTTTCCAAGAAAGTTATGACACTGTGATGAAAAGTTGGGGAAAACATTTTTATACTCTTCATTAAGTGGATTGAATAAATTTACCTTTCCTGTTCAAATATAGTTTTTCTTGTCTGCAGCCCAGCTTCAGAAGCAATATGGTGTGTTAAAAAGCAATTGCCATAGTTAAATAAAAAACAGTGATCTTTATAAAAGAGCAGTTACTCTTCTATAAAAATCTTTAGGCTAAAGAGTCTGAGAATTCCGCAACTCAGTAATATCACTTTTAACAATCTTGGTTCCATCAGTATTATTATCTAGAGAAGGCACTTAATAAAACTAGAGCAGCTTACCAAAAATAATGGTTTATTTCTTACACTGAATATTTTTTAACCACCTTCTCCTAAAATTTTTACAAGGCAATGAATAGAAACAAGAATGTAATAGAGCTAACCCCATAGCTTCTTGCAGAGAGAGGATGACAGATAAAATTAATAAACAGCCACTTGCGCCATCTGAGAGGTGGGGATGTCAACAGCGCCAAGAGCTCCTGGCATTTAAAACGCTTCAGCCTGTGAAACCATAAAACCCTGGGTTTCTCTCTACTTCGTAAATCAACCTCAGATAAGAAATCTAGCAAGTATAATAAAAATTTTTATTTGTTCTCTGATATTGCTTTTAAGGGGAGAGTCTAAGGAACAGAGGAGCAAGTTTCAGAATGTGACTTAAATAAAAACTCGGCTGCAGGTGCTGAAGGCTGTAAACTCTTTTATCATTAAAACCTGTCACCTGAGCCAGGCATTCTGAACACAGGCCGATTTCATCTCTGCTGAGAGTTCTATATTACACCAAACCAGATAATAGTGGTGTCCATTAATCTCACCACAAGATTTATACAGCGATGTGTTCCAGATCTTCCTATTTGGAGCTCATGTTATGCTTTATCTTGGTGTTTGGGATTTTCTGTTTTTAAATTTTTGTTTGGATATCTTTTTACTAGGTAACATTTTTCAACCACTGATTTTGTGTATTGTTAATATTTCCCATGAGTATTATTTATATTCACTGTTTCTGATGCCAGAGATAACAAAATGTTGAAAACTGTGCATCCTCAAATTACACTGTGGTACATACTCAGGCATTCATGATGGGGACACGTGAACAATTGCTGCTAACTTTCTCTGAGAGAGAAATTCTCCAGGAAAATAGCATAATTGGGGGTAAATTTTTAGCCTTTTATTGGTTCCTGGAATAATAAATAATAGTTATGAGTTTCTTTATCTAGAGCAGTAATCTACATAAAACTGTTTTTAAAACCAAAAATTTCTTCTTCAAAGGAACCTGATACAGAAACATGGTATGAGGCCAGGCACGGTAGCTGATGTCTATAATTCCAGCACTTTGGGAGGCCAACATGGGCAGATCAGTTGAGCTCAGGAGTTCAAGACCAGAGACAGATGACTACTAAAAATACAAAAAATTAGCAGGGTGTGGTAGCGCACGCCTGTGGTCCCAGCTACTTGGGAGGTTGAGGTGGGAGGATGGCTTGAGCCTGGAAGGCAGAGGTTGCAGTGAACTGAGATCTCGCCACTGCACTCCAGCCTGGGTGACAGAGTGAGACCCCCCCAACTTACACACACACACACAGATACACACACACAAGGAAACACAGTATAGAAAATAGAGAAGGATGGAACTATTTCTGTTGAGGATGTGGTCTCCAGATCTTCCCACCTTGCTTGCAACTCCTCTTCCCACCTGGCTAACTCTTTTGTGCCCCACGCCACATTCACATGTACTTTGTGAAGCCCAATTTGAAAACCACTGCCCTATGTAACGTTTTAGGCAGGAGGGAAAATATTTTAAAATGTCAGCCTTCAGTAGAAATGTCACATATATAACGTAACTTAGGTCTGATATGATAAATTTCAGAAAACATTTTACATGGAGTGATTTTTCTTTCATGCAGTGAGAAATCAATAACTTTAGATAGGCTGAATGCCTGGTATTTTTCATAGCTTGGACCCAGTTTATTTTCCACCTTGGAAAATTTTCACAGGATACATGTTTTTACTACATTTTACCCTATTTTGCCTAGATAACAGTATGAGAAAAGAAAAGAAAACCACACATACAGATATAAATTTAATGCAAAAGGGACAGTTCTCAGGGAATTCTCGAGATAATTTTAAAATTCACGGTCCATGGGTTATTTATTCATTTGTACCTACTTTTGCATGTTCATATACAGATTACAGGTACAACCTGAAAACGCAAATCTTATGTGGTAGATGGAATTTTACATTTTTATGCTTAAATCTAAAAGTACAGATTTGAAACTACCTTTTTTTTGTAATTTTATTTTGTGTCCATATTGGTATCCTGAAAAGGAAACCAAAAACATTTTCTAGAAGAAGCCAAGTGGAGAAAATATTTAAAAAATTAAAAATCCTCATCCACATTCATTTTCTATCGCTCATCAGCAAAACTACACATGGGTTGCAAGCACGCGATGTTTTCCCATCCCTCCACCTTCTCTGTTGCGAATGGGCTGAATGCACAAATCCAGACTTCCGGAATCCAGCAGTCCATGGCATGCGGGAAGTGTTTGTTTTCTCTATGAATTTTACATCACATATCAAGCTCAGATTATTTCAAATATTTCAGGAGAGCCTATACTTACACTGGCACAGAGTTTGCACTGATCGTAATTTGAAGGCTGTTCTGTAAATGGAATTCTCAATACTATTAAGAGCATCTGTAAAGAAAACATAAAATATTATGAATAAAGTACTGTCTCATTATATAAATCCCACATCCTGGAAGGAAATCCTAGAGATCTGATAAGCTTACTTTATTTTGCAGGTGAGGAAATTAAGGTTTAGAGCTCTTTTTTCTTTCTGTAAACAAATAATAATAGACTTACATTATTCTAGGGCTATGGGTGAACCTAGTTTACCTTCTCAGTCCACCAAAAAGTGGGGAATATTCCATCAATCTGTCCACTTTTTATATAAAAAGTCAATGGCCTTTGAAACAAACAGGATAAAAAAACTACATGTAAAATATAAATTCAAGTTTGCAAATAGATTCTAGTTATACGTGGACACATGTATTTATGCATAAATGAAAAAGACCCCAAAGCTATCCATCTACTCATGCATTTAGCCAATATTTATTGAGCCCTTACTATATGGCCCTGGCATGATTCTAGGCCCTTGAAATAGAGCATTCAACTAGACAGATAAAGATGGACATCTTTGTGGAGCTTAACTTCTAGTACCATCCACCAAACTGTTAACAGTGGACATCTCTGAGTGCTTGAATTATTAGTGTTCATGGTTATTTTCTCTCTACTCAGTATTACCTAAATTTTCTATAAAAAGTATATGCTATTTTTATAATAAGAAAAGAATTATTAATATACCTTCATTTGAGAGTTACCGCCACCAATAGCAGTACAACAAGAGCGAGCATTCCTGAGCCCTTCTAGGCACTGAGTGTGTGTTTGCCCATTTCACAGTGTAAAGGAGGGGAGAGAGCTCTGGAGCCAGCTATACTTAGTTCTGTTCCTTCGTTTTTCTTAAAATGAGTTACTTTTGATCTTCAGTTTCTTCATCAGATGAATGGGAATTACAGTACATTCCTCAAAGGGTATTTGCACATTTTAAAAAAGAAAATATAGGCAATATACTTCCTAAATTGTTTCTGTTACCTTTCTTAAGGACCCACAATTTTAAATTTTTTCCAATGCTCCAAATTTGATTGTTATTTAATTTAAGAGATAACAACATTACAACAGAGCTTTCTGTTGCTTGACCGAAATGATCAGTCTTCATATCTAGAAAAAATAACTATAGAGATCTCCCTATTTAGTCATATTATCTTTAATGTTATTCAATAAAGCTATATAAGATCATACACATTAATAGCTTAGTTTGTTTTAGGCAGTTAAAATGGCCTGTTCTAACTGATTATTGTGGTATAAACCAGTGGACCTTAAAGTACAGTTCCTGGACCAGCAGCAGCAGCAGCAGCAGCAGCGCCTGGGAACTTGGGAGAAAAACAATTTCTAACAAAAATCTAAGAAGTCTCTGACACCAGAATCTAGGGGTGAGAATCTAGGGGACAACCTGAGTCTTAGCAGGCCCTGGGGGTAAATCCGATGCAAACGAACGTTTGAAAACTACTGGTATACCAGAATCTAGGGGTGAGAATCTAGGGGACAACCTGAGTCTTAGCAGGCCCTGGGGGTAAATCTGATGCAAACGAAAGTTTGAAAACTACTGGTATACCAGTAAGTTTGAAACTTACTGGTATAAAGGGAATTTATTGCTTCTGCTTTTTATGACTAGTTTGATTATTGAAGGTCTTTGTGACAGCGGTTTCAGTGGAGTCATGGGGGTCAAAATCCAATTGCAGAGGATTGAGCACTGAGTGTAAGGTGAGGAGAAAACATACAACCAGACAACTTTTTCAAGATCTTATAATGTGAAGGGAAGACAAGAGAGCCACAGCTAGAACAACACATCAAATCGAAATTGGTTTTCAAAGGCAGGAGAAATTCCAGAATGTACGTATAGGTCAGGGAGGAGGAGCCAGGAGAGACAGAGTGGGGTTGAGGACTCAGGAAGTAGGGAATCCGGGTAGTATACGACGTAGCAAAGTCCTTCTCAGAGGGCACGTGTTCCCCTAGTCACCCAGCATCCATTTTTCTTTCTCCAGGTGAACCACCTCCCCTAATCTGAGTCCATGAAATTCCAGTAGTGTCAACTGCAACTCTCCCACTTCCACAGGGGCACGTGGCCCAGGTCCAGCCCATTGGTGAGAGCATCATCGCACTCCCCAGAGGTGGGTACACACCAAAGTCAGGCGAGGAATGTTCCAATGAATCTGGGTTCAAGGACTCTTGGTTCCAGTTACCAGGGAAGCAGACTTTTTTTTTTTTTCTGGACTGGAATTTGGAATTGTAGATTGGAGCAGCAATCACTCTCTTGTCAGGTTGTGTAAAAATGTGAAAGTTAGCCTTTAGGAAGTGGGTCTGGTGTTGGCTTACCTGGGCTCCTCGTTCATTTTCCATGTTGCACTGTAGCACAGCTTGCCTTGTTTTCTCATTTTCATTGAGAATGAAATCAACACACAAGGGCGAGCAGAGATGAACTTAGAGATGGAGAAAAATTGCTTCCTGGTGACAGTGTCCCAGCCCAGGAAAGCTAGTCCTTCCTTTGGTTATTTCATTTACTTTCATTTGTTTTAATTAACAAATAAATATTGTATATATTAATCATGCACAGCATGTTTCAAAATATGTATATCTTGTGGAATGGCTACATCAAGCTAATTAACATATATATTATGTCACATATTTATTTTTTGTGGTAAGACTATTTAAAATCTATTCTCTTAGCAATTTTCAACAATATAATACATTGTTATTAACTATAGTCACCATGCTGCACAGTAGATCTCTTGATTGGGTTATTAACTTTATAAGGTAACAGCCTCTTTGAGGTAAGTTTAATGCCACAATCGCTGAAGTATTGCTAACTGCTCCCATCGCTGCAGTAGAGAGAGGGCGGAAAACGCACAGGTGAAGGAATTAGCTTTGGTAAGAAGCCATCTCTCATTCCCTGAAAGGACTTATAAAAGGAGATGATGGGCTGGGGAAATGGCCATGTCTGAGAGCTTCTGTTTTCTTTGTAAAGTTGGGGGCATGTTCACACACTTAAGAGTTAGGAGGAGGTGGTGGGGTAGAAAACTTGAGGAATAGTGAAGATTTGCACGGTTATAGTGAAGGGTGAAAGAGGAAATCAGTCAAAAACTTTGGAAAGAACTGCCAAGCAGCCGTGCATCTCCAGTATTTCCGGTGATAACCAATTCCAATTAGAGTTTACACCCAGAAACGCTCATTCTGAGGCAAGGATTTCACACACAAGCAAGCTCTGAGGCCAAGACTTACTTGTATAATTATGATGCCCAGAGGAAGAAGTCCTGAGGAAAATGAAACTACTTTCAAGTGTAATGTCAGCTGATTAACATAAAACTCAGGCAATAAGGTGTTAGCAGGGTGTGCTGGGGAGTTTTGTGACTGGAAACACAGCCTAGAAATAAACCGAAAGAGAGAGAGAGAGACAGAGAGAGAGACAGACAGACAGACAGGCAAAGAAAGAGAGTAAGACAGAAGACAGACACAGTGGGTCTCCAGCCTTGGAACAGGCCCTGAGCAAAAATGAAACAAGGAACTGCTTGGTGTATTTCTTTGATTCAAACATATGTGGCAAGGTAATTTGTGGTGACATTCATTTTTGTCTTGTTCTTGCAGCAAGGGGAGAATTTAAAGAATGGAAAGGCAATGTTTCTGTGTTCATCCTGTAAGTCTAAGCTGTTTTCACTCCTCTGGGAGATCTAACAATGTCTCTGTGTTTAAGGGCCACTCTTTTTCTTTTTCTTTTTTTTTTTGAGATGGAGTCTCTCTTTGTCGCCCAGGCTGGAGTGCAGTGGCACGATCTCAGCTTGCTGCAAGCTCCGCCTCCTGGGTTCATGCCATTCTCCTGCCTCAGCCTCCTGAGTAGTTGGGACTACAGGTGTACACTGCCACGCCCGGCTAATTTTTTTTTTTTTTTTTTTTTTTTGTATTTTTAGTAGAGATGGGGTTTCACCGTGTTCGCCAGGATGGTCTCAATCTCCTGACCTCGTGATCTGCCGGCCTCCGCCTCCCAAAGTGCTGGGATTACAGGCATGAGCCACCACATAAGGGCCACTCTTAAAGTCACCTCCACTCAGGCCTTCATATGAAAAGATGGACAGGCCCATGAAATAATTAATCTGGAATTTTCCTGGAGGTGGAAGAGAGCCTGATGCCTAGACAAGAAGTTGGGGAATGTCTGACTAAGATTGGGTTTAGGAGGTGTCTCCAGGGCTGCCCTTCCTAGCAGACCCCTGAGTGGAGGGATGGCTGCATGGTGTAGCCAGGGAGGCCAGCCACAGGCGTGACGAGGACTTCTGTGTCCAGTCTTGATATGGAGTCCCATGTCTTCAAGTGGAATACAAAGCCAAAGGCAGAGAGCATCACAAGTGGTGGTCACAGTGGACTTCAATCAGGGCCTTGACCAAGGTTCAAGGTAGCAGCCTTAGAGCTTTCTGTTTGTCTCCCAGGGATAGTTCCCTCCCAAACTTAACTCAGCCTAAATTTCATATCAAGGTACAGTGACTTGATTTTGATTTAGGAAATGATGTGTCTTGCCCTTGAGTGTTGTGGGGTAAAGTCCTGGCTGTTACACGTAAGATACTGAGTGCCAGGCGCTGTGCGGAGCCACAAAGGGAATTACAGTGCTGAACCAGGCCAGAGCCGTCCCAAAGTAGTGAGAACATGCCACAGGCCTCTCTCTGAACGTATATTGATCCAACAGTCAGCATATGATCATGAATTAAAGACCCCTACCTCAGGTGAAGCGGGCTGTGCCTAAACATTGTCGCCCAAACAAGAGAGGTGGTTTAAAATCCCTCTACATGTTTTCCTTTCTTTTTCAAGAGGTGCAAACATATTAAAAAAAAAAAAAAATTTTTTTTGCTCTAAATCTTTTGTTATTCACCATTTCCTTAGGCTTTAAAAATGCTTAGTTTTCAAATAAGACAACAATGTTAGAGAATGGGAGATGTCAGAAACTCCTCTGTCCTATGTCTGCAGAAAAAAAACAAATTGAGAGTAGGCATAATAGGGTGGAAATAATTTACAACAGTGTAATACCCAACATTTCTTTCCTCTGGAAACTGGCCAGTGTTTATGCCCTGGTTCCTCTCAGATGCACCAAGCGGATACAGAGAATCAGCAGACAAGGGGCTCTGCAAGTTCCCAGATGCTGCTCTCGGTGGAGGAGCGACTCTGTAGCTGCTCTACCATCTGGCCATCACTCTCCTGTCAAGTTATGCTTTGCAGCATCATCTGATGAAAGTTATGCAGCATAACACAGCAAGCTGTGATACAGTGCAACATGGAAAATGAATGAGGAGGCCAGGTAAGCCAACACCAGACCCACTTCCTAAAGGCTAACTTACATTTTTTTTTTGATAATGCAAAAAGCAAAAACAAAAAAAACAAACTAAAGAAAGGAAGAAATTACCAAATGTATCATGCCCAAAGCTATGAACAAAGTAGTTTTAGATGCTTAAAGAAATAGTAACACAAGCTACATTTCTTGTTCATGGAAGCAATATGATTGGGAAATATCTTTTGACCGGGATTCTTGTTTTTGCTTAGCTCCATCAGTATATTTATTTTCCACAGATACTAAGGTGGATGTAATACAATTCTTTCAAATGTCCATCATCTACTTTGATGATCCAAAATACATGCTTTAGACCAGTGGTCCTCAGAGTGTGGTCCCAAGTCAGCAGCATCAGGTCATCTGGGAAACTGTTAGAAATGCACATTCCTGGACTCTTCCCCAGACTCACAGAATCACAAACTTTGCAGCATATTAACAAACCTTTCAGGTGATTCTGATGCATGCTAACTTTGAGACACACTGCCTTAGAAAAAGAAAATTGAGAGTTGAATGGATTACCTATTGCTTTGTGTAAAGCGTATTAATATGAGAACCCAAATTTGGAAAACCCAAAGCTATTGGAATTATTTATAATGTTGTTTTAGATAAACAACTAGGGATCATACAGAATTTCATATAAAACAAGTAAGATAACAATGTAGATTTTGGTTAGGGGAGTAAGGCTGCAAATAGATCTAGCAATAGAAATGCCACAGATCAGTTCTTGGCATTCAGCGAAGTTAGAAGAAAGGGGAACTAGTTTCTCCATATCCACTTATAAAATTTTCATATAGTGACAACCGTGAGGCCTTTCTCCCAACTTGAACCACACAGTACTGTGAACTTACCCATGACATTAAAATATATATGATAAGTTCATTTTAATAGTAAACTATGAATATACATAAAACTAAGGCAATAGTTTGTGTGTATTTGAACAGCAATTCAAATGTAATTATGTTGACATCAAGTCTTTTGTTAGATTATTTTTGGTGCTTTCGAGACAATAGACCAAATATTCTTCAGTACATGGTGGATTTCTGTTTAGAAGAGAGAGAAAACCACTTTAATCAAATAACAGTTTCTTTTCAGCCAGAAATTTGCCAAATGTTTACTCTTCTTCAAATCAGAGGTCTGAAAATATAACATCTGTGCCTAATTTTTCTGTTTACAAACTATGCCCATAAACTTGACAATAATACTCACCTTGTTTATCTGGATCCATTTCACAAATTTCCTGGAATGACAGATGGCAGGTGGGTCCCTGTAACTAGAAATGAACCAGTATTTTAAGCAGAAGGTTTTGCAGCAGAGGAATGAGGCCAGGGGAACAAAAAGGCAACTAAACAAATCATTTTACCTGTGGAAAGTGACTGCAAGGTGTTCAAGGAGACTGAAATATCTTGGGAGGAAAAAACAAGGAGAAACATAGAAGTAGAGGCTCTCGATACTGGCCACGCTTCTCAGAAAACTGAGAACAGCTCCTGAAACTAATACCATGATGACTTAGAGCCTTTGAGGCATTATAATTTTAAGAGTGGACTGTATTCTTACTTTAAGATGATATCAATTTACTTGAACTTTAAGAACAAAATTGGAAACTCTCAATTCTTAAATTTCTAATAACACTATGCTAAATAATTCTACATATTAAATTTCTAACAAAAGCTATCAATTTGTCACATATATGCATATATACATACATTATGTATATGTATACATAGGATTCTGTTAATAAGTTTTAAAAGAGTGGTCAATTAGCTACCTTTGTTAATTGTTTCATGTTGCAACTATTGTTCAAACAACACACACACGAAAGATTTGTGGAAAATGTGTATTTTGAAAAAACTAGGCAAGGATTTCAAAATTTTTTTTGTACCAAAATAAACTCACACTATCATGTTGAAGCATGTCTGAACAGGATTTAGTCTGAAGCACTAAGAAGGATAAGGTTACCAGTTTGAAAGTAGCTCTTAGAGCAACATGAATTCTAAAATGGAAGCAAGAACAAACGCCAAATTTATGGTGAAGCTTGGGTGGTAAAATAGTGAAATAATTGATGCTTTACAAAAAGTTTATGGGGACAATGCCGTATGGGGACAATGCCCCAAATAAATCAGTAGTTTACACCATGGAATACTATGCAGCCATATAAAGGAACAAGATCATGTCCTTTGCAGGGACATGGGTGGAGCTGGAAGCCATTATCCTCAGCAGACTAACACAGGAACAGAAAACCAAAGACGGCATGTTTTCACTTATAAGTGGGAGCTGAACAATGAGAACACATGGACACAGGGAGGGGAACAACACACACTGGGGCCTGTTGGAGGTGCAGGAAGAGGGAGAGCATCAGGATAAATAGCTAATGCATATAGGGCTTAATACCCAAGTGTTGGGCTGATAGGTGCAGCAAATCACCATGGCACACATTTACCTGTGTACCAAACCTGCACACCCTACACATGTATCCCAGTACTTAAAATAAAATTAAATTTAAGAAAAAGAAAAGACAAAAGAAATCAGTAGTTCACCGAGAGATAACTCATTTTGAGAAGGGATGAGATGATGTGGAAGATGAAACCCACAGCAGCAGACCATCCACATCAATTTGCAAGAAAAGAATGAAGTTTTTCTTTAAAGAAAAGTGAATGCTGTAATTTAAGAGGACAAACAACAGAAGAAACAATAGCCAACTCCATAGATAGCTTAACTGATTGAGCTTACACAATTCTAACTGAAAAATTGAAGTTGCGCTAGCTTTCTACTAGAAGGGTGCCAAAACCATTGCACATAGATCAGCTGCAGACAAAAGCAGAGTCAGTGGAAATTTTAAACATGTGGGACCAAGATTCTGGAGGCTTTCTTTGAAGAATTGTAACAAGAGATGAAACATGGCTTTGCCAGTATAATCCTGAAGACAGTACAATCAAAGCAATGGCTACCAAGAAATGGAAGTGGTCCAGTCAAAGCAAAAGCAGACCTATCAAGAAAAAAGGTTCTGGCAACAGTTTTTGGGATGTTCCAGGTATTTTGCTTGTTGAAGGGCCAAAAGAATAATAACATATGCTTATTATGAGAGCGTTTTGAGAAAGTTAGCCAAATCTTTAGCAGAAAAACACCCAGGACAGCATCACCAGCGAGTCCTCCATGACACTGCTTCTGCTTATTCTTCTCATCACATAAGGACAATTTTGCAAGTGATTTGAAGAGAAATCATTAGGGATCCACCTTACAATTCTGATTTGGCTCCTTCTCTCTTCTTTTTGTTTCCTAATCTTAAAAAATCTTTAAAGGGCACCTAGTTTTCTTCAGTTAACAATGTCAAAAGGACTGCACTGACATGGTTAAATTCTCAGTACCCTCGATTCTTTAAGGATGGACTAAATGGCTGGTATTATCACTTACAAAAGTGTCTTGAACTTGCTAAGGCTTATGCTGAGAAATACATTTGTTTTTATTTTTATCTTTTAATTCCTTTTTTCCATGAATTTTTGAAGTCTCTGTGTGTGTCTAATATATATATTTTATTTATATATATGTATATATATATTCATTTTCAACAAAAAGAATGGGTTATGGTATAAGAAAAGGCTTATTAGTTCTCAGAAAAAGATGTAACATGGGTACATAACTACCTGTGTTATCATGGGTAGTTTAAAACTGTTTTTAGAAGTTATACGATAATTAAATTTAAATAATACTTTACCCCCCTTCTAATGAATGAATGGATTAGAGCACAAGTTATTTGGGCAGATAAATAACATTTTACAAAAAGCAAAATTAAAGAAAAATCTGATTACTTTCATTCTTTAAAAACATAACAGCGGCCAGGAACAGTCGCTCTCACACCTGTAATCCCAGTACTTTGGGAGGCTGAGGGAGGCAGATCACCTGAGGTTAGGAGTTTAAGACCAGCCTGGCCAACATGGTGAAACCCCATCTCTACTAAAAATGCAAACATTAGCCGGGCGTGGTGGTGGGCGCCTGTAATCCCATTTGCTCAGGAGGCTGAGGCAGGAGAATTGCTTGAAGCCGGGAGGCAGAGGTTGCAGTGAGCCGAGATGTACCACTGCACTCCAGCCTGAGTGACAGAGCAAGACTCTGTCTCAATAATAATAATAATAATAATAATAATAGCAATAGTGTAACCTAAGACTTCCCAAAACCTAGCAAGTTTCCATATATATTCAAATACGATTTTTTAGAAAAGTTGTAGCATGAGAAATCAGTTTGGAACTCTTCTTGGTGTAGAAATTCCTGAAGTTCCCGGGTAGGCCTAGAAGCATCCAGCCTCCCGGCCAGTCAACAGAACAGCTGAAGATATGATCTATCTGCCTCCACACCAGGTCCTTACCTTTCTTAGTTTCCCCAGAGAAGCCTTCTAGTCGAACCTCCATAAAAATGACTCGGCAGTTCTGGAAGACAGAAGCTGAGTGAAATCAGGTTTCCAGATATAGCATTCCCATGCAGAGTTGATTCTTCTTCTGGCTGTCTAGCAATTGTATGCAAAACAGTAATCTTTGAGGCTGCACTATTTTTAAGGGCTCACAGAAGCACATTCATTAACAATAAAGATCCTGAATAATTTAAGGCTACTCCCACATCTCTTATTTCAAAGGGCCATTTTCATATCAGTTTCATGTGTAGGAGAGGCAGGTAAAACTTCTGACTGCTGTTGAGAGGAGGGTATAGCACAGTCAGCAGCAAGCAGTCAGAAGGGCTCCATGTCCCACATAACCGCCACCTTCCAAACCAACTCAGATAGGAGTGACCTAGGAGTGGAACTGAAGTCATTTTATTCTTTTATAAACACAGAGATGTGGTTACACATTTTTAAAAGGCATTAAATATAATTCAGGTCTTGAAAAGGATAATAATAATTTGTTATGAATGTACATTTCCTCTTAAGTTTAAGTATAATCTGAAAATGTCTTATTTCTAAAGAAGTTTAGACTAAAAATGAATTTGTTCTAATCCTATTAGGATTTTTAAAAGGTGATGTCACCTGAACCAAATGTGTTACAACTTCACCATTAATGACTTCAAGCCGTTGAAAAGGTAGGGAGTTGATATAGTTTGTCTGTGTCCCCACCCAAATCTCACCTTGAATTGTAATAATCCTCATGTGTCAAGGGCAGGGCTGGGTGGAGATAATTGAATCATGGGGGCTGTTTCCCCTATACTGTTCTCACGGTAGTGAATAAGTCTCATGTGATCTGATGGTTTTATAAATGGAAGTTGCCCTGCACAAGCTCTCTTGCCTGCCGCCATGTAAGATATGCCTTTCCTCTTCCATTGCTTTCCACCATGATTGTGAGGCCTCTCCAGCCGTGTGGAACTGTGAGTTCATTAAATGTCTTTCCTTTATAAATTACCCAGTCTGGGGTATGAGAATGAACTAGTATAGGAATCAATTTTAACATGTCTTTCAAAAATGTTTGAACTCCAAGCATAGGTATTTTACTTCATGAGAAGCACCTGGAGAGCTGAAATATCTGAGTGTTCAGGTCCCAACAGATACACTTAAAACAACACTGATAAGTGGGCATAGACTCACTCTAGAATGTCCCATAATAAAATCAGCTTCGAAAAGTTAGAATGACATCCCATGATAGCTAATTTATTATTTTCTTTTTGAAACATATTAGTATCACATTATTGGTTTCTTAAAAACTGAAACTTCAGACATTTAAAAAAATAAAAATTGATAAGTTAGGGGGCAAGAATGGAATCAAGTGAAGGAGAAAATAATCTATCATGGGTCTTTGTCTAGATAAATGGCTGATTTTCTGGGAACAGATAATACAAAAATCTAGGAAGAAAGTAAATCTATTGCACATGAAATCTGTATCTGTTTGAGTACTGCAGACTCAAAGCTGAAATTGTATTTAGAAGTTTTATATTACATTATATCTGCATTGTGACACATCATAGTGTCTGAGATAGCAGCAATAGAAGGAGGTTTGAACATTTTTCTGAGTGCTGACATTTTTAGATTTCATCAGACATCTCTGGCATTGACTAATTCTGTGGAACAAGGATCTCGGTGCCAAAAAAAAAATTTGTCTGAAGTTTCAGTCAAAATAACATAACTAAATAGACAAATGTTTAAGTACCTAAGAATGAACCAGGGTATGTTGGAAAGTAATCTAAGCAAATGGGCAATTGATAGTCCTAAGCTCTTAGCATGGCTGGATTTCAGACAGGCTTAGAGAAAAGATCTGAGGACTGTTTTGGTTTCACTTACTTCTGTCAACTGGAACTTTGTAGTTACTGTTGCAGCCCCCTGGCTCAAGTTCATATAGTCATATTAAGACTTTTCCTTTTCTTTCCGTAAAATGTTTTGGATTATAAATCAAAACCAGTTTTTTCTTCCTATAAATGTTTTGGGTTATAAATCAAATTTATGATCTTATAATATCATAAATAACGGATGAGGTGGCGTTTTTTGCTAGCAAGGAAGTAGTTTCTGTAAATCATAATTGGTAACTGACTCTGTCTTTACCTTGAGAAAGCAGGTAGGAAGAAGGTGCAATCTTCCCACAAAATCGCAATTTGCCCTGGTTGGGACATAAATGTTTCACACCAGCCAGAACCTGGGCAGCCACTCCTTGTGTATAGGCAGTCTTTCTGTTCACTCTCTCTCTGATGGCTCCTTATACATACATTTGAAGACTATGACGCCCAAGAGAGAAAGAGGATTTACATGTATTTACATACATGATGAATAATCTCAGAGAAAAAAATAAGTTACTAAAGTTGACGCAAGAAAAAAATAGAAAACCTATACCAAGGAAGATAGAACAAATGATCTTAAAATATTACATTCTGAGCCCAGATCATTTTATGGGTAAAGCCTTCGAAGCTTTATAAAACAAAGGATTTTTATACTTTGGAAATGTTTAGAACACTGACAAGGTTACCAAATTTATTTTATAAAGCCAACAAAACACTGAATGCCAAAAATGACAAAGCAATCATATGTTTCTCTCTATCCCACACATACTCTCACATAAAAACATATGGGCCAGTGTAATTTAAAAATATCAATGAGAAAATCCTAAATAAAGAACCTAGAAACCATATATTAAAAGAATAGTTTACCATAACTGAGTAGGTTTTATTCTAGAGCTACTAAGATGTTTGACATATGGAATTGATAACATAGCTATTAATAGGCCCAGAAGCGAAATCAAATGATAATTTCAGTAGATGTTACAAAGACATTTGGTATTATTATTAACTATTTAAATGAACAAAAATGGTGTATGCTTATTGTGTATATGATATTTTTATTTATTTATTTAGAGACAGGGTCTTGTGCTGTTGCCCAGACTGGAGTGCAGTGGCATGATTATAGCTCATTGCAGCCTCGAACTCTTGGGCTCAAGGGATCCTCTTGCCTCAGTCTCCCAAGTAGCTAGGACTACAGGTGCATGCTACATGTCTGGCTACTTTTTTATGTTTTATTTTTGTGGAGGCAGGGTCTTCCTATGTTGCCCAGGCTGGTCTTGAACTCCTGGGCTCAAACAATCCTCAATCCTCCACCTCCCAAGTTGCTGGGATTACAGGTGTGAGCCACTGTGCCAAGGGGATATTCTGAAATATATATACATTGTGGGATGACTAAATTTATCTAATTAGCATGTATTACCTCACATACTCACTTTTGGGGTGAGAACACTTAAAATCTACCCTCTTAGCAATGTCCAAGAACACAATACATTGTTATAAACTATAGTTGTCATACAGTAGATCTCTCCAAGTTATTCCTCCTGTCTTACAGAAATTTTTGTATCCTTTGACCAACATCTTCCCAACCACCCTCCTCTCTCAGCCCCTGGTAACCATCAATCTAGTAGCTACTTTTATGAGTTCAGCTTTTTTAAGATTCCTCATATAAGTGAGATCATGCAAATATTTGTCTTTTTGTGCCTGGCTTATTTCACTTAATGTAATGTCCTCTAGGTTCATCCATGTTGTTGCAAATGACAGATTTTTTTTTTCTTTTTGAAGACTCACTAGTATTCCATTGTGTATACATACCACATTTCCTTTATCTATTCACCCTTTGATGGACACTGAGGTTTACTCCAATCTTGGCTATTGTGAACAGTGCTGCAGGAAACATGAAGGACAGATATCTCTGATACAATGATTCATTTCCTTTGGATATATACCCAGTAGTGGGATTGCTGGTTCATATAATTTTATTTTTAATGTTTTGAGGAACCTCCATATTATTTTCCATAATGGCTATATTAATGTACATTCTCACCAGCAGCACGAAAGGGTTCCCTTTTCTCCACCTCCTCGCTAACACTTGTTACTCTTTGTCTTTTTGATTATAGCCATTCTAGCAGGTCTGAGGTGATATCTCATTGTGGTATTAATTTGCATATCCCTGGGGATTCATGATAGTGAACATTTTTTTCATAAACCTGCTGGCCATTTGTTGTCTTCTTCTGAGAAATATTGATTTAGGTCTTTCGCCCATCTTAAAATCAGATTATTTGTTTTCTTGCTATTTAGTTGTTTGCATGTCTTATGTATTTTGAATATTCACCCCTTATTAGAGACATGGTTTGCAAATACTTTCTCCCATTCTGTAGGTTGTCTCTTTATTCTCTTGATTGTTTCCTTTGCTATGCAGAAGCATTTTGGTTGAGGTAATCTCATTTGCCTATTTTTGCTTTTGTTGTCTGTGCTTTTGGGTCTGATCCAAAAAGCCATTGCCTAGACTGATGTCATAGAGATTTCCCTTTACCTTTTTCCCATTGTTTTACATCTTCTGTTTCTTATTTCATGACTTTTGCCACAGTTTGCAGAACAGGTGAAACACATAAAAATTACAAAAACAATCCAGTTGGAAAATATAAAAGAAAGATTTAACTCATAATCTGAGAGAAATTTAAAAATATTTAGGTAGAAAGCTAGCAGAGGCTATGATTTCATGGCTGAGACTCTTGAAACTATAGATCAAATTCATCAATGACTTCCATATTGCTAAGTCCAAAGCACATCTTTCTACCTTTATCTTACTAAACTTTATTTTGCAATTTCAAAATATAAAAAAGGTGGAAGAATAGTTAAAAAAAAAAAAACCCCTCTCATATGCCCTTCCTCCAGAATCACTAACTGTTACTGTAAAAATGTTTGTACAAATACACACATATCATGATTTTATTCTGAACCATTTAAGAGTAAGTTGCAGACATTTTGGCTTTTTACCCTTAAATACTTCAGTCTGTACTTTTTTAAGATGATTCCCTTACATAGCTACTATATAATTTTTTAAATCAAGAAATTTAAAATTGATATAATGCTATTATCTAACAGACAGTATTTAAATTTAGGTGCTAAATGTGTTCATTGTATGGGGATGCCACTGTTTTCTAGGACTTTTCATAAGTTCATCATGATACCTTCAATTCCAGTCTAGCAATCCAATACCACAGTGTTCTTCCTTCCCTTTCCCTTTCCCTTTCCCTTTCCCTTTCCCTTTCCTATATTTGTTTTACCCTTCCCCATATTTGTTTTACCCTTCCCCAATCTTGATTATCCTGGCTTCCAAAAACATTGATATATTTGTTCATTTGCTCAACATTTAGCTTATCTTTTAAAACTTTCCCTTTCCAAACATTGTCTCTTTGCCTCTGTTTTATCACTCTACAGGTTCTCTTCCAGCTGAAGTTTGTCTTGAGTCTTCTTTGTTGGCCTCTCCTTGTAGATCTGGCCCTTAAATATGGGAGTGCCTCCAGAATGGGTTTTGGTCTCCCTTCCTTACCCTTCCCTTCCTACACATGTCACATTGTGCCTAGGTCCCTTACCACCTTTAAGCTGGTGATTCACAAATTGATGACTCTAGGCCTGCCCTCTTCTCTGAACTGCAGACTCATTGATAACTTAGTACTTCCACTTAGATATTAAGTGGAATATCTTAATATCAGGGCTTGACATGCCCCTGATTTTCTATTCTACCCACAAATCTGTTCCCCTCTCTATTTACATTTTAGGAAATGGCACCATTATCCAGCTGGTTGTTCAAACTGAAACCAGTTAATCTTTGATTTCTCCTTTTTATTTACTCTCCTCACTATATTCATTCCAACTTAAAATCCCATGAATGCGGCTGGGCACAGTCACTGACACCTGTAATCCCAGCACTTTGGGAGGGTGAGGTGGGTGGATCGCTTGAGATCAGGAGTTTGAGGCAATATGGTGAAAGCCTATCTCTACTAAAAATACAAAAATTAGGCAGGTGTGGCGGTGTGCACTTGTAGTCTCCACTACTCCTTCTTGGGAGGCTGAGGTGGGAGGATGGTTTGAGCCTGTGAAGCGGAGGTTGCAGTGAGCCTAGACCATGCCACTGCACTCCAGCCTGCACAACAGTGGTGACATTCTGTCTCAAAAAAAGAAATCCTATGAGTGAGATATATCCCTCCAGAATATATCTCAATTTTTCTGCTTCTCATCCTTATTACCATCTTCCTAGTCTAAGCCACTAGCATCTCTTGCATGAACTCTCATAATAGCCTCCTAAATGGTATCCTACCATCTATTCTTACATCCCTCTAAATTTTTCTTCAGAATGTACTTGCTAGTGCCTTGAAAATCCAAATTACCTACCAAGATTTTGTGAAAACTTCCAAGACCTGCCTTTTTGTACAAATATATCCCATACCTCTCTTGCACTTCTACTGGCTAGCTTCTTTCTGCTTTTAAAAAGTAACCCATCTCCTCTTTTACCCCCTACACTGGGCCTTTGCACTTGCTGCTGCCCCTGGTGGGAAAGCTTCCTCCAGCTCATCTCACGACTGCCTCACATTCATCTCCAGGCTCCACTGAGCTCTTCCATGACAACCCTATCTGGAATAGCTTTAACACATCACTCTGTTTTAGTTATTGCTCCCAGCACAGCCTGTGATCATCTCGCTTCATTATATGTTTATTGGCTTAATATTTGCCTTATTCACTAGAAAGCAAACTCTTCAAAAGCAAGAACAAGAGCTATTTTGTCTTATTTGTCCCTGTATATTCAGTGCCTGCCTCCCACACTACATGACTCATCATAAGCACCCAAGAAATGTGTTGAATAAATGAATCAGGAGAGGCTGGTTAGCACTGTGCAGGGAAAGTGCCTTGCCTGTGATCTCTACCAGTAGACACTGGATATGGCTCCCTTGTGAAGATACAAGCTAATTAGCATCTAACACCATCAGATACCCAAATCATGTAAATACTTCTTGTTCTGACTCTGAGCCTTCTGATTATAATTTGTGTTTCCATGTAGCTTGTGCAGGAAGTTAATGGACTTTTAGAGCTGTGGACATCTGGTAACTTTGGTACTTCTATTTTAAGTCTAAGATTGGTAAGCTGGCATTCTTGTTCTATCATTAGTATTGTTGGCTTGGTTATCTGAGGGACGTTAATGGTAGCTGCAAACTATACTTCTAATCCTGCAAAGGTGAAGAATAGACGATGGTGGCGAATTTTACCAAGGTGATATCAGCCTGATAGACAGCCCATTCATGCTGGCAGGGAAGTGCACCCAGGCTGCCGACACCCAGAGTGGGAGGGAATGGACATCCAAAAGGGTGGGCTAAGGACTGGCACCCAGTTGGTGGAATAGGTGCCCAGGGCCCTACAGAGGGCATGGTCAGGGGAGGCACACATGGAGGGCACTCAGGAATGGGGCAAGGTGGAAATCCAGGGGTCGGCCAGTGCATGGTACTCAGGGGTGGGTGCCCAGGGGATTAAGAAAAAAAAAAAAATGAGTATTGTTGGAATTTAGAAGAGAGGGATCCAAAGTATGTATTGATCAAAACTGTGTGCTAGGCATTATTCTAGGTGCTTAGAAAACACCACAAAGCAGATAAGTATTACTACTATAGAGCTTTCTTTTTAGTGTGTTAGAAGGACAACGGGCAAAAAGTGTAATACATGAACTAACAATAATAATGTGAGATTGTAAGCGCTGTGGAATACAACAAAAAGTAGAGCAGGATAAAGGGGGCTGAGATTCCTGAGAGTGGCAGATGGCAGTGTTAAACAGCATGGTATGTATAGGCGTTACTAAAAAGGTGAAATTTGAGCAAAGGCTTGTAGGAAGTGAAGCGTTGGTCACATATCATTTAACAAAAGAGTGTTCCATGTAGAGGAAATGGCTAGTGCAAGGCTCTGAGGTGGGAGTGTACCTGGAAGATATAAGGTACAACCAAGAGGCTTATGTGGTGACAGCAGAGTGGTATAAGCATGAAAAATAGTAGTAGGAGAGGAGATCAGAGACATGAAAAGGTGGGGGTGGGAACAGATCATGTGGCCTTCTAGGCCATCATAAGGACTTTGACTTTTATTCTGTAGTGGAGAGCCTCTATGAGCTCCTAAACGTAGTTGAGCTACAATCTGATTCACATTTTTTTAAATAAAGTATCCGTTTAATGGTAAAAGTTAAAAATCATCCGATTCATCTATCCTTTCTGTAGAGATAACTTTACCAAAGGGGTTATACTATGTATAGTGTATTATAGAAAGCTGTTACTCTGTTGGAAACTATTTGGATGAATATCACCAATTTTTGTGATTTTCTTTTTTTCCATGGTTGATACAATCCCTTTTTGATTGATAATTCCTTTTTTTAGATGTACCAACATTTTAAATTTATAGTCAAGGTTAGCTATTAACTGAAGCCTGGGATTCATTCTGTTGCTTTAAGATGACTGGTCATTTCACCCTCAAAATATAATTCATTACTATCCTATTCTTGGACGTGAGAAGAAAATTCTTTTTTCCTTTTTGTATATCTCTCTTGCAATCCATTTTGTATGTGATGACTGCAGTTTAATTCCCAAAGGATAATCTTCTTTTCCTAATATATTTTTTATTTTACTTTAAGTTCTGGGATACAAGCAAAGAATATGCAGGTTTGTTACACAGGTATACATATGCCATGGTGGTTTGCTGAACCTATCAACCCATCATTTAGGCTTTAAGTCCTACATGCATTTCCTGGGATGTGAGACTGGTTCAACATATGCAAATCAGTAAATGTAATCCATCATGTAAACAGAACCAATGACAAAAGCCACATGATTATGTCAATAGATGCAGAAAAGGCCTTCAATAAAATTCAACATCATTCATGTTAAAAACTCTCAATAAACTAGGTATTGATAAAACATATCTCAAAATAATAAGAGCTATTTATGACAAACCCATAGCCAATATCATACTGAATGGGCAAAAGCTGGAAACACTCCCTTTGGAAACCGGCACAAGACAAGATGCCCTCTCTCACCACTCCTGTTCAACACAGTATTGGAAGTTCTGGCCAGGGCAATCAGGCAAGAGAAAGAAATAAAGAGTATTCAAATAGGAAGAGAAGAAGTCAAACTGTCTCTGTTTGCAGATGACATGATCCTATATCTAGAAAACCCCATCGTCTCAGACCCCAAACTCCTTAAGCTGGCAAGCAACTTCAGCAAAGTCTCAGGATTCAAAATCAATGTGCAAAAAACCCAAACATTCTTATATACCAACAATAGACAAGCAGAGAGCCAAACCATGAATGAACTCCCATTCACAATTGCTACAAAGAGAATAAAATACCTAGGAATACAGCTGAAAAGGGACATGAAGGACTCTTCAGGGAGAACTACAAACTACTGCTCAAGGAAATAAGAGAGGACACAAACAAATGGAAAAACATTCCATGTTCATGAATAGGAAGAATAAATGTGAAAATGGCCATACAGCCCAAAGTAATTTATAGATTCAATGCCATTTCCATCAAACGACCATTGACTTTCTTCACAGAATAAGAAAAAAATTACTTTACGTTTCATATGGAACCAAAGAAGAGCCTATATAGCCAAGACAATCCTAAGCAAAAAGAACAAAGCTGGAGGCATCACGCTACCTTACTTAAAATTATACTACAAGGCTACAGTAACCAAAACAGCATGGTACTGGTACCAAAACAGAGATATAGACCAATGGAACAGAACAGAGAACTCAGAAATAACACCACACATCTACAACCATCTGATCTTCATCAAACCTGAAAAAAACAAGCAATGGGGAGAGGATCCCCTATTTAATAAATGGTGCTGGGAAAACTGACTAGCCATATAAAGAAAACTGAAACTGGACCCCTTCCTTACACCTGATTTACATTTTAAAAGAGGGTATCACTTTGGCTACCATTTCAGTCCATTTGTGTTTCCATAAAGGAATACCCGAGGCAGGATAATTTATAAAGAAAATAAGTTTATTTGGCTCATAGTAGTTCTGGCTGTACAAGAAGCATGGTGGCAACATCTGTTTCTGATGAGGGCCTCATGAAACTTCTATTCATGGCAGAAGGTGAAGGGAAGTTGGCCTACACAGATTGCACGGTGAGAGAGGAAGCAAGAGAATGAAGAGGGAAGTCCAGGATGCTTGTCAACAATCAACTGTCGTGGAAACTAACAGAGTGAGACTCATTCATTGTGAGGATGGCACAAAGCAATTCATGAGGGATCCACTCTCATGACCCAATACCTCCTGTTAGAATCTATATTGGGGATAAAATTTCAACATGACATTTAGAAATTTCAAACAAATATACAAACCACAGTAGCTACTATCCTAAGAATAGTCTGTAAGACGCCAAGGATAAAGAAGGGAGGCTACTTAGGAGGCTCTACAATAATCCAGAAGATAGTAGAGGCTTTGACCCAGAGAGTAATGGTAAAATTTGGCTTCTGGTAAATCCAGAAAACCATTTTGAAGGTAGAGCTATCAGGACTTCCTGTGATTGAGCATGGAGTGTAAAAGAAAAAGAAGGTAAGGATGACTCCAGGGATTTTGGTTTGAGTGAATGGAAAGACGAAATTCCTGTTTATTGAGATTTTGTTGGAGGAGCAGGTAGGAGATATGGGAATTAAGAGATAAGTTTGAAACATGCTAATTCACGCGTCTCAGCCGTTTAAGTGCAAATTGCAAGTAGGATAGGGGAATCTTCAGTTTGGAAGAGATGACTGGCCTGGAGATATAAATTAGGGGATTACTTGCATATAGATGGACTGGGTGGAGTCATGAGTAGCTATAGACGGCAATCAAGGACAGATCCCTCGTGTACTCCAATATTATAAGGGTGTAAGAGGATAAATCAGCACAGAGACTAAAAAATAGTAAAGCACTTCATGGGGATGAAGTAGGAAGAAAACCATGAAAGTCTCATGCCCTAAAAGGCAGGTGAAGTAAGTATATCAGAGAAAAGGAAATGATTGGCTATGTTGTTATGGACTGAATGTTTGCTCCCCCTACCCAAATTAATATTTTGAAAACTAATCCCCAATGTGATGCTGTCTTAGTTAGCTTTGTGTTGCTATAAAGGAATACCTGAGATAGTTTATAAAGAAAAGAGGTTTATTTGGCTCATAATTCTGCTGGCTGGAAGGTTCAAGATTGGACATCTGGCGAGGGCCCCAGGCAGCTTCTACTCATGGTGGAAGGCAAAAGGGGGCTGGCATATACAGAGATCACATGGTGAGAGAGGAAGCAAGAGAAGTGGGGAGGTGCCAGGCAGTTTTCAACAATCAGCTCTCGCAGGAACTAAGAGCAAGAGAACTCACTCACCCCAAGGGAGGGCATTAATCTACTCATGAGAGATCCACCCTCATGACCCAGATACTTACTAGGCTCCACATCCAACATTAGGACGAAATTTTAACATAAGGTTAAGTTGGGATGAACGTCCAAACCACAGCAGGCTTTAGGAGGTGGGGCCTTTGGGAGGTGATTAGGTCATTAGGGTAGTAACCTCATGAATAGGATTAGTGTCCTTCTAAAAAAAGCATCTGAGAGCTGCCTAGCCCCTTCCACCATGTGGAGATACAGTGAAAAGGCACCATCTACGAACCAAGAAATGTGTTCTTACCTAACACTGAATCTGCTGCCACCTTGATCTTGGACTTCCCAGTTTCTAGAATAGTGATAAATAAATCTCTGTTGTTTCTAAGCTACTGCTCAACGGTACTTTGTTATAGTAGCACGAAGGGCCTAAGACGTATGTCAAATGCTACTGATAGGTCAAGTCAGCATGAGGACTGAGGGCTCATCATGGGATTTTGCAAACATGGTGGTAATTTTGGGGACTGTAGATGAAAACGTAATTTTGGTGGCATTGCTTAAGTATGACTTATGTGTGTTGCTCTTGAGCAAGACACACTAGGGTTTGTGGCTGCTTTCCCAGAGATGGGTAGCCCACCTACAAAGGAGGAGGCCGCCAGGACTCTGCAAAACCTTTGCTATGGCCTCTCTGTATAGAAATCATGCTTCTTTGTACCAATAAACTGAGAGACTTGTGATTAGATGTCTCTGTGGGCTCCCTTTTTCTGCCCAGAAGAAATTAATATGAGGGGCAGAACAGCTGCTCACTGTTGGGAGAGTCACCAGTTTGCTTCCAGAAACTCAGCTGCAAGCTTGGGTAACCTTTCTGTGTCCTCTGCAGACTGAGTAAGCTTTCAGCTCTGGGCCAGGACTGTTTTAGAGTTAAAGATGTTAGTTTTAAGGCCAGCAAAGGAGCAAATGGAAGTTACACATTATTTCCCAGTTGCATCTGGTAGGGTGTAGATGGAGGAATAGCTCTTTATCCTATTTCTGTCTCTTGGAGTCTCATAATGTTCATCTCCCTGAAATAAAAAGAAATAAGTAATGGTTTGGCCAAGAGAGGAAAGGCCACCTCACTGTGTAAGATCTATCGAGGCTTCAGTGAGATGAAGTTTGAAGACATAGTGTAGGGCAGTAGTTGTCAAAGTATGGTCCCTAGATCAGTAGCATCAGCCTCACCTGAGAACTTGTTAGAACTAAGACTTACTGAGTCACAAAGTCTGGAGATGGTCCCCAGCAATCTTTTTTGTTTGTTGGTTTTTTTTTGGTTTTTTTGTTTTTTTTTTTGAGAGCGTCTTGCTCTGTCACCCCAGCTAGAGTGCAGTGGCACGATCTTGGCTCACTGCAGCCTCTGCTTCCCCTTCCTGGGTTCAAGTGATTATCTGGCCTCAGCCTCTGGAGTAGCTGGGACCACAGGCAGGTGCCACCATGCCTGGCTAATTTTTGTATTTTTAGTGGAGATGAGATTTCACCATGTTGGCCAGGCTGGTGTCGAACTCCTGACTTCAAGTGATCTGCCCACCTTGGCCTCCCAAGTAGCTGGGATTACAGGTGTGAGCCACCATGCCCGGCCCCCAGCAATCTGTTTTAACAAGTGATTCTGATTCATGCTAATGTCAAAAATCATGGTCTAGAATTGAAGTAAGTTGATGGCATTTACTGACTGGAATTGGGGAAGATAGAACAAATATAACAGTCAGTATAGATTTTAAGCCTGGCTGAGTCAGAAAAGTCAGTTTGTCTAGGGGCTGAGTGTGGTTGTTCATGCTTGCAGTCCCAGCTACTCAGGAGGCTGAAGCGGGAGGATCACTTGAGTCCAGGAGTTCAAGACCAGCCTGGGTAACATAGCCAGACCCCATCTACAAAAATAAATTAGCTAGGTGTGGTGGCATGTTCCTGTAGTCCCAGATACTTGAGAGGCTGAGGTGGGAAGGTGGCTTGAGCCCAGGAATTCTAGGTTGCACTGAGCCACAGTTGTGACGCTTCACTCCAGGCTGGGTGCAGAGCGAGAATTTGTCTCTAAAAAACAAATGATCTAAATATATTCCTTATTATTTCACTTAAAACGAATAGTTGAAAGGTATTTCTCTATTAAGTTAAATAGCTGTTAGCTATAAGCATATATAGCCACATATGTAAGTATGCAGCCATTGTCTATAAGTAATAGAACCCATCATTAACATGGACTTAAAACCTAGTGTTATTTATTGTTTGTTAGACAGAAGTTCTGGAGTTGATCCAGGGTTGGTTCAGAGGCTCTTTGAAGTCATCAAGGCCTCAGGATTAGGCGCCAGGCTTTTTCTGTCTTTCTTTACTGCTACCCTCCTATGCTGGTGATGTCTCTTCTCATGGCTACAAAATGGTTGCTGAAGCTGTGAGCATTATATCTCAGTAGGACAGCATTTAAGCAGGAAGGAAGTAGGTGGGAGCCAAAGTGCTTTCTCCTTGCATACCATTTATTCTCTCTCTCTCATGCAGGCCTCCAGAACACTTATCTATCAGTGTCCAAAACTGGGCCATATGCCTACCCCTAGACCAATCACTGGCAAATGGGACTAAATTAGATCTCACCATTTATTGGGCCCATCAGCCATCCCAACAAAATCAGACTTCTGTTGGTCACAAGAATGAAGCCGGGCTGTAAGGAGGGCAACTAATAGTGCTTGCTATAGCTACAAAGATTTACAGATGCTTAACTCATATTTCAGTGACCAATTAATTACTTTATACACATAATGCCTTTCTCCAAACAATACTCTAATTTTTCTACAGAATATTCCTCCCTCATGGCTTTACCATGATAGCTTTAACAACATAGAGAAACTACTTACAATAACCTCACATTAAAGTTACTTTTAACGGGAAAATCAGACTTGAGATTTCCCAAGTTGGTCTATTATATATAACAGGCTACCATGAGAACTAGTGCATCAGTCAAAAAAAAAACACACACAAAAAAAACAAAAACAACTCCCTGTGCCCCATGTATTAGTCCATTTTCATGTTCCTGATAAAGACATACCCGAGGCTGGGCAATTTACAAAAGAAAGAGGTTTAATTGAACTCACAGTTCCACAGGGTGGGGAGGCCTCTCAATCATAGTGGACAGCAAGGAGGAACAAGTCACATCTTATGTGGATGGCGGCAGGCAAAGAAAGAGGTTGTGCAGGCAAACTCTCATTTTTAAAGCCATCAGATCTTGTGAGACTTATTCACTATCATGAGAACAGCATGAAAGACCCGCCCCCATGATTCCATTATCTCCCACCGGATCCCTCCCACAACACATGGGAATTATGGGAGCTACAAGATGAAATTTGGGTGGAGACACAGAGTCAAACCAGATCACCCTGAAAAATATTTTTGAAGTGGCATCATTATTATTTCTAAATAAATAGCAAACACTTAACACTTTCCTCCCAGTATAATTCCATATATTAATTTGGGACAAATGTGTGGTAGTAGATATGGTGATTAAAATCAATCCATTCTACTCTCCTATAGGAGTCTATTCTAGAGCATTCTTGTCATCCTATGGTGGTCCAAACATATGGCAGTTCATATTCATGCTGGAAGTACAGACTTCTGGGGATGGGGATGAGTATGTCCCAAAAAGGGACAGAACTCTGTCTAGATCTCCTCTAGCCCTCTCCTAGATGTCCACCAATTGGAGAAGCAGCTCATTATCTCATTGTTCACAACTTGGCACTCATGGGAAGAAAATCACTAAGAGGCAGGCCACTATATTGAAAGATGATGTATTCGTGGTTGTGTTCTTTGTTCCAGCCTTTCTATCTGGTTATGGGTAACAAGTGAGTCACATGACTGATTCAAGGGATATGGAGCAGGAAGTTTAGCTTACGCTTCTTGGTCTGAATCACGGTTTCCAATCTTGCTTAGTTTTCTCATAAGAAGCCCTGCATGTTGAGGGGCAAAATCGCCATGTGCTCAGCTCTGTGAGAAGCGCCATTTGATTTTCCATCCAGGTATTGTTCTCTGTGGTCACATTCCTTGGGTTGAGGACCCCACAAAGTCAGGCAATGGTATTGGTAGGATTAGGGCACAAAATCAATGTCCTTAACACAGATATTAAGCTTTCTTCACAATAACATCACATGAAGTGCTGACTTTGGAAACAAGCAAAAGTCAGTAATGGGTTTGAAACTACCCATTGCATTATAATGGTGCAGAAGCAATGCAGAAGATGCATCTGCAATTTCCCTGAATTTTCATAATATGATTCATATCTTAAGAGTTATTAAGCATACAGAGAAAGCACAGATATCAGCAGCTTTTCACATGACTCCTGGGCTTTCAAAAGTTCCTAATTGGCATTTGTAAAGGGTCTTATTAGCTGGAAAATATCTGAACATACTGGTTTGGCTATTACTGCTTTAATAAAAGACTGTAATTTTTACTTAAACCATGCAATTATATAGTAAAAATATTATGCTTTTCTTTCAAAATTCATTTTATTCAGGCCATATCTGTTGTCAAGGAGCAGAAACCTATTCAATCTGAGCTTTAAAAAAGTGTGATTTATTATACAGACACTTAAACAAAGCACATCCAGGGAAAAATGGTACAGAGGCAGGTCTTATGAAGGTGGTGAACCCAACTAGCTCTGAAGAGCTCACAGGCACATAGTTCACTGCCATCAACCTGACCCAGTCACCAACTTACTCATTGGTCTCAGTTCAATTTTTTTTTTTTGAGAGAGAGAGAAAATATGATTGGTTATCCTTGAGTGAGGTACATCTGTTTGGCTTAATTAGTTGAGACCAAGGTGGTGAGGACATTTGAGCAAACATGGTCACTTAGGTGCAGGTCTTAGGTATGGCTGGTGGAAGGAAGCAGGTTCTCTCAGAAGATGTATGGGCAGATGCAATGACTGACAACTCTATTTTAATGTAGTATAAAAGATAGCATTTGACACCAAAATATTTCTGAGAAAATGCAATTATTATTAAACAAACATGAGTGGATACAAGTAACGCAAAATAACTGAACTCTGACTTTTATGTTGTCACAGTGATTTAATTGCCTTGCATGGTATTATCTAAGACTGACATAAATCTTTCAAATTATTCTTCCTTCAATATAGACATTTATGTAAATTCTTTCTATATTTATTATGCTACCAAGTAATTATGTATTTCATCCAATTTGATCTGTTAGGATTCCACAGTTTTGCCTTCAAAGCCTATAAAAGGAAAAGAAATGAAAATATATAACTATTTCCAAAACATGTTAGTAGCATATGTTTTTATTAGCTTTTTTGTTTGCTGGATTCCTGTATTCATGATTCAGTAGCTGAGAAAGTGCATGTGTGAGAGTGATTCTATGGGGAAGTAAAGCCACGAGATCATAGCTAGGCATTTTCATATAGCAAAACTAACTGTGGCCTCTTCCCTGGCCACAAGCTATTTTATGTGCTCTCTCCTGGCACCTTGCTTTTCATTCCAAATCGTGTATGCAGCTATGTTGTCAGCTCCATTTCTTCTCTTGGCTTTGCTGCTCCTTTATGCACCAATTCTAATTCTCCCGATTAGCCCCATTCTTAAGTCCATCATACCATACATTTCAGAATGAAAGGTGCATGAGATTTTGTTCATTTTATTGGACATTTAAATAAAAGGGTGGGGGCTTGGGTGAATATCCTGACTGGTCAACCACAAAGAAACCTACATCAGCTTTGTTTTCAACTCAGTTAACCAAGTATATATACTTGTATATATATAACCAAGTATATATATAACCAAGTATATATACTCCAAGTATATATACTTGGGAACTCTGGACATGCAGATTCCTTGTGTCAATTTCCTTACTGATTCATCTTGAGGGAAGGATTAGGTTCTCAAAGGTTTGGTTGCAAAAGTGGGAAGCAGGCCAGGCAGGTGGCTCATGCCTGTAATTCTAGCACTTTAGAAGGCCAAAGTGGATGGTCACTTGGGTCCAGGAGTTTGAGACCAGCCTGGGCAACACTGTGATACCCTAGATCTACAAAAAAAAAAAAATTTAAAAATTAGTTGGGTGTGGTGGTGCATGCCTGTGGTCCCAATTACCTGAGGGGCTGAGTTGAGAGGATCACAAGTCTAGGAGGCTGAGGTTGCAGTGAGCTGTGACTGTACCACTGCACTTCAGCCTGGGCAACAGAGCAGACCCTGTCTTTAAAAAAAAAAAAAAAAAAAAAGTGGGAAGCTAGGATCCAGGAGAGTAAGCAACCAAGGCTGGGTCCCTGGGGAATGTGGGAAGTGGGGAGGGTTTGACAAGAATAGTATTGCAAGGAAACTTGATCCTCTACTACCCAGTTCCACTTGTAGAACAAGAAAATATTAGTTAATGTTTTGTCTACCACCTACCATTTAGGAACTCAAGACTCTGTGGCTTTTCAAAGGTGGTTTGAGGAATCTGATTTAGAAAATATGCTGCTGCAAATAGAGTTAAAAGAATAGTTTTTACTATGTAAAGCGCAATAATTTTTGCAGTTATTTTCATTTTCTTCTATCTTGTTCCTTCCACTCTGAAGTTTCTCTGAATGCATTGCTCTTCTAGGAGTTACAAGATGCCAGACCACTGTTATATAAAGTCTCAACCATGATGATGACTTATCCATGTTCTGAGTGGACAATATGAACAAGCAGATGTTCAGTCAACTGCTCAGGACAGCATCTTTCTGCCAATATCCCTATGAAGCCTCCTTCCCTGGCCCCCATAAACCACTAGGCAACTTCTCAATGATTGCTAGCTTCCTTCTAAATAGACAGTTTCAGGTGAAGTTGTAAAAATGGAAACAGACTAAATTATTATTTTTTGGATATATGGTTTGTATAGGCAGCTTTAGAAAAAATACAGTCCTCTACATAAATATGTGCAAGCACTCACATTATATGTATACACTTGACCCTTGAACAATCTGGAGATTAAGGACACCATTCCTCTGTGTCATCAATTATCTACATACAACTTTTGACTCCCCCCAAAACTTAACTAATAGCCCACTGTTGACCAGAAGTCTTGCCGATAACAAAACAGTTGATTAACATATATTTTGTATGTTGTATGTATCATATACTGCATTCTAACAATAAAAGCTAGAGAAAAGAAAATGTTATTAAGAAAATCATAAGGAAGAGAAAATATATTTACTATTCATTAAGTGGAAATAGATCATGATAAGGTTCTTTATCCTCATTTTCTTTATGTTGACAAGGCTGGGGAGGAGTAGGAGGAAAGAGGAGGCGTTGGTCTTGCTGTCTTAGGGATGGCAGAGGTGGAAGAAAATCTGCGTAATAAGTGGACCTGCACAGTTCAAACTCATGCTGTTCATGGGTCAACAGCATATATATGTGTGTGTATTTATGTAATACATTATAAATTATATATATATGATGAGATATATATATACACATAATGAGATAAAAATTCCCAGATTTTCCCTGTTAAGGAGAATTCTAACTTGGCCTTCTCAGTCTCTTCCTCTCACCTGTCTTCTGAGAAAGATGCTGTCTTGCCATATTGGTTATTTTGGGCTTCATAATAAAGAATTGAGAAGAAAAGGGAAAGCTGAGAAGCAACAGACACAAGGGACTGGAGCTGAAGTTAGAGTATTTTGGGAGAGTTTGAGGTGAATATGACAAGGAAGCAGTTTGAGTGATTAAAAAAAAAAGTTGACATTTTTGTGCCCGTTTCAAAGTGTCTGTGAAGCATATGAAGTTATTTAAGACTTGCTTTGGTTGCTAGGCCATAACATTATTCCCTAACAACTGGACAATATGAGTCATGATTATTAGCAATATAGACACTGTTTATAACCCCACTGACTTACCGTCTGACATAACTGGATTTTTTTCTTCATGAGGGACTAGATCTTTATGTTCTGAAATCAAAATTAAATTAAACATGCTGGATTTAGAATATAACCAACAACCTGACTAGGTCATGAGATGTTCTAAGTCAATGTTTTTCAAACTTCAGTGACTATGACCCACAATAAAAGACATATTTTACATTATAGTCCAGTGTGCACATTTGTGTACATATTAATGAAACAAAATTACATGAAATAATACTTATCCTTTTCTAATTGTGATGGTTAATACTGAGTGCCAACTTGATTGGATTGAAGGATGCAAAGTATTGATCCCAGGTGTGTCTGTGAGGGTGTTGCCAAAGGAGATTAACATTTGAGTCAGTGGGCTGGGGAAGACAGACCCACCCTTAATCTGGTGGGCACAATCTAATCACCTGTCAGCAAATATAAAGCAGGAAGAAAAATGTGAAAAGGTGAAAACTGCCCAGCCTCCCAGCCTTCATTTTTCTCCCATGCTGGATGCTTCCTGCCCTCAAACATTGGACTCCAAGTTTTTCAGTTTTGAGATGTGGACTGGCTCTCCTTGCTCCTCAAGCTTGCAGACAGCCTATTGTGGGACCTTGTGATCATGTAAGTTAATACTTAACAAAGTCCCCTTTATTTATACATATGTATCCTATTAGTTCTGTCCCTCTAGGGAACCTTGACTATATAGATTTTGGTACCAGGAGTGGTTCTAGAGAAACAGAATATTAAGGATGGAGTTCTTTTGTTGGTTTTTGGGTTTCTGGAGTTGGCTGGTTAGTATGATTAGACCCCCAAATGCTAAGGACTCTACTTCTAATAGTATGGAGAACACTGATAGTCCTTGGCATGAACTGTTTAATGAGTTACACAAAATAAATGCATTTGACACTCCTGATTCACTGCTCATGAGAGGCAGGGAGTTTAATGACTCTATACATAATACCTTTGACCATATGTGGTGAACAAGGGAACATAATGAAGCTGGTTAGTTGCTCCTAAGTTCAGTAGACAAAGTGATGAAAGAAAATGATGAACTCAGAGATTCTGTCTCCTGGCTACAGAAGCAGATACTGAGCCTCAAATCTGCAAAGATTGCCCTAAGTGAGTCTTATCTCCTGTAGAGAAATAGCTGAAATTGTGGAAAAACAGACACAAGCTCTTATCATGTGAGTGGCTGAAAGGTGCAGTGAAAGGTGCATGCACAGCCTTGCCAATTGTCTCCTGTTAAAGTGAGGGCATTAATTGGAAAAGAATGGGACCCTGCAACTTGGGAAGGAGACATGTGGGAGAACCCTGATGAAGCTGGGGATACTGAGTTTGTAAACTCTGATGAACTTTTTTGCCAGAAGGAACAGCTTCCCCATACCAGTAGCGGCAACATCCCCTCCCCGACCCATGCTGTCATCAGTCTTTCCACCTTTGTCTGAGGAGATAAACCCTGTGTGCTTTCTGAGGCAAGAGTGATGGCCTCCCCTGAGGCAGTTGCCAGGCAAGATAATGTTGATTCTCTTCAGGAGCCACCCCTAACACCCTTGTTTGTTTCTAGACCTATAACTAAAGTCTCAGTGGGCCTCTAGAGGTGAGATTGAGAGTATGACCCATGAAGAAGTGTGCTACACTCAAAAAGAGCTGCTTGATGTCTCTAATTTTTTTTTTTTTTTTCTGAGACAGAGTCTTGCTCGGTCACCCAGGCTGGAGTACAGCAAGCTCTGCCTTCTGGGTTCACGCCATTCTCCTGTCTCAGCCTCCTGAGTAGCTGGGACTACAGGTGCCTGCCACCAAGCCCAGTTAATTTTTTTTTTTTTTTGTATTTTTAGTAGGGACAGGGTTTCACCATGTTAGCCAGGATGGTCTCGATCTCCTGACCTTGTGATCCGCCTGCCTCGGCCTCCCAAAGTGCTGGGATTACAGGCGTGAGCCACTGCACCCAGTTGATGTCTCTAATTTATATAAACAGAAATCTGGAGAACAGGCATGGGAATGGATATTAAGGGTATGGGATAATAGTGGAAGGAACATAGAGTTGGATCAGGCTGAATTTATTGACTTGGGACCACTAAGTAGGGACTCCGCATTTAATGTTGCAGCTCAGGAAGTTAAAAAAGGTTCTAGTAGTTTATTTGCTTGGTTAGCTGAAATATGGATTAAAAGATGGCCCACTGTGAGTGAGATGGAAATGCCTGATCTCCCTTGGTTTAATGGAAGGGATCCAAAGGCTTAGGGAGATTGGCATGGTGGAGTGGATTAGTCACTTTAGACCTACTCATCCCAGCTGGGAGGGTAGAGAAGATATACCCTTGACCAATGCCTTGTGAAATAGATTTGTGAGGGTAGCACCTGCATCTTTGAAGAGCCCCGTAATTGCTCTACTCTGTATGTCAGATCTAACAGTGGGAACCATAGTCACTCAACTACAAAACTTAAATACATTGGGAATAACTGGATCCCAAGGTGGCAGGGGCCAAGTTGTGGCACTTAACTAACCGTCAAAGGCAAGGTGGGGCCGGGCGCGGTGGCTCACACCTGTAATCCCAGCACTTTGGGAGTCCGAGGTGGGTGGATCACAAGGTCAGGAGATTGTGACCAGCCTGGCTAACATGGTGAAACCCTGTCTCTACTAAAAACACAAAACATTAGCTGGGCATGGTGGCAGGCACCTGTAGTCCCAGCTACTTGGTAGGCTGAGGCAGGAGAATGGCGTGAACCTGGGAGGCGGAGCTTGCAGTGAGCTGAAATCATGCCACTGCATTCCAGCCTGGGCAACAGAGCCAGACTCCATCTCAAAAGAAAAAAAAAAAAAAAGCTAAGGTGGGTATAACTGCCATAATGGACAGCAGAGACAAAGCAGCAATCAGAATAGTCTGACTTGTGTAGAGCTCTGGCATTGGCTAATTAATCATGGTGTTCCTAGAAGTGAAATTGACAGGAAGCCTACTGCATTCCTACTTAATTTATATATGGAGAAAACTTCTAGGCTGAATAGATAAAAGACTCATTTGAATTATAAAACAGAGAATCATGGCCCCTCAATCAATTTCCAGATTTGAGCCAGTTTACAGACCCTGAACCCTTTGAATGAAGGGGAGACCGAGCCCCCTTGAGGGAGGACCCCACTATATTACTGACAATTTATGCAGTGAATCTTTCTCCCATCTTTCCCCAAAGAGACCTCTGACCATTTACCAGAGTAACTGTGCAATAGGGAAAGGGACATAATCAGACATTTCAAGGACTACTGGACACTGGCTCTGAGCTGACATTGATTCCAGGGGATCCAAAACATAATTGTGGTCTTCCAGTTAAAGTAGGGGCTTATGGAGGTCAGGTAATTCATGGAATTTCAGCTCAGGTCTGACTTACAGAGGGTCCAGTGGGTCCCTGGACTCATCCTGTGGTCATTTCCCCAGTGCCGGAATGCATAATTGGCATAGACATACTTAGCAGCTGGCAGAAACCCCACATTGGCTCCCTGACTGGTAGGGTGAGGGCTATTATGATGGAAAAGGCCAAATGGAAGCCATCAGGGCTGCCTCTACCTAGAAAAATAGTATATCAAAAACAATAACATATCTCTAGAGGGATCGCAGAGATTAGTGCCACTATCAAGGACTTGAAAGATGCAGGGGTGGTCATTCCCACCACATCCGCGTTCAACTCTACCATTTGGCCTGTGCAGAAGACAGATGGATCTTGGAGAATGACGGTAGATTATCGTAAGCTTAACTAAGTGGTAACTCCAGTTGCAGCTGCCTGTACCAGATGCTCATTGCTTGAGCAAATTAACACATCTCCTGGTATCTGGTATGCAGCCATTGACTCAAAAAATGCCTTTTTCTCCATTCCTGTCCATAAGGCCCACCAGAAGCAATTTGCCTTCAGTTGACAAGGCCAGCAATATACCTTTACTGTCCTACCTCAGGGGTATATCAACTCCCAGGCTTTGTGTCATAATCTTATTCGGAGCGACCTTGATCACTTTTCACTTCCACAAGATATCGCACTGGTTCATTACACTGATGACATTATGCTGACTAGATCCATTGAGCAAGAAGTAGCAAACACACTGGACTTATTGGTGAGACATTTACATGCCGGAAGATAAGAAATAAATTTGACTAAAATTCAGGGACCTTCTACTTCAGTAAAATTTCTAGGGGTCCAGTGGTGTGGGGTCTATGGAGATACTCCTTCTAAGGTGAAGGATAAGTTGCTGCATTTGGCCCCTCCTACAAACAAGAAAGAGGCATAATGCCTAGTGGTCCTATTTGGATTTTGGAGGCAACACATTCCTCATTTGGGTGTGTTACTTCCACTCATTTATTGAGTGACCTGAAAGGCTGGCTGCCAGTTTTGAGTGGGGTCCAGAACAGGAGACGGCTCTGCAACAGATCCAGGCTGCTATGCAAGCTGCTCTGCCACTTGGGCCATATGACCCAGCAGATCCAATGGTGCTTGAGATGTCAGTGATAGATAGGGATGCTGTCTGGAGCCTTTGGCAGGCCCCCATAGGTGAATCACAGTAGAGGCCTCTAGGATTTTGGAGCAAGGCTCTGCCATCTTCTGCAGATAACTATTGTCCCTTTGAGAGACAGCTCTTGGCCTGTTGCTGGGCTTTGGTGGAAACTGAACATTTGACTATGGGTCATCAAGTCACCATGTGACCTGAACTGCCTGTTGTGAACTGGGTGCTTTCTGACCCATCTAGCAATAAAGTGGGTCATGCTCAGCAGCATTCCATCATCAAATGGAAGTGGTATATATGTGATTGGGCTCAAGTATGTCCTGGAGGCATAAGTATGTTCCACGAGGAAGTGGCTCAAATGCCCATGGTCTCCACTCCTGCCACCCTGCCTTCTCTTCCCCAGCCTGCACTGATGGCCTCATGGGGAGTTCCCTATGATCAGGTGACAGAGGAAGAGAAGACTAGGGCCTGGTTCACAGATGGTTCTGCACGAGATGCAGGCACCACCCGAAAGTGGACAGCTGCAGCACTACAGCCCCTTTCCAGGACATCCCTGAAGGACAGCGGTGAAGGGAAATCTTCCCAGTGGGCAGAACTTCGAGCAGTGTAACGTGCCTTTGCATGGAAGGAAAAATAGCTAGATGTGCAATTATATACTGATTGATGGGCTGTAGCCAGTGGTTTAGCTGGATGGTCAGGGACTTGGAAAAAGCATGACTGGAAAATTGGTGACAAAGAAATTTGGGAAGAGGTATGTGGATGGACCTCTCTGAATGGTCAAAAACTGAAGATATTTGCATCCTATGTGAGTGCTCACCAACGGGTGACCTCAGCAGAGGAGTATTTTGATAATCAAGTGGATAGGATGACCTGTTCTGTAGACACCACTGAGCCTTCTTCCCCAGCCACTTCTGTCATTGCCCGATGGGCCCATGAACAAAGCGGCCATGGTGGCAGGGATGGAGGTTACGCATGGGCTCAGCAATATGGACTTCCACTCACCAAGGCTGATGTGGCTACAGCCACTGCTGAGTGCCCCATTGGCCAGCAGCAGAGACCAACACTGAGCCCTCGATATGGCACCATTCCTCGGGGTGATCAGCCAGCTACCTGGTGGCAGGTTGATTATACTGGACCTCTTCCTTCATGGAAAGGGCAGAGGTTTGTCCTCACTGGAATAGATGCTTACACCAAATATAGGTTTGCCTATCCTACACACAATGCTTCTGCCGTGACTACCATCCATGGACTAATGGAAAGCCTTATCCACTGGCATGGTATTCCACACAGCATTGCCTCTGACCAAGGCACTCACTTTACAGCTAAAGAAGTGGGGCAGTGTGTTCAGGCTCATGCAATTCGCTGGCCTTACCATGTTCTCCATCATCCTGAAGCAGCTGGATTGATAGAACGGTGGAATGGCCTTTTGAAGTCACAGTTACAATGCCAACTAGGTGACAATACTTTGCAGGGCTGGGGCAAAGTTCTCCAGAAGGCCGTGTATGATCTGAATCAGCATCCAATATATGATACTGTTTCTCCCATAGCCAGGAATCACAGGTCTAGGAATCAAGGGGTGGAAGTGGAAATGGCACCACTCACCGTCACCTCTAGTGATCCATTAGCAACATTTTTGCTTCCTGTTCCTGCGACATTATGTTCTGCTGGCCTAGAGGTCTTAGTTCCAGAGGGAAGAACACTGTCACCAGGAGATACAACCATTCCATTAAACTGGAAGTTAAGATTGCCACCTGGACACTTTGGACTCCTCCTACCTTTCAGTCAACAGGCTAAGAAAGGAGTTACAGTGTTAGCTGGGGTGACTGACCCAGACTATCAAGATGAAATCAGTTTACTATTCCATAATGGAGGTAAGGAAGAGTATGCATGGAATACAGGAGATTCATTAGGGCCTATCTTAGTATTACTATGCCCTGTGATTAAGGCCAGTGGGAAACTACAATAGCCCAATCCAGGCAGGACTACAAATGGTCCAGACCCCTCAGGAATGAAGGCTTGGGTCGCTCCACCAGGGAAAAAACTACGACCTGCTGAGGTGCTTGCTGAAGGCAAAGAGAATATAGAATGTGTAGTAGAAGATAGTCATTAATACCAGCTACAACCATGTGACCAGCTGCAGAAATGAGGACTGTAAATGTCATGAGTGTTTCCTCCTTTTGTTAAAAACATGTTTGTGCATGTATACACTTAGAAAATATCTTCATTTTATTTCCTTTTGTTTTATCATGTGAAATAAGATTTATTGACTTCATATTACCATTTTAAGTATTGTTAACTTTATGTAACAGTATTTGGGTTGGAAATTAGTGCGTTTCCAGTTGTATGAAGGATAGTTGTATTATGTTAGGCATAATTATGACCTTATTATTGTCTTTATTTGAAGATTATGTATGATCTCAGGAGATGTGTATGGCTTTAAGTTGACAAGGGGTGAATTTGTGATGGTTGATACTGAGTGTCAACTTGACGGGATTGAAGGATGCGAAGTATTGATCCTGGGTCTGTGAGGGTGTTGCCAAAGGAGATTAACATTTGAGTCAGTGGGCTAGGGAAGACAGACCCACCCTTAATCTGGTGGGCACAATCTAATCAGCTGCCAGCAAATATAAAGCAGGAAGAAAAATGTGAAAAGGTGAGAACTGCCCAGCCTCGTAGCCTACATCTCTCTCCCATGCTGGATGCTTCCTGCCCTCAAACATTGGACTCCAAGTTCTTCAGTTTTGAGACTCGGTCTGGCTCTCCTTGCTCCTCAAGCTTGCAGACAGCCTAATGTGGGACCTTTTGATCATGTAAGTTATTACTTAATAAACTCCCCTTTATATATATATAATATATAAATATATAATATATAATAAATTATAAATTATATATTTATAAATATACAATGTATAATTATATATTATAAAATATAAAAAATATAATATATAATTATATATTATATATATTTATATATCCTATTAGTTCTACCTCTCTAGGGAACCCTGACTAATACACTAATCTAGTCCTACTTACCCTTTTCTTGTTTTTTCTACTTGCCTTTTTCTTTCTATTCTATTCTAGTTCATTGGGGGAAAAAATCTGGTCTCCTTACTGTTTTCTTATCAATTTCATTCTATTTCAGTGAGAAAAATGCTAGTGATTAAATTGATTTCATTAATCACTGTATGTTTTTTACAATCCACCTAAGCATATGGAAATGTTTCTCAAAATGTGGAAAACACTGTAATTGGTTATATTTGATTCTATGCTTATTCAACAAATGGTCTGCAAAACAACCTTAAATCAACCCCATTTTCTCTCTTTTATCATAACTAAAGTTCTTTAATCTGCATAAGCTTATGATTTGTTCAGGTAGAGGTCTAAGAACCTAAAACTGTAATTAGCAACTTAAACTGTTCTGATGCGAGTAGTCTCAGGAATACACACTCTACAATTTGGCTTCTCTTCCTCCACCCTGGAAAGCTGCCATCTCCTTCGTGACAGATCTTACAGTTTTCCTCAGTTCTGACAAGGGCCTTGGTGCCCTGAGATCTTAAGTGGTGCTTAACACCAATTGGGCCAATGCAATAATAGTGCTGCCACTCAGATATCTAGAGAGACACTGTCTAGGTGGGACTGAGTTCACCACGCTTGTCAGGACAGTGATTTGGGCTGTTGATAATCCCCTACAGGGCTCATGTTACAGCTGGATTAATTCTCTAAGCCTGACCCCATCTATTTTGTGCTTTGTCCTGAGGACTAAGCTCTGATATTTTTTATCTTGCCCAAATTCCTTTCTTTTCTTTTCTCTTTTTTTTTTTTTTGCCACAGAGTTTTGCTCTTGTTGCCCAGGCTGGAGTGCAATGGTGTGATCTCGGCTCACTGCAACCTCCGCTTCCCAGGTTCAAGTGATTCTCCTGCCTCAGCCTCCCGGGTAGCTGGGATTACAGGCACGTGCCACCACACCCAGCTAATTTTTTTGTATTTTTAATAGAGACGGGATTTCTCCATGTTGATCAGGTTGGTCTCAAACTTCTGACCTCAGGTGATCTGTCTGCCTTGGCCTCCCAGAAGTGCTGGAATTATGGGCGTGAGCCACTGTGCCTGGCCACCTAAATTCCTTTCTAAGGGGTCTGAGAGTCATGCCCTATAAACCATAAATTATCATCAGATATTTAACCCTGTATATCATGACTTACTTTCCAATCTGACTCTGCCATGACAAGGAAGACAATCAAAATGTTTTACCCCAAAATATATTTCCTTGCCAGACCTTGAAATTGCCCTGCAAAATCTCTTGCGGGAAAATCCGCATTCTATAGAGAATCTCCTCTCCCCTTTGTTTTCCTTCCTTTCTCCCCAGATTCAGGAGATAATCAACTAAGAGCCAGGCACCCTTTAAAGTCTCATAAGAAACAATTTATAACCTGCCCTCTCTAAGTCTGCTATCTGAGAGCTTCCTCTGCACAATAAAACTCGATCTCCACAATCCTTTATCTTAACCTAAACATTCCTTTCTACCAATCCCAGGTCTTTAGACAAACTCAACCAATTGTCTGCCAGAAAATATTTAAATTTACCTATAGCCTGGAGGCGCCCCACCTACATCTTTGACTTGTCCCGCCTTTCTGAATGAAACCAATGTATTTCTTAAATGTATTTGATTGATGTCTCATGCCTTCCTAAAATATATAAAACTGAGCTGTACCCTGACTACCTTGGACATATGTCCTCAGGATCTCCTGAGGACTATCATGGGCCATGGTCACTCATATTCGGCTCGGAATAAATCTTTTAAAATATCTTACAGAGTTTGACTCTTTTCATCAACAGTGCCATCATCCAGCATTCATCAGTCATATTGCTAACTAACCACTCAGCCAAACAACAGATGGCCCCTACCTACCTTTCCAGTCTCATCCATCCTATATGCATCTGGAAGACATTGTATTCGGAAGACATGCACATTGTTGTACAGAAGATCTCCAGACATTTTTCATATTCTGTGACTGAACTAGCTCAGTTTCTGAAGAAACGCCCATTTTTAGATCTTTAGCCATCTTAGGTCCCAACTAGATTTCAAGATACAATTACATTTTCTCCTCTCTACAGGCTTTCTCCTTTTCATGTGAGTTTTCAGACTACTTATTATGTACTTTCCTTCCTTTTGACCTGTCTTCCCTTGTTTTATTAAACCATTTAATTCACTGTGTGTCTTGGCATTTACCTTTTCATATTCTCATGGCTTCTTTCCCCAGTGAGTGGGGCCATCACTTCCTTATTGTGCCCCCAGTGTCTCTCACCGTGACCAGCAGATAGAAGGTGCACAGTGACTATCTGGTAATTTTCTCCAAAGACTTAAACAGATTTTAAATATAATCCTATTTTTTGAATATAAGATGACTTAAGTCCCACTTTATGGTTGGTGGGTGATCAAATTTCTTTCTTTGCAATGTACTATTAACCCTTGAATAAAAAGGGCAGTTTAAAAAATTGAGTGTAAGTGTACCTACCATCTGAGACCTGTTCTTTCTGGCTGTCATCTGTGATGGGTAAGGAGATCCTTTTATCTTTTTTACGTAGTTCAGTTTCTAAAATCAGGAAACTTATTATTGCATTAATTGAAGAGATTAAACAAGCCTCACACAAGAATAATCTCATTGATATGTTAGTAAGCAGAGATCTCCACACTGTGAGAGTCTCTGATTTTGGAATATCTGGAAGAGTGTTTCTCTGCAGGGGCAAGAGCCAAAGGTGACAGAGTTAAGATCAAACACATACACACACACACACACACACACACACACACACACACACACACCCCTTGACCTTTGTTAATAAAAACATAGCATAAAATCAAGTCTTTTTTTTGTCTGTCACAAAACTCTATAATGCAAGTATATATGGGACCGTTAGGACTAACTACAAGTCAATGGAGTCAATTTTAGAATGACTGTTTTGTGGCCCACTCCCATAAAAGGAATTTGAAGCTCTATTCTGCCTAGTATAGGAAGCCACACAGAGGGCCTCTACATTCTGAGAATAAAAGAATTTGAGTTAAAATCAGTGGCCAATTGGACTTCTACATATCCCTCTGTGCCTGCACCTCCACCTTCCTGCCTCCTCTGGGCTTTGGTTTGGCCCACTCCTGGTGACTTGGCCATCAGCCAGAACCTCCTCTGAATTCCCAAACCCCACCCTCTCTCTGTCCTTCCTCCCCAACTTCCTGTACTTTCACCTTACTCAACCCTCTATGGTCTGGACCAATGGCACCCACTCTGTCCCCTGCAGTTGATTTTGATGAGTTAGTCCTTTCCGAAAGGCAGCAACTGTTTCAATTGGTTGGGATCTGTACCCATACTGGTTGTTAAATAGTTTCAATATCCCCTTCATTTGGATTCTTTTATTTCTGTTTATTACTTCCTTCCTTATCCAATCTAGACCCCCATAGTCTATCACTTCATCTGCTTTCTTGCAATGGCCTTCGATTTCTTTGCCTCACCTTCTTCGTTCCCAAATGCTAAGTGAACTGGACTCATTTTCCACTCTCATGTTCAATGTGGATAACCAAAGTCACCGTAGCACCTATTTTAGGCACCAGTAAAGCACGTGCACAAATGTGAGAAAAATAAAAACTTTTTGGAAATAATTTGCTACTCCAAATAAAGTCAACATGGAAGAACTCAAAATTTTGTTGGAATACGTTGTGGGGTTACTTTTACTCTAACTGCATTTATTCTAAGCAGGGGGTAGCAGTATACTCTAATATTTTGGGGTTTACTACAATCATGCATCTAGGTTTCTGCTCCTGCATCCAGGCAGCTGAGCATCTTTGCAAGGAATCACACAATCATACATTGCAGGCACTACAAATTAATGGTCCCTAACTTCCACTGAGCCCTTAACTCTGAAAAAAATTACATTTTTTTCTGCTTTGTGTCTCTCCCTTCCTCTTAACAGTTGCAGTCATGTGTCAGTTAATAATGGTAGATACATTCTGAGAAATGCATCAGTAGGCAATTTTGTTATTGCATGAACATGAGAGAATGTACTTACACAAACCTAGATAGTATAGGCTACTATACAACTAGGCTACAAACCTGTACTGCATGTTACTGTACTGAATACTGTAGGCAATTGTAATAGTATTTGTGTATTTAAACATATCTAATACAGAAAAGGTATAGGAAAAGAAAACAGCATACAAGATTAAAAAATGGTACAACTGTATAGGGCACTTACCATGAATGAAGCTTGTGGGACTGGAAGTCGCTCTGGGTGAGTCAGTGAGTGATGGTGAGTGAATGTGAAGGCCTAGGACATTATTGTAGACTACTGCAGACTGATAAATACCATGCACTTAGGCTACACTGAAATTTTTTTTTCTTTCTTTGATAATAACTTAACCTTAGCTTACTGTATTTTTAAGCTTTTATGTTTTTAAAAACCAACTCTTTTGTATTAGCACTCTGCTTAAAACACAAACACCTTGTACAACTATACAAAAATATTTTTTCTTTATATCCTTTTTCTTTAGATCCTTTATGTCCTTTTATAAGCTTTTTTCTATTTTTAAAAATTACTTTTTTCTTTTCAAATTTTTTTGTTAAAAACAAAGACACAAACACATACATTATTAGCCTAGGCCTACACAGCGTCAGGATCATTAGGAGGTCACTAGGCAGAAGGAATTGCTCAACTCCATTACATTATGAGACCATGCCACGGTTTGCCCCAGTTACTACCAGACTGAACAAAGGAGGACGAACATAGAAATGAAGACAAAGAAAAAGGATTTGTTTTAAAGAAAAAGAAGGGGTCAGGGGAAGAAGGGGGCTTCTTGCTTCTAGTGAGCAAAGGCAGCCCTGAGCGTCTACAGCCCTTCGTATTTATTGGGTAGAAAGAGGAGGGAGGAGCTAATGGTTGGTCAGCTGCTTGACTGATCACAGGTTCCCATTATTATAGCTAACAAGCTTCAGATGTGCCTAATCACAAGAAACACTGCACTTGGGGTGCGATAGCCCTCAGCATTCCTTCTGGGCGGCAGACGCAGTTCGTCAGTTTGCTAACATTCTGCATTTATGAGAACAGTTTGCTGTTTACTCATATAGCCTTCACTGAGTTGATCACGACCCTCACTCTTTTGGCCCGCAACAGGACCACTATGGTATCATGCCATCTGCCATTGACCAAAATGTCGTTATGCACACATGCCTGTATTTCAGACCTTCATGTCCTTCCTTAGAAGCCCAGCCTTTCCCTGAGTCTTTGGCCTTCAGAACCTGGTCCCGCTGCCTGTATGGTTCCGCATTCCTCCATTCCACACACTGACTTGCATCTGCATCCATCACCTCCCCTTCCTCTGGCCTTAGCAGCAGAGACACTTTCAGTTTGCAGCTGACCCTGTGCTCTGGCACTTGAGTTCTACTTGAGCAGAGAACCCTTCTGCTCACTCCCCCTCTATCTTCACCCTCTCCTCTCTAATAGTAGTTAAACTTTAACATCCAACGATCCAGATATCCATCCATCTCTTTGTATTTTTGGATATGTATATCATGCACATGGAACAAAATCCAAGAGGCACAAGAGACCCTGAACTGCAGAAGTCTTCCCTCCCCCACCACTCAGGTCCTCCTCCAGGAGGTCATGATAGTTATCAGTTTCTTCTCATTACTATCAGTTGCTGACAACTCTGTGTCCCCATGTCCAGCCCAGAGCTCTCTCCTGGGCTCCAGAGATACGTGTCTGTTATCCACCAGAACTTTCACTTAGATGCCTCTTGAAAGTCTGCTCCTTCTCCTGTATTCATTACATTAATTGCATCTTCCCAGTCATTTTCCTGACTCAGAGCACATAGTAAGTGACAAGGACAGGAGAGGCAACCAGCTTGGGGACTCCAGCTGCCCCAGATTCTGCCCCCAGGACTGAGGAGATCAAGAATTCTACACATTCAATTCATTTGTGGCCCACTGTTTGGGAAGTTCTGCCTCAGATAACACCATCACCATGTGTTGAGATGTTGAAAACATCAGGGGCATTCTTGACTCTCTTGAGCGCTCTCTTATCCTCAATCTCAGATTGGTCAAGTTCTGTCAATTGTATCTCTTGCAAATATAGCTCTTTCCCTACATCCCCACAGTCACTGCTTGCTTAAGGTCCTCATCATTTCTTAAGCAAGTCTTCCTGCTTCTTGTCTCTCCCCCTCCAATTCATTCTTCCCATTGCAGACAGTGATCATTTTAAGTTAGAAGCTGCTCCTGTCTCTCTTCTGCCTAAAGTCCTTCACTGGTTTTAACAAGGCCTCTACTTACCTACTGGCCTCCTGACATTCCTCAAACTCTATTTTCCAGATAAAGCAAATTGGCAGTTCTTCAAAAGTTCTTTCTTTCTTCTTTATCTTTGAATGCGTTGCTTTCTCTGAATTGAACAACTCTCCCATTTACCCCTACCATGCCCCCAACTGTTGGCCTTCCTTCCTCTCATAACTCGGTTTCGATGTTACCTCCTCCCAAAAGCCCTTCTATCAGGTCAGAGCCCTGATGGGGCCCTTCCCACTGCTGTCATGGTGCATAGCACATTCCTCTGGCCCACAGCACTGAGCATGCCAGCTCCAGAGTGACACTCTGGCCCCTAAGGCTAAGGTCCTTCCTTTCTACTCTAGTCTCATTTCTGCCCTCTCCATTCCACAAAATCAGTCTCATCAAAGTCACGAATGACCTTGGTCATACAACCATTGGGTATTTTTCAGGTCTCATTTTATCTAACACACCAGTAGCATCTGACAGTGTAGACCAGTCCTCGTTCTTGAAACACCCTCTGACTTCAGGTCTTTTACATCATCAGATTTCAGGGGCTTATCCTGACTCTCTGACCACCCCTTTCTCATGGTCTTCTGTCAGTTAACCATGACAGGCTAAGTTCCTCCAGGCTTTCTTCTCTTACCTTCTCTCTAGACAATCTCCATCATACAGATAGCTTCATTTCTATTTATGAGTCAACAACTCCCCATTTGGCAACTGTAGTCCAGATCTTTCTGAGCTCCAAGAAGTATGCAGTTTTCCATGTGACATTTCCATTTTAGATATCACACAGGTATTTCAGAATCAAAATGTAAGAAATGAAACTCATGCTTTTTCTACTCTGGCACCATGCTTCTTCCTCTTCCATCCACAGGCATGCATGCACACACACACCTCCCACATTCTCATATTTTCTCTCTCTCTCGTTCTTTTACCATTTTCCCCTTATCAACAGTAAATCTGCCCAGTTGCCAGTTGGGATTCACCAGAGCCAATCAGATTCATCAGCAAGTCTTGATAATTCTACCTCCTAAATATCTCTGAAATTTCTACTGCCTCTGGTCTTGGCTGTATGCACTATCCCCCAATACCAGTCTTGCTTTATTCCAGGATGTTTTTCAAACTAATCCCACATATGACCAGGTTCTCTCCATCTAGAAATCTTCTGTAGCTCTCACATCTCCTCATGGCTGTATCTCTCAGCTCCATCTCTTCTGGCTTTGGCCACATAAGCTTTTCCACAGTTTTTCCAAACAAGTTGATATATACTTTCCTGCTTCAGGTCCTTCCCTTCTATCCACAGGCATGAGCTCTGACAGCATGGCAGCCAGCAGTTACTCCTCCAATGCACTACAACTGCAGTCATCTATATAATGTGTGGCTAGCCCCTTGATGGACTGCAGGTTCCGAGAGGGCAAGATCAGGTCTATCTCATTCACCTCTGTATTTCTAGCTCCTAGCACTAGCTTATAGTTGGTACTGCACACACATTAGCAGAAGGAAGGAATGTTGGGCTCCAAGACACTTGACTAAAGCCCTTTGCATAAATAAATTGCTTTATTTCTAGATGTATATAACCATACCTAAGATGAGATCATCTTTAAGGCAAAGAAAAGATGTCAGCCCTCCCTTATTTCTTATGAGTGGAGAAAATACCAATAAGAAATATAAGCTTATTGAAATTTGTTGGCTTTTAATAAAGTTATCTAAAAATAAATCTGGTGTTGTAGGTTGAATTGTGTTTCCAAAAAGATATGTTGAAGTTGGCCAGGCGTGGTGGCTCATGCCTGTAATCCCAGTACTTTGGGGGGCCGAGGTGGGTGGATCATGAGGTCAGGAGTTCAAGACCAGCCTGGCCAATATAGAGAAACCCCGTCTCTACTAAAAATACAAAAATTAGCCAGGCATGGTGGTGTGCACCTGTAGTTCCAGCTACTCAGGAGGCTAAGACAGGAGCATCGCTTGAACCCGGGAGGCATGAGTTGTGGTGAGCTGAGATGGCACCACTGCAGCCTGGGCAACAGAGTGAGACTCTGTCTCAAAAAAAAAAAAAAAAAAAGATATGTTGACATCCTAATGCCTGGTACCTGTGAATGTGATCTTATGGGAAATAGAGTTTTGGCGGACATAATCAATTTAAGATGGGATCATACTGGTTTAGGGTGGGTCCTGAATGCAATGACTGGTATCCTTATAAAGAGAGAGAGAGAGATTTGGAAACATAGCCATATACAGAGGAAAGACAGACATGTGAAGAGAGAAGCAGAGGTTGGAGTGATGCAGCAACAAGCCAAGAATGCAAGCACTGCAACCCAAAGCTAGAAAAAGCAAGAAAGAATTCTTTCTGGAGCCTTCGGAGAGAGTGTGGCCCTGCCGATACCTCACATCAGGTCTTCTAGTCTCCCGAGCTGTGAACAAGTAAATTTCTGTTGTTTTTAAGCCATCCAATTTGTGGTAATTTGTTATGGTAGTCCTAGGAAATTAATAAATATGATACCTACAACATTTATAAGATCATAGTGTTCTTAAGTTGTGTTTTCTTTAACATTCTTATGAGATGTTTTATTTCAAAGGACACATTGAACTTAACAGTTTATTTTGTCATGAATTTAGTTTAGAAATGATAAAATACAAATGGGAGTTATTCATATTAACAGTGATTCAGTTATAATAATTATGTTAATACTCTTTTAATAGCAGTCCAATAAAACGTCACATCTAAGAGCCTACCTGATTGGTATGGCTGAAAATGTATCTTGTCTCCAAGTGCAACAAGTTTCTCCTGTTGAAAAATTTTATAATCACAGAATTAAATGACCACAATTCCTAACTTCATTATTCTTTTTTTTTTTTTTTTAGATGAAGTTTTGCTCTTGTTGCCCAGGCTAGAGTGCAGTGGTGTAATCTTGGCTCACTGCAACCTCTGCCTTCTGGGTTCAAGTGATTCTCCTGCCTCAGCCTCCCAAGTAGCTGGGATTACAGGCCTGCACCACCATGCCCGCCTAATTTTTGTATTTTTAATAGAGACAAGGTTTCTCCATGTTGGTCAGGCTGGTCTCAAACTCCCGACCTCAGGTGATCCACCCACCTTGGCCTCCCAAAGTATTACAGGTATGAGCCACTGCATCTGGCAACTTAACTATTCTGTAATAGAAAAACACTTTGATTCTTCATTTTTAAATAACGAACAAATATTTCTAACATACCAGAAATTGTATAACCAAATGAGTAATGTTCTTTCACTGATGTTTTTCAAACTTTTATTATCTCATTACTTTTAGGAATTAAAAAAAATTTGAATCCATAGAAAAACCAATATATGCCTTGGCCTAGGGGAATCAGTTTAAGATCATTATCAAGGTCAGTCCCCTTGCATCTATTCTGACATTACCTGAATTAGATCACTTGTCATTCTGGTCATTATTTGTTCACTTATTTCAGTATCTTTGAGATCCGTAAGAACCACCCAAGTTCCATTCTCAAATTTCACAGGCATAGAAAAGACGATCCCTTTAGGAATACCAAACTGGCCTGCAGTGAGCAAACACAAAGCAGAGCAAACACAAAGCAAAGCAACACGGCAGAACTTAGAAACATGCACCTTTTCTGTTAAGCACTGTAGAAAAGGACAAACATAATACAGGATTTTTAATGATAATGATGGAATTAAATTTCTGGGAGTTCTTCTCCAAGGAGGACAGAAACACTCCCTCTAGAAGGATTGACTAAGCAACTATCTAAGTTCTAACAATTCTGCCATCTGTATTTCTCTCTCATCCAGAGGCTAGTGCAGTCTTTCTCTTTTGAACCCTGTCTGTATTCTTTTTGTCTGTCTGCATGGCTTTTCTGTGGACCCCTATGCAGCCCATGAGCCTAAGTCATTTGTCCATCTGGCCTTCCACTCTTCTCGCCTGCTATGGCACTCACACAGCCAGAGTATGAGGAACTGGGAAGGGAAAGGAGGGGAGGCAGGAAATTTGGTTATTCCTTTGCAGCCTCCAGTTTGCCATATGTTTTGGTGTGTGTTTGCGTCATGTGGGATGATTTCCTTTACATGTTTCTACATCTTAAGCAGAAGCCATCCTTCATTTAATAACACATTTAATTTCTTTAAGATATACAGAAATACTTATATTTGGATGTGCTCTAAATAAAAAGATTGACCGTATGTATTACTAACTGAGCACCATTCAGACAAAACTGTCCCCGTTTCTGGTGCCTCAATCACATAAGAAAATTATTTCTGCCATTCTAAACAACAAAAATGTCACCAGGGCAAAAAACAAACAAACAAACAAAAACAAAAAAGCAACAACAACAACAAAAAACATTGAGGACATTCAAGAAACCGAGATCTAAAAGACTTTTCCTTAGAGGGCTTCCCAGGTCCTCAAGTAATGCTGTATTTTGTTTAATGTGTGAAGAGCTAGCCTTATGGGCATACAAGGTCTGAGGGTTTACCTGTTTGGTATGGTTTCACAGAGACAGACAATCATCTACCCCTCTCCCCCAAGTACTGCATTGTTTATTTCTGAATATAATTCCTACAGAGATTAATTAAACTTTCTTTCTACAAATAAAGGTAAGGTTTTAAATGCCTGTTTCCCTAAGGAGATAATTTGCTGATCTGAATTCACACTATGGCAATGTTCATGCACCTTAACTTCAGTTGAACAAGATTCACTGAGTGTCTGGATATAAAATACTTCTCCTGTGAAGAGGCAAAGAGGTGGCCCAGAAAAAGCCTTTGCCCTCAGAGTGCCACAATGAAGGGGACATATGCAACTAATCACACTATCAAAAATAGGCAGACTATAATATTCCCTGTGACGGGGGAACAAAATGCTATGTGGGGATACAGAGGAGAGACAGAGATTCATTCTGACATGAGGGATTTGGGGAGATTTCCTTAACCTGCACTGGTGTCACTGAAACAATAGGGAAGATCGTGGTTCTACTTATAACGTAAAGAATACAAGAGATGGAACCAGTTGGGAAGGAAGACAGTACATACAGTTTGGTATATGTTGGATGGAAGTGACAACATGACATCCAGGTGACAATGTTTCAGAAGCTAGAGGCAGAGAGGCCCGAGTCTGCAGCTCTGGGAGTGGACAAGCTTGCTAAGGGAGAAAGTAGAACCCAAAGGGAAGAGATGCTTAAGATAGACCTTACAGATGACAGAACAGCAGCTATTCTCTTTCCTGTTGTGTAAAAATGGTAGAAGTCAGCCAGGTGTGGTGGCTCACGCCTGTGATCCCAGCACTTTGGGAAACCGAAGCAGGCAGATCACAAGGTCAGGAGATTGAGACCATTCTGGCCAACATGGTGAAACCCCGTCTCTACTAAAAATACAAAAATTAGCTGGGTATAGTGGCTTGCGCCTGTGGTCCCAGCTACCCAGGAGGCTGGGGCAGGAGAATCACTTGAACCCGGAAGGCGGGGGTTGCAGTGAGCTGAGATGGCGCCATTGCACTCCAGCCTGAGTGTCACAGCAAGACTCCATGTCAAGCAAACAAACAAAAATGTAGAAGTCTTCTGCATAGTTTTTAGCAGATTAAAACATTAGGGCTGTAAAAGTTTATATGCAGTATTTGTGGATGGAGAGCAACCTTTCCACATCCCCAGTGTTGCCTGGTACCCTGAGATCTGGGTCCTTAAGTGTCCCTCTCTATCCTGCCTTTGTGTCTGTGCTCCTATGGCTCCCTGTGCCCAGTGTTCTTTCCACACTTGTCTTCCAGGTCAACACTCCTCATACTTTAGGCTTACTGGAGTGTTGCCTTCTTTATGAAGCCTGTACTGGTTCCCCCTGCTTCCTGCCTAGAATAGAACTTGCTTTCCCCTTATCTCATGCTAGGAAAACCTAACAACAGATTTTGTTTATGTATCTGGCTCTTGTTTATTCCACCGTAGGTTTCCTGAAGGCAGAGGCCACATCTTAACTCCTATGTGTATTTCCAATGCATTCATGCAAAATATTGTTGACTTTCTGAATGAATAATTGAATGAATGAATTATTATGAAATTGTAAAAGTCCAGGCAGCTTATGGACCACGTTAAGAGCTAGATGGGTGGGGACACAGAATTAGGAGCACAAGGCATAGACATAGGTTTTAAGATTTTACAAGACACGAAAAACCCAGATTTACCTTCACTCAATATTCCTAAAGATACAATCTCCCCAGGCGGTGAGCCATGATACCAGTATTTCAATGTAGTGGCTATACTGTGTGCAGCCAAAATGCCTCCAAATTGTCTTCCTGTGGCGGTCAAGTTTTTAAGAGTTGCCACAAATTCTCTTTTTATCCACTCACTGTAAGGAGAGAAAGAAACAATTTTACAATGGAGAGAGGAATTAAAGTGAAAAAGAGTATTCCCTGGCTCAATGGAACTAAGTATCAGAAACCTAATACACAGTCAAAATAGAAATATGACTTTATTTCTAGTGTCTTTCCTCAGGTGTCTTCAATCCCCATAAAAAAGTCAATTGAAAAATAGTGAAAGGTAGTAGAAAGGAGTCCCAAGATGTCAAACTAAAAATATGATACTATAAACATGGAACACAGAAATGTGGCTAAAAATGGCAAGAACCATTATTTTCATTACAAAGAATTGATCCTGTGTAGACACTACCTTGGAACCAGTAGTACCCTACACATTAAACAAAATAATTTCATAAAACATTGAATTACAGGGTGAGTATCCCTTAGCCTAAATGCTTGGGACCACAGTGTTTCAGATTTTGGAATATTTGCAAACACACAATGAAATATCATGGGAATGGAACTCAGGTCTAAACACAAAGTTCATTTATGTTTCACATATACCTTATACACATAGCCTGAAGGTAACTTTATACAACGTATTTAATAATTTTGTGCACAAAGCAAAGATTGTGTAAATTAAACCACCAGAAAGCAAAGGTGCCGAGTGTAGAATTTTCCACTAGTGGCATCATGTTGGTGCTCGAAAAGTTTTAGTTTTTGGTGCATTTCAGATCAGATTTCTGATTTTTGGATTGGGGTGCTCAAGCTGGATTCACATTGAGAATTAGGAAAACAATTATATTTTTATGATCTGAAGTCTAAACTCAGAGAATAGTCCAGCTGGTCAGTCTCTGCTAACCCTGCACGATACAGCTCTATGCAACACTGGTCCTGCCCAGGCAGCAAATGTAGAGGAATCATGCTTCAAAATAGCGAACTTCAGACACATCCTCCCTAGGCAGGGGTGAAGTTCCTATGGTCTGAGGAAGAAAAGGAAAGCAACGGGCAGTGGAAAGAAAATGCTACCACTGGGAAAGTGCTGCAAAGTTTAGAAAAAATGCTTCAGAGGTGCTCCTTCCTGCTTCTCCTCTGCCTCATCATAATTGCTAGGGTTTATCATGCAGACACAGCTCTAAGTCCTTTATTGGGAGTAATCCATTTCATCTTCCCCAAGACCCTATAGGGAGGGCCCTTATTATGTTACCATTTCCACTTTGCGGATGAAAACTGAGTCATAGAGAGGCTAAGCAGCTTCTCTAAAGTCACACGGCTACTAAGTGGCTAAGTAAGAATCGCAGCCTGGGTGGCTTGGTCCTGGGACCGTGTTCCTCACAACCTCTTGCTTCGGCCTCCTGCCACACAATGCCCAGCCTGGCCTGTGCCTGCTCATCATCTTAATTCCTTGCTTGAAAACATTTCAATTAATTTCAACCTGGATAGATAGCTCTGTCTTTACACTTAGTAAGATTCCCTTATACACGCTTGCTTTAGAGATAACCTTACTTGAATATATGAGCTACTGAAGGATCTGAAATATAATAATTCGTAATTTCAAAATCAAATCAATTACCTAGTTGATATTCTGTGGAATTTTCTGTTTCTGTGGTAGACAGCATGAACAAATACGAGTGTGAACAATGCAAGTTATTTTTGTACAAAGATTTATAAGATGATTTAAAAGATTACAAACATTAAACATTTATTTTAACACTGTCAGTATGCTTCACTTAAAAATACACCATACCTGTCAAAAATCAAGTTTAAAAGAGGGCGTGAATAATGAAGAGGTCCCCAAATGGCACTCTCATATCTGTACACCCTTGTTTTTCTCAGATCAACGTAATTATTTCCACTGATATTACCCCAAATGATCACATCTTTAATGTCTGTGAAGAACGGAAAGTTAAAAAAAATGTATATTAATATAAAAATTACTTGAACCCTATTTTTTGTTTGTGTGCATGTTTGTTTTAGGATTTGTTCTTTTGTTATAAAATGAATCTAAGTTTATGATTCCTAAAATTGTGCAAAATGTGTGGATCACTTCCCTAATTATCATAGTTTGGCAGTACCTAATAATGTTCTGTGAATGGTATGGTGTATAATTAAATTAAAGAAATAATGAAATGTTCCCTGAAAGAAACTGCTACTGAAAATGATTTCACTGGTGTTTGTCCTGACTTTGCTTGCCACTGAGAGAGAGAGAGGTGGAGAGAGAGTGAGTGAGAGGTCAAGAGAGGTGAGGGAGAAAGGACTTTTTAATATGCTTTGATTTTTGACAAGGAGTTCTTGCTTCTAGACTAGAATAGAAATTAGGACAAATCACTTAACTCTGATGGGTTTCATCTCTGGCAAAATGAGGATATTGTAAGAGGACCCTGGGCAACATCTTAGTCAACAAATAGTTATGAATTCTATTCTATGTGTGAGGCACCTCTAAGGTACTAGGTTTAGAAGAAAACAAATCGGCTCAAATCCTTGCAACATTCTAGAGGTGGTGGAAATTGGATGAGAAAACAACTGTTATACAAAGTGATACATGCTAAGAAGTAAAATAAGACCACAGTGGTTAGAGAGAAATAGGCATTAGCATTCAATATGATTTTATCATTGTGAACTGTCTAGGAAGGTTGTATGAAAACTGCAAATAAATAATTTTATTTATTTACTTATTTAACTTATTTATTTGCCTAAAAACTTAATCACTTTTAAGTCCACACCACTTCTTACTGTGGAGATTAACTTCTTCCCTGTTCTCCTGTATAAGATTGCTTTTGTCTTCAACTAACAGAACATCCTACTGACTTGTCTTAACTAGAAGGACTACTTTTCTCAGGTAAGTCATGGTAGGCAGTGACATGTGCTGGTTCAGCAGCTCAGAGATGTGATTCTCTTGGCCTTCCCCTCATGGTCATAAAATGGCTGCAGCAGCTCCAACTATCACCCTCTCTCACACAGTTGTGTTCAGGTATCACCCTCACACAGTTGCGTTCAAGGGCAGGCAATAGGGAAAAGGATAGGGTAGAAGCTTCCTCTTTGGCCTTTTCTCTTTTCAAAAAGTGAAATATTCTTCCCAGGGGACCCCAAATAGACTATATCACTCAACCATTCCTAGTTGCAATGAAGCTAAGGGGTGACTGTTTGAGCCTCTATAGTAGAGAGAGGCTAGCAGGAGAAGAGGGTGGGAAACAGAGTTTGGGTAGCCCACCGCCACTGTCTACCTTCATCCTGGGAGAGTCCCGCCCCCATCAGAATGACTCATGCAGTAGGAATAGCTAGTTCTCCCTCCACCACCCAACTCTCAGAGAAGTTAGTGATGGCTCCCGGGTCCCTATGTAGGAGCTCATAGGATCCCACATAGGATTCCCCACATGGGGAAAATAATTCTTCGGCCAGGTAAGCATATGGTAGGCTTCCTTCCTACAGCCTAAAGAAGCCTTTTAATCTTGCTGGGTTTCATTTTTCTTACCAGTTTTGAGGACCTTGATAGCTCTAAACACCCTAAATTACGCTACAGAAAATGATAGTGGACATCTGTTTTCTTCCCTCTCAGCATGAATTCCCCCTCCTTCTTCTTCTTCTTCTTTTTTTTTTTTTTCATTAAGAGCATCCTGATTTTTCTTTAAATAACTACTCCTTCTCCAATGTCAGTCCCTATCTATGTGTCGGGTGGGACTGTCCTCACGCCTTAGGTCCACCTATAGGCATTAGATGCAGATTCCACCCACCCCCCATCCACCCCTGGCCGTGATGGTTGATTTAGAGATGGGCAAGCGGTCCAAGTCTGGACGATAAGTTTGTACTCCTTTTTGCACAAACAACTAGGAAAGAAAACCCTCATTCTCCTGGGGTATGTAAACTACAAGCATGTGAGTCTGGGATGCCAATGACCACTCTGCCACCTTTTAGGGCCGAACTGCGAAGGAGACCAACACGGAGAGCACAGCAGAGTGATAGGCCAGCAGAGAGAGCACAGGTATGTCCTGGCACCACTGTTTGAGCTCCAACATCCAGCTATGTCTGAAATAAGAACTACCTCCTGTGCTTTTCAGTTATGTGGGGAAAAAAGTTCTCTATTTCACTTCAATCACTTTTTGTATTTTTTTGAGTCAAGGGCTTGCTCTGTTGCCCAGGCTCATTGCAGCCTCATGGCTTACTTGTAGCCTCAAACTCCTGGGCTCAAGTGATCCTCCCACTTCAGCCTCCCAAGTAGCTGGAATTACAGGTGTAAGCCATGGTACCTGATGACTTCAGTCACTTCGAGTTGACTTTTTTGGCAACAGAAGGAGTCCTGACGAGCCAATACATACGGTCTGATAAATAGTGCGATTTATGAACTGAACTTAGGGGTTATCATGAATCTTGCTTTTCTGAAAAGGTTTGCCACCCTCTTGGAATCTCAAATAATCCCTGAATAATTTCCTTGGTGGCTTTTCTCTTTCATGATGTTTTGCTGAACTTTGGTCATTGCTGGCTGTCTCCTTGCTGCCTCACTGACAATTCTACTTGGACTACTGTCCCTCTAATGCCTTTTTCCTTTTACCAACTTTCCTCCATTTTTCTTTTTTCTGCTTCTCACATGCTTATTGGATTTGAGTAGAGTGGAGCTTAGAGTCATGGCACCAGCAGACCCACAAGACAGCAGCTTTCTGGCTGAAAGCCCCTAACCCCCGGAACCCCCTAACCCACACATACACCTTGTTTTAGATTCTTCTTGATACTTTTCAGTAGTGTATCATAGACTTTCTGTGATAAGTCACTGTCTACACATGTAATTATAAGGTTGATGACAGAGATAATATAGAAAAAAGTTTTCGTTTCCTTTTGAATAATTTTAGCATCAATTTGGTTGAGTGTTTTAGTGATTGTGGGGATAAAACACTAAAGATATGTATGCAAGAATACCAGAAATTATTATTTACAGAGTTTCATTGATACAAAAAAGAAAATACAGCTCTGGCTATAATGTTAGGGGTTCACTGAAGCCTTTTTTGTCCTGACTGGGAACATTCTAGGCTCACATTTCATTGTCTTTCCAATTTTGCTTGAGAGAATGCCTAGCATCTCCTTCCCTTCTCAATGGACACTGTTGTACCTGCTCCATCTAAGGGCAAAAGTAGCTAAAATATGTCCAAAATTATCTCCCTTTTCAAATGCAACGATCAATTTTCTGATTTAGTCTCATCTTCTCATCTTCATATGATTCTGATATTTACCAGTTCAAAGATTAATAGGAGCAGAAACTGCTCAGATATCGTAATCCTATTAATAAGCTTAACATCCTTGGAAATGTTTATTATGTGCCATACACTCTTCTAAGCACTTTAGGAATACATCTCACCGAATCCTCACATCAATTCTAGGAGATAGGCACTGTTAATGTCCTCATTTTACTGATGAGGAAACCGACACACCGAAAAGACTAAATGACGGCTCAAGGTCATACGGGTGGGAAGTGGGGCAGAGCCACTTACACATAGCTTTGATTTTCTTTTAAACACTGGTTACCTTAATTGACTATTATTATGGGAAAAAATGGAATACGATGTGTCAAATTATCACCTGCATAATATAAATTGTATTGTATTAAACATTTATTGATTTTTATAATGATGGAAAAAGCCAGTAAAAAAACAAAAAAACAAAAAAACAACATTTGCACAGTAGTCAAATCATGCAATAACTTCTTTATGCCTGTTTTATACTTCCTATTCCAGATACTCAGAATGTTCCTAGAGGGGACAGTGTTCTTCCTAGCTGCTTTGAAATGTTGCTTCAAAATAAAAACAAAACATAAAGAGACGTTCACTCACATGAAGGAGTTGTCTTCAGTTTTCTGGCCAGTATGGCTTTCGCTTCACCTTCCACCCCCAGTGCCACGGCAATAATGTTGTGTGCGATGCGTGGGGCATATCTCATGAGTAAAACTGTCTTCAGGTTCACAAAGGTTTTCCCTCCCACGATGACTCTGACGGACTCATGAGCATTTTTCTCTATCAGGTACCCGTAGAGCCTGCACAGAGGCACCCTGCTTCGGAGGCAGTCCTCCAGAGTGAACACCTCCTTGTCGGTGCTATCGTCCAGCACCACAATGACGTGGGCCTGGCAGAAGGCCTCCTCCACCTTCGTGCAGATGGAGACACTGCGCAGGACGGGTGATGCCAGGTCCTGGGTCTCCATCACAAGGCTTTTGAGATATTCTTCTGCCTGCTTGTTGTCAAATAGAGTTATGCTAATTTCTGTATGCATCCCAAACACTTCGCCACTCGTCAATATGGGAATTAGGTTGTAGCAGGCAGGAGCAGAGGCACTGATAAAAATGCAAAGCTGGACTGTGAATAGTTACATCCTTTGTCCCTTTTAAGCCTTTATTCTTAATAGATATTTCTGCATGTGCATCAATAGGGTGGTTTAATATTTAAATAAGCATACACACAGCTGCATTGACATTTTAAGGCTAGAAGCCAAAAGTAGAACAAAAACTTCTCACTACCAATCCCTTGCTCTGACCATCTGAAATCAGTCCCCAAATAATAAATACATCTGTTCATTAGTTTTTTCAAAGAAAACAGAATTCCCCCTATACAGAAATCAAAAGAAAAAAACTGTATTATATTGCTGTAATTACATGTTTATATTTCCTCCTAAAAAGATAACGATAAAAGTTTCAGTTAGCCATAGCTCTTTTTAAAAAAATACAACCTCATCTACACAATAATGACTTTTTTTTTTTTTTTTTTTGGAAAGGGCTACCTTTTCCAAATTCTTACACAGAAAAATCCTTACAAAGATGGCTGGGATCAACACAGGCTATGTAAGGTGTATCTGTAGCCACAATTCTGCAGTTGTCTACAGCTGTGACTATCAACTGTGAACTGTAATGCCCACCACGGGAAGTTCAGAAACGTATCTGGGCATTTCTGGTATTCACAGTGGGTTTCGGGAGGTGTACAACAGGGGTTTCAACAGTATCTGTACCGATTTAATCCTTTGAAACATCTAAAGAAGATGTGATAGTTATTAAATCTGGGTGATAGGATCATGGATGTTTATTACATCATTCTCAATTCCTTTCTGTATTTAAAATATTTCATAATAACAATTTTAAAGATGAGTGTATATATTAGGATACATACGTACGTATGAGCAGGAAAGTGCAAAAGACAAACTGAGGGGTGAGGAAAGGAGAGGGGGTGGGAGAGAGAGAGCCAGAGAGACAGAGTGACAGTGCAGAGAAAGAAAGAGAGTGTGACAACAAGGACTGCATGTACCCAGACTGGGAGCAAAGAGGAGCACACATGAGAAGGAGAAAAGCAAAAGGGAGCAAGGTGAGGGGAGTGGGGTTACAAAGAGGGAGTGGGTGCATAAAGAAAAGCCAAACAAAGCTCTAGCAAGTGGGAAAGAGGGAGAGAGCAACAGTCAGAAAGGGTGAGCTTCTGCAAAGCAGTCATGCTATAGAGTTGTTTTTAGACCAAGTATATGCGTGTGTGTGTGTCTGTAAAACCTAAAACTCATTTATGAGTTATATGGAGAATACAAACACACACACACATACACACACACACACAGAGGCATATGTATATGTGTATACATATAAGTATACACACACATTCAGCTATTCTTCCATCATGAAATTAATCCCACCTCATTGTCCTTTCTAAATATAAAAAGTCAATCTCGTGAATCCTGGGATTTGACTGTCCTACCTAGTGATCCAGACCTGCAAGGGGTTGATGCAAGTTTTCAGGCCTTCTTCCTCCTGCTCTTTTTGTATATGTGCCCCCAGGTTCTCTTGAGCAATTACCATCATCAACTCAGTCGTCATGCTAGAGGTGACATCATAGTAAAGCTAAATATTGGGAGAGAAAAAGTCAACATGAGAGAATAGATAACTAGTTGAAACTGGCTATAATGGAAAGTTTTTGTTTAAAGTCAAAATACAATAAAAAGAGACATGAGAGAATGTCTCAGAAAGCAAGATAATTGAAAAATAAAATAATGTAAGAGAATTATCATTGTTAGAACAGATAAGTCAAGTTAACTTATATACCTGGGCATGCTCCAGGAACTCATTATATCCTCCCAAAAGCAAACCCTTTCCTCCACGATCCAACAGCTCTCTCCATATGATAGGGGAATTCTTGTGACTCCACTTATTCTTTTCACACACATCTTTTAGCCAATCCTGTTGAATGATATTCCAAGTGAAGTCATATATTAACTCTGCCTGGGAATTCAATTTAATACTTTAGAATTCAAACATTAAAATACCAGGTTGTTTTTAATGTCACTACATATATATATATATATATAAAATATAATTTAGATATCTTTAAAGACTAAAATGTAAATATAGAAAATAGTGATGATGTTAGTAGCAGATTAATTAGATAAGAAAGCATATTCTTCAAATTAATTGACTAAATAAAGGTACTGAAAGTTGCTCTTTTTGCTGAGGAGATCTGGAATGCAAGTGTTTAGCTTAAAGAGAGGTTACATGTTCCAACTCAACTGATTTTTTAAAAAATTCAACTAGTTTTGCCCTTATTCTTCTACACATGCAATATTTCCAGTCTTAGGGGCATATAACATTTGATACTGTTTTTCAAATCTGTGAGTGTGGTTTATGTAGTTCAGACTAAATTAACAAGCTAAAAGTTATTTGGATATTTCCGATAATATTTATCAGAAAAAGTTTAAATTATCATTATCTGGTTTGTATAGGCTAGGCCTTCCAATGACAAGATCTGAGTAGAGTCAAACAGCAACATTTTTATCAGCTAAGTACATGGCAGCAGTCTTAAAAACCATGTCATTGGAGGCATGGGTAATGAGGCCACCTTACCAATAAAATCCTGGAAACTAATTTCCTTGCTGATATTGAAGATATGCCTGCCTTTATCTCACTTAAAGCAAACAGTGCTGCTATGAGGATTCCAGCATGGCCCCTCTAGCCACAGCATAGCCAGACCAATGAAGTACTGGGCCTATGAAGGAAAGAAACATTACCCCAAAAAACCTTCCGCACCCTGCAGAGCATGTTAATGTCCCAGCAGGAGCTGCGAGTGTGTGTAAAGGACTGGACCCTTACAGTGCTGAATCAAGAGTGGAACATGAAGTTATACAAGGGAGAATTCATTAGTATGAATCACTTTTCTGCAGTTCAAGAGTGTATACCCTGGCAAGGACCTCAGAAGACAGGAACAACATGTTGCCAGACTGGCTCTTAGAAACTTGGGGAAGGTAATTAAATAAAATAGAAATGCCAGACTTCATGGAAGACAGTAGAAGAATGGATCAAAAGACTAGTGATGCCGGGTGCAGTGGCTCACGCCTGTAATCCCAGCACTTTGGGAGGCTGAGGCAGAGGGAACATCTGAGGTCAGGAGTTCGAGACAAGCCTGGTCAACATGGTGAAACTCCATCTCTACTAAAAATATAAAAATTAGCTGGGCGTGGTGGTGGGTGCCTGTAATCCCAGCTACTCAGGAGGCTGAGGCAGGAGAATTGCTTGAACCTGGGAGGCGGAGGTTGCAGAGAGCTGAGATTGCACCACTGCACTCTAGCCTGGGTGACAAGAGCGAAACTCCGTCTCAAAAAAAATAAATTAATTAAAAAAAAAAAAAAAGACTAGTGAACGTGGTATTATGGAAGGCTAGAAAGCCCACCATTCAACCATGTTCTCTGGAAGGGACTGCAGGATACAACATGCACCTAAGTGATAAGGAATGCACTGGTAAGAGGGGTCCCAGTGTCACTGAGAAGCCCAGTGTGGCTGTCCGTTCTAAGCCAAGGCTGTTTTTTTTTTTTAAACTTCTATTTTAAGTTCAGGGGTACAAGTGCAGGTTTGTTACATAGGTAAATTTGTGTCATGGGGTTTGTTGTACAAATTATTTCATCACCCAGGTATTCAGCCTAGTGCCGATTAGTTATTTTTCCTGATCCTCTCCCTCCTCCCACTCTCTACCTTCCGATTGGCCTTAGTGTGTGTTTTTTCTCTCCCTGTGTCCAGATGTTCTCCTCATTTAACCCCCACTTATAAGTGAGAATATGTGGTATTTGGTTTTCTGTTCCTGTATTACTGTGCTAAGGATAATGATAATGACCATCCATGTCCCCGCAAAGGACATGATCTCATTCCTTTTTATGGCTGTGTAGTATTTCCTGATGTATATGTACCACATTTTCTTTCTCCAGTCTATCATTGATAGGCATTGAGGTTGATTGCATGTCTTTGCTATTGTGAATAGTGTTGCAATGAACATATGTCTGCATGTGTCTTTATAAAAGAATGATTTATATTCTGGGGGGTATATACACAGTAATGGGATTTCTGGGTTGATTGTTATTTCTATCTTTCTATGCTTCCACCAATAGTGTATAAGTGTTCCTTTTTCTCCACAACTTCACCAGCATCTGTTATTTTTTGACTTTTAAATAACAGTCATTCTGACTGGTATGAGATGGAATCTCATTGTGGTTTTGATTTGCATTCCTCTAATAACCTGTAATGTTGAGCATTTTTTCATATGATTGTGGCCAAAGCTGTTAAAGGACATGCTGCTACACACCTGAACTCTCTGGCAATTGAGATGATAAAATCCTGAAATAATAGAGGCCAGTGGGCAGTGCCAACCAGAGAACATTTATTGTGACAGAAGCACTAAACAACCCAGCAGACGAGATAACTTAGCTGAAGACCAGACCAGCAGAGAGTGAGGGAAATCTACAATGGATGGTAGAGAAGAGAGGGAGAGAAAAGAGGTGATGACTGTCGGTTTGTCCCTGAAATTATGAGCAGTGGAGACTATAGTTCATTTGACTAACCTTTCTCTTGTAAAGTTTCCCCAGGGAAAGATGGCAACCAGAATCCAAGGAGCTGTTCCAAGACGGTGTGAACTGATTATAGGGAGCATGTGGCTCCAAAAGGCACAACAGGTAGACTGTAGCCAGTGCTGTCATGTACACTCCAGGTTCCCCCTTCACAAATGAGGCACTCACTCTCTCAGGCACCCGGCGTATTAGAGGCTGGTAACTTAAAGTCTGACTCCATTCTCTCTCTAGGAATTGACTTCAGCCAAAGAAAATTGCCTTGCCTAAGGTTAGGTTCCTTCTCAGGGGCAGCTGATATCCAATGGCTGGTTGAGGAGGGAGCACAAAAGCTCAACTACCTTGCCTCAGTTTGGAATACCTCTGAAAGGCCATAAAGAGTTCACTGTGGGATCCGCTGAGTCCTCTGTTGCAGCTATGTCGAAGTTCAACTTGTTCCTTTACCCAATCCTGCCGCCCTCATTCCGTTTCAGGATGCTGTTCCCAAGACCACTTCCCAGTAAAGACCCTTCACCAAAATCTACATCTCAAAGTCTGTTTCTGGGGAAACAGAATCCCAAAGAAGGGTATCCCAAAGAAGGGTATCCCAAAGAAGTAATTGGAAATCAATACCAGGGAGAATGAAAAGTTAGCAAGTGCAGTGTAAGCTACCTGGATTCTTCAGGGGGTGCGGCCAAACTCATCCACTTATTGATTAGAGTCTCATTTGTACTACTAGGTATTAGGGAAAAACATAAACATTATTTTGAGACCGGTAAGTAGGGACTTGTTTTACTAGTATTCAAATATCACTTGTACATGAACAGTCATTACTAGAAGCCAATCTAATACACTAGCTAATATTTAATCAAATTGAAACACATTTTCAATGTGTTTGCACGAGTGAGTTCAACAAACTATAAAGGCTTCTTACCTCCCAAACCTCAGGACGTTGTGTGATTTTATGTATCCGAAAATCAGGAAGATTCTTTTGTAAATAGTCTGCCAGAAGTTCTGTTTTAGCATAATATGGACAATCTGCTCTACCTAAAAGAGTTCAAATTAGCAATGTTTTCTTTCATCATGCATAAATTATTATGTAGTTCTAAGTATTTGCTATGTAATTACAGAATTAGTCATAGTTATGATATAATTTAGTAACATAAAGTTGTAGTATAAACTGAAACTGCTATGACATAAACTTCTGATGTTTATTAGATTAATACAAATAAAATAAACTTCATAGGAGGTCAGAATCTTAAGTAATAAAATGTGGAAAGAAAAAAAAACCCTACTGAATATTTATTCTCTTCTAGTAATATGCTGGACCTCACTTCCTCTAGGAGGCTGCTAACTACTACTAATTCAGCGTGAATTAGTGCTGATAATGAACTACTCACTAATGGCCACCAAAAGGTAAAGTTTGAAGTAAGGAGTGGTGGTAAAATCACTTTTGGATTTGATGCGTGTCAGGAAGTTGTGGGGATGGGAAAGATGAATCTGGGATAACTTCTATTTTCTGGCTTGGGCAGATGATACTGACCTTAACTAGAGAGAAATCATGAATGAGAAATTTAACTTTAGTCAAGTGCAGTTGGAGGTATTTGTAGTATGTCTAAGTGGATATGATCAGCAAGTAGCGCTATATATATATATATATATATATATATATATATATATATATGTAGGTGCAGGTGCCATGTAAGGGTTTCAGACACACAGTTTGTAGCCATCAACACCCAGGAAGTTAAAGCCACTACACCAGATGGAATTGGGCATCTGATAGAGCAGGAGGGATGGGGCAAAATGCAGAGCCCTCTCTGTAGCATTCTTCCTCAGTAACTCCTAGTCACCAGTTCCTTGGCCTCATGGAAACTCCTAAGTTATCAACCTGTCTGAAGCGACCCCTGTCTATCAGCCGCCCTGTCCAGTTCAAATCTATGGTTCATTTCTTCAAACCACTTTCTGGTCGATGTCTTAAATTATCTCTCCCCACTATCCTTTTGGGAAATGAGCCTGATAAAAGCCCCTCATCTTGGATGAACTCAATTACTTGCCTTTTCTGTAGCTGGGTCCTACCTGCTAGGCACCACTACAGAAACATGGTAGAACCAAGCACAGGGCACCTTTAAAATTCATCGTCACCAGCTTTAATTGGCCATCAACCCTGTGTGGAGATCCCTTTGTTTCCCTTATCAGCATTCTCTTCTGTTCTCTACAATTACTATTCCAAACTTTTTCCTCTTCCTGCAAATCTTTTCCTTCTCCCCAACATTCTTCTGTATTATCAGAACACAACAAACAACTTTGCTTTCTACTTTACAAAACCCAATCCAAACAAAACAAAACGGCATTAGTTTGGAAAACCTCCAACCTCCTCCATCACATCTACATGCCTGTCTGCTTTTGGACTCATCCTTTCCTCCTTTCTTCATTTCAATGGAAGAGGAGTTCCATCTCCTGTCTAATCTAATCCCACCACTTATGCTCTGAATCTCACCCTCATCTGCCTTCTCAGGAGCCTTGCTTAATTATCCTCTCTTTCTAGAGTCTTGTATCTGTTTCCAATAGTCCCTTTCTGTCATATTTAAATATACTCATTATGTTCCTCCTGTCCTAAGAGACAAAAAACTCATCTCCCCCTCTAGCTATTGCCTTTCATATGTCCTTTTTGATCAAACTATCTTGAAAGAGTTCTCTATACTTGCCATCCTCAGTTCTTCACTTCCATTTATTTCTCATCCACTGCAATGTAGCACACCCCACAATTCTCTTGAAGGTCACCAAGGACTTCCATGCCACTAAATCCAACAGATACTTTCTGATCCTTTTCTTGTTAACCCTTGGCAGCATCTGCCACTACTGCCCCCTTCCAACCTTTTGAAACACCTGCTATGGTGGGGGCATTCTTCAGGTTCTCCTACTTCTCTGGTTACTCCTTTCCATCCTTTGTAGTTTTCCATTCCTTTATCAACCCACTAAAAGGTATCATTCTGAGAAGCATCTTATCTTTATGTCTTATATATTCTTTTTGGCCAATCTGCTTCATTCCCTTGGCTTCAAGTAGCAATCTATATTTCCAGCTCAGATCTATCTCCTTATCTAGATGCCTACACCCTCCTGTATTTTCCCATCTCCTTCAAAATGTCTCATACACACTCAGATGGTCTATGATGTATTTTTTCACCATTCCTGTACTAAATTTACTTAGTCGCTTATATTTTTTATGTTCATTTCCCTAATTATCTAAGAGTAGTAAGAGTATCTAGAGTATTAAGCCTACTCTTCCACTTTTTTGTTTTTTTCAGTGACTCCTAATCTCTGCAGTTATTCAAACATCTGCTTGGGAACAATGTTTAACTCATTTTTCTCCCTTATCTGCTCTCCTCCACTCAATCAGACATCCAGTTCTATAGATTCTGCCTCCCTAATATCTCTCCAATCCATTCACTTCTCTCCATCTCCATTGTTTGCCACTCTAGGTGAGGTCACCATCAACTCCCTCCTGGACTATAGCACTATTCTCCTAACTGGTCTCTTGGCATCCAGTCTTTTTCCCCCACACTACAGTCATAACATTCAGATAAAATTCAAATTTGATTAGGACCTCCTCCCCTTCCAAAAACATTTCATGTACTCTGAATAAAGTCTAAACTACTGAATGTGACTCAAAAGAATCTACATTATCTAACTCTAGCCTCACTTTATGACATTCTCTTCCTTGTACTATTTGCTTCAGTCCTAATAAACTTATTTCAATTTTATGCTTATTTTATATTCTCAATTATCACCAAACCAGTTCTCCTTGCTGTAACCCCACTCCCAGTTACCCATGCCTAAATTGCTCCCCTCCTTTCTACCTCTTCTCTGTTAGGTAATTCATTATCATCTTTCAGGTATCTGCTTAAAATCTCTCCCTCTGGGAAGCCCTTACCTGATTAAGTAAGGTCCCCTGCTATCGTTCCTATAGAACCCTGCCCTGCCAATGTCATACATGCAACATTCTCTGTAAGTGTGTTTTCCACTGACTTCCCACCATACAGTTAGTCAGTGTTCAAAAATATTCTTCTGGGCCAGGTGCGGTGGCGTGTGCCTGTAATCTTGGCACTTTGGGAGGTCAAGGCGGGCAAATCGCTTGAGTGTAGGAGTTCAAGACCAGCGTGGGCAACATGACAAAATGTCTACAAAAATACAAAAATTAGCTGGGCATGCTGGTGCATGCCTGTAGTCCCGGCTACTTGGGAGGCTGAGGTGGGAGGATCACTTGAGCCCAGGAGGTCAAAGCTGCAGTGAGCCATGATTGTGCCATTGCAGTCCAGCCTGGGTGACAAAGTGAGACCCTGTATCAAAAAAAAAAAACAAACAAAACAAAACAAAAAAAAAAACTTCTGCGGATGGTAGATGTCAATTGTGTTCAATGTATCAAAGAGATCAAATAAGTCAAAGACCAAACAGCTTCTATAAAACTCAGTGGTGACTTTGGTGACAGAGTTTCTGCCAGGAAGCAGAAGTAGAAGCCTTCTTCCAAGATTGACTGGAAGGCATAACTGGAGATGGAAGAGCACTCTACTCTTTTAAGAAACTTTAGGGGGAGAGGAGGCAGGTACCACGGATTGCTGTAATAAAAGCCTTCTCAGTTGAGTCCTTGCTGTCAACCAGCACTTTCAATCATTCTCTCCATTGCTGCCAAGACAGGCTTCCTAAAATGCAAACTCATTAAGACTACTCTCCTGCTTAAAATTTTTCTATAATTCCTCATTGCTTTCAGGATATAGTTCAAACACCTTTGCTTGACGTACACGAAATGCAAGGACCTGGCTCCCGCTCCTGTTGTAGCCCCTGGTCCTGTCACGCCCCACATATCCAGATCTTCTGTTAGGCCAGGAGGCTTCCAGCCTCTCTGCTTTTATCTGGAATAGCCTCCTCAGCTCACACCTTCACAACTCAGCTCCTACGTTCCCCAGCCAGTTCCTTGTGTCCACCTCTCCCTCATCCCCCAAACCCAGATTAGGAGTCTACTCTCCCAGAGGCCTGTGCAGGTCTCCTTCATTGCATTAATCACACCGTATCAAAAGTACATGTTCTGTGCCCCATGAGATTGAAAGCCCCTCGAAGGCAGGGATATGTTTCCCTGCATTGCATCCCCAGTGTCCCACAGTGCTTGGCGCACCGTGACGGGCCAGTAAATAACTTTGAATAAATCCACAGCAACGCATGGAGCTGTACGTATAGAGGCTGCCACGCCAAGTGGCCATGGGAGGTGAGCTGTTGTCGGCGTTTTGAGCAATCTGCAGGCGGACGCGGGGATTACTCACCCGCAATGACGAATTTGGCCATGGTCGAGAGAGACTCGGAGGCAGGGACCGCGGCTTCGCGGTTTCCTGGCAACCACGCAGCCAAGGGCAAGGCGCAGGCGCACTACGAAGTCTGGAGCCCAGCAGAAGTTAGGTGTTTATAAAGTTAGGACTTGAATGAGTTACCTTGCGATACACGATCAAACATCGCCCTTATAAGCTCTGTGGTATCGCCGATCCCCCTAGTCATTCTCTTCTGTAAGCTTTCTTCTAAGTATGTCCTTCAGCTACAGCCGCGAACGTATGCTTTTTGACCTTTGAGGGAATCCGTAAGATCTCGTGAGACGCGCACCTTCTCGGGGACGCTGTCATGGCCGCTCCTGTACGTAGCCACGGGGTTGTACTCTAAGGTGAGTGGAGGACGAGCATGGGCTGAGCGGCTGCTTGTATCACATCCTAGACTTTTTACTTCGCGGAGAAAGATCTCAGGAGTTGTCCCGAAATTAAGTTTAAAGGAGGTGGGTTAATGCTGGGCGGCCCAGCTGCGGAAGGAAAGGCTCTTGAAGTTGGTTCTGGGGTCTGGTGAGGCTGGCTGGTTGTACAAGATCTTGGTCCTGAGCGCAGGCCACATGCAGACATCGCTTTCGTTTTCTGCTTCTTCTACTGAGCCGTTCTACCTGCCCAAGTCCCTATCCTTGATAATCTGGGTTCGGCCGTTGCTAAATCGTCATGTTGAAAATGATCTATCGGCCGGTCGCGGTGACTCACGCCTGTAATCCCAGCACTTTGGGAGGCCGAGGCGGGTGGATCACCTGAGGTCAGGAGTTCAGGACCAGCCTGACCAACATGGTGAAACTCCGTCTCTACAAAAAATACAAAAATTAGCCGGACGTGGTGGCACACGCCTGTAATCCCAGCTTACTTGGGAGGCTGAGACAGGAGAATTGCTTGAACCTGGGAGGTGCAGGTTGCAGTGAGCCAAGATCGCGCCACTGCACTCCAGCCTGGGCAACAGAGCAAGACTCTGTCTCAAAAAAAAAAGAAAAGAAAGAAAAAGAAAAAAGAAAATGATCTATCAATGTTGATACCGTAATTTTCACTGAGGACATTTCCATAACAATGCCACAAAAATCTCTCCTATAGAGAAAGCTTTATGGAACGCTTTTACACCAGAAAAATCTCATTAATACAATGACTACTTCCAAAGTGAGCTGGCTTCTTTGAAACTGGACACATTGTGGTAGATTGGAGGGAGCCCATTTTGATAAAAATACTTTTACCGTTTTATGTAAATCTTTAATGGCCCCATAGGTTCCCCATTTTCTCTTCTGTTAAATGCATTTCATATCTTTAAGTAAAAGTTTTGTTTTAATTTTTATTCTTTTAATTACTTCTTCCCCTACAGGAAAAACCACAGCACGTGTTCTTTTTCACTAGTAGAAGCGACATTGGTTTCATATTGACAACATTAAAGCCGTTTGGAAGTGTTTCAGTGGAGAGCAAAATGAATAACAAAGCAGGCTCCTTTTTATGGAACCTTAGACAATTCAGTACATTAGTTCCAACAAGCAGAACTATGAGGCTATATCCTTTGGGACTTTGCAAAACAAAAATAGTTCATTCAAACTGGAACATTTTAAATAACTTTCATAACAGAATGCGATCAACTGATATCTTTAGATATCTCTTTCAGGATGCATTCATTTTAAAATCAGATGTTGGCTTTCAAACAAGGGGCATAAGCACTGTAACCGCCCTTAGAATTGACAGACTGCTTTATGCTAAAAGACTGTTTTTTGACTCAAAGCATTCTCTTGTCTCTGTTGATAAATTTAATGGTGAATTGAAGAAAGTAAACCTTCATCATGAAGTCTCCAGTGAAGATGTTCTTACCAAGGAAACAAAACCAAACCGTATCAGCAGTAGAAAACTGTCTGAGGAATGTAATTCGCTGAGTGATGTGTTAGATGCATTTACAAAAGCGCCTACATTTCCTAGTAGCAACTATTTCACAGCAATGTGGACAATTGCCAAAAGACTGACTGATGACCAGAAGCGCTTTGAAAAACGACTGATGTTTAGCCACCCTGCATTTAATCAGCTCTGTGAACATATGATGAGAGAAGCCAAGATCATGCAGTATAAGTACCTACTGTTCAGTCTTTACTCCATAGTGAAGCTTGGAATCCCTCAGAACACTCTTTTGGTACAGACTTTGCTGAGGGTGACCCAGGTAAAATAAAAAGGAGATTTCATGCATTTACTTGGTTTAGAATATTTTGAAAGAATGAAGGGAAATAGATATGTAGCCTTCTTAAAAGAGACTATCGAATGGTAGTTTCCTTTATATTTATTTCTGCACATATATTATATGATTTAGAGGCCTTAAGTTAGCTAGTTATTTTCTTCCTTTTGCTATGGAAATTTATGAAAGCCTTCCCCATTTACCATCCCCAGGGTTGAGTAGTGGTGAAGAAACTAAAATGAGGAGAGATGCAAGATATACAAAGAAAGCCTGGGTAGTTGAAGAAGGAGAGAAGGGAAGGGGAAAGAAGAGAATTTAGTCCATGGTAGAATTGGGATTCAGGCCCAGTAGATGATGCCCAGACTGATGAGCAGAATGATAGTGAAGAGGATGGTGTTTCAAGTAGAGAGGATTGCATGCCCTACGATTCCCAGAGGAAAAGTTTGGCGAATTTGAAGAGCTGAAAGTAGTTTGGTGTAGCTGAAGCACAGAATGATGGAGTTGTATGTTTGTGGGGGTGGGAACAAGTTTTGTACATGGTGATCAAAGGCGAGGAGTGAGGGGCAAGAGGCTTGGGGCAGAACAAGAGGCTAGAAAAATAGGAACCAAATCATAAAGAGCCTCTTACGGCTAGCTAAGGAGTATGCATTCATCCTGTAGGCAATGGGAGTCTGTTGAAGAATTTTAAGCAATGGGTTGACGTGCTCAAATTTGTATTTTAGATCACTGAGTGAGTGGAAAATGGATTGGAAGAAGGTTGAAATTGGATGGAGGGAGCCATTTTTAGTCTAAAGCAGGAATGCCAGTGTCCTGTTTAATGTCACTGAAATGGTGCCAAATGTAAGGAAGGAAGGATTAGCTTGTTAATCATTTATGTTTTAAGAGTACACTGCTGACTTATAAAGTCAATGTTAATGAAGTAATTTTTTAGCCAGGTGTGGTGGCTCATGCCTGTAATCCCAGCACTTTGGGAGGCCAAGGCAGGAGGATCTCTTGAGCCCAGGAGTCTGAGACCAACCTGGGCAACATAGGGAGACTCCATCTCTACAAAAAATACAAAAATTAGCTGGGTGTGATGTACTCGCCTGTGGTCCCAGCTACTTTGGAGGCTGAGGTGGGAGTATCGCTTGAGCCTGGGAGGTTGAAGTTGCCATGAGCCATGATTGGGTGACAGAACCAGACCCTGTCTGAAAATAATAATAATAATTTTTTAAAAGACAGGAATTTCTTGGGGATAATCTGGCATATATCCTATCTTGCTATAGAATTCAAGAATTGGGTTCATAGCTATGGGAAAGTTTTTAACTTTTTACATTACTGTGATTTCCATATGTCCTCAAGGACTAACTAATTTTTATTTAGTATGTATGTGTGTGTATTTGTTTAGACCACAGAATATCCCTGTTTATTTGTAGGCTGTATATTAGTTCCTATGTAGTTATTTAAAAGTGACTATAATAAATCACCTTACCTGGTCAGTGATACTCTTACTAGATTTTGGACAGATATTCGCATCGGGATGACATCTTTGTTGGTGAGGTATGAGTAGCAGGTTTTTGTAGTCAAAACATCTGTATGGATGATGGGGTCTCACTGACCCGTTGGAATAATGTAAAGACATTTTAGAGGTGAAAGGACAGTGTGCCATCAGTGAATTTGCCCTTCAAACACATAGACAAGTGGTCCTTTCTTTCATAGTAGATATTGATGGAATGCTGTAAAATTGTTAAGGAAACCCTTTCATAGGAAAGAAACCTTTTTTTTTCTTCTAATGATAACCATTTCTTATTACCTGGTTCTGACTTAAGACTTTGTGATTTGTTGGTTATGTAATGTTAGCAAAAGAACATCTCTCTCTTCAGGCTAAGTTTCCTCAGATGTGATCTTTTGTGAGGTGTATAGACTAGTTGTGATTAAACTGTACAGTACTACTAGTTAAGCTGTGTTGTTACTATTCACTTTCCAAATTATGCCCACTATTATTTCTGGAATCAAACTTAGTACCCTAAGTAAAGAGACCTGAAAGAAGAATCCGTGGGGTATAAGCTTCCCTTGAGACTCGGATAGCGGTGGTAGAATGTGGCAGGAGATATGAATTAGAAGATTCACAACTAAAGTTTCAGCTTGATACCCAGGAAAGGATCTAGGGAAATTGTAAGAGCACAACCATTTAAGGATCTTTAGAGACGAGCTAGTTACCTGCTGTACCTCAGTAGTTCTTATATTCCTGCACTTTAACTGTTTTTGCCTTTGTGATGACCTTGAGTTACAAGAAGAGGTAACAATAATGTTTAATAAAAGTTGTTTCAGAAGTAGTGGAATATAATAAATATCAAATGTGTTTTCAGTGATAATGGTGAAGGTAAAAAAGTGTTGATGCATAAAAGGATGTGTATCAGTTAGCTGGAAAATTCAGTAAGTATGACTTTTTATTTCCCAAAGATGCTGTTTATTGTGGACTGACTGTAAGAATTGTTGGTTTGATACTCAATCCTTTCATTCAGTACATCAGTTCAGGGTTTTTGCTTGGGTGAGATAGTTTACTATGGGCTCATCACCTGTAGTGTTTTTGAAATTATATTTCAATAGGAACGTATCAATGAGTATGATGAGATATGCCTTTCAGTTTTATCAAGTGTTTTGGAGGTAATGGAGCCATGCAAGAATGTTCATGTTCTACAAATGGGATTCAGGTGAGAACTCTCTTATGCTTTCGGCATGTGGTTTTCTTTGTTCCTCTTATATCTGGAATAAAAAATTGAGATGAAAACTAAACTGCTTTCTTGATGGGAGAAGTTGGGAAGGCTTTGTTGGTAGTTACAGTCTTTCATGCCTTATTAAGCTTAAAATCCTGACTCTGGATGACATAAGGCTGGAAATACTTCTTTTAGGGTCCATAATAACAAAGATGTGAGTAACATTGAAATCTAAATTAATTTATTTTAAAACATACTACTGATGTGGGGTAGGAGAGAATTGATATGTATATTTAATTCAGATAGTAGTTATTCAGGGACTATGTGAGGGTTGACACTGGCCCAGCTTGAAAAGGAATTTATAAAATTGATTCAAATGATCTAATGTCATAGATTAGTGAGAGTAACACTTAATTCCCTTTTACATTGACTATGCTTAGGATATATTACTATAATCTCCTGACATAATTTGTTCATTAGTAAAGAGAGCACAACAATGTGAGAGAAAATAGCACTATTAATAGATTGGTTCTCGATCTTTAACTACTTACACTCTCTCGGGCAGGTAGATCATTTCTCTGGGCTTCATAATCCTTGCCTGTAAGAAGGGGCTGGACCAAATAAAATTTTAAGATTTTTCTTCTGCTTTGAAGATTCTGTGATTTTAATATTTACTGTGTTTGATAACAGAATACTAGTTGATCAGCAAGTTTGGAAAATAGAAGATGTCTTCACATTACAAGTTGTGATGAAGTGCATTGGTAAAGATGCACCGATTGCTCTTAAGAGGAAACTGGAGGTAAACACGTGGATTTTCTCTAGTGGATGAGATTTGAAAAAATTATTTCTTATAACCTTTTATCACCGCCTGAAGTCAATTTTCTAGGGGGGCATTGCTGGGCTTTTAGGTTTAGCTTCGCTAAAGTGAATGAATAGAAGTACCCTTATATTTATTTATCTGTATATATACATGTATATTTATTTATCTATTTGTCTGGGTCATATTACCCAAACTTCATCCTTTTTATTTAAAAATAAAAGTTTAGGCCAGACATGGTGGCTCGCACCTGTAATCCCAGCACTTTGGGATATCAAGGGCAGGGAGATCTGTTGATCCCAGGAGTTTGAGACCAGCCTGGGTAACTGAGCAAGACCCTGTCTCTGCAAAAAAAAAAAAAAAAAAAAATCAAAGAATTAGCCAGGCATGGCGGTGCATGCCTGTAGTCCCAGCTACATGGGAGGCTGAGGCAGGAGGATCACTTGAGCCTGGGAGGTTGAGGCTCCAACCTGGGTGACAGCACAAGACCCTGTCTCAATAAAAGTAAAAGTTTAATTTATTTTGCCACACATAGTAAATTAAATTAAAGTTTGTTTTTCTTTAGATGAAAGCCTTGAGGGAATTAGACAGATTTTCTCTTTTGAATAGCCAGCGCATGTTTGAGGTACTAGCTGCCATGAATCACCGATCTCTTATACTCCTGAATGAATGCAGTAAGGTGGTCCTAGGTAAGGGGAATTTTTCTTTCATCATTTGTAACACCTGAGCTGCTGTTTTAGACTATTTTTGTTTTAAAAACTTTGCTTTTATATGGAAAAAAGAATAAAGCATGTTGTATTCAAAACAATCTGGTAATTTTTGTTTATTTAACTCATTCTTCAAGATAATATCCATGGGTGTCCTTCAAAAATAATAATCAACATATTGCAGTCCTGCAAAGACCTCCAATACTATAATTTAGATCTCTTCAATGGACTCGCAGATTATGTGGCTGCAACTTTCGACGTCTGGAAGTTGAAAAAAGTGAGTACATTAACAATTTAGAATCAGCCTCACAAACTTTTAAAACACATACTAATTCATTTAGCATTTTAAGTATTTCTCTTTCACCTTTATAGTAGTTAAGATACCAAAATATTCCAATGCTCTATTGACTTTTGAAAACTTTGCTCCTTATTCTTGTCTGGGGGCTACTTGCTAATATGAATAGTCCCCAACTTAGGATGGCTTGACTTAATATTTTTTGACTTTTTGATATTGCAAAAGCAATACGCATTCAGTAGAAACCATACTTTGAATTTTGAATTTTGATGTTTTCCTGGGTTAGTGATATGTTGTGTTATACTCTCTTTTCATGCTGGGCAGTGGCAGCAAGTCGCAGCTCCCAATCAGCTGCACAATCGTGAGGATAAACAAGGCATGTTGTATTCAATAAATTACATGAGATACTCAACACTTTTATTATAATATAGGCTTTTTGTTAACTCATTTTGCCCAACTATAGGTGAATGTAAGTGTTCTAAGCATGTTTAAGGTAGGCTAGGCTAAGCTATGATGTTCAGTAAATTGGATGTATTAAATGCATTTTGACTTAAAATATTTTCAGTTTATGGTGAGTTTATTGGGATATACCCCACCATAAGTCAAGGACCATCTGTATACTATTCTATCTTTTGGTCATCTTTCTATTTGAAACAAAAATTTGCTCTTCTATTTGGTTTTAAAGGGTTATATGGGCCAGGCGCGGTGGCTCACGCCTGTAATCCCAGCATTTTGGGAGGCCGAGGCGGGTGGATCACTTGAGATCAGGAGTTCGAGACCAGCCTGGCCAACATGGCGAAACCCCATCTCTACTAAAAATACAAAAATTAGCTGGGCATGGTGGCGTGTCCCTGTCATCCCAGTTACTAGGGGGGCTGAGGCAGGAGGACCACTTGAACCTGAGGAGGTTGCAGTGAGCTGAGATCGTGCCACTGCACTCCAGCCTGGGCAACAAAGATCAAAACTCCATCTCAGAAAAAAAAGAAAAAAGGGTTGTATGGTACTTTTGTTAGATATTTAGCATCATTTCCATGTTTATACTTTGTTCTTGTTAGATTTTGAATAATAAAGATGGGTGATGTGACAGGCTTATGGTTTTTGAAGAATAAAATGTCACTACTTAATGATCACATCCATTGTTTTATCCAGAGTAAAAGCCTTTAAAATCAGGAGCTCTGTTAAGAATATAAACATTTAATGAAGCAGCTAGTAAAAACTTCTTTTTCAATGAAATAGGTGATAACTGTTAGATCTCTAGGTTCAGTTTATTTTGGAGAGTAAGTTAAATACTGAGTTTACTGTGGAAATTGGTTATGGAAAGAGAAGTAATCCTAAGTAAGAAAGATTGAGAAGGAAATTGGAGGTGAACTTCAAAGTTTATTTTAATCATAATGTTTCAGTTCCATTTTCACTTATAGATTTTAATGTTAAATATAGAAATTTTGGGGTTATGTCATACATGTTAGAATCTAGGAAGTATTTAAGTTTGGAAATGCGAGGAGTTCAAGATTGAGTTGGTCATTTTGAAAACCTTCAGAAAAGGCATATTTAAAAGTAATTTTCAGATCTGTTGTATGAAAAGCATGTAGGAAAAGATTTATTTTTAAATCAGATGGAAATATAGAAATCATTGTATGCCCAGCTTCTCAGCTTATAAAAAGATTGCTTATTAACTTGGTACCCAATTCAATAATTAATAGAACAGATTTTGTGAGGGAAAGATAATTGTTCCTTTTCAGGGAAATATTCTGTTTCAGGATATATTCTGTTGATCAGGACAGTTGAATTGCTGCTTAGATTTTTTGAGATCTAAAAAATTACTATTAGCGTACTGTAATTATTAAAGAGTTTTCCCTCAATTTTCTCTTTTTAAGGTTCTTTTTATCCTCATTTTATTTGAAAACCTTGGCTTTCGACATGTTGGTTTAATGGACCTGTTTATGAAGAGAATAGTAGAAGATCCTGAATCCCTAAACATGAAAAACATTCTATCTATTCTTCATACTTATTCTTCTCTCAATCATGTCTACAAATGCCAGAACAAAGAGTATGTACTTGGTTTTTTTTTTACCTTTTTTATTGCCTTATAACTTATAGAAAAGGTTATAAATCATAAGCTTAATGAATTATTACAAGTGAACACACCCCTAGTCATCATCCATGCCAATAAATAAAACATAGTGTTCCTTACTCATTTATGAAGTTAAACAAAATTTTATTTTATATTTGCTGCCCTTTGTCTTGTTTGTTTCTTTGTTCTTTATAATATATGAGTTAATTCATCATGGGAGTTTTCATTTCAAACCCTCCCAGCTTATCCTCTCAGCTCCTGAGTTCATAGTTCAGTTTAATTTTATTAAAACATTGAAAAATCTGTCTTTTAAAATTTTTGATTTTTTTATTATGGTAAGAACATTTAGTAAATTTTAAAGTGTACAGTACGATATTGCTGACTTTATTATTAACAATATAGATAATGATATTGTACAGTGGATCTCTAGAACGTAATCATCTTGCATAGCTGAAACTTTATGCCTGTTAAATAGCAACTCCCCTATTTCCCCCTTTCCTCACCCTTGACAACCAACATTATAATCTCTGTTTCTATGACTGACCTTTTAAGATACTTTATATAAGCAGAGTCATGTGGTATTTGTCCTTCTATGACTAGCCTATTTCAGTTAGCATAATGCCCATCAAGTTGATCCATGTTGTAGCATATGGCAGGATTTCCTTCTAAGGCTGAATAATATTCCATTATATGTATATATCACATTTTCTTTATCCATTCATCTGTTGATGGACGTTTAGGTTGTTTCCCTATCTTGGCTATTGCAAACAATGCTGCAGTTAACATGGGAGTGCAGATGTCTCTTTGAGAGTCTTATTTCAATTCTTATGAATTGAAATATATCCACAAGTGAAATCCCTGGATCATACAGGGATTCTGCTTTTACCAAGGGTTCTACTTTTACCAAATGCTTTTTTTTTTTTTTAGCATCAGTTGAAATGATCATATGGTTTTTATCCTTTATTCTGTTGATATGATGTATCATATTGATTGATTTGCATATGTTGAACCATCCTTGCATCCCAGGGATAAATCCCACTTGGTCATAATGAATATTCTTTCTAATGTATTATTGAATTTGGTTTGCTAGTATTTTTTTGAGGATTTTTGCATCAATCTTCATCAAAGATATTGCGCTGTAGTTTTTTGTTTGTTTGTTTGTTTATGTGTTTTTGTCTGATTTTGGTATCAGGGTAATACTGGACTTGTAGAATGAGTTTGGAAGTATTCCCTCCTTCCCTGCTTTTTGGAATAGTTTGAGTAGGATTGGTGTTAGTTCTTCCTTAAATGTTTGGTAGAATTCAGCAGTGACGCAGTTGGGTCCTGGGCTTTTCTTTACTAGGTGGTAGTTCTACTTTTACATTTTTCAAGGAACCTTCATATTGTTTTCCATGCACCATTTTGTATTCCTATCAACATTGTGCAGGGGTTCCAATTTTTACACATTTTCTCCAACACTTGTTATGTTTTGTTTTGTTTTGTTTTGTTTTTTTGATAATGGCCATCCTAACAGGTGTAAAGTGATATCTCATTGTGGTTTTGATTTGCATTTCCCTGATGATTGGTGATGTTGACCATGTTTTCACATACCTATTGGCCATTTGTATGTCCTTTTTGGAGAAATATTTAAGTCCTTTACCTATTTTTAAATCATATTATTATTTTTGCTATTGAGTTATAGTATGTTATAATATATAAACATACTATAAATATATATGAAATATATATATTATGGGATGCAGAAAAAGCGGTACTAATAAGAAAACTTATAGCATTAAGTTTTATATAAACATATAGCAATAAGCATAAATATATGAGTTACAGGAGTTCCTTATATATTTTGGATAATAACTCCTTATCATATGTATGGTTTGCAAATATTTTCTCCCATTCTGTAGGTTGCTTTTTCACTTTGTTAACTGTTTCCTTTGCTGTGCAGCTTTTTAGTTTGATATAGTTCTCCTTGTCTGTTTCTGCTTTTGTTGCTTGCGCTTTTGGTATCATATCCAAAAAAATCATTGCCTAACTAAACCAATGCCATGAGGCTTCTCCTACACATTTTCTTCTAGGAATTTTATAGTTTTAGGTCTTATGTTTAAATCTTTAATCCATTTTGAGTTGATTTTTGTGTATGTTACAAAATAAGGTTCCAATTTTCATTCTTTTCCATGTGGATATCCAGTTTTCCCAACACCTTTTGTTGAAGAGCATATTCTTTTACTATGTGTAGTCTTGGCAGCTTTGTCTTTTTTATGCTGGTGCCATACTGTTTTAATTACTGTAGCTTTGTAATATATTTTGAAATCAGAACATGTGATACTTCTAGCTCTGTTCTTTTTCAAAATTGCTTTGGCAGTTCAGATCCCTTTGTGGTCCTATATGAATTTTAAGATTTTTTTTTCTATTTCTGTAAAAAAATGCCATTGGAATTTTGATAGAGATTGCACTGAATCTGTAGACTGCCTGGGTTAATATGGACATTTTAACAGTATTAAGTCTTTCAATCCATGAGCGCAGACTGTCCTTCCATTTATTTGTGTCTTTAATTTTTTTCATCCATTTTTTTGTAGTTTTCAGTATACAAGTCTTTCACCTCCTTGATTAAGTTTATTCCTGCCGGGCGCGGTGGCTCAAGCCTGTAATCCCAGCACTTTGGGAGGCCGAGACGGGTGGATCACGAGGTCAGGAGATCGAGACCATCCTGGCTAACACGGTGAAACCCCGTCTCTACTAAAAAATACAAAAAACTAGCCGGGCGATGTGGCGGGCGCCTGTAGTCCCAGCTACTCGGGAGGCTGAGGCAGGAGAATGACGTGAACCCGGGAGGCAGAGCTTGCAGTGAGCGGAGATCCGGCCACTGCACTCCAGCCTGGGGGACAGAGCGAGACTCTGTCTCAAGAAAAAAAAAAAAAAAAAAAAAAAAGTTTATTCCTAAGATTTTATGCTTTTTGATACTAGTATAAACAAGATTGTTTTCCCAATTTCCTTTTTGAATAGTTTAAGTGTATAGGAACGCAGCAGATATTTTTACTGCTTCCTTTCTGATTTGGTTGTTTTTTCTTTTTCTTTTGTTTGCACAATTACTCTGGCTAAGATTTTCAGTACCTTGTTGAATAGAAGTGATGAGAGTAGGCATCCTTGTCTTGTTCATGGTCTTAGAAGAAAATATTTGTTTTTCATCATCCAATATGATGTTAGCTATGGTTATTCATATATGATCTTACTTATGGTGAGGCACATTTCTTCTATAACTAATTTGTTGAGAGCCCTTAACATGAAATGTTGTTGAATTTCATCAAATGGCTTTTCTGCATCTAATTAGATGGTCATATGATTTTTCTCCTTTATTCTGTTAATGTGGTGTATCTCATTAATTGACTTGCGTATACTAAACCGTCTTTGCCTCCCAGGGATAAATCCCTTTTATTCGTGGTGAATGATCCTTCTAGTCCTAATATTTTGTTGAGGATTTTTACATCTGTGTTCATCAGGGATATTGACCTGTAGCTTTCTTGTGTCATAATGCATGTGTCTGGCTTTGGTGTCAGGGTAATGCTGGCCTCATAAAATGAGTTCTCTGTCTTCAGGTGTTTGGAAAAATTTAAGCACATTAGAAGTATTGTTAATTCTTCTCACAATATTTGGTAGAATTCAGCAATGAAACCGTTCTGGCCTTTTTCATTGTTGGGAAGTTTTTGATTACTGATTAAATTTCCTTATTCATTATTGGTTTGTTTAGATTTTCTATTTCTTTATAATTCAGTCTTGGTAGGTTGTATTTTTCTAGGAATTTATTCATTTCTTCTTGATTATCCAATTTGTTGGCATAAAGTTGTTCATAATAGTCTCTTATGAGCCTTTTTTATTTCTGTGGCATTGGTTTTTACTTCTAGTTAAAATGTTTTGTTCGTCTCTTATTTATTTGAGTCTTCTTTCTTTTTTTGTCAGTCTAGCTAAAGGTTTGTCAATTTTGTTCATCTTTCATAAAACCAAGTCTTCATTTTATTGATTTTTTCTACTTTTTATTGTCTATTTTATTTATTTCTGTTCTAATCTTCATTATTTCCTTCCTTCTGCTAACTATGGGCCTAGTTAATTTGTCTTATTTCAGTTCTTTGAGGTGTAAATTTAGGGGTTTTTTTTGATACCTTTCTTTTTTCTAAGATAGGTGTTTATTGCTATAAGTTTTCTTGTTAGTACTGCTTTTTCTGCATCCCATCATTTTGGGTATGTTATGTTTTCAATTTTATTTGTCTTGAAATATTTTCTAATTTCCCATTTGATTTCTTCTTTAACGTTGGTTGTTCAAGAGTGTATTGTTTAATTTCCACATATTTGTGAATTTTCTAGTTTTCCCTCTGTTGATTTCTAATTGTATTTCTTTGTGATCTGAAAGGATACTTGGTGTGATTTCAGTTTTCCTAAATTTGTTATGACTTGTTTTGTGACCTAACATATAGTGTCTGTCCTTGATAATGATCTGTGTGCACTTGAGGAAAATGTGTGTTCTGGTGCTGTTGGCTGGAATGTTCTGTATGTGTCTGTTACAGCCATTTCATCTGTAGCAGGGGTCCCCAGCCCCCAGGCCATGGACTGGTACCAGTCTGTGGCCTGTTAGGAACTTGGCTACACAGCAGGAGGTGAGTGGTGGGTGAGCATTACTGCCTGAGTTCTGTCAGATCAGCCATGGCATTAGATTCTCATAGGAGCATGAACCCTATTGTGAACTGCATATGTGAAGGCTCTAGGTTGCGTGCTCCTTATGAGAATCTAATGCCTTATGAAACAGCCCCAGCATCCCCAGTCTGTGGAAAAATTGTCTTCCATAAAACCAGTGCCAAAAAGGTTGGGACCACTGATCTATAGTGTTCTTCCTTTGTTTTCTTTGATTTCGGTCTGGATGGTCTATAAATTATTGAAAGTGGGGTTATTGAAGTTTCCTACTATTATTGTATCATCTATTTTTCCCTTCAGATCTGTTTTTCTGATGAATTGGCCCTTTTATCATTATATAATGACCTTGTTTGTCCTTGTGACAATTTTTAACTTAAAGTGTATTTTGTCTGATATAAGTATGGCTACCTTTGCTGTCTTTTGGTTACCATTTGCATGGAATATCTTTATCCATTTCTTCACTATCAAATTATGTGTATGTCCTTGAATCTAAAGTGAGTATCTTGTAGACAAGTTACAGTTTGGTCTTTTTTTTTAATCCATTCAGCCATTTTGTGTCTTTTAACTGGGGAATGTATTAGTCTATTCTCACATTGCTGTACTACCTAAGACTGTGTAATTTATAAAGAAAAGGGGTTTAATTGACCAACAGTTCCACATAACTGGGGAGGCCTCAGGATACTTATAATTATGGCGGAAGGCAAAGGGGAAGCAGTCACCTTCACAAGGTGACAGGAGAGCAAGAGAAAGGGCAAGGAAGTGCCACACTTTAAGCCATCAGCTCTTGTGAGAACTCCCTCACTATTACGAGAACAGCATGGGGAAACTGCCCCCATGATCCAGTCACCTCCCACCAGGTCTCTCCCTCAATATGTGGGGATTAAAATTTGAGATGAGATTTGGGTGCAGGAAGCTGTCCACCCCTTTTCCTTTGTTCTTAACTGCCCTCAGTCATCTGAACCCTGCTGGTTTTGTTAGTATTCCATGTGAGTTGAGATAGAAATCAGCCCCTAGGGCAGCACACCGAAAAAGCCAAATGTTGGTTGCACACTCTGTTCTCTTCCTCCAAGGGAGAAGTCCTAGGCCAAGGTGATTTCTCTGGTGCTGAGCTGTGCTGGCTTTGGAGAGGGGCTAACCTGGGTAAAATGTCCTTCTAACCTGTTGCAGTGCAACTCTTCTTGGTTTTGTTCTTGTCTGGAGTATGACAATCTCTTAATTGGTTTCTGGACTTTTCATAAGGTATTTTTGTCTATGTGTCCCTGTTAAATCAATGATTCTGAGAAGCTGTGAGAGCTGGACCTTCTTGTAGTTCAGTTTTGACCTTAACTATCCATTTGGTCTCAAGCTGCTGCTTTCTATTCTTTTCATTTTAACCATAGCCATGCATTTCTATTATTAAATACAGTAATTCCTCAAACGTGCCAGCTTCTTTCATACCTCTGCTTTCTACCCAGAACATCTTTTCTTACCCTTTGGATCACTCACGGTTCATTAAAAATCAGAAAAGCATATAAAATGTCATTTGTTAAAAGAGTGATTAAAAGCATGGACTCTAGAGCTAGGTTTGAGTCTTGCCTAGGTTTGAGTTTCGTCATTGCCATTTGTTAGCTGCTTGGCTTTTGGCAAATTACTTATCTGTGCCTCAGTTTGTTCACTTATTAAAATGGAGATGAGCTGTGTCTAATCTCACTGGGTTGTTACTAGGATTAAATGAGTTCATCTGTGTCAAGTTCTTATGACAATGCCCAGCACATAGTAATTTTTAGATTTGAAAAAAATTAGAGTGTAGGTCACAGAGGCATTGGGGGAACAAACTAGGGCAGTTTTGAAGGTCTCAGTGGCAAGATGCACAGGCCATCTGTTTGTCATCAAATGACTTGACTCCAGCTGCTTGCTTTCCTTTTAGTTTTCCCTCCAGATTTAGATTTCTAAAAGAGAACATCTGATTGACTGAGTTTGGGTCAAATGCCCATCCCTTAAGGGCAGTTAATCAATGAAGTGGTGTCAGGCCAACTAAAAAGCAGCTTCCCACTGTACTGTCCATTGAATGGACAGACTCAGCTCATACTGCATTTTCTGTGTCTTCCCTAATTATTCCCATCAGGGTCCCTGTGCTTGTCATGTCTTACCCAATCTCTGGTGGAGACTTGACTACAACTTTGTTGTCAAGGCTCCACCAGAGATTGGGTAAGACATGACAAGTGTCACATCATTTGTTGTGGCAGTAAATCTCTCTGCTCCTCAGTTTAGGTAAGCTCTCCAGAGTCAGACCCAGCTGCCTGTTTTTCTGAACTTAGTACAGGACCTGCCAAAGAGTAGACATTTAATAAAGGTTGAAAAATATCCCCCAAATTCAACCTCCCTATACTCCCCTGGCTTGATTTTCTTCTGAGGCTGGCTCCCGTTGATGCCTTGCTCTTTCTAGACAATAATATCAAGCTAAGTGGTAATTAAAACTCCAGAAACAGGCCCAGAGGGATTAAGAGAGTAAGTACTGGGCAGGTAAGAGTTTTTCACGTGACTCTAGGCAATCCAAGAGATAACTTGTTCCAACAAAATTGTTATGTTGGAAATAGGTGGGGGGATAACAAAAGTAACAAAGGCTGAGACATTTAATAAAATGGCAGTAGTAAAATTAGTACAGGAGGAGAATCATGAATTTGTCTTTTTGTCTGTCTATTCTGCTTTCATTTAACCTAGTGGTTCTCAAACACGGATGATTTTGCCTCCCAGGGGATATTTGGCAATGTATGGAGACGGTTTTTAGTTGTCACAACAGGAGGGAGGTATGTGCTACTGGCCTCTGGTGGATAGAGGCCAAGGGTGTCACTAACATCCTACTATGTGCAAGATAACCCCTCACAATAAGGAATTATCCAGCCCCAGATGTCAGTAGTGCTGAGATTGAGAAACCCTTACCTAATTCTAAGCCTCACACCTCAACATTTCTCCAAAGGAAAAGTAGGGGCAATATGGCAGATACAGCAAGATTAATTAGTCACCATTTCCTGAATGCTCATGAATGTACAGTTGCCTGGATTTGGTATTTTGAGGGCTATAAAAAAAGAAGTTTGTATTCCCTGTTCTTCCTAGACCACTGATCAAAACAACTCTCTTGTATATCCAGAGGAAGGCAGTACACGGTGGGCACCAAGTAAGTGCTTTATGGAGGAAGGAGAAAGGAAGATGGCAACTTAGGCTGGAGTGGCAAAGGTTTTGGAAGCAGAATAACTCAAAGTATTTGGGAAGAGAATTGACTAGAAGAGATGGATTAGATAGGAGAGTGGTAGGAAATCTGGCTTAGCTTATTGTATGTCCACATGCTATACATTAATCCTTATTTCATTTTTGATGGCCCATGGGGGAGAGGGTGTGTTAAATCCAGAGTATCTTGCTGGGCTTGGAACCCAAGGAAGAACTATTTAACATTTAAGCTCTGTTGTTTTGGTCCTTTGGTTTCTTCTTTTCTTAATCTGTATTTACCACCTCATGGATAATCCCACATTTGCATCTGTGGTCATTAGTGTGCTCCTGAACTCCAGACCTGAGTCTCTGTGGGTTGCATATGGTCACTGCACATCCCAAAAGTGTCTCAAGTTCAGTAATTCTGGAAGTCAGCTCATTTTTCTGGACTCATCCTTTTCCAATGACAAGTTCCTCCTCCTGTCTTCCTCATCTAAGTTTATTTGTTTGTTTAGTCAGCATTTGCCAAGCACCTGGACACTTAGAAGAAAGATGAATAAGACAGTCCTTCTTGCCAGAGGATTCTGTGTAATGGGTAAGGTAGATATGTAAATTGGCAATTAAATATAGCATGAAAATTCGAGTGATGTAGCATATTAGTCTGTTTTCATGCAGCTGATAAAGACATACCCAAGACTGGGCAATGTACAAAAGAGAGAGGTTTAATGGACTCACAGTTCCACATGGCTGGGGAGGTCCCACAATCATGGCAGAAGGTAAAAGGCACTTCTCACAGGGCAGCAGACAAGAGAGAGCCAAGCAAAAGGGGTTTCCCCTTATAAAACTATCAGATCTCGTGAGACTTACTACCACAAGAAGAGTATGGGGGAACCACCCCCATGATTCAGCTGTCTCCCACTGGGTCCCTCACAATGCAAGGGAATTATGGGAGCTGCAATTCAAGATGAGATTTGGGTAGGGACACAGCCAAACCATATCATCTAGGATATTTGGAAATAGAGGAGGGATATGTCAGGATGCCAGCCTGGTGAAGAGGAGGGTCAGGGCATATCAGGCAGTGTTACCTGGAGGAGATGGTATCTGAATTGATCTTAAAAGATGGAGAGATGGGGGTTTACCATGGAAAGATAAGCAGGAATGAATATTCCAAGTGAAAGGCCCTCTATACGCGAGGCCTGGAGGAAGGAAACAGCAGAGCACATGCAGGGAACAGCACGCAGCATGAGGTACAGGGTGAGGAGTGGGGCAAGAGAAGACCAGAGAGGGGATCACTACCCAGGCTCCCAACTTCCTTGTCCACACCATCCCCTGCCCCCACCTCCCACTGCGTGTTCCAAAAGCAATCAGTTACCAATTTCAGAAGTGCTGCCTTGCTGTTGTGTGTATGATCTGTTATATTCCTCCCATTTCATCGTAATTCCTGCAGTTTTCCTGGCCTTATCACAGCCCTTCATCCTCCCCAACCCTTCTACCCCTACCCATGGACCTCAGTTGATTTCAGTCTCAATGTTAACAAGAGCTTGCGTCCAGGCATATTTGCCCGGCTGTTAAGAATCACTCCTCTGTACCTCCATCTCACCAGTTGCTCACTATCAGGCAAGTAGCGTGCGCTTTCAGGGCTCTGCTGAGGTCTTCTTCCCTTATTCCATCTTTTCCACCTATTCAACTTCTCCCAAAAGCTTCTGTTTATTTTCTTTGCGAGATCACAGTACTTTACACTTTAGTGTATTTAGTGTATACACTTTAGTGTATTTCTTTTCTTACATAACTATATGTATCATATGCCCTGAAAGTCAGATTGGCATATGTTCAAAGGGTAGCTACCATTTATTAGTGGTGTCACTCTGGCCCAGCGATTGCACCTGATTTTGATCTTTTCTGTCTTCATTTGTGCTTAATCACATTGTTATACTTTGTAACATTAATTAGCTCTGGGTGGTAGGATTAAGCTTGTAGTTCTTTTAACCCATAGTATTGACAGCTAGATAGTTTTAGTTGGTTATAAAACTGTAGTGGTGGTTCAGGCATTATAGAAAACCTAGCATAATTATGAAAAGGTTCTGGAGCCTGACACCTTGTGTTCTAATACTGCCTTTGCTACTTCCTTGTCTGTGTATTCTTAGACAAGTTACTCAACCTCTAAGCCTGTGTACCCATTTTTTTAAATGAGGAGAATGATAGTAATACCCATAGAGTTTTTTAGTGTGAGTTAAGTGAGTTAAAGTCTATAAAATGTTTCTCGTGCAAGACGTATAGCAATAGCCAATATTTATTGAATGCATATACTTATTATGAGATAACCAACTGTCCAGAACGATGTATGGATACTTACTTGCAAGCCTGATCTTCTTATCTCTTTTCTCTGGAATCCTTAAAGATATTGGCCTTCTGTAAATGTTGGGAAACTGACTTTTCTTTGTTCCTCAGACAGTTCCTGCAAGTTATGGCTAGTGCTCTGACTGGTTATCTTCACTCTGTTTCTTCTGAAAACTTATTGGATGCAGTGTATTCATTTTGCTTGATGAATTACTTTCCCCTGGCTCCTTTTAATCAGCTTCTGCAAAAAGACGTCATCAGTGAGCTGCTGACATCAGGTAGGATGTTACTGCAGAATTGTGACCAAAATAAGACACTACCACTAGCTACCATATGACTCTGAGTGGGGTCTTAGTTGGAGCAGCGTTAGTTGAAATTTGCAGAGCAGGTGTTACTGGGAAAGGGCTGACAATGGTGAAGTCAAAGGATAGTGCTTCAAAGCAACAAACCTACAGACCCTTCTTTAATGACAAGTCCTACATGTAGAAAAAAATAATAAGAAATGCATCATTGTTCCTTGTATTTATACTCTATCAATCTATACAAAGGCTAACTGTTCAGGTTGTTCTTTATGCTTTGATCAGAGCTGTTTGTAATTCCTAATCCTTTCTTACCACATTTGAAGCCAACCTAAGTCAACTTTTGCAGCTGCAAACACTTAGTCACTCCTGGCCTGTGATGAGGTAACACCTGTTAGATCAAGAAACCAAACAGCCACCAAATTGATTAGTTCATTTACTCTTGGAACCAAATTCACTGTTGACTTTTAGTCTTTAATCTTAAATAAGGCAAAACAATATCCAGGTAGATGTACAAAATTTGAGGATGTGTCTGAGCATAGAGTAGTTCAGAATTTAAAAAAAAAAATGTTATAAAATTCCAAAGTTGAGTTATGAAGAGTCAGTCAATACCACGTGCTGATTTTTCAGGCAGTGTAATAATGGAGAAACAGCCTTGAACCCCAAAAACCTGGATTCTAGTTCCAACTTTGCCTTAACTAATCACGAGGCTTTTTAACATTCCTGGGCATTTCCTTATCTATAAATTGAGGAGTTTAGACTAAATGACCCCTAAAGATATTTGAGGCCTTAAAACATTATGAAGTGCAGGGCTTTGACTTAGACCCTGTGGAAACCGGGGAGACACAGAAAGGGTCCTTGTGATAAGAAAGAGATCATTAGAAATACAAGTGCATTTTTATATATATATATATATATTTATTTATTATTTTATATCTATTACTAAATATATATTAATATAGTTTTAAAATGTTGCATTTATTTCTTCTTAATGATATACTCTCTTTTTTATCTTTTAGATGACATGAAGAAGAATGTTCACAAGCTGCATATTTTGGATACTTGTCTAAAACTTGATGATACTGTTTGTCTCAAGGACATAGCCTTGTCACTCCCACAGCTTCCACGGGAGCTGCCACCGTCGCATCCAAATGCCAAGGTGGCAGAGGTGCTGAGCAGCCTTCTGGGAGGTGAAGGATACTTCTCAAAAGATGTGCACTTGCCACACAGTTATCATATTGGTATGGGACATTATATGATTTCCTTTCATTTTATTGTATTTATTTTCCCTTTTTTTTCAGATAAAAAAAATAAGTATTTGTGGCAGCAGTTTAGTGTAGTGCAGCATTGCCTGTGGAACTGGCCTGATTGTTGCCTCATAAAATTCTTGTGACCAGTAAATGAAATTCTACACATTTTTATGTGTCTAAAATCCCGAGACTAGTATCTGACACATGGTTAGCTCTCAATATATTTTAGCTACTGCTATTATCATTATTGGTCGTACTATTAAACATTTTGAAACAGAAAATCCCTTGGGGCTGGTCGCGGTGGCACACGCGGTAGCATGTGGAGAGGCTGAGGCAGGCGGATCACTGGAGCTCAGGAGTTCGAGACCAGCCTGACCAACATGGTAAAATCCTGTCTCTACCAAAAAAATACAAAAATTAGATGGGCATGATAGCATGTCCCTGTAGTCCCAGCTACTCAAGAGGCTGGGGTGGAAGAATTGCTTGAACCTGGGAAGTTGCTGCAGTGAGCTGAGATCATACTACTGCACTCCAGCCTGGATGGCAGAGTGAGACCACATCTCAAAAAAAAAAAAAGAAAGTCACTTGGAGCAATGTTTGAAAAATTAATATCAATTCTTTCCTTTCAGATTTTGAAATCAGAATGGACACTAACAGGAATCAAGTGCTTCCATTTTCTGATGTGGATACAGCTTCTGCTACAGATATTCAAAGGTTGCTTACATATATTTCATTTGCTGGGTTTTCCGAATTTAAATCCTAATTATAAAAGACTTGACATGAAATAGCGGTAGTAAAGCTAAGACTTGATGTTTGTATGGAGCCTGCAGCACACCAAGAGACTTCTCATCCATCAGTGTATTCCTTAGAAAGTATCAATGTGGACATTATGGTTGAATACAGTGGACTTCAGTGGGACCATTTAATGAGACAGACTTTTTAAAATTAAGTTTTGAAGCTACAGTTCAATAAAACAATACTAATATAATTGAAACTATCAATGCACTGTAAACTTTGGACAAGATAATATAATAGTGATCATAAAGAATAAAGACTTGAGGCTTCTACAGAAATACCCAATCAATATTTTGCTCTACCACCAAGACTTTTCCAGAGGTAGAGAAACTGTAGTTTTTCAATTAAACTGTATTTCTATGGGTCAGAGCACATTGAAGCTAATCCTAAGTTGTTTCCTTGGCTCACACATTACAAATAGAGTGTCTCTGGGGAGAAATCGGATGCTATGCCATGAGAGAACATCCTGCCTCTTCAGTAGATGCGTAAGATCATGCCATCATTGCACACACCCGTGGGCCAGTTACCCTTTATGTAAAGGCTCTGCTACATGGATCCTGGCCCCAAGGGACTTAGATCTCCTGTTACTCCACTGGACACACACACACATAAGTACGATAGAAACATACAGAAAAAAATCTGTAGGGATCCAAACTCTTATCTGCCCATCCCTCTTCATTCACACACAGTTCTGTGACTCACCTCTTTCTGAATGCATCTAGCTTATTTCTTGGCCATCTTTTCAACTGCTGTCTTTCCTATCAATGCTCCCCATCTCCCCTCAGAAGAGGCTTTCTCTCTGACCTCATTCCAAGATCACTTTTCTTTTTCAGGTACTCCACTATTCTGACATAATCAAATAACAGTTGTTCTCAGCATAAAGTCATGAGAAGTGAAGAATGTGAGCATTCCTTTAAAGACATAAAATTTGTCATATAACAGCCAGAGTATAGGTGAAGGCAGTAAGGATATAAATGTCTTTTTTTTTTCTTTTTTTCTCCCAGTGAACTTAGTATTTCCAAAGTGCCAGAAACAATGAAAAAACAAATTACACCTTCCACATTTTTGTTACATTTACAGATTTTATTTTTTTAACAGTCTTGCCTTTCTCTTGGTGTTTTCTTTCTTGTATTTAAACTCCTAATTCTGTTTTTTACATGCTGCTTTCTCTGAGAGATAATATATGCAAGAAGAGCATTTACTATTTGGTATTATTTACACCATTACTACTACTGGTAGAATAAATAATTATACTGAGATCAGAAATCAGCACTGCATAGAAAACCCTTAAAATTGGTGCTTTCATATCTGAAAATTTTCCGCTTCAAAAATGTAGCCATCCTTAAGGGGAACTGAGAGGTAACTGTGTACAATGTGGTGTATTTTTGGTTTATAAAGTAGCCTTGTATAGTGGAATATCTGCAGAGGCCAAGTAAGAGAAGTGAAGGACTAAGACAGGAATATCGAGGATTGCGGTCAGTGGAGAGCTCAACTTGGAAATCTCCAAAGAACAGGAATGCAGCAAGACTAAATGGTAATATCGATAACTGTTCTTGTTTTGTTTATTTTTGTTTTCAGAGTAGCTGTGCTATGTGTTTCTAGATCTGCTTATTGTTTGGGTTCAAGCCATCCCAGAGGATTCCTTGCTATGAAAATGCGGCATTTGAATGCAATGGGTTTTCATGTGATCTTGGTAAGAAAAAAATGCAAATGAAATATTCTTTAATTACTGATGTACATTCTAACAGCTGCCAGGAATCCTGTGGTTGAGACTGGTTACTAGGATTAGAGGAATTGTCAGCATTATTGGAATAAGTGCTTTAGTTACTGTTTCTTTGAAAAAGAACATTGCTAGTACACAATTTGGGTTCTGCTCAGCTGATTACTGGCATTATTAGAGCTTTTACAAATGTTGTTTTGGTCAGCTTTAATCCTTTTCTGCTAAGAGGAAGAATGCAAATAATACATTTTCATATTTAAGACACACAAAACCATATTTAATTTCCAGGTTATCTTGAATAAGGGAAGGAAAGATGTTAAACCTTTGTTTTCATGGCCTGTGTGAAGCTGTTACAGGATGTTTGTTGCCAGAAAAGGCTGGATGGTTCTAAGAGGATGGGTCTTTCTCTTCCCTCTTACGCTTCAATTTTATTTTGTACACCACAACTTCTCTTGAACAGCCTCTTCAGATGTTTCTAGGTAGCAGGAACCTTACAAATACATTTATATATATGTTGCTGTTGGAATCTATCTAAATGCCACTCATTTGGTCCTGCGCATAATGTAAGATGTAAACATTCCAAATCTATTATTATACTTCAGTATCTAGAAATGGATTACGTGTGGACTATTGAGATTAAGATGACTCCTTTCTCTTAGTGGGCTACTATTTAAGACTTTGTTTTTTATATTGCTGATTATGTATATTCTAAGGAAGATTTTCTCAAGAAAGCAATTTTTGCACCATTTAGAGGACCTTTAAAATTTGTATAATTTTCACAGTTAAAGCTTTCTTAAACCTTAACATGTAGTCTTATGCCTTTAAAATATGAGTAGTTGTAAGGTCACATTTACTTTCAAAAAGCTATTTTCCTCATGTTATTTACTATGTTTGGATCTCTAAACTAGCTCTAATATGAGCATCGTCTCACAAACTGATTGTTTTCCTCTTTCTTTGGTAAGGTCAATAACTGGGAGATGGACAAACTAGAGATGGAAGATGCAATCACATTTTTGAAGACTAAAATCTATTCAGTAGAAGCTCTTCCTGTTGCTGCTGTAAATTTGCAAAGCACATAATCAAGTGAAAATCAACCTTTCATATTAGGAGACATGCATTTGTAAAAATAATAAAGACGACAATTCAGTTGTCAGTGGTATTAACCTCTCTGCTAAGACAAAAAAACTTAACCTCAGTTCACTATTAAAATTAATTTTAAGAATGGAAGAAATGTTGTTACTGCCATTTTAAAATATGCTGAGAAAATTCCAGAAGGGTTATTTTTCCAACCACACTTATTCCCTCTAGTGCCCAGATATTTGAGAAATTTGTGAGCTGTACATTTCACCTTTTCATCTTTGATCTATTAAAAACTGGTTTCTTAGTTGTGAGGGGTCACAGGCAGGTTGATTTGAGTAGTCCTTGTGTTTGGAATCTGAATATTGATACTCCTGCTCTCAGCTATTCCTAAGACTTGGGGTTATGCCTTTAAATCATTTTCAAGCATTGGCCAAATAATAATTGGACTAGGTTCTGAAGTTGTCGAGTGTGTAAGAATTAGTGAGGTAGCCTGTTGAAAATGAATGAGGATGGTATTTGTATTTGTAATAAGCACCGCAGGTAGAGATATTTCATGGGTTACAATAAGAGAAACACGGATGAGATAATGTGTAGATGGCAAGGAGTCTTGCTGTTGTTGGGTCCTTCCTTTCTCTTTCTTTTTTCCCCCTCACCCGTCCCACAATTTCATGAAGTCTTTTAAATTAAATACATAGCGGAATTGTGTTGTGAATCAGACCTGAGGACTCTTTTTTCAATTATGTGTGTTCATTCTTTGTTCAAATATTTGTCCAAATTCAACTACTTTGTTCAGTATGCCTGTCTACCTGGTATGTGTCTCGCTGGGGATATAGTGATGAGTAGGTGTGGTCTTTTGTGGAACTTACAGCGTGGTTTTGCAAGTTGGTGTTATTCTACCCCCAAGTACACAGACATGCAATTACTAGACATCTTAGTATTTGACAAGCACTGCTAAGTATTCATTTGTGTGCTGTCTTTTCATGATCTGAACCCTTTGAGGTGTAGCTACTATTATGATTCCCTCTGTGTCTTCATTTCCTCTTCTCTAAAATCAGGATAGGTCATTTGCCCAAGGCTACACAGAGTAGGGGAGGGCTAGAGTTTGAATGTGAGCTGACATGGGCTCGTAAGAAAATACAAAAACTGGGGCAGGCGCGGTGGCTCACGCCTGTAATCCCAGCACTTTGGGAGGCCAAGGTGGGCAGATCATGAGGTCAGGAGATCAAGACCATCCTGGCCAACATGGTGAAACTGCATCTCTACTAAAATACAAAAAATAAGCCAGGCGTGGTGGTACATGCCTGTAGTCCCAGCTACTTGGGAGGCTGAGGCAGGGGAATCGCTTGAACCCGGGAGGCAGAGATTGCAGTGAGCCAAGATGGCACCACTGCACTCCAGCCTGATGACAGAGCGAGACTTCGTCTCAAAAAAAAAAAAAGAAAATGCAAAAACTATAAGAATATGACAACAGCTGCCAGGTTGTATCAGTTTATCCAGCTTGCATTTAGAAAAGGTTGAAAGGAAATGTAGTGATTATTTAATTGTTACTTCCCTCATTTTATGGATGAAGAAGATAAGGCTCAAAGAATTTTCCTTTCCTGAAGTCTCAACTATGCCATTGGTTTCCACATCATTTCATCCTTGCCTGCTCTTCAGCTTGTGTCCCGGGAGATCAGGCTTCTGGTTCCAGATTGGACAACCTCTGGTTTTGTACACTTGGCCAAGTGATTTAACCTCATAAGCTTCAGAACAAGATGCAAATATTCTGTTATTAAAGAAACTAAGGTTTTTTTCTTTAAATGTTGAGTGTGCATTAGTTTTGGGTGGCTAATTATGACTCCTCTTCAAAGGATTTGACAAATTTGCGAATATTTATGACCACTTTTTAGGGTAGTAATTTTCAGTTTGTTATAGTTAACCTGGCAGATAAAAAGGCATCCCTCTTTTACGAGCATTCTAGTGTTAGCATTCTTCATTGCTTTGTGGCAATGAAAGAGAAAGGGGCAAAGAGCTGATGAACATGAAAAAAGTTCTACTTGTAAAGACATCCACATTCAAACGGATGAGATGGTTTTGCCTTTCAAATTAGCAGTGGTTTTTTTTTTCTTTTAAGAATTACAATGCTGACGAAGGTGTAATGAGGCAAGCACTTGCATAAGCTGTTGGTAGACTGTAAATTAATACCTTTCTGGAATGTACTTTGTGGAGTTTTCTTCTCCCATAATTTAAAAAATGGCTTTATTAAAGTATAATTGACATATAGTAAACTGCATATATTTAAAGTGTACAATTAGATCAGTTTTGACATACACACACACACACACACCCCTGTGAAACCACGATCAAGATAATGAATATATCTATCACCTCTAAAAGATTCCTCTGTCTTTGCTTTTTCCTCTGTCCTCTAAAAACCACTGATCTATGGCACACATAGAAAAAGTATTAGGAAAGATATTAAATACTAATTTTGTGTGAGATATCCAAATAATTTTTTTCAGAATCCTTAATGAGAAGCTTGATCTTGCTCTAAATATAACTATAAGATATAAAATTGTATTCTTGAAGTGGCTACATGCAATTCTTTTATTTTTTTAATTTTAATTTTTTGTTTTTTAAAGATGGGGTCCTGCTGTGTTACCCAGGCTGACTTCAAACTCCTGGGCTCAAGGGATCCTCCTGCCTCAGCTTCCCAAGTAGATAGGACTGACTATAGGTGCAAGCCACTGTGCCCAGCTCAATTCTTGATTGAGGTGTTTTATTCAGTTCTCTGAATTCTTAGTAGTTACCATTGAATAGAAACTTTCTTTACACAAAGGTGATGAAACAGTTTAGAACTTTTAAAAAACATTCAAAAATTGAAAATGTTATATATACATAACCTAACAACTCTTCTTGTCATTGACAAAATGTGATGGTATTTTTTTGTGATAATACAAGTGGACCTCAAATACAATTGAAGTTTTCATATCGAGTATTTCCAAATAACAATGACATTCCAATTTATAGAATGTTACGCATTGTGACAGTTGTCACCCTGCAACTAGCTTGGACATCTCTAAGCAAATAGAAGTTTCTGTAGGATAGAGATTTGGGGCATCTACTTGGAACTGTACCTACGAGGAGCTGGCATTCCTCAAATCCCAACCGACTGCACTTTTCCATGAAATTACCCAGCAGTTATGATGGCCAGTGGCTCACTCAGCTGCGAGCCACTTAGGTAGCTGGCGAGGTGACCGGACACAGCCTTGTCTTCACACAGCACATCACAACAGGGCAGCAAAGGACAGATCTCTCTCATACTCTTTATTCATAGGGCCTGAGAGGTAGACCATCAAGACTCCAGCCTGTTTGGGCTACCTTCTAGGGCGACCTAGGTGTGGAGCTTGCTGGCCAGGAGGGCAGTAACTACCCAGAAGACAAGAGATGGCTATCTCTTTATGCACTTGTAACCCACTTTTGCACACAGGTGTGCTGTGACTCACTGGTGGATCCAAAAAAAAGCTGAAGCCTACATTTCTCAGAGTCCCTTTCAGCTTGAATTCCAAATGTGACTTAGCTTCCTCCATGCAGATGTACCTACTTGAAACTGGGAAGGCCAAATGAGATGGAGATGATGTTTCTGCCAACAAACAGCCACAGAGCATTTAATTTTTCTAGAATAGCAATAACAGAGACCCCAGGGTGTGGTGTGGCAGGACAAGGAGCGTCCATTTTGCTGGTGGAGATTGTGGCTAAAGTAATGTGGCTCTGGAGCCAGCAATGGGTGGCATGTTCATGACTTCCCAGCTTCCAGGCTGTAAGCAGAGATAGCATCTCTTCTGGACAGCCAGTTCTGTGATTGTGTTCTGGGAGTCATTCCTGGAAGTCAGACTAAAGGCTGCTCCTTCAGCTCTTCCATTCATCTTGTAAGCAGGAGGCTTCTGTGCGTGGCCAGAAACTAACAGAAGCACATTGTGTCTAAACTAGGTTACAGTGGTTTCTGTTACCAGGAAGTAAATCCTGATTGATAAAGATACTACAATATGTGCACATATATATGTTATAGAATCAAAAAAAATTGGATACTTTGCTTTAAAAGTTTGTGTATTTTGCTTTTAAAGAATGTCCCTCAGGGCCGAGCACAGTGACTCACACCTGTAATCCCAGCATTGTGGGAAGCCAAGGCAGGAGGATTGTTTGAGCCCAGGAGTTTGAGACTAGCCTGGCAACATGGCAAAACCCCACCTGTACAAAAAATACAAAAATTAACTGGGTGTGGTGGCATGCACCTGTGATCCCAACTACTCAGAAAGCTGGGGTGGGAGGATCACCGGAGCCTAGGGGGTCGAAGCTGCAATGGGCCAAGATCATGCCACCGCACTCCAATCTGGACAACAGAGTGAGACCGTGTCTCAAAAAAGAAAAAAAAAAATTAGAATTTCACTCAGGGTTATAGACACTTGATGTTATGCAGACCCACTAGGAACACCTATGTATACTGCTGGCTGCTTTTACGTGTCACACCACCCTGAGCAGGTTTCTCTAGGCAGTAATAAAGCTTCCGAGGCAGAGGAAGGGAGAAGCCAACACACCTGCCTTTATTTTCCACTTGTTCTCCTTGCACCCAGTTTTCACCACACTTCCCCACGCTTTCACTACAACTCTGCCAGGCTCCTCTCAGGCAATCTCTTTACACCAGGGGCCACCTAATCCTGAAGAGGGAAGGGAAGATAGTGTCAAAATTTCACCCAATTATTCCAGGCAATCCATTTCTCTCTCTCTCTCTCTCTCTCTCTTTCTTTTTTGCTTAAAAAATGCCGAATAGAAGAAACACATGTAATGTATTAAATGTATAAATAGAGCTTTCACCTTGTCATAACTTTTAAGTTAAATTAGACAAAGAGCCAATGCTATTCTATTCGAGGACCTTTGAAGTGCTCAGATGTTGCTTATACTCATCAGAAGAATATTCCTTCTATCTTATTAAATGTGAGTCCTGAAGAAAACCTAGTGTTAAAGAAAATCAATTAAAGATAAATAAAACAGAGGGGCAAAGCCCCGTTCACCAGCTTGGGTTCAGATGAAGTTCCCCCCACGGCCCCTGCTCCTGTGCTGTTGCAGGCCGTTGTAACGGGAGTTCCACGTTGTGCAGGCCACAAGCCAAGCCTTGGATGTACCTGCTTTTTACCCAGCTGCCCCAGGGCAGAGCTCTGCACAGACCACAGTGCCTTAAGAGAGGATAGTAACACCCCTCAGTGTTTTCCTTAGAGTGCTCCATGCGCTACAGCCATTTTTCAAAGCATCCCCCAGGCCGGGGTTAAGGCAGAACAGGTTTAGCTCAGTAACATTTCTTGAGTGATCTTGTAAATGAGTAGCTTGAAAGAAAAATAGCAACTAAGCAGTGCGGTCACATTTTTTGAGAATACAGAGGCAAAATTACTTGTGAATGTACTTGCTCATTTTTCCAAAGGACGTACTCTGTACACTTAGAAGTATGCCACTCACATGGGGCTCTTCGTAGCAACACAACCCAAACAAGATATTTCTGAAGCTCATCTTTAACTGTGGTTTGATATCATCTTGATTTTCTTAAAATTTTTTAAAGTTGTGATAAAATATGCAACATAATATTTACCATCTTAACCATTTTTAAATGGACAGTTTGGTGGCAGTGAGTACATTCACATTGTTGTGTAACAACCACTATACCATCCAGCTCCAGAATCTTTTCAACTTGCAAAACGGAAACACTGACACATTAAACAGTAACGTTCATTTCCCCTTTCCCCCGGTGCCTGGCAACCACCATTTACTTTCTGTCTCTGTGAATTTTACTACTCTAGACACCTTATAGGTGGAATTGCTCAGTATTATCCTTTACTGACTGGCTTCTTTTAGTTAGCATAATGTTTTCTGGCTCACCCGTGTCATGGCGTGTGGCAGTATTTCCTTCGCCCGGGCACTTTGGGAGGCCAAGATGGAAGGATCACTGGAGGCAGGGAGTTGAAGACCAGCCTGGATAACATCGCAACACCCCCATCTCTACAAGAAAATTAAAAAGGCTTGAGCCCAGGAGATTGAGCCTGCAGTAAGCCATGATCATGCCACTGCACTCCAGCCTGGGGAAAGAGTGATACCCTGTCTCAAAGAAAAAAAAAATTTCCTTCCTTTTAAAGATGGAATTATATTCTATTGTATGTATATACCACATTTTGTTTATTTGCAGATGGGCCCTTGGATTGTTTCTACCTTTTGTATCTCTGTGTGTGTGTGTGTGTGTGTATTTCTAGAAACTTGTTATTCTCCTGAGTGTTAAACTGTTTTAAGTGTTTGGTTTTTCATTTCTAGAACATTTTCCTATCCTAAAGTTTATCTATCTAGTGATCTGTCATCTATCATTTTTCCTAAGGATCTTTACTTGTTTTAATGAAGTACAATATATGTTATCATAGTATATTTTATGTACCCTCATATCCTTTCACTGTGGATTTAATTTTTAGAAATAACAAAAAGTCTCATAGGGCAAATTCATTAAGCTGAGTGGGTGATTAAGTTAACAATAGAAATGAGCATGTATTAGGTGCCTACTATGTGCCAGGCACTGTGCTAGCATTTCACACCCATTATAGCATTCAGTCTTTACCACACCCCTGTCTGGTGGTTAGTAATGATTACTAATATTCATTTTATAGATGAATAAACTGATACTCAGGGCCTTAACTGCCTTTCCTAGGGGTGTACAACTAGAAAAAAGCCAGAGCCAGATCTGCACCCAAGTCCTTGTGACCCCAGAGCTCATGCTTGTATCATCGCACCAGTGTTACTCAAGCTTTCCTGGTGATTACAGTCACATGTACTTGACAAAACCACAAACTGCTGGGCCTGTCCCAGCAATACTGAATCAAAATTTACAGAGGAGGGACCTGAGAGATTACACTGCTTGAACAGCTTGGTACTGGGGAACCAGAGATCAACTCCAGCCCTTCTGTTAGCTCTTAGTGGGCTGGTCAGCTGGATCTAGAAGCCAAACTGACAGCAGGCGGATTAACAAGAGAAAAAATGTATAAATTTTACTAGTTTTACATGTACCTGGGGGATCTTCAGAAGAGAGTGAAGTCTGAAGAAGTGACCAAAGTAAGATATGCTTTTTAGACAAAGAGTGATACATTTGAGAAGAAACAACAGGAGAAAGAAAATTTGGCTAGGACAGTAAAATTTTCTAGGGGAGTCACAGGAGATATATGAGGGGGTGTAAAGCAAGTGGAAGATAGAGGTTATTTTGTTCATGTGTTTGTTTATTCAGGTTCATTGCAGCCTCCAAGTCTCCAAGTCTCTGGTGATAAGGCCTCTTTTCTCACCCTGGTATGGATAAATCTCAGGGCCTTAGAAGAGTATCCATCCCAGAGGATTCTTTATCCCTTGCTCCATACAGGAAGAGACAGATCAGCTCTGCCTTTCTGAAACTAGAATTTCTCCATTGTTTTCCATTAGAAATAATCAACATACAAATTTTTGGATGGCACATCCTTCACTCCTCCAGTGGTATCTACCATATTTTTGTGAAACATGTAACAAGCTTCTAAGGTAATAAGATTAGGTTGTGCAGATCACAAATAGCTCTGAAGGCAGTTCCTATAGCAGAGTCTCAATTGTTATGAGCATTAGCTATGGGCATGATAGAATAGGCTTCAAAGTGACTCCTTTGAAGGACAAGATTTACTTGAATGTTCTGCTTTAGAATCATTAAGATGAGCAGCCTCACTGCCATGTGGGCTCTACGCACAGTAAGATTAAGAGAGACAGCATTTTACAGTGAAAAGAGTAAGTCAGCCCTGGTTTGGGATCCGGATAAATCTCTTCTCAGAGCCTTAGTTTCTTCATCTGTAAAATGGATTAATACCCAATTTGGAGGACTATTGTATATATTAGAAATAACTATGTATGCCTTGTCATGTAGTAGATGCTCATAGCAGTTCTTCTAATAATGAAGCAAAGTCCCTGTGGTGTACGGTAAATGTGAACCACTCCTCAGCAGTCATCCTTGTGTGCTAAGCTAGTGGACCAGGATTTCCAGCTAAAGTAGATGTGGAACCGAGTCTTGAAAAATGTGTGTAGAGAAGCTTCTATACTTTTCTTATGTGGATGGCGGTGGTGAGGGGGCGGTGGCAGGTGCGGCTGCAATACTTAAAAAGGAATTCTATTGTGGCAATAAAAGAATATGGCAAGAAATGAGTGTGGCAAGAAATGAATGACAATGGCCCCTAGGTGGTGCTGAATCATCATTTGAGTGCAAGCCGGACACTTGGTATTTGCGGAGGTGACTTCCCTCTGGTTTGAATTTCAAATAAGAGCAGGACAGCTCCCTGGGATGTCTGGGAAAAAAGACCAGACAGAAAAGAGTCTTTTCACTAGGAGCGGGTGCACAATACTCTTACCCATGAGACCCCGTTGGGTCTTCGGTTTGCTTTAGTTGGAAACAGGAAGAAGGGTCAGGCCAACTTGTATTCATTTGCTGAGAGCTGTTGGAGCCGTGACTGATTCTGACAGATCAAATACCATTTATAACACTCCTGTGGGGGACACTTTAGCCAGGGAGGTTAGTGCTAGCCCCTCCAGAGACTAAGTATGTTTGCGGGATGTGAGGACCCCTGAAATATACAAATATACATGTTAATGAATTTTAACGAAAATAACCCATTATTGTTTTCTGTGCAACACTGCATTTCTCAGCTACACCTGTCCTTTCCAACCTCAATTGCTGGGCAGCCTATTTTTCTTTCGGCATCAGAAGCGATAGCATCTGGGAAGTGAGTCTGATGAATTCTGCCTGGCAACCAACATCTTTCCAACTGCCAGATCCTGGGGGAAGAAACGGAGATGCTCTGGAGCTGGTTCAGGGCCAGAATGCACCTGTCCTTGAGGACCTGGTGATGGGGAAAGGAGGCTGGCCAAATGCAGAACTTCTGAAACTCCACTTCCTGAGTTCATTTCCATTTTGGCAAAATGTGACTTTGGTTTCCAAGGGAAGGAGTTTGCATGTATTAAAATGCCTCAGTGGCTGAAGTTGCTTTGTGTCCTCCACGAAAGCCTCCTGCCATCAATTCCCATCTCCCAACACATTTTCAACTGTGGTGTTTTGGGAAGGTAACCATAGCAACTAATCTTATTCAGAAATAACTGGACCTAGGCAGTAAACGGCGAGGTAACCCCATGGTAATTTTCAGTGGAAACCCAATATTGATTCTAACAATTGTACAGGCTGAGCACTGTTAGCTATTTACTAAGCTCTGTTCTCTTTAAGATATTTGATTCCCACAACAACCCTATGAGGTAGTCATCATTATCCTCTTTAACACTCGAGAGTTGGCCCATGGTTGTACAGCTAATTAAATCTGCTGGACCCTGAAATCAGTTTTTTCTCCTATGCAGACCTGCCTTCTGAGGAAAACTGGAGAGATGCCTTCCAGTGTCTATTCTGCAGGTAGTAAAAGTGAGTCACAGAGTCCTGGAAATTGTTCAAGGCAACAGCAGAGCTGCAGATCCTCTGCCCTAATCCCACTGATGCCTTTCTGTTATATGTAGAGCTTTAGAGCTCTCAAGATTATCTCATCTATTGCTCACAGCAGGTCTTTGTGATGATTATATCTATTTATAGATGAGAAAACTGAGACATGAAAAGGTTAAATGGCATTTCTCAAGGTCACCAATTACTATATTGAAGAATAAGAAATAAAATCCGTTTCTAATTCTCTGCTGCCTTACTAGATGTGGTGCTTTAAAAATATTTCATCCACTTATCCCTTTCAGAATGTATTAGGTACATTAGGTGCCATATATTATGTGTGGTTGACAAGATTTTCAGGATTAACTTTAATTCATCAGAGATAAACTTTATATCTAATGGGATCATCTTTATGGAAATACTGTTTATGAGTATAAATGTTTTTATGTGAGAATTATATATTCTAATGAATCTTTAAAAATCCATAGTTCGTGTGTTATAGATGCAAGATCATAAATTTATCTCTGTAAATTGCCTAAGATGATGATAGAGAAGGGTGTTATGCTGAAAATTTTTAGCAATGTAAAAGCTACAATAGTCTCAAGAGAAAAATGATCTGTAATCTTTAACAGAGCCACCTGCCATGCATAGGGCCCAGAGCATGGAGAGGAAGGATGGGGGCATGACCCCAATCCCAGAGGGCATGTTCGGTGGCTTAGATTTGTTCACTTAATGGGGTAGAGACACAACTCACAAAGTGACACCCAGAAGCCTAGACTCCAAGTTCCTTTGAAAGCTTGATGTAGACCCTTCAAACACTGGTCGGGGGTGGGAGTGCGGGGTGAGAGTAGGAGGTGTGGGAGGGTCACTGGAGATAGAAGCCTGACTCTTGCCTGGAAAAACTCAAAGGCAGAAGGCTGCCTGGAGCTGCTTCTGATGGCAGAGCAAAAACAGGTGGCTGTAAGAGGGCTTTTGGCTTCCAAGTTTTGCAGGGGAGAAGGAATGGCATGGATGCATAATATTTCCTGTGGATTAAACGAGTGCCAAAGAAACTAGCAGGCTTGAGTCATCCTGAAAGGCACCTATCCTAGGGAACGTCCTGCCCAAGCTCAGAAATCGCAGCAAAAAGAGGCTGTATGGGGTCTTCACAGTCAGCCTGATGTGCATTGTGGGGGTCAGGTCAGGGAACACTGTGGTGTAAGAAAGACACGCCATGGAAAGAGAGGTGGGAGTAGAGGTGTCTCTTAAGAACCCACTAAAGTCACTCATGTGAGGAGGAGCCAGCACTTGGACATTGAGCACACAAAGGGCATCCTCGCAGACTCTGCAAAGGTCACCGGTGAACGGACCCATTTACCTCCAGTCTCTCCTCCCTGTCTGGTCCTGGAGATGCCAGAGGCAGCACAGTGAGCTGGGCAGGAGGAGCAGAAAACAGAACAAGGTGGGCAAACAGCAAAAAACGATTCCACGGCCTCCTCCCTCTGCTGCTCATTACGGAGTTGGAAGAAAGGAAGGAATCTTAAATTGGGTGGAATCTTAAATTGGGTAAGAGTTGAATATTTTGAGAATAGATCAGGTGATGAGCTTTTTAATACCTTAAAATGAGGCTCTTCTAATAGCCATGTGCAACCAAAAATACTCTGGCATATGCCGGAGATGGCCTCTCTGAGGTGGGAAGGGAGAGCTGGCAGAGCCAGCATGGTGGGCAGGGGAGGGAAGAAGATGGAGCTCTTTCCAGCCTGCTGGAGCTACTGACCCAGCCCATTCAATTAGCTACTGTCCCCTAGTAAGAGCCTTCCAAGTTAATCGAATGAACCCCTGGATTTCTTCTTGCTCTGTCACCGCCAGCAGCGGGGCTTAATCTAGAGTTTAGATCCTATGTGTTCTTTTTCTTTTAACATCTAGTGCAAAAAACACCCCCTGGCCTCTTTCACTTGATTTCACATTTTCACTTTTAGAGTTATTTCCAAGTAGAAAAAGCGACTTTTCCCTAAACTGCAGGCAAGAGCTGCAAACTGCCTCTAGGTGACTTTGTTGGACCTTCAGAAGGAAGAATCTGAAGGGAGTAAACATTACAATGAGAAAAGATTATCTTTTACAATAAAACATCCTCTCATACTGTCTGTAATGGCATATAATGTTACACGGACCCGAACAAGATGTATTCATCTGCAATTATTTATGCTCACCAGGGAAAAATTATTTCTTTGTTTATTGTTTTAACCATGATTAACCAGCAGTGTAATGATAGGGTGATAATGATAACATGAAGAATGAAATGTTTGAGAGGTGCAAATGGAAGGCAAGATGCTAACCCTAGATGCTGAAAGTTTCTGGTAGAACACAGAGGCGGGATGTCTATTCTTTAGTGGTGTGTGTGTGGGGTGTGTGTGTGTGTGTGTGTGTGGTGTGTGTTGGGGGAAAGGCATGGTATAGGGGATACATTTATCCTGAACAAGGACCAGATAGGAGTGGCCCAGTGCTCTTCTGACTTTCAAAGCCTGCTTTGCATTCAAGTTCAAGAGCTTAGGGCTCTCAAAGACTTATTTTTCCTTCCATTCCTCCCACCTGAATGAGAACAAATCCTGATTAGAGCTACAGGGATCTTACTCGCTTGTGAAAATGGACATGTAATTGTTTCTGAAAGGCTGTCTTTCTTTCTCAGAAGTTCCGGAGAATTCCAGCTTCCGAAGGGCTGACCTTGAGTCATCAACACACCCGTTTTCCACCTTCTCAGCTCTGGAACAGGGTTTGGTTCTGTGGCTTATGACTTTCCCAAGGTTTCTGAGCTCAGTCCAGCCAGTAAAATATGTCTCCCCTTCGCTTAAGGAAGCAAAATTTTGTGGGCAAATTCTCAATCATGGCAAATCTTCAACTTTTATATCTGGCTTTGGTTTAAACAAATGGTTGAAAGTGCCTCCCATCTAGCTTTCGTGAATGATACACTCTTTTTGATTAAATGTAGGCATGAAGAGTTAATTTTCTCTTCAGATAAAAACGAACTCTGAAGGCAGTTCCAGTAGAAAAGTGCACCCAAATATTTCTAACAATGACGGCATCACGGGAATAAGTGTAAGGCAGGTCTCCCAGGAAGACTATTTGAAACCTAAACCTACAGACACAACGTAAAATACGGTAGTCACCATTTTTCCTCAAAGGTTGATTAAATGAAACACTTCAACTTTGGGGTAAGTATTATTAATCCCCACTTTATAGATGAACAAATTCAGACATAGACTTACCAGCCACATGGCTTTGAGCAAGTAATTTAAATTTTTAGATTTGATCCCAGAGCCATATATCATATATGACATAACTTGTACCAACCAAACAGAAAGCAAGCCACTTTCAAACAAAAGCTTTATCGATTTTCTCTTATTTATATACTAGGATGTGAAGGTAACAATACATTTTACATGGGTACCTTTCTATCACATTGGAATGAATTTCATAATGAATGAGAAAGGCCCAATTGCCCTTCATCTTTGTATTTTGAATAGTAGAGAGGCAAGGGAGAGAGAAGAAGGGCCACTGGGCTGAGGATCAGGAGACCTGGGTGCCAGCTGCTGCCTCTGTCATTTAAATTCTCTAGGATGCCTGTTATTCCAGCACTTTGAGAGGTGGGCACATTGCTTGAGCCCAGGAGTTTGAGATCAGCCTGGACAACATCGTGAAACCCTGTCTCTCCAAAAAATACAAAAATTAGCTGGGCATGGTGGCATACACCTGTAATCCCAGCTACTCAGGTGGCTGAGGTGGGAAGATTGCTCGAGCTTGGGAGGTTGAAGCTGTAGTGAGCCATGATCACACCACTGCACTCCAGCCTGGGCAGGAGAGAGAGACGCTGTCTCAATAATAATAATAATAAATAAATAAAAAGAAAAATAAATTCTCCGGGTCTTGGTTTCCTCAGTGATATAGCAATGAAGTTGGGATAGACCTTCTCTAAGATGTGGCGCTCTCCCTTCTTCACAAATACTTAGCATAAGCCCAGATTTCCAATTCCAACATCTGGTCAAAGGCCTTCCCCCTTGCCCCGAACCATGACTTAAAGCTCGTAGAAGTGTATGCTGTCATCCTAGGACTAAGAATGTGCAGTGCTTCATAAATCAAATTCAACATTAAATTGCGCTGCAAACAAAAAGTTTCACACAGTTACAATGTTGCTATGTGGAATTTAATGAGCTCCATATGCCTGACCTCTGGATAGAAATGATTTGGGGAACTGTAGCTGTGAAAGAGTCTAAGGGCATCAGCATCTGGTGTGAGTTACTCAGAGTGAAGAGAATCAACCACATTTTTGTATTATTGCCAAGCTTGGAAAGGTAAAAATACTCTGCAATCTGTGTGCTCACCTTCTGAGATAATGCTGACAGTTTTCCAAAATTTTTCTTACTCATCAGGAAGTTGTGGAGTCCAGTGGATTCTGACTTCCTTCCTGCAGTGCTCCCAGACACTTGTGCCTGTGAGGCCACTGGGCTTTAGCTCTGTCCTGGGAAGAGCAGGCTCTCCTGTTGGACATATCGGTGACTTGATTGACTATTTGTACTTGTTTTGGTCGTCACTGCTACCCGTAAAAGGTTCTGCCTAAAACCCAGATCTGACAATGTTATTCTTCTCCCTTATTTATACAATTCAGGACTCCTTTTTTTTTTTTTTTTTTTTTTTTTTTTTTTAAGACAGAGTTTCACTCTTGTTTCTCAGGCTGGAGTGCAATGGGCATGATCTCAGCTCACTGCAACCTCCGTCTCCCAGGTTCAAGAGATTCTCCTGCCTCAGCCTCCCGAGTAGCTGGGATTACAGGCATGCACCACCATGCCTGGCTAATTTTGTATTTTTAGTGGAGACGGGGTTTCTCCATGTTGGTCAGGGTGGTCTTGAACTCCTGACCTCAGGTGATCCACCCGCCTCAGCCTCCCAAAGTGTTGGGATTACAGGCAGGAGACTCCTCATTTTTTATGCACATACTGTCCAGTTGGGCCTGACCCACTTTTTAGATTCCTTGGTCATTATTCTCCATCTTTGTGCTCTAGCTACTCGGAGGTCTTCCCCAGCATTCAGATTTCATCTTTCGGAGCCTTTTCACATGCTTGGTACTCTGAGGAATCCCTGCCACCTCTTCTCCACCTGGAAAGATTCTCCTATATGAGTGTAGATTGAACAGCACTTTCCTAAGTTCTCTCTCCTCACCTGTTCCTGCCCCATTTGTGGTTAGTCTTTGCCATTTCTGTGTTCCCATGACCCTTAGATGCAGTGAGGGATAGAAAGAAGGGCTGTATCTTCCCCCAGTAAACTGGGGAACTCTTCAGGAGTAAATATGTGTCTGATTCTTCCCTTTCTTTACTGAAGCAGTGTATAGTTGGCTCTCAGTAAATGCTGAGTGAACGAATGACGGAGTGTATGAATAAACAGAGTCCTCAGAAGCCAAGCAGAGTTTTCATCTTTTAATCCTTCTTCACCATGTTTATCCGATTATGTTGCATATCATAATTTATGTCCATCAAAGGTTTGGGCCATACTTACATCCTTTTTGAAGGCTATTGTTCAAGGGCAGGAAAACAACTAATGTTCCTTTGACCTCAGGAAGTTGCTGTGAAACAGGACAGAAAATGTACCCCCTAACCAAAAATAAGAGTTGAAGAAAAAAAAAAAAAAAAGAACAAGCCAATAGACTTGCTTGTCTCCACAAAATGCTCCCTGAACTCGTTAAGAATCTGGATAGACCCTTGTCTGAGAGATGTGCTTTGGGTGCAGTCATTTTCTGTGTTACTGTTTTGCAAACAAATAGGTCTCCCAAATGAGAAACTGACCAGAGGCAATAATTTAGATCTTTATATAATAGGATTTAATTCTGACATTTTTGTACTTACCTTTATTTCCAACCCTGAGATACCCAATCCGTGAATTAGCACCTTTCCTCTTGATACTAGATTCTGAAAATAAAGAATCTTTGTTTTTTGGAGATTATTAGTATTGAATATCTAAAATAAAAATTGAGAAGAATTGATAGCAGTATTTTAAAAGGACATGTTTTATTCAAACATACCATCTCACGTGATTCTTATAACAGGCTTATGAAATGGACTGGGGAAAAATTTAAGTTCCTGTTTTATAGATGAGGAAGCTAAAACTCACAAATGACTTGCTCAAAGTCGGAGAGCTAGGAAATTGGCAATGATCAGACATGAACCATTTATGATTATATGAATAACCTCATCTCTCAATTACACATATTTAGACATGCATATGTAGTATAGCACAATAGTTTTGGCTACCTTAGCCAGTCTCTGAACTACCCAAGCAAACAATTCATCCTGGGACTAACTGCCTAGTTACTCAAGCTGTTTCTCTGGGTCATTTTCATGCTCATGAGCATCTAGGAGAGAAAATGGGACTGAGAAAGGAAAACAACAAAGATTGACCATTTGTTTGATTGAAGTTTTGATGCAAAATGTCAACTGATATTACTTAGAAGGAGAAACAGATTGTGAAATTACAAGGGTTTTTTTTTTTTTTTTTTTTTAAACTAGGACTATCCCCTTTCTCCATTCTCAGAGAGATTCAAGGGCAGATGATGGTAAATAATATAGTAATTTCATTTATTTGACTACCTGGATTCTCTTCAGAAACAGTGATCCAATGTGTTAAGAACTCAGTTATTAATAAAAACAATGGAAAATTTAAAAGACAGTAAATTGGGTGTTTCCTGGTAAGTCTGCTCTTGTTAGAATAATGAAATTTGAAGGTTTAAAACATAGCTTGTTTTGAAGTGATGCATGAGTTCCCAAAAACCTTGTTTAACATATTGCTGGAATAATGCATATGAGATGGTTAAAAATGGAAGTAGAAAAAAATTCCCCAACACCCTTAGAGGAATTTGCAATTCATAAAGTTACTGCCAATTTTGCATTATAGTTGCTATGGTAACCATGCTAGGCTTCTGCTCAAATGTTTCTCAGAAGGGGAAGGAATAGTATATAATAAGCTCTTCAAGTGTAATTTTTTTTTATTGTAGTTGAATTAGTGTGTAATTCTTATGTGAGCATTTTAGTAATCCATAAACATGCACTCCAGTTATGATTCTGATTTTTTATCTCAGTATGTTTAAGCAATGTGTGAAAAATTGCTGGCTACTATCAATGCCTGGCAATTAATTTTAAAAATAATAACAAAAAGCATTAGCAACAGTAATTAATGATAAGAGCAAAAACAAAAATGCATTTCAAACCTGACTCTAGTAAATTTCCCAGACCAAAGCATTGGCTTGCTTATTGATTCAAAGTGCTTTCAGCCAAGCTTTTAGCCTGCATTCACGAGTCACCCCTTGGCCCCTCTATGTTTTTCCTCAGAAGAATCCTATATATTGAATAAGTGAAGTATCAAGCAGAGCCAGTTGGACCAATTAGACTAAAATAAAACTTTCATTTGGCCATTTCGATAGGGAGCTATTTTTAAATGGTAATTGGATTTTTCTTTTTTTCCTTCAGCTTCTAGGGAGTGAGTCTAACAGCTGAGGTGGAGCAGTACATATCTGGACATGGAGCAAGGGTTGTTCAGGGTTTGACGTCTCATGGGTTAATTTTGAGTGGAGAAGAAGAGAAATGGGCTTTGGAGTCCAACAAGCCTGGACTTATACTCTAGCTTTGCATTTTACTAACTGAGGTCTTGGGCAAGTCATTTACCATCTGGGGCCTCAGTGTCTTCATTTGGATAAACCAGATGCTTATGCCTTTCTCGCAGTGTTTGTAAGAATTAGAGCTAATTGGACATGAACCGTGTAGCTCCAATTTTGGCACAGTGTATAAGTTTCCTATTGTTGTAACAAATTTAGTGGCTTACAACAACACATAGTAATTGACTCATAGTGCTGGAGGTCAGAAATAAAAAATGGGTCTAACTGGGCTAAAATCAAGGTGTGGGCAGGGCTGTCTTCCTTTCTGGTATCTCTAAGAGAATCAGGTTTTTAACCTTTTTTAGCTGCTAGAGGCTGCCTGCAGTCCTCAGCTTATGGCCCCTTCCACTGTCTTCAAGGCTGGCAGCGTCCAGTGGAGTGTATTTCATATCCCTTCACTCTGCTACTGACTTTTCTGCCTCCCTCTTCCACTTTTAAGGATTCTTGTGGTTACATTGTGCCTACTCTGATCATTGAGGATAATCTCCCTATTTTAAAGTCAGTTTAGCAGCCTTAATTCCACCTGTAATCTTATGGGTCTTTTGCCTCTCCATATAAACTTTAAAATTAGTTTGTTACTAGCTACAAAATGACTTGATTGGATTTTTATTGGGATTATGCTGAATCTATAGATCAATTTGGAAAGGATTGACATCTTGTTAATATTGAGTCTTCCTATCCATGAATATAGAATATCTGTCCATTTATTTAATTCTTCTTTGATATATTTATCAAAGGTTTATAGTTTTCCTTATATAGATGTTATACAAAATTTTTTGGATTTATGCCTAAGTATTTGATTTTGGAGATTCTAATGTAAATGATAACGTGCTTTTCATGTCAAATTCCATTTGTTCGTTGCTGGTATATAAGAGAGTGATTGGCTTTTATTAACCTTGTCCTGCAACCTTACTATAATAGTTTATTAGTACTAGGATTTTTTATGTTGATTCTTCCAGATTTTCTACATAGACAATCATGTCGTCTGCCAATGAAAATGGTTTTATTTCTTCCTTCCCAATTGGCATATTTTCTTTTCTTGTCTCAGTGCATTATGTAGGACAAATGTACAAAGTTGAAAAGCAGTGGTGAGAGGGCGCATCTTTGCCTTGTTGCTTATCTTAGCAGGAAAGCTTCTTGTTCCTTATCTTAGGAGGAAAGCTTCTAGTTGATTAGCAACCAAATTCCATCTGCAACCTCAGTTCCTCTTGCCATGTAATGTAACATATTTATAGTTCCTGAGAATTAGGATATCTTTCGCGTGAAGGAGGATGTCGTTATTCTGCCTGCCATACATAGTAAGCACAAATAAATGGTAACTATGGAATTTTCTATCATTATCATCATTATTAGTATGTATAGGATTAGTAAAACTAGTCCTTGCTCTACCGAAAAGGGTGCTGAAAACAGGATTTGAGCCAAGAGAAAAAGCTGTCAAAATCCACAGCCACCTTAATCAAAGGTTGGCCTGCCTGTAGTTCTTTGCTTCTCGGTTGTCTAACAGATTTGGGTGGCTCCATAGCCGGACCCCATACCTGGAGAGCCACCACTGGGATGAAGTTTCATTTCCCAAGTGTCTTGTCTTAATGTGTTTTTAATTATGAGAGGCTTTATTTCATTCTTGTTAACTTTTAAAAATTATTTTCTTGGCCGGGCACGGTGGTTCACGCCTGTAATCCCAGCACTTTGAGAGGCGGAGACGGGCAGATCACGAGGTCAGAAGATCGAGACCATCCTGGCTAACACGGTGAAACCCCGTCTCTACTAAAAATACAAAAACATAATCAGCCGGGCGAGGTGGCGGGCGCCTGTAGTCCCAGCTACCCGGGAGGCTGAGGCAGGAGAATGGCGTAAACCCAGAAGGCGGAGCTTGAAGTGAGCCGAGATCGCGCCACTGCACTCCAGCCTGGGCGACAGAGAGACTCCAAAAAAAAAAAATTATTTTCTCAAAATGCACTAATTCCTAAAGCCTAGGAATTCCCCTTCAGGGGGAAAGCCTTAAAGGGCTCGAATGAATAAACCTAGAGATGGCAATAGGAGCTCTTGATAATGTGCATCCAGGAATGGTATCTCGACACTGGAGAGTAATGCCAGTGCCTGTCAGACCCCATAAGAAAATAAAACGACCAGAGACGTGCCTGCTCTTCTTTCCACAGCACACAGAATGAGAGAGAGTAATCTGCACATGACTGTCTATTAGTAAGAAAGAAAACGTTCTGGCCAATGTTCCACCCAGGAACACGGTGAGCAGGGGAGATCATGGAGCTACATCTCTGGAGTTCTCATCTGCTTGGGATGGTTTAGGTGTGGTTCTGGGTCATGTTAGGCAGATGGCTGAGAGGCCACCCAATTCCTTCCTTCCCTTATGAGTCAGTGAATTTCCTATCTCTATCTTTAAATTCTCCTTGGACTCAGTAGAACTGTCTCCTAGGTGGGGTGTACATTATTGTTTCCACAGTTCTCTCCAGGGCAATCGAGCAACGGAAAACATCTGTTTTTCACTGTCTAAAATGGATTTATCGCCTATGAGTTACAGGTTCTCTGACTTCACTCAGTATATTCTAGTTTGGGAGAGCAGTGTCTTAATGTCACCACCACACTCTCTAATTAGTCCATAAGAAGGCTTTATTTCTACTTGTCCTCTTCTTTCACATCTAGTGTTTATTCAAATTGCTTTTCCCCCCATGAATATTTTAAAATCTCTGTTCTCATAATTGGCTATGACTTCAACTATTACCGTTTTTCTTGGCTAGTTATTTCTCCCTCCTTTGATTTAGTCAATATATTTTATCAAAATAATTTAATGGTGATTCTTTTATAAGAGCAAACAACCACCTCTCTAAGTTCATTTATCTTTTTTGCAATTTGATTTGCTTAAGGAGAATATGCTTGAATTCCTAGTCTTAAGCAATAGGCAAGAACAGCTATTATAAGCTAAAGAACCCAGGTGATTGTCTCTTTTCTCAAGAAATCTACTCATAATGAATAAATATAAGAAATCCTATTTGCATTATCCCTACAGTTTTCATCCTTAGGTCCTTTACATTTCTATGCTGCTAATGTATATATTTCCTACTGCTGGGAGAGGGGAGGAATGTGAAAGAAGGAATTTATGTTTTTGTTGACTTCCATTTTACCCAAATTGACCCTCTTTGGAAATACAAGCTATCCTTTCTGTTGCATAAAAGGAGATAAATGTTGCTATTTACTGTTAGTAAAATAAATGGAAAAGAGCAAGGATATTCCAACTGTAAAGCTGTTCCTTTTACTTGAGAACAGGGAGAGAATCTTGGACTCTTGAGTGTGCCAATTCAATAAATACAATAGCAGTTAAATAAATAAGTTGATATTTAAGTATGTAAAATGATTGTTTTAAATTCTATCCAATAATTTCAGAGACTTTGCTTTGAATAGCATCTCTCTCTCTCTCCTTTTTTTCTCCAGGTTTTTGCGCAATTCAGGTTTTTTTTTCCAGCCTTTTTGAAATACAACCTGAATTTACTGAAGTTTTATTTACTAGCCTTAATGCACTTGAGTATCTCCAAATCTTTTTTTTTTTTTTTTTTTTTTTTTTTTTTTTGAGACGGAGTCTTGCTCTGTCGCCCAGGCTGGGGTGCAGTGGCCGGATCTCAGCTCACTGCAAGCTCCACCTCCCGGGTTTACGCCATTCTCCTGCCTCAGCCTCCTGAGTAGCTGGGACTACAGGCGCCCGCCACCTCGCCCGGCTAGTTTTTTGTATTTTTTAGTAGAGATGGGGTTTCACCGTGTTAGCCAGGATGGTCTCGATCTCCTGACCTCGTGATCCACCCGTCTCGGCCTCCCAAAGTGCTGGGATTACAGGCTTGAGCCACCGCGCCCGGCCTCCAAATCTTAAGTCAGTTTCCAGATGTAAGCTGGCAGATACCAGAGGAATAGACTTTAGTCAGTCATCATTATGGCTGAACTGCTAAGACAGTGAGGTTTTCAGTGTGGTGACGTTGCTAGCTCTGGTGTCAGGCTGACCCAGCTTCTCTCCCTGGCTCTGCCATTTACAAGTTATGTGGACAAACCTCTTAACCAGGATGAGCATAATAATCACCCAAACTAGGATACTTTTGAGAGTGAATAGTGATGTCATCAATAATTATGCCAGGATAACATGTATAAATCAGGACTGTCTTGGCCAAACCAGAATGCATGGTCACCCAACTCTTAGTAGAATAAGCTGTTTCCTCTGTAAAATGTGTAGGAAAAAATGTAAACATTTGAAAAATACCATCTTATACGGTGGTTTGTGGATTAAATGCGATAATAAATAGAGTCCTTAGTATACAACCTGGCGTATACTAAGTCAGTAAATGTTAGTTATTATTGTGAATATATATCTAACTTTTCATGTCCTTCAGAGCAATCTAAAATGTGAAATAGTATTGATAATTGATAACTACCATTTGCTTATCATATATAACTCACCAAAGCTCTTCGTTTTATTTCTTGAAAGATGTATGTCATTTTTCCCTGTTTCCCTTAAGTATAATAGTCAAGTCTTGCCATCCCAGACCTTTCACCTGAATGAATTAACTTTTTATTAAATCTGTTATACCAGAATGCTACTTACTGCCCCTGGGTTTAGAGAAAGGGAGTATAGAGGAGGCTATCACAGTTCTGAATTTAAGTTTGTAATTTTCTATTGCAGTCTAATCACCAATAGAGAATTTTATTCTCCAGTTTTAGTGCAGAGATCTGCCTGAAAGCTTCAGAAAATGTTGCATGGCCTTTTCAGAGGTTACTTATGATTCTGGAGGCTTTTAGTGTTGCTGCTCTTGCAATAAGAGCTTATCTTTGAGAACAAAAATACTTCTCTGATGCCCTGTTTTTGTTTAGTAAAGAAAACAAGAATTGGAGATATTAGAATGTCCTCAATACCAGTGTGATGAAAAACTCAGCTTAGTTGTGCAGGAAGGTTTGTGAGAGGTAAAGAAGGTGGACACCTTGGAAAAACCTCATATTCCTCTCAGAAGCATCCTTGAAAACCCATCCCCAGAGCTGCTTGATGGGCCCAGTAATTTCCTGCTTGTTTCTGTTTTTGTAAGATCTTGTGGATAGCTTTGGAAGAATGTTTTCCTGCTAGCATCATCAAGATACTAGTGGAGTTATTGATGACTTGTCTCCGTGAAGAGCTCTGTAAACTAGCTTCATTAATTCATCCAGCCATCTACACATCCATTAATCTGTGTATCTGTTCAACAAATATTTATTAGGCCTACTAGTATGGACTAGGAGCAAAAGATTTTAAGCAAGTAATATTCATTCTTTGCCTTTGTGGTAGATTTGCAAAAATGTCTCCAATTATTTGCCTCTCCATCTTTGCTTCATAACTTTAGAGTGCTCTTCCATTTCTGACTCTGGTCTTAGCCATAAGACTTGCTTTGGCCAATGATTTGTTGAAAAGCAAGTCACTGGTCAAGCAAAGGCTTGAAAGTACTTGCAAAAATCAGGCTTGTTATCACTCTTACCTTTTCATCACCATAAGAATATCTATGCTAGTCTGTTGGGTGATTAGAGACACTTGGAAAAGAGATGAATTAGTACAGTCATTCCAGCTAAGAGTATCCTATATTGGCTGATAACCAGCTGACCTGTATACATCAGTACATCTTCCTAAACATGTGATATTGTCCAACCGAGACCAGAAGAACCATCCACTCAACCCAGCCAAGATCAGCAGAGCTACCTAATCAACCATCCCAGAGGCATGAGTAAGGACTGCTTATTGTTGTATGCCTTTGAAGTGTTGTGGTTGGTTGATAGTCAGCATTATTGTGGGAACAGTTAATGATACAGCTTCAGACTTTTGTTCTCATCTTTTCTCCTTGACAGTCACACTCCCATTTTTCCTAAGACATGTTGTGTATCTGCCAACTTGATGTTCTCACACATCCCACAGTGATTTCTTTGGAAGAATGCAATGGCTGTTTTGAGGTATTTATCTCTGGCGAGTTCATGCTTCTGAAAGACTTGGATCAAAACTGCAAAAACCTTGAGTGTCTGTGAAATGGAAGAGACGATTCATTCACTTGTTTATCATTTATTGGGTGTTTGGGTGCTGGCTCTGTATCAGAAACAACACTGAGCCTTAGGGATGGTAGGGGCAAACGTAAATAAGTTTGTTTGTGCAGATCTTGCATTCTACTGAAGGATGCTTCAAATGGGGAAACAAACCAAAAAAGCACAATATGAAAAGAACAAATACAGAGAAATCAGCACAGTTGTGCTTATTTTCCAGCCTAGAGAGAGAGAACTTTTGATGGAAACACTTAAACTAAAGAAATGCTAAACTATTATTAAATCATTATTTATTCAATAAGTACATATTGAACACCTAGTATGGACAAAACAATGAACTAGACACTTGAAGGTTATACAAAAATAAGTTCTTAACAGGTTTATAGTCTAGAAGGGGAGACCCTTAATTTAAAAATTAATGTAAAGCAGAAGTAATGAAGTGCTAAAACAAAGGTGTAAAGTATAATGTAAGCTGAGAGCAAAGAATGACCAATTCTTATTTGGAAAATCATGCAATGCTGTAAGAACACAATGAAATTTAAGCTGGGTTTTGAAAAGATTTGGAAAGAGAAAACTGAGAGGTAACGTGCTGCAGAGGAAGAGCACCTAGAAATAATGAGAGACTTGAGCCTCAGGTTCAATCCTTAGCGGTATGACTCATTGGTGTGACTCTGGCCAGTTTTAATGTTTTTACCTCAAAACTTAGTAGAGTGATGCTACATGATCTATACAGACCCTTGCAGCTTTAATACCCTGAGTCACCTCATTCAATTGCCCATCATATGCTTAAGCACAATAAAGTGGCCAATAATTTCCACTAAGGACAGGCCAGCGTGGGCTCAGTTCATGGGTGTCACTCTGGAAATGTTATTCTTGGAGTAACAGAATCATTAGTTCTTGTTAGGAGTCTGGAGAGTGGGCTATGTAGGGAGGTTCTATGGCAGAGTAAAGAGAATGTCACACAGACCTGGCTTTGAATGCTGATGCTGTCACCAGCAATGTTCTTCGGCCTAAGTTACTTAACCTCTTCTCACCTCAGTGTTCTCATCTACAAAGTTGGGATGATAATCCTGCTACATAAGGTGAGAAGCGAATAAGGTGGGACATGCAGCGTTACGCATTAATAATAGTTCACTGTGGATGACACATGAGTGAATAAGCGAGGTATTTGTATGAGAATGGCCCTCTCTATACACAAGCGATGTGTTCCTGAAAGATCACGGGTGATTTGAATTGTCTAATGCCTCTTTCATATTTGAAATGTGTTATTTTAAAAGTCTTTGCTGTGACTCTTCTTTCTTAACAATTTATTGTTTATTAGATTATGTAAAGTTTGAATTTATAAAACAGGGTAATTATTTGCTTAAAGAATGAATTATGAAACTAGACTGACCGTGGAATAAACTGGTAGTTTTCTATGCAGTATTCACTTTCCCCTTCTTTCTTAGAAAGATGTTATTTGAGCCGCCAGAGTGCTCAACTAAAAGACTACATTCCACAATATTTCTTGCATGTATGGGTGGCCAATGTGATGTAAACCCAAGGCAGTAAGTAAGGCATCAAGAAGAATCCCCTTACTGTATCCCTTTTTCCCATCTAGAATGAAGGCGAGACATTTGCAGCTTTGAGAATGGAAGTCACACACTAAAGATGATGGAGCTGCAGCCCCCAATGACTGTGTGTGCTGCAGCACTAGCCCTGAACTGCCCATCTTTGGACTTTCCTTTCTGTGAGAGAGCAATAAGCTTCTCTTTTGTCTAAGCCTCTATTAGTTCTGTTCTCTGATACTAGCAGCTTATTGCAGTTTCTAACTGATGCCCCTAGCAATATTAGTGAGATCATCAAGTTCAATGGGCTGGCATTATGTGTATCAGAATTGAAAATCAGAGTAATAACCATGGCTGAGCACAACCCCCTGGGAATCTTTTGAACAAGATCCCACAAGATTAACTAGATAATATTAGGAATGCTGTTATCGATAAAGTTTATTGAGCATTCACTTAGATGCCTGGGAACAATGTAGGAAAGGGACCTAGTCTAGTCTTGAAAAACCACAGATGTCTTCATTAGGAAGGTGATATGAATGCTGAAAACCGAAGCAAAGCAGCTAAAGGAAAGGTGGAAGGGAGTGGAGAGGATGGGGGGAAGGGTGTATAGGCAAAATAAACAGTGCTTGCAAAGGCACGGAGGCAAAGTGAACTTGTTCTATTTGAGGAAACTGTAAGTGCTTTATAAATAAACAGAACATCGTATCAGAGGTCAGGATAGGGAGTAGATGGAGGTACTACGGGAGGCCAGAAAACTAGGCAGGAGAGTAGATCATGCAGACTTTTAAAACCACACTTACACATTCCAGTCTTTCCTAAAAGGTATCAGCTTCCATTTTCAAAAGACCATTGGGATGGCAAGGCAGAGAAAAAACAGGGTGGATGGGAGTTGGTTGTTTCAGTGAACCAGGTACAAGATAACGGTGACTACTGTAGCATGTGGTATTGGAAATATAAAAGGTAGACAAATTCAGAAGGTAATACAAGTTGGAACCGATATGACTTGATAATTGATTGGCTTAGTGGTGAGGAAGATGCCAAGATTCTTGGCTTAGGCCAGAAGACAAGAGAAGGAGTGGCATTAATACTTGAACATTCATCAATGCACATTTGAAAATCTCATAGATTGTGTATTTGGTGCTTCTTATGAGTATCCTAAGTGTCTGTTTCCTGCTTAAAAATTAGCTTGATAGCAATCGGTTTAGTGAAAATCCAATTTTATTGGTAAGAAGGGCAAGCCCTCTGGCTGTTCTCTGACTGGTTGGTATCTATTTCCTGGGGTATAATAAAGATGGACCCCCTGCCACAGGAAGCTACTACCGGATCTTATTTATTTCCTGATTAAAAAGGAGCAAATCATAGCTGGACATCTGTGGAGAATGAGTTTCTAGTACAGCTAAGGTAGTTAATGTCTAAATGGGAGTTTCTTCTGTGATGATAAATGTCTACTCTGTTGAAATGTTTCCATAAAACTCAATCGGTAAAAGGGTAGAGATATTATGCAACCGTCAATGAGGCAATAAAGGGATGCTTGTTTATTGGTTTTATAATCAACAACAAATCCTAACTCTTATGAAAAATGAAAATGTTTTGGTGTACCAGTTTAGCAATATAAGAGCTTCTTTTTCAGAAAAAAACTGTATTTTAATATGAATTTAGTATAACATTCAGTGGATAATAGAAAAAATGTGGAGGACGTCACTAGGAAAAACAGTGAACAACTCCCATGTGTGGGAGCACAATGCTAATAGTTCTTAGAACACATAGTAGCGTATTGCTGTCAAGTTAGTGTACACAAGGGGTGGGCTTTTAAAAGTCTTTGTTCTGTATAAGCTTTGCCTATAAAATCCCTCACTGCTAGATTGTTGTCTGTTTTGATGGACTGATGGAATGTAGCTGCAAGAGGTGAAATGTACCTTTACCTTCAATTCCCGCTTCTTTTTCTCCCTTAAATACCTTGATGAAAAATACCGAACTCCTTCAATGACATTGGATGTAATTAGAAACACACAAATCCATTGTGCTCTGTGTATGTCATGCTACTGCTGTCCTTGTCGCAGTTGCTTTCCATAGACTCTGGTTGGGTGGGGAGGGTAAATGGGAAAGCAAGGAAGATGTGACCATTTCCAGAGGGTTGGTGATCTTCTCTAGGTTATGAAGATCACTGGGTTCCACTAGGTACGTGGTTATCTTCAGCTGGTTGTGCTAGAAACCAGCAGGGCTTCCTCTTTTGGAGACAGTTATCTAGAACCAGTTTCTATTAGTCAAGATCAGACTACGCTGTTTTAACAAAGAGACCCAAACATACCATGGCACATGTAAGCTAGAAATTTACTTTTCTTTCACGTAACAGTCCAGAGATGGGGATGAGCAGAGGTCCAGGGTGGGAAAAGAATTGTGCTCTACTGGCCATCTTGGGTTTTGAGTTTCTTTGAACTTGTTGCTTTCCCTTCCCAGACTATTGTCCTGAGCTGCAGGGTCAAAGTCAAGTCATAAGCATCACATTCGCTTTCAAACCCAAGGGAAGAAGGAAACAGAAAATTAAGGGCAACCAGCTTTCTTTTAATGATATAACCCAGAAGCTGCTCGTCCCATGGCCTACCTGCAAGGGATCCTGGACGATAAAGTCTCTAGCTGGATGGCCATGTCTCCAGCTAAAACTGAAAAGTTTTCTAGTACTAAAAGGAAGTTAAGGAAAATGATAGTGGGAGGCATATAGCAGTCTCTGCTGCACAGTCCTTTCAGTTTGCTTTAGTGACTGCTCTCTTTCTCAAATTTCATTTCACGGGTGTTTGGGAAGCTGTCCCCATATCTTATTGATGATGCCCAGATGGTGACTATTTATTACTAAGAAAGAAACCATTGGAAACTATATATTTCAAATGTCATGTTTAAACTGACATAGTTTGAATATTTCATACATTTAAGTTATTCATACATGAATACACTTCACTCTTAATGTGGCAGACTCAACATGGTGGTAATTACATTGTCTATCATACTTACCTTCCTACCCTAAGCCATATTCAAGGGAAGCTTGAATGTATGCGCTGGGGATTTTCTTGTGTTGTTCCACAGCTCTGTCCTTGGAACCTGGCAATTAAGATTTGCTACCAAGAAATAAATAATGACAACACTTGAACTGAAATGGGAGGCTTTGTATGTTTAACACTAAAGGAAAATACATTGAGTACATTTGTATTTCAAAATATTATAGAAAGTTTTGTTTCTATGAAGTCAAATGCATCTCAGAGGATTCTGAGTTTTGTTTTCTTCTGCAATATTAAAATTATATTTCCTAGGACTACCATGATGCTTTTGGATGGGTTGGGGCTGGTGAATTGAAAGGGCCTAGTCTTTGGATGTTTAGGAGACATCCAGGATTTACTATCTGAGAGCCCAAAGGAGACATGTGGGGTCATTCAGGACTCTCTTCACACTTTGAGCAAGCAGTAACAGCATAAATATAAATGGTATAAATATAAATATATTTTGGAGACAGGGTCTCACCCTGTCACCTAGGCTGGAGTGCAGTGGCTGGCTGGATCATGGCTCACTTCAGCCTTGACCTTCTGGGCTCAAGTGATCCTCCCACCTCAGCCTCCTGAGTATCTGGGACTACAGGCATGCATCACTATGCCCAGATAATTTTTTGTTGTTGTTTGTTTTAATTTGTAGAGACCAGGTCTCACTATGTTGCTCAGGCCCGTCTCCAACTCCTGGGCTCAAGTGATCCTCCAGCCTCAGCCTCCAAAAGTGCTGGGATTATAGGCATGAGCCACCATGCCTGGCAGCACTAACAATATTTTACTTCACTTATCCATTTTGTAGTATGGTTGCTTTTTTTTTTTTTTTTTTAGTAGTATGGTTAACTATTTTTCTCTCCAATAAACCTTGAACTCCTTGATGGGAAGAACTCTGTCCTTTCCCCTTTGTGTTTCCAGGGCCTATCACACACTGGCACAAAGTAGAGGCTGTGTGAGCTGGATGGGAATGGATGGGAAAGAGAAGTGGGACAGTATCTCTAGACAGGAGTTAGGAAACTTCCTTCAGTGTATGAGAACCAAAGGAGGAAAAGATGGGCATGGATATACAAAGTCCAGGACGCCCCTGACTGATGGCTTCTGTGTATTCTGAGAGGGAGGAGGAGCTATCTTCAGTGGGTAGTGAGAGGGGGTGGGGAGTCCAATACTTTTGGGGAGCAGAAAACTTCAAAATAGTTACCGTGGGAAATAGGAGAGACAGTTGATGGGGAAATATAGGGAGCTGGCTTGCAATACTTAGAATCTTTTTCACTTTCTGTCCCATCTTCTATTTATTACCCTCTTTTCCCTTTTGGTTTCTTCCTTTCTCTGTTTAAAAGATGCTCACATGCTTGCAGATTAAATGTACAAAAATCTCCCTCAAGCCCAAATCCTCCCCAGAAATTGCCTTCTCCCTTGCCCCTATAAAGACAAACTCCTAAGGAGAGTTGCTGTCCTGACTTCTTGACTTTTTCCTGTCCCTTTGGACTCCACCCACTGACCTCCTTCTATTCCCTTCATTGAAATTATTTTCAACAAGTCCTCATGATATATCCCTCTTGCTAAACCCAAGCAAACTTGAGGTCCTTTACTCACTTGATTTCAGAGCAGCTTTTGACTTCTCCTTCGTTCGTGAAATATTCTATTTTCTTGGCTTCCAAATCATTCCCGTGTCTCTTATCTCTTATCTTTCGCCTGATCTTAAGTGCTGGTATCCCTCAAGGTTTTGTCCTGGGCCTTCTTTCTTCCATGTTTTCAGTTATATCATTATACTGATGACTATCGAATTCACATCTCCACCTCATTTATCTCTCCTTAGCTCCAGACTCATATTTCTAGATGCTTCCTGGACCTCCACACCTGCATGTCCTAAACTCTTCCTGTCCAGAACTCAACTCATCACCATTCACTTAACACCTGCTTTTTCTCCTGTGTTCCCTAGTTTAGTGAATGGCATCTGGCAAACAAGCCAGAAATAAGGACATCGTCCCCACCTGGAAGTTCCCCATCACCATGATTTTCCCTTTTAAAACTTCTCAAAATCCTGCAGCACATTAATGCTGCCCTAGGCTAGCCACCAAAGTCTCTTGTCTACATTACTTCAACAGATTCTGACTGGTTTTCCTATTTTCAGTTCATCTCCTCTCCCAACCCAGATCTCTGCATTGCAGCTAGAATGACCTTTCTAAATGCAAATTTTATCATTTTCTTTCCTGCTTAAATTTTTAAAAAGATGTCCCCTTTTCCTTCTCCAGGAAGTTTAAACTTTTACCTGGCATAGAGTTTTTCATAATCTGACCATTGATTATCTCTCCTGCCGTATCTTTAACCCCTTTCCCCACCACCACCCCAGCAATCTAGGCCACATCCACATTGATCTCCTTTCGGTTTCTTGAACATACCATTCTCTCTCATCTCAACATGACACTTCTGTCTGGAAATCCCTTTCTTCCCTCCTTCTTTGCCTGGCTAATATTCGTTAATTCATTTAACAATCCTTTTTTGGTTAATGTATTGTCGAATTAGGGAAGTATTATCCTAAGCACTAAGGAGATAATAGTGAATAAAATAGAAAACTCCCTGTCTACCAATGTCAGGACTATGGATGTTCCAATCAGGCTTTTGTGTCATCTGTCATGCAAACATCCAACTAGGGCTCATTTTGTGGATTCTTCACAGGTCCCCAAGGGAAACTTTTCACTACACCCTTCCCTAGGGGGAGACACTGGGTGGCTCACCAATTTAAACGGAGAACTGAATGACAAAACCTTGGAGAAACAATACCCGAGAAAGCTCTAGGATCTTAAGGTCAGGAACCCTTGGATCGGCTCCACCTGGTGCTAACCTTGAAATGTCTCAGTTCCTGCTAGCTTCCTAAAATTAAGATATGTTGGAGGGGGATTTCTATGTGTTTCCTTGATGATGATGCAAATTTCTTTAAGGGTACAAAGTTTCAGTTATGCAAGATGATTAAGTTCTAGAGGTCTATGGTTCATTGTAGTGCCTATAGCTAATAATGCTATATTACATACTTAAAAAGTAACTAAGCGGGTGGATCTTTAAAGTGTTCTTACCTACACAAAAATTTCAGACTCCTGGGAGACAGAATCAGATTGACTTAAGTAGGTTCAAATATCTATACCTACAGGTTGGATAATGGGTCTGGAAACTAGAGCTACTGTAACTACCACTGCAGTGGTCTAGATAGGAGATGATGGTAATTTGGGTTATAGTCGCAGTGGTGACAGAGAAAAGTGGATGAATATGTTAATGGGCAGAAGCTATCAGGATTTATAGAATAAAGTGATTGTGAAGGTGGAAGGAAAAAGAAAGAGAATCATAAATGATGCCTAGATTTGGGGCTCAAATAACTGGTGGAAGGTGGAGCCATTTACTGAGATTGGAAGAATGTGTAAGGAGGGAGATTTATGTTAGTGGGGTTTGGGGGAAAGACAGGAGAGCATGAGTCTATTTTGATCATAGTACGTTTGAGATGCACAATCAGCCACTGGATATGAATCTGAAGCTCAGTGCAGCAGTGAGGTCTAAAGATATAAATACAGGAATCGTCAGCATAGAGATGCTAAAGTCATGAGCCTAGATGATATGACATATGGACAGATGGAAGGTAGAGAAGAGAGAAAGCCCTGGGACTGAGCCCTGGGACACAGCTATACTTAGAGATTATAATAGAGGAAGAGGAGTCTGCAAAGAGGCTGAGAAGGGAGGCCAGCAAGGTAAATGAAAAAAAAAAAAAAGAAATTTCCCAGCATTGTCAGAGAAGCCAGATTGTCAGCCTAGACAACAAAGTGAGATCCTTCTTTACAAAAAAAATTTTTTTTTAAAATTAGCTGGGCATCATGGCACATGCCTATAATCCCCGCTATTTGGGAAGCTGAGGTGGGAGGATGGCTGGAGCCCAGGAGTTTGAGGCTGAGCCGTGATTACACTACTACCCTCCAGCCTAGATGACAGAGTGAGATGCTTTCTCTTAAAAGAAGAAGAAGAAGAAAAAGAGAAAGAGGAAGAGGAGGAGGAGGAGGAGGAGAAGGAGAAGAGGAAGAGGAAGAGGAAGAGGAAGAAGAAGAAGAAGAAGAAGAAGAAGAAGAAGAAGAAGAAGAAGAAGAAGAAGAAGAAGCCGCCAAATCTTATTATCAGTAACAGATCTTCTCCTGTGCCTGTTCAATCTTGAAATGCATAATCTGCTTTAGTTGTCTTGAAGTTGGATTTGGGGGTGATTCCAAGATGGCTGAATAGGAACAGCTCCAGGCTACAGCTCCCACCGTGAGTGACACAGAAGACAGGTGATTTCTGCATTTCCAACTGAGGTACCAGGTTCATCTCACTGGGGTGTGTCGGACAGTGGGTGCAGGACAGTGGGTGCAGCCCACTGAGTGAGACTGAAGCAGGGCGAGGCACCACCTCACCTGGGAAGTGCAAGAAGTAAGGGAATTCCCTTTCCTAGCCAAGGGAAACCGTGACACACAGCACCTGGAAAATCGGGTCACTCCCACCCTAATACTGCACTTTTCCAAGGGTCTTAGCAAACAGCACAATAGTCGATTATATCCCACGCCTGGCTCAGAGGGTCCCACGCGCACGGGGCCTCTCTCATTGCTAGCACAGTAGTCTGAGCTCTAACTGCAAGGCAGCAGCGAGGCTGGGGGAGGGGTGCCCACCATCGCTGAGGCTTGAGTAGGTAAACAAAGTGGCAGAGAAGCTCGAACTCGGTGGAGCCCACTGCAGCTCAAGGAGGCCTGCCTGCCTCTGTGGACTCCACCTCTGGGGACAGGGCATTGCCAAACAAAAGGCAGCAGAACCCTCTGCAGATTTAAATGTCCCTGTCTGACAGCTTTGAAGACAGTAGTGGTTCTCCTAGCACAGAGTTTGAGATCTGACAACGGACAGACTGCCTCCTCAAGTGGGTCCCTGACCCCCAGGTAGCCTAACCAGCAGGCACCCCCCAGTAGGGGCAGACTGACACCTCACACAGCCAGGTACCCCTCTGGGACGAAGCTTCCAGAGGAATGATCAAGCAGCAACATTTGCTGTTCAGAAATATTCACTCTTCTGCAGCCTCTGCTGCTGATACCCAGGCAAACAGGGTCTGGAGTGGACCTCCAGCAAACTCCAACAGACCTGCAGCTGAGGGTCCTGACTGTTATAAAGAAAACTAACAAACAGAAAGGACATCCACACCAAAACCCCATCTGTACATCAGCATCATCAAAGACCAAAGGTAGATAAAACCACAAAGATGGGGAAAAACCAGTGCAGAAAAGCTCAAAATTCAAAAAATCAGAGTGCCTCTCCCCCTCCAAAGAAATGCAGCTTCTCGCCAGCAATGGAGCAAAGCTGGATGGAGAATGACTTTGATGAGTTGAGAAAAGAAGGCTTCAGTCAATCAAACTTCTCAGAGCTAAAGGAGGAACTACGAACCAAGCACAAAGAAACTAAAAACCTTGAAAAGAGATTTGACGAATGGATAACTAGAATAACCAGTGCAGAGAAGTCCATAAACGACCTGATGGAGATGAAAACCATGACACGAGAACGACGTGACAAATGCACAAGCTTCAGTAACTGACTCGATCAACTGGAAGAAAGGGTGTCAGAGATTGAAGAGCAAATGAATGAAATGAAGCGAGAAGAGAAGTTTAGAGAAAAAAGAGTAAAAAGAAATGAACAAAGCTTCCAAGAAATATGGGATTATGTGAAAAGACCAAATCTACATCTGATTGGTGTACCTGAAAGTGATGGGGAGAATGGAACCAAGTTGGAAAACACTCTGCAGGATATTATCCAGGAGAACTTCCCTAACCTAGCAAGGCAGGCCAACGTTCAAATTCAGGAAATACAGAGAATGCCACAAAGATACTCCTAGAGAAGAGCAACTCCAAGACACATGATTGTCAGATTCACCAAAGTTGAAATGGAGGAGAAAATGTTAAGGGCAGCTAGAGAGAAAGGTCGGGTTACCCACAAAGGGAAGCCCATCAGACTAACAGCGGATCTCTTGGCAGAAACTCTACAAGCCAGAAGAGTGGGAGCCAATATTCAACATTATTAAAGAAAAGAATTTTCAGCCCAGCATTTCATATCCAGCCAAACTAAGCTTTATAAGTGAAGGAGAAATAAAATCCTTTACAGACAAGCAAATGTTGAGAGATTTTGTCACCACCAGGCCTGCCCTACAAGAGCTCCTGAAGGTAGCACTAAACATGGAAAGGAACAACCAGTACCAGCCACTGCAAAAATGCCAAAATGTAAAGACCATCAATGCTAGGAAGAAACTGCATCAACTAACGAGCAAAATAACCAGTTAACATCATAATGACAGGTTCAAGTTCACACATAACAATATTAACCTTAAATGTAAATGGACTAAATGCCCCAATTAAAAGACACAGACTGGCAAATTGGATAAAGAGTCAAGACCCATCAGTGTGCTGTATTCAGGAGACCCATCTCATGTGCAGAGACACACATAGGCTCAAAACAAAGGGATGGAGGAATATCTACCAAGCAAATGGAAAACAAAAAAGAGGCAGGGGTTGCGATCCTAGTCTCTGATAAAACAGCCTTTAAACCAACAAAGATCAAAAGAGACAAAGAAGGCCATTACATAATGGGAAATGGATCAATTCAACAAGAAGAGCTAACTATCCTATATATATATATGCACCCAATACAGGAGCACCCAAATTCATAAAGCAAGTCCTTAGAGACTTACAAAGAGACTTAGACTCCCACACAATAATAATGGGAGACTTATCACCCCACTGTCAACATTAGACAGATCAACGAGACAGAAAGTTAACAAGGATATCCAGGAATTGAACTCAGTTCTGCACCAAGTGGACCTAGTAGACATCTACAGAACTCTCCACCCCAAATCAACAGAATATACATTCCTCTCAGCACCACATCACACTTATTCCAAAATTGACCACATAGTTGGAAGTAAAGCACTCCTCAGCAAATGTAAAAGAACAGAAATTATAACAAACTGTCTCTGAGACCACAGTACAATCAAACTAGAACTCAGGATTAAGAAACTCCCTCAAAACTGCTCAACTACATGGAAACTGAACAAGCTGCTCCTGAATGACCACTGGATACAAAAAGAAATGAAGGCAGAAATAAAGATGTTCTTTGAAACCAATGAGAACAAAGATATAACATGCCTGAATCTCTGGATCACATTTAAAGCAGTGTATAGAGGGAAATTTATAGCACTAAATGCCCACAAGAGAAAGCAGGAAAGATCTAAAATTGACACCCTAACATCACAATTAAAAGAACTAGAGAAGCAAGAGCAAACACATTCAAAAGCTAGCAGAAGGCAAGAAATAACTAAGATCAGAGAAGAACTGAAGGAGATAGAGACACAAAAAATCCTTCAAAAAATCAATGAATCCAGGAGCTGGTTTTTTTGAAAAGATCGACAAAATTGATAGGCCGCTAGCAAGACTAATAAAGAAGAAAAGAGAGAAGAATCAAATAGATGCAATAAAAAATAATAAAGGGGATATCACAACCGACCCCACAGAAATACAAACTACCATCAGAGAATACTATAAACACCTCTACGCAAATAAACTAGAAAACCTAGAAGAAATGGATACATTCCTGGACACATACACTCTCCCAAGACTAAACCAGGAAGAAGTTGAATCCCTGAATAGACCAATAACAGGCTTTGAAATTGAGGCAATAATTAATAGCCTACCAACCAAAAAAAGTCCAGGAGCAGACGGATTCACAGACAAATTCTACCAGAGGTACAAAGAGGAGCTAGTACCATTCCTTCTGAAACTATTCCAATCAATAGAAAAAGAGGGAATCCTCCCTAACTCATTTTATGAGGCCAACATCATCCTAATACCAAAGCCTGGCAGAGACACAACAAAAAAAGAGAATTTTAGACCAATATCCCTGATGAACATCGATGCAAAAATCCTCAATAAAATACTGGCAAACCAAATCCAGCAGCACATCAAAAAGCTTACCTACCATGATCAAGTGGGTTTCATCCCTGGGATGCAAGGCTGGTTCAACATACGCAAATCAATAAACGTAATCCAGCATATAAACAGAACCAAAGACAAAAACCACATGATTATTTCAATAGATGCAGAAAAGGCCTTTGACAAAATTCCACAGCCCTTCATGCTAAAAACTCGCAATAAATTCGGTATTGATGGGACATATCTCAAAATAATAAGAGCTATTTATGACAAAGCCACAGCCAATATCATACTGAATGGGCAAAAACTGGAAGCATTCCCTTTGAAAACTGGCACAAGACAGGGTTGCCCTCTCTCACCACTCCTATTCAACATAGTGTTGGAAATTCTGGCCAGGGCAATCAGGCAGGAGAAAGAAATAAAGGGTATTCAATTAGGAAAAGAGGAAGTCAAATTGTCCCTGTTTGCAGATGACATGATTGTATATTTAGAAAACCCCATCGTCTCAGCCCAAAATCTCCTTAAGCTGATAAGCAACTTCAGCAAAGTCTCAGGATACAAAATCAATGTGCAAAAATCACAAGCATTCTTATACACCAATAACAAACAAACAGAGAGCCAAATCATGAGTGAACTCCCATTCACAATTGCTTCAAATAGAATAAAATACCTAGGAATCCAACTTACAAGGGATGTGAAGGACCTCTTCGAGGAGAACTACAAACCACTGCTCAATGAAATAAAAAAGGACACAAACAAATGGAAGAACATTGCATGCTCATGGATAGGAAGAATCAATATCGTGAAAATGGCCATACTGCCCAAGGTAATTTATAGATTCAATGCCATCCCCATTAAGCTACCAATGACTTTCTTCACAGAATTGGAAAAAACTACTTTAAAGATCATATGGAACCAAAAAGAGCCCGCATTGCCAAGACGATCATAAGCCAAAAGAACAAAGCTAGAGGCATCATGCTACCTGACTTCAAACTATACTACAAGGCTACAGTAACCAAAACAGCATGGTACTGGTACCAAAACAGAGATATAGACCAATGGAACAGAACAGAGCCTTCAGAAATAATACCACACATCTACAGCCATCTGATCTTTGACAAACCTGACAAAAACAAGAAATGGGGAAAGGATTCCCTATTTAATAAATGGTGCTAGGAAAACTGACTAGCCATAATTAGAAAGCTGAAACTGGATCCCTTCCTTATACTTTATATGAAAAATAATTCAAGATGGATTACAGACTTAAATGTTAGACCTAAAACCATAAAAACCCTAGAAGAAAACCTAGGCAATACCATTCAGGACATAGGCATGGCAAGGACTTCATGTCTAAAACACCAAAAGCAATGGCCACCAAAGCCAAAATTGACAAATGGCATCTAATTAAACTAAAGAACTTCTGCACAGCAAAAGAAACTACCATCAGAGTGAACAGGCAACCTACAGAATGGGAGAAAATTTTTGCAATCTACTCATTTGACAAAGGACTAATATCCAGAACCTACAAAGAAGTCAAAGAAATTTACAAGAGAAAAATAGCCCTATCAAAAAGTGGGTGAAGGATATGAACAGACACTTCTCAAAAGAAGTGGGGAGAGAGGGGAGGGAGGGATAGCATTAGGAGATATAACTAATGTAAATGATGAGTTAATGGGTACAGCACACCAACGTAGCACATGTGTACATATGTAACAAACCTGCACGTTGTGCACATGTACCCTAGAACTTTAATAATAAATAAATAAGTAAATAAATAGAAGTTGGATTCACTCTTGCCCTCCCTATGTATTCGAATGTCTCTGATTTAATCCATCACTGTTCCAAGTTTCATGGATATGTCACCCAAACCAGAAGGTATGTGTGGCATCATTAGCAGTCTAACCACATGCTGTCCCTCTTCTCTATGGTGCTTATTTTCCTGTACAGGCTATCACCTGTCCAATTAATCCTGCTTTTCTGTGTTTTCGGGGGAATTTCCCCCACCTAATTCCTGTTATGGTCATGTGCTTTCTGCTGTTGATGGTCTGAGATCTGCACTATGGTTAGGCCTTTTTCTAAGCAAATAGAGTATTAGGGCTAGGTGAATGCTAAGCAATCCTACAATTCCAACCCCTTACTTTCCCCCCTAGCTTTATTGAGGTATAACTGACACATTAAAATTGTATGTATTTAAGGTGTACAACTTTATGTTTTGATGTACATATACATTGTGAAATAACGACCACAATCAAGCTAACATATCTATAACCTTGCCACATCAGCATCTTCAACAGATACCTGCCCTACTGTGTTTATTACAGCATTATTCACAATAGCCAAGATATGGAAACAACTAACCCCTTATTTTTAAGGCTAAGGAGGCTGAGCCTAGAAATGATCATCCTATGCAAAGGGATGTGATGATGACATTTTAGCAGCTCTACTAATGGAATGAATTCTTTCTGATGAATGAAATAAATTATTTTGTGTATTCTAAACATAAATTCATAAATGTCATAGACCAAGAGACATAAATATCTGGGGCTGAGGCAAGGGAGGTGGTTGTGTAAAGAAAATGATAACACCAGTTCTGCCACCTTTATGGTTCTATCATTAGATGGCATGAATAATATTGTAAAGTTCATGATAAATAATAATGTGCCATACACATGCGAGGCCATCTCTGTGCTCCAGATAAGACAGGTAAAAACTGAGCAATTTTCTCAAAAGTCATTTGCACTCAAGAAAGGAGCTTATCCTCTGTCCTAAGAGCCCTCTGGCTTTAGATTTCTCAGCTCTAATAAGCACATATGGACCCCCAGCCCCAGACTAGGGTAGCCCTTACATGCAGTCAAGGACCTTTGTGGGCTTAAGAAAGAACCCTTGAGATTCACCCCATATTTTGGTATGGGCCAACTGGCTCAAACCTGCTTCTCCCTGTAAAGCAGATGTTCCTAAAGTACCAAAAGGCACCTAAGGGTGGGAAGCTAAGCTGCATGGCAAGCTTAGTCCAGGGGCAAACCCTGGAATGTAGCAGGGTCATTGCATGTCCTCTAGGAGGCATAAGAATGTTGGAAAGACTGATAGGAAGAACACACCATTAAATAAATAGAGACGAATAACACATACGCTTCAAATGAAGACAAATGCATTTTAGCTTGATTTTATTTTCTCATTTTTCCTTAGGGTGCCAAGTGGCCCAGGATTCCCACAGGTGGAATTGCTATTAATCATGATCATTTACCTTCCAAAAAGGAAAAAATGAAGCCCAACGTGTGCAAGCTGTATTTCTAAATTTCGGATACATTTGGAAACCATAGCTTCATTCTTCCTAATAATTACCAACTACGGAAGGAGAGAAAAAGCTTGTAATCAGGGACGCAACGTCAGCCTTTTTGGCACTTTCGTTTAAGACATTTATCCACCCTGAAAAAAACATTATTAGGTTTCCATTCCAGATTGGTTCCAGAGAAAGCTTTTCACTTTCCCTCCCATGACACAGAATTTTAATATAAAACACACAGGGGCTACTGGGTAGAGAAAGGACAGAATCAGAAGGGAATTTAAAGATCTGAAATTATAATAAAGATCACTCTATAGACAAGGCGAGAATGATTTCTAAACATATCCTCTATCCCTGCCCTGACACCTTCCGTTCCCTATTGACTACCTTGTGTACAGATGTTGTGAGTACTCTGAATCTAAAGGACCAATGCCAGGCAGGAGGACAAACACTGTAATGCCTGAAGACAAACACTGAAACCAGAAACTTCACTTAGGGCAATGGCACAAACAAACCATGGCCAAATTCATCCTCCTACTCCTTCTCTCCCTTTCACCTTAGTATGCATCTTACAAATTTAACTATCTGATTTTTTAAAAAATCCTCAGTGGTGAGTTCTCATTTTAAAATAATGGTGTTATACAAGCAGCTCATGATAATCTGTATCCTGGAATAATTTGAGTCCTATACATTCACACTCCTGCTTCCATTTCTCCTAGGACTGACAGGATCATTTTTTCCTCTTTCCCTTTCTTTTTCCTTCCTTTTTCTCCTTCATTTAATTGATTCCCCACTTGTCCCCCACAGTAACAAAACATGGGTTTGAGGCTGCCTACAGAAATATGGGAAATATTAAAAAAAACAAGAAATAGATGAAGAAATTGGGGTGAAAGGAAAATTGGATTGCAAAAATGAGAGGCAGCCAGGGGTGAGGTTAATGTTTGGCAGAAGAAATGATAAAGTTCTATTTGAAAGCCAAAGGTTGGCCACAGAGTTTGTTTTGAGCTTCTTGGGTAAAGGAGGAAGTGGGATTAGTTGCCAATAGCCAAAAACATACCGGTTGCTCAGAAGAACTTTTATATACTGGTTCACATTTTGTTTACCTACTTTTGACCTTTTTATTGCTTCTCCACTCTATCGTTAGCTGAGACAGGAAGATGGAGAAAGATAGAAGCTGTAGGCTGATTTGAGGCTGAGCCTTTGGTATAGCAGTAGTTTCTACATCAAGCTACACACCAGATTCATCAGCGGAGGGGGAGCTTTGAAAAAATACACATCCTTGGGACCCATTCATGGAGATTATGGTTTTGTAGGTATGGGGTGAACATGAGAAATCTGAAAAACATATCTGCTATAGCAAGTCTGCAGCACACATTTAGAAACTGCTGATGTAAGATGTGGTGAGAGGTGTCATGTTGCTGGTCAGGTTCTCCATGAAACAGAGATTTGCATGCAGAAAGTTGATTGGGGGCACTCTTGCGATCAACACCTGTAGGGAGTGAAGGAGAAAAAATATGGCAGAGGAAAAAGTCAGACTGTGAAGCAATCATTGAAAAGGACTTTGGTCAATTCCAAGAAGAACTTTGAAATAGCTCTGCATATTTTTCTGAATTAGGGTAAGGGAGATGGGCCTTTGTATTTCCTCCTTGACCAGTCACTGGAGGGGAACACAATCTTGGAGGGTGTGGCCTTCTTCAGTGGAGGGCAATCTCTAGAGAGGGACTCAGCATGAGCTGTCCATTGCTGATACTCTGAGCAGCTGGGGAAATGAGACCTTCAGTGCTGGAAAGTAGGATCTGGATAGCACAAGGCAGCATACAGTACAGTCCACCCCTTGACCCATTCATATTGACTTGCTTCATATATGTTTGGGGAGCAGCCTGTTTGAGATTCTGGTGGCCCTCTTTTCCTGGGGTGAACTTATAAGTAGAAGTTTAGTGGGATGAACTATAACCCCTATGACTCTCTGTCATCCATAGGGATGCCTTATTCTTTTAAGCATCTCCACATCTTTCTAAGGGTTGGTCCTTCTTGGCAGCCACTCTGTCCTTGCTGTTCTTTGGTCAGTAATTGCATCTACCTTGTCCCTGATGTCTAAGTTCTCCCCTCCCACATCTGTATTATGTTGGGATCCAGTGATCTACATTGCTGCCAGGGAGCTCAATTCTATGATAGCATCTCCTATTGTCAACCATGAACTACAGAAGTTGCTCAACACTGAGCTTCCCAGTGATACTGCTGCCCCTTGCCCTGGGACATTCCTTATGGATTTGTTAATAGAACGCTTTCTGGGCCCTCTTGTGGATCAAAGTCATCTGGTGTCCTTTTCAGCTTTATCTGCTATACCCATGATTGCCACTCTTCTGATGCTTTAAATCTTTCCTTTCACCTATGCCACAGTATTTCTGTACTACTTAGTGTGGGCCATTGCTTTTTCTAAGCTATTAAGGATGCTCCTGGTAGCATATTATCACTGTCTAACTGGGTTCTTGCCAAGGGTTAATTGAGTCTTACTCTACTCTCATATCTATAAATTCTCCTTTATCCACTTTTATGTTCCACCTTAATCCTTAGAATTCAGCCCCATACATGTTCTCCTGGCCTCTGTTGATGTATGTTGTATAGGTTCTACAGCTCCTGCGGCCTGTCAGTCCTTCCTTGCTTAGCATGTCCAGCACTTCTTAGGCCAAATTTTGTTATGAGTTAAACCTAATTACTGTTTTAGTGGTCAGAAGGTAGGTGATTAGGGCAGATCCTGGGTGGAATCTGTCTTGTCTAGCAAGAGAAGAGTCCTTCTGCCTTGTAGTCCATCAAGCAGGACATTGGAAAGAAAGAGGGGGCCACTTCTGCAGAAGATTCAGAAAAATCTGGGGACTCAGATTAAATGCATCAATGCCAGCATTTCTATATCATATCTCAAGGTCTCATTCCTTCATAATCAGGACCTTGACCTGGGTATATAGACCTGCCAGGAATCTTGAGGTATTGGGAGTGATGCAACCCTTATTCTTTTTTTTTTTTTGCTACGGAGTCTCGCTCTGTCACCCAGGCTGGAGTGCAGTGGCGCAATCTCGGCTCACTGCAAGCTCCACCTCCCAGGTTCACGCTATTCTCCTGCCTCAGCCTCCCGAGTAGCTGGGACTACAGGTGCCCGCCACCACGCCCAGCTAATTTTTTGTATTTTAGTAGAGATGGCATTTCACCGTGTTAGCCAGGATGGTCTCGATCTCCTGACCTCGTGATCTGCCCACTTCATCCTCCCAAAGTGCTGGGATTACAGGCGTGAGCCACCGCGCCTGGCCACAACTCTTATTCTTATAAATCGTGGGCTTGATCCTCAGTTTTGTCTGTCTTGCAGTGGCGGGAAATGAGAGTCACTTGATAATGCTGCAAAGCCGCCTTTGGCTTTTGTACTCAATTTTAATTATTGATGAATTACCCATATGATGCCTATTTCCTCCGTGTTTCTCAAATGCCTCATACACTGGACCTGCTGAACATTTCATTTCACTAGTATATGGTGCTGGCTCACCATCAGTGAAAGTCTTCCCTCACACTGGCATCTAACTGCCATCGGTGGCAGCCGTCATTATTGCTGCCTGGCTCATGGGTGATCCAGCTCCAACATCTTATTTGTGAGTCGTTGTTTTGACCACTTCTAATACCCTACCTGCTGCAGATCAGGTTCCCTGGGAGGTGGTAATCTTTGACTCAACCTTTGTGGGAAAGAGAAGAAAGCAAAAGTGGATAGAGGAAGAAACTGGTCTGTGAGGCATTCACAACCAAGACCTCAGCCCATTCCATTGTTTGCTGTGTAGCTGTGGCCACTCTGTATCATCATCCCCAATTGGGGCAGGGGCCCCAGCCTTTATATACCTGACCAGTCATTCACTGGGGGCTGCTCCCAGGTAGTTGATGAGCTTAGGTTTAGCAGAGAACAATCTCTGCAGCAGGACTCTATTATGAGCTGTTAGCTACCAATACTCCCAGGACCTGGGAAAATGAGTGTCTTAGTCCTGAAAGGGAGGAGATATTTGGATGGCCCAACACAATGTCCACTACAGAAAGAAAAGCAAGTTAGGACTTTGAACTTTGAGTCACTTACAGAAAACATACAAAGTCTGTTCTGTTTGCTTTTATAAGGACAAATATTATAGAGCTGTCTGAGATGAAGACTTAGAATGCTAATATAAATGTGGAAAGATGAAGGAGAAATCATTAGATATCATTTTAGTTATACAAATCCAAAAATGTCTCCTGATGGTGATCATTTCGTTAAGTCTTCTCTTTTCTCCATCTAAGAGAACCTGTGGTTATTAATTGCAGTTCCCCCAGGTCTCTATTCTGAAAGCACTCTGGTCCATCTTCTTAGAGAATACACGCATCAGCAGACATTTTACCTGTCCTCCAGGTAGGTGGATTGCAAGGCTATTCCCAGCTTGATCAATTGTTAGTCCCGCCGCTGATTGAATGAGAACTGATTAAGGGTGCAGAAGGGAAAGAAGGAAGGAGAACAACACCACATTAAATACACTTATAAATTATAGGATGCATCTCAATTTCAGAAATGTTAAAATGTGTGTAATTATGTGCCTCAGGAAGGGAACAATACAGTAAGAGACAGGAGTAAATGTTATGATAAAAACGGAGAAAATATGGGAAAAGCCATGGAGAGGCCATTCCAAAAAAAAAAAAAACAGGAAAAACCTCAGGGGAGAGGTACAATTGGAATAGGGCCTTGAAGAAAAAAACGTATGACACACTTACATATGTGTGTAATTCTGTGGTCGTTGACCTTTGAAACATCTATATTTATCTATTTAGGCTGGTCTAATCTGGCAGATAAAATCACATTTTTCTGTTCCATTCTTTGTTTTAGCTGAGTCTCCTAGTATATTAAATTTGTAGGGATCTAATTATTGATCCACTTACATTGTATTTTTATTCAACTATTTAAACGATATTTGCATATATATCATGTTATGGTGTCAAGAGACCTTACAGCAAGGTAAACCTATTAAAATATCAGTAAAGCAAATGGTGTTTACATTTGCTTTGCTACTTGTTAACATTTGCCAGTTGAGTGTTGTAGTCTCCTAGTAACAACAGGGACAAAAATAATAATTTTGTAGCCAGTATTACATACTTACCTCAAATTCACAGTAAAGTGATAGAGATAAAGTAATTCCCAGTTACCACCACATTTCATATTTTTGAGTAGTAGAACTAGATAAGGAAGAAAGAACATTTAGATGATGACATCACAATATTTTGGCAAACCTTAAAGCATTTTTTCCATTTAAAATGCTTCTTTCTTCTGCTTATAGAATTAATACAAGCTCATTGTAAGAAATTTAGAAAATATAGACAAATGAAGATTGGGATGAATTATTCATGTACACTTCTCAGTAAGGTAGGAAGAGCAATTTGGCAATTGAAAATTGGAACAGTGCCACCATGAAGTGACTTTTGAATGTTATGATTCACACACACACACACACACACACACACACACACACTTCATTCTATAGCTCAAATCTTCTAGAAAACAGTAATAAGACTGCCTTGCCCCCTCAGTCTTTCCTTCCTCCCCTCCTTTTTGATCTTTCTCAATAAACTAACCCCTTGCGAATAATATGAAATCCATTTTTACAAGGTTTATAGAACAAGGAGCCATGTACTATCCTAGCACTTGTGAGGCAGTTTTGAGAATAACAAGACATTCAGGATGATTTCAAAGCTGGTGTCACTGCATTATCCTGAAAAGAACTGTTTTTCCCAAGAAGAGATACCAAAATATTGGCCATGACACTTCAGAATTGTTTCAGAGCGGCGCTCTTAGATGTCATAGTTATGGTGATGTATAATGGAAAATAAGATTTGTTGATTTAGGAAAACCACATTACGTATAAAAACATCCATTTGTAACCCATTTGGCTAGTCTGTCTTTAAAGGGATTTGATCACATCTACTAAATCTCTCTGAAACGAAATCTCTCTTGTGGCAGTTGTGGGTCTGCCCTGTAAATCTTATTGGAAAGAGTTAAGATACAAATGATCAGTGAGTGGAAGTGGAACTTTGGGCCATATATCTATGCAGTGAATACTGATGGCATGACAGAACAAGAGCATGGCTCTTGAAAGTGAGCTGTATGATGGAGGCAGATGGTCAACTGAGTATATGTCATTCACCATAACTTGGTCTAAACTAATTACCTAATGCAAGAAACAGATGTCCAGGGAGCCTCATAAACAGAAATGATATATGGATGACTTTATAGTGTGGCTAGAATGATGGCAGCTATTAAAATGCCATTGATCTCCAAAAATAGAAAAAAAGTATGTCAAATAGTACTTTATAATTATTTTTTCTTTCAGAATTTAAAACATCATATTACCAGCAACATGACCCATGCATATGAGTAACCATAAAATAGGGCTATTTGTGGGATTGCTTACTCTGCATAGGTCATCAGGGTACTTTATTTAAATTATTGCTCCTCTGGACGGAATTGTATTCCAGTGACCTGCAAACATAAATGCACCTCTGAAGGTTTCCAGTGCCCAGGCAGAATCTGTTCTTACGAACAATGCAGTGTTTGCTGTATCCTTAAAAGGAAGCCAATGAGAAAACTAAGACCTGCTCTAAGAGGAATAAAGTCAGCTTCTTAACTCCCAGTTTGGTTTGGGAGATCTGTCTCCCATAGATCATGTTACTGATAAATATAGTGGCTGCACATCAGTCCTAATTTAGGATCTCTGATTTGATCAAACAGAAGCTTATATATTTTAATAAATCACATCTTCTAGTACTTTCTGCTTCCTTTTATTTCACATTAGAAAAGTATAAAGAATGATATAAAACAAACATAGCTACTAATCACGAAGATTTAATAAATGCTAATATTTTGTCATGTTTGCTTCAGATCTTGGGGTGGGGATTGGGGACAGTGGGAAGAACAAAACACTCTAGGTAAAGTTAGGAAGGACTTTTTTTTTTTTTTTGAATTTTTATTTTAGGTTCAGGGGTACATATGCACGTGTGTTATTTAGGTAAACACATATCATGGGGGTTTGTTGTACAGATTATTTCATTACTCAGGTACCAAGCCTAGTACCCAAGAGTTATTTTTTTCTAATTCTCTCCCTCCATCTACCCTCCACCCTCAAGTAATCTTCAGTGTCTGTTGTTTCCTTCTTTGCGTCCCTGTGTTCTCATCATTTAGCTCCCAGTCATAAGTGAGAAGATGTGGTATTTGATTTTCTATTTCTGTGCTAGTTCACTTAGGATGATGCCCTCCTGTTCGATCCATGTTCCCGCAAAGGACATGCTCTAATTCATTTTTATGGCTGCATAGTGTTCCATGGTGTATATGTACCATATTTTGTTTATCCAGTGTACTACTGGTGGGCATTTAGGTTGATTCCATGTGTTTGCTATTGTGAGTAGTGCTGCAATGAACATATGCGTGCATGTATCTACAATAGAATGATTTCTATTCCTTTGCGTATATAATGGTAGTTCCATTTTTAGCTCTTTGAGAAATTACCACACTGCTTTTCACAATGGCTATGGAAAGTGATTTACCCTCCCACCAACAGTGCATAAACATTCCCTTTTCTCTGCAACCTTGCCAGCAACTGTTATTCTGTTATTTTTTGACTTTGTAATAATAGCCATTATGAATGGTGTAAGATGGTATCGCATCTTGGTTTTGATTTGCATCTCTCTAATGGTCAGTGATGTTGAGCCTTTTCTTCATATGCTTGTTGTCCACATGTATGTCTTCTTTTGAAAAGTGTCTGTTCGTGTCCTTTGACCACTTTTTAATAGGGCTTTCTTTTTTTTTCTTGTAAATTTTGTTTCAGTTCCTTATAGATGCCGGATATTAGACCATTGTCTGATGCATAATTTGTGAATATTTTCTCCCATTTTGTAGGTTGTCTGTTTACTCCATTGATAGTGCCTTTTGCTGTGCAGAAGCTCTTAAGTTTAAGATCCCATTTGTCAATTTTTGCTTTTGTTGAGATAACTTTTGACATCTTCATCATGAAATCTTTGCCCATGCCTGTGTCCTGAATGGTATTGCCTAGGTTGTCTTCCAGGGTTTTTATAGCTTTGCATTTTACATTTAAGTCTTAATCCACCTTGAGCTAGTTTTTGTATATGGTGTAAGGAAGGGATCCAGTTTCAATCTTCTGCATATAGCTAGCCAGTTATCCCAGCACCATTTATTGAATAGGGAATCCAGGAAGGACTTTCCTGAGCTCATTTTTCTCTCTCCTCAAGAGCAACTCTTATCTCAAAGTTGATGTATATCCTTCCTTTCCATGATTTTCTATTTGACTTCAAACATGTGTATGCATAAACAGCATATGGAATAAAAATATACATAAATAGCATCATTCCTATACATATTCTACAACCTGCTTTTTAATTAAATGTTATGTTTTCCAATTCCTATCCACATCAGTACAAGTGCATCTTGATCATGTGCTTTTTGTCTGGTTAAATAAGGCTTATTTAACTCTGGTTTGGAATTCCATTGTTGGAGATATACCACAATATATCCACCTATCGATTTCTCTGTTCTGGAACATTTTAATTGTTTCTAATTTTTCTCTACTATAACAAAGTTTCAAAAAAAATCTTTGTACCTGGAAGAGAAATTACCTATTCATATATCAACTTTTTTGTATTTTTAAATTTTCATTTTCTTATTCACTTGAGGGAGCTATTTAAGTTTTCAAATACAAGCTGCTGTTATTGTTGTTATATAATGCAAATATCTTCTTCAAGTGTGTGTTTTATTTTTAAACATTGTGCTCTCCTGTTTATAGTCAAATTAATCAAACCTTTCCTTTGTAATTGGTGTTTTTGTCTTGTTAAAGAAATCTTTTCTTCTAAGATTTAGTAGGGATTATAACCTCTAATTTCTACTAAAAATACTACAATTTTGTATTTCTTATTTAAATATTTAATTCCTTTGGAATGTTCGACCATAGTGGGAGTTTCTAATTTAATTTAATGCTTTTTTTTTTTCTATATGAAAAATAATTAACCATTACCAGTTTTTGAATATCCAGTATTTTCTTAATAATCTGTAATGTCATCTCTTTCCCATATCAAGCTCTCGTATAAGGGGTACATGACTAGTGCTCACCAATATCTGGCTATTCTGTCTTCCTGGATATCCCAAAGACTACTTCTCAGCTCTTCACCAGGACCATGTACCTAGAAATGGCCAATGGCCTGTGAGCAGAAATGATGTGTGTAACTCTGGGATGAGACTGTGAAACATCCTTGTTCTATCTTTCAGTTTCCCTCTTCTCATGTGTTGGAAAGCATGAAGAATGTATGTTGGGATGAGAGAGCCCACACAAGATAGAGCTACCTGGATTGTTACATCACCTTGTGTTCATCTGTATTAACAGCAGGTCCTGTGTGAGTAAGAAGTTAACTTTGAAATGCTAAACCTCAGATGTCAGGACTAATGTGTTACTGTAGCTTACCTCGATGAATACCCCATGGTTCTGACTGTGGGCTCTCTATTTGCTTCCACTGGTTCATTTGTCTATCCAAATACCATTACTGCATTATCTTAATTATTTTGGCTTTGTATAAAGTCTTGCTTTCTAATAGGGCAAGTCTCTATCCTCCTCTTTCTTGTCTTTTTTTGTCTTTTTATCTTTCCAAATGGATTTTTGAATAATTATCAAGGTTAACAAAATTGCTGCTGAGACTGATTAGAGTTTTATTAAATCTGTGCTTTAAGTCGAGAAAAAATGACATCTTCATTATATTGAGTCTTTTATCCAAAAGCATGATAAATCTCCTCCATTTATTAGGTTTAGCCATCTTAAAGTACCACTTTTTTGTAGATTGAAAAAGTCATAGGACCTGTCTGAGGTATCATTTAGAGACAGGAAAAGATGATCAAGTTCACATAGTGAGTTGAAGAAACAATGGAGAAAGAATAGAATATTTCTGCCTGTCCTCTCAAGTCTAATTTAGTCAATAAGCTAGTTATATGAGTTAGATCATGAAAGCTTTAAATTTTTTTAAATAATTAAAAATGTAATTTCATAGATAGCAAACGAATATATATGAAAGATTTGTGTGTAGGGCAGTGGTTCTCAATTGGGGGTGATTTTTGTCTCCTAGGGGACGTTTGGCAATGCCTGTGGACAGTTTTGGATGTCACAACTGGGAGGATGGTGCTGCTGTCATTCAGTCAGTAGAGGCCAGGGTACCGCTGACCATCATACAACTGCATAACTGCTTGCTTTTGCCTTATTTATTTATTTTTTATTTTAATGGTTTTTTTAAGAGATGGGGCCTCCTTCTGTTGTACAGGCTGGAGTGCAGTGGTGTGATCTAAGCTCACTGTAGCCTCGGACTCCTGGCCTCAGTTACCACCCACAGCAAATATTTATTTGAGTTTGAGAACTCTGATATGAAGTGATTTAGAATAACAATAAAATAAATACCACATCTCACAATCTGGCTTAAAAAATTAAATTAAAAATTCATTTAACCATAGAAGTCGCCACTATACTGAATTTTGAGTTTATCATTTCTTTGCATTTCTTTATAATTTGACTCCATACGCATGCATCCCTAAAAAACATATGGTTGAGTTTTGCATGACTGTATACTTTATAAAATAAATCCTGCTGCATTTTGCTTCTTCATACCATGTTTACAGGATCCATGTATGTTGAAGTGTGAAGGTGTAGTTCAATTGATTCATTCATTTTTCACTGTTGTATAGCATTCCATTGGGTGAATTTAACTACTTTACTTAGTGTCATGTTGATTATTTAGGTTGTTTCCAGTTTTCTATTATGAACAACATTATTATGTACATTGTTGCATGCACCTTTTGGTGCACATGGAAAAGCTTTTCTTCATGGTATATGCTTGGAATTAAACTGCTGGGCTACAGAGTATATGCATTTTTTACTTTATTGGAAAATGCAGATGAGCTAATATTCATTTTTGTCAGCTGTGTGTAACTGTTCCTGATGCTCCACATCCATGGGACTCTGTGTCTTTATAATTTCTGTTAATCTGGTGAGTCTAAATGGTATCTTTTTGTGATTTTAATGTTCATTTCCTAAATTTATAGTAAGGGGGGAACATTTCATATTTTTATCAGTTATTTGTGTTTATTTTTCGGTGAAATGCTTGCTTATGCCTTATTTATTTATTATTTTAACTTTTTTAGAGATGGGGTCTCCCTCTGTCACACAGGCTGGAGTGCAGTGGTGTGATCATAGCTCACTGCAGCCTCCAACTCCCTGCCTCAAGCAATTCTCCTCCCTCAGACTCCTGAGTAGCTAGGATTACAGGCCCATGCCACCACCTCCAAATAATTTTTAAACTTTTTTGTTTTAGAAATGGGATCTTGTTATGTTGTTCAGGCTGGTCTTGAACACCTGGACTCAGGTGATTCTCCCACCTCAGCTTCCTGCATAGCTGTATTTATGCCTTTTGCCCATTAAGGTATTGGTCTTGTTTTCTTTTAGGAGGTTCTAAATATTCTGCATACTAATCCTCTGTCTATTATATGAATTGCAAATATCATCTACCAATTGGTGGATTGTTGTTACCTGTTAAATAATGTCAGTATTTTCTTTTTTTGGTTTGTTAAAAGTCGTATTGAAGAAAATTACTTTCTAACCTAAGAGTATAAAGGAAAGTTCTATTTGAAACTTTAACCCGAATGGAAATATATTTTTGGTTATATTTTAAGGTATCTGGTTCTGTATTTTCAATATACCTACCCAATTGTCCAAGCACTATTTCTTCAAAAGTCCATTTTTCTCTTCCAATATGCAAACTCCCTTCTATCACATATTAATTTTACATATATGTGTGTGGGCCAGTTTCTGGACTCTATTTTGTTTTATGGGTTTATTTATTTATCCCACACCAATATCATGCTATTGTGCTATTTTTGTAAATGGGGCTTAGTATCTGCTAGGATGAGTCACCCAATCTTTTTCTTCTCATTATGTAGAAGTTTTTGTTTCTATTTTTGGCAATCTTGGTCTTCAGCACAAATGTTAGAATTAGCTTATCAAGATTTATAAAAAATCTGGTTAAGATCTTAACTGGAATTGCATCGAATCTATAGATTTAGAGAGAATTGATATCTTTACAATATTTAGTAACCCCACCCCACCAAAATTTATTCAATTTTTCTTATATATTTAAATTTATTCAATTTTTCTTATATATCCTGGCAATGCATTAAAATTATTTTCATGCAGTGATTCTGTGTTTGCAGTGAGAGGGCCTCGTTCTACATCAATCCATCTGCCTTGACTGGTAGTATCCTCAAATACTATTAACCAGATCTGTATTTTTAACAAGATTCTTCAAGAAATGTATAATCTAGTGATAATGGTTAATAGCTATAGCTACACATAGAAAAGATTAAATCAACTAAATCTGTAAAGAATTTTCAGTTTATTTGAATTAAGATGTGTTGGGATAATTCATGATTCTCACTTGAAGCATTCCCTTTTTATTGACCTCTTCCCTAATCTTATTTCTAGAGCAACACTGAAGCTTATTTTCCATTGAAATTTTCTAACATCATCTTCTATTTTAGAATATCCATGTGAACCCTACTTTTCCCCACTAGACTTCAAAATTACATTAATGCTTTCTTGCCCAATACCTCAAATGATCAAAAACAAGGATGTTTCCCCTCCAAATATTTATTATAACAATTTTCAAACATTAAGAAAATTGCAAGAACAGTAAAATAGAAACCATATACCTACCACCGGTAGAAACCATTTAAGGTATTAGTATTTTCCCCTATGTACTTCATCTGTCTCCTATTCTATTATTTATCAATCATCTATTTTGTTGAACCTTTTCAACATAAGTTGCAATATTATGGCCCTTCATCTTTAAATACTTTAACATGCATCTCCTAAAAATGACATTCTTCTACATAACACAATGCTATTATATACCTAAGAAAGTGTTAATGATATTCCAAAAACCATCCAATATCAAGTCCATATTAAACTTTTCCCATTGGTGAGTTTTCTACTTCTACTCTTCCTTCTGTATTACCCAACATTGCTCTTTAAAGCAGAGGTTTTTTGTTTTGTTTTGTTTTTGTTTTTTTCTTTCTTTTATTATTATTATTATTATTATTATTATTATTATTATTATACTTTAAGTTCTAGGGTACATGTGGATAACGTGCAGGTTTGTTACATATGTATACTTGTGCCATGTTGGTGTGCTGCACCCATCAACTCATCAGCACCCATCAACTCGCCATTTACATCAGGTATAACTCCCAGTGCAATCCCTCCCCCCTCCCCCTTCCCCGTGATAGGCCCCGGTGTGTGATGTTCCCCTTCCCGAGTCCAAGTGATCTCATTGTTCAGTTCCCACCTATGAGTGAGAACGTGCGGTGTTTGGTTTTCTGTTCTTGCGATAGTTTGCTGAGAATGATGGTTTCCAGCTGCATCCATGTCCCTACAAAGGACACAAACTCATCCTTTTTTATGGCTGCATAGTATTCCATGGTGTATATGTGCCACATTTTCTTAATCCAGTCTGTCACTGATGGACATTTGGGTTGATTCCAAGTCTTTGCTATTGTGAATAGTGCCGCAATAAGCATACGTGTGCATGTATCTTTATAGCAGCATGATTTATAATCCTTTTGGTAATCTACTCATCTGACAAAGGGCTAATATCCAGAACCTACAAAGAACTCAAACAAATTTACAAGAAAAAAGCAAACAACCCCATCGAAAAGTGGGCAAAGGATATGAACAGACACTTCTCAAAAGAAGACATTCATACAGCCAACAGACACATGAAAAAATGCTCATCATCACTGGCCATCAGAGAAATGCAAATCAAAACCACAATGAAATACCATCTCACACCAGTTAGAATGGCAATCATTAAAAAGTCAGGAAACAACAGGTGCTGGAGAGGATGTGGAGAAATAGGAACACTTTTACACTGTTGGTGGGATTGTAAACTAGTTCAACCATTATGGAAAACAGTATGACGATTCCTCAAGGATCTAGAACTAGAAATACCATATGACCCAGCCATCCCATTACTGGGTATATACCCAAAGCAGAGGTTTTATCACTAACTAGAGAAGTAAACATTAGTTGCTTCTAAATAGCCAAATTAAATTAAAATGCAATTTCTTAACCTGGGATTTGTAGTGACCAGAGGACGCATTTCGGAGTTTTGTGAACCTCTTTAAATTGTATATACATACATACATTTTTTTGGTGCGCAAACAAACATTTCATTTGTTTGCTGCAATGGTAACCACCTACTTTAAAGGAGTTCTATAGGAGCTCTAGAGCCCAAAAATCACAGTGGGCTCTGGTTCTCAGAAGTGTCTGTGATACCCCAAAAGATTAAGAACCACTCTTCTAAATGTTCCTTGTTATCCAGTGTGAAACGTGGAGTTCTCTGTGTTGACATACAGAGGAACTATACCAAATGAGAAATAGCCATATGTTCCATTTCAGAATGTGTATTGCTGATTAAAGGGCAAAAGGGAGTTATAAAATTTGGGAAAGTGAAGGAAAATAAATGCAACTATTAATTAGGATCTAGTTTATGATACTATTGTGAAGAGTAATACATCTTTAGTTAAATAATATTCAATATCTTGATCATATGTACCATTAGGGGAAAACAGTGACTAAGTTGTTGTTAGTCTATAAAATTAAAACATACCCTAAAAATTAAAGCATCAGCTGGGTGCAGTGGCTCAAGCCTGTAATCCCAGCACTTTGGGAGGCCGAGGCAGGTGGATCACGAGGTCAGGAGTTCTAGACCAGCCTGGCCAATATGGTGAAACCCCGTCTCTACTAAAAATACAAAAATTAGCTGGGTGTAGTAGTGCATGCCTGCAATCCCAGCTACTCAGGAGGCTGAGGCAGGAGAATCACTTGAACCTGGGAGGCGGAGGTTGCAGTGAGCCAAGATCGTGCCACTGCACTCCAGCCTGGGTGATAAGGCGAGACTCCATCTCAGAAGAAAAAAAAATTAAAGCATTATCATTTGCTGACAGGCACTAATGACTCTGGTGGTGACAGGTTAGCTTAGTTCACACATTTCATAGATGATTAAAGTTAATGAGTGAAGTGTAAGCAGGACTCTACTGAATGAATGTGCTAATTGTTTTCCTTGCTGCAAATGTTAGTGTTGCTTTTAACCACAATATACAGAAGATTAGGAGGCAATTCATTATACGTTATTTAATGAGTTATATTTATACTATATAATGGCATTGTTAAATTCACACAGTACCCTGCTTAATATTCAAAGCACTTTACTAGAGCACACTATTTTAAGCTCAAAGCTGTCCTTTGTCATGGGGAGGCAGGAACAGTATGCCTATTTTAGCGTGGTGGTTATGAACTCAGTCTCTGAATTCATGCTGCCTGGATTTAAGTCCTGGCTCCTACTTACCAGCTGTGTGACCTAAGAAATGTTACCGACCTTTCTGTGCCTCAGTTGTCTCACTCATAAAGCAAGGTGAGTGGTAGTATCTACATCATGGGGTGTTATAGAATTTGGTGAGTTAATGCTTGTAAAGGGTTTGATGCAGTGCGGGGCATGCTGCGAGTCTCCGAAGTATGTTACATGATTCTCAATTACACTCCTTCCCTCATGATCCATTCTCCACGCAGCACTCAAAGTGAACTTTCAAAACAGAGAATCCCTTCATGTCACCTGGCTGCTTAAAATACTCTGGGGACTGCCCATGGCAAGGGATTGAAGTCCAAACCGTTCACCATGGCCAGGCCTGTCCTCTAGACTGTGCCTAGCTCTGCACACTCATCTTTTCTCCTCACCCGTGCCTGGCTCCTGTGCTCTAAGCACGCCACTCTCCTTTTTGTTTTTCAAACACACCAAACTCCTTTCTGCTTCAAGGACATTGCCTGGACCTCCCTTCCCCCAGATCCTCTGGCACCTCTGATTCACATGCCAACTCAAGGCAGATTCAGGAACGAAGGCTGCCTTCCCTGACTACCCCATCCCAGTTGCACCTGGCTGTTGCCACTGCCCTGTTGAATGAATAAGTGAATGAAATTTTGTGAACCTTCAGGCTCATGGCACACTCTCATCACTAGTCCTTGCTTTATTCTATTTTCTTTATAGCTCTTATCCCTTAAACAACGTGTAAATATACACACAGGATATTTATTTATCTGAATAAATCTGCAGTGGTGCATAAGTCCCTTAGAACTCAGAATCTCCTTGGCTGATACTGCCATTCTTTCCATATGCTCTCTTGGCTGGTGGTTCTCCAAGTTCAGTGTGTGCTGGGCCTATCTCCAGAGTTTCTGATTTGGTAGGCCAGGGCAGATCTCCTTGGGAAAGTGACATTCAAGGATGAGACCTAAAGGATGAGAAGAAGTCCAATCGCATGGGAGCTGGAGGATGAGAGTTCTAGGCAGTAGGAACAGCAAGTGCCAATAAGCTGAGCTGAGGAAAGAGCTATAGGAGTGTTTGAGTAACAGAAGGAAGGTGAGTATGGCTAAAGCTTGGAGGGAGAATGGGAAAGAATTCCAGGCTGACCTTGAACAGGAGGCAGGGGTCTGATCAGACAGTGCTTATTGGCCCTGTGGGGAGGGTAGTTTGTGTTCGGAGAAAACTTTGCACAGGGGAGAAACATAATCAAGTTCACATTGTTTTAAAGGATCACTCAGGATGCTGTGTGGACAGAGCCTTGTAAAGGGGCAAAAGTTCAGTAATGAGATTCAATCTACTCCTTCCTCTGAAGCAAACCTCTTGTCTACACTGACTTCCCACAGAGCCTACTGTATTTTTTAGGCTCTAGAGCTTCTATAGAACTCCTTTAAAGTAGGTGGTTGCCATTGTAGCAAACAAATGAATATAGCGTCTGCCTCAATTCCCAACTTGGAGGAAAAGCTTCAAGCTCACAGTCCCTGTCTAAGGAGCAGCCCATGCCTCTTTCTGTGTAGGGGAACTCTGTACTCTGCCTCACCTATCCTGTTGCTCTGGCCCAGCTGTTGGACCAGGAGAGACACCAGGGTGGCCAGAATGCAGCCTGCAGTTAGCAAGGTGGCCCGGCACAGGGCTCTGCCTAGCAAGGTTAATGATAGTGAACAAACCACTCCCATCAGACACTGTCTTTTGCAGCAGCAGCAGCAGCAGCAGATGGTAGCAGGACTCGCTTATGCGCAGGGAAATATCATGAGGCTGCAGGAGCCACAAGAGTGAGGTTATGAATTAGAGTCAGAAGTGAGCAGAACTTACTGGCAAACCTAAAAGCCAGTGGAAAAATACCCAGAGCAAAATGGGTTGCTTGGTGATGGCAGAAGAGGCAGAGGCCAAGGCAAAGCAGCACTGGGGTCCCCAACCTGGTAGAGTCCATTAACTTCTGCTGCTGGGAAGTAGAATGAATGGAAGCAAAGAGGGCCAGGTTTCCAGAGGAGTGCAGAGTCCTCAAGGTAATCTGTTTCAGGCCTGCCTTTTCTGGGCTTCTCTGCCTTCTATACATTTCCTGTAATACCGTCCTACCCACACTCATTACACACAGTGCCCCGAGCCCCTTGCTAAAATGAACACTGATACCCACACCCCATTTAGGAATGGAAATTCCTCCTTGCTTACTGGAATTCCTTTACAGCCCTCAGATGTACAACTTGTTATAATTTAACACTGTTCTATCATTGTTTAGGCCAGAATAATGTCTTCATTTTTATTTGAAACTTTAGTATAAATTTGCCTTCACAGAAAGAAATGAACACCTGTTGTACCAAAATATGAGAAAACAGCCATCTGACTGTAAATTACTATAGAACAGGAAAATCTCCCCTAAAATATAATTTTTAATTCATTGAGCTTATGATTTATACATTTTTTGGTATGTAAAATTCTAAAAATTAAATATAAAATATGGTAACATTTTCTCAGAGGTGCAAAAGAGATGCATCACTTGCCTGTTTAAAACCACTTATTAGGCTGGGTACAGTGGCTCATGCCTGTAATCCCAACACTTCAGGAGACCAAGGCGGGAGGATCACATGAAACTAGGAGTTTGAGACCAGCCTAAGCAACAAAAAGGACCCTATCGCTACAAAAACATACAAAAAATTTTTTTAAAAACTCATTTATTAGTAATTCATAACATTTAGGGAATAATCTCAGATCCTTAGAAGGAAATTGGAGGCCCATCTCTTCAGCCTTCTCCACCAGCCAATTTTTCTTCTTTGTTTTCCAAAATGCAGAGGTCCTGCTCCATCTGTATGGAACCACCTATAACATACTAACCAGGTGTGTTCTCTCATGCCTTGTACTGTTATAGCATGTCTGGTCTGGAAGTCTCTGTCCAACTTCAGTCCTGACTAGTTTGAGTGATTCCCCTCCTTGATCACACTTGGAACTGACTTCTTTCATTACATTGTGATGCGTTCCACCGGATGCTTCTGTTTACTTGTGCATTCAGAGCTAGGATCTCAGCCTCCAGAAGACAGGGACTGTGCCTTTATCTTTCTCCGGAAACTAGCTTTGTGCCAGGGCATATATAGTGTGGGGCCCAAAATAAAGGTTTATGGAATGAAGGAATGAAGCTACAAAGTCTCATGCCACGGTCTCAGAGGTATGGCCTGGGGTTGCCTCAGGAAGACAGATTCAGTACTCTCAATATCTTTATTACAGAATATGTACAAAATCCTTCTTCACACATGATTCCCAAATAATGTTGTGCATGAGTGGCATGCTTCATGAAGTTTCAGGGTTTTAAGTACATCTCCCTTCCCCCAGGTCCCACCCGGAAAGGTCAAGTGTGTTGTACAAACCCCTCCTCTGTATGTGGCTTCGATGAGGAGATCAAACGCCTCACCTGTCCCAGGAGCAGAATGTTTTCTGGGTCTCATTGGAGCCTGGCTTCGATTATTTTTTAATCATTGGTTTCAGCCTGTGGGAACTAAACCTTACATGCCACCTCCTCAGAGGTGTTTTGTCTCTCTGGACAACCTGTTCATTCCTTTGTAGCAGCGGTCCCCAACTTTCTTGGCACCAGGGACCATTTCGTGGAAGACAATTTTTCCAGGGATGAGGGAGCAGGGGGGTTGGTTTTGGCATGAAACTGTTCCACCTTAGATCATCCGGCATTAGATTCTCATATGGAGCGTGCAACCTAGATCCCTCACATATGCAGTTCACAGTAGGGTTCGTGCTCCTATGAGAATCTAATGCTGCTACTGACCTGGTAGGAGGTGGAGCTCAGGTGCTAATGCTTGCCCCTGCTGCTCACCTCCTGCTGTGTGGCCCAGTTTCCAACAGGCCACAGACTGGTACCAGGCCGCAGCCTGGGGGTTAGGGACCCCTGCTTTGTAGCACTCAGTACAATTTTACTGATATATTTATTTCTTTACTGTCTCTCTCAGAGTTGAGTATGAGCTCTGCAAGGGTGGGGACGGTGCCTATTCTATCTGTTGTGTGAAGCACACAACACAGTGTGGTGCTCCAAAGGTACCTGATGAGCATCTGCTGGGTTGTGTTTGGGTTGAAATACCCTCCAAGTTTCATACTACTAACTGGCATGCCCAACTTTGAAAAATATCACATAATTTCTCTCTCTCTCAAAAAAAAAAACCAAAAAACCTGAAAAGTGTGAATTGCTATTGCTGTTTTACCAGTAAGGTAATAGCCCAAAGAGAGATTGACTTGATGAAAATCCCAGTCACTGAGAGAAATAAGACTTAGACCCAGATTTTCTGAGAGAAAACCAGTTTTTTTACTTCTACAATTATCTTTAGAGAAAATTTCAGGAGTGCTAAACTATGGAATGCTATTCCAAAAGGTCACCCGGTGGAAATTCTATTGTCCCTCTGCCCAGTGCATTCTAGGGAAGAGAAAGAAAATCAACAGGATGATAATGAAATGATGGTAGAAATGATCCAGACTATTGAACATGCTACTCGGCTTTTCCTTAAAGTTGTTGTAGTAACTTATTATAAAACAATAAGACACAAATCTTTAATTCACACCAAAAAATAAACTCCCTGTAGTCTCATATGTGTGCCATCACATCTTTAGGAAGCTTTTTATTCGTTGAATTGATAAGCATCAACACTGAGGTCTTATCAGTCCAACAAGACTGAAGATAATTCAAATGCGAAATTCAATCCGGTCAAGAATTTGTTATTGGGCAGGAGCCAATAAAAATGAGGCTCTGAGTTCATTATTCTAGTTTTTAGAATGCCCTGTCAGAATAAACACTAGAAAATATTTTATTTTCAAAACATAATGTTTTATACATATTAGTGTAAAGCACTATGACTCAGAAATTCTAGTTACCATATCTCAACATTATGGCAAAAATTGCTATAAGAACACATGGAGATAGTACAAGCTTCTATGAATTATGATGAGCAAATGGCATTGATTCATGTCTCTGTGAATTAAAAGCTTGGGAAATGTCTATAGAACTTCCCCTTTGATGTATTGTCTGCTAATCTTTATAAACAATTTCCTGTGTATTCTCATGATAAATTTAGACGTTTTAATACAATGTTTCTTAAATGATTTTGATTACAATTCACTGTGAAAACGACATTGGAACCCAACGTTCACATACATATGTATATATAACTGGAACTGTGTCTTACGATGATACCTTTGCTGTGTACCATGTATCCTGGTATTTTTTATTTTATTCTTTTCTATTTCACTAGTTAAAACAAATTCTGGTCATTACCCGGTAAGTTGACTTCATGTCCCATTCATGGATTGTGTGCATAAGCTTAAAAACTCTCCTAGAGGATGTTCTGGGCATATATTGCTTTGCAGTGAACAACTGCTACTTTGTGGCTGAAAACAAAAACAGTTTTTATTACATTTCAACATTTTATTGGTCAGGAATTTGGGCAGTGTTTGGCTGCGTAATTTTTATGTTCCATATGGCATTAATGGGTTCACTTGGCAGCATTTGGCTGAAGAATGACTGGTTTTAAGGGCCCCAGATGGCTTCACTCATATGTTGTTGGAGATGGCTAAAAAACTTGGCTCAAGTGGGACTGCCAATAGAAGGGCCTGCATGTGCCTACTCTGGCTTAGAGACCTCTAAGTAGTTGAATTTACATGATGGCCCAAGAATCCACCAAATAAGGTGGAAGCTCTATGATCTTTTATGACCTAGCCTTGAAAGTCCCACTGTGTCATTTCCATGGTACGCCATAGGTGAAAGCAGTCACAGAGGCCACCCAGATTTAAGGAAAGGGAATGTAGATCCTAATTCTCAGTGAAAACAATGTCAAAGATTTTTTGGACGTGTTTTCAAAACCATACAAATAGCATTGAGTCATGTTTCTCTGAATTAAGAGCTGTGGATATATCTATGGACCATCCCTTTTGATCTAAAATTTATAAACAATAACTTCTCTATTCTTATATTAAATTCAAATATTGTAATACAATGTTTTTCAAATGATTTGACTATAATCCCCAGTGAGAAATACATTTTTCATTACAATCCAGGACACACACACACAAACTACACATACATAACACTAAAAATGCTTTATGAAACAATACTTACACTGTGTACCTTGCATTCCATAGCTTCTCATGTATTCTATTATATTTGTAGATAATGGTAGCTATTACCTACTAAATGAATTTCACACTTGTTAATGAATTGTGACCCTAAGTTTTAAAAACACTGTTTTAGTGGATGATCCCTTTTTTCAATTTAGACCCAAATTTGCCTTTTCGAGACCCTTAGCTCTTAGAGATCAAGAAAGTAGTTTTATTATTCTTTGTTTCTGATGCCATTGTAGATGTTCAGTAAATGTTTCTTGAGTCTTGAATTGAGAGAAAGAAAAAAATAAAGAATTGAAATTTCACTCTGTCTACAATTTTACATTTGTCTTCTATTCTCTTTGACCTCAGTGTTACAGTTCAGTGAAACTTGTGCAGAAGTTATACATCATGATATATAACAAGACCAGTGGTGGCTGAAGACCTGTTGTTCAGTCGAATTTCTTTCTTTCCTTCCAGCCTTCCTTCTCTCCAACATGCAGGAGGAAAGACAGAAATGTAAACAGAAAACACTAATACAAGTTCATGACTGAGATGGTTAACAGTCTGTCCAAAGTGTGCAGAGTAGAGAGTTATTACTTCTGCCTGTAGTAGAATTGGTGAGGCCACGCAAAGCAAAAGGCATTTAAGAGGATGAAGAGGACTTTGTTAGATAGATGAGAAGATTAAATGTTTTCCTAGTGGAGGCACATGATGAACAAAGACTGAGAGGTGAGATGTGTCTGCAGGGTGTCCTGAGAGTCTGTGACATTCCTGTGAGTGTAGAGGACGAAGGGAGAAGGGAGGAAGGGAAGGATGGGGAGAGAAAACTGAGGAGGTGAGTTGGGGCCATGTCAAGAAGAGCCTTATGACATATTAAGTCATTTAGTTCAGGGTGCCCTCTGATACCCGTCAGTGGCTTGTTAGGAACTGGGCGGCACAGCAGGAGGTGAGCAGGGAGGCGGGGGCAAGTGAGAGAAGCTTCATCTGTATTTACAGCCACTCCCCATCACTTGCATTACTGCCTAAGCTTTGCCTCCTGTCAGATCAGTGGCATCATTAGATTCTCACAGGAACACAAATCCTACTGTGAACTACGCATGCGAGGGATCTAAGCTGTGTGCTCCTTATGAGAATCTAATGCCTGATAATTTGTCACTGTCTCCCATCAGCCCCAGATGGAATTGCCTAGTTGTAGGAAAACAAGCTCAGGGCTCCCACCGAGTCTACATTATGGTGAGTTGTATAATTATTTCATTATATATTACAATGTAATGATAATAGGAATAAAGTGCACAATAGACGTAATGCATTTGAATCATCCCGAAACCACTCCCTGACCCAGTCCATGGAAAAACTATCTTCCACGAGACTAGTCCCTGGTGCCAAAAGAGTTGGGGACAGCTGTTTTAGACTTTGTCCTGAAAGCAACGTGGAGTGTTTCATCATATGACACCGTTCTTAAGAAATTATAGGCAAAGGTCAGCACATAGAGATATGAACCAACACAACCCCGCCAAAGGCCCTCCCAAGGTAAGAATACGTCTGTTTATTTCCAGCAGAGGAAATTAACAGCACCAGACTGTCTTCATTATTAACACGAACAAATGGTGGCTTTGGTCTGTGATCTATAGCTGTAAGATAAGCTGCTATGCTGTATCCCAGGAATACACTGGAACCTGGTTTAGGGACTCAAGGTGGGGACTCAGGACAGCTGAATTGCTTTTGGCCACTCTTAGATTCGTAATCTTTGGTATGACATGAGACTTCAGAAAACCGGGCCTTAGTTTTCTCCACTGCAAATTATGAAGTTAGATTATATCAATGATTTATATCAGCAGTTGCACTTTTTTTTTCTTATAAAGAGCCAGATCATAAATACATAGGGTTTGTGGGCCATATGGTCTCTGTAACAACTACTCAGCTCTGCCATTGTAGCTTGAAAGCAGCCATAGACAATATAAAAATGAATGGGCGTGGCTGGGTTCCAAAAAAGCTTTATTTACACGTGCTGAAATTTGAATTTAGTACAATTTTCATGTATCATGAAGTAATGTTCTCATTATGTTTTTTAACCATTCAAAATGTGTAAAATACCTTCGTAGTTTGCAGGTTGTAAATACCAGTGGTGGGCTGGATTTTGGCCTATGGGCTATTATTAGCCAATCCCTGTTCTCTATGGTTACATCAAAGTATAAGGTTTCTATATATGCCCTATTTCCTTATAGGGAACATATAATGCTTTTTAAAAGTTCAACAATAGTGTATTTTCTAATGTTTGTACATTTAATAATTTACTTTTAAACATAGCCAACCTGTATGGATAAGACTTATGTTGGTTATAAGGGTGCTTACTTTTTGGTAACAAAGATTTGTGGAAAAACTATAGGACCAAATAAATTGGCTTCCCTGATATTCCCACCATGACTACAGATACTTTAAAGAATTACTTTATCAGTTCTTACATTGTCACTTAGAGGGATAAGAAGTTACAGTATTAATATTTTTAAAACATTTTTTTAAGTGAGAAAGATCTGAACAGATGTTTTTACACCCATGTTCTGACAGCATTATTCACAACAGCCAAAAGGTGGAAATAACCCAATGCCCATCAGGTGAATGGGTAAACAAAATATGCTATATACATACAATGAAATATTATGCAGCTTGAAAAAGTAATGAAACTATGATTTGTGTTACAACATGGATGAACCTTGGAGACATTATCCAAGTGAAATAAGACCGGTACAAAGAGACAAATATTGCATGAATCCACTTAAATGAGAAACCAGAGTAGTCAAACTCATAGAGACAGAAAGTAGAATGGTGGTTGCCGCAGACTGGGAGAGGGAAAAATGGGGAACAGATGAATGGGCACGGTTTCAGTTTGGGAAAATGTAAAAGTTCTGAAGATGGATGGTGGTGATGGTTGTATAGCAATGTAAATGTACTTAATGAACTTAAAAACGGTAAAATTTATGTTATGTCTATTTTACCACAACAATTAAAAAAGGGAAATAATAGAACAATGAAATAGTTAACCTAGCATCACACAAGACGGAAAGAAGATTGGAGTCAGCTGTGGGACTAGGACCTGGGATAGTAGTGCTGGGCTCTTTGACCACAAGATGACTGCGACAACTTTAATGTCTGTCTTTTGAGCTCTCTGTAATGGACACTTTGCAATATTATTTCAGAGAATCTCAACTGACATTTTACAGAGGAGGACACAGAGGTTCATTTGCCAAGGAACCAACAGGCAAGGTTGAGAAGCAAACCCATGACTGTGCTTCCAAAGCCTTTGTGTTGACCACCACAGAACACCACTTCCCCGAAATTCTGAAGCCACCTATCTTGGAGTATGGAAGCCTCTGACACTGAATGCAGGTTTTTCAGTGTAAATCATGGAACATTGCTACCCCTGAAGGCGAGAGGCTCCCGTAACTGCGCTGCCTGAGTCTGGGCCCGCGGCACAGGACCTGGTGCTGTTGGTTTACAATAAAGCAGGAAGGTGGTGCCTCGTGCTGGCAGATGATGCTGCGGGCCAGGTTGGTTTGTGTCTTCACTGTCAGGAACATGGCTAATACAGCCTTTTAGCTCACAGATTCCCACCTCAAATGTTTACATGACACCACTAAATAAAAAATATGTGCATGCTCTGCCTCCCCCACTTGACTGTAAGGTAAGGGCAGGAGCTGGGCCTCTTTAATATTTATACCCTCCATAAGATCACCCTGTGCTAGGGTTTGCATCAAGTAGGCACTCAGCAAATATTTGTTGAATGAATGCATAAATGAATGTTAAATCATCTGCCTCCAGATTTTCCTTTTGTTTCCAATTTTCCCCTCCAACTGACATATGCAAGTGCCTCCCGTGTCCCTTTCACAGATATTACAGATGCCCTCGACTATTTTTTTGTGTTCTTCTGGCCTGCTTTTTCTCATTGCTGCTGCAACAGACTGAGGCCTAAAAATAGAAACCTCCTTGACAACTCTGCAGAGGACTTACATTCCCGATTCCTAAGGTAGCAACACTGACTCTGTTGGAGCAGGATGGGAATTTCATGACCTGTCACATATTTGATTTTGCCTGATTTTTTAAAGGGATAAGAGTTTTCCCCACATCATGGTTGATGCAACTTGCAATCACCCTTGGAAGTTAGGGTTTGGGACAAATAGAGGAATGTCATCAAACAGGAATGTTACTGCTTGTCTTAAGGATGCTTCAAAATTCTTGAAAAGGAGGCAGAATTTCTTTTCCTTTCTTTTTTTTTTTTTCCTTCACTTCTTCCCTCCCTCTCTCCCTCCTTTCTTATTTCATTTCTTTCCCTCTCTGGATATCTCTGGTTTATGGCAGGGCCCATGACTCATATGTGTTTTCAAGCCAGTGCATATTATGAAGACACAAGACAAGAATGTGTATAAACACATACTCTGCCATAATGCTGATTTCTTTGGATTAAACTGGGGGAAAAAAACAGCAACAGACACTGCCTCAGTCTAGAATTATCTGTAATCCATATACATCAGCACATGGTTTCCAGTATTGTGTTATGGGGAATTAGAGAGGAGACCTGGCTCCTTCTCTCAGGGATACCACAGTATGCGAAGAAGATAGGACAGAGATAGAGTTAATAATACAAGTTAGCATCTAAGTGATAAGTGGGTACTAATAAAATCTAAATAGTTACTCTTAATAAAAATCATTTCCATTTATGCAGTGCTTGCTCAATTCTAGACACCATGCTAAGAACTTTATATCCTTAGCTCTTTTGAATTCTAACCACAACCCACAGCCTCAGTACACAGGTGTTGGGAGGCGGTAAAGTGCAGTGGTGGGTGCCAGGCTATGGAATCACACTGCAAGGTCCTGGTCCCTGGTGTCTCTTGGCATTCCCTACTGTAGAGAGAGAATATTCCTTCCTAGACATTGAGTCATTGTGCCAGCGTCTGCTACCAGCCAGGTGACTCTTTGAGCGCAGATGCCCCTCTCTCTGTTTCCATTTCCTTGTCTATAAAATAAGGATAATAACCGTGGAACTTACCTTATAGGGTTTATATTAAATGAGATAATGTAAGTATAGTGCTTAAAACAGTGCCTGACATAGAGTCAATGACCTATAAATATTAGATTTTATGACCCTGAGGCTCAGAGAAGTTAAATAACTTGCCAGTGTTCACTCAATAAATTTATATCAGAACGAGAATTCACACTCAAACCCGACTGATCCCAAGGCCCTCTGATCTTAACAACTTCACCGTAATGGTTGTTCAGAGAGCAGTAAATCATTATGGATTAGTGTAAAAAGGGGTAGATTTACAGAGAATGTGAGAGAGTTTGAAGGATGGAGTAGAATTTATTGAAAAAGAAATGGTGACTCTAGGCTTCAATGTAGAAAGATCTAGAGTTAACAAAGTGCCTCTCCCCACTTCCTTTGCCTAACGACTACCTCTGGGTTTCCTTTTTTTCCAACGAAGAAGACACAGCAGTTAAAATGCCCATCACTGGGGATGGGCAAAAATGCTTCCTGCCCTTCCCTAAATCTCCTAGAGTGGTGCTCTGGATTGTGGTTTCTTTTGTTTTATTTTAGGTTTTACTTGCTAATGCACACGTGAATTTTTAAAAATCTAATATTTCAGCACTTAATTATGTAACTCATTTATTTAAGTCAGAAACAATGTTTGTAAATGTGGTAGGAAGGATGTACCAGCTCTTCTCTCTGAGAGAACTAGGATCCTCTCAAAGTTAAGGAAATAGGGAAACTGTATGTATATATGTATGTATTGTTTTTCCATCTCCATCTAGGAACACAACAGAAGTTGGGGAAGCAAACACTCTTGGCATTAGAAGCTACAGGAGACTGGCTAGCACTAATTCAATCTCTGTAGTTCACAAAGATTTGCAGATTATGCTTTACATTTTCTAACCTTAGCATTGGCCACAGTAAGGGTCTCTCCTTCCTTTTCCACATTGACGCTTGTAATATGCTTTGGCTGCATCCCCACTGAATCTCCTCTCAAATTACTCCCATAATTTCCACGTGTTGTGGGAGGGACCCAGATAATTGAATCATGGGGGCAGTTTCCCCCATACTGTTCTCATGGTGGTGAATAAGTCTCATGAGATCTGATGGTTTTATAAAGGGTTTCCCTTTTTGCTTGGCTCTCATTCTCTGTAGCCCGCCACCATGTAAGACGTGCCTTTTGCCTTCCACCATGATTGTGGGGCCTCCCCAGCCACAAGGAACTGTGAGTCCATTAAAATTATTTTTCTTTATAAATTACTCGGTCTCAGGTATGTCTTTATCAGCAGTGTGAAAACAGACTAATACACCTTGGGCTCAGAGTCTTTAACAGACTGTGTAGAGAGAGCATGGATCACACTGTCTGGGGTGGGGAGTGGAACTTAGGGAAGGGAGAGGAAGGAAGCAGCCTTAGCAGGGCCAAAGGACTGTTTGAGAAGAAGCACAACTGTGGGAGAGGCTGTGGGGAGCCACTTAGTGCAACCAGAGCAAGAAGGAGGAAGCCTCTAGCCCCTACCCGGGTGAACTCCAGGAGGCCTCAAATAGACCAGGGAGGCCACGCCCCAGAGCAGGTGATCTTCTGGTTCTGCATGGAGACCCTTGCTTGCATCTGAGGCAGAGAAGTGACAAAACGCTTTTGTAATTCCAAATCTTTGTTTGACACCTTTTTGTTGTTTCCACCCAAGTCCTCCCATCCCTGACCCTCACCATGACCAACTGTCAGCTGAATTCCACCAATAAAGAAGACAAGGACATGAAGACAGTCCTACCTGGATCTGCTTAACCAGCTGACAGCCACTTTTGTTGCTAACTGTATCACCCGTCCTGCTATGGTAAGGGGTGCAGGGTCTAAGTGAAATCAGTAGCTTTATGTACTATTCATTTCTCCCCCTTCACCCAACAGAATCTGAGATCACTGAACTTGTCTGCCTTACAAAATGCCCTAAAGTATATTCGAACATCTTGTGATGGCTACATTTTGTTTCTAATCTATGTCATGCTTTATCTTCTCTTGCCTGAACCATTGCAGTAGGCACCTTATTGGTTTTCATGCCTTCCAATCTACTTTCTAACTGATGCTGGAGTTGTTTTTCTAAACCACGAGTCTGCAATTGTCATTTCTTGCTTTTGTCATCTGCTTTAAAAAAAATTTTCAGTTTCTTTTCTATCTTAAATAAAATGTAGTATGGAATCTCAATAGGTAAGACATTCTCAAGTAGCCCTGCTCTGTGAAAGTGGGGTTGGGTGCAGGCACAGTCCTGCCCTCTCAGCCTGTCTCACCACATCTTTTGCCCCCTTGACCTTGACCAGTCCCCGTCCTGTCAGTGGCAACCACAGGATCTGATAGAACCTGTTTTGAACGTGAGCATCCTCAAGCCCATGGCCCGCTTCTCCACTCTCTCCTTCAGCCTTGCCCTACGCGGCTAAAACTCCAGGCCTCTTATTGTTCCTCCTGCCCTTGCATGTTCTACCTCCTTTCACTTCTTTGCTCTTCTCCTCCTCCTCCTCTCACCTGCTGATTTCCCACTCAGCCTTTGAGAAGGAGCTCAGAAGTCACTTTCTCTTAGAATCATCTATAACATCCCTGTGAGAGCCGTTCACCCTCTGTGTCCATGGCTCTCTCTGTCCACCCCCATTATGCCATTTACTAGATTGCTTTGCAGGTCTTCTTCTGCATCAGTGTCATCCCTCACTCAGCCAAAGACGCCATGTCTTACTGTGTGCTATGGGTTGAATATTTGTCCCCTCCAAAACTCATGTTGAAATTTAGCCCCAATGTGGTAGTATTGAGAGGTGGGGCCTTTAAGAGGTGATTGGGTCATGAGGGTTCTGGCTTATAAATTAATTAATCCATTCATGGACTAATGAATTCATGGGTTGATGGATTAATGGGTTATCACAAGAGAGGGACTGGTGGCTTATTTTAAGTTCTGGGATACATGTGCAGGATATGCAGGTTTGTTACATAGGTAAATGTGTGCCATGGTGGTTTGTTTCACCTATCAACCCATCACCCAGGTATTAAGCCCTGGATGCATTAGCTATTTATCCTGATGTCCTCCCTCCCCAACCCCCCCAATAAGCCTTGGTGTATGTTGTTCCCCTCCCTGTGTCCCTGTGTTATCACTGTTCAGCTGCCACTTATGAGTGAGAGCATGCAGTATTTGGTTTTCTGTTCCTGTGTTAGTTTGCTGAGGATAACGACTTCCAACTCCATCTGTGTCCCTGCAAAGAACATGATCTCATTCCTTTTTATGGCTGCATAGTATTCCATGGTATATAGGTACCACATTTTCTTTTTTTTTTTTTTGAGACGGAGTCTCGCTCTGTCGCCCAGGCTGGAGTGCAGTGGCCGGGTCTCAGCTCACTGCAAGCTCCGCCTCCCGGGTTCACGCCATTCTCCTGCCTCAGCCTCCGGAGTAGCTGGGACTACAGGCGCCCGCCACCTCGCCCGGCTAGTTTTTTGTATTTTTAGTAGAGACAGGGTTTCACCATGTTAGCCAGGATGGTCTCGATCTCCTGACCTTGTGATCCACCCGTCTCGGCCTCCCAAAGTGCTGGGATTACAGGCTTGAGCCACCGCGCCCGGCCGGTACCACATTTTCTTTATCCAGTCTATTATAGATAGGCATTTTGGTTGATTCCATATCTTTGCTATTGTGAATAGTGCTGCAATAAACATACACATGCATGTATCTTTGTAATAGAATGATTTCTATTTCTTTGGGTATATACCCAGTAATGGGTTTGCTGGGTCAAATGGTATTTCTGGTTCTAGATACTTGAGGAATCACCACACTGTCTTCCACAATGGTTGAACTAATTTACATTTGGAAGCGGTGGCTTTATAAGCAGAGGAACAGAAACCTGAACTAACACACTCAGCCTCCTTAACACGTGATGCCCTCTTCTGCCTCAGGACTCTGCAGAGTGTCCCCACCAGCAAGAAGGCCCTCACTAGAGGTAGCTCCCTCAGCCTTGGACTTCTCAGCCTTCATCACTGGAAGAAATAAATTATTTTTAAAAATAAACTACCCAGTTATAGGGAAGCAACAGAAAATGGACTAAAAATCATAGGTTATAAATGACCATTGTTTGTTAAATGGGGAAAAATCATGCACTGAGCCCATGTCAGAATAAAAAATTACTTCGAGCCCATTTATAGCTTAGCAAATTTGGTGAAAGTAACTGAGCATTTTCTTCATTAATGGTGGAGTAAATCAACAGTGCAGTTTTGTCCTTTAAACTACATCACTGAGACAAAATGGACTTTTTTGGCTACATTTTCAGTCAAGATGTCCAGAGTCAAAGAAGTAGAAGAAAAAGGTTCCTTAGCATTCCTGGGAAATGATCTCCTTCTCTCTCAAGGCTCAACTCACATATTTCCTTTTCCCTGGGGGTCGTCATTGGCTTCTCAGTCCCATGTTTGTCTCTATTTAATTCATCTGATGATGATCCTCTCCACTGCATCATCCACTCCTGAATTCCCTATTCTGGACTCAATCAAGATTGTGAGTTGAACTATGTTCATCTATGGAAGCAAAAGCTGGGTACTATGGTCTTTAGTGCTCTGCCTCTTTGATCAGGTAATGAAGGATTTGCATCTCCAAGGACTCTTTTTTTCCAAAGCCGTAGCAAAAAAAAAAAAAAAAAAAAAAAAAAAAAAAAAAAAAAAAAAAAATTATTCAAGGAAAATAAGTCATTTTGAAGCATATGCTAGTTGTCGTTTTGACCCATGTGAGTCTTCTTTAGAAGTGTTATAGGAAGGGAAAGATGGCTATTCAAAAACAAAAAGGAAAATTATAGAGCTATATAGCAGCTTCCACATTTTAAAGATGTGGCAAAATTTATTTAAGGGCAAATATGTGTTTGCTAGAAAGTCCAATAATGGGCATAATTCAGAATGCAAAAGAAAGTACTAAGTGTGATGAGTTAGGTAGTCTGTAACAGAAAAGCTCATTTATTCTCTGGTAGGCAGGGGGCTTTTGGAGCTGGAAGAAAAGGAGAGTTGGAAAATGGGAATTTGGATAGGTACAGTGTGCCGCAGCAACATGGTGGCAGGCTAGAGGCCAAGGCCAGAAAGTTCTAGTAAGCAGTTTCCCCTGGTGGTGGGGAAGGGGGGGCGGGCGGTGGTGGTGGTGGAGGAAATGTAAGTATAGTATTCTCTTGTGTGCACTTTTTAGTTGTTTATTATATCATGCAGTGCTAGTTCTTCTTCATTAATCCCAAACATTCAAATAAAGTCCATCATACACAATGGCTTTTAGTTGGTGGTGAATTATGGAAGCACGGAAGAGAAGGGTGGCTGCAAACAGCAGGGAGAGGAGAGAGAGAGCAGCTACAGGAGGTGGGAAAGTAAGCAAGGATAAAAACTTCACAAGAAGCAGAAAGTCTTGACAAGAGGTCATTAGAACATCAATAGACCTCCAGGGAATACCACAGAATCATTAGGCGAATGCTCTGTACCTCCCAGATCATGAATTGGGGACTCAATCATTTTATTTGAATAGTAAAAGAAAGAGTGGCCCCAGGAAGCTAGGGGACTTGGGGAAATTTGGGCTACAAAAGGAATGTATAGCAGAAGAATGTGCATGCTGTCTCAAAAGGATGCTTTTCCCCACTCTGGCAAGGCTATTTTACTACCTGGGCATCTTGATTTTAGAGGGCTAGTATCACATTTGTCACATTAAATACAACACAGTATTTTGGTGTAAAAATGTGAAAACATCTTTGTAACTTTGCTTTTGATATTCTGATATAGTCTTGATATTATTATCAATGTCCACTTTAGAGTTTAATTTTTTTTGAACCCAGTAAATTTTTTAAGATCAGATCTTAAAAATTTTATTGTACCTTTGCAAAGCTTATGAGTCTTCAGCCCTGTGCTCAATATAGCTAATGGATAAAATGTTCATACACCAGAGTAAGCTCTTTCTTGCAGAGGTAAAGCCAATTCCCAAAGAGGCCTTATCAGCGTCTCTCGACAAACACAGATAATTAATTCACACCGACAAATGCTTGATTTGGACCCTAATTTTTCAAATGGAATTTCAGTAGGCTAATTAAAATAGCATAGAAATAATTTTTAGTGTAGGTCTTTATCTATAAGCCTTTTGGTTATCAATTAGAGTCTTATTTCTAATAAAAAGAAAAAAGCAACAATGTACTCAGTAATTAGTAAATTAAAACCTTCAAAGTAAACCTCAAGGCCCGATAAGAGCCCTAATTTTTTAAAGTGTTCTCCTGTCAAAAGACTATTTAAAGTACAGGTTTTATAGATACTTTCCTTTTAAATAGAATTCTCTTAGCTAATCAGATGCTGAGCGGCGTTGCCTTTAATTTTATCTGGCCAAGCTTCCCTCCATCTGTTTTCCCATAATGCTCTCATTCCCTCTTCCAGATGTTTGGCACGGCATCTCAACTTGATGTCTATTTCTTCTTGTTCTCCTTCACCTCACATGAACCTTCCAAGTCATAATTCTTTGGAAATAGACATAAGGAGCTTTATTTCAAATTACCATCCTTCACTTAAGAGGTTCCATCTCTAAAGTCAGTACAAGTCAAAAAAAAAAATCTCTATCTCATTGTAGAATTTTTGGGTTGTAGAGTTGTGGGGTATATATTTTTAAAAAGAAGCCAAAAGTACAGGAGAGTTAAGCAACATCTCCATGTTCACATAAGCCAGAGACTTGAGAGTAGGAATTTAATATCAAGAATTTTACTTTTAATTCGTTTTTAGGATTTGATTTACTGAAAACTAAAACTATTCTATAAGTCACTCTACAGCTTCAACTTTGATCAATGCCTCTATCCAATAGGGGGTCAAATACCTGAAGGGAAAGAAAAGAATTCTCTGGAACATATGGCAGGAAAGGATCATTTGTGTGTGCCTGCTGAAAAGACAAATGACTCGTCTTCCCTGCTCTCTCGCTGTGTCAGTGATCTCTGCCGCTCAGCTGATCATAGACAATCTTGTGCTCTAGCTAATCTGCTGCTTTTCAAAGCAAACCGAATGGAAACAAAGGTTTAAGTATCTGGAAACTAAATCATGACTTTAAAAAAATCTAGTGACATGAAAAATTTCCTTGATAAAAGTATAGAGTATGTTAGGAAAATTCTTTTCTGAGGCCACCTGCTGACATTCTATTTTATAACCGGAGAGAACACTGCCTTATACCCCAAACTTAGATACAATGAAAGCTTTTTGACCAGGAAAAAGAAAAAAAAAACAAACCATAGACCTTATTTTTAAAAAGTTCAGTAGTTTTCATGGTACAAAGGAATCCGCAAAATAGAAAAACTCTCCTTCCCATCATTCAAAAAATAGTTTATTCATTCCACTATCTCATGCCTATCCTTTATTCTTCCAGTCTTACTGCCAACATTTTGGGAAAGTCCTTATTGGCTCATGCTGCACGAGAGCAATGGCCAGCAGGCTCTTGCCAATCCTATATCTGTCCTACTAGAAGTCCTCCCAAGGAAAAATCATACATTTATTTGAAATAAACACCTCAAGGTATTGGCAGAGAAAATGAAGCAACATAAGGATCCACCTAAGTGCATGGATGGAGCTGCCCTGCTAGGGAGAAATAAGAACAACTTCTTGTCTGTGTCAGAAGGGAAGAGAGGAGAAAAACCAAACTCAGGGATAGAGGAATAGGTCCAAGCGATGGCAGAAGACATCTCAATCCTTGATGTAATCTTGCCCCATGACTTCCATTCATCTTTAGAAAAGTTCCCAAACTCATAACATATTGGAAGCTGGTGGATTTCTGTGGACACCTGGGATTCACTTGTGCATGGTATCTACACAGATGTGCAAGGAGCAGGAGCCTGGAGATGTTGGGAAATGAGAGGAAAGAAATGCAAGAAAGCATGGAAAATGCGGGGAGAGCTTTTAACAGGCATAGGTTGTGGCATTTGGCCTCACTCAGAGCTCTTGGGGAATGGGTTCCCTGGCTGTTTTAGGTTAGACCGTAAGTCCTGTTACCTATGGAGTTGACTTTGAATTGATCAGCCTGGCATTCCAGCCCTGTGTAATCTTCCCTTAATTGACTATATTCCAGCCTCCTTTTCCAAACCTCCTTGTAAATGAACCAAACTGTGCTGGTCACTTTCCCCTGAATGCGCATATTAAATTCCAGTGCCGCTAGTAATTGCCTGAGTGATCATGGAGAAATTATTTAACATCTTTGATTTCCAGTCTATTCATCTGTAAATTGAGAATAATCTCATAGAATTCTTTCAAGAATTAAATTTGAAAATGTGTAAAAAAATCTGTAACCTGCTTCTTACTCTGTAGACACTCGATGAGTCTCACCTTCAACCCCTGCTTTTCCATTTGTTCCTTATGAAATTTTGCTCCTACGGATCCTTTTACCTTGCCCCTGCCAAGTTCAAACTCTAAGTACTTTAACTCCTATCATACTTTATCAAATATTGCCTAGCCTTCTAGTTATTAACGCCTCTCTCATCTCTTCTAGCAGATTGCAAACATCTGAGGAACATTCATCTTTATATTCCTTAGAGCTCCTACCTAAAGAGTTTGCAAATAGTATATGCTCCATAAATATTTACTGAGTAAATCCTCCATTATTGTTTACCAAAACACTCCACATGATTTTCAATTATGAAGATTTAAATTTAAATTTTTTCTATTAAAGTCTCAAAAATAAGACAGGATTTCTCTACTAAATATTTTCCACTCGGTTTCCAAAGGCTACATTTTAAACATCAAGCCACATTCCCTTGAAGACTGTCACTGCATAGGTCATAACCAGTACAGTGTTTTGACATAAATCAAGTCCATAATGTGAAATTGAATAGAACTTATTTTGAGCTTCCCACTAATGAAGGAAGGAAAATAAAATCATCTGGGAAAGAGCTGCCAAACATTGGACAGCCTGCTAATGTAAAAAAATGGGATGTTTCTTTTCACCATCTCTAAATTATTTGGATGGCAGGTGTGCCTGTTTTATGTTGTTGCTTATGCTTTCAATTGAAGAGTAAACTTTGCCTGTAGCCTGTTAATCATCTGAGCCTTTTGGAAAACTTAATTGAGAGGTCATTTGCTTTGCTTCCTTCTTCCTCCACATCTCCACAGCATATCAGCAATCATGGTGACGTGCCACTCTGCTGGTAATTCATATGGCTTATTCAGAAGCACAGATCATGGCTGTTAGACCTGCCAGATGTTCCGGGTCCCTAGCTGCAATTAAGTTCCAACATAGCCCAATTTGAAAGAGATTGAGAAACCACAGTTCTCATTAAGAATATTCATGAGTTTGCACCTTGAAAAGCCGGCAATCACATGATGTGCCAGAATGGACAAGATTGTTTGAGAAGAGAAAAAAAAAAGATGCAATTTAAAATAAGTTACCAGGTATGTGCTGCGAGAAGTTCTGAAGTGAAACAGGGGGTATGGAATTGCATGAACTGTTTGAACTGTCAGTCAAATCTCTCTTAATAAGAATTTGCAGGACTATCCCAGGGCTGCACATTATCATCTGAAAAGCTTAAAAAAGAAAATCACCCAGGCCATGGGCCCACTCACAGGGCTAGTCTAGATCAAGAAAAAGAAACAACATTGTCGTTGGCATCCTCATCTCCACACATAAGGAGTCACCTCTAGACAGTTGCTATGGTAACCATGAGTGTGCTCTTCTTAGACATTAAAAATGAGAACTCAAAGCATCTTCAGCTGGACTGGAAACAGATGCCATGTGTAGCATATTCAAAGAATAGTCAGCCAACCAAATTAGGCAATGCAGAGGTTATCAGACGTTCCTCATGTCATCTTCAGGAGAAATAAGGAAAATAGTCTTTTTTTATGAGACTTGCCTGAAATGGTAGGATTCACAGTTTAGGAACCATTTTCTGTTGAGTCCATTGTGATCCCTGGAGATAGAACCCTTGAATAGATGAAGAGCACAGGATTGCAAGTTAAGAGACCAAGGTTCTGTTTCTGTCATTAACTAGCTGTGAGACTTGGGCAAATCACTGGTCTTTCTTGGTAACAATTTCCTTATGTAATAAAGGAAAGATTTCAAGAGACAAATTTAGACATATAGGGGTTGGAAAATGACCTTACAGACAATGTGTTTCACTATACTGATCACCTGTTTTTTCAGGGCTTCCAAAATCCATTTCCCTTCTGTTCTGTAGCTGACTCTTGGTTTTCCTTTAGAAATCAGTCTCTCCTCACTCTGTGTTCTGACTCCACCTTTGGTTCTAGAGGAGATCATTTTACCTCGGTCCGGCCAACTGAAACACTGTGTGTGCCATCACACAGTGTGTGTTTTTGGGATGTGACTGAAGTCAGCCCGAGTCCAACGAAAATTCTGGAACTTCTGGAACTATGGTGAAGGACAAACTCTTTTTGTGATGTAAATCTGGAAATGTGAGGAAGACTCTTACTATAGTGGGAGAATATGCCTGAGGATGCAGCCAACACAATAAAAAGCAGAGTCCAATAGATGAAGAGCAATAGTGTTCCAGTGATGTCACTTAAAGCACCAAGATCCAGCCAGGCCTGAAGTTGATATGCCCTTTTCAGTTATTAAAATAATCAACAAAATCCCTTTTTAAAATAAGCTAGTTTAAACTGGATTTCTTTCACTTATGTCCAAAAGAGTTTGATTCATACAAAGCCCTCATTTTATAGGCTTAGGAAACTGACACCAAGGACGATGACTCATCCAGACCTCAATAAGGTCAGAGGCAGAACTAGAACCAGCACTTGAGCTTTTCAGTTCAGAGACTTTCAGAATATCGAAATCTTGAATTTTATAATATTAGGATACTAACATCTTTGAAATTTCCATTTAGCTGACTCTTTCCTTCTTTTCAATAACATCAATCTGCTTATAATTCTTGATAGATTTATTTTCTTGCAGCCTTTTGGCATTTCTGAATTCACTTATTTTGTAACTAGTATACCTACCAACCAAGTTAGATACAAATATAGCAACAATTCACTACTCAAATTAATATTTTGGTACAATGCAGATCAAATAAACAATGGGCTGTCTTCAAGAAATTTTTTTCCAATGGATTTATTTTTCAAATCTATTTTCCAGTAGATTTTTCAATGCATTATAGCATCATAACTTCAATTTCCAATCAGAGGCAGAAGAGATGGAAATCTTAAAAAGAAAGAATATGAAATTAGAAAAGATTAATTTTTAGCTAAAGATTGGGTTCCATGGACTGACTCTCTCAATCTATAGCTAGTGAATTAAGGACCAAATTACTATATGTTTTGCTCAATCTGTCAATCCAGTTTAAGAGCTTCATTCTCCATAAACAGTGTACTCCCATAACCTATCATCCTTCTTGCTATTGTAACACTTATGTTAAATATCCGCCTTCTTCACTGGGCCTCTAGCCCCTATATGCCAGGGACCTTGTTTTAATAATTTCTGAGTCTCATGAACACTCAATCATTTTGCACACTGCATGTGTATGGAGTAGAGTTAGAACACACAGACATTCCCAATTTGCTACCGAGAGCATTGAACCATAATACTTCCTTTAACTATCTCCATGGGCTGGTGTCAAATTCATTTGTCTGTTATTCGTATGTGTGAGAAGAGTTTCTAATATATTCAAACTAATTTCAGGTTTTGAAAGTTTCCACATGGACCATTTTTAAGCAGAATCTCATGGGATTTTAGACCCTGAAGTGTCATATCTAATTGTTATCTCTTCATGTTCATGTCTTCAGTAATCATCTAGAAGTGATATTATGGACTGGCACTCAGAGGCGGTGTGAACTGTGAGAATCTACATTCTAAAATCTTCTCAAATCTTTTTTGCTATCCTTCCCATTTGTCTCACATCATCTGGGGTATAGAAAGTGTGAAACTTTTTAGTTTTATATACCTTGAAGAATTGAAACCAATCAGAGAGACTAGAATAAGGAACATTATGGAGATGTATATTATTATGTTTACAGGTGAATTTGTAAAGTTCTGCCCCATTCAGAACAGAGAAGTAGAAAATGCTTTTTTTTAAAAAAAAAAGTCTAGAAAAGGGGTGGCAGTAAATTTGTTAGTGTATCACTATTTATTTTTTGAACTTGGAAAAGTACAGAAGAAATCAAAGCAATGTTAATTTTAAAAAATAAGAGAACATATCTAAACAATTTTTATTGGAGATTTCAATTTTATTTTTCCATTTAAAAGTAGAACATTCATTTCAATTTGTATATTAACTTGAGAGAACAGTCAGCCCTACATATAATACCTCATTTACTCTTCACGACATCCCTAAAAATGTAAATATTATTAGCCACAATTCATAAATGAAAGACTAGTTTTAGGGAGGCTACATAAATTGCCCAAGTTCATGTAGATTATAAGCAGCTGAAATGGATTGGAAGTCAAACGTGACTGACTCATAGTTTTTGTCCTAAACACTCTGCTACAGGCTTCTCAAAACATTGTCTTGTTTACCTATGTAACAAACCTGCACATCCTGCACATGTACCCCAAAACTTAAAATAAGCCATTGTCTCAATAGGACCTTTATGTGTTATGGGTCAGCTATATGCTTTACATTCATTATCTGGTAATTCAGAAGAATCCTGTGAATTGGATATTATTACCCTTCACAGACCAGGAAACAGACTTAGGTGACTTGCTCAAGATCATCGAACTCCTAGGTGGCAGAATCAGTCAGGCCATTAGTCACCATTCATTCTTTTAGCTCACCTTGATTAAACACAACCTCTGTGCTGGGCATCCCAGGAGCCAGAGGTGGGCCAGGGTGAGAAGGAAACACATACTTCCTATTCTCAGTACTTTAAATATTACTGAAATATTTTGTGAATGAAGGTGTCGACTCATGGAGAAACTAAAGAACAGACATTGTCACAACATTCGTTTCTCTGAAATTATACTTTAGTCTCCCCAAATGACATGTGCATACTCCAGAACCTCCTAGAACACTCTGAGAATTACTGAACTCAGTGTAATCCATTTGCTTTTGAATCTAGGCACAGCCTCTGCTTTCACCCTGGGTCTGTTAGACGTTACTAGTTTTATTTCCCATCTTCTTTTGCCCCACATCTGCCAGGTCCCTCCTACAGGGAAGAGCTTGACTTTACCTGCTGCTGCCCACCCCAGCTACCATTCTGCTTATCTCCTTTCTTGCACTGCCAGGCACTACCAATGAGGGCCTTATCCCCTCTCCTTCCATTTCCACACTGCCTAGTTTTTCCTTGAGTCCCGATAATCTGCCACTATCTGCACCCCAAACTCTAAATACTAGTTTAGTTAATTACTACTCTGGTTATCTTTTCTCACTTACCTCCACCAACTTCTAACTACAGGATCAAGTTCATGCCCCTTAGATTGGATTTTCAGTGTGTTTCACAATCTGGCTTGAATGAAAGTTCTGGGTTTTTTTTCCCCCCATGTCCCTCTGATGCAAACATCTGTGCATCACAAAACTGCTCTACACCCTGTTTCCTGAATATATTTTACACATTCTTGCATCAGGCATATATAGCTGTTTTCTTATTAGGCAAACGAAGTATGGCTTACAGTACTCATAAAGCAAAGGCCACAAGGATACGGAAAGCTGAAAGTTTAATTAAATTATGCAGAATTTTTCTATTAGAAAAATCTAGAAAGAAGGTATTTTAATTTCAGCATACATGAGTGATCTGGACTTTAGAGTTCAGTGTGTGTGTGTGTGTGTGTGTGTGTGTGTGTGTATTTCTTAAATTATATAAGAGGTGAGGTAGAGGGTGAACCATGATCTTTTTAGTACTTATTTACTTAAATCTCATGAAAGCCCACTAATTACATGCAGAATTTGGGAGAATTTTTCTAACACGTTAAGCCTCAATTTCCTCATTTATAAGGTGCAGATCATTGTAATACCTGTTTGATGTATTGTTTGGGGGAATTAAAAGACATATTGCATGTAAAATGCTGAGCACAGAGATGTTCAGTAAGTGCTAGAGAGAGCTGCTGCCACTCCAGCTGCTCATTATTCTACTGCTATGGTTCAAATGTTTGTCCCCTTGGAAACCTGTGTTGAAACTTAATCCCCAATGTGACAGTGTTGAGAGGTAGGGCCTTTAAGAGGTGATTGTGTCATGAGGGCAGAGCCCATGAATTCCCATGGATTCATGCATTCATGAATTAATCGGTTAATAGATTAGTACGTCATCATGGAAGTCGAATTTGTGGCTTTATAAGAAGGGGAAGAGAGACCTGAGCCAGCACACTTAGCCACCTTACGCCCTTGCCATGTGACACCCTGTACTGCCTTGGGATTCTGCAGAGAGTCTCCATGAGCAAGAAGACCCTCATCAGATGTGACCCCCTCAACACTGGACTTCTCAGTCTCCAGAACTGCACATAATAAATTCCCTTTCTTTATAAATTCCCCAGTTCTAGGAGCCATTATCAGTCTACCACAAGATTCTTGAAAGGAATGATCCATTTGCTTCCCGTTTGTGCCTCCCACAAGACACCAATGGTGAATAAAAGATGACGAATTTATGGGTGTTCATTAAATTATTAAAAAGTAATGATAACATTATTACTTTTAATAATAATAATCTTAAGCAAATTACCAAAAAAAGTTCATTCTTGGGCCAATGATGAGACTGTGTGTGCCTAAGGACTGATCTTAAAAAATCAAAGCAGAGGAGGTGTCCAGCTTATATCCATCGAATGAAAAGCATAACCTTAAATATTTTATAATTAGTTAATACTTTGATATATCAATAAATTGTTAGAAAAAATTCTATTAAAAAAATGTACTGCATATCAAACCATTACCCATGCGGTCCAGTCCTGTCCTGAGTAGTTTCACACCAAAGAAAACATAGCCTTGAGGGATTCCAGTGTTTACCTACCTTCCTCTCAATCATTTAAAGGTCCAAGCACAAGTGTAACAACTCTTGATAAAATGCCCTGTTCTCAGCTGGGTGCAGTGGCTCACGTCTGTAATCCCAGCACTTTGGGAGGCTGAGGCGGGCAGATCACCTGAAGGTCGGGAGTTCAAGACTAGCCTGACCAACATGGTGAAACCCCACCTCTACTAAAATTACAAAATTAGCCGGGTGTGGTGGTGCATGCCTGTAATCCCAGGTACTTGAGAGGCTGAGGCAGGAGAATCACTGGAACCCGGGAGGCAGAGGTTGTGGTGAGCTAAGATGATGGAGCTCCATTCGTTGCACTCCAGCCTAGGCAACAAGAGTAAAACTCCATCTCAAAAACAAAAAAAAATGCCCTGTTCTCCTCTGGTCCCCAGTCTACTCTGAAATTTTCTGAAACAATTGAGCCTCTCATTTTATTGACCCCAAAGAACATTTCCATCCATGCTGGCCCACTGTATTTACTCCACTTATGCAGTAAATGTGCCTCTATCCTCTGCCTTCTTCACTTCCCGCCTCACTCAGAGAGGCTGGGAGGCATGGACACTCTTTTAGGTCACAGGTGGAGGAGGACATTTTACAGGACTTGGAATTCATAGCCACTGTATGGCTGAACCAGCTGGCTTTTACTTCTTGCCTCCTTGTAGTGTTTGCCAGGCACAGAAATATATTAGCTCTCGTCTGATGATGTATTCGCTATCTGGAAATCAGATGTTTGGTGAACAGCCCACCTTCATCTAGTCAAAATAAGATGAATAATTCTTCAACTAATCTGAGATTAAAAAGACAGAGTCTGTTTATATGTATAAAACCATTTTCTTTCTTAGAATCTTAGAAATCACAAAACATACCCCAAAGTCGGCATTGCACTTTATCATTGCAAAGGAGAAAATTCAAAATAAAGGCTTGCTACTGAATGGATTGCTCAGTCAAAGGAGAGTCATGGCACATTAAATTCAATAAACCACTCAAGCTTCTGATCAAATATATTATGGGAACACTATAGGCTACAGTTTAAAAGATTAGTCCAGGAAGAAACAATATACTGCTGTATTGGCTTTCTTGCTGGCAGTCTCAGCTTCAGGCACAAGACGATGCTACCTGATAGTTGCCATGGTAACCATGCAAGTGTTCAGCTGGAGCATTTTCAAACAGAAAAATATAATATCATACATGAGTCTCTGTTTAAAGAGAAAGAGGATGGGAAGCAACTTGGAAAATGGTAGCATGGGAGTCTGCCAGTACAAATTCCGCAATGTAAGGCTTGTGAGTCTTCTGACTTTTATGAGGCTAATTGAGGGTACCACACCACACCTATTGGTGGATGTCCAAAATTGGAGGTATAGTGAGTAACTTTCAGAGAAACAAGGGTAAGAGCTGCATCCGTGATGCTAAGGAGGTTGGACAGGACTCTCTGTCCTCCTGAGACTTGGGTTTACTATTTTCACCAAACTGTAGCTCTCTAATGTCTTGCTGAATTCACCAGGTCCTAGTATTCACGAGGGATTATTTAACCACTTGCTTCACATGCCTTGTCCTGACTCTGCCTCCATGCTCTGCACACCATTTCTTTGTTGGTCATAGGTTTTTAAAGATTGAGGAATTCATTCAGTGTTTTCATCATCCTTTCAGCCTATCCAAACATTGCCTTACCACTGAGCTCATGCCTTACCTCTGTCTGCAACTGCCTCACCCTGCGATCACTACTTCCTCCCTAGCATCCCCTGCATTCTACCACCTGTCCTCCTCATGCTCATGTGCTGGTTTGCTGCTTTATTATTATTATTTTTTTGAGTCATCAGCTTTCTGGTTATAAACTACCCCCATGGGCCATATCTAACCTTTTGTTTGCCCCACACAATGTTTTGAAAAACTGAACCAACATCCAGTCAGGAGATTTCACATTTCTGAGTCTGACAACTCTAGACCCATGTTCTTGATAAGGCAGCACTTGTCTAGAGCTAAGAACTGACTGTCCCCTTTAAAACAAGGTCATGCTCCCTCACTTGGCTGCGTTACCACAATTACTTACCTGCCTTGCTCCTGTAGCATCTGAAAGGCCTGAAGGAACTTGAGGATACAGACAGCACCACACACGGCTCCTCCATGTTCCTAATAGACTTGCTTTCTCTAGAGCCTCGTCCCTTTGCCGGGTTGGTGCATGATATACATTTGATTTATCAATTAAAATTAAAGATAATTTCATTTATTTGATGAACACTTATTGCTTACTCAGGCTGTCCTCCTCTAACCTTTTATCTACAAATCTGAGTTGCCTGTGTGCTTGAATACCAAGAAAACCTTTGCAGTAGGATGGAGTTTCTAGTAGTGAGTGTTTCATCATCCGTGTGGTCCCTGTCTAGGTATCTTTCTTTAAATGGAATGAAGGGAACACTGGGCAAACCTGGAGATCTATGTCATGGCAATTGCTGCAGGACTACAGTAGGAAACCATTCTTATGGTCCCACCCCCATCATTCATCCATCCATCTATTCATGTGTTCAGTCAGCCGTTCCACCCATACCTACTGGATACATTTCACAAGCAGCCATTATAGACAGTGATCACAACGAGGAAAACAGTCCAAGTTCCTGCCCTCAGGGTGCTTATAGTCTTTGGACTATTTTTTACCCCTTGACCCAAAGGGCTAAAGCAGCTGCTAAGTGGACTTCATGACCAATTCCGGAGAGATCAAATTGTGTCAGAGACAAGTCAAAGAAATAAAAAAGAAGAAGAAGAAGAAATGTAAATGGTCTAAACGTAGATACAAACAGTTTATGTCTCCAAAACACAGAAAAATAAAATTAAAACAATAATGACATATCTTTTAACATCTAAATTTAGCAAAGATCATGAAAAACATTATAATGCCAGTGTGCAGAATGTGTGAGGAAATGAGCCCTCTTGTTTCTTTTCATGGGAAAATGGCTTGGCACAGTGTTTTAAGGGGCAACTTGGCAATTAATGTGAAAAATGCATACATATTTTATGATATAATAATACAATTTCTAAGACATTGCCAGGCAATAAGGATGTACCCCAAAATTTAGCAAGACAGATTTTTTTTTTTGTGGAAGAGTTGTTAATAATAACAAAGTATATAACTAAATAATAACTACAGAAACTAACCTATGTTGAGCACTTCCTAAGTTCCCTGCCTCAAGATATCAAATGATCCTGTGAGGGAGGCATGATTGCTAGCTGAAAAAATGACTCAGAGAGGTTAGAAAAGTCCATGTTGATATAGCTCTAAGGAAGCACAATGGGAAAAAGGCTGAGCCCATTTAGTGATCACACCATGTCCCTGTTGCTTCTAGTGGTGAAAAGTCAAAAGAACATAGAGGTTTCACATTAGGGATCTGGCTTAATAAATCATAGAGCAATCATGCCATGGAATACTGCTCAGTCACAAAAAAATAACATAGATGAAGCTATATCCACTTGGAAAGATGTTCGAAATATGCTGCAAAGCTGATTATTAGACAGTGTGTATTGTGTGGTCTCAGGTATGTAAGAATCAATTTATAAGCACAGGTAAGGATAGAAACATTCAGAGATGCAGAAACCAAGTTTCAATTAGCGACTCTCTCTGGGTGGTAAGATGATTATTTCATTTTCCATTCATTATTTTTCTTAACTATATTTTTATTTTCTTTAAAAGATCAATCTGTATTGTTTGTGTGCTAACCTCTACATTTACATTTTCAAAATATGGTGCCATTATTGAGTTGGATTTAGCATTCCAGGTGGCTACATGACACTCTGTCACTTGCTTGCCTGAATTAACATTCCTTCCCCTGGGGTGTTACGAAAATCATCCTGGATTGAGAGCAGGTCGCTGGGTTTCAGGCTGAGTGCATCTAGTAATGCGTCCACGATGTGACCCGAGGCAACTCACTTGGGCTCTCCTGGCCTCAGCACAATGAGCCGGCTGGGCAAGCTGAACGCTGAGGCCCCTTCCAGCTCCGACATGCGATGCACTCTTATGCATTCATTTTCTCCTTTGGAGACAGCCTGTAACCATTTCCAGTCTACAGGAGAAGGACTTGAGCATGCAAAATCATTTTGTTCTATAAAAAAGCATGGATAAACACCTGCCTACCCCATTTTAAGAAATAATAACATGACATTTATAAACCACTTTGCACGGTGTTTATGAATTCCCTCCCTCGAGGCTCTGAGTTTGACTCTAGTTACTCTAGTTATTTACATGCCTGCATTGGGGCGAAGGATTTGCAACTGCAAGAGAGGGGGGCCGTTTTCTCCTGAGTTGATCGTGAATTGAGTGTCCCCTATTATGTTGCTAGTGCAAAATATATTAAGACCAGTTCTGTGACACAGAAAATGACCCAGAAAAACAAAGTGGGACTTCATTTCAGATCCATCTTCATCTCCAGCTGTATCTACGGACAATAATCCTTCCAGAAAGCAGCTGAATTGGGCTGGAATTGCATATCAGAGCGGCAGCTTCACCCCACAAGGGCGACTTAGAGCAGCATGACCCACTGTTATGAGGGGGTCCTTTTTCTCTGGGAAGGAACATCTCAAGTGATGTTTGAAATCCCCTGTTTCTTGCAAAGTACTTCTAAGGCTGCTGAGCTTAGGTTCCACCTTTGGGGGTTTTCATCTCTGAGTATGCAACAGAATTCCAGACAAGAACATGAAATAACACAAATTGTTTTGTTTTTGAGCATTTTTGTTTAGTCCTCAGATTACCAAGGACTAACATTTGAAAAATGACGTGAAACTAGTTTGTTTATTTTATTTCAAATTTGCGGCACTGAAAGTCTCTTAAAAATTTTTGATTTGGCTGGGCGTGGTGGCTCACGCCTGTAATCCCAGCACTTTGGGAGGTGGGCGGATCACGAGGTCGGGAGATCGAGACCATCCTCGCTAACATGGTGAAACCCCATCTCTACTAAAAATAAGAAAAATTAGCCAGGTGTGGTGGCGGATGCCAAGTCCCAGCTACTTAGGAGGCTGAGGCAGGAGAATGATGTGAACCCAGGAGGCGGAGCTTGCAGTGAGCTGAGATCGCGCCACTCCATCTCAAAAAAGAAAAAATTTGATTCAAGTTAATTTCAAATATATATCATTCATATCTGCATACAAAACAACTCCATTGGAATGAGAATTTTAATTGAAAGTGAAGTTACCAATCTGAACACCCAGAGTGATCCACAGAAAAACATAAAATGCCAGTGCCCAGAGGTACTGCCCGCTGGATGGGTACCACTGCCTCCTCTACAGACCAACCCAAGGAAGCTGAAGATCTCACCTCCTGTCCCACAACCCGTTTAAGACCTTAAATGAGATGGGTCCTCCGTCATATGAGCTCCTTCCTAGGCTCTTCGTCCCAAGCTACTCTGGGCCAGACTAATCTCACTGTCTTCCAAACATCCCCTATTTGCTCATGACTCTGCACCTGGAATGCCCTTCTACCTCCCTAAAGTGTCTCTCATTGTTTAAGACCCTGAGTTCAAGTACTGGTTTTACTCCAAAACTAACCACATTAGTTCACACCAATGTTACCCAACTCCAACCCCGTGACTCTGAGACATATTAGGTGAGCATTTCAGCCTTTCTAACATATTGAATCATTAAGCAAATTCCCCTAATACATCAAAGTACATGTCTGATGTTGTATAGAGCTGGTCAGTACAGGATCACAAGCACTGATTGTTAAATGTTCAGGTGTACTGTAAGCCTGTGATTTCACATTGATAGCTAAAAATCAGCCATGTTGAGAATATTTTTACCACGGGAAATATACTTCAAATCACTTGCCCCTGTAATAAGTGTTGGTTGATAATATTATAAAAGCATATCTTTGTTAATAGATGCTAAGGTTAAAGACCAAAATCTGATCTTCCATGGTAGAACCCCACTCGACCACTTACTAGCTATGTGACTATGTTCAAGTTATTAGATCTAAGTTTCATTCAGTATCTTTAAATGTTAAATAGAGGTATCAAAAAAGCCAGCATTACAGGGTAGAAATGAAAACAAAAATCAAACATCCAGGTAATATGATTGGTAGGATGTCTACATCAAGTATCATTCAATAAACGTCAAGAGATATTATTGTCATTATCATTATTATTACTTTGAACCACCAAGCCTGGCCCAATGATTATTACTTCTTAGGGAGAAGCATGTGAGCAACAGCGATACTAAAAACGAAGGTCACTGCTAACTGAATATGTTTTAGTCAGTTTTAATTGATATATATCCATATTATTTGTTTATTCAATAATTTTATTGTGCTTCTTTAAGGTAAACAACACAATGTTATGGGATACATATAGACAGTAAAATAAGGTTACAACAGTGAAGCAAATCAATGTATTCATCATCTCATGTAGTTATTATCTTTTTTTTTTTGGCTAAAATCAACTCATTTTGCATGAATCCCAAATACAGCACCATTTTATTACCTATAGTCCTCATGTTGTACATTAGCTCTCCAGACTTAGCCATCCTACATATCTGCTACTTTGCATCCTCTGACCTACAATCTCCCCATTTCCTTCTCATCTGCAATCACTGTATTGTTCTCTACTTCTGTATATTTGTTTTTGTTTTAGGATTCCACATATAAGTGAGATGGTGCAATGTTTTCCTTTTTTTGGTGTGGCTGATTTCACTTAACATAATGTCCTTCAGGTTTATCCACATTGCGCCAAATGGTAAGATCTTGGGTTTTTTTAGGGCTCAATAATATTTCCGTGTGTGTGTGTGTGTGCGCGTGCATTTGTGTGTATCAGTCACAGTTTCTTTATCCATTCATCAGTTGACAGACACTTAGGATGTTTCCATATCTCGGCTACTGTGAATAATGCTGCAATGATCATGAGAGTGCAAATATCTTTATGAGATGTTAGTTTCATTTCCTTTGAATGTGCCCAGAAGAAGGATTACTGGGTGACATGATAGTTTTATTGTCAATTTGTTTAGAAATCACATACTATTTTTCATAATGGCTCTACCAATCTACAGTTTTACCAACAGAGGACGAGTTCCTTTTTCACCATACCCTCACTAACATTCGTTGTCTCTTGCCTTTTTGGTAATTGCCATCCTAATGAGTGTGAGGTGGTATCTCATAGTGGCTTCTATCTGCATTTTCCTGATGATTAATGATGTTGAACACCCTCTCATATACCTGTGGGCAGTGTTTATTTCTTTGGAGAAATGTCTATTCAGGTTTTTTGCCCATTTAAAAAATAAGATTATTTGTTGTATGTGTTCTTTATAAATTTGATTATTAACAGCTTATCAGACATATGTTTTGCAAATATTTTTTCTCAGTCCATGGGCCATTTCTTCATTTTGATCATTGTTTCCTTTGCTATGCAGAAGATTTTTATTTTGATAGATTCCCATTTATTTTTGCTCTTGTGAACTGAGCTTTTCATGTGGTACCTAAAAAAAACACTGCCAAAGCCAATGCCCAGGAGCTTTCCCCCATGTTCTCTTCTAGGAGTTTTAAGGTTTCCAGTCTTATATTTAGGTCTTTTCTCTACGTTGAAGTGATTTTTGTACATGGTTTTAGAGCCCAGTTTCATTTTTTTACTTGTGAAAATCGAGTTTTCCTAGTACCATTTCTTAAAGAGACTATTCTTTCCCCATTGTGCCTTCTTGGTACCCTTATCAAAAATTAGTTGATTTATTTCTGGGCTCTGTATTCTGTTCCACTGTTCTATGTGTCTGTTTTTATTGCACTACTATACTGTTTTAATTACTATCACTTTGTAATATCACTTTAAATCAGGAAATGTGATACCTCCAACTTTGTTTTCCTTTCTCAGAATTGTTTTGACTATTCAGGGTCCTTTATGTTTCCATACAAATTTCAGGATTATTTTCTCTATTCCATGAAGAATGCTATTGGGATTTTCATAGGGATTGAGTTGAATCTATATAATATTGCTTTGGGCAGTACGAACATTTTAACAATATTATTTCTTCTGATCCATGAGCATAGGAAATCTTTCCATTATTCTTCTTTCCTTCAATTTCTTTCATCAATGTTTTACAGTTTTCAGTGTACAAAGCTTTTAATTCCTCGGTTAAATTTATTCCTAAGCATTTTTTTGATGCTATCATAAATAGGATTGCTTTCTTTTTTTTTTTGTTTTTTGTTTTGAGACGGAGTCTCGCTCTGTCGCCCAGGCTGGAGTGCAGTGGCCAGATCTCAGCTCACTGCAAGCTCCGCCTCCCGGGTTTACGCCAATCTCCTGACTCAGCCTCCCGAGTAGCTGGAACTACAGGCGCCTGCCGCCTCGCCCGGCTAGTTTTTTGTATTTTTTAGTAGAGACAGGGTTTCACCGTTTTAGCCAGGATGGTCTCGATCTCCTGACCTCGTGATCCGCCCGTCTCGGCCTCCCAAAGTGCTGGGATTACAGGCTTGAGCCACCGCGCCCGGCAGGATTGCTTTCTTAATTTCTATTTTAGTTACGTTTTCATTGGTATATAAAATGCTATTAATTTTTATATGTTGACTTCGTATCCTGCAACTTTACTGAATACATTTATTAGTTCTACCAGTTTTTCTTGTGTGTGCGTAGAATCTTTGGGGTTTTTAAATGTAGGATCATATCTGCAAATAGAGGTAATTTTACTTCTTCCTTTTTGTTCTAGATGTCTATTACTTCTTTCTCTTGTCTAATTGCTTTTGCTAGTACTTTTAGTATTATTGAATAGAAGTGGTAAAAGTGGGCATGCTTGCTTTGTACTGTATCTTTGTGTTAAAGCTTTCAGTTTGGGGTGTTCTGGGTTTTTCACTTAACAGTTGTGTGAATGTGAATGAGTGACTTAACCTCAGTATTGGTTTTTGTGCCTTTAAAATGCAGACAGTGATATTGATGTCATAATGAGATTAAAGTATAAAATCAGTTAGCAAAGTTTATGGTCTTTAAAATAGTCCCACTTAATTTTAGTTTCCTTCCATTCCTTCCAACAGATAGTCAAGAATGTTTTCATCAACTTTCTCTTTATTCCTTCACCTGGCTGACTAGCAGAAAAGGATCTATTCCAAATGGTATCATTTAGAAATTCAGATATTTAAATCTTGACTAAATGATCCCTTATTCAGTGATAGTTCAGAGTTAATAACACCGTTTGACGACTGCTGCTTTTATCAGCTGGGCTTTGACTTTATTTTAATTTCAGATCCCAATGACAGTTTTTAGGGTTGCTTTCAGCAAAATCTACCATTTGATTAGCCAAAAATAGCACACCTTTTATCCAAGCAAGATAAGTAGTTAGCTTAAGAACAGAGCCTCATCTAAAGTCACAGGAACTCTTAAATTTGTATCAACCGTTAATCCTCTGTGGCCATGTCGGGTCTGTCGGTGGATATGCCAAACAGGGAAGATAGTGAAGTGGTGGCTCAGTGTTCTCCAAAGGAATGAGCAAGGAGATGAGGCAAAGCGCACTCTGAAGGTGAGACGGGCAAAGAGGGAAAGGCATGTTACAGAAGTGGCCAATCAAGCCTTTCTCTGAATCACGTCAGAAAACTCTTGAGGATAAAAACTCCTTGGCTTCTTTCCAATGAGTCAACTTGATAGCTCTAATGCTACACACACTTTGAAATTATTATTTGTTCTGTGTTTAAAATGGGAAATTGAAGTTTGGCAAAGTCATTTGGACCAGCCGAGAATCTCATGCAAAGCAATTGGTTCAGAGCTATTAGCGCAGCAGATTTCTCGGTCCATTAAGAGTCTGACATAGTAGGAGGCGTCTGCTTGTGATTCTTTCCATTTCTAGCTCCAGACAAACTGCCCTTTCTGAGTCTTTAGTCTGTTTCTCTGATTATCTTTTAAGTGTCTCAGGAAAGTTTTTCCTCGATTTGGTGCTCACTGTTCCAAGCCTTTTGCTTCTCTCTCTCTCTCCTCACTCCCTGGCTGTTATTTTTTTATACACCATCTTTGAGAAACCACGTCATATGGAGATCTCCTAAATTTACTGTTCTCTACTCTTCACTTTTTTTCTTGGCTGTCTATTTAGATTCCTCCTTTATATTCTTGCAGCAATATTTCATGTATTCACTCTTTTCCTCTAAATGGTTGCCAAAATATGCAGCTGCTTCCTCCTCAATATTGTGAAGATCTGCCTTCTTTATCTATCAAAAGTTTTTTAAAAAAGACTTTATTTCCAAACCCTAACTTCGAGTTAACCACATAGGAAATGACAGAGTCTCTAGACATCCACGGTTCCATCAACTGGTCTTTTCCCTCTTGACTTTCACACCCTAACTTTTCTTGGGCAGCCCAGGCTCAGGCTGGCACCAACATTACCTCCATTGCCTCTGCTTCACTGTTCATTCTGGTGTCTTGTCCAGGCAGCCACAGTGGGCACAGTTAAAAGCAGCACCCTGACAGCCTGCAGCCATATCCTTCTTGTGACTAGAGTCACTGGCAAGACATCCTTGTAGGGTGGGCACCTGTGAGGGAGATCTTCTCTCTCTCACTTCTTATTCTTCTTGGCCAACAAAATAGAAACTCCAATCTGTCTGAGGTAAGAAGAAAAAGAGCTTTTCCTTTTTCTGACCACTTTCCACAAAAAAAGAGTGGGATTTATCTGTTTGGTGTGATGGTGAGGGTCAGGCATGCAGTGGTCTGCTGTTGGGGCAGACGGTCAATGCATCAAAGGCTGCATGTACTTGTTGCATCATTTGCTTTGTCTCTGCACTCAAAAGGAATGAGGCAGCCAGGTCCTCTATGCAACAAGTGGAGTGAGTATCAGCTCTACATGTCTGATGTCCTTGTGTGTGTGTGGCGGAGGCAAATGAAGAAAAAGTATTAGGATGCCTATATTGGCCTCAAGTCCAAGGTTCTTCAATATAGTTTTGGTAGCACTATACAGATTTTTTTAAAATCCCTGTATCTATTAGCTAGTTTGGGGCTCAGAGAAAAGAGGGGGAGTGATTACCATCTCAAACTCCAATAAGACCATGCTATTTCCTTTTATTTCCTGACTATTAAATTAAATGTATATAAAACAACAATTATCTATATTTTCAGAACTCATTTTTTTCTCACATCAGTCCTAAGAGATAGAAGAGTTAAAAGCCGTATCATTCTCAATGCAATTCTAGCAGCAATTTCATGAGAGGGATGGGGCTCACAGAGTTAGCTACAGTCTATAGATGGGAAAACAGGCACAGGGAGGCAAGATGACTTGCCCAAGGTGAGACTACATCTCTAGATACCGGAGGAGCCGTGTATCTAGCTCATCTCTAGATACACGATGACCCTATCTCATTCCCGATAGAGGAGGTCAGCCTGTCTCTGTTGCTTTGTGTTACGTGCTATTGAACATAGTGGATTCGCCGTCAGTATTACTGGTTCAATATACATTGAATGGTGCTGGGAAAACTGGCTAGCCGTATGTAGAAAGCTGAAACTGGATCCCTTCCTTATACCTTATACAAAAATTGTTTCAAGATGGATTAAAGACTTAAATGTTAGAGCTAAAACCATAAAAACCCTAGAAGAAACCCTAGGCAATACCATTCAAGACATAGGCTTGGGCAAAGACTTCATGACTAAAACACCAAAAGCAATGGCAACAAAAGCCAAAACAGACAATGGGATCTAATCAAACTAAAGAGCTTCTGCACAGCAAAAGAAACTACCATCAGAGTGAACAGGCAACCTACAGAATGAGAGAAAAATTTTACAATCTACCCATCTGACAAAGGACTAACATCCAGAGTCTACAAAGAACTTAAACAAATTTACAAGAAAAAAATCAAACAACTCCATCAAAAAGTGAGCAAAGAATATGAACAAACACGTCTCAAAAGAAGACATTTATGCAGCCAACAGACTCATGAAAAAATGCTGATCATCACTGGCCATCAGAGAAATGCAAATCAAAACCACAATGAGATACCATCTAACACCAGTTAGAATGGCAATCATTAAAAAGTCAGGAAAAACAGGTGCTGGAGAGGATGTGGAGAAACAGGAACACTTTTACACTGTTGGTGGGACTGTAAACTAGTTCAACCATTGTGGAAGACAGTGTGGTGATTCCAAAAGGATCTAGAACTAGAAACACCATTTGACCCAGCCATCCCATTACTGGGTATATACCCAAAGGATTATAAATCATGCTGCTATAAAGACACATGCACACGTATGTTTATTGCAGCGCTGTTCACAATAGCAAAGACTTGGAACCAACCCAAATGTCCTTCAATGATAGATTGGATTAAGAAAATGTGGCACATATACACCATGGAGTACTATGTAGCCATAAAAAAGGATGAGTTCATGTCCTTTGTAGGGACATGGATGAAGCTGGAAACCATCATTCTGAGCATACTATCGCAAGGACAGAAAACCAAACAACTCATGTTCTCACTCATAGGTGAGAATTGAACAATGAGATCACTTGGACACAAGGTGGGGAACATCACACATCGGGGCCTGTCGTGGGGTGTCGGAAGTGGGGAGGGATAGCATTAGGAGAAATACCTAATGTAAATAACTAGTTAATGGATGCAGCACACCAACATGGCCCATGTATACATATGTAACAAACCTGCACATTATACACATGTACCCTAGAACTTAAAGTATAATAATAATAATTTAAAAAGAAAGATTGTTATTTAGTGAATTGAGTTGTAATTCTACAACTCAAGAAGAGAAGAATTAAGAAGAGGCATGGTATGGCTGTTGAAGAAAATGGAGTTCTTTCATCACTGCTCAAATACAGTCCTACTCTATTCTTTAAGCTATTCTCTCCCTGGTCCTACTCTTTTCTCTCCCAGCATCCCATGAATCTCCTCCTGCCTGCCATGGACTCTCCCTTAGTTTGTGTCTACCTGGCTTACTTAAACATCTCACTAGCTAACCTAGTGCCTTGGGCAAAAAATCATTTTATGTTTTGCAACTTCGATTTTCTCAAATTTAAAATTAAACCATTCAATGAAACCTCTAAGATTCCTTTTAGACTGGATATGGTGGCTGACGCTTGCAATCCCAGAACGTTGGGAGGCCAAGGCAGGCAGATCACTTGAGGTCAGGAGTTCAAGACCAGCCTGGCCAACATGGCAAAACCCTGTCTCCACTAAAAATTGCAAAAAATTAGCCAGGCATGGTAGTGCATGCCTGTATCCCAGCTACTCTCGGGAGGCTGAGACATGAGAATCACTAGAACCTGGGAGGCGGAGGTTGCAGTGAGCGGAGACTGCACCACTGCACTCCAGCCTGGGCGACAGAGTGAGAGACTCTGTCTTCAAATACTATTACTACTACTACTACTACTAATAATAATAATAATAATAATAAGATTCCCTTTAGCTCAAACCATGAGCAGAGTGGGGTGACTTGTTTGGGTGGGAGCTGGGGTCCAGATGCTTTGGCTAGTGAATGTGGTCATCTCCTCTCCATTACCAATGGCTTCTACAGATTTAATATTGAATATTTAATTAATGTTAAATTTCCTCTTTTGAAATAAATGGTGAGATTGCTGTCTCCTAACTGGACTCTGACAAATACCAGGAGAAATTTTGTTTTATAGATTACTTTTACCTAATAAGGTTCTGCTTCATCTTTGGGAAGATACTCATTGCCAGAAAGAAGAGGAAATGTAGGAGGAAGGTGCAGTCCATGATTGGGGCCAGGCTGGCAGAGGTCAGCTGGGTTTCTATTACGGTTTTCTGGAAATACAGATTAGCTTCCATTAGAAAAGCGAAAGACATTTTAGATGCTCAAGTAGACTGGAAAGTAGTGTGGGTTAGAGAACAGAAAGGTAACAGTCTTCCCTCCAACCTAAGAAAATAGCTTTCAGTTTCTCCTTGGAGACCTCAAAATTATAAGGTAAGCATATTTTTTGAAAAGTGCGTCTATTATGGTCGTCAGGTTCTAAACGTTTCTCTGTGCCTACAGTAGCTACATTCCACATGGGTTGAGGCATGGCCTGCTCTCACTCCAGAACTTCATATGCATTGTTGCCTCTGCTGCAAATAATATTCCCACTTTCAACCTTAAACTTCTTCCTCCTGCCTCATTCTTACTTGCCTTCTCTCACAGCCCTCCTTCAACTAGGTTGGGTGCCCCAACTATGTCCTGCTATAGAGGCATATTCTTATTTTTTATTGTACTCATTACAAAATATCAAAATGACTTGTTTCCATAACTAAAATGTAAACTCTGAGGAAGTTACACGTGTGTTTTGTTACACTGTACCTGGCACAGTGACTGGCACATAGGCATTTGACTACAAATATTTAACGTAGGTACCAATAAGGTGCTATGTTTTATGGGGTGGTAGTGGTGAGAGTTAATCCCATGGAGATTTTCAACTTGTCTGTTATATTTTGCATCCTGTGTGTCTAGACCAGTGCTCCCAGGTGATTTTGATAGCATTTGCTAAGGGACCACATTTTGAGAAGCAAAACTAGACATTTGGAAAATGCACAGAAAATGGAGCTGAGGTCCTGAGTAGGAGAGAAGTGAAATAAAGCTTAAGTGTTCCCATGGTTGATGCTGCCTGCTTTTCTCCCCACCCTTTCGATCTTGGGCTTTCTATCCTCCCCATTCAAAGTCTATTTCTTGGAAAGCATTCACATTCCTGAGTTAAATAGCAGAAAAGAGTAAAAGACTGTGTTACTTGTTCAAGATGGTTTGTATTTTTCACAAGGAACAAAGCCCCTGTTGGTTCTGAACCAAAGGAATGGAATTCAAATTGTGTAGTGTCAAGTTTAAGAAGCCAGTAGGAAAGCAGGAGAACACACTCATAGGTGACTGAAGACTCAATCCATATAGGAGGCTCAGTGCAGGGACAGTGTCCAGCACAGGGTGGGTGCACAGGCATGCATGTTGAATCAACAAAGTCACACTGGTCTATCATATCCCTCAGTGAGAAGAAAGTACATAAATTGTATGTGCACAGAAATTCGGTGCCATCATGAGCCTTCTGGAATTGTCCATGGGACTCATTAGCAAAACTTAAAAGAATACATCCTACCTAGATAGTGTTTTCTCACTCCTTATGAAAAAAAAAAAAAACCTGAAAATAAAATACTGTTAAAATGAATACTATTCTGGCTGAAAATCTGCACCCTTGATAAGTGATTCGCTCTATTAGACAGGCAGAAATTAGCATAGAGAACTTACTTTGGAAGAGCCACCAACTATCAGTGGCTTGGAATGACAAACATGGAGAAGAATGAATTTCTGGGCTCAATTCCTTGCATTCCCCCACCATTAAGAAAGATGCTATCATTTCAAAATGAAGATATGTACAGTCTTGGACTTTTGGGGAACTTCTCTTGGAAGTGATTGGTGCTTCCAAAAATGGGTAGTCTGTAACACTTTATAGGGAAGATCTATACTGGGGAGGGCTAGAGCTGTCATAATCTTTGTGGAGAACTGGAAGGCTGCCATGCTGTGTTCCTGAGCATTCATTACTTCAGTGAGGACACCCTCATTCCTTATGGTTAGCCCGATGAGCCACTGAGCAATGCTGATGGATTGGTAAGGCTCACACCCTGACTCCAATGCTCCATCAAGGTTAGATATGCTCGATTTTGCTGCCTTTTCAGTAGTTTTGTGTTTACTTCCCTCTTTTCCTATATTTTATACATGCCTCCACGTGACACTTATTGATATCACTGTTGTTGAGTTTGGGCATTCTTCCAGAGAAGCTCAGATTTGCTCTTACTTTCTCATCCAATAAATTCATCTGTTAAGCACTGGGAGAAGAATTCTGGAAACTCCATCACTAGTTGGCAACTATCACATTTCTTAAGAGAAGAAAAATCTTTAATCTAGTTGAAACCATATTTCTTGTGCTGGAATGGATTTAAGACAAAAAATATATTGCACATTTGGGCACGGACCTTGATTTTTCAACATGCATCTTTCATGTGTTAGGAACTGATGCTGCACATTTTCTCCCCCCGGGATTTTCCTTTTCTTAAGGCATTAAATTGCTTGCTCAGATGTATAAAGGATGTACCACCTTGAATGGATGTGCTAATTAGCGATGGTAAAATTTATGTATGCAACATTGATAAGGAAGGAGAGGTTAAAATCCTATTTCATTTATGTATTATATGTTTACAAAAAGGAAAAACATAAGGTAAAGTGACCTCTTTTGTCTAGCTGACAATTTAGAAATGGAAGGCATGCATGCATTTTTCAGAAGGAGGTGAGCAAAATTTTTTACGGCTTTCTGGCAGTTATTCCACACCAATAGTTCTGAAGCCCTGCCATCCATGAGCCCCTGAAAAAAATTCCATGTTTAGCCTTTGTCCTTGTGTAAAGCCTGTTTGCATTCTTCTATCCAACTATAGCCCAGTTCATGTTGTAGATTACCACCACCAAAGGGCTCCTTAAGCCTGGGCAACTCTATTACCATTTACCCTTGTGACATTTCCACTCTCTAACTCAGAGGTTCTCAAAGTGTGGTTCCCACACCAGCAGCACTTGTATCACTGGAAACTGGTTAGTATGAACATTCTTAGGTGAAACTCAAGACCTACTGAATAATAAAGTTTGGGGTGATGCCCAGCAGTCCATGTTTTAAAGGACACTCTAGCTGATTCTGATGTATGCCCTAACTGAAAAGGTGTTGCCTCCTAATTTGAAAAGGTGGGTCAAAAGACTGCCCTTTGCCTTAGTCCAAAGTGGTAAACAACTAACCACAGAACAAGTAGTAACCCCATCCTAATCAATTGTTGATAGTGTCATGCTCTTGAAGGTCAGCCAATCAACTATGGTATCACTCCAGGAACTGCTTCTGAAAGTCAGCTCATCCCTAAACCTCACAGCTGAAAGTCAGCCAATCCCTAAACACTCTTGCTTCAGAAAATCTGCCATCCGCTCAGCTCCCTGTTCTTAAAACCCTTTATGAAAGCAAGTCTTGCTCTGTGCAGAGAGAGAGATTTATAAGAGTAGTTCTCCATTACTTAGGAAGAAATACATTTAGCCTCTTTGTTTCACATACAGATATATGGGATGTTAAAAACTTCATCCTCCAACAAAATGATCATTGTAGATTTAGAAGTCAAATTTTGTATTAGAGAGATTTTACCAACATTGTTGAAATGTTGGTGATAGGGAGGTTTGAGGAACATGATATGCTTGTCAAAGACAAGAACCAACTATGAATTACAGACAATATTTTATAGTAAAAACGATAAAATAAAAAACAAGAAATAAAATGTAATTATCCATTACTAAACATATATAGTTATTATAAAGTAAACAATGAACAATTACTTTATGAAAGTTTTGATATAATAATATCAGGATAATAGGGAAGGAGGAAATGGGGTGATGTTGGTGTTAAATCATAATTTTCTATAACAGGAAGCCCCAACCTGGGCAACATACTGAGACCCCATCTCTACAAAACAATTACAAATTTTTAAAAAATTAGCTGGACATGGTGGCATGCACCTGTAGTCCCAGGCACTCAGGAGGCTGAGATGGGAGTACCCCTTGAGCCTGAGTGATTGAGGCTACAGTGAGCCATGGTTGTGCCACTGCACTTCAGCATGGGGGACAGGGTGAGATTTTGTCTTCAAAACACAAAAATAAAAAATAAAAATAAATTACGTCACAACGGACATTAATTAAATTTTAATGCAATTCAAGAAATATTTGTTGAGCATATACCTTGGACTGTTAGATGCTAGAGATGTGGAGATGAAACTGTCAGAGTAGACAGGCTGTAAGTAATTTCAACACAATCCAAGGAAGAAATGAATTGATTCTGATAATGTGATGATGGTGAGAAAAAAAATTGCAAAGAGGAGGTCCTGGAAAGTATGCCTTCTTAGGCAGACTGAAAAGAGAAGCGCATTCCAGGGTGAGGGAATAACATGGGTGAAGGCAAAAGGTTCTGAAAGTGAGAATGGAGTTAGGGAAATAGTGAGTAATTTGGGGAACTAGTTAGAAGTAAGCCTGGAAAAATAGTCTGGTGATGGGATTTAAAAGGTCTTGAATGCCATGATCAGAGGTTTAGATTTATCATAAAGGCATTATTTTCATTTTTCCTAAGGAAGTAATATTAGCTTTTGCTATTTTTTTTTAAACTTTTAGGTTCAGGAGTACATGTGCAGGTTTATTATGTAGGTAAATTGCCTGTCATGCGGATTAAGTATACAGATTATTTTGCCACCCAGGAAATAAGCATAGCACCTGACAGTTTGTTGTTGTTGTTGTTGTTGTTTGTTTGTTTTTGAGACAGGGTCTCACTCTGTCACTCAGGCTGGAGTGCAGTGGCATGATCTCAGCTCACTGCAATCTCTGCCTCCCAGGCTTAAGCCAACCTCCCACCTCAGCCTCCCAAGTAGCTGGGACTACAGGTGTGTGCCACCACACTCAGCTAATTTTTGTATTTTTAGTAGAGACAAAGTTTCACCATGTTGACCAGGCTGGTCTCGAACTCCTGACCTCAAGACATCCACCCGCCTCAGCCTCCCAAAGTGCCAAGATTACAGGTTTGAGCCACCATGCCTGGCCCCAATAGGTAGTTGTTCGATACTAACTTTCCTCCTTCCCTCCACTCTCAAGGAGGCCACAGTGCCTGTCCTTTGTGTCCATGTGTACTCAGTGTTAAGCTTCCACTTATAAGTGAGAACATGCGGTATCTGGTTTTCTGTTCCTGTGTTAGTTCACTTGGGTAATAGGCTCCAGCTCCATCTACGTTGTTGCAAAGGACATGACCTTGTTCTTTTTTATGGCTTCATAGTATTCCATGGTGTGTATGTACCACATTTTCTTTATCCAGTTTACCATAATGGGCAATTAGGTTAATTCCATGTATTTGCTATTGTGAATAGTGTTGCTATACATGTATGCTATACATGCATATGTGTCTTTATGGCAGAGCAATTTTTTTCCTTTGGGTATATACCCAATAATGGGATTCCTAGGTCAAATGATAATTCTGCTTTGAGTTCTTGGAGAAATTGCCAAACTTCTTTCCACAATGGTCAATGTATTAGTCTGTTCTCACACTGCTATAAAGAACTGCCTGATGCTGGGTAATTTGTAAAGAAAAGAGGTTTAATTGACTCACAGTTCCACATGGCTGGGGAGGCCTCAGGAAACTAACCATCATGGCAGAAGGGAAGCAGGCACGTCTTACCTGGCAGTAGGCAAGAGAGAGCATGAGTGTGAAGAAGGAACTATCGAACACATAAAAGCATCAGATCTCACGAGAACTGACTCACCATCATGAGAACAGCATGAGAGAAACCACCCCCATGACACAATCACCTCCTACCAAGTCCCTCTCTGGACACATGCAGATTATGGGGATTACAATTTAGATGAGATTTGGGTGGGGATACCGAGCCAAACCATATCAGTTGACTAATGTTAGTTTTAATCTTTTAGTATAATCCTAAACTGGAACAGACTAACCTCTACTGTTCTCAATAGGGATGTCCTATGGCCTGAACTGTGTTCCCCCCAACACTCATATATTGAAGCCCTAACCCTCAATGTGACAATATTTTAGAACAAGGTTAAATGTGGTCAAAAGACTGGGGCGCCAATCTGATAGGATTAATGTCTTTACAATAAGAGACACTAGAGATCTATCTCTCTGTCTACCACATGAAGACATAGTGAGAAGGATGCCATTAGCAAGCCAGGAAAAGAGTCCTCCCCTGAAACTGAATTATGCCAGAACCTTGACCTTGGACTTTAAGGCTCCAGAACTGTGAGAAAATAAATGACCATTTTTTATGCCACCCAGTCTATGGTATTTTGTTATGGCTATCCTGATGGATTCAGGCAGAGTGCTACTGGCATTTGGTTGGTACAATCCTTCATTATTCAGGACTATCCCATACATTACAGGATATGTAGTATCTCTGGTCTCCAACTGTAAAATACCAGTAGTGCTACTCTGTCACTATGACAACAAAAAAATGCTCCTACACATCTCCAAATGCTTCTTCAGGGGCAACAGTACTTATTGCTTCTGGCAGAAAACCGCAAAAGGAAGCCTGTGAGAAGACTAATACAATTAAAATAATATTTATTATATTCCTTCCTGATCTCCTAGCGACCATAGGAAGGACTTTTACTTATTAAGAGTAAGGCATATGGTATAACAGCAAAATACAATGACAACAATAACCTTGATGTTCCTAAGACTCTCTGGTGTTGGAATCGAGTCTTTTATTTTGAGAAAGCAAAGGCGATACCTTGTCCTATTACCAAATGACTAAACATATTCACATAACACAGTGAAAAAAAAACCAGAAAACAAAAACAAGCACTTTGCATCCTGAGATAAATAAAAACAAAACAAAGGGAAAACAGTAAAGGGACACTCTTTAACAGTAGTCTTCAAAATAAATAAAACCTTGAATCCTTTCTACTAAGTTGTTAACTCTTTAGGAAAAAGTCATTCCTGATTTTTACAATACTAAATTTGGCAGATGTGTGATGACCTTGAAGATTACAGCTGTGTGGGGAAACTGCTATCTATCTCATCTTAAAAAATACTAAATTTAACCTTGGTAAACTTGTGGGGTTTCTTTCCCCCCATATCTGTTCTAAACACTTTCTAAAATCCTGCAAATAAAAATACTTGAGAACATTCCAACTGCAACAGAAATTTCATCATGCTCCATTATAATCTATTAGAGGCAATTATTTTCTGATTTATATCACCACAGATCTATTTTACTCTTCTCAAATTTCATTTACATGGAATCAAACACCATGATTATTTTGTGTCTGGCTTTTCTTGTTTGACATGTTTTTTGGGACCTTTTTATTTTGTTGATTTTTTTTTAATTGCTGAGGACTATTCCAATGAATGGATATAACACAATTTGTTTATATGTTATTCTGTTGACAGATACGTGGGTTGTCTCCAGTTTTTGGCTAATATGATCAAACCTTTAGCAACATTATTATACAAGTTCTTTTGTGGATATATACTTTCGTTTCTTACCTAGGACTGGAATTATTGAGACATAGGGTAGGTGTATGCTTAACTTTATAAGAGACTGGAAACAGTTTTTTTGAAGTTTTTATAGAATTTTACATTCCATCAACAATATGTGAGGGGTCCAGGTGTTCCACATCCTTGCCTTATATTGTTAAACTTTAAAAATTTTATGCATTCTAAGTAATTTCAAAGCAGTGTTGCTTTGTGCCTTTAATCTGCATTTCCATGACAATCATGTTAAGCACCTTTTTGTGTTCTTATCGGCTTTACATTTATTTTTGTTTAAGTCTTTTGTTCATTTGTAATTGAGTATCTGTCTTTATCTTGTTTATTTGTAAACAGTATTTTATATTTGTGAATATGAGTTCTTTTTTCACATATATTGTGCCTCGTAAGTTTTTTTCTTTTTCCCAGTTTGTAACTTGTCTTTCATTTTCTTTTATTTTTTAATAATAATTTAAAAACATATAGGTATACAGTAGGTGCATACATTTATGGAGTACATGAAATGTTTTGATACAGCTTGCAGTACAGAAAAGTCACATCAGGGTAAATGAGGTATCCATCACCTCCAGCATTTATCATTTCTTTTTTTTTTTTTATACTTTAAGTTCTAGGGTACATGTGCACAACGTGCAGCTTTGTTACACATGTATACATGTGCCATGTTGGTGTGCTGCACCCATTAACTCATCATTTACATTAGGTATATCTCTTAATGCTATCCCTCCCCCCTCTCCCCACAATAGACCCGGTGTGTGATGGTCCCCTTCCTGTGTTCAAGTGATCTCATTGTTCAGTTCCCACCTATGAGTGAGAACATGTGGTGTTTGGTTTTTTGTCCTTGTGAAGATTCTCAGCAAACTATCATTTCTTGTGTTACAAACATTCTAATTATACTCTTTTAGTTGTTTTAAGATGTATGCTATTGTTGACTGTAGTCATCCTGTTGTGCTATCAAATACTAGATCTTATTTATTCTGGCTAACTATATTTTTCTACTTCTTAACCATCTCCATGCTCCCCATACCCCATTACCCTTCCCAGCCTCTGGTAACCATCATTCTACTGTCTATCTACATGAGTTTAATTGTTTTAATTTTTAGATCCTACAAATGAATAAGAACATGTGATATTTGTCTTTCTGTGCCTGGTTTATTTCATTTAACACAATGCCCTCCAGTTCCACCCATGTTGTTGCAAATGACAGGATCTCATTCTTTTATATGGCTGAATAGTACTCCATTGTGTATCTGTACCACATTTTCTTTATCTGTTCATCTGTTGATGAACACCTAGGTTACTTCCAAATCTTGGCTATTGTGAATAGTGCTGCAGTAAACATGGGAGTGTAGATGTCTTTTTTGATTTCACTTCTTTTGGATAATTATCCAATAGTGGAATTGCTGGATCACATGGTAGTTCTATCTTTGTTTTTTTGAGGAACTTTCATACTGTTCTCCATAGTGGCTACACTAATTTTCATTCTCACCAACTGTATATGAGGGTTCCCTTTTCTCCACATCATCACCAGCATTTGTCATTGCTTGTCTTTGGATAAAAGCCATTTTAATTGGAGTGAGATGATATCTCATTGTAGTTTTGATTTGCATTTCTCTGATGATCAGTGATGTTGAGGACCTTTTCATAAACACTTTTCCCATTTGCATGTCTTTTGAGAAGTATCTATTCAGATCTTTTGCCCATTTTTAAATTGGATTATTAGATTTTTTTTTTCCTATAGAGTTGGGCTTCTTACATATTTTGGTTATTAATCCCTTGCCAGAGGGATAGTTTGAAAACGTTTTCTCCCATTCTGTGGATTTTCTCTTCACTTTGCTGATTGCTTCCATTAATGTGCAGAAACTATTTAATTTGGTGTGATCTCATTTGTCCATTTTTGCTTTGGTTGCCTGTGCTTTAAGGGTATTACTCAAAAAGCCTTCGCCCAGACCAATGTCTTAGAGAGTTTCTCCAATATTTTCTTTTAGTAGTTTCATTGTTTGAGGCTTTAGATTTACGTATTTAATCCATTTTGATTTGACTTTGTATACAGTGAGTGATAGGGATCTAGTTTCATTCTTCTGCATATGGATATCCAGTTTTCCCAGCAATATTTATTAAAAAGACTGTGCTTTCACCATTGTATGTTCTTGGCACCTTTGTCAAAAATGAGTTCACTGTAGATGTGTAAATTTATTTCTGGGTTCTTTATGCTGTTTCACTGGTCTGTGTGCCTGTTTCTATGCCAGTATCATGCTGTTTGGGTTGCTATAGTTCTGTTGTATAATTTGAAGTTAGGTAATGTGATTCTTCCAGTTTTGTTCTTTTTGCTCAGGTTGGCTTTGGCTATTCTGAGTCTTTTTTGGTTCCACACAAACCTTAGCATTATCTTTTCTTTGTTATTATTATTATACTTTAAGTTCTAGGTTTCATGTGCAGAATATGCAGTTTTGTTACATAGGTATACACATGCCATGGTGGTTTGCTGCACCCATCAACCTGTAACCTACATTAGATATTTCTCCTAATGTTATCCCTCCCCTAGATCCACACCCCCCACAGGCCCCAGTGTGTGATATTCCCCTCCCTGTGTCCATGTGTTCTCATTGTTCAACTCCCACTTAATGAGTGAGAACATGCGGTGTTTGGTTTTCTGATCTTGTAATAGTTTGCTGAGAGTGATGGTTTCCAGTTTCAGCCATGTCCTTGCAAAGGACATGAACTCATCCTTTTTATGACTGCATAGTATTCCATGGTGTATATGTGCCACATTTTCTTAATCCAGTCTACCACTGATGGATATTTGGGTTGGTTCCAAGTCTTTGCTATTGTGAATAGTGCCACAATAAACATACATGGGCATGTGTCTTTATTGTAGAATGATTTATAATCCTTTGGGTATATGCCCAGTAATGGGATTGCTGGGTCAAATGGTATTTCTAGTTCTAGATCCTCGAGGAATCACCACACTGTCCTCCACAATGGTTGAACTAATTTACACTCCCACCAACAGTGTAAAAGCATTCCTATATTTCCACAACCTCTCCAGCATCTGTTGTTTCCTGACTTTTTAATGATTGCCATTCTAACTGGTGTGAGATGGTATCTCATTGTGGTTTTAATTTGCATTTCTGTAATGATCAGTGATGATGAGCATTTTTTCACATGTCTGTTGGCTGCATAAATGTCTTCTTTTGAGGAGTGTCTGTTCATATCCTTTGCCCATTTTTTGATGGCACTGTTTGCTTTTTTCTTGTACATTTGTTTAAGTTCTTTGTAGATTCTTAATATTAGACCTTTGTCAGATGGATGGCTTGCAAAAATTTTCTCCCATTCTCTAGGTTGTCTGTTCACTCTGATGATAGTTTCTTTTGCTGCACAGAAGTTCTTTAGTTTCATTAAATCCCATTTGTCAATTTTGGCTTTTGTTGCCATTGCTTTTGGTGTTTTAGACCTGAAGTCTTTGCGCATGCCTGTGTCCTGAATGGTATTGCCCAGGTTTTCTTCTAGGATTTTTATGATCCTAGGTCTTATATTTAAGTCTTTGATCCATCTTGAGTTGATTTTTGTATAAGGTGTAAGGAAGGAGTCCAGTTTCAATTTTCTGCATATGGCTAGCCAGTTTTCCCAACACCATTTACTAAATAGGGAATCTTTTCCCCATTGCTTGTGTGTGTCAGGTTTGTTAAAGATCAGATGATGGTAGATGTGTGGTGTTATTTCTGAGGCCTCCGTTCTGTTACATTCATCTATATCTGTTTTGGTACCAGTACCATGCTGTTTTGGTTACTATAGCCTTGTAGTATAGTTTAAGTCAGGTAGCATGATGCCTACAGCTTTGTTCTTCTTGCCCAGGATTGTCTTGGCTATGCAGGCTCTTTTTTGGTTCCATATGAAGTTTAAAGTAGTTTTTTTCCCCAATTCTGTGAGGAAATTCATTGGTAGCTTGACGGGGATATCATTGAATCTATAAATTACTTTGGGCAGTAAGGCCATTTTCATGATACTGATTCTTCCTATCCATGAGCATGGAATGTTTTCCATTTGTTTGTGTCCTCTCTTATTTCCTTGAGCAGTGGTTTGTAGTTCTCCTTGAAGAGGTCTTTCACATCCCTTGTAAGCTGTATTCCTAGGTATTTTATTCTCTTAGAAGCAATGAGTTCACTCATGATTTGGCTCTCTGTTGTCTGTTATTGGTATATAGGGATGCTTGTGATTTTTGCACATTAATTTTGTATCCTGAGACTTTGCTGAAGTTGCTTATCAGCTTAAGGTGATTTTGGGCTGAAATGATGGGTTTTCTAAATATACAATCATGTCATCTGCAAACACAGACAATTTGACTTCCTCTTCTCCTAATTGAATACACTTTATTTCTTTCTCCTGCCTGATTGCCCTGGCCAGAACTTCCAACACTGTGTTGAATAGGAGTAGTGAGAGAGGGCAGCCTTGTTTTGTGACAGTTTTCAAAGGGAATGCTTCTAGTTTTTGCCCATTCAGTATGATATTGGCTGTGGGTTTGTCATAAATAGCTCTTATTACCTTGAGATATGTTCCATTGATATCTAGTTTATTGAGAGTTTTTAGCACAAAAGGCCATTGAATTTTGTTGAAGGCCTTTTCTGCATCTATTGAGATAATTATGTGGTTTCTGTCATTGGTTCTGTTTATGTGATGGATGACGTTTTTTGATTTGCATGTTTTGAGCCAGCCTTGCATTCCAGGGATGAAGCCAATTTGATAATGGTAGATAAGCTTTTTGATGTGCTGCTTGATTCAGTTTGCCAGTATTTTATTCAGGATTTTCGTGTCAAAGTTCATCAGGATATTTGCCTAAAATTCCTTTTTTTGTTGTGTCTCTGCCAGGCTTTTGTATCAGGATGATGCTGGCCTCATAAAATGAGTTAGGGAGGATTCCCTCTTTTTCTCTTGATTGAAATAGTTTCAGAAGGAATGGTACTAGCTCCTCTTTGTACCTCTGGTAGTATTCAGCTGTGAATCCGTCTGGTCCTGGAGTTTTTTTTGGTTGGTAGGCTATGAATTATTGCCTCAATTTCAGAACCTGTTATTGGTCTATTCAGGGATTCAACTTCTTCCTGGTTTAGTCTTGGGAGTTTGTATGTGTCCAAGAATTTATCCATTTCTTCTAGATTTTCTAGTTTATTTGCATAGAGGTGTTTATAGTATTCTCTGTGGTAGTTTGTATTTCTGTTGGAATGGTGGTGATATCCCTTTTATCATTTTTTATTGCGTCTATTTGATTCTTCTCTCTTTTCTTCTTTATTAGTCTTGCTAGCAGTCTGTCTATTTTGTTGATCTTTCAAAAAACCAGCTCCTGGATTCACTGATATTTTTATGGGTTTTTTGTGTCTCTATCTCCTTCAGTTCTGCTTGATCTTAGTTATTGCTTGTCTTCTGCTAGCTTTTGAATGTGTTTGCTCTTGCTTCTCTAGTTCTTTTAATTGTGATGTTAGGATGTCGATTTTAGATCTCTCATGCATTCTCTTGTGGGCATTTAGTGCTATCATTTTCCCCCTACACACTGCTTTAAATGTGTCCCAGAGATTCTGGTACATTGTGTCTTTGTTCTCATTGGTTTCAAAGAGCATCTTTATTTCTGCCTTCATTTCGTTATTTACCCAGTAATTGTTCAGGAGCAAGTTGTTCAGTTTCCATGTAGTTGTGCAGTTTTGAGAGAGATTCTTAATTCTGAGTTCTAATTTGATTGCACTGTGGTCTGAGAGACAGTTTGTTGCAATTTCTGTTCTTTTACATTTGCTGAGGAGTGCTTTACTTCCAACTAATGTGGTCAATTTTGGAATAAGTGCGATGTGGTGCTGAGAAGAATGTATATTCTGTTGATTTGGGGTGGAGAGTTCTGTAGATGTCTATTAGGTCTGCTTGCTCCAGAGCTGAGTTCAAGTCCTAGATATCCTTGTTAATTTTCTGTCTCATTGATCTGTCTAATATTGACAGTGGGGTGTAAAAGTCTCCCATTATTATTGCGTAGGACTCTTAAGTCTCTTTGTAGGTCTCTAAGAACTTGCTTTATGAATCTGGGTGCTCCTGGATAGGGTGCATATATATTTAGGATAGTTAGCTCTTCTTGTTGAATTGATCCATTGCCCATCATGTAATGGCCTTCTTTGTCTCTTTGGATCTTTGTTGGTTTAAAGTCTGTTTTATCAGAGACCAGGACTGCAACCCCCACTTTTTTTGCTTTCCATTTGCTTGGTAGTTCTTCCTCCATCCCTTTATTTTGAGCCTATGTGTGTCTTTGCACGTGAGATGGGTCTCCTGAATACAGCACACCAATGGGTCTTGGCTCTTTATCGAATTTGCCAGTCAGTGTCTTTTAATTGGGGCATTTAGCCCATTTATATTTAAGGTTAATATTGTTATGTGTGAATTTGGTGCTGTCATTATGATGCTAGCTGGTTATTTCACCCATTAATTGATGCAGTTCCTTCATAGTATTGATGGTCTTTACAATTCGGTATGTTTTTTGCAGTGGCTGTTACTGGTTATTCCTATCCATGTTTAGTGTTTCCTTCAGGAGCTCTTGTAAGGCAAGCCTGGAGGTGACAAAATCTCTCAGCATTTGCTTGTCTGTAAAGAATTTTATTTCTCCTTTACTTATGAAGCTTAGTTTGGCTGGATATGAAATTCTGGGTTGAAAATTCTTTTCTTTAAGAATGTTGAATATTGGACCCCACTCTCTTCTGGCTTGTGGGTTCTGCAGAGAGATCCGCTGTTAGTCTGATGGGCTTCCCTTTGTGGCTAACCTGACCTTTCTTTCTGGCTGCTCTTAACATTTTTTCCTTCATTTCAACCTTGGTGAATCTGACAATTTTGTGTCTTGAGGTTGCTCTTCTCAAGGAGTATGTTTGTGGTGTTCTCTGTATTTCCTGAATTTGAATGTTGGCCTGCCTTGCTAGGTTGTGGAAGTTCTTCTGGGTAATATCCTGAAGAGTGTTTTCTCACTTGGTTCTATTCTCCCCGTTGCTTTCAGATACACCAATCAAACATAGATTTGATCTTTTCACATAGTGTCATATTTCTTGGAGGCTTTGTTCATTTCTTTTTACTCTTTTTTCTCTAATCTTGTCTTCTTGGTTTATTTCATTAATTTGATCTTCAATCACTGACATCCTTGCTTCTGCTTGATCAAATCAGCTACTGAAGCTTGTGTATGTTTCAAGAAGTTCTCATACTGTGGTTTTCAGTTCCATCAAGTCATTTAAGCTCTTCTCTACACTGGTTATTCTAGTCAGCCATTCATCTAACCTTTTTTCAAGGTTTTTAGCTTCCTTGCAACAGGTTAGAACATGATCGTTTAGCTCGGAGAGTTTGTTATTACTGACCTTCTGAAGCCTACTTCTGTCAACTTGTCAAACTCATTCTCCATCCAGTTTTGTTCCCTTGCTGGCTAGGAATTGTGTTCCTTTAGAGGAGAAGAGGCATTCTGGTTTTTGGAATTTTCAGTCTCTGCTCTGGTTTCTCCCCATCTTTGTGGTTTTATCTACCTTTGGTCTTTGATGTTGGCGACCTAAGGATGGGGTTTTGGTGTGGATGTCCTTTTTGTTGATGTCGATGCTATTCTTTTCTGTTTGTTAGTTTTTCTTCTAACATATGGGTCCCTCAGCTGCAGGTCTGTTGGAGTTTGCTGGAGGTCCACTCCAGACCCTGGGTATTACCAGGGGATGCTGCAGAACAGCAAATATTGCTGCCTGATCCTTCCTTTGGAAGCTTCATCCCAGAGGGGCAGCTGCCTTGAGGTGTCTGTCGGTCCCTCCTGGGAGGTGTCTCCCAGTCAGGCTACACAGGGTTCAGGGACCCACTTGAAGAGGCGGTCTGTCCATATTCAGAATTTGAACGCCATGCTGGGAGAACCACTGCTCTCTTCAGAGCTGTCAGGTAGGGAAGTTTAAGTCTGTAGAAGCTGTCTGCTGCCTTTTGTTCAGGTATGTGCTGCCCCCAGAGGTGGAATCTAGAGAGGTAGTAGGCCTTGCTGAGCTGTGGTGGGCTCCACCCAGTTGGAACTTCCCTGCTGCTTTGCTTACACTGTGAGCATAGAACTGCCTACTCAAGCCTCAGTAAAGGCAGACACCCCCAAACCCCCTACTAAGCTCCAGCATCCCAGGTTGATCTCAGACTGCTGCATTAGCAGTGAGCAAGGCTCCGTGGGCAAGGTATCTGCCAAGCCAGGCATAGGAGGGGATGCCAGTTGTGGCCTGGTCTGCCAGTTGTGAAGACCATGGGAAAAACACCGTATTTGGGCAGAAGTATACCACTCCTCCAGGTATAGTCACTCACAGTGTCCCTTGGCTAGGAAAGGTAAATCCCCCAACCCCTTGCACTTCCCAGATGAGGCAATGCTCCGCCCTGCTTCGGCTCACCCTCCGTGGGCTGCATCCACTGTCCAACCATTCCCAGTGAGATGAACCAGGTACCTCAGTTGGAAATGCAGAAATCATCCATCTTCTATGTCGATCTCACTGGGAGCTGTAGACTGGCACTGTTCCTATTTGGCCATCTTGGGTGGAGGGCCAGCATTACCTTTTCTATTTCTGTGAAGAATGTCATTGGTATTTTGATAGGGATTGCATTGACTCTGTAGATTGCTTTTGGTAGTATACCCATTTTAACAATATTGATTCTTCCAATCCATGACCATTGAATATCTTTCCTTTTTTTTTTTTTTTTCTTTTTTTTTTTTGGTGTCCTCTTGAATTTCTTGCATCACGTTTTACAGTTTTCATTGCAGAGATCTTTCACTTCTTTAGTTAAGTTTATTCCTAGGTATCTTGTTTTATTTGCAGCTATTATAAATGGGATTACTTTCTTGACTTCTTTTTTCTAATTGTTCACCATTGGCATATAGAAATGTTACTGATTTTTGTATGTTGATTTTGTGTCCTGCAACTTTACTGAATTTGTTTATCCATTACAATAAATTTTCAGGGGACTCTTTAGTTTTTTCCAAATATAAGATCATATCATCTGCAAACAAGCAAAATTTGACTTCTTCTTTTCCAGTCTGGATGCCCTTTACTTTTTCCTCTTACCAGATTGCTCTAGTTAGGAGTTCCAGTACTATGTCAAATAACAGTGGTAAAAGTGGGCATCTTTGTCTTGGTCCAGATCTTAGAGGAAAGGTTTTCAGTTTTTCCCCACTCAGTATGATATTAGCTATGGATCTGTTGTATATGGTTTTTTTTTTTTTTTTTTTTTTTTTATCATGTTGAGATGTTCCTTCTATACCCAGTTTTTGGGGGGCTTTTATCATGAAGGAATGTTGAATTTTATCAAATGCTTTTTTAGTACCAGTTGAAATGATCATATGGTTTTGGATTTTATTCTGTGGATTTGATGTATCACATTGATTTATTTGTGTATACTGAACTATCTTTGCATCCCTGAGATAAAGCCCACTTGATTATGATGAATGTTGTTTTCATGTGTTTTTTAATTGTTTGCTTGTATTTTGTTGATAATTTTTGCATCAATATTCAACAGGAATATTGGCCTTTAGTTTTCTTTTTATTTTTCAATGTCTCTTTGTCTGGTTTTGGAGGGGTAACACTGTCCTCATAGAATAAGTTTGGTAGTGTCCCCTCCTCTATTTTTTTGGAGTAGTTTGAGTAGAACTGGTATTAGTTCTTCTTTAAATGTTTGGTAAAATTCAGCAGCAAAGTCATTGAGTCCTGGGCTTTTCTTTGCTGGGAGACTTTTTAGTACAGCTTCAATCTCATTACTTGTTATTGGTCTATTCAGGCTTTGGATTTTGTGATGGTTCAATCTTGATAGGTTGTATGTGTCTAGGAGTTTCTCCATTTCTTGTAGGTTTTCCAATTTATTGGCACATAATTGCTTATGTTAGCCTCTAATGGTCCTTTGAACTTCTGTGGTATCAGTTGTAATGGCTCCTTTTTTATCTCTGATTTTATTTGAGTCTTCTCTCAAATTTTGTTTACCTTTTCAGAAAACCAACTTTTTGTTTCATTTATGTTTTATATTTTTTATTTCAATGTCATTTATTTCTGCTCTGATTTGTATTATTTCTTTTCTCATGCTAATTTTGAGCTGGTTTGCTCTAGTTCTTTAAGCTGCATCAATAAGTTGTTTATTTGAAGTTTTTCTACTTTTTTGATCTAGGTGCTTATTACTATAAACTTTCCTGTTAGTACTATTTTGCTGTACTCCATAGGTTTTGGTACATTGTGTTTTCATTTTCATTTATTTCAAGACATTTTTTAACTTCCTTCTTAATTTCTTCATTGATCCACTGGTCATTAGGAGCATATTGTTTAAATTCCATATGTTCGTGTAGTTTCCAAAGTTCCTCTTGTTATTGATTTCTAGTTTTATTCCATTGTGGTCAGAGAAGATACTTATTATGGTTATTATGGTTTCATTTTTTCTTTTTCGCAACTTTTAAGATTTGTTTTGTGGCCACATGATAAGGAGAAGAATGTATATTTTGCAGCCATTGGATAAAATGTTCTGTAAATATCGGTTAGGTTCATTTGTTCTGTAGTGCACATTAAGTCCGATGTTTTTTTGTTGATTTCTGTCTAGATGATCTTTCCAATGCTGAAAGTGAGGTGTTAAAGTTATCAGCTATTATTGTATTGGGATCTATCTCTCTCTTTCACTCTAATAATATTTGCTCTATATATCTAGGTGCTCCAATGTTAGGTGCACATATACTTACAATTATTATAACCTCTTGCTGAATTGACGACTTTATCATAATATAATGACTCTCTGTCTCTTTTTACAGCTTTTGTCTTGAAATTTATTTTATCTGATGTAAGTATAGCTACTCCTACTCTCTTTTGGTTTCCATTTGCATGGAATATCTTTTTCCACCCATTTATTTTCAGTTTATTTATGTCTTCATAGGTGAAGTATGTTTCCTATAAAAAAACAGATAGTTTGGTCTTGTTTTTTTATTTTTATCCATTCCGCTACTTTATGTTTTTTCTTGGAAAGTTTAGTTCATTTACATTAAATGTTATTGTTAATAAGTAAAGACTTCCTTCTGTCATTTTGCTATTTGTTTTCTGGTTGTTTTGTGGTCTTCTCTTCCTTCCTTCTTTCCTTTCTCTCTTCCTTTTTGTGAAGGTGGTTTTCTCTGGTGGCATGTTTTGATTTCTTGTTTTTTCATTTTTTGTGTATCTGTCTTAGGTTTTTTTATTTGGGGTTACCATTAAGCTTGCAAATAACATCTTATAACCCATTATGTTAAAGTGATGACAACTTAACACTGATTGTAAAAAAAAAAAAAATTAACAAACAAAGAGATAACTAATAACACTACATTTAATTTTATCCCCCTTTTTAACTTTTTATTGTTTTATTTATATATTATTGTGCTATGTCTTGAAAAGTTGTTATAGTTATTTTTGATAGGTTTATCTTTTAGTCTTTCTACATAAGATATGAGTAGTTTACACACTACAATTGCAGTGTCATAATATTTTGTGTTTGTCTGTCTACTTACTATTTCCAGTGAGTTTTGTACCTTCAGATAATTTCTTATTGCTCCCTTTTCTTTCAGAATGAAGAACTCCCTTTAGCATTTCTCATAGCATAGGTCTGGTGTTAATGAGCTCCCTCAGCTTTTTGTTTGCCTGGGAAAATCTTTATTTCTCTTTCATGTTTGAAGTCTATTTTTACTGGATATACTATTCTAGGATGAAAGTATTTTTCCTTCAACACTTTAAATATGTTATGTTGCTTTCTCCTGGCATGTAAGGTTTCCCTGAGAAGCCTGCTGCAAGATGTGTTGGAGCTCATTTGTATGTTAGTTGTTTCTTTTCTCTTACTGCCTTCTTTTAAGATTCTTTCTTTATGCTTGACCTTTGGGAGTTTGATTATTAAATGCCTCAGGGTAGTCTTCTTTGGGTTAAATCTGCTTGATGTTCTTCTGTAACTCTCTCACTTGAATATTGATGTGTTTCTCTAGGTTTGGAAAGTTCTTTGTTATTATCCCTTTGAATAAATTTTCTACCCTGATCTCTCCTTCTACATCCTCTATAAGGCCAATAGCTAGGCTATTTTCTAAATCTTGTAGGTGTGCTGCATTCTTTTTTATTCTTTATTCTTTTTTGTCTCCTTGGACTGTATATTTTCAAATATACCATCTTCAAGCTCACTATTTTTTTCTTCTGCTTGATCAATTCTACTGTTGAAAGACTCTGATGCATTCTTTAGTATGTCAATCGAATTTCTCAGCTCCAAAATTTCTGCTTCATTTTTAAAAGTTATTCAATTTCTTTGTTAAATTCATCTAATAGGATTCTGAATTCCTTCTCTGTGTTATCTTGAATTTCACTGAGCTTCTTCAAGACAGCTATTTTGAACCCTCTGTCAGAAAGGTTTCTCCGGGATTGGTCATTGGTGCCTTATTTAATTTGTTTGGTGATGTCATGTTTTCCTGCATGGTCTTGATGCTTGTGGATGCTGTCAATGTGTAGGCATTGAAGCATTAGGTACTTATTGTGGTCTTGACAATCTGGCCTTGTTTGTATACCCATCCTTCTTGGGAAGGTTTTCCAAGTATTCAAAGGGAATTGACTGCTATGATCTAAATCTTTGGTCACTGCAGCTGTATCTGCATTAGGAGATACATCAAGCCCAGTAATGTTGTGACTCTTGTAGAATCATAGAGGTGCCTTGGGTAAGATCTAGGAGAATTCCCTGAATTATCAGGCTGAGACTCTTGTTCTCTTCCCTTACTCTAGCCCAAAAAAACAGAGTCCTTCTCTCCATGCTGAGATATCTGGAGCTGGGGGAGAGGGTGATGCAAGCAACCCTGTGCCCACCACCAATAGGACTAGGCTGGGTCAGACCCAAAGCCAGCACAGCACTGTGTCTCATCCAAGGCCCATGGCAACCACTGCCTGGTTACTACCAACTTTTACTCAAGGTCCAAGTAATCCATCTCAGATGATTTCTTTGGGTAGGGAGTGGGGTAAGGGTCAAGTTTTTTATAGATTGAGTTATCCATGAAACAGACTTACATGCAGGAGTATTCACAGCTAAAATACTCTTGAGGGATGAAGAAAGCAGAACTGGGCAGAAGAAGACGCTGAACTGTGATGCAACAGGGGCCTCAATGAATCCTGTAAGGAGCCTGATATTTTGTCTAGCTCCTTAGCATCATTCCAAATGATGCAAGAGAGCCGGGCATTTGAACCTCTGCATCAACCAGTCATGGGATTTGGGCTGCCACCAGGGAAAGATTGTGATATTGGTTGGCCAGAACAATTCCTGGGGAGACAAGTACTCAGTTGTGAGCCATTAGCAGCCACCAACATGCTAGCAAAAGAGAAAATGAGTCACAGGGCAGGAGGAGGGGTCAAATGAATGGGGTACAGGTGGGTTGGAGGGATGTAGAGGTGATGAACTATAGAACTCATGACAAGACTCCTTGTTTTATTTTTCCATGTGGATATCTAGTTTCCCTCCCATCATTTCTTGAAAGACCTTGAATTGACTTGGTGCCTTGGTCAAAAGTCAATTGTGTGAGTCAATACCTCTAGTCTATATTATGTTTTATTAATTTATTTACCTATTCTTATGGCAATATCAAACAGTCTTGATGACTATAGTTTTATAATAATTGTTGCTATTGTGTAGTGTAAATCCTCCAAATTATTGTACTTGTTCATTTCCAAAATTGTTTTTGCTCTTGTAGATCATTAGCATTTTCAGAAAATTGTTAGGATCAGCTTAAATGTCTTCAAATAACTTTGCTAAATTTGTTCGTATATTAAATCTATGGATAAATTTGGGGAGAATGAACATCTTCATATTAAACTATTCAATTAATGAATGTCATATATATCTCCCAATGTATTTGCGTTTTCTTTAACATTTTTCAGCAATCTTTGGTAATTTTCAATATGAAGGTCTTGTATGTCTTTCTTTAGTGTAATTTCCAGTTATTTCATTTTTAAATGCTATTGTAAATAGTAATTTAAAATAATTTCATTTTACAATTGCTTAGTGATAGTATATAGAAATACAGTAGATTTGCCCATTGAACATGTATCATCCTACCTTGCAAATTCACTTGTCGGTTCTAGTAATTTTTGGTAAATTATAATGAATGTTTTAAATGCACAACCATGCATGCAATCCTGTAGTTTGCATATAGTGACAGTTTTACATTTTCCTCTCCAAACTTTTTGTTTCTTTCTCTTTTCTTATTTCACTAGACTAGATTGCAGTACAATATTTAATAGAAGTCATAAAAGTGTACATTTTTCCAGATCATAGAGGAAATGTATCCATCATTTTGTGATAGATAATATTAGCTATTGGTTTTCCATATATGACCTTTATCACATTGAAAAAGTGTCCTTCTATTTCTCATTTACTGAGAATTTTTATCATGAATAGACATGGAATTTTGTCAAGTACTTTTTGTGCATTTATTCAGATATTCATATTTTTAAATTATTCTGTTATGGCCAATTGCCGGTTGATTTTTAAAATAATAAACTAACTATATTCTGGGAATAAAATGAACTTGGTCATACTTTTTATGTATTTCTGTATTCAACTTGCTGATTTTTAAAAAGTTTGTTTAGTATAACCATTATGGAGTACAGTTTGGATGTTCCTCAAGAAACTAAAAATAGAACTACCATGTGATCCAGCAATCCCCCTGTGGGACATATGCCCAAAAGAAAAGAACTCAGTATATCCAAGAGATATTTGTGCTCCCGTGTTTGTTGCAGCACTGTTCGTAATAGCTAAGATTTGGAAACAACCTAAATGTCCATTAGCAGATATGTGGATAAAGAAAATGTGGTATGTATACACAATGGAGTACTATTCAGCCATAAAAAAGAATGAGATTCTGCCCTTTGCTACAACATGGATGGAACTGGAGATCATTATGTTAAGCAAAATAAGCCAGGCACAGAAAGATAAACATTGCATGTTCTCACTTATTTGAACTCATGGACATAGCGAGTAGAAGGATGGTTACCAGAGGCTGGGAAGGATAGCTGGGGGTGAGGAGGAGGTGGGGATGGTTCATGAGTATAAAAAATAGTTAGAAAGAATGAATAGAATAAGACCTACTGTGTGATAGCACAACAGGGTGACTATAGTCAATAATACCTTATTTGTACATTTAAAAATAACTAAGAGAGTATAATTCAATTGTTTGTAACACACAGGATAAATGCTTGAGGGAATGGAGACCCCATTCTCCATGATGTGATTTTTATGCACTGCACGCCTGTACCAAAACATCTCATGTACCCCACAAATGTATACACTTACTATGTACCCTCAAAAATTAAAAATAAAAAAATTGTTTATTTGAATCTACATTCATATGGGATATTGGTCTATGCCAAGATCACGCCATTGCACTCCAGCCTGGGCAACAAGAGTGAAACTCCATCTCAGAAAAAAAAAAAGAAAGAAAAGAAAAATCTTTTTGTTAAGTATTGTTATTGCGGTTATGCTAGCATCATAAAAAATGGACAATTTTTACTCCTATTTTCTGAAAGAATTTTCTTCTGTTTTTGATTAAATAAACCCCCAAAACTTGAAATTTCTTTGTAGGAATGTTTTGATTGCAAATTCAATTTACTAGATATTGAGTTATTTAATCTTATATCTTTTGTGTCAGTTTTCATAAATTGTTTTTCTTCAAGGAGCCTGTTCAATTCACCAGTTGGTATTGGTAGACAATTCTCCATGGGTCTGTTGTATTTCTGCGTGTCTTGAGCAGAAACACCAACAACTTTTGTTTCAAACTATCTTTTCAGGATGTTTCTATGGAGAGCACTCTAGAAAGACACAAATAGTTTCTCTAGAGTAGAAGGCAGGTTTGTTTGCTGTCCAGTAAAACAAAGATAATGTCTCCTTCTGGGGCAAAGTTCAGGCAGGTTTGCTCACAGCTTCTTATCTAAGCCTTGAGATTGCTCAGCTCTGACACAAACCAGCTGTGTGCACAACACTCATCTGAACTGCTTGTGTCACCCTATGGAATGGAGGATTAAAGAGGAACTGACTCAAGCATGAAGCTCATGTGGCTTGCTGTGCCATGAGTAATAAAGGCCTTAGTCTGTGACCCAGGAGTCTCATATCTTCTGCCAACATACATAAGCCTGGCAGGCTAACTTGTAAGCTTGCAAATAGAGTGAAATCATCATAGTTCTTGACAATTTAAGATCCTTCACAGTCCCTGACAATTGGCATAGGTTGATTATCATATGCTTTATTCTCTTTTGAATGTCTACAGCTCTGTAGTGAAGTTGCTGCTTTCATTTACATTAACGTTGATTAGGTGTTTTTTCTCTCTCTTTCTCTCTGTGTGCATGTGAGTCCTTTGATCACTCTTGCTAGAGGTTTATCAATTTTATTAGCTTTTAATTTTTTAATTATTATTATTTTTGAGACAAGAGTCTCACTCCGTTGCCCAGGCTGGAGTACAGTGGTACGATCTTGGCTCATTGCAACCTCCGCCTCCTGGGTTCAAGTGATTTTCCTGCCTCAGTCTCCCCAGTAGCTGGGATTATAGGCGTGTGCCACCATACCTGGCTAATTTTTGTATTTTCAGTAGAGATGGTATTTCACCATGTTGGCCAGGCTGGTCTTGAACTCCTGACCTCAAATGATCCTCCCGTCTTGGCCTCCCAAAGTGCTGAGATTACAGACATGAGTCACCATGCCCGGTCATCAATTTTACTTTTTTTTAATGACAGCTTTGACTTAACTTTCTCTATTTTTGTCTGTTTTTTATTTCATTAATTTCTGCTCTAATATTTCCTTTCTCGTATTTATCTTGGGTTTGATTTTCTCTTCTTGTTCTAGCTTAATTGGCAAACTTAGATTATTAATTTGATTATGCATTCTTATTTTCTAATATAGGCATTTAAAGTAATAAATTGCCCTCTAAAATTGCTTTAATGCATCTCCAAATTTTGATATGTTGGATTTTCAATATCATTTGGTTGAGAATACTTTCTAATTGCCTTTTGACTTCTTCTTTTACCAGGGGTTATTTAGACATAGCTAACTTTCCAAATATTTGAAGATTTTTGAGATGTCTTATGATGAACAATTGCTAATTTAATATTATTTTGGACAGAGGACATATGCTGTACATCTACCCTAGTGAATGCTCCTTGTGCATTTGAAAAGAATGTATCTTTTTGGATGTAAGTGTTGGGTATTTTTCTAAAATATCACACAGTAATGGGGCTAATAGCAGTTTTCACACCTTCTATATTCTTATTGATTTGGTCTATTTGTTTTATCTATTACTGAAAGATGGGTGTTAAAATTTACAACTTTGTGGATTTTTCTATTTCTTCCTTTTATTCTCTTAGCTTTTGCTCCATGTATTTGAAACTCTGTTATCAGGCCCATGCACATTCAGAGAATTGTGAGGTCTGCTTGAAGATTTAAACGTTTTATCATTAAGTAAGGTCCCTGTTTATTTCTGGTAACATTATCGATCTTGAAATCTACTTTATCTGATATTATTGTAGCCACACAGCCCTTCTTATGCTTAGTATTTGCATGTTTTATCTTATAGTAATTTTAACTTTTCACCTGTCTTTTTATTTAAAGTAGATTTCTTGCAAACAGCATAGAGTTGGATCTTAAATTTTTAATCGCACCTAGTAATTTTGACTTTTAAGGGAGTATTTAGTTAATTTAAAATTAATATAATTAATGGTATGGTGGTATCTAAGTCTTCCATGTTGCTTTTTTTCTGATTCTCCCATTTACTCTTTGGATTTTTTTTGCTCCTTCTTTGATGACTTTTGTTGGGTGATTGAGTATGATTTTTTACTTAAATTTTTCTCCTCCTCTCCTAAATTGACTTTTTAGTTGTACTTTTTTGAATGTTTGCTTTAGATATTACAATATGGATCTTTAACATAGTCTACTTTCAATAATATTTAATTACATTACACACAGTATACAGAACCCTACAGTGATATAAAGAGGCTTTTCAGCCCCCAACTTACCCTTTGTCTTCTGGTGGTTATAAATTTTACTTCTACGTTTGCTATAAGGCCCAAAACACATTGCTACCTTTTGCTTTAGACAATCTCTCTCTCTCTCTCTCTCTCTCTCTCTCTCTCTCTCTCTCTCTCTATATATATATATATATATATATATATATACCATTTCAGCTGCTCCTCATTCTTCCCTGCAAACCTTCAGAGGTAAATTTTTCTCACTTCTCCTGCTGTGTCCTCAGTCTTCTAGGTGTTAACCGAATGAACTTAGTGAAGGACAGTGGGAAAGAGTTCCTAAATTGGTGTAAACTTGCTCTGTGATTGGAGACCCTTAGATTTCAAATTTACTATGTCAGTCTACATGTGACCATTAAAAGTTTGATTTTTCATGGTTTTCCCATACCCCTGTCTACATTGAATTTTCATTCTCTCACCACTCTGCCAAGAATGAACACAACCATGCATCTCTTTTCTCCTTGAAAGGGCTTGTCACTTAATTCATTTAGGTTTCTTTGTATCCTCAGCTCTCTGATAGATTTAAAAAAACAAAAAAATCCACAGTTATGATTTCATAACTTCTTTGGAGTGTCCTTGTTGCTAAGATGAAAGCAACAGTAACTTGTGACTTTCCACACCTTTAAAAAAACTGGCAGTACCCCATTGTCTCTCTCAATTTATTTGTGGAACCCAGTCCCTCAGTGAAAGTTAATATAAGCCCCATGGCTTTTCTAATCATTTTCGGTTTAATAAAAAGGTCTTATTGTCAGCTGTTCAAATGTTCGCTTCAATACCATCAAAAATACTTTTAAGTTTCATTTAACTTTCTCTCTTTTCTCAGGTCCAGACTATTGCAGGCTGAACACCAGCAGTGAGGGAGGAGGGCAACACTGGCTCCCCTCTCGCCCCTCCGGTGCTTTTCTCTGTCCTCCTGTCTTTCTAATCTGCTTCCAGATCCCTCTAGGGAGGAACGCTGGGAAAGAAAAGAAGCAAGGAAACAGGAAATACCTAACTGACCAACACCTATTCTGACTGTGGTAGATTTTATCTTTTTTAACCCACCTTCTCTTTGAGATCCTTCATGGGTTCTTAAAGACCTAGATCTCTCTCCCTCGACTGCTAGGGAATCTCTCACCTGACATTCCCTTCATGAAGATACATCCATCTCTCTGACAACTAGCCTTTTATGCTTCTTCAGCCCTTATGCATCTGCTGGTGACTTAAGCTTCAGTTCTGCTGAGACTTTTTTCTCCCAAGTATTTCTCCTAAACAAAACTGAAGACATTTCACACTGCCCTTGCTTGGGGTCGTTATCTGGTCCCAAGGAAATACTTAGACATCCTTTGTCCCAATCAACTCTGAGAGCACAGGCTCCCCTGCAGCTGTCTCTTTACCCTCTAAGCAACTAGCCAGATATCCCTTACCCTTTAGCTTTTCTAGGTGTATTTAATACATTATCCCTTACTTCCAGGGACCACATATGAAACTCCCTGGTCAATCATCTTGAAGCCTTTTCCTTTGTCATGAAATGCGGGTTAAGAATGTCCAGTGCTCCATCATAGGGAGATAGGATTCACAACCTATAGAATCTACTCTCCATAATGCTTCCTAACCTCCAACTCCCACACCATCTCTAGACTCTATAAGTGAGAAACTTGAGTCACAAAATTGGTTTTTCATCTTTAGAAATTATATGATGTTCCACCTTACTTTGAAATGTAACATCTTGGTGTCTTGATGGAAATTGCATTAAAAAAAAAAAATCCATGAACCATGTAGGTCCATCTCAAAAAAAGAATTCAGCTCTATTTGCAACCACAAAAAATTAAAACAACCTAAAGTTCAGCAATATGGGACTAGTTAAATAACTTATGGTACAACTATGCAAGAGAATGTTCTGCAGCTTCCCCCACCCCAAAAGGACGAGGATGCTCTTCATCTGTTGATATAAAATGATCCCTATAGTGTTAAGGGAAAAAAGGAAGAGTGTGGTGTGTACATACAGGATGGTATTACTATTTTTAAAAAGGCTTTTGCTTGTGTTTAATAAGACATCTCTGATAGGATACACAGGAAACTGGTTGCGTCTGAGGAGGGACATTTGGTAGCCAGGAATAGCTTTTTGTACTTTGTGAATTTTAAACCAAGTGAATATACAACTATATTTTAAAAGAAGATAATATTAAATTTAAAAATGAGTGTACAGCAAGGAAATAAAGATTATAGCTGACTTTCAAGCAAGGGGCTTGGCTGTGAAGGGCAAATGTGAGGAGACGAGCTAGTATGAGTAGCAAGACTGAGAAATGAGGTTTCATTTTTTGTAGTAGGGTCATGGCTATTGCATGATTTGTGTAAGACTATTATACTGATTTGTGACATCCATCTTCCTTCCAGGTAATCAGTTGACACCCATTCCAAGGCCTGTTCTTTTTTGTTTGTTTGTTTGAGATGGAGTCCTGCTCTGTCACCCAGGCTGGAGCGCAGTGGTGTGATCTTGGCTCACTGCAACCTCCATCTCTCGGGTTCAAGTGATTCTGCTGCTTCAGCCTCCCAAGTAGCTTGGATTACCGGTGCAAACCACCACATGCCTGGCTAATTTTTGCATTTTTATTAGAGATAGGGTTTCACTATGTTGGCCAGGCTAGTCTCGAATTCCTGACCTCAAATGATCTGTCTGCCTCGGCCACCTAAAGTGCTGGGATTCATAGGATGCTGAGGATCTTCCTGGGAAACCTTGAGCTGTATCCGTGATGGTGGTTCGGACATAGATAGACGTGTCTAGCAGGTGGGTTTAGTTTGAGGCGGGTAAGCAGAGACTAGATTATTAGACAGGACTGCCCCTGGGAGAGAGGAACACGGAGTTGTGTTTGGGGTGTATTGTTCACATAGAAAATAACTGCACAGAACCCCCTGTGGCAAGGTATCAGGCCTGTTGAGGGCATGCTTGTTATTTGTCTTCCTAATGAAAATTAAGGCAAAGTGATAGGAATCATTCCCTTCCCTTCTCTCTGCAAATCCCAGTTGTCCAGGCACCACGGGGGTGCAGATCAGTGGATGCTAGCACCATTACATTGAGAACATGGGTGGCCACAGCCATCAGCAGACTCTGAATGCTCCTTGAAACCCTACCTCAGCTGAGGATGAGGCCAGCACTTAGGCATATTGCTGACTTAGCTGGAATCTTCAGAGGCTGCTGAGCTGGAGACAGCAGTGCCAGTAGCTCTCCAGTGGTGTGTAATAGAACCTTAACATGGTCAAGCTAAGGGTGGGCTGGGAGAGACAGGTCACTAGCAAAGCAACACAGCAGCAAATGAACACAGCTTTTTTACGAACACATGTTAGACCTCCCTTCCTTTGGGAATCCTAGGCATACCTGGAGGCAGGAGTGGGTGGAGGTTAGAATTATCTGCAAGATGCTAGAGAACATTTGTAAACTGGTCATTTTTTTTTTTTTACCCAGTTACAATTTAGATTTAATCTGGAAGCTGATGAAATCTGAAAATATTTAGGTAGTTCTATTTATTTATAGTTTACCTTTTGTATAAGAGAGGTTTATATATGTTTATTAGCTGGGGGTTGAGTAGTTAGGAGGAAGAACTTGAATATAAGGAAATATAAGCAAGGAAGAAAATAAACCAATTTGTCAGGGTCTTGATCTCAAGATGAATTGGGGGTGATGGTAGAGAGATAGGGTCAAAAGCAGACTTCTAAGTCAGGAGGGGAGGAGTTGAAGTAAAGGTAGATTTTTAAATATGCGCTGGACTTCCTCAGTACAGTCAGAGGCTGTGTCATCTCCTGAGAGATGAGTAAGTTAAGAATGGATGGGGCTTTTGAGAGCAATGAAGGCTTGACCATCCACTGGGGGAATTGAGGTGGAGCTGACTAGACAACAGTGAAAGGATTGCTGAATGGTGCCAAGGATCCCAGTGAAGTTGAAGGTGATGAATTAGAAGTGGCAAAGATTTCTCTGTCCCGCAAAGTCTCTAATTTAGAAGCCCTCCTTTGGGCTTCCAGGGCACTCTGCTCTTCCATCCTGATAATGCTCATCACACTATGCGGGAATTGTTGAACTCCACCCCACCACCCCAGCCCATCAGACTTTACGCTCTGAGAAGGAAGAGAACCTCCCTCTTATTTTCTGTGTATTGCTCTGAGTCTAGCAATTTCTTCTACTGTTTCCAGTGCATGGTGGATGCTCAATAAATACTGGCTGAATAAGCATTAGCATTGTGGTCATTGTGAGATTCTTTCAGTGCTCTCAGAAGCCTGGGTAGAGAAGCAAAGGAGGCAGATGGTGTAAATGATCCAAGGTGGTTAGAAGGTTTGCAGGGTGGATGTGGCACAGGGTGAAGGTGTCAAGGGTGCTGGCGAGAGTCTTGCTGACACAGTGCACCATGAGGGCTGGGCTGGGTAGGGTTTGAGAGGTGGCACACATCCAGATGAAGGAAAGGTTTGGGGTGAGGCCATGGGAGTGTAGTGCTTATGAGAAAAATTAGGGTTGAAGCAGGGCTGGGATATGACCTTGGCAGTCCAAATGTCTCCTGGTCTCTAAGCTCTACTTCTCAGTGAATTCCTCAAGATCCAGTGGGAACCTCCCATCATCAAGGGTAAGGAGGGGAAAAGCATTTAAACAACAAACAGATTCTAGTTGAAAATAGATTTGTGAGTGATAGAAGAAAACAGATATTAGAACTTTACTTCTAAACCACAATATTGACATTAAATTTGTACAGATAATTTTTCTTCAACATAGTTAAAATGATATTTGCATAATCATGTGGTTAAACTTTGCAACTGTCATAGCTTTTAGTCACTATTATTATCCTGGTTTCCAAAGCAGAGACCTTACCCAAGTCATCTTTGTGGGCCCTGAACTGAGCACATGGGGGTACTGCCCAGCTGGCTGGCACAAACCTGGAAACAGTCTCCAAGTCTTGAGTTCTTTATTTTACTGGTAACTAAAACCTATTTCTACTGACATGTCAGTCAGTTAAATTTACATGTCTCTTTTACGGTCTTTTTTTGAGCTACCAAAGACTTCTGCTTTCCATTTTGCAGATATTCTATTTAGATAATACCAGGCAGGGAAACAAGAGAAGATTTGCACAGATTTGAAAACTCCATAAGTTTTCAAATAAGTGGGGAACACTCACAGGTTCAGGAAGACTGCATTAAGAACTATATTTTTTTCTGGGATAATTGAACTTCACATCACTCTAACAAATAGGTACTGAACATGTACTCTGTGAAAGACACTGAACAAATGGAAAATATATACTGTTCCTGCTGTCAAGAACTTTGCAGTCAGGTAGAGAAGGAATAGAACGACATAAGTGACTACAAAAGAAAGCAGAACTGTGGGGGAGACAGAAGGACAACTGCCTTGGGTAAGAAGAAAATCTTCAAGAGGTCAAGCATCGAGTCTTTTGTGAAAGTTCATAACCACAATCACCTCATGCCCACAAGATGCTCTGTGGATATTCTCTTGGACAAAAACTGTCATCACCAAGGATACCTTTAGAGACCCCGCTCTTAAATGCAAGGCCAGTAGGAGCCAAGGGCAAGTCCAAAGAGAGGTACCAGATGGGCAACAACTAGTCTTTCTCTTAGAAACTGTGGTTTTAGATGTTTTTGTTGTTTTCAGTTTTTACAAATAAAAAATAATAATAATATACACATGAAATCAGTACTCAAAATGTCATGGTTTAAACAATAAGCATTTATTTGGCACATAAATCCATGGGTTGGACTCTGTGATCCTTCTGATCTGTGTTGGCTTCTTCAGGCCTCTGGGATCAGTTAGGTGTTTCTGCCTCTAAAAGGTGGCCAGTTATTGGCTAGTGCAATAGGGACACTTGCTCTCATCATCTGAAACTCTAGTTCATGCTTGTTCCTATGTGGCATAAGCACAGCCCGAGGGCAAACCCTAATGCACATGTGCTTTTTCACGTCTCTGCTTGTGTCGCATTGGATACTATTCCATGAGCCAAACAAGTCACAGCGCCAATCTCAGACTCGGTGCAAGAGAGCACTGCTACAGTATGTGGAATCAGGGAAGGGGCAGACTTGTACCCATTTTTGTAATCTGACACTCCTTGCTGATTGATAAAGGAGACAGATAGTAGTTACACAACAAATAGAAGGTCATCACAGTGGGTCATCACACATTCATAGTAGGTCATAGTAGGAAACTTCCTATTATTACTAGTGATTAAAGAAATACACATTATCGCTTCTCGGCCTTTTGGCTAAGATCGAGTGAAGAAATATACATTAATATGGGCTTCTAGTCCTCATTTTGTAAAAGAGAAAACTGGAGGCTCAAAGCCTGGCTAAAATGATGGGTAGATGACTATGACTACCCAGCCTGCAGACCAAGCAAGATCCCCAGCTCCAAGTTCAGCAGTCAAAGGCAAGTCTTGGTTCATCCTCTGGCTTTGCCATGTCTTAGTAGTATAACTTTGTATAACATTTCTATGACTCAATTTCACTTCTGTAAAATGAGAGCAATAGACTGGGCACAGTGGCTCACACCTGTAATCCCAGCACTTTGGGAGGCCGAGGCAGCGGATCACAAGGTCAGGAGATCAAGACCATCCTGGCTAACATGGTGGAACCTCGTCTCTACTACAAAAAAAAAAAAAAAAAAAAAAAAAAAAAAAAAAAATTAACTGGGCATGGTGGCCGGCGCCTGTAGTCCCTGAGGTGGAGCTTACAGTGAGCTGAGATTGCGCCACTGCACTCCAGCCTAGGCGACAGAGAGAGACTCCGTCTCAAAAAAAAAAAAAAAAAAGAAGAAGAAGAGAGCAATAATACCTGCCTCACAGATTATGAGGACTAAGTGAGATCATATGAAAACATTCTTTGAAGGTACTGGTACCTGTTCAGTTCATATCTCCTCTTTTTCTTTCTGATGCAATGTTGTGAAACCAGCTACAAAATAAAGCAAAATCAGAAAAGCCCAGATGAAACAAACTAGCGAATAAATAGATAAAACTATAGGGACCAAGAAGAAACTGCAGTTTTTGTGTTTAACTGGTGACTGTTCATTCTGTTGTTAATTTACCCAGCAATTACTGAGTGCCTCTTCTGGGCTTGACACTGTGCTAGGCATTGGGAATGCAGTGGTAAACAGAAAGAGGCAGATTCCTACCCTCATGAAGCTTAGAATCTAATGTCAAAAACAGACAATAACCAAATGATCACATTAATTAGTGTTGTACAATGCCTTTGGTTAGTTTTAGTAGAAGAGCATATAATTGGAATATGTGATCCAATTAAGGGTAGGAGGGGGCCAGGAAGGGTCTCCTTGATAAATGGATAAGTGAGTTGAGGTATGAAGGGGACAGTGATTATTTCGTCTAGACCACAGTGGTGTTATAAGAATGGGCCAAGCCATGTTGTCTCTGTGGGGAATGACAAGATTATATTAACCCTTAAGGCAATGGGAAGTCATAGAAAGATATGAGCAAAGTTGAGATTTGAAAAGCTTTCCCTGGGATCAGGGTTAAAAACAGATTACAGCAGGGAAGAAGTGGATGCGGCTAAATTACCAGACTATTGGAAGATTATTGGAATTACAATTCACTGATTATTTACATTAAAAAAAAAATAAAGTAATGGTAGACCTGTCAATTCTACTTTGCGAAGCATACATCCTAAGGAAATATACCCCAAATACTTGTACATTGAGCAGAAGTGGTCAGTGACTAACATTAGACCACTAATAGTACATCTTAGAATGAAATTACTGACTAAATGGGTTTTAGACAGCTAAGTTATTGCTAAAATCCATGTGTGTTGGTCGTTAGGAACCAACAGGGTCATATTTATTTTATCATTACCAATTTTAAAACCCCATGTACCTAGCCAAGTTGTCCCCATCCTAGTGTCACATTGCAGGGAGAAATATTAAGTGGGCTGTGATGTTTCAATATGAAGAGATCCTGCACAGCTACAAAGTACAGCAGGAAAATGTAGATGATGTGAAGATGTTAAATGTTAAACAAGCTGAATACAAATTATTAGCAGCATACTGATTATTAGGAAAAACTCATAAGTAAAGTTCAGAAGAGAAACTGAAATGTTTCCTCCGGCTTGGTTACTTTAAAAAGACTTAAGAGTAACACTTGAGTTTAACAGCAGTGTTGGGAGTGGAGTCTACTTATTCATCACTGAAGGGGCTCAATTGCATTGCTTCCCAAAGAAAGTTGAGAGACTTTGCTGCCCACACTGTATAATTGTAGCTTGATCCACTAGTCACAGATTCTTAGAAATAAGTAAACACACAGATCTTCAATTGAGACTCTCAACTTCTGCGTCTTCATAATAATAACTGTACATTCCAAGTTTTTGGTACTTTATAGCACCTTTTGTTCTACAATTGTAAAGTGCCTGTGGGAAGTGATTGTATTTTAAATATCTCAGCTTAATAAAAAATGCAAGAAGTTAAAGGTAGATCTGAGAAACATTCAGATATCTGCAAAGCAATTTTTTAAATATTAGTGAAATTGGTGACTAAAAATGAAATTTCAAGTTGCTGCTGAATCTCCAAGAATAAACCTAGACTGCATTGACATGTAATTGTTTTTCTATTTCAGAGTGACAACTATAGCGTCCATAAGAAAGTTTTGGAGCCTCCTAAAAATGACAGATAAATGAACTAACCTAATCTGCAAAATTAAACTATAGGAAAGAGTATGAACCTTGAAAAGATGGGTATGGTTCAAATTCCTTCCCTCAGTTGGGAAATCCCATTACCCTTTGAAATTGCAGCTTCCTTGTAGGAAAAACAGGGATAAAAGTAACTATCTTTCAGTGTTGATAGGAAATTTAAATGAGGTATTATATATGCAAGAAGCTGAAGAACACTCAATTAGAATATTAGAGCCCCTTCCTTATCTTTCAGACTTGGATGAGTTTCTTGGTGCATTTTCTTCCTCTTTCCCAGTTTGACGATTAAAGCAACACCTTTCCAAATAACATTGGAAATTTGACCTCCTCATCAGAAAAATGTGTATAGACACCTCTGGAGTCGAGCTATCCCATTTAAAGCTTGGATTTTGGCTTCACTGTGGCTGCAGGTATTTGAGGATGCAATTAGCTGAACTAATCTCACTCAAACTCCTAAGTGGGACTTCTTACTTGGTTTTCATCTAGCCGTTCTATCTATCCCAACAAGAATCTGTTGCTAGACCTCAAAAACACTGAGTGCTGTCAGGAAAAAATGTGCAAGGCACCACAAAGATTATGGGGCATCTACTACGGAAAACCTAGATATTGTCTAGAGCATTGTTTGTGATTATCTCTGTCTTTCATTGTCTTTGACCTATTTTTCAACTCTCCACATTGTAGAAAATGACTGATAATTCAAATGATTCTTTTCCCTAAAAATGCAAGTGAACAATGTTTGGTGGAATGCAATGGACTAATTTTGTAGGTATTTGTAAATTTATTTTAACATTTTGTATTACCTATGTATATATGTGATTCTCTGAATTCTCTTTTGAACTGATTGTAACATCTTACTGGATCTCATTAATTAATGCATTAAATAAAGTCTTTGACCCATGTTCATTTTATGTGAGAGTCTTGATTTTATATTAAAAAATGATCCTTTGAGAGTGGCTAATCCTGACAAGCGGGATTCTCCCAGCACAGTGCACCAGCTCTTCAGCTGATCCTGACAAAAGGGATTCTCCCAGGACAGTGCACCAGCTCTGCTAAGGGACAGACTGCCTCCTCAAGCAAGTCCCTGATGCTGTGCCTCCTGACTGGGTGAGACCTCCCAACAAGGGTCAACAGACACCTCATACAGGAGAGCTCCAGCTGGTATCAGGCCAGTGCCCCTCTGGGTCAAAGCTTCCAGAGGAAGGAGCAGGCTGCAATCTTTGCTGTTCTGCAGCCTCCAATGGTCATACCCAGGTGAACAGGGTCTGGAGTGGACCTCCAGCAAACTGCAGCAGACCTTCAGAAGAGGGGCCTGACTCTTAGAAGAAAAGCTGACAAACAGAAAGCAACAACATCAACAGAAAAGACCACCCCCCACAAAAATCCCATCCAAATGTCATCAGCCTCAAAGATCAAAGGTAGATAAATCCATGAAGATGAGCAAAACCAACGCAAAAACACTGAAAATTCCAAAAGCCAGAAAGCCTCTTCTCCTACAAATGATCACAACACTTCTCCAGCAAGGACACAAAATAGGGCTGAAGCTGAGATGGCTGAGCTGATAGAAGTAGGCTTCAGAAAGTGGGTAATAAAGAATTTCGCTGAGCTAAAGGATTATGTTCTAACCCAATGCAAAGAAGGTAAGAACCATGATAAAAGATTACAGGAGCTGTTAACTGGAATAACCAGTTTAGAGAATGACATGACATGAGGGAGCTGAAAAACACAGAATGAGAACTTTGTGATGCAAAGACAACTATCAATAGCTGAATTGACCAAGCAGAAGAGAGAATATCAGAGCTTGAAGACTATCTTCCTAAAATAAGGCAAGCAGACAAGATTAGAGAAAAAAAAAGAAATGGAATGAACAAAACCTCTGGGAACTATGGGACTATGTGAAAAGACCAAACCTAAAATTAATTGGAGTAGTTGAAAGAGATGGGGAGAATGGAATCAAGTTGGAAAACACACTGCAGGATATCATCCAGGAGAACCTCCCCAATCTAGCAAGACAGGCCAATACTCAAATTCAGGAAATCCAGAGAACCCCAATAAGATACTCTATGAAAAGATCTACCCCAAGACACATAATCTTCAGATTCTCCAAGGTCAAAATGAAGGAAAAAATGTTAAGGGCAGCCAGAGAGAAAGGCCAGGTCACCTACAAAGGGAAGCCCATCAGACTAACAGCTGACCTCTCAGCAGAAACCCTACAAGCCAGAAAACATTGGGGGCCAATATTCAATATTCTTTTTTTTTTTTTTTTTTTGGGACTGAGTCTTGCTCTGTTGCCCAGGCTGGAGTGCAGTGGCACGATCTCAGCTCACTGCAAGCTCCACCTCCCGGGTTCACACCATTCTCCTGCCTCAGCCTCCTGAGTAGCTGGGAGTGCAGGTGCCCGCCACCATGCCTGGCTAATTTTTTTTGTATTTTTAGTAGAGACGGGGTTTCACCGTGTTAGCCAGGATGGTCTCGATCTCCTGTCCTTGTGATCCGCCCACCTCAGCCTCCCAAAGCGCTGGGATGACAGGAGTGAGCCACTGTGCCTGGCCTCAATATTCTTGAAAAAAAGAAATTCCAATCCAGAATTTCGTATCTGGCCAAACTAAGCTTCATAAGCAAAGCAGAAATAAAATCTTTTCCAGACAAGCAAATGCTGAGGGATTTTGTCACCACCAGGCCTGCCTTGCAAGAGCTCCTGAAAGAAGCACTAAACATGGATAAGAAACCCACTACAAAAACACATTGAACTACACAGACCAATGACACTATGAAGCAACTATATTAACAAGTCTGCAAAATTAACCAGTCAGCATCATGATGACAGGATCAAATTCACACACAACAATATTAACCTTAAATGTAAATGGCCTAAATGCCCCAATTAAAAGACACAGAATGGCAAGCTGGATATAAAGACAAGACTCATCATGGTGCTGTATTCAAGAGGCACATCTCATGTGCAAAGACGCACATGGACTCAAAATAAAGGGATGGAGGAAAATTTGCCAAGCAAATGGAAAGCAGAAAAAAGCTGGGGTTGCAATCCTAGTTTCTGACACAATACACTTTAAACCAACAAAAGTCAGAAATCTAAGACAAAGAAGGGCATTACATAATGCTAAAGGGTTCAATTCATCAAGAAGAGCTAACTATCCTAAATATATATGTACCCAATACAGGAGTACCCAGATTCATAAAACAAGTTCTTAGAGACTGACAAGAGACTTAGACCCCCACAAAATAATAGTGGAAGACTTTAATACCCCACTGTCAGTATTACACAGATCATCAAGACAGTAAATTAACAAAGATATTCAGGATTTGAACTCAGTTCTAGACCAAGTGGACCTGACAGATATCTACAGAACTCTTCACCCCAAAACATAATGTACATTTTTTTTCAGCACCACATGGCACTTATTCTAAAATTGATCACATAGTTGGAAGTAAAGCACTCCTCAGCAAATGCAAAAGAACTGAAATAATAACAGTCTCTCAGACCACAGTGCAATCAAATTAGAACTCAAGATTAAAAAGCCCACCCAAAACCACACAACTACATGGAAATTGAACAGCCTGCTCCTGAATGACTCCTGGGTAAATAATAAAATTAAGGCAGAAATTAAGAAGTTCTTTGAAACCAATAAGAACAAAGAGACAATGTATCAGAATCTCTGGGATGCAGCTAAAGCAGTGTTAAAAGGGAAATTTATAGCACTAAATGCCCACATCAAAAATGTAGAAAGATCTTAAATCAACACACTAAGATCACAGCTAAAAGAACTAGAGAACGAAGAAGAAACAAACCCCAGAGCTAGCAGAAGACAAGAAATAACTAAGCTTAGAGCAGAACTGAAGGAGATAGAGACACACACAAAAAAAAAACCTTCAAAAAAATCAACGAGTCCAGGAGTTGGTTTTTGAAAAAAATCAGTAAAATGGACAGACCACTAGTAAGACTAATAATGAAGAAAAGAGAGAAGACTCAAATAAACACAATCAAAAATGATAAGGGGGATACCACCACTGATCCCACATAAATACAAACAACCATCAGATAATACTATAAACACATCTATGTGAAAAAACTAGAAAATCTAGAAGAAATGGATGAATTCCTGGACACATACACCCTCCCAGGACTGAATCCCTATATAAACCAATAACAAATTCTGAAATTTAGGCAGTAATAAATAGCCTACCAACCAACCAAAAAAAAAAAAAAAAGAGTCCAGGTTCAAATAGATTTACAGTTGAATTCTACCAGAGGTACAAAAAGGAACTAGTACCATTTCTTCTGAAACTATTCCAAACAATTGAAAAGGAAGGACTCCTCCCTAACTCTTTTTACGAGGCCAGAATCATCCTGATACCAAAACCTGCCAGAGATACAACAACAACAACAAAAAAACTTCAGGCCAATATCTCTGATGAATATCAATGCAAAAATCCTCAATAAAATACTGGCAAAGCAAATCTAGCAGCACATCAAAACACTTACCAACCACGATCAAGTTGGCTTCATCCCTGGGATGCAAGGCTGGTTCAACATACACAAATCAATAAACATAATTCATCACATAAACAGAACTAAAGGCAAAAACCACATGATTATCTCAATACACGGAGAAAAGGTCTGATAAAATTTAACATCCCTTCATGTTAAAAACTCTCAGTAAACTAGATATTGAAGGAACGTATCTCAAAATAATAAGAGCCATTTATGACAAACCCACAGACAATATCATACTGAATTGACAAAACCTGAAAGCATTCCCCTTAAAAACTGCCATAAGACAAGGATTCCCTTTCTCACCACTCTTATTCAACATTGTGTTGGAAGTTCTGACCAGAGCAACTAGGCAAGAGAAAGAAATAAAGGGTATTCAAATAGGAAGAAAGGAAGTCAAAGTGTCTCTTTTGCAGATGGTGTGATCCTGTATCTAGAAAACCCCATCATTTCAGCCCAAAAGCTTCTTAAGCTGGTAATCAACTTTAGCAAAGTCTCAGGATACAAAATTAATGTGCAGAAATCACAAGTATTCCTATACACCAACAACAGATAAGCAGAAACCCAAATCATGAATGAACTCCCATTCACAATTGCCACAAAAAGAATAAAATATCTAGGATACAGCTAACAAGGGAAGTGAAGGACCTCTTCAAGGAGAACTATAAAGTACTGCTCAAGGAAATCAAAGAGGGCACAAGCAGATGGAAAAACATTCTATGCTCCTGGATAGGAAGAATTAATATCATGAAAATGGCCATAGTGCCCAAAGCAATTTATAGTTTCAGTACTATTGTCATTAAACTATCACTGACATTCTTCACAGGATCAGAAAAAAGCTGGCTGGGTGCGGTGGCTCACGTCCCAGCACTTTGGGAGGTCAAGATGGGTAGATCACGAGGTCAGGAGATCAAGACCATCCTGGCTAACGTGGTGAAACCTTGTCTCTACTAAAAGTACAAAAAGTTAGCCGGGTGTGGTGGCGGGCGCCTGTAGTCCCAGCTACTCGGGAGGCTGAGGCAGGAGAATGGTGTGAACCCGGGAGGCAGAGCTTGCAGTGAGCTGAGATTGCACCACTGCACTCCAGCCTGGGTGACAGAGCAAGACTCCATCTCAAAAAAGAAAAAAAAAGAAAAACACTATTTTAAAATGTATATGGAACCAAAACAGAGCTCACATAGCCAAGGCAATCCTAAGCAAAAACAAAAAAACAAAAAACAAAAAAAAAACAAAGCTGGAGGCATCACACTACCCAACTTCAAATTATACTACAAGGCCACAGTAACCAAAAGAGCATGATAGTTGTACAAAAACAGGCACATAGACAAATGGAACAGATAGAGAACTCAGAAACAAAACTGCACATATACAACCATCTGATGTTTAACAAAAACAAGCAATGGGAATAGGATTCTCTACTTAATAAATGGTGCTGGGAGAGTTGGCTAGCCATATGCAGAAAACTGAAACTGGATCCCTTCCTTACACCTTATACAAAAATTAACTCAAGATGGATTAAAGACTTAAATCTAAAACCCAAAACTATAAAAACCCTAGAAGAAAATCTAGGCAATACCATTCAGAACACAGGCATGGGCAAAGATTTTATGATGAAATTGCCGAAAGCAATTGCAATGAAAACAAAAATTGACAAATGGGATCCAATTAAACTAAGGAGCTTCTGCATAGCAAATGAAACTATCCTCAGAGTGAACAGACAACCTACAGAGTAGGAGAATTTTTTTGCAATCTATTCATCTGACAAAGGGCTAATATCCGGAATCTACAAGGATCTTAAGCAAATTTACAAGAAAAAAACAACCCCATTAAAATGTAGGCAAAGGATATGAACAGACACTTCTCAAAAAAAGACTTACATGCAGCCAACAAACATATGAAAAATAGTTCAACATCACTGATCATTAGAGAAATGAAAATTAAAACCACAATGAGATACCATCTCACGCCAGTCAGAATGGCAATTATTAAAAGGTCAAGAAACACAAATGTTGGCAAGGTTGCAGAGAAATAGAAGTGCTTTTACACTATTGATGGGAATGTAAATTAGTTCAACCATGGTGAAGGAGAGCGGGGCAATTCCTCAAAGATTTAGAATTAGAAATACCATTTGATCCAGCAATCCCATTATTGGATATATACCCAAAGGAATATTAAATCATTCTATTTTAAAGATACATGCATACATAGGTTCATTGCAACACTATTCGCAATAGCAAAGACATGGAATCAACCTAAAGGCTCATCAGTGATGGACTGGATAAAGAAAATGTGGTACATATACACCATGGAATACTATGCAGCCATAAAAAGGAACATGTCCTTTGCAGGGCCATGGATAAAACTGGAAACCGTCATTCTAGGAAACAGGACCTATAATAAACAAATGAGTACAAAGATTTTAAAATGTGAATCACCTGGGGATCTTGTTAAAATGGAGGCTGAGATTCTACCTTTCTAACAGTGCCTGGGGTCATACTGATGTGGCTGGTCTTGATCCCACGTTTTAATTTCATTTTAGATTTTAGGTTTTAGATAGTGTCTTAGTCAGTTTGGACTATGATAAAAAAAAAAAAAATACCTTAGTCTGTTCAGGCTACTATAACAAAGTTATAAACAACAGAAACGTATGGCTCACACTTCCAGAGGCTGGGAAGTCCAAGAAAGGTGCAAGCAGATTCAGTGTTTGGTGAGGGCTCTGCTTTACAGCTGGTGCCTTTTTGCAGCATCCTCACATGGACATTCTCACATGGAGGAAGGTGCAAACAAGTTCTCTTGGGCTTCTTTTAAAAAAGCAGGAATCTCCATCCATGAGGGCTCCACCCTCATAACCTAATCACCTCCCAGATACCCCACCCCTCCACACAACTGCACTGGGGATTAAGTTTTCACAAATGAATTGGGGGAGGACACAGACATTTAGACCACAGCAAATAGCATGGTCAATGAAGATCTCTCTGTGGCTCAGTCTCCTTTTCTGTAATTGGGGTCAATAATTGATCCTACTACATAGGTGTTGGTACATTAAAGTACAAAGGGTGTCTGTACATTAAAGTACAGTATCTTGGACATAGTAATAATTCTATACCCTTTTTTATAACTCTATCACTTAATTTAATTTTTAAAAGACTTCCCTGCAGAATAGCCTGGCATCCTTCTAAGGAGTTAATAAGATGATAATAGAAGCAAGAAGGAGATAGGAAAGTTAAGGTGAAGGACATCCACCCTCCATTGACAATATTATTTCCAGGAATGGTAATAACAAGTAGAAATCTTGTGAAATCTGGGAAGTCTCAGTGTATAAATGTGGAATTGGACTTCTGAATATACAGTATTTGGGTTTATTAAACCCCATAATAATTTTAGTAGCAATTACTTCTCTGAGTGTAAAATTAATCTCAATTTATAAAATAAAGTAGAAATTTCATGTCTATCCTTTTATAGAAATTATTTTAGAGATATAGGGTAAACCCACAGGAACAGGAATATACAAATTGCATTAAATTATGTATATTTTATTTAAAAAGCCAATTATGCTGGAAAATGTTATTATTTTATAAACAGAGAGCTAGGATTATGTAGATTATATACAGTTGGTTTTAGAAGCTAAGATATAGCTTATTTTAAACAGATGCTGTATTTCAGAAATGCATTTCAGAAATCTGTTTTTTCAATATATATAAAGCTGAGAAACTTCACCCACCCCCCCTTTTTTAGGAAAATCCTCTGATGAACTTTACATTAAGATATTTCACAGTAAAAGAAAAAAAAAAAACAGCTTCATATTATGCTCTTTGGGGAGTTTGGTTTTTCTCTTTTGTATTGTGTGGTCTTATGTTAGAGTAATCCTGCATAGCACTGTAATCTAGACACAGATCATGGTTATTAATGTCAATGATAATTATATCATACATTTTGATGGCATCACAGTCTTCAGAGGGCTTTTCCATACATTACTTCAGTTAATGTGCTCTACAACCCGAGAGGAAGGCAGAACAGGTATAATTTTTTTTTCTTTTCTTTTCTTTTTTTTTTTTACAAAGGAAGACAAGTGAGATTTGCTGAAAATCGCATGGTTGAGAAATGGAGGAACACGAATCAGAACCCAAGGCTTCGGAATTCTGACTCATTACTCTGCACCCAGACCATCTAACGTTGCACTGAGATTCTGACAAGGAAGGCGATGATCTGTGATGACCTTGCTGAATATATTAAGCAGAAATGAGAAGATATAGGACAACAACCTGGGGCAAAATGTAGATAAGGAAAGGAAACCTGTCCTGATTGGGTTGTCTTTCCTTTAAGTACCTGAGCAATGGATGGAAGCAGAGACTCAGAATGGTAACCCTCTCGATCAAGTTTTTCAGGATGATGATTCAGGATGATGGTTTGGAAGCATTCTTTTTGAAAACTAGTTGGTAGTTGATGCAGAATGAAATACTGTTCAACTGAGAAAGAGATGAACAAGTATCCAGTGGCTAATGCCCAAGCTGATGGCCCTACCCCACCCCAGTTCTATCACCACCTCATGTCCTGCAGATTGCTGGGGTTTCTGGTGGAAATCCAGCTCCTCTTTAAAACTTCCTCCATTTCCTCACCCTCCACGTCTACTCTTAGCACTTGAGAGCATACATTTCATCTTTGCTCCTCTTCCTTCCCCAGATGATCCAAATAGAAAATACATCAGCACATGGGAAAGAGCAACGTTGATCATCTTCACGGAAAGGCTGAGGACCCTGCGCCTGCCACACATTAGCCAGGGTGAGCAAGCAGTGAGAGAGAAAATACTTTTTTCAAAAAGCCAACTGGTAAGGAATGTTACTGAGCTACCATGTAATTTTCTGTAGCTTTCTGGCTGTGTGTCGCAAGGCTGTTAAGGCCTGGCCATGTAGGATTATCCCTGTTACTTCCAAATTTCAGTTTTGTTTCTGAATTTAATTATCCACAAAGTTTCAGAAAGATCCACATAACTCAAGATCAATTACATTCACTTATTTTCATGTTTTCTGGGATCTGGCTGGTGTATTGGCTGGATCATCTGAAAAGCAGATACCAAGATGGAGTTGAAAATAGAAGAGATTTTAGGGGCATAATTCTTGTGAAAGATAAAGGGGAGAAAAAGCAAGAGAAAGCAAGGAGAGCCTTACACCCAGATCTGACACCTGTAAAAAGATAGAGGGAGGAAAGAAAGATTGGCCAGAAAGGGCCTCAGACTGTGGGACAACCACAAGAAGATTGCTCCTAGAGTCACCTTGCATTGGTTCAATGGTGAGCACTTACGCCAGTTCTGTGCTCAGTCATTGGTTAGGGGATGTCCAGGTAGCACATAGTCCCAGCTTGAATACAGAGTCAGATTCTGAAGCTACTCATAGCCAGAAATTGACAGCAGTTTCTCTCTTGAAGGTAGAGCTGACTTGCACACTTCCACAGCTGGGCAAAGGAAAGAAGATGGTCACAGCAAGCTAAGTCCCTACCTGTGTATGTGAAAGGCTTCATCTAGTCAGTGGATTTATGCCATATAACAAGAGCATAGATACAGATTTATCCATGCATCCATGCATCTGTGGACCCATGTATGCATGCATGCATGCATGCATCCATCCATCCATCCATCCTTCCATCCGTCCATCCGCTCATTTCTTGCTTTAGATGATGGCAGCAATCTGTGGAAGCTTCTATCAGAAGAACCTCTCCTTGGTGCTGCCTCAGAAATCAAATCTAGATTTTGCCTCTTCTGCTAGTAAGGCTGTAAGTTCTGAATGTCAACCAGCTTATATCTCCACCCAACCTGCCTCCAGCTCTCTTTGTAACCATAAGTCAATGTATTATCCGTCTGAGACCAAGCCCTTAACCACACCTTAATTGCTGCCAGTCTGATATACCAATTATTTGAATCCCGCTGGTACTTTGCTCCACTGGATGGATCGTAATTCATGTTATAGTCGCTTTGATTCAGTGTTCCAGGCACAAACAATGCACACCAAGCAAGTGATGAAGTTTACTGCAATGTCCTTGGGTTCAGGGTCAACGAGAGCAACTGACAAGCAGCAGAGGTGGCGAGCTGACTTGGCTGTGTGCCTTCCAGTTCTTAAGTCATTGAAGCTGTTCACCTTCAACATGACCCTGGCTTTTGGTAATAATATTTCATAGCAGCCTCTATCCAACTAATGTGGCAACAAGCCATGCAATTTTGAGCCCAGAGAAATCATGGACCTTTTGAGAGCACATTATTTTGGAGGATGAAGTCGGTGGTAATGTGTAGGGCTTGGCAGGTAATAAAAAGAGGCTGATTTTTTAAACAAATAATTCTACCAATTAGAATATAATTCTCTTTGAAATCAGCTATCTCTAAGGTCCTTTCATTTCTTTCATCCCATTACTTACTCTATCAAAGAACACAAGTTTCACCATAATAGAAACCAATTCCCCCCCTTTTTCCCCTTAGAACAATGTTTATATTTTGGCAGGCTTTCTCTCATGTGGCTTAAAGTACCACATGTGCTCGCAGGCATTCTATCAAGTAGTTTAAAGAGCATAAAACTTGCAGTAATATTTTTGGGAGTAAATTTTATTGTTATGGCTTTAAAACACGATCAAATAAAAATAAGAATTCCATTAGTAGTTGAATATTGTAATAATAGAGTTGAGAATAAATTTTACTGTTATAGGAACTATAAAACAGCAATAATAAAACACTATTATTGTGAATAAATTGTGTTGAGATGACTAACTAGAAAGCTATAAAACACAATGATAAGAAATAATCTAATCACCAGGAAAGATGTGATAATAATTCACCCTTGTTAGTGAGGAGCCCATGGTTCCACTTCATTGGCCCTGAGTTCCCTGGGTTACTGCTTGCATTTCATAAGGTCACAGAAAGCTAATCTTTGGCCAGTGGGGTTGGCAGGAGACCACATATTACAGTGAAATTGGACGTGGGGATTGAGGAAAATCCAATTATCAGTGACAGTTAAGAAAATCCTGTGTAGTAATACCAAATGTCCTCACAACACATTTTTAAAATTATTTGCAGGTTTTTACTAACAGTTTGTATGTATTATTTGACTGCATTTTTATGTGTTTTTAAACTTTTATTTATATTCTTTTGTTTCAGAATAACTGTATGGAACTACATATTGGTTGGTGGGGGGAAGCCTACAAAAGTCCTTACAAAAAGTCCCTACAAAAGGGACTACCCATACGTCCCTCTGCCATGAATCCATCTCAGTCCATTCCAATTAGCAAGAGTATGGAAGGAAGACACCCTTAACTTCCAGGTCCCCCTCTCTTTCTGTGGAACTGACAGTGCCATTAGAATCCTTGCCCCAAAATTAGTACTACCAAGGTGCCTGCCAGTCCCCTCACTTGGGCGAGGAAGAGAGTGACATGGGTGTTGCATTTTACCCCTCATTCTGAACAGCAAAATTCAAATTCAGGATTTTTGAATTAACTATATACCAAGGGAAGGATGCAAAATGCTAACAATGCAGTTTTCTTTAAGGTGCCATTATCGTAGGCAAGCTATGCTGAGTTTTCTGTACTCACCGCCTCCACTTTCTCACTTCCCTTTCCTTCTTTAACCAGCTCCAGGCAGGCGTTTGTCCCCACCACATATCTCACCACATATCTACTGAAATTGCTCTTTTCAAGGTCTCTGGGAGCCTCTATCCTGCTGGTTGATTGGTTAGTTCTTCGTCCTCGTTTGACCAGTGGGTAACTCCCAGTTTTTTGTTTTTAATGCTCTCCTCACTTGGCTTCTGGGACAAAATAGTCAGCCATTTCTTAACTACCTCACTGGCTGTTCTTCACAATTCCCTCGCTGGATTCTTCTCTTCTACCAAGTCCTCTAAATGTTAGGTCAGCCCAGGGCTCAGTCTTTGTCTTTCTCTGTCTATACCCACGCCCCAGATGAACTCCTCTGCCCCACTGTCTTTAAACACCATCATGATATTGTGATATAATAGGAAATACATATTTTGTCTTTGTCCCTGGTTCCTGATACAGAGCTCCTAAAACCCTTGGAATTTCCTCAGTGATAAGATCAATAAAGGTGAAATGGCCATTTTTGTTATTCATGATGTCCCTTTTGACTATGTCTAAGTTTAAGTGAACAGGTAATTTTTGGAAAGTTTCTAAGTTTCTGGTTGCCAGGAGAATCAGCCATGTGATTAGAAAGTTGGAACTTTCAGTAATCCCTTCCCATCTCTGGGGAGGAAAGAGGGACTGGAGTTTTATTTAATCACCAATGACCAATGATATGATCAACCATGCCCATGTAATGAAGTCTTCATAAAAATACAAGGGAACAGAGTTTGGAGAGCCTCTGGGTTGCTAAACACATGGAGGGACTGGGTGCATGGCATGCCTGGAGAGAGCATGGAAGCGCTTATCTCCTCTATTTTTTTAACTGCATCTCTTTCCTTGAAATTGTAACATTTGTTTGTGTACTTGGTTTATTTTTCTCTCAACTCTACTGTGAGTTCCATAAAAGAAGGGACTCTGCCTTGTTCACCTTTGTATCCTAAGTATCTAGCGTAGTGTCTTGTATACAGTGGTGCTCATGAGATTTTTGTAGAATGAATGCATGAATACAGGGCAAAAGATTTAAACTGGGTCCCTAAATGCCAGGGACTCCATTTAAATACACTACCTGCCCTGCACTAAAGTTTGCCTTGCTCAATTAGACTACTAGCAGAGGTCTTAACGTGAGTCTTTACTTTTACTGGTCAATGAGACTCAAGCATAAGTTGGCTACGTCTGAAAACATGGTGGAGTATCTGACAGAGTCCTTCATGTAAGAGGGGCGTGGGGGTAAAATCCACTTGGGAAAGGATTGCCATTGTTTTCACTGCTCAGATTTGGAGAGATCTGGGTTTGTTTAAGAAGCTGGTGATGTGGTTCATCAGAAAAAGAGAAGGCATTTGACCCCAATCAAAGCCTTAGATTGAAAGAGGAAGAGGAAATTCTGAATAATGACCATGTCCATTATGACCAGAGCAGAGTATTCTTTCTGGTCTCATGAATAGGCTCGTGATTCAGAAAGACTAGCCTACTATTCCCATCCAACCTGTGTGAGGGGAAGAGCAGGAATGACTGCTCTTGAGTATGAGTGATGGGGATTCCTAGAAATACTCCGAGGTGATTTTACATAGGGAGGAAATTTATTTCAGGATCTGGTGAAGTTGAGAGCTCACATAAATTTGGTTTTAGAGAAGAAATGAAATATCAAATGGTACAGCATTTCCCCCATTGGAAAAGGTGGTTTGAGGACATGATAGAGTTAATAAAGCAATTGCCCGAGTCTCTTTCTGCTGAGACATCCACTAAATGACTTATCTCATCTTGATTGTGGGAGCCACAGTCTTGATGCATTCATTCTCAAGGACACTTGATCCACTGCCAGAGAGGCCCAGAATTTTCTAACTTACTCTGTGGCAGAATGAAGCCTCTGCTTGAAACCCTTTATCTTTTGGGGATGCTGGTTCCTGGAGGGCTGGGATACGATAGGTGAGTGTAAAGTGGGAAGAGGGACTGATTATTATGATTTAGATTGTCTACATTGAATGCTTTTTTTTTTTAAGACCAAGACAGCTGGCTTCTCCTTCCTTACTACTCATATATACCGCCACGAGACGAGAATAATAAAGACCACTGAAATTTATCACTGAATAATAATAGTCCTCTAATAATCCTTGAATAAATGAATAAATATCTAACAAACATTTCCTAACACAATGCATGACATATACCAGTAGACATGTCATGTTTTGTGATTGGAAAAAGAAAATTGTAATGCAAATTCTATATCCCTCATTTTCATAGTATCTCAACTGGTAAATCACATTATCCTAATTATTAAGAAAAATGTTAAAATGACCAAATAATTTCATCTAGAGATAAGTACTATTAATGTTTTCAGATAGCTAGCTAATTATGTATGCAGCACTATTTCTGAAATATTTCAGTTAAATTGTATTACAGAAATTTTCCTATGGCATTAGCAATTTATTTAAAACATAGTTGAAATTGCTAATAATATTCTGTCATTTAGTCAATTCTTGCTCTTTCATTTTTACAAATAATGCTGTGATGAGCATCCAGCTACACAATTTTTTGTGCTTTTTCAAATCTTTGATTATTTCTCTAAGAAGTGGAATTATTGGGTCAGTAGCTGAGGAAAATCTAAGAATCTTGCTATACATTGCCCAATTATCCTCTAGAAAGATTACATCAATCTACACTTCCAATAACAGTGTATGAAAGCACTTTTTAAGTGTTTGGCAAATTGACAAGTAAAAAATACACATTGTTGACTTCCTTTGAATTTTTTGATTTATAATAAGAGTAAATATTTTGTCTTGCTTATTACTAATTTTATCATTTTATAAATTGCCCAGTAATGTCATTTGCCCATTTTTGTGGTCTCTCCCTATTCTTAATGAATCATAAGTTCTCTAAATACATTTTATTGAAATCTGTGTCTGTGTGTGTGTGTATAGTTTCCACAGAAAGTGTGTATTTCCCTTGTTCGTACACAAATAATTATTTTGTTGATTTAGCATATCTCATGAAGCATATGTGGTTATAATTGGTATTTCCTCTTTTGCTTCACCGTTAAAGAAATCTTGCAATGAACTTGCTCTCACATAACATAGAAACTCATTCCAATTTTTGTCCAACAATATTTGTGTGACCTCAGCTTGTTCCTTATCCTTATAGACAGTTCAATTTCAGATATGTACAGAGTCCAGGATCTCTGTAATATCAAAAACCTGTTTGAATATTTCTTTCTCATTTTTCCATTAGTTTACTTCGTTTCATATACATAGTGCATTTACTTTCCTTTCTGAAATTCCTCATCCATAAATTGGAAACGAAGACTCTTACATTTTACAGGAAAATATGAAAAAAAAAATTAGGCTGCTTAAAAATATCAAGAGCCTTAAAACATAAATCTTTTGGCCTAGTGTTCCTGCCTCTGGACATCTATAGTGAGGAAATAAACTAAAGTCTGAAAGAGTTTTATGCAGCTCTGAGAGGCAGCTTTATTTATAATATATATATTCTAATATTTGGAAACAATTGAAATGTCTATGTTAGGTTACATAAACGCTGATATGTAATATAGGACAATGGGATATTATTAATACAACAGAAAAATAAGTATAAAACTTTTTAATGGCATAGGAAAATATGTGTTTTATGCTAAAGAAAAGAGGCTGCATATAAATCTAATGGAGTACTTTAAAAAATAAAATAAAAGCATGTACTAAAATGGTAATTGTTATCTTTGGTTGGTGATATTTTTCCCTTCCCTCAACTATTATTCATTTTGCAAACATTGTGCAATGAATGTGACATAAAACTTTTATTTAAAAAATTAGATTCCAAGCCCAGGTTAAATTATGGAAGTGATTAGGCTCAGGCAGTGGGACTCAGATAAGACAGCTTCCATTGCACAGTTCCTCATGACTGCACTTGACCATGCTTGTCTTTATTGGCTGTTTTTATTTAAATTATTAGTTATTGATATAAAATAATGGTCCCTTTTATGTAACTCTTGCCAACTCAAAACATATGTTAGCTGCAATTTTTGATGGTCTTTATTCACCATGCGCGGTAGTAGTCTAGAAAATTTAAAATTAATAAAAATTACAAGCTTTGTAATATTTCTCTTGAACATTTAGGAAGGTAGTCTCCCATATATTATACATTGCATACATCCTGAAAAAGTGCAACTCTGTATAATCATGCGGGATTTAGCAATATCAATCAAATGGCTTGAAAATGTTCATCCTCTTTGATCTACTAATTCTTCTTTCTGGAATGTAGCTTAAGGAAACAATAGAAAATTAGAACAAAGATTTACACAAAAAGCTATTATCTCTAGAATTATTTACAATAGCATAAAAACAAAAAGGGACATAGCTTTAATATCCAGCATAGAAGAAAATATTTAAATAAATGATACTATGTAACATATGCTTACTGTCAAATAGTGTGCAACCATTAAAGAGGTTTCATTGGTTTGAGGAAATGTCTTTGGTAGAATACAGAATACAAAGAAATGAATACAAAATTATATATAGATATAGATATAATCTGTACGGCATTTAAGAAAAATAAATGCACAGATTAAAGTCTGGAAGGAAATATGCCAAAATATCAGTAGTTGTTACTCAACAAGATGTAATTATTGATAATTCTTCCTTCTCTTTTCTATTTTTCTCTTCCTTTTTCACCTCTCCATACTTTCTACATTTTCCATGTTAGGCATATGTTAATTTTGTAAGCAGAAAAATAAAGTCTGAAAATACAGAACTATCATGAAATATTTATGTAACTATTTCTTCACCAAGTATTTAAAACACAAAATTTGCCTCAATATTCATTAAGATTTTTTTGCCTCTTTATACATTCCAGTCAAAATGCTATCAGACCATCATCTTTGATCTACAGACTTTATTAATAATGTACCCCAAAGGATCATTTTCTCTATTAAACATTTTATGAATTCCCGTTCAAAAAGAATACACAAAGTACAATAATCTTTTCATTTGATCGGTGAGATGAGACCGGTGATAATTTGGGAGATAGCCAACTTTTCCCCTCCTTTCTACATGTATTATGCATCACCCAAGAAATTGCCTAGAAACAGAGAATAGCCTTTTCTAAGTATACGGTTTAAGCATTCATTTGAACAAAGTATTCAAGTTTCTGAGGCTTAAGTATTGTGTTTTAGTTCCATATACAAGTGATAAGGATTTTTAATATCAGGGGCTTTCACTTAAATCCCAGACCATTCACTTTTTTTGCATATGAAATGGACCCAGTTTAGTGCTGGGCTTAGGGAGTAACAGACTCACACAATTTGTAGACATCAGCCAAGAGTAAGGCAAATGCCTGAGGATGTTAGGTTATCTTTATTTATTAAATTAAATAAATTTAATTTATTTAATTAAATAAATTTAATTTATTTTTAATAAATTAATATAATAAAATAATAATTTATTTAATCAGTGCTATGGCATTGCCAGGGAATCCCAGCCCAACTGAAACAGGAATTCACCAGGTGCAAACCCCACTTTTTAGTGTACTCACTTTCCTAGACCACTGAGTAGATAACTATGATAAGGGAAAACCCAAACATTTGCTAAACTATGTGAAGGAAGGAAGAGCAGCCATCATCCTTGTTTTCAACACCATTGCAGAACCATCGTCAATGATCTCATTTCCTGGCAGGACAGGATGGGCCAAACAGCCAGTGTGAGGAATGAGAGACAGGGAGTGGGGGGGTTGGGGGAAGTTAAAAGAATATCCTCTTCATTTGCTTCATTCCCTCTCCTCTCCCCATTCTGAGAAGGGATTAAAATGATTTTCTAGTGACTTTATAATACTTATTTTTACTATCTTTATAGTCCCAATCAGAGATAGACAATTTGGATGATTTTTTAGCCCCTAAAAGTGGACTAATTAATACTTCACCCTTATTTTCTAGGATGTAATAAAAGAATAGTTAAGCATATGTCACAAAGTCTTCAGGAAAAAAAAAACCTGGGATAGTAGTATATACCTTAAGAATTATTGTTACTATCAAATGAAGATAGATAGATAGATAGATAGATAGATAGATAGATAGATAGATAGATTATAAACAGATAGATGGACAGACATGATACAGATATCAAGTTTTTAGAACAGTTTCTAGCATACACAATTGCTAGTAAAATATTGGTTGTTATTATTGGCTATGCTTGAGTTTGGAATTCTGCCTCTCCTGACCTTAATATACTTTGTGCACCATTTAATGGGTAGTTAATCAGACACTAGCTTATACCTTATGTCTTGTTATTTAATGGCTAAGTTATTTTGCTTTTGATGTGTTTATGTCATATTGTCTTAAGCAGATTTTTAATTCTGCAAGAAAGAAATCTTCTTTTCAATTACTACTACCTATTACTACTTTTGCATAGAGTAGTAAGAGTATATAGCCACTGGGCTGTTGAGTGAGTTAAATAAGATAATAATATAAAGTGCTTTGGCCAGTGCCTAGCATATAGTGCTCAGTAAGGGTTAACTATTGTTAGTATAAAATATACATATTTGCTGATTAGTTTATAAAGACATGAAATGTGCTCCTGAAAATGCATGTTAAGAATGAATTTTTATGAATTTTAAATACAATAGAAAATACATGTATTTTCTTTACAAAATGATACCCTTTTGTAAAGCAATCAGCCTCAACATATTACTTCCACTAGTATATATTTTTGTATTAAAATTTCTCACTCCAAAGCACCTTTGTTTATTAAAAAAATCAAATGAATGGTAAATATTAGAAACACATTTGTGAATAACATGAAGAAGATAAGTGTTTCTCAACTATTACAATATAAATAACATTTATTTCTTTTAATCTTCTTTTAAAATTCATTTTTATTGTTTTAACCAATTATTTAGACAATCCTATCTCATGAAGACATTGAGATTGTCTTTTCATTTGGACAGGCTAATAGGGCAAACTTCATTCAACAATGTAATAAAACATTTTTAATTTTGAGGACAAAGAGCTTCTGTTAAGTTCAAATTATTATTAATATTACTAACAATTAATAATAAATCTAACTCTAAGTTTAAAGTAGTGGAATTGTGTGGAGAAATTGATTTCCATTCAAGTAGCTTAATGTGGTACATGATGCTAAGTGAACCAGAAAAAAAATAAAATTAGGACTTACATAGATATAACTGGAACTTGTGTTTTAATTAATTCTATCAAAATATTTTGTAGTTTGGCATTATTTGAGGATAATACTAGTTGGATGGCTAAATTATTCTTTGTACAATTTTTATTTTTAATATGAAGCAAAATAGGGCTGCTGCTTTGTTTTGAATTGTATTTTAACACTTACTAGGAATTGACTATGTGTCAGAAATTGTGCTCATTGTTAAACACAGATTATCTTATTTAATCCTCATAAAAATCCCTTGGTAAAGTACTATTATTATTCCCATTTTACAAATAAAGAAATGGAAGACTTAGAGAAAGAAAAGATACAATACTATTTTGAGCATTTTTTGAATGCTCAAGAAAATGTAGAAGAATAGGTAAAAGTCATAGAAATGTTAGCTAATTAGACCTCTAACACACTGCATTGCAACTCAGTATCACTATACAAAAGTTTGTACCCCAGCAGCTCCACAAGTTCATACTCCAATGCCATTAACATAGTAGTCATTCTGTACATATTTGCTGGGTAAATGAATTACCACTTAATATGCCCTGACAATAAAAATATAACCCCATTTCTTGCTTACATAAAGCATTTAAACTAGGAAACTAAGTAATTCAACAAATGTTTGTGTGGCTTAGAGATAGAATATTAGCTGTATAACTTACTAGCTTTGTGACTCTTTGCAAATTACCTAATTTCTCTTGGTCTCAGTTTCCTCATTTGTAACATATGGAGAATAACAATTTACAGAGTTGTAGTGAGAATAAAATTATATACTGTGCATGAATGTTTCTCTTAGGTGTGAGCACAGTATCTGGTAAAGAGGTGGCACTGAGTAGCTCTATTAAGCTGTTTGTTAAAAAATAAAGCATAAATAGACATTAAGAATAAGCCCATATCTATTAAAAAATTGAATAGATAGTTAATTAGCCAGGCATGGTGGCACATGCCTGTAATCCCAGCTACTCGGGAGTCTGAGGCAGGAAGATCGCTTGAACCTGGGAGGTGGAGGTTGCAGTGAGCCGAGATCACACCATTGCACCCCAGCCTGGGCAACAAGAGCAAAACTCCGACTCAAAATAAATAAATATTTTAAAATTAAAAAAAAAATTTTTTTTAAGATAGTTAATAATCTTGTAAAACAGAAAGCACCAGGCCAAGATAGGTTCACTGGTGAATTCTGCCAAACATTTAAGGAAGAAATTATACCAATTCTCTGCAATCTCTTCTAGAAATAGAAGCAGAGAGAATATTTCCTAACTCATTTTATGAGATCAGTATTATCTTAACGCCAAAATCAAAGAATTAAAGGAAAAGAAAATTACAGGTCAATATCTCTCATGAACACAGATAGAAAAATCCTCAATAAAATATTGGCAAATCAAATTCGGCAATGTATAAAAAGAATTAGACACCATAACCAAGTGGAATTTGTCCCAGGTATGCAAGGCTGGTTTGACATTCAAAAAATCAATTAATACTATCTGTTCTACCCACAGGCTGAAGAAGAAACATAACATGATTATATAAATAGATGTAGAAAAAGCATTTGACAAAATCTAACACACATTTGTGATTAAAAAGGTGGTAGGGAACTTCCTCAACTTGATAAACAACATCTCCAAAAAATCTACAGTTAACATTATACTTAATGATGAGAAACTAGAAGCTTTCCTACTAAGGTCAAGGCAAGGATGTTCCCTCTCAGCACTCTTTTTCAACATTGTACTAAAGGTCCTAGCTAATGTAATAAGACAAGAGAAAAAAATTAGAAGTATACAGATTGGGAAGAAAGAAATAATACTGTCTTTGTTTGAAGATGACATGATTATCAATGCAGAAATCAGAAAGAATCAACAATAAGTCTCCTGGAATAAGCAATTATAGCAAAGTTGTAGGATACAAAGTTAATATTAGAAAGTCAATTGATTTCCTATGTAACATCAATGGACAAGTAAAATATCAAATTAAAAACAAGTTACCATTTACATTAGCATGGCTCAAAATAAAATACTTAGGTACAAATCTAACAAAATTTGTACAAGATCTGTATGAGGAAAACTGAAAATCTCTAATGAAAGAGATCAAAGAAGAACTAAACAAATGGAAAGTCCATGTTCATAGACAGGAAGACTGAATACTGTTAAGATGTCAGTTCTTCCCAACTTGATAGCAAGTTATTTAGTGGTTATTGACAAACTGATTATAAAGTTTTTATGGAAAAGTGAAAGACCCAAAATATTCAACTCAATATTGAAAGAGAAGAACAAAGTCAAAGGACTGACAGTACCCAACCTCAAGACTTAATATAAAGCCACAGTAATCAAGACAGATGTTATTGGCAACAAAATTAACAAACGAATCAAAGGGAGAAAACAGAGATCCCATAAATAAACCTACATAAATATAGTCAAAAGATCTTTGACAAAGGAACAAAATAGTCTTTTCAGCAAATAGTGCTGGAACAACTAGACATCCAAATGCAAAATAAGTGAATCTAGACATAGACATTGCACCTTCACAAATATTAACTCAAAATGTATAATAGACCTAAATAGAAAATGCAAAACTATAAAACTCTAGAAGATAACATAAGAGAAAACCTAGATGACTTTGGTTATGGTGATGGTTTTTAGATATAATACACATGGCACAACCCATGAAAGTAAGAATTGATAAGCTAGACTTCATTAAAATTGGTAACTTCTACTTTGCGAAAGACAATGTTAAGAAACAAGAAGACAAGCCACAAACTGACAGAGTATATTTGCAAAACACACATCCAATAAAGGACTGTTATCCAAAATATATAAAGAACTCTTAAAACTCAGCAACAAGAAAAGGAATAACTTGATTAAAAAATTGGCAAAAGACTTGAACAGACATCTCACCAAAGAAAATATAGAGATAGCAAGTAAACATAAAAAAAGATATTCCACATCATATGTCACTAGGGAATCACAAATTAAAACAAGATAATAATATTTGTTAATAAAACAAGAAGATAATACTTTGCACTTATTAGAATGACCAAAATCCAAAACACTATAAAACAAATGACAACACTAAATGCTGACAAGGATGTGGAGCAACAGGAACTCTCATTCATTGCTGGTGAGAATTCAAAATGGTACAGCCACTTTGCAAGACAGTTTGGCAATTTCTTACAAGACTAAACAAACTCTTACCATATGATCCAACTATTGCACTCTTTAGTATTTATCCAAATGAACTGAAAACATGTCAACACCAAAACCTGTACAGGGATGACTATAGCAGCTTTATTCATAATTGCCATATCTTGGAAGCAGCCAAGGTGTTCTTCAGTAGATGAGTAAGGATAAATAAACTGTGGTATATCCAAACAATGGAATATCACACAGTGCTAATAAAGAAATTAGCTTATTAAGCCATGACAAGACATGGAGGAAACTTAAATGCATATTATTTAGTGAAAGAAGTCAACCTGAAAAAGCTGCATACTGTATGAGTCCAACTATGTTACATTCTGAAAAGACAAAACTATGGAGAAGTAAACAGAGCAGTAGTTGCCAGGGGTTAGGGAAAGGGAGGGATAAATTGGAAGAATACAGAGGATTTCTAAGGCATTAAAACTATTTTGTGCCTGGCTCAGTGGCTCACACTTATAATTCCAGCACTTTGAGAGGCTGCAGCAGGAGGATTGCTTGAGGTCAGGAGTTTGAGACCAGCCTGAGAAACACAGTGAGACCTTGTCTCTACAAAAATTAAAAATTAGCAGAGTGTAGTGGCTTGCACCTGTGGTGCCAATTAATTGAGAGGCTGAGGTAGGAGGATATTCTGAGTCCAGAGCCCAAGGCTGCAGTGAGCTATAATCATGCCATTGCAGTCCAGCTTGGGTGACAAAGTGAGACCTTGTTTCAAAAACAAAACAAAACAATTTAGTATTATATTATAATGGTAAATATGTGTCACCAAACATTTGTCAGAATCCATTCAATGTACAAAGAACGAGCCTTAATATAAACAATGGATGATGTTGGGTGATAATGATGTGTCAAAGTAAGTTCATTGATTCTGACCAATGTATCACTGTGGTGTGGGATGTCTATAGTGGGGAAGATTCTGCATGTGTGAGAATAGCGGGTAAATGGGAACTATCTGTATTTTCTGCTTAATTTTTATGTGAACCTGAAAGTGTGCTAAATAATAAAGTTTATTTTTAAAAAGATATACCATTGCAAAAAAATATTAGTTCTCACTATTATATGCAGTAGAGTAGTTAATATTGCAGGGTCTTCAGTCAGACTGTCAGGGTTTAAATCCCTAATAACACTTTCCCTGTGATTCAGTTTCTTCATCTCTGAAACGGAGATAACAAGAGTACCTATCTCAGAGTTTTAGAGAGAAGTAAATGAGATTTAAATTGCTTAGAACAGTGCATGTCTTGTAAGTTTCACTTCAATAAATCTTAGTTATTATTTCATATACAAATTTTATTTGTATCTACAACATTTTGTCAAATCATCTTAGCCTCCCTGCAAGGTTGGAATAATTGTCCTCACTCTACAGATGGAGAAACTTCAGCTCAGAGTGGCTCAATGGCTGCCTAAGGTCTCACAATTAGTAAGTCACAGACCCAAGGACTCCAACACAGGCCTTTGTCCTCCAAATCCTGTGCACACTGATTCTACTACCTTTTTCATCAACCCACCAACCCTCAGGATATCCCAGTTTCATCACTGCTTTTCCTCTTACTTTCTTCCCTTTGCAGATCCTTAGCACAACACAGACAAGAGATTGTGGACAAGCCAGTCAGTCCACGGAGCCTGGAGACGTATTCCTATAACATATACCACCCCATGGGAGAGGTAAGGAAGGACACATGGCGGGAGGTTGGTGGTGGTCACAACCCACTTTCGAACAGGCAAAGAATGGCTCACTATTAATATCCATGCATTAGAGAGGCTGAAAATGTGGTGTTAAGATCTGTCAATACATTGAGTTCAAGGGATTCCTGAACATCTCCTTACCCACCACCACCACTGAAGCTATAAAAGCTGGTGATATGAAATTTTAAAAAATTAATAACAAAAAGAAAATGGTCAAGAACATCCCAATGAGCCAGTTTTGCTGCTGTGAACATGAACCAGAATTAAATTTTATTTTTGTTTGTCAAGTTCTTAGCAAGTTTAAGCTGGCCAGCATTGCTGTTTACATGAGTGTGAGGTGGAGAAGCCTTCTGATTGAATCATATTTAGCTGAAATGTATTTTTTGTAGGATTTACAGGACACATGCAGTAGTTCTTAAGAGGGGAAAACTTTAAAAAATTTTTTTATAATCTATGCATCTGACAAAGGGCTAATATCCAGAATCTACAAGGAACTTAAACAAATTTATAAGAAAAAAACATCCCCATCAAAAAGTGGGCAAAGGATATGAACAAACACTCCTCAAAAGAAGACATTTATGCAGCCAACAGACATATGAAAAAATGCTCATCATCACTGGTCATTAGAGAAATGCAACTTAAAACCATGTTGACATACCATCTCACGCCAGTTAGAATGGCAATCATTAAAAAGTCAGGAAACAAATGCTGGAGAGGTTGTGGAAAAATACGAATGATTTTACACTGCTGGTGGGAGTGTAAATTAGTCCAACCATTGTGGAAGAGAGTGTGGCGATTCCTCAAGGATCTAGAACTAGAAATACCATTTGACCTGCAATCCCATTACTGGGCATATACCCAAAGGATTATAAATCATTCTATGATAAAGACATAGGCACACATATGTTTATTGCGGCACTATTCACAATAGCAAAGACATGGAACCAACCCAAATGTCCATCAATAATAGACCGGATTAAGAAAATGTGGCACCTATACACCATGGAATGCTATGCAGCCATAAAAAAGGATGAATTCATGTCCTTTGCAGGGACATGGATAAAGCTGGAAACCATCATTCTAAGCATACTATCACAAGGACAGAAAACTAAACACCACATGTTCTCACTCATAAGTGGGATTTGAATAGTGAGAACACATGGACACAGAGAGGGGAACATCACACACCAGGGCCAATAGCGGGGTGAGAGTCTGGGGGAGGGATAGCATTAGGAGATATACCTAATGTAAATGACGAGTTGATGGGTGAAGCAAATCAACATGGCACATGTATACCTATATAACAAACCTGCATGTTGTGAACATGTATCCTAGAGCTTAAAGTATAATTTTTAAAAAAAGGGGATGGAACCAAAAAAAATTATGTTGAATGTACCTTTTAAGTATAAATAGACAAGACCATGTAAATTATACCTTACAACCACACCCTCTGTAATCTCCATACAGTAAAACTGGAAAGGTCAAAATATCATTTAATGTTTTACAATTTATATGAAAATAAACTGAATCATAGCTTCTCTCCCCAAAAAAGAAATATTTGTATTGCTATTAAGATAAGTTTGGTGGTTTCCAAAATTGGATACAGTGAAAAATTAGCTTCTACTTATGTACATGTGTGTATGTATGTGACATTATGCAAATCTTTTTTGAGGTATAAATTTCTAAATAGAGTTACTGGGTCACATTGCATGTCTACATTTTTATATAAATGCACAATTTGCCCTTCGAATGACCTTTACCAATTTATTCTCTCAGCATTTGGGAATATATTCATATTTTCCAAAATTTTTTTCAACAAGTACAAGAAAAGATTTACACTTTCTTATATAGTAGTCACCCCAAAGTACTGAAAGTTCTACAGTTCTGAAAAGGTCCAGTATGGCCCATGGACGCTTTATGACCTGGTATCAGAGATGTGTTCACACCTGGCTTGAGCACTTGCTGGCAGTGTGACTTTCACAAAGACACTTAAACTTTTTAATCCTCAGCTTCCTCATCTGTGAAACAGAAATAGTAGTATCTATCTTGTAGCACTGTTGTGAGAGTAAATGAAATAAACAATACTACTATGTACTGAACAAGCAATAAATAAAAAATATTTGTTGCTGCTACTGGCTGCTATTTGTAGCTCTCTCAAGACTTAAGGCATCTGCATCTGACCTAGTCCCATCACAGATATAAACGCAACTACGCTTGTGGTAAGCTGTTATTCTTTTCAGTGAATAGACTGAAATGAAAATACCCTCACTCAAGTAAGTATTATTACTGTTATAATAAATTTTATCTCTACCTATCCCATGCTAAAATGAATGTCAATTGAGATATAACAATTTTCAAATAGGATATTTGTTATCCCTCAATTAACTTTTTTTTTTTTTTTTTTTGAGATGGAGTCTTGCTCTGTCACCCAGGCTGGAGTGCAGTGGGCAATCTCAGCTCACTGCAACCTCCACCTCCTGGGTTCAAGCAGTTCTCTGCCTCAGCCTCCTGAGTAGCTGAGATTACAGGCACCAGTCACCATGCCCAGCTAATTTTTTTGTATTTTTAGTAGAGATAGGGTTTCACCATCTTTGCCAGGTTGGTCTTGAACTCCTGACCTCTTGATCCACCCACCTTGGCCTCCCAAAGTGCTGGGATTACAGGTGTGAGCCACCACACCTGGCCAATTAACTATATATAATAACTGTATATTATTTACTATATTTAGTAAATAATAATAAATATATTATTTACTATATTTACTATAACTCTTGGTTGTTGTCTGTCAGAGACATCAACTATATAGAAATTGATTGTAAGAGGTGTGAAATGCTGCTGATTGTCTGAATATGTCTTATGTTTGTGAATTTTCTTATTGCATTCACTGTTACGGAACCCCAAGTTATGGACTTCCAGACCAAGGTGTAAGAACTCTTTCTAAGCACAACATAAGACTTGTAAGTAAATCAGCCACTATTCAGGTCTACTCAATTGAATCAAAACAACTAGCTTAGGACTTGATACAGAAACTTCTGTTGGCATGTGAGAACATGTGAGAAGGCCATACTCAGGTCTTCTCTAATCTTGGAACCATGGTGTATTAGTCCATTCTCATGCTGCTATAAGGACACACCCGAGACTGGGTAATTTATAAAGGAAAGAGGTTTAATGGACTTACAGTTCCACATGGCTGGGGAGGCCTCACAATCATGGTGGAATGTGAAGGAGGAGCAAAGGTATGTCTTACGTGGGGGCAGCAGGCAAGAGAGTGTGTGCAAGGGAACTGCCCTTTATAAAACCATCAGGTCTCCTGAGACTTATTCACTATCATGAGAACAACTCAGGAAAGCTTGTCTCCCACCCCATGATCCAATCACCTCCCACCAGGTTCCTCCCATGACATATGGAGATTATGGAAACTACAATTCAAGATGAGTTTTGAGAGGGGACACAACCAAACCAATGTATTCCACCGCTGGCCCTTCCCAAATCTCATGTTGTCACATTTCAAAACCAATCATGCCTTCTCAACAGTCCCGCAAAGTCTTAACTCATTTCAGCATTAACTCAAAAGTCCACAGTCCAAAGTCTCATCTGAGACGAGGCAAGCCCCTTCCACCTATGAGCCTTTAAAATCAAAAGCAAGTCAGTTACTTCCTAGATACAATGGGGGTACAGGCATTGGGTAAATACAACCATTCCAAATGGAAAAAAAATTGGCCAAAACAAAGGGGCCACAGGCCCCAAGCAAGTCCGAAATTCAATAGAGCAGTAATTAAATCTTAAAGCTCCAAAATAATCTCCCTTGACTCCATGTCTCACATCCAGGTCATGCTGATGCAAGAGGTGGGCTCCTACAACCTTGGACTGTTCTGTCCCTGTGCCTTTACAAGGTACAGCCCCACTCCTGGCTGCTTTCATGGGCTGCCATTGAGTGTCTGCAGTTCTTCCAGGTGCATGGTGCAGGCTGTCAGTGGATCTACCATTCTGGGGTCCAGAGGATGGTGACCCTCTTCTCACAGCTCTACTAGGCAGTGCCCCAGTGGGGACTCTGTGTGGGGTTCCAACCCCATATTTCCCTTCTGAACTGCCCTAGCAGTTCTTCATGAGGTTCTTCATGAGGGCTCTGCCCTTGCAGCACACTTCTGCCTGAACATCCAGGCATTTACATGCATCCTCTGAAATCTAGGTGGAGGTTCCCAAACCTCAGTTCTTGACTTCTGCGCACCTGCAGGCTCAATACCATGTGGCAGCTGCCAAGGCTTTGGGCTTTCACCCTCTGAAGTCATGGCCTGAGCTGTACCTTGGCCCCTTTTAGCCATGGCTGAAGCAGCTAGGACACAGAGCACCAAGTTCCTATGCTGCACAGAACAGGGGGGCCCTGAATCTGGCCCATGATACCAATTTTTCCTCCTAGGCCTCCAGGCCTGTGATGGGAGGGGATGCTGTGAAGGTCTCCCACATGCCCTGGAGACATTTTCCCATTCTCTTGGTGATTAACAATTGGCTCCTGATTACTTACGCAAATTTCTGCAGCAGGCTTGAATTTCTCCCCGGAAAATTAGTTTTTCTTTTCTATTGCATTGTCAGGCTGCAAATTTTCCAAACCTTTATGCTCTGTCACCTCTTGAACACTTAACTCCCTAGAAATTTCTTCCTCCAGATACCCTAAATCATCTCTCTCAAGTTCAAAGTTCCACAGATCTCTAGGGCAGGGGCAAAATGCCTCCTGTCTCTTTGCTAAAGCATAACAAGAGTCACCTTTGCTTAAATTCTCAGCAAGTTCCTTATCTCCATCTGAGACCACCTCAGCCTGGACCTTATTGTCCATATCACTATCAGTTTTTTGGTCAAAGCCATTCAATAAGTCTCTAGGAAGTTCCAAACTTTTCCACATTTTTCTTTCTTCTACTGGGCCCTCCAAACTGTTCCCAACCTCTGCCTTTCACCCAGTTCCAAAGTCGTGTCCACATTTTCAGATATCCTTATAGAAGGACCCTACTCTACTAGTACTAATATACTGTATTAGTCCATTTTCACAATGCTGTGAAGACATACAAGAGACTGGGTAATTCATAAAGGAAAGAGATTTAATTGACTTACAGTTCAGCAGGGCTGGGGAGGCCTCAGGAAACTACAATCATGGTGGAAGGGGAAACAAACAAGTCCTTCTTCACATGGCAGCAGCAAGGAGAAGTGCAGAGCGAAGGGGGTTGGGGGTAGCACCTTCTAAATCCATCAGATCTTGTGAGACTTATTCACTATCGTGAGAACAGCATGGGAAAAGCCCACACCCATGATTCAATTACCTCCCACAGGGTCCCTCCCATGACATGTGGGGATTACAGAATTCAAGATGAGATTTGGGTAGAGACACAGTCAAACCATATCGCATGGATATCAGCAAAAGATATCACTGGGATCCATAAAGATGGAAGAAAATCTCACAAAATAAGCCTGACCTGAAATTTCTGGCATGATTGTGTGCCACATGAAAGCTAAGGCTGGTGGTCAATTGAAGGATGTACTGTTACACAATGTTTCTGAAGTGTTACTGGTGGGTTATTCAAGCTGTTAATTCTTAGTAACTTATTTGAAAGTGCAATGGTAGATCCTAAGACTTGGTGAGAGAACAGATTGTAAAAGAAAGGGAAAGATGGGAGGTTTACTTTTCTGTTTCTTTTACCACACGGCTGTTGCAGTCTAGAGCAAAGATAACAGAGTTCAATGTGTCAGTGAAAGAAGCAGTTATCTTAATCAGAGGCATGCAAACAATCTTCCTGCTGATAGCCACAGTCCTCCCTTGCTGTTTCAGATCTATCAGTGGATGAGAGAGATCAGTGAGAAGTACAAGGAAGTGGTGACACAGCATTTCCTAGGAGTGACCTATGAGACCCACCCCATGTATTATTTGAAGGTGAGTGAGAAGGCTGAGAATTACCTTACCGGGAGAATTATCCAATCTGAGGATATGTGTTTACTATTCAGAGACTCTAATCAGAAGTGTGGAAAAGAGGCTATGCAGAATCACTTCGCTTTTTCCACCCCAAACTGGGCTCTTAAAGTTCAAAACTCGTAGATGTTCTTGCCTTAATCATCTGGGTGAAATCAAGTTCAGGAGTGAAGAGAATTTGGGAGAATTGAGTGGGACCATGGGGTAGGGCTGAAAACCAGCAGGGCCCAGAAGTGGACAATGTCCACTCATGCTTCAACCAGAGCCCGTTCACTTCTCATCTGTATTTTAAGTTGTTATTTTGTTTATATTTTTAAATTTTAAAACGTTCTTTTAAAAAAAGAAACATGTTTGAAAACCACAGATAACCTTCATTTTTAGCTTCTTCCTTTTATGGTTAAGGGAACAAAGATCCAGAGAAGTGAGGTGACTTGTGAAAGGCCACATAGCCAGATGTCAGTATAGCCAGGGGTATAACCAGGTCTCCAGCATCTCCTACCCCTTTTGCATGCAACATGATCAAAAGTATTTGGGACCAAAAAGCCATTTTTCCACAGGGCCAGGACCCTTGGGCTCCTGGTTCTAGACCAGTGATTTTTCAATTCGGGCTGCAAATTAAAATCACCTGGGAGCTGCCAATAATCCTTATGCCTAGACTACACCTAAGTTGGTTATAGATTTTGACCCAGTTGTTTCAGGATGGGACCGGGCGTACTTCGAACACTCTCTAGGTGATTCTAATGTGTAGCCAGAGTTGACAATCTCTGCACCAAACCAGTGGTTTTCAAAGGGCAGCACTTAAATCATCATCATCATCATCAGCAGCAGCAGCAGCAGCAGCAGCATCACCACCACCACCACCACCTGAGGGCTTGTTACAAATGCACACTCTCAGGTCCCTGCAAAGGTTTACTAAATCAGAAACTCAGAGGTTGGAGCCCAACAATCTGTTTTAACAAGCCTTCCTCCAGGTGATTCTGATACACACTCAAGTTTCAGAACCACAGTGCATTTTTACACTTGATCATAGCCAAAAGGCTGAGAAGCGATACCACAGTGCATTTCTAACAAGTTCCTAGGTGATGCTGATACCACTGGTCCTGGACCACTGTTTAAGAACCACTACTAAAGTAGTACGACATTAAGAACCAGCGTTACTTAGTTCACTGCTCTCTTACTACTTAGTGTAGGTGTGTTAATTTACAAAGCACAGCCCTAAATTTGAGAGTTAACTACAACTCTTAAAAATTATTGGCTCTGAAATAGAATTTACCCAGGGATTATGTGAGCAACTGGTTGATATATTAAGCATGGAGCACCTGCCTACCTGATTTTCCATAGGCCATCCAAGTCTATGCTAAAGCAGCCAAAAAGACATCTAAATATCCTCTGCCTGGGGCATATTATAAAGAATAGAACATGCACATAATAAAGAGTTGATAAAGATAAACATGTAGTTAGCATACATGTACTCATAAAAAGGCTAATTATAAGAGAATTATAAGAGGGTGTGGTGGCTCACGCCTGTAATCCCAGCACTTTGGGAGGCCGAGGCGGGTGGATCACGAGGTCAGGAGATCAAGACCATCCTAGCTAACATGGTAAAACCTCATCTCTACTAAAAATACAAAAATTAGCTGGGCGTGGTAGCACGTGCCTGTAGTCCCAGCTACTTGGGAGGCTGAGGCAGGAGAATCGCTTGAACCCGGGAGGTGGAGGTCACAGTGAGCCGAGATCATGCCACAGCACAATAGCCTGGGTGACAGAGCGAGACTCTGTCTCAAAAAAAAAAAAAAAAAATTAAGGTAAGAGGTGGATTAGGAATTGTCCTGACAATTTGGAAAATAGATGAGGCTAAAAGGAGAAAATTCCTTGAATATGATAGATCCAGTCATGTATTTATTTAATTTTGTAAGTTTCTCATAGAGAGGAAGGGAGCCTTCATCACCCCAGCTCCCAGTGGTTTTCAACAAATAGCCATGGTCTAGGCTATTTACAAATCCAAAACAGACATGACTGTTCTAAGCATGGGAGTGTTAACAGCCTCTTCACCAAAGAGAATCCACAGTTAGCAGATTAATTCCCACCCACCCACCCCTCTGAAAGAGGGGAATCTTCCTTAGAGTGAGGCTGCACTGATGTACGAGAATAGCAAATGGGGAGAAGGAAAGAAGATTGGGCTGGCAGGGAGTCAGGGAGTCTCTCAGGGGAAGGGGAATTTGTGTAATTGAATCCATTTGAAATTTCAAGAATTTTGAGTGGAGATTGGGATTCATTTTAAAGACCTATGATTCTTGAATATTACCTCTTGTGCACTTCACCACTCTAAGTGAACTCTAAGTGCAAAGGTTTTATAAAGTTTATCCATATTTAGCCTCTTAGCTTGTGGATTAGAGGTTATACTTTTATCTATAGTTAGGGAATAATTTAAGGTATAGGCAAGATCATTTTTGGGGTGGGTACCATGGGGAGTCAGTGCATGGTCCTGAGAACAACCATCAGGGTAACTGGCAGGAGAACAAGAGTAGCAGAGGAAAGAATCATATTGATGGCTGTCTCATTAGCATCCTTGCCTCCCTCTTGAAACAACAGAGTGGATTTTAAAAAGGGACCTCTAGGGGAATTAAAAATCTCATAACTTTGCACAGTGGCTTACAATAATCAGCAATTGTTTGGTAATGGGGCATGGATGTCTTCTCCAGATCAGCCAACCATCTGGTAATCCCAAAAAGATCATTTGGATGGACTGTGGAATTCACGCCAGAGAATGGATTGCTCCTGCTTTTTGCCAATGGTTTGTCAAAGAAGTAAGTATCTTTAGCTTCCTCATACTGGTAAATCACCCCCATAAAATACCTGTCACTTCTTGGCTACTTACAAACCATGCTTCTTTCACATGTTAGTGATGCAACTCTTTACTGTGCTAATCCTTCACCTCAAGTGAAATAAAATTAATGAGTAACTTCACTGAAAACAATATTCTGATCTATTTCCAGTGCATCCAAAATAATTTTTATTGGAGAGTAAACATATCTAAATGTAGAAGAACAAATGTCTGTGGAGTCAGAGATGAGTTTGAATCCTGTCTGTGCCTCTTTCTAATAGTATTTGGCAAATTTTCTAGGTTTTGTTTTTGTTTTTGTTTTTGTTTTTTTGAGATGGAGTTTTGCTCTTGTTGCCCAGGATGGAGTTTAATGGGCTATCTCAGCTCAATGCAACCTCTGCCTTCTGGGTTCAAGCGATTCTCCTGCCTTAGCCTCTTGAGTAGCTGGTATTACAGGCATGCACCACTATGCCCAGCTAATTTTGTATTTTTAGTAGACATGGGGTTTCTCCATGTTGGTCAGGCTGGTCTGGAACCCCTGATCTCAGGCGATCCACCCGCCCTGGCCTCCCAAAGTGCTGGGATTACAGGTGTGAGCCACCATGCCTGGCCAATTTTCTAGTTTTTCATCTGTAAAAAGAGTATGAAATAACTGCTTCATGGGTCTGTAGTGTGGATTAAGAGATTAGCATACAGAAAATACCCAGCATAGTGAATTTTTGTGTATTACTTATAATCCTCCCTTGAGGGAATAAGAAACCTTTAAAAGTAATACAGAATACTTTCTTGGTCAGTTTTCTCAGAAACCCAAACACAGAGAAACCCATCAAGAGTAGTTCTCAGAGTGTTGTCCCCAGATCAACAGTATCAATACCAACTGTAAACTTACTAGAAATGCAAAGTCTTGGGCTCCATTTCAAACCTAGTGAATTAGAAACATGCGGAGACAGGGATGGCGGGAGGTGAATGGGGTAAGGGAGAGCAGAGGCCAGCAATCTGTGTCTTAACAGGTCCCTCAGTGATTCTGATGTGTGATAAAATTTGGGAACAACTACCATAATAAGACAACGGAGGAGGGCTTGGGGGCTGGAGGGTGGATGTTTGATGTGCAGTCACCTCTTATAATCAAGTTGAAATTGGTAGGAAATTAAGAGAGAAAAGATCTCTTCTCAAAATAATTCTGAACATTTCTTTCTTAAATTTCCAGATTCTACAAAACTATAAAGACAACTCAAGGATACGCAAGCTCCTTAGGAACCTGGACTTCTATGTCCTTCCAGTTCTTAACATAGATGGTTATATCTACACTTGGACAACTGTGAGTACACCATGTTTGGTCTTGGGATGCATTCATGAACTAAAGCTCAATTCAGGTTAATTTGTCAGCGTTAGCCATTCCAGCTCTAAAAATATTTTATACCTATGTAAAGAAAGGAACCCCATTTGGGATAAAAATCAGCTTAACATCTTTAATCAAACCACCTACACTAAGTTTAGGCCTGAGGAAGCCTAAGGCCTTTTTAGAGTTGAAGTCCATTACAGGTTTTTTCTTTGTTTCTTCCTCTTCTCTTCCATCTTCTTAATGTTTGTGGATTGCCTGCCACCCAATTAGGATTATATTGATAAAAATTCATGTACCAACTTGCATCCATGTCAAATCAGTTCTAGAAGCATAAAGGGAATGAATAATGTATCAACACAAAACCAGCCTACATTTCTCAATGCACTCATTCACACAGGGGGCAAACATCACATAAAGGCTTTTTATGCAGCAGACAACTGTCTCTTTAAAATGTCCCTGAAGTCTATCACTCCTCAAATAAGAGCCCCTATTTCTAGAGAGTATTCATTGCCTCCTCTTTTCCATTGCTCCCCTAAGGACTTCAGGGGCCCCTTTCTCTGGAATAGCCTTTCTGGCCTCGTGTGTGAATCGAGTCCTCCCTCTGTGCTTGTCTGATGACACTTGTCTTTATTTCCATCTCCATTCATCAGTCTTCAGCTTCCAGAAATGTGCAGAGACCATCTCTGACACACCTGGAACGGCCTTTTTCCATCTGTCAAGCTATTTCCCTTTCATCCCGTATCACTTGGACGTAAAAAATGACTCCAAAGCAAACGTTCCCTGAGTAAGCAGATCACGTCCACAGGCACTGCTAATCTGCTCATGAGGAAAAGGCCAAACTACTTCCTCCAATTTAATTGTTTACATGTATGTATACTTTTGGTTGTACAGATGTTCCTATTATTGGGGGCTGCTAGCCCATCTGTAAGACTAAAAATTACACACACAAGCTGCCTCATGTTAAAGGGAAGTTCTTCCAGATAATCCCAGGAAACATTTTTCATGTTCAAGGACCACCTATCATCACCAACACTGTGATTTATGAAACCTTAGAACAGCAACATCCCTATGTTCCTCTGCTACAGGATCGTCTTTGGAGGAAATCCCGTTCACCCCATAATAATGGCACATGTTTTGGGACGGATCTCAATCGAAATTTCAATGCATCTTGGTGCAGTAAGTACCTGCTTAGTAGATGAATTATGAACAAATATAAAGCTGAGAAGTAAGAAAAGAGATGAATTACTAAATGTATAATTTTTGAAAATAAACATCTAATATGGTACAGCTTTCTGGGCTTCCTAATGAGTTTTATTCCCTCTAACAGGATAATATCATCTAGATAGTAAGAGCTATCAGCATTCCAGTACAGGACTCTCTTCAAGTGAGGCTGGCTAAACAAGAACAAAGTAGACTTAGACCAGTGTGGATATATTTCAAATCCATCCCTTTGTTTTTAAATATATGAATTATCATAAAGAAAAGAAAAATCAGAGACTTATCCTTGCAGATTATTTCATAGCAGGGGGTGGGCAGTAAACAAACCAAACATTTTTCTCTCCTTATGGCATTTTCATGTTTCCAAATCTCAATATGCCCAGTGAATTGGAAGCAAATAAAGAAGGAGGAATGGCTGAGAACATTGCCATTAACCAGATGGGAAGGGTTAAAATTGAGACTTGGCAGCTGTGTGGTCTTGAAAAAATTGCTTCATCTCTCTGCTTTAGTTTTCTTTTATGTAAAATGTGGGTCACAGTAACCCTACCTTATCAGTAGGTTGTTGTGGGGATTAAATGGGATGCTACTTAGGAAGTGTTGGGTACAGTACCTGGCAGATAAGAGGTGCTCAGCTGATCATTCTTATTATTATTAATGAGGATTACAGACCACTTATGTCCTTGCTAAATAGCTCTAATGAGACTCAAGCTAGTAAGACATGAAGGAGAGATTTAAATCAAAAAGACAACGTCAGAACCTTACCCAGGAACCCAAGAACTGCTTTCCAGGCATTTGTTTCAGGGCCCACCACAGGTTTAAGTAAAAGTATACTAAAATGCCATTTCATTTTTGTAGCCCCTTTCCTGGGCCATGGAAGCATGGAGTTTGTTTCTAAATCCTAACGTTATCCCTTTCTGCCATTCTGAGTTCCTTCTAGAATGGTTATCCTTCAGTGACTATACAAGTTGACTAATCTAGCCAAGACTAACTCAACCAAGGGCAGGCGCTGATTCTACTCACAGATGCCCTGAGTATGGATGACTCCTTGCCATTGGTCATTTCCAAACTGAGATCATGCAGCCTTCTTTGTGGTTTCTTCCATATTCTAGGCATTGGCGCATCTAGAAACTGCCAAGATCAAACATTCTGTGGGACAGGGCCAGTGTCTGAACCAGAGACTAAAGCCGTTGCCAGCTTTGTAGAGAGCAAGAAGGACGATATTTTGTGCTTCCTGACCATGCACTCTTATGGGCAGTTAATTCTCATACCTTATGGCTACACCAAAAATAAATCAAGTAACCACCCAGAAATGGTGAGTCCACAGCACGAAGGCCTCCAGAAAAACCTCAGCAAGACCTCTGCCTTCCTTTTTCTGATTTCCATTTCCAAGATTTTGGCTCCAGTTGCCCTTTTGTTCTCTCTTCTTATCCCTATATTCTTTTTCCTGCTTTTGCACCTTGCCAGACGCCTGCTGGGAAGGCTTTGGGTTAAATGCTGCTTTACCTACGTTAATTAACTACCTGTTTCATAAAGTGTCAAGTTGGGAGACATCTTAGGTATTCATCTATAATATAAATGAGATGATTATGTTAATAATCTGCAGGAATGCACTTTCATTTCTGTAAATTCTCTTGAAGCTCCGTTCAGCAATTACAGCTTTTGAACCATGCTTTCAAGAACTTGCCAGCTGTTAGTGGAATATGGCATATCTAAAATAACATGGCTAAATAATATCTGCTCTCTTCTCTGCTAAACACAATGCTCTATTTTCTTCTAAACTCTTCCTTCAGTATTTGCTTAGGATTATTTGTAAGGGGAAGTGCCAGCAAAATGCAAGCTGGAGCTTGCATTTGGGAAACTGTTTTTGGTCTTATCCGGGTCCTTCTCTGAAGCTGTGTTTACCCAAGCACTGTTGGGCAGAATTACTGAGAAGGACTGGGCTCTTTGCCCTTTTGTGAACCAGAGGACAACAGACACAAATCAAAGAGAGGGTAAATTTAGAATTGCAAATTGCAATATTTGTTTTCCTTTTATTTTTTATTTTTTTTCCATTTTTAATTGTAGTAAAATAAACATAAAATTTACTATCTTAACCATTTTTAAAGTATACAGTTTGGTAGTGTTAAGTATATTCACATTGTTATGCAGCCAATCACCAGAACTTCTTCATCTTGCATAATTGAAACTATGCCCATTAAACAACTTTCCATTTCTTCCTATACGAGTCCCTGGCAACCATCACTCTACTGTCTGTTTCTATGAATCTGACTACTCTAGATACCTCATATAATAGAATCATGCAGTATTTGTCTTTTTATGACTGGCTTTCACTAAGCATATTATCCCAAGTTTCCCCATGTTGTAGGGTGTATCCTAATTTTCTTCCTTCATAAAGCCAAATAACATTCCACTGTGTGTATACACTACATTTTGTTCATCCCATCCACTTATCTGCCAATGGACGCACTTGGGTTGCTTCCACCTTTTGGCTATTGTGAACAATGCTGCTCTGAATATGCGTGTGTGAATCTCTCTTAAGACTCTGCTTTCAATTTTTGTGGATTCATATCCAAAATGTAATTGCTGGATCACATGGCAACGCTATTTTTAATTTTGGGCGGAACCAGCATACTGTTTTTTATAGAGGCTGCTCCATTTGATATTCCCACCAACAGTACCTAAGGGTTTCTCCACATTCTTGCCAACACTTGTTATTTTCTGTTTATCTTTTTATTTTTTAAAAAAACATGCTCCTCTTTATATGCAAATGCTGAGAAGGAGTGGGGCTAAGCTTGCCCTGTTCTTAATATCACAGAGGCCTGATGACCTCTTGGTTAGGTTACACCTCTTGCACATCTCCCTCTGGAGCACAACCCGGAAGACACAAGGCCTGAACACTAAAAGAAAAACTACTATAGACCTATGTTGGAGGGAGCCCTTCTCCCAACACTCAAAAATATCCAACAATACTCAAGTACCTTTCTTGCAATTATTCTTTCTTTTCTTGGTCCAGGAACACTTGTACTGCATGATCATTTTGTAACACGTGGAAATAACTAACATCTGCCTAGATCTTTACAATTTACAGAGAGATTTATAGCTATTATCTCCTTTGACCCTCATGATAATATATTACATTCACTTTGGAGTATAGAAATTGAAACTCTGAGTTAACTTTATCTTCAGAACTCTATAAATAGAAAGTGGTGGGGCCCAGGCTGGAACTCATGTCTTTAGACTCCAGAGGACACATTCATCATCCCACTACCTCACACTGCCTCTCTCTGCTCAGAAAGGGTGTGCAACTTCTAGGAGTCTATCAGCTAGATTCCCAGTCAACTATGCGCTATTTCCTTCTCATTTGTGAGAACTGGAAGTTCTATTTCTTCAATAAAGAAATATACAGAAGCAGATATTTCAGTCAAGAAGCCCAGAATGCTCCCTTTTTCCCAGTTTTGGGGATATTTGTTGTAGATTCCTGCCTTCTGCTTAAAGGGGTCTGTGACAAACACAAATGAATCTCCAAAGACAGGTAATTAGAGATGTTTGATGGAAAGGGGTCTTCCACCAACAGAAAAAGGAGGCTAGTATATTCCAGTAGGTTTCTTGGGTACTTCATTCTCTAATTGGTTCAGGAAAACAGATACTATGTGACCATTTTGCAAGTTTGTATTCAAAGGTTGGAGGGTCTCCTACTGCTGATTGACTGTCTGGTTAGAGCCCTGTGCTGTGGCCAGAGGCTAGAAGGAGCAAGACAGCAGGAGGGACCTGAGGCAATGGCACCACCACTGCCGGACAGTAACTCTAAGAAGGGAATAACTAGCAACTTCATAGCACTATATACAGAAAACAGTAAATCAAATTGAGAAAGATGGCTTCAATTCTGTGTCTCTTACAGTCTCAGGTGCTGAAGAGTTCACATAAACAGTCATCTCCAAGCCTTTTCAATAAAAAGACTGTGAATATTTCACTACCACATGTCTACCTTATTGAAGCTACTTAGCAGTGTTTTTAGGTTCTTGGGGGCAAGCTTTGATAGAGTGCACAAAGACACAGAATCAAGCCAACTGCTCCAAGGAGATTTCCATTTCTAGTACTATTTACAAGCAACAGAGACTAGTAATTAATCTTTATTATTTACAAAACCAAAAGTTTATAGAAATCATGGTAAATATTATACTACGTGATAGACAGCTTGGCAATCACTATGTAGGAGAAACATAACTATATATAGACTCTTTCTAAACTGCTCTGGAAATTAGAAGAGCTATAAGAATTTTAATGTTTTACATGCTTACATTCTTTCCATTTGAATTCTCTTCGGATCAGCCTCTGTACTCCATCCCAAGCTCTGTTGCCACCACCCCTACCAGACCAGGGCTTTATTCAACCATTCTGTGGGCCTGCCTCTGAATATATGCTTACAGGAAATTCTCTGGGCCCAGAGAAGGAGTTGTTAAGCAGGCCAGAGGTTTTTAGAAATGTATATTATGTACTATTGGCAAATGAGTTTTTATTATTTTTATTAGGAAGTACCTGTAAGCTGAGAAAAAAAGGGCAGCAAAGAAATTGGCTCTATCATAGCCTTGCAATGTAGTGTCAGGAGAGAGAAGTACAATCAGGAGTTCCACCTCCAGAGACAGAAGTTGGATTCAGAAGTCTAGGGGATTTCCATTTTATCTTCTCAGAAGGGCCCAAATAGCTAAGCTGAGGATCACAACTGAATGCCTCTCATATCTATCTCTTACTCCTCTCCGCTTCTCCATAGTAATTCCTCATGGAATTATTAAAATAGAACTCAGAAGTTATTTTATCAACAAAGAAGGGTAAACTGGAAAGACTATTTCCTACTCCACAGCCAGGATTTGAGGAAAGGGAATGATGTCAGATAAAATAAATGATGGCTGGCAATGAGAAAAAAAAAATTGTTGTCAAGGGTGAGCTGCAGGAAAGAGAAAAAAAAAGCAAGGAACCATTTGGTTGGCAAGTATAGTCTGGGTCTGATGCATATATCTCAAATGAAAGGTAAGGCCTCACATGGACCAGTTAGCATGGTGTTCCATTAAAACACACACACACACACACACACACACACACACACACACAAACACCCCACATGGGAATTAAAAATAATTAAAAGCAATTCGTATCTCTGCTAGAGACTCTTAAAGAACTTCAGAAGGGAATGTGGTTGGTAAATCACAATGCTTTTCCCAGGCCCCTTCTCTCAACTTCATTACATACAGCAGCTACCCTGAATCCTGCCCACCCCTCACTCTCATTTCCTTACCAGAATTTCTCTCTCCAGCAGACCGTTCTTGGACCTCCTCCCAGTGTAAATGATTAAACCAGCTTTTTTAGCCTCTCCCTACCCATTATCTCAATTCTGGATAACACAAACCCAGGAACTGAGGCAGACTCAGAATCCCTTTTTAGGAAGTGAGGGAGAAGGTGAATGGCCAAATGGCATTCTTAGTGAGTGGAGAGAGAGCAAGTGACTTGCAAGTATGTCTGACAGAGTGTTTTTTCTCTGATCTTAGTCATACACAGAAAGCCTCAAGTGCCTAAGAACACTGCCCACAACCGTCCAGTATGATCCCCCCAACATCCTTATTGCCTTTTTGCCAACAGAAATATTGTTCCTTTTGAATTTCGCTTGGCCAGTTTCCTCTCTAGACAAGCACTACTCTGCAACATCTCAGGATTCAGCTGGACAATACAGAGCTGGGAGAAAGAGAATCTAAAATGAGGCCTGTCCCTAGTCAGGTATCCAGGGAGCTGGTGCACCTGGAGTGCAGTCAGTCAGCCCTGAGGGGTAAAGCTATGGTGGATCACAGTACAGGCAGGGAGGGAGACTATCACGGGAAGCAGTGGGATATTCCATCTGACGGGTAGAACACACATGTCTAGGCTAGGGAATACCTAGAGGGTCTGTCGGCAAACCTAGAAGAGATGCATCAGAAGGTCAATGAGCCCAGCCAGTAGACTTGGGCCTCACTAACGTGACTCTGATCTCAGGAAAGGGGCTGCAGAGGTGAAGTGGTGGTAGGTGTGGGGACGGGTATGACTTCCAGCTCTGAAATACTATGAGAGATAAACACTATAAGGAAAACAAAGAGGGGAGTCAGAGAGAGATATGAAGAAAGGGCTATGGGGGTTCAAAGTGGGAAGAAATAGAATCCAGTTGTAGGGATCAGGTAAGGCCTCTTGGAGAAGTTGGCATTTGAAAAAGTCCTTTGAGGCTGGGCAGAATTTCAATAGCAGAGAAAAGAGGTAGGGATTCCATGTGGAGGAAACATCCTGAGGAAAGATAGAGGCTGAGGAATATGGGGCAAGGATGAGGAATGGTAGGAAAACGAGTTTTTGACTATCATCTGGGGGGATGACAAAATGTGGTTTTGGGAAGGTGGGGTAGAGTCATATTGGAGAGGATCTCAAAAACTAGGCTGAGAAGTTTGTACTTAATTCAGTGAGCAACCAGGAGCTCTTGAAGACTTTTCCACAGGATCCTGATCATAGCTGTATGCTACAAAATTTCATCTGGAAGCCAGGTGGGAGAACTTGAAAGAAGGATTGGTGAGAGGAATGGAAATCTATTAGAAGATGCCACAGACAGCCAGGCACGGTGGCTCACGCCTGTAATCCCAGCACTTTGGGAGGCCGAGACTGGTGGATCATGAGGTCAGGAGTTCAAGACTAGCCTGGACAAGATGGTGAAACCCTATCTCTACTAAAAAACCACAAAAATTAGCTGGGTGCGGTGGCAGGCACTTGTAATCCCAGCTACTTGGGAGGCTGCAGGAGGAGAATCGCTTGAACCCGGGTGGCGGAGGTTGCGGTGAGCCAAGATTGTGCCACTGTACTCCAGCCTGGGCGACAGAATGAGACTCCATCTCAAAAAAAAAAAAAAAAAAAAAGATGCCACAGACCATTTCAGAGGTAGAGTCCGACATAGAATGATGACACTGGAAATGCAACTTGGCAACTGTTTTAGAGATGGAATATCAGAGATGCCTGCAGAATTCTACATGTGTGTTTGGTAGAGCATGCAAGCCCAGAAATATGAAAGTCAGAGCAGCCTTATTAGCGGGATAGATGGTGAAAATGGATTTGAGCGTGTTGAATCTGAGGTACCAGCAGGCTACCTAGATGTAGACGTCCAATGGGAAGTTGGAAAGGTGGCCTAAAACTCTGGAGATGAATCTGGACAAAACACCAAACGCTTGGATTGTTGGATTTATTTTAAACACCAGATATCTGTCTCTGCATTTCCCACCTACAGATTCAAGTTGGACAGAAGGCAGCAAATGCATTGAAAGCAAAGTATGGAACCAATTATAGAGTTGGATCGAGTGCAGATATTTTATGTAAGTATCTTTTTTTGCCTCTTCAATAGTATCTAAGGCACAAAAGAAGTCAGTGGACTTTGGGTGGTGAGATAGGTGGGAGAGGAACAGAAGAGTTCCTGGGATCAACAGGGAGTTGTACAAATCAAAATGACCAAGGATAAAAGGGAGTCTGTACAAATTCAGAATTATACTCTCTAGGGATAAGGTATGAACTAAAAGAAAAAGAATTAATGCGCTGGCTCAGACCAGAACTTCCCCTGGCTTCAGTTAAAAAGAGCTGGCAAGCTAGAAGGCACAGGAGGTAACAGGAAGGACATTGTCCACTGACCTTTGGTCAGTCAATTCAGTTCCCAGAGGACCCATCAAGCTAAGAAAGCCCTGGAGAAAAATACCTAAAGACAAGAATTTAGTTGAAAGGAGAGCGCGCTATTTCTCCCAACCCCAACCTCCACCTTCTCCACCCTCCATAAGCCCCCCTCTAAATACTTGTATAATATTTTTCTTGTGGGTCATTTTGTTTCTGTTCCTTTCTTTATATGACTCAGTTCACTCTTGCCAGGCAATATTAGGTTGCCAAGTCAGTGACTCAGCTGAGAAACTTTAGCCAAACCTCCCCATGTGCTAGACACAGTGTCAGGTATGATGGGGGACAGAGACACTAAATAAGATGTGGTTCCCGCCCTGCAGAGGCTTACAACCAAGGAGAAAGAGAAGACAGCTATTCCTGAGACCCTGATCTAAAACAGCTTCTTTATTTTACCTAAGTGAACCTTTAGTTCCTGAAAAGGCTATAGGAATCTGTTCTTTCAAAGTGCGACTTCTACCTCTGCCTTCATGTTTTCACCTGTAGATGCCTCATCAGGGTCTTCAAGAGACTGGGCCCGAGACATTGGGATTCCCTTCTCATATACGTTTGAGCTGAGGGACAGTGGAACATACGGGTTTGTTCTGCCAGAAGCTCAGATCCAGCCCACTTGTGAGGAGACCATGGAGGCTGTGCTGTCGGTCCTGGATGATGTGTATGCAAAACATTGGGACTCGGACAGTGCTGGAAGGGTGACATCTGCCACTGTGCTGCTGGGTCTGCTGGTGTCCTGCATGTCTCTTCTCTAAGTGCATCCCGCCCAGGCCTGCTCAACCCCAGTGGCTTGGGTATGGCTGGAGGAACAGTGTGCTGTGGTTGTAGAGAAACCAAATCATTTAACTAAAAATACTTCCTATTTCAATAAGGAAAAATCATGTCTGCGTTTTAATATTTGTTTTTCTGTGAGTTGAGCTTTATTCCTTTATACAAGGAATTAGTTAGGTATTAGTTAGTACAATAATGCTACAAACCAAACCTCTCTAAAACCAAGTGGTGCAAATCTACAGGTCATGATGCAGTGATCTTGGTTGTGCTCGCTTAGGCATCCGTGGTCAGTTTCAGGGCAGCTGGTAGATCTCGGATGAACTCACTCTGGGGGTTGGCTACTGTAGGCTAATATAGGATAGCCTCAGCTGCAATGAGGAATGGGGTCTCTGCTCCCTGTATCTTCTCCTCCAGCACATTGGTACCATGCACTCATGGCCATGGTGAAGGAGCAAAAGCAGCAGGAGAGCAAGTCTCAATGTGCAGGCACTTTTCAAACCTCTGCTTGCATCCTATTTGCTAACATCCCATTTGCCAGAGGAAGTCACATGGCTGAGCTCTGCATCAAGGGGTGGAACAGAGCAGAAGGTGGTGAGTGAAGAATTGGGGCCATCAGTGAAATGACTCTATCTGGTGTTTATATCGCACCCTTGACCTTCACTGGCTTAGCTTCAGAGTCGGTAGCTCAGCTACAATTCGAGGCAACTCAACTAGATGGCTATTATCCTATTCAGCTTTAAATGCAGAGAAACCTGTGAGTTCCAGTGGAACCCCACTGCTCTTGAAATCTAATTAAAAGTCACATGATGAGATTCTGATAGGGCCATTTGTGTTCTACTAATTTTTTTGATTTATGATCTTAACATTCACTAAGGAAAATGAAGTAGGAATAGGTCTTCTACCCTGGTGTCTGAGAATTTTTTCTCATCTGTATTCTTCAAAAATTTTGCTTATGCTTTTGAATCAGGTTCTTGCTTTCTTAATTTTGTGTTAGTGAGTTAGTAGCAGCATTCAGAGGATAAGTTATACAATCTCTCTTGATGACTGTTGTTGGTTTTATTTACTTATTTATTCATTAAAAAAATTTAAGGATCTACTAGGTGCATTTTGATAGGTTCTGGGATTACAATGGTGAATAAGATAGATGTGGTCCCTGTCTATTTTAAATTTATATTCCAATGGGTGAGATCAGGAGTAGCAGCCATAAATAATTGGAATGGACATGCTATTTCATACCAGGTGAATCCCAGCTCTAGGGGAATACAATAAGCAAGAACACAAATAAATAAACTAAATATTGCAGTTTGTGACACATACTATGAAAGAAATGAAAAGTCAATAGAGAGGAGAGGAAGGCCCACATTGTACGTGTACAGATATCTAGGCATTTAATTGTGCTATCTCATCTATTAAATTGTAAGTGCTGTTAAAGTAGCAGCCATGACTGTCATTTCCTATGTATCTCTACGTGACACCTTGAAATGGTGCTAAGCAGTTGTCAGGCTTCGAATAAATGTAGTTGTGACCAGCTGACAGGGCATCCTTGGGTGTTCAGTCACCCATTGCCAAATATCCTTGTTGGTCACAGTCACAATACACTTCTTGGTTGTAACCCTTTTATTGCCTTTCTTTGTAGTCTTTATTTCTTCATGTTTTGCTAGTGTGTGGCTGATAAGGGTCAGAAAGGAAAATGTCAGAGGCAATAGGGTTTAATGAATCAGAGAACAGCTATTTACATAAAAATGCCAACTCCACAATTGTGGCATTGTCAGGAGGAAATGGTTTGGTTTCATCAACGGTCAGCCTAGAAAGGAAGAAAACTAGTGTGACCACCCAATGCTATATTCAAGAAGGAAGCAGGGGATCTGTGCTTACAGACACTGGTTATCAGTGTTCATCTAGCCTGGGTTTTAGTCTCCAAGGCTATTTTAAAAATAACTCGAACCTCTGAGTACTACGGGAGCTCTGATCTACAAAGTTTAATTTATGTCTAGAGATGGAGCTCATGGGCAAATAAAGTCAGAAGAGAATAGAGAGAAACTCAGTTAATCGATCAGCTTGCCTGAAACTTTCCACATGGATTTTTCCAGATTCCAGGATGCGATCATAGTTTCCTTGAGGGGACTTCACCTGTCTCTGGGGGAATAAGGTACTGGGAAACATGACACATTTTTTACTGCTTCTGGAAGTTTTTTATTTCCTGTGAAAGGATCCTAAGAACAGGGATAGAAAGATGGTGAATGACCACACTGATCTTTCTAAGAATGTTTTCAACTTCGTGGTGGAAAATGATATTTGTTTGGGAAAACTTCACAGCTGATGCTACTAATGCAATCTCGAGAGTATCCTGGTTGTAGTTTGGTTGGGTCTGGGATTTGATTTTATCATACTTTAAAGCTAAGAAGTTAGCTTGTTAATACTTCATGTGTGTTAGTAGAAGACTTGAAACTCCCAGTCAGAGTCAAAGGACACTATTTCCCAAAGCACATGAAGCAGCATGAGCATCAGCATATTTACAGGGATTCCTCCTTCTCCCAAGCTCCAAGAGGATGATGCAAAGAGCCCAGATGCCACGTGCACATGCAGCGAGTTGTGCAACCGAGAGAAACACTAAGCTTTGGAATTCACTGCTTTTACAGCAAGCAGTAAGAAGCCTGATCTTATCCCAGAAGAAGACATGTCCCCATCACTCAAGGTGCTTGCTTACTGCAAATAAAACTGAGAAATGGCCCAGGTAAAAGTGGTCAGGGCCTTGCATCCTTGGCCCAGCCAGGAAGATGTGCAGGAGAAAAAGAGGCTCTAAAGGACTGTCTCCCACTAAGTTTTATGTGTCAGGTTGAATCCTATGAAATTGCTGCTTTTGTGGGTCAAAAAAGTTCAAGTATTGGTGATTTTTACATGGTTCAATTTAAGTTTATCTCAGTACTAATCAAAGTACTTTTATAATGCCTCCCCCTTTTATTTTTAGGAAGTTTGACTATTCTGCCTTTTCCGTTACTATTTCTGTCTTTCCACCAAACTCTATCAGTGCTTTTTCCATAACTATTCCTACAAAGGATCTAGATCTTCTTGACTTACAGGTGAATTTAGAGTTTAAAATGATGCAAAATAATAAATGCAGATGATATACAAGCTTCTAGCTCTAGGGTTTTTTTTTTTACAGCACTATCAAAGTGAGTTATATTTTTATTTTCACTATGTATGACAAAGCTCCTATTTCTCTTCCTTATGCAGTTTATCAGTCTCCTGATGTTATTAAAAATATATTCTTTATATCACCCCAGTATTATTCATATCTTATGTATGTAATTTGAATCTGGTATAAATTTATTATGGCACTAAGAGAAGCCCACTGCTCAAGAACATAAAATTGCGGTACTAAATACAGAGTTTTTTAAAAATCTAAAATTAATAATTATTTATTTTATGATGTGCAACAATTGAAATATTTTATGTGTATTATCTTGTGTGAAGATGTTACCAGAAAGGGGTCCCAATCCAGAATCCAAGAGAGGGTTCCTGGATCTCATGCAAGAAAGAATTTAGGGCAAGTCCACTGAGTAAAGTGAAAGCCAGTTTATCAAGAAGGTGAAGGAACAAAAGAATGGCTACTCCATAGACAGAGCAGCCCCAAAGGCTGCTGGTAGCCCATTTTTATGGTTATTTCTTGATGACATGCTAAACACGGGGTGGATTATTCGTGCCTCCCCTTTTTAGACCATATAGGGTAACTTCCTGATGTTGCTATGGCATTTGTAAACTGTCATGGCGCTGGTGGGAGGATAGCAGTGAGGACGACCAGCGGTCACTCTCATCGCCATCTTGGTTTTGGTGGATTTTGGCCGGCTTCTTTACTGCAACCTGTTTTATCAGCAAGGTCTTTATGACCTGTATCTTGTGCCAAACTCCTATCTCATCCTGTGACTTAGAATGCCTTAACGGTCTGGGAATGCAGCCCAGTAGGTCTCAGCCTTATTTGACTCAGACCCTATTCAAGATGGAGTTGCTCTGGTTCACATGCCTCTGACAATACTCATAAGAATCTTGAGTTAGATATTTTTATTTATTTGATGAAGAAACTGGGACAGACAGGTTAAGAAATACGCCCAGTCATGGGCACACATTTGTTTGTTTGTTTGTTTGTTTGTTTTTAGAGACAGGATCTCACTCTATTGCCCCAGGCCAGAGTGCAGTGGCACAATCATAGCCCGTTGCAGCCTCAAACTCTTGGGCTCAAGGGATCCTCCATCCTCAGCCTCCTGAGTAGCTGTGACTATAGATGCACACCACTACATGTGGCTAATTTTTTATTTTTTTGTAGAGACAGCTATGTTGCCCAGGCTGGTCTTGAACTCCTGGCCTGAAGCAATCCTACCTCAGCCTCCCAAAGTGCTGGGATTATAAGTATGAGCCACTGTACCCGGCTAGCAACACTGTTCTTAATGATTGATTAGTTGTATTGGAATAGGAATTTTCCAGTTTTAGGATGTCTGAAGTGCTCTCTAAGGGATACTGCCAGTGCTTTGCCAAAACTCCTTCAGGTAACTTCTCCTGAATCCCTCTCCATCTTTGACATGTTTTTACCTCCAATGGCTCATACTTGCATGACTTTTTCCAGTGGCTACCCTTGAGCTACTGCATGTACTTTGCCTACAGCTACAGAGAGTTAGAAGTGTGTGACAGTGACACCTGTTAAAAGAAAACCCTTAGTCAAATTAAAGTCAACAGATTTTAAGTGAGCAAGGAATGATTCACAAATCAGGCAGACTCCTGAGCTAGAGCAGGCTCAGAGAGACTCTGGCACAGTCACATAGTGGAAGAAGATTTATAGACAGAAAAAGGAAAGTGACATATAGAAAACCCAAAGTGAGGTACAGAAACAGTCAGATTGGTTACAGCGTGGCATTTGCCTTATTTGAACACAGTTTGAACAGTTGGCCCCCTTTGATTGGCCAAAACTCTGTGATTGGCACAAGAATAGGTTACAGTCTGTTCATACCTCCATTTAGGTTCTAGTTCACTATGTACAGAGAAACCTTTAGGATGAACTTAAAATATGTAAGAAGGCAGCTTTAGGCTAAACTTGATTGAATACATCTACCACCAGAAACCCCCAGCCTCTGCCTGGAGGGTAACAGATGAGTCCAGGGGTATGAAAGCCCAGTTCTCCTGCAGTGGGAAGTGTAACTTGTTCCAGAGATACTGTGGGATAAGGTTAAAGTTACCCTCCAAAGAACTTGCCTTGAGGTTGCAACCTTGCTTGGCTTCCTCCCTTTCTTTGTCTTGCTTCCTCACTCCCTTACTAGTTTCTCTTGGGAGTACCTCCTTAATAAATCACTTATGCATGACTCCTCACATCTGGACCTGCCTGTAGGGAACCCAATGTAATTGTCAGTGTTTTGGAATTATTACCAAAACATCATAAGTTTTTAATTTCCTAAAATAACCTTTAATACAAGTATTACTATTACTCAATATTCAGAATATGCCTGGAGATTACAAATGTTGTATGAAGAGAAATATTTCTATTTTGAATATTTTCTCATTCTAGAACACGAAGACTCTTATTCCAGATAAGACTTTTATTTCAGGATAACATGCATTTTTAGTTGAACCTCTTATTGAAGGCACAGTAAAAAAAAAAAAAAAAAAAAGATTAGTCTTTATGGACTTGTAAATTTTAAAGTATTTGGTGTTACGATAAGACTTTATGAGAAAATAATAGACACTTATTATAGTTTTCCACTCTACTGTAATCAAGACTGCATAGTCTTTTCTCAGCTACTCTGAAAAAGGACTTTTATTTCTGTCTCAGGATTTATTCATTTAAAATAATTAAAAAATAAAGCTCCAAAGAACTTTAATGGTGAGTGTATTAACTCTTATCCTGCCAACATGTTCCTTTCCTACAGAGCTCTTATTATGTTTTTGCTGAGGATTTAAAAAAAAAGAAAAACATTTTTGAAAGTCAGCTCCAAAATGATGCTTCCAATAAAAGATGAACAGTGTCCTTTTTATTTACATAGATGGTGCAAAAGCAACTACAGAGACACAAAGGAGGCAAAGAGTAACGTGTCTTCACACTATGAGTTTGAACCCACAAAAACCCAGTTGACTAGATAGAGGATCTTGAGAAGGTGAAGTGTAAAGTCAGGTTAGGATCAGGTGGTTGAAGAGCCTGAATGCCAGACCAGCGTCTAAACATTCTCCCTATAGGCTGTGGGGAGTACTAGCAGAGGTAGTAAAGGAGTAAAGAAGTAGAGGGAGTAAAAAGTAAAGATCACTCTGGAAGGATGATCTAAGGTGAAATTATTAGAGGGAAGAAGTCAGGAAAAACAGTTCAGAAAATATTATACTGGGCATGTAACCACCCAGTGGGTTCATTTTGCCCCCTGCCTAGATAGAGCTCATTTACCAAGACAGGGAAATTGCAATAGAGAAAGAGCTTAACATACATAGAGCTGGCTAAACGGGAAATGAGAGTTTTATTATTACTCAAATCAGCCTCCCTGAAAATTTGGAGGCTAGAGTTTTTCAAGGACAGTTTGGGAGGAGGCTAGGACAGGGGGAATGCTGATTGGTTGGGCATGCAATCAAAGGGGTATGGAAAATGGCCCTCATTGTGCTGAGTCTGCTTCTGGGTGGGGGCCACAGAAGAGTCACTAGTCCAGGTGAGGCATCATCAGAAATGCAAAAGCTGGAAAAGACATCTCAAAGGGCCAATCTTAAGTTTTACAATAGAGATGATATTTACAGAAGTAATTGGGGAAGTTGAAAACCTTACGATCTTCAAAATAAAGGCTGGTCTTAGCATAAATCAGGCCCCTCATCCTCCTAACATGGTGGCTGTCCATTAGTTCTACAAAGGTGGTTTAGTTTGGGGAAGGGCTATTATCATTTAAACTATAAACTAAATTTTTCCCAAAGTTAGCTTGACCTATGCCCAGGAATGACCAAGGACATTTTGGAAGTTAAAGGCAAGATGGAGTTGGTTAGATGAGATCCCTTTCACTGTCATGATTTTCTCACTATTATGATTTTTGCAAAGGTGGTTTCATACACATATGAATTGAATAACAACTACATTGAGTTGGTGGACACAGAAATTTCCATTATCTCCCCACAAAGGGACAGAAATCAGAGAGGTTATTCAGAAGGATTCAAGTATTATAAGATCATGAGAACTTGTCTTCAATCATCTTTGTTTCATCCCTGCCTAAGAAAGTATAATAATGCTGAAAATTGACTGATAGACCTACGGAATCCAGAAGGGAAGCAGAATGGAAAAATGAGGAGCCATGTGGTGTCAGATAGGAAATAGGGAATGCAGAATTGTCACGCTGAGGTGTCAGTTGAAATTCAGGATTAGTTTTCAATCTTATAGTCAGGTGTTGAGTCACATGCAACCTTCATTTCAATCTCATATTTCAAACTTCATTCAATATGGAAACTTGAAAAAGTTTTTAAAAAATTAAAAACTGTAATCTCCATCAGTTTGCTCTTACACATACGCTAATTCACCCTATGACATTTACTTTATAATTAGGTTTGCAAGTCTATCACTTCAAAGGTTGACTATTTTCTCAAAGGCTGTTGCTTCAAAGATTTGTTTTGCAGGAGAATTCTTATTTCAAATAAAAATTTACCTTGAAGCATAAAATATAAGTCAGATAAAAACAGAACTGCTCTGTCTGATTTGGGAAGGCTGGGTAATGGGTCTAAAGGTACTCCCCGTCCCCCAATTTCCCTGCAGATCTGAAGCACTTACTACTCAAATTGTGGTCCGTGGACCAATAACATTAGTTTTAGATGAAAGCTCGTTCGAAATTCAAATTTTTCGACATCAGAGCTTGCGTTTAACAAAATCCCTAGGTAATTTGATGCTCTTGAAAATTTAGTTAGCACAACTTTAGAGTACAGACATCACTTGGACAGCTTGTTAAAACAGATTCTTGTCCACATCAATAGATCACTGGTAGAGCATGAGAGTCTGCATGTTTAACAAGCTCCCAGGTGATGCTGATATTGCTGGTCCTCAGACTACTGCACATCAAGTGGCAAGAAGCTAGAGTAGCGATTCTCTAATGTTAGTGGGCATCAAAATCATCTGGAAGGCTTGTTAAAACCTGAGCTGGTGGGTCCCATCTCCCCATGAGAGTTTCTTATTCAGTAGTGGGACGGAAGGAGGGAATGTGGAGAATCTGCATATCTAACAAGTTCCCAGGTACTGTTGATGCTGTTTCTCTGGGGAATGCACTAGAGCATTTGGCTCATAATTAGGAAAAGTTGCCACTAGGTAAGCAGAGGTATCTTGATTTAGTTTTTGAGTAAAAAGAAGTAAATACAAAATAAAGACAAACATCTCTGCCCTTAAGGATCTTTCAGTCTAGTTCAAAATACAGAAAAGTAAACAAACACCTCACAAAATAAGTACTCAAATGAAGACCGCGTGCAGGCAACTAACTGAGAAGAGCCATTAACTCAGCCTCTGCAGGATGGGCGTGGGAGGGGGCTAGGGAAGGGTTCATTCGTTTTCTTAGAATGTGAGAGTAACTTGGAAGTAGTCTGATGGCTTAAAAGATCCGCACTCTGTGCAAGACACAGTCTTTAATTTCAGATCCTGATAATAGCCATGGATATACCAGTTAATTTTGCATTTGTAATTAAAAATAATCTCAACATCTTTTATGAGGCAGGATGGGGTAGTTGGGGAGGAGTGTTGAGAATCAGGGGTTTGCAGGGGAAGCAATGGAGAAGGGGTTAAACCTGAACACGCCCTCCCTCAGAGTGAGGAAGAAGAGGCTGGAATTAAATCGCAGTCAAGAAGTAACCTGGTTGTCTCTGGCTCTTTACTTCTCAGAAAGTCAACCATCTGATGTTAGCTTCTGTTCCCAAATTTATTGGTTCATCTAACTAAAAGATCTGAAGAGAGTGAAAGAATAAAAGGATCCAGGGATTCCAAAGATGTTATCAGAATTTCATGAGTTTCCATATTTTAATTTTGCATTAGACCTTTTTCTGTTGGTTTTATTAAAGCAGGCTCTTTCCATGTGGGAGCAAAATGCAACCCCTGCCCTTGTTGTCCTCCCACCCATTCCCTGCAGCTCTAGTCCTGGATCCTATCCTCTCCACAACCCTGGAAAAAAAGTGTTTCTCTTAATAGTGGTTCCAATACAATTCCCAAAGAGGGACTGAATGGGCCTCCATGAGTCAAGGAGTTGGAATATGCTGTTGTCCCAGCCAAGGTCACATGGTCACTCATAGACCAGCTTCCCAAACTACATAGATTGAGATAGGAAATAAAATCAGGCCGCTTACGTTGGAAGAAGAGTGAGCAGACACTGGTCAGTTAAAAAGCAACAACTGGCTGGGTGTGGGTGGCTCGCGCCTGTAATCCCAACACTTTGGGAGGCCGAGGCGGGTGGATCACCTGAGGTCAGGAGTTCGAGATCAGACTGGCTAACATGGTGAAATCCCGTTTCTACTAAAGATACAAAAAATTAGCCAGGCGTGGTGGCATGCACCTGTAATCCCAGCTACTCAGGAGGCTGAGGCAGGAGAATTGCTTGAACCGGGGAGACGGAGGTTGCAGTGAGCCGAGATTGCACCATTGCACTCCAGCTTGGGCAACGAGAGCAAAAATCCATCTCAAGAAAAAGAAAAAAAAGCGATAGCTGCCCCCTATCCCAGAAAAAGCACAGGGCCTTTCTACAAGTCTCAGAGTTTACCCTAGCAGATTCTAAGTGTCATATTCTCAAAAAGAAGGTAAAACCATTTATTTCTCAGCTATGTGATGGACATACATTCAAAATTAGGTTCAGGATCCCCCAGAGCAAAGTCACAGTGCATTCTACTCACAGTGTCTACTTAATTGTAGCAGCCATGTCTCTGCCCTTACACAAAATCTTCAGGAATCTATTTTCATGAACCATTCCCAGGATTCAGGTAAGTGAGAGACACTGTAGGGAAGTGTTAACAGCAAAAACTCTGAAGCCATATTGCCCAGGTAAAGCTCCACCCACTCACTTCATGGCTGTGTACCTGGGGCAAGTCACAGAACATGTTTGTGTCTCAACTGCCTCACTGATAAAATGCAGATAATAAGAGGACCTACCTTACACCGCTGTTGGGGAGATTAATTGGGTTAATGTTTGTAAAGTGCTTTGAATGATTTTCCACGACAGAGTGACTTGTCCACCCTAGACCACCTACTCTAACCACAATGTTAGTGCTCCATAAATATTAGGAGTGAAGGCCGGGCGCGGTGGCTCACGCCTGTAATCCCAGCACTTTGGGAGGCCGAGGCGGGTGGATCACCTGAGGTCGGGAGTTCAAGACCAGCCTGACCAACATGGAGAAACCCGGTCTCTACTAAAAATAAAAAAATCAGCCAGGCATGGTGTCGCATGCCTGTAATCCCAGCTACTCGAGAGGCTGAGGCAGGAGAATCGCTTGAACCCGGGTGGCGGAGGTTGCAGTGAGCTGAGATAGTGCCATTGCGCTCTAGCCTGGGCAAAAAGAACGAAACTCCATCTCAAAAAATATATATATATATATTAGGAGTGAAGACTATTAATACTAATGATACTGTCAGAAAATGTGGTGTCTGATGCTCCTGCCACAAGGAAGGCTATGTTCCCAAATCACTTTCATTAGGGTTTCTCTCTAGGGGTAAAGACAGAGAACGTGTCCAAACAGGTGCTGTGGCAGAACCCTGATTCAGCTTTGTTTTCCTGGAGCCTGGGCTGAAGCAAGGTGTTATCTGAGCTTTTCAGATGTGTGTCTCTGAAGGTCCAGGATTTTCAAACGATGAACATTTAAATCTAGTTTCAGTGTGAGACCAGGGAACAGAAGAGAAGTGGAAATATCCTTGGCCATTTCTTGTAGGTGCCCAACCCAGGGATCTGCTTATTGCAAATATTCCTGTGGCCCCTCTTTTCTCCCCAAATTAACCAGGATGCCCAAAACTTGAACCTAGGCTTGCAGAGAAAGCTAGCTACAAGAGGCATTTTTAATTAAGAGCTGTTCAGATCACTTTGGCAGTGGTGATGGGGTTTCACAGACATCATTAAATGATAGAAAAAATATACATTTCTCTGGAAGAAGCATACAGACATTTTCACGTTTTAAAAATATTTTTCAACGAGTCTCTAAACCCCCTTTCAAAAGATAAGAACTGCTGACTCAAAGGGATACTAGTTGAATTTAAGCAATTCAGGTAATTAATTGAAATCAATCAATTCGGTTAATGAGAATATGTTCTTACTTGCCTGATAATCATATTTTTGTTATTTGAAAGGAAAGCTGTTGATAGAGAAATCTGTTATCCCATTCTTTTTCATGATGATGAGGCTGACATGTCCCCAAATGTATTTTTGCTTTTCTAGTCAAAACCTGACAGCTAGCCTCCTCTAGTCAGCAGGGTGTGCCTCGAAGACACAACACAGTTGTGTGTGCTGGCCTTCATTTGCTGTGAGTCTAAATGGAAACCTATAGGTACTTTTCTGTGTCTTTGGTGTTTTCTCAAAATATCTCATTAGATGTCTCTACACGCTGGTAAGGTGGAATCTCAAACAATCACCACGGAGCAATAGGGCCGAATAACTCAGGGTTTCCTCCACTCCAACACTCTGCCTGTGCATGTGACTTCTGCTCCAAGTCTTTGGTCCTCCTTAACCCATTTATGCCTGAGGTTGCAATTTTTTGAATTTTTGAGATCAGACCTTGGCAATGACCTTGAGCAGTGGGATATAAATAACTTCCACATGCTTAGCGTTCCAATAATGGAACACTAGGCATAATGGTGTAAATAATGCTGGCACTTCTTCCAGAGATCCCGAGGGCAGGATCCTACTGGTGCCAGGCACTCATTTACAGTAAGCAGCATCTGTTACCAGCCTCGGGAGCAGAAGGTGAGAGTAATGATCACAGATCTCTGCACCAGTGGCTTCCCCAACCTAGTTACCTGTTTTTAATTAAGATTACAATGCAGCCGGGCGCGGTGGCTCACGCCTGTAATCCCAGCTTTTTGGGAGGCTGAGGCGGGCAGATCACTTGAGGTCAGGAATTGGAGACCAGCCAGGCCAACATGGTGAAACCCCGTCTCTACCAAAAATATAAAAAATTAGCCAGGTGTGGTGGTGCGCTCCTGTAATCTCAGCTACTCGGGAGGCTGAAGCAGTAGAATCACTTGAACCCCAGAGGTGGAGGTTGCAATGAGCTGAGATCATGCCACTGGACTCCACTCTGGGCGACAGAGTGAGACTCTGTCTCAAAAAAAAAAAAAAAAGACAATGCAACACCTTTTCATTTCCTTCAGGAATTAGTACATTCCAATTTGAAGGGGCAGGATAAGATGGCTAGGTGTGCCCACATCTTGGGTTCTAAAGACAGAAGGCCATGAACAAGTGCTTGTTTTCTGGTCAGTGGCATTGGAGGAAGGATATAGCAGGCGCCGCACACAGAGGCTTTCCAGGAGGTGGCAGTGTGCCCTAAGGCTGAATCTTGGCTGTGCCTGCCTTGTGTATCAACCAAAGAATATTGTAATTGAGACATAACATTATAATGCATTCCAGACCACACAGCTACTCGAGTGTCACCTCAAAATGCTTCTTACTAGTTTCAAAGTCACTGTAACCAGGGTAGGGAGCTGGAAGTGAGGTAGAGGGTGGGGAGAAATGGGAGGGAGCTCTTGGAGACAAATCCAGCAGCGACACTTAGCAATGCTGTGAGTGGAGTTTCAATACCATCAGACCAGGAGATACCCTGATGCATATTTACAACTGCTCCCAGGTTCACCTCTGAAGACCAATAAAAGAAACTGAAGGACTCGTATTGTCTGCATTTTAATTCCCAGGTTTACAAGAAATATTTCATTATTCTAATTCACAGAGAAATAAAGCATCTTCCCTTTGGAAATGAAAGGTCTCCTGAAAGGTTCAGGGTGAAGAGCAAAGCAAATCAGTCTCTCCCCTAAGACGTAAGGCTGGCCCCAGATACCAGGCAGTGAGGGGAATGGCCACGTGTGGATGATGGTGGTGGGAGGAGGGAGGAGAAAAAAGAACACTGGCTGTTGACCAGATCGTGCGTGTGAAATACACATAAGAGATGTATTCACACGGAGTCTATCACAGGCGGGGCAGATTGACTCTGTAATTCCCAATACCTGACAATGACATTTCGGGACAGGCTAAGTGATGGAGGAACAAGAGGGAGGCTAGGCAGGTGTCTTTCCCCTGCAACAGGCTGTTGGCTGGGGTGCTGGTTTATGCAGGCACATTGACAGAAATGAAAGAGCTCGATAAGATCAGAGCAAGGAGTGCTACAATGACTTCTTAGTATTGTCACATCATTTACTAGACACGTTTCTCGCTTGGGAGCCTGACTTTCTGTTTACACAGTTCTTATTTGTAGTTTTTTGTTTATGGCTCCTTGGACTTAGCCAGAGACCTCCATATGGATGAGAGAAGAGTAAAGTCAGCCAGGTGGATTGCTTGGGAAATCTGTGCAAACAAAAATGATGCTTAAAGAAAAAAAAAGCCCAGCCTTTAAATGCCTTTGAACTCATCCAGAGTCTGTATGTGGTTTCCCTTTAATTTAGAAAACTAGTTGCTTTCTGCTTTCCTCCACACTCTTCCACTGGAACTTTGTTCCATAGTCTCCACAAATCCTTTCTTCTGCAAAACTCTCTTTATTCAACTCTCTTACCTAATTATAAGAGTGATCCATGTTGAGAATGTACAGAAGTAGTGTTTCTATGCCTTGCTGATAGCACTCAAAATATGCCTGCCTTTCCCATGGCCAAGTGATGTTTTTAAAGCTAGAAAACAAAGCAGACAAACAAACAAAACATTTACACACCAAAAAATTGGTTTTCAGTGCTGGGGTGATGTTCTTCCTATGGCCCTCTGCCAAGAGGCCAGGCCTTCCTAGCAGCGACCAGACTGCTTTCTGGACAAGAAGGGAGAAGTGCCTATTTTGCAGAGAATGGGAAACCATTCACCAAGTGCAGAACTGGGTTATTCAATGGGGTGGTGGCAGCTCAAGAAAGCTCATCAATAATCATCAAGTGAGGGGGGCAGAGAGGGGAAGGCTGGAGAACTACTGAAGCAGGTGGGCTTTCAGCATGGGGACTCAGCAGAAGGCAGGAGTGGAATGTAGACTCCTCTGGGCAGTGCAAGACACAGAACGTTCAGATTCCCACAGAAGAGTAATGTGCAAGAGGTGAGATGCAGTACATTCCCTAGAGGCAATGAAATCATCAAGAAAACCTATAAACATTATGGTGAGGCAGCAAGGTCCTATAAACAAAATAAGTAGACACTGGATAGATCACAGAGAAAATGCATGTTAACTCTTTGCAACCTGTACAGTAACAGGAATCCCAAACAGAACACACAGCTAGAACTCTAAGATATGCAACAGTCCTAATGAGATACCAACTACCCACTCTAGTGAGAGGAATGCATGGTCTACCCTCAGCTCACTATGATGTTTATGATTCCTGTATTCAATTGTTTTCCAAAGATAGCTTTTTGTTTGAGTCCCAATCTAAGAAATCAAGCGTTTGCCTGATGCCCAAATATCTAAATCCAGTATTTCCTACATTCTGGCAGGAATGTTATATCATTAGCCATATGTAAACTCAGAAATATCAGCCAGGAAGATTGTAGAGGTGGCACTAGGATGATACAAATTATTCATGGAAAATGGTGTCATTGTTGTGCAGAAAGGGCGTGGCTAAAAAGCACCTCATTCAAAGTCAGTAAGTGCAGGAGTGCAGGAGATAATGTTCCTATTCTTCATCACAGAGAGAAGTATACAGCGAGGTTTACAAGAGAAACCCGTATCACACAGCTCCAGAACGTGCAGCAAGCCTGCAGCTTTTAAATATTTAGAAACATTTAAGAAAAACGTCATTTAAGAAATATTAAGAAAGAGTTAAATTTCACAGGCCAGTGCAGGAAGATTGGTGGGAAAGAGATTGAGACATCTTTTACATGATCATATTACTGACCTAGGTTTCTTTGTGGTTCCTGTTGGTGGTAACATTTGCATTGAGTCAGCTGCCAGATCTGCAAAACGCATTTTCTTCTGTTGTTTTTTAAGCTTAAAAGCATAAGACTAGAAGCAATATCTAAAATCATTTGGTCCAAACTTTAATATTTTAGCATGGAACTCTTTGCAAAAACCAAGCAAGAAAGCAAAAACGTACCTTGATAAAACTTTATACCCTTAGGGTTATTTGGTTGCAGGCAAGAGAAAGTAACGAGCTAACTAAAGCATAAGGAAATTCACTTGAAAGATACTAATGCTTGCACATGATTGAAGAGAGAATGTAAACATGGGGCTTTGAATATACAGGTAATTTTCTTTGTGATGAAGAGGAAGAACATTGTCTCACACACTTACTGACTTTGAACAAGGTGCTTTTTAGGATTGCGCCCTTTCTGCGCAACAGCGACACCATTTTCCATGACTAATTTGTATCATCCTAGCACCATCTCCTCCACCTTCATGGCTGATATTTATGAGTTTAAATATGGCTAATGATATAACATTCCTGCCAGATAGTCAATAGGAACTATCTGGATTCAGATATTTGAGCATCAGGCAAATGCTTGATTCCTTAGATTGGGGTTCAAACATAAAGCCATATTTTGAAAACTAATTTAATACTGAACAACCAAAGTGGCAATGAATGAACTTTCACGTTTTCTTTCGCCATTGTAGTTGTTGATGTGAGGGTCAAAATCTAAGGGGAGAGAGTCTGATTAAGCTGGGGTCACATGTTAACTGTACCTAGGTGGTGAGAGCTTCTCATAGAAACCAACAGCCTGTGTGGCTGGCAGTCAGGACATCTTGAGGCTTTATACAATATGAAGGATGTAATTCTTCACATGGAAATTTGGGAGTTGTTAGAAGAGAAGACTGGGTGCTGAGAAACCAAAATTCATCAAACACACACACACACAAACATGCACCCACACACCAAATAAAACAGATGAACAAAGTTGAGGAGAGGAAAGAAAAGGAGCCTGGAGCCCCACCCCTTACCCGTTATAAAAGTGTCTGGGACATTCCACGACACAGAATGGAACCCACTAACGTGACTCATCTTCTGAAGATTTGGTATCATGAGATCTAATTTATTATTCCCCACATTTTCAGGGCATGCATTCCACACCATCTTTCCACCAATATTTCCTTCAAACATTCTTAATGATCATAGTTATAATTTAAATATCAACTCAATATTGACTGCTATCAAAATTTGATTGTGGAAATCACTAGTGTCTCAAATCCATATGACTTTCTACTTCTGGTCTCATATGATTGTACTTCTTCAGCTTCTTTGAAGTTAGGTGTGACCAGGTGTTGTCCAAAGAAATGTGAGTGGAAGGGTTGTGCATCACTTCCATGCAAAGTGTTAGGAGACTGTGCATAGTTTGTGATGCTTTCTGTCTGCAGCTGCTGTGATGAGGTAAGCACACGGCAAGATAAAGCCTGTGCCAGCCAGGCTCCCTGACTATGATGGGAAGACTCCCCTGCCGATCCCTGCAGGTGGTATTGGGTTAAGCCACTGAGATTTAGGGATTGTTTATTTCTGCAGTTTAGCAGATCCTTACTATCTATTTTCTTTTACTCTGACCTCATAGAAGAATATCTTGTTTGTTCTTCCAAAAAAATACTTAGAATTATGAGTATGCTGTACCCATACAGAGATCATGGACTTTACTGGGCAGAATCTGAAGCTCGGTAAGCTGGTAAAATTAGCATACCAATCCTTACTATTTGTCTTCTCCAACCTCCTTCTGATATGGTTTGGCTGTGGGTCCCCACCCAAATCTCATCTTGAATTGTAGCTCCCATAATTTCCACATGTGGTGGGAGGGACCTGGTGGGAGGTAATTTAATCATGGAGGCGGGTCTTTCCTGTGCTGTTCTCATGACAGTGAATAAGTCTCATGAATGTGATGGTTGTATAAAGGGCAGTTCCCCTGCACACACTCTCTTTTCTGCCACCATGTAAGATGTGACTTTGCCCCTCCTTACCTTCTACCACAATTGTGAGGCCTCCCCAACCACATAGAACTGTGAGTCATTAAACCTCTTTCCTTTATAAATTACCCAGTCTTGGGTATGTCTTTATTAGCAGCATGAGAACAGACTAATACACCTTCTAAGGCAGGAATTCACTTGGCTATATCCCTACTTTGAAACTACACAGACATGGGTTTGAATTCAGGCTGTGCCACTTACAAGTAATAAGATATTAAGCAAGTGATGTAACCCCTCTAGACCTCAGGTCCCTCATTTGTAAAATAGTAGTAGTATTTTTTTCTACCTTGACAGATTATTGTAAGGATTTGAGGTAGTGTATATAAAGCACGTATCATGGAAACTGGCATATAGCAAGCTAGTATGATGGTTGTTAACCTTCTGTCTCTTCTTGGACACTTCGAAAGGCAGCATAGACTCCTCACTTGGTAACAAACCAGTTTCATCACACAGAACATCTCTAATTGCAGCAAACTCTTTCTTATTCAGCATAAATCTGCCTTAGCTTCCGTCTATTAGGCATTTGGTGTGCTTCTTTTACCTTCTTGAACAACGCGGACCAGTCTTAGTCTTTCCTCCACATGACAATCTATCATATATCTGAACACAGCTATCCTGTTCCTTCTAGAGGTCTTCTCTCCTCTCAGAAAAACATTCTCAGTTTCAGGTGTCATAAAATTGAATTTCTAGACAACTCATCTAACCTGGGGACTGTGTTTTAAAATCTCTCCGTAGTACCTAGTAATTAGTAGGTGCCAGTAGTAGCACCTACTAGTAATTAGTAGGTGCTAAATAAATATGCATTCCTCTACTCCTGCGTTCAGATTTCTGAGGCCTTTAATATGGACCCTAGGGCTGAACACACCTTTGATCTAACAAGCACAGAGCACAGAAGGAGCCAACTTCTCCCATATTCCCTGCTCCCTACTCTGATCTGATATGGATACTGTACTTGTAAATGCAGCCTGAGATGGCAAATCTTTTATTTAAAGCCAAGTCGTGCCACAACCAGCTCGTGGTCAACTAAAATTCTTAGATTTTAAAAAACGAATCATTGTCAAGTCAAGGCTCTTCCATGCTGTTATTGCCAAGTCAATTGTTAACCTAATTAAAGAGTCTTTATCCCATTATATATGATATTATTGTTTTGGGCACTAGGAAAGTCTACCAAACTTTCAGCGTCCTTTTTCTGTCACCTAACATATTAACTATTTCTCCCAGTTTAAAGCGTCCCCTGAATCTAATCAGCATGCTGCCCTCATCATTAATAACTGTTTTGACTAGGGCAAAGATAGAAATCACGTTCAGGGTGGTAGAATTCATAAAGTGACATTCCCTTGGGGCATGTTACTTTCACTAGCATAGTGGGCATCCGTAATGTTATCTGCCAATGGCCTTTCTTGGAGAACCATCTCTTCTCTTTCATGTGGCCACAGGAGTAGGCTTCTGGGGTGTGTTTGTACAATGCTATATCTGCCCCAAACCTTTGCTCCTGGTTGCTGTGCCAAACTCCTGTTTACCTCAGTGAGGAAGGCACCAGCTTCAAGAGGCCAAAGAAGAGACCTAGAACCAGCAAACAAGACATAGGGTTTTATTAGAGGCTTACATAGAGAGAGAGTACAGCAGTGGTTGAGCTGTACAGGATATCTGCCTTACCTATAGCCCAGTGGTGCCAGATAAGATACCCATATGGCCCGATGGGTAACTGCTTGCAAACAGCGTGCAGTTTATACAGCATTTTCACTTAACACCCTCCCCTAAATGACCTCCACCTGGTAACCTTGATTTAACCCAAAACTCAGGACCTCAATCTCCATAGAGCTTGTGTCCCAGGGGATGGGTCTGGGGCTCAGATGTTTCTCATAGACAAGGAATGATCTCCATGTTGCCCAGTCTCAAGTTCCCTAGCTTGGAGCACACCTTCAGATGCATCTACCATCCAGGGTCGTTCTAGGGGTGTGCTTAAGTCACTGCCCTCAGGTACCCTACACTGGCTAAGACTGATTGGTCCAGGGCTAACTTGACACAGGACCAATAAACATTCCTTCTACTGGAACCAAAAATTGGGACAACGGAGTCCAGTCCAATCTCCCAAGTGGAAGAGAGTGAAATATTCAGAGCTTTATCGTGACTGTGCTTTCCTCCACCAGGCCTGGTGGGCAGTGAAGAAAACAGTGAAGCAGGTGCAGAGGTGACAGAGAGGAGGAGAATGTGGGTGGCCTTCTACTGCGGCTGACCTACAGCCCATAGGTCCTCTGTGGCAACCCAATTCTTTTTTCTTTTCTTTTTTTTTTTTAGACAGAGTCTTACTCTGTTGTCCAGGCTGGAGTGCAGGGCCATGATTTTGGCTCACTATAACCTCCACCTCCTGGGTTCAAGCTATTTTTGTGCCTCAGCCTCCCAAGTAACTGGGATTACAGGCGTGCACCACCACACCCAGCTAATTTTTGTATCTTTAGTAGAGATGGGGTTTTACTATGTTGGCCAGGCTGGTCTTGAACTACCAACCTCAAGTGATCCACCTGCCTCAGCCTCCCAAAGTGCTGGGATTGTAGGTATGAGCCACTATGCCCAGCCTGCACCCTTATGCTTTGAAACACATCATCTTTTTGCATTCAGTCACTTCAGAGGGCTGTCTGTTACTGGGAAACCACAGAGTCCTAATTAATTGAAGCATCTTCTGATTCTTATAACCCATTACTCATCAAACCCACCTTGAACCAAGGCTCTGACTTCTATTCCATTTATTTGTTAGCTTATGTTTTGGTTTTTCTTTCTCTCTACCAAGTAGTCCCTGTTTAAAGCCAGATTCTCTAGAACCAGAGCCTGAGGTTCTAGTGATCTGATTTATGGAGGGGTGCTCTTCAGGAAATGGCTGTATGGGAGTGAGAGGACCAAAAGGAAGGGAAAGGGTTGAGCCAGGAGGTGGTTTCAGGTGAAGTCTAGACTTGGCTTGAGGCCTAGGAGGATCAGAAGACAAATACACCACAGATCGTCCCCAGCTCAGGGAGAAGGGGCTGGATTTTTGTGCCTTGTCTGTCAGCAACTGACTGGGGGACAGGGAGGGAGGTGGGCAAGGCACTGCCGTCAGTTACTAGCAACTCCCCAGCAGCCCTCTAGCGGCTGGGGAAGGGCCCTGCAGCCTCATGAAAGGGATAAGGGTGGGGTGCCCGTCAAGCCTACCACAGCTTGCTTTTTTTTTTTTTTTTTTGGAGACGGAGTCTCGCTCTGTTGCCCAGGCTGGAGTGCAGTGGCCGGATCTCAGCTCACTGCAAGCTCCGCCTCCCGGGTCTACGCCATTCTCCTGCCTCAGCCTCCCGAGTAGCTGGGACTACAGGCGCCCGCCACCTCGCCCGGCTAGTTTTTTGTATTTTTTAGTAGAGACGGGGTTTCACTGTGTTAGCCAGGATGGTCTCGATCTCCTGACCTCGTGATCCGCCCGTCTCGGCCTCCCAAAGTGCTGGGATTACAGGCTTGAGCCACCGCGCCCGGCAGCTTTCTTCATTCTAACTATTCCATCATCTTCCTTCTTCCAGCATGCCACTTCAGGGACAGGTCCTCTCAGACTGCTCAGGACAAAAAGCACCTGATGAATCCCAGTGGTCCTTTTTTACCTTTTGTTGTTTTTTATATATATATATTTATTTATTTTATTCTGTAAAATATGTTGTAATTCGTATCAAGAGTAGAAGCCGTTATACGAAGCCCATTAGGGCAGGGGTGGGTGGTGCTGCCCATCATGGTTCTGCATATTGTAGAGGATACCTGGGATTTTATTGCCTATGTCCATTTCCCCCCCTTTCATGATGACAGCACCCCGGATTTCCTTCGGGAAAAAGCCCCGCTCCCAATAGAAGTGATCTGACTTTGTTCCAGGGGTGAGTTCCGATTGACGCAAGCTGATCTGCAAACTCCATCTACCCCTTCCCAGGCCTCGCAATTACCTTTGAGATGAGAACATAATCTAATTTGAACCAACAAAATGCAAGGAGACTTTGAAGTTCCAGAGGGAAAATGCTTCCTAGCTCTTGGTGAGGACTAAGGAAAGATGCTTTCTCATCTTCTGATCAGCATGGGGAAAGGATGTGATGTTTGGAGACATACAGCCATTTCTGGAACCTCAGCCTGGGACCAACCTGAAGAAAAGATCTGACACCCAAAGTGGATGAAAGTCTCTCAAATCCATGGTGCCCCTGAGAATATGGTGAGTCTCTGCCTCAAACCATACCTGAAGCCAAATACCTTGAAGCCATCAGTATGTGAACCAACAAATTCCATTATTTGCTCAAGCTAGTTTCAAATGGGTTTTTGTTTTTTGAAACATAAACTATCCTAAGTGATAGACTGCAGCGAGTGGGAGGAGGAATAGATTACAGTCGGGGAATGTCACCACCCACTTGTTTTTGGCAAACTTTCATGTGTAAACTCTCCCCTTAAGTCTCATAATTTGTTCAGATTTAAAAGCCGGAACAGACGATTCAGCATCCCCGATAACCCTTCATAAAGCATCCTGGCCTGAATGCTGAGTGCCTAGCCTTCCACTGCAGGCATCTGATTTTAGGATCTGGTTTCTGGTATACTAAGCCATTGAAATAACATCAGCTTCATTTGGAAGACCTCCAATTGTTAGCAGAGCTGTGCAGAAACATCTCCTGAAATGAGAAGAAAATGACCTCTCCCGTGGGGGTCTCTTTGAAAGTTTATTAATAAAACATTTGATTGAAACTGTGCATTAATGTCCTTCTGCAACTACTTTGGAAATTATAAAAGTGCTCCAGATAGCTTAGGAGTTACATGTATCATTTCATACTGTGCCCTGTGCTGTCCTAAAACTGATTCCAGGCCTGGGCTGGGTATAAGAGTCCACGGAGGGCTGCCCAGGGGGGACACAGCAAGTCATGATCTGGTCTATTTCTCTTCATCTTTCTTCCTCTCCGCAGCCCTTCTGGAGCTCTCTCCTATGAGGGCTGCGGAATTTGCCTCATGCCTGGAGGTTGTAGTGCCCCTAGATGATTTTTTAAAATAATAATCCCAGTTATTATCATAGTTAGATATCTCTTTGTTTCTTTTCTCCATTTACGGTGCCTAATGCCATCTTTGACCAGATGGAGAATGCAATTAAAATAAATATAATGTAATATAAAAATAAAACAGAACATATTGCTTTTGCAGGGCAATCTGGGCCCAAGATTTTCTGCAGTGGAAATTACTGGCTAAATAAACCTATCTTCTCATTGACACAAAGCAGCGAAGAGAGATTGGTTACAACAACAAGAGAAAGAAATGTGATTATTTTCCAAATTGAAGCAAAAGAAGTTTTGTCCAAATGGAAAATTATTGAAGCAGAAAGTTGGAGTTTTTTAAAAATTTCATTTTACATGAACACCATCAGCAAATTCAATAACATCACAGTGCAGGTGTTACAGGGGATGACAAGATGAGTAGGAGAGTCATCTTCCAGAAGAAGATTCTAGCTTAATTGGGGAGAATACATGTACATGGAGGGAAAAACAGAAATACACCGTGGGTGAACTTAAATAAAGAGATTGTTGTAGCTTTGTTCTGGCCGAGGCCCTGCTTCCTTGTATGGCTGCATAAGAAACTCATCCTTCCCAACAAGACATTTCTAATACAGATTGGCTGAATAATAACCTTGACCACTAAATCATCATAGACCCTATCTCATTAAAGAGATCTCTGATACAAGTAACAGACTCCAATGCATGAAAGTGAGAATTTGTTGGAAGGACCCATGTGTATCACACAGAACTCAATAACCCTTCATCTCTAGGAAAGAAGAAATCAGAGCCTGGAGAATCAGTAGGGACCAAGGGAGCTATTGCAAATCTTTCTGTGGCACTAGTGCTCCTTGCCTCTACTTCCCTCCATGTGCCTACTTTATTTTTCTCTCTTTTCATACATTTTGCACATGGAGAGACATCTCTATCACAGCCCTAGCATCACACTGCTTCCTGGCATCAAGACCCCCAAGTAACTGATGACCATACTAGATCCAAACTTCTGACAGAGAATCTAATTGGCCCAGATTGGGGCAGGTGTCCATCTCTGCTCCAATCAGCTATGACCAGTAAAGTAACTGTTGGTCAGTACAGAAATAGCTACAAGAGTCCACCCATTTGGGTGAACAGTTCCCAGAAAAGGGGCTGGGAACACATACCAAAAGGTCTTCTACTACAAATTTGGTTCCAATTCATTATATTCATTCTTGGCAATGTATTAAATTCTTTCACTTATGATCATTTCTGTGGTTGCAAGCCATAAGAGATATCCTTATTCTTAGGTAGAATTTATGTTTGATCTCTATGTACCATATCTAAAACTTAAGAGCATGGCTGATATAAGTGTTTCCCAAAGTCTATACCCTTAGAATAAAGGCCTATCTATAATCTTCATTCTTTTCAACTGTTCTCTTTAGAACCATACACATACTAACTTAGCGTATCAAAATTAGTATAGGCAAAATTTTACCCAAAGGATTTCTAATTCTAGATAAACAGAGAGGTTGGGAAAGATTAAAGAGCTATATTCTGTCTATTGTATGCCAATAGGAATATCTGAAAAATCAAAAAAAGAGGCAAACAAATAATTATTCCAGAGAGAAGTCTGATCAGAAGGCATACTACAGTCATGGTTAGGTATTTCTGTTGATATCTTGATTATGCTTAACCAATTACAGATCTTTTATTTCTGTTACTCTTCAATATTTTGATTATCAATGCAAAGAAAAAATCGTAACATTTCTTGAACATTTGCTACATGCAAATCATTTTATTTAGTGTAAGGATAACACTTAATTCTTATATTAGTCCCATGAGGCAGATATTTGTGTTATTATTTTGCAGATGAGAAAATGAAAGCCCATTGAAGCTGAGTGGCTGGTCATAGTCACACAGCTAGTGAGCCTGTAATTGTCCATGGGTACAATAACCCAGGTCTATCCACCACTCAAAATTTGCCTCCCCACACTGATGTCTCCCTTAAATGTGTGTATATATATAATATATATGATGTATGATTGCATATCCGCAGAAAGAATAAGAAAATGCACAGAAGTTCTAGGTCTTACCTCTGAAATCAGTAACTCTACAACCTTAGGAAAATCAGTTCACCTTTGCAAACCCATTTTCTTCACTTCACTACACATAAAAGAGTTTCCAGTGGCAGGTGCCATGTCAAAGTACTGAAACAAAATGTTATACAGACTAGACAGTGGGTCCTCCTCAGGATCCCCACAATGTTAATTCCTCTGCTTCCTATCACTAATCATCGGATTAGTACGAGAGGTAACCAATAAAATAAAATAGCATCCTCTGTTTCCCTTGACTTCCAGTTCCTAAAGACAGCTTGGAGATGTCTATGAAAGTTTGGGTGGTAATAGAAGGGAAAAAGTTAGCTCTATTTTTAATAACTTGGTATTTTGGCTCGTGATTGAATCATCACTGTTCTCCCACTGCCAGTTCCTCCTTTCTGTATGCATTGCTCTTCCCTTCTTCTGCAGCCAGAAGGTGGAGTGGGGTCATATTCTGAGCAGACCTTAAGTTCTTCCCAGCCAAATCACCCTAGTGCTATGCACAGAGCACTATATTGGAGAGTTGCAAGACCTGGGCTGGACTGGAAGTCTCGACTCTGCCATCACCAACTTAGTAGCTGGGGAATCAGATCCTATCTTTGGCCTTCAGTCTCCCTATCTGTAAAATGAGAGAGCTAGAGAAAAACATCTTCCTAGGCCCCTTCCAGCTTTAATGTTTTATCACCTTGCGTGAGAAGAGACAACATTCATCAAAGTTTACCTGGTCTCTGCAGCCAGTCCTTTCCAGGGCTTTTTGGCCCTGAGAACACTTGCAGGGTTTTCTTTCAAGCCCTAGTTCTTCCTGCTTTCTGAGCCTAACAGATGTGAGGTCAATACACAGAGAAGAGCACAGCGGATGATATTCACTTCCCATGTCATTTGCACATTTCATTGTGACATTTTGTGGTTCATTCTGCATGTTTTGCTGATATCTACTGTAAAAAGGCATGTACTTTAAGTGGTTCCTTTTCATAGAGAATACTTAAGTGAGCAGGGCCTCCAGGCTGCACAGCTCCAGGTATAAAAGACACCTGTGGACTGTGTAACCTGAGGACCTACTACAGTGGTGGGGGACTGGGGAGGAAGAAGTGGTGCAGTCTGTAGCAGACTTTGGCACTGCTGCTCAGGACTGTTATACTCAGAGTGTCAGAGGGGATAACCTGGTTAGCACTTGGTTCAGGTATTTTTAATTCAGATATTTGAAATTCCAGCTTCACTACTTATTTGCCATTTGATCTCAGGCAAGATATTTAACTCTCTGCACTTTCCTTTCTGATCTGTAAAAAGAGAATAACATTCATTCTTACTTCACAGGATTGTTGTTGAAGATAGAAAAAATCTTTCATATAAAACGCTTAGCAGAGTGCCTAGTAATAAAACATGTTAATTAATACCATTACCCCTTCAAACACACATGCACACGTACAGAATACATTTTTTAAAAGCAAAGTTTTGATTATAAGGCACCAAGACCAATTTCCCTATTGCAAAAGCAATAAGAAAAAACACATTTTTCATTTCTTTGAGTTTTCAAGTAAAACCATGGGTATACAATTCAGAGCTGGGCCAAACTGAATTTCCAGGAAAGCAATACCTGAGAAAGTTTTAAAGAAGAGCAAGATTTGTTGGCTGAAAGGCATAAACACATCTCAACCTCAGAACCAGAATGGGAGCAGACAGCATGGCTGGCCTCTGACCACTTACTAATGAACTGCCACCTGCATGAAGACCAGGATACACTGGTCAAATTTAACTCCATTCCATATCTCTACTCCATGTTCCTTTGTTTCATTTCCTTACTGAGATATTACATCTCCAGAAGGAGCTTAGGAAAACTGAGTGCTTTCATGCAATAAACTTATCATGGGGAATGTGGCAGTGATGGAATATATCATTTTGGACATTCTGAGCATTCTTCCAGCTATGGTTTGAATGTTTGTCTCCTCTAAGACTCATGTTGAAATCTGATCCCCAGTGTTGGAGGTGGGGTCTAATGGGAGGTGTCTGAATCATGGGGGTGAATTCCTCATGCATATTTTTCCTTTGAGAGCTGGCTGTTAAAAAAAGAACCGGACACCTCTCTGTCTCTCTCTGTCTCTCTCTTGCTTCCTCTCCCACGATGTGATTTCTGCACACATAGGCTCCCCTCACCTTCTGCCATGAGTGGAAGTAGCCTGAAGTCCTCACCAGATACAGATGCCAGTACTATGCTTCTTCTACAGTCTGCAGAACTGTGAGCCAAATAAACCTCTTTATAAATTACCCAGCCTCAAGTTTTCCTTTATGGCAACACAAAATGGACTAAGACACCATCTATCTGTAAAATTTTCTGCCCACATGCTGAGGTCACACATACAAATAGCTACAGGGATCAGACAGGCAACATAACTGACTAAAATGAACTGGCATGGGACTGTGGGCAGACCAGAAAATACACACCCTGTCTAAAGAAGGGAACTGCTATACTGCTTCAGACTACTATTTCCATGCTCATTGAGTGCCACCTTATCTTTCCATCTTACAAAAAAAAGTAAAAACTCCGAATTTTTATGTGAAATTTCTCAAACTTTTAATTAATGGCAACTTGTGCAAAAAATTTAAAATACTGTTGGGATCTGTCTTGTCCACACAGTCTTAGTGACATTGGAACACCCAACAATAATCAGAGCTCAGAATCTTCAGATGACTGAGTGGGATGAGGGTGTCAGTGAGACAGTCTTCAGCTCCTAATTCATTGTTTTTATCAAACCCATTGTGGTTTGTCATAATATCTTAAAGGTACAAATGATTTTCATACTTCTGCTTCCAATCATTAGGGAATAACTAGTAATGAATCTTCCTTCCCACCATAAACAAGTATAAATACAGTCAAAATATATGAGGCATCTGTTTTCAAGCATTGAACAACAGGTAGTGAAAGATTATGATTTCTGAGAGAAGGGAAACAAACAAGGTTTCTGTAGCTTTTTGCTGGGGAAGCACTTTCCTTCCACAATGTAGAAAACTGGGACCCAAGTGGAGCGGCAATCTTGCCAAGTTAAAAAGGCAGAAAATAAAATTTCAGGCTGCAGAAGTAACTGGAATTTGCAGGGCAGGGTACCAGAAAAGAGAGACCTCCAAAAGCAGATGTCTCAGAAGTCTGTGTGAGGATTAACTATAGGTCCGTGACAAGAATGTACTGAGATTTTTTCAAGGCAAGACCCAACAAGGTCTAGTAGAGAACAGCTGCTGTGGGACTGAGAGCTGAATGGAGAAATAGGAAGTTGTGCAGTACTGAGAAACATTGGAGTCCTGGAACATCCAGAATGAAGAGAAAGTAATGAAAGTTATGGCAAAAAAAAAAAAAAAAGAGAACGTAATGAAAGTAATGCCATTGAAAGTAACGGCAAAAACCACAATTACTTTTGCACCAACCTAATAGAAACAGAACCACAACACAAGATTAAGGTCATAACCACCACAGAATTGCCCTAAAAATAATTAAATCTAACAACATCTATAGTTACTCAACTGCTTCCCAGAACAAAACTAAACATTCTTTAAAAGAAGATGAAACAATTTAGGTTCCCACAACATATCATCCACAAGGTCCATTATACAACACAAAATTAATAGATATTGGAAGAGGGAGAAAAATCTGACCCATAATAAAGAACAAAGGCAATAATATGCCTAGCCAAGACAGAAAAGAACATGAAAAAAGCTACTGTAAATGACTTCAAAGGCTTAAAGGAAAAGATTGTCACTGTAATTGAACAGATAGGAAATCTCAGCCCAGGAATGGAAACTATAAAGAAAAGAATACAATTCTCCCACTGAAAAGTACTATATCTAAAATGAAAAATTCACTGGATAGAATTAACAGCACGTTGGAGACTACAGAAGAAACAGTGAATGAACACGAAGCTAGATCAAGAGAAATTGTCCAATCTGAAAAGGAGGAGAAAGATGAACACAGATTTATTAATTTGTAGTGGAATATTATGTGGTCTAACATAATAACATATGTGTAAGTGGAGATCCAAAAAAAGAAGAGAGAGAACTGGGCAGAAAATAATAAATGAAGATATACATGAATAATTTTTGACAAAAGTTTACTCAATTTGGAGAAAAATATCAATATAGACATCTAAGAAACTTGACAAACTCAAGAATAATGGTAAATTTTATGTGTAAACTTAACAGGGCTAAGAGATGCTCAGATAGCTGGTAAAACATTATTTCTGGGTGTGTTTGTGAGAATGTTTTGGAAGAGATTACATTTGAATCAATAAACTGAGTAAAGAAGATCATTGTTACCAATGAGGATAGACATCATCCAATTCATTGAGGGCCTTAATAGAACAAAAAAGGTGGAAGAAGGGAGGATTTGTTTTCTTTTTCAGCTGAAATATTCATTTGCTCCTGCCCTTGGACATCACCACTCCTGGATATCACATCTCTGGGCTTGGACTGGGACTTACATCACCTGGCCCTCTGGTTCTTAGGTCTCAGATTTTGACTGAATTACACCACCAGCCTTCCTGGTTCTCTAGCTTGCAGATGGCAGATCATAAGACTTCTGAGCCTCTATAGTTATGTGAGCCAATTTTCATAATAAATATATCTATACATCTATGTCTATCTATCTATATCCATCTATCTCTATCTCTACATCTATATCTGTCTCTTGTTGGTTCTGTTTCTCTGTAGAACTCTGACTAATATATCAAGCAGAACTTTTTTTTTTAATCACATAGATGTATCACAGCAAACTACTGAAACCATATATATTTTTTAAAAATTTAAAGGAATCAGAAGAAAAAAGAAGACATCTGACATCCAAGAGAATAATAAAGTGGAATAAAATAGCTGATTTATCCCTGGAAACAATTGAGGTAAAAAGACAATGTAATGACACCTTTAAAGTGCTAGAAAACAGTAAGAACAACCTCCACTAGAAGTCTATATGAAGGGAAAATGTTCTTTAAAAATTAGGGTGAAATAAAACATTTTCAGGTAGATGAAGGTTGACAGAACTCCAGCATGTGGGTGCTACAAGAAATACTAAAGGTAGCTTTTCAATTTGAATAAAGTAATATCAGTTAGAAATCTGGATCTATAGGAAGAAAGGAAGGGAATCTAAAATGGTAAATATAGGATTAAATGTAAAATACGTATTTTTTCTCTATTTATTTTGCTGAGTAACAATTCACTTTTTAAAAGAAAAGCAATAAAATTGTATTTTTTATTACTTAGGCACATTATCTATACACACACAGATGGCAACAATATATGGCAATAAAAGATAGTAATTAAATAAAATTTTATTATTGTAACATTCATACATTTTATGTGAACTGGTAGAAAATCAACTGTAAGTGCATTATGATAAGTGAAAAATGCATGTTTTAATAACCAGAAAAGTGGTTCTCAAAGCTTGGCTCACAGATCAAGTGTCAGCATCACCTGAGAACTTGTTCAAAATGAAAATTATTGGCCTCACTTGGACTTACCGAATTAGGAGCTATGGGTAAGGGTCCATCAATTTTTGTTTTTAATAAGCTTCCCAGATGGTTGGGGAAACACTAGACCTTAGAGTCACAAAAAAGCAAACAGAAAAATGTATAAAAGACATCTTTCTAAGGCAATAGAGAGTAATAAAGATGTCTATAGGAGTAAGTACTTCTCAGCTCATTTTATGATGCCAACATATCCCTGACACAAAAACCTGTCAAAGAACATTAATTACAAGTACAGAGAATTGTAGACTAATATCTCTAATGAATATAGTTACAAAACTTCTTAATAAAATGTGAGCAAATTAAATTCTGTGGAACCTAAAACGAATAATACATCATGGCCAAGTAAGGTTTAGTGCAGGTATATAAGGCAGGTTTAATATTTTTAAGAATCAATCAACATAATCCACCACATTAACAGGAAAATAGAGAATAACTATACGCTCATCTTAATAGAGGCAGTAAAATATTTGACAGAATTGAACACTCATTCATGATAAAAGCTTTCAGTAAACTAAAAATGTAAGTGAAATGTTTTTCAACCTGATAAATGGCATCTACAAAAGGGCTAAAGCTACTATCATACTCAAAGGTGAATTGCTGGACTTTTTCTCTAATACTGGAAGCAATGCAAATTCTCACCACTTCTATTCAAATTGAACTAGAAATGTTAAGGCAAGAAAAGAAATAAAGGGCACAGTGACTAGAAAGAAAGAAAAGCAAAACTACGTATATTCACATATTCACATGATGATGTATAATATTCTAGGTATATTTTCATATAGTAGCAACAATTAAAACTTTTTTAAATAAATATTTTAAATTGCATTTTAAAATGTAATAATAAATCTAAAAATTAATAAAACCTATTGTAAATGAAGAAATACACCATGTTCATGGATTGGAAAAACCTCTATTGTTAAGATGTCAATTCTCCCCAAACAGATTTAAAGATTCTACACAATATCAATCAAAATCTCAATTGGAGAGTTTTCTTTTTTTAATTACTTGAAAAATTTTTAAACACTTAAAATAACCAAAATAGTTTTGGAAAAGTTGAAATAGCTGTACTGTTTTCAAAAGTCACTACGAAGGTGTAATAATCAACATTATGGAATTAGTATCAGGATAGACAAATAGGTCACTAGAGCAGAGCAGAATTGAGAAATAGACACATATAAAATCAACTGATTTTCCACAAAGGCTCCAAGGCAATTCAATAGGGAAAGAAAATCTTTTCAGCAAATGGTGCTGGCTATTTATAGGGAAGAAAAACAAACTGTGACCCTTACCTCTCACCCTCCGCAAAATTAAGTTAAAATGGCCTCTAGACCCAAACAAAGGGGCTTAAATTACATAGTTTTCTAGAAGGAAACAGAAGAGAAACACTGAATCCAGGCGTTGGCAAAAATTTAGACAAGACTCAAAAGCACTGATCATGAAAGAAAATAATTGTATGGTAGCCAACAAAATTCAAATTTTTCCTCTCAAAAAACAATTAAGTGAAAAGGCGAGTCTGCAAAAATATAATCATATTAATTGTACCTGAAAAATTGTCACCCATAATTTATAAACAACAACAACAAAATTTCTATAAATTCACAAATCAAAGACAACCAAATTTAAAAATAGGTGAAAAACATGAACAGATAATTCACAAAAGCAGATATATAAATAGCCAATATGCATGTGAAAAAGTGCTCAAAATTATTAGTCATTAGGGAAAGGCATAAGGAAATTTCCAGTATAATGGAAATGTTCTATGTCTTGATTGGAGTATTATTTACCTTGGTGTATATTTTCACAAAACTCACTGAAATTTATAGTTAAGATTTATATCTGTGTGTATATTTTACCTCAATTTAAAGGAGTATACACAGTTTGTATTTTTTTCTAGCTGATTTGTTGCTATCATTCTATTTGTGCTTGATAGTAGATTTCATTCTAAATGGTTCATTTTTGTTTTGTCATTCATTCATTCATCCCTTTTAGGTTTTAGAGAAAACAACCTGTCATCAATTTGAATATGAATAGGGAAGCATGGGAGGGTGGAATTCAGCGGCCAGTTCAGTTTAGTTTATTATAGCACTAATACAGCAGAGAAATGACCAGGATATCAATCACGGAGTTGACATTGATAATGGAGAAGAGGAAATGTGTGAGAAAGTTTGGTGGTATATACAATAGGACTGATTAACCATGGTGGGCAGAGTAGGGCAGTACAGTAGAGGGAGAAAAGTAGAAGTACTTCTAGGTTCCTGTCTTGAGTGAGTAAAGATGAATGTCAGTGCCCATTAAATAAGAAAAAATAAATAAATAAGAAAAAAAATACAACAGGCAATAAGAACAGGAAAGGCAAATGAGTAATGGGCTGATAAAAGACGATGAGTTCAGTTGTGCACAGATTGAGTTTAAGTACCTAAGGGAACCCCAAAAGGAGAGGTCAAATAGGCAGCTGGTCATAATATCTAGATCCACTAAATCCTTATTAGGTTGTTACAAAAGTAATTGTAGTTTTTGCCATTAAAAGTAATACTTTCGGCCGGGCGCGGTGGCTCACGCCTGTAATCCCAGCACTTTGGGAGGCCGAGGCGGGCGGATCACAAGGTCAGGAGATCGAGACCACGGTGAAACCCCGTCTCTACTAAAAATACAAAAAATTAGCCGGGCGTGGTGGTGGGCGCCTGTAGTCCCAGCTACTCAGGAGGCTGAGGCAGGAGAATGGTGTGAACCCGGGAGGCGGAGCTTGCAGTGAGCCGAGATCACGCCACTGCACTCCAGCCTGGGCGACAGAGCGAGACTCTGTCTCAAAAAAAAAAAGAAAGGAATACTTTCTGCTTTGCAGTAGAAACTTGGGTTGGTCCCTGCATATCCTTTTTCAGTTTCATCTATAAAAATGAATTTAATCCTTCTGACTCTTTTCACCAAAATATTCCAAGGTCAAGGACAAATTTTTGATTTGGTTTGCATTTTGAAAATAATCATCTCCAAAGTTTAGATCAGGCTCTATTATGAGCTATCATGGTAGGAGTAAAAAGCATCTGAGTTTTGGAATCAGGCTGACCTTGATTCCAATCCTTGTTCTGCCATTTAGAAGCCAGTTGATCTTGGATAAGTTAATTTATGCATCTTGGCCTCAATTTCTTCTTCAGCAAAAGGGGATTAGGAATTCTATCTTGCAGGAGTGTTCTGAGATACTGTGTGGGAAAGAACCTAGCATACAATAAATGCTTAATACATATCCATGTATTTGTAGCCTTCCTTTCAGAGGATGAAGGGTTAATGTTTTACAAGCAAAACAGTATTGGGTAAAATTGTAAAGTACGAAAAAATGCTAGACCATTTTCCTCCCCATGCCTCTTCAAAGTCCAAGACTTTCTTTCCTCTTTTCATCATCAAAAATCAGCTCTCAGGAGAGGATGTGACATCAGTTCTTTGCCTCTCTTTGTTAAGTTTACATCATCCTCTCCTTCATGTGCCTGGGGGGACTTCACATTCCAGGCCTCCTATGCAACAATAGAAAGAATGGCTTTGTTTCTGGTTGAAGTCTCAGTGTGCTGGTTAGAAGGAGGCTGTGACTGGCAAGGTCCCTTCCTGGAACTCCTGAAATCCTCCTGATGAAAGTAGCTAATACCCTCTCTCCTGTGCCTCCAAGTTAGTAGCTTAAAGCAAAGGAAAACATGATTTCACCATATCTAGTATTCACTTGTCTCCAACTAGCCATCTGAAGCTTCTCTCTCTACCCTCCCCATCGTCTACCCACTTCCCTGGCTGTGTGGTTTTATTTTGGATATCAATTATTTTGTTATTAGTAGTAGTAATTCTCCATAAGAGACAAATAGGGGGAAGGGGAGTATTTGTCTATTATTTATTGCTGTTTAGGCTAAATGTCTGCAGGTTAATTACATAGAAAAGTGTTCCCCCCGGGAATGTAGTAGGTCCCTGATGGTCCAATAAGGTAATAAAACCATGGTGAAACTGAAAGCGTTATTGCATGCTGCTTTATTCTCATCAGCAAAGACTTCCAAATACAAATGTAGTCAATTATTGGGTGATTCAGAACAGGAATTTCTGGAATTTAATTATCAAAGTGGTCTGTGTGGGCACTGCAGTCACTGATGGGCAAATGACTGGGAGCTGTCCAAGGGCCAGTGGCCTGATGTCTTGACTAAGCACATTCACCCAGAAAGGGATGGCTGAACAAAGTTTGCTCTGGCTTTATCAAATAAAGTGTCTACCACTACAACAACCTCTCTTCAGTGTGTGTGTGTGTGTGTGTGTGTGTGTCTGTGTGTGTCTGTGTGTGTCTGTGTACCACCTTATTTTCTTTGTTCCTTCAGCCTCCCTCCATTAATTTGCTAAGTCCTCCTAAGGATCTTAAATTCCTCCCAACAATAGGACAGATATCTTCAGTATCTGAGCAACAATGAAATCAATAAAGACTTTGGAGGGGAACAAGAAGAATGGTGTGTGGTAATGGCAATTATTCACTGAAAGCAATCTAACCCATTTTTAATTTAATTTGGAGTGCCATTATTTCAGGATTCCAAATGCTAAGGTCATTTTAATCATGCAGATCTCATGTCTTATTGAGTTGTGGCAGAGAATTACTCTTTTTTGTGACCCTGAGTTAGCAAGGACATGCTGGGCAAACAGCCAAGGTGCAATACGCTCAATAATAATAATAATCTATACTTAAAGTTAGAGTGATGGTTATTAGCCATTGGATATTCTGATAGGAAGAGTGTCACCTCTTCAGACCCTCTAGCTGTTTGACTTAGCACTTTCTTTAGTGAATGAAAAGCATCATCAAATAAATTATCTTTCTTTCATGGGAGGAAAGAAGGCATAACACACAAACTATAGAGAAAAGTTGTAAAGTAACAAATTTCTTATATATAAAAGAGAAGTAGGTATAGGGGAAGCGGTTTGGGGGGAAAAAGGAAAATAATCTGACCTTGGAAAGAAGGGGAAAAAACCTCTTTCCTGGGGGGTTGTCTTAGAGTGCAGGAGGAACCAGAGATTTATTTTGAACCCATTTCCTCTTCACAAAAAGAAAAAGAACTTGGAGATCTACTTCTTGTAAAAGAGCAAACAGATATTAAGTCCCCAGTCATTTTAGTCTGTAAGTAAGGTTTGTATTCTCTTTTCTGATAGCTGTTGTTTGTTGAATTCAAATTGTATACAGGAAAGTTCACAAGTCTTTTGCATACATTAACATTATTTAATTATCACTGCAAACCCTGCAATATATATTTTCCTCATTTTATAGATGAGAAAAGTGAAGCTTTAAGAGGAAATACGTAATTTGTCCACAACTAGCAAGAGACAGAGCTGGAATTTTTCATTTAGAATTCCAAGCCTCCCACTTTTTATTCTGCGTCACCAGGCTTTTTTCAACTTACAGAGGTATTTTGTTGTTGCTGCTGTTTGTTTTAATGAAGAATTCAAATACTGCCTTCCAAAATATTTTTTCTTGAGTTAAATAGGTTTTAAAGCTCTCAAAAAAGTACTGAAATATCTGATCATGTATTCTCTCCTTTTCAGAGTGCTCTAAATAAGTTTGATTTTAAAGGCACAATTAGTTAAAACAGGCTTAAAAAGTTGGCGTGCACTTGATTTGGAAGCTAAGATTGGAACCCATGGTCTTAGCAATTAGCTATCATGAGAAAGTAGATGCTGAACCAGAGGACACTTGATGTGTCCTATCCTGGGCCAGCTTGTGCTAGAAGATTCTATGAATGGGCTGAAACCAGTTTGCTCTGTGACGTTGAAAGCCACTTGCCTTCCCTGTGCCTCACTAGATAGTGATATTAGTAGAAATTTTGGTCACTATCTCATTCTGCAAAAAGCCGCCAGGACAGCTTTTTACTAACAAGTTAGCTACAAGATTAGCAAAATACTATTTGGTATAACGATGTAAGGGAATTAGCGTGTTTTTTTTTTTTTTAAACACAACTCCAAAACATTAATTCCTCTAATTCACCTTCTAGGGAATAAAGTCACAAGCTAGTCAATAATTCAAATTCCCCAGTAAAATGAGAAAGTATTATTGACCCTGAAGAGCACAAAGGTTAATTTATTTGCAAAACTCACCTCCTGCCACCTGCTGTGGGTGGAACAAAAATATGTCAAGACTCATGAGAAAGCAATCACCTCCTTCTCCCTGCACCTCAACGTTTCTGTTTGTTTTGTGTGTGAGTTGGTAGGGGACCTAGGTCTCAGGAAGACATGTTGGAGAGATGTTTGAGTATGCTTGCTACATATCTAAAAATTTGTATGTTCTAACTTTGTCCATGAAGCCATAGGGATCAAGAGGAATATTGGCAAATGTGAATGACAGCCAAGCACATTTCGCTGGCCAGGCAGATTTTTTGCAAGCCCCTTTATTTATTTATTTTTTAATGATTTGCAAGCCGGTAAATTGAATTACTCCGTGTTGTTTATAAAATAGGTTAGTAGGGAAGCCCAGAAGGTCAACTTGTTCACCACTACAACTACTATCTTTTCTCTCTACCTGATACTGTTCTTCAGGGAAATCACTCCTATTTTTATTTTTTTATTTTTTATTTTATTTTATTTATTTTTGAGACAGAGTCTCACTCTGTCAGCCAGGCTGGAGTGCAGTGGCACAATCTCGGCACACTGCACCCTCCGCCTCCTGGGTTCAAGCGATTCTTCTGCCTCAGTCTCCTGAGTAGCTGGGATTACAAGCATGTGCCACCACACCCAGCTAATTTTTGTATTTTTAGTAGAGATGGGGTTTCACCATGTTGGCCAGGCTGGTCTCGAACTCCTGACCTCAGGTAATCCGCCCACCTCGGCCTCCCAAAGTGCTGGGATTACAGGCGCAAGCCACCACACCCGGCCATCACTCCTATTTTTAATCTAATCTACAAAAACTATGGCATTTCCTCAAATTAGTCCCAATAATTCAAATAAGAGAACACTAATTTTAAGTCATGACTTGTCGACATTTAACTTTTAAACTTAGTCATGGGCTCATTAAGAGGCTTTTTTATTTAAAATAAACTTGCTTTGACCAGGTGCAGTGGCTCACGCCTGTAATCCCAGTACTTTGGGAGGCCAAGGCTAGTGGATCACTTGAGGTCAGGAGTTCGAGACCAGCCTGGCCAATATGATGAAACCCTTTCTATTAAAAATACAAAAATTAGCTGTGTGTCATGGCACGCACCTGTAATCCCAGCTACTCAGGAGGTTGAGGCAAAAGAATTCCTTGAACCTGGGAGGTAGAGGTTGCAGTGAGTTGAGATCGCACCACTGCCCTCCAGCCTAGGCAACAGAATGAGAATCCATCTCAAAAATAAATAAAAATAAAACAAGTTAAATAAAATATTCCTGCTTTAAAATGCATTTGGGAATGATGTATAGTGGATAATTGTTCTTTTTTTATTATGATACAGAATCCATCCTCCCTTCTTTCAGTAACAGAAACCCAATTCCCTTTAGGGGACATGTATCTCCCACAAGGTGTGTAGTCTGAATAGGACTATAAATGAAGGCTCCTCCCCATCCCCTTGATAAGTGACGGAAGTGTAACCACCCAACAGGCTCTCCTTGCCCCCTGACTACACAGAGACAATTTATCAAGACAGGGGAATTTCAATAGAGAATTGCAACTCATACAGAGCTAGCTGTATGGGAGACCAGAGTTTTATTATTGCTCAAATCAATCTCCCCCAGAACTCAGGGATTGGGGTTTTAAGGATAATTTAGTGCATAAGGGGTTGGAAAATGGGGAGTCCTGACTGATAGGGTCAGAGATGAAATCATAGGGAGTGGAAGCTGTCTTTTGTGCTGAGTCATTTCCTGGGTGGGGGTCACAAGACCAGATGAGCTAGTTTATTGTTCTGCCTGGTGCCTGCTGAACCATCGGGTACAGGATCTGCAAAATATCTCAAGCACTGATCTTAGATTTTACAATAGTGATGTTATCCCCAGGAGCAATTTGGGGAGGGTCAGAATTTTGCAGCCTCCAGCTGCATGACTTCTAAACCGTATCTTCTAATCTTGTAGCTAACTTGTTAGTCCTGTAAAGGCAGTCTAGTCCCAAGGCAGGAAGGGGGTTTGTTTCGGGAAAGGGCTGTTATTGTCTTTGTTTCAAAGTTAAACTATAAACTAATTTCCTCCCAAAGTTAGTTCAGCCTATGCCCAGAAATGAACAAGGACAACTTGGAGGTTAGAAGCAAGGTGGAGTCAGTTATGTCAGATATCTTTCACTCATAATTTTCTCAGTTATCATTTTTGCAAAGGCAGTTTTATAAACCTCACTATGTCCAAGGAGTCTCCGTCCTATATATCTTGAGAGTGGCACTTGCCCATCCTAGCAGCAGAGCCTGGTGAGATAGGTAAATCTTGAAATTGAGAATTCTTTTTTTTTTTTTTTAAGACAAAGTTTTTCTCTTGTTGCCCAGGCTGGAGTGCAATGGCGCGATTTCAGCTCACCACAAACTCCGCCTTCTGGGTTCAAGCGATTCTCCTGCCTCAGCCTCCCAAGTAGCTGGGGATTACAGGCATGCACCACCACACCTGGCTAATTTTTTGTATTTTTAGTAGAGACAGGTTTCTCCCTGTTGGTCATTCTGGTCTCGAACTCCCTATCTCAGGTGATCCACCGGCCTCAGCCTCCCAAAGTGCTGGGATTACAGGCGTGAGCCACCAGGCCCGGACAAAACTGGGAATTCTAAAACAACTTGCTTCCTTTATTTTCCTTAGTCAGTCCTGTTCCTCAGTTTTCCCTTTAATTCTGTGAGTCCTCCTAAATCATACTTCTCTCCATCCTTTGTAAATTCCCATTTCATGTAAGTTAACCATAATCCATTCCTTTTGCTTGCAACCAGGTACGCTGCTACACTGTCTTTCTGAAAATACTACAATTAGCTGGAAGCAATGATGTGAAAATCAAAGTCTAACTAGACCAGGGATTGGATGACTTGTCTTAAACATCAGGCTTTGATCTTATTTCTCCTTTGTATTGTTTTAAAAGCATCTGTGGGAGAAAAAGAAATATTATAATGAAATCTCTCAATTAACTACCAAGTCTCTTGAAGAAGAAGTAAAAACTTAAGCTTCTCTAGTATTCACCTTTTTGGATTCTGTACCCTGAAGGGAAAGTCTTGGTATCCAAGCCAATTCTGATATAAAAAATAAACAATATAAATCAGTTAACTAAAAAATAAGACTGGGTCAGATTTCCATCTGACTTTTTTTTTTTTTTTGAGGCTGAGTCGCACTCACTCTGTTCCGCCCAGGCTGGAGTGCAGTGGCACAATCTCGGCTCACTGCACCCTCCGCCTCCTGGGTTCAATCGATTCTCCTGTAGTCCCTGAGTAGCTGGGACTACAGGCCCCGCCACCATGCCCAGCTAATTTTTGTATTTTTAGTAGAGACGGGGTTACACCATGTTGGCCAGGCTAGTCTTGAACTCCTGACCTCAGGTGATCCACCCACCTTAGCCTCCCAAAATGCTGGGATCACAGGTGTGAGCCACTGCGCCCGGCCTCCATCTGACATTTTTTACCAGCGTCCCTTCAAAAGGCAACATTGGGAAATCATGAGTGAAATAAATTTTGAATTCTGTTTCAAATCATGCCAATTCCTTAGCTTTGCAGATTCCAAAATCTGCTTTCAAATTAGGTATTTCATTAGCTTTAATGTATTTTCTAACCCGATGCAGACTCTAAGTTGCATTTTGTAATTTGGGTTCATTCATAATTTACTCTTCAGAAAATTATTATATGAGTATAACAGCTGGAGACAAGCATCCTCCCTCTTCTGTTTTGAGCATTGAAGTAATAACAGCAAGTTAGCACAAGTTTCTTTGGCTGCTCACATAATGAGCTACTTAAGTAACATTATGGCTGAAACCACATGAAGGGAAAGACAAGAAAGAGAACCAATATTTATGGAACACATACTCTTCGCCAAGCATTAAGTAGGAATTTATTATTACCATTTTTAAGAGAGGAAAACTGAGGTTTGAAGATGCTAAATAATCTTTGTTGTTTAATATACATTTATTGGAGATTTACCATGTGTCAGGAACTGTGCTAGGCCCTGGAGATACAAAGGTGACTGCTGTAGTAGTAAATGGCAGATCTGTGAACCAAACCTAGGTCCATCTGTCCCTGAAGCCTAGGCCATAACTGATATATCTCCCATGGTACATCCCCTAGGTCAAGATCTCCTCTCCTGATATGAAAGTGAGACCAAGAGCCAGAATAGAGCCTGTTTCTCCAATGTTTTGGCATCAAGACAATAGATTCTTAAAATTTTTATAATTAGAACCACTTCTAAGCACAGTGAAGAAATTTCATAATTCTCAATCTTATGATTTCTGTTTTCCCAAGGTTCCTTTAAACTTGAGAACAAGTATTATTACTCTCAATTTACACACGGGGAAGAAAAAAGCTTAATGAGATTAAAATTTAATAAGGGTCCTGGAATTAAAATAAGAAATGGTCATCTGGGCTTGACAGTCTGGGCAAGATAGTGAGTTAACACAGATGATTGGCTACCCCCATTCTACTACAATTTAACCTTGGAGATACTACAGGAGAGGTCAGAAGGTGGAAGGAATACAGAGCCTTAATAACTTACTGATAACTGCAAGTAGCCCTTGGGGAGACCAAAAGTAGTAAGAAGAACAGCCTTGGAAGGAAGGTCAGAAACCAAAGAAAAGGGAAGAACTCAAGGATGACTTTCTTTCTTCCACATTGTCTTGGGGGCATATTTCTGTCCATCTACTGCCTCAAGGCAGGCCAGTGCCAGTCTGAGGTGGCCTTACCTTAGGGCAATAATGGAGCTCAGTAGATTATTGGAGCTGGGAAACAAAACATCCAAAGTTAGAGACATGTTATAGTTCAAAATATCAGGGACCCAATGGGTAGATTAAATAGCAAGTGAATGAACATAGCTAAAGTAAAAAATAGTAAGCTAGAAAATTAGATACAAAGGGTCCCCTAACAGGAACTCGAAAGGGTAAGAGTTGGAAGAAAAAAGGTAAAAATTAAGTAATATAGAAGGTAGAAATAGAAGTAACAGACTCCATCAATTATGAGTCACAAAAGGAGAGAAATCAGTTTCCAGATGAAGAGAAGAAAGTATTTTTAAATGTAATGGTGATGAATTTTCCATAATTAAATAAAAAGTATATATCCTTTGTACCCTTTGTTCTGTGCTACTGCCGTATGTGTTCCACGAAAAACAGTCAACTCAGAAAGAAAAAGACATGTGATTCAAGAAACAGGGATTCCATCACGGGAGAGAGGCCAAGGGAATTATTTAGTTAATAGAGGGAGGAGATCCTAGAATGATTGTCAAGTGGCAGACCTAGGGAGCAACCAGTCCGTGTTAGAGGAAAAGGTCAGAGGCTCTGAGAGAAATGCTTTCAAGACAATAAATTCTTAGAATATTTGATATTTAAATGTATTGTGAAGAGACATGCTGGTGACAGAAATTTTAGGGATGAATTGGTATTCAGTGCCTACAAAACTAAGCAAGTAGAAAAGCAAAAACAATTATGAATGCCAACAAAAACAAAAAATTATACAAGAAAGAAAATATATGCTGATAATATATTAAATGCTTACTTTTGAATAATCTCTATTATATATACATTGAGCTCAAAAATAGAAAAATGGAAAGCTGATTGCATGCATTTCTTAGGGCTGCTCTAACAAAGAACCACACACTAGGTGGCTTAAGGAGAGAAATCTATTGTCTCACAGTTCTGGAGGCTACAAGTCCAAAAACAAGGTGTTGGCAGGATTGGTTCCTTCTGAAGACTGTAAGGAAGGATCTGTTCCAGGTTTCTCTCTCTGCTTGTAGATGACCATCTTTTGTTCACATGGTGTTGTCTCTGTCTTCAAGTCTAAATTTCCCCTTTTTATGAGAACACCAGTCATACTGGATTAGGGTCCTCACTTTATCTCAATTACCTCTGTAAAGATCCTACCTCCAAATAAGGTAACATTCTGAGGTATTGAGGGTTAAGAAGGTAACATGAATTTTGGAGAAACGTAATTCAACCCATAACAGTGCCCAATTCATATCATGAGGCCAGTATATTCTTAATATCAAAATTGAATAATAATTTAATTGAGAAGAGATGTCATCAAGATGGCTGACTAGAAGCAGTCAGCACTCACCTCCTCCACGAAGAACAATTAGAACAACAAACATACAATCCCATGTTCAATAGTGTCTGGGGGAGAACACTGAAATTCAGCAAAAAAGTGACGAAGACCCTCTGAGGCCCAGAGACTCAGGATGGCAGCACAGAGAGGAAAGCAAAGCACCAGCTCAGATTGACTCAGAGTCAAGAGAAACTCACACTGTGAGGGAAAAGGTAAGTGGAAGATCCCCAGCCATCCACATTTCTACCACAGTTACCTGCAATCCAAGCTAAAGGAGAGAACTACAGCCCTTGCAGGCCTTGAGACTTGTATGGAAAGCTGTCTTGGGTTCCCACAATTGCATTATTCCAAAGAGGGATTTTATAATAGGTTCTCCTCAAAATGGCAGCACATTGCCATTTTAAGAGTGAAGCCAACATAAAAGTGTATCATGTCCTAGGGCCCAATAGGTCCAGTATCTCCACAACCTGGGACCCCACCAACATCCCACTACATTCATCCAAAGGGCTGCTGTGTCACAATGCCAGCTCAATCCAGCAGTGCAGCCGTGACTCTGGCACTTCCCACATAGCATACTACATACAATACTACAGTGAGGACGCTGCCTTTAGGACAGAGAAAGCCAATGCATGTGCTCCCCAGAACTTAAGAGCTGCTTACCTGGGGCCTCACACCCACCACTGCCTGTGACTCTGCCCCCTGTGCCCCCTCCAGGGATCCAAGGACTAGCAAGAACAGGGCCTGCTGCCACTGCTGGCAGTCCTGCCTCCTCCAAAGCAGACCTGTCATGGGTCTTCATGTGCCCCCTAGAGGCCTGAGGACTGGCCTCTCTGGGACCTACTGCTGCTGCTAACAATCTTAACCCCTTCAGCAGCAGAACTACTGAGCATCCACATGTGTCCTCCAGGGGCCTGAGGAGTGGCCCTCTCCAGTGGCAGAGCTGCTGTGCACCTGAGTGTGGCCCCCTGAGGCCAGAGGACCAACCCACTTGGCATCCCCTTCTCCAGCAAAGCCATGCCACAGCCTCTACCACAGGCTAGGCCACTGAGGTACTCACAGACATGCTGACATTGATTAAACCCAAAGAAATCATGTGGAGACTACACTACTGTGTCATTCACAACCAAAGGCAAAGTACACTATCCAACCAACACTACAGGATACACCCAGAGGAAAAAGTCTTTTTATATGAAAGCTACTCCATAAAATTGGAAGAAGTGGCTGTTCCACAAGATGTGCAGATATCAATGTAGAGATATAAGAAATACGAAAAAGCAAGGAAACATGACACCTTCAAAGTAAAACAATATTTCTCCAGTAACAGTCCCCAAAGACAAGAAAATCTTCAAATGTCTGAAAAGAAATTTGCAATAATAATATTAAGAAAACTCAGTGAAATGTGAGAGAACACAGAAAGGAAATTCAGTGAAATCGGAAAAACAATTCATCATCTGAATTAGAAATTCAACAAAAAGATAGGAGATAGATATCATAAAATAGAACCAAATAGAAATCTTAGAACTGAAGAATTTAATGAGTGAAATAAAAAATAAAATGAAAAGCTTTAATAATAGACAAGATCAAGCAGAAGAATGAATTTCTGAACTTGAAAACAGGTCTTTTGAAATACCTGGTCAGACAAAAAAAGAAAAAAAGAAGAAAAAAGAATAAGGAAAGTAAGAAAGTCTACAGGACACATAGAACATCACTGAGTTTCAAAAGAAGAGAAAGATGGGAAATAGCATGGAAAACCAGTCCAATGAACTAATAGCTGAAAACTTTCCAAGTCTTGGGATATGGACATCTAGGTACAAAAAGCTCAAAAATACCCAAATAAATTCACTCAAAAAAGTCCTCTCAGAGGCACTTTATAATCGAACTGTCAAAAGGTCAAAGATAAAGAGATATTTCTACAAACAGCAAGAGAAAAAGCATCAAGTTACATAGAAGGGAAACTTCATCATACTAATAGCAGATTTCCCTGATAGTCCAGGGAGAATGAGTTTTATATATTCAAAGTGCTGAACGAAAAACACAGCTAGTCAAGAATTCTATGCCCGGAAAACCTATCCTTCGGAGATGAAGGACAAATAAAGTCTTTCCCAGACAAGCAAAAAGTGAAGAAATTAATCACCACTAGACTGGCCCTAGAAGAAATGCTTGAGGAAGTCCTACATCTGGACATGAAAGGATGATACCTACCATCATGAAAACATGTGAACGTATAAATTCCACAGGTAGAAGAGATATACAGATGGGAAATATAAAGGAATCAAATGTTATTACTAAAGAAAACTACCAAACGGAAAAGATAAACAGAGGAAGAAAGGGACAAAGGATACAAAACAACTAGAAAACAAATAATAAATTGACAAGAATTAAGTCCCCACTTATCAATAACAACTTGAATGTAAATGATTTAAATTCCCAAATTAAAAGATACAGACCGGCTGACTGGATTTTTTTAAGAAAGACCCAACTATTTGCTGCCTACAAGGGATTCACTTCACCTGTAAAGAACACACACAAACTGAAAGCAAAGGGACGGAAAACATAGTACACACAAATGAAGTGGGCAAAAGTAGCCATACTTTTATCAGATAAAATAGACTTGAAATTATAAGAGCCCCAAAGAGACCAAGAAAGTCATTACATAATGATAAAGAAATCAACTCAGCAAGAGGATATAACAATTAAAAATATATATGCACCCAACACCAGCACACACAGATATATAAAACAATTAGAGTGAAAGGGAGAGATAGACCTTAAAAAAATAATATGTTGGAATTTCAACTCTCAGCATTTCACTGTAAGCATTGGACAGATCATCTACACAGAAAATCAACAAAGAAACTTTGGACTTAAACGGCAATATATACAAAGTGGACCTGCCAGACTTTTACAGAACATTTTATACAACAGTTTCAGAATGCACATTCTTCTCACTAGTACATGAAACACTAAGATAGACCATATGTTAGGCCATAAAATCAGTCTCAACAAATTTTTAGAAATTGAAATCATATCATGCATCTTTTCAGGTCACAATGGAATAAAACCAGAAGTGAATAACAGAAGGAACTTTGGAAACTGTACCACCAGATGGAAATTAAACAACCTACCTGAAGAAATTAAAGATACACAAAATTTATTGAAACAAGTGAAAATAGAAATACAACACACCAAAACCTATGAAATATAGCAAAAGCAGTACTGAGAGGGAAGTTTATAAAAATAAATGTTTACATCAAAAAAGTAAGACAATTTCAAATTAACAACCTAATGATGCACCTCAAGGAATTAAAAAAGCAAGAGCAAATAGAACCCAAAATTAGTATGAGGAAAGAAATAGTAGAGATCAGAAAAGAACTAAAAGAAATAGAAATGAAAAAGCAATACAAAAGATCAATGAAATGACAATTTTTAAAGATAAAATCAACAAACCATTAGCTAGACTAAGACCAAAAAAAAGAAATCCTAGATAAATAAAATCAGAAGCAAAAAAGGAGACATTAAAACTGATACCACAGAAATAAAAAGGATAATTACAGCTTTTATGATCAGTTATACACCAACAAATTGGAAAACCTAGAAGAAATTGATAAATTACTAGACATATAAAACCTATCAAGATTGAACCTGGAAGAAATAGAAAACCTGAACAGAGGAGCAATAGATAACAAGATTGAATCAGTAATAAAAAGCCTCTCAACACACATACAAAAAAGGCAGGACCAGTTGGCTTCACTGTTGAATTCTACCAAACTTACCAAAACAACAACAACAACAACAACAAAATAAAAATAAAAATAAAAATAAACTGGCCAGGCGCGGTGGCTCAAGCCTGTAATCCCAGCACTTTGGGAGGCCGAGACGGGCGGATCACGAGGTCAGGAGATCGAGACCATCCTGGCTAACACCGTGAAACCCCGTCTCTACTAAAAATACAAAAAACTAGCCGGGCGAGGTGGCGTGCACCTGTAGTCCCAGCTACTCCGGAGGCTGAGGCAGGAGAATGGCGTAAACCCAGGAGGCGGAGCTTGCAGTGAGCTGAGATCCGGCCACTGCACTCCAGCCCGGGCTACAGAGCAAGACTCCGTCTCAAAAAAAATAAATAAATAAATAAAAAATAAATAAATAAAAATAAACTAACATAAATTCTTCTCAAATTATTCCAAAAAATCAAAGAGAAGCAAATTCTTTGAAACTCATCTTACAAGGCTAGTACTACCCTGATATCAAAACAAGACAAGGACACAACAACAACAAAAAGACTACAGGCCAATATCCCAGATGAACATAGATGCAAAAATTCTTAACAGAATACTACCAAACCAAATCCTACAGTACATCAAAAATATGCACCATGATCAAGTGGTGTTTATCCCAGGAATGCAAGAATTGTTCAACATATGTACATCATCAAAAAACACGATATATCAAATTAATATTAACAGAACGAAGGACAAAAGCCATATGATTACCTCAATAGATGCAGAAAAAGCATTTGATAAAATTCAATATCCCTTCGTGATAAAAACTCTCAATAAATGAGTTATAAAAGTAGTGTGCCTCAACACAATAAAAGCAATATATGACAAACCCACAGCTAACATCATACTGAATGGAGAAAAGCTGAAAACTTTTCTTTTAGGAACCGGAACAAGGGCCGGGTATGGTGGCTCATGCCTGTAATCCTAACACTTTGGGAGGTCATGGTGGGAGGATCACTTGAGCTCAGGAGTTTGAGACCAGCCTGAGCAACACAATGAGACTTCATCTCTACAAAAAATTAAAAAATTATCCAGGCATGGTGGCACATACCTGTAGTCTCAGCTGCTCAGGTGGATGAGGTGGGAGGATTGCTCAAGCCCAGGAGGTCAAGGCTGCAGTGAACCATGCTCATGCCACTGCACTCCAGCCTAGGTGACAGAGCAAGACCCTGTCTAAAAAAAAAAAAAAAAAAACAACTTACAACAAGACAAGGATGCCCACTTTCACCACTCTTATTCAACACGGTATCAGAAGTCCTAGCCTGAGCAATCAGGCAAGAGAAAATAATATCCAATTTGGAAAAGAGGGAGTCAAATTATCCTTTTCTGCAGATAAAATGATATAGTGAAACCTAAAGTCTCCACTAAAAACCCCTTAGAACTGATATATGAATTCAATAAAATTTCAGAATACAGAATCAACATACAAAAATCACTAGCATTTCTAAGCACCAATAACAAGCTAGCTAAGAAAAAAAATCAAGAAAATGATTCCATTTACAATAGCTACCAAAAAACCCATATAGGAATACATTTAGCCAAGGAGGTGAAAGAGTTCTACAATGAAAAAAACTACAAAACACTGATGAAAGAAATGGAAAGGGACACACAAAAAAATTGAAAATAAAAAAACCTAACGTTCATGATTGAAAGAATTAATACTGGGGCAGGCGTGGTGGCTTATGCCTGTAATCCCAGCACTTTCAAAAGCCGAGGCAGCTGCCGGATCACCTGAGGTTGGGAGTTCACGACCAGCCTGACCAACATGGAGAAACCCCATCTCTACTAAAAATGCAAAATTAGCCAGGTGTGATGGCACATGCCTGTAATCCCAGCTACTCAGGAGGCTGAGGCAGGAGAATTGCTTGAACCCAGGAAGCAGAGGTTGCAGTGACCAAAGATTGCACCGTTACACTCCAGTCTGGGCAACAAGACTGAAACTCCATCTCAAAAAAAAAAAAAAAGAATTAATATTGTTAAAATGACCATACTACCAAAAGCAATTGACAGATTAAATGCAATCCCTATCAAAATGCCAATGGCATACTTTACCAAAATGGAAAAAACAATCCCAAAATGTGTACAAAAGATTCCAAGTAGATAATTCTAAACAAAAAGAACAAACTTGGAGGTATCATACCACCTGACTTCAAAATATATTACAAATCTACTGTAATTAAAACAGGATGGTACTGGTATAAAAATAGATACATGGACAAATGGAACAGAATAGAAAACAAAGAAACAAATTCATTTATTTACAGACAACTGATTTTCAACCAAGGTTCCCAGAATATATATTGGGAAAATGTCAGCCTCTTCAATAAATGGTGCTGGAAAAACTGGATATTCATATGGAGAAGAATGAAACTAGGCTCATATATCTCACCATATACAAAAATCAACTCAAACTAGACTTAAAAGATTTACGTGTAAGATCTCAAACTAGAAAACTACTAGGAAAAAATACAGGGAAAATGCTTTAGGACATTGGTCTGGGAAAATATTTTATACCCCAAAAGCACACAGGCAGCAAAAGCAAAAATAGGGGAGTCTATCAAATATATAAAAAAGTATTATATCAAACTAAAAAACTTTGCCCAGCAAAGGAAACAACCAATGCAGTTAAGAGACAATCTGTAGAATGGAAGAAAATATTTGCAAACTATACATACAAGTGATTAATATCTAGAATACACAAGGAAATCAAACAACTCAACAGGAACAAAATGACTACAACAACAGAACAATGAATAATCTAATTTTAAAGTGGGCAAAGGATCTGAATAGACATTTCTTAAAAAAAAGACCTACAGGCCGGGCGCAGTGGCTCATGCCTGTAATACCAGCACTTTGGGAGGCCAAGGTGGGTGGATCACGAGGTCAAGAGATAGAGAGCATCCTGGCCAACATGGTGAAATTATGTCTCTACTAAAAACACAGAAATTAGCTGGGTGTGGTGGCACACACCTGTTGTCCCAGCTACTTGGGAGGCTGAGGCAAGAGCATCACTTAAACCCAGAAGGCAGAGGTTGCAGTGAGCCAAGATCGTACCACTGCACTCCAGTCTGGCAACAGAGCGAGACTCTGTCTCAAAAAATAAAAAGACATACAAATGGCCAAGTATATGAAAAACTACTCAACATCACTAATCATTAGAGAAATGCAGATTAAAACCACAATGAGATATCATCTCATCCCAGTTAGAATGGCTATTATCAAAAAGACAAAAAATAAAATAAAATAAAAAACAAATGCTGGCAAGGACACAGAGAAAAATGATCTCTTATGCACTATTGGTGGGAATGTAAATTATTAGTCATTATGGAAAACAGTATGGAGGTTTCTTTAAAAACTAAAAATAGAACCATCACATGATCCAGCAATCCCACTACTGAGTATTTGTTCAAAGGAAAGAAAATAAGTATATTGAAAAGGTATCTGCATTCTCACATTTATTGCAACACTAGTCATGATAGCCAAGATATGGAATCAACCTAAATGTCCATTAACTGATGAATGGATAAAGAAAATGTGGTATATATACACAATGGAATACTACTGAACCATAAAAATGAAATCCCGTCATTTGTGACAATGTGGATGAGCCTGAAGGACATAATTTTCAGTGAAGTAAGTCAGACAAAGAAAGAAAAACACTGCATGTTCTCACTCATGTGTAGAATCCAAAAAAGTTAGGCTCATAGAAGTGGAGAGTGGAATAGTGGTTATTAGGGGATAGGCAGTGTAAGAGGGAGATAGGAAGAGGTTGTTTAATGAATACAAAATTGCAGCTAGATAAGAGAAAAAATATTCTAGTGTTCTAAAGCACTACAGGGTGGCTAGTTAACAATAATTTATGGTATATTTTCAAATAGCTAGAAGAGAGGATTTTGAATGTTCCCAACACAAAAAATGGTAAATATTTAAAGCGATAAATATGCTAATGACCCTGATTTTATCACTACACATTGTATAAGTGTATTGAAATATCTCTCTGTACCCCATTAATATGCATAGTTATTATGTGTCAATTTCAAATAAAAATGGATTTAATTGAATAAGTACTGATTTATTACAGCATAATGAAGACATAGATGTAATAATTACCTGATCATCCCAGATGCAAAACATTGTTTGATAAAGTTCAGTACTTACATTTATAATTTAGAAAATTTTAGAAACTTGAAAAAATATCTAAATGTGACTGGTGGAGCAATTAAGTTAAAATTACAAAATGTAAGGTAGTATTTTTGTGACAGGGCAGGAAATGACTTCTTTTTTTTTTTTTTTTTTTTTTTTTGAGACGGAGTCTCGCTCTGTCGCCCAGGCTGGAGTGCAGTGGCCGGATCTCGGCTCACTGCAAGCTCCGCCTCCTGGGTTCACGCCATTCTCCTGCCTCAGCCTCCTGAGCAGCTGGGACTACAGGCGCCCGCCACCTCGCCCAGCTAGTTTTTTTTTTGTATTTTTTAGTAGAGACGGGGTTTCACCGGGTTAGCCAGGATGGTCTCGATCTCCTGACCTCGTTATCCGCCTGTCTCGGCCTCCCAAAGTGCTGGGATTACAGGCTTGAGCCACCGCGCCCGGCCCGGAAATGACTTCTTAAACAAAACTTGAAAAGCATAAATCATCAGGCCAAAAAAATGAACTAATTTACACTGAAATTAAGAATTTTATTTCAATAAAGAGCATCACACATTAATAGATACCTATCAAGATGAAGAAGATATTTGTGGCATCTAAACCAACAAGGGATTTTTTTTAATATACAAAGATCTAAAAATGGATAAGGAAAATATAACTCTAATAGATAAAATGGGCAAGGCAATTTTACAGAAGAGGAAATCTAGAAAGTTAACAAGCATGTAACAGGATGTTGAAACTCATTGGTAATCAGTGAAATACAAATGAAAACAATTAGATTGACAAAAAAAATTGACAGTTGGATAATACCAAGTATCAGAGAGGATGTGGGGATGTAGGAACACTGGGACTTTCAGGTACTGCTGAAGCAAAGGCAGGCTATAGGGCAGTTTTTCACTATGTAGTATTATTAACTAGGCATATGTCCTAAAAGTTAGCAATTCCACTCTGGATATGTATCCTGGAAATCATCCTTGGGGTCTGTAAAGTGACATGTACGACCACGTTCATTGCAACATGGGTTAAGGGAGCAGAGATTTATAGGTAACTTGAGTATATATCACTGTGGGAGTGGATAGGAAAAACATGATGGAGACACAACATGGAGCATTATGTAGCAGTTGGAAGCAAAGAATTACAAAACATTACATTGTACCCCATTAATATACATAATTATTATGTCAATTAGAAATTAATAAATGCACATATGCTTGGTGAAAAAAGTTGGAAACAGGAGATATATAATATTATTTACAAAAATTAAAAATTTATGCACACAAAAAAATACATATATTTCAAGAACATTTTGAATTAAAAGGATACACATAAAACACATTAACCTAGCTGGAGGGAAATGGTAGTGTTATGAGAATAAAATGAGATATGCAAATAGAAGAAAAAAGGATGAAGGAATGAAGGATGAAAGATGCATTAGTTAGCTATTGTTAAAGTAATACTGCATAAAAATTATTAGAATTTCAGTAGTTCGCAAAATAAACATTTATTTCACACCATCTGAAGGTCAGTTTGGAGTTGGCTTATCTAGGTTAGGAACTTGATTACAGGCTAAAGGTTGGGTCCAGGTATGTTCCATATGTTTCTCACCATTCTTAGATTAGTTACTACCAAGTTATGTTTTTCTTGTGATGAAGAGCAGGTGCTCAAGTGTGCAAGCCTAACCATGGTAATGCAATGGGACTAATATTCTGTTAACCAAAGCAAGTTATTCAGCCAAGCCCAAAGTCCAGTGTCAGGAAAAATGTTCCACCCACCAGGAGGAACATTCCTCCTGGCTACAGCAAGGGTATAGATATATAATAATACTACAGGTAGGCTAAATATTTGGAATCAGTAATTCCATCTACCATAATGGTGCCTAAGTAGATAGGTAGGTATGTAGGTAGGTAGGTAGGTAGGTAGATAGATTTATGTTATTATATGTGTGCATATAAATATATTCATACATTCATAAAATAAGAAATAAAGAGGAGACTTGCATGGACAAATAACAACAATAAGGCATAAACTGAGGAATATGATAAATAAACTCCATACACTGAAGCCAAAAAAACAAACCAAAACACCAAACCACACTAGGAACAGAAGGAATGGTAACTGAGTAGGAATTCAGGCTGAGTATCAGAGGTGGCATTGCAAACGATTTCAATTAGTTATTGCCATACTCATTATAGGAAGCAAGAGCACAAGGAAAATGTATTACTCTTTTATATGGAACTTGTAAGTGTGTTGGGTTTGTCGTTGTTGTTGTTCTTTGATAAAGATAAGTGATCCCATACTGTTAAATAGAGCTATAATCTGCTTCTGTTGCAAGCAATGCTGCAATATGGTCAAGAATATCTAAAGTTTTGGAGTTCTAATATAAAGTGAGATGAGGCCCACTCTGACTCTATTCTGAGCTGCTTAATGTACCAAAGTCAGCTCTTTGCTGTTTGATATACATTTAGCATACCAGAAGGAAAATCACACATGGATTTTACATAGGGGCCATTAGTGGAAATCAGCTAATAGAAAAAAAAATGGTGAATATGACTACACTTAAATTTAAAACTTCCATTTATCCATAGACAAATCAGCAAATTATTGGGAAAAGATATTTGCAAAGCAATGTGGAATTGATATCTAGAACATATAAGAAACTTTGCAAACAAGCAAGAAAAGGACAGGAAACAAACATTTTTAAAAAATGGGCAAAGCACATGAACAGGCAATTGACAGATAGGAAAATTGAAATAGCTATTGTGTATATGAATGATATACACACTCATTAGTAATCAGAAATGCAAATTTTGGGGTTTTCTTTCAACAAAATGAGATATGATTTTGCACTCATTAGATTGGCAAAAATTAGAAATTGCTGGCAAGAATATCAGGAAGTTTTGTCCTTACTGGTGGTGAATTATAAATTGGTAGGAACATTCTGTATCACAACCTGAGAAGTACTTAGTGAAATAAAGTATGGATATAATATCACAACTCAAAACTTCCCTTCCTGGATACACACTCTAGAGACTCTTTTGCTCAGATCCACAAGGAAACATGCTCATATAAGATTATTGTGGCATTATTTATGGTACCATAAAGTTGGAAGCAGTCTAAGTATCCACTAGAGAATCTGGGTAACCCATAGATATCCCCTAAGGAAATGAGTAAGTAAGATGCATTACATGCAGGAGTCAGAAATGGTGTATGCCTGTATTGGAAAAATCTTCAGGATTCGGAAAAATGAACTAGATTTATATAGTGGAAGTATATAGAGATCTCAAAAATACTATGTTAGATAAAAATAAGAAAGAAAATGAGATTTATAGGACATTACCATCTACAGAACTTTAAAAATATATATAAATGACACTATACATATTTGTAGATAAACACTAATATACCAAATAAACATATGGAAGGTGGTTTAAAAGGATCTGTAAAACACACTTGAGAAGGTGCTGATGAAAATGTTGCAGTGGGTGATTGGAGATGGACACGAAAGGGTTAACAAAACAAAATAAAATAGGGCTTTGCAAGGGTGATGGTGTTCAATGAATTGTCTCAACTCCATATACCTAAGCTAATAGATAAACAGCAATGAAGTGCCTCTAACAATTCTATTTCTTTGAAAAGTGCTGTGATCAGAAACTATGTTTTTAAGTTTCTAATGAAGTCCAGCATCAGAAAACACATGAAAATGGAAGAAAATAAGGCCATTTGTTGATTCTCTTAGCCAATCATTCATTTACACATAGCAGTGGGACAGTGCTCATCTAGAGAGATTTTCTATTGGTTTTGATACAAGTTTGCTGCAGATGAGAGAGTGAACAACGGCATTTGTGTAAGTTAAATTGTTTTCTCTTTGTTCACATGCAGTAACTATCATTTAAGGACTAAACACTTATCAAATAACTCCTCATTTCTGACCAAATAGCTGACTGCCAGGAAATGAAATCTGAAAGCATTCCTACATGAGCCAGCCTGCTCCAAATCTCTCTCTCTCTCTCTTTTTTTTTTTTTAAACAAATAGAGACATCAAGAAGGACTTGAACTATAAGCAAGCAGAAAGTCAGACTGAGCATCAAAGGTGGCACCTCAAATAATTTTAATGAGCCATCTTCCTACACATTACAGGAAGCGCTAATGTAACAGGAGTGCATTTCTCTCTTATTTGGAACCTGTAAATATGCAATTTATTAATAAAGCTAAGTGGAAACCATGCTACAAAATAGTGCTGCGATGTGATTCTCTTCCTACCAGAGCTCCAACATGGGCAAGAGGATCTAATACTCTGGAGCTCTAATATAAAGTAAGATGTGGCCAGGCACAGTGGCTCCCACCTGTAGTCCCAGCACTTTGGGAGGCTGAGGTGAGCAGATGGCTTGAGGCCAGGAATTCAAAACCAGCCTGGTCAACATAGCAAGGCCTTGTTTCTACAAAAAAATAATTTCAAAAAAATTAGTTAGGCATAGTGGCCTGTACCTGGAGTTCCAGCTACTCAGGAGGCAGAGGTGGGAGGATCACCTGAGTCCAGGAATTTGAGGCTGCAGTGAGCCTCCAGCCTGGGTGACAGAGCCAGACTCTGCCTCAAAAAAACAAAAATTAAATTTAAAAAATAAAGCGAGATGCGAACCTTTTACATCTGGCTCTACTCTATTCTGGGTTGCTTAATGTACTAGTGCCAGCTCTGTGCCACTAGACATATATTTAGCATATTGGAAGGAAAACCAAAAACAAGGATTTTTACATAGGAGCCAATCTGATAATTATATGGGTATCCAAAAGTCAGACAGTAAGGGATAGTAAAAACAATATAATTAAACAACTTGAATGAGGCAGGGAGACTAGGGGAATCTATCTCTGAGACTGGATGCTGCATACATTTTATCAAAGAAATTCTAAAGAAAAATTTCATGCAGATGCACATTCACTCCCAGACGATTGATGGGAGCTAATGATCCCAAACATCCCCCTTGACCTAGTGTTCCATTTTCAGGGAGAACTCAAATTGCGATTCTAACTGAAAACAGAACAGTTCGAAGATCAGGAAGGATTTAACTTTTGGCAACATTCCAGGTCAATTCTTCCAATTCCTGAGGCTTGGGAATGGAGATGAGCCATAAGAAATTTGGGATCCCTAAGAATGATAATCTACAAATTCCAATTATTTTCGGTTAAATGTTTTGCTGTCAATGTAGCATTTCCTTTTGCCAGAGACTTCCACGACATTTTTGAAGCCACTCAAATGTTGCCTCCAAAGAGAGGGGCATTTTTAAATCCAGGTCCCAGATGGTGAGGTTGAGGGGTTAAATGAACAGCCCCAGGCCACACACTTCATTTCCAGGAATCAGTTGCCAATATGGGATTATCTCTCCAAGTTTCTCACTCTTTGCACAACAAATAAACCTTTCTAGAGTAAGACATATCATATGACATCTGCTGTTTATACAATATGAGAAACTCTCCTGAGCAGTGTACAGCTCTTGGGATATAACATCTACCCTTAGAAGTACCCAGCACATACTCATCTATGACTCCTCTTCATAACAGGAGGTATACACATTATGTTTCTGCAGTAGCAAGTAGGGGAGGCTCGTTAAAAGCACTGGCATTGAATGAGCACCGGACCTTCCAAGTCATTAGCAAGACTGAGATATGCAGCAAGCAAGCACGGTGACTCTTAAAAAGTACCTTGTGTCATTTAAAGAGCCAAACAAACTACTTACTATCCTGAGAAGGCAGTATCATGTGGACAGGAAGAGTACAGACTTTTGAATCAGACTTGGTTTGATTCTTGTACTCCACCACTTACTATCTGAGTGAACTTGAGCCTCCTTTCCCTTGTCTGTAAAAGCGAGGAGGGGGTACTAATTGAATAAGGGTTGAATTTTGCCCCCTGGCCCCAAAGTCCTAACCCCAGTACCTCAGAATGTGACCTCAGATGTAAATAGGATCTTTGCAAATATAGTCACATGAAGATGAGGTCATTGGGATGGGCCCTGATCCAATGTGACTGGAGTCCTTATAAAAAGAGGAAATTTGGACACAGACACACACAGGAGGAAGATAGTGTGAAGAGACAGAGAGAATACCACGCAAAGACAGGGGATTGAAATAATGACTCTATAAGCCAAAGAAGTCCAGGACTGCTGGCAAACCATGAGGACGTAGGAAGGGGAATGGGAGGACCCTTCCTCTGGAGTTTCCAGAGATTGCACGGCCCTGCCATCATCTTCATTCCAGACTTCCAGTTTCCAGAATTGTACAATTGTACAATCATCAATTACCACACTGTTTGTGGTACTTTGTTACAGACAGTAGCCTTAGAAATGAATACATTGTAAATATTAAAAGCAATTCCTTATGTAAAGCATATTGTAGAACCTCAATCAATCCAAGTTCTCTTTTCAAAGAGAAAGATTTGTACATTGGTATGCAGACAAACATGCCTCACTTTCTCCCTTGAGCTCCACTATGATCTGGCCACATGGCAGATGAATCTTTGAGTCTGCTTAAATTCTACAGAGTAGTGCCAGAAATTCTCTGGTTTCCTGAGGGATCTCTGGGTTAGGACTGAGCCAAAATTCCTAGATCTGAATTAGAACAGAAGAAACTCCTGACTGGAACACAAACTGCCATTTATTGAGAAGAGCTGAGATGCTTTCCTCTAAGGGACACTGTGACACAGTGTCAGGCCTAGCCTGGGGCCTGTCCACACTCACCTGCAGGCTTGTCCCTGGTCAAGGTTCTGGGACTCTGTAACCCTCTAAGGAGTATCTGCTTTGAGAGGCAGTTTGACACGGTAGCTGAGAGTGGACTCTGGAGTTCAACTGCTTGTGTTTGATCCCAGCTCTGCTATCTGCTGTGTGTCTTTGGGCAAGTTTCTCTCTAAGCCTGTTTCCTTCTCTGAAAAATGGGCATATTGATAATCATACCCAGCTCATAAGCTTGTGGTGAGGATTCACTGAATTAACCTACTAAAGCTTAAGGATTGCTGTCAAGTTCCCAGGGTGCCTAATATTGTTTCTGCTGTTGCCATTAAGATCAGGTCCCTGCCTGCCCTCCAGTCCTGACAGCTGGCTTTCTAACCCAAAGCCTGAAGCCTTGTCTTAATGGCTTGCTAGAGAACCAGGGCCTGAATCAGACTCTCTCTGCACCCTTCCACCATTGTCAAGGGAGGGAGTGTGGTGTCTATGACCCTTCTGTCTCCCTAAGACATCCCTGATGCTATTCACCTGCCAGGATGTCTGAATGCTTCGAACTCTCTACCCCTGTGCTCACCCCCTCATGGTGTCATCTTAGGACACTCTGTGTTAACTCCTCCAATGGCAGGAAATGATTGGGCTGTCACCTGCTCCTGCTAACTGGAATGGACTTGCTTCACATCTCAGCAGCTGGACAGTCCCTAAAAAATCTGCCCAGACAAGCAGGCTGCAATGCCTCCTATGTACTCTAGCTTCCTGCAGTTAAAGGAGCCCTGTCTAACCATGAGACTGGATGTTTCCACACCCCACCAAAATGGAGTTTGCCTGTTTCAACCACAAAGCTGCCAAAACATTACAAATAGTGGGGACTAGATGGGCACTTGACAGTCTCTAGTTAATAATGGCAAACCCATCACTCAATGGCATTGTATTTAATTTACTAAACCATAAGATTAAGCAGAATGGGAAATTCAACATTTGGAAGACTTTATAAAAGATTCATTTTGCAACATTCATTCTCTCTAACTGCCTCAATGGGTGGTATTAATACTTAGAAAAAACATCAATAGAAAAATATAAAGTCAAAAAAGTTTAGGTCCCTCCTTTCCCTATGATGACTTCATAAGGTATTACTTAAGTTCTACAAAATAAGCAGCTGCAAGGGCAACTGAGCTACAGGAACGCTTAGGGAGCAAGGCTTGTTATAAGTGAAGGTTTGTCAAGTACTAATTATGTTCCTAACTATGCTAAATGCTTGATACACATATATAACTGAATCATCATCATAAACTTATAAATTAGGTACTAGTCTTTTTTCTTTTCTTTTTTTTTTTTTTTTTGAGACGGAGTCTCACGCTGTTGCCCAGGCTGGAGTGCAGTGGCGCGATCTCGGCTCACTGCAAGCTCCGCCTCCCGGGTTCCCGCCATTCTCCTGCCTCAGCCTCCTGAGTAGCTGGGACTACAGGCGCCCGCCACCGCGCCCGGCTAATTTTTTGTATTTTTAGTAGAGACGGGGTTTCACTGTGGTCTCGATCTCCTGACCTTGTGATCCGCCCGCCTCGGCCTCCCAAAGTGCTGGGATTACAGGCTTGAGCCACCGCGCCCGGCTAGTCTTTTTTCTTACAGATAAAGAAACTGAGACACAAAAGAGGTTGAATAACTTGACCGAGATTCGAAATCTATTGTAGGTGAGATTTTAACCTAGACCAAAGTCCAGACCCTGCACACTAAGACATAAAACTCTTCTACACTCTTTCTTCCTTTTCCAGTTGATTTTGGCTGCTACAGCATGACAGTGTCCAACTAAGCATGCTCCTTCTAAACACATTCAGTGACATTTGCTTGTGAGAGCCACAGCCAGCAAACACTACCCTCATTGTCTCCAGCACAATGCAAAGTCACCATGGCCCGCAGCGAGTTCCTTTTCAAATTCATTAACTAACCTTGGTAGAGGCTGGGATGGGGCAAACACTAAAACTGGTTCTCCCAGCCAGCAGCCAGCTTGGACAGGGGCAGAATGTGATTGGGACTTGCCTTAGCATTAGAGACGATGGTTCACCTCAAGATGAGATAGGCTCTGAAAAGTGATCCTTGGAGATTTCAAATATGTTGATGAAAATGGGAGTGGTGGAGGAAATGGTGAAAATTTTTAAGAATCGCAGGCAGGAAATTAGTGGCAAAAGCTACTCTCCACCCTCTGCCCCCAAATCAGAGAAAATGGATTTAGGAAGTTGTGCCTCAACCCCATTCCTGTTTCCTCCCCATAAATCTACCCCCTAAGTAATCCTCAGGGAATTGGAGTGGTTGCTTTCTCCCTGGCAATAACGGGAATTCCAACTACAGGACAATTAGAATACACCCAGAACTGCCAGTAAAATGTTTCAATGACTTGACTTTATTGGTTTTATAAAACAAGTGAAAGAAATCAGAGACAGTCCAAGATCCTCGCCAAGACGTGAAGTCTCTTTATGAAGTAGACTGCAGGGAACCGTGTGGGCTCCGGATCTCTAGTGCTTCCTCCAATGTGCTGCTTTTAACTAATGCCATCTGCGCGGGGCCCTGTGGTCTCAGGAACACCGGCTCGTGACACAGACTTGAGATTTAGTCGCCACTTCCCTGAATATTTGTTCTATGTTTTTGAGAGGATCCACTGTTTTTTCTGAGCCTCAGTTTCCCCATTTGACACTTTCAGGTGATACTGTGTTTCTACCTGTTTCAGTCATAGGTAAAATTTGAGGTCTTAGAGGGCAGCCAAACACTTAGAAATGCGATGGATTTTTCCCTTCCCCACTTTACACTTCTAGGTTGCTGTTTGAAGCCTCAGCATAAATTATCTCTGCTCTTATTGACTCCCTATTGCAAATGGGGGTGTGTGTGAGCGTGCGCACGTGTATTTGTGAATGCGCGTGCCCAGCATGTCTGTCTCCTTTTCATTCTTTCTTTGTTCTTTCCCAAGGCTTCTGTGAGAGTAGCAAATAGAATGGAATGTCCTTGTCCAGCCTGCTCCCCCCCGCCGTTAGGATGAGGGATGGACCACTTCTTACCGCCACCTTCTTTCATGCCCCCTCCCCCATCCTCATCAGTGCAGTTGATGAAATGAAAGCTGAGGAAGAGTGATTCGATTATTGCCTGACCTTTGCCGGTGCTGGAAAGTGTGTAGATCCACGTGCTTTCCTCCAGTCCCCCTTGGGGCTTTTCTGGACATGTCCCCATAGGAGCCCTCCTGCGGCTGGGTTAAATCAGCCTCAGTGGGCTGAATGTGGTTCAAAGCCTAAGCGGACCCTCCCGCTAGCCCCCACCCCCACCCTGCTTTATCCCATGTGGCGTTCATTACAAACAACAATTACTGACAGTAATTAGCTGTCCGGAATAACAAGGACGTTGTATTTTGCTCAGCTTTGGTGCAAAGGCGCATGAGCAAATCTTATTGTGTTTCAGCACAATAAAGTACATCTGAAAATCCCCTTTTAGAATTTTGGAAAACATGACCCATGCTACTACTTCTTTATAACATGTAGGAACAATTCCTCTCTTCATTAGGTTGGATTTTCCTTTTGGGTAGAGCACAAACAGGTGGAGAGAAAACTGATGTTTAAGAAAACTGTCACTTTGTCCATAATTTTTTGACAATCCTAGTGCTTGATTGGGAATATTTTACCAGACATCCGCTGTTGGATTTCTTGGATTATACACCTTCAGGTGGTGTTGCAATTGTCAATACTGAAACAAAAGCAACAATTAAATACGAAGCAAGAGAAGAGAAAGGGTGAGAAGTTACTACTCTATTTAAACCACTGGAGGGGTTGGAAAGCCGACTTACCAAAATAGCAGTAACAAAAAAAAATCTGAAAAACAAATTCACCACCAAACAGTTTCTACTGCTCCATTTATTTCAACTAGTGTGGTATTAATAGAACGCCTAACAGCAGGGAGTAGGAAAATAAATGTATTCTCACTCACAAGGGAATGACTAAATGACTCACAAATGCAAAAATAAATAAATGGCTCCCTATGAAAATCTGAAACTATATTACCCCAACTGAAGCAACTAAGCTTTTTAACTGTAACCTAACATGTTAAATTCAATCAGTTTTATTTGAGGCCATAGATAGATCGAGCGATCAATCTCCATTATCCTGGGCTTTTTTTCATCTTCATAGTGCTATTTTTCTTCCTACGAGACATTTCAGTTCATTTCCTTGAGCCTTCTTCAGTTTAATGGCTGATTTTCAGACAAAAAAAAAAAAAAAAAAAAAAATCCCCTTCCTCTAGAGGGAATGGAGAAAAATAGAGCAATGAAAAAAAATTTTTTTTAAGAAGGGCATGTCTTAATTCTATGTAGTAGAGAGAAGGAGGACACAATGTGAGGAAAAGATAACAGGTAGATAAATAATGTGTATTATAGCTGGTTTCAAATGCTATGTTAAATGTTAACAGGTGCTGCCTCCTGACACTATAAAAAGATCAACTTTTTCTCTCCTTTATAATTTGTGAACAGGTAGGCCCTGAGGACCAGAATGAGGTCATGCCAATTAACTCAATCACTCTGATTCCTGCAATCAGAGTGATAATGACATCCTTAGCAACCATCCTATCACTATGGCACCAGCCCACTGCTGTAAAACCCCTCTTCATCTACACTGGTTGTAGGTTGGGTGCCAAAGCTGTGATCCTAAAATACACAGGCTGAGAATTTACGGTAAACCTTCCCCACCACCCCACCTCATCCAGGGGCATGACATCTTTCCTCTCTCAAAAGAGGTGCAGTGAGAAAATAAAATTTTTATTGGCTTCAAAAGTTAAGTTTTGGGGCTTTCCCCAAACCTATATAAATCATTACTTGGCTCTTTGGAATCATCTTCTATTAAGAGAAGCTAATGAGCTTTATCTTTCAACTTTATCCAGCCTGATTACACTGTACATACCTAGTTTCACATAAAAACGATTTGTTACTGGACTGCTTTTATCAATAGACATTAATAGTTACTTCGCAGGATGGGAACTGATACTCCGAAGGTAGCAAAACAAAAACCATCAACGACTTCTAGGGCTTTCTTCCCGAGAGTACTTTAAATAATGTTAGTTCCCTAGAGATAGATCAAATATATATAACAAACAAAAGCAGAGCAATCAAGAACATATAGTCCAAAAATATCTAAAAAGTATCTTTGGTGGGCACATTTGCATCAATAAGCTTCTCCGGCTCATAGCGTTTCAGACTGAGCCAACTTTCATTATGCTGAGCCTCTCCTATCTGCCCCTCATTACATTGGATACTTTGGGAAATCCATAAAAATCTAAGACACTTGAGTGTATCCTTATCTTCAAGGAAGCAAAAATCTATATGTTGAGAGAGACAGACATCTGAATAACAACAACACAGATCTAATAGGAAGATAAGTCTTTACGGTGTAGGATCTTCATGGCCATCAACTTCCTTAAAAGACTTTGACAGTATATCTTAAGAAATAATAAAATAAAAGAGAGAGAAGAAGGAAGAAGGTGGGGAGGAAGAAAAGAAGGAAGGAAGGAGCAACCAGTCTAAGAAGCAACCAGAGACCAAAGATCAACCAAACACACCAGCAGTGTCCAAGATAAGGCAGTTGACAGATACTTCAGGGCCTTTGCAGTTGATCCCCTGGAGGGAATCCTCTTTACCCAAATCTTCACATGACTTGTTCATTTTCACACAATATATCACTTACTATGTACTTTTTCATTGTTTATATCCTTCCCTCTCCTCCCCTCCCAACCAGGAACTCTAAAATAGTGCTAGCACAAGGTAGGTTGTCAACACATTTGCTGAATCAATGAACAAATGAATGAATGACTAGGAATAGTTAATTGCATGGCATGGAAACCGCATATTGGAGGAAAGAGTCTGGTAAGCACAGTGGACAGCACAACTGAAGTTAGGGCTGTGTTCTCAGACAGATTCCCTAAGCACCAATGACAGTGTTGGCAGGTCTGGGACTTCAGAAATGATTTGCAGAGGCCACGTTATCGGTAATGTCAGCAGTTACCATATATTTCTCATTGACAGATATCAATTCTCCCTTTTCCTAATTGATTCCAGTAACATAGATACCCTGAGGGCTGTATACAGCTCACTGATTGCTGGGTAAACATTATTGAAGTGTCAATATTTGCTCTTTTTCCTAGAGCATCATTGTCGAAAAGACTGCAATTCATTTGGGGACATGTCTCTTATACTTAATGCACAGAGAGTGCCGATACAAACTAAATCTTCATTGTATTATTCTTTACCCTTGCTCTGGTCACAGGGATGGCTTCACTCACCAGCCATCGTGGCTGTCCTTAGGCAGCTCCGGATATCTCCCCCACTGGATGCTGCTACTGGCGACTGCTACACAGTGTTATTGTCACCTCTTCTGATGAGCCCTGAAAAAGAGAATCCAGAGAGGCTTGGGCTCCTGCTAGTCAAGATTCTTAATCCTTCTCTCCTGGACTACCTTAGATATGGCCACTGGCTTTCCTGTCTGACCACGGGGTCCTCAGCATCTTGGGTTAATCTGAACCAAGTTTTGACCAAAAGTTCCATTGTCATGTGGCTACATTATTTCAAGGATAAACACATATAACAGACTTTGGCACATTCTCTTCCATTGTGGCAAAACAAACATACAGTTCCTTTTTTGGTTTGTTTTTGCCTTAGAGAGAAGGGACTTTGCCTTGGCAGAGTCAGTGACCTGAGGCTAGGTCCCCATTACTCATATGAAGGTGATTTTTCCCACACTCATTTCCAGTTGCAAACAGAGCCATGTTCCAGTGCTTTCTGTCTTCTGGGAAAATTCCTGTAGCTAGCTTCCCTTGGAGCGTGCGCCCTGCTGCCTCATTAAATTAGTGTGTGCTATTCTAGCCCTGAGCAGACCTGTTTTCAGAGTTACTTTCCTCCCACTCCCACTGGGCGAGAATTCCAGACTTAGAATCAGAATAGACCAAATCACTGTTACATACATAGGGGTTTCCAAGACATTTTGTGAGCAGGGTCTTTGTTTCTGATGACCCCAGAAACAGAGGTGTTTTAATTTCTTGATATCTAAGTTGAAGATATTGATAAACCGCTTCACTCCTTCCAGCCATGTTAATGGCAATTGAGGTGCTTCTGAAAACAAAGAAAACCTGTGATGATCACGAAAATATAATCTGATATGATGTGCTAGGCAGTGATATTTCTGATTAGTCATCACTAGGCCACCTAGATTTTCAGTTTACTTCTAATTGTGTTTCAGATAATGCTATTCCCAGTTAGGCAGATGATCATTGTAATTTCTGGTAATGAAATGGCTAGGGAGCCCTTTCCGTACTGGGAAGAGAGCCAGAGCCCGGCACTTTATAAGAAACAAGTGTTATGGTCTAGGACAGACAGATGAAGCCAAGGTGCTGTTGAACATTACAGCATGTATCAGATTGATTCTCTCTCTCTCATACTTAGGATTGATTTATTTTCAAATGAACATTCCTCAGCTTGAAAGGAAACTCTACAGAAAGCAAAGACACTAATATTTTTTTCTCTCCCCTTTGTACCATTTAACGTGCCAAAGAATCACTGTTGGCCTTCCATGATGGCTAAGCCATTTTCTCTCACCATGGATAATAGTGGTTTGGTCCATAAGTTACACAGCTGGCATCAATAAATAATAATGGATCTTTTTGGTGAGTTATTAAAATGATTGTGGATAAGAACTCTCTAGTTGAAAAAGGAGAAAAGAAGAAGAAGGAAGAGGAGGAGGAGAAGGAGGAGGTAGAAGGAGAAGAAGCAGAAGAAGAAGAACAAGAAGAAGAAGAACAAGAAGAAGAAGAACAAGAAGAAGAAGAACAAGAAGAAGAAGAAGAAGAAGAAGAAGAAGAAGAAGAAGAAGAAGAAGAAGAAGAAGAAGAAGAAGAAGAAGAAGCAGTTTCCCAAAAAGTATAGGATTGTCAGCACTTCTTTTCCATGTTTCTTATCATTTTACACTCAAGTACCTTTCTAACAAAATAATCACCTGGTTTGAACTTCTGGATCTTTACATCTTCTAGCTAAATGCCAAAACCCTGAATCTAAATGGCTCCTCTTGAATATATCAAGTAGTTCTTTATTCAATTTCATAGGCATGAAGAGATCATTCTCCTTCAAGGTTGAAATCTATCTCTGTTGAGTCTGTACACATTGATGGCTCTACAATTTGTTCCCAAGGCTTCTTTGTCAACAGGCTACTGGCTAGGTTCAGTCAATGGGAGGCACCAAAGGGCAGGAGGAAGGGAGAACCCAGCATAAGTTCTCTTTCCACTTCAGGTCACGGTTCACAGTAGTGATTCTATCTTCTCTATGGTTGAAGCTGCCCTCCCGCAGCCTCTTTCTCTGAGGTTCCAGCTCCTACCAGGTAGTCCCTAGCGTCTGATTTCCATAACATCACCTTTTCCCTGCAATTCTTCAGTCCCAAGGGTGGCAGCAGCTTCCTGTTAATCTCTGAGTTGCTTCACCATTTCCTGTTTGGTTTCTCATCTCTTCTGTAGCCTGCATAATTAGGTCGTGTATTTAATTCCCTCTGTCTAAAATACTTAGAGGAGTTACTGTTTTCCTCATTTGATTCTATCACAGCCCATTCCGTTTGTTTTTGGGAATCTTCTTTGGACACCGTTACAGATACAGATTAAACCATCATTCAGATTTCAGGTCATCTCACTAATAATTAAAATTAACAATAAGGGCAAAACAGTAACAGTAGCACTTCTCCCTACTCAACCATAGCTTCTGATGTCCTTACATACAGCCCATGTTATGCTAAGCAGGTTACTCACATTAGCTTGCCTAATGCTCTCAAAACATTCTGAAGTAAGTGTTATTATTATCAAGCTCATTTTACAAATAAGGAGACTGAGGCTGAGAGGGTTTAAGTAACGTGACCATGGGAAGATAGATAACAAGTGTCAAAACATTGTTTAGAAAGTATGTTCATTTCATGCCCCTAGTTTTTAATCCACTGGTCATACTGGCTCTGAACATTTTGATAACAACCAACTTCATATTGTAAGGCACAGTAACTCCTGAGTGTGGTCACTGATGAGTCCAAGCAATGTGCCTTTCAATAGCCTTGCCCACTCTCTACCTTAACCTTTGGGGGTTACTTCCTCTGATTGGAAGCGTTAAAGTGGATGCATGTCTTAAGGACACAAGGGGAAAAAGAAATGTCCAGAGCTGAAAACAACCTTTTTTTTTTTTTTTTTTTTTTTTTTTTTTTTTTTGAGACGGAGTCTGGCTCTGTCGCCCAGGCTGGAGTGCAGTGGCGCGATCTCTGCTCACTGCAAGCTCTGCCTCCCGGGTCACGCCATTCTTCTGCCTCAGCCTCCCGTAGCTGAGACTACAGGCGCCCACCACCTCGCCCGGCTAGTTTTTTTGTATTTTTAGTAGAGACAGAATTTTACGGTGTTAGCCAGGATGGTCTCCATTTCCTGACCTCGTGATCCGCCCGCCTCAGCTTCCCAAAGTGCTGGGATTACTGCGCGCCCGGCCGAGGACAACTATTAATGTCTGACAGGGTGCTTGTGAGGGATGAGAAAACCGCCATGTACTCAGGAGGACGGGCTGGGCGCCTGCGGATGCCTGCAGGCCTCTCATTCTCTGAGCTCCCTGCAGGCCTGGGATGCTGAGAATTACAGTTTCTGGAGCAGGTGTGCTCAGGCTCTGATCTTTTCTTACCCAAGGGCTAAGAGATAAGCTGCGGAGAAAAATTAATAAGAGTGAAGGAAGGAACAGTCTTAAGAGGAGGAGGGGAGCCTTCTGCTAACAAAGGGAGATTGTCTAGACACATGCTCCATCCTTTCTGCTGTTTTTTTCCCTCCTTTTTCTCTCCATTTTTTTCCTAAGCTTTGTTTTCAGACTGATTTGCCTTGCACATTCTTTTCTTAGCCTTTCTCCTTCCATGTCTAAATATGGTGGTGGGGGGCGGGGGTCAGGAATAAGAACCAAATTAGCTAAACATTTTACCTTTGGGACTGAGTGATAAAAATATCAGCCCAGTTTCAACTCTCTGAATCATTTCAATAGTATTAGAAGCATGCAGAGGAGCTCCACAGGAGGCGGAGCTGGGAAGAGAGGGGTTAAGACTGTCGCTCTGTATTAGAACTTGATTTATGGCATGGATCAAGTTCATGTTTCTCTCAGGATCTGGTTTTGAGCAAAAAAAATGAGAGTCTGCCAAGTATGGAGTCCAAAATGGTCACGCAGTGTATTAACATGCCACCCTGGCCTCCAGGAAATAGGCATAAGCAAGAACCTGCAAGCCCACAGCTTGCTTTGAAGTGTGCAAAACATATTTGGTCCTTCAGCCCAAGGGTGTCTTCAGAAATAAGAACGGTCAACTTTCTATGATCCAGGGGCAGCTTACCCAGTTTGTGCTTGATGAAAATCCTTTGATTTTCCTGTTTTCTTTTTCTAGCTACTTGTCTTCGATACTCCTCCCAAAGAGGTAGCAATTAAGAATACTAGCAGATTAGCCAATTACTGCTTGTATCTAAACAACACTGATACTGTTTGTTTAGCTCCCTTTTTATCTTATTTTGAGTGCACAAAATGCTATTTTAGAATTTCAAAAAAGCAGGAGATATAGCGAACCTTCCAATTAAATTCACATTTAGATCTCTGTGTCTAACAGATACCATGTTTTCAATTTGACTATTGGAAGGGAAAAAAAGAAATATATTCTTGTTTACCTTCTTGTACAAACTGGTGAATAATCCGTGTGTGTTAGCCCTTGAGGAGCCACATGCACACCACATCTCTTTACACCCCAAACCAGCAAATCATGCAATGATTTAACACTGCAATCATAAGAGCTATCAAAAATGCATTTTTTATGAAAAAGGGGCATTTTCATGTAACTGCAATGATGGTGTGACACACAAAAAGCAAACAAATGCAAAGGTAAGTCCTACAAAAGATAAGTGCCTGGTAGTTTAATTATTATTAAAAAGAAAATGAGAGATAGCAGATGGAGAAAATGGAAGACATGTAAGTGTGGTCTGAAAGACAAAGGAAAGGGGAATAAACGGTATCTTAACATTGCGATGTTCACCTCAGCAGCAATTATCACTGGTAAATTCTGCCCTGACAAGGGGAGACATGGGTTGATATAAAAGGGCTTTTTCATTTTTACTTCCTAGAGTTTGTGAATAACTGGCTTCCCAGGTGACAATTACTCTGCTTCTTCCAAACACAATTCCCTACCCCCTTTGACCCCTTGCAGCACAAACACTTCAGAAATAAAAACCCCACTGGGCCCTCTGGTGCTCTTCTTTCTCTGAATTTCAAGTCTGGCCTTGATGGTCTGGATTTTGGAAGATGGAAATAGGAAGAGAAAGGCTGCATTTAAGAGAAAATCTCCTTTTCACAATTGGGCGGCTCTCCAATATCACCTGGAATTAAAATATATTTCCCTGCCACCCTGCTCCATGAGACTGTCAGTCAAAGACGCAGACAAAGGACCACATGTTTTCTAAATCCACTTCCACCTGCTGGAGTACATGATTGTCAACATTTGAGTGTTCCAGAGGAAAGAAGGAGCTACTCATCTTCAGGAAGGTGCTAGTACACTGACTTTAAGATATCCATGGAGGCAATGGAGGGTATCTACATCTCCTTTCACTTAAAAATCTCTCCCTGGGGTGCCAGAAATCTCACTAGGATGTGTCTATAGCATTGGGGTGAAGCAATGGACCATATTTGTACTTGGTAACATCCTAAGAAGATATGTTCTCAGAAAGATGGGGCTAAATGTCATGTGCGTCTGTGTGAAGAGACCACCAAACAGGTTTTGTGTGAGCAACATGGCTGTTTATTTCACCTGGGTGCAGGTGGGCTGAGTCCGAAAAGAGTCAGCAAAGGGAGATAAGGGTGGGGCCGTTTCACAGGATTTGGGTAGGTAAAGGAAAATTACAGTCAAAGGGGGGTTGTTCTCTGGCGGGCAGGAGTGGGGGTCACAAGGTGCTCAGTGGGGGAGCTTTTTGAGCCAGGAGGAGCCAGGAAAAGGAATTTCACAAGATAATATCATCGCTTAAGGCAAGGACCGGCCATTTTCACTTCTTTTGTGGTGGAATGTCATCAGTTAAGGCGAGGCAGGGCATTTGCACTTCTTTTGTGATTCTTCAGTTACTTCAGGCCATCTGGGCATATACGTGCAAGTCACAGGGGATACGATGGCTTGGCTTGGGCTCAGAGGCCTGACATTCCTGCCTTCTTATATTAATAAGAAAAATAAAGTAAAATAAAATAAAATAGTGTGAAGTGTTGGGGCGGCAAAAATTTTTGGGGGGTGGTATGGAGAGAGAATGGGCGATGTTTCTAAGGACTGCTTCAAGCGGGATTGGAGCGGCATGGGAACCTAGAGTGGGAGAGATTAAGCTGAAGGAAGATGTTGTGGTAAGGGGTGATATTGTGGGGTCAGTAGAAGACTCGGGCAAGTGAGTAAAGTCAATTTGCCAGTCCTGGGTAGGGGCAAATCCTCTAGCTTGATGTGTAGGAAAGGGAGGGGGCCTGAACAATCCCTGAGGGGTAGTAGAATAGCAGATGGAACACTGAGAAGTGGTCTCCTTGAGGATAGATTTCCATGATGGAAAGGAAATGAGAGGTTCTAAGAGACGGGCTAGCGGCTTGTAAGCTACATGGAAGAGGTTATGAAATGATGACAGAATAGAATGGGCCTGTGAGGCTGCAAGGAGATATTTTCCTTGGTCTAAGAACCATTTGCCTTGTATGGGAAGAGATTGATAGGTGGAAGTTTCAGCGGGGGAATAGGTGGGAGTGGCCGATGTGAAGGAGGAAAACTGCCTTGAGGGATAGAAGTTGGAACGCTAGCTGCTTTTTAGCTAACTTATCAGCATAAGCATTGTCCTGAGCGATGGTTGGGGGAAGAAAATAGATTTTGGAAGTTATGAGAACTGTAGAGAGTTGAGCCTAGTTTGTGATTTTTAGGGCCTCTAACAGTATTAAAGCAGTGGCAGCCACGACATGAAGGCTAGGCTAAAACAGTAAGGTCAAGTTGTTTGGACAGAAAGGCTACAGGACGCGGTCCCAGCTCTTGTGTAAGAATTGACTGCACTAACCATGCCTAGCAAGGAAAGGAGTTGTTGTTTTGTAGAAGAGATTGGAGTTTGGGAGATTAGCCGGACAGGATCAGCAGGGAGAGTAAGTGTGTATTTATGAGAATTATGCTGAGATAGGTAACAGATGAGGAAGAAATTTGGGCTTGACTGAAGTAATGGGGGCTGTCTGTGAAGCCTTGCAGCAGTACAGCCTAGGTAATTTACTGAGCCTGATGGGTGTCAGGGTCAGTCTAAGTGAAAGCAATGAGAGGCTGGGATGAAGGGTGTAAAGGAATAGTAAAGAAAGCATGTTTGAGATCCAGAACAGAATACTGGGTTGTGGAGGGAGGTATTGAGGATAGGAGAGGATATGGGTTTGGCACCACGGGGTGGATAGGCAAGACAATATGGTTGATAAGGTGCAGATCTTGAACCAACCTGTAAGCCTTGTCTGGTTTTAGGACAGGTAAAATGGGGGAACTGTAAGGGGAGTTTACAGGCTTTAAAAGGCCATGTTGTAGCAGGCGAGTGATAATAGGCTTTAATCCTTTTAAAGCTGCTGCGGGATGGGATATTGGCGTTGAGTGGGGTTAAGGGTGATTAGGTTTTAATGAGATGGTAAGGGGTGCATGATCAGTCACCAAGGAGAGGTATCCTATGCTTATGGGTTTTATTTAATGTCGGGAGCGGACTGGGTAATAAAACAAAATGTATATTGAGAATAAGATGGCCTTCTGACCTTTCAGGGTCTTGGGCTGAAAAGCGTCTCAGGGTTGCTGCTAAACGGGCCACGAACTGGGCTGTTTTTCATATTTGATGAAAAAGAGCCTAAACGCTAACTGATTTGGGAGAGGTCGGATAAAGAAAAAGGAACATTAACCTTGACTATGCCTTTAGCTCTAGCCACTTTTTTAAGAGGAAATTTCTGGGCAGGTGGAGGAGGGCTAGTCGTGGAAGGAAACTGTAAACCAGAAACTGTAAGCCAGAGCAGGTGTGAGGAGGGGAGGTGAGAAAAGGATTACAGGGTGGGGGAGTGGAGGCTGAGGAAAAATTGGGACCTAGCTCGGCCTGGTGAGGAGGGGAGAGGTCAGATGGGTCTGTAGAAAGGAAGATTAGAAAGACTCAGCCACGCTTGGGGTTGGGGCTAAGGGGACAGGCGGGAGGGAAAGAAGGAAGATTTGGGATGAGTTGCATTGGGAACAGAGACTAGGGAGGGACCGATGTGTAAAAGAATGCCTGAACGTCAGGCACCTCAGACCATTTGCCCATTTTATGACAATTATTTAGATCTTGTAGGATGGAAAAATCTAAAGTGCCATTTTCTGGTTATTTAGAGCCATTGTCAAGTTTGTATTGGGACCGAGCGGTGTTGCAGAAGAAAATAAGGTGTTTTAGGTTTTAGGTCAGGTGTGAGTTGAAGAGGTTTTAAGTTCTTGAGAACACAGGCTAAGGGAGAAGAAGGAGGAATGGAGGGTGGAAGGTGCCCATAGTGAAGGAGGCAAGCCCAGATAAAAGAGAGTAGAGATACGGAGAGAAGGAGTTTGGGGGTTCTTGCCCTCCAGAGAAGCGGGAAAGGGATCGGGGCGTGGAACTAAGGGATTGGGGCACAAAAATAAGAGGTCAGGGTGCAAAAATAAGAGGGGGCACAACAAATAAGAGGTCGGGGTACTTGCCCCTCCCACAGAAAAGCAGAGAAGGGGTAGAAACAGAGAGAAGGGGTGGGGGTGTTTGCCCCTCCCCCAGAAAAGCGGGACTTGCCGCTTAGGGTGAAGGACGAAGGCAGGCGTCCCCGTGGCGTGGTCAGACACCCGTGAAACATGGGTGAGTAATCAGAGAGGCCTCCCTGCAATGACTAAACACCAAGGGAAGGCTGCCTTCCCCAGTCCGTGACCAGCGCCAGCGTTTTGGGTTCCACGGATAAAACATGTCTCCTTTGTCTCTACCAGAAAATGAAAGGAATTGAAATTAAGAGAAGGGAGAGATTGAAGGGTGGTGCCAAGATTGAAAGGAGAAAGAGGTTAAGAGATAGAAAGGTTGAAGAACAGAGTAAAAAGGGGGCCGCTTACCCGATTTAAAATTGGTGAGATGTTCCTTGGGCTATTGGGTCTGAGGACTAGAGGTCATAGCTGGATCTTTCTCACAGAGCAAAGAGCAGGAGGACAGGGGATTGATCTCCCAAGGGAGGTCCTCTGATCCGCGTCACGGCACCAAAATGTCATGCGCGTCAGTGTGAAGAGACCACCAAACAGCTTTGTGTGAGCACCATGGCTGTTTGTTTCACCTGGGTGCAGGCGGGCTGAGTCCGAAAAGAGAGTCAGCAAAGGGAGATAAGGGTGGGGCCGTTTTATAAGATTTGGGTAGGTAAAGGAAAATTACAGTCAAAGGGGGGTTGTTCTCTGACGGGCAGGAGTGGGGGTCACAAGGTGCTCAGTGGGGGAGCTTTTTGAGCCAGGAGGAGCCAGGAAAAGGAATTTCACAAGATAATATCATCGCTTAAGGCAAGGACCGGCCATTTTCACTTCTTTTGTGGTGGAATGTCATCAGTTAAGGCGAGGCAGGGCATTTGCACTTCTTTTGTGATTCTTCAGTTACTTCAGGCCAGCTGGGTGTATACGTGCAAGTCACAGGGGATGCAATGGCTTGGCTTGGGCTCAGAGGCCTGACCCTAAACATTTCTCTTTTCCTAAAGAACTTTTTCCTCTTTTGAGATTCCTGTATCATGGGGGAAGTTGTCATAATCACTGACAAACCCTCTAGCATGAATTAGTTTGTTCAAATTACATTTCTACAAGCACACTTTTATAAAAAAACAAAAGTCAGTTTTTGAAGATGCTAGAAATCTGTTAGGGGAAGGTTGGGCATAACTGCAAAGGTTACGAAAATTATAGGGCAGTGCATTCATGACGAATTATATAAATATAAAATTCTACAGCAGTTTAGAGTAGGGGGAATCATGGAAAGCCTCTAGGAGGAGGTAGGACTTGAACTAGGAAAGATAAAATACAAGTGGAAAAATGTAGTAATCATCCAAAGTTTTGCTACAGTCACCATTGGGACACTTTTCTTTGAGGGGATAACATCATCTGAGCCAATAGTTTTGAAAAATTGATCTGGAAGGCACCAGACCTCTTCTGGCTCATGCTACCAGGCTGTCTTCCCTGCGTTCTCAGAGGTTCCCCAGCCCTCAGCCCTGCCATTTATTCTACGAAGAGCAGTAGAGGGGTCTAAAACTCTAATTGGATCCTAATATGACTCCTCATTGGTTTTAAGAGAAAATTTAAACCGACACACCTGGTTTACAAGCAAGGTCTAGCTTCAACTCTCCCCCTCCCCAACACTGAATTTCAGCTATGTTCTCTCTCTTCCTGGTTTTGAACGGTGATTCCTCCCTCCCACCACCAACCTAGTTAGCTTGCGTGCATCTTTCTGTCTTCATGCTACAGATCATTTCTTCCAGAAACCTACTCTGAATCCCCAGACTATATCCCTTTTTTTCTTTTCTTTTCTTTTCTTGTTCTTTTGAGACAGAGTCTCTCTCTTTTCCCAGGCTGGAGTCAGTAGCGCAATCTTAGCTCACTTCAACCTCCACCTCCTGGGTTCAAGTGATTTCCCCCCCTCAGCCTTCTAAGTAGCTGCGATTACAAGCAGGTGCCACCATGCCTGGCTAATTTTTCTATTTTTAGTAGATACAGATTTTCACCATGTTGGCCAGGCTGGTCTTGAACTCCTGACCTCAGGTGATCCACCCACCTCGGCCTCCCAAGATACTGGGATTACAGGCGTGAGCCCACTGCGCCTGGCCCCTAGATCGCTTTCTACTATGTGTCAGCACTGTTCAACCCAGTGAATCTGCTGCTGACAAGTGAGTCACAGTCTCTGCTCTTGGTGGAGTTCCCATTCTGGTTGGACAAGACACAGAATCATCAAGTAAACATAAATATACAGATAATTTCAGATGATGTTAAGGACTGTAATAAAAATAAAACAGAATGGCGGGCCAGGGAACAACGAACAATGAAGGGGACATGTCCTGCTTCCATGAAGTAATAGGGAGTTTGGGGCCTTCCCACATGTTCCTCTTGTACCCTGCACTTCCCCATTAGCAGTAATAACTTAATGTGATAGCAACTTTTTTTTTTTTTTTTTTGAGACAGAGTCTTGCTCTGTCACCCAGGCTGGAGTGCAGTGGTGTCATCTCGGCTCACTGCAACCTCCATCTCCTGGGTTCAAGCGATTCTCCTGCCTCAGCCTCCCAAATAGCTGGGACCACAGGTGCATGCCAGCATGCCCAGCTAACTTTTTGTAGCAGCCATTTTTTTAAACCTATTTTCTGTGCGAGATTAAAAATGCAGGGTCAAGGTCTATCCATTTCTTTATTTTCCTCTAGTTGTTAACATGGTGCCCAGAATATAGTGCTTGATAAATATTTGTGGAATGAATGAGAGATTAGACAGGAGAAAGACTTGGAATTTGAAGGCCATTATAGTTGTCCAGATAGAGCTCATGAGGGCCTGGGCTAAGATGGCGTGACACTTAGGATAGAAAACAGAGGCTGGATGTGATGAGTGGTATTGTAGAGGAAATAACAGGAGCTGGTGACTAACTGGAAAAGGGAAGGAGATCAGAAGGAGTAAAGGACACCACCTTTAAGTCTTTGAACACAGGTTACAGGGAGGATGGGAGACAACTAATTACTCACTAAAACCCATCTTCTCCGAGACACACGGTCAGATAATATTACCCGGCCTCCTTAGCAATTACACCACGTGACCAAGTTCTAGCCAATGAAATGTGAGCAATATGATGTGCATCACTCCCAGGCCTGGTCTGTGTAAATCTCCATACAGAGTTCTCTGCCCTTTCTCCTCTTGCCATCTGGATGTCAATGCTTGGGACTTCCTCAGAAGCCATGCACTGAAGATGACAGAACTTACCCTCACCCTGATCCCTGAATGGCAGTAAGAACAGAGCCCACCCTCCCCTCATCCCTGCCCCCTGGAACTACCTTGAGCTATTTCTAGATCAAGAGATGTCTATAGATCAAGAAATGAATGGAAATAGGAAATTCAGGAGAAAAAGATTAAGAACTAAATTGAGAACACTGACCAATTTAGTTTTAGGAAGTAGAATATGAAGTTTCAAAAATATTCAGTTGAATGTGTCTCAAAGAAAGGTGGAAAAGCTAGTTCAGAGTTTAGAACCAGGCTGGGGACATGATGAATAGAGATGAGGTCATTTGTTTAAAATGGGAGTAAGTGAGGTTAACAAGAGGGAGGGGATAGAGGGAACACATGGGCAGAATCTTTAAAAATCACTGTATTGAAAGATCAGGAAGAGCAGATGCTGCAAGGGACAGAGGAGTGGTCTGAGGAAACCAAAATGGTGGACACTGAGGAACCAGAAACTGAGTGTCCCAAATCCTGGGGCAAGGCCCAGGAGGAAGGGGGCTTGGGTATGATCAGGGAATGTGACACTGCTGGGGCCAGCAGTGGCATCAGGGCCAGTGGTGGCATCAGAGCACAGTGGGAATAGAAACCAAAGTGTACACTGGTGGCATGACCGGTATATGGAAGCCATCACTGTAGAATCCTTTTTTTCTCCCCCAAAATATTGCAGTAGATCATTAAAAGCTACGTCTTCCATCCTGGCTAACCCGGTGAAACCCCGTCTCTAGTAAAAAAAAAATACAAAAAAATAGCCGGGCGAGGTGGCGAGCGTCCGTAGTCCCAGCTACTCGGGAGGCTGAGGCAGGAGAATGGCATAAACCCGGGAGGCGGAGCTTGCAGTGAGCCGAGATCCGGCCACTGCACTCCAGGCTGGGCGACAGAGCGAGACTCCGTCTCAAAAAAAAAAAAAGGAAAAGCTACGTCTTGAGTACATAGGGGGAATCACAGAGTAAAGAAAAGGCTGTTCTCACCTTGAGTCTTGAGGGTCTTGAGGGTCTTCATTCTACTGAATGAAGCTGTAAGATGGAGAAGGAATAAGGAATGTGAAAGTCTCTGGCAGAGAATTCGGGAAGTAATAGTATGAAGGGCCTGGGTTAGGGATACATCTCTGTTAACAGAGGGACCCTTTTCATAGAAGGGTTCTCTTTCAGTGAAGGAGAACATAACTGCTTTGACTCCAAAAAGGGTAAAGAAAGTGGGAAGGGGTTAAGGTGCCTGGCCTAGGAGCAGATGGCAAAAACCTGGCCCATGAGGACCAGGTTCTCCCTGCAGGCTGCATACTTGCAAGATCTCCCCTCACCCTTTTGTTCTCAGTTTAGTTTGAAGCACCTGTTCACTTTTGTCTAGAGTCTTACCTCTCCAGCTCTATGTACTTCTGGTCACCAAATCTTAAGACTATGTTCAGTGTCATTGACTTGGGGCCTGAATGGTGCTTGAGTACACTAAAAAGAGATGACATATAATTATGGGAAAGCCAATATGCTGTCTGAAAGAGTAGAAAAGAAAAACCTGTTTTACACTTGTAACATGGTTACTGTGGAGCCTGCTCTGGAAAACAGACTGCATCTCTTGAATTGTAAACTCTCAGGGACCTGAACCCTGGGATAGAAAGGAAAATCTATTTTGTTCCCCTAGCGTAGAGCCTAAAACATAGTAAGATCTCAGAAAATGTTAGCAGCTCTTATTAATATTATTATTAACAATTCTCCCCTGGGGGATAATGTAGTCTGTCCAGAAACGTTATTGCAAACATTAGAGCAAAGGGGTCTTCGATCCTTTACAGCTGAAGTCCACAACTTCCATGGCAGGGATACCTGGGAGGGGGATGAGAAGAGGAGGCAGGATGACCATGCAGCCTCGGCTTTACATTAATGAAGAGGGTCAAATTTATACTTTAATTATTTCACCAAATGAGATGGTATCTTCAGTCTCAGAGATACTCTGACAGTACTGAAAGAAGTCATTCATCACATAACCTTAAACTTGTGTTCCATTTTTGGATCACACTGCCTATGGTTTCCTAAGCATTAAAATTTTTCATAAATCTTTTAATTATCTTGTGAGATTAAATTATATTGCAATCTTATCTTCAGTGATATGAGGTTAAATGTAAACACAGGTTATGGGATTCAAAATGTGCTTACCTATTTAAATGATTTTTAAGCCCCATTTTGACTTTTCTTCATTTTTCAATTACGCGAAAGTCCTAATACATCAGAAATGAGGTTGCCTGCCCTCTCTTGACAGATGAGAGTTCCGGCTAGAGATTAGCTAGTGTAGTGATTCTTAACCAGAGGAACATGTCTGATTAATCGATGGAATTTCTGGAAAAACAATGCCCTGCCCACCCCAAGATTCTGATTCAAGAGATCTGGAGTGTAGCTAGGACCTGCATCTACTCTGAAACATCCTTAGATTTTCTGGTCCACAGTTCTGATTAAGATCCACTGATGTGGTCCGGTTGTCTCTCCAGCCTCCCCACCTGGGGCTCCACCCACAGGTTCACAGCCTGCATGTCATTTACAAACATATGCCCTGACTTGGGGCGCCTGGGGCAGGTGCATTTGCACTCTCTCAATATCAGCAAGTGAATCATTTATTTCTTGCCATCCTTATTAAATCAGAGCCCTGAAGCAGGACCATGATGTGGTGCCTCCTAAAAACCATGTGCATCTGGCTTCGGAAAAAATTAAAAAAAAAAAAAAAAAAAAAAAAAGCCAACGTTCTCTCACCCACCCCCTTTCTTCCCACCCTCCCTCTCCCTCTCTTGAAATTTGCTGTGGGAGGCACATGTCCCAAAACTTAAATTGCTGATTAACCGGGAAACTTGCTTTATAGATGGGACTTTAGTTCCTATGCCACTTGGCATAGAAATGTGATCGATAAATTAGCCCTTTCTTAGCATAACAGCCCTTCAGTCGTGCACTTTCTGCATCCTAGGACTGTGGGTCTTGCCCTCGGGGCACTCTTCCCAAAGAGGATCTGGAGTCAAATGGTCCTGCTCCTCCCCTCCAGGACACAGAGGACACTGGTACAGCTGTGCCTCTGGTGCTCCAGGAAAAGACTGAGCATTTGTTGACGTGTGGCAGACTCCTGAGGGACGGTACAGGACACAGATGCTGCTTATAAAGGGATTGACCATGTGTCATCTTTGTGCTTCCAGAGGGTCACGGCACATTAGCACTGGGCTTGGTGCCTCTCAAAGGGACAGGGCATTCTAACTTCAGATTTCATTCAAATTCTGGACTTAATATCTGCACATTTGACACTAAATAATATCCTGTCTTATGAAATTGATGATCTTGTCTTCCATTGTTCTATAACTTTATATATGAGCGTGTCTCATCTCCCCCATTGGACTGTAGGTTCCCAGGACAGAATTGTTAAGCTGCCCATCTTTGTGGTTCTACAACCTGGTACACAGTGTGGGTTCAGCGATTTCAGATCAAATAAACAAGAGTTCAGGAAAGTAGCCCAAAACCTAACTTCTAGTTACTGGTGCTATTAATATTAAGTCACATCCAAACATTCATGATCTTTGTCTAGGCTTTGTTACTAACTGTCAGAAAGATAATGGTAATAAAGTAGATCATCATATACATCCCTGTTGTTAAAGGTAGCTCTTTACAAGTAAACAGATCTGGGCTTTGTCGATTATCAGGGAATCATCTACGGACATCATCATGTCAAATTCCCAAAGTCTCTTGAATGTAAGAAATGCCAAGACAAAAGACAAGAATAATAGTGAGTGACAAATGAGGTGTATAGCTTTGGACTTTCCTTATTTGAGGTCCAGGTTAGGCGTAAGTAGATATTAATAGTATGGCAATTGCTGAGAGCCTGAGGGACTATGCACCCTGATACAAAACTGGTTGGAATGCAAACCAGTATCATCTGGTGTAAACAGGATTTACGTACTTATTTAATTCATCAACTCTTTTACATTTTTTAGCAAAGGAAAGTTATAATTCATTGTAACTTTTTTCAACTTTTATTTTAAGTTCAGAGATACATGTGCCAGTTTGTCATATAGATGAACTCATGTCATGGGGCTGTCCTTTGCAGGAACATGGATGGAGCTGGAGGCTGTTATCCTTAGCAAACTAACAAAGGAACAGAAAAGCAAATACAGCAAGTTCTCACTTATAAGTGGGAGCTAAATGATGAGAACACATGGACACAGAGAGGGGAACACCACACACTGGGACCTACTAGAGGGTGGAGGGTGGGAAGAGGGAGAGGATCGGGAAAAATAACTCATGGGTACTAGGCTTAATTCCTGGGTGATAAAATAATCTGTACAATTCTTTTCACTAATTAGTTAATTTTAAATTGACAAAATTTGTATATATCTATCTTGTACAACATGCTGTTTTGAAATGTGTATACGTTGTAGAATGGCTACATTGAGCGAATTAACGTGCAATCCATCAATTCTGCTTCTAGGAATTCAGACTGAGGAAGTTAACCTAACAAGTGTGCAAAGATATTCATTAAGGAAATTCATGAAAATATTGGAAACAACACAAATGTGCAATACTGGGGGATTGTTAAGTAATTTATGATATGGCCATACAATGCAATATTATGCAGCTGTCAAAAAGGTGAAGGTATTTCACCTTTTTGAGGAGGTATTTTTAATACTGTATTTCATCATTTATAAAATGCTTTTTTATTCTTTTAGCATCTCTGAAATAAGGACATGTCTTTTAGTCAAAGGAGTCTGCCACTTATAATCAGCAGCAACTTTTTCCTTCTTAATGGGCACATAATCTTACAATTACAGGTATTTTTGATTCAATGAAGTATGGCATATTGATGTGGAAATATGACCACTACACATGAAGTTAAAAAAGAATCTATATAATATTCCGTAGATAACATCACATTTATGTCAGTATATATGTCAATTTCTGGAAACAGATGCATCAAATTCTTGATTGTGATTGTCTCTTGGTAGGATTATAAAAGCTCTAACTTTCTCTGTATTTTTTTCTAAACAATTTATAACACTCATGTATTATCAGGAAAAATAAAGGTATTTTTAAATAAGTGAGTTGCTTTGTCTTTTTCTTTCCACCCCCTGCGAGGCTGTTACTCAGAGTAAGAACAATTCCAGGACTCACTGCCCATAGAAGAGTCAGGAGAGCAAAGTGTTGCCTTTCTCACCCCCGACCATCGTCAGCAACATGGTCACAGCCGCAAGTCTGTGGTTCTTGACTTCCAAATCCCAAACTCAGACATCTTTTTGTGAAGTACACTTGCATAGCTGAGCTCCTGGATGACCTATTTTCAGTTTAGCCCAGCAGGATTTATGCCACGCTGTCTTAGGATGAGGGCAAGGAGACACGTTAGGGAACTCTGCTTGGTGAGGGACCAGAGAGGAAGGAGACAAAGTAATTGAGGAGAGAAGCTCAATTATTCTGATAATGGAAGAATAAAGGATGGAGAATAATGATAAGGCATTCCGAAGCTAAGTTTGCCATTTATCTTCTAACTCAACAACCTCATATGTTTGCAAAGGTGTGACTGTCAGGATAATACTACCTCCACCAGGACTGCAGTGTTGAACATTAAATGCTCAAAAGGAGAATTCAGAATATGAGAGTGATCATTTAAAAGTACTAGAGCTTTTTTTAAAAAGCATTTAATTATATTACATTATTTAAACAACCATAATTAGATGATAACCATAGTCATTTAAATTTATTTAATGTGTGATTTTAAAATTCCTAAGCATTGTGCTAAGTATAATGTTATTATCAATTAAATTAGCATTCTTACTACTTTTGCTCTCAATAACTTTTCAGCCTTCCACTGCTATTATCTGAAATTTTATAGTAGCACCTTATCTGTAAAGGATCAGTGTGGCTATCCCATCTGTTCTATTAATAATTTTTTAATTAAATGAGATGACAGCTATCCCTTCTTGTCCTCACTACCTTGTCACTATCGTTCTTTCCAAAGCAATTTTTTTTCTGGTCTTTCTCATTTTTGCTCCTTTTTTTCCCCCATAGATAAGCTTAGCTCCTGGTGTCTTTCACAAATGAATGTGGAATTTCTTCTCTGATCCTCACGCCGCCTACCCCAATCTGTTCTCTCTCTGTCGTCTTGATTTCAGTACCGTATTCATTTCTCCCTTTCAGATTTTCTTACTTCTCTCCATCTCTCGTCTTTAGTCCTTTCAATTGTCTTGGGGTTCCATTCTTTTGAGTTCCCACTTTTTCCCCAAACAATTCAATCATGTTGCTTTCCATTTCTATTTTTGAAAATTAGATTGCACCTTAGGTTCTAAATATTCAGTTTAGGAACACAATTCTTATATAAAGAGACAAAATTAGTGCCAGCTTCATCATGGAAGCCCTGTGACCTCACAACTGACAGCATCATATAAACAACCCCCATGGCAGCCATTTGTTTATTTATTCAATTCCAAATATTTTTTCTCTAGTGATCTTTCTTGATGAAAAATGAAGGATGTTCACTTTGGAACAAACAATATACTTGATACCCAAATATAACTCCCAGGAGAATGTGTTTCTTAAGTAGTTCATCTGCCAGGATTACCTTTTACTTAAGACTGTTGCCATTGTTTTAAAGTCTTCCCTCTTGTTGATAAATGAATAAGCTATCAAATAAAAAAAAAAGTCTAGTGTTATATTACACTTAAGAATTTAAAAAAGAAAGCGACTCAGGATTCAACCCTTATTCTATCCAAATTGGCTTATCTATTTCAAAACTGTGCATATAGAAGCATAGATAGAACTAGAAAAGATTTTACTGGATTCTTGTTTTATGGATAAGGACCCAAGAAAGTAGAGCATTTGGACTTGTACTCTTCAATACAATAGCCATTAGCCATACCCGGGAATTGAAGTTTAAATTAATTAAAATTTAAAAATGAAAAATAATATTTATTAGTCACACTAGCCATATTTCAAGTTCTCAATATCCACAATGGCTAGTGGCAGCCCTATTGGACAGTGCAGACATACAATGTTTCCATTTTAGCAGAATGGTCTTTTGGACAGTGCTGGTTTGGGCCATATAAGGCTGAGATTTAAGAATCTGGGACTCCCTAGCTGGGCATGGCAGTGGGCACCTGTAGTCCGAGCTACTCGGGAGGCTGAAGCAAGATAATCTCTTGAACCCAGGAGGTGGAGATTGCAGTAAGCCGAGATTGCACCACTGCTCTCCAGGCTGGGTGACACAGACCCCACCTCAAAAAAAAAAAAAAAAGAATCTGGGACTCCGGTAAACTAAAGACCCCAGTGCCCTATAATAAAATGTATTTTATAATGTTTCCATACAGTATAGGAACCTGAGAGGTCACATACACAGAGAAAGTGAATTACATATAATTTCATACAGTTGACCGCTCATGAAAAGCTGCTTTTCAGCTTACAAAGCATTTTAACATCTATCATCCTATTTGAAGCCCACAAGAGCCCTGTATAATAGGAAGAACAAGTGTTCAGCATCTTCATTTCACAGACGAGGAAATAGTGGCTCAGGGAAATTAGGACTTGTCCAAGCCATGTTTCTTTTAAACTAAGACATGAACCCAAATCTTCTGCTCTAAATCCCTTGATCTTTTTATCATGTCAAAATGCACTGGGAGAATGGATGTTACTAAAAAAAAACAAAAACAAAAACAAGCAAACAAAACCATGTGTATTAAGAACATTCTAGAAACCAAGTGCTTTGACAGGTATTTTATATGTGTTATCTTATGTAACCCAGCCTGAGCTTTAGTCTTAAATGTCCAACTGCCTACTTCACCTCAGCCCTTGAAAATCTAATAAGTTTTCAAACTTACAGAGTCTAAGGTAGCATCACAGATAGCCTAGATAAGAGATGGTAGCTCAGATGGAAGTGATTTTAGTAGAGGTGGAGAAAAATTAATATGCTTAGGGTATATTTTAGAGAGCAGGTTCGCCGAGTTTGCTGATGGCGGGGAGAGGGAAATGAGGAACCAAGAGGGACTCAAGTTTTTCACATAATCACTTTGATGGATGCTGATTCTCTTTACTGAGACAGTGTTTGCTTAAAAATGTAAATCAGATAAGGCTGCTCCTCTGTTTAAATCCCTCAGTGGCTCCTTATTGCTCTTAGAGCAATCTCTCACCTTGCCCTACAAGGCACTCCATGATTTGGCCACTCTCCAGCCTCCCTTCCACCAAGTACCCATTTGTTCTGTGTGCTCAGTCCCCAGTGGCCTCCTCTCTGTCCTCCAGCTCTGCACTCCTGTCTCCTCCCTGGGCTTTGCTTTTGCTCCCTCTGCCCAGAAAAACTCTACTGTTTATGCTCCTTCTCCTCTCCTGAGCTCTCAGTTCAGATGTCACCTCCTTAGGGAAGCCTTTTCAGATCGTTCTATCTCAAGCGCTCCCACGTTCACTGTCAAGTTTGCGTTACCCTGTTTATTTCCTTTGCAGCACTGCATCACAATTTTAATTAACTTGTTCACAGATTTTTTTTCCTTATTTATTGTCTAGGAACTCTGTCACCTCTGCTTTCTGAAATACATGCCCCTTAACTTTGAACAGTGCATATTAGCTTCATAGATGCTCAATAACTATTTACATGATGAATATTTATTCAACAAATAAGCAATGCTGAAATTAAGTACCATTATTATTTCCATATTACAGCTAAGGAGACAATTACTTCACATTTAGTAGGTGGTACAGCCAAAAATTGATCCCAAGCATATCTGACTCTTGCTTTTAATCAAATATCTATATTGTGACCTTATTTTTTTTAAAAAAAATTCCTTGTGTTTGTTCATTAAACATTTATTGAGCACTTACGATGTACCAGGCACAGCAGACCACACTGGACAAATTCTAGCTCTTCAAAAATGTGATACAATCCCTGTCTTCATGTGGCTTACAAAGCAAGCAGGCAATCCTTTTGTACGGTGAAAAAATGATCACCCGCTCATTTTACACATTATGTGACTCACTTAAACCTGCACGTACTTGTTATAACGAAAGAATCAGAGGAATAAGCTAGTTCTTGAAAGGGCATTTTTGTCCCCCTTCCCTCTCATTCCAGATGACAAGAATCCCTTCTTTTAGATAATTTTCTCTAATGGATGTTTTAAAAGATTTTTTAAATAGCTGACCAAAATAAAATATATACAACTTATTTGGGACCATCCAAGTGGTTTTGCATAACAGACTGAATTATTAGTGACGCAGGTGTGATCCCTTAAACTGGCATTAAAGGAAAACCTGGAGGAGGGAGTTGAAATAAGTGAGTTATATATTAAAAACCTGCATTCAGCCAGGCACAGTGGCTCACACCTGTAATCCCAGCACTTTGCGAGGCTGAGGCAGACGCATCACGAGGTCAGGAGTTCAAGACCAGCCTGGCCAATATGGTGAAACCCCGTCTCTACTAAAAATACAAAAATTATCTGGGCATGGTGGCGTGTGTCTGTAGTCCCAGCTGCTCGGGAGGCTGAGACAGAAGAATCGGTTGAACCTGGGAGACAGAGGTTGCAGTGAGCCGAGATCATGCCACCACACTCCAGCCTAGGCAACAGAGCAAGACTCCATCTCAAAAAAAAAAACAAAAAAACAAAAAAAAAGAATCTGGTTCTAGTTCCAGCTCTAACCCTAAACTAATGACAGCCAAATCACAACCTTTTAAAAATTTCTTTTCTCATCAATAAAATGAAAAAAAAAAAAAAAAAGAGTGTGTACTACCTACATCATGACAAAATTGTGTGAAACTAATGAATTCATAAAAATGCTCTGAAAAGCCAATGGTTCCATGAAACATGTTTCTGTTATTTTAGGGCCTCATTTCCTCCTTAAAGGATGGGGAAAGTGGATGGGTCACAGGTACAAAGGGAAAGACAGTTCTGTTTTCTTTCCCAGCCTTATTCTTTCACTCATTCATGATGGGATTCCATACCTCTGGGCTTCCAGACACACGGTTCCTTCTGCCTGCAATGCCCTTTCCTCACTGATGATTTTCTTGTTCTATTTCAAGACTTAGCTTGAACCTCACTTTCCCTATACAGCCTCCCTGACTCCTCTCTCTAAGTGAGTAATTGTTCCTTTTTCAGTGTTTTTTGAGCAATGTGATACACTTCTCGAATCCAGCTTATGTTAACATTATAGTGTCATCTGTTTATAGATCACTAGATTGGGAGCTTCAGGAGGGTAGGGACTGTCCAGTGTTAATGGGATTGTCTTCCCCACATTCACCGTCCAGTAACAGTTCCTGTTCACCTACACCCATGTGGTTATCATAGGATCCACCATCCTAGTCCAGTGCGACCCCATACCTTGCCCCTGCTAATGGGTTGGAGATGGGCAGCTGACAGAAGCAGAGAATCCCACCCCACAGGGTAGAGTCATTTGGTGTAGGGTGAGCTCCTGGCCCAGAGTTAATTGGTGGCTTTCCTTGGGAATTATGAAATTGGAACTGAGAAAAGGAATTTAGTCTCTGGTTTTGAAGCAAGAAATTTCAGAGCAATTGGTAGCCCTGTTTTCTGACAATAAGGGCAAAATCAATGGAAGTCTTTAGAAAGAGAAGAATGAAATAAATGAACTGAGGGGAACAGAGCTGAGATGGAGGGTCCTAAGCTCTTGAACCCCCTGTTCTAGAAGTCATGTTTCACTGCTAGGGTTTGCACAAAGACACTCTAGTATCCCTATAATAAATTATACCCTGGAGTCCTTATAATGAACTCCCCATTGTGCATAGACCACTTCGAGTTTTTGTCACCACCAAAAATAAATAAGTAAACATAAATGTTCAGTTCTAACAGAAATTGCCTTGTGCAACTCTGGAATCTCCAATGTTTGACACAATCTTTAGCTCATTGTCTACTCACTAGTTAAATTAGTGAATTAATTAATCCTAATCCCAATTCCTGTGTCATACAGTTTTTACAATACTAAACAGAAATGCCTGACCTTATAAATGACCAAATACAAAAATGTAGTTGTGTTTTTAGCTTTAAAAATGGACTTAAACAATATATTTCAACTTACCCTCTGAACAAACCTTCAGAATATTTATAACTTAATTAAAAATATAAGCATCTATTAAGTGAACCGAATATTTGGATATCCCATTACAGTAGGGTAAAATTTGCTTAATGAAATGCTGGTAGCGTACAGTGGGTGAGAAAGAGAATGGACAGAAGAGTGATGTTTTGACCTTAGCTCTACAGCTTAGGACTGCCAGGACTGAACCTCCCTGGGCTTCAGTTTCCTCATTCAAAAAACAAAGAACAGATAAGATAGGGAGTTGGGTTTAGAGAAAATCTACCCTCCTGACCTCACAGATTTATTATGACTCTTAAATGAGATAAGACATTAAAGATCTTGGAGAGCTGTAACATAACAACCAAAATGGGTACAGCTTTCACTATAATAGTTCACCATTACTGTCCTAGCTTTGCTAGTAATTACTTTGATAAATTGTTTTCTGTTTATTTTATGTCTGTTAGAGCTGTTATTTAAAAATCTAAATAACCAAGCCGAATTAACCGAATCAGCTTTACTATTACAGTACTAGAAGTACTACCACCCGTGATTGGTTTGTGATAACCAATATAAAGTTCCCTTTAGAGAGAGATGGGGGACAGGTGGAAGAATGGCTCAGAATATTCTTCTGAAACACTCTTCGGTACCTTTCCCTTTTCTCTTAGCTTCTCTCTCTTTTCTTCACCTCGCACTGAGTGCTACTTCCCAAGACAGAAGCCTTTTATTATAATAACAGTATGTTAGACTTTCCTGACATTTTATTTTGAAGGAAATCCAAGTCATTGAACAAGCAAGTGTTGTCTCCTTTTAAGGGCTGAAGAAACTGGCCCAGGGAGCCGATGCCCCCGGAAAGTCACACGGCTGGTGAGAGACAGAACCAAGGGGAAAGAGCTGAATCTTCTGCTCAGACCATCTAGAATACATGAACAATGCCATTGTTCTCTCTATACCAAAATTAACTGAGGCAGGGACGCCTAAATGCTCTTTGTTGCCGTTGGGAAGGAAAGGGGACAGAAATGAGTGGGCGCTTAATCACTGCGCCCCTGACCCAGTTTCCTCACCCTTCTTCCTCCCAGTGCTCTCCAAGAATTGCAGGAAATCAGACCTCTAATATGGAAAAAACAAAACAAAACAAACAAACAAACAAACAAACAAAAAACACTTAGCAAAGAAAATGGCAAACATTCCCACCGGGGTTCTGTTTTCTGAGAATGCATTGATTAGCTTTTCAAGGATGAAGTCCCCGGACAAAGAGCAGGATGGAACCTGGGAAACACGTGCTCCAGGCTCGCTGAGGGTCCCCCTGTTAAGGGGCACCTTGGCTCCCTGTGGAGTGGGGGACACGACACGCGGGAGACTGCAGAAGAGGAGGGGAAAGAGAAGGGCCATGTGCCACAAATGGAGATCCCCACCATTGTTTTTCCTGTCCTGAACCCCAAAGCCGAGGCCACAGTCCAAGCTTCGGGCTGAGCGTGAGCAGTGTGCACATTTTTCCACCAACCATGATTACCTTCAGATCCAGAAAACCCGCCCCCAGAATGATGAGAATTTCTATTAGTAACGATAATGACAGCCCGCACTTATCAAGCATGTTACATGTGCCAGACCTGCCTCCCCTCATTCTCCATGCATTAAATCGTGTAATTCTTAACATCATCTCCAGGAGCTAATAGAGCTTGGACGGAAAACATGGCGGATAATTCATAATTAGTATCTGGCTGTGCTTCACCATGTTTTTACATTTATCTTGCAATATAGGGCTTCTGATGTTTTTGGAAGTTATTCTAAACCAGAAGAGGAAGTCCTGTTGGAAAGATCTGACACAGAAGGATATGGAAAAGAGGCCCAGTGTCTCCCTCCAGCCATGTCCGTGTTTCTCTGCAGCAGTTAGGGTGTCGGGGTTTCCAAGGGCTTCCGCAGGAGAATGAAGCCTGCAGTCACTTAGGGCAAGAAAAAAGAAGCCACATGTCATCAGTTTTGTAGACGAAAACAGCATTTAATGTAAAAGGAAGGCTTACCTCGGAGATACTACAATGTAGATGATAAAGATTTTCTCTCATGAGCTCAATTGTGCATTCAGTGGAAGATTGTATCTGTTGTCATTTGTGTACTCAGAGCCCAGCACAGAGATTGCCAGCATGTAAAACAGTCCTAATAAATATTTGTTGAATGAATGAAAAGAACGATGGAAAAGATAAACAGCTCTCTAGGACCATTCAAATTATTTTGCTGTTCTGTATTGTTTACATCAAATATTTCTTGAAATTATATTATCACAGAATTTATGAAGAGAAGAGAACTTTAAAATTCATTTAATCCATTCTTTTTATTTTTTAGGAAAGAAAGAACGGGGCCCAGAAAGGCTAAGCAATCTGCCTCGGGTCACAAAGCTCACCAGAGGCACAGTTAGAGTTAGGATAAGGCTTCCTGACTCCTCATCCACCATCATTTCTGCCTGTACACCATGTTGCCTCACACCTGGCAATAAGAAAACTCATCTTTGTCCTTACTGTAATGGGATTTATGTGTTTTTTTTTCTTCATTATGCAGCTTTCCTCTTGATTCTCTCTTGATTCACTGTCTTGAAAAGTGCTCTGATTTTTACCCCTTAAGACTTTTGCAAGAGGATGCAGCAGAAGTATGGATGATGAACAACTGGTAGTTCTGGAAAAGTGAGTGGGTCAATGCAAGAGTTGGCATACACTGTAAATTATGAATACACAAAATAGAACTATTTGCAAGGCTGTGTTGAATATTCTGAGAGAGTTGACCCCAAAATAAAGAGGAAGGCTCTTGCACTGTGCTGAGGAAGCACACCTGAACTGTCCATCTTTTCCTTCTTGCCTATGATTCAGCCTTGGTTCTGGAAGGATAAATGAGTGTGCCTTGTCCTTGTCCCAGGGCAACAGCTGATTCAGCCACTGAGGAGCCTAGCCAATTAAATTCTTTCTCATGGGAAATTGGAATTGGGACCCAGAGACTGTGTCAGTGAGGAGCTAGGTAACAGGTTCTGTAGAGCCTGGAACTCAGGAAGTTTAGAGGCAGCTATGATAGAAGTGACATTTTGGGCCATATGCAATGGGTGAAGAGGCAAGAAAGTTTGTTTGTGGAAGGAAGGACAGAGAAAATATACAAAGAAAAGGATAAATGAAATGAAATGAGAGAGAGGGAGAGGCCCTGATAACTCTCAAATTTCCACAGAGATGATTTTTCCAACAGGATTTCATATAATCCCTCTACATCTTTTTTATTAATCTTTTTACCTTGATACAATTGCAGTACATTTTCGTTCTTTGCAAGGAGATGTTGACGTCTGAGTTGGAGCAGCCAATAGAGCAGAGGATATATTTTGCTTTTAAAGGGGTAAGTGAACTGCTGCTGGAAAAGGAATGCAATTTTGAGAATGAGGATGGAAGAGAATAGAGCTGGCAGAAACAGGAAAGGGGACCCAAGAAGACCGAGGCATGGAGAATGCCACAACAGCGAGCCTGGGGAGGCTCAGGGGCGTGGGTGAACTGGCTGTCTTCCAGACACCCTGTTGACTTGGTGCCCAACCATTCACATTTTCTGTCCCCAAGAGCCAATCAGCTGCTCATCAGCGCAGCACAGGGAGAGCATCAAAGGGATTTAATAATGGTTGGCAAATGTCAGATTACATTGAATCTAAACCAAATTCCAGACATTTAGGGCTGTGTAGTCATTAACAATCAATTAGTGCACTTGCTTTTCAGTCAAAGCATTTTTAATACCCTCTCCTTTCCATGACAAGGAAACACATGCTTCGCCTCCTTCTCCCCTCAGCAGCTGAGCCATGCATCCCTCCTCTAGCTTAGTCAGTGAAGGAACAATTTAGTTGCTGTTCTCATTGTGGTTTCCTCTCCTTGTTTGCACTTTCAGGAGTGGAAGGAAATGTTAAGTGGCATTTATACAACCCATCCTGCAGATGTGGGCTAAGGAAAGAGAAATTGGTCATTTTTCTCTTTCTTAGGAATCATGAAGTAATAAAAGGTAAAGATGTAGAGAATCATCCCAAACCTTTTCTCTAGTCAGAATCAGGAGACCGTGGGCTCCGGTACTCACAGGAATGATGCATACCAATTACACAGGGAGGACGTTACGTGAACTCATTTCACCTCTAATGGCCCATGTTCTGATGCAGCAGGATTACATTCCAGCAACAGAGCCAGTAAACATTTACCACAAAACAAGACGTCGTTCTATTGATTGCTGCATATCTGCTCCATCCTTCCCTTTCCAAATTAGTTCAGATTTATGGCAATTCCCTTCCTGTTCCATGAGCCAACCACATCATCTCTGGGGTGCTGCAGGTCAGAGGAAGGAGATAAGCAGGGATCTGTCTCTGAGCATTTTCAGGAAGAGATTTCACAGGCGTTTTGAGAATTCCTCTTTTGCTCATATTTTTCCCTGCTAGGTCTTCCACAGGCCTATTCTTAGAATAACTTTCTCAGAATATACAAAAGCCCATTTTCGCCAACTACGACATATATTCCTTCCTCCAATTTTGTTGATTAAAAAAATCTGGACATACAACTGGACTTAGCTCAAAATGCTTTGTTGACAGACAACAGACTCATACGGGGTCCTCAAGCTCTCTCTCTCTCTCTCTCTCGCTCTCGGGTTCCTCAAGCTCTTAGTCCCGGGAAGCTTCTGCTTAAAATCTGAGCTTCAGTGGCATAAAAATGGCAGTGAGGAAGAAGGCAAAGGTTTAAAAAACAAAGAGGACTTGCAATGTAGAGGGTGCCAGTGGCTCCTGAGAGGCCAAGGGTAAGACACAGACTGTAGTCTTACATCTTAAAGCACGCAAGTTCTTCAGTCTTGGTAACAGGTATTTCGTTCTTTTCTTTTTTCTTTTTTTTTTTTTTTTTTGAGACAGGGACTTGCTCTGTCTCCCAGGCTAGAGTGCAGTGGTGCGATCTTGGCTCACTGCTGCTTCTGCCTCCCAGGTTCAAGTGATTCTTCTGCCTCAGCCTCCTGAGTAGCTGGGATTACAGGTGTGCACCACCACACCCAGTTAATTTGCATATTTTTCATAGAGATGGGGTTTTGCCATGTTGGCCAGGCTGGTCTGGAACTCCTGGTCTCAAGTGATCTGCCCGCCTTGGCCTCCCAAACTACTGGGATTACAGACATGAGCCACTGTGCCTGGCCAGTAACAAGTATTTCTATGCTTGGTTTGGGGCCTCTGCCAGAGATTATCTCAGCAAAGGGCATGAGATGCCAAGTCCATATAAGAGGACTGAATCAAACCCAACCAAATAAAAACTACTATCCCCAAAGAGTTACCACCATAGATGTCTTTTCTGGGAAAAGTCCCAGGGACAGTCTATTTCAGTACACTTTCAAGAGTGGGTTCCTGGAACTTTACCTGAACAGCTGTCTTCTTGGGAGTCACCCCATAGTAACTGGTGGTAGGGCAGTTTTCTTTGTGACAGACCCCAAACATATGCAGTCCAATGAATAGACACACCATACTTTAAGCAAATCATCAATACAGATGTTTAAAAATCCGTATTTTTTAGAAAACTAGAGAAGGCTTATTTTCTTTATTAAAATGTTGCTTTGCTTTGCTTCACAGAATGATCCCTCTCCAGAAGTGTTTGAGACTGAGGTGGTCTAGAATGACCATGAAAGATCCTGTTAAACAGCAGATGTCCAAGCCCCACCCTGCAGAGGGTATGATTCAGGTTTGGGGTGAAACTCAGAAAATTGAATTAAAAAAAAAAAACCCTTGATGATTCTGATGCAGGTGGTCTTGGCCCACACCTTAAGAAACATTGTGGCCGGGCGCGGTGGCTCAAGCCTGTAATCCCAGCACTTTGGGAGGCCGAGACGGGCGGATCACAAGGTCAGGAGATCGAGACCATCCTGGCTGACACGGTGAAACCCCGTCTCTACTAAAAAAATACAAAAAAAAAAAAAAAACTAGCCGGGCGAGGTGGCGGGCGCCTGTAGTCCCAGCTACTCGGGAGGCTGAGGCAGGAGAATGGCGTGAACCCGGGAGGCGGAGCTTGCAGTGAGCCGAGATCCGGCCACTGCACTCCAGCCTGGGCGGCAGAGCGAGACTCCGTCTCAAAAAAAAAAAAAATAAAAAGAAACATTGCACACAGTAGGTTTCTGCATGCATTTAAACAGAAGTCCATTTCTGTTTGGAAAATAATTGTGTTGTGTAAATCAAAGCCCACCTATATTGTCATGGAATGGACTGGAACTAAGGGAGAAGATTTATATTTGGTATTTTACAATCCTAACTCTCTAAGATTTGTAAGATAGCTATTTTATTATTATAATTTTTTATTGCTCATGTGTCTTGTTAAGAAACATTCAAATCTGTAAGTATGTGATTGACATACCTTATACAACATGCATTCCAGTGCTGACCTACTGTCTGGTGTATCACAATGTTTAACAAATAGACATGTGTTGGAATCCTCCATGTTAGCCTGCAGTTTCCTGTTTCTAATTCTCCCTAAGGGGATCAGCAAAACAACCCAAATCACTCTCTTGGTAGCACCATTCTAAATTAGACTGAAAAATGAACACCCTCCAACTGCAACTGGGAGATAATGACTTTATAAAGGTACAGAGGAAGAGGGGAGAGGAAGAAGGATGACCTAGGCGAGATGGGGCCATGTCATTGGGGTGACACTAGAGAAGGAAGCCCAATGTGGGTTTAGGAGGTGGTTCTTCACTGTGATTTTTTTTTTTTTTTTGCAGATATCAGAAGGTAGAGAGGAGAGAAAGTAACTTCCCAGTCATCAGAGAGGAGAGAGAAAGGAAAAGAGAATAAATGGGAAGAAAAATGAAAACAAAGAAACCAAGATTGGGAACAGAAAGGTGTTACCAGTTCTCAGCATCAAAGACAAGATTTACATTTTGGCCATTAATTAATATTATCATCATGTACTATATGTACTATATGTGCATTGGAGTATAGTTAGATATTTCTAAGGAAAGAGAGAAAATAATTTTTTACAAGTTTGAGACAGCATCAATTCACTTAAGGTTTCCAGTGGTAAATCTTTTGGTCTTTGTTTCCATGAGTTCACCAAAGCATGTAAATAAGATCAGAGTTTTAAAATTTCTAATAGTCTGCGTGCTTTGACTAGCAATCCTATAATCCTAGTTCACGTACTTCTCAGAACAGTCTGCAAACTTAACCCCAAGAACAGAATGTTGTCGTCAAGCTGCAAAAAATGTGTCATCGTTGCTTTGGTTCTGATGTTAGAGTTCACAAATGATGATCCTTTAAATATACCCCCAGTGACTCAAACACATCCTCATTTTTATAAAAGATTGTTGACTTCCTGCTCACAGCAAAATAAGGATGCTGAAAGTTGTTGATTTAAAGAACAGAAGCAAGGCCAGCAAGTAGGGATGTGTAATTGCCATTATTATCTAACAAGAAGCTGCACACTTGCTGGTAGCTCTTTGTTATGGTAAGCTCTGCAGGCCCAGGTTCCTGTAGACTCTCATTTTGGTCATGTGGGAGACTTTGCCTGCTGGAAAATATTGCTTCAGTTCTTTTATGAAATGGCATGACTATCCTGGAGTTCTGCAGTGATGGGCAAAAAACTGCCTGCCTGATTACTTACACTTCCCACCTCCTGAATCCCCAAACTGGGCACTCGCTTCTATTTTTTTGCTATCCATTATCTCCCTACCTCTCATCCTCCTTGCACTTAAAAACTTTTCATGTGAACGGATGGAATAAACGCATTAACTTTAAGGTCCATATGATAGATAAGGCATAAAGAATGATGTGTTCCTGACTAGTTGTAATTTAAAAATAAGAAAACCCTTAGGTGAAAACAATAAATATTTAATAAGAGAATATCAAGTGTTTGGGAGCTGATTGGAAAAATATTTTGGGGGCTGAGTTTTGTGTTCATGTGCATGTACAGGCAGTGGCCTGGGCATCTCAGAACTGTCCCATGAAGGTGAGCACATTTTGAAGCTGTGCCTCACAGCATGCATTAGTTTCTGGGCATTGACTGTTGATTGGGAAACCTAGCAAAGGCTAAGACTTCCTTGGAGCAGTCAAGATCTAATGCTCAGGGCTCCATCCCCAGAACAATGGCAGGACGTGGCCACGAGCCCACCCACCGAAAGTGCCTGTACCTGAGGGAATGGGTGTTCCAAGCGGGGGAAAATGAGGCAGAGAATGTGCATTCACTCCACTCACAGGCCACATTATCTTTTTCTTCCTAGGGGATCTCTGCATCCTTAAGTAACTTCCCAGTCATCAAATCAGTCTTTATTAAATTTTCACATGCACTTAGTTTTCGATTCAATTTGAAATGTGCTCTGAGGAGCATCATATGGACTAAATAATTAGCTAAAGAGAAATGGTAAAGCATAGATTTTAGAGAATGGCACAGAACAGTGCCTCTTAAATACTACCAGTAGTAACTGAGGGCTTTTACATAACACAAAGATGTGTACTTTTATTTTGAGTTATTTATTTTTTTTTCATTTGTATTTAAAGGAAAAATAGCTTATCAGACCAGTAGTTTTGGGGATATTTTTGCAGAGAACGAAGCTAAAACAGGTATTTGGGTTTTAAAAGTTGTGCCAATTTTAAAAAACTATTAAAGAAGTAATAAATAGTGCAAGGATAATAAAAGAATCTTGAAGGTTGTGCTCAAGTAACTGAAGTTTAAGAAACACTGCCAAGTCCAGGAGAGCATCACTGCATATCAATAGCCCTGGATTGACTCCTGTTCTGCAAAGGATGTGCTATATGACCCTGGACAAGGTGGAACCTCTCTGAGCCTCAGTTGACTCAAGTAGAATGGTGACATTGAAGGAGATTGCCAAGATTGCCTCCAATGGTAGCATGTGGTGATGTATTGATATTACAAGCTACCTTCTGTGTCTAGTGAGGTGGAAATGAGGAAATGATGTCAATTGTGATACCATGTCTGGAGACATCATGTACATAAGCATCGAGTTGACTCCTCCTCACCTTGAAGCAGTGAGGTATAGAGAAAAGTCTGCCACTTACTGTGTTCCCTGGGCCTTGATCAAGTCACCTACCCTCTTTGAATCCCAGTTTCTCTACTTGTTTTTTGAATTATGTTTTTAATTGACAAATAAAAATCATATATATTTATTGTAAACAACCTGTTTTAAAATGTGTATACATTGTGGAATGGCTCAGTCAAGCCATAATTAACATATGCATTACCTCATATACTTACCATTTTTTGTGATGAGAACATTTAAAATATATTCTCTTAGGGATTTTTGCACAAATACATTTCTATTAATTATAGTTACCATGCTGTACAATAGGTCCTTGTCTTCCTCTTGTAAAAGTGAAATTTTACATCCTTTGACCAACATCTCCCCAACCCCTCCTCACTTCAAAGCCCCTGGTAACCATGATTCTACTCTCTGCTTCTATGAATTCAACTTTTTTAGATTCTGCATATAAGTGAGACAATGCAACATTTGTCTTTCTGTGCCCCCAGTTTTACCATTTGTGAGAGAAAATGGTCATGGTGATGAATAATATCTATTCAGTGTATGCAGTCTTATTGGACAACTCACATGCAGTATGTATATAAAATGAAATATTTCTTAAACATAAGTAAATGTTTATAAAACAAACATAAATTTTGTTCTTCCATGCTCCTGTAACTTTCTTTGTCATCACCTCATCATTTTTAAATACAGTGTTGTTGTATGTATAGCCATATCATGATCAGGCAAAAAAGTTATTAGGTTAAGTTCAAGCCAGTCACTATTGATAGTTTTTAAAATCTCAGATAAAATGTTTAATGTTGGAGAAGGAATTAGGAATTGGCTCATGGATAAAACAGAAAACCATCACCTGCCAGTGACCTCAAAATCTTATTTGAGTTAAAAGTTTTAACCATCTCCTCTTCTAAACCTTTAAGTGGAAGATGAGCTAGAATAATAAATTATTTATCAATTCCACTGAACTCTGCTTTTGATGTGACTTCTTTCCACTACCCCAGCATTCCCAACTCCATACACAACCTCAGATTATAGCTGGTACACACCTTCTTCCCCCTAGGACATCCAGGTTACACTTTCAGACTACCGCCTGTTGGATTCAAATTATAGTTGTTTTTGCACTTAAGAATTCTTGTTACCAAGCTTGCCTATTTGATCGTCTAGTTGACTAGGAGATAAATATTTCTAGAAGATGACACACAAAGAACTTGCAACTTCTAAATAGGGAGAACACAGAAGAGAAAGTAGAATCACCCAATATAAAGTATAAAGTCATTTTGTGCCAGGGCAAGCAACCCCACAGTCTGTAGTCATCCCTGAATTTATATTATATTGTAAAAATGGATGCTCAAAAAGGTTGTAAAGTGGGCAATATATATATTTAGTCCAATCTTAAGCAAAAATTTCGTTTCTAAATATGTAAGCTTAAGTCTTTTAGCATATTCACTTATGTAAACCATCTCATTTCCTTATGGCAGATAGATTAGACTTACCACCCTCTCGTCTGAACATTTCAGTACAGTGCAATTTGTCCTTCACCTAAAATGTTCAATTTGACATCTTTTTGTAAGTCAGGGAAGTGGAATAATAAGCCTTCTTCTAGGTAATATTGCCAAGCTGTCTTATCCTTCTTCACTCAGAGAAATTTCCAGGTAAATGATTTTGGTTATCAGAATTAAATTACTCATCTAGTCCCAGAGCTACTGAAGACACAGGGAGTAGGAGGCAGGTCTTCAGACTCCAGGGGCTGTGCTCTCCCCACTACATCATGTGGTTTCTTGTCAGTGGGCTTTGGGCTGCCGTGTTGCCCCGCTCACTTGCCTGTTCGGGAGATGTGGCAGCTGATGCTTAACACTTCAAAACCATTTTCCCGGCCCCTGCAGCACCAACTGTTCTCACCTTGAGTTTTATGAGAGCAAGAACATGATCACTCAGCATCCCTTCCAAACCCGCTGTCACACTCCTGACACCTGTTTCCTGTTCAGGGACATGAGAAATGTCTGTATCCATGCAGCAAGTTCAGTCACACTAGCCATGGTTTCTAAAGTAAACATTTATTGAAAAGTTTCTTGTCAGATTCATTTGATTAGGGATAGAGGTTATTCACCATTGTATCCACTTCTGTAAGTCCAAAGACTGCAAAGAAAGCTTGATTAGTGCCGTGTCCCATGTGACAAATGTGTTTTACTGTTGTTTCCTGTAAATGACACCACTTCTCTTGGGGAATCGCTGAGCTCGGGATGCTGAGGAGACACCACCAGCTGGGTTCTCTACCTTCCTCCTTACTGGTGATGCTCTTTCCTGGAAGTCAAGTGTGTGGCAGAGATTTTAGTAATTTTCTTTTCAGTTCTGAGAATTTTCCCTGGGGCTTTCATCTCCCTCTCTTCTCTGGGTCTGAAGCTGCTTGTATTTCCATCTACTTTTTTGTACTCTCCACAGCCAGAGGGATTTCCTGGCTTCCGGTTACCCATTTCCTCCCCACTCTAACCATCTCCTGCCATTTTACTGCCCCCTACCCCTCACCTAAATTATTCCCTCTGATCTTTCCCCTTCCTCCTTCCTTCACAAACTGCTTCAAAGATCCTTTCCCAATAGGTTCCTATTAAACACCATCACAGAACAAACTGCCTCCTTTGCTCACCAAATAAACTGCTTTCAATAAGCCTCTCCCAACCCCCTAAACAAATAACATCTTGTAATCTATCTCATTCTAAAATATTGCTTTTTATAACCTCCAACAACTGGCTCCCTTTTTCCTCTTGAAGAAATAAACTCAATGACCCTTCTTATTTGGGCATTGAGCTACCTCAGTGAAACTATAAAATACACACATATGTGCACACACACACACACACACACACACAACTTCCCAAACGAAGATAACCTAATGCAACCTTTTGCTTTCCCTTTCTCCAAGAAAGAAAGCTTTCACGAAGTATGTAAGTACCCACTTATGTCTTTCGAAGATTTTTTTCCCCAGTGAAACAAGCTAAGGAGAAATACAGTAAAGCATTCCAAGGCCAAACACATTCTACTGTTTATTACACATATTACATTCTTAAATAAAAATGCGTCACATAACATTTTTTGCATAGATATCTTACAATATACCAATTTAAAAAAGAATTATGAAACAGACCAGTAACAAAAATAAATTTTTCTTCATTAATAATTTTGTAACATTAACATACCACCATCATATAATACAAATAATAGTTTTAAATCTTAAGACTTTTGTACAGCAAAAAAACTTGACAAAGTAATATATTTATATATATATATAAAAAGCTTAAAAAAAATAAAATGTCAAAAAAAGGCATAACCAAGGGCTATAAGACTGGGTACTTCTGTGATATATTATAAATACCAGAGAAGGCCTGAGAGAATGTGACGGGGGGAGGCGGGGAAGGAGAGGGGGCTGGGAGTAGGTCTCTCCAAACACACTTGTTAGACACATCTGGCAAAAAGAAAATGTATAGTGCAAAAATAAATTTATTCAAGCAACTGTTAAGAGGATAATAGAGATTTGAAAGAAAAGTTGCGGTGACTGGGAAGTTGTGTGGGAGTAGGAAGTGGGAGAAGGAGCTTGATGTGGGGGCGGGCGGGGGCTTGTGGAAAGGAAGGGGAGGCTTCAAAAACATTAGACATTTATTTTTGCCTCTGTGTTAGCAAGGAGATCTTGGCCATTAACAGGTGTATTTTTCCTCCCTGGAATGAAGCAGAAGTGAAAGATAAGGAAATTAAACTAAGTCTGGGTTTAGATAGGAAATGCATGCTGGGAAGAAAAAACAAAAAGGTTGAGAACCAGCCAATAAGCCCCAAAGCCTTCAGGACCTAGGTTTGCAGAAATCATTCTGCTTCCAGTCCAAAGGCCTAGGTTTAAAACATCCCCTCCGCCCACCCCCAACCCCTCCCCGCTATGTGGAACTCCCAGTGTGGTTTCGATATACTGGCAATTATAAGCATCCATCCCCCCCAAAAGATATTAGGCACTGGTGGCTACTCCTCCGAAACGTCAGTAGCCTGTTTTCCTTCCGTGAAGGTACGACAGGTACATATGCGCATGTCTAGGTGCGAGCATATATACCACCCTCATTATGCTGACGTGGGGTCCATCTTATGGCAGTAGACAGAAGCTGGACTCACAGCAAGTTACGATTCCAAAGCTCACAGTTGAAAAAAAATTGTATAAACAGTCCCCAACAAAGAACGTATTAACCTTCCCTCATGACCACTGAGAGGGAGCCCTGTTTGAAAAGAATATCTTGTTTGGGATATTTGTGAAGTGATGGCCCAGGATTTCTCTCTCTGTTTCTGACACCTGTTTCCCGAGGACTTTAATGTTAAATGCAAAACACCTGAAGAATACAGTACTATATTGGAAGGATGCACATAAGAAAGTTAATTGCAGCTTTATTTTTCCCTTTTCTGGGATCTATTAGGAACCAACAGAGGAGATTTAAGAGTGTTAAAAGCAAGAAAAAACCCTGAAGCCTCAGGCAGTTCGTCATGGGAGGTCACGTTATTTACAAGAAGTTTATGCTTCCTTTCACACGTTTCTGTTGTTCCATCTCAAGTATTCCCAAAGATCCTCATTGAGGAAAGTAGGCCATCAAAGAGACATTGATGTATACTCAGGATAGGCCCTCTAGTTTTCAAACTGAGATACCACCATGTTCACCGAAATTTAATCCAGACACCCAGAATTTGAGTCCTCCCCTCCTGCCCCTCAACTCTTGTGCTTGGCAGGCGGCCATTTCCCCAAAATGCAAAGGAAAGCTTCCAGGAATAAATTTCAATCAGGTTCTACTTACTGAATGTTCATTTTGGCAATGTTCTGGGTACAAAATTGCAGCCAGAAATGCTGGCCCTCCTGATTTCAAAAAAATTACAATAAACTAAAAAATGAATCTGATTTTTGTAGTTAAATGTATTGCATCTTTATCTTACTTTGCCTACCTTCTTCCTGCTCCTAAAAGCAACTCATGCAAAAGAGAAGACAAAAGCACTTCCCACTTTTTATTTAACATTTTATGAAATGACTTCCATAAAGGAAATCATTTCGAACCGTCAAAACTAGTCACTGGGTTTTGTTCTTGCAACTTGAGTTTCTTTTGGCTTTGCCATAAAATGCAGGAATGAAGGCAAGAGGCAATGTTCCGAATGCACTGGAAGAGCCATCCGAAAGCCCCATTTCTTTCCCCTTTGATGCAAATAGACATGGATAATCTGGAAAGCTTATCCCAAACAAAAGTCTTTATAAAATCTTCTCTGAAGCCAGAGAAGATTTTTTAAAACTAGGATTCGGTTCTGCTAATCAGGCATGAGGTTGGCTGTCCTTTTACCCTGTTATCATCAGGCAATCAAAGATGTACAAAGGGCACAAGAGGTGCAGGTGGAGAGGAGATGGCGTCGAGAGAAGAGGATATTTGAAGGGCTTTGCAAGGGAAAGCACACAGAGAGGAGGAAATGGTCAGCATGAAGTTCATTTTGGGGTCTCCAATATTTTTACAAAAATGCAGCTTTGTCATGGAATCTGAACATCTCTTTTTCTGGACATAATACTCATTACCACCAGGCACTGAGCTGAGCCATTAACCATGGGTGGGGCAGGAGGCCAGTAGCTAGGAGCAGCATTCTAATTTCAGGTTTCCATGTCTATGACTTACAGCCATGTGGTAGGAGAAACAAGTATAATTTGAAATTGGAAAAAAAAAAAAAATTGTCAGTGGCTTAGAAACTCTTTTTCTACATGTCCAACTCTGAACCCTGGATAAAAGCATGCTTGTTAGGACACCACCAGAAACACCAGAACCGGTTTTTCCTTTCAAACTTGGGATCCCCTGGAGTGTTAGGAGATAACAATGGAAATGAGAAAGGGTTTAATGTGTTTCAAATGTCCATTAATGCACTGTTTTAAATACCAGTCCTCTTGGGAGCAAAACGTCTTCAGGTTATTTCTTGGAAAACCTGGTCGCTTTAGAGGCTCTTAGCAACCATCTCTGCCACTGCAGAGGTGACGGGCATTTTATTACAAATTCATTTCCAAATGATCAGGACTGGTCATCATTCACGGGTGTCAACTGGGCTAAAGAAGAACAGTTTCAAAGCCATCCACGTAGCACCCACCGAATTCTTAGGCCAATTCTCACAGTCAACAAATGACTCTGAAGCAAGCAAGCACCACCATTGAGTGTCAATGCACCCTGCTCCAAGAAAGGTCAGGAGCAGATTACAAAGGACCTCACTGATACAAAAGAGAGAGAAATTACTGAACATTTCAGACACTGATGAGGACCAAAGGGCCTTTGTTCTGCCACATTCAAATGAGACCACAGATGACAATAGGGAGCAAACAAGCAATGATTACTCTTTTGCATTTTTTAAACTTTCTTTTTAATAGAGCCTTGCATTGGTCAGTTCGAAAATTAAATTAAGTATTATAAACCCTTAATAATAGCATTTCGAGAGGCAAGAGCAGCTCCAGCTTGGGAGAGAACATTTGCAAATCATGGTGGCCATGGCTTAATGCCATCACTGGCGTGTGCGTGCAATCATGCTGGAGGCTGCTACATAAAGGAAAAGAAAGGAACCAACAGAATTCAGGGTGTCTAAAAGTTTCATCTAGTGCACTGACTGGAGGCGCTACAGTTTAATACAGCTGAGGTTCAAGGTCCCTCACACATCCTTCATCCAGGAAGGATGTACCACACATTCAAATATAATCCCATGGTATGCCCTGATGGACTGGCCACAAAATGCACTCAAATGCAGTAGAGAACTACGAGATTGTCAGCAAGCAGTGCTCCAGAAATTGTTTTTAAGTCATGTCTAGTTTAAAATCTTTGGAATAAAACTGATTTTTTTTAATACCCTCCAACTAACATACATTTAATTGCCTCCGGCAAATGGATTTTGTGTGTGTGTGTGTGTGTTAACGGGTGTTTTTTCTTTTATTTTTTTTTTGTTTTGTATTATTTTGTTTGTTTTTTGTTTTTTTTTGTTGTTGTTTTTTTTTGTTTTTTTTTTTGTTTTGTTTTTGGTCTAAATAGAAAAAATGAAAAGGAGAAAGTAAATTCTTAGGGCCAGACCTCGAAATGCCCCAAGTGTCCAATTGGCAGCTACAGCATTTGTGAGGAGGTTCCTTTGCCCTCAGACGAGTAGTTTCAACATTTCAGTGAAAACAAAGGTTGCAGAAAGCTGAAAACCCAGATGTTGAAGGTTGCTGTCATATATGTGTTTGTGTTTCTTATATTATTATTTCCTTTTGACTTCAGTTTTGCATCCCAAATATGTATGGGGTGGCATTTTAACAGTCAATGAGTCAAACAGTCAAAGGAGGACAGGAGGGGAGCCAGCTGGTAGGAGGGAGCAGCAACCGTGTGTGGACCAAGCGCCATTTTGTTTTATAGACGTGTCTTGAAGGGATGGTCCCAGAATATACAAAATATACAATCTGTCCTAATAACCACCCCGCTTGCTTGCATAGGCCATTTGATGGTCCTAAAGGCAGTCTTTGGAGTTGAGGCCAATGCCAGCTAGCTAGGAATGCGGGTAGAGACCAGTATTGGATGTGTGTGTGTGTGGTATGACTGTAGACTCCTTTGGAGTCAGCTTGCAGTAAATGTGAGGCCTCTGTTAATCCTGGGGGTTGTCGGTCACAAGTCATGGTGGGCCTAGCCAAAAAGAAAGAAAGAAAGAAAGAAACGTGTCTCTCCTTTTAGACAGCCCATGAGAGAAACACCTCAACCTTTTCCTTAAATGTCAACCCTTCACTCCCACAATGGCATTTTGAATTGTGTATTGTAACAAGTCGGGGAATAGGAGCTCAGTGGGCATGAGAGAGAAGATAGGATGATCTTTTGTGAAGCCACTAGACTTGGGAGGCATCCTCAGCTTTCCCCACTCCTGGAAAGAGTGATATTTTTGGCTTTTTGTCAAGTCATAAACCAGAGTTAAATTAAATACGCAGCTGCCCTCTGAGACTAGCGACATCTATGCTGTAACTGGTTATAGGGTAGCAATGACACACAGCACAACGGTTGATCACTATGAGCTGAGGTCATCATGCCTCAAGGAGGATGAGAGAACTGTGATGTCCCATCTGATTGGCTGCTTCGAGAGCTGGACATCCAGGTGCCGAGAGAGTCCTGGAGAGGTTTAGTCCATGGAGTAAAGATAAAACATTTAAGCTTCCAAATAAGCTTTTCAAGTTTTCGTTAGCAAAAACGGAGAGATTAAAAAGAAAAAATCTAGCACTGGCAATAAGGTGAGGCTCAAGGGATATACTGTGATTTATCATCAAGGACTTTATTCTCTTGGCCACTTTGCAGTCATGCTAGAAGTTTCCAGAATCCCTAGTGCATATGGTGTGCAAAAGTCAAAAAGTAAGAAAAGAAAACTCCTCCCTTGAGAGTGAAGTCTACAGAAATGCAGGCCAGAAAGGTGTAAGGTGTTATTCCAGAGTCTGCCGCCGCTAAGGCCGTTGGGATCGACGCGAAAGATCTCAATAGTACTAAGAAGAACCAAAACCAGTCAACAGTTCTGTGAGGAAGTCTGACGCACGGAATAGTAGGACTTTTCACACACAAAGGACAAATAAACCAAGAGTTAATTTTGGCTACCAAACTGCAATTTGGTTTTCTAGGTCATTTTCCCCCAACTATTTAAAAAGAAACATTAGTGCTACACATATGCGACTTTAAGATGCTGGATTCTCCTATCAAGTTGCACTGAGAAGCAAGTTAAATAAGCCCCTCGGACTGCCGTCCACCTGCAGAGACGTCACATCCATTTTCTTTGATTTCCATTGGCAACAGCGGGAAATAATTCCAATAGTGCTGAAGTAAGCAGCCAGTCTGCCTTGCTGAGTTCACCTGGTTTCCTTCTTCATCTTCTTCCATCTGGCTAGGGCAAGGCATAAAGAATAGACGTATACATTTTAAATATAGTTGAGTGCATGACAGTGTGTATGTGTGTGGGTCTGTGAGTGTGTGTGTGTGTACAGAGGTTTATAAGTGAGAACTTTCTTCTGCGAGGCAATGGGTCCCCGCCTGAAGTCCAGCCCCCTGCCTCATGGCGTGCCCGTTTCCTTTAGACACTAGCGGATGCCATGGCAACTCTGGCCTTTCGGTTTTTTAGATATGTCTCTTCATGTGGAGGGCAAGATGGTCAGACCTGGAAAAACACCTAGGAGATATAAACGACAAGGATATTAGAGAGCTCCCAGCAAACAGCGTGACTTGCATCACTCCTTAGGAAATGATTTCCCTTACTTTAAACAGACAGTGCACATGCATTGAGGAAATAGGGCCATGTGTTGGGAAGGTAAGTTTAAGGCGCAGAATGCTTGGGTTTAAATCCCATCTCTTCCAATAGCTGTGGGACTCTGAGCACATTAACCTCTCTGTACTTTAATTCCTCCTCAGTAGAGTGGGGATAATTACAGCCTTTATCTCATAGGTGGGTTGTGAGGATTAAATGAGATGATCCATGCAAGGTACTTAGAATACCGCCTGGCACATTGTAGGATCTCAGTGCATGTTAACTGTTAGGATCATAATTGTGATTATTAAAGAAGAAAAGAATGGGAAAGTGCTTTTGAAACCCGTGTCATGCCTGCATACTGTAAATATAATAAAGAATAATTAGTCTGTATCATCAAAGGGTAGAACTCTAAAATTTCAACACCCAGATTTCAATCCTAAGCTTTACAATGAAAGCCTAGAAATACTGCTTGTGATACTACTTATAGGCTTATCAGACACTCTATATTCAAGTCACAAAGAAAAAAAAAAGAATGAAGAAGGGTGCTCACAGCTACTGAGTATGTTACAATATGTAGGCACTGAGCTAAGGGTTTTCCCAATATCACACCATCCTCGCCAATCCTCCATCTCCATCGTAGGTATTCTCACCCTTTGTGTGTGTGTGTGTTGGGGGTGGAAGGGAGGGAGGTGAAGGAAACTGAGGCTAAGGTGTTTCTTGGAACCTAAGGCCCATAATTGAGTGTCTTCTTCATGTCAGAGTGGATCCAGTGGTCATCTTCTTTCCTCTTTCCTCTAACACCGGCTAGTTGATATTCTCTTGGGTAGAAACCCTTCTGCATTCTCATTTGTGTGAGGCTGAAGTTGAGGCCACAGTATCCTCTTAAGCAACAGTCATGTGACCTGTAAAGGTCAATGAGAACCAGCCCTGGGACAACTGCTGAAATTATTGGAAGAGAGAAGCTCTCTTTCCACTGGGATCCTGGAGTGACTGGGGTCTATACTGCCATTGTGGGAAAGAGTTGGCTTGAGAATGAAGTCAACAGAGAAAAAACGGATCTGGGGGATAGAAAGAGTCCTGATGATAATATCAGAGAAGCTGGATCCAATGAAGCCTAAAGACAAATCTAATTCTGCTCTTCTCAGTTACCTGAGCTCATAAATACCCTTGGAGGCTCACTGCAGTCTAAGTCAGGTTTCTGTATGTTTTAACGAACAGTATGGGTGTTTCCAAATCCCCGTAGGCTTCAATCTCAGGTTCTGAATGAAATCTCAGTGAAGTCAGCCTACATGACAGCAGTCATTCTGAACTCTGAGTGTATGCTTTCCCCCTGGATCATTCGCCTAAACTAGCTGCTTTCTTACCTATGAGAAAGTTCCCAGGCTCCCTGAAGCCTGAGACACCCCTACAGTCCAAAACTCCTGTCAGAATGTTAGCAAGCTACACTGTTCAGGTTAGCAGGGTTTCCTGTTCAGGGCAGGATTTCCCTATGTTTGTTCATTCTTAAAACAAACAAAAAATATCCACCCTTTCCCTTGACCGCAACATTCTCCACACCCCCTGTTTTTGTCCATTCCTTAAATAGGTACATGTGTAGGATAGAACTCCAAGGGAATGAGGTGAAATGGGACAAGGGTAAAACGAAAACCACATAAAAATGGGAAAAGTACAACAGAAAACAGTCTAATCCAGTAACATGCTGCGTAATAACAATTCCAATTATACCCACGTACTTCCAGCCCTGACTTTGTATGAGGAAGGTATTTAGATAATCCCTTAGAGATGCCTCTAAAGGGGGTTTGGTTTGCTATAAAAGAGTGTCACTAAGTTTTCTTTAAAAACTAGTACTCTGTGTCACTGGTACACAGAAAAATCAATACAGCCTGCAGGGAATTTAGCATCTAACTGGCATAATTCTGTCTTGTCCCGAGGGTACAACTCAGTATTGCCCACTGTCTGTTCTCTTTCCCTCCCTCCCTCTCTTCCTCCCTGCCTTCCTTCTTCCTTCTTTTTCTCTCTTTTCCTCCTTCTTTCATCCCAACAACCTGGAGAAAGAAGATCCAAGTTGGGACATTGTGTTTCTAGATATTTCTTTTTTAAATGTAACATCCTTATACGATCCCTGTAAAGAAGGTACCATTCTTATTCCCACTACCAGATGAAATATTCATCAGAAAGAGGATTTGAACACAGGTAGTCTGACGCCGGAGCCCACACTCTCAGTCACATCTGCTTAACTACACTGAGAGGAAGAGAGGACTGGGCTGTCAGTTTAAGGAGCTTCTGGTGGGCAGACTAATGCTCCCTCCAAAATGTCTACACCTCATGCCCAGACACTGGGACTATGTGTGGTTACATGATAAAGAATTAAAGCTGTGGACGGAATTAATTTATGAATCAGCTGACATTAAATAGGGAGATTATTCTGGACTGTCTGGGTGGGCTCAATGCTGTCACAAGGGTTCTTAAAAGTGGGAGAAGGAATTGAAAGAGAGAACCAGAGAGATGTTAGCACGAGAAGGACTCAATAGCTTTAATGATGGAGGAATGGCATCATGAGCCAAGGAATGTGGGCAGCTTCTAGAAGTTGGAAAAGGAAAGGAAATGGATACTCCCCTAGAGCCTCCAGAAAAAAAATGCAGCTCTACCAAAATCTTTAGTTTAGCCCAGTGAGACCTTTGTTGGACTTCTAACCTAGAAGTTTCTAACCTACAGAAATATAAGATCATAAACTTGAAAAGTAAATAAACCTGATACTAAATTTGTGGCAAGTGGTCAAGGCAGCAACTAGAAAATTAATCCTGAGGTTAAGTTGGTCAGGCCTGAGGAGGACGTACCTGTGAGAAGCAACAACACAGACACCCAGAAGCCTGCCTGTCCAAGAGAAACGCAGGGATTTGAGACGGTAAGGAGTGAAGAGAGGGCCTGGCAGTGGGACACCCTTTTCCTTTCCTCTCTATATCCTGGGAACGCTCGGGAAATTAGTATTCTTAACACAGAGCTTTATTTGAAAGAACCATTCAGTAACGTATGTGCTCAGCTTTGTTCCTGCCTTTACCAATTACTGGGTATTTCGCAGTATATGTATAAACATCTCCCTTTATCCTTCAAATTCAGGGAAAAAAAAGTGGAAAAAAGAAAACCAAATCTTTAACATGGTAGGAAACGTAACTGCACCCCTACTGAATCAAATGAGCATCATTATTTGTTCAAATTCCCAAAAAATGTATGATGCTTAGGATTAGACCAGGTCCCTTACTATTGAGGTTTTTATTTAAATTCAATACCCCAGTAAGGTACGTAGTCATGATTAATTTATACTTATTAATTTATACTTACTGAATTCCACAAAAGATAAACTTGGCATGTAGAAGTGCAGAATCAAATAGTTTTAAGGGTAATATATCCCTAGAGAATATTCATAACTTTACAGCAGCCAAGTAACCTTAAATAAGAAGGTCCTTAATGATTGAAATTTGTGCATAATGGAGAACTAGTCAACTCCACAGTCACTTTTCTTGTTTATGAAAAAGGCACACTAGGCCGGGTGTGGTGGCTCGCATCTGTAATCCTAGCACTTTGGGAGGCCGAGATGGGTGGATCACCTGAGGTCAGGAGTTCAAGACCAGCCTGACCAACATGGCAAAACTCTGTCTCTACTAAAAATACAAAATGAGCCAGGCGTGCTGGCGGGTACCTGTAATCCCAGCTTTTCAGGAGGCTGAGGCAGGAGAATTGCTTGAACCCTGGAGGCAGAGGCTGCAGTGAGCCGAGATCGCACCACTGCACTCCAGCCTAGGTGACAAAGCAAGAATCTGTCTCAAATAAAAAAAAAAAAGAAAAAGAAAAAAGGCAAACTAAAGTCACACAGGGATTAAGTCAACAGCAGTCTCCTAGGTGACCAAGGGGCTAAGGTATGGGCTGGTATTTCTTACCACTTATAAGTGGGCTGACATAAAGATCAAAATGCACCCTCTAAACTGCCCAAGATCTGGAATGTACTATGCTAGTAGCGTTCTCCCTGGATTATAACTGCACTGAGTCAGTCGATAGAATGAGGGCCTGCATGTTACCACTGATGGAAACTGAGCCCTGTTTATCACCATCGGCAGCCTCCAACTCTATGGGCTGAAAAACCACTTATCCCCCTAGCCACTGGTCACTCAGGGGGGCTGCACTGTCTAGTCAGATGGTGAAGAAATGACACTACTGCTGTGCTTTCTTTCCTAACCCAAACCTGAAGCCAGAAGTCACAAAACCCAGTGTCTGTAAGGCCGGGTAGACAAAGTAAGTGTCGTGGGTCAACTGTAAGAAACACTGTGCTCTTGGGCTACCTGCTTCCACTTCCAATGAGGCATGGATACAAAGAAGTATAGCTCTTCTTGTAAGAAGAAACAACAGAAAGTGGGACAATACTTGGCAATCGATGGCTTGCCTTTGAGTTGTGGAGCCACAGGGAGTGGTTTGAACAGTGGAAAAATAGTCATCACATGGCTATGGCAAATGGGTAATGACTGCTCTTCAGCTCCAGCCAATTACAGCCACATGGGAATGTGAGCCCACTGTGGCCAGATCTGATTTTTCCAGACAAAGCAAGAAATACAAACTTTTTTGTGTGACATTTCACGATTTTAAATGTTGGCCAAAAAAAAAAAAAAAAAAAAACACCACCAAACCAAAAACGTCATGAATTTTTAAAACTACCCTATAGGCAAAATAAAAGCATACGTTAGATTTGGTACATGCTTAAGGAAAGGAAGTCTAAACCCTATTTAGCTTCTAAATAGGGCAGTGTGATTGTTCAAATTTTAAGAGATAAGAGGCGGTGCACTCATATATACTGCGGTACCAATAGGATGCCATGTCCTGCCAAGGGCTACAGATGCCCTCTGTTTCTGAAGGTAAACATCTTCTAAGGAATGCCAACTCCCGGTCACTCCAGGCTTTCCTTTCATCTGCTTTGGGACCACTCCAATTCCCCATGTCGTCTCCCAGACCTGGCTATTCTTAGCACAGTCACCGCAATTGAAACGCCAAGGTGCTGCCTGTCATGAGACACTAATGAGAATACAAACTCTCATTTCTGATGTTGTCAAAAATGCACTATTGGCCTGTGTCACAGGACGCTGATCTACTCAATCTCCCACAAACACCATGTCGCAGAATTTGTACCATCTGCTCAGCAAATTTCTAGCTCCAGAAACTGTAGTGATTTTGATGAAGAAAACAAAGCAAAAGACTAACGAAATCACCCAACTCTGACATCTCTTTCAATGAAATAACCAATCGATTTGGAATATTTCTCCACGTAAATCATACAAAAGACCGGATTAAATCCAAATATATCAGTTGCTAAAAGGTTGTAAATGTCTCAATAAGTCAGTTGATTTGAAGAGTGGAATACTAACTTTGGCAATTTCTCCGTAAGAACTCTTTGTCCACATCCAAGAATTATGGCAACCCATAATGCTCACAATCTCCAAGTAACAGCCTCCACACCCTTCAGAGCTGGGCGACTTGTGTGTACATGCTACCATCACACTCCGACCACTCACACTCTGACCACTCACAAAGCATTCATCTTGGTCCCAGTTGATAGAACAGAACACTCTCCTTCAAAAGACTATGGACAGATAGTCACCATCTGCAGGGCTTCTTTATTAGCCAGAGTGAGAGACGCACAAAGCAGAGAAACTTGAGATGGAAATAGAAGGAAGATGGGGAAAAGGAGAAACTCTGCTAGAGCATACTGTGTAGAAGACAGCTGCTGATTCATGTAAATACAGGAGGACTTCTAGGTAATGGACGGAAATGAAACAATGACTTGTATTCTTGGGTAGCAGAACAGAGTTCCAAGGGAATGGGAGACAATAACTGCATGAAGTACACTTCCTCAGCCCTGGGGTGGGAGGTTATCTCTGGGCTCCAGGAGGCATAGGGTCTTTATTTAGTACTTAGAGAATGAAGATAAGAGGAAAATAGCTTCCCAGGAAGAAGGAAGGAAAAAAAAAAAAAAAAAAAAAAGGAAGAAAAACATAACTGCTCCTTTATAAGCATCCTAAGGGAGCACTAAGCCAGCGTGACCAGTCTGGACACCCCTTCCCTATTCACCAAACAAACACTACTACAGAGGAAGGCCTGGTGAGGGGGGAGGTGTGGGACACAGGGACTGGGGGAGGCAGGATGCAAAGGCGATCGCATTTCCTCCCAAGAAAAGCCAGGCCCCTGCTGCCATCCTGCAAGCTGGGGAACCCTGAGGCTTTCAGGGGCTTTTATCGTATTAGAAGCATTTTTCTCATCATAACGGAGACCTTTAGTATTGCATTAAAAAGATGGTTAATTTTCTTAAGCTTCCTTTTAAACACAGAAATAGGATTAGAAGGATAACACGCTCAGATGCAAGCCCATTATTTGATTATGTCTAAACCTAATCCTGCCTTCACCTTGGCCTGCAGAGTCTCCATTTTGGGGTTTATTGGTTGATAATGCCAGGGCTGTCAGATACTATTACTTGGGTAGTATCTGTTGCTACGCGCGCTTTCTTCTACTATCAAATGCAGAAGGCTTAAAATTGAATTACAGGAGAAGTTCTCAAAGCCTCGTCATTTTTTGAACCCTTGTACCTATTTTCAAGGAAGAAAGAATGATCTGGGCCCCAAAGAATGGGAACTCTCTTCAGTACAATTCGTTTCCAATAATGGTTCAGAGAAAAGTCTTACAGCGATAGGAACCCTAACCTTCCTTCCATTAAACAAGCTTTCTACTCTTTATTACTATAGATGAGGGAAAGTGGTATTGAGGTTGATACAAAGATCAGAAGTCCCTACAGGTGACCATTCTCTGTCTCACTACTTTTCATATTATACTGAAGTTATCTGTCACATCTTGTTGATACCCAGTGACTAACACCATTTCCGGCTTAAAGCTAGTGTTCAGTAAATGCTTGTGTAACTGAACTAAGAATTCACACCACCTCTTGATTTCATGCAAGAGGGCACCCCCTATTCTCACTGGTCCTCCCATGGAGAAGTAAAAGGCATTACCAGGTCCAAATGTCTGTGAGTCAGACCTGTGATAACTCCAAGCACATGGGTGCAGCTCATCCTCCAACCCACTTCCCCATTGTCCCCTCCCTAGCCCATCAGCTTCTACTTCTCTTTACCTGTCGCAGTGGTTGCATTTGAAGGGCTTTGCACCTGTGTGTTTCCTGTAGTGCCTTGTGAGCTCATCGCTTCGTGCAAAACGCCACTCGCATCCCTCCCATGAGCACTTGTAAGGCTTCTCACCTGCAAGCAGAGATGGAAGGACCATGGTCAGCAGCAGGAACAAAAGGGATTACACCCAACCAGCCTGTGCTGCCTGCTGGTCAGGCTTGGGAAAGGGCTGTTTAAATCATTCCTGAAAGACTAGATTTCCTAACACAGTATACCACAGTTTTTTGGTTTTTCTGTTTTTCTCCCAAGTCTCCTGGTGTTTTGTTTTTTGTTTTCTTTGTTGTTAACCTTCAAAAGTGGTTTCACCAGATTCTCAAATCTGGAGCTGTCATTTCAGTTCCCAGAGTCACAGCATTTCCTTTGACTGGTGAAGGATCAATTTTTATTTATTTTCTATTCCCCGGAGCACTTTCACCCCCACAGTCCAGGCAGAAAGGAAATGTGCTATTTTCATCTGAACCACAAATGCTTCTAATTCTATTTTTCTCCAGAACCTACAGTCATTTGCCATTTCAGGCTTTTTAGTCTTCTCCCTCCCCTTCCCTCCTACCACAAGCTGCAGCCAGGTAGCTGACTGACAAAGCAAACAGCTTAAGTCTCCCAGAGCCACTGTTCCTTCCAGTAAATGTGATGGATGGACAATGAGGAGAAAGGTCTACAATTTGAGAGTAAAACAAAAATCACTTGACAATCCCTGGCATTTATGGAAAATACTATCACAAAAGTCTGAGTTAGGAAACTCATAGCTTAACAACTGCAGAGTGTTCTTATTAGAAAATAATATATATTATTGTAAAATATTTTAAAAATCAATTTGGAGAGCAAGGTTTTAGCCACAGGGAAGCTGCTTATAAGCATGAAATTCAAACACTTGTGCTCAAGTGACCTTTTCAAACAGTAAATACAGATGGAAGGATATGTAAGAGAAAGTACATGACTTTGCCTTAGACCTTTTTTTAACTCATCACGTCTGTCACCAAACATGACAAATATTTACCCTTCCAACTGTATGGTGGACTGGTTCTAATTAAAAAGAAAAATGATCTTTGGAAACCTGTGAAATCATGAAGCTGAGTTACTGAGCCCTGTCACTGAGAGGCAGGTTAGTACGTGGTTAACAGCTTTGAAGCCAAACTTCCTAGGCTCAGCTTCTAGTCCTATCCTTAATTGTCTGACCTTGGCCAGGTTAATAAACCTCTGTGTGTCTCTGTTTTCTTAGAGATAATAATAATAGGTACCTCAAAGGGTTTAGAGAAGATAAATCAACACACATGCATATTATATATTAATTAGAACAACATCTGGCATATGTAAGAGTCATATAACTAATAAACATGAAAAACTGCCAAACTCAAAATTTCAGGATACCTAGGTGCCAAAGTACTATGGCGTCCCATTATTTCCACAGTTTTAAAGGCTAAATCTTTACTAGGCAGCCCTGAAGGAGACATTACCCAGGTACTATACTTGACCTACTTTCTTCTTTCCACCTTTCCCCTTCCCTTTAAACCTGACTACAAAGCATTCACAATTCTTTATTTGTATCACCTAGAATCAAACCAAACATGCTTGAAAATTTTATTTCATTAAATTGGTGCCCTAGTGAGCCACTGCTCTGTCAGACCCACAGAGAAGAGGAACGAGAAACACAGGCATTTCTTTTAAAGGGAACCAAGAGGACATGAAGGAGGGCTGGAGGCACAGGAGGAAACCCATTCAGTTTCGGAAACCAGGAAAAAAAGAGGACGAATCACCGAGCAGTGTTAAAAGTTCACCTTCTGGCTCCTATAAGCCGAAAGTTTAGAAAAGATGTGCTAGCTGAAGAAAGGGTAGCCAAGTGGAGGTGCCACATAAACTTTGGAATCAGCATACTTGGGATCTTGCTGCGTTCGTTCCAGACTCTAGAACTCAGTATATTTGTCTGTTAAACGAGGGTGAGCTTATTAATAAACCCATGTTTATAGCGAGGTTTCAATCAGTTGTGTGTAAGAAACGTTTGTTCAGCCTTGCATGCAGTCAGTACTCAGTTCCTGTCTCAACTCCCTTTCCTCCGCCTGTGTTCACAGAGGTTACTAGGAAGACAAGCCTGAAACTGCTGTCAATAAAGGCCTTCAGAGCTCATGGCTCCAGAAAGCCAAGTCTAGAGACATTCTGGGTACCTGAAATATTAGAAACAGAGAGTCTTTTAAGTATTTTCTCATTATATTGATGGAGAATGAATCCAAAACAGGGAGTGTTCTTTAGGACTGCTCTGAATGAGTAGGACACAGCAGGGGAAGTACGAGGTCCCAGTACCCTGCAGGAGAGACATGTCAACATCGTGCATTTAACCACTAGGCTCTGTTATCTCAAGGGGAAATCTGGCACAAACCAAAAAAGGAGAATGAGGCATCTAAGACTTCAGAAATTCAAAGTGCCCTCCGCCCATGAAGGCCTTCAAATGTAATTAAAATTGGAGGTTCCTGGAACCTTGGGGACCAAATACACCCCAAATGCAATGAGGCACCTAGGAAATTCCATGAAATTCTACAGCAACAACCAGAGACATCTAGTCCCCAGAATCAATCCCATAATCGAACTGACTTGTCTATCACAGGCAACCACATTCTGAAGGGCACAGGAAGGGCAGATAAAATGAAGAAGACTGAAGTGGATGTCTTTGGGCATTTTTTCCCATTTCAGCCGTTTGCTTTTCCCCTTGCTGAATTCCTTTCACTAGTTTCCTTTCGACAAATAATATCAAGGATGTAATTATTTTCCAGAAAATGATTAGACTCTTAGTTACTTCCCAGTACAAACCAACTCTCCAACCCAGGAGCTATTTCAGCATCCTCGTGGCTGTGTTCACTATTGAGAAACTGCAGATAGCTTGACTTAGCTCTGAATCTTATCACCTGACATTGTTTCCTGCTTGCGGCAAACACTACTCAGAATAATACTGAGGACAGGCTCCTTTGTGCCCTGATATTTTAGCCATGTTACTATTATAGTGATTTATCAAGCTATTTTTCCACCATCTGGCTAGTTTACTGACAAGTTGCCATTCCTGCAAATACTAATAAAAAAATTTAAAATAATCAAGAACGCCCAATGAAGGAGCAGTGCCTGAAGGCAGAACTCAGAAATCAGAGAGGCAGAAAAAATACAAAGAATTGGGAATATGACTTTATATTTAGGGCACAGGAATTGTGGAGTTAGACTGGCCTTGTTTCCAGGTTCTATACCCACCTCTACAAACCAATTCCTACTGGAAAGGCAGGTCAGGGAAATTCTTCTGTTAATATTTTCAGCATGGCCAAGACTGCATCTCCCTGAACACCAACAGCCACAGCTTGATCTTGGGGGATGGACATACCTCTAGCCATGATACATTTGTTTTCATCCTTAAAAGCCTACCTGAAGATTTCTGCTCATTTCATCAAAGGCTGAATTTCTTTCTTTACAAAAAGAAAAAAGGAAGGCTTTGTGAGAGAGAGGAAAAGTGCACGTCAGTGGTACTGGAGCAGGTTTCATGCAAGATCAGCTCTTCTATTTTACTCTCCCTTCTTTCCTTCCTCCACTCCAGATACTTCTCCTGGGTATAAAACAGAAACTGTCATGGCCTTGCACAACACTATGCTGTATCACACTTGGAATGAGGCACACTGTTCAGCTCACTGCACCTCTAGAGTGAACAAAAATGCCCAAGAGTGGTCTATGTGAGACAGACAGATGGAAGAGAGACTTAGAAACCCAGGACTCCAGTACAGGAAGGGCATGCGAGTAAAGGCGAAGACACCTCCCACAGCTCACAATGCTGGAGGCAGAGGACACCCTCAGGACCTCCTAAATGTCAGGGTGAATATCAAGAACCACTTTCCCTGTCGGGCAAAAACCCTAGGATGCAACATCCCTAGGATACTTGTTTCCCTGGGGGAGTACATGCCACCTCAGAGGTGAGAGTAAGTCTCATCAGGTAAAAACAGACTTATAGCCAGATGAGGGCTTGTAAGGGGAGGTATGGGTGCTTGAGAAACAGGACTGACATTTAGAGAGGTTAAATCATGTCAAGAACTTGCGTTCTCCCACAAAATTCATCTGAAATGAAATGCGGTCTAAACCAGTGTGGCATTTTGTTAGTTTCTTACAGGGTCACTCTCCCTATATTGTGATCATCAGAATTGACTGATCAAAAAACACTGCCATAAATACTTTTTGAGCATGCATCTATGATATATGTAGGCTTAGTCATGAATCATACAGATGTACTAATATCCTATTAGGATATTGTAAAATATGTATTCAATAGACCAATTAAAAATGAGAATAAATCCAATATAAATAGAAGTCATACATATTTCTTCTTGCCTTCAAAAAGACTGTGTTGCCGGGCGCGGTGGCTCACGCCTGTAATCCCAGCACTTTGGGAGGCCGAGGCGGGCGGATCACAAGGTCAGGAGATCGAGACCACAGTGAAACCCCGTCTCTACTAAAAATACAAAAAATTAGCCGGGCGCGGTGGCGGGCGCCTGTAGTCCCAGCTACTCAGGAGGCTGAGGCAGGAGAATGGCGTGAACCCAGGAGGCGGAGCTTGCAGTGAGCCGAGATCGCGCCACTGCACTCCAGCCTGGGCTACAGCGTGAGACTCCGTCTCAAAAAAAAAAAAAAAAAAAAAAAAAAAAGACTGTGTTGCACAACCCTACTTTTGGCCACTGCCCTGTACGAGAAATAAAAATAGCTTTGCTCTCAGCCCCACCATCTCACTGGTCTTAGGGCTTCCATTCATGGCTCCTACAGTCTATTCAACTTATAGCAGTCAAAGCAATCCTTTGAAAATGTAAATCAGAGCATGAGTGACTCTTACAGGGGGCCTTAGTCTATATATTTCCATATAAATGGTTTCTTTGACATCCACTGGATTTTATGCATTTAAAAACATTATTCTGCAAACGGTTCCACAGGTTTTGCCAGACTGCCAAAGACATTCACCCAAAAAAGGTTAAGATGAAATTAAAGTGTAAATGTTTCAATGGCTTTCTATCGTTCTCAGAAAAAAAGTCAAAAGCCAGGCAAGGCTATACAGTACAGCCTACATGATCAGGCTCCTGGCTACCTCTCCAATATCGATCTCCTACGCTCCCCTCCCCGATTCACCACATGCTGCCCTGCCTGCAGGCTCCCACCTTGAGGCCTTTGCACTGGCTCCTTGCTCTGCCTGGAACACTTGCTCCCTCACTTCATTCAGGTCTCTGCCTGAATGTCTCCTCCTCTTAGAGAACTTCCTTCGATATCCTCTGTAAAACAACAGATTCTGTCACTTTCTCCATAGCACTTAATTACTTTGAAACGAAATTGCATATTGAGTGTATTATAGTCTGTTTCCCCCACCACAGCATAAGCTTCATGCAGACATCCATTTTGTTCACTGTGATACCAACAGCGCTAAAGCAGTGCTTGGCTCAATCCTATCCAATACATTAAGTGAATTTAACAAAGCATCCTGCTTTGCAACAAAAACCTGAGTACACCTAGAGGGGCAGAACAGCCTGTGTGATTTCCAATCCCTTACTTTCTAGGTATTCAATGGTTTAAGAGTGGAAATGTTTGCTTGGTTGCTTAAATCTGACATCCTTCTTTGACAAGGACTAAAATGTGGTAAGTTTTCCTTTACTATCAAATATCACTTCTACTTCTTCCCAATCTTCCCCAGCCTGAAAGACGAGGATCCTGAAAACTTCCTATAACCTAATCTCACACATAGGAACCTAGTCTCCTGAGCAATATTCCCTCTGGGAAGCAAACGGAGTCATTTTATGAAACTCATTTGTAATGTTTATCTCTGAAGATGTATTTGAGACAGCATAAGTGATATGTCAAACGTACTGTGCTATAAATTTGCCTTTAAGATAGAGAGTATACCATAAAATATGAACACATGGCAGAATCTTGCACTCAAGGTTTAAAATCTATTGAAAATAGGCCGGGCGCGGTGGCTCAAGCCTGTAATCCCAGCACTTTGGGAGGCCGAGACGGGCGGATCATGAGGTCAGGAGATCGAGACCATCCTGGCTAACACGGTGAAACCCCGTCTCTACTAAAAAATACAAAAACTAGCCCGGCAAGGTGGCGGGTGCCTGTAGTCCCAGCTACTCGGGAGGCTGAGGCAGGAGAATGGTGTGAACCCAGGAGGTGGAGCTTGCAGTGAGCTGAGATCGCGCCACTGCACTCCAGCCTGGGTGGCAGAGCGAGACTCCGTCTCAAAAAAAAAAAAAAAAAAAAAAAAATCTATTGAAAATAAACTCAGTAATACAAATTTTCTGCGTTCATTTCCTGATCTACAAAATTTCAAATTCTTAATCCAAGTTACAAAGAGATTAGGATTTTGACATGCCTAGATTTCTGTTAAGACTAATTTTACCTGTTTCCTTTTATTTATTTATTTTTTAATGTGGTTCTAGACATTTAGGTATATCAAGGTCCTAGTCTCTTGAGGACTTGGATTAAGAATTTGGAAACTCTGCAGATCAGGAAATGGAAAAGAAAACCGGAAAGGAGGAATACTTTGCAGCGGGTTTATATTGCTGCCTAGTACATCTAGAAGAAATCAGCGAAGACCCATCAATTGCTTTCACATCACACTCAGTCGCACTAGAGAATTTAAGCAAGCTGGAGAATAAAGACATTGTAGAGAAAGTGTCACTAAGCTTTCTTAGCACTGCAAACAGAGTAACCGGTAAACTTCACTCCATAGCTTGTCAATGTCTTCTCAAGTTGTAGCTTCTCAAGGTGTAGCTGCTGCAAGTAAAAAATACCCATGCTAAGTCAATTGGAAAATTGTCTCAGAGCCCCTCTTAGATTCCAGCTGGATCTTAAATATTTTTTTTCAAGGTTTTTTTGCGTATCTGATTGATGGAAAATAAAACAAGGGCCTTCTTTTCTAGAATTCCCAAAACATTTATAATAGCTACAACATAAAACAAAACGTACACTCATTGATGATCCATGTGGCTTTTTCATTCATCCATTACTTCCCTACCCAAAGGTCAGGTCCAAGTACCTGAGTTTACACAGTGAACCAGTCACTTTACAGAGCATGCAAACATTTGCCCTATTTGTTTTCATTCTTTTTTTTTTTTGAGACGGAGTCTCGCTCTGTCGCCCAGGCTGGAGTGCAGTGGCGCGATCTCGGCTCACTGCAAGCTCCGCCTTCTGGGTTCACGTCATTCTCCTGCCTCAGCCTCCCGAGTAGCTGGGACTAGAGGTGCCCGCCACCATGCCTGGCTAATTTTTTTGTATTTTTAGGAGAGACGGGGTTTCACCGTGTTAACCAGGATGGTCTGGATCTCCTGACCTCATGATCACCCGCCTCCGCATCCCAAAGTGCTGGGATTACAGGTGTGAGCCACCATGCCCGGCCTGTTTTTATTCTTGGAACAACTAAAAACCAGTAACTGGGCCTGGGTTAGGTTTACTCCTCACTATCTTAAAATGTTTATTCAAAAATCTGTAATCCAAAATTTAAACCATATCCTCAACGAGGTACAGCTCCTACTTCAGAAGACGGAGCGAGATTAGAAAAGATTTTGACTGAATCCTGCAAATGTTGGCAAATATTGACAACAATTGTATTTGTGTCCAATATAGTAGCCACTAGCCACACACGGCAACAAGCGCTTGAAACGTTGCTGAGGTAACTAAAAAGCTGAACTTTTAATTTAACCTTAATTAAAATTAAGATTAAAAAATTGAAGCAGTGTAAAAATATTTCACACTGTTATTTTGGTAGAACTGCATTTAACTTTCACCACTGAAAATTTAGCATAAGACACCCTGGAAACATACAATACACACTGGATCTCAAAGAATTAGTATTAAAAAAGAATGTAAACGATTTCTCACTAATAACTCTTTAAATATTGATTTTCTGGGGAATGATTATATTTTAGATATATTAATTTAGGTAAAACATATTAAAATTAATTTTACCTTTTATTTAATGTTTTAAAAAATGAGATTACTAGAAAATTTAAAGTTACGTATGTGGCTTGCATGTATTTCTATTTTGGACAGCACTGGTTTAAAATATATTTTCTATGTAGAAACCCCATCAACTCAAACTGAAAAGCTCATCCTTCCTGTATTCTTCTCCATGTCCAGCCCACAGCCTAGAATCCCAGTGTTCCCATTTCTACACTCCAACCCATGGTAGAAGCACTCTCCCAGGCTCAAAATCTTAGAGTTATTTTTAACTGTGAGAAAGCTAGGGGAGGAAGGGCTCAGTAAACAAGTCCAAGTACTCCACCTTTGTGGAATCTCTCCTCTCCACCCCTGACTTTTATTCTTATTACTATCAACCTTGCTGTGTGTAAGACCCGGAATGCCTCACCAAATGCAACAGCAGCCCTTCTCTGTTTCGAGGGATCTCCTCCCTGGTGCTGCATCACGATCACCTGAGGCACTTATTAAAAATACAGATTCCAAGTTCCCATCTCAGACGTTCTGTATCAGAATCTGTTTTTAGCATCTCTATGCATGGGTTCAGGAATCTGAAGAAGTGACATTTAAGCCAAGATATGAAGGAGAAGGAGTTAAGCAGGTGCAGGGGGAAGAAAGCACTGCAGGTTTAAAAAGCAGCACGTACCAAGGCCCTGGGAGCAGAAGCAGCTTGGTGCTTTTAAGAAACAGTCATTAAACCAAAAGGCTCAAAGAAGCCTTCTCTGATCCCTACCCCACTCCCAAACTTAATAGAATGTTTGGAGTCTCTCTCGCTGGCTAGGATGTAAATTTTGTGAGGGCAGGAGCCGCCTTTGACTTGTTCTCCACTTTATCCACAGTGGCTAGCACAAACTTTATTCATAGTAGATGCTCAGATAATACTCTTATTTACATACAGGACCCATAAAAGTGCCATTAAGAAACACGAAATAATTTTTCTCTTTAAATTGTTCTCATCCCCTATATCCATCTCTCTTTCCATAAGCAGTCCTCCAGCACAGTGGTTTTCAAACTTATTAGAATTCCCTAAAGGGCTTGTTTTAAACACAGGTTAGTGAACCCCACCCTAAGAGGTTCCGATTCAGTAGGTCTGATTCCCGAGTGGAAGGCCCAAGAATCTGCTTTCTAACGAATTCCCAGATGACGCTGACGCTGCTGTTCCAGAGACCACACCTCAAGAACCACTGCTGTAGTGGGGAAATAAAAGGAACTCAGCATCAAAAATTAGATTATTCTAGTTCTGGCTCTGCCACATAATAGCAATGTGGCCTTGTAAAGGTATTTAATAACTTCTTTGGGGACTTATGGCTCTTAACTGTGTGGGGAAAGAATTAAAAAAAAACTGTCCCACTTCCCTATTGTCATGAAGATTCGATGGAACCCAGTTCCTGAAAGTGATGGGTCAGTTACAAAGTCCCAAATGAATAAAAAGTGTTATTAATGGTGTTTGTTATTAAAGTTGCTATTCATAGTGGCGATATCAACAGGGAGTTTACAGACACACAGGAGGCCAGTGAGAGATGTGGAAACAGAGAACTTGGTCACCTGTATGTCCAGGGCAAGGGCACAGGGTTTCTCTCTAAGACATAAACTGGAGTCCAACCTGCCTCGTGGAGCACAGCCATGGAAACACACAGGATTAAAGAAATCCTTCGCGGTCATGTGCCCTTTTTAACAACTGTTAACTTTTTCTAAAACGTTTCTTTCGAGACAAAGTGTTAGATTCTTGGTGAATTTGTTTGAAATGTTGGAGACTGTGTTGGTCATGAAAATTAGTTACCAACCCAGATGATGAAATAAATTCAGCTGTTGAAAATTAAAGAGCTTTTGCAATGTGTAATTTGTGATTCCAATACATGTGTTTTCAAATACTGTACTGTGTTTCTCATAAGCCAAGGAATGGCATAAAATTATTTTTTATTTAATTAAAAATGTATGCAGTATTCTAGTAGTTTCCAGTAGGCTGAGTGGCTGAGTGAGGTTTAGCCAACAAACGCCACTGCTCCCCACCACCCCAACACAAGGCAAAACAAAAACCTATAACTGTTTAGATATTACTATAATTTTCAAAAGACTGTAAACTCACCTAAGAATTTAGACCTCAACAACACTTATACCTGAAGCTGTATGGTTTCAAGTTTTGAAACAGGTAAGCATGATCATTTGGGGAAACTATATTCTATATATATATTTTTTTAAGCAACAAGTTTAATTTGCTTGCCTTTTTTTTCATTTTACTTTGTTTTTATTCTTTTTGTTTTTCAAGGTTAACTTCAAAAATTATTTTTATCAGCTTTTTTGGAGTTAAATCCAAATAAAACTTAATGTCATCTTGGAAATTTAAATATATTTTGGTGATTACCAGTTACAATAAAGTTAAAAGCTAGGTACATACTACATTTGAAGAAAAATGTATTAAAACATTCATCTTTCCCTTTCAAGGTGACAACTACACCATGTGAATTCATTTGAAACTCATTTGTAGAACATTTTTTTTCCATTTAGCAGCAATGGTATTACTCTGTAAGTCAAGTTCTCACAATTCAATTTGATGTATTAAATAGAAATTTGATGATTAAAAAACGTGAATTTCAAACTCACCTTTGGTCAACCTTTGTTTTCTGCTTTCAAATGTAAAGATCATCATACTGCAAAGGACATATACAGGAACAGACTCTTACTACAATGACCAAGCTATTATTATTATTATTTTCCTTAGAGACAGAGTCTCACTCTGTTGTCCAGACTGGAGTGCAGGGGTGCAATCACAACTCACTGCAACTTTGAACTCCTGAGTTCAGCCTCCCAAAGTAGCCTCCCAAAGTAGCTGGGACTACAGGCTCTGGTGCCACCACACCTAGCTAATTTTTTTTTTTTTTTTGTAGAGACGATGACTCCCAATGCTGCACAGGCTGGTCTTGAACTCCTGGCCTGAAGTGATCCTCCCACCTCAGTCTCCCAAAGCACTAGGATTACAGGTATGAGCCACTGTGTCTGTTCCCAAACTATTAATTTTTGAATCACCTTAAAAGATTTTCAGAATGAAGAGAAAAAAATTCACTTTTACTCCAAACAACATGTTCGAAGCACAGGTAATATCAAGGCATCACTCTGAAAGTGATACCACTAAATCAGAAGTACACCCTGTAGAAGTAAATCAACATTGAAAAGGAAACTTCCCCTAAAAATCCAATCAATTCTAGAGGTTGGCAACTCAGGTGTACAACTCCTAGTGAGTATAGCCAAGGAATTCGTTTTTCTTGCAAGCAGGGTGGTAGTAAGAAAAAGATAATCAGAGACCACACAGCTTTGAGGGAGGGTAGGCCTGCATGACACCCTAATGGGGAGGCTTTTGGGAAGCCTGAGGGCAGGTAAGGGGACTGTGAGTCTGTGAACCACAAAAAATGCAGGGACATGGAGGGCCAGGACAGGTGGGGAGGGAGACTACACTAGGCCTTATCAGATCAGGGACCCATGGTGGTCACCAATTGGTACGTATCACATTAGTTGACAATGCCTAATTTACTTTCCTGGATACACTAAATTTTTCTTTTTTGCTAACCAAAATTTTGGAAATACACACCTAAATCATTTATTATTTGGATATATATATTTCATACAGACAGATATGAAAAGAGAGATCAATGGTATTTAAAAAAACCATCAGAAAGGATAATCCAAAAACCGCCTAAGATCTGCTTTTAGAAGCTATAAAGTGGCTTCAGCATCCTAAATTTGTTTCAATTAAGCTAATGATAACGAAAATTGATATTCCTTGACTATATAAATGCAGATGGTAGAGAAGTAGCTTAAGTATATCAATAGTTCATATGGTAATTTTCTCTAAACTTAAAAAAATAAAGGCAATTTTATCAATCTTCAAGAAGCCCAAATGAGATCAGATGTGGTGGCTCACACCTGTAATCCCAGCACTTTGGGAGGCCAAAGCAGGCAGATCACCTGAGCCCAGGAGTTTGAGACCAGCAAAGGCAATGTGGTAGGTCCCTGTCTCTACAAAAAATTAAAAAATTAGCCGGGCATGGTGGTGCACGCCTGTAGTCCCAGCTACTTGGGAGACTGAGGTGAGACAATCACTTGAGCAGGGGAGGCCGAGGCTGCAGTAAGCAGTAAGCTGTGTTTGCACCACTGAACTCTAGCCTGGGTGACACAGTGAGACCCATGTCTCAAAAAAAAGAAAAGCCCAAATTAGATAATTTACATCCAGATCATGGAGAGAAAGGCCCTCCCTGGACCAGCTACCATTCATGTTGAATAAATATTAATCCAGTTTTCTAGAGCTTTTTAGAGGCAAATATCAAATCAGTGAAGATTTAAAACATCAATGTCCACATAATTATCTTCCAAGATAATCAAACATTTTTTTTTAGAGACTAAATTTCCCCATTAGCTAAAGCAACCCAAACATGTACCTTACTCAAATATAAAGTCTAAGAAAAGAGTAACCCCAAAAGAAAATTTTCATTTGTTTGTTATTTTGACACATGATAATCTAGGATAGATGCTCTTCACATACCACTGCCTATGTACTCAGGAAAAGATGTACACAAAGCCATGTCACTTATTTTTCTACCTTATCACCCATCATTTCTTACATAACCCTCTAGTGTCAAACATCCCTAGAGAGCCCCCATGCCCCAGCTCCTGTCCAAGCCTTTCTCACTTGCTGGGATGTCCTCTGCTCAGAATGTGCCTATTCTCCACATGTCACCCCATCCCCAAGGATTTCTCCTCCTCAGAAAACTATACCCTTATCTAAGTTTTCACTCTGTGGCCAGTTATTTACTATTTCCCATAGATATTTGTCTTTATGCCTTGATCCCTTGCCCTGCTTCTCCCCACCCACATTAAATGAAAAGTGCTTTTAAAACAAGGACACCTTATACCCCCAATGGAATAAATGCTGATTAAGCATCTAGTATATGTCCAGGCACTGGGCTAGATGCTTTCTCATTGGCCTCTTTGAAATCACTCACGAAGTCCAGCACAGGCTCAAACACACTGTAACATGCACTCAATACAATGTTTGCTAATTGAGACCATCGGACCATCAAAATCCAACAGCACGAAAAGCTTTGTTACCACCTTACCTTCCAGATTCATAAACCCTAACATGCATTATCTCCGAAACACTTCACTTCTGTCCATGGGTAAACAGGAAAAGTCAAATACTTGGACTTCTGGTCTAACTCACTGGCAGTGAAAGAAACAGTTTCTTCAGTGTGACAAGTTAGATTCAACCAGCATTAATTGTTGGTTCTAATATATGCCAACCAATGACACTGCTAGAGATTAAAGCTAAATGGAAAGGCTCTTCACGTTAGAGCAGCTCCCAGTTAGGAAAGCACCATGCATACATACAAGGAGACTCAATGTGTTTGACAGATGTGTGTAACATGGACACGTGAAACAGAAAATCCCTAAGACTTGGTAAGACTATTACGGCAGGTGTCCGAGAGACGATCAGCCTCCCTGAAACTTGAAGGACACCAGGGACAAGGGCACTAAGTATTTCCTGGAGAAGGAACAACATGCACAAAGACCCAGAGATAAGAGATAGTGGTTTATCATCCTGAGGTCAAGATGTAAGAAGAGGTGGTAATGCCAAACCCTAAGGAGCCTTGATGACAAACTGTCCCCTCAAGAGACTGACTCCCTTGAGGCCAGACCCTCACATCTGTGCATAGTTGTGTCTTCAGAGCCTGGCACAATGTGTGGTCCTAGTACTTCCAAAGCATATCCTGTGGGAAGTGGCTCTAGATGGACTCTGATAGAGTTGGGCACTCCTTCCTTCTGCTCACCTAACTTCCTCTAGAAGAGACTATCATATTGTTTGAGTAAATTGTTTACATTCTATGTAGCTCCACAAAACCAAATGCTCCCTTTAAGGGCAGAAGCCAGGCTTATTCACCTTAGTATTCCCAAGACTTAGAATGCTGAACACATATCAAAATCCTCAATTACCCTGGCTGAATGAACATACCCATATACTACTGGTCCACCTCCAAACCTTCCTTTAGGCAGTTACCTAGATCTTCCGACATCTTCTTTCTGCTGCTCCCTAATAGGAATCATTAAGAAGAAAACACAATGACTGAAACCACCCGGGAAATCTACATTCACATTCACATTCATACACACACACACACACACACACACACACACACACACACACACCCCTGCCCTCCCCCCCATCTGCAAACAACTCAGTACAAACATACTGACACCCACATATGTAGAAACACCCCCACACAATCTGTCATCCTATATACCTCTAACCTTAAACAGCCTTAACTTTTGTCTGTGCTCAACTCACAGCTACAAAATACTTTCCCTTCATTCTTCTACTGAAGAATGAAGGCATTCTGGGAGGAAAATGTCAATGTAATGTGACTTTATACTTTGGAAGGGGGAAAAAGAAGTGCAAGAAATATTAAGATGCAGTTAATTTGACTCCATATGCTTTTGTGCTTAAGTTATTAATTTCCCAGTCACTTCATATTATTCCAATAATGTAATTCTCATGAAATGCAAAATATAAATTATGTTTCCATTCAGAACTTAAGCCATTCCACAGAAACCTAGTTTTCATGCAATTATTTTGATCTTGCAATGTGCCACAAACTACTATGTACTAGCATGTTACCCTTATCATTTCATACATTTAGAATTTCTGAACTCAAGAGTTTTCTGTTAAAATGCCTGCATTAAAGGCTTTTTAAAAAGGATTATTAAGACTAAAAGCATAACAGCAACTGCCAGTTGTCCTTTATATTCATTCTCCCCTTATCCCTAGGTAAGAGTATCCCTAGGTTTTTGTTGAGCTTATGGCCACCCAGAATAAAGACTGTATTTCCAAACTCCTTTGCAATTGCTTGTTGACATATGACCAATTTCTGGCTGATGAGACATAAGTGGAAGTGACAAGTACAATGTCAAGCTATACTTTTATTTATTTATTTTTGAGACATAGTCTTGCTCTGTCACCCAAGTTGGAGTGCAGTGGCGTGATCTCAGTTCACTGCAACCTCCCCTCCCGGGTTCAAGTGATTCTCCTGCCTCAGCCTCCCGAGTAGCTGGGATTACAGGTGCCCGCCACCACATCCAGCTAATTTTTGTATTTTTAGTAGAGGGAGGTTTCACCATGTTGGCCAGGCTGGTCTCAAACTCCTGACCTCAGGTGATCTACCTGTCTTGGCCTCCCAAAGTACTAGGATTACAAGTATGAGCCATCACGGCCAATCAAGCTGTACTTCTAAAAGTAGGGACATCCCCTCCCCTTTACACTTTCAAAACACCTGCATGAAAACGAGGTTCCTGGAAAGCAGGCCTGGTGGCAGTCATCTGGAATTGCAGGGACCTGAGCAATACCTTAGGAATGGAAACCCTAGGGATGGGTGACCAACAGTACAAAAGGAGTTTGGGCTTCTGACAGTTCTCAGTGCAGACTTTATATTAAAGAGAAAAAGAAATCTTACATCTTTAAGCTCCTGTTAGCTTGGGTCTTTGTCACAAAAGCTTCATTTAGGATCTAATTAATTCAAAACATAACATACGTGAATAAAGGAAATCTCGCTTCTTTTCTCCAGAAAGGTTGTCAGAGTTCTGAAGATGCTGCCCCATGTGTACAAGTACAGTTTACTGGAAAACAGACACACACACACAACTCACCATCAGGAGACCTGTGCTCTAGTCCTAGCTGTTACCACTTATAACGTGCCCTGAGGAAAGTTACCTACTCTTTAAATCTCACTTTCCTCCTCAGAAAATATAGCTGATCCCTTCTTTGGCACAGCCCTCACAGGACTATTGTGAAATGTGAAGACAGATGATTTCTGTGCAAGTGCTTCATATGCTGCAAAGCACTATATAGGCAGGGTAATTATTAAAATATTTTACCCCAAAATCCTTTATGCAACATGGCTCATATTAACACCCAGTACCTGAATATACCTTTCTGGTGAATAAAGAGCCTGCAATCACCTGATTCTAGCTAAGATGGTTAGAGATCAGTTTGAGATGGTAGGAGCAGACCACCTCCAGAGGCTGGTGTTTCATTCAACCATCAAAGATAAGACCTCAAGCCTCAACTCCTCAACGTACAATGTGGCATTGATTAGAAAGCCAAAGGGTTTTAACCAAACAGTACAAACCCAATACCACATGGAGAGAAATTGCCCAAAGCCCATACACTACTACGATACGCTGCATATCTTACCACATCTCGTATCTCATCTGCTGAGATATATTTGGCTTTTTCTATTGGATATATGAATATATGAATGGCAGAATCAATCTCTGATGAAATGTCTATATTTTCCTTCCTCGTGTAAATATACATATAGTAGAAAACTAAGTGTAGGAGAAAGGTACAAAATTTTATACATAAACAAACTAGACAATACATGCATCTCTGCAGAGAAAACACCTCAAATAATCACCATCAGCAGACTTGTGGTCCAATTCTACCCACCTTTAATGGGTGATAGGGCTTTTAAAATCCAAGTAAAATTAGCTCTTGGCTAATATTTACTGGGCCCTCACTATATGCTGGGCACTACAGAACCTTTGTGTATATTCTGTCCTCTAATTCTCCCAATAGCCCTAAGGCTATTATCCCTCCCCATTTTCTAGATGAGGAAATAGAGGGTTGGAGAAATTAAGCTGTTCCCCAAATTCACCCAACTTATATGTGGTACGGTCAAGACTGAAACTCAGGCCATCTTACCTTCAGAATCCACATGCTTAACCACTACCTCACTCTGCCTTTTATATAAGCAACAACAATTAAAGTGGAATCAATGCTCATATTCCCTTTGGAAATACTTTCTGATAAAACAAATGTTTCAACTGGAAAGAATGTCAGAACTATTTAGACGTACCTATATAACAGTTGTTCTAACTTTTTAAAAATGAATAAGCAAAGGAATCGAATCTACTGAGACGGGAAGCCAGGAGTGCGAACTACAACTCATCTGCCCTCCCCTAGAACCCATGGTCTCATTTTCAGCTCACAGAACGGTACTACTGACTACTAGACCTTTGTGTGGGTAGAAACATTTTTTTTCAGAGAATACCTCATATTAACTTTACCAGCATGTTTTTCATTTCATTCCCTCACCTTCTCAAAAAAATCTGTGTCACTTAACAAGTTCTACATAGACCAAAAATGGAAACCCCCAAGGCCAACAGCAAAGCAAGGATTTCATTCTTAACCCACACCTCAGTGTGAGATGAGCTGAAGCTTCATTTCTACCTGCCTCCCCTTTCTGAGTGGTGGGTACTGACTGGTCTGGAGTGAAGGAGAAACACCAGGTAATAACATCCCTGTTCCTGGCATGCTCTTTACATATCAGGCAGCCCTATGGTGCTTTACCTGTGCTATTTCACAGAAGCCCTGCAAGGTAGGTGGTGATTTTTCCATCTTAGGGAGGGGAACACGGAAGCCCAGGGACAGACACCCAGCTAATAAGTGGCTGAGCTGATTTTTAAGTCTGGGTCTGACTGCAAAGCCTGTTCTCCTGAAGCATCATGCTGGGGTTTTCTAGAAGCCAAGAAAGGGACACAGAAGCAAAAGACCCCACCCTTCTTCCATCACAGTCCATCCTATTTGCTGTTCCAGAAAGCCCTGCAGAAGGGGAGAACGTGGATGGTTCCATGTTGGCCTGTTTCCTCCAGTTCATTAGCAGGGGTGACGTCCTCTCAGCCCTCTGCTACATTCTCTCCCACACCTGACCAAGAAGCTGATCAAAGAGGAGTATCAGTTTGTGTGCTCTGCAGGGACTGAGAGAACAGGCAGTGGCCAGACTGTGAAAGGACTTAAACAGACCTGCATGAACCAGTCTTTTAGACCCTAGGACAGGTGGCTCCTGAGTACCCAAAATGTGAGCAATCTGAACTGATTCATGCTCTAAGTGTAAAATATGCACCAGATTTTGAAGGTTTTCTAATAGAAGAGATAAAGAAATGTAAAATCGTTCATTAATAATTGTTTATCAATTATTTACATGTTGAAATAATGTTTTGGATATATTGAGCTAAATAAAATACAGTATTAGAACTAATTAGTATGATTAATTACTTTTTAAATGTGCCTGCTAGAAAATATAAAATTATATATGTGGCTCACGTTACATTTCTATTGGGAAAGCGGTCTTAGAGATCATGTTTAAGAATTTGTACTTTAAGAACAATGGCAGCCATTGTGAGCTTTTAAACGGAGGCATAACATGATCAGAATTGAACTTTAAAACATTACTCTGGCTACAAAATGGAGAATGGGCTGCCAAAGGCAATGAGCCAGTGTGGGGAGGGTTCTACAACTTCTAGGAGGTTCTACAATTGCCCAGGAGAAAGAAGATAGTGCCTGAAACACAAATGACTCTGCTTATAGCAGCAGAGACGGAGAAAAGCAAACAAATGTAAAACATATTTAGAAAGCAGTATCCATGAGATGAAAAAAAAATTGATTGAAAGGACATATATCAGGGATGCCTCCCAGGGTTTTGCTATGAGCTGAGTGGACGAGCCATTCAGCATTCATCGTCTGGTATTTATGCATCTATGGAAAAAAAAAGGTCTATCAAGTATCCTAGGGTCACAACAGCCTGTCTCCATGAAGTTCCCCTGCAAGAAGCACGAATCATGCATGCTCTGGGGACTTTGGAACTCGTGCATGCTGTTCCAAAGTGCTTTCCTTCTGAAGAGGTCCCAGAAGAAGTGCCTCAAGATTTTGCCAAGTCAAGAAACACTTTGGAAAGCTGTCGGAAATGATGGTAATGGATGCTAAGACTGGGAAATAGGCTGAAAGCACAGAGAGTGGGATGGACTGGGGTGGAAGAAGGGTGAGGTCTGCTCCACTGTCCCTTTCTTGGCCTGTTCTCTAGGAAATGCCAGCATAATGCTGTAGGGGACAGGCTTTGGAGTCAGACCCAGACTCAAAAGCCAGCTTGGTTACTTATGAGCTGGGTGTGTCTACTGTTGGGATCTTCTAGGCTTTCGCGTTCTTATGCCTAAGATGGGAAAATCATGAAATGGCTGTTATCATTCAGGCTTTCTCTTCCACTCCAGCCAAGTCAATACTTGCCCTCTAGGAAGGGGTATCAGGTGTAAACAAAACGTCAGGGCATCTCACCTCTCACAAGTGAAAGCATGACAAATCTCAAGGAAGGCTAGGCAGGTTGTTTTAGTGTTAACTGCACAGAGAACCAAACAGCACCCCACAGCTGCTGTGGCATCAGAGGCCTGCTCCTTCCAGGGCAAGCATTATCATGAATAATTAAAGCCAAGCTCTGCTCATCAAAATAAATGAACAAAGGATGCCTCTGACACAGCAGTACCCCCCACCTTTTCTGTTTTAGGAGACCACTTTTTCCCAGCTACCGCTCCTACCAATCTGATCATCTTCAGCGGCATCCCTATCAATTTGGGTAAATTAGCAAGCTTCTCCTCCATATGGAGCTGTGGCTGCAAATCACAAATATGAGTGTGCGTAAAATTATATAGCATAGGCCCAATGTAATCATAAACACATTTATATTTTATAACTGCTGTTTTCTCCACCTTCAAGCCGCATCATTGCCTGGGCCCCAGAGGTTCCCAAGCACTCCCCACCAGCTCGTGTGTGCCGCTGTCTTGCTTTGTGTGCAGTTTCCTTCCCCCTTGTCACACACCGCTATCTGCCAAATGCCAGCCGGCTCTTCTTTGTGCTGTGGTGGGCAAGGAACCACACCAGCCCACAGTTCTCTCTGCAGCAGAACACAGACACAAATGAGCAGGTGACCTCTCAGACCGTGTCAAAACGGGCCCTTGACCCAGAGACCTCAAAACTTCAATGGGTTCGCTGTCTAAGTCACCCAACTAAAAAGACCTATGTTTGCACAATGTGATTGTGTTTACACAAAGATTTAACGCCTCAATAGAGCAAAAGCTGTTCAGTTAATTTTAATTATTGCTTTACTCTTCTCACAACAGATTTTTTAGAAAATGCCTAACGGTAATTGATCCCACAAGCTTTGTACCTGTGGTCCTTGTAGTTCATATACAATGACAGGAGTGGGAAGGATGTATGAAAAGTTTTCCCTGGCTGCAAAGGATTCTTTCTGGCTTTGCTCATTAACTATTCTTTTTGGATAAGATGCACACCAGGAAAACCACACACACACACACACACAAAACTTTAAGATCTAACTGTGGGGGGTGGGGGGAAAGATACACAGGTGGGCTCGAAAGTATTCTAAATGCTTAGAATTATCAGCAAGGAAAAGGCTATTATCAAATTGGGTTGGGCGCCCCGCCAATTCTAACAATTTATTAAGGTTATTTCCATGGCAGGTAGAATGAAATAAAAAGGGGAAGTTTGAAAATACAAAGATGTAGGGGAACACAGGATCACAAACAGACATATCTACAGACAAACAATCCTCAAAAGAGTGGAGCCCTCAGGGGTAATGTGTGTTATTCCTTCAGCCTTCCAGGAATTTGTCTTTTGGTGTTAATACCTTTTCTTTCCTCAGATCTCTGGAAGATAATATAAGTGCCCTTCACTCTGAGGTTCCTGTAGATCCTTTTGGCAGAATGCTAGAAAGCAGCTATTCTTCTTCACTGTGTGCTTTTCTGAATTCAGAGGAGAGACTGCTGCACATATCAAGCACAATCATAACCTGAGTATGGGAACTTTGCCCATGAGTAGACTTACAATTCCTGTATTTACCAAGGGTTTTTATTAAGACTTCTAACCCATCCATAAATATCCTCAAATAACTGGGCAAAAACAAAGATAAAATAAAATTATCCTGAATTCTACACTTATCATACATACAAAAATAAAGGCACAGAAATCATTTCTTCAACCTCACCTAGCAAAGCTCTGGTGTAACTGAGAGGGGCATACAACTCACATACCAAGATCCACCCATCCATAGCTTCCTTCGAATTCTTTAAGGCATCGCCATTTGGATTTTCCAGCTTAGTAATAAAGAGGATTGCTAAGATGCATTCTTTCAAGGGGTTCAGAGAAAAGTTTCTATTTGCTGTTTCTCATCAAGAATTATCTAAAATATGCAAATGCACTGGTACTGAGATATCACTTCAAGAATCAATACCTTGTGTCTGCATCTTCAAAGCCAGCTCTCTTTCTTAAAATAGGGGAAAACCAACTAAGATCAAGGATTCTTAAGTTCAACCAAAATAGACAGAATGTAGGAATATACAAGATAATCACTCAGTTTTCTTAGCTATTCTGAATTAGCAGTTATACTGAACAAGCAAAATAACAACAAATATTAAGCCATTTATTTTTCTGAACCATAAACAAAACTGAATTCATTTATACTGTTTTAATTTAGGCCCCCAAAAGAAATAACTGATCTCTAAAGGAAAAACAGAGTAGGGCAGGCTCTGCGATGGTTCAGCAGTGAAACCTCTGAAAAATGATTCTTTGAGCCTAGGTTCCCTTATTTGTACAATGGGTATAATAAGAAGACTTACCCCATCAGTAAGTGAAGGTAAAATGGAAGGATGTATGTGAAACACTTGGCAACTGTAAAGATCAATACAAGTGATATTATTATTGCTTACTTGGGTAATGCACTAACATGGAAGCAGTCATTCCCAGGCTTGGTACCCAATTGCCTTCTTACTCCCAAAGCCAATCTGAGTAGGAATGCCTCAGCCTACCCTTTCTTTAGCACATCTGCTCTGGGAAGCTGACTAAATAACCCACTGCATCTTCAGGTCATCAAGATAATATTACTAATGCCCTATTGGGTCTAAAACTAAGGTCCGATAACAACTGGGATCCAAAACATGGTACTTAGCATGACCCCACGAGGCCAGCTCACTAATGGCAATCTCTTAAAGTGGCAAGGGATAAGCTAATATATGTAAAAGCCACAGCTGTCACGTACTCCCTACAGCCACATTCACATGTATGAGAGGAATAAAGTCAGCAGTATTATCTCCAAACAGCAAGGACAATGCCATACAATTATAATAGCATATTGTCCACTGTATCTGGGGATGACACGTCTGACAATGTTATTTTCTATGCATGTGAATGTAGCTGAAAGAGCCAATGCATAATTCACAGCTCCTGACAAAATGCAGACATAAAGTATGTGTCCATTAGATAAGGCCATTTAAATCCTTCTACCTGAAATAGCACCTTTCTCCCTAAGCACTCAAAAAGCTTCCAGTATGCTCCTCATGGTGCTGGTGTGAACCAGAACAGTGAATAGTAGGAAATGCACTGAGGTAGCAAATACCAGTGCAATATACAGTTTTCCCAATAAAAGTTTTATTTTCCCACGGAAAACACGTCACTTTTATTTCTTCACTAACAGTTAATCTTCTTTCTGGTAACGAGGAAACAATTGTTACATTTCAGCAAGGCCACTGTACCCAGGTGGAGAATGACAATACCATATGATGGTGTGGCTCTTCAGCGCCTGGTCAGCTAGGCCCACTTCCTGGCAAAGCACCTCCCTCCCACGTACCAGCCTGGCAGCTGATGTGATCAAAACTCTGCCTCAGCAAAATCTCAAATTATTACAGGTCAGGAGCCCTCTGCAAAAGGGCAGGGCATGAGGCTTGTGAAGAGTCACAATCACGAATCTTTAATCTAGAAGGTTAAGCGTTTAGTGGAGGTAGAGAGATTTCTTTCTTATCATAAGGGGAAAAGCAGCACATCATCTAAGTCCTGACAGAAATAATAAATAATGCAATATTTCCATTTAGTCAATATTGTTAAAGATCATAAAAGGGAAGAAGGCAAGACCTGGTGGGTGGGTCATCTTAAAAGGACTAGGAAATGTTTCACAAGTGGTGCAGTGCAACCTACAGAGAAGAAGACAGCTAAGATTGCATTAGGCCAGGGTTTCTCAACCTTGGCACTGTTGACCTTTGGGCCCACCTGATCCTTTGCTGCGAAAGTTGTCCTGGGCATTGTAGGATACTTAGCAGTATCCCTGCCCTCCACTTCCCAGATGCCAGTAGCATACCCCCAGCCCCAGATATGACCATGAGAAATGTCTCCAGACATTGCTAAACGTTCCCTAAGGGACAAAATCTCCCCTAGTTGAGAACCACCACATTAGGCAACTAATGATCTCCCATTCTGGGAGAGTGGCTGGACCCAAAGATTTGCTGTCACACATAATGGCCTCTTCAGACATTGATAGGATGTCCCAATATACTCCTTGAATCGTTGTGTGACTTTCCCATTCCTGCTATGCCCTTATTAGCCTCAGAAGTTCTTAAAAGTTCAGGGAAGGCCCATCTGTGTGGAATGCTCTCCCGGTGTGCACAGGCCACATCAGGTTTTGAGCACAGGGTGTCCAGCTACAGGCTGAGGGGGGCTGAATCCGGCTCTGCTCCTCAAGTGCAGGGAAACCGCCCCATGCAAAGGGCACCTTTTTCTAATTCACACACAAGCACATTACGGCTTAGCAGCAGCCCTGCTGGGGGACTAGCAGCCATCAGATTCGTCCTTTCCAATTCTGTCAACCGGTTTACTTGATGTCAAAGGTAGCAGTTTTGTGTGGCCATGAGAATTAGCAAAGCAGGTTTTCAGGACTGAGGAGAACCAGGGGTTGAAGCAGCTCCATGGAATACCTCCTTTCTTCATTCCCCAAAGCATGCTTGCTTGTATGCCTGCACTCTCACTATTTTAAATACGGAGACATCAAAAGAAAAAAGATCTGCTCTCCCAGAAGTGTACAATGAGAGGAAGCTCGGAAGCATGCACTGATGTCCATGTATCACTGGGACTAACCATGACCACCTTCAGCCTTCAAAGACCCCTGCCTTGGGTTTCCAGGGTCTTGCTAGAGCCACAGTGAGGCTGTATAAGCACATCCAATCGATCGGTGAAGAAGAGGGCTGGGTAAGACAAACTCCCCAGACTTCTTTGAACTTTTCAATCTGTACCCTGCTTAAGTCAAATAGGGACAATCCATATCCTTGCAAAGTTGTTGTTCTGACAGTCTGCTGTCAACAAAGATGAAATACTCAAACAAAACCACCCCCCTCCCAAAGTCAGAATATAAAATTTGTCAAGTGACAAAGGGATATTCTGACTTCTGATGGTTTTTCATAAGTAAATGGCTAATTCATTTAATGGGCAAATGCTTTTGAGTGATTAACAACTGGTCCTTTTAAGAGATAACAGAAATAATATTACACCCCCTCTGTAAGTTGTTCTTTGATAACAAGATTTTCTTTTGCAATTTGAGCACTACTAAGGGCTAACTGGTTGGTTTCCTTTAGATAGGTGTTGACGCTGCGATCTTCTCGCAGTCACCTAGCCTAGCTGGAGGTCTTCTGCTATGTTAAGGGTATTTTAAATAGAAATGATTCCATAAAGCCTGAATTTATCTTATGGTGGAAGGGCTTGTAGCTCAACCTAGGCCTCCTTCTGCTTCAATTGTGATAGGGTATGGTGGATCTCATTAGTATGGGAAACCACTAACAGCCATTAGTGTCAAATACGAGTTGCCTTTGCTAACTATTTCTGTGCACAGTCACACAACATGCTCTGAGTTTTCTCAATAAAACAGCTCCTTCCCAGGGGAATAAAGCTGCCTCTTCAAGGGGCCCCAATTTACATATACTTTCTCAACCATTTAAAGTGAAATCTCCTTGGAGCATCACTTCACTTCTAAAGAATCTTCCTTGTCACACTTCCAGTGAGAATTTCAATAATGATGAAATGAAAACTTCTACTTCAACAAGAGATGACAACTATATGTAAAGTAATTACCTTTTTACTTGTTTTTTAAATCACAAAATTGACTTTAGATTTTGCATCACATTTGTTCATTTGCCATCAGGAAAGCAGCTATAGTGCAAAATGTGTTATGGCCATGTAAATGCAATGTCCCACTGAAAAGCACCAGGGCATGCGCTGTGCACATCAAAGGAATAAAACCCATGATAGGAAAGTCAAGTATCTGAAAGCCTCCCTTTACTCCTTCATCATAAAACAGTTGGGAAAATCCCATAATGTGTTTAGTCCATTCTATTTCCTATCAAGAAGAATGGCTACAGAATAATTTGGTCCATTTAAGAAATAAGGTGGCACTATCCTTAGGATGTTAAAGATGCTGTCTTGTTATAAAGTATTTTAAATATCTGCACAAATTCTATTACTACTCATATCAAAATATAGGTATGTAATATTTTGCCAGTTTTTTTCCTGAAGAAGACCAAAGCTGTCATTTAAGTGATGTCTTCAAATGTCTTGTTTCCTTTAAACTATACTTATAAGGTATGCCGAGAAAGAAAGACTTCAAGACTTTAATGTGTTTCCATAGCTAAAGGATTTAGTTGAGAAGGCAGGATAAGGGGCCGCAGGTGCCAGACATTGTGTAGAATTTGCACTTATGCTCCATTAATTGCCAGCATATCTTCCTCTCCCTTTTCCTCCCCTCCCTCCTGACTAAATCCCTCTGGAAAACAGCAGAGCAGCAGGCCCAGACTGGTACCCAGCAGCAACACCAGGAGCAGAAGTAGCCAATTACCCTCCAGAATACAAAGTGGGGGTGGGGGGAGCAAATGATGCAGTTACCTAGCAACCAGAAAGAGCAGAAACAGCTGTGTAGCAGGCCCAGGCTGGTACCCAGGAAGAAACCGGATAGCCAATTAGCACACTGTATTTAATGCTGATGTGGTTTCCTAGTAACAAGATGTACAAGTCTGTCTGTTGCATTTTCCCCCTCCCTTTCTCACATTTTCCTCAATCATGCACAGTATTACTATTTGCCCTAATTACTGTTTCTCCACTGCTTCCAGCGACCATTATTTTATCCCCAGAGAAATTGGAAGAACTCACGAAAAATCTTCTGTAATGACAGTATTTAGTTTCAAATTCAGTTTAGCTGTAAGCCTTGAGACACTAAACAACAACAAAGAATGAAAAAAACAAAAAGCCAGCAAATTGCCCTCTGCCTAAATTTATAAGTAGCCTACGACACCTTTTCTAAACGCTAATATTTACATGCAAGTGAAACAAAAAAATGTAATATATACCGTCATTTTGCCACACATTGCATTTTCAAATAGGGTAAATCCTCTGTGTACTTGAATTTATTCATATTGATTTTCTGACACTCTCTCCTGAACACTAGGAACATAAAACGTCTTATTACCTATATCAAGGAAGGGAGATGTATCTTTTGTTGCTCTTTTTAAAATACCAATACTAGTTTCAACAGGCTCATGACCAATTGAGAATTCAATATGAGGAATCATTATTTCCTTTCTGCAACAGACGCTCAGTACAGGTGAAGGATGTTGCATATCCCATAGTAAGGGGATTCAAAACACCATGTTATAAGTTCATAACCAAGCAACGAATTCCATGAAATGACATTAAATTACATAAACACACAAAATGAAGACAGAAACCTTTTAAACGGGACTACTGCATAGTTATTCTAAAATATTTCCTACCATATCTTGGTGCTCTTTACCCTCGAATATGTACCAGAGTCAAGCTTTATCTTGGTTCTATTCATTAGGACACAGATAGAATCCCTACATTTTTTAGGGCATCTGCTAGACTCCTAGAACCACTCTCATTTAACACTGGCTTCCATATTAGAACAAACTATAGTCCTTATTACAAAACATCCCTGCTAGGAAAACAGCAAGGGCTCCAGAGAAAGATATTAGATACCCTAAGACACCTAACTAGGCAGTACTCTACCACGGAGGTCAAGTTCTTTATTAACTAAAGATGGCTTCTGGTTTCCTGCCTGCAACAAAATGATGGATAGCTTTTATCATTTTTAGCTTACCTAGTGAAACAGATAAAACTATGATGGCTCAACAAAGTTGGGATTAAAACATCTTTTTACATTATTTGCCTGAAAACAATATGTACCACTTTACTGAATTCCATAAATGTTATAGTAATGGAAACGGGATACATTTTAAAGGCAGAAACAACAAAAGAAGCCTCAGTATATGTTTTATAATACCAGATGAGTAGTTTAGAATATAAAAGGAGTTTTAACCTGTAAATGTATTTTATTTTGCAAACAAAATAAAAGAGGTCTTACATGAATGCAGATAACTTTTGAAGGGAAGAAAAAAAAAGATGTGAGGTGCAAAAAGAAGGGGGTATGCCAAGGAAGCTTGGTTTAGGACAAAGCTGGACTGAGGCTTCATAAGGAACCAGCAATGGAGCATTCTGATCTTTCCTCCCCTACGAGATTATGGGGTCCAATCCTGGGTTAGTCCCCAGCTCACCTAGCTCCATAAACATACATGTTGAAGGAGAAAGTAGGGTGAATTGAAATATGGAACAAAGCGTGCTAAGCTTATTCTCATTGCAGACATCCTCAAATAACTGAAGTGCTTTCACCTCCATTATATAACCAACCATTGGTGACCAAACATGGAGACATTGCAGGAATGAGGAGTAACTCCACCAGTGGTTGGCTGAATAACTAGCACACTAAAAAGTCACCAACTTCTAATTATTTTAAGTGATCTTGCCTCGACCAACATTTAGCTTAATAACGTCATGTCAATACATTAACAAATTGTTGAAAGGAAGCCACTTTTAGAAAATGTAGAAAATCCAGTAGCAGAGGAGAGGTACATGGGATGCTGCTGGAGTGAAGTGGGGGAATGCCATCCCAGTTCCCAACACTCCCCCATCATGTCTCCCTACCTGTTTACAGACTACTGAAATTCTATGAAGTTTTCCCTAGTTGAAGGTTAAAAAACTAATAATAGAAGATTAAAGTGTTATACACTGGTGGATGGATGTATAATCCACCGACCACAACAACCTACAGTGTATTGCTACCAGATCCTTTGTGCTGTGAAGGACAGAGGAAGGCTGCAAGACAGAAAATGGCAGAGTACAGGAAGGGATCAGATATTAGGTTCTTAGGTGGGGAATGCAGAAGAAAAAGACCTGTATTTTAGAAAACAAGTTTGGCCAGGGCCATCCAATTTGCCTCCATCGGGGTGAAGACAAATAGAAACTGCCCGCCTGGAAAGGGTTAGGTGTTCTCCATTTGGTACCAGAGTAGCAGAGCTTAGTGTCACATGACACATTCTGCCCCTGGTGGACTAGATTCCCAAACAGCTGCATTTACTCATCGGAACTAATTTCCTTATATGAAAAGTTTGTTTCCTGATGATCCGTTATCAAGGTTTCAACTGTAATTTCTACTACATTCAAGCTGAATATTTTTCAAAGAAAGGTCATTTTAAAATTATTTTTCATCTGTCTTTACATTTTAACTTTTTTAAAAAGATGATTATTCAAAACAAACTTGTTTAAAAAAATTAATACATGAGTTTCTTAAACTCTGTTTTTTTTTTTTTTTTTCTAATTCAAACACAATCACTACACCATTGTTTCAACTTCAGGAAACATAGAAAATTCCTGCCTACCATCAATTCTTATAACGTCATCTTAGCTTTCACCCTTTACAAAGCTTCACAGAGCTTTCCTCAAACCTTCCTATATTAGATGTACAGGATAACCATGATCATGACAGTAACTAACACTCATATTATAATAGAAACAGCCTCTGTACATTATCGATTTATTAAAAGGAACAGTTTTTCTAAAAGTTCACACTTGGCCTTCTCAATGTCATTTTTTCATTTGCACAGACTTTTCATGACCCTCTTTTTTTCTTGTCTATCAAACAGAACTGGCCTACCCTTGAAACCTTAGAATTTATAAAATTCTATTACTTTCACTGCCTTTTCTGAAATGAGATTCCTCTTTTCTCTTCTCCTTCCTCCCAGTTCCCCCACATCCCCCACCCAGGCTATATTCTCTTTTGAGATCAGGTTCCAAATATAATGATTTTATGAAACCATATTTCAGGCTTTTGTGTCGAAAAGCAAGGTCCTGGGCAATAAGACAGGGACTACTGTATGTATAGTGGGTGTTCAAAAAAATTGTTTATGATGAAATACTCATCAATTTCATGTTTTTCTTTCTCCTCCATTCTTATTTTAACATACTTATTTGTTTTGTGACTAACAATTATCCATTAAAAGGACATCTGGAATAGGCGTCCCACAAAGCCTACATTTATTTTCATAGTATAATGATAAAATAAATGTGCTTGCTGTGTATATGCTGAGTTTAAGCCATGCTTCCCAATATACATTTACATTAACTTATCTTCATAAATGTTAGGAGTTATCACACTGCTAAATTATCATGCGGTAAAGTTTTAAGATTTTACTGAATCAGAAAATTTTCCCAGTGATTGTTTTTCCACCACCTCACTTCATACCCTTTCTTTTCAAACTTCTCTTAAGCTCTTGAATATGCTAAATCCAAATTATCAAACCCTCCTATTCAGCTCTCTCCACCTTGTGAACTGAACATTTAACCCTTATTCTTGTTTCCATCCCATAATCGGGGTTTAATGAGTTTCTGCCTCAACACATGGATAAACTTCATTAGCAGCCATGTGTCTCGGCATATTAAAGGCCCTTTAATGTCTTAAAATTGCCCCATTTCAGTTGCTATTGTATAAATTCAAAGAATTCTTATCTATGACACTAGGAGGTTGAAAGTGGTCGATGAACCCCCTACAGTTCCACACTGAGGTATTTAATTTTATCCTGCTGCTATGCCTGACCTTGAATTAGGGCTTCTATTTATATAAATTACTATATTATCACATCGGCATCATTTAAAAAGATGAACAGCATCAATAAACACTCTGTACGGAAGGAGAAAGGCAACTTGTTATCTCCACATCTTCCATGCTGCCTCTGACTGCCGATGCAAGACCCTGCTTTCATTTACTGCCCCATCACCGCCCTTTAGCACTCCTTCCCGAATGGACCACCCTGGTCTCCTCTGCTGGTCACTCCATGGTACAGTGCCTGACATCTATGGGCACTTAATACCTGTTCGCAGAAAGACTGAGGAACACAAACAGTAAATAAGAGGCAAAACAATCTACTGAGAAGGATGTAAGCCTACAGGTCAGGAGACATGGGTCCAATTTGATTTCTAACAACAGGGAGTTGCATGGCCTGAACTAAGTTACTTTTTTTTGGCGGGGGGGTCCTCAGTTTCTCCCACGTTGTGATAATACTGACCTTTCTTATTTCATAGGGACAGAGTATTAACATTTGTCATTTTAATGCGTGAACTGAGACTGGCATGTCTCTCTTTAATACTAACGTTAAAAAAAAATGAAAATAGTAACGACCATGAAATAGTAGCTTTATCAGTAACACTAATAGGCCTGGAAATGGAAGACCATTTCTTTGCAATTTCCTTGTACTGCTTCTCAGTCACCTGATGAGGCACTATGTTTAAGGACCCTCCTAATATTCACCTATTTAGAGAGGATATTTAGTTTTCATTGTCCATTTGTATTTAAACTATATGTTTTTAATTTCCTCTCAATAACGGGTTACTTTTTAAAAATTCATTTGACTTGTTTCCCCTTCATTAGTAAGCACAGAAGTTAAGAGCACTCCGACTGGAGCAATACTTTTTGGTGCAAATCCTTGCCCGACCATCTATGATGAGCTGTGTGACACTGGGCAAATTACTTGACTTCTCTGGGTCTCACTTTCCTCATCTATAAAATAAGATGGTACCTATCTCATTGGGTTAGTATAAGGATTAAAAGCGTTAATATTTGTAAAACATTTAGAACAATGTCTGGGACATAGCAAGTGCTTTGTATGTATTTGTTGAATAAGTAAAATAAATTGTATTTCAAACTTTAAAGGCCTTTCATTACATGTAGGACATAAAACTTCTGTTTGCCTTTTGAATGCTACACTGGTCTTTTTGTTTGTAGTATTTTTAGTCACCTTTTCATCTGAAAATAAACTAGTTCCCTAAATTCTGATTAAACTTAGAGATTGTGCTACTTTCTGATTCAGTAAGATGGGCCCCAAAGCAAATGTAAAATGCTAAGCAAATTGTACATTTGTATTACTTTTCCACCTGAAAAGCATCCTGTTACACTGTTCAGTACAAAATCTAGAGAATGCTTATCACCACCCATGGTTTAGGTGACAGCAACTTCAGTCTAGAGAGAGAGTCCTCCAAGCAGCACGTAAAGAGAACAAGGCTTCTTCACATCTCCCTTCACTGCGACCAAGAATCAAAGATCGAATGGCCCTTGTCCTGACTTTTCCAATATGACTCACGCATAGTAACATAAATGTGGACGTGCCTTTATATGCATTTTCAAATTTGAAAAGTCTGTTCACTTAGCACAAAGCACCATTTCAATGAAAGGTTTTTATCTCTTCTCAGAAGTAATTAAGAAGAAATGTAGAAAATACTTCTTTCCTTTTTTTACACAGAAACTATTAAGATTTTTTAAAATTTGATTTTTGCTGAGAATGAGCATGAAGTTTTTTTTTTTTTAACATTGGAAGTGAAAGTTACCTTTCATCAAAATATTAAGGATTATTTAGCTGACTCAAGAAGATGAATACAACTATGATCATAATGGTAGAATTTGTGAGAAAGAAAAATATATGAAGACCAGAAAACAGAGTAGGAGAGAAAGGTCTGCAATGGCTTGGCTGCTAAGAACATTTTTACGCTCATGCCAACACTAAGTGCTCTTCCCAATGAATAAACCATATGTCCATTTAAAAAATATTTTTATTGTTTTTGAGACAGGGTCTTGTTCTGTCACCCAGGCTGGAGTGCAGTGGTGCAATCTCAGTTCACTGCAACCTCTGCCTCCTGGAGTCAAGCGATTCTCCTGCCTCAGTCTCCTGAGTAGCTGGGACTACAGGCGCTGCCACCATGCCCAACTAATTTTTGTATTTTTAGTAGAGACGGGTGTTGGTCAGGCTGGTCTCGAACTCCTGACCTCAGGTGATCCACCTGCCTCAGCCTCCCAAAGTGCTAGGATTATAGGCGTGAGCCACAGCGCTTGGCCCTTATGTCTATTTTTATATGCTTCCTTTCACTAAATCCTGCTACTTCATAATATTCCCTTTGTCCCAGTCCTTGCCTCGTCATCCTGCACCTCCAGCTCAGTACCCCATCTCTAACTTTACTTCCTTGGGCAACCCGTGTTTGTGCCCTAGCTACCAATGTGAACATCTGCTACCTTAAAAAATAATAAATAAAAAATCACCTCATTGCCTAATATCCTCCAGGGCAAAAATTTTGAAGGATTCAGCATCCTCAAAAAACAGCCACAGAAGGAAAAAAATGCATATCTTTTTCAGCTCAGTAAATTCTATCTATATAAAGATTAAATGAATAACACCTTAAAAATTATTCAATGCAAGCAGATCCATGTTACCAACATGTATTGTCTTCCTTTATGCATATAAGAGGAAGACACACACATTTTATTTTACTTCATTTCTTCACTGTTTCTCCTTTGCAATGTATTACCACATAGAAGAGATATAGCATGTATCTGCAACTGTAGAGAATAAAATGCAAATATTTCTCTTCTTTCTCTGGGATGGTATTCCTATCTCCCTTTTTTTCCTGTATCAAAACACCTCCCCAACTGGAAGATAAGAAATATTTTGACTGAATTAAAGTGAGTCCTGTGTTAAAATAGCTTGCCTGAATCCAACCAGAGCCCATTTTTAAAAAATCTTCATTTCCACATTTGGTCAACAGCTCTCCCAACTCCAGGCCTTATATCAGCAGCCTCTTTCCAACCTGAATTCCCATCTCCATATACCTTTGCCCTCGAGCTTTTACCAGTCCATTTCCTTTACGTGTTTGCACTTAATTTGATTCCATCCTTCATGCTTTTTTCATTATTCTTAGTTCATCTACACCACATAAATTATCACCTTTGTTTTCAGTTCCCCATGTGCTCCAATTCACACCAATTCCAAATAAATACTTCTGATTCTCATCCATTTAATCCAAATTAATTCATATTCTCCCCACCCTCCATCCCTGTCTCTACCTCCCCTTTTATCTGTTTCTCTTTCTTGTAGCACCTACTTCCCCTTCTGTGCATGTCTCTGAGGAAGGTTTTACAGGCAAAATGCTTCCGCGGATGCCACGCAACTGCTTACTATGTTGTGGGAGGAAAGGCATGATCTTTCCGCCTTACTGCCAACTTCCATGGGCCAATGCTTGCATGTCTGGTTTATCCTCCGTAACTTGTGTCCACAGTGTCATCACCCCACATCCCATTGATCAACCACCGGCAGCGAGAGGGAAAAAGCTTCTTGCTGTTTTACGGTATTTAACTTTGGCTAACTGGCTTATTTCTGGCTTACAAAGCTCTTTTTTCACTCAGTCATCACTAATACCAACAACAATAGTAATAGCTATAATCAACCCCACTACTATCTGTAATGAGTTCTTACTATCTATCAGGTATTTTGTTTTTTTACAAGTATGTTACAGATATCTGCTCATTTAATATTCAAAACAATCTAGGAGGTAGACACAATTGTCTCTATTTTAGAAATGAGGAAACTGAGGTCATAAATCTAGGAAGCGATAGGGTGAGGACATTAACCCAAGTTCACCTGATCACAAAGCTCAGCTCTTAACTGCTCTGCAATACTGCTTTTCTAATAATGCTGGTGCCTCCCTGAGTGAATTCCCTATAGGAGTTTTCCACTTTAGTCCAACATAAGGCAAGTAGTTGCAGGTGCCAGGTAACATAATGAGCTCCACCTTGGTAATCACTCTGAGTAGACAATGCTCAAAAAAACAAAGCACCAAATAATGCATCAACCCTAACAGTCACCCTCCTGACATCTCTGTTGGAAAGAGGGGATAAGAAAGAAGAAGAAAATGCTCTGGACTCCCTAAAAACAATCTCTGCTTTCCCAGAGCTGTCCAGCCTCCATGCTAAGCAGGATGTGCCCTTATTGCCAATAATTCAAAAAGTGTCCATAATCATGAACTCCACAGCCCCAAGACAACACAACATTCTTGCCCTTTTCTGCCTTCTCTGGTTTCCTGGAGGGGCCAGGAGATGAGTCATGCACTCCAGCCTGGGAGCACTGCAATGTCTTTCCAATGTCTTGCCATTACTTTACTCATTGACTTTACAAAGAAAGAAATATCAATAAAAATTACCTTCAGGACAATATCAAAGAAGCAAAAACTGACAACAGCATGAAGCATTAGCCTTGGTGTATGTGGAGTGGTGAACTGGAACCCAAATTCTGATGAGAAACCATGAGTGGGTCTCTGCCTGAGCCACGGGATATAATCATTATGTTAGGAGACTGTCCCATGAACCAAGCAAGAGCCACGCAGGAAATTAAGTTCAGAATTAGAGCAGTACAGGCCCAAGTTCTGGTGTGCAAGGAAGTAATGTCAGTCTTCACTCTCCCATGGGAATAACTCTGAGGTTCAAAACAGTGATTTCCTCCGTCACACATTATGTATTCGAACTTCAGAAAGTTCTTCTCTACTACACAAAAATAGTTCATAGACCTCCAGAACATTAGAATTGAAAGGGGCCTTAAGAGTCAGATTGTTCAACAGATGTGGACAATGAGCTCTGGCGAGGTAAAGGAACAGGCTCAAGGTCACAGAGCTAGATAGTGGCAGAGTTAGAACTAAAGCCTGGGTTGTTCTGATTTTCCAGCCAACAATCTCTCCCCTGCACACTTCTTTGGTGGCACAGCCCAGAAGGCCCCCCAGAGCACCAAACACTTTTCCTAGCTTATATGCCATCACTGATTTCTCTCCAAGAATGCTTTTATACTTCCACTTACACCTTTGGGGATTTTCCCTATTCAGCTCGCAGCATGCAAACAGTATGCAAAAACCACACAGGTAGCACACTGATGGAGAGTCACTTAAAAGCCACCAATCACGGTAACTGCTACTAGCATCCTCGTAGCTCAGGAAGAGACACTACCCCTAAGCTCCAATCTCAAAGCAGAGAACAAAGACCAGTTCCAAGAAAAATACGAGTCTCACTCTTTTCTGTGTAAACCCCACTTTTCCAAATTATCCCATTGCTCAAAAGATCAATATGATTGGAACTTAGGGGTAGTGTCTCTTCCTGGACTACTAGGACGCCCTGAGTAAAATACACAATCCCCATCCCTCCCCCACCCGCTCTTACCACACACATAGCAATGTAATCACTTTAGCAACTTCTCAGTAACAAGCTCATTAAAAAGCAATTCTGCCATCTCTCCATAAAGCACGTGCCAGAGAACAATGCAAAAGAGGAGATGCCAATTAATTATAGAATGATCACATCTAATGAACTCTGAAACCCTCCTGCTGTTGGTGACTTTGATGAAAAATCAGGATGCTGGGAAAAGAGTGAATAGGGACACCCTGGCTACCTTGTTTAACTGTGAATGCTTTCAAATGCATCCTCAGACCCCAGTGTTGATCAAAACTGTGGAGCTACACTCGCAAAACAATGCAAAGTGTCAGGAAAGCGACAAGTGTCTGTGTCACAAACAGCTACGAGTCACTGCCAGGGCCCCCTTCAGCCATCCTCAGAACTGCGTGATTCTATGCTGTGGTTGGCACTGTAGGGACAAACCCATGTCCTGTGCTTGGGACATCTTGAGATCTTAAGGTAACAAGTGAGTCATTCTTTGTCCCTACCTGGGCCCTCCTGCCTGTCTATCACCTCCTCATCAGCAGGGATGCCACTCCTCAGAACAAAGAGGAGCCCTCCCACATGAGGAGGCTACAGGAGGGGAAAGGAGAAGAAACCACGTGCGGCCAACTTGTACCACTACCTGTGTGAGTCCTCTGGTGGGCCTTTAAGTGGGAGCTTTTTGTATAAACTTTCCGGCACCCGTTAAACTGACAGCGGTGAACCCTCTTCTTGTTTTCGGGACATGCTTCAGCCCCTAGCCCTCCTTGGTCACTGTCGCTCTGTCCACTCTTAACGGCCCCGGCAGCCGTCACGGCTGCTGCAGCTGTTGCGACCCCTCCCACCTTTACGGAGCTGAGAGCAGCCTTCTTGGCCACCAGTTTCAACGTCACCGTGCCATCCACGGCAGAGAGAGTTTGTGAGGTTTTGACCAGATGGCGGCTGAGCTCAGGGGACGATGGGGGCGTTAATGAGGTCACTGCGTTGAGCTGGGCCTGGTTGACGGCTGTGTAGCTGTCTAGAGAAGAGCTGGCCGGCTGGAGGCTGAGGCAGGTCTCAGATAGCAACTTGTCCCGAGAGAGCAAGATGTCCACTGCTGAGCTCTTCTCACAGATGGCCGCTTCCACGGGGAGCAGCAGGGGGTCTAAGCGACGGAAGCTTTCCTCAATGCACGGGGGAGGGGAAGCGTGGAGGAAACAGTCCAAGTCCTCACCAAAGGTCTCCGAGATCCTCCTGGGCTCCGTCTGCAGGTAGCGTTCCAATTCAAGGCATGTCTGCGAGAGGAAGAACGAGGGAGAGAAACAACCATCAGAGGCACAGAACACCATGAGGCCACACGTTGACAGGCAGAGGGGAAAGTGCAGAGAGATTGGTTTCATGGCTTATATCAGAAACACTTTAGGAGAAGGTCTGACCTTGTTATTTATTCTCTGAATACCTCTGAAGGGTTCATAAGGGTCACATCACATGATTTAAATTACTCTAGCTGAAGAAGAACAAGAGCCTCAGAAGGACTATCTCATACCTTCGAGATTCCAGAGAACAACAAATGATGATCTCTTGCCCCTCAATCCAATTCAGAAGGTAAGACGCTCCAATTCCCCCTCTAGAAATTCTCAGGCAAGCAAGAAGCAAATAGAAACAGATAAGGTTTTCATACTAAGATAAGACTTCCCAGAGTCCAACTTCATTATTCAAAATAGACTTGAGCACATCGCACAAGTCAGTCAGTTTTCCCACTTGCTCTGAAGAACAAGCCATGTTCACTCAAACTAAGAGGTGACCTCAGTAACAATCAATCAACAGCAAGCCCTGCCTTGGGGATGGATTCCATAACCAGCAGGAAAGAATATTGTTCTAAAGAATGTCTACCATAAAACTTTTGAGGCACAAGACAAAACCCTTGTTGTTTATAGCAAGTCATTTAAAATACAATGCTATATACTTTGTGGCAAGGGGCATAAATCCCATTTCAATGGTTTAGTGTCTCTGACTACATGATAAAAATACATTCAAACATAGCTATTCAGACCACTTAAAGATAGGACCCAATATATTTCAACATAAAATTTTCACCTGGTAAAGAAACAGGGGAGAAGAACCAAAAAGTTTAGTTTCAACAAATCTTCATCCATGGCACTCATAAGTTTTTGTAAGATGGGGGAGTGCTTTTATGGCAAAAGTAGATATTTAAGAAGTTTGTATTCTAATGCCCTCCTCACTCAAAAATCCTAAAATTCCAGAATCTTGTATAAAACTACGTTGCTAACTTGCACTATCAGCTCAATTGGCTCTATCTTCTGGATTCAACAAAGAACCACCGATGGCAAATTTAAAATGTGACTAGCTCCAAATTTACTGCCCCCGTAAAGCTCCTATGTTTTCAACCAATGTTCTGATTCTAGGCATTTATTATATTAAGAATATATTTTAATGATATACCTAGTAGTGTTGTATCTGTCAAGGATTTTATTTTGGTGACATTTCAAAAGACTGGTTTTTAATCACACTTCTGGTAAAACTCTGCATTACTGAATAAGAAAATCAGATTTTTAACTGTGAATCAGCTTTGGGTCTCACTGTTGATTTTCAATGGTAAGAACTAATGAATGGTTTCAATCTTCATTCAGCACTCATGTCACAAGTGTTCATTCAACTACTGTGCTCACAGCAAGGTACAAGGCTTTGTATGTGGTAGAGGGAGAAGATACAGCAGTAGATCCGTGTGATGCAGGTATAGAATGAACAATCACAAGTTAAAAATTACATAAATTCACATAAAAATATGATACCAAAAATAGTATAAAATGTGTTAAGTTCTTAGGGGCTGAGTGGACACCTAATTCTATACTCTACAGTAATGTAGTACTAACCAAGGAAAGCTTAGTGGACAAGGAAGTTTTGATTCTGTTTTGCTTATTGATTAAATAATAGCTCTGACTCAGTAGCTTCCCACTACTCTATGTTCGAAACCAATATGATGACCTTCTCCGGTCTAGAAATATGAATTATCCTCACTTGCTTCTTTTCTGAACTCCACTTCTCAAAAGTTTCCCCTTCTGTATTCCATCTCATTGCTAGAAATTATCACTTACATTTCTCCAATATTGAAGCCCTCAGTCTTGGCTCCATTCAATTCATTTCTGAATTATAAGATTCTACTCCTGAAATCTCCCTTAAATTTCTTCTTCCCTTTATGAATTATCACCTATCAAGCACAGTGCCTGGTACCTAACAGGTACATAATGTCTGTCAAAGACAAAGCCCACTTCATACTATTACTTTGATCATTATACCTCTTCTACTCTTCAAAAGCCATCTTTGAAACCCTACCCTGTACCATGCTGAGGAGGAAATCTTAGAAATGACACTAATACGTATCTCTGGGAATACAACTGCAAAGGTTCTTGAGCTTTGCCTAAACAGCAGTACCAGATCTTTGAGACACAGATATGTTTTAGGTAAAAATCAGGATGCCTGGGTAACATACCAAGACCCTGTCTCCACAAAAACTAAAAGAAAAGTAGCCGGGCATAATGGCTTGTACCTATTGTCCCAGCTACTCAGATGGCTGAAGTGGGAGAATCACTTAAACCCAGGAGTTCAAGGTTGCAGTGAGCTACGGTCATACCACTGCACTCCAGCCCTTTGGGCAAGACAGCAAGCCCCTGTTTCTACAAAAAAAAACCCCAAAAACAACAAAAAGAAAAAACCATTGACTCATGGGGTGTCAGATGTCCTTGAAGTAGTTCCCTACCTCCTCTACAATGACTTTTACATACTCAATCATCACTGCCTGTGCATAGAGTTTTTGTATCCATTTCTTTACAGACTATCCAGCTCAAAGATGGAAAAGTCACTAAGAAATTGTGACTATTAGAAGGTTCAGATCTCTTCATATTCAGAGTTCTGTGGGGCTGAGATATTCTAAATAAATTTACACACTCTTCTGGGAGGATTAAGTAACTTATCCAGTATGCCCTGGTGTGAATTGCAGGAGTATGAGTCGTATTTATGATGTAAAGATGGAGAGACACCTGATCACTAAAATGTGGAAAAATCTGGACCACTTCAGAGTGGCTATAACTTGCAATCCTAATACAGGGCATTCTTATTCCTTCTGAAAATTGAAGAAGCGTAAGTACCCATCGGGATGTACTGGACAGCCCTGTCAAATCATTATGAAATGACTGCTGTCTTAGGAAATACACTTCTTATATCTGCTGGAGATGAAGTTTAGGTAGAGGGGAAGATTTTGTCAATTGGAAACCAGGGTGAGGTGGTTAAAAACTTTTCTCATCACGAGTAATGGAGATTAAAATGTTAAGGTCAAGGAGGATTCTATTATTAGATTATTTCCAAGTCAATGAGAACATTTATTTCCAACATTGTTTGTAAATGATTATGAGAACTCTCATAAGAAATGTCCATGATAGGCCGGGCACACTGGCTCACGCCTGTAATCCTAACGCTTTACGAGGTCGAGGCAAATGGATCAATTGAGGTCAGGAGTTTGAAACCAGCCTGGCCAATATAATGAAACCCCACCTCTACTAAATATACAAAAAATTAGCCAGGTGGGGTGGCGTGCACCTGTAATCCCAGCTACTCAGGAGACTGAGGCAGAAGAATCACTTGAACCCATGAGATGGAGGTTGCAGTGAGCCAAGATTGCACCACTGTACTCCAGCCTGGGCAACAGAGCAAAATTCTATGACAAAAAAAAAAAAAAAGGCCATGATGTTTAATGGGAATTGAGGTATTAGTATTTCCTCATGGATTTTAATATATACACATATACATATATAGAGAAATAAATGTGTATATGTATGTGAGAGTATACATATATATATTTCCTAACTCCATCCACTGAAAGAGGCTACAGGCAAAGATCAACCCCAGCAGCAATGAGCACACTTAGCCCAGGGATCTTGGTTTCTAAATATCATTACCTAATAAAGGGAACCAGGACTCCCTAGATAAATAGTCGTTTGAAGGGCTGGAACAATGAAAATAAAAGTTGAGCCTAGAATATCATTGTGGTACCAAAATATGAGGACGTGCTCATAAAGTGATGAAGTCATGTCAGAAAGACTCAGAAGCCAACTTAAAGGAGTTCTCAATGCCCAAATGAAAAATATTAGGTTATAATTCATAAAATAAATATCCCTGAATCCATACTGATATAAATAACTGAAAATAAATAAATAAATAAATAACTGAATAAATTAAAAGATGGAAGGAAAGGGTCAGTTCCTCATTACAGGAAAATTATGATTCAAAAACACAGAAGGAATGATGGAAATAGAAAATCACCATTAGGCAAACAGCAAGGTAATAATGATTACAAGTAAGAATTATCAATGGATGCTAAAACCAGTAGACAGATGTATGATGAGAAACAAGGTATCTGCCTTGTCTCAAAGTATCCACCCAACAAAATATTTATTAATTACAAAGATAAAAATAATAACTTTACAGTGGAGAAACCTGGAAGAAACCACTCTAGCCATATGATCAAAGTTAGCAGAACAAGGAACAAGTAATACTGATCACGTGTACCCCTGATATGATATGCTGACAAGGGTACAATATTATTCTATGATATTCCTGTCAAAATGGATAACCTCAATCTAATCACAAGAAAACAGACAAATTTAAATTGAGGACTATTCTACAAAGGAAATAGCCAGTTATTCTTTAAGTGTTGGGTCACAAAGAACAAAGAAAGACTGAGAAGCTGTCACAGACTGGAGGAGAATGAGGAGATATGGCAACTAAATGCAATGGATCCTGGTCTGGATCCTGAACCAGTAAAAAGGACTGGTGAAAAAAATAATATAATTCAACGGAAATGTATAGATTAGTTAATGGTATTATATCAATGATAGCTTCCTGGTTCTTATAATTGAACTATGGCTGCATAACATTAGGGGAAGCTGGACAAACCATATTTGGTAACTCTACGTACTATTTCTGCAACGTTTCTGTAAGTCTAAACTAACTTCAAAAAACACAGAGAGAGAGACGAAAACCATCAGCAGGCTAAAAGTGTCCCTAAACTGTAAATTTGGATATAGAGTTCAAATGTTTTTCCACCAGAACCAGAGATTTACTCTGTTTGAATGATACTCTTGCCAGCAAACTCCAAATCTACGTCAGCAGATGTCAGTTTAATGACATAAATTATGCCTGTCTGGCACTCACCTTGGAGGTACAAGGCTTCCCTCAGCCTGACCTAACCATACAACTTGAGGCTTGAGCTACTGGATCAACCCCCAACCCCTAAAAAATTCATTACAGTCAGCAATGGGAAGAAAATGTTCCTGAGTGCAAAGTGATTTTCCTCTATATTGATGAGTCACAGATGAGCTTTGTGAAGACTCTCTTGATATCTCAACTTTGAAATGCATGGCTTCGCCTAGCTTCCTAATAAACATCACCTGAAATTCGTGTTGAAATGATCATCTTTAAACCTTTTTAAATACTCTCTTCTTGCTTTTCATAGCCTTCTTACTTGTTGCAACATACTTATTAAAAGTAATAATCCAAGACCTAGTTAGAAAATAATAGACTTTAAACCTATTACTGCCTACTACATCTATGATAATTTTCTTACGAGGACCTGACTTTTCCTCTCCATTTGTTTATTCAATCATTTGTTTGTATCAGTATGAATTCATTTTTATTTTATTCTATGGATTGTAATCCACTATCATCATTATTCATTTTTGTTGCTCAGAGGCAAAAGTTTCCAGAGACAGAAGTTGAAAGAAAACAGGATAACTCAAGTTTTGTGGCACATATTAAGTTTATCAAAATCTCTCTGCTGCTGGCAAGAGGTAGTTACTTTCACAGCCTTGAGAAAAATAGAAGACACTTGGTCATATATGGGCATGATGCCAAGGTTACCAAATGGCTTCTGTTCAACCTGTCTTTATCTCATCATCAATTATGTGAAAGTTGCTGGTCAGGATTGCAAACATCTCCTGTCACTTTGACTATTTCCCCTAAAACCCCTACTTAAAGGGTTTCCTTCACCTGTTCTTCTTGTCCTTACTTTCCCATGCCCATATGCTTGAAACAATCTTCCTTTCACCTTCCCTCCCACTCATCGTTCTTTCATTCCAAGTTCAACATAAAGTCTATCCCCTTCAGGGAGCCCAATCTAGGAAAAAATGGAGTCAAGAAAATACGCTATCAAGTGTTGAAAGACACCCCTCTTCAATCCTAGACAATTAAACAGTATTTCCAAAATAAATCTTAGAGTCCACAGATTGGTGGGATGTCTGGTTTATTAAGATCATGATTTTAAGAGCAATGACATTTCTTATACCATATGTTACTAAACAGTAAAGTTAAGTGGTTAGAGCTAAACCTCTACTTCTGTTTTCTCACATGGCAGATATGTCTGTGTTTGAAGTGATGGAGAGTTGTAAGAGTTAGAACTTTCTGAAAAAAGGAGCTAGCATCGTCTCACAACTCCCATCCATTGCAACCACTATAACTACAATCATGTTTAGTTGGGGCAGACTGTAGTCCAGGCTCTTCACTGCCATCACTTTTCAAACAAATTATCTGGAACGTAAAAGGTTCTAGTTTTTATTTGTGTCTTTTAATTTGAACATAAGACAAAACCATTAGTATAATATTTTTGCTACTACCCAATAACTGTGCCACTTTGGGTAATTATTGAGAGTCTCTGGATCCATGTACACTCAAGTTAGTAAGTAAAACAAATTTAAAGAAACAAAGAAATTGCAATTTTCTAATGACTTTTTCTGGTACAGAGTCAATGAAATAAAAGGCCACCAACTACACTCAATGTTTCTAATCAATTTTCAGTCATTTGTGGTCCTTTAGCCAGCTGCCCTTAATCTCAATCATTCCACCTATCTCGCCTAAAAGGGCCAAGAGTTAAAAGTACAAAGAGATTAAACAAATTGGGGAGATAATGCAGATACAAAAGCATGGGAAACTGCAGCTTTCCACCATGTGGAAACTTGCAAAGTCATGCTCCCTCTGAGACCAGATCTGGACCTGAATGATGATGATGGTGGTGGTGAGGAGGATGATGCTTCTGGTGAAGAAGGGATGGACTTTGGTTCCTAGAAAGAATGTTCACCCAAGTAATCGCACAAGCAGGTAAACTACACTTGGCTGCCCACGGGAGCCCCTTTCTGACATTTATTGTGTGGTTTTTGTCATGTGGTATTAACCATGGTGTCACAGTCCCCAAAGAGTTTGAAGTAAAGAAAGAAACAAACCCCTTGCCTTTCTCCTGGGAGGATCCCAAAGTTCAATTAGCGTTTTTGTGCTTTGAAATCTTCAAACATCCCAGAATGGAAATTCAGAGTGACACAAAACAAGCTACTGTTAGGAGGGAAATGTGGGCTTCTTTCTTCAAGCCACCTTTTAAAATACTCATTCTTTTCTAACTTATTAGATGTGTTTACATATCACTTTTCAGCAAAAAAGACAGATTCTCTGACTCCAGAAACCAACCTGAAAATCTGGATTGCAAAGACTGATATTGATGGCAACTTTGTGACTCTCTTTCTCTTCAAAGAATGATATGATGTAATGATTCTGACACATTCCTAGGCTTTCAAAATTAAGTCAGAATTGAAAGACAGGAAAGGATGTGGGAAGCATGGCCAGGGAGATCTGGTCCATTTTTGTCAGAAGTTGGAGGAGGAGAAAGATGTACTATGCTTAATAAACCCAGGAAGTCCATCAGAGATGCTCAGATTCCAAGCACCTGAACCTTGTTGCCCACCTTTCTGGGTTTCAACATTGTAAACAGGCTTGAGGAAGAAGGCGGTAACACTGAATCTACCTCATGGCAGAAAGGATAAATAAACCAGTGCAAGAATCCACCTTGTGAGACCTAGAAAGTGATTCCTAACAAGATATTAAGCACATGTTCACTTTTTCTTGACTTTCATGACCAGGAAATATTAGGAGAGAATGAATTTTGCCTAGAAAATGTGGATAATCAAGTAGACAGTATGAGTGAAAATCTTACTGCATTTTTTTTAGCTATTAGCTTAAAAGAAAACCCACATCAATAGCACACCCCAGAGGTACAATAGTATTACACATTACTGTCAGGATTGCTGAACTCCATGAAATAACCAGGGGACTACGACAAATGCTAAGACTGCATTGCTTTTGACTTTCTCACATCGACTGGTTGCTGGAGCTGAAACCAAGTTATATATTTCCCTCTGGTAATCTGTAAATTTTGAGAGACAATGCTATGAAAACTAATTTAATTCTAAACAAACACGAAAGTTGAAAAATTTCTATCAAAACCTCTTCTGTATTTCTCTTCTCCTATTTTCAACAAACAAAGAAAATAATTGTTTGTATATGTTTCCTTGGGGAGGTGGGTGGTGAAGGGGAGAAAGGAGACAAGATTAAAGGCCTGGGGAGAGGGTGATGTCTTTGAAATTACTTTCCCCAGGCACATGATGCAAAGCAGCCTCAAATACCCCTTTCATCTTCCAAGGATTCCTTAGTTGCAGTGCATAAAAGAAATTCCCAAAACAACTCAAATCTAAATTAACTGTCAAAGTGAACTTTCAAGTCACATAACCTGGGCAGAGCTGGTAGCTGTGGCCCAGGCCTCACACCCTTTGAAGGAAGGCACTGGGTTCCCCTACACTGCCAACAACTTGGAAATGCACTTTCCTCATTCATAATGTCTGTGATCCTCAAAATTCAATGCAACCACTAGGGACATGATGGCCCATGCAGAGAGGCTTCTCTAACTTGGTTTAGAGTTGTTTTTCCAGATGTTACTCTGCAGGACACACTGACTGGGAGTCTACTGGCCGGGCCTCTATCCACAGTTGCAGGCAGCCCTTTAGAAGAGCTGCTCACTATTACTTGGCCACTGGACTATACCTAAATTCCAGCTTCTGAGTAGTAAAGAGACAACACTGCTCATGCAGAGCTGGGGCCTAGAAGATGCTTCTGTATGCTATCCCCTCATCTCCTGTGCCCTCATCTCCCAACCAGGCCCCTATTCAGGTTGGCACACACTGGTGGAAATCCCATTTGTCACATATAGATTGAAAGCAAGTTGCATTAGATGGCCCTGCTTGGGTCATTACACTTCCACGGACAAAATGAAATTCACACCTCAAAGAGTCAATAAAAAATAATCCTATTCATACTACTGGTAAGTGCAAAGGGCTAGATCTGGACTGAAAGTGAGATTTAAGAATGAGAAAATGCAGGAGAGACACTCCAATGGGAAAAACCCATCACAGCCCATGACAATGGCAACTAGTCGGTCCCTGCTCTGAAAGGAGAGGACTCTAACCAGTTCATCAAGAGCCCACGGACTTGGAAGGAGGCCTCTTTTCAAAAGAGTGATGGCTTCCCAAGAACAACAATGGCCCTGTCGCTTTTTCAGCTTCCCATTAATTTTCCATAAAGAGCAGTTTTCTTGACGAGCGCTTGTGTCAGGCAGGGCCTGATGCTTCAGAAACCTGTAATTATTCTTGGCTCCCCACCCCCTACAGCCTCTGCACCTGTGTCAGTTCAAGGCACCAGCTGGCCATGTCTTGCCTCCTGCCTCTTAAGAGGGGGAGGGGGGGAGCCATCATTGAAAACCCAAACTCACATTACTCGCCTCTTCTTCCAAAATGCAACAACAAAACAAAAATTTTAAACTCACCAATCTCATTCCTTCCCCCAATGTATCTTGCCAAAGGAAACAAATAAACATTAATTGGCTAGAGAGCCCTCATTCAAACCAAAATTACTGAAAAACACAGTAACAGGGAAAGGTCTGACAAGGGATTATTAATCCTGTTTTACAGCCCGCTCTTATGCACCCCCACCCGCTCCCGTTAACTTTGCACACACACTCACACACCCTCCTCAAACTCCCTGGGCCCCTTTACACTCAGTGGCCAAGATGGGAACATGCCGAACCAGTTACATCATCTCCCCTTCCTCTCCCAAATCACTTGCACAGGCTGACTCAGGCTACTGGGATTTTTTTTTTTTTTAAAGCAAACTCATTTCATTGGCTCCCTCCTGGAACACAGTTATCTCCTTCTCAGTTGGGTTAATTAATATACCCTTCCCCTACCCCCATAAAAACACACAGACACATACGATTACTTCTTGTACTCCAAAGCACAGCTGCACATGTGTACAATGTTCTTTCTCTCCCTGGCAGCTTGAATTTCCCAAGAAAAACAGGTTCAAAGCCCACTGGGGCCTCAGTGGCAGATGCAATTTAGTGACTGGTAATCATAGAGGATGCTTTCAAAACGGAGAACTTTAAGGAACTTCCACTGTGGAATGTTAAAGGCAAGGTGGGGGCACTAGGAGGAAAGTATGTTCTACTCAGAATGCATAAAATGGCAGCCAAAAACATAATGAAGTCAAGCCCTAAGCTGTTTTTCCTGACATGGATGGTTGTTGTACTTTTACTTGAGATACCTGGACTTGATTTCCCACAATGTTTAAGGTGGCTGTGTGGGTGTGCCAAGTGCTGCTCACCCCAGTGAAAGAAACAGACTGGCCATTTGCACACTGAGAGGCAGAAGAACAGGGGCCCAAGCATTGGCCCTGGAGCCAGACTGCCTGGGTCCAGTATCACGTTACACTACGTACTAGCTCAATCCCCCTGGGAGAAGTTAATTAACCCCTCTGTGCCTCAGTTTCCTCACCTGTAAAGTGGGGTAATAGTAGTACCTACAACGCAGGAGCATTGTAGGAGTTCAATCCATTGATATTTGCCAAGTACTTGGAAGGGCCTGGCATGCACACTCTGTATGTTGTAGCTATTCAATAACTAGTGTTTTCATTACACTTCCAAATATATACACTTCCAAAGATATAAAGAAACCTATTGAGGGCATGGAGATGGAAAATAAAAAATACCAAATAAGTATCCAGGTGAAGTAAACCTGTTGGATATAAAAGTTTAAGTAAGCAGGGGACTCTGAGTTGGGAAGATCAACCCTGACTAGCTGGGTGACTTTAACTTCAATGGGCTGTTTTCTCATCTACCAGCTGAACTTCTAGGGGCCTGCTAATCTGGAATTCTATGATGAAGCGAAACAGTAATAGGAGAGTGAAGACTGAACAGTGAGAAAGGCTCATTCAGAACAAGTTCAGAGGAACTGATACATAGCTCTGCTGTCACTGGGTGGTTAAAAAAAAAAAAAAAAAAAAGAGTTTGGAGAACCTGAAAGAAAGTGAAGAACCTGGAAGAAACCTCCTCTGACAGGGACCTCATGGCCTTTAATAAAAGCCCTAAGACACTCAATAATCCATGTTTACAGGATGCTATGAAGGTTTAATTTCCTGCTTCACCATGGATACAAGCCTCACAGCATCTAAAATGTAAACTTCACGAGAATGTGACTCCTCAAAGATACCAGACCTGTGCCTGACTTGCAGCCTGCTTCAAGCATTTGTCAAATGAATGAATGAATGAATAATTGAATCAACTCCCAAACAAACAATCGAAGTGAAAGTCAACAGTGATCACAATCCTAGGTAGGAAGAGATTCAAGAGTATCACAAAAGCCAGAAATTCTTCCTTCTTCACCAAAGGAACATCAGAAGCAGTGTGTATGAGTTTATTACCAACATTTCTGGTAAAACACGTCAGTATTTTCAGATTTAACTATAGGTGTTATTTACTTGTCTCTAACGTTTTTCATTTGGAAAAAAAAAAAAAAGTAAATGCTTACTGTCTGGGACAGATCTGGATTTCTGAACGGAGAGGCCAATCTAGGTTCACAGGGTAGCCCTGAAAGTATGCACCTGTGTGGGAAGTAAAAGCTGTCTCCTTGCCCTGGAGAATGCCCTCTCCCTCTGCCACTTCCTCTTTTCTCCTCTGGCCTCCAGAAACCACCAGGAAGAGAAGCAATTAAGACGAGTGAACAAAACGCTATTTTCAACTGTCATGTTTTATTGGTGAAAAGAACTCTGGCCTGGGAACCAGGTTCAGTGCCTCCCTTTCGCACACCACCCCTCCCCTTTCCAGCAAACTACTGAATCTGAGTAGAGAATTCACTTCCTTCCCTGAAAAATGGATGAACCACACTCTCAAAGACTCCTTCTGGCTCAAACTTCTTGCTGATAATCCTTCAGTGGCCTGTTGTCACTCTCAGTTCCTTACCACGGGAAACCAGATCCTACATGATCTGACCTTACTCTCCTCTAATCCTCCCCTTCTCCCCTTCAGACATGACACTTCTCGCACAAATGCCCCCAGTTCATCCCTCTCTCAGAGCCCTAGTAACTCCGTCCACATCCGAGAACGCAGACTGCCCAGGTCACTGCACACCTGTTTCCTTTTAATCGATTATGTCTTAGCTTCATTGTCACCTACTCAGAGAATTCTTCTTTGACCTGCCTAGAGAAACTAGCCCAAACAGCCCATTCATTCTTCATCATACTACCTCATTTTATTTGCTTTTTAGTACTTACCAAGTCCTAGAAAGGTCTAAATTATTTGCTTGCATGTTTATCATTTATCTGTCCCTACTAGCATGGATGTTTCAGGAGAACAGGGATTTAGTCTACGTACCAGTGAATCCCCAGCACCCAGCACAGGGCCTGGAAAAGACATCCAAAACATACTAGTTGAATCAATCAATGAACCAATGAAGCCACTAATCAATCCTGGAATTCCAGGGAACACGTGAGCTGGTGTCTCCAGCCAGAAAAGCTATCCTAAAATGCTCACCTTATTAGGTCAAAAGGCTCCCTCATCATTTCTCCTCAGTTTGAGTTTTTGCACTAAGAAGGCACTTGCTGATACGAACTCACCAGACAGAAGCCAAACGGAGCCTGTTTTCAGGGTGGAGAGGTCAGCTATGGGTGCTCGTGGCTGCCCATTTCAAATAGACACAAAGAGGGCTTTTCTCCTCAGCAGTCCATATTGCATCATGCATTCACTAACATGAACAAAACCCACCCCTCCCCTCTCCTCACCTGCAAGATGACTCCTTATTAACTGGTATCCTGGGGGAACAGATCAAAGAGAGAGGCTCAACCCACTTTATTCCCATTTCTATCACCTAACAGGATCTCCCTGAGAAAGGCAACTCCAGCCACTGGTCTCGAAGCACTTGAGGGTCACAGAAATTCATTCCCTGACATTAGCAGCCCCACTTCTATCAGTCTTTACATGAAAGGCCCTTAAATGAAGAGGTCCATTCAAACCCAGCAGTTGGCAAGGACTTATGTTTTCTGTAAGCCCCACATGCCACTTACACAGGTGAGGTCCTTCAAAATTCCTATGTGGGCCCATCCTGGTGTCTTTGCCATAAGTTCCTAAACACAGAAGCTTTTCCTTCCCTTCCACGCCCTTTAAGAATTTTACATGGAAAGGTATCTTTACTGAGAAGTGCTATTTATTTCAGGATCATTATTTCGCAGATACAGAACCCTCGAAAACTGAACCTGGAAGTGAGCCAAAATCCAGTTACGAGGGTATGGAGTTTGAACTAGGCAAGAGTGGAGGATGGAAATATGGCATATAAGCAGTACAGGGCTCCTATGAGTGTGAGTGTATGTGTGCAAGCACATGAGCGCATAGTGTGCCACTGTCAGTGAAGTGTATTTAAAATACATTCTATTTAATGTATTTTGGATGCCTTTCTCTCTAAATCTTTTGCTGTCCCCAGAGTCACAAAGCTGTTCTTTTTCTTATTCATTATGTCAGGCAACAGGAATCCTTCCCATGCTGGCTGGGGAAAGATGAGGGAGAGAGGAAGAGTTGATGTTCTATCATGTAAAGAAAAGTAAAATTGTGCTTAGTCCAATTCTGAACCCCATTACAATGTTGCAGATTTCAAATTAACAATTCAACCCAACATGACAGGGAAAAATCCAGTGCTGAGACCCTGAAGTTTGGATTCCAGTAGCTCTGGCACCTCACTTAACCTTAGGTGGCTTGACTGATACCGAATGACATGCACTTTAAGGCACACCAGACTCTCATTGAAGAAGAGACACTAATTTGAATCATCACTGCCATCCCCTCTCCCCTTTGTTCCTGTCTGAACCAATTTCCATATAGTTTCAAAGAAATCATCAGCCCATGCAAAGGGGAAATCCCAGTGGATCAAGAGCTACATTAGCAGCATAAGGGGAAAAATCTAATTTCCAATCCAGTTGCTTTGTTGTTTCAACCTCCAAGGAAGGTTGCTACATATGCACAACACAAATTAAGTTTTAAAACACCATCATGATTTAAAATTAATAAAAACTCTCCTGGGAAAAAGGTGGTCCTTGGTACAAATCTTCTCATACAATGAAGGTCAACTCCACCAGAGCTTGTGGGTGGTCTGGGTCTTTGAGGTCTCAATCATCTCAGCCAAAAAAATATTTAAGAATAGCATATATTCATTGAAACCATTGCATCTGCTACTTACAGTTAATGATGAGTTTATTCTTAGTCTAAGGCAGTATCCACATTAAGAATTCTTAAACTACCTTGTTGACAGATCCCATGGAAATGTATTTTAATGGTCCAAATTAAGAATTCTTTTTTGGCATGACAAGATATGCCAATACGATTTCCTAGTGCCCCAGTTACCAGAATAAAACTCATGGCAAGACACCAGTATGACTACATCATTAATTAACCTGAACCACATACCGGAACACTGCTGCTAATAAAACTCCCCTATAAAGAAAACATGTTTTCTCTGCTGAGAATCCTGGAATGTAGGCCCCAGCAGAGCCGCTGCCTTAATTAAGGAGATATTTTGATGTTTGTGTCTGTGTCTGTGATTGCCATGAAATTTGGTCATTTATTTGGCTTGATCTTCAATAACTTGAGTTCTTCCTTGTGTGTGCTTTTTCGGAAAAGAAAATGAAAATGGCATCTACACTATCAGGATTTGCTAACAACTATGTGAATGAAAGGATCATTTTTGCTAAGGTAGGGGATGCTTTAGCCTCACTGTTTTAAAAGCACACCCTGAGCTTTCAGCCCACAATGTACTGAATCAGAGACCTGTAGAAACCTTCCATTTTCTCTAGAAAACAGGCTGACAGAAACAGGAACAAAGTTATAACAACTCTAACACCCAGGTGAAACTGGGATTCTTCCAATCCATTCCATATGAAATGACATATATTTCTTTTTTCTTTTACAGAGAATTCTTTTGTGAAAAGCATCTGAAAATGCTTGTCAATACTTACCTTGTAATCTTGTAACCTTGGAGTCCCCCCTGTGAGACTATAATAGGCAGCAAAGATTAAAATCCCCATTCTATTTATGGGGAACCTAACTTAGTAAAGAAAACTGAGTTTTTCACTGTTCTGTAACCATACTACCAAAAAGACCAGAAACAGAATGAAGAGTTTCTTGGCCACTAACAATTAGGGTTTTTTTCTGGTCCAACCCTGAACTTTCCACCAAGGATCTCAAAACATTTTAAAAATCCAACAAACCATTATCTCTTAGTACCTTGGAAAAATAAGGATTCCTAATGAATATTTTGGATCTTCTCAAGTTGGAAACCACCAGATCCCAAACTTCATTTCATAAGCTTTTCAACTACATTTCTCTAAGTGAGACTGGGGCAAGTGGTCTCAGTTTTGACAACACCCTTAATTATGCAACTTCCGAGTTTTCTCTGCTCATTGCATGTCTTGGTTGAACTGTTAAAAGCAAATGGGATTTCAGACATTTCAACCTGTCAACATCAAGTGTAGTCATTGAGAGGAAAAGAGAATTAAAATCATTTTTTAAGATTTTTTTTTTCTTTTTTTGAGACAGAGTCTCGCTCTGTCATCAGGCTGGAGTGCAGTGGAGCGATATCGGCTCACTGCAACCTCTGCCTCCCAGGTTCAAGTGATTCTCCTGCCTCAGCCTTCCGAATGCCTGGGAGTACAGGTGCATGCCACCACACCCAGCTAATTTTTGTATTTTTAGTAGATGTGGGGTTTCACCTTGTTGGCCAGGATGGTCTTGATCTCTTGACCTCGTGATCTGCCCACCTCGGCCTCCCAAAGTGCTGGAATTACAAGTGTAAGCCACCGCATCCGGCCCATTTTTTTAAGATTTGAATTGAGAAAACTTATAAACACAATTTACTGAAGACCTTATTTTGGTTATTGGATTAATACCAAATACACAGAAACTCAAATTTATATAATTTTTAAAGGGGGGATTTGAACCTGCTATCCAACATTTTAAAAAGCATTTTCTAATTTTAATAAATATGAATATACAAATTGGACTAAGTAAGTCAACATTTTTCTCCCAGTCCTTAGAGACTAATGCATTTTCCAACACCAGTATTATCAATCACCCATCCCTTTTGTTCAAAATAGAAAATGCAGTGAGGAAAAAAAAAGCATGTAAGAAATAGAAGCAACAAGAGGAGGAAAAATAGGAGCAATGGAAAACAGATGAACAGTAAGCATCTCATTCTTGTATTAAAATCCTGGATGCCAGTAGCTGCTCCCATCAGTAACACGTCTCTAACCAAGAGGATCATCGAACTCTGGGAAGCAGATCACCTCAAGGGCACAATTTACACTTGGCCCTGCTCCCTACATGGAGCCTAAACATTAAAGTGGTTGTGTCTATAATCAACTGTTAGTAACAGACTAAAAAGAAGGGTGGGTCAATGGGTAAGGAAGACAACTGTGATTCAGAAATGTATGGTGGTAGAAGACCATCTTTGTTAAAAGCAGACAACTAAGTATCTCATTGTAAGGGGTACCTGATCAGTCTTGGACACCAAATCCTTCAACACTGAGACTTTTTATATGTATGTAAAATAAAAGACAATGTGGAGTCATGGAGAGAACACAGACAAAAGTCAGGATGACTTCTACCAGCCCCTTCTACGTAATTAGCTCTATGCATTTCCTCAAGTCATCTCATCTTCAGTCTCCAGTTTCTTCATCAAGAAACCAAACGTATTAGTAAAACGAATCAGATATATAGATATATAAAATGGACTCTCTCTCTCTCTATATATATATATCCTTGCCAATGGTATGAAAATTCTCTGTGAATATAATAAACTTCTCATGACCAAATCTTGTTTGTTGACGGAATCAGGGTATGACGAAAATGGAATTCCCTACTCTGATCCCTCTGCTTATAGCAGTGCCATCCTCCGGGTATCTCAATTTCAGACTCTGGACTGCAGTTTCTGCTCAGTCTCCTAGACAAGGTCCCATGATACAAGACCACGTACTTGTCCTTAGGGTGCTGCAGTAGATAGATGCTATTTCTGAGGATGCTTTCCTCTAAAAGGTAACACATCTTCCGATAAATCTAGGTTAGGAATCAAATTCAAACACATTCAGGGGCCAGGAGCATAACATACATTAGTGAAACAGTCAAGGAATATGACAATAGGGAGGGGCGGGGACTGTGGTAAACTGGATGGCACATGCCATCTAAAACGGGAAGTTGCTACATAGCACCAGTTCATCGGTATCATATGGAAAACAGCCAGAGTTGGCAAGTGTTTTTAAAGGAAGCCCAAATCATTTGAGGTTTATGTGAAATCTCCCCAATTGTTTAAATGTTGGCAACTTATATTAAAAAGTTAGAGTGCGTAAGACAAGCAAAGGGCCCACAGCTGCCAGTTTGAACCTTCTATTCCAAATGAAAGAAGAGGTAAAAGAAAAAAAAAAAACCAGAGGCATATTTGGGCAGTTCTTTCTTACCTGTGGATCCAAATTATGGTGTAACTGTCTCTTAGGGTAGTTACCAGCTGGAGAACCTTAAGCCTCATGTCCCACAGAGTTTCCCTAAGAAATCCCTTATTTGAGGACAGACCCAGCTGAAGGAAATAATGATGAACTGCACTTTCATTCGGCCCCGCTCAGCTCCTCCTGCCCTGCAGTACTCGGCTGGAATTCCTGCTCTCAATAACAATCTTGTCACAAGAATGAGAGATCTGTAGAGAAGGCACCAAGAAATGTCAAGCAGGAAGAGGCAAGAGCTCTGACAAATCCAATGAGCCTTGAGGTCTGGCACCAAGCTTTAAACTTCTTTTGAGCATAATCAATAGCTGCTCAATAAATACTTCTTCAATGAATTCTTTAAAAATCTTGATTAGGAGCTACTATTATTTTTCATTGCATGCCCTTCTCTGAGGTGACTGGGAGATTGGTAGATTTTGCCCAGTAAGATAATGCCGAGGGAGAAAAAGCGCTGCTAAGATAAACAGGTGACACCTGTTTGAACTCTGATGGCCTTTCAGGGGCAGGGTCTGTTATCTTGCACTTCTTTCAAATTAATTCAACAATTATTTACTGAGCTTCCACTTTATATAGGACACTGTGCTGGAGACTTCAAGGGATTCCAGAGCTCAATACCTGCCTACAAGGCGCTCATGGTATCATAGGAAGAGAGGGATAGAAATACATGCAATTCAAGATAACACAGCACAGGCGACTAAGAACTAGGCTGAATAAAATGGTACGGCAACACAAAGAAGGAACCCAGTCACTCTCCCTGCAGAGGTCAGTGAAGGCCTTGTGAAGAAGTCACATTTGGAACAGACCTTGGCAAATGAGTGAACTTTTGCCAAGCAGAGAAAGGCAGCAATGACATTCTAAAAAGTGCACACAGTGTGAGCAAGGGTGTAGAGAGGTGAAAGTTCCACTGTGTGTCTGGAAAAGGATGAGCAGTCTAGGGTTCCGATGCATGGGGTACGCGTTACTGAGCAGCAAGAAACGCACCCCCTCGGGCCTAAAAAATGTCTTCTATTTTTGGCTGACAATTACACTGGTGGTTTGCTCTGGGTTAAGCTTTGCCAATGCACTTCTAAAAGGCAGTAGCTGTTTCTCTAGATCTTCCGTGATAACTCAGGGAAAGATTAAAGAGCTCAAAAGATACTAGTGAAACCCAGTAGCCGTATTTATGTTGCCCAGTGATATTCCTGTACCTAAATGTCAAAGAAATCATTCAAGGCATTTTATTTTTCAGATTGATACTCCCAATTTAAAAAACAACATAACAAAAACATAAATCAAAATGAGGACAAAACCCAAAAAGATGGAAATAAATACTACCAAAAAAAATGTTAGCTAAAATACAATGCCACTGGATCAAGCACAGAATTCAACTCATCTCTGAGTTGCCTAGTAGCTGAAGCAAGATCAACAATGAGTTAAGAAATTCATCATCAAATACAAGACACGTCAGTTCCTCAGAGATCAGTTGATCTTCACACGTAAGGTTTAAAGTAAAAGGAGAAGGAGGAGGACCAGAAAACAAGGAAGAGGAACAAAAGGAAGAAATGACATGAAAAAAAAAAATCCCTCCACTTACCAAAAAAAAAAAAAAAAAAGTTAAAATGTTTTTATGTAAAACCCTCAAATATTTTGTCAGTTGAGGGAACTGAAGGTTCAGGGCTTGGGTATGTTTTTCTGCTTTGTAGCCTCTCTCTGTTGATGTTTTTCTGGCTTTCTAAGCAAAGAGGAAACCTCACCCATTCCTGCAGACATGCATTTATGGCCACATTCTCCTGGCTAGTAACCCTCAGTGGCTCGTGGAGGCTCTCTCAAGGGTGGCATATCAGGCAAATGGATTTGGCTGTGGAGCTACTGCTTCTGTGGCTACTACGCAGATTCAACGCAGGCGCCTTCAGTGAGGGCTCCAGGGCAAGGCTCACTCATTAAGGACAAAATGTGCAGGCACGTTTGACCTTTGGAAATCCAGCCCTGGTCTGAAGCTTCCAGATTCAAAACAAAAGCTTTGGAGCCGGAAAGAGAGTTAGAGGAGGCACACTTCCAGCTTGGGGCCCATCCCCCACATATTCCCCCTGTGACTGCGAGGCTCACAAAACCAATAGAGCAGCATTATTAACTCTGCAATATCATAAGAGAGGGCTTTGCTCTCTGCCTTGGTGGAGAGAGAGAGGCCAGGAGAGGGGCAGGCTGGCTCCAGGGGAAAGGATGCTTCATTAGAGTCTTAACTCAAGGGAGGCAACTGCTGTGTAAGCGCAACAGATGAACACAATGTAGAGAGGCTCCCATAAAATCCCTGGCCCTGCTCTAGGAGTTGTCACAGTGGCGGGAGGCGGGTAAGCATAGCTAGACTGAGCAAAGGCTGGATGGCAGAGAGCTGTCGTTTGGTATAGACTTCCAAAATGCCAGCGAGTGAAAAGTCATGTCAAGGGGCTAACCTAAGGCAGAAGTTTCAAATGTGTCATGCAAATGGGGGGCTCCTTCATCTGCAGTCACAAATTTTAAAGCATCCACTGTCAATCATTTTTCACTCTGTTTTCTTGGGTTACTGACAAGTACCCAAATGAACACTTCCAAATTTTTTCACCAGAACGAAATAATAGCTCTACTTCATGGAAATGACACCACCAACCCTATCCTTGTGTTCCTTCTGATTTGCCTAGGACTGCCACCCAGCTGGGTCACTGTTTCCCTCTCATAGGTCCTATGACCCAAGCCAGCTGCCTCTATCACCAAGTCAGTATCACCAACTCCAATGACACCCAATGAACACAGGTTGGCTCAGTCTTCCCCTTTCTTTGAAGATTTGCGCTGGTCTTTCGGTCATCCTGCCACCATCCCCAAGCAGCTTCCGTATCTGTCATTGCAGGGCAGCAAATCTGCTGACATTAAAGGTAAATCAACTAAGTTTTCAAAGACATCTTAATCCCCAAATCCTTCCTCCAGTCATGCAGATCAAGTAAATGTTTTATCTTTATGAAGTCGTGGTTGGCTTCAGCTTCTCCAATTCTGGCGTTTGAGTCTAGATAGAAGGTTAAGTACCCTCTGCTGCACATCAGACTTGTATCAGTTCAATCCATTTGCTGTTAAAGAAGCATCACGCTTCCCAGAAAGGTTTTTTCCCCTTTAGCCACATCCCAAGCCAGAATCAGACAAATGCAGCCTGAAGTATTTACTGATACGATTTACATCTCTCAACAGGTACAATGACAACTCACCAGTCAGTTCTGGGGCAGAACTTAAGAAATGGAACTCTCATCATATCTATATTATAAAAACAAATTGCCACCACTGATGAACATAACTACCCTGCTGCTTACACACACACAGACTTTGTTATGAAACATTGTGCAGTAACATATCATTAAGGCCTTACTGGCAGGCTCAGTCAAAATCTCTTATTTGACATGATCTAATATGTAACATGGAAAGACCCAATAACTTTTCCTATTCTTTACTTCACTCATTTTTTTCCAATGGAAGAAATACTACAAATATACTAAGAAAGAAGTTGAGGGTTTCTTGTAATGAACCTTTAAACAATAATACATCTATTCAACACTATCAATATGCCTACTATATAAAGTATGACAACATTTTTGCTTAGCAAGATGAAAATTACAGGTAGACACACGGATGGGAAGTTGTAAAATCCAAAAAGAGACTAATCATAAATGAAATACAGGTGTCTGAAAGTTGTAAGTGTTCTCAAATGTCTGTTCCATTTTAGATTCCTTTTGAGTGGTAACTGTAAACTTCCAGGAAAAAGTTTGAGAAGAACGTTTTTGGGAAGATGAGTAGAAATATTCCTTGATTATGTCAGATGTGACTGTGAATGTCACTAACAAATATTCTTTCCTGGCACCCTAATCTTTCCCTTATTTCCCAATCACAATGTAAACTTCTGTGCCTATTTATCTTCCAGGTCCATCTCTAGACTTTATGCTCCACAAGAGCAGGGGCAATGTCAGGTTCACCACTGCATCCTCAGCACCTAGCACAGTGCATGGCACACAGAAGGACCCCAGGAAAGGAAGAAAGAGATAAGAATGAGGAAAGGAAGGAGAAGGGTAGAGAAATTAAGTGAATGAATTAAAGAAAGAGAACCAAAACAATCACCAAAAAGAAATAAATTACAGCGATGAAATTAAGTATTCTCTACTTACTTCTCAAGAGTTGCAATGGTTTATTATGAACGAGTGTGACCATTCTAATGTCTTCATTCCTTGCTGATGGGTGATGGACCCTGCTCCAGCAAGGGCCAGTCAACTGCAGGACTACAAGTAAATAACATTCTGATATAAAGTGACCAACAGGCAAGTGGACAGGTGAATACATAAAGGACAAAGTCCTCTATGCAGCCAGAGTGTCTCTGAGATTCTCCTGTTCTCATCTCTTTATATATATCACCCATCCTTCCATTGAGGTTACCATCTATATTCCTCACATTCTCTCCATTTTCTCTTGCAGGCGACTTTGGGGAAATTCAAGACACACTAGAATTAAGCATTTCTTGGATCACTCCCCTCCCCTGACCACTCCCAGTCACTTTCTGGCCTGTGCTCTTCAAGTACCAAGGCCTGGAGCAACATGGCCTTGCCCCCTTCCCCTGAGTCAGACCAATGTAAAGTTGTCACTGCTGCTTCCCGTCTTGCTTTCTGCACCCAACCGCTTTCCCTTGCTTTACTGGACCCTCCCCTTTGCCTCCTCTGGAATATTCCCTCTTCTCTCAGTCTCCATTCTCCTTAGGGGACCCTTTCTGTTGTCCTGTGTTTCCCTTGGGGGTCTCCACTCCCACAAGTAAATCTTTTCCAGGATATCCGGGAAGTAAGGCTTCTGGACTTCCTTTCTTCCTTTTACTTATTCCTGCTCAAGAGAGAAAGTGGTAACATTGGAAGAAAAAACAAAAAGAAGAAAACAACCCAGAAAAACAGAAGAGAAAACAGTGCATGGCTCATTCATCTCTCATCCGGCCTCTTTCCTGGAGGGCTTTACTCTGCCCTCTTCCCTGGGGGAAGCAGCTTGGGGCCGGAACATGAATGCCCCACTGATGCCCAGATAGGACAGGTAGGGCATGGAGATTCCTGGCAACCTGCTATTCTATGCAACATATACTTTCCTGTGGTATGAGTCAGCCCATGGGCTAGAAGGCGTTGAGCACAGGGTAAGTACGGGGAAGCTAGATTGAGACCGTACCTGCCAATTGGGTATAAATCCAGTTTCATTAATAATAAAGCTGATATTTGACCTCTGTCTGGTTCCTATACCTATCTTCTCAAATAGGTTAAGAGAGGGGTGAAGTGTGGCAAATTTGTTGCTCCCATTAAAAGAACAGCAATTGTACTGTAATTACAGACAGTGGTTAGTGGTCCAAATTATTGGTCCTCTTAAGATGCCTGCTATTTTTTCAGTTAACAAATAAAATTTCAAAAAAACAGAAACACAGGATAACATAAGTGGTCCACCATGCCGTCACCCAAATTGCTCTTAAAAAAAGTAAAAGCAATGATCATATATGAAGGTCAAAAACATTGAAACAGAACAGAAAAGGTATAAAAAGTAAAAATCTGCCTTTCTTTGCCCCCAGCACTCTCCCCTCCTTCTCCCTCAACTTGTCAAGTGCTTATATATCCTTTTATTTGAAGTGTTATGCATATCAGCATACATAATAGACACTTTTATTCCTTCTTTTTTTCCTCATTTACAGAAGATAATTGGCTTTTCACTTTAACAGCTGAAAGGCCCCAGGTGCAGAGTGGCTGGGGCGGAGGAGTCTGGAGGCTTCTATCCCCCACTCCACCCTCTGCCATGGCTCCCCTGGCCCCATAAAGGTTTCACCCCTCTTTTCTAGGTGTTCTTACTACCACACCCATCCAATTCCCTCCGAGAAAGTGCCTCAAAATAAAATACGCCTTAGTATAGCTACATGAGATGGCGCCATTGGGAGAAGCTGGCGAAGCTCCTGTATAACACGATATGCTGGATACTAACACCAGCCCGGGGCCTTGGTTGCTTCGATGGGTTCTGCTGACCAAAGTCGTAACATCAGCCAGTTCTTGAAATATTTTAGGATGTGTTTGATTTTCTTTAAAAAATAAAACCATGTTTTCCAATAAAGCTAACTGTAGTGAACTTGGAATGTTACCACTTGATCTGAAGCATTTTCTTTAATAGTGGAGTAAGCTTCTATCCGCTTTTTAAAAATCAAAAGTAAACCTTAAAAGTATATAAATATTTAATTTCACAGAGAAAGGTATGGCTCTCCAGATGGGGAGTCTGCCCAATTCATGATCTCAAGCATTTTATGGCAACACTTCCCTGCAAATCATCTTGGTGGCAAAAATCCAGCTGCATACTCAAGTGTTTTGTCACATTCCTGACCCCAGAATTTAATTTCTCACGTGCAAGTTGGAGCCAAAGGTATGTCCCAACAAATCCCTACAGAGGTTGGTCGAGAGGCTGACATTCCTGTCCCTCTTCACCTTCACTTACTCATGGAAGTCTGGGGCCAGGGAAAATGGAAGCTGTGAGCTTCAGGGACCCACTTGACTTGACCTAGGGTCTACCTAGTCAGGCACAGCAAGAGAGACTCCTCCCAAGCCACCGTGCAGTACTGCTTCCCATGGTCATTCTACAAGCAAGCTTTTGCTTTGAATGGATGTATAAAGACAAAGCTACTTAACCCAAAAGATAGTAATGAGATAAAATCCTGGTAGCCTAGTGATCAGATCAGCCCACAATGGTTTTTTGACATATAAAAATTCAGATTTCTAGCTTCTCTTGAAAAAAAAAACAAAAGATCTGGCAACATGTTCTGCAACTCTTTTGAGCAGTATTTGGCTGGAGCTGAATGGCAGCTGCCCCTTCAGATAGGGTCTATACTTTCTATGTCACCATAGTTCCCACCACTCTCTAGTGCCTTATACTGTGCCTGCCTCACTCACTGATATTACCAGCCTGACTCCCAGGGGCCATCTTTATGACTCCTGCTCTCTGAATTTTCCTTTGCCAATGTCTGCTTTGGGGGTAGGGATCTCCTATCACCCCTCCACCCTCACTTGATTCCCCATTCTCTAAATTCTTGGTGCCCTTGATATATGATATATCCAGCGCGTGTCCTCTATTGTCCTTCCTTTTGTTCAAGACAACAAAAACAAAGGAATGTCGCCTTACACCCAACTCTGTGTTCTACCTAAAGGATACAGTTTCCATCAGCTATTAGGGACTGATAAATCTGTCTTTTCCCCAGTCCCACCCAGTCATGTTGATTTCATAGTCAATAAGAAGAAACTGGTATGTGTTCTTTTTGGAGAAGAGTCTTCAATAATTTTCTGAGGAGAAAAAATTAAAAATCTGTTAAAAGCAACACCCCCACTCAGAGCTGTCACTCTCTTTCCAGGAGGCTCTGATTTTGTCTTCTAGACTAGCCGTACATTTTTCTAGCACTTATCACTGCTGAGGTTCAGCAGGGGTGCCAGACTAACAAAGAGAAAGGGGCCTCCTGGGCCCATACCCCAGGCTTGCCCATATCTGCTCTACCGGCAGCACTGTTAGTAGTCCAAGAAATCTCTGATGATCCATCCCGGCTGACTCCTGTGCTCACACTCTGCTCAGCGGTGGCGCTGTCCACTGTTGACAAGGCACTCCTGCCACAGTTACTGGCAACAGGAAGACATCGGGAGAGCCTCTCACAGACAGAGCTGCAGATATGGCTTCATTTCAACCAGTACTCTAGGTAAGGCAGTATGATAGCGCAGCTTTGTACCTGACACCTGGGCTCCCCAATCCTTGTCAGTACAGCACCTGTCTTAAGCAGGACGAAAATCTCAACATACTCATTTGAAGAGTTCACAGGGGCTTGGCCAACCAGTCAATGTGGTCCTCAGGTCTGAGTTCAACCTTCCCTCTGAGCTGCAGTTACCTTCTACCAACTTTATCCTGGGCTGGGACAAGACTCTGCATCTCTGAGAGCAACATACTGCTCTGTCATTCTGACCCCAGTGTGCCATAAACTAGCAGATTTCCATGGAAGTAGACATATAGGTAAGTCCAGGACTTCCTATCCAGGTAAGTCCCCATCTTCTTCTTATCTAACAACATGTGACAGTGTATTGTTAATGAGTCACTGTAGCCACACAGACGTCCACTTTCAGAAGCAAAGAGTCCCCAGAATTCTCAGTTTTACCCAAAACCCAGACTTCCTTCATCCCTGAATACCACCGCCACCCTCCCCCCGAACCACACACACATACACACACACACAAATGCACATGATTGTTTCATGAGTGGTAAAATATAATTGTTAAGAATGTATTTTAAAAAACAAAGAGAAGCATATTATATCTATCCAATAGTTACACAATACTGTATTCCACAGACTAAATTTACTTTGGAAAATTTAGTTTAAAGCAAACACACATGAATACACACGAAATAAATTACAAAGTTTTACGTCCCCATTTAGACAACCAGTAGGAAATTTTTCCAAGTACCACAATTAAGGCACAAGTAACAGCCCCATTGGAACAAATAAAAAGTTACTAAGTTCCTGCTCGGAAAACTGAATAGAAATCATAAAGAGGAAGAAAGCCAACAAGAAGTAATAGTTTAAGGCATGAAACAAAAGCCTCCCCTACTGCAGAATAGAAAACAATTACACCATACAGCATGTAATAGTTTACAAAGCACTTTCACATCCATATAGCATTTGATTAGAGTAATGCTACTATTATAAGCCCTGCATTTCATATGGGAAACATAGTTTAATAATTTGCTTTGTTCCATACTGATAAAGTCAGGACTAAATTCCAGGTTTTCTGATGACAAATCCCTTGAATTTTCCATGATACCAGTATTTTTCAAACTTCAATTTCATTTCACCTTCACGGATTTTTACCAAACCAGCATTCCATCTGTACAATCATTCCCCTATTATTTTCCTTTTTAATTGCCTCAACTAAGGCATTATATATTAAGGCTGCATGTGTTTTAAATTCTTTTCCTGCAAATGTTCATTAATAGAAGATAATCATAAAATTAAAAACAACAAAATCAAAACAATATTACAAACTTTCCACTGGATGTTTGCCTGTCAAAAGCTCTGAGTGTAAGACCTGTTCTCTTTATTTAAAAAAAAAAAAAAAAAAAAAAATGGAAGAAAGGAAGGGAGGGAGGGAGGTGAAAGGGAGGGGCGAGGAGAGTTTACCAAGCCTTAGAGAGGTGTTAAAGACATGGTACCTCAAAACTGACGATCTCCTTGAGTTAGAAGGACTGAAAGAAAATAGCAATGGGAATAAAACTGCCTCTCAAGGTAATTCTGTGTTATCAACTCTGTGCTCATGAAGCACTGTGTAGCTCAGCCCACCCTTCGAGAAGCAGTTCCCTCAGCCATGCTGCACCATGCATTGTGTTAACATGTGAATTTTTTTTTGAGACAAAGTCTTGCTCTGTCGCCCAGGCTGGAGTGCAGTGCTTGATCTTGGCTCACTGCAACCTCTGGCACGCGGGTTTAAGCGATTCTCCTGCCTCAGCCTCCGAAGTAGCTGGGATTACAGGCGCGTGCCACCACGCCCAGCTAATTTTTGTATATTTAGTGGAGAGAGGGTTTCAGCATCTTGGCCAGGCTGGTCTTGAATTCCTGACCTCGTGATCCACCCGCCTCGGCCTCCCAAAGTGCTGGGATTACAGGCGTGAGCCACCGCGCCCGGACTGTGAATATGTTTAAAATATTGAAAGGAGGCTCACAGTTCTTAAGGACCCAATACTGGCTTGGACTTAAATAATGATCTCTGAAGCTCAGGCCAGTAATGTGCAAATTGAGGAGGGCGACAGGGAGGGATTGGAAAGAGATGTCTAATGGTCCTCAAGTTCTGCTATTTGTGAAGTTCTGATCTCTATAAATATGGGACATAAAAAAGAGCTCCCGGATGCAAAAGCTGGAGGAAAAAGGCAGGCACGTTTTGGGTAGGAGGACAACTGGTTTGCATTCTGGTTCTCTTTTGCAGGGAAAACTGTGCAAGGACATTCTATGACCACATAATGTCTGCCTTTCCCTTTCTTTTTCTCTCTCTTCCTTTTTAGAAATTTTTTCAGAAATATCTTAATAGTAGCTAATTCACACAGTTAAATAGTCATTGGTTTTGAAAAATTTTACACACACAAAATAATAATAACCTTGGACCTTTATTTGGCACTCAAAATTTTTTGAAAAGAAAAAAAAAAAAGCAATCAGAGATTGGAAAAAAGGAGGAAGGAGGAACACCCAGTAGCAAGTAATTTTTTTAAATGGCTTTTTTTAATCAGGAAAGGAATGACCCTAAAAATCACCATCTGGTCAACCTAAATGATATCCTTAGTAATATAAAGAAACCAATATAAAAGAATACATTTTTTTTAAAACACTCCTAATGTAGAATAGCATCCTAAAAGCATTAGAAAAGGAAGGCCAAGTGCCTTGCTGGCAGTATTTGAGTGCCAAGGGTAGGAAGAAAACACATTACTTGATTCTCAGGAAAGTACTTTATTATAATGCCCTGGACTTTTTCACACAAAAAACATCACTTCCTCAGTGAAACAAGTCATATAAAATCCACTTCCACAAAAAAATAAGCAGTTACAGTGGTTAATGGAATCCTCTACAACATGCTTCTATGTCAGACTAAGAAAACTAAGAATTGGTTACATGTTTTTCTTACACACACACACACACACACACACACACACACACACACACACACACGGAGTTTTTACTACAACTGACCAGCTGGGTCTCTGGGAGTGGCAAAAGAAACTGTGACAATAGCAGGCTTTTTTGTTAATGAGGGATGTCTGATGAGAAAAAAAAAAAATTGTTTGGTATTGTCTCATTTTACTCCCACTTAGACCAAGAGGCTGCATGCTCAGGAAAATCAGAGACAGTTTCCAAATTGGAAAATGTTACAAATACCAATAAGGAATGAACATGCTCTAGAGCAACTGCTAAGCCCAGGCAGGGGGAGGGGTGAACCAGATGGTCTTTTCCATCCCAGATTTCGATGATCTACAACAGAACCTGAATGACTAGGAAAAAGTGAGATGCGATTTGGAAATTGCTTTATAAAATAGAATCCCAAACAAAGACACTCAACAATGCAGAGAAATCTAAAAGGAAATGAAAATGGTTCTGGGTGAGAGCAGAAAGCAAGCCAGTTTGAGACTATGACTGAAAAATAAAGCTTGTCCCCAAATCAGAATATTTTGGAGGGGAAGGTGCCTTGGAGAGATGCTAGTCACAAGCCCAAATGCATGCTCACTGGGCCAGACATCAGAAATTAAGCCAGGTGGAAATAGTGGGGACAGGGTTAATTGAAGAGTGCACGATCTGTCTAAAAGCATTCAAATTAAAAGGAATTGAAACATGCCTAATTCTGGTTCCTACAAAACACATCTTCAAGCCAGTTCGGTCTAGGAGCTTACTGTTTGGTTGTCTGATAATCTCACTGTTCCTAAATCTACCTTCACTGTTCACATGAGGAAACTGAGGACCAGAGAAGTCACATCATTTGATGATAACCACAGAGCAGTCAGTGTATAGAGCAAAGCCAAAGTGCTAGGATCATGTTACACACTGAGATGATGTTAAACAACAGCAAAAAAATAAATGACATTAAGCCGAAGTCCTCCTCACGCCTTTGGTTCAGGTACACTCAGTTCACATGGTTTATTCTTTTAAGAACAAATTAAATTATCATCTAGTTAAACATAAAGCTAGTGAGAACTGGGGCAAGAAATAGAGGGAGGTTATGCTAAAAAAGAAAAAAAAAAACAATGAAAAGTTCAGAGTCAGACATTTTATTTCTCAAAAACAATAGTTAAATTTACAGTTAAATGTGCTGCCCTGAGTAAGATATGGCAAATAGAGCCCATTTTATAGACGGGTAAAGTGAGGCACTTAGAATGATTGTGTCATGGTTTATTTTGTAACACATTTTTTAAAGTTAGGTGTTCAAGTTTCCTTCTAGATGCTTCTCAAAGAGCAAAGTGAGAAAAATCACTTCCACTCCTGGTATTGGCTATAAAGAATCTTTTTTTAAGTGTAATTCCAGGGTTAAAAAAAAAAAACCTCAGGGAGATATATCAAGTAGTGGAAAATCTTCGCAGGAAAATCATGAAGTAGAGAGAAGGATGAGAACATCCTCCCTTGGGGCAGCTGGAAAGAGAGTAGACAAAGAACCAAAAAGTTCCTTCGGGGAGCCCACCTCCTGCTAGCCAATGGGACTTTCCTTCCCTGGTTTCTCTGTAGCTAAGAAAACACAAATATATAATCCACAGAAGGAGAGAATGCAGCCTTCACACGGGGCTGGCATCTCTGAAATAAATCTCTCCATAGGTGCTAGGCTAAACCTTAAATATGAAGATATAATCTTTGAGTTTTATAGCAGCATATGCATGATTCTTCCCCTCCCCCAATAAAACTCCCGACAGGAACAACCACATCAAATTATTGCTTTTCAGAGGCCAATTCAAAAACACCCTACTTTATCACAGAAAGAATATTCCTTATGTATGTGAGTGCTTCCATTATGTCTTATTTGAAGGGGGAAAATGAAATAAAAATCCTATCTGAGATATTTATAGATCTCATAAAACCTGATTCACTCTCATAAGCTGCAGTAAGCTCAGTCATCAGGTAAGGCAGAAATGGCAGGTAAAGTAACCAGCACTGTATTATGTTATATATGCCTAATTCTGGTTCCTACAAAAAATAACTGCATGCGAGAAAAATGTAAGATACTAAGTCATAAACCAGACTGGACAGAAAGAAAGGGAAACAGACTGGACATTTGCATGAGCAAGCCAAGCAAATTCCAAGGATGTCAAACTAGGCCCAGTTTCCAGGGACAATGGGTACTGCTAGTCCTCCCCCAGTTCCAAGCACAAATTACTTAATGAGAGTTTCTCTTGTGGATGGATAAAGGTACACCATATCCAATGCTCAGCATTCCGCTTTCCCCTGCCTTCCATCATTTATTATCTCCTGGGCACTCCAGGCTCACTGGGATCTTCAACAGACCAAAGACACCACTGAGAGAAAGAGCACTGTGCCTCTGTATACTATTATTGAGAGGAAAATGGGGAAGGAAAGAGCATTTGTTGAGTGGATGTTATGTGCCAGATACTAGGTCAGAGAGCTGATTCTCATCAGGAATTAAGAACTCCACAAATGACAAACGAGACTCAAAGATGTTAAGTGACTTTCTTAAGGTTCCACCTCTGCTTGATTTCAAAGCCTTCATGTAATTTGTCTACTAGGAAACACTGTGACCTTAAAAAGTGCCTCATACAGTCCAGTCCTTTTACAGATGAGAAAACCAAAGCCCAGAAAGAAGACAGACCAATGAACTACTGGAATCCACACCAGGCCACCGATGGCCAGGTCACAACCTTTGGCTTCTGCCCTAATGTCTCCTACCTAAACAGCAGTCAGTATAGATGTAACAATTAAGAGTGCTGGGCCCTGCTGAGGCTTGGATCTCAGCTCAAATACTTCCAAGTTGTATGATTTTAAGCAAGCCATTCAATACCTCAAATCTCAGCTTTTCCATCTGTAAAATGGGGATAAATAGAATATGCATTTCATACGGTTGTTGTGAGCATTCACTGAAATGATGGATACAGGTGCTCAAATAAGATCATCTTTAGGAAGTGTCCAATACATATGAGACAGGACTATGATGATTATTTTTATGACAGGAAGATTAGCCAAGTGGAAAGAGGGAAGAGAAAAGTTTATTCCACTAACGGTTTTTTGCAACTCATTTGCTTTGCAGCCACAGTAAGACAACTTGCTTAAGCTTCCTGTGCCCCAATTTTCTCATCCCTGAATGGGAAATTCTGTAATATCTGTCTGCTCTCTAGTTACAGAAAGAATGTGCCAATGACAAAAGACTAGGAGCAAAACGCCCTGAGCCCTTCAAACAAAAGCTCAGCACAGATGTTTGTTAGATTCTCATATGCAAACATGAAAAGCCCCGTCACAGTGGAAATCATCTCTTGGTCCATATTAAAAAAAAGCAAGAACCTTGAGAAGGGGAGGAGAATGTACAAATTAGGGCTGAACAATCTTAGAAGAAATGAAGTTGACTCGGGTCTGACCTTGAGCAGCATCTCATCACCCTCAGGAGAATCAGTTCTGCATAGGGCCCCACAGAAGACTCCTTCAACACCATAGTCATAAGCTGCACTTCACAAACATGGTCTGTAGTGACCATATGAACAAAGGCTAAAAGCTCAAAAGGTAGGGGGTGCTGGGGTGGAAAGAATCTATTTCCACTCCTTTGTATGCTGAGCAAATTTGCCGCCTCTCCAAAAATAAGCACCAACGTTATGACCACTCCATTGAATTCCTGCTAACTCGGCTCTGGAAGGTGAATGTGAGAACAGGGTCAAGAGCAGGTGCGCACTCCCTTGCAGGGCAATTGCTCTACAGCTAATTGCCGTTTTCACAGCTGGGTTGAGCTTTCCAAAAGGCATCCTTCAACCCTGAGCTCTGAGCTCCTCTCCTGATGTTCTCTCTTGCCAACCATACCCCATCAAAGACAGTTTACAGATGAAAGGATGTAGCTACAGGACATACAATTTTGCAAACATCACAGTTTGAAAAAGAGGCGTTTCTAAGGCTTCTTTGTGAAGATCACTACACGCCCACAGTCATTACCACAGGAGCTAAGCCTTCTATGGGTGTGAAGGCAGCCTCCTTGCCTGAATGTCCTCGGCAGCAATTCTTCCACAGTTTATTTTTGCTCCTCTTACTAGAAAGATGGATCCTTTGAAATTCTTTATAAACAGAGTCTACTTCCAAACACTGTGGTTGGTCAGTAAGAAAATGGAGAGCTGCTACCTAATGCCTCCCCAGCATCGTCCAACAGATGTACATGCATGCATCCAGCCCTTTCAAACCACGGAGCAGGCTGAGGGGAGTGGAAAATCATGGCCAAGGGCCTACTGAGAATGAATTATTTGAAACCCAGCAAGGCTGGAGTTTAAAGCCCAACACCACCAAGTTTCCAGAAATGGAATTTGACCAGGTTAAGCAAACTCCTGAAGGGTCATAGGAAATGTAAGCCAAACAGACTGCCTTAGACACTTTAGGGTGAGGGAAAGCAAAGCAAGAAGGATGAAACAACACTTGGGCAGCTGCTATTAACAAAAGTGCCAGATGAAGCACATCCACCAGCATGATCCTGTTTTACTATAAACCTCCGGTCCGTGTGGATTCCAAATTACACAAGACATTAAATATTTCAATAGAATTAGGTAACCCCAACTCTGATATACCATTAAACCCTCTACACATCAATGGCTCAATGCCTTGACTGCATATTGGAATCGCCTGAAAGCTTTACAAACACTGATGCCTGGGTCCCTCCCAAACAGATACTGATTTCATTGGTCTGGGGTGCAGCCACGACTGAGAACCACTGAAAAAGGCATAGTCAAATCTTAAGTCATAGTCATAACATGCTCCTCAAATAACTATCGAATGCCCACTGTGTGCAAAGCTTTCTAAGAAGCAGGTGATACACTAAAAGTTGACTACCAAAACTATACCCAAGGCATCAACTCCTCCTTAAAGCATAAACCTAACAGGAAAAATGGCACAACAGAAAAGAAAAAAAAAAAAAAAGAAAGAAAAGCTTTATTATAACTAAAAACTGTAAAGCATCATGAGGAAGTAAAAAGTTCTGCACAAGAGTATGGAAATCATAGCAGTTACAGTTGGCAAGGGAGGGAGTTTGGCACCCATTTGAAAGTTAAGGGATGGGTGGAACCTGGGACAAAGAAAATCAGGGAGGGGAGAGGGAGGAGGAGGAAAAAGGCTAAAGAAAACAACAAAAATAAAGACAGAAGCAGGAAAAGCATAGTCACTTAATTTGGATGGCATTTACTACACATGAACGTGAAAAGGGGGGAAACTTACAAATACTATGTAGACCCAGTCTTGGAACACCCGGACCCTTGGAAGTCTGGCCTCATGCTATGTATAAGAGGGAGCCATGAACAGTTTGAAAGCAGGCCACCTGGGGTGATGGTGGCAGAAAGGCAAGTCCAGGGAGGTGACAGGGATTGTGGCAAGGCAATGGCCAAGGCTGTCATCCATGACAGGCTGATGCTAAAGTACCTCGGAAGCCACGTCAATGGGATTTTTCAACTAATTTTAGACTTCTGCTAATTAGATCTTTTAATCTAATTTTTCATTAGATTCAAGAAAAAGAAAGGAGTTACAATGACTAGAATGTCAAACTCAGATCATGAGACAAATAATCACATTATTAAAAGAAATAGGGAAACCAGGAAAAAGGAAGCAGTCCATGGAAGAAGTTGATGAGTTAGGGGTTTAGGACATACTCAGCTGAAGTGACGGTGGAACAACCCCAAAGTCCATCTTGCTTGTTGCTTATTTCCTGTTAGAAAAAAATGAGAGCCTGAAACCCAGGGACATATCTGGAGGTGGAGATGTAGATTACAGCTGTGAGGAGACGAAGACGCCCTGAACCGGGAAGAAGATTTTCACCTCTAAGATGTTAGTGGTGAAAGAGATCTGTGAGACACATTCCGGGACAGAACTTTCACCATCATAATTACCAGAGATTCAAGGAGGTAGGGAAGGGCAAAAAGTAACTGGGGAAAAACTGGAGCAAAAAAGTCAAATGAGCCCTTCCATTTTCCTTTTCTCATTAGGACAATGGTAAAAATGAGGCCTACTTCATCCATCAGACCTCAAAAGACTTTTTGTAAAACCTTTCAGAGGTTGAGTTTCTTCACTCCTGCTTATTACAACCCTCTCAAGAATTTAAATACATTTCAAAAGATTTTCATAAACTGGCACATGGGTTGCTGGTAAAGTTTTGGGCACTCTCTTTGCTGGTGAGGTGTCAGAAACAAAGCAATTTCATGTTTGTTGCTTTCTACTTCCATTTAGTCCTATATTCCATCCAACCCCCTACCACATATGCCCCATTGCATACCCTTCATACAGTCACTCCATTTGTTATTATTTAAACGACAATAATTTTTATAAGACTCGAGTTATAATTGGGGGCTATTTTGTCGGTACAGTGTATATTTTCCAATTTACCACACATTGAAAGTGGAAAAAGAATCAAATCACACAAGTAAGCCTTCTCCAAAATATTCAATAATTTGGTCTAGAACCTAGCCAATCCCAAAATTCCATGTACCAGTACTCTTAAAAATAAAAAGGGAATTTTCTTGCCTCCTTGAAGGCAAAAAAGAAAGAGAAAAGAATCAGAAATGAGTCAAGGTATATTCAGGTGACGGAAAGCAAGTAATCTGGTCTGGGCATCTGAGAGACCTGGGCTCTGAAACCATCAGTGTTAATAAGCTGTGTGACCTTGGAGAGTGTAATGCCTCTGGCTTTAACAATCACTTAGTTCAACCCTAGTATTTTAGAATTGAGGAAACTAAGACCCTTTCAAGATTTGAAATTCTGACATTCTATGTTCCTCGCTTTGGTACAAGGCTGAGAACCTGACTTTCAAAATGACCCTCAGGAAATGTCAATACACCCACATTCAAAAATAGATATCGCATATGGCTCTATGTTAATTATTTTAATTACCTCTAATCATTTCCGAATGGCACAGACATGGGCACTGTTTCCTGGCCATTATGGACATGTGTATTCACACTGTATACTCATCTGCCCTAAAAGTATCCAGCCCACAACATGCCATTAGCTGAAAGCTTTTTCACAACAGAACTTAGTAAATCTCAAGCATGTTTTATAAACAAGGTTGGAACAATGTGGGTAATACAGACAGGCACAGGTCAGTGTTCCAACACAGAACTGAATGTTTCTTTCTTTCTTTCCTTCTTTCTGGCACTCATGCTCTATTCTGTTTAACTTAATTATGAACATGCATTCTCTGTCCTACTAGAGGCAAGCTCCTAGAGGGCAGAATGTATATCCAATTCAATTTTGCATTGCCCAAATACAGTATTATGCACATAACAAGGGCTTAAGGAATGAAGTATTTACTGTGGAATATTTTCTATACTTGAATATAAACAACAAAAATCCCACAAGGTGCACTAGGTCCATCTACCAGCTCAATGAGGAATGGTATCCCCCTGAAATCAGAAGTCACTCCCACCTCAATTGGGCTGATACTAGACTCAGATCTCAAGGCTACTGCAAACGCTCAGCCATAACATTTATATATCAAGCATGTGGTACTGCTCCAATGGAGGGGAGATGGACATGATACGTTTAAATAGGACCAAGTTCTTAGGGTCACACCAAATACTCCGAGAAGGAAAACTAAAGGGACGTAGGGTGGTAGAAATAATTCTGCCAATTAGCAGGAACAAATCAGGGCAAGGTGGGAGCAGAGCAAAATCACGAACAATCTTAGGTAATAGCATGTCCCAGTAATGGCAACACTTTGTTTATTTGGGGAATTTTAGATAGAATAAGGATATGTATATTCTAAAACAAGTATACAATATAACAGAGAGGAGTGTTTTTTAACTTGTCAATGTTACATGTAACATGAATAATTAGACACTATCATTTGTTTCACCAACTTTAACACCATTAGTAGTCGAATTTTCTAATCACTGTACTTGGTAAAATTTGGCATTCTGGGGTTAAAACATTCCCCCCTTCCCCCACCGTTTATGCTAAGCAAGCAGTCAGTTGATTTGGGAGAACAAAGGGACTTCTGGAGAGAGCAAATCTCTGCCCCTCGCCCTCTGGCACCATTCAAGTTAAGTTGGGGAGCTGTCCTAAACTTTCAGCAAACCGCAATTCTAACACATACGCTAACTGATATATCGAGTGAACTGGAATCACAGAGCCATTTTCTGCATTTGCCAGTCGTGGGGTCCAGCAAAGATAATTAAAAGCCCATTGCACAATACTATAAAATGAAAAGATAAGGGGTATCCACCGACCCGTCTGGAATCAGACCAGCCATCCTATCAACTTCAGCCAGATGGGACTGGCCAGAGGAAACTGTATTCTTTCCTCAGCAGGCACAGAGAGCGATTAAAGAAGATTGTAATGTCTTCTTGTACTCAAAAAGTTAAAACACGAGAATTCTCTGAAGGGAGTAGAATGCGAAGATTCATAAGCGAGTGGCTATTAAAGTCCCCATTAGGACCCTCTCTGAACTACCTCCATTTAAGTGGAGAGGCAAATTAGCCCCCACTGGCATTTATGTTTATAAGAGGCTGGCAGAAAGAAGCAGCCCACATTTGGATGCTTAAGGTCTCTGACATACCCATACATAAATCATTTCAGGGCAAGGCTGTCATCCTGCATCTTCTGCTCTGCCTTTTAAATGGATGGGACCCCAACATCCCATTCTCCTCAGGGTAAGGAGTGGGGGTGGGAAGTTCACGGAGAACAAAGAATAGTGACTTCCTTTTCCCCCTACTAAAGACAGATGTAGTAAAAAAATAACTACATTATAATGTTTGCCCACTTTAAAATACCAAACTGCAAACAGGTAGACTGAACGATAATGTTTGAGAGCCCCTAAATCTACACAAAGATGTGTCTATTAAAGGAACATGGAAATGAATCTATTAAAGAAAGGCTAAGTGTGATTGATTGCAGTCGCACGTGCTTTCATTTGTAGAGCTACATCTATTTAGTGATTGCATCTTTATAAAGATACATTCTGGATAACAGGGGCAGTTATATTTTTATTTCATCTACCAAGTTGCTGTTTCAAATAAAGAAACAGATTTACAGTAACTGAAGAACACACAAATCACATACAAAAAAAAAAAAGCCAGTTATTTTATCCTTTGAGTGTGGCTAGCAAGGCTCCTTTGTGTCTACAAATTTCCCTGGGTGGTGCTGTTGCCAAGAAATTCTAATTCATGACAAGGTTTTCTGCGAATTGGGGACAGAGGCAAACCTGCGGATGGACAGACCCTACAGTTTGCTTTGTCTTCTGGCTGATATACCTGGTGGCCCAGGCCTGCAGAAGGAAGTGCAAAGGCAAGATCTTCACATAAAAGGAGAAGCAATGTGGCTCACAGACCAAATCCCATCCCTGGTACCATGAGGCTGTTCTTGGAATGCAACCATTTCTGTAGGTTTTCCCCTAGAGATTCCTTATACCAAAGGCCCTCATAAAAATTGTTTCAGGGTGCCTGAAACCAAGATGAAATTGCAGTGTTATGGGGACACTTTAGTCCTTACAGTAGCCAAGTATGCCATTAGTTTAAAACAATAGGGGAATGGGGGAGGAGAGAGGAATGTTCTATGATTTATTTATTTGTTTCCAGTAGCAGTGGAAAATTTTCTCCCAGCAAAGAGAGACCTGAAACTGACCCCATCTGCCAATTATGAATCAGCATTAACAATAAACATAATTCTATAGACTTTTCAAGCAAACATGAGATGCTCCTCAATGACACGATGCAAAGCTAAGTCCAAATAAGACTTAGATCATCACTGCTTGACCTGCACTCATGAAATAGCAGACTAGAGATAGAATATATAAAAGTTCTAAAAGTCTTTATATATTCTAGAAGAAAATAAAAGCATTGTATCATATTCTTTTTATTTTCTAAGTCAGCAGTGTGTCTAAAAACAAAATCATGATTTCTATTGGCAAGAAAAGTCATGAATGAGTTTCCCTTTACCCATATCAAGTGGTACCCCATAAGAAACTCTGGTTTCTGTCCTACCCTTGACCTTTTCCTACTTTTGCTCAGACAGCTCTTGGAAATTTTCCTACAAGTTTTCAAAGCGCTTAAGGCTGGTAGTCTTAAGAATTTTGCGTCAGCTGAATTCTATAAAATAATAGACCACATGAGCACAGTGTAATTTACAGTTATATGACAGGCAGAAAGATGATGTTACTTGGGCCAAGTGCTTAAGTATGCAGTCAGAGCCCAGGAATGGAGAGCTGTTAATGTGTGACGTCCATTTGGATTTCAGAATTATACCAGCAACAATTATTTTCAGACTTGGAGCTATGTGGCTAAGGCATCATTGCCAGAAAATCCAATGTCAAAATGAGGATCTCCCTGACAGGAGGTGGCCCTGCCACAGTCAGTGACTTTGTCACAGGCTCACTGACTATTAGGCAGGACAATTATCCCATATCCTAAGTTTAAAATAAAATCCCCAAATCACTTATCTTCAATTTTCAAATGTAAAAATGTTCTTGAGTTTATCATCGAAGCCACTCTTTCTCTAGAAACCAAGTCAGATTATCAGAATCTCCACATTTCGCTCATCTCCACGAGCCCAGGTACATTGTTCACTTTAAGAAGAACAACTAGTAATTACTCCTCATTTGACCTCTAAAATCTGATTACCCCAGAGCATAAGGAAACTTCTTCCTGTCTGGGGTTCTTTGCAGAAATCTTGCTGAGCTGTTTTGAGCAAAAGAGTCTCAAAATTTCATCATCTGATAGTTGATTTGGAACTAACAGCTGCATATCACCATCACCACCCCTTATACTCAGAAGCAGCAAGACGGTTTGGGGTGGGGGAAGAAGGAAGGGATAGAGGCTAAAGGTTTTGTCATCAGTGTAAACCTATGGTCGTAGTCGCCTTTATATAGAGCAGTTGAGACTATGGAGTCCAGAGCATAAAGCTCACTGGAGTGATATATTGTTTATTAGTGCTTCCCCACAAGTTATGCATCAGTATTGGCTATAAGCATGCCGCTGAATAAGTTGGCTAAGGGTTTTAAGGTGAGAGTGGCTGGCAGTTAGAGAGGGTTAAGGCAAGAAGTGAGGGGGTTCCGAGGGGTGAAAAATCCTTTGCCTGTAGAAACTGAACTAGAGCTTCCCTGAAGGGGGAGGAGGCAGAGGAGCAGGGGGAGGAAGGGAGAAGGAAGAGCAGAGACGGCTTCTTAGGAAACAATAGATCTAATACATCCTCTAATTGTCAAACCAGTGATGTTTCTTTGCAGATCTAGAGTTTGTCCTGGATGGTCTAGCCAGATCTAGAAAAGCAGGTTTCCTGTGAAGAGACCTTCCTCCAAATCTGGCTTTACTACTCTGAAAACTTGAACCAAAACAAAGTTGCATGATTCATCAGTAGGGAACGTTCTAACAAATAAAGCCAACTTTCTTCCTTCTAACACTGCTTAACAGTTAGTCACAAACAAGGGCTGCCTTGGGCAGGCTGACTAAATCAACAGATTCCCTTCTCTAACCTGTCTAGACAGTTGTTAATATGCAACCGATTCCACACCAGTGGGCTGACAGTGTGAAATGAAGGCTATTTCAGAAAATGAAATTCAGGCAACATTTTGGTTTAATTAGCATTGGAAATAAAAGGAAGAAAAAGATCCAGATACACTCTCGTTAAGGATAAGGATGCATCGAATAAAGACTTTATGCTAAAAATATGTGAACTGTGTATGTGTTCACAGAGAGACAGTCAAGCATCTGCCAGCGTCCTTGGACAGGAATGCATGTGTGGACACACTGACACCAGAGGCCAATACCTGGAGGAAAACTCACAGCCTCTGACCAGAAGAGAACTAGTAACAATGGTACAGTTAGAGGATCCGCTTTGCCACTCAGCTCCTTATACCAAAAGCCAAGCCTCTTTTGCTAAAGCAGCGACTGTTACATCTCAGCCTCAAGCTGGCAAATCCTGCTTTGGATCCCGGCAGAAGAAATTCAGCCGTTCATTAGCCTTAACAAGCTGCTGTCACTAAGCGGAGAAGTTACATGAGCAGCCACACACCGAGTCTCTCACAGCCCTCCCCTCAAGGGCAAGCGGGTTTCTCCAGGACGGACTGTACAAGTTCACACTTCCTATGTGCAAATCCGGACTGTCTTCTTGGACTTTCCATGGTGCACACTGTAGAATTTTTAAATACCCGTGTCCCCCTGCCCCCACCCACCATCTTTCCTGCAGAATGTCCCCTCAGCAGCTCCTAATCGCTGCTGAAAAAAAACCACTGTTTCCGCAGCAGAGCCAGCACTTTCCACTGACCAGCACTTTCTTTATTCCACTTCACAAAGCCCAGTGAACTTGTCACCAGCCCCGCTTCATCCTCCCTGGGACGGCTAGCCAACTTGGCATCGGTGCCCTTCAGCATCCTAGGAGTTTCTTAACTAGTCCTCTAAGACAAAGTCAGAGGCATGGAAGCACACATCAGTCTTTGTCTGAGGTTGTGCTGCCTAACTAGAGAAGGACCCTAAACAAAAAAGAGAAACAAGGACACGCATAGAGGCATCACACTGGGAAAACCTACAGTGCATTGTCAGCCTCAGCTACATCTTCCCGTCCTCCTTGAGTATCTTTTGTCCCTGGGCTCTTTTCTCTTTTGCCTACCTTCTAATCTCAAAATCAAGCTCCTATTCTTTATTGACACTCGCTAATTACTGAAAAACACTCCGCTTGGCTCCTGCCCACCCTCCCCCCGCCCCCCATCCGATGGTCGTAAGCACCAGTTGAAATAGATGAACCTGATTTCAAGTACCAAGTGGGTAGAGCTCATGCATGCGAGAACGTGGGCCCTGTCAGCAATCGCTCCTAACACCCCAAACCACCTTCCCACCCGGCTCCTCCGAACCCCAGAAGTTCGGCAGGTCTCTGATAGGGGACAGCAAACCCGACAACGTGTGCGCAGGGATGTGTGTTGGCGACTGAAACGCAGGCAGCTCGGACCGGCTGCTCAGCTCGGCACACTACGAGGTTAGGGGTGGGTGGAGAGGTAAGCGCAGATGACTGTTTCAGAAAACATTTTCAACAACAGACAGCCAAAGAGGAAGGGAAAAAAATCAAACAAACAAACAAAAATTTCGACCCAGAGCCCACACCAACGCAGCCCCTGCGTCTCCGCCGTCACCACACGATTTACACAAGTAATTTAAATCATTCACCTGCTGCCAGGTCTCCTCCAGGGATGGCAAAGCTGAGAAGTAGCCGGTGTCGTGGACAAGTTGTAGCTCCTGGAATATACTATAACTAGCCAACACGTCCATGCTGCTGCTGCCGGGCAAAACGGGAGGCAAAACCCTCCCCCGAACACAGTTGGGGCTGTTTGTTTGTCAGTCTGTCTGGCTCACCCCCCAAGAAGGCAGACATCCAGTGGCCCTTTTGTTTTGTTTTGTTTCAGTCAACTAAAAAGGAAAAAAAAAAAAAAATCAATGCAGCAGAGGGAGAGAGGAGGTGAGAGAGGAGCGAGTGAGTGGGGTGGATGGAGAGAGGCATCCAGCGTGTACAGTGCAGACGACTGCCAGGAAAAGGGGACTTCTCCACGGGAGTAACAATTCCCTTCCAGGGCTCTAATCACTCCAGCTCGTGGATCAGGAAGGGGGATGCAAACTCACTGACACGAAGCTGCCATCTATTTCTGCAGCGCTGTTCGCTCCTAATGCAATCTTTGCTCTTTATTTTGGGAGGTTGCATTTTTTTCTCTCGCGATCGCTTCTCTCCCCCCCTTCCCTTCCCTCCCCACCCCCCACTCCATCCTTGCTAGTTTGTAGTCTTCCCCCTCCCTTTTCTCCTCCTCCTGCTCTTCCCCCTCCCCAAACTCCCTCCCTCCGCCCGGTTCTCCGCGCAGCCGTGGGATCTCGGAGGAGGGCGTCCATTAGGCCGCGTGTGACCATGTAAGGTAAACAGGGGGCTCATGAAGTCACTGAGGACCAATGGGGAGCCCGGAGCGGGGCCTGGGGCGGGGCTTGGCCCTGGCGGCGGGCGCGGATTGGCGCGCTGCGGATCTCCCTGCTGCCTTACAAGGCGGTGCGAGGCGAGCTATTTTTAGAGGGCTATATAAGGGGGCTGAGGCGGCCGCCGGGCGGCCGGGGAGCGTGAGCGCAAGGGATGGGGAGGGTCGCAGCGACACTCGCGCCAGCTCCCGGGACGCCAGGGCGGATGGGCTCGGGTTGGTCGCCGGCCTCCGACCCTCGACTAGGTGCCTGGCGGAGCCCGGTGCGTCCGGAGCCCGCGCCCCTCAGAGGGGTCGCGCGTCGCCGCGGCGGCGCTGAGGCTGGCGGTCGGGAGGTGAAAGTCCGGATTGCGGGGTCAGGACGCCTCCTGGAGGGGGCGCGGCGCAGGGGGCCGCGGGAAAGCCGCCGAGGGCGCGGAGCGGGAAAGGAGGACACTGGCCACCTCGCCTCCGCGTGGGCACGGGGCAAGGGGGACCCACGCGTGGCGGTGCCGGGGAAGTCCTCACGTACTCAAAAACAAGCAGAAAAGGCATCCAGGGCCCGTTCCGAACTCCCCACAGACTGGCAGGGTGCAGAGAAGCGCCTGAGGAGGAAGTGCCACACAATGGGCGAGAACAAAGGGGAGCGGAGCGAGACTGCGGCCTGCGCCCGCCCCCTGCTTGCGCACAGTCCCCGCCCCGCCCCGCGGGCGCCGTCGCCGCCGCCCTCCCGCGCCACCTTCTGACCCCGAGCGGGAGACCCGGTCTGGAGTCCGGCGGCTAGAGGTGGTTGCGAGGGGCCTGTTGCTCGAGTGTGCGAGGAAGAGGCTAGAGGGAGCCTAGGTAGATGTGGGAGGCAGGCTGGAGCTGGCAGCTTGCAAGGGGGCCTTTACGTGAGGCTCCCCATGGGGTCTCCAGCGAGTTGTCTGCAGAGCTGTGATGGTGAGAGGAGGAACTCGATTTCTCGTTTTCTGGAGTTGGGATGTGGACATATAGAGATCTGTTATATCTGAGATGAAAACCCTGCACAGTACACGTTAGGGTTGGCCAATTGTTTGCTTGACCTTAAATGGTTAGTGTGGTTTAAGCTTCCCCAAAATGCACTGTGAGCTGAGCTTCCACTTTTGGAATGATTGCAGAATTCGGTGCTTAAGAGATGAGAAACCGTTCTACCAGTAATGGAAGAAACACTTCACCTAATCACCCTCCTTGTCTTTCCCTCCCTTTGACTATGTAGGACTCGATAACAGAATATTTGAAAGATTCTACTCTATGAAACAAGCACAGATTGAAATTCAGTATTTGCCGAGGAACATTAAACAGGAGTTACTGGGATTGAGGAAAGCCTGATTTATTTACTTGTTAGTGTCTGGAATTATGTTGGCCAGATTCATAGCATTCATTGTATGAGTATAATTGGTACATTTACTCCAATGTAGATGCAGACGCATCTGCAATTAGATGTGCAAGGACGCTGCCAGCTAACTAGCTGCATGACTTCGAGCGAATTACTGGGTCAGAACTTCTACCTACCCATCTCAGAAACAGAAATAGTGGCATCCACCTTGTCTAATTGTTATGAAGAGTCAGAATATCTTTGGTAACTCACCTAGCATAGTATCTGACACTATTAGGTGAATACTAAATATTAGCTATCTTTGGCTCCCCACTTGAGCTACGTAAACTAATAGGACCATTAGGAGAATATACTATTGGATCTTGGAGATAGAGGAAAGGTAGAAACCCCTTGCTAGTTTGTTACAAGGTGTCCTCTCCTCTGATCCCCATGCTATTTCAACTCGGGGGATGGGCAGGAGCCATTGAGAAACACTAGGGCAAAAATATGTTCACGAATAATAGGGAAAGGAAAGGAACTTGGGTATAGAAAAACTAGAGGCAAAAGGTGAGGCAAGACCAACCATGTAATTTGGTACTTGAGACTCAAGTGAACTTATATGTGTCACATTATAACCATTTTTGAATAAAACAGGACATATCGGTTAACGTGAGTTTCAAGATTTTATAAATAGTAGTTACCATTTATTAAGCACTTGGAATGTGCCGTATGTACATAAACATTTTATATGCAATGTCTCATTTAATCTTAAGGACAGCCCCAAGGTTTGCACTTTTATTATCCCCAACTTTATGGATGAAGATACCCAGGCTTGGAAATACTAAATAAGTTGGTCAAGGTCTCACAACCTGGAAGTGGTCAAGCAGGGATTCAAATCCAAGAGCATCTCACTCCCCACACTGTTCTACACTGAGCTTTGTATGGTGAAAAATGGGGTTCCTCAGCTTTAAGTCAATATATGTTTACAAAAATTGCTTGGGTGGGGCCGGAGGAGAGGGCTTCCATTGAGACTTTTCCTATGTAACTATCAGCCATCTGACTTGCATAAGGACTCAACCAAAATTTTACAAAGCAAATACTGCAAACCTCATTATGATCTTTGCTCCAAGCTTTGTAGAATATTTTAGATTCATTTTAAGAGATTTATGCAGCAAGGCATTCTGAAAGGCACATTTTCAATATTAGTTATATTTAGCTACTTTTCATAGCCTAGAGACCCAAGATTCACATTGCAAAACACATGCAAGGTATCCAAATGTACAAAGTAATCAACAAATTAAGATCACAAGAGAACTTTGGCAGTTCAGCAAACCAAAATAAACTGCACTGTTATCACTACCACTTACTCATTACCTTCTTTGTACCTGGCATTTTACACATACCTCTGATCTCCACAATCCTGTGAGGGAGCTGTTAGTGCTCCATTTTTTTAGATGAAGATACTGAAGTTTAGAGAGTGCATGTAATTTGCTCATTGCCATGGGTCTGGTAAGTGGTAAAAGCAGATTGGAATACAGGTCTGCCTCCAAATTGACTCCAAAATCTGTCTTCTCCACAAGTATTACCTTGGGAGGTGCTCATTTTACTTCTAGTAATGTCACTCTTAGGAAGTGATCCTATAGGAAACACCCTAGAGTAAATAATAAATTATCCCCCCACCCGGGAGAGCTTAGAAATAAATGAGGATATTTTAAGAATAAAATAGTAAAAATTTAATATGTAAATAGACACATTCAAGGCATCAGGCTTTTTCCACCAATAAAATTCTGCTTCATTAGTATAGGAAGTCTTTATTATCCCAGTGTGATTAGTACTCCTGAGAGTAAATCCACTTAAAACAGGGACCAAATTTCAGACCAATCAGTGAAGAAAGGTTTGCCTGAGACTTTATTTGAAAATAAAACTCAATGTTATTAAAATGCATTTATTCTGTCCTGTATGGGCACACCTCATTTTATTGTACATAGCTTTATTATGCCATGCAGATACTGCTTTTTTTATATAAATCAAAGGTTTGTGGCAACTCTGCTTGGAACAAGTCTTATCAGCATAATTTTCCCAACAACATGTACCCACTTTGTGTCTCTGTAACATTTTGGTAATCCTCACAGTATTTCAAACTTTTTTGCTATTATATCTGATAATGGTGATCTGTGATCAGTTATCAGTTTTACTATTGTAATTGTTTTGAGGCACCATGAACTGTGCCCAGATAAGACGTAGAACTTAATAACTAGTGTGTGTGTGCGTGCTGATTACTCTACCAACTGGCTCTTCCCCTCCCTCTCCTCAGGCCTCCCTATTCCTTAAGACACAACAATATTGAAATTAGGCCAATTAATAACCACCACTATGGCCTCTAAGTGTGCAAGTGAAAGGAAGAGTGACGTATCTCTTTTTTATTTATTTTTATTTATTTTTATTTATTATTATTATTATACTGATGTATCTCTTTAAATCAAAATCTAGACATAATTAAGCTTAGCGAAGAAGGTATATAAAAAACCGAGATAGACCAAAAGCTAGGGCTTTGCACCAAACAGTTGGCCACTCTGTGAATGGAAAGAAAAAGTTATTGGAGGAAATTAAAAATGCTACTCCAATAAACAAACAGATGATAAGAAAGCAAAACAGCTTTATTGCTGATATAGAGAAGGTTTTAGTGGTGTGGATGGAAGATCAAACCAGCAACAACATTCTTTTAAGCTAAAATCTAATCCAGGGCAAAACCCTGACTCTCTTCAATGTTTTGAAGGATGAGAGAAGTGAGGAAGTTGCAGAAGAAAAGTTGGAAGATAGCAGAGGTCAATTTATGAGGTTTAAGGGAAAAAGTCATCTCCATAACATTACAGTACAAGGGAAGGAGCAAGTGCTAATGTAGAAGCTGCAGCAAATTATCCAAAAGACTGACCTAAAATCATTGATAAGGGTAGATGATGCAGCCTTCTATTGAAAGAAGATGCTGTCTAGGACTTTCATAGCTAGAGGAAGAAAGCAATGCCTGGCTTCAAAACCTCAAAGGACAGGTTGATTCTCTTTTTAGGATCTAATGCACCTGGTTCCTTTAAGTTGAAGACTGCTCATTTACCATTTTCAAAGTTGTAGGGCCCTTAAGAATTATACTAAATCTACTCTACCTGTGTTCTATAAATAGAAGAACAAAGCCTGGGTGACAGTACATCTGTTTATATGATGGTTTACTGAATATTTTAAGGTCATTGTTGAGACCTACTGTTCAGGAAAAAAGATTCCTTTCAAAATGTTACTAATTGACAATGCACCTGGTCATGTAAGAGCTCTAATATAAGGAGTTGTACATGTTGTCATGCCTGCTAACACTACATCCATTATGCAGCCTGTGGATCAAGGAGTAATTTCAGCTTTTAAATCTTATTATTAAAGAAATATATTTCATAAGACTATAATTGCCATAGATAGTGATTTTCTGATGGATCTGGGCAGAGTAAATTAACTTTCTGAAAAGAATTCACCATACTAGATGCTATGAAGAACATCTGTGATTCATTTGTGGAAAAGGTCACAATATCAACATTAACAGGAGTTTAGAAGAAGTTGATTCCAACCCTTCTGGGTGACTTTGAGGGGTTCAAGACTTCAGTGGAGAAAGTAACTGCAGATATGGTGAGAATAGCAAAAGAACTAGAAGTAGAGCCCAAAAAGGTGACAAAAATGCTGCAATCTCATGATAAAACATGAATGAATAAGAAGTTGCTTCTTACGGATTAGCAAAGAAAGTTCTTTTCTGAGATGGAATCTACTTCTGGTGAAGATGCTATGAACATTGTTGCAATGACAAACTATTTAGAATATTATTATACATAAAATGAGTTGATAAGGTAATCACAGGGTTTGAGAGATTGACTCTCATTTTGAAAGAAGCTGTACTTTTGGTAACATGCTATCAAACAGCATTGCATGCTACAGAGAAACCTTTCATGAAAGGAAGCATCAGTGTGACAAAATTTATTGTTGTCTTTTTCTAAGAAATTGCCACAGCCACTCCAGCCTTCAGCAACCCACTCTGATCAGTCAGCAGCCATTGACACTGAGGAAAGACCTTCTACCAGGAAAAAGATTATGACTTGCTGAAAGTTCAGATGATAGTTACCAATTTTTAGTAGCAAAATATTTTAAAATTAAGGTAGGTATATTGTTTTTTTCTTAGACACAATGCTATTGCACACTTACTATAGTATAGGGTAAATATATGCACTGGGAAACAAAAAACTTGCGTGACCCACTTTATTGTGATATTTGCTTTATTGCAGTGGGCTGGAACCAAACTCAGCAATATTTTCAAAGTATGCCTGTATTTAATAATATTTATGTGGCAAGTACAACTGTGCTAATTGTAAAATGAATAAATCAAGAAAGTTATTGTTGGTTTAATTTTTCTACAAAATGTAAAGCACCTTTTGGGGCCCAGAACACAATACCCCAATATGTATGGCACCTTGACATGCTGAGTATTTTGAGCCAAAGGAGATTGGGAGAGCCACGAAAGCAGGAATTTCTCTCTGACCTTCCCCTACTCCTATTTTCTCTCCTGAAACAGATCATAGAAACTGAAATTTCTCTCCCTCAAAGCAAGCCATAAAACTAAGAAGGTCATTCTCTGACCTCCTCCCTTTTGACCTGAAGACCTTCATGTGACAGGTGTTCTGCCCCTCCCTAGAGGCCAAAGAGAATCTGAACAAACAGGCCTTGCTAAGTTTCCAGTTTATTACCATTAGGCCATACCTCCTTTGTATCCAGTCCTCCTTCAACATGACTGTTCATCCTTCATCACACCTAAGCATTAAAATACTGTTTTCCCTGGGTCTTTGTGTCTTCATTTTTGAAGGCTCCCCTGTCATGTAAAACTTTGATTAAATAAATTTGTGATACTTTTCTCTTGTTAAACTGTCTTTTGTTATCGGAGTGTCAGCCATAAACCTTGTGATAAGGGAGGAAAAGTTACTAGTTTTTCTCTCCCACACACCTTACAACATGCCTTATTTCATATTTGACTTTTACAGGATAATCAAAAAGAGGGTCATTTTGTAAAAATGTTAGAGGGCTTCATCAGTTTCCCCAAGGGTCTCAATTAGTTTTTTGTATTCAGAGTATTCTCTTCTGAAGCAGCAATATAGTCACCCTCCCTGTTGATTTTACCTCCACTTGTTAGTTTAACTCTACAAATCTCTATTTGCCAGTGGCCTTATCAACCTTACTTTCACGGACATCATAAAATCTTACACTTTTGGCACAATTTGCAGTTTTACTTTGCAGTATAATTGAATATACTGCATTGTATTGTAAATGTTTGCCACTGTGAAAGCAGGAGAGAAGATTGGTGTTAAGAAGGGACGTTTGTGTGGGAGATTAATTTATAAGTGGTCCTGTCATTAATAAATATTTTCATGTACTGACTTTTTCTTCCCTTCACAATGTTACTACACTGGAGGAAAGTGTGAACTTGGGTTGTGTCATAGAAAACGTGAGTGTCAGAGAGGCGGAGTTTGGTAAACAAGACTGCCTGAGAAACATGGTTTGAATTTGGAAGAACATGAGAACATGTATGTGGCCACGTGTGAGAGTTGTTTCATGATTGAGAAAAAATAAATGGTAGTCTTCTCAGGCCTTTAGTGTCCTGGATAAAAATATGTCTTAAAAATACGTCTCTCTGTTTTCATTGTGTGCTCACTTTCTGCTCATAATTTGACTTCTCACTTGTTCTGCCTACAGGAAAAAATGTACTAGTTACAACCACAGGAGCCTGGTCACTGTGGCAGTACTATTGCTATAGTCAATGTCAAATGTCCAAAGACATTTTAGTTAATATGTGTATTTTTTGTGAGTTTAGTTAGCATGGGTCTGACTTCCTAGGTTTGTTGAATTTTAAGACACTAACATATTAAGATTTCTAGACATGATGGGCTTTAAAAAATGGTCTCAGTGAATTAACCAAAAACTCTTACTATCTTCTTCAGAAGACATCCCAATCTTGCCACTAGCTTTTAGAATTCTGTGGGTATGTTATAGTTTAACAAAACATTTATTTTTAAATAAAATGCCAAAGCCAACCCTAATGTTACATCTTACATCACAGTGGTTCATACAAAATGGGTAAAAGAGGGGCCTGGTAGATTGTGAGTTATGGGCATGTGACCCAGGAGACAGTTTGCTTCTTCCTTCTAACTCAAGTGATCTATTGCTTAACAAAAATTCACCTATCCTCATGATAAAGGTAAGGAATTTACGAGTCCAGCAAAAGTTCACTGTCAAGAATGCTTTGTCCAAACCTTAGAATGTTGGACTTTGAATGTCAGTATGACCTGTATTACATGATTCCTGTGGAGATAAATATCAGTAGTCACTTTTCTAGCTTGAGCTATCAGCACCTAAAGTGTCAGTATCCTCTCTGAAGAACAAAATCATCATTTGAATTCAATCAGTCATTCAACATATATTATGTAAACCATTCAGTCATTTAACATATATTATGCAAAGGACTTAGGTTGCAAATAAAATGGTAAACACAGACATATTACCAATATCAATGTCTGAGAGACTAGTACTGTGTCTCAGAAAAGACATTTGAAGTGTTCAGTCCAACCTTCATCAGATCTACTGCTTCCCTTTGCAACATTGCTTTCAGGAGATGCCCAGTTCCTCCAATGATAGGAGATCCCAGCAAGCACTAGGATAAGCTGCTGTGATTGAACCTAATTGGATGATTTTCACCATCTAAGAATAGCATCACAAGCTTTCAGGGGTCTCTGGACAAAGATTTTGGAAAAGAAGCCAGTAGGAAATGAGAAAAAAAAATTTTTTTAACAGTAAAAAGGATTAATTTTGCTGTACAATGACACAAATGCCCAGATAGTTGTGAAGCCAGTGAGAAATCAAGTTGCTAATATTTTGGGGATTCTTAGCTTTTGCGGCACGTGAGGCACAATTTGTAAGATGGTGTTGTGTTTCATCCTGAGCATTTTTTGTTGTGACATGTTGAATACAACACAGTGTAATTATTAATATGTTAAATATCACTGTCAATGTTTTATCAGAATATTATCATTTTTCTTTTAAAAGTGCCATTGCCAAAGGGCTTGGTATGCAGTTAATGGGATTTAACAGCAGAATGCATTTTGGATTTCGTAATGGAAATCAATGGGAGAATAAGATTGATTTGATGGAAAGTCTCTGTACTGCAAACTTTGCTGACAATGACCATTCCTTTAAGTGAGAGATACCTATTCCACAAGTGCTCAATGATGAGTTTTTATGTATATGATAGATCTCGGTAGTCTGGAAAATTAACAATGTCAGAAGCAGGGTTTTCTTTGTTTTGTTTTTGTTTTTGTTTTTGTTTTCTGACTAGTCTCTCATTTGAATCTGACTAAATTTTCTTTACCAGAAGGTGCTTATTTGAATGCTTTGAAAAGTCAGCTGAGTCACAGTTTTTAATACTGGTCCCTGTTCTTCTCTGGAGTAAGTTATCACATGCTTTAAAATCCTCCATTTGTGCCATCTAAATGGGAGAAATAATGCTTCAATGCCCACCTCAGAATGCTTCACAATTCTCTCCTAACTCTCATCTCCTCCTCCTGCTTTGCAATGCTCAAAGATTATTTGAAGCCAATGTGGTCATGCTTTATACTGTGTCATTTCATTTTGGCTTCTCCCAAACTGGGCATCATGGAAGGCATGCCCTTAGCTGCTCTGCCTCCGTTTGGTCATTATTTGGGAAGCCAGTGCAATCTCATTTGATGAAGACCAAAAGGTAGTATAACTCAGAGAGGCTTACTCCTCTTACCCAATTTGTCCAAATGTGAAATTCTACCCAGCTCTCCTTGTGCCACACATAAGCCCCAATCCTTTCCTTTCCTGTGATATCAATTTTCAATCTTTGAGGACTATTTATGTTAAATCAATCCTTTTTGTTTTGTCCTTTCTACATGTTCAAAACTATTATTTTAAAAAACAATTTATTAAAGAACATACAAAATATCTTTAATAAAATTTAAAAATAATATTGCTTTCTCTAGTATTGTTTGGACACCATATTGCTTGTGCTGGATTCTATCAGCTTGGCCTAAACAGGAGGAGATGGTATTAGCTCAAACGATATCAAATGTGCTTGAAAGAATATAGAAGTTCTAAGGCACCTAGAAAAATTTTCGTAATTAAAGTTACCAAAATCTACCCAAAGTACATGAGATGTTCTCAAAGAACCCACTTTACAGAGGGATTTAGAGTCATATATTTTTCAGAATTTAAGTCACTTCTCAATCTATTAAGACAGTTACTGTTACATTTATCACATTTTAAGAGAAACTATAATCTTGAATATTGTAACATTTCAAAAGGTGATACAATAATGGCCTTTTTGTGAACTAGTGATAGCATTAGCCAAAGGAAAGCTAGAGAGTAAGGACTGGTTAAATATAACTTTCTTCCACACTGCCCTGGGGTAACTGTTGTCCTAAGTGACCTTTAAAGATAATTTAGAATGGAAACGGATCTACTTTAGTAGCTTTACTAAGTATTTGACAACATTGAATTTCCCCTTTTTGATTTGTCTTTACCATAGCAACCTTCTGATCTGTGATTTCCTCTTTTGAAAGAACTGACTTACATGAGATTTCACTTTGTAAACACATAGTATCTATTTTTATTTATTTACATACTTGTTTCTTAATTTTTCTATTCCAGAGAGGAAGTATGAACAAATACAATAAAATACAGGAACTACAATACAAAAAAATAGCATTAAATAAAAGACATAAGTCAAGTACCAGAGGATAAGGGAGAAAGAAATATACTAGGTATCCATTGTTATTCTAGCTGCATCTCCCATTAAACACTGATCAAGCAATGTTGTTATTTATCCATTAGATCCTTGTAACTTTGCTTAGTGTGATGCAGTGCCCCTAGAGCACAGAATCTCACCTATTTATGGTTATTTACTGGAAAAAAATTTTCAACATTGCTATATGTTTAAAAACTTTATGATAAATTGTTAAAAAAATTAACTTTGAAGTCATAGAGAGAAGAGAAGGAGGAGGCAGCAGATAAAGGGGAGAAGGAGGAAAGGGAAGAGAAGTGTGAATGTAAGACCAGTTTTGAGTGAGGGGGTGTGTGTGTGTGTGTGTCCACACAAATGAACCTTCTTTTCTCATTTTGGTGTTTCTACTGCAGGTATTTGAATGAAGCTAATTTAGAATAATTTACTGAATGCTCACTAAGCACTGAGTGCTGTACTAAACGCTCTTACACGATTCTTTCATTTAATCCTCCAAACAACATCAAGAAATAGATATTATTGGCATCATCCTTATTTTATTAAGTGGTTAAGTAAATTGCTCAAAATTACAGAGCACAGAAGGAGTACAGCCTGAATTTGAACCCAGTGAACCTGTATTTCAAATTTTAGAGTCCTAACTTTTAAGCTGAAACTAACAATAAGGGCAAAAGTAACAAGGTTCTCAGAACATGTCTGTGTTTTTTACTCTTTTTTGCATCCCCTAAAACCTGGCACCAGGCTTGACACAGAATACTTAATACACACTTATTACATGATTATTTGTCATAGAAAGAAACAATAGTACTCATTTGGTTACATTTTTCTCTATGTTCTCCATCATTCCTGCATGATTTCTATCCATTTGTCCATCCATCCATCAATAAATACAATGCAAGGATCCATGATGACTTATGAAGACTGGAACAGGTTCAAAGATTAGGGAGATATCAGCAAGAACCATATAAATTTAGAACATGTAGATTGCAACCAAAATTCAAATAAAATTTTTAAATTTTTTTTGCTTCTTAACATAGACCTAGCTTTAAACATTTGCTGTGTCAGTTATGCAGTTATTCTGTAACACATCCCCAGTCTCTACATGTATCTGAATTTTACCCACCCTTCCACAGATTTAACTAATTTCTCCTGATGTTTGCAGGACAAAACTAAGGAAATGTCTAGACCCTCAGGGTAAGGGAAGCCCCTAGAGACTGGCATGTGAATCAGAAACGCAAATGCTTATAGACCACACAGGTATCCTCAATGAGTAAGGTGGGCCAGGTGAGGATGTTGGATAATTGGAGAAGGCACATTGCATTTAAAGGAGATGACTACTGCTCAACTCCAGCCATCTGTGACAATACAAATCCACCATGTGCTGCTAGATCATTCTATCTTTCAAAAAAAGCAAAAAAAAAAAAAAAAAAAAAAAAAAGTGAAATCTACTGATTTTTAATTTTGACAAGGAATCCAGATATACAAAAAAAAAAAAAAAAAAAAAAATTTCACAAAGAACAAAAAACTACACAATAGCAGACCAAATTTGGCCAATGGGACACCAGCATGTGACTTCTGTGTGAGTACCTACCCCTTCCTCAAAGCAGTAGGGGTGACTACTTGTTGTTCTGCTTGGCAACATCCTTCACCAGGAATTATCCCGCCAGCTATGGCTTAAGCATTCAGGTGAGCAGGAGCCCCCATGCACCCCACCTGAAGGAGGCCGTTCCATTTCCAGGCGGCTCATAGTCATCTTTTTCTAAGACTGAGCTGTAGTCCAGCAGACCTCTAATTTCTTCATATTGGGGATGTTCTGTCTTCTGTAGCATCCCCAAAATACATCCCTTTCCTTTTTCATATACCAGCCCTTAAAGAACATGAAGGCAATTATCAATTTGCAGTGGCTGTTGTGAGGAATACTAGAAGGACATCTATTATTTCAAGTGTGGTCCAACCAGTGCAGAGGCAGACTTGGGTTATATTTTCCTTTGTTTCCAAAACTATATTTCTATCAAGGCAACCTAAATTTAATTTTGTAAGTGCATCTCATGGTTTCCTTATATTAAATTTATAATAAACTAAAAACCTATTGGTCATTTTTTAACATGAGCTACTATAAAAACAGGCATCCCTCATTCTTGCTATTTTACCCCAAGACAGGAACTTCATGTGTACTTATTAAACTTCATTGTTTTATATTTGGCTCATTTCCTTTCTTTGGAAATCTTTTTTAGATTCTCGATTTTATGGTCTAAAACATTTGCTATCTTTATCGATTCCATATTACCTATAAATTGGATAGGCCTGATAATAACAGCTAACATATATAAAGTTTGCTATGTTCCAGACACTGTTCTGAATGCTTTACATATATTATTTCATGCTCACAACTGAATTCTCAATTAGCTACTAATCATATACCTATTATACACATATAAGAAAACTGTGGCACGTTAAGTAACTGGTCCTGGACCACACAACATGTAAGTGATAGGAACAGGTGAGGTGACTCCAAAGTCTGCAAGCTTAGTTGATATCCTTTGCTTTACCCCATCAGATCTCAGAGAGCAATGTAGACAGACAACACTAGAATGATAAGCCCTTTTAAAAACTGCCCTCCTGTAATCCCAGCACTTTGGGAGGCCAAGGTGGGTGGATCACAAGGTCAGGAGTTCAAGACCAGCCTGGCCAATATGGTGAAACCCCGTCACTACTAAAAATACAAAAATTAGCTGGGTGTGGTGGCAGGCACCTATAGTCCCAGCTACTCGTGAGGCTGAGGCAGGAGAGTCGCTTGAACCTGGGAGGCAGAGGTTGCATTGAGCCGAGATTATGCCACTGCATTCCAGCCTGGGCAACAGAGCGAGACTCCATCTCAAAAAAGAAAAGAAAAGAAAAAACATAAATAATAAAAATTGGCTGGGCGCGGTGGCTTATACCTGTAATCCCAGCACTTTGAGAGGCCAAGGCAGGTGGATCACGAGGTCAAGAGATCGAGACTATTGTGGCCAACATGGTGAAACTAAACATACAAAAATTAACTGGGCGTGGTGGTGTGTGCCCATAGTCCCAGCTACTCAGGAGGCTTGAGGCAGGAGAATCGCTTGAACCTCGGAGGTGGAGGTTGCAGTGAGCTGAGATTGCGCCACTGCACTCCAGCCTGGTGACAGAGTGAGACTCTGTCTCAAAAAAAAAAAAAAAAAAAAGCAGCTCTACAATGTTGCTAGCATTCAAATGCTAACAGCATAGATTATTATTCCCATTTATCAGATAAAAAAAGCTGAGGCTTGGAGGTTAAAGCAACTTGTTGAAACCACATAGGAGGCTGCGGCAAAGTGAGTGCTAGTCCCCACACCCCTGCCCTCTTTCCACTGCCTAACTTTATCTCCAATGTGCTGTTACTTCAAATCTGATTAGTTGCATGGAGAGCTACCCATCCTATGGCCACTCATTAAGTGCAAGCATTTTCTCCCTGGTGGAAAATGCTCTTGATTATTTACGCCTTTCCCCCTTTTTTTCTTTGCTACCAGCATCCTAATGCTCTGATTGAAATATGTTCAGTTAAATATATACTTGCCCGGCCTCCCTTGTATTTAGGGATGCCAGGGGCACAGTTCTGACTAATAACATACGAAAACAAGTCTTCTGGTATGCATTAGTTTTCTAGGACTGCCATTGCAAAGTACCACAACCTGGGTGGTTCCGGAAAGGTAATGTATTATCCCATAGTTCTGGAGGCTAGAAGTCTGAAATCAAGATGTCTGTAAGATTGGTGCTTTCTGAGGGCTATGAGGGAAGGATCGATTCCAGGCCTCTCTCCCTGGCTTGTAGATGCAGGCTTCCTATTCACATGGCTCTCTCCTAGTATGCATGTCTCCATGTCCACATTTCCCTTTTTTTATATTGGGTTAGAGTCCACCTTAATGACCCCCTTTTAATTTGATTACCTCTGTGAAGACCTATCTCCAAATAAGTTCAGATTCACAAAGAACAAAAACTACACAGATGGAGAGGTACTGGAGGTTGGGAAAAACGTATCTGTTTTTGGAGAGGACAAAATTCAACCCATAATAGGGGGGCTGGTATAGGTTGCTGGGGAAGCTTTTGCTTTCTTTGTAAAGGGGGACAACCATGGTGTGTCTTCCTTCCACTGCCCCTCCTTCTCTCTGCCTTACATACTGCCTCAGTAATTGGAGCTACTCAGCCATATCATGATTATGAGAGAATGACCAAGAGAACTAAGGAACTGAACCTATACCAGGAACTGCCCAAGTCTGGATATCTTGTTACTTAAGAAAAATAAACCCCTATGCTGCAAGTCATGTAGTTGGGTTTTCTGTTACTTATAGTCAAACACATTCCTAACATATTACCATTCTCAAAAATCTGGCTTTGTGTGATTTTATCAAATAATACCAATTAATCCAAAGTAAAAGTGTTAGTTATCATCAGGCTATGTTTACAAATGACTTCGATGGAGAATGGGGTTGAGCGAATCAAGTAATGAAAGTACTATATTTTTCCAGATGTTTTGAAAACAATGTCTAAGAAAAATATGTTCACTGTGAAATACTATACAGCCATAAAAATAATGCAATCATGTCTTTTGCAACAGCATAAATGCAGCTGGAGGCCATTATCCTAAGCGAGTTAATGCAGGAACAGAAAACCAAATACCATATGTTCTCACTTATAAGGGGGAGCTAAACATTGGCTACTCATAGACTAAAGACGGCAACAGTAGTCACTGGAGACTACTAGAATGGAGAGGGAGGGAGTGGAACAAGGGTTCAAAAACTACCAATTGGCCACTATGCTCAGTACCTGGGTGATGGGATCAATCATACTGCAAACCTCAGCATCATGCAATATACCCGTGTAACAAACCCGCACATGTACCTCCTAAATCTAAAATTTTTAAGTTGAAATTATTTTTTAAGAAATACGTATCTTGAAAGCTGTGCACCAACAGCTTCAAACTTCCTCTTATTGCTTGTTCTTGAAGGTGACTGGTGTCTTCCAGGCCCCAGTGTTGTTCTTGAAAAGCCAATAAAAAAGATCCTGTTTGCTATTCTTAGCATTTATATATACTAAGGCTGGTGTGAGAGAGAATGAGGTCATGACTTGTTACCCTCAACATGGACATTTTAGCAAGTCCCTCTGTGTACTTTGATGATTGAACATGAAATCATCTCTGCAGTTAAATTTTATTGCCTTAAATGCACCTCTGTTTCCCTTCCCATGCTGGGTCCTGTAATGATCTTTCTGGAGTTTGTTTGGAAAGTCAAAGAAGTCTGACAATGGTGGCTGTTTTGTCTCCAGATATTGTGAGTGTGAAAGAAACCACTGGGGACAGGGCAAGGTACCCTGCCAATGAGCCAGGCAGAATGTCCTTTGAACAGGACAGGGCCTAGGGTAGGGCAGGGAGTTGCACTATCAGTGTTGTGCAAGCACAGGCTTAGTGCCTGCAGGCCCGGAAGCTGGGTGCCTCTTAAGTGTTCACCCTGGACGCTTCTCTTGCCTCTCCCTGGTCCTAGCCCTGCCTCTGAGTAAGAATAATCTCTAATGGACACCATTATCCTCTTGCACTCATTTTAGTTGTTATATGTCTGCTTCTAGGTTCTAACCTGGAAGTTTTTATTAGTTTTAGTTGAACAGCTATTTTTTAAAGCCATAATCCTGAGAACACATTGACAAAGGAAAGGATTTTCATTCTGTTATACCCAGGCATTTAATATTTTACTATGGTAACTCTAAATAACTGAGTACCTAGGTTTGAGGCACTGTACTCATGTTGCATAGGTGTGTTGCATATACAATGTGCAAAACTCACTAAGAAATTCTGCAACCTAGGCATGCATAACCCAACCAAGAGAGAGGAAATGCCAGGCCCAGGCCCCACAGAGGAGAGGGCCACCCTCTGACATAAGACTATCTTGCTCCAGGTCGACTTGCTGCCTGTTGGACTCCCCTCCCTTCAGGCCTCAAAATCTCTGCTTTCTAAACTTTTCTGATATTAACTCCCTCAATCACCACAAATACTATCTCTATATCTCCTGATCAAATTTTTCTTACTTGACTAAAATATGTTATTATTGCTTTGCTTCTGTGGTTTCTTTCTCTTTTCCACTCAAAAAAAAAAAAAATCATTCAGTTGAGAGTAGATCAGTATGTCAAGTTTTCTCAAAACATTCTTTAAAGCCATTTTCTGACTTAAATGTCTAGAGGGCAGAGCTAAATGGGGCCACCAGGTAAGAAAGCAGGACGGCTCCACACACTTAGGAGGAATGAGGAGGGAGAAAACGGAAAGAAAAAAAATCTTATTAGGTTTTGTAGGTCAGGGAAATCCTTTCTAGCCTGGATTTTTAAACCTTCTGAATTTTAATTGAAAGTATTTCTCCAGGGTATTTACTTTAACATGACTGTGCACTCTCAAAAAATATTCCCTATCCATATAAGAAAAATATTACAAATTCCAGGAAGACAAAATTGCATTAGAAGGAAGAATTTGATGATGTGCCCTTTCTACTTCGGACAGTAACCATGAAATTGCTGGCAGCCACAAAAGCTTCCAGACTTCTATTGAGCATCTCTGCTGGGAAAAACATAATGCTTCAGGGTATGATACATGACTCCATACTCCCACCTAGGAATCACCATTAATTCTTAAAAGAAGTGAGCAATATTACTCTCAAGATGTATGACCATCCACTAAAGAAAATGTCCCCAAATTTGGCAGTAGAAGATTGGTTTAATCTGGGGGCTATTGTTAGAAAGGAATGAAAATTAATGCACAAAACTTGACATCTCCCTGATTTCTCCAGTTTTGACCTCAAATGCAAAATAATGCTTGTTCCCTGTATACTACACACACACACACACACACACACACACACACACACACTCCAAAAGACAGAAATTCTCAGTTGCTCACTTATAACAAGTGCAGAATCAAATGCTAAGTGTTAACCACTCATCTTTTAAAAATTCATGTCTATAGTGTACATCCTGGCATAAACTAGAAATTACTTTATTCTCTTCTTTCTGTACATCGACTTTTTATCATAACTATAATATCATTCTTAGTAATAATGAGGATTATAAGAATACACTGGTTTAAATAGTGTTATCTGTCTTTCTGACTCAACATGTGTTTTTATATTGTATCTCCTTATCTTCATTGCATTCCTATAAAGCAGGTTGCTTATCATTTCTGATTTACAGATGTAAAAACCAGGGCATTGCAAAGCAAGATGATATGAGGTCAAATAGTCATGAAAAAATTGGTCCTTTTACCCACTCTCTATAACATAATTAATTCACTCCCCTTAAATTCAGGAAATGGGCCGGAGTGTGGTGGCTCACGCCTGTAATCCCAGCACTTTGGGAGGCTGAGGGAGGCAGATCACCTGAGTTCAGGAGTTCAAGAGCAGCCTGGCCAACATGGCGAAACCCCATCTCTACTAAAAACACAAAAATTCGCTGGGCGTGGTGGTAGGCGCCTGTAATCCCAGCTACTCAGGAGGCTGAGGCATGAGAATCGCTTGAACCTGGGAGGCAGAGGTTGCAGTGAGCCCAGATCGCACCACTACACTCTAGCCTGGGGACAAACAAAACAAAACAAAACAAAACAAAACCAAGAAACAAACAACAACAAAAAACCAGGACAGAAAATGGAGTGTAACAATACATAAAAAAGAATTTTCAGTTGAAAAGGTGAATTAGCCTTAGAACACGTTTTCAAATTAGGGATCTTTCTTTCAAATTGCCTCTAAACATATGACAGAAAACGGGGTATTTTGGGTGCTTTCAAAGCTGACCCACCTGAGCCAGGGCATTTTAGGACAACCTGGTGGGAACTCTGAGTCGAATTCTTATGATGTTATGACTAAGTATCATGCTTTGGCTGCTTTCCCCCACCTCTTACTCAGATTCCCCCAGCCCTCTTCTTAAGGAGAATCCCTTTAACCCCTCCGAGGAAATATCCCTTCCCACAACACTTCAGAGTGTTTGCCGCACCTCTGCTGCAGTGTCCCCACTTGACACTGTGCTCCTTACTGTGGTGTTAGGGCTACGTTTGCCTTTCATGGGACTCCAAGCTAGAAGTTGGTCTCAGCACTAATGAAAGATACACAGTATGTCCATTGCTCAGTCAGCCGTTCTGATCCACCGCTGAGGTTGGAGGTGTTCCTTGTCTCCAAGTTGCTGCTTGATTCGTGGGAACCACCCCTAACCCCCCTCCCACTGTCCACTCAGGTTCTTTTCTACAAGTCTCAGGGACCTCTGTGCCATAGGAGACTCAGAGACAACAGTATATGGGTATGGTCATAACCTTCCACTGTCAGCTTGTGGAACATAGGATGATTCAGCTCCGCCATGAAATGAGAAGGTAGAGAGAGGGAGGGAAAACCCTCCACTGTCTGCGACCTGAGAGACTGTGAATCTCCCCCTTCAGCAGCGGCAGGGTAGAGGTAGCACTGACCGATCTAATACTCAGGTAGTCAGGGTTCTAATTCTAGCTCGGGCACTTTCTTTGCCTCAATTCTTACATTTAGACCTAACAACTTTTTGTTTCTTGGTAATGACTTTCCATCAGTCACATGTTCCTAGATTTTAATATAATATTTTTACGGGGCAGTTACTGGATTTTGGCCATCTAGCATCTGTAACTGCTTGCTTTGGTAACTCTACTCTGACTTTCCTCTGAGAACTATGTCTGCTCTAATCACAGCCCATGAGCTTCAGGATGGAGTTGATGTCTTCTTAGCTCCAGGTGTGAAGCATGTGAACTGACCCTGGCCCATCAGCAGTTCCTATATCCCTGGGTTATGCGGTTGATTCAGAGATGGGCAGCCAATCAGAGGGAATTTCAGAACTTTCCTAGACGCTGCCTGAAGAGACTTGCTCTAGCTCCATCAATCTGAGTGTTGAGTGTTGTCATGCTTGGAGCCTAAAGCCACTGAACGATATCAAATACAGCCTGAGAATGAGCCAGCCTATGAGAAGCAATGAGGCAGAGCCAATAAATAGATCCTGGTGGCTTTGTTGAGGGCTGAATCACACTGGCCTGAAGCTGTACCTCTCCTTGTACCTTTAGAAACAAAACCCTTTTAATCCCAGCACTTTGGGAGGCCGAGACGGGTGGATCACGAGGTCAGGAGATCGGGACCATCCTGGCTAACACGGTGAAACCCCGTCTCTACTAGAAAATACAAAAAACTAGCTGGGCGAGGTGGCGGGCGCCTGTAGTCCCAGCTACTCAGGAGGCTGAGGCAAGAGAATGGCATGAACCCGGGAGGTGGAGCTTGCAGTGAGCGGAGATCGCACCACTGCACTCCAGCATGGGCGACAGAGTGAGACTCCGTCTCAAACAACAACAACAACAACAACAACAACAAGAAACAAAACCCTTTTGCCAGGTGCGGTGGCTCACGCCTGTAATCCCAGCACTTTGGGAGGCTTAGGCAGGTGGATCACCTGAGGTTAGGATTTTGAGACCAGCCTGGCCAACATGGTGAAACTCCATCTCTACTAAAAATACAAAAAATTAGCCGGACGCAGTGGCAGGCGCCTGTAATCTCAGCGACTTGGGAGGCTGAGGCAGGAGAATCACTTGAACCCAGGGGGCGGAGGTTGCAGTGAGCCGAGATGGTGCCATTGCACTCCAGCCTGGGCAACAAGAGAAAAACTCTGTCTCAAAAAAAAAAAAAAAAAAAAAAAAAGAACCTTTTAAAGTTGTGTCCTCTGTCACGATGTCCGTAAAAAAATCTAACTGATATGCTATCTTACTTTTTCTCACTGCTTACATTTTCATAAAAACTGGCTTAGCCAATACACAGTTTTATTGTGAACAGCAATTAAGATAATGCATACGAAGGAAATTTCAAGAAATTTGAAAGCATTAAAGATTAGCGTCATTCCACCATAAAGGTAACCTCCTCTTGCTATTTTTTCCTCTTCAGTCATGATATTTAAAATCTGATTCCTGTGAAGAAGTTGTGCAAACCAACTTATGAAAGAAGACTTAGTCCATTAAATGTTATTTGGATGGATTTTTCTTTCCTTCCTTTTGTAATTGAGCTCAGTAAAATATAAGCCCAACTGAATGAGCCTGTCATCCTAAATTCCTGCTGGTCCTTAACGGCCCCACCTCCTATCACCAAGTTCTATCAAATCCTTTTTTTTTTTTTTTTTTTGAGACGTAGTCTTGCTCTGTCGCCCAGGCTGGAGTGCAGTGGCGCGATCTCGGCTCACTGCAAGCTCCGCCTCCTGGGTTCAAGCCACTCTCCTGCCTCAGCCTCCCAAATAGCTGGGACTACAGGCACCCGCCACCATGCCCGGCTAATTTTTTGTATTTTTAGTAGAGATGGGGTTTCACCGTGTTTGCCAGGATGGTCTCAATCTCCTGACCTCATGATCCACCTGCCTCCACCTCCCAAAGTGCTGGGATTACAGGCGTGAGCCACAGCTTTTTAAATGTCCAGTTAATCCATTTATTTCTTGCCACTACCTTAAATAAGGTTCTCATTATTTTTTCCTGAACTTGGATTGCAGTGTAGGCCACCGAGGGAGGAAATGCAGGAGGCATTTCAGCTTTAGTTGGAATATTGGTTATATAATTGCTGCATAACAAATTACCCCCAAACTTAGTGGCCCCAAATAGCAATAAACAGATATTATTTCACAGTTTATGTGGGGTAGAGTTTGAGAGTGGCTTAGATAGATGGTTCTGGTTCAGGGTCTTTTATGAGGTTATAGTCAGTGTATTGGCTGAGGTTGCTGACATCTGAAGGTTTGATTGGGGCTGGATATCTGCTTTCAGTTTAGTTTGTTCACGTGCCTGGCAAATTGGGGCTGGTGGTTGGCAGAAGGCATCTTTCATGCCACATAGTCCTCTGCATAGGGCTGTTGAGGGTCCTCATGACATAGCTGCAGGCTTCCCCTAGAGCAAATGCTGCAAGAAAGAGCAAGAAAGAAGCCACAGTGTCTTTATGAACAAGCCTCAGAAGACATGCTTCTTCATTTCCACAATGTTCTTTTGGTTACACTGATCAGTCCCATCTAATACGGGAAGGGGTACACAAGGGCATAAATACCAAGAGACAGGGACTGCGAAGTGTTATCTTGGCTACCACAGTTAGGAAGAATGAAAATGTCAGTTTGGGATGTTCAGTTCTGGATATAAAGTAGTTCAATAGTGTCAAGGTAGAGATGGACAGTAAAGAGCTGGATTGATGGGCTGTAGTTCAGAAGAAAGATATGCATTGGTGAAACCATGCCCCAGAGAGTTAAAGAAACCAATAACTAACAGAAATCTCTGAGTTTGAGGGATGGCAGATAAGAAAAGAAACAACTTATTGAAATGCTGAAACTTCTTCCACTTTTGAAATTTTAAAAACTGACTGAAATTCGGTTGAAACCAATATGGCCAACTGTGGTCTGCACAGAACAAGCTTGTTGATGTTGCAGTCTGAATTTCCACTGCATGTTTCATACTAACTCCCCCCAAATTTGCACATGCAACCCATGAGGTAGCATAAAGAGATAACTGCACATGCTCCAGGACTTTCCAAACCTCCTCCTTCCTTCCAACAATCACTCATGAATCCTAGAATCCACCCCCTAGATCTTTTCTACCAAACATACTGCCTTAAACCAGCACAAGAATACAGATTTGAGGCTGGACTCCTATCTCCTTATTGGTTGACCTGTAGTAAAAACTTTTCTTTTCTCACAAATCCGGTACCATAATTTTGGCTTCTAGTGTATCATGCAGTGAGCCCCTTGTGCTTGGTAACATGGTGATTCATCAGCACGAGGATAGCAGCTGAAGTCATGGGAGTGACTAAGATCACCTGGGAAGAGTGAGAACATGAAGGACTGAATCATCAATATCTAAGGATGGATAGGGAAAGAAGAGCCTGCACAGAAGATTGCGAACTGTGTAGGGTTGGAGGGAAAGCCAATATACAGCAATATCATGGAAGGAAGGAAAATCTCCAAGTCCCCACTGAAGATCTAGAATTCTGTGATCCCATTTGACATCTATAATAATAGTGGGTTTTGCTAAGGGACTGATACAATTAAAATAAAATGGGGGTAAAAAACAAAGATCCTTAGAAGTTGATATCTACTGGATTAAATTTCTCATTGTCTTTGAAACACAAATGGAGGATTATTTTATTTCATTTTTGGTGGAGGTGATAGATTTTTTTTTTTTCTTTTGCAAGTTGAATGTTTTGTTTCTCTACACATTCTGTCCATGTATTTCCTCCAAATCTTTTCTGGTCATTAAAAGAATACTGATTATTATCTGAAATATCAGACTTGGTTATCAACCTGTCATACTCTCCTCCTGTCTGTTGAGGCAGTAATCATTTAATTATGTCCTCTGAGATTTTGAGGGTTCCAGAGTCTCTAGACCACCATGGGGTCTAGGGCACCAGGGAATAGCATGGTTTATAAGAATTCTGCCAGGCTTAGAGTTTTGGGTTGGTTGATCGGTGCTTTGGTGAGCTCTAGTTGTGAAAATAAAGCTTTAGGAAACACACATTTAATAGAAATGTGAATGAGTCACAAATACATTAGATGTTTTGTTTTGTTTGTTTTTTTGCCTTTGAAAGCCTTCAGGTTGGGTCTGTGTGGCTTAGAGATTTGTTTTGTTTTGTTTAGGACTATTTTAGTCAGTCTATGAGCTATTTATCCTGCACCTGACCAAATAAATTTGCTCTGACCCATTTCATAGACAGCTGTTTTCTATTTACTTTCCAGGAAGAAAAGTGCTTGGTCAGCCAAGAAAAATACTGCAAATGTTAGCAAGAGAATCTGTGTGACAGCTTAGCAAACCAATTGTATTTTGACCCTCTTCTCTATATGCGGAAGGGTTCAAGTCCCTTCAGGTGGGATTGAATCAGGAGGAAAATAAACTAAATTTATATTAATATATAAATCAAATTTTTCCATGTAAATGAGACCTACAAATGGGATTAAAACTTGCACTCCTGAATATCTTATAATGGTAATTGACAGTACTAATATCACCAATTTTCTTCCCTCTCCTTCCTTCATTACTGAAAAGGCACAGGAAACACTTCATTCATTTCTGGAATATAGCCACCGCTGTCATGGAAAGCAACAAATGTTATTTAACAGCTACACAATAAAGCATTTCACAATAGTGTACAAAGATAGTCCAGGCCAAAGGAAGCTACTGTCCAATGTGAATTTATCTGACGCTTAGCTGAAATGCTGTTAGGATGACTGTGCATTCATCACCTTGGAGAACACCCTATTTATGACTTGAATTGTACTCATGTCCCCCCACAACAAAATTTGTATGTCGAAGCCCTAACCCCCAATGCCTCAGGATGTGACTGTATTTGGGGATAGAGTTTTAAAAGAGGTAACTAAGTTAAAATGAGGTTATTAGGGTGGGCCCTAATTTAATGTGACTGGTGTCTTAATACACACTCAGAGGGAAGATCATGTGAAGAAACAGGGAGAAGGTGACCATCTACAACAAAGAGAGAAAGCTCAGAAAAAACAAACCCCACCAACACCTGGAACTCAGACTAATACATTTCTGTTGTTTAAGCCGCCCAGTCTGTAGTACTTTCTTATGCCAGCCCAAGCAGAGTAATGCAGCTGCGATGTAAGGTAGAAAGAGCTCTGCTGCCTGGATTTAGAACATGATTGGGTCTCTAAATCTCAGGAACCCAAGGTACATCGGGCAATGTGGCTCCCTCCACTTCTGCCTCTGTCAGCCGATCAGCCCTCTACCCCTGAGTCTCATCTAAATCCGTTCTTGGATTTAGTTATTTTTTAATCCAGGTACAACGTGTTGCAATCTAAATGAGCCCCAACAATAAGTAGCTAGAGAGCTTCATTCCTTTCAGTGCATGCACACACATGGAAACACCCTTTCTGTGTTAATAACTAATAAATATTCTAATAAGTGTTCTCATGGCCGCAAGAGGCAAATTCTTAGCAAACCAAGGTACTCTTGTAAATGAGCTACATGGGAGAAATTCAGAGCCCGTTTATGTTATGTCCCTTCAGTCATATATTAAGACACGAGGATTTAAAATGAATCTGTCAGGTGTGTAGTGAAATGCCCGCTCCTAGACATTTTTTTGCCTTCTTAATTTAATTTAGAACATATATTTGGGAGTATGCCCACAAACATGAATTAAACAGATGAGATGGAGACCATTAACATAGGAAGTAAAATAAGTGCTAGAAAATCATCTTTAAAATCTGAATGAATTACATTATCCTAGTTAATGTATAACGTTTATGGAATTTTTGCTCTTTAGGGTCACACTGTTTTCTCTGGATCTCCTAACTTCTCTGGAAGGGAGGCAACAGAAAGAGAGGGTAGAAGAGCTTCCGTTTACAAATGGAAAGGCAAAGGCACAGAGAAAAATCCCGTCAGGCTCTGCATCACCATTTAATGCAGGGGTTCTCCGTCTTGCCTGGGCACTCTTACCTCTAAGAACATTTTAAGCATGCACCCTCAAAGTACATCTTTACTCATTTCTTTGTAAATGGTATACTTGTACTACTGTACTAATATAGCATGTACATTATAAGGCATACACCAAAAATAGTGACTTTATAAGGATGAGTTTAAAATTCATTTTCCTCTCGTGGAATATCTTGTGTTATCATTCTGCTTTGGAAATCACTGAATTATTAAATAGGGTGTGGGAATGGAGGCAGATCCTTGGGCTTCCTCAAACACACCTATTTGATCATCCTGCCTCTCCAGTTTTAAAAAGTAAGTCATCTTGTGTGTACAAAGGAGCATGTGCCATGCACTGCTTATACTCAGGGCCACAATATCATCTCTTTAGAAACTCCCTGTGGATCACACATGAAGCAGAAACATATGGACTTTTTTTCTTTTCTGTTGACTAGGCAGTCCCTATGCCCATGGTATCGTTGGCCCAAATACTCAAGTTTACCTGGAATTATACTCTAAGGTATGGTCATATGTTGCACTTAAACATCACAATAGAAGAAAATAATAGACTGATGAGAATTAGTTGAGCACATTAAAGGTTTTAGTCTCTTTCTCACTGTAAGTGAAGACAAATATGCAGGATAAATTAAGGCAAGCATCTTCTCCTGGCAACAGATACGTGGAAGCAAGCACTTATTTTAAGCCGGGCAATTTCTTTTGTTTTATTTCAACTTATTTTTCTTTGTATTAAGTTTGAGTTAAATTAAAATCAATTCTTATTGTTAAAAGCAGTGTGACATTACCTAGTATAATAAAAATATTTCTAGTTATCTAATCTCTCTTAAAGCAGGTTTTTCTAGGTAGTCAATGATTATGATATCTGGGTTGTGGGATACAGTGTGGTTTTTGTTTGCTTGCTTTGTTTTTACTTCCTGGCTTTACTCTTTTGTATTCAAAGTATCTTAGCCATGTAAAAAAAAAAAAAAACATACACACACACACACACACACACACACACACACACACACACATATATATAGAGAGAGAGTTGAGAGTACAAAAACTATAAAATAATTTTCCTTTTAAAAAAGTCAGATATTTACATCTAAGGGAATGAATAAATAAATATGAAAAGTTGGTTGCCTCAAATGTTCAAAGACTTTTTAGATCAGAGCAAAACAGAAGATATAGTTCTCTGGGAGTTAACTGCATATGTTGTCCCTATGGAAATGAAAATGTGGCCAGCTTTGATGTCCTTTCCACACTCCTGCCAAGTAGAGACAGGTTACACATCCCCACCTCTCCTGCACTATTTTGTGATCAACGGTACCCCCATCTGCAAGATAACTGGTTAGACTTTCAAGACACCGCCTCAGCCCTAAAACCAATGTTTATATTTAGCTGAATAAATTATAAAAGTCCAAAGTCACAGGAACTTGAGATTTTAAAGCTGGATGATATTTCAGAAATCATCTAGTGATTCAGTCCCTGAACTTTCCAGCTGAAGACATCACAGCCCAGAGAAATGAAGTGTCTTACTCAAATTCACCAACATGTTAGGGACACAGACTCGACTTGACCTTGTGCTTCTTTTTTTTTTAACTTTTATTTTAAGTTCAGGGGTACATGTGCAGGGTGTGCAGGTTTGTTACATAGGTAAACGTGTGTCATGGGGGTTGTTGTACAGATTATTTCATCACCCGGGTATTAAGCCTAGTATTCATTAGTTATTTTTCCTGATTGTCTCCCTCCTCCCACCCTCCACCCTTCAACAAGCCTCAGTGTCTGTTGTTCCCCTCTATGTGTCTATGTCTTCTCTTCATTTAGCTCCCACTTATAAGTGAGAACATGTGGCATTTGGTTTTCTGTTCCTGAATTAGTTTCTAAGGATAATGGGCTCCAGCTCCATTTATGTTCCTGCAAAGGACATGATCTCATTTTTTTATGTCTGCATAGTATTCTATGGTGTATATATTTCACATTTTCCTTATCCAGTCTATCACTGATGGGCATTTGGGTTGGTTCCATGTCTTTGCTATTGTGAATAGTGATGCAGTGAACATACGCATGTATGTGTCTAAGTGGCAAAGGACATGAACAGACACTTCTCAAAATAAGACATATATGCAGCCAACACACATATGCAAAAAAGCTCATCACTGATCATTAGAGAAATGAAAATCAAAACCACAGTGAGATATCATCTCACACCAGACAGAATGGCTATTACTAAAAAGTTAAAAAATAACAGAGGCTGGTGAGGTTGTAGAGAAAAAGGAATGCTTATACATTGTCGGTGGGAGTATAAATTACTTCAAATATTGTGGAAGACAGTGTGGTGATTCCTCAAAGACCTAAAGACAGAAATACAATTCCACCCAGCAATCCTATTATTGTGTATATACCCAAAGGAATATAAGCCTTGTCATTCTTACTTGAAACTCAACAACAGCCACTGTGTTGATCCTGGGCTTGGCACATTTCTGGTTCTCATTTCATTTGTCCTGGCTTATGACTTCTTTTTTATGGCTTTATTATTGTTTCAGTATTCTTAAGTGGTCTCACACTATTTGGAAAAGAGATGGAGGACGAAATATTTATATTGTAAAGGTCAGGAGAGCTCTCCTAACTCCCAATCTAGTGCTCTTTCCAAAGAGGGAAAGGTGGACTGTGGACCTATTATTGTTCCTTCACTGTCACTGACAATTGTCGTTGTGTCCGTGGAGCCACGAAGGTTCGAAGTAGCAAGCAGCATATCATGCACACTCATAGACTTCCTTCCTACGTGGAAATTCCTAAAAAGTGATTTAAAAATATTTTTGCAGGTAATAGAGAAAATTTATGTATCTATTCAATAATTTGTCTCATAATCATGAATATTCCATCTTTACCAAAGGTGAAAATAGAAATCCTTATTAGAAATCATTACAATGGAGAGCTTTAAAATGTAAAATAAGTGTCTATTTGGGAGAATTTAAATTTGTGCAAAGTAGTTTTGTATTGACTTAACGAACCAAGGATAAAAGCTAAGAAAAGAAACATTTGTAACGAATAGTTTGAGACAGCAACAGCAATGGATGTAGCTGCAGATGACGCTTAGAGGGTGGGAGAGATTCTTTTCTGGGAAATACAGTTGATCTTCTATTACACTTCATTTTCCATAGAAATACACTATGATATCAGAAAGACAATGACGTGGAAAATCCTAAGGTCTTTGACTACAGAATCAACAATAAAAATCTATTGTTTTAAAAAAGTATCTACATAACATTTGAGTGATAGAGGGAATAGGGGAAAAATGCATTGAATTTTTCTGACTTTGAAAACACAGCTAATTAGCAGTAATGCTGAAAGGAACGTAAGTTGAGCTTCCAGGTCCAGTAGGAAATTAAATTAACAATGACTTTTAAAATTCAGTTATAATTCAATAACTTACCTCATGCTAGATGATTGCTCATGATTCTTGTCAATAACCTTTTAACAAAATCAAATCGTAAGGAGAAAATCACCTATTACATTACTATTTCATTCATTTATATTTTTATAATCTATCCATTTCCACTCTTTGTTTGACAAATTCATAACTAAGGTTGTGGATTTTATATCTTCTATAGAACATTATCATCTTCATAGAGAATGGTGGCCATTCTTTGAACAATCTGCCTTTAACTTACTGGTCTTCAATCAAGGCTGTCAATCATTGTTGGAACAAGACAGGGTGAGTCTGATGCAGTGAACACACATCCATCAAATGCAACTTAAGGAATATGTACTCTATGAGGGTTTATATTCTGTTCTTAAACATCATACAAACCCCTCCACAGTCAAACATGGAAGCAGAGCTCTTAATTATTCACTCGCCTGGGGATGGGTTTGAGGGGGTTACATACTATGGAAATTAAATGTGAAGAAATGCCAAATTCCAAAGCAAAACTTTTAGACATAAGATTACATCAGGGAGTAGCCTAGTACCAGCTTTATTTTCTAGATTAATACAGAGAGGTATCCATCATCTTGTTTGAGGAATAAAAGCCAAATATGTAAATGTGTACTGGTTTTATCTCAATAACAAGATTGATAGTAAAAATAACAATTAGGTAGCTGTGACATAAAAAATTAAAGGTTTTATATCCTGTTTATGTTAATAATAATAAAACCTCAAGGTATAGCAATAAAGAATTAACTTATTTTAAAGCAATTATGTAGGAGGCAGCTAATAAAATTACATTGACGTTATATACACTTGTTCTTCCACAAGAACCACAGCAATCACATAAAATTAAATTTAAAAGAATGCACTAAAATACTCACTACCCAAAGGTGATCAACAGATCTTCCTTAAGCATCTAACTGTGATAATTAGGAAGGTAATGTTTGATTTGCCCATAAAACTCATTATTTCTTTTTCTATTTCTGGGATTCATTTATCTCACTTACCTGTGACCTGTTTAGTATGGATCTGGGTCACTTTTAAATTAAAGAATATGCATTTTGGGGTAATAAGAAGGCCACAAAAGGATAGTGGATATAAATAAAATGCAGGCATTCCCTAAGTTACAAACAACCAACTTATAAATATACATACATGTGAGCCCAGCCCTGGAGAATGAAAAGTATAACCAGTCTTGCCAATCCTGATACCTCCAGGACCATGCAAGTAACATAAATGAATAGAGTGATTATGTGAATGGGAGGCAACCAACCCCTACCAGGTCACTGAATTACTGCCACACAGGAATAAGGAGCACCATATATAACATTTCTGAATGTTTAAATGTTTGGACACACCAACTCAAAATTTTAAAAAATACTTCAGAGGCCATATAAAAGACGTGGCAAGCCATCATGGGCCTGCTTCAGTGTAAACCTCTTGAATATTAAAGAGGGATAATTTGTAGACCTTCTTTATTCAAAATTTGTAAATCCAGTCTCCTGGGCCTTTTTTCTTTCTTTCTTTCTTTCTTTTTTTTGTGAGACGGAGTCTCACTCTTGTTGCCCACGCTGGAGTGCAGTAGTGCAATTTTGGCTCACTGTAACCTCCGCCCCTGACTCCCTCTCCCAGGTTCAAGCGATTCTCCTGCCTCAGCCTCCCGAGTAGCTGGGGTTATAGGCGCATGCCACCACACCCGGCTAATTTTTGTATTTCTAGTAGAGGCAGGGTTTTGCCATGTTGGCCAGGCTGATCTCGAACTCTTAACCTTAGGTGATCCACCCTCCTAGGCCTCCCAAAGTGCTGGGATTACAGGCGTGAGCCACCGCACCCAGCCTTCTAAACATGTTTCTAGAATGTGAAATAGCTCATCTATGATCGGTAAACGAGAAATATGTTAATAGAACATAAATGACACATTGGCTCACACAGTTTTTTGCCAGCACATTAGTGTTTTGTGTCTTGTAGTAATGGCTGCTGGATGCAAAGTACATTAGCCCAGCTCAATGCAGCAAACCACGGGGGAATACAGTATTGTCCTATTCATTCTGTTCTGTCTTAGAAGTGATTATTTACACTTTCCCCCCAATCTTTGTGCATTTTGGCCTTGTCTCAATAATCTGCAGACACAATCTGTTAATTTTTTAAACATCCCTTTAATCAAGCTACCTTCATTTTAAGTTTTATATGTACTATAGTATATATTTAGTAAGAAATTAATATGACTTTGATTTCTAAACTACTAGAATTTAATTAAAATATTGTTTTTATTGATGCTGTATTTGCAGTGTTGCCTCAGTGTTAATTAGTCTGTCTCAATCTTATTTTTCCCAAAAGCACGGTTATTTTTGGTGTAGGCTTTTGTAGAACACAATGTTTTGGGTTGTTTTTTTTTTTCCCCAGGAATACATTTATCACACTATAGCCAAAATGTTGCCACTTACTGAGATATGTATGCAGGGCTTCAAATTAGATCTGTTTACTAATTTGTTAGTAACCCTAAGCCAGCCTTTCAATATATTTGATTCAATTTTGGCTAAGCCCTTCCTTTATATTATTTCATTTAAATTTCTCAACAACCTTATTCAATTAGCAGCTAAATATTGATTGGAAGCTGGGTGCAAGACAGTCTGCTAGACTCTGGGAATGTAGTGGTGGACCAGACAGATCTGGCCCTTACCCTGATAGAGCTAAGCTCCCTTATCGGTTAGATATTCTAATAATACCTATTATAAATTATCACTTGCCCTGGACTTCAGGGTTGCCTATGTCAATGGAGCATTCTAATTCCTTCAGGCTGAGAAAGTGAGAGGAAGTCTCTTGTCACTGGATTCCCTGCCACTGCTTTCAGGAGGCAGCAAGTGGGTCCTCCCACACCACACACCTGCCAACCCACCCCCACCCCACCACCGCCAAAGGAAGCCGGAAGCTCCCAGGGGCTCGTCATTGCTGACCTATTCTTGCCCCATTCTCAACTCTCAGCCATGTGACCCTGGCCCTCTGACTTCAGAACTTGTTGAGATTTAGTCTTTCCGGGGCTTGAACCTCAGCTTTCCCTGCAACTTTCTAGCTGAAATTGTTTCTCTGCTCAGGTTCTCAGCTTTCAGTCTTGCCTGAGACAGCTATCTTCTATTTCTTCTCAGCCCTGCAGAACCAATATCCAATCATTTGGCCAGTCTGGCTTCCCACAACGGGGGTTTGGATATTGGGCTCCATTCTTGCCATGTCTGGGACTTTTGCACAAACACTCTTCAATTCTCCATAATCTCTCCTTGCCACTCTGTGGAAACCATTGTCCCATGGAAACAACTTGTCTACATGTCCAGCTAGTTCTTTCAATCATATTCAATTTATGATCTAAAAAACTACAACTGTGCTTAAAAGTCTCAATGGTGGCCCAGCACGGTGGCTCAGGCCTGTAATCCCAGCACTTTGGGAGGCCGAGGTGGGTGGATCACAGGTCAAGAGATCGAGACCATCCTGGCCAACATGGTGAAACCCCGTCTCTAATAAAAATATAAAAATTAGCCAGGTGCGGTGGTGCACGCCTGTAGTGACAGAGTGAGACTCCATCTCAAAACAAACAAACAAACAAACAAAAAAACAAGTCTCAATGGCTTCCCATCACCTTTAAATTAAATCTGGACTCCTCTCAGAGGCCGAAGTCCTGTGTGACCTGCTATTTGCCTCTTCTCAAATCTTAGTTCTTGCCACCATCTCTCTTTACTTCCATGTTTACGCCACACTAGCCTTCTAGGCTCTTGAGCATGGCAAGTTATTTTCTATCTTGGGACTTTTTCACACTTGGTTACTTCTGTCTGGTGCTCTTCCACTGTGCCTGAATGAGTCTTTCCCATATTTTAAAGTCAGTATAAATGTCACCTCCTCACGGAAGCCTTCTGTGATCATCGCATTACTTCCCATCCCTGCTTGCTGTAATTTACCTCTACAGCACGCATTTCCTAAAGAAGGTCCATATTTCACCACCATACAGCCTGTGTTGGCTCAGGAAGAGTCCATAATACATAAAATTTGAATGAATAAGCTACTTACAGCATTATTAGGAATAATACAACACTAATATAACTTAATGGGACTAATGCCGTAGTATAAGCAAATAGACATTTGAAGGTTTGACAAGGAGCTTGAGCACCATTTTAAATTTTGTTCCTAAGTTAACAGTTCCAAATCTAAAATGTCAACTTAAAATATTTTAGAAAATATTCATGATTAATTGGTAGTTGCCTGTAACTACTTTCAGGTTCAGTAACAATACTGTATTCTGGTTGCTGTCAGGGGTGGAGTGAGGCCAGGAACAGGTAAAAGAAATAGAAAAATGGCCCCTGTTACCAAGACCCTGCAATATAATTGAAGAACAAAACCCAGATATAAAACACCTTATGTATGATTCGTTGAACAAGTTCTATACTGACAAAAGAATAAACTGTAAGGGTCACATTAAAAATGTGAAGAAGGAAATAATGATGCATTTAGGAAAATATCCTAGAAAAGATGAATTTGAAGCTATGCTTTGCAGGATGTGGCTTGGATGAGTCTCTGGAGCTCTTCGTTGAGGGGGCCTTTTGAGCATTGGGGTATCTCATGGAAAACCACAGAAGCAGAATGAATGGCTTTTTCTTAGGAGATAGCAGAGAGTGCAAAGGAAGGAGAAATGCTGGTGATAAGAGAGATTGAAAGAGGGGTTCAGTTGTAGTGAGAGGGAGTTTGTGAGTGACCTTGTCTTACAGTGAAAAATTTTTACCTGAATAACCTATTTGAAACAATAGGTAATTCTTGATCAGAGGAGCAATGTGACAGTCTCTGTGCTTGCCCACAGTTGAATTATCTGCTGGTTTTAGAATGGATGGGACCAAAGAGAGATGAAAATTAGAACGATCATCTGAGAGGCTGCTGCTATCTCTAGCTAGCTAGCTATCCATCCATCCATCCATCTATTATCTATTAATCAATCTATCTGACAAAGAGAACTCAAACAAGCAGAGAACTATGGGAACTAAAAGGAGCCATAAATTCAAGGGACATCTTAAGGGATTTTAGGAAGGAACTAGGCAGAAATTTGTCTATCCAGATTATTACACCATCTTCAGAATGGAGACCTCAGTCTAGTAAATGTCCCAGCATTATCTGCCATGTTGAAGACATTCGGAGAGGAGTCACAGGGACAAAAGAATTGCCACAGTGAGCAAGATCCTTGGGCTCTTCCACTCATGTGCCATTGGCCACAGTAACCCGGGATGCCCTGAGAGTACCTGCTTCTCCTCCAGGAGTTCAGGCACAGTGTCAGAGGACCACCAAGTGTCTATCTGTACAAAAAAGTCTCAGGCTATACAGCTGTAGAATGCAGGCTATGTCAGAATGCAGTTCAGAAAGGCATGTAAAATAAAGGACTCACATGCCAGGGACAAAACTCCACCTGCAAATCACATAAATGTCTTTGCATCAGCTCTGCCTATGTTGAGCAGCACCCATTTGGGAAGAAAATGGAGACCAGATACTATGAGCATGTGGGAAGGCTGGTCCTCACTGAAATCACTACCAATTCCTTTCACTTTCAGCATCTCATCCAAAATTCAATTAATCTAGAAAACTTTCTACGGTTACCACTAAACTTGTTGTTTTTCCAGTAGCCCAAAGTATATAACTCACTTAAAGGGAAAGAATGTTCACAAAATTTAGAATCTTTAGTATCAACAAATTAGACGAAACAAGGAATCACTATTTACTCTATAAATAGCTAATTGTTTCAGTGCTTCACAAGATTCAGCCCTCACTCATCTTTTCAAGAACACAGCTATTGCACTAAGTGGCACACCTGTGTATTAATTTGGTACTTCCTGTTATTTGTTTTATAATTATATTATTTAATCATTTTGTGAGTGTCTTCTGTCTAACTATAAACCTGGAGGTACAAACCTAATGTATTAAGTTTTTGGTATCATCCTGTAGGTCCCACTGCTATTTCTTTATACACAGTGGAAATCCAATAAATGCCCTTCCCATCAGACTGAGTTGTTAAGTCAGAAGAGAAGTCAATGTTTTATAGTTAGGTCTAAATCTTTTGTGACTGGAGAAGAAAGGAAATGGGCAGGTATTTTAGCCTTAAAATGGCATGGGAAATTTGTTTTTTTTTTCCCTGTAGCAATTCGAGTAGATGATACTGGATTTACCATGTAGCAGGGATCATGGAAGCACAATACAAAACTCAGATGACAGTATGAAATGTATTTTGTGTGTATTCACAAAATTCCACAGAATCAATCACCATCCCTTTGACCGAGTTAATATGAACTCCAATGGCAGTAACCCACGGACCTCTAATAGAATTCACCGATGGGAAATAGTAACAGTTCCCGTGGAGGCATTACCTTCACTGCCAACTGTGATCTATGGATGACAGACTCCCAGAAAACACATTGACACAATAGGCTGTAATGGCTCAGATGGGGCCTTTATGTGATATCGGGCCAGTGATCCGCAGACAATGTCTCGCTGGGAGGTTTCTCAATTGCCTTCACCAAGGCTTTCCCTCCTGCTTTCTGGCCTGTCCAGGTAGTTTCCTGAGCTCAGGGATGTCTGCCTGTGCTCTCAGGCTATAGAAGCTTGCCTCACAGCATCTCCATTACACTAATGAGCCACTAAAAAGTCAATGAGAAAATGAAGAATACCTACAGATAAAAGATTTTATTCAATCCACAATTATGTTGGCGTAGACGCATTTGTTTATGAAGTGTAATTCAGCTCCAACAGCCAGATTTGGACTTTATTCCTTATCAAGCCCTGTTGACCAGTTTGAAAGCTGCTTGGTCCACAATAAAGAGGCCCTGCCACCCCTGAACCAGTCAATCAGTCAATAAGTATCTGGTGAATATACTCATAATTGTACAATGGATTGTTGTATATGTCAGAGAATAATTGGCTTATGCCCTGAAGGAGTTTCTAATAGAGTTAAAAAAGGTGAAACTGACCCATGTGAACTCCCATGTAGTTATGAGCTAAATTGCTAGGTTGGTGTACTCTGCGTTCTGTGTTACTTGATGATTGTGCATTTAAAGATGTCTAATAACACCTATTCTTCACATATCATTGTTTTAATTCAGTGACACAATGGGTATATGACTTGGCAATGGGCAATAACTCAGATAGAACAAGGAGAGGAAAGAGTGCATTCATCAGCAGATGCTGAAAAGGCTTGAATCTTACATTCTAGAATAAGTCAAGGGCATCTGGAAAGAAAAATTGGGAAGTAGAAGAGAGATAGGGGATTATTAACATTTGCAAATACTTATGCCCCAGACACTTGACAAGTGACCTCGTTTTATCTTAACAACAGCCATAAGAGATAGAGATTAGCATCATTTTATACCTGAAGAAATAGAAGCTCAGAGAGATTTACCTGTCTTGCCTAGGTAATACAACCAGGAAATGACCCAGCCAGGCCTCAAACCCAGATCTGTCTGCTCCAAAGCCCACTCTCTTTCTACTGCATCATCCTAACTGCCTATCACACTTTCTATCATCTTGAACAAAGCACATGGATAATGACTATCTCTTCTGTCCTGCCATGTGAATTGTCTTCATAATGGCCCCTTTAGGGTTGAGTAGGAAAAGAGAGAAATCAAGCAAAAGACAACAACAGTGAAGAACAGATTTAAGAGCCTGCCTTCTGCCAATTCACAAAGCCAAGGCCAGGGCTGATATTCTGCCAGGGTGCCCCAGTCCAGCATACCAACAAGCATCCATCCGGACTGGTCAGTGCAAAAACCATGTAAGATGTGACATATTTTTAAAATATCATCTCCCATAATGTCCTTACTGGATCTCTCAAATTTGGGGACACTGTCTATCTGTTTTGAGAAGAATAATGCAACTCTAAGGTCAAAGGAAGGCCTATGAATTACATTTATTGCTGAGAGAAAATTTACACTGAGAAAAAATCAATTCTTTCAGTTATACATTTTACTTTTTTTTTCAAATCTTAAGATTGTGAGAAAGCAAGCATAGGTTTTGTTTAAAGTTTTAAATACATATTATAATTGTTTGCTTTGGTCTAAAATTATAATATAGAAGAGATAGATTTCATTTATTGCATAGATATTAAAAAAAAACCTCCTTTCTCTTCTGAATAATGATTATTCTAATCACCCAATCCATCTTCAATATCTGTTTCCTCAGAGATAAGCACTTTCAACAATTTGGCATGTATCTAGCTGTTTTCTATCCATAGAGGAACATAAAATATATTTGAAATATATGTTTATTTTACAAAATTAAGTCATATAAACTACTCTGCAGCTTACTTCTTATATGTAATGCATCAAGGGCATCTTTCCTTGCCAATACATATAGATCCATTTTGTTCTTTCAATAACTACATGGTATTCTGTGTATGGATATACCATAACTTCAAGTCTTATTGATATATACTTAGAGTGTTTTCAATATTTTGATATCTTAAATATGCTACCATAACATCTTTGTGCATTTTTGCACACTTGCATAAATACATTGGTAAGAAAAAGGTATCTTTTTAAATACATTGGTCTCCTTTTAGCAAATTGATGTCAAGTATTCATCTGTGTCTATTTTGTAGAAATTAATGCATATATTTATAATTACTCTATATAATTTACTGATGCATCATCATACCAATATAATATATTGGTATTAGAATTATATATTTCATGCATTCTTGATTAGATGAACTCCCCACATATAACATTGCATTGATACTTTCATAGCAATTCACTTTCAGTCACAGTTGATAAGCCCCCATTGCAGTGCAAATGAGGCACCATCCCAACAGGTTTTAAAGCACTGTCAGAACCTCAGAATAGTAACTCAGTGAGGACCTGGATAATCAGAGAAGATTTCTGGAAAGAGCTTGAACTTCAGCTATGCCTTGAAAGGCATTAAGGCATAAGGAAGATTTCGATAGGCTTAAAGACAGGGACCCGATAATGTGAACCCGAGAAGTCAGGACCACGGACAGAGCAGAGGTAGGCTGGATGGAAAAATGCACTTTGAGAGGAGTCCTGAGGGAAAGAGTAGGAGACACGAAGTGAAGCTTTATAATGAGGGTTTTGAAAAAAACAGATGAGAAGGTCTAGATCTGATATAGAACCAGATAAGGGCCAGTGAGCAATTTGAGAGTATTTAACAAAGCTGGAAACTATGTAAAGTAGGGCAACCTCACAAATAAAAATAGAAAATGAAGTGAGACATTCCATAGAAAAGATTAACATGGTCCACAATAACAGCTACTACCTACTTAGAGTTTACTCTGACAGGTCCCCTGATAAGTGCTTGGATTATACCATCTCAGTTAATCCTCCTTGTGACCTCTCTTTGAGTCTGTATGATTATTAATTTTGTGAGTGAGATATGCTTAGGCTCAGAGAGGTTAAGTGGCTTACCCAAGTTCACACAGCTTACCAATGACAGAGTTAGGATCCCAACCCATGTCCAAAGCCAGGAACCAGAGCTGAAATGCAGTTTTATAGCACAAACATTATGGAGATTTCATTTCACACGAACTCACAGCCTCAAAAAGGAAATGTTCTTTCCTTTTCCACTGTTTCCCTCCTTCCATGGAAAACTATAAAAAGATAGTTTTATAAAAAATTATTGAGTTCAAATCACCCCTATGATAGTTCCACCCAAGCTTATAAAGTCCTTGAGAAGTAAAGTGAGCTAAACCCTAATATTGTCAACTCACTGAGTTACTTCACACAATGTCACCTAACCTCTAGGACTCTCACTCTCTTCACTCACAATGAGGTAGAGGAGAGGATATTACAGATACCTCCTAGTTCCTAAATTGCATGATGATCTTATTCTTTGCATTTTGATGCCAAATGGTGCTGATTAACGGAGGATTTAGCTAACAAAATCTAAATCTTACTTCGTCCCAAGAACTAGATTATAATCTCTTATAATTTTCATATGCATTCATTAATTTAATCATTTATAAATACTTCTTGAGTACCTACTATATACCTACTTTTTTGGAGGATGTCCTACATTCCTTGTTGTGATTTAAGTTTTGAGCCATTTAATCTCTACAACAACCATATTAAATGTTTTCTCATAAGAATGATACACAGATTAAGTCATTTGCCCTAGATTACACAGCTCTGTAGCAGAATCAGGATTTAAACCCAGAGAGGCCCCAGAGTCCCAACTCAATCTTAATGCTTTACTCAATAATGATTGCACCCTGTCTCCCAGGAAGTATCCCACTGCCTGATAGTAGAGTCAGTACTTGGCTGAGGCTGAAAAAAGGAAGGCCTTTAAGAGAGGTTGTAGAACTCTATGGCTTGTGCTTTGAAATTATAAGACGAAGTTTGAATTCCAGTTTTAGTGCATGCTGAGTGATCTTATTTTTTGTGAACATTTTCTCATCTACAACATGCGGATAAAAATAGTGCCAAAAATTAGCTAGGCATGGTGGCAGGTGCCCGTAATCCCTGTAATACTTGGAAGGCTAAGCAGGAGAATTGCTTGAACCTGAGAGGCGGAGGTTACGATGAGCCAAGATTGCGCCATTGCACTCCAGCCTGGGTGACAGAGTGAGACTCCGCCTCGGGAAAAAACAAAAATAGTGCCTATTCCATAGGGCTGCCATGAAGCATAAAGACAATGTCTAGTGCCACAAAAGGAGTCAGAAAAAGCACCTGAATTCCTTTAAGAAAATGTTCTAGAACTTTGGATATCGGGAGACATTTATAAATACAGAATCCATCTTTACTGCAGCTACCTGATTATCTACTTTGAAGAAGTCACTAGAGTCTAAGATTTGCTAATTCAGAACTGCAGACATTTAAATATTAGAGTGCATTTTCATGGAAAACTAAATTCTTAGGGAACAAGAGTGGACAATCACTGTGCAAAGCCGTGGAGCATTCTTGGACTACTCATGCTGAAGGGAGGGTACATTTCCTCTCGGATGGGGGTATGCTTAACATTAAAAGATGCCTTGTGTTTTGTTTACCATTGGTTGTATCATGATATTCAACACCTCAGGATCATTGTGTTAGCACCAGAATAGCTCCACAAGGGAGATGAGCAGGACTGTTTGTATTCAATTGATTCCTTGATACATTTTCTAGATGAGGCCATTATTTGCATTTTCCAGATAGCTAATCCAAATGTAGAGCTTCTAGTAATCGCCATAAGATACATAATGAGTTTGTGGCTTTGAAAAGTAAAAAGAAAGAGTAATCACAATACCCATTCCCATTTCTCTAAGTGTTAAACTCCTTTCTCTTCTGAATAACTGTGCCTACATAAATAATAAATATTTGAGCTCATGGACCTGTACTTTTAGAGTATGACAAAAATGCAACTAACCATACATGAAAAAGGGTTATAGATGAGATGTAATAAAAACTCATCATACTAGAATTATACAGTGCAAGGCAGAACCTAAATCACAAACATGACTAACTCCTATAACTTAGTTTTTTAGTAATACAGGATTCAGAGTCAGCAGATCAGGGTTCAAGTCCATATTTCTTCACTTACTAACTGGAGAAATAACTTTAGCAAATTTCTTCTCCAACACTCAGTGTTTTCATCTGTAAAATAGGGAATAAAAACACTACTTGTCTCATTGGGCAATTATAATAATGAAATTATATAATGCATATAAGCTGCTTAACATGTGGCCTGGAAGATAAGAACTCAATAAATGTGTTCTTACTGCAATTTCAAGGCACCTTGTATACATTGTTTCTGATCTTTTAAACAATCCTTCAAAATAAATGGCATTAACTCCATTGTACAGATAGGGCAATGCAGGCTCAGACAAGCTATGTGACTTGTACCAAATTAAATAACTGCTAAGTGGCAGAGCCTGGTCTTTCTGATCCAGAGCTCAGGCATTTTGATCTGCTCCATTCTGCCCTTCAAAGTCACCTTTGTCCCCGTACAAACCACCATCCTGACTGAAATGTTAAAGCTACTCCATCCTAAGTCAGTTTCCCTGGCTGGCCCAGTACTCAAATCCAAGCACAATATTCCAGCAAGGCTCACCAACTAGACAAAGAAATGCCAACAAGAACATGTTTATGATATGCCTTTCAGCATAGAAACTGGACACTTTGACAGGAATATGTTAGCAGGAAACAAGGTAGCTTGCTTTCCAAAGTGCTAGCTCTTGCATCTCATAACCAAAGGAGAAGAGCAGCATCTTTTTTTTATTGGCCCATAAACTTTCAGTTGTGTGAGTTTGGCACAAAATAACAGCTGTTAACACAGCAGGCCACCTCTTGGCATTTCAGTGATGGCTATATTAGTGCCATCACAGGGCCCAGGCCTGCCATAAGCTTTTCATGAATTCAAGTGCCACGAATTTTCCCCTTATAAAAACCACAAGATGGTATTCAGGCTGTGCCTTACGATTGATATTGTTGCCATACAGTGATAAGATCATGAATTTTAAATGCCTACTGTGATTTGGTCTTGTAACTGCACCATGGGCCCAATGCCATGACTGGGATAATGGTGCAAAGTAAGCATAATCATATTTTTACAGTGAAATCTGATTGCAATAAATCCCAAGGACTGAGGAGAAATACAATTAAGGATTGTCATTAAATACTAATTCCCCCTTTTCAGCCCTGTACTCACCCTAGCCTCTTGTACATTATATAAATTATATCTCACAGGACTTAGAATATGGCTAAAACAAGCATCTTACTGCCTTTCATAGATGCTAGTAATGAAGGGGAGAGAGAGAGTGGGGATAAGATAGAGGAGAAAGATAGGATAAAGAGCTGAAGGCCAGTGTTGATTGTAGCTTCATTGATAACTCATAATCTCCTCTCCAAACCAGGGTTTTCTCCTACATTTTTCTCAACTGATGTTGCCACAATTTGCCTTTGATGTCCAGACTTGAAGTTACAAAACCAGATCTTTGACTTGTCCTTGCCTTTTTACTCACACTCAGTCACTAGGTCTGTGACAATATCTCTCACATCCAACCTCCATTTCCATTCCCACTGCTTTCATTCTAACAGAGTTCTTTAAATCTAAAAATGGAATTATTGCAATCATCAGTTTATCAGAAAGTATATAAGGAGAATTATTTTTATAGAGATAGGGGCTTGCTATGCTGCCCAGGCTGGTCTCGAACTCCTGGCCTCAAGAAATCCTCTTGCCTTGGCCTCCCAAAGTGCTGAAATTACAGGCATAAGCCACCACACCCAGCCCAGAAAGTAGATAAAAATTCAACTCTAAATGCGAACGAATCTGGGTTTAAGTTCTGGACCAGATATGTGCTAGCTATATGACCTTGGACAAATTACTTAATATTTCCAAGCCTCATCTGAAAAATAAAGATAACAATAAGTAACTACCTCTAGGATGTTATAATAATCAAGATAATGTACGTCAAGTGCCAACATAATTTTTAAACTTTTTCATAATCAATTTCTTCCCTCTTTACTTCATTCTATACACCTCTTTCAAGTTTCTCTTACTAAAGGAAAGCAACTATAAGAGTATCTTCTGTTCCCAAACATATACTAGGTCTTCAGTGTATAAGACAAATACCAAAATCCCTGGCCTCTTATTCAAGGCCTTTTGCTATCAGACCGTTAAGTTACCATTCCAATCTCTCTCCCCAACACTGCTCCTTGATAGGAATCCTCCCCGCACTACCAATGAAAGGTTTATGGCAGGATATAAAGATTTGTCCTCTCCTTATATACTTTCCAATAAACTGATAATTGCAATAATTTAGTTTTTAGATTTAAAGAACTCTGTTAGAGTGATAGCAGTGAAATTCACCATTTCATCATTGTCACAGGTCATATTATTTTTCCACTTCATCTCCATCTCATCTCCATCATCTAGACATACACACATTTTAAGGCCTATGTCAAACCTAGCACCCTTTAGAAATGTCTTCTTGACACTTCAACCTGAACTAGACTGCGTCCTCCCCCAAACCCTGTAGTTGATATCTATTTCCTATGTTGTTTATGTTACATATCACATACTGCCAAACTTAAACTCCTTATTTCATGTATATGTTTTATTTTTGTAATTAAATGAGGATGTTCTTTGGTTCCAAGCCAAGGGACCACCTTATGAGTGAAATTGTCTCAGAACAAAGCCTTTTCATTCTTCAATAACTATTTTCTTTTGGATGCAGTCCAAAATCTACACCATCTTAAATGACACCTAGGTTGAAAATTTTGGAAGATGGTGACTTTTAAACGATGCAAGCTTGGACCCAGAAAGAAATGAGAAAACAGCGTCCGCGATGCTAACTTGGTAGCAAATGAAGTAAAGCCAATGGTATCTTAGATAGAGGCTCTTATTCAGTGCAGAGGAGGGTTCTTCCCCCAGATGCCTGAGGCAGATGCCTGGAAAGAGGGAAAGGGTTCCTTGGGCTACGGTCATATGTCAATGGATGGAGATAGAATCCTCATCTCATGGGGCAGAGACCAAGGAGCCATAGACCACCCAACTGTGGAGGGATTCAGAGGAGGGAACCCATCCCAGATAACATCCGTAGGTCTCCCATAGCATTCCTGTTTCTGACCGTGGAATTCATACCACAAAGCCTGCTGTTTGAATGGAGCTGTTTTATATACAAAGAATCATAATGAATAAGAAGTAAATAAGGTGCCAATGTGTTAATGGATTCTATTTCACAAGGAGATGAATTGTCCTCACCCTCAGTGTCCTTCCATCCTTACTAAGCCAGCCAACTGTTTCTCCCAGCCAAATTCAACCACAAAGTGTTGGTCCTGATTCATTTGACAGGTATAAAGACAAGTTTATTATTCCCAGAAGCCATTAATGGTTGAGCCCACAGTACCTGAGGGTGAGCAAAATCAAAACCATGGGTATATAGGCAGGTCAGTACCGGAAAATGGGAGAAAGTGTCAGGTGGGTCTCAGAAACTGTGTCATGATACAGGGTGGTCACTGGGAGATACAGATGCCAGATATCAAGAACTAAGTATCATAACCAGAAGAAAGGAGCAAGCTAATGACAGGCAAAAGTTTTGAGATTATCACCATCTTCATTACCATCTTCACAAATGTCATCATTATCATTGGTTTACAGCCCCCTCTCTGGACCCCTTTGCCCTAGATATGTCTTAGAATTCAGAATTTGGGGATTTTAAGTACATTAATTAAATCAATCTTAATGCATTAATATTTCTGCAGCAAATTATGCTAAGTGGAGTTAGAGCCATTAAATAGCTTCTCATTGGTTCAAGTCAGGCTTTGCCACTGAATGAGTTTTGACACCAGCTTACAAACAAATGAAACAATTTTGTTATTTCAAATTTGGGGTATTTTAGAATTACAAATGAGGGACTATGGACTAAGAAAAGACTTATGAAGTGCCAGGCACTGTGTGAGGGCCTCCACATACCTGTTTGATTAAACAAACATCATCTTTACCATGAAATGAGGAACTAAGACCCCTGGAGGTTAACAGCTTTCTCACAGTCATCTGATAACTTGATTATAACCTGCAAACCACAACTATAGGAAGGTGTAGGATTTGGCCATACAAAGAATCAATGAAACCAAAAGTTTGTACTTTGAAAGGATAAACAAGATCGATAGACCACTAGCTAGATTACAAAAAAAAAAAAGAAAATCCAAATAAGCACAATCACAATGACAAAGGTGACATTACAACCAATCCCACAGAAATACAAAAGATCCACAAAGACAATTATGAACACCTCTGTGCACACAAACTAGAACAGCTACAGAAAATGGATAAATTCCTAGAAACATAGTCTCCTAAGACTGAATCAGGAAGAAATCGAAACCCTGAGCAGACCAATATTGAGTTCCAAAATTGAACCAGTAATTGAAAAACCAACCAACCAAAAAAAAAAAAAAAAAGCCCCAGACCAGATGGATCCACAGCCAAATTCTACCAGTCATACAAAGAAAAACTGGTACCAATTCTACTGTAACTATTCCAAAAAATCAAGGAGGAAGGACTCCTCCCTACCTCCCTAACTCATTCTATGAAGCCAGCATCACCCTGATACCAAAACTTGGCAAAGACACAATGAAAAAAGAAAACTACAAGCCAGTATCTCAGATTAACATAGGCAAAAGTCCTCAACAAAATACTAGCAAGCTGAATCCAGCAGTGTATCAAAATGTCAATTCACCCTGATTAAGTTGGCTTCATTCCTAGGATACAAGCTTGGTTCAACATACACAGATCAATAAATGTGATTCACCACATAAACATAATTCAAGACAAAAATCATATGATCATCTCAATAAATGTGGAAAAAGCTTTTTATAAAATCGAATATCCTTTCATAATAAAAACCTTCAAGAAAGTAGGCATTGAAGTAACATACCTCAAAATAATAACAGCCACTATGAAAATTCCACAGCCAACATCATACTGAACGGCAAAAACTGGAAGGATTCCCCTTGAGAACTGGAACAAGACAAGGATGCCCACTCTCACTACTTCTATTCTACATAGTACTGGAAGTTCTTGCCAGAACAATCAAGCAAGAGAAAGAAATAAAAGGCATCACAATAGGTAAAGAAGAACTACCTCTCTTTACTGACAATATGATTCTATACTTAGAAGACCCTAAAGACTCCACCAAAAGGTTCCTGGAACTAATGAATGACTTCAGTAAAGTTTCAATACCTAGGAATATATCTAACTAAAAAGGTGAAATATCTCTACTGGGAGAACTGCAAAACACTGCTGGAAGAAATTATAGGTGACATCATACAACAAATGGAATAACATTCCATGCTCATGGATTAGAAGAATCAATATCATTAAAATGGCCATACTTCCCAAAGCAATCTACAGATTCAATGCTATTCTTATCAAGCTACCAACATCGTTTTTCACAGAATTATAAAAAAAAATTCTAAAATTCATATGGAAAAAAAAGAGCCCAAATAGCCCAAACAATCCTAAGCAAAAAGAACAAAGCCAGAGACATCACATTACCTGACTTCAAACTATACTATAAGGCTACAGTAACCAAAACAGTATGGTTTTGGCACAAAAACAGACACATAGACCAATGGCACATAATAGAGAACCCAGAAATAAAGCTGCACACCTATAGCCATCTGATCTTTGACAAAGTTGACAAAAATAAACAATGAGAAAAAGATCCCCTATTCAATAAATGGTGCTGGGATACCTGGCTAGTCATATGCAGAAGAATGAAGTTTTTGAACCCCTACCTTTCACCATATACAAAAATGAACTGAAGATGAGCTAAAGATTTAAATCTAAGACCTTAAACTATATGAATCCTAGAAGAAAACCTAGGAGACATCATTCTGGACATTGGCTTTGGGAAATAATATATGACAAAGTCCTTAAAAGTAATTTCAATGAAAATAAAAATTGACAAGTGGGACCTAATTAAACTAAAGAGCTTCTGCATGGTAAAAGAAACTATTAACAGAGTAAACAGACAATTTACAGAATGGGAGGAAATATTTGCAAACTATGCATCGACAAAGTCAAGAACCGCATTTAAAAAATGGGCAAAAGACTTGAGCAGATATTTCTCAAAAGAAGACATACAAGTGGCCAAGAAACATGAAAAAATGCTCAACATTGCTAATCATCAGAGAAATGTAAATCAAAACCACAATGAGATATCATTTCACACCAGTCAGAATGGCTATTCTAAACAAGTCAAAAAACACCAGGCTGGGTGCAGGCTGTAATCCCACCACTTTGGGAGGCTGAGATGGGAGGATGGCTTGAAATCAGGAGTTTGAGATCAGCCTGGGTAACATAGTAAGACCCTGTCTCTGCAAAAAATAAAAAATAAAAAATAAAAAAAAAAACAGATGCTGGGAGGCTGCAGAAAAAAGGGAATGCTTATACAGTGTTGGTGGGAATGTAAATTAGTTCAGCCACTGTAGAAAGCAGTTTGGAGATTTCTCAAAGAACTTAAAACAGAGCTACCATTTGGCCCAGCAATCCCATTGCTGAGTACGTATCCAAAAGAAAATAAATAGTTCTACCAAAAAAACACATGTACTCATATATTTATTGCAGCACTATCCACAGTAGTAAAGATGTGGGATCAACCTAGGTGCCCATCAATGGTGGATTGGTTAAAGAAAATGTTGTACATATATAATTCATGGAATACTATGCAGCCATAGAAAAGAATGAACTGTGTCCTTTGCAGCAACTTGGGTGCAGCTAGAGGCCATAATCCTAAGCAAGTCAACATAGGAACAGAAAATCAAATACCACATGTTCTCACTTATAAGTGGGAGCTAAACAGTGAGTACTTACAGACCTAAACATGGCAACAATAAATACTGGGGATCACTAGAGGGGAGAGGAAAGGGAGAAAAGTTTGAAAAATGAAAATGAACTATTGGTACTATGCTCAGTACCTGGGTTTTGGGATCAATTGTACCCTAAACCTCAGCATTACACAATGTATCCAGGAAACAAACCTCCATATGTACCCCCAAATCTAAAATAAAAGTTGAAATTATATTAAAAATATAAAATACAAAATAAAAATTAGCTGGGTATGGTGACAGGTCCCTGTAGTCTCAGCTACTCAGGAGGCTAAAGTGGGAGGATCCCTTGAGCCCAGGAGGTTGCAGTGAGCTATGATTGCACAACTGCATTCTGGCCTGGTGACAGAGTGAGGCCTTGTCTAAAAAAAGAGAGAGAGAGAGAGAGAGAGAGAGAGAGAGAGAGAATCATATGCAAAGCCATGGACAGTTGGCAAGGAACCTAGATTTCTAAGAAAATTTCAATGTGACATGGATCTGATTTAACTATATTCTGGAGTCTATATTCATCTTATATTGCTGTTTTATTGAATACTTCCTTGATGACTTTGGATTGTATTGGAGTAAACTGGGCCTCTTATTCTGATATTGATCATTCACACCAATGACTCATTTTTCTTCTAATGATCAATTGACCAATTTAGGGAGTATATCTAAGTTTATTTTAAAAGTTATTTTGATTCCACAATATCACTAGCAATTACCTGGACCTGTGGTATCATGAGATCTGCAAGAGATAATATTATCTTTAAAAATTAGTTTTTTATTTAAAAAAAAAACACAACAGTACAAGTAAAGAAGAAAAAGAGATCATGTTGTCCTCCCTTTGGTCTGTAGATCATATTTACGCATAACTACAGAAGTACGATCAGACAACATGACCAGCCAGTGACGTGGGGGACAGCCTTCCCAGCAAACATCAGTGTCCCTGGACATTGGCCCTGATCTTTCATCTGATACTCCCACCTGCAGCCACTCTCTCGGCAGGGTGCAGTTCCAAATTAGAAGCTCTGCTCTGTGGAGTTGTTAGGTCGGCGGCCTTAGCTCCCACTCCCAGCACATCCTATGTTGTGCCTCTCATCCAGTCATTCTGTCATGATGACCAAGTGAGCTGGAACCATGTGGGAGGGACAAGAGAGCAGACAGAGGGGAAGCAGAAACCACCCACCTTCCCTACTTTTTTCCCATGTGCCACCTTTTCTGAGCTCCTTGGACCATCTCCTTGATACCCTCGCTTCTGTAACTGTAACCAAGAACCATTCAGAACCATTTAAACAGCAGTGATCCCCTGGGGATTTATCATCCAGAAACTTCTCCAAGTTCCAGGCACCCAAACTCCCTCTCTCAAGTAGACAGACCCTTTTTGGAAATAAATAATATTCTTTGGCATTTGTTTTCCTCAAGTGTTGGTTTTCCAGAACATAAATAGTTAAGTCACTTGCCACATTTATTTCCCTCTGGACTTCGATGCCTTGGGAAATAAGGTGGTTTTTCATATTGAACCTACTAAAATGCAGTTTGGAGCAAGTGAAGTGTAGTTAGGTCGAGAGAAGCAGCAGCAGTTCTCTAGCTAATCCATGTGAGGATTTTTACTTGACTCCTATTAATACTAATGGACAGGGATCTGCCAAAATCCCTGTACAGAGATGAAAATATATGCTTTGGTGTAGAGATTTCCTGTTACATTGTTGATAATTCATTGTATGATGTGATCAACTTATACTATAATAATGGCACTTATACATCACACTTTGAAGATGCTTTTTATCGACTTAATGTGAATATTATTGCCATCGTTTATTACAGAGAAGTATCTTGTAGTAATTGAAATACAATATGGTGTCATTAATCATTCTGAATACAAAATGTTAACTTTAAACTGGTCACACTGTATTAAATGCTCCTCTAACCAGAAAGCAATTTGATTTGCAAGTCTGTAAAAAGCTGGATATTTGGTATGTCATGTAACTAGCACTTACAACACATTTCTGTATTAGATTTTTCAACAGTTTGCTTTAACTGAAATTATATTGTTTTGTTTGGGTAGATCTTCTCTTTCAATGTGTATTTACTAAATAAAATGATTGTCTGAAGTCATTTTCACACAACCAGAGAGTAGGACTGTTTTCCTCGTCTCTGTGTTGACTTTGAAAACTATTTTTAACTATCTTACCCATATTTCCAATATTTATCTTAATTAAAGATAAACTGGTATCTTAAATAAAGAAAATGGTACTGTCAGATCAAAAAAAAAAAAAAGCCACTGAAAATGAGATGAAGGGCTGATGACAGCTTTCTGCCCACACGTCATTCTGTTCTGTGCTGTTTCAGAAGTCCCAGTTGTTATCAAGTAGAGACTCAGTTTTTGTTTTGTTTTGTTTTGTTTTTTTGAGACGGAGTCTCTCTCTGTCGCCCAGGCTGGAGTGCAGTGGTGCGATCTCGGCTCACTGCAAGCTCCGCCTCCCGGGTTCATGCCATTCTCCTGTCTCAGCCTCCCGAATAGCTGGGAGTACAGGCGCCCGCCACCGTGCCCGGCTAATTTTTTGTATTTTTAGTAGAGACGGGGTTTCACTGTGTTAGCCAGGATGTTCTTGATCTCCTGACCCCCTGATCAGCCCGCCTTGGCCTCCCAAAGTGCTGGGATTACAGGCGTGAGCCACTGCGCCCGGCAGAGACTGAGATTTTATTAGTCAAATTATTTTGGGGTCTTGTGTTTCTTCTCATGCAGCTGAATATGACTAATTACAAAAATTGCTTCTAACTTGCAAACCACAGATAGAAAATTTTCCTTTCTCTATTTGGGCTGAGAGATATACAAAAGAAGAGTCATTCAGTTTGGGATATAATACTACCCTTGTAGTGCAGAAAAATTTAAGTCTATCTTTAATCCATCTTTTATATCAGAAAATATTTCTTGGGCATATGACAGTTTATCTACATTCTTATATAGTTCAACTTTAAGAAGCTGCTTTCTTTATCCCAGTCATTTATAAAAATAACTCACTGGGTGGTATTTTCATATTTAAAACATTTATACCATAATTTCACTTTTGTTAAAATAGTCTCTTTTTTGACTATACAAGTAGTACATGCTCACAACAGATAATCCTTAAAATACAAAGAAGAAATTAAGTCAACCATAATGCCTCAAGGCAATATTTTCAAAGGCTCATGTAACCATTTTAAATGATGCAGAGAAGTTTAAAACACTCATTGGAGACATTTCCTTTTCTTTTCATTTGGGATAAACTGATTAGCAATTTAGAACCCTTGATGTGATAGGTAACACAGCGATTCTATATCATTTCCAATTTAACTTTTGTCAGTAGCATTTCTCTTCATAAGCACATTTATTTTTGCCCATTTTGCAAAGAAATTAAAATGAAAATGTATGAAGAGTCCCAGAAGGTAGTCTCTTTTGAAAAGCTGTTTACTTGCCTTGGGCATGGTTTGGGAGGGTAAAGGTCAAGGATGGGTCACAAGAGAGCCCCACGGGCTGTCCATTCAGACACGCTCAATACTCTTTCATCTCTCTCTGTTTTTGTTGACACCAGCTGTGCCTACCTTAATCCTCCCTGTGAGTTTACATCTTTTTTCTTAATAATCTATAAGCAAACCATAGAAAAGGGGCATGTGCTGACTAGAAAGTAATGGTTGGGGAGCAGGTGATGGAAAGAAAAGGCAAAGGAAAAAGAAGTGTAATGGGGAACAAATTCCTTTTATGAAACGTCAGAAAACCAGCAGTGGATTTGACAAGATTTGATTTGACTCAGAGCATCAGCGGAAGCTGTAACTCTTAAACATTATCCAACACCTGAAACAAAGGAATAATAATATGCTACATTTCTTACAAGAATCTCAAAATGCTTTCCACAAATAATCTTTTTTGAAAAGTATAATAGGTGACAAGTACATTTCATGATTTTGAAGATTTTGAGAATCAGAAATGTTCAATACAACTAGCATTATAGACGATATGTAATGCTTGTATTTTGCATGTATGTTTCTAATAAATAACACTACCTAGTTGAGATGCTATCCCTTAGTCACCCCCTTTCCTAAAACATAAGGGTGGGGGTGAAGTGAGGTCTTAATGGATTTCTGAACCTCCCAGTGTGTGAAGAAAGGGAAGCAGGTGGTAGAAGGAAAATCAGTGCACCTTAGTCAAATTTATCGGCCAAAAAGAATATGTAAATGCATTGATTAGAAAAGAGGGAAAGATTTTAGAAAGAAAAACAAGAACAAAAACAATGAAAGTCCTGAAAATACACTGTGATAGCTACTATCTGAAAAATCCAATTAAGAACATGTTAATTGCTTGATGTTTATATTGCTACACTCATTGTTTGACAATGCCCAGTTGTGACCCCACCTGTGGAAGGCCACAGGTTGGAACTGTGTGTTGATACTTATAGAAAAAGTGGTGCTGATGCTGTGATCTATGAGGAAAAATAGGAGGCAACAAAGGCATTAAAGGCAGAGAACACCTTACACAACATCTAGGGAATCTTTAGCATATTTATTACTTTGTTTCTCTTGAAAAGGAAAAAAAAATCTAATATGAACCACAAATGTGGGAGTGGAGTGGGAAAAGGAAGGAAGGAAGGGTCATCTCTTCAGAGAGATGGGAGCCCAGGCTGGATGTGATGGGTAAGGCTGAGATGCTGAGTGCCCTGCAGTAACCCGTGGCAACAGCCGTTCCCAGAACAGCTGTCAAGCAGTGACTTAAATGGATGACCCAAGTGCTGGGTTTGTTTTTACTTGGTTGCTTGTTTTTTAACCCTGATGTATGGCTTTGAACACCTAGGGACTCTCTTTTGGGAGAAACAAGCTGGCAAATATTTTAGGTTCAGAATGCATCTTTTCTTAAATACCCAAGGGAAACAACTTCACTGCCATGAACACCAAACAACTGGTAAATATATTACCCTTAAAAGCCCAATTCCAAAATTTAGTGCATGCTTTGTACAAATACTGTCATTCTAATTAATGCTTTCTGCTGGTTTTAAGAAAATAGTGCCACAAATGCAATTTCTTCCCTCCTATCCTATCAGAGTCAGAATACCCGGATCCAAACCCTAACTCTTCCACCATTCATTAGTGTGTAATGTAAGGCAACACTCCACACTTAGTTTATACGTCTACAAAATGAGGGTAACAGTAGGACTTACCTCCTCACAATGCTTTGAGAACTAAATGAGTCAGCTCAGGTAAAGCATTTAGCACAGTGCATAGCTCATCATTAATGTCCAGAAAAAAGTTAGCTAGCCATTATTACTGCATTTTAGTAAATATAAAATGCTATCAATTGTATGATACATCATTATTTTATGTATCACTAAGAAAAATGTATGCCAATCAACTATAACACAATGCTTTCTTACTGGCCGTTTCTTATTTTATGCTTTGGTGAAAGTTCTTTTAAACTTACTAGATATGTATTTTTTAATCATATATTATTCTTGTGTATACATTAAAAAAGAAATATCAGTTAAATAATTTATTCCTAAAACTTGTTAGAATTAGAGCCTGATTCTACTTTTTTTTTTTTTTTTTTTTTTTTGAGATATCAAAGCTCTGTACCAAAACCACCAGGGAAAACTGCTGATCACAGAAAAACTGGGTTTATTAAACTTGCTGAGCAAAAGAAAGCACCACCTTAAGAGTTTCAGTATTCTCAAAAGGCGAGTCAGGGAAAGGTACTAGTCATGTTCCATGAGGTGTGGGGGTCATCACAAGGTGATTTGGGACAGAAATTATTAAGTTGGTGCAATTATTGCAAAACCACAATTACTTTTGCACCAACCTAGTAGTAAGTGAGAGCTGGGCAGGGATAGGTTGAAATTTGTAATGAGAAGTCAGTGGTCTTATCTTGGAACATATTAGTCTGAACCAGCTGGCATCAAAACCCCTTATATTTAGTTTGCTATGCATGTCATGGTTTGTACAGTTTATCTGACCCACTGCCATCAACATCTACATTTTTCTACCCAACATCATGCTCTGTGCCATTAAGAGCATTGGTGATGCCCTGCTTCCATTGCCTACAGTTTTCCTTTGCAGTAGCTGGCTCCCATTTTGAAAGTTTCAATGCATCATGACTGCTGCTTGGCTGATGGTGATTTTGATATGCCTTGTGATTTCAGAATTGACAGAATGTGAAAAAAATTGTGCAACTTAGAATCAATAAAATAGAGTAATAATTTGATAACAATAAAGTCTAATTCTCATCTCGGAGAGTAGAACCAATCAAATGTTTAAACTCCCATTAGAGAAGTAGTTAATTCTGGGAGATAAGTAAAAAAATGTATCATAAAACTACAGGATGAGAATATTTATCTCCTTGTAGACAGATCCTGACGACCCCTCTTCAAACCTAAAGGGGAGTTTTTATTGTTTGTTTTGTTCTGATCCTTATAATTGTAGCATTAATTTTATTTCCTTGACTTAACAATTAACTACTTTTTCAAGTCTTTTTCTACTGGGAAAGTATCTTGTTCCCAAAGTAATAATCTAAACCATGTAAAGAGACAAAGCCTGAAGTGTTTTGCCTGTAGAATTGCTATGCCACGGGATGAAATTAGAAAGGATAAAGATACTCAAAAGTACATTTTTAATTGGATTTTTTAATTGGATGGATTTGAACTTGGCTCCATCGTAACTTGCCCAATAAGCATAATGGTAGCTCCCAAGAAGTCAAGTCCAGGAGCAATCAGGACTGTGACTTTTGGACTCATTGATTTCCAAGAAATGGTGAGTGTGTGTCTGTATGTGTGCCTATTCACATACTGTGTGGGGATGCGGAGGGAGAGAACCAAAAATCCATTTATATTGTTAATATTATGCTTTCCTCTGAAAGATTACCCAAAATGTCAGGCATACAGATAATGGCCACATTGCCTTATGACTAGAATGGGTCAAGGAAGAAATTTCATGTATTACCAGGCAAATGAAGAGTTTTAGAAGCCCCATACAGTGAACAGATGTTAGGGCTCCATTCCCTCTTGTGCCTGATAGTAATTCAAATTAAAATAATACTAAGTCAGAAAGTGAGCTTTTATTTCTCCAATAACATTCTGATTTCTCCATGACTATTTTGACACTTTTTTTTTTTTGAGATATGAAAAATCTTGTTTCTTCTTTTTGAACAAAAGAAATGTCAGCTACCCGGCATCGCTAATGTCCTGAACATATGCTTTGTCTGCCTGCTGGGTAATCCACACTGGGTGGCATCTTGGTTTGCTTCTGGATCAGGAAATGCTCTCAGCTTTAGGCTGTGCAGAATGGAGACATTCGAATAAAATCATGAACGTTTTTTGTGTTCATTTGTGAGCAAAATCCCTCCCATACCCCTTCCCTAACCCAGTGTCAAATGGGTTGTTTCTCAAAGTACAATTCAGATTTTCTTTACTGCAGATTATTCACTCTGTTGGGTTTCTTTATCTGAAATTATCCTGGGGAACCGTTGTGTTTGAAGCTCAAAATGATATGAAAAGTCAAGTTAAAAAAAAAAAAAGGCAAACCTAAAAGCCGAAGGCGTGTGTTGGAAGCAGGAAAATCATTCCTTGAACTCCCCAGGAGTTGATCAAAGAGACAGCCATAAATTGCAACAAAGGCAGAGATCTACTCTGCTCTGAAAGCCAGCCAGAAACACTGGAAATGTTTCATTATTTATTTCATTAATTCTGTGATAGCAATCTCCACTGACAAGATTTGCAAATCTAATCATTTATTAATGAAACGTGTCTGGTAGATTGTGCCAAGGATCTTCCTCAGGTCCCAGCCTCTGTATGGCGGAAGCCTTTTGCTAACTACCAGCTCGCTCTCTTGCCACAATGTCACACGGAGGTTTCCAGGATCCTCACTAGAGGTATGTCTCTCCCTCTGAGCTCACAGGATATTCAAAGATGGCTCCCAGGCACAGCCTGCTCTAAGGACCAGCATGATGGCCACTTTCCAGGATGAGTATAGCAAACATGGTTTCTATTCATAGAGAACATTTTCTGAGAATCACAACATGGTATGTATGGTTTTAAGTCATGGTACAGACAGGAATGGATCTTTTAAGCTGTATTTGCATTGTTCTTACTCACCCTGATGCAGATACGGTTAACCTGACTCTTGACTAAGACATTGATTTTTTTCTGGAAATTTCTCTGTGGTTTTAGATATTTCCAAAATCTCAGCCTGTTTCCTTGGCGACTGTCTAAGGCTTTATTCCCTATAAACCAATGTGGCATGATTCATCAGTAAACAGTGAAGCAGCAGCCACCCAACTTACAGGCTTCCTAAAGATTTCCTGGAAAGCGATCCCTGCCCTGAGCTATTTCGCAGGCTCTGTTGTTGATATTTCACAGAGCGCAGCTAAAAAAATAATAAAAGTCCCATAACCGTGTGTATGGGGAACAACAGCGTTTATGGAGATAATGAAATGCAGAAATGAAAACCCCTCAGCAAAGCCCCTTTAGATGTGCCTAAGCTCTGTTCATTAATCTGTGATAATTAGACTTATTTGCAAAGGTTAACAGCAGTGGCACATGGTAATTAAGCACTCCTTCTCTACCAGAGGGATCGGAAATGCTTCTCATGTGACACATTTCCAGTCTTCAGGACATTTTATGTCTGCTTTATAGCTCAGGTTTCCTATAGGAGAAACAAGTTGTCATACAGCCATGACCACACATCACTTTCTATAACAAGAGGTAAAATCATATTTTACTTGTAGATTCTGAACTGAGAGTAACTTAGGGTGAGAATCTTCACCTCTCTCACTGACTGCTATGTGACCTTGGGCAACTTATTGAATTCTTTTTTGCCTCAGTTTCCTCATCTGTAAAATGGGGATGATAATGCCTTCTTCAGAGTGTTGTGATAATTTAACAATGATAATAGCTAACATTCACTGAGCAATTAATATGCCATGTACTGTTCTAAGCCCATCATATGTACCCATTAAGTCTCATTTTACAGTTGAGGAAATTCTCACACAAGAGATTGAATAGTGTGCCCAAGACCAAGCTTTGGAAGCAAATAATTTAATTCACTTTAAGACATTCAAGTCCCTTGAGAGCAAACTTCCAGAAAGCGAGCACAGATTTACTGTTTTGAAGACGACATCTCCCACTTGCCTCTAGAACACAAATAATATTTACACATTGAAACAACCTTATCCTTGGCAGTAGTCATCATTTGGGCTTGGGCTAGGTATAGCGGCATATCTATGAAGGAATCTATTAATGAAGAATTACTGGAATACAGAAAGGAGATGTTCCACTTTTCTTCAGTTTTAATAATTGCATTAAATGAGGTAATATATGCAGAGCTCATAGCACAATGCTCAGTGCATGCTGAATGCTCAATAAATAGTAGCTATTATTATTATGATAGACATGAATGCACAGAAAAGCTGAACAAAGGGTGCAGTTTTTTTACTTCACACACGCACATGTCTCTAGACACACTCAAGATTGCACTCATCCCTAAATTCATACACAGTGGGATTTTGATCCATTTCAGTCAAAAATAGCTAGGTAGTTTATTGTATTAAAAAGAAGGGAGAAAAAAGGGAAAGAAGGGAGGGAGGAGAGAGGAAGTGAGGAAAGAATAGGAAACATATTCTAAAAATTAACCATACTTGCCAGTTCTTAAATCTTGGAAAGCAAGATTTAAAAGGTCACAGGTCCTAATAGGAAGGAGGAAGTTTTGCTTTTATTTTAAGATGTTACCAGACCAAGTTAGGAAATAATAATGGGATATAACTGGCTTGCTCCAAGACAGGGCTCGTTTTAAACTCATATTCCAGGAGAACCTCACCTTTGTTAGCCTTGCTTTCTGTTCACACTGTGGTTGAAGCCATGCTCATGTTTCTCACAGGCAGTCTAGAGTCAGGATCTCAGCAGAGAAACGAAAGCCCAAAGCCTGAGCTTGGCTGATTTTCCATACACAGTTGGTACGTTCATTAGCAGTTCCTGACTCCTCTCTGCATGCGTGTGCAAATGGGCAGCATGGCACTTGGTTTTGTAAATCCTCTTTTTACTTTTTCTTGGGGGGTGGCGGGGGTGGCGGTGGTGCTTTTGAAAGACAAGCATTGACACTCTCCACAAAAAGAAAAATCCCTTGCAGCACCAAGGAAAGAATTAAAGGAGCTCTAAGGAATGATCTGGGAAGTTCCACCAGTGCTTATTCACATGGAGAATCATTCGCAGGCATTCCTGCAGCTGGGAGGAACACAAGGAGATCTCTAGTTTATTCTTGCTTTTCCTGTATCTCACCTTTGTCAGTTCTGACCTGAATTTCCTCTGTAGGATCCACCTTTCCTTCAGCTTGTGGCATGCTGACACTGTTTTACAGGAGAGCATCCCTGAAACCAGCACAGCCCCGTTTGCTTCAGCAAGGGTGGGGAGGTTTCTAATTGGGCTAACTGGCAACAAATGGCATATTTTGGTAGAGTTTTCCTTTCACATATTTAAAGAAGACACAAGATTTAACCAAGTAATTGTTCAGGAGGAGGCACTCTGATGCCACCATTCTGTGGCATTGAGTGAACTCAACGTAGTGGAGCTTTAAAAAAAATGTGTAAATCTCTTTAGGTTGTCCAGTTTCCAGCACATGCAGTATTCTTTCCATTTTCCCTTCATTAATTGAACCAGACAGAATATGAGTCTGGTGTTTACCTGCCCTCTCTAACTCTTCTTCTCATTTAATAACCCTTTTACTTAAGACTTCCTTTTCTCCTAGCTTATGACAGTGGATCTGATGATGCAAAATAAGAGATCTTCGCACACGGAGCCTCAGAGATAAAGTTCAAAGGGTAATTATTGAAGTAGCTGCGTATCTTGGATTTGAATTCAGAGAAACTGAGCTTGAACGACGAAGATGTAGATAGAAAAAGATTCCTCTTGTTAAAATAAATTAATTAGTTGGATTTATATGAGGAGACAGAAGGGAAGAAGTCAGGCTGTGTCCCACATTAATAACTCACTTGGGAGAAGCCAGATTGGATTGAAAGCAAAAGACAAAGAAGGAGGGGGCTATTGTGCTACCTTATAAGAGAAGTAGCCTCGGTTTTCCTGTCTTTGCACTTTATAACCCGTACATACACAAACACACATCCTCATTCCTGACATGAAAATGATGTCATCTTTCTTTTTGACTCACCAACCAGACTACATTAATCCCCTGCAGCGTGAGGGCCAGCAGGAGGCTGCTTAAGGGACTTCAGGCCTGTGAATAAATGATGACCCAGTGGTTAGGGGCGGCAGCCTAGATACATTCAGGATGCATTAAAGCAATTAGCTGGAAGAGGAGTGAGAGCACAATTTCCAATCCCCAAGAAGGACCAGACCATGCTTGGAACAGGGTGAGGAACTCTACAGCCTACAGCTGGTAAGAGCCACTTAGCAAAATGGCTGCACATGAAAGCAGCTTACAGTCTCAGCCCCCTGGCCTTGTTTGATACTAGTGCCATTAAGGGGGCATTTCAGGATCAGGGAAGCCATGAAACTGATTACTTTTGCAAATCACTGCATTAGAACCAGCCTTGTCAGAGAGGTTTCCAAATCATGGTTTGTAGACTGGTGTCCCACTGGTTGAATCTGGCTCATGGCTGCTTTGTGCCTGGCCAGACCATCTATATTGGGCCAATATTTTAAAACATTAAGAGATTTCACAAAAATATGAATTTCTAGATTATCTCAAAAACCCAGCCCTGCGTGACACCAATCTGCTGGAGCTGAGTCCCAGTTTTTCTCTTGAATTGGCTGTATGCTCTCCACTTAGCCCCCATCCCTACTGCTTCCCATTACCTTACTCCCATCCCACTTCACTCATTTACTTCAGTCATTGACATCTACCTGGGCCTCTGTAGGTATTTGAGTTTGTGACCTCTCTTTTTTTTTTTTTTTTTGAGACAGTCTTTCTCTGTCCCCAGGCTAGAGTGCAGTAGCACAATATTGGCTCACTGCAAGCTCTGCCTCCCAGGTTCAAGCGATTCTCCTGCCTCAGCCTCCTGAGTAGCTGGTACTACAACTACAGGCACACACCACCACGCCCAGCTAATTTTTGTATATTTAGTAGAGACAGGGTTTCACCGTGTTGGCCAGGATGGTCTCGATCTCCTGACCTCGTGATCCGCCCATCTTTGCCTCCCAAAGTGCTGGGATTACAGGCATGAGCCACCGCACCCGGCTGTGACCTCTACTTTACATGGTTTCTGAGTTAGGTTCAACCAGAAACATAAGCTTACATTCTAGAACCACCAAGCACATTTTCTGCACGGATACGTCTCAGTTCCTGCATCTGAAAGGTTTACCACTAGCCTTGCATGGCAGCCTGCTGTGAACATGGCCACAACTCTTTGTGAGGCTTCCACCCTCACAAATGCAGAGAGGCAGCACTGGAATATACACACTCCACTATTTCCACCTGGTCAGGGATGATGGCCATGGAATAGTTATTAGAACAAAGGAGTATTCTGAACATGAATTTCAATCCAGCAGATTTGGGCAGTGTTGATGCCCACCAGAATAAGAACAGCCAAGAATGTCACAAGCTAAATAAAATGCCAGCCAAAGCAGCCTGAGATCCAGAAACTGCTTGGCATATTTTGTGATACTCACTTCACAGTGGGATGAGAGGTGAGAAATAGCCTCTAACATACAAGAACAACCTAGTCAAGGTCCACGGTTCTGATTTCTCTTAATAGGTACTAGAATCTTTCTATGATGTTCCCTGCCTCTTTAAATCAATAGAGCTTTGTCTCTTTTTCTCTTGTTAGATGAATTTCCAATTGGAAATGTCATTTAAAGACAAAGAAAGAGCTCTGATGACTTCAGGAAACCAAATCACGCCTCTTCTATGAAACTTCCTCCTCCTTCCTGCCCTCCTCCAAACCCTTAGATGCTTTTCTCACTTCTTGCTTTTAATCTCTCCTCTCCTCCTGCCCAATCACTTAGCCCAAATGGGATGGAAGTGCTAAGTGGCTGCTCCCTCCCTCCTCTCAGCTGCGCCACATTTGGGTGCTCCTAAAAGGCATCTCCCAGGCTGCTGTTGGCACCAGAGTCCTATGTTCGCAACCCCTTTGCTTAAAACTAAAAGACAAAGCATGTTTTTAAAAGATGGCTGAGACATATGTGTGACTACTCAGCTTCCAAAGAGACTATAACAGACCGCAGTAAAAAGTACCTGGTACAGGGTCAGAAAATGAATAATTCAAACTTTTCCTCACATGCTGAATTAACCTTGACTTATTTCATGCCTCCCCGCCCCCATCACACCGACTTTGCTTCTCTCTGGGCTGGAGTGGGCTGGAGTCATTCAGGTGTGCATTTTAATCCCTCCTGGAAACTTCTGCTCTATTTGAATCACGGAAAGTGAGAGCGATTGAATAAGTGTGAGCTCACTGCCCGCAGGAAGGGGTGTCATGTGGAAGCCCACAGTGACCGGTGCTTGGGGCTTTAGCCACACCCGTGTAAAATGATCACGGATGTCCTTTCACTAATATTGCCGGCCAGAGGCTAAGGTGACTTGGGATTTTGGAAATATCCCTCTTTTCCTTCTCACAACACTAATTTTTCTTTAAAAAGTCTTTTTCCCAATTTCCTTCTATTACCCCCAATAATAAAAACTGCCTCCTTCATTGCACCAAGAAAATAAAAACTCTTTTCTGACCCAGCTCTTAGAAGGCAGGCAGAGTAGGCGCTCTTCTCTGTTTTAAAGTCGCCTCATATTCCACAATACAATTACAGAATGTGGTGGTATCTTTCTCCCTTTATGTTAGGCATAAAGCCATCCAGGGGAGCAAGGTCTATGAAATAGGAAAGCCCAATTTGCGCCCACATTGTATTCGTAGGGTCTTCCTCCGACCCACTTGGCAGGGCGAGTAGAAGGTGGTCAGAAGACGCATGTACAAGACCAGCTGAAAGGGGGATATGAACACGCCTGGGTACGTAGTATGGTTTTCTTGGTCAGGCTATGAAATAAATACTGTGTGTCTTAAAGGTGATGTCTTTAAAAGAAGACAATGCACTCCGAGGTGAAAGGAAATCTGGGTTTTGCTTTAAGAAGCTTGTTCTCATAGGTAGGGCAAGGCTCATTTCTGTAAGAATGCTCTCAGCACTGTCCCACAGAACTTTCTGGAATGATGGAAATGGCCTGTCTCTGTGTTGTCCAATATGATAGCCACTACTCACATGTGGCCATTGAATGATTAACTTTTAGCTACATGACCGAGAATCTGCATTTTTAATTTTATTGACTTTTAATTAATTTTTATTTAAATAGCCACATGTGCAAGACAAGGTGACCAGACAGATCCTATTCTCTGCTCCCTTTGTTTGTTTGCTTGTTTGTTTAGAGCCAGCCCTTAGTATATCTATTCCCAATACTCCCGCCAGAAATTCTTTCAGCATTATCAACGAGGAAGGAAGGGAGTAGCTTCCTGGATTGGATTCAGCTTCCTGTAGGTGCCAGGCCTGGGAAAAGTGCTTCCACGTATCAAACTCATTTATCTGTGGTTGAATTCTTACAACTCTGCTCTATAGGACACCCTGTCCTCATTTTATAGCTGAGGAATCTAGAGGTGACAAATTTTGGTAAGTGAACTAAGCAGAAACGGAGTTTGAGTCTTTGCATCCAGTCAGATAATCTTTCCATTACAAAGAAGTGGTGTTATTCCCAATGCTATCCCCATTTCACAAAGAGGGGAAACAAGTCACTAATTACAGAATAAAGTCCAGGGAGAAGTGGTAGGCACAGAAGTTTGCAGTCTGTGGCTATGCATGTCTTTCAGATTCAAGTGTCTAATAAACTTTCACTTCTTGGTGGCCAAGGTGTGGCAGGCAGGCCTGAAATCACCAATTCAAAGTCTCTTGTTACTGAAGCATGTTTGAGACCTGCAGGGAGGAGGAGGCCTCTATCAGAGCAAAGACTTTGGAGCTGCTTCCAGTCTGAAACTTCCTTAGCATTGAAAAAAGCACTCTTCGTTCAAAATCGCTCAGTGCCTGGACTCAGAGAAAGTGGGAGAGTTACCAAGCCTCGGGTACGTCTGGCACCCCTAGCCACGGTACTAACCAGGAGGGTGATGAGGAGAAAGCTTTTCTCTGCTGGTAGCCATTCGCGCAAGAAGTTTCCTAGAAGGTGATGTTGATTGTAATTAGAGCCTCCTCTCTCGGGGCGGGGCGGGGGCGGGGGGCGGTTGTCTCAAATCCCAGTCCTGCAAATGCAGCTGGTGGCTGGGAAGCTGCCGCCTGGCATTCTCTCCGGAGAGAGCCTCAGCTGCTCTTGCTGTCTAGAATGATCACTTGGTGTAGTTTCCCAGGGTATGGGGTAGGGGGAGGGGGAAGATGGCAGCTCGGCCATGATGCGAAGTGGGCAGTGACCGTCATGCAGGCGGCTTTTCACAGCGTGTGTCTGCCCCTGCCCGGGCAGCAGACTTCAGTTCCTCCCTGGTCCCTTGCTGGCTGTTCACTTTCTACACCAATGAGCTCTGAGGTGACAAGTTCAATTCCCAGCTCTGTCAAACCTGCATTTTCTTCCCTGACCTACTTTCCCCACTCTGCAGTGTTGGAACAATGCCTCGCTCTGTTCCCTGTTTAGACCCATCTTTTGCCTGCGCTGGTGCAGAAGCCCAGGCCTTTGCCAGGCTTTTTGCCTTGAATCCCTGACAAGTGTTGATGGGAAAAGAAAAAAAGAGAAGGGGGAAAAAATCCTTGCTATAAAACAGTCCAGCTCTCCCACAGATGCCCAGCCTCCGGAGGGAGTGAAAGCGGCTCAGCAGCAAGGAAAGAAATCAAAAGGTTGTGCTTCTCCTCTCATCACCTCTACCCTCTCCCTAGCCCCCCAGGCACAGTGAGAAGAAACTGAGGCAATGCCAAGAACACCCCGACCTCGTGAGCTTCAAAGAAACTGCTGCTGCACTTCCCGGTTCTAACCGAGGCACCTCCAAGCCCACTCTCATCCAAACTCTCAAAACACTCCCCTTGGGTGAGCTGTCCCTTGAAAGGAACAGGGCTGGGCCTTCACAAAGGCTCCTGTGAGACTTCTACCCACGATGGGTCTGGTAGCACCAAGGGATTTCTCATGCTATGACCACAGACATCATCAAGAGGGTAGAGAGACCAAGTGGCCAGTGAATTGGCACACATGAAGATTCTTTGTGATCTGTAAAGAAAGTGTAAAATCTGCAACAAAACTGGGATAATCTGACATGGGAAGAGGTGGATGGTGCAGAAGAACAATAAAATAATAGCCAGTCTTTATTGACTGGTTGCTTTATGCCACCACTGCTCTGTGTGCTTTTACATGTATAAAATGTGTATTTGTCAAAAGACCCTTTGAAACAGGCACTACTGTCACTCCCATTTTATAGATGATGAAGCCCAGGACAGCGCAAGGCTAATGAGTGGCCCTGCACCCATGGGGTGTCTCCAGAGCCTGCACCTGTTACCCTCAGCTCACCCTCCCCTCTGCTCCATCTTACACTCCAAGAACAGCTTGGTGGGCTGTGTCCTCCACAGCATGCCAGCAGCCCCTCCTCCCACTCCAGCAAACCCCAGCCAAGACCACTCTGGCCCTATTCCTCCACACGAACCCGAAACAACAGCCTCCTCCAGAACATCCTCCCTACTTCAGTTACTCCATGAGTTTCCTAAGATAATGTGGGCAAACATTTCTCAAATAACCCCTGTGGACAGCTGCCCATGCTGGGCACAGATAGGGCCTTCCCTGAGATCACCCCTCCTTAGACCCTCCCAGTCTGGGGTGCGCACATAGTCAGTCTGTGCAGAGAAGTGTTTAGAGGAAATCTGCTGGGGGACAGCAGGGGATGATTTTCCTCTTGGATAAAAGGAAAGAGCTCTACAAGGAACATGCTTTTTGCATCCTCTTTTCTGTTTGGCCCACTGCCACATGAGGACACAGAGTTTAGAGTTGAAGCATCTTTCTCGAAATTATGAGGGAAATCACCTCTGAGATATTAAGGATAAAAATGTGAAAAGTCCCAGGAACTTGATGTCATTGAGCTGCTCCACCAACCCTGGAACTGCTGACTTCCAAACTTATTGTTAGATTTTAAAAGATTAATTTATATGGTTAGTCTACCACCAGTTAGGATTTTCTATTACTTCCAGCCCAAACTACCTAACTGATAGAGTTACCTAAAAGCAGGCCCCCAGAAAGGGTGTGAAATGACTTCATCTTCTCAGCGTTGGCCCTGCCTACCCCACTGCTACTCACCTGACTTACTTATCTCCTGCTCCTCTCCCCACATGCTCCAGGAAAGACCAACCTGGACGTCATCCTGCCTCATTTCCTGGACCCTGCAATCACTCCTCCTTCTACTGGAAAATTCCTCCCCCATCTTCCCAAGGCTGCTTTCTTCTCTCCACTGACTTCATCTTGTCAGAGAGAAGTCCCCTGAGCACCCAACTTTGAGTAGCCACCCAGCAACTCTGTCCTAGACACAATTTCCTTCATAGAAGTTATCACTCTATATAAATATCTTAATTGTTTGTTTAATGTCTCCACACTTGACAGTTTGTTTGTCTTACCCAGAACATTACTTGGCTTGTAGCAAAAGCCTAGACATTGGTGGGCACCAGAATCCCCTGCAGTGTTTTTTTTAGGAGTTTCAGTGGGTCCTTCTCCTCCTCTTTTTCCACCCGCTACTTCTTCTCTTCCTCCTCTCCTCCTCTTCCTTTCTCTTCTTTCTTTCCTCCTTCATCTGCTCCTCCTTCAAATCTGACTGATGCCCTTTGTGCCTCCATTGATGGTGTAGATGAACTATGTCCCATGTTAATCTTTCCAAATCATTAGAATCACAGTACAATCCAAAAGCTGAAATCTCAGTTTGATCATCTCCAGTAAGGCTTGATCTTTAGGTATCATTCTTAATTGGGATGCTGTGATGGAATGACAATGTGAGGCTGTTTTTAAGCTTCTTGTATTCGTTTCACTGTATCGCTATGGTGGTTTTTAGTCTTTCAGACATTTTAATCTATGCTTAATTATGCTCATTCCCAGAGGCTCCTTAAAAGTAAATGGCACAATTTCTTAAAAATCAAATAAATAATACACATGAGGCCTGCTAGGACTTGATAGGAGCCTATCTGAGCAGTTGAAGGAATGGCTGCCATCAGAGGACCTGAGAACAAGGGTTTTAGAGAATCATCACCTTCCCTTTCAGCATTCACAGCCGCTCAAGACAAATCTCCGAAGCCTGGGGAGATAGAGTCTTTGCCAACCCTGTTCCCTAGCCTCTCCTCTCAAATTGAAATTGAATCTGCTAAACTGGATTGGTTTTTGTGATCACTTTACCAAGAAGGATAACTGTAATTCATCTTTCTTCCAAAAGAGGCAACATGGAGTCCATCCCGGAGCACCGGGGAAAGGGACGGAGAGGCTGTCCTGCCACTCTGCACTAACAACAAGGAACAGTGTAAGCTTGGGGCATCGATGTCCCTTTCTAGGGTACCTGGAGCTCTTTCAGCTTGCGAATGGACATCTGCTGATTTTGCCTGTCTAGAACCTGGTCACTGTCTGCCACACTTTGGATCTTCCCTTGTGGCAAGCAGTCAAAGGCACCATCAGTTAAGGCTCTGCACTCTTATCTAGCCAAGAGGTTGGAATGAGGCCCAAGCTGGGTCAGTCAGATTTGCATAGGAATTTTAACCTTGAACAGGAAAAGGAAAGAAATTGAAGATGACATGAAACACTGGTACTTCCCTAAAGAGACTATTACTTCCTGCTACTTAAATTCTCTAGTTCCAGTACTTTCTGATACTTGATTTTCAGCGTTGGCTTTTGCTAAATGACTTCAATTAACTCCTCTTTTCCCTTGTGAGTTGCCACAGTAAAATCTGTAACTTACAACAAAAGTACCCTAAATTATAGACTTTTTAAGCAATGCAGTCCAGAGTTTGACACCTGCTCCCACCACTGAGGCCTCAGATTATGTTTATGTTATATGTCCTTGACTAACTCAGGTATTAGCATAAATAATGCCCAAATAATTATCTCTCCTCCCCATCCCCCCAAAAACTCTCGGTCACTTCTTCCCCTGATCTGCCATGTAATTCTCAAATAGACAACACAAACGGCAGTTGCAGAGGCTAAGGGGGAAAAAGTGTTTAAAAAAGAAAAACTTAGATATCTGTCTTAAAAGTCATGAATGAACTAAAGGAAACTGTGTTCATAGCACCTGACTCACATGATTACTGTGGGTGAGCCATCAATATGTAGATAGAAAGAAAATAATTGGCATAAGCTCCTTGAAATTTCTGCCTACAGCCTCCCCAAGGAGGCCTTGGGGAGATTCAGATAGCATTTGAACAGCCAGGGTTCCGTAATGAGAACTGACGTTCTAGTGTGTAGTACAAAAGGCATTTCCCTCCCGGAACCATGAAAAGTACTTTAATCAGCCAAAACGTTGCTACTGTGAAAAAAAAAAAGGAGGGGAAGGGCATAAAACAGCCCCCTCGTTTATTGTTTCTCCACCACTGCTATGCCCAACTCCTACTGAATGGACGAGCCCCTTTGGCATCATCTTATGCCTACCTCATTAATGCCATTTGCTCACTGCTATGCCAGAAAACCCAGCTGATTCACAGGAAACCCTGAGCTGAAGGTTGCCTGGGTTTCAAGTTGCTTATGCACACAATTCACACTCCATGTGTTAGAAGCCCCCTCCATTCTGCAAATCACTCAGTGAGCCTGAAAAGTGGGAAACTGGCTTTGTGCTGTCTCTGGCTCCTCCCTGAGCAGTCAAACCCCAGGATGCTCACAAAATATTTGATTCCTTGTAAACTCAAAACAACCATCACAAAGAAGGAGAAAAGGTCAAATCCTCAAGTGAGGTACCCGGAGTGAACAGTCTGAGATACTGGAAAAGGTAAGCTGGGAAAATAATCAGACTCCTCTAGCAGAAGCTAAAGATAAAACAAGGCTTGCTTCATGCCCAAGGCAGGCATTGAGCAGGTTCCATTCTGAGAGGTTCATTGGAGGGTGAGGTCTCCTTCTCCATACACATCCCCTCGGTCATCCTCTGTGGTATCCACTCTTGCCTCCTGGCATGCTATGTTGTTCTTTGTCCCTTCCTTCTAGCTGAAGCAAATACTCTGTTACTAATAATTGTGGTTACCCACATCATTCACAGACAATATTTTCAAGGCAATAATTGTGGAATAACTTAGTGAGGCATCAGATTCTGAGGATTTTGGATATATATGCAGATTGCTTTATACAAATGGTCAAACACATCCTTTAACACATGTGCAGAATCTAAGAACTGAAATATGATTGAAGTCACACCCCTTTCCTGAGGGAATCCTGCATTGACTTACTGGTGTGTGTGGGTTATAAAGACCTAGCCCCTTGCCCTGATTCAGGACATCTCTGAAAATCCATTCCAGCTCCAGAGTACCCCTGTAAGACATGGGGTAAAAAACAAAACAAAACAAACAAACAAAAAATGCCATGTTGCACTGCAGTCCAACATCTCCCTCTGCTCAGTCCTGCTTTACTTATTCCCTCAACAATGTTGACCCTGAGAAGACTTCCCAGGGAACTTATTGCATTAAAATAAAATTGAAAAAAAGCTAGAAAACACGGAACAGGTCTTAAAACCCAACCCCCTACCCAGTCCACCCAGTAGGACTCACTTCTGTGCTATCCTAGAGATAATCAAATGGCCTTCCCTTTAACCTTCCAAGTGTTAGGGGTTCCTGGATTCTTACACGGAAATGAAGAGCAGAAAACGCTCTTTGGGGTAGGCAAATCTCTGACATCAGAGACATTCGACACCATGGAATTCTGTAAAGTGATGAACTGGGGGCCAGAAAGAGAGAACAGCTGCTTGGCCAAAGGGTGCTACATGAAATTATTAAAATGTGATGCTCGGTCGGGTGAGGTGGCTCATGCCTGTGATCCCAGCACTTTGGGAGGCCGAGGTGGGCAGATCACTTGAGGCTAGGAGTTCAAGACCAGCCTGGCCAACATGGTGAAACCTCATCTCTACTAAATATACAACAAATTAACTGGGCACAGTGTGGTGGTACGTGCCTGTAATCCTAGCTACTCAGGAGGCCGAGGCAGAAGAATCACTTGAACCTGCGAGGCGGAGGTTGCAGTGAGCCAAGATTGCACCACTGCACTCCAGCCTGGGTGACAGAGAGAGACTCTGTCTCAAAAAAAAAAAAAAAAAAAAAAAAGTGTTGCTCCAGTATATATGAATATCAAAATGCTGGCAGAGAGAAAATATCAAATAGTACCCTGGTACTGGTACTGTGGGCTGAATGTTCGTGTCCCTCCAAAATTCATATGTTAAAAACTAATCCTCCGTTCAGTAGTGTTAAGAGGTGGAGACTCTTAGGAGATAATTAGGTCACAAGGGCTCCACCTTTATGAGTGGTATTAAGTAACTTTGTAAAAGAAGCCTGAGGGAGCTTGTTTGCCCCTTTTGCCATGTGAGGACACAACAAGAAGGTGCCATCTATGAAGTAGAGAATGAGAACTTACCAGACACCAAATGTGTTGGTGTTTTGATCTTGGGCTTCCCAGCCTCCAGAAGCAAGAAAATTCTGTGAGCAAGAAATTTCTGTTTATAAATGACACAGTCTAGGGTATTTTTATAGCAGCCCAAACAGACTAAGACACCTAGCGTCCTTTCCCTTATAAAACCAAGCTAATGAAGGAATACAGTGGGCAATCCTGCCAAGAGTGGTATAGAAACAACACAGGGAATTTATGATAAAAGGCCAAGGAAATGGGCAAGAAAAAAGGAGCTAAGAATACACGGACACTGCAGAGAGAACCATTAAACAAGCATCATGCTCCTGGCTTATCTCCTTTGCACACTGAGCTCCCAGAGGCTTCCCACAGAGCTCAGCACAGTGAAGACTGACACAGAGAGAGTTTGGCTTGTCACGTGTCTAGCATGGCAGAGAAAAGTTGAACGAGAGGCTCTTAAACATGGAGTCAGCCAATTTCTAATAGTGAATCTGGATATTAATTTTTGCAATTTTTGCAATTTTTGCAGTTACTGTCTACGGACATGGTTATCAACGTTTTTGATATAGCCTAAACTAAAGATGGAGAAAAAGTGAGCTGATGATGAGTTGGTGTGGATCTTCTTTTGGTGGGAGAAGTTTTACCTGAGATCAGACTCTAGATTGTAAAAGAAAACTCCCCACAAAGGGACAGGCAATATGTATGAGTGTGTGTCACGTCCAGAACAAGACACTGGGGGTGGTAAGACCTGTGGACCTTTGTAAAATATATTCCAAACACTTTTCTGGCTAAACGATTACGTTTGTGGCTAAATTTCACTGTTGGTCTGCCAGTTTGCAACTCCCGCTCTAAAAGGTGACTGTCTTCCCAGATCATCTGAAGCAATCGTCTGCTGCTCACACTCAGAGGGCGCATTGATGGCCTCCCAGTTAGGCTTCTGTTTTATTCCTTGTCAAAGAATAGCCTCCGCAACCACCCCTACCCCCTCCGCTGACTCCTCTCTGGTGTTTGCAGCCACCATTGCTATTCACCATTCCTAGATTAGAAAAGAAAGCCAATGCACCTGCCAAAATGGAGAGGAAGAAAGAGACCAAATTTGGTAAAGAATGTTGAATAACATCAGCAGAAAACTAAAGGCAGGGTAAACACTGTTCCTCCAAGGTTGCTCAGATGTGATAGCTCAGCTATTTATATAGAATCCCACTTTGGCATCTGAAGGCAGCTTCCTCATTCTTGAAGAAAAGGAAAGCATGGACATCTATTCAATACCTGGACCATGTCAACCAAATACCAGCTACCTTACCCCGAGGGTCCCAGAAGAAAGCAGGGTGGGGATGTGACCAAAGTACATTTTTCTTTTAGCCCTTGAAGACTCTGATTCTTAGGCCACGGTTCAGCTAATTTTCATTATTTAACAAGTCAATATGCCTATGAAAGCAGGAATGCAGGAACCAAAGGAATAATCCATACATTAAATGTTTGAAACCAATAGTAATACAGACTAAAACTTAAAGAACTTAGACTTAAACTGTGAACATGTGGACAAGAAAATTGCTTCTGTTTTCAAAGCTCCTAAGCAAAGGACCCACCTCCCAATGCCACACACTGTTCTATTTTCTGAGGCTGTGATCAAAAGCACATACCTGACCTAAGTACCTGAGATGAAAGTGGGAAGAAAGACAATAAATTCAAAATCAAAATCAAATGGAGTCATTTACAATGGGACCACCCAAACTTCACATTGGAAAGGAAATAGAATTTTTTTAAAGCAGAAACATCTTCTAGAATGATTTCTCTAACCCACTTACTTTACAGATAGAAAGACTAAGGTTAAAAGTGGTTACGTGATGAGACCATATCTTAGTCAGCTTGGTCTGCTAGAACAAATTACTCTAGACTGGGTGGATTACACAACGCTTATTTCTCGCGATTCTGCAGGTTGGGAGGTTCAAGAGCAAGGATCCATTAGCAGATATGAAGTGCAGTGAGGACCCTCTTTCTGGTTTGCAGACAGCTGTCTTCTCTCTGTATCCTCACAAAGTAGAGAACAGAAAAAGGAAAAAGCAAGTTCTCTCCTGATCATTCATACGAGGGCACTAATCCCATTCATGAGGCCCCAACCTTGTGACCTAGTGACTTCCCAAAGGCTCCACCTCCCAATGCCATCACATTGGGGGTTATACCAATTTTGCAGGGAGCACAACACGAAGTCCATAACAGACCAACTTTATGTGCTAATTATTACTTCAGGGCTTGAGGATGTTCAGTCATGTCATAGTTTCCATTGTGAACTTCATCTCTAATTGGCCAAACAGTTTCATCTCATTCCTGAGATGATTTGTGTCTCGGCTTGTCCCCATTTGAAAACCCTCTTTAAACTCCTAAAACTGGATATTCAATTTGACAAATATGTATTAAGCACCTCATGTATATCCAACTCTATTCTAGGTGCTAGAGTTCCAGTGGAGAGGGGTCTGTGGAGAATAAGATGAGCAAGGAGATTATGCTCTGAAGGGAAGATGTTTAGAAGCATTAGTTGGCTAAGAATTCAAATGTATTAACCTAATTTTGTTGCAGTTAATGTCTTCATGTAACTTAGATCGTCTCATTCCTTTACATGGGTGTTCTTTTGTAAAAACAACTTGGACTTTCTCAGAAACTACATCCAAAGACATGACTTGTAATATGTATCAGTACTATTGTTATCACAGGATTAAAAATAACAATGCTAAGGCAGGTTGCAGACATTGTTTACATCCACCCCATGACCTCTAGCATCAGTCTACATAAGAATCCAGCAACATCTGGAATGGATCATGGAAGGGCACTAGAAAAGTATTAGAAGTAGACTGGTAAAAAGGAAAAGAAAAAAAAAAAAAAAAAGAAAGAAGAGAAAGAATGGAGAAAAACAACCAGGAGGGAGAAAAAATAACACTAATAAAAAGATGGAGCCAGAGAATGAAACAGAGAGAGGCAGAGAAAGCATACTGGGACGAGGTGAAGGCCAGGGAGGGACAGCCTAGGCACATTATCTAGGGAGGTGCTCATTCCTGAAGGGCCTAGAGGTCTTGCTTTCCCCACCCTTTTCCCAGCCCTGGTACCAAGGGCCCCTTAGTGACCACATCAGTGCCATTGGTACCCAACACTGGCCAGTAACACATGTAATACCATCTGGGTGTAGAGGAAGAAAAACTGCTGGATTAAGTTCTCTCTTTTATGCCACTCCTTCCTAAAGCTGCTCTTTCATTCCAGGCCACACCAAGGTCTCTTCCTCTCCATTCAGGCTTGGTGAGCTGTTGAGCATTTAGGGATTGTTGCTTACTGCATGTAACTTTTGTGTCTCCAACTGGTGTGTGAGCAATTTGAAGACAGGCATCATGTCTAATTGTCCAGAAGGCCAAGGAAAGGGATGGGTACACAGTAGCTTCTCATTTAATGACTGAATGAATAATTGATCAATTGGTTAGTTGTGATGATATTGTTCATCTGCAGAGCTGGAAACAGAGATAATGAACTTCAGCTCATTATTTGATCTTGGGTCACCCACTCATGCCTGCATCCCCCGAAATACAAGAGATCCCCTATCCTGTTCCCCTAAGCACCCACATCATCGCACGCAACAGGTGTTATAAAAAGAGCTGAGGGTGATACTGCATTTGTATTAGAAGCCCTAGTGAACACCAGCAGAAAAAGCAGAATATAAAGCAATCCTCTCACTAAAAAATATTTAGTTTACTACTATCTTCAGTAAGAGAATACCCAGATTGCCATACACTTTCATTTTATAGGGGGAAAATAATCTACTGTGTATGCAGCTTGAATTCAAAAGAACCAAATTTCCATAGGAGATTTCCCATTTCCCATCTAGTTAGACCCTTGTTAGTTGAGATTTTAATCCCAGCATTACAAAGGAATTAAAGTCTTTGGGTCTTTTTACATTTTATAAATAATCCTTTAAACACAAGCAGGAGCTTTAACCACTGTATAACACCTGTCTGGGGCATGTAATCTGCCCTGGTCCTTCAAGCCAGCCTGGTCCATCTCCCTGGCAGACACAATCTGGCCTATATAGGCGAGTAGTGAACAACTGCAGGTGGTTAGGACAGCCACCCTCAAACACCATTTACTTGATCTAAACATGCTCGGAATCTGACCTTATCTTGGCACCACGTCTAAACTACTAGATTTGCAACCCTCTTTTGGCCATCTTCTTTAGACTCCTGTTTGGGCAAGTCCTACCTGGTGTTGGTCCTCAGTGTGCTCCTCCTCTGGGCTCCCATGGGCGCACAGCTCTTGCCCCATGAGACATGCCACGTGGCTGGTATTCTGACTCAGCCAACCCCGGTGGCCCTGTGAACACAGCGACAAACGCTGAGAAGCCATTCAGAAACCAGAATGAAGCATTCGCTAAAGTCTCAGTTGGACTGAAACAAGGTCTGCACATGGCTGGCAGGTGAAGCGAGGCAGAACCCCCATCCCTGCTGTTACTTACTTCAATGTTTGTACCTGGGGTCTGAGGGGCCCTCAAGGAAATACATGATTTCTGTGTACTGATGGGGTTCAAATATGTACACAGACAAGATGCTTCTGACAGACCCGGAAGGAAGGGAGAAGGGGAGGCAACTCAAGGCAGTTTGCAGGGAGGAAAGGTAGGCACCTGAAAAAGACCAGACCGTGAGGAAAAGACCCTGAAGTGTGGACCAGGCTCGGTAACAGACCTGGGAAGTCGGGTTTCTGACTCAAGCTGGTGCAAATATCTGAGCACTCCCTACTCAGACGCCTGACATGTGTGCACCAGTGAGAGAAAGGATAGAGCGTGTGAGATGAAAGGGCTGGTCTTATTAAGCCCTATGGTACTCTGGGGTCCAAGCAACCCTGCTGTGGGACCCCTGCTAAGCGAACATAATGCCGAGGAAGAACAGCTCTCCTCTTTTTGCCAAAGCCTGCCAAGGTGTCAAGGCTTGAGAAAGAGTGGTGGGTGCTGTGACAGAGATCAGGTTCAGCCATCAAGGCAACAGTGCAGAAGCTCAGCCCAGGAGTCTGGGCTGACATGCAGGCCTATGTTAGATGCCTCTTGGGAACTCTTAGGCATATCTTTTGGTGAAAGGGTGCAGGAGATGGAGGGGAAACTTGGCAAACTTTTACAGAATTGGTGGGGATATGAGTACCAAATACAATGGGACCTCGCTCACTTGCTGGTAAAGCTTGAGGAGCATTTAGTTACACTGGAGTTCCGAATATTCTAGTCCCTTTTAAAGGGTGTCACGAGATGTCTGATCTACCAGGGCCAGCCCTGCTATTCTGCTCTGCCCTAATAATCAGAGGTCCCTAACCTCTGAACCATCAAGAACTTGAGCTTCCATGATTACAGAGAAGGGCTCTTTCTCCCATGTGGAGAACTGGGAAGCAGTTGGTGACCACTACATCCACATGGGCTCCCTCACCCCATCATCAAGGTCCCCTGTGCTATCCATAGCCTTCCCTCACCCTGGCAAAGGTGATGCAAAGCCTTTACTCTACACACCCATCCAACCTGAGCCTTGTCATCTGACGTACTCACACGGGGTCTTATTGTACTCTATGCACCCCCAGTTCGATAGGATGACAAGCGAACCTTACTGTAAATATCTTTTCATGTGTCTAATCCTCCCACACATGCCTCCGGTTTCCTCCCTGGCCCTCCAAGCTTACAGGCTGTTTCCTTCTGTGGTGAAGTTGGGCAAGTTCCGATGCTTGGGGTGGAGAGCCATGAATCATGAGTGAGAGGCTCTGAGAACACCAAGCCCATACTACTCTACTTACAAGTCCTAAACTGCCTAGCGGGATCCAACGCTGACCCCAGTGGAGTTCTTTACCCATGACTGGTGTCCTCAGGAATGTGTCTGTGGGAAGAAAAGTCTCAAGTGCTGGGGAATGGAGCCATCGATGATTTTGTTCTTATGTTGGAGTGCAAGAGAGCCTCAAAGGCTAGAGCACTCCCCAAGTAAGCAGGCAGAGACAGAGACCCGAGTCCTACTGCTGAGTCATTTAAATCTGCTTTAGATCCGGTTTTCTCAGGGCATGGAAAGGACAGGACTCCCAGTGGAGGTATCATGTAGCTAGGGCCTAGAAGTATTTTTTCAGTACATGAAATTTAGAAAGAATTTGAATATTTTATGCTGGGGAGGTAGGTTGTAGAGCAAAATGGTTGGGGAAAGGAAACATTGAGTTCAAGTGATTCTAAAGGACACTTAACTGATCTAAATATTTGTCAGGCTGAATTGCTACATCCACTCTCACCTGCCTGAAATCAATATGCTCAAGTTGAATGCATTTGCCTGCATCTGAGTGTGGAGAATGAACTTCTTAAAGCTGAACTGGCAGCTGGAAGGGAAGAGAGAAGAGCTGGACAGCAAGCCAGGACATCCAGAGTTCTTTTCCACTGTGGTGGGACCTGGAAGAAGCTGTTGAATCTCCAGAGGGTTAGCTTTTAAATGCTGTGAGTCTTTGGAAAGCTGTGCGAATAACTGTTAAACACTCAGGACAGCTTACACATTTTTTTTGAAAAAGGTAAGTACTTATCTGTTGGAAAAAAAGCTCCTCTTTTTGTTTTAGCCTTGAATTCTCAGGCAGTGAATGTACTACCGTGCACAGAAGGCAAGGACATGGCTGAGCATGTTGTTTTCTTCACTTTATAAGGAGTTTCCTTAACAGGTCTGTGCCAAGGTCTTTTCATTCTGAGTCACTTGAGTTCTACTCAAAGATGAGACAGATAAAAAATTAACTGGGTGTAGTGGTGCACACCTGTAGTCCCAGCTACTCGGGAGGCTGAGGTGGAAGGATCACCTGAGCCCGGGGGAGATTGAGGTTGCAGTGAGCTGTGATAGTGCCACCTCACTCCAGCCTGGGCAATAGAGTGAGACCCCAATTCTAAGAATGAGAGACAGAGAGGTTGGCAGGAGGGAGAGGAAGGGAGAGAACTTTGGAACTTTGATTTATCCTTGTTTTCTACCAGATACTTGCAAAATGGGAGCCATCTGGTGCTAAAAGAAGGCCTGGTGTTTGCTTCCTTCTCTGGGGAGGGTGTTCAACAGGGGCATTAGCACCTGTGTTAGGCCCCACCCTGCACACACACATACGTATGTTCAGTTATGTGCTGGCTCCTTGTGAGTGGGTGGGTATGAGGAAGGACTGGGGATTCTGTGGCTTTCATTGGCCACAGATGAGTCCACACAGTTCTCCAGCAGTGGTGCATGCAAGGACCAGGTCCCCCGATTCCCCAGTCATCACAGCTGTGCAACCGAGAAAACACTGCATCTTGTGGCCAGCCCTTTTCCTGTGGAGGAAAAGGTACTTCTGGGCCTGTACATGCCCTTTATGCCTTGGTCTGGGAAGGAGAATGTGGCAATGAAAAGTTACCACTTTTATTGCCATCCTTAATATGGTTGATTAATTGCAAAAATACCCTCAGCCCTTTGCCCCCTCCTGAGGCCACACCTTTGCAATGTGACTTTGCATTTGCACCCATTAGTAAGTGGAGTTTATTTCCCCATCCCTTACATCTAAGCCTGACTTGGAACTCACTTTGACCAACAGAATACGGCATAAGCGATGATGTGCCAGTTCTGAGCCTCAGCCTCAACAGGTTTTGGGCAGAAGACCCCATGATTACCCTGCAAACAAGCTCACACTACTGGATGACAGAGACATATGGCCCAGTCATCCTGTCACCATCACTATTTGTCAAACAGCTGCCTGACCTATGAGTTAAGTCTTCCTAGACCAAGCAGCCCTCAGCCATCCTGCCTGCTGACCACAGATGCAGGAACAAGCCAAGCCAAAACCAGCCAAACCTGGCCCAAGTCAGTAGAACTGACCCATAGGCTGGTGAGCAATAATAAATGCCTATTGTTTTCAGTTACTGAGTTTTGGAGTGACTTGCTACACAGCAATACCTGACTGATACACTTACTCATGACAGGTTGGTGTAATACTAGCCTTTGGGCATTCAGATACTTTATTTCACAGATTGACTGGAATCCTGTCATATATATAACCAGGATTGTTCCAGGCTCTGTGAATATAATATCTCTGCTCTCCTAGAGTTTACATTCTAAAGGATGAAGACAAACCACAAATAAATAAATAAGTATGTAAATAATAATAATATCAACATTAGTAAGCAACATACAGACCATTTAAAAGATTATATGATAAGGAATAACTGTGCATTACTGGTCTGGTGGCCAGGGAAGCCACACTGAAGGAACATTTAGACAGATCTGAATGTCAGTGTAGAGTGGGCCATGTAAAAATTGGAGAAGAGCACTCCAAGCAGAGGGAATTGCAAATGCCAAGGCCTCAAGGTTGGACTATGGTGTCTGAAGAAACAGAAAGAAGACTGTGCCTAAAGCACAGTGAGAAGGGGATGTGGGGAGGGAATGGAGAGAACAGGTAGGGCGTTTAAGCCAACATAAAGAATTTGGACTTTATGCTAAATGCACTGAGCAGGCTATTATCACTTTTACAATAGGAGAGTAACATATCTGATTAATGTTTAAATGGATCCCTCTGGCTGATGGGCAGAGAGCGGTTATTAAGGGGAAGACGTGGAAGAGTTGAATCAGTTAGGAAGCTCCTATGATAATGCAGGCTGAGCCAGGTTTACAGCAATGGAGATTAAGAGGTCAAAGAAGTTTTGGAGGAAGAAGTGACAGGACTTAGGATGAATTGGATGTGGGAGTCAAAGGAGAGAGAGGAATCAGGATAACCCCTAGATCTTGGTCCAGTAACTGAATGAACTGAAATACAAGAAACTCAGAGAGGAGCAGGTTTGGGAGCTGGACATTCAAGTCTGTGGTGCCTGTTAAGTAAGGGGGAAGGCCTGGTGTTTCGGGAAGGGGTCAGCACTGGAGGAACAGGTTGGATGTCACTGGCATAAACCTTAGACTGGATGAGGCCACTGGAGGACAGCAATTAGGAGTGACAAGAGCCCAGGACAAAGACCTGGACATTCCAACATTTATGGGTTGGGCAGTTGAGAAGGAGCCAACAAAGGAGATGAAGAAGAAACTGCCAGTAAAGTGAGAGACAGATGTGGAGGTGTCTCCAAGATCAAGAGAGAAGAATGGGCAAGAAGGAGGCCGTGGTCCATTGTGCTAAATGCTCCTGGCAGATATGGGGGACAAGGACTTTCCTGTAATCATTGAATCTGGCAAACATTCAAACGCATTTTGCCTTCCTTAGGGCAATACTGAATCACAGAACCTAAAATGGATTGTAAAGTTATTTTTTGGACTCTGTCCTACAGGCCTCTACTCTAGATAGCTGGGACTAGTTAATACCAACCCCTGCCCCTACTTAATCCTTGTTCCCATTGGTTCAGTTATTCCCCAAACTCTACGACTCTCTCTGCAGACCCAGAAATATAATGACCCATCAGGTTCATCAATATCTAAATTCTCTGGAAACTGTAAGCTCCCTGAGGGCAAAGATGGTGTCTGTCTTGTTTGTGCTGTATCCCATCACCTAGGATATTACCTAGCCACAAATACATTCTTAACAAACATTGGGTACATGGAGCAATGTTGAATTCCATTTGCCTCCCTACCATCAGTGCTGCCCATCGTCTCCAGGCTGCCACTGCCTTATTCCCTGTGGATAGATGTGAGGCATTTTTTTTCAACATTCCCCAAACTCCAGTTGCTCTGGGTTGGGGTGCTATCTTGTTCTTCAGGGTCTTTATAGGGCAGTATGCTATGGCTAGGGCCAGGTCCCTGGACTGCAGCTGACTTCTTAGATGTAGACATCTCACCTGTGGGCTGGCGAGCTGCTCCTTGGTACCTGTGCCATCCCTACAGTTGAGACAAGCTTACCCTTCACTACACCCAATGGTCTCATCTCCCTCGATCTCACCTTTAAGATTTTTGTAAGTATTTATTGTTGTGGAGTCTTCTAGCTGCTTTGTATTCAATTCACACATCTGCAGGGTCTGTATAGCTGGGTGATAGGAGGGGTTTGTGTCAACTTGACCTGAAATATCGTCTCTGTAAAAGTCAAGTTTATAATACCTGCAGTGGCATGCGGGAAGGTGCATGTGACTTTTTGACCCCTAAAAAGGCATTTCAGTTAGTCTGCAACGCTCACCAGGATGTTTGTGTGTGAATCAGTATCAAAAGTTTCACTTTCAGGATTTCATTTGAACCCTCTCTCAAAAGAGGGCATCTGGTAACCATTCCACAGGAATCTAAAACTACTCACTTGCTCATCTGAGTACAGTTTTGTTTTCTGGGACATGGTCAGGTGTTACAAGGCAGAGCCCAGAAAATTTAACCTCATTTAACCTGAGCAAATATCATCCTTTAATCATAAGAATTTTTTTTTTTTTCAATTAAAGGCTTTGGTAATTATACCGAGCTTAACTTGGTAACAATTCTGCTACCACCTTCTACTGTAAGGATCTCATATTTGCTTGGCCTGTGAAAGAAAATTATCACAGAAGCAAAATCAGATTTTGGTTGAAGATACATATTAAATCTGATGCTTCACAGCTGAACACAAGCCCCTCCACCTCCAATGGTCTCCTCCTGACTGTGTGCGGACAGACACTTAATAAACGCTTTTGATGAAGGTCTCTCTGTCTTAAAAGGAAATTAGATTGTTCTGACAACATATCCTCATCACTAAACCGCTGGTTGTTATCCAGCAGCCTGTGATCCTCTAGGTGTTTGCAAATTGACTGCTTAATGTTTTGCATTTCTCTGTGTCCACCTTTTTGAGGGTGAGCAGCCACCTGTATAATTTCTGATATAGGTGATGTGTTTGTCTTTTGATGGTGGTCTTGGGCATTTCATTGACACACACACACACACATTTTTGTTTCAGAACAGTTTCCCAAGCTCCTCATTCATTCGCTTTGTACGTATTGATGCCAAACCTATGGAAGCACATTAGGCTAATACCTGGGGACACACTGATTAGACAGCAGATTCTTGTTCTTTTGGGGCTTAAAATCTAGTGATTGTAATTTCAGATAGTAGTTAGGACTATGGATAGAATAAATCGGCACTACAATGGAGACTAGATGGGGAGACCTCTGCGAATAGAAACATTTTAAGCTGTGACCTGAAGAATAAAAGAGGGAGAAGTAGAGATGGAAGGAAGTGACAAAAACAAAGGCCCTGGGGTGAGAAAGAGCTTAATTTGTTCCAGAATCTAATGGAAGGCAAAGAGGAGTGGACATTGGGAAGAGGCTGAAACATGGGTGAAAGGCGGCCATATTATCAGATACCTTGTAGGTAGGGTGAACATACATCCCAATTTGCCAAGAATAGTTCTGGTTTAGACCTTTGTCCCTGTACAACTAGGGATAGGGCCTCCTTTCACTCTCAAAAGTGTCCTGGTTTGCACGATAAGTTATCTGGTCACCCTGCTTTACAAGCATGTCAAAGAGCTGGGTTTTTAATCCCATGTGAGATGGGAAATCATTGAAGGGTATGAGGCAGGGGTATCGCAGGACTAGATTTATGTTTTCAGATTGTTTTACTGTCACTCTGAAGGGAGCCAGGTGTGGAAGTGGAAAGAGCTATAGGAAGGCTATTGTAGCGGATAAGGGAAGAGCTGAAGGTCAACTTAGCATCACATTTAAAAATAGATTACGCTAAGCAACATTCTACCATCTTCTTTCCTTTCAGCCTCCTGGTACTGGTTCCAGCAGAATAGACAGAGATGCATGGCCTAACTCCCACCCCATCTTCAGGACTGAGCCACGCAGCCCCCACATCTGCCAGAAGTGTTAGCTGTTGATGGCTCACAGCTGAGTCCCTCCCCAGGCATTGCTGAAAAGAACCGCCTTGCTCTAGGATGTGCCCCCACCCCGGGGGCAACACACATTCCAAGTGGCTAGTCCATAGCATGGTACAAAGGTTGTACCCATCTTGCCTGAATTCAGGATCTCTTGGAAAAGCCACCCCCAGCTCTGCAGCTCCTGGTGGGGTGCTGAGGCCTCTACTGCAGCTGCATCACAGTTTAATTTCCCCTTTGCCTAGTCCTGCTGCCTTCACTCCCCAACAGGTATTGTTCCCCAGAGAACTCCCTGCCCCCAGTCATCTGTAACCTAATCTCCACTGCAGTCTGTGGCCTGGGGAACCTGCTCTACAATCCCAAAGTGAGCACAGCTTCCCATTGAAATGTGTCTTTGGGTGTTAATCTGTCCTGCCATCTTTACATCTAATCAAGAGGTAGAGCTTCTTCTGGTGTTTCTGCCGGGTACATAAAGGATCTTTTCCATTGTCTTTTATGTCCTTTGTAAATTGAATCACCTTGTTTTTTTTGACCTAGATAATTTTCTCCGTAAATGCTTGTGTTGGTTCATGACACTGGTTCTCTGTAAGCAGGCACCCTTACCACTTTTTATTGCATCCCAAGTAGTGATTTCAGATCTTGTAAAACAACAGCTCTCCTTTAAACACCTTGATTTTCTATTACCTAAATTTAGTTGCTTCTTTTGGTACTTGAATTATTTCCTTAGGGAATGTAAAGATCTCATAAATTCCTTTTTTATTTCTTTTATTCATGAGATTATTCCTAGTACTTCTAGATAGTAATCTGAAATTTATTGAAATAAATTACAACAGGACCCCATTCTTTATAGTTCATTATCACCAAGAATGCAATATATCATGGATTAAATCATGCTGTCCCCAAATGTAACTACAACCAACAAAAGACTGATGCAGGGCCATTAGAGGATAATAGGAAAGAGTCGGCAATTTTTTCAAAGTAATGTGTTGAGTCTTCGCTCCTTCACAGGCATAAGGGGAATGAATGTTCATGTAGTTGAGTGAGTAAGAACTACGAAAGAGGTTGGGGTGTGCGTTTCCACATACTTTAAGCACTGGGACTTGCCCAAGCATCTGGTGGGAAGTCTTTTGTCTGGTTTCCAGCCATCTAGCCACATGAAGTTGCCAGTCCCCACCTCTGCTAATAGTAAAGATGACATGGGAAGAGAGAAGGGGTGTCTACATAGACTTAAGTATAATCTCTCCATTCACTCATTCAACAAATATTTTTGAGTTCCTCCATAGTACCGTGCCCAGGTGGCACCGTGAGAGGTACAGAGCATCTCGGAAAATCATTCACACATTCTGACTCCTGACTTGAAATGTGCCTCTTGGTGCTGAATCCCATAACAGTGTAATAAAAATATTCCAATTTTTTTCCTTTTGATAACTTTTTTCATTAAAATTCAAATTTTCTTCTATTTCAGATTACCTCCTCTGAGCATGCCGTCTACTGTGGAAATCTTCAATCTTTAATTAATCTTTCCTGTTATAGGAAGATTAAGTCTAAAAGGGTATCTTCCCTAGTTGATCCAGAACTAAATAACATTGTTGTCAGTACTTCCAGTAACTTGCTTACACTCTTATTTCTAAAGCATTGAATGTATTATCTTATGGGCTTGTCACCCCCAGCTTGTGTCATAGGAGAAAGTATACGGAGATCAGGTACAACTTCAGTTCAACAACTTATGATCTATTGGATCAATCTCTTTATTAATCTCTCAGAGCCTCAAGTTCCTTGTTTAAAATGGGGATAATACCTACCTTAATTAATTTCTTGAGGATCAAAAGAAACCCTGGTAACAAAGCCTTGAACCATGTCTGACTTATAGTATGCATTCTAACTGCAAGTTCTTTTCATGTTTTGCCCAGGAATTCTTGATTGATTGATTGATTGATTCATTCATTCATTCATTCATCCAATAACCAAGAATTCATTGATGATTCAATTGTGTAAGACACTGTGTTAGGCCTTGAGGATACAAACTGCACAAGCAGGACAATATACCCAGTGTTATGCAGAGTCTGGTCTAGTGGGAGAAGACAGTGACCGTGGCACGTGATGAGTGACAGAATGAAAAGTAATCAGGAAGATATGATAGGAAATACAGGGAGAACAGGAGAGTCTGCTTTATGTTGCACAATCAGAGGGCAGCTCTGGGCAAACGAAATTTGAGCTGAGACCTAAATGACAAGAAGGAGTGAAGCCAATGGAACATCTGAAAAAATAGTTTTCTAGAAAGAGAGCCCAGCTAGTGTAAGCCCTAAAGTAGGTAGAAAATGGGCTTGGAGGTTTTTACATGAGGCGTAGAGGGACGTAGGCAGAGGCCTGGTCACTGCAGGTCATGTTGGCTAGAGTAAAGAGCTTTGATTCTCAGGGCAATGAAGAGCCTTTGGTGAATTTAAAGCAAAGTGGGGAGGAGGAACAAGAGATGATTACATTATTCTGAACAGTACCAGGAGGGATAGTACTGCATAATAAGAGTGGTAAAAGGAGACCATTTAGGAGGTTATAGCAGCTGTCCAAGGTGGCCTGGCCTGCCATGGCAGCCACAGAGATGGTGAGAGGTGAGGAGGTGCCAGGTACAGTCATGGGAGACATAATGCCATTCGATCAATGCTGAATTACATATATTATGGTGGTACCATGAGATTATAATGGAGCTGAAAAATTCCCATCACCTAGTGATCTCATAGCTGCTGGAACATTGCAGGGCAATGCATACACACATGTATGTGGTGATACTGGTGTACACAAACCTACTATGCTGCCGGTCCTATAAAAGTATAGCACATAGGATTATGTACAGTACATAACACTTGATAATGATAACAAATGACTATGTTACTGGTTTATGCATTTACCATACTATTATTATTTTAGAGTACTGCCTCTACTTATTTAATAAATATAGTTAACTGTAACACAGCCTGAGTCAGGCCATTCAGGAGGTGTTCTAAAGAAGGCATGGCTATCACAGGAGATGACAACTCCACGCGTGTTATTGCCCCTGAAGACCTTTCAGTGGGATACGGTGTGGAGGCGGAAGACAGTGATACCGATGATCCTGGCCCTGTGAAGGCCTAGGCTAATGTGTGCTTGTGTCTTAGTTTTTCACAAAAAAAAGTTTAAAAATAAAAATACAAAAGAATAAAAAAGGTTATAGAATAAGGATATAAAGAAAGAAAATACTTTTGTACAGCTGTATGAAGTGTGTGTGTTTTTAATTAAGTGTTATTACAAAGGAGCAATAGAGTTTTTACAGATTAAAAAGTTAATAAATGTTAAAAGTCACTGTAAGCAAGCTAAGGTTAATTTATTTTTGAAGAAAGAAATTTTAAAAATAGATTCAGTATAGCCTAAGGGTACAGTATTTCTAAAGTCTACAGTAGCCTACAGTAATGTTCTAGGCCCTCACCTTCACTCACCACTCACTGACTCACCCAGAGCAACTTCCAGTCCTGCAAGTTTCATTCATGGTAAGTGTCCTATAAAGGTATACCATTTTTTATCTTTCATACCATATTTTTACTATACCTTTTCTGTGTTTAGATACTCAAATACTTACCATTGTGTTACACCTGCCTACAGCATTCATTCAGTACAGTGACATGCCATGCAGGTTGTAGCCGAGGAGCAATAGGCTGTAAACCGTATAGCCTAGGTGTGTAGTAGGCTGCACCATCTAGGTTTGTGTTAGTACACTCTATGATGTACGCACAACTAAATTGCCTAACAATGTATTTCTCAGAACATGTCTCCAGCATTAAGCGATGCATGACTGTATGTGTATATATATATATATCTTAGAGTAAAAGCCAGCAGCATTTAAAGCTGGATTGAACATAGGAGGGAGCTGAGGAAAGCAAGGGATCAAGAAGGATTTGTAGGATTTGACTTGAGCCATGGAACGATGGAGGTGCCATTATACACTGAGATAGAGAACACTGGGGAAGACGCACATTAGAGGTCCGGCAGAGAATTCTAACAGAGACCAGTACAGAATAGAAACCAAGAAAGTATGAAAATACAAAAGCCAAGAGAATGGTAAGCAATGAGGGTATGATTCACAATTTTTATAGCCACTGAACTTACTTCACAAATATTCCATTATCAGCAAACAGCTTTAAGCCCCGTCACCAAACTGGCAACCCCAAAAGTCATTTTGGTACTCACTTCTCAAATATGTCAGTGTTATTGGATTAAACTGCATCCTCCTCTCCCCTCAGATAAGATGTGTTAAAGTTCTAACTCCCGATACCTTAGAATGCACCCTTTTTGGAGACAGAGTCATTACAGAGTTGATCAAATGAAGATGAGGCTAGCAGGGTGTGTCCTAATCTCCTATGACCGATGTCCTTAAGGAAAGAGGAAATTTGGACAGAGACACCTACACAGGGAGAACATGGTGTGAAAATGAAGGCAGAGATCAGAGTGATGGAGCAGTAGCCAAGAAAGTCAAAGATTGCCTGCAAACTACTAGAAGCCAGGAGAGAAGCACAGAACTGTCTCATCTTCACAGCCCTCAGAAGGAACCAATCCTGCTGACACCTTGATCTCAAACTTCCAGCCTCCAGAACTGTGAGATGATACATTCCTGTTGTTTAAGCTGCCCAGTCTGTGGAACTTTTGCTAGACAGCCCTGGCCAACTCCTACAGTCAGTGTGTCAGGAGGGCAACCACAGGTCTTCCAAAAGACAAAATTGCTTTCTGGGACAATGTTAGCCACTGTGCGCCATCTCCATGGGCTTTGTTCTTGGTAATTCAACATGGAACTTTGTTGCCAATGCTTGTAAACACGTGCAACAAAATTACACAGGGTGAGTACTGTTGGGGAGTGGTGGATGATGCAGAAATCCCACATTTGCCAAGAAATGGAGAGAAGACCTCAAGCCTCAGGGAATAAATGAAACAGAACACATCTGAGGAAAGCAAAACCTGAGTACACGTGTTCAATACAGAAGCAGTGAGAAGAACCTTCCATAAAGGAAAACATTGCCTCTGCAGCATTCAGCCCCAGGAAGCAGCCATGGGGAAAGGCAAGGTGAAGCCGCCCCACCCTGTTTGCCCAAATTAGTGATAACTTGTTTTGACAATGTACACACTTGGAATGTCTCTTCTTTTACTCTACTCATTTCTGTTCCCACAAGGCATGCACTTAGTTTCTCTTTTTATCCCAAGTTTATAAAATTCAAAAGAAAGTATGACTTTTTTTTTTTTTTTACTTTCAAAAATTTGGGAAGTATTCTTGAAGTATTCTAGTTAAGCTGGTTTTGATCATAAGAAATAGATACCCACAAATGTACTCAGTTTAAACTGGGGTTGGGGGTGGGGGCTACTATCAGGATTTATATGAGGTAGTAACAGAGAGATTCTATTGAAACCAAGAACTTCAGTAGTAAAAATAGACTACGCTTACGTAGTGTGCCAGGTGTTTGTTTGGGGTGTGTGTGTGTGTGTTTGAGACAGGGTTTCACTCTACTGCCCAGGCTGGAGTGCAGTGACATGATCGTGACTCACTGCAGCCTCTACCTCCTGGGCCTGAGCAATCCTCCTGACTCAGCTTCCCCAGTAGCTAGGACCACAGGTGCATACCACTATGCTCAGCTCATTTTTAAAAAATTTTGTAGAAATGGAGTCTCACCATGTTGCCCAGGCTGGTCTTGAACTCCTGGGCTCAAGTGACCCGCCTCGGCCTCCCAAACTGCTGGGATTATAGGTGTGAGCCTTGGCACACCCAGCTGAGCCAGATGTTTTTGTAAGGGCTTCATGTGTGTTAACTTGTTTGTTCCTCACCGTATCCGTAAGAGGCAGATACTGTACTGATCCCTATTTTACAGATGAGGAAACTGAGGTACAAAGAGGTTAAGTGCCCTGCCCAAGGTTACACAGCTAGTAAGTGATGAGCTGGGATTTGAATCAATGGCTGGAGTCAAGAAACATTCCTTAAAATACGAGTCAGCTACCCCAGGGGAACCTGAATGGAACTGAAGTAGATTAGGGATTCTCCCTGTTGCCCTCCATCTTCCCACCCTTTTTCCTCTTCCTCTTCCTCTCTCCCTGCTTCCACATTTCTACCTTTCCTCTGCCTTCCTCCGTCCCTCTCAGCATTTCCATTTCCCCTTTTGTGTGTGTCGGCTCTGTTCTGTTTTGGCCACTGACTTACTTTTTCTCTCTTTATGCTCTGTGTAGCTTCTACTTACTCCTAGCTTCTCAGCCTGGATGTGGCCCATTGTGACTGTTCCAACCTCCCATTGCTCATTAGGTCACTGAGATTTCTTAGTACAAAATCCCAATGGACAAAATCCTACTGGATCAGCCCATGAGGTGCCCCCCACTCCAGTCCAATCGGGTACGGCTACATGTTGAGTCCCAGGAACTAAAAATGAACGGCAGCCTACCATGTAGGGCCAGGCCCAGGACAGCTGCTGTGAGCGATGCCTGGTAAGCATAGGATCATCTTTGTTTTTGTCAGAAAAACTATCTACTGATTAATTCTGTCACATATAAGCCTGCTGATCAAATCCCTACCCCTCTGCGGCCTGTGCCCCAACACATGACGTCCCTGGTGTAACGATACTCACACATGCTGTGTGCTTCTGTGAGATGGTGATAGCGGATAGTGAGTGAATAAATGAGAATCTTGTCTGGCTCCTCCAAGAGAAGACAAATGGGCCTGTGTTGCAAGGTATATCTGATCAAAGGGGAACCCAGGCATCAGGAGGAGGCTAGGGACAGGGGACCACGCCATTGCACGGTGACACTCAGCAGACATCTGCCTCTCAAATAAACCAGAGTCCTCAATCTGTGTTGCGGGTAAAAGCTGGAAACTAGGAGAGAGAAGCTGCCTGGGTAAAGAGACAGAAGGAACTCAGCCTAGGTCCAAGGGGGAGCTCATTCCACCTAGAAAGAGAATCCTGATCTCTCCGGAAAAGAAAGAGAGATGTTGAGCTACAGGGAGGCGAGGCTCACAGAGCCAGATGGAAACATCCTGCTTAGAGCACGTGGAATGTCTCTGTCAGACTTCCGCAGGTACCGAACAATCAACTAGGCTCCTGCAATATATATCTGCACTTGGTCATTTGAATATATAAAGGTGTTTAAAAAGCAAGCCTGCAAGCCATTTCTCTCTCTCTTTTTTTTGTAACGGACTCTCTTCCAAAAAAAGTAACTAAATGACACATTACTATGTTTCCACATAATCTCTTAACAGATTTGAGCAGATTTGTCATAGTCCTAGACAGGTGTTAGTATCTTTGTTTATCCCAGCCTTCCACACCTTGCAAGATCATTCAGCCTTCCTTCTAGAAATTTTATTCCCTTCTTTGATGCACTGGATTGACTCAAAACAGGTTTTGCATATACTTCAAGAGAATAAAAATATTTTTTGCACTAAAAATAGAATCACCACAGGCACAGAGAGAGTTAGACATTTAAACAAAGGGTATATCAAATCTTCTATTCTTCTAGCTAATCTATTTTCAGTACTGCCAGAAACACCTAACAAACTATAGTCTCACAAAATCAGAATCTGTGGTACTAGTATCATGTGGCGATGATTAACCTTGTCAACTTATTTTTTAAATAATCCTCATCATTTATGCCATTGTAGTAAAGGGTTCCCCTCTCCCATGCAGCAAGTCCAGAATGAAAGTGGGTTGTTGCCATGGCAACATAATACAAGGCAGAGAACTCCAGAGAAGGGGGGCGGGTGCATCTCTACACTCAAGGCCATAGCCACAAGAAAGCCCCAGGCTCCAGGATGGTGGCAGCAAAGAGAAGCAACCTGCCATGACATCACACTGCCAGATGGCCTGCTGTTGACATAGGGTTCCCCCCAACTAATTATTTGCATAAATCTGGATCTCTCATCCAAAGAAAAATAAAGAATTCATTCAAGTATACATTGACATACTTATTAGACAGTTTTTTCTCTTTGAACAACTTAGTATTAGAGACATTCCCCAACCACCAAGCACACAGTTGCCTTACACATGGAAGCTGTTTAAGAAGCATGTATTTCACGATATATATATATATATATATATATATATATATATATATATTCCTGAGCCAGTTATTGTTCAAGATCCAGAGGAGAGAGCTCCCTCTCCAGAGAGTTCACTGTTTAGTAAGTGGACAAGCATGTATAAAGATCCATAGAACCTTACATATCAGCTTAATGATAGACTTGCCCAGGGTATCACAGGGGTGAGAATTCAGGAGAGGAGCACACCACCCTGGAGAAATACACAGGAGGGAAGAAAGGAGACAACGTATGTGTCACATGACCCCGAGGATGAATGAGGAGCTATTGGTGTTCCATTGTTTGCTTTGTCTGCTTTCTTTGAGATTGTTGGTGGAGGAAACACCCAAAGGCAAAATGTAGCCCAGTCTATGCAGAGGAAGCATATGCAGTCTGCTGGTGTTGAATACAAATCTGTAAGGCAGGGACGGGAGGGAGCTGAAGCTAGAGACATAGGGAGCTAAGATGTTAACAGGACATGTAAGTCCCTCCATCTGGAGAGCTTGGACTATATTTTCTGGGCAATGGTGGCACCAGCGTGACAAAGCCTGCTTTCTGGATAGACTCAGCAGCAGTGGGGAAAGTTGCTTAACAGATAAGATTGGAGTCAAGAGGACCAGTCCCAAGACTGCTTCAAACATCCAGGCAAGAGACAATAAGAGCCTGACTTAGATGGAGGACTAGGGATGGCAGGGTTAGGAGACATTCTGGAAATATTTAGTGAGTAAAGTCATATAGCTCCTCGGCATGACTCACCTTCCCAAATTCCTAAGACTCAAATCTCCATCCACGTCTCCATATCAATTTCAACACTAAAGAAAACCTGAAGGGAGGAAGGATAAGAATTGCAGCAGCTAAAGCTCCTTCAATAGTACATAGCTTATATGGTACATTCATTGAGCCACTTAAAATTATCAGAGTCACTTTAAACCCTATTGGCTGAGTTGATGAACAGGCAAAATATTTCTTTCTTGAATGTAGTCCAGTACATTGTTTTCCATAATTAGTGGTCATTGGGGTCAGAAAAAGAATGGAGATTTTTAGAGAGATTCTGAACAATATATCAATGCCAACTGAGAGTGGCAGGCACAACAAAACTGATAATGCTTCATATTGAGATAGGATCATTCCTCTGTGGCTTTCCTAGTTTCACAGTGAATATTAATTTTTAGAGCATTCCTATGAAGTAGAAAAGTGGCAAAGCGAGTTGGCTCCATTTCAGTGTCGGGGGGGCGGGTGGTAAGATACCAGTGCAGAGAGATGAACTGACTCGTCAGAGGCAAGGCTAGTTGGAGGAGAGCCAGAGGGCAGTTTGGGCTTCTTGGTTTCTTCTCCTGGTTTTATCATCTAAACCCATCCTAATGAGGTTACTGTCTTTAACTCAGCCTGTCCAGATCTCATCTAAAAAGAGGAAGCAAAGACCTGGGTAATTTTCCAGATAATTTCTTTAAAAGAAAAAAAAGCAACCTCTCTTTCCTCCAAATTGTTTATAATTGATGCAATACAGGAAGTCTCACTGCTTGTTAATGAGTTCCCAAACTCAAATTTTGCTATTTAATTTTTTTCTGAAATCTGCGTTTGCCTGAAATATCTCAGTAATTCAAGTGGAAAGGGAAGTTTTGCCTAAATTATGAAAATGACCTCAATTTCCTACTTTGCGTAGCTAAGGGAGAAGTGGGCACAGCATGGTATCTGAGCTGTAGCAGTCAAACCCTTCCCCATGGCCTGGGGTACATGGATCCCCTCTTGGTGTTGGGGAAACCCCACACTCGAGTTCAACATTGTGATCCTGTTTTCCATGGTAAATCTGTGAGTCTTCATCCTACTCATTTGTATCTCCCAGGACTGCAACAGACACCACCTGCTTTGTTTCATTTACGCATTAGTAAAACGTAGGACTTATACTAATGATTGGAAGAAATGACTCATTTCAAGTTCTTGCTACAGGGTCAGTCTTGGACACAGTTTATTTTATATGTATACAAAATGGGTAAATTGAGCTAGCAGTGATGAAGCAAGGAAATGACTGCGCTGCCTGCTTTTTTGCCAAAGCACACGTCCCAGTTCTTTGTCTGACTCTAGTCCCTGTCATCTGCCAGGCTGCTTTTGTCTTTCCCTCATTCGGCCACTCTTCCCTTACTCCTTTCTTCTCGTATCTCTCGGGATAGATTCACATGCCTCTGGACGGCTTCCATTCAGTGAGAACCTTGGATAACAAGGTGGTCCACAGGCAGCAGTTCAGCTGAAAAGCAGCAGCCCTATCCTGAAGCTATTTTGGAGGCAGACTGTGAGTCGATAGCAGGACACCAACAGTTTGCCTCTTCACTGGGGCTCACAGACAAAAGCCTCAGATCTTGATGATGAACAGCGGCAGCTCCTTTGGGCGGGCATGTGGGCTGTCCTGCTGCTCCCGGCAGTCGGAAGAGCCAAGAACAAAAGATGTCCGCCAGGCCGCCCTGGTACCCAGCCGGAGCACACTGGGTGTCCTGCACACTCACATCCACACACTGCCCGACTCCCTGTGGCAGACACCCCAGCATGGAGATTGCTCTCTTCTGGATTCACACATCTCCCAAAAGGAAGGGCCCTTTTCTGAGATAAAATCACTGTATTTTTACACCCTAAACAATTAGACAAGATTTCCCAAAATGTAAGAGCAGTTAGTAGACTCCATCCAAGGCGGTGAAGGCAGGAGGAGAGGAAAGGAGGGAGGAGGGAGAGGGTGGGGGAAGGACAGCAGCGGCTTTGGAGTCTTTGTTTCTCTCCCATCTGGCTTAAAGCCAGAGGCGAAGATCGAAGAGACCTATCCTTTGTCCACTGATCTGACAGTCATCCCATGTTACCACTCGGCAAAATCAAAGTGAAATGCATTCACACATTCACGTCCGTTGCTCAAAAGGTTGCTAAGAAATCTAAGTCTTCCTGTGCCTAATGGCAGCAGGATTTCTATGCAACAGTCCTGTTTTCAAGGTCATAATAAAATGAAGAGAGCTCCACTTTTTCCACTATAGTCCATCATTCTTAGCATGCTCCTGTCCTCCCAGGGACCCAAGCATGTGCTCTGTGACTTTAAGGCAGGAGCGAGTTCTTCCCAGTCTCTCTCTATTGAGTCCAGTTAGACTATAGCATGTAAAGTTCCAGGCCATAAATAATTCAAAAGGCATGAAGAAGATTTTCTTCATTCTCCATCTATCCCTGCACAAAACATCCCCCCCTCCCTTTCTGGCTTATAACAAATGCTAATTTAATCAACTGGCAGTAGATTGTACTGGTTGCTGACTCATGCCAGACACAGCCCCTATGGACTAACAGAGCTATGCCATCTCATTTGGAAATGAACAATAAAGAAGTATGGTCCTGAGCTGACCACCTTCCTGCATTTGTCCTTTGTTTCCTCCTTTTTCTGCCCTCCTCCCCTAAAAAAAAGGTTATTTACAAATGTATCCCCTGAAATACACGCAAGTAATTTACATGGCAGCCACACTGCCTGCAAAGGGCTGAGCTACATGCAAGTTATGTGGCCTCTCGACTGCCTCTACGGACACATGGGACTTCCCTAGTGGTCCTGAAAGCCGTTCTCTAGAAACACCCTGTGCATGTGGCAGGGGGAAGGGGAGAGCAGGCAGTGCGGAGGGTGGGAAGGCAGAGCCTTGTTATCCAAGCTGTGAAAGTGCACGTGTCAGTGAGAAAGCATGTGTGTTCTGAAAACCACAGCACCGGATGGAAGCTGATTAAATAGTGTAGGGGAGCAGCTCCCCCAGGAGAAGTCTTTTTCACCTTACCAAGCTGGGCGGGAGTGGGGACTCTCAGACCCCTGGGGACAGCTGTGAAAGGACAGTGGGAGAAAGAACTTTCCCAAAGACAAGGCAGTGGGTGCAGCAGGTAGAAGGGCAGTGGGTGGAGAGGATAGAACATAAAGCAACGCCTCCAAAAAGAGAGGACCAAGAGATAGGGCGATATTTCTGGGAAGCCTAGGGAGCCCCATGGCCTATTTCCTTTTCCTTCTGCTCTTTCACTGTAGCTATAAATATTTATCTTATGAAGAAGCATCCTCCCTCCCCACCCCAGAGGGATTTATTTAAAGCCCACACCATCACGATCATGCAAATATTTGCTGAGTGCTACTGTATAGGGTCCTCTGTGAGGACTTAGAAGATCGTTTACCTTCTCACCTTCCAATGCCTTGTAAAACACTTACGGTGTGCCAAGCACCATGCTACCCCTTATTTTGTTAGCTTTCTCCTTTTAGCCACCCCCTCAGGTACAGAGCTGGTAGCACGAGGCCCATTCTACAGAGAGCTGGAGCTCCAGGAAGGGGCTAGTGGATGGCATAGTCATGGCTGATGCTATTTCCACCAGACACCCTGCTCCCCGGGGGTTTGCACACAGGAAGCCTAGCTGCTTAGACCTTAGGTTATCACTTATTAAACAAACGGAGCAGCAAAACATCAGAATTTCTGGAAGGGTCTGACCCGTCAGGTCACCAGACCCTGCCTACAGTGCTGACTATCCCTGCTATTCTTCTGGTCTTGAAGTGTCAATGAACGCTTTTCTGTGTAATTGTACACCTCCCCAGCCCACCACCACCGCATTAGATTGCAACTCCTCCTGGCCAGGAGCTGAGTCTGGGGAGCTTTTGTGTTCCCTGACAAGGCTAAGAGGGAAAGCTCGCAGAGAACAAATTCAAATTTTCTGGTTGATTGCAAGCACACTTTTCAGTCTCTTAAAATAAGAAACCCTACCCCAGCCACCTTTATTTCCAAATCCTCACACTGAGGCTGGTTTCTGCCATGGTCGTTCTCCCAGGATGGTAGCTGTGTCTGCATTCCTTTGGGTTGTGTTTTGGGCGTGTGTGCATACGTGTGCGCACACATGTGTGTGTCTCAGACTGCACTGTTGAGTGCCCCTCTTCGAGGGTTTTTCTCTGCGAGGCTCCCTGCTGAGAAACAGGACATGCACAATGGCAAAAGTGCTTTTTCTCTTAGACCAATGAGAATTCATAATCCATTTCCTACGGAAGCCCAGAAAGGGAAACGAACAAGCAGCCCTCTTCTCCCCCAGCGTCCTGAGTCACGGCACAAATATTCTACACTCTCTTCTTCTAATTTATGGTCCTACAACTTCAAGGTCATTGGGAAGCTAGGAAAGAATTGTCCCCGCCTGGGGGAGGCTTTTGCACCCAGCTCACAGCATTTTAACTGCCCCTGCTTCACTGCCAAGAAGGGAAGGCGTGGTTCACTTTGTCCTTATTTGACCAGAGGCTAGGCATGGAATGCTGCCTCAGTGCCTGGGCTGTAAACTCCTGAGGCGGTCGTAAATAGGCACTCGGCCTGGTATGGCTTCTTGGCTAAACATTTGCACAGTAACTCAAATGAGGCAGCAGACATGAGTCAGGAGGGAGAAATCAGCTCAAGAAGGGGGTGGGGGCTGGAGCTTAGGCTTCTCAAGCCTTTGAGATGATGCTTTAGCCAGAGATACTCAGCTGAGCCTCCAGGGACAGACTGCGGGCCCTCCCCCATACACTGCACCACCTGCCAGAGACATTTGCAAAGCAGCTTGTAAGACCAGCTCCGTAAAGAGCTACTTGTCCATACTCCATGCATGAGGCCAACAAGGACCTTGTGTGTTTCTGAAAGGGGCAATAAAAGACATTAATTATTGTATCCAGATTGAACATTCACAGTTTCATCCAAGGTTACATACAAGCTGAGAACTTAAAGCTCCGGGATGATATTGACCCTGCAAGGAGGTTAAGTCTGGTGGAAATACGAAAAGATAATAGTTACTTCATCCCAGTGATCATTGTTAAGTGCTTGGTGATCAGTGGATCACCAGATTTATCCTTGCTTCCCAAAGATGGAGTGCCTGTGGCTGGTGGCCAGAAGTTTTTAAGCCCACACAGCATGTTTCCTATTCTCTGCTGAGGACAATGAAAGGGAGAGCCTCTCCCAGCTGCTACATGCCACCCTCTAAAGATCTGAAATAAAGTATGTGCTGAAGAAATGAATGGATTATTTCCTTTATTCATTCACAATAAAACACAGTGCTGCCCCGATATTGTGTTTCTCCATAGTGAGTCTGCCTCCCTCTGCTCCTGTTTAACAGTGATGGTTTGCTAGGACTGCAAAGACCACAGATTGGGTGGCTTAAACAACAGAAATTTATTATCTCACAGTTCTGTAGGCTACAAGCCCAAGATGAAGATGTCAGCAGGGGTGGTTTCTTCTAAGGGCGTCTCTCCTTGACTTGTAGATGATCACCTTCCTGTGACGTCTTCACAGGTCTTCCCTCTGTGTCTGTCTACGTCCTAACTTCTTCTTACAGGACACCAGACATCATGGACATCATGGATTAGGGCCCACCCATATAAGTTCATTTATTTTCCCTCTTTAAAGACCCTATTTCTAAATGCAACCACATCCTGCGGTGCAGGGAATTAGGACTTTAACACATAACACAATTCATTCCATGACAACAATTATAATTTTCTGGTGTCACAGGGCCAAATAACTTAGTCTCCTCCTCTCTGTGTCTGCATAAACATTTTGGCAAACACAAATACTGCCCCTGACACAGAAAGACACAGGATCTGCCCTTACCATGTCTGCCCACACCCTCTTTCCAAAAACGGCTCTATCAAATAATTCCATGGCGTTTCAGGTTGTAACAACAGAAAAAAAAGGTTCTTTTTCTTTAAGTACGAATTTTCTAGTCAGTCTTTCTACTGCTGAAGGAAAGGGGCAGTGACAATGCCTTGTCCTTTGTTCATTTATTCCTACCACCTGATTCCCTTGTTTTGGTATGAAGGCAGCTTCTGTCTGGCTGTCTCATTATTAACACCACATCTGAGCAGTTTATTTTGGTAACAAAATGAGGTTTCATTTATTTTGAACATAAACTGAGACTCAGCATTTGACCAGCCTAAGTTGTAGGAAAAACTCCAAGTGGCAGGGTTATACCCGGTTCTCTTCATCCTGCGTGTTTCGTCCACCAGGTAACCCTAGGTCCCATGAGGTGGCAATGTCACCATTGCCCCAGCCCAGAGTCATTTCAAGGAGGAGCAGGTTGCTTCCTGATTCCCAAAGCATCTGCCTGTACCATTGAAGACTTATTCCTGCTTAGGTAAGTCCTAACCATCCATCCAGCCCCACACAGCCCTTTTCAAGAACATGACTGCTGAGCCCGTGGGGTGAATTTTGGTCCCATAACTACAGAATAGTTAAATGGGTAAGCATCAAGAAAAAACACACCTGTGACATTTTTGATGCTTTAAAAACTCTCACTTAAAATTTCCTGGCTGTAAACCCATGTTGAGTGTGTGTGTTTTGTTTTTTAAAAATACTCCTCTGAGCCCAGCATGCTGGAGACATGACAAATTTGGTGCTTTGAACCATATGCCTGTTCGAATTTTAGGGATGCACTTTGGTTAGGTTTTTAGAGCACCTTCTGGTAAATTAAGTCAGAGGTAGATATCAATGCTGGTATATACTCAAGCAGGCAAGGAAAATTAATTGCAAGAATGGGGTGGGAAAATATCTTCCATTTATCATCTTCCTATTTCAAAATTCAAACCTACATTTCTAGAGATTTAAAGATATGACAATAAGGAAGTTTTAATTGGCTAACATTTGAAGCCAAAGAGGCTAACCTCAAGGAATGAATATTATTTGTTTATCTACTACGTATGGGGTATAGAGCTGTATACTGAGTCACAGACATGTAAATCTCTATCCTCCAGGATCACATCATCAGAATAAAGAGAAAAAAGATGTATGAAACCATAACAATGGAAAGCAGGAAAACCTGATCAGTCAGTTCCAACTGAGTGGGATGGACATTCTGCGCCATTGGGGTTCAGAGTGGGAATGATCTCTGCAGTGAAGGGGTCGCAGAGGAGGTGACATTTGAATTTGGATTAGGGGCTTGGAGTGGGAGAATGACATGATGCCAAAACTGTTGTCAGAGGTGAGTTCCTTAGCATGGGGCACAGGATGTGCTGGGGCAGATGGGGAGCAAGCTTGGGAGGCAAGTTTATAGACCCTCACCACGGCCCAGGCACAAGGCAATTCACACAGGAGCTGAGGTATGGCAGTCGTGAGTAGAGGCAGAGATGGGTGGATAGAGGAAGAGACAGCATCTGTGAAGAAGAATAAGCAGAGCTTTGAGTCTACTGACTGTGAGGAACAGAGGACAGGGACCAGGGTCCTGACCACTGACAAGCTTTCAAAAGAAGATGGCTGCCCACGGGAAACATCTAGCTCCTAGACCTTCTTCCTAGCTGGGCAGCTGTCCCAGCTTCCTCTCTTCACATGCCCTTAAAATAGCAGAACTGTCCAGCACGCTGGGCTTTCTGGTGGGAGTCCCAGGCAATCCCAAGAATGTAGCTCTGCCCTCTGAACAGATAGGAAGAATGTTCAGGGCACAGGTATGAATTATTCAGGGGCAGCTGTCAAACAAAAAGTCCCAGAGCTCCCTCTGGCTTCAACCCCAAAACAAGATCTCCATTCCAATTGTACTCAAGTGGACATAGTCCAGCTATCACTGGGATCATCTGGACTTCAGATCACAAACTTTTGTCCCCTTTTGGATATTGTTGTGATTTTTTTTTGTTGGCCCCTGTTAAGCATCTATTGTCTTCATTCCCCTTTTCCAATATCCCTTATTTCTATCTGAATGTCTCATATGATCCTGGGGCTCACATGGTCTAGGTGAGGTTAACCAGGCATTCCATCCACCTGTCCTTGTTGACATATTTAAGCTTCTGGTTCAAATGTCACCTGAAGCCAGATACTTCTAAACTTTTCATTTATACGAAATAACTTCCCTTTATTGTTTGAGCTAGTTTGAGCTCAGTACCCTCTGCTTGCATGTAAAAAGTCCCTGACGTGGCCCAGTGTGGTGGCTCATGCTTGTCATTTCAGCACTTCGGGAGGCTGATGTGGGCGGATCACCTGAGGAGTTCAAGAACAGCCTGGCCAACATGGTGAAACTCCATTTCTACTAAAAATACAAAATTAGCTGGGCATGGTGGTACACACTTGTAATCCCAGCTACTTGGGAGGCTGAGGCAGGAGAATCACTTGAACCCTGGAGGTGGAGGTTGCGGTGAGCCAAGACAGCACCATTGTGCTCCAGCCTGGGCAAAAACAGCGAAATTCCATCTCAAAAAGTTCCTGACACAGGCTTCTTGTTTAATTATGTTATTGTAGAAAGGGCTCTGGGAAGGAAGACAGAACATGGTCACTCCAGGCCCTACTCTGGTATGAACTGGCCCTGTGACCTTTGTCAAAGCTCTGCATCTCTCTGGGCTTCGGTTTCTTCATCTTAATGTGATGAGCTGTTCAAGTCAATTGTTAGTGATCCTTCTAGCCTTGGCATTCTGACTCACAACGCCCCTGTATGTGGAGACTCTAGTGAGCTTGGCCATGCACCTCATGATCTGCCTCTGTCTGACTCCACACCATGGCCTGTGAATACCAGGTAGACTGCCACTGTCAAAGACACTGAGGAATTAAATGTGGTACCAGATCTGAACACATGTAGACAAGAGTAGCATGCACACAGTTGGAGAGTTAGAGTGTTCTCTTTTCTTTTTATAGGGCAGAGAGGACATTGGCAAGCATGAGAAAGGCACAGGCTGGGGTCAATATGTCTAAAATGTCACTTTTGGACATATTGATCTGGGCCTAATAAAAGATAGCCAAAAAAGAAGGGTCCAACTCACTGTGGTAGATTTCACACTCAAAGGGAGGTTCTCAAGCTCGAATTAGCATCATAATAACCAGGTAATTTTGAGATGGGTAAGGATATACATAGCGCCAGAAATGGAGAGAGAAACCTACCTGGAGATATTCAGATGGAGGCAGTGACAGAGCAGTGACAGCTGAATTTGGGGATCAAATTATATCCCTACAGGTGTGGGGAGGAAGAAGATTGGAGCCTTAGGGACTTGAATGTCAGAGACAACCATGTTTTGTAGGAAAGAGATAAGGAAAAGGAAGAGGAAAGGCCATTAGAAGGTAAAGGAGGAGGTCGGGCGCAGTGGCTCACGCCTGTAATCCCAGCTCTTAGGGAGGCAGAGGTGGGAGGACAGCTTGAGCCCAGGAGTTTGAGACCTGCCTGGACGATATGACGAGACCCTGTTCTCTACAAAAAGGAAAAAAAAAAAAAAAAGAAAGAAAGAAGGTAAAGGAGGAAAGAGAAGGGAAGTAAGTTTTGCAGTTACTGCTCACACATGGAAACCCATGAGGCTGAGTGTTAGGAAAGCCAGAGAGGAAGAGAACAGTGTAGAAGAGGCATCCTTGGGCTGATGTCATGGAGCAATTTTCCCATTGTCCAAGGAATGGGCAGAAGAGAGGTAAGGAAGCCAAGCTCAGGTCAGGGCAGCAGCACCCAGACTGTGGCACTCCCAGGATGGATGGGTCCTTCCTGGATGGATCTTTCACATTATAGACTGTAGCAGATACTTTTGATGCCCTGCATGCCACTTCCCTGAAGTCAGATCCACACTGCCAACACCTATCCCAAGCTTGCTACTAAAGTTCTCTGTTTTGCTGCCTCAGGATTTCTCTGAAGCTCTGGGAGCTTTCCACAGGGAAAACGCAGACAGCCAGAGAAGTTAAATCACTTTCCTCCAGTCACCAACCACTGAAAGTCAATGGATCAATACTCCACCCCAACTCTGTATGCCTACGTCAGAGCTCTCAATGCACCTGTTAGTTTTTCCTCATCCCCTGCCTCGGTTTCCCATGCCCTCACTTTTGCTTCCTGGGATCACCTCCCAAATAAACCACCTGCATTCAATTCTTGACTGAGGCTGTGTTTTCAGGAGAACCTAGACCAAGACAGAGATGAGCTAGCCTCAACGGTGGCAAACCAAGAAATGCTGGCAGAAGCATGAGTGCACGTTCCCTTTAAAGCCCCAGAACACTAAGTAAATAGAAAAGATCTCTGCAATGACCAAAGACTGAGCTGAATCCAGCAGGGCAGATAGAGATGCTACTCTGGATAGGATCCAAAGGCCCTCAGTTGTAAACTCCCCTTGGCAGGGTGAACATGCAGTGCTAGTTCCAAGGACTCTGTGTTGAGAACACAAACAGGCCTAAGCCCCATCCACATGATTGCAGAATCACACTTCTCCTTTAGAGGGTTACCTTCCCCAGTTCAGAGGCTGCAGCCTGGGAGACTAACAAAAAGGTATTGTTTTACTGTTCAACACATCCCCACAATGTTTTAAAAACCAAAGTAACTTAGTGGATGTGATGTTTAATTGCAGTAGAAGGAGCCTAGCATGAAGCTTATACTAAACCTCTTCAACTATTCATGCTGTTGGCTGGCACCTGTAGCCATCTGAGTCAGCAACTCCAACTCTAGCATATTTAGGAGAAAGGACTTTCATTTCAATCTATTCTTCCACTGGTTCCTGCAGCAGTGTCCTCCACATTGCCTAGCTCCTAATTTGCTACCTCTGTTCCACTGTGAACAACTCTGATGGTTTTACTGTTGATCATGACCTTGGACCTGCAACAACCATTTAATACATTGTTGTTTCTACTCTTTGGGGAAGAGTGGTCCTGGGAGGGTTGAGCCAACTCTCCTCATTTTTCCATTCCCACTTGGATTCTGACCCCTTGCATAGTTTCCTACTCCCTAGGGATGTTTCAGGTAACTGACTCTACCCAAGCCTTGAGAAGATCATAAGGGAATTTCCAAAGCCAGAAAAGGAAAACAAAAGTCAAGTCCTGACATCTCTCTTCCCCAGGATTATCAGGACTACCGTATCATGGAGAGTCCATGGCTGGTCCTCTCTCTTGTCTGTGGCCCGCCATGTTGCTCAGGCTCTATTCCTCCTCAAAGCCTTTTCTCTTCTACCATCTCTCTTCCTCAAAGTGCTACTTTTCAGACTCCGGTGTTGGCTGACACTGGAGAGGTCCTTCCATTTCCTTTTGAAAACTAACTATCAGCTATCTTTTCGCATAGGATCCTCCTATGCTGGGCTGCGTTTTACATTTTCCCTAAGTATTTAAGAAATTAGTTGCTTTACTACTTTAATCAAGCAATTTTAACTCTTCATTCAGCCAACTTACTCCTTGTAGAGGAGACCTGGATCCTACCTTTACATATCCACTGACTTATCTACAGCTTCTTCTTAAAGAAAATAGAGTGAAGTGATATCATTTCACTTTACCCGTAACCTGGACCTGATGCGTTGCTGCTATTTCAATTAGTCATGATGATGACGAACACATCCTTTACCATCTGTAAAAGTTGTCAAAGCTTAAGATTCAAAGGGAATAAAGTAAACTCTGTGGCTCAACAAGGACGTTTTACGTTCTCCCCTCACTGCTCTCTCAAAGCTGGGGATTTGATATCTGCCTTAAAGGCAGAATGGACTGAGGCCAGACATCTGCACATACATTTCCTTCCTGTTTTTGTTCCTTTAATCTAGTGCAATGATTTTCAAATTTCACTGTGAATGAAGATTAGAACACAGGGATATATGTTTTAAGGGTGATGTAAGGGCTTTTCAAGGGTAATTCTGAGTTTATATGATGTTCACGTTAGGTGTTGATTATACAACCTAAAAATACCACTTCTAAGATGTGACTCTTCTGTTTGAAAAACTTTCTTCAATGTGAATTCTGCCAACAAACTAGAATTTCTAAATGGCCACGAAATTTCAAATAGCACTTTTTTCTCTTTGGAAAGAGAACTCAGCCCTCAGGGCTAGAGGCGATGCTGAAAGCCACCCCTGACCCCCAAGTCACCACTTAGCAGCTTCTCTGCAGTGCAGTGCAATGCAGGGAGAGCAATAGGGAACAGGAGCTCGGCATCCTTACTGGTCAGCCGGGTGACCTGGGGCTGCAAACCCAATACCCATCCATTTCATCTTCGCATTTCAAAGTGAAGATCTCCTTGGGCCCATCATATGTGTCCTGAATTTCCCAGCTTTCTTTCAAGCCCTATTTTATCTGTCGCCGCTTATACCTCTACTCAGGTTCATGGTAAATGGTCTGCTTCTGTCAATGACTTTTTCATCTATGTCAGGGAAAGGCCCATTAGACAAATCCAATGGGACAAGTTCAGAGAGTTTGTCAGTTCCCGTCACTTTCAGGTCTGGCTGTGCAGTGGAGCACGGACTCAAAACAGACTTGTCAAGATAGGCAGCTTCTCCTGGAAGAAGTTTATCTCAATGGAGATAAACACATGATGGGTAAAAACAGCAAAACACCAGCACGTCAGCCCGGTGAGCTGAAAAGAGCTGTCTGTGAATAAGTTAAATCAGACTCTCACTCCCCAAAGTAGGAGTGGGGAGACAATGGTACATATCCAAGAGCATTTGGGGGTGCTCAGTGAGAGCCTGATATAAATGAGGAAGCTAAATTTCTTGTCAATAATTATTTTTGCTATTTTCAGCTTATCGATAATCAATAATTATTGATAAGTGAAAGATAATACTTTATATCTTATTTCACTGAGACAGTAAAGAACTTCTGAATTTTCCCATTGCCGAACTGAGCAAGCTCCCGACGTACCCACAGCCTCACATACTTACCCTCCCCTCTCACTACAGAAAGTAAACCCTCCCCACTGTAGTCCAAGGCAAGCCCTTCTCTCGTCCAGTGGAACCTCTTTCTCCACTGCCTTGTCAAGCGCTCACTCCTAGAGTTGTCCTCTGCCTTCTACGTTATCAGTTTCCCTCCACTTGGCCATTCCTTTCAGCTTACAAGCATGTTGTAACAAAAAAATAAAAAAACAAAAAAATACAGCCGGGTTTAGTGACTCATGCCTGTAATCCCAGCACTTTGAGAGGCCAAAGCCAAAGGATCACTTGAGGCCAGGAATTTCAAGCCAGCCTGGGCAACACAGCAAGACCCTGTCTCTACAAAATTTTAAAAAATACAAAAATTAGGCGGGCATGGTGGTGTGCACCTATAGTCCCAGGTACTCAGAAGGCTGAGGTGGGAGGATTGCTTGAGGCTGGAAGGTCTAAGCTGTGTGAGCTGTGATTGCACTACCACACTCCAGCCTGGGCAACAGAGAGAGACACTGTCTGAAAAATAGAAATAAATAACAAATTTACAAACCAAAAAGCAGCCGGGTGCAATGGCTCACGCTTGTAATCCCAGCACTTTGGGAGGCCAAGGCAGGTGGATCACAAGGTCAGGAGATCGAGAACATCTTGGCCAATGTGGTGAAACCCCATCTCTACTAAAAATACAAAAATTAGTGGGGCGTGGTGGTACACACCTGTAGTCCCAGCTACTGTGCAGGCTGAGGCAACAGAATCGCTTGAACCCGGGAGGCGGAGGTTGTGGGGAGCCAAGATTGTGCCACTGCACTCCAGCCTGGGTGACAAGAGCAAAACTCTGTCTCAAACAAACAAACAAACAAACCAAAAAACCTTTTAACTCCATATCCTCTTACAGTTGCCCCTAATTTTCCTGCTCCCCTTTTTAGCAAAGTCTTCAACTTTCTCAACTTCCTCCTCCTCCCATTCTCTTGAACGATCTTCAGGGAACAAAAAGTTATTATTAAGGTTGCCAATGATCTCTACACAACCAAATTCAATACTCAGTTTCACAATATTTGCCCTAAGTGGTTGCTTCATATAGTATAATATCTTTGCTTGTGATAATTTGTTTACTATTGTCCCTGCCCCCACTATCATATAAGCAATTCTCAAGGGAAAATGGCAAGTTTGCTCTGTTTACCATGTATCCCCAACTCCCAGAACACTGTGTGCCTAGCACATGTTAGGTGCTCAATAAATACTTGTTGAATGAGTGATTCAATCAACAGATTAATCATCATTAGGGATTATAAAAAGGATGTGGCTCAGCTGGCACCTGTGTACCAGTAAGTAGTAAGAATCCATGTTTCTTTGAGACTTATCTGTGCTACTTATTTAACCTAATATTTTGCAATGGTCTAAAAAGCGATGCTGTCCATTCTCAGAAATGGAGCAGTAAGGCAAGAGAAAGGAAGCTGATATTTTGAGTGTGCACTACATGGCAAGTACTGGACCAGCCACTTGCATATACGTTTTCTCAACTGCTCCTCACAATACCTGGATGAGATAGGCGCTAGCATCTCCATTTTGCTGATGAAGGAACTGAGGTAAAAAGAGACATTAAATAGCTTGTGTAGGTTATCCCTAAGATGATTTCAGGATGAATTAAGGAAACCATGCTGTTTTCTAGTTACTTTGGGCTAGATATTAAATACTGTGAATTCACAAAATTTCAGAAGAACTGGGCTGATAAAGATTAGTGTAAGTCAGAATTTCCAAAGTAAAATACATATTTAATTTGGCATATTTATGGTGCTGTTTTTATTGTCAAAGAATGTCAAAAGTCACTAAAGTAAATAAAACAATGAAGTTCAATGTGACTTTATTGTTTGTTTTCTTTTTTAAGCATACTCACCGTCACGCGAGGCTTGTAACCTTTACCCAGAGGACGCATGTTATAGTATAGCTATCTGGCTAAAGGTGCTCGATAAAATACAGGATGTCCAGTTGAATTTGAATTTCAGATGAAACACAAATAATGTTTTAGCATAAGTATGTCCCAAATGTTGCATGGGGACATACTTATTCTAAGAAAAATTTGTTTATCTGAAATTCAAATTTAAGCTGTGCTTCTGCATTTTTATTTGCTAAATCTGGCAACCTATACCTGACGAAATGCCCCACCACCCTCCACATACTTGTCCTATCACTCTGCCAGACAGATTTTGTCAAGGAGGTCAAGACAGAAAAGAAGGGAGAGAGGACAACTTTGAAAATACCTTGAAAAGAGAAAAGCGTAATGATATGCTGTCTTGCTTTTTATGAGGGATGGCCGGTTTACCCAGACTCCTTTGAGCCCCATCCCACCTCTCAGGCTTTCTCTTTTTCACTCAGAAATTGAATAACCATGAACAAATTCCTCATGTTCTCTAGCCTCAGTTTCTCCATCTGCAAAACAGCAGCAGTCTTAGGTGTCAGAAAAAAAAAACAGGTGATGTGATATGACTGACTTCCACAGATAGTGTTTGGTCAAGACTTCTCTGAAGCTTCTAAACAGAAACCCAAATGATTAGAAGAAAGCAGCCATGTAAGGGGGGAGAGAGAGAGAGAGAGAGCACGAGCAATCTTGCGCTTGTATCTGTGTAACTGTAGATAAGATCAAGAAGACAGAGCTGGACAATGTGTACAAAATGTTTAATAGGGACAGCAGATTCTACACTGACCTGCTTTTCAACAAAAATAAAAGAAACCAGATTTTGAGTAAAGTAAAAACTTGACAACTGGGGCAAAAGTAGGACTAATCTATAAATCACTCTTCCTGAAGTGGGTTTAAGTGGTGACTTGAAATGCATGCTAAGTGAGGAAGAAAATACAAAGACTGGGCATAAACATAGCATGGAGTTATGATCAAATTAAAGTTGCAATGAAATTAACCCCATCAGTACTTGCTACTGTGTATAACGGGCATCTTAAAATAGGGCAGTGTTATGGAATGAACAGTGCCTACCAATTTTCATATGTTGTAGCCCTATGTGACTGTATTTGGAGATAAGGTATTTCAAAGGTAATTAAGGTTAAATGAGGTTGTAAAGGTGGAGTCTAATCCAACAGGATTAGTGGCCTTGTAAGAGGATGAAGAAATCTCTCTCTCTCTCTGTGTCTCTCTCCGCCCCCCCTCTTTTTCTCTGCCCACACACTGAGGAAAGGCCATATGAGCACACAGGAAGAAGACTGCCATCTGCAAGTCAGGAAGACAACCATCATCAAGAACTTACCATGCTGGCACCCTGAACTTGGGCTTCCGACATCCGGAACTGTGGGAAAATAAATTTCTGTTGTTTAAGCCACTCGGCCTATGATATTTTCTTATGGCAGCCCAAGCTAACTAAGACAGGAAGTCAAGAATTAAAATCTGCTTGGAGGAGCACCAACATACCCATTTTAAAAAACCTCATTATGTGAAATGGCTACAGTTATTTAAACTCAAGAGGAACATGGAACAAGAAAGAGAAATAAAGTCAGTGAGATGAATGGACTACAATAACCTAGCAATTAATGGACTAAATAGCGAGGAATGAAGCCCCTTTTCCAGTGTTAGGGTCAGCCTGGGATTTATCAAGGCTCTAAACAAACGGAATTGATCATGAGAGGTTAGCAGAGACATATGGGTAGCACTGTGAGAATATTCAGCCCTAGTTGGAGACTTGGATTCTAACTTTAAAATTCTGAGACTTTTGATCTATTAATTTATCCATTCTCATTGTTCTTTTGCTTGGACTATAAAGAAACAAAATAAGGCACAATCAAGTGAAACCTCTTGTCCAAGGTTCATTCATTCAAGACATATTAAGGTATGAGAGAATTTGAAGACATAGGAGTTCCTGCTCACAAGGACATAGAGTTTGGTAGGAATGATGTTCAGAAAATCCAAGCGGTGAAAACCTGGGTTTGAAAAGACATTGGGTAAATAACTGTCGTAAGATTGAATGAATGGGTGGATGCATTGAAGGATGGACAGAGATGGATGAGTGAATGAATAAGACAGTGGTTGTTACAGAGGTTCACAGAAGGCTTGGGTCCTGAAGTGCCAGCCTCTGGCTGGGTTGAACCTATTTGACCAGAGGCATGGACCATTCTCTGACAAACTGATAGCACCCTGTACCTCCACTAGGAGCACCAGATCAATATAGACAATATTGTATCTGCTTTTGCTTTCCTAACAGCACAGACTCAACTCCATGAATCAGGACCCTGACTGTCCCATTGACTCTTGGTGAACATTCTGAGCTCCATTCTATTCCCCTTGTCATTACTGGGGGCCTGTTTAATTTACCAATTTACTCACTTATTTATTCAAGAAATATTTATTAAGTGCTTACTGTATGCCAGGCACTGTTCTACACTCTAAGGATATATTAGAAAGCAAATGTACTTCAGCTTCTGCTGAGTAAAGGCAGAAAATAAACCAGGAGGCGGAGCTTGCAGTGAGCCGAGATCGCGCCACTGCACTCCAGCCTGGGCAACAGTGTGAGACTCCGTCTCAAAAAAAAAAAAAAAAAAAAAAAAAAAAAAAAAAAAAAAGAAAATAAACCAACAAACAAAGTGAATACTCCAGTAGTAAGTGCTATGGAGAAAAGGCAGGAGAGAGGGATAGAGCAGGGCAAAGCTGAGAGTGCAAGGTTTAAAGGTGTGATTGAGAGAGATTCCACAGGAAGGAGACCTTTGAGCAGAGATCTGAAGGAATTGGCAGAGAGGCCCACGCAGCTACCTGGAGGGAAGGTGCTCCAGCCAGAGGGAGGAGCAAGGCTCTGAGGTGGGAGTGTGCCTGGGATGAAGGGGAAAGCAGTAGGTGGACCATTGCATCAGGACCAAGGGAGTGACGGAGGAGGAGGACATGATGAAGAGGGAAGAGGGCAAGGACAGACCCGTGTAGGACCCCGGAGGCCCTAGGAAGAATTTGAGCTTTTACTTTGAGCCATTAAGTCTTGATAGGATTGCTCTGGCTGCTGGATTGAGATGCTGAGAAGTGGAAGAGGCCCAAGCAGAAGCAAGGAAGCCAGGTAGGTAATAATCCAAGTAATACGGGATGGTGGCTTGGCCCAGGTGTTTGTGGCAGAGGTGGTGAGGATATCAGGTTTTAAATACATTTGGGCAGCAGAGCCAATAGGATTTGCAGATGGTTTTGGTGTAGGGTTCATATGAGGAGACTCCTGTCAAGCACCCCTGGTATCTACTGACATTGCTGCATGGCATCTTCTGCTAAGGAATCTCCATGAACTGGCCAGCCCAGTTTGAACTGGGATTCTTCCAGCACCACCAGTCTCTCCCCTATCCTCCCCCATACAACTGTGGTTTGGATTGATGGTAACTGTTCCTAAGCCCTCTGCTGACTTGCCACCCCTTTCCCAAAGCCCAGCCCAGGCTCTATCCTATAACTCTCCACTTCTACCTCTTTCTATCTGCACTTTGGTTCCCATAGAGTAGAAACTATAGATTTTGAAGGAAGAAAATGGCCTACATAATAAGAACAGGTCTGAGTGAGGAAAGCAATTCCAAGCCAGTGGAACTGTTAAGGGAAGGCATTAGCCCATGTGTGGTAGCACTGAGATGATCAGAACACCAGGGTCAGACAGTGAAAATTAGTACCTTTCTAGTTTTCAACACAGTCCCTGTTCCCAGATTTCAAGATATTTTAGGCCAGAACAAGATTTATACAGTTGCCATCTGAGAGCAAGAATAAATAGGAAATCTAAAGGCAGTGGCTCTTGCAAACTCGTAGTCTTAGCTACGATTGTTTAAGCAACAAAGAAAGGAATAAGGGAGAGGGAAGAAGGAACAAAAAAAGAGAAAGATTGATTGATTCTTTCCCATTAACTGTTTTATGAAAACCAGCAATAGGTTAGTACCACATTCTGTCTACTCTGTTCACCTAACTTAAACAAAAAAATCCAACCTATCAACCCCTGTATATTACTTTATGATTTAAAGCAGGATTTTTACTCTAATTTTTTACTTTAGACCCAGGGGTACATGTGCATTGGTACATTGTTACATGGGTATATTGCATGATGCTGAGGTTTGGGCTTCTAATGATCCCACTGCCCAAGTAGCAAACATAGTACCCAATGGGTAGTTTTTCAATCCTTTCCCTCCTCTCTCTCCTTCCTTTTGGAATCTCCAGTGTCTGTTTTTCCCATCTTTGTGTCCCTCTGTACCCAATGTTTATCTCCCACTTATATGTGAGAACATGCAGTATTTGACTTTCTGTTTCTGCTTTAATTTGCTTAGGACAATGGCCTCCAGCGGCACTCATGTTGCTGCAAAAACATGATTCCATTCTTTTTCATGGCTGCATAGTATTCCATGGTATATGTACCACATTTTCTTTATCCAATCCACCATTGAGAGGTAACTGGGTTGATTCCATGTCTTTGCTATTGTGAATGGTGTAAAGCAGAACTTTTTCACAGTAACAATTAAGAAGAAATCCTCTCAGGAACTGAGCATGTTAAGTCTAACCAAACAACTTTTTAGTATTAAGAAAACATACCGCATAAGTGCTTTCCAACACAATTGATGCAACAGATCCTGACTTCCTGCTTTTCAGAGTCAGGATCAGGATTTCCAGACACTCAGAAATGTTGGGGGCTGTGTGTGCACATGTTGTTGTCTTAAAGGATTTAATACTATAATTCTCACATGTGGAAATTTTCCACTGACTTTAGTTTTACTAGTACGAGCCACCAAATCCACAAAAATTGCACTAGGGCAATTTGGAGGCATACTTCCAACCTCCTGATGGAGTAAATTATAAGATGTGATGAAGTAGTTATTTGCTAGGGCTTGTTGTGTTTTCATTCCTCCCACGAACAAACCATCTCAAATTAAATAGATTCCACACGGTCCTAAGGAGGTTTCTCATGCCGTTTTTTTGTATATTCAGCCATAGTGTCGCAACAGATGTTAAAGGGCCAGCCGCAGGGTATTTTAGTGATAGGATGTGAATGGGAAGTGGAGAACTTGAGGGCCTTACCCTGAAGAGATTTTGGTAGAGGGAAGTGAGTGGTGGGGGCGCACCAATTTCAGCCCCTTCTTAGCATCTCTGTGGCCTTCCAGTTGCCTAAAGTCGTAGGTTCTCCAAAATGCAGGATCCCTTGAACCTATCCACTCCCCTCCCCCCTTAATTATGAAAATAATCTTTTCAAACAGCTACTCTGATGATGGACTATTCCACCAGATATAACTCTTCACCTATGTCCCTGATGATGATCTCTTAGCTGTTTTTTTGTTTTGTTTTGTTTTGTTTTTTCCCTTTGCCAGCAGAAACTGAAGGGGCCAGATTCACTGTCAACTAGACTAGTTGGCACTGTCCCTGTTAATTTGAATTTGTACAACTGGGGACTTGGAACTCAGAACCTTTGAGACTGCATCTGAACAGCATCTCCACGCATGGCTAACGTAGCCACTGGCAACAGCAGGCACAGTGTGTAGGGCCCACAAAAATCACACTGTGTTCTTGTCTCCACCTGCCTCCCTTCGCTGGCCTTCATTTATGAGCAAAAGATAGTATCCCTGATGCCCAAGTCTCCCTTCCTTCCACTGTGTTTAATTCAGGAGCTATAGGAGTAGAGTGGCCCAGTGTAGCTCCTTCAAAGAGAGGGAGCCACCCTCTGCACAGCTGTGTTCCTGACCCTCACTTTACATGTGCTGATCAGAAACACATAGTGCCAGTCGGCTTCGGGGGTGCCAACCCACGCACAATCTTTTGCTAGGATCTGCCCCTGCCCAGGGTACCTGCCAGAGGGCCAGTTCTAGATGTCCATGTTTGGGCCAAAATGAGAATACAGATAACTTGTTCAAACCTGAAGTCTAGTTAACGTGACAACAGAATTTAATAGGCTCCATATTCTTTTAACATACCTCTGGCTTGAAATTATAACTGAAGCCAGGAGTTACAAGCTTCACTGAGAAGATTAATGAGAAACTTTGAACTCTCGGGAGATAGTCAACACTGGTAGTTTGAGTAGACAAATCTTTCTGTTAGAAATTTCCTTAATAGTTAAGAAAATTATTATTGAATATTTACATACCAGTTACCAACATTTAAGTTGAATCAATCCCTTGTTTATATCTTACCTTAAAGCTGAGTTTCTAAGCCTGCTTCTTATGGCAAAGAGATTTCTTGTGACATTAAAAAGTGTATTTTAATCGTTCTAATAACTGTTGTCCTATAATATAACCTTTAAACTATAAGTGTTCTTTATGGAAAATGAAATATGTTAAAGTGCATTACAGGAATTTGTTACTGAACCTTGTGAGTTTTAGTAGAAAACAGCCTGTGTTGACTTGTTCTATGTTTGTTATAGAACGTTGATATAAACAACCAATCTTGTGACAGTTAACTCAGTATTAGTTCACTGCTCTAGATCTAATCTACTCAACCACCATAAAAGGGCTGTGTACTGTCTCTTAAAATTAAGAACATAGCTAAAGGCATTCCTGCTCATAAAGATTTATTTTACAAGTATAATTAAAGTGATAACAATGAATCTTTTAAACACAACGAGAACTTATTTGCCACATTAGTAACAAGATTCTAGGGATTCCACTGTTTTCAGTTCAGAAGATGAGGTCCTCTACATCTAGGTTTTAAAAAACAAGCAAGTTGAAAAATCAGAAGAAAATCACGCAAAGGGTAATTTTCATGACAAACTAATTAAAATGAGAGTATAGGCATGTAGGACCATACACGAAAATATCTAGCACAGAAGGTGGCATATACTAGGCACTCAATAAATGCATGCTGAATCTGGTTTGCAACAATTAAAGTTCCTTTGTCCTAAAGTTAGTCCATGGTGTGAGACAGAGGTAGCAGACAAAAGTCAAGACATAATAGTATCCTCTGGAAAGTTATCTAACCCCAGCTGATGCTTAAAATTCCCTCCCTACTTCCTCCCTGAACCCCTTTCTCTTTTTGAATCGCAGATTACCAGTTCACAGGCATTCCCTTCATTCCCCCTTCCCAAATCGGCATACCTGCAATATAGACCCCAGAGCTTCGCCCAGCTTCCTTTTCAAGGAACGACTTGATGTGGGAGTGTAAGTAATGGACCTCCTCCAGCCTTCAGCTATTTCGGGCCCTACCCTGGCTGCAGAGACATTCTCCACCTGAGGTCACACTCGTCCCAGGATAGCCCACACCCCTTGACTGAGGGGGATGCCCACAGGGAAACCACGTGGATGGGCAATATTCACTCTAGCACTCCCTACCAGTTTGGCCAAGGCCTTTTCAGGCTTGTATCACAGGTCAGCTTTCTCCCTTCCCCAATCCTGGTTTTGTTTTCATCCCTTCTCAGGTGTTGATCTGATGAGCATCTTGCCCTGGAAACTTGGGCTCAGCATCTGCTCTGAAGAGACAATCTGAGACAGCTGTTTCACATTTCAGTCTCTTCATGGGATTACTGCCAAATGACCAATCTGACCAATACATCCAGGTGAAGAAAGAGGAATGGCTGGAAGCTCATTAGACTAAATTGGGGGTTCTCCAGAGTTTAGCCTTTAGAAGTAGAACTATTTCTTCAAGTAAGGCCATACAGCAGAATAAAGTGGCACAGCTCTATTGAAGCATCTGAGGCAGGCCACGGAGCTTTAGAGAGATGAAAATCAATGGACCGAATAGATCAGTGGTTCTCACCCCACACCAGGCATCAGAATCCGTTGGGGGCAAATGTCTGAGCCTCACCCCATTGATTCAGTTTCAACATTATAAAAGTCCTTCAGGTGAATCTTATAGACGTCTTGCGCCGAGAGCCACTAAAATCATGAGCTCTAAGGCCCTTCCACCTTTCACGGTTCTCTGGTTCCATAATAACACAGGATTGCCCTTACTCCAGTATGATGCAAACATTTAAAAAGAGGGCCTCTACCATCCAAGGTTAGGGAATCAACTCTGGCCTTTACACTAATGGAGGGCTTTATTTTTTTATGATATATGTAGCACCATTAGCTATACTCTCTTCCAGAAATCAAACAAATGAAATTACAGATGTGCTAAAGTCCCTTTGACTTCCTTCCACTCCAATATTAAAGGACTCCTCCTAATGTTTCTGGATCCCTTCTCTTCTCTGCTGCTAAATTCAGCCCCCTGATTCCCCAAAACTTAATTATAGAACCCATATAACTGCCAGGAGATCCCACAGTGGCTTTCCCTGTGCTTCCCAGGAGATTTCAGTAGGACGATTTGTTGTTCCGACTTCTGTGGCTTCATTTCCTATATCTTATCGATAGAAGAAACAGCAGAGATTTAGGCAGTTCTCAAATATACATGTTGACCCTCATATTTATTGTCTAGTCTCAAACTACATGAAAAATAAAATGATTAACTTTTCTCTACTTTTTTTAAAGCAGAGTCTCGCTCTGTTGCGCAGGCTGGACTGCAGTAACACGATCTCAGCTCACTGCAACCTCCACTTCCCAGGTTCAAGCACTTCTCCTGCCTCAGCCTCCTGAGTATCTGGGATTACAGACGTGTGCCACCACGCCCAACTAATTTTCGTATTTTTAGTAGAGATGGGGTTTCGCCATGTTGGCCAGGCTGGTCTCGGACTCCTGGCTTCATGTGATCCACTCACCTCAGCCTCCCAAAGTGCTGGGATTACAGGTGTGAGCCACTGTTCCCAGCTAACTTTTCTCTACTTATTTGTAAAATTTTTTTGGGATGTGGTTGGTTCTCTTAATAGGTGCCTTTTTGAATACTTGCTTTTGAATGGTATTTTTTCTTAAAGTTGACAGCTAGTGTTAAAGCAGTTTGCACAGGGTTTGGGATTATTCATGGTCAACTGGTACTCAAAGACCTTTCAACTCTTGGTCAACAGCTCTATTCAGTGTTAGAAAAACAGGAGCGGCTGATAGTCATCTTTGCTGAGACCCTCTGAGTAAACTTTCATGCACCTAATGATCTGATCTCCAATTTGATTGCCAAACTGATGCCAACAGAATTGTGATAATAGAGTCAAGTGTCTTCAATTTTAGAAAGCCAACATATGGTAACACCTGATATCCTTTCCAGAGATACACACGCATTTGTATATACGTTCATAAAGACAGGTGGTACAGAGCTGGGCGTAGTTGCTCATACCTGTAATCCCAGCACTTTGGGAGGCTGAGGTGGGCGGATCACCTGAGGTCGGGAGTTCGAGACCAGCCTGGCCAGTGTGGCAAAACCCCATCTCTACTAAAAATACAAAATTAGCCAGGTGTGGTGGTATGTGCCTGTAGTCCCAGCTACTCGGGAGGCTGAGGCAGGAGAATGGCATGAACCTAGGAGGCAGAGCTTGCAGTGAGCTGAGATGGTGCCACTGCATTTCAGCCTGGGCGATGGAGCGAGACTCCATCTCAAAAAAAAAAAATATATATATATATATATATAAATAATATGTATATATATGGTATTATTTTGTGGGTACTTTGCACTCGCAATATATAACTGATTCATTTTAAAAATAAATACTTTTGACATATCCATTAAAAGAAGGGCACAAATCACAAATGTACAGGCGAAAGAATTTTCACAAAGTGAACATTCCAGCAGTAACCAGCACCAAAATCAAGAAAACATTACCGCACAAAAAAATTCCCCTCATGTCCCCTCCATATTCCTAGATCCCAATCACTAACCTAACTTCTACCATTATATATTGATTTTGCCTGTTTGTGTACTTTAGGTAAATGGAATTATAGAGTATATACTCTTTTGTGTCTACTTTATGGCTTTCAACTTAATCCTTGGAAGATTCACTCATGTTTTACAGGCAGCAATAGTTTTGGTTTTTTTCATTGATTGAATATAACACAAATTATTTATTCATTTTACTACTGATGAACATCTGGTTGTTTGGGGGGTGCTATTATGAATAAATCTGCTATGCACACTCTTGTATATACGTTTCAGTATATGTATCACAAACCTTTCTATTTGAGTATATGTCTAAGAGTAGAATTGCTAGATAAGAAGATGTACACATAAACAGCTTGGCAGATACTGCCATCTTTCCAAGATGATCGCATCAATTTATATTCAGAAGTCTATGAGAGTTCCAGTTGTTCCACATCCTCACCAACACCTTGTGTTTTTTGTTAGTCTCATGTTTTTCATTCTAACCATTCTGGTAGATAAGTAGTGATATTTTGTTATGGTTTTAATATACAGTTTTCCAGACTATTAATAAGGTTGAGCACTTTTTAATAAGTGTATTGGACATTTGGATATCCTCTTTTGCAAAGTCTCATTCTAGTCTTCTGCCTACTTTAAAGCTTTGTAAATTGAGACAACGTGGTATTAGCATGAGGACAGACAAATAGATCAAAGGAAAAAAATTAAAATCCCACAGTTATATGGTCACATGATTTGTGATAAAACTAAAAGTGAGGAACAGTGTGTGTGTGTGTGTGTGTTAGGGGGCAGATGTCTTTACAGTTAATCATGCTGGGTCAAAAGGATATTTATATGAAAAAAATACATTTTAACCCCTACCTCAGACCATACTCAAAAACAAATTCTAGATGAACTGTGGATCTCAATGTGAAAAGCAAAACAATAAAGTTTTTTTTTGAAGAAAACAAAGGATATCTTAATGACCATGGGGAGGGAAAAGATTTCATAAACAGGATATAGAAAGCACTACATACAAAGTACAGCAAATGATAAGACGTAGTACTTTAAGAATTTCAGTTTATCAAAACACACTATTAAGAGAGTGAAAGACGGGCACGGTGGCTCATGCCTGTAATCCCAGCACTTTGGGAGGCCAAGGCAGGCAGATCATGAGGTCAGGAGATCAAGACCCTCCTAGCCAACATGGTGAAATACAAAAAGTAGCTACTAAAAATACAAAAAGTAGCTGGGCATGGTGGCACATGCCTGTAATCCCAGCTACTCAGGAGGCTGAGGCAGAAGAATAGCTTGAACCAGGGAGTTGGAGGTTGCAGTGAGCCGAGATTGCTCCACTGCACTCCAGCCTGGCGACAGAGCGAGACTCCATCTCAAAAAGAGAGAGAGAGAGAGAGAGAGAGAGAAAAGGCAAGCCACAAAAAATATTCACAGTACATATACATAACAAAAAACACCTACCCACAATAGATTCTTTTAACTGCTGCATATTATTCCACAGTATGTATGTATCATAGTTTATGCTTATCTCTTAGTGATGATCATTTACTCTGTTTCTGATTGTTCACTATCTAAAACAGTGCAGCAATAAATACATTTGTACATCTTTGAGTGTTTTCTTAATGAATTACTCAGAAGTGGAGTGCTGAGTCATGGGATGAAGCAGAGCATTTCAAACCACAAAGGCCAATGGAAAGATATTTCCACCCCATGGGTTTTCTTCCATCTTGCAAATCTCACTCTGAAACTAGCTGTCTGATCTCTCTTTGCCTGGGCCCTGCCCATTTTTAGTCCTTTTAGAGACCCTAGCATAGCTTAACCAGAGTACACAGGCTTGAGAAGACTTAAGAATTCTAATGAGGGGGAATAAAAGGACATAAGAAAATGAGTAGACAAGAGAGCTCTCTAATATTCTTGGCTTCTCAGCTTTCTAAAAGAAATTGTATTTATGGCATAGTTATTGACTGGCGCCATATATCTTGCATGCTGATGATAGGCAAATATCCTGGGGTCTTTTGAAAAAAGGAATGTATCAAGTACAAATCTCAATTAACTGATTAAATTTTTTGATTACTAGAGAGAGATCAGACATCTCTGCATTTTTCAATCGTAGTTATTTAAAGTACTTTCAAATATACATTAATCTACTTTCCTGCTTTGGTAAGTACAATATCCTGAACCTAGCTGACTATTTCTTTACAGGTTTAAAATCTTAAAATCCTCAGGGTCATAATTTGAACATCAATCTCATCATACCTGACATTAATATGGCAAGCATCCCTGGCACATTTTGCCTTACAGTGGCTATAAACTTCTTAAAGGCAAGAACCACATTCACATTCTGATTCTGCCATGTTTGTGATATTCAGTGAGAGTGTCTAATTCTCAGTTTCCCCATCCATGAACAGGAAGAGACAGTCTACCCCGTAGGTTGTTGGAAGAATACAAATTCCTAACACACAGTGAATAATGCACAGTAGGACTTGGTGAATGTTCCTTTCCTTCCTTCTTAATAATTTTTTCTTGAATCAAATTTAAATGAGTGGAGGAGGTGAGAATAAATTTGTTCTAATACTAGGGCATAAAGAAAAAAAAAATCATGCCTCACTATATTTTGCTTTGCAAATTGCGTTTCTCATCTGAAAGTGGGGTGACAGAGAATTCCAGCATACTGAGATTTCTAATTATTTTGTTCCAATTAGTAATTGGGCATACACCTGACAACATGTATCACATTTCCTTTGCCCCAGCAATCTCACTCAGTCATTTATCCTAAGGAAGGAACTGAGAATGAACAAGAATGAATAAACAAGGATATTCACTGACACGTTGTTTATAATATTAAAATATCAGAAACAACATAAATACTCATCAACAGGTGAGTGGTAAAACATTCTGTATCAACCATACATCAGAATATTATAAAACCATTAGAAATTATAATTAGCTTTTTATTTATAGAATTATAATTTGTCAATAAAATATTGTTAAATGAACAAAGCAGATTACAAGAGTATATGTAAATTCGGTATTCTAGTTTTGTCAGAATGTATGTAGGTGTATATATGTATTTATTGAAAAAAAAGTCTTGAAAAATACAAGCCAGCATGCTCATATGTTTATATCCAAGGGGTAGGATTACGGATTATTTTCTCTTTCTTTTTAATATATTTCTTTTGACCTGAATTCCTTTACAACAAGCATGTATTACTTCTATGATCAACAAATAATAAAGCACTTCCATTTTAAGAATTTAAATTTTTTTTGTTGCAAAAAACGCCAACCAATGATTCTGTACTAGAAAATCCTGAAAAACTCGAAATTTTGTGGACCTTTTCTCACTGATTCTCAAATAGAAGGGAGAAGTCTCATTATTGCTGTTTATAGCTTGAAGTCAGGCTTTCTAAACCTTGGCCTGATTGGCATTTTTGGCTGGATAATTCTTTGTTGTGGGACATTGTCCCATGCACTATAAGATGTTTTGCAGGATCCCTGACTCTTACACACTAGAAGCCAGTAACACACACCACTCCCTTTCCCCCAGTTGTGACATCTAAAAATATCTCTAAACATTGTCAAATATCCCTTATGGTGGGGGGAGGAGGAGGGAGGCAGATTGGTCAATTGAAAACCACTGTTCTAAGAAAACTGGAGGGCTGGAATTAAAACTCATGTTTACCACTCATTGGGTGATTCGACCTCTCTGTGTTCCAGTTCCTCATCAACAGAATGACTATCTAACCTTACAGATATCTTTTGGTCCTGAAATCTAGAATTTTATGGGTTTGTAGAAAATCAACTGGGTTAAATAGAAAGTCCAGCATCATGCAGAAAACTAAAAATACAGACAGAAATGTAGCTAGGTTTCCTGATTGCAATTTTGTACCTGTTCATTCACTTGTGTGGCAAATATTTATTGTCTACTATACCCCAGGCACTGTGATAGGCACTGGGAAAGAGCAGTAAACCAAAAAATGAGATCCTTTCTTTCATGGAGCTTACCTTTTTCTGAGAAAAACAAACCAGAATCATGTAGGGTTAATAAGTAAGAGTATTTTAGATGGTAGTAAGTGACATAAAGTAGGTAACACGGTAATAGATAACTACTGGAATGGTATTGGGGGAAGTAAGTAACATAGGATAAGGTGGTCCAGGAAGCCCCCAGAGGAGTTGTTACTTGGACTAAGATCTGAGTGATAATGAGGACAGAGCCAAGCACAGGTCAATGGGAAGAATGTCCCCCATGACAGAGGGAACTGACGTGTATAAGCAGTGAGATGGAGAAGAGCTTGGAATTGCATTCATGACAATACAATAGCAATATGTACATGGTTAGAGAGGTACCAAAAGAAATTGTGTCAATTTATATTATTAGTAGCATGGGGAAAATGTAAGTGGAAAAATAATCTCTGATTTTTCCATAGGAGAGTGATTATAGTGGAAATTAGATCCAGAAAAAAGCTCTCACATCATGGCCTTCCTTCATAACGCAATTGAAAAATTGTGTTTGGGGAAATTCTGGAAACAAATGCCCCCAAAACTCATCAATGCCTTTCTATCATCATTTAGTACTAGGAGGGGGGTGCCAAGAAGATGTCTACTGAATTGCTAAAGCAATAAATTGAGGAGATAATCTTTTTTATGGTTGGTATGCTCAGGGGGAATGGGTCCAGCAGATAAAATGATAACTAGATATAGCTGACAATTTTCTTTGAGTAAAATGTCAAGCTTGTAAATAATTTAAAAATAGCCTGTCATTCAATTGCGGTGTGTCCTTTAAGAAATTTTAATCGATGCAAAACACATTTCTCAAACACAGCTTCCAACCCCTGTGAAACCAGCTATTGGCTTAAACAAGAAGCTGTGACACAGATCTGTGTGTGCAGTAGCTTACTGAGAGTGAATTGAGCTACAGCCCCAGAATTTCATATTAGAACAATATTCTGCAACCCAAGAATTAGCTATTGAGATGATATGTGATGTGCAAACACACAACTCGTTCAGCCCTTTTTGCTCAAGGGCACTGAGAAGCTGAGGTTTCCATCCACTCATCAGAAACAATCAACATACACATAAACTTTTGGCTGCAAATGGATTGTCTGTTTGGTATCTTTGCCAAAAGCTCAGCATTACAGAGAAAAAGAAAGTGAAAGGGAGGGAAAGGTGGAGGGAGAGGAAAGATACAACAACTGTCTGAAATTAGGGTCTAGTGTCACCTTGAGAAGATGAACTTAAGAATAAAGAATTCTACTACAGAATTTGGGGGTGGGGGAATCTCTCCTCACTCTGACAACTATCAGTAATCTAAGCTAAAACCCCTTTCTACAGTGACATCCATGTCAAAATGGGGAAGAATAGTGATCATTCTAAATGTAACCTGAGCAATTTGTCGCCTTTTCCAGGCCTGCTGCTTTCCCACTGTGGATGCTGCAGAGGCAGTGGCTTTTCTTCCTCTTTCCCCTCTTCAACCCTGCCCAAGACTGCACTGCTGGGGCGCACAGCCTGGTGGCCTCCTCTGACTAAGCTGTTCTTTTCCTGAAGAACTTTTTATCAAAGGAAACCAATCATTGTCCAACCCCTAGTGTCAGGAGATGCAGCAGCAAAACCCCAAGGGCAATAGAAAGCTCTGGTTTTTTTAGGTTGAAACTCCTGGAGAAGATGTCTTGGGTTGTTTGTTTGCTTGTTTCTTGCTTGGATCTGGAGAACATTCTCTCTCTCTCTTTTTTTTCAACATTGACATGGATTATAAAGACATCATCCCAAATTGCTAGCATGGCAAATAAACCAACACAATTAGAGAATAAGGACACCCCCTGGGCATTTAACTGAGGTTGGCTAGGTGTTTATTTTTAATGAATTGATTGTCATCGATTATCAAAACATATATGTATTGATTTTATCCCTTAAATCTTGGAGGCTAAATAATCTGCAAAGCTGTTAATCCTGGATAGATTTAAAGATAATAGATAATGCTGCATTATTCATAAATGTTGTACAGCAGGACATCCATTATACAACTGTTAATCTCGAGCGATATCACTTTCATATACATCTGTTATTATTTTATTTAAGCCAGATTGTCAGAAATTTTAGGAATGCTAATTTTTAACATTCAGCTTTATAACGAAATATCAATTCATTTTTTCAGTCTAATGCAACCATGGAGACTGCATGATGTTGCTTCCTTCCCTCCACCTCTGGCCCGATTTACACATAAGCACACTCACAAAGATACGTTTACATGCTGCATGGCTCTGTTATTGACTGTTGAATGGTTTCCAGCCTGTCTTTGTCCCAAGGTCAATTAGACTCAAGTTCCACTTTTTTTTTTTTTCCTCTTGTAGGAAGATTTCTTTATTGGTAAGCTTATTTAAATTCCTTCGCAGATATTGAACCAAATCTGCTCAGGCTGTAGCCTCCTGGGGCCTTTCACTCTGGGCTAAATATAAATAAATACCCATATAGGACAGCTTTTGATGAAGCATTAAAGATCATTCTGGTTATATGGCTTCTAGATTTTCTATTCTCTCTATGAAAAACCCATGGCGGTAGAAAGAACCTTCGCCACGGAAAGGAATAGATTTGTAAATTGCTGCCTGTGGACCTCCTGGGACTTAATGGCACAGGGCAAAGAAGCAGCTGATCTTGGCAAAGGAAGCAAGATAAATAAAATTAGCCACCAAATCAGCTCCTTTAAAAATACCAGCTGTCAACTCCCTCCAGCGTTTATGAATTTGGGGGCATGTTACTGTCACATTGTGTCTCACCCAGGACCAAGCAGCATTGCTCTTTTCAACTGGGAAAGGGTCCCTAACTCCCCTTTACAGGGAAAGGTAACGCAAAAAATTTGCCCTTTCTGTTTTACTCTGTCTCCCTTGTCGTGTGTGCAAGGAAGAAACCAATCCAGGCCAACCAAGAGTTATTTCTACAATGATTATACTTGTTATTGTTTGTTCTTAAACTATTCACCAAGTAATCCCTTCAAAGGATAGGGCTACTGGTTTTAGAAAGTAAATTTGCTAATGGAGATGAGAGATAAGGCTGGAAGAGCAGAAGTAAGAGAAGGGCAGGAATCCTGCAATCTTTGTGGGGTGCTTGTCTCTCTGTCATGGCTCCCCAGTGGGATCCAGCCTCTGCAGCTTTGGGAAAGAGGCTTGTACTACCTGACCAGGCATTGAAACTATGAGGTACAGCCTCCTTCGCAGGTGGAGACGGGAGACACACAACAATTTTAAAAGCTAACCTTAGCCAGGCCCTGCACTAATTGCTTTGTAAGCATTATCTCACTGAATGCTCCAAACAACCCATCAAGATGGGTAATATTATAACCCCATTTTAAAAATGAGCAAATTGAGTAGTTAGGCAGTTGGCCCACCTTCCTGGAAGACACACCATGTAGGCCTGTATGATATATGAGGCACCCTGCTCTTGCTGGGACTCGAGGGTGACCAGCAAACCACAGACACATTCTGGAGCCAATCATTTATGCCCAAGCTGAAAGCATGTGCTTCCAGGTGCACGTAGATTCCTCTGGCCTGGTGAGAAATCTCTAAGCATTGCTGCATTGCTGGGCCAGTCATCCAGGGAGAATCAGCTGGAATCACATGGATCACATGGAGACCCTGGGGAAAAAATACTGTGACAAATCCTTCTCCTTGTACCTATTTGCAGCCAGGGGGAAGAACCGGAATGGGATCAGACACAGACTAACCATTTTAATCTTAATTTGCACCTACCTATGGACATCCTTTGGCTGGAAGCCAGGTGAATTTCCTGTTACACTTTATAGGAGCAAAATCATTAAGCGTATCTCTTATGTTGCTGTTGATTCTAAGAAAAAAAAAAAGAAATCTTACAAAGCTCAGTCCATAGCTGGCACATAAAAACCATGTGTTAGCTCATTAAAATAGTAATTTTTTGTTATTGTTTATTTTTTTAAACACATGAAGCTTTTCTATTATGCTTGGATCAGAATTCTGTATAATCCAGAGAAAACCACAATCATTGCACAAAAGAAAGCTTCCATTCCAAAACAGGCAGAATATCAGAATACAAACAGGCAGAATCCACACTCCACAAACTGAATACAGGACCTGCAGTGAGTGAGCCAGAAGGGTTGGCACAATTCAGACTGGGGGAAAAAAATCTATTTTTCCCTCAACCATAGTAAACATGAGAGTGCTTTACTCATAAAGAGCTTTCCAATACTATTATTTTGTTGGACTTTCACAAGGCAATGAGGGAGATGTGGTCATGCCCCTTTCCAGATTTAGATCAGCTACGTGACTTGTCCAAGGTCATGATCAGCAGTGGAGGGAACTCAGGCTACATGTGGCCAGTTATTCAGCTAGTCCAAGAAAATGGAAGTCGTCGGGATGTTTCTGCCTGAATATTTAGCACAGGAACTGGTCATGGACACCAATAAAAACACACACTCAAAAGTAGCCTTTACTCTCGATGCTGTCTGGGCCCTATCCCTGGGAAGGAAGTTAAATGTCACATGTGCCTGCATTTATCCCATCACATTCTCAGCTTCTCCTAGGTGTAGTGGGGGGACAGGTTGGTGAGAGTCTCTAACCCCCAAGTAACCTCTTAAAAGGACTACTTGAAGAAAATCAGGGGAGACCAGCAACAAAGCAGGGTGGGTTCCCTTTACCTTCCCATGTTGGAGTGAAAGCTTTTGTCTCCCCTGATGTGGCTCCTCTCCTCACTAAATTATTATGTGAGGCACGTGGTGACAACACAGAAGGGTTTTCCATAAATTTGAGTTTAAAGGAGATAATGCTTGATGTTAAATCATTAAATTAAATCATTCTTTACAAGACATTTTTACAATTTCAAGCCATTTTCTCAACTAGAGCTGCATAGTAAATTAATTACTGCATTAGTAGTTCATTGGTGACTACTGTAAACAATGTTTGTACTAAAAAAAAAAATACAGAACTATGTTCCAAATATTTGTTCACATGTTTTGAATGCATTAAAAAGTACTTGTACTGTTTGAGGGGAGAGCATTCTTGGTAATTTTGTTGCCTACCCCATTTTATCCTGGAGAGAATTATATTCATCTCCCATTGGCATATAATTTATCACAGTTGCTTATGTAGTTCTGGATAATATAATTGAGGACTTTTTAGAAGTTGAATCAGGTCAGAGAAAGTTAGTTATTAATCTAGTAAAAACAACTTTAATATGTTGGTTTATAGATATACCAAGAAGAAAGGCAAACCATTTTTTCATCTCTAATGGCTAAAAATATGAAAGGTAAAAATCCCATGGTAGATAAACATATAACACAAGTCACATACATTATATCTAGCCATGCTTGTTCCAAAACCATTTCACTTTTATTTTTTAAATAAATGGTTAGTCTTATAAAATAATGTGTAATAAAGAGAATGTACTGTAGCAAAATGGTTCCAACTAAAGTGGATAAGAAGTAAAATTTGGGTAAAAACGCTCCCTATGTTATCCACGTAAAAGTATGCTATACTAAATTGTATATGAATAACCTGGATTGGTTTTATATAAAATTTAAGTTTTTTCTAAACATACATACTTAATGCATAGCTGAAAGTCGCAAGGAATCAACGTAGGTCTATATGAAGAACGGGTTTTTGTAAGAAACATATTCACATGTCTTATATCTGCAGAAACCACTTTCTCCAATCTGAAACTTGACATAACTCATTTGCTAAGCTGAAGTATACTCATGGAACAATAAGTGTATTTGAAATCAGGCCTGAGCCCCAAAATTGATCCTCTCTGGCAGCTATATCTCTGCAGAGAATAAGATCACACATAGGCACACTTTTATGTGACAGCTTGTGTACACTCTGTGTACACAGGGCAGACAGACATCAAAAGAGAGCTAAAATCCAAAGGAAAAAAAACCACCCAAATGTCCATCAGCAGTGAAATCAATAAAGAAGTTGTGCTACATACATACAATGGAGTACTAAGCAGCAATGACAGGGCATGGACTATTACCATCCTTGCAGCATGGATGAATGCCAAAACCATAATGTTGGGCAAAAGAAGCCAGACATGTGGGAAACATGATGTATTGCTTCATTTCTAAACATTTTCAAAAGAAACAAAATTAATCTATGATGTTGGAATTCGGGATAGTTGTCACCTTTTGGAGAGAGAGGTAGTGAACAGGAGGGGGCCTGCAGGGTTTTCTGAGGTCCTGATGTCTTCTATTTCTTCATCTATAGACTGTTTACACAGTCTAGTGTCACTTTCAGAAAATTCATCTAGCTATACACTCATGATACATGTACTTTCTATATGTCAACTATCCTTCAATAAGAAGCTACTTAAAAAATAAAAATAAGCTGGCTGCACTGGCTCATGTCTGGAATTCCAGCTACTCAGGAGGCTGAGACGGGAGGATTGCTTGAGCCCAGCAGTTTGAGACTGCAGTTGACTATGATGGTGCCACTCTAAAAAAGAAAATAAAATAAAAATTTAAAAAGATCACTAAGATAGTGAGCTCTGCCCCAAGCATGGTTAGCCTAAAGTGCTTTGCAGGGTTTGAACTCTCCCCCATGCCCTAGGCAAGGGAGCGGAGCTCACAGGAGTTTTCAGACAGTCAAAGGAATGGGGACTCCAGATTGTAAGAAAAACCCTCATCTTCTCAGACAATTGCAGCAAACAAAAACTTCTCATTCCCCGCCCCCCCAAAAAAGAGGAGGGGGTTGGGGGAAGTCTGTGGCTCTACCAGACAAATATCCCCTAGTGTGTGTTTATTCAGATTAGCCTAGTCACACACAGCCAGGGATTCCCCAGAGGGGTTTCCCATGGTTCTAATTAGATGAACTGTTTGCCCCAAGTGTAGACAGCCTCACTCCCTAGAAGAGACCATGCTAGCTTTTGGCAAAATAACCCGGTGGGGAAAGAGTGAATTCTACAAACTTCCTCGGAGCATCACCCAGATTTGAGAGGATATTGTAAAAGTAATATTACAGTTCTCCTGCCAAAATTAAGAAAGGGAGACTTTCATCTGGTTTGAACTTTCTTCAAGAAATACACCAAAGCTAATGCATGATTCCATTTGGGGAATATGGGGCTCTGCCTTCCTCACCCAGACCGTTGCTCTGCTTGAAGCCCAGAACCTTCTCAGTAAACAAGACAGGGAAGCTCACAAATGGGGAAACAAAGCTCAATGCTTCTAGTGAGATTAGGGACCAAACACCAAAATAAATACTGACAACCAACAAAGACAATAGATAAATACCCTGTCATTCAGCAGGAGCAAGAGGGAGAACAGAACATCATTCTCGACTCTGGCTCTGCTGTCCCTTTATAGCCTTATGTAAATTACGTTACCTTCCTGAAAAATTGATATGTAATGTTCTCTCCAAGTCGATGCAAAGAAGGTTGATGGTTGTGAGGGAAAACAGGATTTTCCTGCTTCTCTGGGCATGGATCCATACTGCCCCAATGACAAACACCTTTCTCAAGCCTGACATCATTCACCATAATCAAGACCCTCTGGTCTCTTGGGAAAAAAAACCCTGGATCTGTATAATCTTTGGTTCTTCTTCTAACCCTGTCACTTACTTGCAACATCTTCAGCTAATCATTTAACCTCTCTGGGCTGCAAATACTTTGCCAACTGCAATTGCCCTCATCATTCATCAAATACTCAGAAGAACGGGAAAAAGAATTGCTGTCTATTGCTTTGAGCGTTCACAAGCTTAAGTAACTGAACAGGAAGGCCAGTCTTGCTTGCTGTACCCTCCCTTCCCATCTCCATGAGTAAGCCCTGCCCAGCTCAGCCATGGTGACTGAGTCCTGCTTTCTGCAAGAGGTGGGGTGGAGCATGTGAATCTCCTGAGTCAAGAAGAGGTGAACTCTCTTACTCTCTTTCATTGTGAATTAGGGGCCTCTAGCTGCTACCTGGGATCCTCCCAGGATAATTGACCCTCTGGTATTTTCCCTTCCATGACTTAAAAAGAGACTTTTAAAATTCGCAATTTGATAAATCCAGTTTTTAAAAGAGTGATCAATGCCAAATCATAATAAAGATACATTTTATTATGGGGGGTTGGAAGGACAGTTATGACCATTGACAGTTTAGAAAGAACATACTTCATAGTAAAAGGTTAGAAGTCAGAGCTCCCAGAAGGCCAATGAGAAATAAAGTGAAAGCATTGCTGAGATTGAAATTTAAACAAAGGGGAAAGTGCCATTTGATTTCACCCCAAAAGAGGGATTTATATTCACATTTTTAGGGCACACATCTGTGGTGAAAGTGAGCAACTATGCCTGTTGATTGCACCCCTTCAGCACTTCCAGCAATGCCAACATGGTATCAAGAAAACAAATGCTTCTCTTAGTCAAGCATGTAATCACATATTTCCAGATGAGAGGCACGAGAAATGATTAAAGGTTTGGGAAATTGGATCTATATAGAAATACTAATGGAACTGGCTTCCTATATCCTGGAGAAGAAAAGACTGGTAAGAGTAGAGGGTTCTCCACTTCCCTGTGTGTGAAGGAATGCATGTAACCAGTGACTCTGAGAAATGCCTGAAGGGAAAAGCAAGATCATTAAAGAACAACCAGATATGTTTTACTTGCATTTGAACAAGACTTTTAAATCTTTGAGTTTTTCAGCTACAGAAATCCTCAGAACCATCTCTAATATCAAAGAGGTCTTGGGGTCTGCCCAAACACACTGGAGCGAAGTTACCCTTAACGTCCTTCCTTGGCTGGTTTGATGAGCAGCAGAAAGAAAGCTAGAGGAACTTCGGGGGTACCTCTCAGAATTGTAGTTTTATGACCTTGACAACTATTAAGCTCAACAAGATGCCAGCAGTCTGATCAGAAATAATAGTGACCTCAGTGCATCTTCCTCAATTATCATCCAATTACTGGCACAGGCCTACATCATTTTCCCAAACGACAGATCTGTGCTGAACCCAAATGGTGTCATCAATGTGTAGTCATCCAGGTGTGACACCTCAGCATCATTTTAGACTCATCTCTCTCTCTCACTCCTCACTGACAGTCTGTCAACAATGCCTTCAAGTCTTCCTTTTGTCTTTTTCATCTCATGTCCATCACATTCTTTCCTTTCCCAGGGCAAAATCCCAGTTCAGGCAATCATTAACACACTATTTAATTCCTGTCTCCTAAATTCAAGTTCTTTCTTAATGTTTCTCAAAAGGTGGCCAAAGATCACCTCCAACAAAATCACGAAGAGAGCTTGTTAGAAGTGCAGAATTCCCAGGCTCCAGACCATTCGCCCTTGGAGAAGCCATAGCTGAGCTTGGCATTCCAGAATCCAAATTTTTAACAAGCTCTCCCCATGTGATATTTGTATACCCTAAAGTTTTAGAAACCGTTTTCTACCAATTCAATCCACCTGGAGATTATTCATTCATTTATCTAACAGTGCATGCCAGGAACAGTTCCTCTTTTCATCAAGCTGTTTCATACATTAAAAAATCTTAAATGTGTTTATCAATAGCAGAAAGGATAAATAAAATGTGATGTGTTCATACAATGGGTTACTATATAGCACTAAAAAGCACCAATTACCACTACACACAACATGGATAACTCACAGACAATGATGAGCAAAAGGAACTAAACGTATAACAGTACATACAATATGGTTCCATTTACATGGAGTTTAACAGCAGGCTACTCTATGGTGATAGATGTGAGAACAGTGATTTCTGGGGGATGATATTGACAGGGTAGAGACACGAAGTGTACCTTCTGAAGTGTCAGAATTGTTGTTTAATCCAGAGGTATTTACTTGTGTGTGTATGTGTGCATATGTATGTGTAAGTAAAAGTTTATTGAGAATTGAGTACTTTGCTGTATGTGATTTATACTTCAATTAACATAATAAAAATAAATAAATGTAGTCCTGGGCTTTCAAAAGAGAGGAAGGAGCAAGAGAGAGAGAGAGAAACTTGAGTGATTTCACCATTGACTGAAGAGTAAAATCCAAACTCCTTAGCATGTCTTTTAAGATCTTTCACAATATATTCATAACCTAACTTCAAACTGAAGTCCTACCACTTCTCTTCTCCAATCAGTCTTACTCTTTTGTGTCTAATTTTATTGAATAGAACTCATGGTTCCTCAACTTCCTTTGCTTCTTCTCCTCCTTCCTTGGCGATCACATCTCATCAACTAGAGTATTATTCTTTCTCCATCCACATCTTAACCCTACTTGAAGCTCCAATTCTGTTTCCTCATGCCCTCTTTTCCTGATCACTTGTGGGTTGAATTGAGCTCCCCAAAAAGATACGCTGAGTTCTATCTCCTGGTACCTCATTTGGAAATTAGGGTCTTTGCAAATGTAATTAGTTAAATTAACATGAGGTGATACTGGATTAAAGTGGACACTAAATCCAATGACTTGTGTCCTTATAAGAAGGCCATGTGAAGACACACAAAGAGAAACATGTGAAGAAAGATACAGAGATGACAGTAATATGTCTGTAAGCCAAGGAATTCCAAGAGTAGCCAGCAACCACCAGAAGCTAGGAAAGAGACAAGCAAAGATTCCCTGCTAGAGTCTTCAGAAGGAACCCTGCGACACCTTGATTTTGGACTTCTGTCCTTCAGAACTGTGAGAAAATAAATGTTATTTATTTTAATCCATCTTGTATGGGGTAATTTCTTATGACAGCCTGAGGAAACTAATACAACGCTCCTACCCAAAGTTATCTCTCTTACTTCTTGACTTCTATAGCTCCTAAATTCTAAACATTTCACTTGACACCTATGGCAGTTATCTCCTCACGTGGCCCCCAGTTATTCCTACCTCATGGTATTAGTGCTTTTGTATACCCCCTTTCACACTGGTAAGACTCACCTATGTCACCGATAGTATATTATGAAAATGATGCATTAGGCCGGGCGCGGTGGCTCAAGCCTGTAATCCCAGTACTTTGGGAGGCCGAGGCGGGTGGATCACGAAGTCAGGAGATCGAGACCATCCTGGCTAACATGGTGAAACCCCGTCTCTACTAAAAATACAAAAAACTAGCCGGGCGTGGTGGCGGGCGCCTGTAGTCCCAGCTACTCGGAGGCTGAGGCAGGAGAACGGCGTAAACCCGGGAGGCGGAGCTTGCAGTAAGCCGAGATCGGGCCACTGCACTCCAGCCTGGGTGACACAGCGAGACTCCGTCTCAAAAAAAAAAAAAAAAAAAGAAAATGATGCATTATTTCTAAGTGTGAGTCATAAAGGACATTATAGCTTCTGCCTTGCTTGCTTGGACCATTCACTCTGGGAGAGGACATACACTTAGAACATTCAGGACACCCTATGGAGAAGTCCACCTGGTAAGGAATGGAGAACTCCTGCTAACAGCCATCATGAGCTCCCATTTATATAAGCGAACCAACTTGAAAGTGGCTTCTCCAATCCTAGTCAAGCCTTCAGATGACTTAAGCCTAACTAGGATGACTCAGGTCTAGCTAAGATCTTGACACCGCAACTTTGTAAGAGATCTTGAACCAGAACCACCACCTAAGCCACTCCTGGATTCCAGACTCACAAAAACTGTGGAAGATAATAAATGTCTATTATTTTAAGACACTAGGTTATGGAGTATTTTTTCTGCAGCAATAGATAAATAGTACGACCTCTATTACAATATACTGTCTTCCATTTCCTAACCCTTCTTGGGAAGATCTTGACTTTTCGACCAGATGCAAACTCCTCGAGGGCAGGGATCATTTCTTGTGTCTCTTTGCATACGTACACACACACATACACACACAAATACACATATATACCTGTGTGTATACATATACCATGTGCCTGGTGAACATGTGTGAATAAATGAATAAGCACAGTATATCCCATTAGATAAGCTTTCAGAATATTGCATTCAACCAACAAATGCATCTTTTATTTCAAAATTCAGCTTATGAAAACTTCTCTCATAATGAAATATTTGAGAAAAGCTGCATTTGAAGCCATTTTGAAACCACTCTTCTTTCTCTCCCACCCATTTCCTTGCCTCTCTAGTGTTGCTTGTTGGCTTCTGAAATGTAGGTCACCTCCAGTGGCATGACCTAATTAGGAGATGTAATTTAACAGAAAAAATAAAAGAAAAGAAATCCTCTGAGATGGCATATTTGAAAGAAAGAAGAGTGGTTCTTTCATTTTATGTTTTTGGCAATAGCTTCCCTACTAAAGTTATCCCCTTTCCACCCCCCAAGCTACACAATTTGTAAAGCGCAAAGAAGAAAGGTAGAAACGCATTCAGGAGCAGCTGGAAATGATGAATTTATAATGATCACAGAAGGACTAAGAGTAAGCTTTACTTCACTAAAGTGGCTCCATGGGGCTGCTTCTTGGCAGCACAATGAGTGAGACTTTGGAGGAAAATGTATTGATGATGCTGATACAAAATACCACACACTCTAAGGATAGGAGGCAACCTTATGGCTCACCTAATTCAACCCCTCAGGAAATGCTGTGACACCTGTTGTGTTTGTAGCATAATAAAAACTCCACACACAAAGTATCCAAACAATAGATTTTTTTTTCTTCATACATTTGGTACTCTTGTTTTAGAACAGAGAAAAATGGCAAGCAAGCTAAACACATTTTAATAGTTCATTACAAAATTCACTTGCAGGGGATGTCATCAGGCCAGGTTGGATTCAATCCATCTCCCTCACCTCTTCCTCTCAGAGGCATGATGCTTGGTTACTGTAAAATGCTTAAGTGCTTTCTGAATCACCCCAGAAACACTTAACTACACTGATCATAACTGAATGCATTATTAATTCTTTCTTTGAAACTGATATTTCATGTTGATCATTAGACAATTTCATTTATCCATCCCGCAAAACTCAAAAGTCTGCATAACCTGCCTGGTGGTTGACATTTATTCCCATTTTACAGAGGCACAGAAAGGCTAAGTACTCACATAAGGTTAAACAGCTAATAAAAGATGAAGCCAAGGAGCAAACCCAGGCAATTTGACTACTATGTTCTTAATTCCTTATGTTACTTTATTTATTGATTGATTGATTTTTGCTTTCAAGTCTTTGTTTTTATTCAACTTTTAACTTCTGGGGCACATGTGCAGAATGTGCAGGTTTGTTGCACAGGTAAATGTGTGCCATGGTGGTTTCCTGCACAGATCAACCAATCACCTAGGTATTAAGCCCAGCATTCATTAGCTATTCTTCCTGATGCTCTCTTTCTCTCTCCCCTTTCCCCACCCCTAACAAGTCCCAGTATGTCTTGTTCCTCGCAATGTGTCCATGTTTTCTCATCATTCAGTTTCCTCTTGTGAGAACATGTGGCATTTGGTTTTCTGTTCCTGCGTTTGTTTTCTGAGGATACAGCTTCCAGCTCCATCCATGTCCCTGCAAAAGGCATGATCTTGTTCCTTTTTATGGCCACATAGTATTCCATGGTGTATGTGTACCACATTTTCTTTATCCAGTCTATCATTGATGGGCCTTTGGGTTGATTCCATGTCTTCGCTATTGTAAATAGTGCTGCAATGAACATACGCATGCATGTATCTTTATAACAGAATGATGTATATCCCTTTGGGTATACAACCTGTAATGGGATTGCTGGGTCAAATGATATTTCTGCTTCTAGATGTTTGAGGAATTGCCACACTGTCTCCACAATCCTTGAACTAATTTACATTCCCATCAACAGTGTAAAAATGTTACTATTTCTCAGTAGTCTTTTCAGAATCTGCTATTTCTTGACTTTTAAATAATTGCCATTCCACTTGGTGTGAGATGGTATCTCACTGTGGTTTTGACTTGCATTTCTCTAACGATCAGTAATGTTGAGCTTTTTTTCATGTTTGTTGACCACATGAACGTTTTCTTTTGAGAAGTGTCTGTTCATGTCTTTTGCCCATTTTTTAATAGAGTTGTTTATTTTTTTCTTGTAAATTTATTTACATTTCTTTTTTTTTTTTTTCCTGAGATGGAGTCTCGCTCTGTCACCCAGGCTGGAGTGCAGTGCCACAAACTCAGCTCACTCCAGCCTAATTTTTGTATTTTTTAGTACAGATATGGTTTCACCATGTTGCCAGGCTGGTCTCAAACTCCTGGCCTTGAGTGATCCACCTACCTCGGCCTCCCAAAGTGCTGGGATTCCAGGCATGAGCCACCATGCCTGGCCTACATTACTTCAAATTAACCATAAAACTATATTCTTCATCTACTTGGAATCTATGGGAGTTTTCTATGTAGACAGCATATCCATTTATCCCTACAAGTAACTTCCTAACTGTAGGAAAGAACCTCAGTCATTTTTTGCCTTTTTTTTTTCATCCCATCACACTCATGGGAGATGTCCCACTACCACTGGTACCCAAAGTTCACGCACCACTCTCCATGTTTCTGAACATGGGATTTTGATATGCTGTCCCCCTACCCACTTTCTATTAAGAATCCCTACCCTATCACTGAGGAGTTTCACTGAGCATGAGGAGCTCTGCAGACCCACTTCTCAGTGAAACTGATGAAAATTGTTTTTGAAAACAATAATTTAAGGTCTCTGGAAATAGTCTTACCAACATATAGCAAATGAAGGAACATTTGTTCTTGAAAATCTACTAAAACTAAAAAGTACAAGTGTTAGCGATATTTGAACCAAGACCAACATACTTCCTCTCCTCTCCCAGCTCAGGAAGGTGGAGATTTCACTCCAAACTGCAGCTGAAAACACAGGGCTTCTTCTCCCTCCTGCTACCAGTCTAAGGGCTATTTTCTGGGAGGTGTATTGCATTTGGCATTTCTCATCTTTACCCCAGCTTTCTGTTGCTGAGGCTAAGTTTTGGGTCAGTGTGGCCAAAAGGTGAGGGTTCCCTTCTTCTGTCCAGCAGCCCCCACTGCTATGAGAATACTGAGGCTCTATCTTGGGGATGCTGCTATGAGAATACTGGGGCCCCAGTTGTGCTTATCTTGGCTTGTAACACTGAAATTCCATGCCAAAAGCGGCAGCCTGGTGCTGCACCCTCCTCATCCACTAAGCATTCAGCTTCCAAAGCAAGAATGTCACTCAGAGGAAAATACACTGTGATCCCTGCCCCCAACACCAGAGCCTGGATCACAGAGTTTGTTTGAGGGAAGAAGCAGGTCATAGAACAGAGAGCTCCAGATCTCTCCCCAAAGGAACTGACTTTATTTCAACAGTGTGTGAAAGAGTACAAGCCTAAAGGTGCTCTCAAAAGCAGTGGGAGTTGTGCTGTAAGGCAATCTGAAGTTGACTGAGAGTGGCTGGACATTCAGACGAAGCTGCAGGACAGCTAGTTTGCTGGAAAGACATGAAGAAAGAGACATCTTACCTTCCTCAGGTAAGAACAAATTGCACATATCTGGCCTCAGAACTTTTCCTTCAAAGAAGCCCAAATCTGATTGGATTAGGCTGCGAATCAATTTATGCCTGGGGCATTGTTGAAAACAGAGGAATCAAGCTGGAAATTAATTAAGTTTAAAGTTGTGTCTGGTCAAGGAAAGAGAAAAACAGTCAAACTAAGCCCAGTTAAAACCACTATCATTGCAGGTGACTGTGGGCATATCTGACATTACAGCCCTGAAGAGCAACATCAGAGCCTTCACGCTGCCAGAGGGATGAGATGGGGAGGAGAAATAGATTTTACTAAAGTAATTCAATCAACCATGAAAGAAGTAAACAAGTAAATAATAAAAATCCCTGGAGAGGCTGGCACTCAGGATTGTTACAGTAGATTATCCAAAATACATAGTTTCTAACAACAAAAAATGATACATGCAAAGAAATAATAAAGTACAATAATAATAATATCATAAAATATGGCCTGTATACTGGGGGGAGGAGGGGGGAGGTGGCAACAAAAATTGACTGTGAGCGTGATCAAATGTCGGTTTAACAGAAACAGGTTTCAAAGTAGCAAATATAAATACACTCATAAAAACCAAAGGAAACCATTATTAGAGAAATAAAACTGGGTTCTTGGCTCAGCAGCTCTTGTCTATAAACCTAACACTTTGAGAGGCTGGAGAAGGAGGACTGCTCAAGGCAAGGAATTAGAGACCAGCCTAGGCAACACAGTGAGACCCTGTCTCAAAAAAAAAAAAAAAAAAAAAATTAAAATTTGCTGGGTTCAGTGGCATGTGCTTAGAGTCCTAGCTACTCAGGAGGCTGAGGTAGGAAAATTGCTTTAACATAGGAGTTCAAGGTTACTGTGAGCTATGATTGTATGATTGTGCCAGTACACTCCAGCCTGGGTGATGGAGTTAGACTCTGTCTCTAAAAACAGAGAAAGAAAGGTAAGCATGATGACAATTTTACGTCAAATGGTGAATATCAATTAAAAGATAGACATTCTATTTTTTATAAAAAAAAGAACCAAATGGAAAATCTGGAGTTTATAAACATAATAACTAAAATGAACATTTCACTAGAGGGACTCAGCCATAGATGTGAACTGGCAGGAGAAAGAAATAGCAAGTTCAAAGCTATATTGATACAGTTTATGCAATTTGAAGAACAGCAAGGAAAAAAATAAAGAAAAATGAACTAAGCATCAGAGAAATATAGAATGCCATTAATCATACTAAATGTGTATAATGAGACTACAAGGAGAGGAGCGGAAAAGCAGAAAAGATATTTGAAAAAATAAAAGCCAGGTGCTATGGCTCACGCCTGTAATCCCAGCACTTTGGGAGGTCAAAGCAGGAGGATCATTTGAGGCCAGGAGTTCAAGACCAGCCTCAGTAACATAGTGAAACCCATCTCTACAAAATACAAAAAAACAAGCTGGGTATGGCGGCACGTGCCTGTGGTCCCAGCTACCCGGGAGGCTGAGATAGGGGATTGCTTGAGTCCTAGAGGTTGAGGCTGCAGTGAGCTGTCTTGCACCACTGTACTCCAGCCTGGGTGATAGAGTGAGACCCTATCTCAAAATAATAATAATGTCTGAAAAAATATTAATCTACATATTCAGAAAGCTCAATGATCTCCAAGTAGGATAAACACAGATTCACAAATAGATGGTAAAAATATTGAAAGCTGAAGACAAGGAGAAAATCTTGAAAGCAGTAAGAAAAAAAAAAAAAGACACATTACTTACAAGGAAACCCATATTAGGTTAGCAGGTGAGTTCTTAACAGAAACAACAGAGGCCTGAAGGCAGTGGGGTAACATTCAAAGTGTTCAAATAACCAGGAATCCTACATCCAGCAAGGCTGCCTTTCAAAAATGAAGGCAAAATAAAGAAAAAACAAAACCTGAGAGAATCTGTTGCTAGCCAATCTGCATCATAAGGAGTATTAAAGGAAGTTCTTTAGGCTGAAAGCAAGTGACCCCAGACAGTAACTCAAATCCACATTAGAAAATAAAGAACACTGGAAAAAGTAATTATGTAGTTATAAAAGACATTAGAGATGCATAGTTCTGGTTCTTTCTTCTTTAACTGATTTAAAACACAATTGTCTAAAACAATATGCACATAATGTATTGTTGGGCCTGTAACATGCAGAAAAGTAATATATTTACCCACAATGGCACAAAGAAGGTAGATAGGGAAAAAAACTTATTGGGCAAAGGAAATGACTCCAGATGGTAAGTGGAATCCACAGGAACAAATTAAGAGAAACAGAAATGATGAATAAGAAGATGAATATAAAAAAATTACAAATATATACTTGTTCTCTTTTCTTCTGTTAGTTTTTTTAAAAGACATAAAGTAAACAAATATAACAAATTATTGGGATTGTAACATTTATAAATGTAATATGTATGGTAATAATACCAAAGGGGGAAAAGGAATACAATTATAAAGGAGTAACATTTCTATATTTCATGGGATTAACTTAATATAAATCTGAAGCTATTTCTGATAAGTTAATACGTATATGGTCCCTAGAGCAACCAGTAAGGAAATAACTCAAAAAATGAAAATACAAAAATCAGTAAAGCTGGATACATGACATTATGCATTTATTAAAACCCACAGAACAATACAACACAGAGTAAATGCTAATACAAACTATCGACTTTAGTTAAAAATTATTATCAATATTGATTCATAAATTGTAATAAATGTCCCCTAGAAATGCAAGATATTAACAATAGTGGAAATTATGGTGGTGAAAGGTTAAATGGCAACTCTTTTACTTCTGGCACAATTTTTCTGTAGACTTAAAACTACCTTAAAAAATAAAAACCTTTTAGAAAAAAATGATCTCAAAGTCTCTGACCAATGAATTTTTTAAATTATTAAATAAATTTAAGTGGTATATTAGAAAATATTTACTTAATGCTAATAAAAGCACTAAAAGAGGAAGAAGAGAATGAAAAAGGCATGAGACAGAAAACAAAACACAGCAGATGTAAGCCCAATATATTAATATTAATCTTAAATGTGAATGGATTAAACACCTCAGTTAAATGTCAGAGATTGTCATACTAGGAAAGTCCATGGTTTTCTTTTTTGTTTTTCTATGGAAAAGTCCATAGAGTCCAACTCTATGCTGTCTATAGGAGACATATTTGAGATTCAAAGATTAAAATATATTGAATGTAAAAGGATGAAAAAATATTGTGAAATAGTAACCACAAGAAAGCTGGAGTGGTTATACTAATATCAGGCAAGACTGACTTTAAAAGGAAAAAAAGTTACCAGAGATAGAGAAGGACATTTTATAATGATGAAAGGAGCAATCTATGAGGAAAATACAGCAATTAGGAACATACATACACTTAACAAGAGAGCAGCAAAAAAAAAAAAAAAAAAAAAGGAGCAAAAACTGACAGAAATGAAGGGGAAAAGCAACAATAAAAAGAGACAATAATAAAAGGAGAAATTCAATGATAATAATAACATACTTAAGTACCCCACTTTAAATGATGGATTTAAAAAACTAGGCAGAATATCAACATTTCAACAGCACCATAAACCAAATAGACCTAACATACATCTATGAATAACTCCACCCCAAAACGGCAGACTATAGATGATTTTCAAGTGCTTAAGGAACATTCTCCAGGATAAAACATAAGCTAGTCCATAAAACAAACCTCAACAGAGTTAGAGGAATAAGTATAGTCCAAACTATGTCCTCCAACTATGATGGAATGAAGTATAGACATTAATAACAGAAGAACTTTTGGAGACTCTGAAATATGTGGAAATTAAATAACATACTCCTAAAAAACCAGTGGGTCAAAGATAAAATCAAAAGGTAAATTAAGGAGGACTTTGAAATAAATGAAAATGAGAACATAGCAAAATCATGAAATACAGCTAAAGCAGTGCTCACTTGGAAATTTATAGCTTTAGATACTAAAAAAGGAGAAGGATCTCAAATCAATAACCTAACTTTCCACCTTATGGCACTGAAAAGAAAAGCAAACTTTTCATGCCCAAAGAGAGCAGAAGAAAGGAAATAAGATCAGAGGAAAAATTAATGAGAGAGAATGAGAAAAATAATAGAGAAAAATCAATGAAACCAAAATCTGCTTCTTCGAACACAGCTAAATGGACAAACCTTTAGCTTTGTCAAGAAAACAGGAGAGAACACTCAAATTATTACAATCAGAAATGAAAGAGAGGACATTACTACCAACCATACAGAAATAAAAAGATTTATTAAGTAATACTGTAAACAAATATATTCCAATAAACTGGACAACCTAGATGAAACAGACAAACCCCAAAAAGGAAGCTGACTGGGGAACAAACAAACAATCTTAATAGACCAATAACAAGTAAAAAGATTGAATCAGTGATCAAAAACTACCTATAAAGAAAAGCCCAGGCTCAGATGGCTTCAGCGGTGATTTTTATGATACATTTAAAGATTAATACCAATTCTTCACAACTCTTCCAAACAATAGAAGAGGAACACTTCCCAATCCATTCTGTGAGGCCAGTATTGCCCTGATACCAAAACCAGGCAAAGGTATCACACAAAAAAAGGAAACTACAAACCAATGTCTCTTATGAATATGGATTTAAAATCTCAACAAAATACTAGCAAACTGAAAACAGCAATATATAAAAAGAATTGTACGCCTGTAATCCCAGCACTTTGGGAAGCTGAAGTGGGTGGATTGCTTGAGTCCAGGAGTTCAAGACCAGCCTAGGCAACATGACAAAACCCCATCTCTACTAAAAATACAAAAATTAGCCTGGCACGATGGTGAGCACTTATAATTCTAGCTACTCTGGAGGCTGAGGCAGGAGAATTGCTTCAATCTGGGAGGTGGAGGTTGCAGTGAGCTGAAATGGCGCCACTGCACTCCAGCCTGGGTGACAGAGTGAGACTCTGTCTCAAAAAAAGAAAAAAAAAATGTATAGCATGACTAAGTAGCATTTATCCTAGGAATGCAAGATTGGTTTAGCATCCAAAAATCAGTAAATACAATGCACCTTATTGAAAACAAAAACAAAAACCATATGGTCTTTTTTTTTTGTCAAAAAATCATTTGACAAAATTCAGCATGCTTTCATGATAAAAAATATTTGACAGGCTAGGAACGGAAGGAAACTTCCTCCACCTGATAAAGGGAACCTACAAAAACCCACAGCAAACATCGTATTAATGCTTAATAGTGAATGTCTACATGCTTTCTTCTAAGATCAGGAAAAAGACAATGTTATTAGATCTTGCCACTTCTATTCAATATTTAACTAGAGGTTCTAATCAAAGTAACTAGGTGAGAAAAATAAATAAAATGCATTCAGATTGGAAAAGAATGAATAAGACTATATCTATTCACAGATGACATGAACTCACATTATAGAAAATCCTAAGGAATCCATGAAAAAAACTACTAGAACAAACAAGTTCTGTAATGTTGTAAAGATCCAAAGCCAATATTCAGAAATCAACTGTATTTCTATATACTTGCAACAAAGTATCCAAAAGCGAAATAAAAAAAAATTCCACTTAAAATAGCATCAAAAATAATAAAATATGTAGGAATAAATTTAATGAAAGGAGTACAAAACTTACACACTGAAAACTATAAAATACTGTTGTAAGAAATTAAAGAAGATCTACATAAAATAGAAGAACATTCCACTTTGATGAATTGAAGGATTTAATATTGTTAAGTTGGTAATATTCCCCAAACTAAGCTACAGATTCAAAAAAATCCCCATCAGAATCCCAACTGGCTTTTTTGTAGAAACTTGCAAGGCAGTCCTAAAATTCATATGGAATTGGAAGGAGTCAGAATCACTAAATTCATCCAAAAAAGAGTAAAGTTGGAGGATACACACTCACCAATTTCAAAACTTACTACAAAACAACAGTAATCAAGACAGTATGATGCTGACATATAGTTACAAATAAACATGTAGACCAATGGATTAGCACTGACTGTCCAGAAGTAAACCTATGTGTCTCAACTGTCTTTCTACAATGCCAAGACAATTCAATTGGAAAAAAATAATATTTTTAACAAATAGTGCTGGAGCAAATGCATAGCTACAAGCAAAAGGATGAAATAGGACCCTTACCTTAAACCATATATAAAAGTTAACTCAAAATGGATCAAAACCTAAGTATAAAAGCTAAATTTATAACACTCGTAGAAGAAAATATAGGGGTAAATCTACTGACCTCAGATTTGACAATGTATTCTTAGATACCACACCAAAAGCATGATCAACAAAAGAAAAAATAGGTAAGTTGGACTTCATCAAAATTTAAAACTTCCTTGCTTTAAAGAACACTATCAACAAAATGAAAAGACAACCCACAGTATGGGAGAAAATATTTAAAAATAATATATAAGGAACCTGTATACAAAATACATAAGAAGTCTTCCAACTCTTTAATAAAAAGGCAACTCAGTTTTAAAATGTGCAAAGGATTTGAGTAAATGTTTCTCCAAAGAAGATACACATATGGCCAATAAACACATGAAAAGATGCCCATCTCTTAGTCATCAGGTAAATGCAGATCAAAGCTACCAGATGTCACCACACACTAAGATAGCTAGAATCAAAAAGTTAGGTAACAACAGGTATTGGTGAGGAGATAAAGAAACCAGAACCCTCATACACTGCTGGTGAGAACGTAAAATGGTCCCGCTGCTTTGGAAAACAGTCTGACTCTTCCTAAAATTGTTAAACATAGATTTGTCATATATAACCCAGCAATTTTATTCTCAGGTATATACCTAAGAAAAATGAAAATGTATGTCCATACAAAAACTTGTACATGAATGTTTATAGAAGCGTTATTCACAATCGCCAAAAGGTAGAAACAGCCCATACATCTACCAATTTATGAATAGATAAATAAATTGTGGTATATGTATACAATGGAATATTATTAGGCCACAAAAAGAAAGGAAGTATTGATACATACCACAACATGAATGAACTTTGAAAACATCACATTAAATGCAAGAAGTTAGTCACAAAAGGCCACATATTATACAAGTCCATTTATATGAAATGCCCAGAGTAGGCAAATCTACAAACACAGAAAGTAAATTTGTGATTGCTTAGGGCTGGGAGAAAGGAGGAGTAGGGGAAGGTAAGAGCTAAAGGGTGGAGGGTTTCTTTCTGAGGTGAAAAAATTATCCTAAAATTGACTGTGGTGATGGTTGCACACATCTGTGAGTGTACCAAAAACCATTGAATTATACACTTTAAATGCATGAATTCTATGGCATATGAATTATATCTCAATGAAATTATTGTTGAAAATTCAGCAACATTCTACAAAATGCCTGACCAGTATTCTTCAAAACTCAAAGTCATCCAAAACAAGAAAGGTCAGAGAAACTGTCACAAACCAGAGGAGGCTAAGAAAACAACATCATGCCCAAAGGTCATGTGGTGTCTTGGATGGAATCCTGTAACAGGAAAGAGGCATTTGGGAAAAACTAGTGACTCCTGTATAAAAGGTGGAGTTTAGTCAATAATAATGTACCACTGAGACACCTTTACTTGTGACAAATGTGTCCCCAGTGAGGTAAGATGGTAACCACATGGAAACTGGGTGAGGGGTATACAGGAGCTCTCGGTATTATTATTGCAACTTTTCTATAAACCTAAAGCTACCTCTGAAATAAAATGTTTATTTCAATTTCATGGAAAGGAATCCCTGCCCTAGCTCAGTGTTTCCCCACTCCTCTTGCTTTTAGGAGTTAGCTATAGATGACCATGAGCTTCCTTTGTGGAGAGGCCAATAAAAGGTTGTTAGGGGTGAATGCTGCTGGAAAGGGCAGGGAGGGGACGGATTACATTGCCAGCCAGACATCATCGTAAAAGACAGAGAGGAAGTGTAAAAAAAAAGCAAAAAAAAAAAAACCCCGGCGTGGCAGAGGCTGTCACCTAATCCTGATGGGCAAAGTTGAGCCTTGGCTGCAAACATTTAGGAAGTTAGAGAAGAGCAACTGGAAAGGAGGAAGGGGCCTGGCTGACTGATGGAGGGGGCTAGGCCAGGATGTCAGGTGCCAGATGGGTTCCTTATAAGTTGTCAGTGCAGAAAAGGAATGAAGAAGGCACAGGAGCCTCAGCACCCGCTCCAGGTCATGTAGATTGTCATTGTCTCCTCACCAGATAGTTATTTACAAGTGTCCATTTCTCACAAAGCACAAGAGCAGATAGAGATGACCAAAGACACCTTTTCTCCTGGTACTTCCCACTGGACTAGTGTCCTGAAAGGCATACATACTTTTTGAAATGTTTTTTGAGGACACAGCCTTACAGGAATATCTTATAAACATAGATTTCATTGCCAAAACAAGCAAATGTTCAGGATGTAGGACTCTAATAAAAATAGCAAGACAAGAATCTGATCAGAATATAGAAGAGAAATCACTTAGGCATTTTATTGGGCATTTACTACAAACTGTGTCCTAAGTCGGAGGCTGGGGTAGGGGGTAGGAGACAAAAATCATCTCTCCTGGCCCCTGAGAAACTCACAATCAAGGTGAGTCTGTATGAGAGGGGAGGAGATGAGGAAGGCAGTGGTCCAGAAGAGAGAGAACTTGAAAAGGAAGAAAGAAAAAGAAAAAGAAAAAATCACAATACAAAGCCAAAGGGCTAATCATAGAGATCTAAGCTGATCTCTTGCCCCTCCTGCAAAAACTCGAGTCAGAAGAAAACCTCCCAGGGGGTATAAAGTGTAGAGAGGCATGAGAAGCAGTCATCTTGGCTGACCCTCATTGAGCATTCACTGTGTACCTGTAGGAGCCATGCCAAGCACTTGACATGCCTTATGCCACCTAATGACACAACTCTACAGGAAGGCACATTTTAAATCCCCATTTTCTAGATTGTGAAATTATAATTTAGCAAGGTTCCATGACTTGCCCAAGGACACACAGATAGGAAATACTGGAACTGAGGAAATCAGTCTTTCTCTAGATCTATGGGCTTAATGTCTAAACGACTTTGTCTAGGCAAAAGAATGCAAGCTAAAAATAACAGATTCTTTCCTCATATTAAAATGAAAGTTCGCATAGGGATGAAAGAAAAAAAATCAAGATCTAAGTCCTCCATCCTTAAGTCCAACCTTACAAGCAGGGTCTGCCTCGACCTGATGGAGGAAGATGGAAATAGGAATGAAAGAGAAATGGTAAATGCACAGGTGTTAGTCACACTCCAGGGAGGCCCTGCTGTTCTGCAAGGGGAAGAAGGACATGGCCTCAGCTTCCAGTTAGCACTTCCCATGCCAAGACTATTGATCCAGTGAGACAGTGACACAGAGACAGCAGAGAGAATTAATAAATAAGCCATTACTGCTTCAGAATTACATATACAACCAGCTAGTGACCATTTTAAGATGAGGGAGGGGAGTGCATAGAGACAGTAAGAAAAAAAAAAGAGAGAAATGTCTGTTGAACAATGGCAAAGAGTCAGATAAGTTTATTTGTTTGTTAGAGCTGGGAGATCTCAGCTCCCTCGGGCAGAAACCTGTTAGCCTCATCGCTGCAAGGTTTTTCCAGTTAGAGGCATAAATGAATGCTTATAGGTTCTTGAACATATTATACACAATATGTAGAAGCAGACCCATGTATAATAATGTGTGGAAATGTCTTGGCCATATTTCTGATGCCAGAAGGTCTTGTAGCCAAAGTAGGAGTACGTGTGGCATCTGAGGCACATTCCAAGAGCTCCCATTCAGTTTGGTATCACCCAGACATTTTGGTACAAGCAAGCCCTTTTCAACCCATACACTCAACTTCCAGACCTCAAATCTCTCCACCTTTACTCATTGTCCCCATTCTAAGATCTAAACTGGCTCTCCTAGTTGTCACTTTTGCCTGTTGCTAATGTGACCTCACATTCCATGAGTCTGAATATATGAATTTTAAGAAATTACATGAGTGACGTGAATATCTTTGTGTAGATGGAACCCACTTGAATAATCCTTTTTAAGGTCACATTTTCTTACATTTGCCAATAAGAAATTCATGATAGATTTTTTTCTTAAATACCTCCCTAGTACCTTCATTACGTATTCTGAATCAGAAAAATACGACTCTACAGAAGCATGTATGTTGTGTAAATTGCAAGCTGCACCTATATTGAAGTAAAATATGGGAAGAAGTTGTGGGACTGGATGCTGCTTAGGAAAGACATCATCTGGGGATCTAGTTATCAGTATGGATGATAACTGATACCTACAGTTCTCAGCTTATATTGGGGTGTTCCTCCACCACTGATGACCTATGCCGGATTCTCTTTCAGTGGAAAAAGCATAGAATATTAGTGGCAGAGAGCAAACTACAGTACATTTTGTTGACCCTCTTACTTTACGGATGAAGAATCTAAAATCTGCAATGTTGAATGACTTATTCAAGATCATGGAGCTTTGCAAGTTTGTTAAACATCCCAAGTCTCATAAACATTTTTAAACTTGGGCTCAGCCTATGTGACCCAATCTTGCTGAGGATATGAAGTCATTACAAAAATTTCCTCTCATTGCCAGGCTAGGAAATGAAGGCCATTGAATACTGTTACGCAAAAAGGATTAGGGTGTCAGGGGCAGGTTTTGTGGGACTTGAAGTTTATAAAACTTCAAAGCTTCTCTGAGGAAAAACAACGCTAAGCTAAAAATATAAATTGGGTACAAAAAGAGAATATTTATTTAGAATGAGGAAATAAAATGCAATTAATTTTTTCGGTGAACATGAGTTGAGCATGGTGGCTTGCACCTGTAATCCCAGCTACTCAGGAGGCTGAGGCAGGAGGATCACTTGAGCCTAGGAGTTTGAGGCTGCAGTGAGTTATGATGGCACCACTACACTCCAACTTGGGCAAAAGAGTGAGACACTGTCTCTAAGTATAAAATAATAAGGTGGGCAAATATCACATACATCACAAATACCAAAAAAGTGATGTTTTTATGGATTAACTTCCTCACATGCCTATAATACTTGTTCCTCTACAATCTTTGCTGCGTGCTCTTTGGTAATTCTTCACATGACAAGGATTTTGTAAATTCTTCCCTACAGGAAAAATTGAAAAGCAATTCAGTCTTTCCTCTAGCATCATTGACCAAAATTCACCTTTGATTATTGACAGTTTAGAAAAACTTTTCTATTTTTTTTATTGGGATAGTTGTCAAATCTGGGGGAACTTATCAAATTTCTCTCATACATACGAAGTATAAGATGTGGAATAACTTTCCAAAAGCTAACTTCTGGCACTGACTATTTGAAATATTGTTATTCCCTGTATATCCGCATACTCCTAATCTCAGACATCATACTGGGATACCATCAGAACCACCCAGGCAAGAGGGAACCTGCACTTGACAGGAATATATTCTGCTCCTCTGCCCTTGGTGTCTCTCTGCACAGGGCAAGAAATCTGTAGGGCTAGGAGACATGTCTGCTCAAAGCCCATGCCCCCTGCTTCTTGATCTCACTCCAAGTACACAGGACCCTGGAATTTCTTGATCAAACAGACCCTCCCTAGATCTCTTCCTGGAGTCTTTCCTTCCAAGGGCAAAATGTATCCTTAGTGTGATTATTCCTTGGCCAGCTTCAGAGCCATGGACAGAGCCCATGCAAACGAAGGGCCCTGAAGCTTAAAATGCACTAGCTTCATGGCAAACCCACCTCTATGCAGAGGCTCTGCAATGAAGTCTTTTGCATCTTGTACCGCAACCCAATCTGGAAGCTACTCCACCCACCAAAAGTACAGTCTATAAAAACTTCACCACTGCCTCAGCATTGCAACCATGCAGAGGAAACAGTTAGAAAGAGCTCAAAGAGATAGAAATGTGTGTGACTCTGAACACAGTGAAATCTTACTAGATAATGATTAAATGGCAGCAGACATCTTGCCTGTCTGTCCTTCTGAGCCAACAGGCTTCCATCTTGGCATTTCTCAGAGGAGAACCCCATGGCCATGCAGTGCCTTCAGTGTTCCCATCTGGCAGAAGTTGGGCAACATTTCCAGAAACCTAATCCTTTCACATACTCTTCTTTCTTCTTAACCTCAGGTAACACACCAGACACCTGGACCCCTTAACAGCCCAGGACACTGGCCAGGTGACCCCCTCTGGACACAGTCAATGGAGGGCAAACTCCCACTCTCTTCATGTGTTGTGCATTGGAGTGAGGCAAGGAGGGAGTGTGGGAGGAGTGGCCAAGGAAGATTGCCCACCCTGGTCTAAAATGAAGACTTTTCAAGAAAAAACTGACCACTTTGGGGGCCTCTTGTGCACTGAGCATTAATTTCTCAATACTTCTCCTCCCCAGCTCCCCTCTAACTCTTTGGCCCCTGTGCCCATAGTTGTTTCCTCATGCCACCACTGCATCTGCTCAGAGGACACCCACCTGATGACCAAGATGAATCGTGCTTAGAAAAGCTCCTGGGCAACCCTAGGCAATCCAGCAAAGCGCCCCTAGACTTTCTCCAGCGTGCACCCCTGCTCCCCGCACCCACGGGGTCTTCAGGAGTTCTGGCCATGTCTCCTGACCCTCTGAGGTCCTATTTTCAAACACTTTTATTCTCATTCAAGGTATGAGATTAATAACACCCCCTACCTTAAGGTATATGTTTTGAAAAAGAGGAGAAGGTCTTAAGCAGAAGATTCAAAGTGAATGAGCTTTAATTAAATGTCTAATAGAGATACAGATATGGATTTTAAGAAACACTTCTATTTTAAAACATCTTAAAATAGGGTAATGCATTTAATCCCCACATTTAAGCTTCCCTGTAATGGGAAGAAATAAACTGAGAGCTTTGGAGTAGGAAGACAGGGTCGAGGGGTGACCTGGGAGGGGGCTGGGTGACTTGTTGCAAAAGTCAGAAGACCATGAGTCAGGGTGGGGACAGTATAACACTGTCATGAATTCTATCTTGCTGGCTTCTGTGCATGTGCGCATGCGCGCGCACACACACACACACACACACACACACACACACACACACACACACACACAGAGTACGAATGCCTTTTGTGGGAGGTGCTATTACTAACACTAAGTCTAAATCTAAGCCTCTCATTTTGTATTCCCTGCACTGTAAGGGGCAGCCCAAAGGGGTCGGGGTGGGGGTCGGGGTGGGGGGCGGGTGGGAGGGGCATCTAGAAGGAGAAGGACAGATTTAAAAGGAAAGATTTACGAGGCCATGAAGACGTTCCTCCCAGACTCCTGAGTGCAGGAGTATGACTTATTTATTTTATTTTCGTTTGCAACCAAAACCTTCGCCTGACTCCCATTGGCCCCAGCTGAGAGGGGAGAGAGGGCTGGTCCGTCAGGCGTTGATCACCGGGCCAACGGGAGACAGTGTGGCGTGATGCTGACGCAGCCCACTGACAAGCCAGGGAGGCCCAGGGGAGCAGCTCTGAGCAGAGCAGCCAGAGCCAGGCAGGTAGAGAGCTGACAGCCAGGGAATTGCTAAGAGGCGCCGGGCTGGTGGGGGCAGGATGGTGAAACAGTTGGACTCCAGAGAAGGTGTGATTTGTGATGCACAAACTGTCGTTTACCCACTCCCCTTGGAGTCCTCTCCACGTCCCTCAGCTCCATCAACCTCTCCCCAGTTTAAATTTCCTCTCTCCCTTCCCCCTCCTGCATGCTTACTCCGTGGGTCCCCGCATTTCTATTCAATAACCTTTCTCTCCCTCTGTCCTTTTGGGAGAAGGAAGGGAGCAGATGAACACACATTAATAACATCTAAAGTCACATAGTGATCAGCTGAAGGGGGCAGTCTCTCTGATGTCCTCAAGGCATCCTATTTAGGAATTTATATCTGCAGAGCCAGAAGAAAGCACAGCATCACTGGGGGACAGGCTAGGGAGTTAAGGGGATGGCTGCGTCAGTGTTGGGAATTCGTGCACTTATGGTGCAAAAGCACAAGGTGCATGAATTATCAAAGGGCTCAAGGACTGCCTGGTCCCCACTTGAATTATCAAAGGGCTCAAGGACTGCCTGGTCCCCACTCCCCTCCCTGGAGAGAGGCATCCCTGGGAAAACAGGAGCTTGTGTCTCCAGACCAGAGTTCTCTTTTAAGAAAATGGAAGTTGGGAGGGAAAGGCAGAGAAAAGCTTCAAGCCTATGGACAAGTCCTGAATCCTCCTCAGAATAGTGACCCCTGACATATGCACTGATGTGCCCATTTATTGAGAATCTCAGAATTCTTCGCAAAGGTGTCCCATTTAAGAAAATCCTCCATCCTTTTCAGGCAAAAGCAACAAACAGTAACAAAATAAAACTTTACTTATCAGATGGTGGTTACCAGTCTTTCCCTGCCATTTTTCTGGATGATGTTTAAAACCATGAGTCTCCTCCTGGCCTTTCCCTTGTTACTGCACATAACCACATAGCCCTCTTACACTGGATGAAGCACTTTCTCCATAATGTTCACTTCTTCAATGGTGGGATAGATGCTGCTGTTCTGACAGCTGGAGTATTCAGACTGATGAGAACCACTGGTGATTCTCAGCAGTCCCAACATCACATGCTTCCTGTCCTGATGACCTGTGAGTCACCACTCCACCACCTCCCTATATGGGTGAGAGGTTACATCAATCCCAGTCTATAGATGGAACAACAAAGGCCCACTTGAGCGGATGTGCTTTCATGAGTCTGTCTCATACTATCTATTGCCAGGAAACAGGGTACAGTTGGAGACATATTGTTGCATCATCTGAAGGCCTCTATGTCATCTGAAGACACAACTATGAAGCTAGGCTTCACTCTATCACAGGAGCAGGAGCCTCAGAGTTTACCCCCTAGTTCCAATCCTGACACCTGCTTAGTATAGAAGTACTTAGGTCCAGGAGTCAGAGGTCTGAGTTCTAGACTTAGAATTACCACTTAGCAATCACTTTAATCATGTCACTCACCTGCTAAAAGTCTTCCTATGGTGCCCTATTGCCCTTAAAATAAAATCATAACCCCTTATGATGGAATTCAAGACTGTATTATCTGGCTTTTGCCATCTCTCTGACCCCATCTCACACCTCTCTCCCTCTCACTTGCGACACCCCAGACACATCAGCCTATCTTTCTGTTCCTTTAAGTCACTTGGGTTGGTTCCTACTTCATTGTCTTTGTACATGCTGTTCCCTCTGCCTACAATGTCCTAAAATTGTCTGTAGTCTGCTAATCATTTGACCCTTAACAAATACTGCATTACTCAATAGGGGACTCTCTCCCAGATAAAGGTTTTTTGGGGGGTTGGGAGGAGAATTTGAAATTTGATATATATTTTTAAAATCCAAGTAGTCATCATGGGGAAAATAAGAATCTTTCATTTGTTCATTAATTCATTCATTTAGCAGATATTTACCAAGTACCTTCTATGTTGGACTTCATTATACAACATGGTACTGTTTCTATTTGAATTACAATACATAAGCAGGGATGGGGAACTATGAGTTTTTAGAGCCTCTAGAAGTTCTAACCTAGCCCTGGCATCAGCTCATGTGTCACCTCTTCAGAGATGCTTTTCCTGATCACATTATAAATTAGCTCTCCTTGCCTTCCCTCCACTTTCTAACACAAAACCCTGTTGTATAGAATAGAATAATATAATTTACCACTGCCCTAATTTGTTGATTGACGTATTTACTTACGTACCATCTGTCTCCACCAATTCATATTTAAGTTTCGTGAAAGCATAACCTTGTCTGTCGTAGTCACCACAAGCACATAGAACAGTGCCTGGCACACAGAAGGTGTTTGAAAAATGTCTGCCAAATAAACAGAGTAATGAACAAACCAATGTAATCTTGGGCTAGTCACTTAAACTCTCTGAGCCTTAGGTTTTTCATCTCTAAAGTATGATCAACAACAACAACAACAAAATACCTGCCTGAGTCAAAATGTTGGCAAGAGTTTGAAATAAAATATGTATAGACCCAATTTCCTAGAAAACAGAGCCTGAGGCAGGGATCAAGTGCTGGTGTTTTAAGTAGGAGGTACAATCCCTAGGCATTGGGAATGAGGGAAAAGGGAAAGAAAAAACAGAAAGAGTGAGAAGAAATAAAACGTGGGTGGGCTCCTACACTGACTACTGCTTCATGTGAAGCCACAAAGGGGCACATCGGTCACTTGACAGGGGCATCCATTGGACCACACAGGACATCTTACATGGAGAAACTCTACCCTGAAAAAATGTATCAAGGGAGAACAGAACATTGGTCAATATTCACCCACTGGAGATTTTACCCCCCCACACTTCCATATTGCCTCATCCTTACCCACCTCTCCCCAGTCTCCCCTGAAATCAACTCCTCTGTCCTTTAGTATGACACTTCACCCAAGCCTGGGAGTGTCTGGAAGAGATGGAGAATCCAGATTGACCATGAGTGGTGAAACCCTGCAACCCCACCCAAAACCCTTTGGCTTCAAAAGTGACAGCTACTTCAGAACAAGCAACTTCAGTGCAAGCGGGGGCAGGGAAGGATGAGAGACTGTCATGCAGATGAAAGAATCCCACGAGGAAGAGAGGATGCACGCAAGATAGATTTGATACAGCATTAGAAAGCGGTTTAGAAACTGTAAAGCCGCAAACAATGAAAAGTGATGTTGTTTTATTGGTCTTCTTGGAAATGCAACTGTCTTTCCAACTCATAGTCTCTGCACTTGTATAAGTTTGATGAGCTTTCAACTAGACTGCACAAATGAAGCCTTCCTTGTTTCCACTGTTATTGTTGAAACAGTATCTCTCTGAAATAAGCCACTTCATCTCCTCATAAAAAATCCTTATATCCAAAATAGGATCTCTAAATGGATTCTGTTAAAGTGGGTTTTTTTGCTTGCTGTATTTAGTTTCTAGACTGCAGCTAATATGAGCAATCCATATGGAAGATACTTTTCAAGTTACCTCCTTATCTTTTGATTCTCCCTTCATCAGTCTGCTTTTATAACATCAGCTTCCTTGGGGCCATTCTTATATCGTCTACACAGTGATAAATTTTAACACACCTCCAACATGTCATTAAATGTTAATGGCATAGAGCCCATGTAATGGTCAGAATGAAGATTTTCCAGCCTGAAATGCCTCCATCAGCAATTACAAAACTTGTTGACATGTGGCCCCTTCATCAGGTTTTATCTACAAATCCAAGACCCATACAATTAGGGGTCAACCTGAATTGGGGTCAACTTGAATTGGGGTCAGCCTGAACTGAGGAGCCACATGTGTTCTGGACTTCGATTGCATTTCTGAGCTCAGCTGAATAAAATGCCGGGCACATAGTAAGATACATACACAAACATAAACATATCATGTATATAATTCATTAAATATGTTACCAAATGAATGACTTTAGTCAGTTTAGAATGGAAATGCAAAAATTAAAAGCAAAAGCACAGGCTCTAGAACCAAAGTGCATGGGTTCAAATCCCAGGTTTATCATAAACCAGCTAGTGTGACATTAGACAGTTGGCTTGACCTTTAAGTGCCTCTGTTTGTGCCTTGGTTTTTTTCTCCTGTAAAATCGGGATAACAGGCATGCCTACCTCACAGGTTTGTTGTGAAAATTAAAATGATGCCAGGAGTATAAGTCTTTTAGTCTAGTAAGAGTGCCTAGTGCACAGTGAACAAGGGATGCAGGTTAGCCTGGATGATAATTTCAACTGTGCTGCTAGCCACCCACCTGCCCATCCAAATCAGGAGAAGGGTGTCTCTTCAATCATGCCATCTGTCTTCACTAGTTCAACCAGACCCAGGCTTGCATATGTTTAAAATCGAGTATAAAGCCTGCGTTTTAAAATTTGTGTAGTCAAAAGGAATCTCACACTAGTCATGGCATTTTCTGTCCCTTGGTGATAGACTGTGTTTTTAAACATGGTGGTGTCAATTGATTTAAGTATTTTATTGAATAATTTTACTGTTCCTGTGCCCAGAGGCTTTTTAAAGCAGGGACCAATTTTTTAAATCAAATAGATAAATGTGTAGTCGTTGCACTTGAAATAAACGCAGCACAAGCAGTAAGGCTAGAATTTCCACTTGAGCTGTATAACTATTTGCCTAACAGCCTGGAGGGTTTCCTAAAATTTGGAGAAGCAGCAATGGGGACTGGTGGCTGAACTTCACTGCCACCATCCTAAGCCTTTTACATACTGTCTCCCAGGCCTGAAACCTATGTTCCCAAAGTACCTACCAGGATCTGGGCCACATGGGCATCTTCTTATCCTCCTGGGGAGAGGTAATCTGACCTTAACTATTTCTTAAGTCCCTTTAACATTCAGCTGTGTCTCTCCCCTCAATAGTAGAATAATGAATAATGAGTCATCATTTTAGACTATTCCTGCAAACTGTTGCCTGTCACTATTTTGCCCACTGTAAATCACCTTAATTTTACTACAAAATAGCTCTCTACAATCTAAAATACTAACTTTTTTCTTATGGAAACACTGCAATTAAACAAATTAAAAATCAGCATCATTAATAGTAGAGCATTTTAAGATTATATACCTCCTAATGTGATGCAATATGAGTGTACCACATCACTTTTGAAGGATGTTTAACCTAAATTGGACCAAGCCTAAGGGATAAAGAAAAATGCTATGACCCAATAGAAAAGAAACATCTAGAATGTGGGATGTTCTACAAAATAGCTGGCCTAGTCTCTCAAAAAATACAATGTTGTGAGAAAAAGAGAAAGAGAGAGAGAGAGAGAGAGAGAGAGAGAGAGAGAGAGAGAGAGAGAGGGCAGGGTCTATTCCAGATTAAAAGTGACTAGAAACACTGAATGGAATGCATGACCTTGATGAATCTTGGTTTGAAAAATAACAGGTATAAAAGATACTTTGGGGATAATTGGGGACACTTGAGTTTATTGGATGATCTTAGAGAATTACTGTTAATGATCCTAGAAGTGACTATACTAAAGAATGTTCTTTTTATTTTTTAAATTCATATATGTCTTTACCCATAACTGAAAGTGCTATTACAGTGCCTAAGTTATTTACAACTGTGCAATAATGTGTTGAGAAATAAATTATCTAGAAGGCAGCAGAAATACATTGTGAATGTATATAAAACTGTAGCATGTTCACAGATTTACTTTTTATATAATTACTGGTTCTGTAGTGTTTCAAGTTATGTTCTCAGAAAGAGAGACAAAATGCCCAAGATTAAACAGAAAATATATGAACCATATCCCAACACCAGTGTCCCCAGCATCCCCAGCCCCAGTCTGAGGCCGTCTGGGTCTGCAGCTCCATGGCAACAGGGCCGTGGCTGCGAAGGCACTCTCCTGACCCTCCAAACTGCAGGTCACTAAAAGGTTCTTATTTTTAGAAGATGCATATTGAAGTATTTAAATCTGAAGTATTACATCCAAATGGTTAGTAAAATATTAGCGGTTCCTGAATCTAAGTGGTTAGTATATGGGTAAATCATTGTACTACCTTTTCAGCTATTGTGTATGTTTGAAGTTTTTCATAATAAAGAACTTTTGAAATGTGAATTTTTTAATGTGAAGTTCTGAAACTATTAACAGTTTGGGCACTTGGAACCCACGTTTCTGCTTCATGAACTGAGGGCTGGAGGGTGAAGGAAAAATAAAGCCAGTCTTAAAACTTGGCTTCTAAGCCCTATTCAGTGCACTGTGTGCTTTCTCTGCACTCTTGCAGGAAATATGCGATAATTACTCTTTACATGTGTCAACATAAATAACAAACAGAGAAAGGCTCACTACAGGGAAAGACCTTTAAACTTGGGAATAAAGCATTGATTGCAATGGGAATTACACATACCATAGTAAATTGTGTGTGTATTCAGGGAAGTAAAGAAAGAGAAAGGGTTTTAAAGGAAAAAATGAAGAGGAGTACATAAGTGTTTTGAAATAATTATCCTTGGCTACAAAGATCAATAACAGGGTGATGCTAGTCTGAAGTTGGTCAGACAGTGGCTGGGCAGATGTCCTTGGGGAAATATTTTTTGAGTAAGGTTGTGATGGCCTTTGTGCAAGGTTGTGGGTTTTGTAGAGTCTTTTTTGTTATAAAACATACAAGCGTGAGACCCATCTCTTCATGGCCTTTCTTGGTCCTGTTTGTCAGGTTTTCTTAACATTAGTGACTCCATTTTGACTCTGACAACTTTCACACATGTAGTTTTTGCTATGCATTTGATGAGCAAAGATGAGGGACACAATATTTTATGCATACGGTGTATCTAGTCCATTATTTACTAGACTGAACCTCTAACATTCTCTCTCACCTCTCGTGATCAAATGTCACGTTTCCATACCCTTCCATAATGCAGACTTCCAAGTCCTAGACCTGTTAAAACTGGGGTCATCTTCCTGCGTTTCTCACAAGAAGATTAGTTTCTAAATTCAAGATGATAAAATTGCTCAGTACAATAATTGACAAAGAAGATACCTCTTGGAACTGAATAGATAGTTTAATCATTGTGGTGGAGGAGGGGACATTTACTTGATTATGAAATAGAGAGAAACGACGATTTGTTTAAATTGGCAAAGCCAGCATTGTTTGGAGCTTCTGTGTCTTCTGCAAGTCATAACCTTCAAAATTATTGTTGCAATCACAAATATATGAGGTTGACCATTGTGTTATTCATATTCTGCCTCTTCCTGGGTGTCATAACCAGAAGATAATAAAAACACACATGAAATTGTTCATAATCAGGGGTCAAAGTACAACGAAAAACAGGACCTGAACTGACTATATTTTGGATTGTTTTTATTTGGAGGATTTACTTCCCTGAAAAACACTTTAGTCTGCCAACTCCTACAAAGAACTCTTCTACTAAGAAAATGAATTACCACATTGCAAGACATCATCATATAATCTCATCTAGACCCCTGCTTCTGAGATACCTCACAATTATAGTATTTTATTCTTTCCTTTAAAACCTAAAAAGAAAACTGTGCACATTCATTCTATGTCATGTTTTCACTCTTTTGTGCTTTGGATTTATTACATTCTCACTGGATGACAAGCAGTGTTTTAAGTACCTAGAACAGAGCAGACAACATTGAAAATAAAGATTGCTGTTTCATGGATGTTACATTCTAGTGGAGAACAGAGGCATCTCAATAATAAACATAAAACACCGAAGCCTGGGGGTGTGAAGAACCTACCTTAGATATTGTGGTCCAGAAAGGCCTCTCCAAGGAGGGACCTTGGAGTTGAGACTATTCATCAGAGTTACCACATAGAGATCTAGGCAAGGGCATTCCAGATAGAAAAACCAGCTAATGCAAAGGTCCCAGGGCAGGCACAAGCCTGTTGGGCTTGAAGGGCAGAAAGCAAGCCCCAGTGACTGGAGCATGGTCAGTGACAGAAAGAGTGAAATGAAATGTAGGTCTTGGCTAGAAGAGTGAACTTGACTCTAATTGCATTGGGCAATTATTGGGGGTCTGGAATCAGGAGAGTGGCATGATCTGATTTACACTTGAAAAAGGCTTCTTGGGCTGACATTTATGATCAGAGACTATCTACTGACATTTAGCCCAAATTCCTCCCGCTGCAATTAAAGTGCATTCTCTCTCCTCACAGTGAACAGATGTTATTTGATGCTGATATCATCTCACATGCCTAAGGAAACATCAGATGGCTAATATCAAGATCGCCAGAACACTAGAATGAATGTAGTAAGAAGACCAGAGTAAAAATCATCTACCTGAATTACACTCAGAGGCCACAGATGAAAATGAAACCCATTTCCAGCACCTCTTTCCCACTAACGACCATGCCAGTTCTTTCTTTAATCCTCAAAAATGACCTTACATTCTCATTGATTCTCAAACTTCAACTCCCCACCAAGCAATCTGTGGCAACAGCAACCTTAATATCTCAGAAGACTTTCTCCAGTATTCATGGTCGGGATCATAATGGTGATATAAAAGAGTATTAAGATAGGACGGGTAGGACTTCTGGTGAAACCTCTCCCCAGCAAAACAATTTAACCGGTGATAATTATAAAAATCAAAATACATCATTTACAGTTTCTGGAAATTGTCCTAAGAACATAGGACAAATGGAAAAATATTCATTTAACATAATCTACCAAGTTTTATAAAAATGGCAAGTGTGTGGCATTTTAGCCATGACCTACTTCTTTAACTCTCCTCCCCACCCACTCAGTTCCATGTCACAGAAACTGTACCCTGACCATGAACAGCCAAGAAGATAGGGACTTCCTCTCCCCACAGCACACGGTCTAGGCCTATGGTTTCACCCCGGGAGGGGCACGTTGCCAGTGGCATTACTCATTCTCTTCCTTCCAGCCTGGTGTTGCAGAAGCTCTATTCAAGGCAGGCTTGCCCCAGAGGACAGGGCTCCTTTCCCCAGTCCTACACAATTGTAGCTCACTGAGAATCCTGGGGCTCTGATCACCCTTGCCCCAACTCACCCACAGGAGAAGTTCTATGTTAGAAAGGACAGGCTGAGAAGACCAGGGGCTGGCACTTCCTTCCCCAGCCGGCTTACAGAGCTGGAGTATAACCCCTAGATCTGGTGCAGTGGCACAGGGTACTGCCCAGGGGATGTGGTGACCCCCAGGATGTACAGCTCTGCAGCTCTGCCTGCAGGGGCTATTTGAAACAGAGAATGGAGAACTCCATGCCTAAGGATGTTGTCCAAAACAAGGGAAATCTTGGTGGAGAATAAGAAGAAGCCAGTAGCTCCAGGATACAAACAAAACAGCAGAGCATTCAGAAGTTCAATAGACAGAATCGGAAAAAGAGCAGCCAGGAAAAGCCCTCCTGGGATCACAGGCAACACAAGGTAGGATCCTCCCAGGCACAAGGGGCTTAAACACAACCTCTGACCCAACACTGGCTTGAAAAATAAGCCTTCATGACCCAGGGGTGACTCCTAGGAAGCCAGGCTTAAAAATAAAATCACAGCGGCCGGGCGCGGTGACTCACGCCTGTAATCGCAGCACTTTGGGAGGCCGAGGCGGGCGGATCACAAGGTCAGGAGATCGAGACCATCCTGGCTAACACAGTGAAACCCCGTCTCTACTAAAAACACACACAAAAAATTAGCCGGGCGCGGTTGCGGGCGCCTGTAGTCCCAGCTACTCGGGAGGCTGAGGCAGGAGAATGGCGGGAACCCGGGAGGAGGAGCTTGCAGTAAGCCGTGATCGCGCCACTGCCCTCTAGCCAGGGGGACAGAGCGAGACTCCGTCTCAAAAAAAAAAAAAAAAGCTTTGCTGCTTTGGTCGGGCGCGGTGGCTCAAGCCTGTAATCCCAACACTTTGGGAGGCCGAGACGGGCGGATCACGAGGTCAGGAGATCGAGACCATCCTGGCTAACACGGTGAAACCCCGTCTCTACTAAAAATACAAAAAAACTAGCCGGGCGAGGTGGTGGGCGCCTGTAGTCCCAGCTACTCGGGAGGCTGAGGCAGGAGAATGGCGTAAAAAAACTCGGGAGGCGGAGCTTGCAGTGAGCTGAGATCCGGCCACTGCACTCCAGCCTTGGGCGACAGAGCTAGACTACGTCTTAAAAAAAAAAAAAAAATCACACTCACCCTGGGCAAACTGGAAGATTATGGCATGCCCAAGACTAAGCCTTCTTGGGAGCAATTAGAGAAAGAAACTCCAAGCTACTAGTCCATGGCTGAATATGGGGGCAATAAACATAAATTCTCTGAATTATTATGGCAGCCTGTAAGTCACACACACATCCAAAGATAAAGAGTAAAAATATAACTGGCTAAGGGGGCTTAAGTACCACCTTTGCCCAACGAGTGGTTTATGTGGACCCAGACCCAGGAGCAGTCCCTAGGTAGCCAAACTAAAAGATAAAAACAAGGGGAAAATATCTAAGCATGGACGTCAGAGGTTGCACACTGTGGGAGAAACAGACATCACAGGATTAGTTCGGTCCAATCATTAAACAAACAAACAAATGACAAAACATACAACAACCACCACCAGTCCTGGGGGTTGGGAAGGAAGGGAGTCCGTGTCCACGGCTGCTGTAAAATATTATTACAGTGTCTAGTTTCAACACAAAATTGTGAGACCTGCAAGGAAACAGCAGTTGTGAGCACACATCTCCCAGACCTTGGTTTCAAATACCATCCTCTAATAAAAGGAAACAGGGTTTCTTGAAGAAATGACTGAAACTAGCACTTGGGCAGAAAATAGAAGATAAACCTGGAGCATCTTATAGTGCCAGAAAGTAAGGAAGTGCTAAAAGCAAACAAAACCCCTACATTGATAGGGGTATGTCCAAGGGGTCACAGAAGCCAACAGAAAGAGCTCCTAGTGGCCAAAGCTGAAACCATTTGAGCAAAAAAAAAAAATGAACAAAATAGTATTAGATTATAATCCACAGTACAAAATAAATATTCATGGGTCCATACTAATCTAAAACAATGATTGAATAAATAAATAAATGGGGGAGAAGAGCCAAATCTCCTGGCAAGAGAATTTTAGATAATTTATGTAGATACTCTTCCTTTAACGAAAGGACCATAAAACCCCAATCCTTAAATATGGACTGTTCATAATGACTTTCTTCCAAAGAGTACTATGGAAGAGGGGTAACTTAGTGTGGAGAAACCTGACAAACACTATCTCAGCTGAGTGTTCAAGGTAAATATCAACAGTGACAAATCATGTTGATACTATCTACCCTTCATACGATGTGATGAAAATGACCCATGACATCCATGGTTTTCCTTTAAACCCCTATAACACCACTCTACGTGTGAGAAAAACATTAGGCAAATTCCAAATTCCAATCGAAGAGCATCCTATAAAATACCTGACTGGTACTCCTTGATCTTGAAACCATCAAGGTTATCAAAAACGAGAAAAATCAGAAATCGTCACAGCCAAGGGGAGCCTAAGGAGACATGCAAACTAAATGTAACATATCATAAATCGGATCTGGGAACAAAAAAATAGGCGGCAGAGCGAGACTCCGTCTCAAAAAAAAAAAAAAAAAAAAAAAACAACTAAGGAAACATGGGGTATATACTCAAAAGAACTGAAACGAGGAACTCAAACAGATGTTTGCATGTCCACATTCACAGCAGCATTATTCGCAACAGCCAAAACGTGGAAACAACTCAAATGTCCATTGATAGATGAATGGGTAAACAAAATGTGGTACATACATACAATAGAATATGATTCTGTCTTTGAAAGGAAGGGAATTCTGACACACGCAATAACATACATGAACCTTGACAGCATGACACAAAGTGAAATAAGCCATACGCAAAAAGATAAATGTTATATGATTCCACTTACATGAGGTACCTAAGCAGTCAAATTCATAGAGACGGAAAAGAGAATGGTGATTGCCAGGAGCTGAAGGAGGAGAGAATAAGGACTTAGTGTTTAATAGGTACAGTGTTTAACGGGGAGATGAAAATGTTCTGGAGATGAACAGTGGTGACGGCTGCACAGCAATGTGAATGTACTAATGTCACTGAACTTTACACTTAAAAGTGGATAAAATCATAAATTTTATGTTATATACATTTTGCCACATTTCTTTTCAAAAACAGGAAATCTGAGTAAACTATGGAATTTAGTGAATAAGAATGTTTCTATACTGGTTCTTTAATTGTGACAATTGTCAATACCAATGCAAAATGTTAATAATAGGGAAACCTGGGGACAACATATACAGGATCCCTGCTATCTTCTCAATTTTTCTGTAAATCCAAAAAGTCCTAGAAATGAAGTCTATTTTTGAAAGGAAACATAAAGGAGAAATAGGGGGGAAAAAAGACATGAACATGAAACACAGAAAAACACTGGTATGGTTGGACAGATGTAAATCCAACCACACCAGTGATAACATTAAGTGTGACTAGATTAAACAATCCAATCAAAAGAAAGAGATATCTGATTGGATTTTTTAAATGACAAGATACAACTATATGCTGCTTACAGGAGACATTTTAGATTGAAAGATACAAATAGGTTGAAGGTGAAAGGATGGAAAAAGATACACAAAACAGATATACAAACAGCAACCACAGGAGAAATGGACTGGCTATACTAATATCAGACACAATAAATATTGTGGTTATCCTGTTTGCTGTACCAGTTATTATATAAACCCCTTCTTCTGCAGAATGGACCTTCATTGAAAATCCGGTTCAGACGTCAAGATAGATACCAGACCTACATCAACGAGGTATAAAAATCTTCATTACTTCTGTAGTGAGGCTTTCTGAGGGCAGCAGGGCAGGCTTTCCAAGCTTGTCCAAATGTGGGTTGAGTGAGTAGGGGAAAAAGACTGGCTTGGGGTTTCCATCATGACCAGGCAATTGGGGGAGGATGAGAGCTCCTGTGCACTACCACAGTAGAGATCTATTCACTTGGGTTGAGGGAACTCCAGGCAAGAGTATCAGCAATGTCTTCAAAGAAGCCATGAAAGTGTCCAGAAGAGAGGCCAGGCACAGTGGCTCATGCCTGTAATCCCAGCACTTTGGGAGGCTGAGGCGGGTGGATCACTTGAGGTCAGGAGTTCAAGACCAGCGTGGCCATTATGGCAAAACCCCGTCTCTACTAAAAGTACAAAAATTACCCAGGTGTGGTGATGTGTGCCTGTAGTCCCAGCTACTCAGGAGGCTGAGGCAGGAGAATTGTTTGAATCCAGGAGGCAGAGGTTGCAGTGAGCCAAGATCACACTACTACACTCCAGCCTGGCAAAAAAAAAAACAAAAGTCCGGAAGAGAAAGAGAATACATTAAAGATTTTCTAAGCCCTGCCTTGGCTTCAGTGCTTGAAGGGTCAGAAAGTCAGGTTAGCAATGTGGGAGAGTAAGAGTAGAAAGGAAGAAGAAAGCTGACCACACCCCCTTCATTGACTGCTGGCCGCCCACCTGTAGCAGGTCTGAGCTGCCACGCACAAACTGCATGATGGACATGAATACAATTTCAATCCCTCTTTCTAGGAGCTCTCCCAGCCCAGCAGAAGGAGTGAATGTGTGATGATTGAAGTGTGCAGAGAGCACTAAAGGAGCAACCAAGAAGATGACATTTGCACAGGCCCGTGATGAACAGACCATCTTCTGGTTGGAAGGAAGGCATGTGCAAAGGCAAGGTAGCTGAGAAGGCAAGATGGACTTAGGGAATTACAAGACATTTCATATGCATCCTGTGTTCTTGTCCAGCCAAAAACTGTTAGGAAATAAGATGTCTGCAAATATCAGATTATGCAAGACCTGGTTAAAATAAAAAAATTAAAAAAAAAAAAAAAAGCCTTTACCTGCAAAGAAACAGGTAGCCATGAAATAATAGTAAGCAATATTAGTGAATGGCATTTGCATTTATTAAAATTTCTTTTTGGAAGAAATATGGATGACTGGCAGGGACCAGAATGGAGACAGAGATAATAAATATGAGACTACTGTGATAGTCCAGGCAGAAGACAATGAAGGCCTGAATCAGAGCCAGCAATGATAGTAGATGGAGTGAGGGGGATAGTTTCAAAAGGAAGTGACATGTGAGGAGAAAGGTGACCTAAAATGTCTGCGTTCAGTGACTAGATAGATGGTGATACTGTTATCTAAGCATTGCCTGAAGAAGGAAAATGAACTGGAGTGAAAAATGATGAGATCAACTTTGGACTTGCTGAATTTGAAGAGTCGGCTGTAGCTGGGTGAAGCTGTCAAGTATCATGTTGGATATTTAGGAATGTGATCAGCACAGAGATCTGGTCTGGAGGTGTCCAGAGATTTGATTCAGTTGGCATGACCCCAAGAGGGACAGTTGAAGCCATAGGCATTGACGATCCCTGTGACTGATCCTGTCATTTGGGTTGAATTTCTTAAATTCTTAAAGATATGAATGCTGGCATACATGTAGAAAACCAATTTAGGCTTAGAAAATTCATCAAAAATATTCAAAATATTAAAATTAAACATATTATCTTACATTAACAGCAGTAATAATAATTGTTTCATATCCATGAAAGAGATGATATTGTTTGCATCTTTAGAATAGGTCTAGTTTTGCATCCTACTCTTTTGTTCAATTAAGAAAATCTGGCCGGGCACAGTGGCTCACTCAAGTCTGAAATTCCAGCACTTTGGGAGGCCAAGGTAGGCGGATCATGTGAGGTCAAGAGTTTCAGACCAGCCTGACCAACATGGTGAAACCCTGTCTCTACTAAAAATACAAAAGTTAGCCAGGCGTGGTGGCACGCACCTGTAATCCCAGCTACTTGGGAAGCTGAGACAGGAGAATCACTTGAACCTGGCAGGCAGAGGTTGCAGTGAGCTGAGATAGCGCCATTGCACTCCAGCCTGGACGACAGAGCAAGACTCTGTCTCAAAAAAAAAAAAAAAAAAAAAAGAAAAGAAATAAAGAAAAAAAAGAAAGAAAATCCTGGCAGGGCATGGTAGCTCACACCTATAATCCCAGCACTTGGGGAGGCCAACGTGGGCAGATCACTTGAGGCCAGGAGTTCGAGACTAGCCTGGCCAACATGGCAAAACCCCGTTTCTAATAAAAATACATAAATTAGCCAGGCATGATGGTGTACACCTGTGGTCCCAGCTACTTCTGAGGCTGAGGCACGAAAATCACTCGAACCCAGCAGGCAGAGGTTGCAGTGTGCCTAGATTGTACCACTGCACTCTAGCCTGGGCGACAGAGCAAGATCTGGTCTAAGAAAAGTAAAGTAAAGTAAATCTTAACCAACTCACAATTATAGGTTGTTGGGAATAGCAGCTGATAATTGATGGCTTTTCAGATAGTTCTGTAGAGTCCGAACCATCACAGGTTCAAGATAACTTTGGAGAGTTATCTTGCTGAGAGATGCCATCAGTGTTCTGCCAGATGCTAGATTTACAAGCATATCACTCTCAAAAGTGGAACGTTTTAATGTTTGAACTAGAGCTAATGGGAAATAAATTCTTAAGCCTCTTTTTGGGTGCATTTACATCTTGAAAGCATTTGTTATTATTTTCTTATACTCTTTTGCATGTGGTTTTGAAATATGTGCAATGATATACCATTAAGTTATTTTTCCAACAAGCCAAGACAATTACCTGTTAGAAAAGAGTAAAAACCTCAATAATTAAGCCAGTTGCACCACAGTTTAGTCTGCTAAAGAATATCCAAGAGCTCATCTTTAACGTTAAAATCCATGTAGGGTTTTTTTACCCTGATGGACTTGGTTCAATCTATTCAAGGTACTGAGTGTATATCACTGAGGATACATAATTTGAAAAAGCTACTTGAAATCATAGAAATGGTGTTTGCTGGAATTATGACATTAAAGGAAAACGGCAAGTTTTTTTGATGTAACTTTAGGAAGCAATTTCACAATACCTGGTAAAACTGAAGTTGCACATACCCTTGAATTCAGCAATTCCTCTTCTAGATATAAACTCTCCAGGAACTCCTACCACATGCAGGAGGAGACATGAACTATTCATTTCAGCGCTGTTTATGACAGAAAAAAACAAACAGCCTAAATGTCCATCAACAGAGAATGAATGAATGAACTGTAATAAATGTTTACTAAATGAACTTAAGCCTAAAAGTATCAACATGGATATATCCCCAAAAATTCATGTTGAGAGGGAGAGTTACACAACTATATTAGCGTATCATACCACTTACAGCATATTTCAAAACATTACAATAACCTGAATATTATCTGTACATCATATATATGCAGCAATGTTATTAAAACAATAAATAATAAACACCCAAATGAGCAGTTATGTCTATGTTACTCAGGAAAGAATAGGCTATGGAGTGTCAATAAGCACATCCCAAAATCCCATTGGCTTATAAAGACATATTCCTCATCTGATGTGAGTGTGATACGAGTCAAGTGGCACTTGTATCTGGACATTTGGGGCACATGGCCTGCAAGATGCACCACATCAGAGAAGGACGGGGGTGACCACCCTTGCTCTGAATGCCTTGATCCAAAAGTGGTTTCAATTTATATTTCTCTAGCCGAAACTTCATACGACCCCAACTTAGATTTTTTAGCGAGCTCTAACTCTCTGGTATAGTGGTAAATTCTGAAAGAGGAGGAAAGAAAATGGGTTCTGGGAGGAATTTATAGGGTCCTTTAACTGATTCTGAAATATTGTAACACTTTTTAAAAACCTGAGTGTACTATGGTGCATAAACTCTTGGTGAAGCTCCAAGGAAGCTTGATGAAGTTGCACTGCGTTGTTCTCTCTGGGTGCTTGTTTGTATTATCTCATTAATCTTTAAAAAACTGATTCCACTTCTTCCCTCATTTCAACACTTGTATGAGACCTTCTGCTTGGTATCCTGTGGACCTTTATAGGGTAAACACGTATTTTTTTTTTCACAGTATCTTGAAATCACAACATTCTGGCTGTGGTTTTGTCATATTCACAAATTTTAACTATTTCTTTCAACACGATCAAGTTAAGGAAGCATATTGTCAATCACCAGTTATTCTCTGGGAATAAAGTTATGAGTGCTTTGATAACCAGGTACGACCTATTGCATTCAGCAAGCATTGACTGTATGTCTTCAAGAGCCAGGCACTATTACAGATTCTAGGGACAAAGAAGTCTCATTTTCTCATGGAAATGAGAAAGGGGACAGATGGTAAACAAGAAAGCAAAAAGTAAACAAAATAATTTCAGGGCAATAAGGTCTGAGAAAGAAAAAAACAGAGAAATGAGATGGAGAGTTCTGACTCTGATTAGGAAACGGGCACCCTAGTGGCAAGAAGGAGATGGTCATGATAAAATCTGGGGAGAGAGTATTCCAGGCAGAAGGATCTTCTAGTTCCTTGCTGAACCCACAGCTAGTGCCCCCCCAGTATGCATCCTAACACTGCATCTCACAGTATGACTCCTGAAATAATTGTTAATTAAACAAAATCCTCTCTCCTAGTAGCATGGAGTTTTAGGAAAATATAACCTAAAGACATCAAGCACTTCACCCTTTCATGTATATGCCACAATACAGCCCGTTGATGTGCACAGGCAAAAATACCTGCTAGTCTTCACACATATGATTATGATTTCTCTTCCATTTTGTGTTCCATTGATCTTACATGTCTTCAACATGTGAATTGATAAAAAGAATTTTGCTGATGTCCTGTTCCCCTTTATTTCCAGGCATAATGTTTTAATCAACTTTGTTCTTTGGCTTCTTGACAAAAGTGTGATCTGTAACATTTTTCCTACAAAAAAAAGGAAATGTAAAATATGCTATTCTCTTCTCTACCTTTTAGAGACAAAATTACTCACTTATGTACCAGGAATTCATATTTTGCAGTTGTTCTGGAAAAACTCAAATGGCTTAACAGAGAGGATGTTGGGCTTTAAGGGGACAGGTACAAGAGTAATATTAATACTACTAAAAATAATTACTAATTACAATATTTATTATACATTTACTATGTGCTTAGTATTGCACTAAATGCTTACATGATTTAATTTAAACTTATTTAAATTTCATAACAATACTATGGGGTAGGCAGTATGATTAAAATTTTGCGAATGGGGAAATTGAGGCTTAGAAAGTTTAAATAATTTATCTGTGGCCACATGGTTCCAGAAGCAAAAGGTGAACCCAAGCAATCTAACTCTGTATCTGCACTGCAAAAATCTAACAAAACCATGACTATATCATGCTCTTAGATGAGGGTGGGAGGTGTAGAATTAAGGAGAAAGTCAAAGTTGCTGAAGGAAAACCAGGCAACAGAAGCAAAGAAAGGAGAATGTCAAGAAGAGCGATTTTTAGAAGGTGTTGATAGTGCAGCTGACCCCTGAGAGTGGGCACCTTCTTAATTCTTTCATCTCGCACCCTAGGCATCTCTCTGGCCTTGAGCTAGTCCTGGCTCTGGGGAAGTAGAGGACTAATAGAAGATGAAAACAGGCAGAAGGGGAGGATCATGTAGAACTCTGTGCGTTATACTCAGAACTATAGCTTTTACTCTGAGATGGGAAGTTATTGGAGGGTGTTAGGAGAGGAAATAGCATTATCTAATTTAAGCCCTCAACTTTGGTTGTGGGTTGATAACAGGGTGGAGGAGGGTGAGGGCAGAAGCAGTGAGACAAGTTAAGAAACCATTGCAGTAATTCAGGCAAGAATGATAGTAACTTGGACCAGGTGGCAGTGGGATGGTGAGAAGTAGTTAAACTCCAGACAGATTTTCAAAGTAAAGCTGACACAATTTGCTGTGGGACCAGATGTGGGAAGTGAGAGAAAGGGAGGAGTCAAAGATGATTGAAGCATTTACCTTAAAGTCAAGCCATCTGAAGCCTAACAAAAGGCTGTTGAACTTAGAATTTACAAGATGCTGGATGGCCTTGGTGAGAGCATTTCCTAGGGAGTGGTAAGGGTAGAAGTAAGATGGGACTAAATTGAGTAATAAATGAAAGATAAGGGAGTAGAAGTACTAAGTATAAACTATGCTGTGTGTATGTGGACAGAAGACTTGATAGTAGCTAGGATACCCTAGGTTAAGGAAAATGCATAAAAATATTCTTAAGATGGGAAAGAATTAAGTATGTTTCTGTGCTGAGAACAAGAAAGCAATAGAAAAAGAGTGATTGAGAACACTGAATACAAAGAGCAAACCTCCTGAAGAGATGGGAGTAGGAGTGATGTAGCCCAAAGCACAGGTGGAGGGGCCAGGTCTGGACACAGGAGGATTTTGAAGGGAAAGAAGGAAGAAAGGAGGGGTATGGCTGTCACTGTTTCTGGGGTGGGAAGGGAGAAATTGAGGGAGTTCCTCCCTGACAGGCTATACTTTTTTCTGTGAATTAGAAAGTAATATCATGAGCCAAGCGTAAGGTTGTTCAGAGTGAGAACAGTGAAAATTTTTAACATTCTCTTGGAATAAAGAAGCATAGGATATGGGCTGCCATGAGGACCTTGCAAAAGCTGGAGATTGTAAATATGTAGCTGAATCAATTCACATGGTTAAGAAACTGACTTACATAGCAGGAAACTGCTTATACAATATACTTCAATCCAATAACACAGTGGGTCTCATCTCTGTTTCGTATGAATTGATAAAACATGATCTACAGGGCCAAAGCCACAGTTCCAACTATTTAAGAAGAATGGTGCCCACACTTTTCCATTTAAGTTACGTATAGTGCAAAACTACATCAAAGCCTAGTGCTAAAATAGGTTTAGGCCAAATTCAGATTTATTTCACTAAAGAGCTCCATATCCTTTGCTTCTTTCACACACTGTTTTGAAGAATATATCTATTTCAGTTTTCAGTCTCGTCCATTTCAACATCCAGTTTCTCCGGCAGTAATAGATATCAAATAATCATGAAAAATTTTAAGCTCACTTTATTTTATATTTTATTTTATATTTTGTAAAGGCCCGTATCATTTGGTATTTACCTGAAACACAAATCTTAAAATTAAACTATTTTATTATTGAAACTTTTCCAGTATGCTTTTAAGATTTCTGCAAGTCTCTCCGTTTAAGAGATAACTAAATGTAGTAGAAAACTGCCTTATCATTGCGATAGTTGTATAATTTATTTTTTTCCATTGGACAATGTGCTTAGCAACTTGCACATTAAACCTTCTATTAAGATTATATTAATATCATAAATATGCAATAAGGAAACCACTCTGAAAGTTCAAAATAATAACAATAACCTTTCCCTCAAGTAAAACCTTTCATCTTGAGATCTCAATGCACTTTCCTACAAGCCTGAGTATCCTTGCCCAGCCACTTTTGCAAGGAGACAGTTAAAATGCTGCCTTCACTTTATTCACTGACTCCAAATGCTAGTTAGGCTCACCGGAAAGCAAAGCAGATGCCTAATGTAATCATGATTTTAATTCTTAACATTTCCTACAGCAGCATTTATAACCTTTAAGTAAACAGGACCTCTAGTCTGTAAAAAGCCCCAAGTGGATGTCTCCTTCTTCTTTGCTTTATTCTTTAGCCATGGCTAGGAAGGGGCAGAAGGTTGTAATTCTGGCAAACTCCCACACATGCAACATGGACTCACATCTCTCACAAAGAGATACGCATGCACACTGATGCAATCATGGCTAGAAATGAATCAGGGCCCTTGAGACAGGAGCTCATGACTAATGCTCTCTGAGGAGCCCAGGGGCAGCTCGGCGAACCAACTATATCCGGGCCAGCACAGAACAAAGTGCAGGTGAGCAATGAGCTATAGCACAGGGAGTGGGAGGGGCTGATGCGTGTGGTTCCAGGGCCTGGAACACATCCTCCGAAGGTAATTCCCATGTAATTATAGAGTGCCAAAAAGGGAAACTGAGCTTTGGCCTGGGTCATGCGTGCAAACTCACTGTAGGATCTACGGTGACTTCCTTTACTTCTCTGGGCCTCAGTTTTCTCATGTCGAAAAAGGAAGAAATTGTATAACCACATCAGAAAGACTCCTTTCTCCTCCACACCCTATGAAATACTCAGTCATTTTTTCCTGTTCCCTCAAGAGACATAAAGAATGTCATAAAAAGAAGTGGTGGGAATTGTTCTCCTAAAAAAATATTTTAGATTCTTAAAAACGACTGACAAGTTCTCCAGGTTGTTTCAGCACTACTTGTTCTGTTTAAAACACTAAACAAGCAGGAATAGTGGAGGAAAAAAAGTGTTTCTCTCTTTATCCTAAAGTATAGTCATGCGCTGCATAATGCTGTTTAGGTCAATGATAGACCGCATATGATTATAACACCATGTTTTACTGTACCTTCTCTGTGTTTAGATACACAAATACTTACCATTGTGTTACAATTGCCTACAATGTTCAGTACAGTAACATGCTGCACAGATTTGTAACCAGCCTAGGAGCAACTGGCTAGATGACACAGCCTAGGTGTGTTGTAGGCTGTATCGTGTAGGTTTGTGTAAACGCATTCTAATGTTTGCACAACGATGAAATCGCCTAATGATGCATTTCTCAGAACGCATTCTCATCATTAGGTGCTGTATCACTATAATGTCCACGGAAGACATTTTACCAACCCCTGTCCACTTCTGTGGGTATTTCTCTGACAATGTCTAGTCTCCTAGAAGTGCCTAACGTGGAGTGTGGAGTATCTTTCACCACAATGCATAATTCTGCCTAGTCACCACTTTCTCTAAAACCTTTATCCCCTAAAGCATCTTTTTCCTGGAATCACATCCCAGGGAGTAATTTATTAAAGAAATAACTGAAATCCATAAATTTGTCAGCCTTGTTTCTCACCTGAAGGAGAGGTAAAAAAGAAAGATAACCTTCCCCAGCTTGGGTCAGCTGGACCTAAATTGAAGGGGTCTTTAGAGCAAATATATGAACGTTTGGGGAAAGGGAGGCAAGGAAGGACCCTTGAGAGAGATGAGTGACTGCTCAGCCTCAAGCAGTGTCTATTACACACAAATATCCCAAGGTTTCCTGTTTGCCTTTGAAAAAGTGGGAGGAGGGAACAGATTGTCCCAAATTTTTCTTTTTAATTGATGTGACTGGAAACCAAATTTTTTCTACTGTGGAGGATGTCTGCAGTCTTAGTTACTCCCTTCAAATGGAAGAACAAAGCTCCCATGGAGGAACTGGAGAGAGCTGAGCTGAACTGAGCTGTAGGTTGATCACATTTCAAGGTTTGCTTGTAATCAATACTACTTTGGTCACCCCTAGATCGTTATTACAGAAGCCTCCCTACCAGTATCAGGATCCTGCTTTACTCTGTAGCCACTTCCTGGAGTTCTTCGAAAACTCTAAAAGAAAACAAAACCCAAACACATCACATCAGAAAGATGAGGCATTAAGAAGCTTAAAAAGCTTAAGAGGAAGTAGATGCTTGTGTAGGGGAGTTTTTAGATTAGGGTGAAAGAGACAGACATAGGAGGAGAGAAAGTCAATTCTATTTCCAAACAAAATGAGAAGTTGTTTTATTGAAAATTAAACCTATATCAGGGCCGAACCAGATCCACCAATAAAGTAGTACTCTTTATTACTCCTCAAGTGTTTGGCATAGGTATTTTCCACTTGCAGCTAGCGTCTTAACGGTATATCTCAAACAGACATTTGCAAAACCAAACAGGTGAGGGGCCATATTGACTCTTTTGCAGAATTCACATTCTGCAAAAGAATTCACATCCCTAATACACAGAAAATATGATTTATAAAAATCCACTATTTTTTCATAGAACCATTCAGGAGCACAGCAGTGATACAAAGTGAATATTCCTAGACTCTAACATAAAAAAAAAAAAAATCTAGTCAAAATGTATTGTTTTCAGTGTGTCGAAAGAAATTGCACATACATGTAGCAAACAACTTTACATTGAAAAAAAAATCTTTACTGTTCATGGATTAAGTTTTACCTAAAGTCCTATTACCTGCAATGGTGCTCATCCTACAGATGTTTACTCATAATCTATCTTGCTCTTTATAAATCGAGTCAACAACTATTACATGTCTTTTATGGACTCAAAATTTCAAGAACTCTGTGAGAGGCATACAAACAACATATACATAATGTGCAGTTATCCATGACATGGATTTCAACTGTATCCCCCAATAACCCAGGTTCTTTAGGTCATAAATGGATGGGCTTTATCTTCTAACAATCCACATCATCTATAGCAGATTTTCCAGATGGTAAGCAATGGAATGACTAACTGTCCAGGTTTTCTCAAGACTGAGGGAGTTCCTTGGATGTGAGAGTTTCAGTACTAAAATCAAGAAGATCTCAGGCAAACCTGGATAAGTTGGTCATCCTAGAGAGTTAAGGGAGAAATTACATCATTCAATTCTATCAATGTAGTAAACACATACTTGTCCTCTGCTTCTTCCTTGTCTTTCTTTCCCTCCCTTCCTATCCCATCTTACTCTCTTAGGGTAGCTCTATGGCACAGTGACTAAGAGCCAGATTGTGGTTTCCAAATAGATATGGGTCTAAATTCCAGCTTTGGCATGTCTTTTAAAAAATCTTGCACAACCGACTTAACTTCTCCAGTCCTGCTTCCTTACTAGTGAAATGCTGAAAATTATTAGGTTGTGACACATGAGAAAATGCATATGAAGTACATACCATCATGCCTGATACATACATCATGCTTTATACATGTTAGTCACTATTGTCTCTGGATCATGCCCTTACGGATACTTCCAGCTTCCAGGGTTCTGGTTCTGAGACCAATATCAGGGCATGCTATAGACCAACAGGAATTAAACCTTCCCACCGAAGTGCATTTGCAGAGCCATATGCAAATCAATCCTTTGACATTTCATTAATGAGAAGGCAAAAAGTAGGTGCAACTGAAGGCAAGAAGTAGGTAAATCAAAGCAACATCCTGATTACCCACTTTTCCAACTTTTCTCATCCAATCTCTTCAACCAACCCCCTTGCATTATTGTTCCCATGTGGTTGACACACAAACACATAGAGACATACACATCAAATAAACACACAGAGGCACACACATACACACAGAGGTTTTTACATGGCTGAGCTGGGAGAAGCCAAGTAAAACACTTTTTCCTTTGTTTCTAGACTATTTAGCAAATATGAGGAAAAGGATGTGGCACTGAAGAGGGGACTCAGAGAGACAGGGCCAGTGGGTGGAGGAGGAGAGGATGTGCTGGGAAGAGAATATGCAGAAAGGAGATTTTTTTGGGCCACAGAGTTTTTGCTAAAAGCAGCTAGGAAGCCCCACAGCTCCAGTGTGTGTGAAATCCTGGTAATTTCCTTGGGGAATCCCGCCTCAGAGAACCTCTACCCCGAGAATTAGAAGGAAGCTAAGCTAGGTGAGTTTCCAAATGGAGGGGGTGGGTGAGTGACTAAAGGCCTGAAGACCGGCCCAGAAGTTTCCCAGTGGGCGTCCCCTGGCTGCTCTGACAGCCACAATAGGAACTCGGCCCAGAAGAGGGGAATGCCGAGGCCAGGGACGATTGCTAGTGTTTGCCTTTGTCTCTCAGCTTCCTGTGTTTGAAACGAAGGCATCCGAGGCTCTCCGTGGCCACTCTTGCCTGGGATTCTTTCCTCAAGAGGTGTTCTTGAATTTATGAGAACTGCCAGGAAATGGCGTGAGTCACGTCTTCTTAGCAGACAATATTCAGCTTTAGAAATTCCCAGAGATATGACTTGTTTATAGGAAAGGAAACAGGGCTATTCTGAGCTGCCAGGGGAAGAGGAAAGCGCTGCTCATTTTTTAAAATACCGTGTTGAAAGGTCATACATGCGGCCAGAGTGCCAGCAAGAGCCCAGTATAGACACTGATGTTAGCAGTTCATTTGCCTACATTTCAGGCGATATTTTTGAGCATGGCATTTTAAAATGCGAGTTCCATGGCATTGAAATTCCACTCCCAGTCCTAAGCCCAAAGGCCTGAGCAGGCTCCGAGGGGTAGTCAGTGGGGTGGAGGGGTGCAGCTAAGGGTTTGTTAGGCCTGGCTGAGGGGAGGGGAGGAGCACATACAAAGACACCATCTTTCTCTACTTTCTAATTTCACATTTCTTGAGCATCCGGCTGATTTTTGTTCCCATATTCCATGTTCCTTCCTCTACTGTCTTCTTGGTGTGAACAACTGCCATGTCCATTGTCCTTACCTTAAAAGATTGTTCAAAGCGGCCAACTTTGGAAGATGTGTCCAAGGAGAGAAACTCGGGGGAATTCCTACTCCTGCAACCCTTGCTTCTGCATTGGGCCACTTTCTTGTACAAAAAGTTTGGTCCTGAAATGTTTGAACTCATGAAGGCACCGTTTACACATCTGTCACTGTTAGCAGAGCCAGTCAGCTGACCACAGGGATTGATTTCCAAGGAGAAGATAATCCACTGAGTATTCACTGATTCAACAATAATTAGTCAATGTGATATTTTCATAGATACCACATCTGATAAAATCAACACCTTTTCCTAATTATAGAGTAAACATTTCAATAGGAATAGAAGGATGCTCCTTCAATGTGATAAAGATGCTCTTGGCTTAAAGTAAATAAAGTTTATAATTAATTGGTAAACATTGAAAATCAGAAACAAACACAAAGAATGTCCTTTAGTATGATTATCTCTGTTTGGGGTTTTTGTTTGTTTGGTTTTTGGGGTTTTTCTGAGACAGAGTCTTGCTCTGTCACCCAGGCTGGAATGCAGTGGCACGATCTCGGCTCACTGCAGCCTCTGTCTTCCAGGCTCAAGCAATGCTCGTGCCTCAGCCTCCCGAGTAGCTGGGACTGTCAGCTAGCATCACTATCACTTTAGATTCTCTGGTTAATGCAGTAAGTTACAAAAACAAAATGAATAAATTTTGTGAACTAAGGTACTAAAGTACAAGAAAATCACACAAATACAATCTGAAAAAGTCAAAAGAATTAACTAAAAGCTTTCTTAATTTAAATAAGGAGTCATAAAGTGACTTGGAATAAGATAAATACCTAAAAGGCAACAGTATTTCTATATAGTGGCGATAACCAGATAGATAATATAAAGCGAAAGAAAAGCCATTCAAATAGCAACAAATATAAAATATTTATAAGCTCAATAAGAAATGTATTAAAAGTTTTAAAACCTTGATTGGGGGATATATTTTTAATAATTAAGAGGAAGAGTTATATTTCTATTAGATGGAAAAATTCAACATAAAGATGCCAAGGCTCCTCAAACTTACTAAAATAATTCTGTCTAATCCAATGGGGCGTTTCTTGGAGGTCATTAGAATGAACATTGACGAATTGCTAAGCTTAGTGCTTATCTTATTAAAAACATTCAAATCTATAAACAGGAAAACTAGCCAAATACAAATATTCTTAGGGATCAGCCTTGTAAGATATCAGAACCTATTGTAAAAACTGAAACTGTGCATTTGATGTAAATATAAAAAGAAAATAATGAAATCCCCTGAAACACCCTTTTATATATATGTGTCACATTTTACAGATGGCCTCATAGTTGACAAAGTTTTCCACCTGCATTATCTTTTGTGTTTCAGAATCATGCTAGGAATCAAGTCGTATTACTATCCTCAGTCTTAGTTCTGAAGAAACTGAAGTTTCTTCAGTTGTGGCTTGACCAACATAATAAAACTAAGATAAACCCAGACTTGAACCTAGATTTTCTGACTTCTCTTCCCAGGCCTCTTTTCACTACATTGATATCACAATACATTGGAGAATATACTTTTTTTAACGATGCTGAAATTAGGGGGAAAAAAATGTTTCGGCTTGCTCTTACACCATGTACTCCTGCTAACAATAAACAAACAAAATCCTGTAGTTGTTTGATGAAACACAGAGACAGGACACTGAACTAGGGTCTGTGTCTGTGGTTGTCCCTCACTGAGCCCACTCATGAAGTGCGAAGCTACAATGCTTCCTATTCACCTCCTCCCGCCCCACCCCCACCCTATCAACCCCATCCACCCCAGATGAATTCCTTATTGTCACTAAGATGCAGCAGTGCCCAAAGTGAAATTGAAACTCTCCAGCAAATTACTGTTAAAAGAAAGTGTAGTCAGTCTGTTTCTGCGGAGGGGTTGGATAATTAGAGAGTAACTGATTAGGAGCATACAGTTAAGAGTGAGGACAAACAGGCCGGGCGCGGTGGCTCAAGCCTGTAATCCCAGCACTTTGGGAGGCCGAGACGGGCGGATCACAAGGTCAGGAGATTGAGACCATCCTGGCTAACATGGTGAAACCCCGTCTCTACTAAAAATACAAAAAACTAGCCGGGCGAGGTGGCGGGCGCCTGTAGTCCCAGCTACTCCGGAGGCTGAGGCAGGAGAATGGCGTGAACCCGGGAGGCGGAGCTTGCAGTGAGCTGAGACCTGGCCACTGCACTCCAGCCTGGGCGACAGAGCGAGACTCCGTCTCAAAAAAAAAAAAAAAAAAAAAAAAAAAAAAGAGTGAGGACAAACAGAAAGAAGAAAAGGAGTAAGCAACTCATACATGGTACAGACCCACTATGTGGGACAACTACTCATCTCTGATATTGTAGCAAAAAGGCAGCTGTAAACAATAAACATACATGCTAGCCTTAGATGAATGGGCACAGCTGTGTTCCAATAAAACTTTATTTCCATAAACAGGCAGCAGGCAGACTATACATTGATGACTCCTGTACTAAGCAATTTAAGGTAGTTTTTCCATTCAATTATCCAAAAGAAATACTTTTAGATAAGAAATCAGAGGTTACTCGACATGACCACCTGACATTAAGATGGATACAAGTATTCGCCTCAGTAAGTGGCAGAGCTGAAATCTGAACTCAGGTCTTGTGACTCCTGAGCTGGGAAGGTGGGAAGTGTGTAGTCTTCTGATAGGGCAGCCTCCTGTGACTCAGAGGTGTTAACTGGATTCTGAGGATGTGAAGTCTCAGCAGGTAGAAGAGAAGAGGCCTGAACAGGCTGCATCTAATGAACCAGACATATGTTGCACTGAACCAGGCTGGGAGTATGTGGGTGATCTCTGCTGCGATCATTTCACAAAGCAGGGAGGTATGGACATGCCCACTCACCTCAGGCACACCCCTCGCCTCCGAGACATCAAATCCACTCCCCCTAACACAGAGCAGGGTGCAGTTGTGGTCAGAAGTGAGTGGGAGAGGGAGGGTAGGCAGATGGGTGGCTGTTTATGGAAACCAGGAAATCCCAAATAAAGTCATCTAGAGCAATTCGGGCAACTTCTTTGAGTCCAAGCTTTCCTTTCTGTGGAATAGAAATGTCTGTCCTCTTTCTTTTCTCTTTTTTGTTTTTAGCAAGATGTCAGAATAATACAATAGGGGGGAAAAAAAACTCTGTGTAAAATTCATTGGGCACCTCAGGGATACATGTCATTTGATGACATAGTCTCATTGTCACCCGATGCCCCATGACTTCAGCTGGCTCCAGAGTCTGCATGTAGCTTTCTGTGGGGAACTTTGCCATCTTTACATTTAACACATCTCTGCTGATGGACCAGCACTATTAGGCTGGTGCTTTGACAAGCACATCGACAAGAGACCAGGAGAGATGCCATGTAAAGGTTAAAGGACAGTGACTAAGGGGAGCAAATGAGCTTTTAAACGAGCCTGACACCATCCAGCTAGTTTTCATACTCCCTCCTGTGAAAAATCTTGACATATTGGTACATTGCTATGAGTTATTTCTTCATATATCGGTGTATAGTGGCCTAATATTATTTGCTCTTGCAGAGTGTTATCTAGGACTACAAACTTATTTTATTTTAAGCTCAATGACATTTCATCAACAGTTAACACAGCGTGAGTAGCTAAAAGTCACTTCAGGACAGTACATGAGGCCTCTCAGATGTTGTTGCTTTATTGCTTGACTGGATAGTTCTCTGACTTTCTCTACTTTTGATGGTTTCTGTTTTTACCCAGCTTTGTCTGTTTTGAGCTGTGTTTTTTCAGTCCATTATTATATATTATATTATTTATTTCACCACAAGATTTATTTATTATCTGTAATAATGAAAACTAATTTGTTTCATTTGCCCATGTTAGCTATGCCTAAAAGGGAAAACAATTCTCTCTAGTCATACAGAGAGGGATAGAATGGAAAGGAGATGGGGACAGTCACTGAGGAGTCTCTAAGAGGATTCCGTCCTGGAGAACCTCTGCTCTGGGCTTGGAGAACTGGGCTCAAACAAGGCAGGGTTCATGTCAAACCCTCGGCAAATTCTATCAATTTGGGACTGAGTCTCTCATGGTGCCTAGACGTTGATCATGCTTTCTGGAAACTCAGAAACTGTTGGTCCTAATCTCAATTCAGCTATTGACATTCTGGTCTTTTCTATTTAAAGTCACAAAATTGACTGTTTATTTTCTAGTTGTAGTTTAATTTTGTTTTGTTTTAAGCTCTCTGAGTTGATTTCTGCCCAATCAATAAGGTGAGCCATACATTTAATCTGATTCTGTCATTGAGACAGCCGAACACCCTGGCAATTCTACAACCTACTCTGGATAAGTTCAGCCCATATAAACTCAGCCCATTTCCAACACCTCTGCGGCAGCTTTCTCATCTGTAATATGAGAAAACACTCACCTAGTTCACAGAATTGTTGGAAGCATTATATAATAAACAAGACTGTACTATATTTTTAACTGATGACATATATTTTCCTAATAAAAAATAACATTCTTAATAAAACGATAATAATATATGTCTCCAAGAAGACGAACACTAGATTTCCTGGGTGTTTTGTGTGTTGTAGAACTTTGCTGGTGCTGACAAGAATTTGCCAATCAGAACAGTTACATTCATTAATAAGAATAAACATTGACTTTTGCAGTTCTCTACTGATAATAATTTAGCCCTCTTTAAAAAAATCTATAAAAATATAACATACATATAGAAAAGTGCATAAATGTTATGTGTGATGAAGTTTCATAAAATGAATATACCTGTGAAACCAATACTCAGATGAAGAAACAGAATCCCTACAGCATCCCAGAACCAGCCCCATGTGCCCCATTGCAGGCATTCTTCATCTAAAGAAAACTCCTTTCCTGACTTCTAACAATATAGATTAGTTCTACTAGTTTTCATAATTTTTTTATACATGGAATTAAAAAATTATGTAGTATTAGTACAGGACTTTCTAAGCATATTTAAGCTTAGTTCATAAAGAAGATATGGGTTCCGAAGCAGTCTTCCTTTTTTAGGCTGACTTGAGGAAAGAGACCTGGAGGAGGAGGGTGAGTAGAGGAACCCTATAATTTGTCATCCAAACTGGGACACCTTTGAGAGTGAAAGGAGGTGCTATTCACAATAACAGTGGACAAAAGGCATAAGCAGTGACTGTCCCCAGCAAACCAGGACATGTGGTCACCCTGGTGAGAGGGGATGGTAGAAGGTAGCAGGGACACACTGGCAGGAAAAATCTGTCTTTGGGGCCCGAAAATAGAATCCATTCCTGTTGCCTGATATGGATTCAGGACTGGGGGCTGGTAGCACACTTCCCAAGAAGTGTTGTCACTGGTAGAAAACTCAAGTCAATAAATACTTACTGAATTCCTGTTATGCGCAAGGCACTGCAATGGCACCAAGATGGCTCGGGCACTGTCCCTGTCCAAAGTAGCTCACAGTCTGATAATAGTAATGAGACAAGTTCACAAATAGGTGAACTGTAAGGTGGCTGCCAATGGAAATGTGTGAAGTATTATGTGGATTCCAAGGATGCATACAGTGTTATTTGGATTACAAGGAACGGGAGATTGTGCCCACTGGGAGACATGGGAAAAGCAAGCATCATGGGCTAGGTAGCATTCAGCATGGTCTAGAATCTTACTTCAGTGCTCCTCAACTATGCACATTAGAATTAGCTTTTCTAACACCCAATACTCAGGCAGCACCCCAGAATAATTAAATCAGAGTCTCTGGGAATGTGGCCCAGGTCTAAGTATTTTAAAAGCTCGCCCAGGTAACTCCAGTGAAGAGTGAAGCCTGAGAACCACTATTCTAGAAAGATGAGTAGGCATTAGCTGGCAGGAAAGGTGGGGCACAGAGGAGGCCATGGAGAGAACAGCTGTGAGTTAGTATATTCCCTCTTTGGTAGGCACATAGAGAAGAGTTGCCCATTGGGAATTAAATATGGAGGAAAAGCAGCAGGGCAAAAATAATTTAACCCCCTTCAGGAAAAAAAAATTAATTAATTATGAAACCATTTGCTAAGGCCAATAACAGGGATGGATGGGGAAAAGATGCACTGAACACCAAGGGAACACAGAGTGGCAATAAATCCATCATAAATCGCACAAGCCATCAGATAACGTCTGTTCCTCACATTAGCATCCCATTAAGCTGCTATTAGTGATAGCAAGGAAACTGAATGAAACCGGCTTCCTGGGTTAGCACCAGCAGCCAGGAAGACTTAACAAGCTGCAATCCTTCACTGGTACCTTTAAGGACCTGAGGTCCATTTGTAAAGGATGCTTAGAGGCCCCAAACCTTGACCTATCACGCTCATGCTGTGGGAGTTTGTGGGGGGGCTGGAATTAATCACAGCAGGGACACAATTTACCGATCAATACCAGCCAATTAGAAGGCTCCCTGCTGCGGAGAGTTCCCTTGGAATGCCAGATGACCTTTGCCCTTGACTTTTTGTGGGGGCAGATGTTTCCTTAGCACAGCTACTGATAAGGACGGTATTCCGAGGGGCATAGCTCATTTCACATGCCAACCGCTGCCCAGGCATCTTGGGGCTGAACTTTTTGAGCACTTAAGCATGAGCCACCTGCCAATGGAAAGTAAAGAAAAATAGGAATGGAAATTATAGCAATAATTAATTTACAGCCATTGTGCCACTTTTTCTGTGAACTCAGCCCTGACCTTCAAGAAGCCACTGACAAGAGCAGAAAGTTAGGAAACTCAGTCTTTGCCTGGAGTTCACTATTGTGTTGCTGTCCTGTTCTGCAGCCTCCACTACCTGTCAGAGAGGAGATTCTAAGGCCTGGAGAACCACCTAGAGGGAAAAAGTCCGATAGCTACCACTGTTTCCCATGATCTGGCTTGGGGACTCCAGTTTGAGCCTGGGTGGGCCCCAGAACCCCCATTCTCCCAGGACTTCTGGATAGCTGTTTGCCCTTGTTGTTTACAAGTCTTGGCCAGTATTTTTTAAAATCAGTTTTCTGACATCTTTGCCACAGAGGTAATGTGCCCCAGGACACAGAGAAATAAATAAATAAACATTTATTTATTTAAAAATATTTACTTAAAAAATTAATAACTATAAGATAAATCTATGAAGTGTTCTGAAGTTTACCATTTTTTTGGTCACTTACTTTTTTTAGTCATATTTTAAGGCAAACAATCTATTGTTTACAGCGTTTCCTGGAGACTCCAGGACTTCGAGCATTTGACCTCATCCTTCTGGTTGCTTCATTTCCTCTTGCAGGATTTCCATCATGGTTTCTTCGGATGCCAATTTGGGAAATCCTTCTCAACATTTTCCCTCCTAAGTATTCCTCTGCCCCTTTCACCACAGAGAATCATGGTTTTCAAATGAAAAATAAAAACAGGTTTGGAGCTGACTTTAATAAGTACAAGATATGGGGCAAATCATACAGTGATTCCCTCCCTGTCCTTACCCTAAACCACAAACCTTTTTATTTAAGTCAAACCTGATATAAATGATGATCAAAAATATCATTGAAGTGAAAAACAAACTTTCAGAAGGTCCACAAATTTTTGGAAGGAATTGTGAGCAGATATGAAAGGAACATCATCATAGATTTTGCCGTGGAAATGTAGACAGTGGGGGAGAGTTTTGCAAACCAATGATACATAAGTGTATTAGCCTCGAGAATATTTAAATATTTAAATGTGCAACTCGGCAGAAGTCACCATCTCTCTATATCGCCCTGCACACCCACTAGCTCCTTAAGTCACTCTATGTCCCTCCCCAAATGTGCAACTGTCACCCTGTCCCCTGATCTGAGGAAGGACTCTGCCCAAGTTCTTCACTTACACAGGAGAGGGCAATTGTCCACATTCCTTTTCAATCTCTGCTGTGTTGCAGTCTTGCCGAAAATGTTTAGCCTGAATCTTATCATGCAGGGAAATCCGCATAAATCCAGAGTGTGGGACGTGGGTGTGTGTGTGTGTGCCTGGTGGGGGTAGGGGGAGCACAAAGTGGCAAAATGCTAAAACAGTCATTGAATCTAGTAAAGCATATCAGGATTCTATAACTATTTCATTTTTTATAGGTTCAACATTTTTCAAAATAAAAAGTTGCTAGAATAATAAGAAGCCATGAGGACCAAGAAGCTCACATTTCTAAGGCTTTCTAAGTTTCATCTTGAAGCAAGATACATCATAAGGCATTGTCTAGGTACAACTTGCACTTTCCTGTCCAAGCCTCAGCCCCTTTTCTTCATTTGGGCCCACAGAACAACAGCTTCCACTTTTGTGTCCAAAGAAAAATGCTAACCAGCTTGTAATTGCTGTAAGGAGGTCTGTTTGAGGGTTTAAACAAAAATAATAGACATGCTCAAGAAAAATTCCAGATTGTAATGTAACGTGCAGGGTCATATAGAATGTCATTAACAAACTTTTGGCCTGGCATGATGGCTCATGTCTATAATCCCAACACTTTGGGAGGCTGAGGCAGGTGGATCATTTGAGGCTGGGAGTTCAAGACCAGCCTAGCCAACATGGTGAAACCCTGTCTCTACTACAAATACAAAAACTGACCCAGCATGGTGGTGCATACCTGTGGTCCCAGCTACCCAGGAAGCTGAGACAGGAGAATTGCTTGAACCTGAGAGGCAGAGGTTGCAGTGAGCTGAGATGGTGCCACTGCACTCCAGCCTGGGTAACAGAGTGAGACTCTATCTCAAAAATAATTTTTTAATTTTAAAATTTTTGTATTATTTGTTACTTTTCAAAAGTTTATTCAAACAAGTAAAAACACTATCTGCCAGTGAGTGAGAAAACAAAGGTGCACCTCTTGCTGACTCAGCACTTGATGTATTGCATTTCATGGCCCATGGATTAACTATGATACTCAAAAAATATGTTTCTACACTGATATTTGACACAGGAAATGAAACAGATTATTAAAAACAGTTTTCAGATTTTCCCGGGCAAGATGACTGAATAGGAACAGCTCCAGTCTGCAGCTCCCAGTGAGACCACTGCAGAAGGGGGGTGATTTTTATGTTTCCCCCTGAGGTGTCCTGCTCATCTCACTGGGACTGGTTAGACAGTGGGTGCATCCCACAGAGGGAGCCAAAGCAGGGTGGGGTGTTTTGTCACTCAGTAGGTGCAAGGGGTCGGGGAACTTCCTCCCCTAGCCAAAGGAAGCTGTGAGGGACTGTGCTGTGAGGGATGGAGCTATCCAGCCCAGATACTACACTTTTCCCACTGTCTTCACAACCCGCAGACCAGGAGAATTCCTTGGGTGCCTACACCACCAGGACCCGGGATTTCAAGCACAAAGCCAGGCGGCCATTTGGGCAGACACTGAGCTAGCTGCAGGAGATTTTTTTCATATCCCAGTGGTGCCTGGAAGGCCAGTGAGACAGAACCATTCATTCACCTGTAAAGGGGCTAAAGCCAGGGAGCCGAGTGGTCTTGCTCAGCAGATCCCACCCACACGGAGCACAACAAGCTAAAATCCATTGGCTCGAAATTCTCACTGCCAGCACAGCAGTCTGAAGTCAACCTGGGATGCTTGAGTTTGGTGGGGGGAGGGGCATCTGCCATTACTGAGGCATAAGTAGGCAGTTTTCCCCTCACAGTGTAAACAAAGCCACCATGAAGTTCGAACAGGGCAGAGCCCACCACAGCTTGGGAAAGCCCCTGTAGCCAGACTGCCTCTCTACATTCCTCCTCTCTGGGCAGGGCATCTGTGAAAGAAAGGCCCAGTCGGGGGCTTATGGATAAAACTCCCATCTCCCTGGGAAAGAGCACGTTGGGGAAGGGGCAGCTGTGGGTGCAGCTTCAACAGACTTAAACGTTCCTGCCTGCCGGCTCTGAAGAGAATAGCAGATCTCCCAACACAGCACTCAAGCTCTGCTAAGGGACAGACTGCTTCCTCAAGTAGGTCCCTGACCCCCATGCCTCCTGACTGGGAGACACCTCCCAGCAGGGGTCGACAGACACCACATACAGGAGAGCTCCAGCTAGCATCTGGCGCATTCCCCTCTGGGACAAAGCTTCCAGAGGAAGGAACAGGTAGCAATCTTTGCTATTCTGCAGCCTCCGCTGGGGATACCAAAGCAAACAGGGTCTGCAGTGGACCTCCAGCAAACTCCAGCAGACCTGCAGAAGAGTGACCTGACTGTTAGAAGGAAAACCAACACACAGAAAGCAATAGCATCAACATCAACAAAAAGGACAACCACACAAAAACCCCATCCGAAGGTCACCAACATCAAAGACCAAAGGTACACAAATCCCCAAAGATGAGGGAAAAACAGTGCAAAAGGTCTGAAAATTCCAAAAAGCAGAATGCTTCTTTTCCTCCAAAGGATCACAACTCCTCACTAGCAAGGGAACAAAACTGGACAGATAATGAGATTGATGAATTGACTCAAGTAGGCTTCAGAAGGAGGGTAATAACGAATTCTTCCGAGCTAAAGGAGCATCTTCTAACTCAATGCAAGGAAGCTAAGAACCTTGATAAAAGGTTACAGAAACTGCTAACTAGAAAAACCAGGTTAGAGAAGAACATAACTGACCTGATGGAACTGAAAAACATGGTACAAGAACTTCATGCAGCATACACAAGTATCAATAGCTGAATGAATTAAGCAGAAGAAAGGATATCAGAGATTGAAGATCAACTTAATGAAATAAAGCATGAAGACAAGATTAGAGAAAAAAAGAATGAAAAGGAATGAAAAAAGCCTCCAAGAAATATGGGACTATGTGAAGAGACCAAACCTACATTTGATTGGTATACCTGAAAGTGACGGGGAGAATGGAACCAAGTTGGAAAACACACTTCAGGATGTTATCCAGGAGAACTTCCCCAACCTAGCAAGACAGGCCAACATTCAAATTCAGGAAATACAGAGAATACCACAAAGATACTCCTCGAGAAGAGCAACCCCAAGACACATAATCATCAGATTCTCCAAGGTTGAAATGAAGGAAAAAATGTTAAGGGCAGCCAGAGAGAAAGGTTGGGTTACCCACAAAGGGAAGCCCACCAGACTAACAGCAGATCTCTCTGCAGAAACCCTACAAGCCAGAAGAGAATGGGGGTAACATTCAAAAATCTTAAAGAAAAGAATTTTCAACCCACAATTTCATATCCAGCCAAACTAAGTTTCATAAGTGAAGGAGAAATAAAATCCTATACAGACAAGCAAATGCTGAGGGATTTTGTCACCACCAGGCCTGCCTTACAAGAGCTCCTGAAGGAAGCACTAAATATACAAAGGAAAACCCGGTACCAGCCACTGCAAAAACATACCACAATGTAAAGACCATTGACACTATGAAGAAACTCCATCAGCTAATGGGCAAAATAACCAGCTAGCATCATAATGACAGGATCAAATTCACACATAACAATATTAACCTTAAATGTAAACCAGCTAAATGCACCAATTAAAAGACACAGACTGGCAAATTGGATAAAGAGTCAAGACCCATCATGTGCTGTATTCAGAAGACCCATCTCACATGCATAGACACACATAGGCTCAAAATAAAGGGATGGAGGAAGATTTACCAAGCAAATGGAAAGAGAAAAAAAAGGAGGGGTTGCAATCCTAGACTCTGATAAAACAGACTTTAAACCAACAGAGATTAAAAAAAAAAAAGACAAAGAAGGGCACTACATAACAGTAAAGGGATCAACGCAACAAGAAGAACTATCCTAAATATGTATGCACCCAATACAGAAGCACCCAGATTCATAAAGCAAGTTCTTAGAGAATTACGAAGAGACTTAGACTCCCACACAATAATAGTGGGAGACTTTAACACCCCACTGTCAATATTAGACAGATCAATGAGACAGAAAATTAACAAGGATATTCAGGACTTGAACTCAGCTCTGGACCAAGCAGACCTAATAGAAATCTACAGAACTCTGCACCCCAAATCAACAAAATATACATTCTTCTCAATACCACATCACACTTATTCTAAAATTGACCACATAATTGGAAGTAAAACACTCTTCAGCAAATGCAAAAGAACGGAAATCATAACAAACAGTCTCTCAGACCACAGGGCAATCAAATTAGAACTCAGGATTAAGAAACACACTCAAGGCCGGGCGCGGTAGCTCAGGCCTATAATCCCAGCACTTTGGGAGGCCAAGGCAGGTGGATCAAGGAGGTCAGGAGATCGAGAACATCCTGGCTAACATGGTGAAACCCCGTCTCTACTAAAAATACAAAAAATTAGCCGGGCGTGGTAGTGGGCGCCTGTAGTCCCAGTTACTCGGGAGGCTGAGGCAGGAGAATGTTGTGAACCAGGGAGGCAGAGCTTACAGTGAGCCAAGATCACGCCATTGCACTCCAGCCTGGGCGACAGAGTGACCAAAAAAAAAAAGAAGAAGAAGAAGAAACACACTAAAAACCACACAACTACATGGAGACTGAACAACTTGCTCCTGAATGACTACTGGGTAAATAATGAAATTAAGGCAGAAATAATAAGTTCTTTGAAACCATAGAGAACAAAGACACAATGTACCAGAATCTCTGGCACACAGCTAAAGCAGTGTTCAGAGGAAAATTTATAGCACTAAAATGCCCATAGGAGAAAGCAAGAAAGATCTAAAACTGATACCCTAATATCACAATTAAAAGAACTAGAGAAGCAAGAGCAAATAAAATCAAAAGCTAGCAGAAGACAAAAAATAAAGATCAGAGCAGAACTGAAGGAGATAGAGACATTAAAAAAACCTTCAAAAAGCCAATTAATCCAGGAGCTGGTTTTTGGAAAAGATTAACAAAATAGATAGACCACTAGCCAGACTAATAAAGAAGAAAAGAGAGAAGAATCAAACAGGCACCATAAAAAATGATAAAGGGGATATCACCACTGATCCCACAGAAACACAAACTACCATCAGAGAATACTATAAACTCCTCTACACAAATAAACTAGACAATTTAGAAGAAATGGATAAATTGCTGGACACATACACTGTCCCAAGACTAAACCAAGAAGAAGTTGAATCCCTGAATAGACCAATAACAAGTTCTAAAATTGAGGCAATAATTAATAGCCTACCAACCAAAAAAAAGCCCAGGACCAGATGGATTCATAGCCAAATTCTACCAGAGGTACAAAGAGGAGCTGGTACCATTCCTTCTAAAACTATTCCAAACAGTAGAAAAAGGAGAAATCCTCCCTAACTCATTTTATGAGGCCAGCATCATCCTGATACCAAAGCCTGGCAGAGACACAACAAAAAAAGAAAATTTCAGGCCAATATCCCTGATGAACATCAATGTGAAAATCCTCAATGAAATAATGGCAAACCGAAACCAGCAGCACACTAATCCATAACAATCAAGTCGGCTTCATCCCTGGAATGCAAGGATGGTTCAACATATGCATATCAATAAATGTAATCAATCACATAAACAGAACCAATGACAAGAACTACATGATTATCTCAATAGATGCAGAAAAGGCCTTTGATAAAATCCAACACCTCTTCATGGTAAAAACACTCAATAAAGTAGGTATTTATGGAATGTATCTCAAAATAATAAGAGCTATTTATGACAAACCCACAGCCAATATCATACTGAATGGGCAAAAGCTGGAACCATTCCTTTTGAAAAGCGGCACAAGGTTGTCCTCTCTCACCACTCCTATTCAACATAGTATTGGAAGTTCTGGTCAGGCAATCAGGCAAGAGAAAGAAATAAAGCGTATTCAAATAGGAAGAGAGGAAGTCAAATTGTCTCTGCAAATGACATGATTTATATTTAGAAAACCCCATTGTCTCAGTCCCAAAACTCCTTAAGTGGATAAGCAACTTCAGCAAAGTCTCACGATACAAAATCGACATGCAGAAATCACAAGCATTCCTATACACTGATAATAGACAGAGAGCCAAATCATGAGTGAACTCACATTCACAATTGCTACAAAGAGAATAAAATACCTAGGAATACGACTTATAAGTGATGTGAAGGATGTCTTCAAGGAGAACTACAAACCACTGCTCAAGGAAGTAAGAGAGGGCACAAACAAATGGAAAAACATTCCATGCTCATGGACAGGAAGAATCAACATCGTGAAAATGGCCATACTGCCCGAAGTAATTTATAGATTCAGTGCTAGTCCCATCAAGCTAATTTCTTCACAGAATTAGAAAAGACTACCTTGAATTTCATGTGGAACCAAAAAAGAGCCCATATAGCCAAGACAATCCTAAGCAAAAAGAATAAAGCTGGAAGCATCACACTACCTGGCTTCAAACTATACCACAAGGCTACAGTAACCAAACGGCTTGGTCCTGGTACCAAAACAAATATATAGACCAATGGAACAGAACAGAGGTCTCAGAAATAACACCACACATCTACAACCATCTGATCTTTGACAAACCTGACAAAAACAAGCAATGGGGAAAGGATTCCCTATTTAATAAATGGTGTTGGGAAAACTGACTAGTCATACGCAGAAAACTGAAATTGGACCCCTTCCTTACACCTTATACAAAAATTAACTCAAGATGAATTAGAGATTTAAACATAAGACCTAAAACCATAAAAATCTTAGAAGAAAACCTAGGCAATACCATTCAGGACATAGGCATGGGCAAGGACTTTATGACTAAAACACCAAACACCTTCCTTACACCTTATACAAAAATTAACTCAAGATGAATTAGAGATTTAAACGTAAGACCTAAAACCATAAAAATCTTAGAAGAAAACCTAGGCAATACCATTCAGGACATAGGCATGGGCAAGGACTTTATGACTAAAACACCAAAAGCAATGGCAACAAAAGCCAAAATTGACAAATGAGATTTAATCAAACTAAAGAACTTCTGCACAGCAAAAGAAACGATCATCAGAGGGAACAGGCAACCTACAGAATGGGAGAAAATTTTTGCAAGCCATCCCTCTGACAAAGGGCTACAAGGAACTTAAACAAATTTCAAGAAAAAAAACCAAACAACTCCATCAAAAAGCAGGCAAAGGATATGAACAGACACTTTCCAAAAGAAGACATTTATGCGGCCAACAAACATGAAGAAAAGTTCATCATCACCAGTCATTACAGAAATGCAAATCAAAACCACGATGAGATACCATCTCATGCCAGTTAGAATGGCAATCATTAAAAAGTCAGGAAGCAACAGATGCTGGAGAGGATGTGGAGAAATAGGAATGCTTTTACACCATTGGTGGGAGTGTAAATTAGTTCAAACATTGTGGAAGACAGTGTGGTGATTCCTCAAGGATCTAGATCTAGAACTAGAAATACTACTTGACCTAGCAATCCCATTACTGGGTATATACCCAAAGGATTATAAATCATGCTACTATAAAGACACATGCACACGTATGTTTAAGGTAGCACTATTCACAATAGCAAAGACTTGGAACCAACCCAAATGCCCAGCAATGATACACTGGATAAAGAAAATACAGCATATATACATGATGGAATACTATGCAGCCATAAAAAAGGATGAGTCCGTTTCCTTTGCAGGGACATGGATGAAGCTGAAAACCATCATTCTCAGCAAACTAACAGAAACAGAAAACGAAACACTGTATGTGCTCACTCATAAGTGGGAGTTGAACAATAAGAACATATGGGCACAGGGAGGGGAACATCACACACCAGAGCCTGTCAGGGTGGGGGGCAAGAGGAGGGATAGCATTAGGAGAATTACCTAATGTAGATGACAGGTTGATGGATGCAGCCAACAACCATGGCACATATATACCTATGCAACAAACCTATATGTTCTGCACATGTATCCCAGAACTTAAAGTATAATTTAAAAAAAAAAAAAAAAAACAGTTTTCAACAAATTTGGAGGTTCTTTATGAAAAACTAAATTTCCTTATTCAGGAAATAATCCTTTGAGAGAAAAATAATACCATGTTCAAAGGATCAACTTCCTCAGGAAGAGAATTTAGAGAAAGTTCTTCCTTCCGTATAACAAATCCATGTTTAAATTGCTTTATCAAGAGACCAAGTTCTCACAATTCACTGAATCAAAGCACTCAGATGAAAAAATGGCAAATTTTCAGGAGGAAGCCACTCATCTAAACACGGGAGAATCTCAGAAATAATTGTATTAACCACATTAACTAGTAAACTAGATTTTCTGCAATGTGCATGACACCAAAAAAGAATAGTCAACTTATTTTTGTCTAAGAAAGTTTAGACTAAATTACTTTAAGTTTCTTGATTTAACATGACCAAATATGTATATACATATACATACACACACACATATATAGCATGGTATATGGCGTGCTTCTGAATGCAAATTACTCACTTTACCACTGTAAAGAAGAAAGGGTAACACCTTTTCCTCACCCATCACAAGAGTCATGGCCAACAGTCCTATGACAGAAGACAAGTTAGCAAGAAAAAAGCACAACAAATTTATTTAGCAAAGTTTCACTTGACACAGGAGCCTTCAGAAATGAAGACCTGAAGACTCAGGAAAATTTGTACTTGTATGCTAAGTCTGATGAAAGAAGTAGATAGTTATGGAGAAACATGATTAGAAAGGTCTGACCTACTGGTAATCAACTGAGAAGGGAACCCAGCAAGGCCTGTTTGCTCAGATTACTCTTGGCCTCTATGTAGCATACCTTCTCCCTGAGTATGGGGTAGGTCACCCTGGGATGAGGGCCTTATGTCCTACTTTCAGACAAGGTAGGTTGGAGAATTCTTTTATGACCATGCTTCACACAGAAAGGCAGAGTAAGGTCACAGTGCCCTTCTTACTTCTGAGGCCCTCCCAATCCCCTGCAGTTCAAAGTACTTTGGGGTAACATTTTCTAGGCCACAGTGCCACATTGTTTACCACTTTTGTGCCCAAAGAAAGATACTATTCAACCTATAATTTCCGTAGTATGTTTGATGAGATCAAAACACAATGGATGTGCTTCATAAACTATCATATTCTAACGTATGATAGCAGTTTTATATATTTACTATAAATATAGAATATTTTATTGTATATTTACATTTATTTTACTAATTTATTTGGAGTTTTTTTGTTTGTTTCTTTTTGGTGTGGTTGTTGTTTCTTTAAATGGAGTTTCACTTACGTCCAGGTTGGAGTGCAGTGGCGTGACCTTGGCTCACTGGAACCTCCACCTCCTGGGTTCAAGCGATTCTCGTGCTTCAGCCTCCCAAGTAGCTGGGATTACAGGTACGCTCTATCATGCCCAGCTAATTTTTGCATTTGTAGTACAGATGGAGTTTTGCCATGTTGGCCAGGCTGGTCTTGAATCTTGGCCTCAAGTGACCTGCCTGCCTCAGCCTCCCAAAGTGCTGGGATTACAGATGTGAGCCACCATGCCCAGCCTTATTTATTTGTGTGTGTGTAATTGCCTAATAGCTTATACCTTAAGAGAGCCTTAAATAGTATAAGAAAGAAAAGATCAACAAAGGGCAAGACTGTCACATCTGTGTGGCTACAAAATGAAAATATTCCTTACACAGCATATTTCCTACATGATTGACAAGGCTAGTAATCTGCATTCAAAAGCATGTAGCCCATGTACTACAGGCTACATACAGGCTCTCAGGCTAATGATCAGAATAACAATTATGAGTAACTTTTCCTGAATGCTTACTAAGTGCCAGGCACTACACTAAGTGTTGTTTTGTTTTTTGTTTTGTTTTGTTTTTGAGACAGAGTCTCATTGTGTCACCCAGGCTGGAGTGCACTGGTGTGATCTTGGATCACTGCAACCTCTGCCTCCCGGATTCAAGCGATTCTCCTGCCTCAGCCACCCAAGTAGCTGGGATTACAGGCGCGCACCACCATGCCCAGCTAATTTTTGTATTTTTAGTAGAGACTGGGTTTCACTGTGTTGCCAGGATGGTCTAAAACTCCTGACCTCAGGTGATCCACTGGCCTCAGCCTCCCAAAGTGCTGGGATGACAGGTGTGAACCACCGTGCCCGGCCTTACACGAAGTGTTTTGCATAATGTTATGTGTCTTGTTTAATCCTCATTTTTTGAAGGAGGCTCCTGAGACTCACAGAAGTGAGCTGCACAAAGTCACATGATTGATAAGTGGTCAAGCTGAGGTTCAAATACAGGCCATTGAACTTCAAACTAAAAAACCACGATCATTCCAGGCACCACCTTAAAGTTCTACTAACAAGGGGCCAGCAAGTGGCACACGGCCCAGCACGAAAAAGTGAGTGAGGGCATTCAAACACAAGTCAAATCATGGCATGGGAAAAACAGAAAAACTTTGATGTTCTCCATTTGTTCTTCAGACAAACATAAGAGAGTAGGGCTCAACTGTAAGACAGAAACTGCCCAGCACCATCTGCAGGTGGATTGCATTGTTTGGGGAGGCAGTCACATGACCCAGATCTGCTTCCTGCCTCTGCTTGCAGAAGTCTAACACTCTGAGGGCTGACACCAATCCTGCTTGCAGGATTCTAACACTCTGAGGCTCTGAGGGTGTTAAAGTCCCTGTCTCCCGCACAACCAACCCCACTGTCAGCTTGACCATGAGTGAATGCCTTCACCAATGTGAAAGACCCTGCTAACAGGAAAAAATATGAGCCTGGAGCCTGAACAGGAAGGCTTTCTATTCCACAGATTGGAAGCACTGCTGAAGAAGGGGGCTGAGTTGTGAGGTTCACGAAGTATGAATGTACAGCACCAGGTACCATGCTTGGAGCATATGAAACATGCAACACATGACTACTATTGTTGTACAGGTTTTATTCCCACACTCTCTGTAACAAAATATAGTCATGTGTCTTTTTAAAAAAAATCCGTGTTGGATTCTAGTGCTGAAAAGAGGAGAAGCTACCACTAATATAGTATGAGAGAGTGGTAGACAGAGAGATCCCTGGGGACCCACATTTTCAGGGAGAAACCCCAATTCTTTCTGCCCTTCAAGAAGTGGCACATAGCAGAAAGTGAAATCATTCATTGGACAGCTTGATTGGAAACTGTGATTTATAGTGCTGGGATCTTTTTGCCACAATAGCCTAATCTAAATCAGGCCATTATTTCATACAGCCATTATTTCATAAAGTTTTACATTTTAACCTGTAACTCAGGTACCAAGTTTCCTCAAGCTACACATTCCCACAAATTAACAACAATATCATTGGTTTGACATTATAAGTACAAAAAGAGCTATTTTGTTAAGAAAAACAGTTATAAGCTGATATATCATTTTCAACACACCCTATATATAAAGTTGCTGTGTTTCAGAGGTTATTTGGATTATTTTAATCTATTGAAAAAAAAAAGCTAACACGACACTTTTGGACACTTCAGCCTCCTTTTTCTTTGCTTTGATGGTGTTCTTTTCTCCTTTTCTCCCTCTAGTTTTATCTGTTCAAAAGCAAGATTTTAAATCCTGTAAGTAGAAATTGGAACAACTTCTGGGCTTTGCACAGCATCTAGCTAGTTCTTCAGGATATTCTTTGTTCTATTTTTTAACATACATTTTTAAAGGTAATAATAAACTAAACTTTGACCTTTAAAATCTTCAAATAAATCAATCAGCAAGAGAAATAACTAGGTAAAGAGCAGAATGGAAAACAATCAAACAAGGCTGGAAAGTCATAGAAAATTCCTAAAATGGTGTGTGTGTGTATGTGTGTGTGTGTGTGTGTGTGCATGTTGTTCTTATTGTTCGTTTGTATATGTGTGATTTGAGCAACATTTGAGCAAAAAAAAAAAAAAAAAGAAAATGAGGAAAGTGCTAGTTGCCTTTGAAGTCATTTCATAAGGCAAAGATTTGTAAAGCAAAGGAAAAGAGAAAGGGGTCGTGCAATCAGTGCCATTCCCTGAGCCCCTGCCTGCACCAGCCAGCTCTAGCCTCAGCAGGGCCCTTGTCTGGGCATTGTCCCTTGGGCTCTTTGTTCTTAGTTGCCAAGAGAAAGCGGTCATTGTTTCTCTATTTCTCTTCCTTTTTTTTTGTTTTTTATTTGTTTCTTCTTCTTCTCTTCCATCTCCTCATCTTTTTCCCTATTCTCCTTCCTTTGCTTTTAAATCCAGTTTGGTATAGAGGTTCTTCCTTGGTTTACTTACAAGCATGTTTCTTCTCCTGGTACAGATAACTTTCTTTGATCAAAGTATGACCTGTGAATCAAAACTCCTGCTACCAAAGTCCCTTGTTGTACCATACTAAAACCTACAATGTCCTCCCTGAAGTTGTTTTTGTGGCTCAATGAGCATAAGAGCCAAGTCAAAGCCAGATACAAGATGAGTTCAATTGCCACACATATTTGAGGCTAAGGGAAAATTACTTCTGGGGGAAATAATGTGTTGGCTTAAATTCATATGAAATGTAAATGACTAATATCAAATATTTTGCTGAAGCAGTGATTGATGGAAAAAAAAAGTGCAGAGAGAAAAGGGTGTCAAGCCCTTTAAAAGGAAGGGAGCTCTCAGTAGATGGCAGAAAATTATGCAGAAAACATAGGCTAGTTCACTGAAGGCCAACTGGGTATGGAGTTTCACTTTGCCTTGAACTTGCTCTACCCTTCAATGTCAGGGTTATGTAAAAGTGTCCAGTTATGGTCATTCAGAATCAGACACAGCATAAACGCCTCTCAGAAAAACAGGAAGTGTCTACAGAGCATCACAGAATGCCAGACAGTCTAATGGTCTAATTCAGCCTCACAAAAATGTGGCTTCACTGTCCTACTCTAGGCGGCTATCTGAACTTTTCAGATGAATAATAAGAGCTAAGGAAGTTATTCCACACAGTCTGTGATTGAATCTGTAGCAGAGTTTGTCTGAATTGGTTCAACATCCTTATGAGTTCTCTTCCTGTTAACCAAGAAGTCCACAGGCCCACCATCAAAATGCTTTCTCACTTTGCCTCTCTCGCTCCCACTTTCTCCTTTTCTCAATCTCTCTCTCTCTCTCTCTCTCTCTCTCTCTCTCTCTCTCTCTGTCTGTCTGTCTCTGTCTCTCTCTCCCCAACATACACCTCAGGTTTGGGTCAGCCAAGAACTCCTAACCCCAGTGCAGCTCCTGAAGCCCCAGACAACTACCTTCTCCTGGGATACTTAGGCAAAGCTGGAATTTCCAAGTTTGTCACAAGACGGTTTGTTGGGTGCATCCCACCCCCTTGCTTGCCTAGCAAATTGCATTGCTCTGTGATGACTTTACTCTTATGGACCTTCTACATTCTCCGGAATTTAATGGCCCAAATTTGCACTAGACCCATCTAACTCCAAAAGTCCACAGCAAGAAGCAATTTGTCATTTGCTCAGAACTCATTCTAATGTTGCATTTTCTAGGGAAGAAGTTTAGTTGGTTTGTAAAATCAAAATTTCTTACTAAGGCTTAGTTGCCTCTTCTGAAATTTTGCTTCCATAGCTATGTTATGGCATTATTCTCAAGGGATTACGAAACGTCTCCCTATATCCTTTTCCTTCAGGAATGTCAATAATCTACTATAGCTTTTCTATAAATAGTAATAGCCTCACTTATTGAATGCTTATTATGGATCAGGCACTACACATTTGTCAGATCATTTATGGTAAAAAAAAAAAAATTCCTATAGCCAGTCCAACTACTATTCCCATTTTACAAATGGTAAAATTGAGACTCAGTGAGCTTGAGATACTAATTAGTGGAGCCAAGCTAGGGTACAAACTCAGGCAGTCTAACTTTAGAAGCCTGTGAGCTTAAACACTACACTCTCATGCCCCATACGTGCTTCTAACCATTATATAATGCCGCTACATAATTCTTTTACACAAAACTGGGAGCTCCTCCCATGTAATTTGTGTGCAGATTTACTCAACTTTATATTCCCGTAGGGCCTGGCATGTAGGAAGATGGCCAGCATAAAAGCCACAAGATGGCCAGCAGAGAGATATGAAAGCTCCCTGGTTGGCACACAGAACATTCTCCCACGTCTTCCCATTACATGATCTGTGTTCATGGCTAGCGACAGTGCCCTAGGAAAGATAAGCTAAACAAGACTCTGCAGTGTCACTTGGAATAAATGAAAGTTCCTTTCTTCATCTCTGGACTTTACAATGGGGCAGTTCCCAAACTTCCCAAACAGAATTGCTGTCTCAGCACATTTTCCCCAAGCCCACATTCTTACTTCTTAAAGAGAACCAGGCTTGAAGCAGAAATGAGAGCTCTCCTTTCTTGATTTCCCTAAATCCCTATCCTTGCAGTCTGTTCTGGCTCCAAACATGAGCAGTGCTCACTCTGGCCATTTCTGAGGCCCAGGTGAATTTTACCCACAAAGGAAACGATTGTGTTACCCCATCTACATCAGTAAGGATGATCTATGTTGTTATTCAGTTGGCTACTTCTGGCGATGATGCTTTTAAACGTGACTAGCTCCCCTTTAGATAATTTCCAATGTATTTGGAATGTAACATAACAGAACACATTGTGTAAAACTATGCATAGCAAAACATTTCTCCAACAGCGATTTCAGTGGACCAGAGTCTGCTTATTTCAGAAGCCCCTGGATGCCTTAAGAATATTTGTCTCATTATCCCCATTATTTTCCCCTCCAGGGAACCATCCCTAATAAACTTTGCTATGTCTCTTCTCCCGGCTAGTTTTAATATGAGCCAGGGGAAAGATTTCAGAAAAGCAAGAGTTCTTTTCTGCCTGGGCTTGCAAAATTGTCGTTTGCTGCAGATGCATCTGTTAGTAATGATTGAGACAATCTGTGCAGCATAAGACAACTTGTTGAGAGATGACTCTAAAAAGATCCTCTTCCAATAAATGTTTAAGCTCTTAGTACCTTTCCGAGACAGCAGGATCATGAATTTAATGTCCCCGGAGGATGAGATGATGTCTTCTCACTTGGCATGGCCATCTTAAAGTAATGCTTATACCTTGGAACAAGAGGTCCTTGAGAACTTCAGGGGCCCCAAAACTATAAATATTACCTGAAAGGATACTTCAGGTTCAAATACCATTCCCAAGTTCTGGCCCTCTCTGATAAGCTCAGGATAATTGAGTTTAGTAAAGATGCTCGTTGAGAGGACTGGAATCCCTCAGCCTTCTTCACGTGGCCAAGAAGACCTTAAGTCTAAAATCAAATTTTCAGGAGGCTGAGAACGTCAGAAAACTATTAGTTCTCTAACCCACTTCTCCTCTTATCATCTTTTTGCCTCTGTCTGGAAATGAAATCAGCATGGTTTCCATCCAGAGATTTAGAGTAGTCTGGGTATAATACCAGGCCTAATGGGCCCAAGATAAAACTGGAGTCACCTTCGGGTGTCCCATTTCCCTGGCAGCTTTACTTGTCAACACAGCACATTAGCTGATAAGGTAAGTTCCCTCTACTCAAGCAGGGACTACAGACTCTGAGGAGTGTAAGGTGACATGCAGGAGGACAAGAAGCACAGGAAAACCATGGTACATTTTCCTGGAGTACCAATAGAAGAGGAAATGTCACTATTTTTGGAGCATTACAAACTAGAGTAAAATGCAAACTTGTAGTAAAATGCAAAATTCATGGACTTTTAAAATAAAACTTAAAACTGCAAATACATTTTGAGCTTCAGGCAAGAGCTTCCCACTCCTTGCCTAGATCTCAGGGGGTCAAAATATTTGCTTTCCTCCTCCATTAGGGGTGCTTTGATGGGTATTTGAGAAAAACTGTCCAAATGTACCTCTCCCAGGGCTATTGACATTTTAACAAGGTACTCGTATTGAAAAAAATAAAATAAAATCTGTTACTAAAAAAAGAAAAAAAAAAAAAGAAAAAGTAAAAAATGAAAGAAATGTTTACAGGAGTCTTCATATAGTTATGGCATTACAGTTGGCTCCTCATATCTACGAGTTTGCATCTTCAGACTCAATCAACCATGGATTGAAAATATTCCAAAAAGTTAAACAAAATAAAAAATAATAAAACAATAAAAAATACAAATTTAAAACAATACTGTATAACAACTATTTACATAGCATTTACATTATATTCAGTATTATAAGCAATCTGGAGATGATTTAAAGTAGACAGGGGGGATGTATGTAGGTTATATGCAAATACGACATCATTTTATATAAGGGAAATGGACATCCATGGATTTTGGTGTCTGTGGGGGTCCTGGAACCTACAACTATGACAATAGTCCTCAATACACCTCATTTTATGTAAAAGTAGAATCTGAGGTCCAGAAAGGTTTGGTAATTTGTCCAACATCACATAACCTTAGGTGGCAAAGCCAAGACAGGCAATGAGCAGAAATAGTGAAGTAAGAAGGGCCTTGGCTGGACCCCTCACATCATTGTCCACAGACAGCCATCTGCTCCACCGCATGAAAGGGCCACCGGATCTGCCCCCAGATGCTGTGTCACTGCAGCTTTCCGGGCCTGTCCTGTGGAGGATGCTTCCCACCCCACCAACAGCACAACGGCAGCCTCCTAGACCCGGGGCGGGAGAGTCAGCTTAGGTTTATTCTCTCAGTATACATCTCTGTTGAACTTCAGTGATCCCTCCAGCCTAGCTGGGGATAGTTTTGTCGAGACAGACCTATTACTCTTCGCCAGTAGAAAGGAGGTCCTTGAAGGGATTGCATGGAAATTAGAAAAATGAGCGACCTGAGGACGCACATGACTATTTTGGTCCTCAATCTCTCATTCTCTCTGTGTGTCTTGCTCAGACCCTGATTCCCAAATCTACCACTTTCTTCCTCAGTTTCTATTTCTTTCTGTCTCTGTTTGTTTTCTTTCTACTCTCTTTCCACCCTCCCCTTCTTCTTCTATTTTCCCTTTATTTGATTTGAAAAAAATATATCATTTGTAACAAGCCTGAGGCTATAAGCATCACAATATGTAATTAAAATACGTAAAGCAAGTGACAGCTTTAGTACATTGCTTGGAGTTTTATTGCATATTTATTAATATGTCTGCAATTTAATTGGAAAGATTTCAGCCTAGTCTGTCAGGTATGCTTATATGCTAGTCTAGGCTTCCACTCCAGGAGAAGTCAGCCACCTTAATGGAAAACTCATACTTCTGGGGTGCTCTGTTGGCAAAGTATCAGAATGGATGCCTCTAGAAACAGCTACTAAAAAAATGCTTCTTCTTTCTGTAACTCAATCAGCACCCAATATTTTGTTAATTAGCATAGTGAGTTTTAGAACTATTTAAAGGGGCTACTTATTCAATAAATTAATGACTTTCTAATGGGCATATCACAGGATTTTTCACATATTTATTCTACTCCTTAAATACCCTATTTTATAGCAGTGGATTCTGAGGTTCAAGAACGTTAGAAATGGGCTTTGTTGGTAAAACTGTGTTCAAGATATATATATGTTGGTTAAAATATTTAAGACACTCTCCCCACCCATGTTTAAACAGGGTATCAGAACTAACCAGGCCTATGCATGATCTCTTTTGAGATGATGCCCAGGGCTTGTTTTCTGAATGGCCCCATGTCCAGCCATTAGCCAGGAGGATCTCTGCTTGCCTGAACTGCAGTTGGAACAGAATCCTGCCTCTGGAATATCTTCACGTCCACCTCAAGTGGACTTTTCATGCAAGTGGGGATGCATGCACACAAAAGTACAGAAGCCTAGGATACCATTATGTTTGCAGAGCAGATTATCGGAGCTGTTTTGTGCCTACTTACATGACTGCTGCGTGAATGTTCACATGTGTGGCAGAATTTGGCCTAAGATCTGCTTTCATGATAACTTGATAGGAAGGTTATGAGGCAATAGCTAACCCACACCCACCTCAAACTTCATCAGAGGTTCTTGTTACCTACCAAAAAGGACTTGAGAATTGTGTGTTAGGTTAGTTCATAACAAAACTGTAAGAAAACAAGCAAAGGTAGCATTGTTTCCAATTTCTGCTGCCTCCAGAGGACTCTGAGAAGGAAACATGGAGAAGAGCTTGTCTAACAACAGCACCATGTACTAAGAGACTGAGATGGAAACCTAGGTTCCCTATAGCTACCACCCATTATCTATTTAATTTTGGGCAAGTCACTTAACCCTGTGAGTCTCGAGTGCTGCATCTGTAAAGTAGCAATAATTGTTTATTTGCACCAAGTGTTTCTTGAACTTTGGAAGTTATTATTCAAAGAAGTTGTAGCTTTGCTTTTGGGTAAAGATATACTTCCATGACTTCAAAACATTCCAACTCCTTTTTTTTTAATCATTGGAGATTTTTTTTGGTTACAGCTTTATTGAAATATAATTCACACACCACTCAATTCAACCATTTAAAGTACACTGCTCAACAGCTTTTAGTATATTCATAGAGTTGTGAAACCATCACCATAAGCAATTTTAGAACATTTTATCACCCCAGAAAGACACCCTATATCCTTTTGCTATTGCTCCCTAATCTCCCCATTCTCCCTCAGCATTAAGCAATCACTAATTTACTTTCTATCTCTATGTCTCTGCTTTCTTCTGCGGGGCGGGGGGGGGACCAAGTCTTACTTTGTCGTGAGAGCTGATCTCGGCTCACTGCAACCTCTGCCTCCTGGGTCAAGCAATTCTCCCATCTCAGCCTCCTGAGTACTGGGATTACAGGTGCCTACCACCACGCCTGGCTAATTTTTGTATTTTCAGTAGAGATGGGGTTTTGCCATGTAGGCTAGGCTTGTCTTGAACTCCTGACCTCAAGTAATCCACCCACCTCAGCCTCCCAAATTCTATGTCTCTACTTTCTGGCAATTCTGGATATTTCATGTAAATGGAACCACACAACATATGAACATTTGTGGCTGGCTTCTTTCACTTAGCGTGATGTTTTCAAAGCTCATTTATGCTGTAGCATGTATCAGTACTCCACACCTTTTATAGTTAAATAATATTCCAGTGTATGGATATACCACATTTTATTTATTAATTCATCAGTTGATGGACATTTGGCTTGTTTCTACCTTTTAGTTATTATGGATAATGCTGCTAGGAACATTTTATGTGCAAGTGTTTGTGCAAACAGATGTTTTCATTTCTCTTGAGTAGATACCTGGGGGGGGGTGGAATTACTGGGTTGTATGGTAACTCTGTGTTTAGCCTTTTAAGGAACAACCGGACTGTTTTCCAAAATGGCTGCATCATTTTACATTCCCACCAGCAGTGTATAAGGATTCCAATTTCTCCATATCCTTACCAGCACTTGTTATTTTTTGTTTTTTAATTATAGTGGGTATGAAGTGTATCTCATTTTGGTTTTCATTTGCATTTCCCCAATGGCTAATAATGTGTTGTGCGTCATTTCTTGTGCTTGTTGGACTTTTATATATCTTTTTTAGAGAGATTTCTTTTTTTTTTTTTTTTTTTTTTTTTTTTTTTTTTTTGAGACGGAGTCTCACGCTGTTGCCCAGGCTGGAGTGCAGTGGCGCGATCTCGGCTCACTGCAAGCTCCGCCTCCCGGGTTCCCGCCATTCTCCTGCCTCAGCCTCCTGAGTAGCTGGGACTACAGGCGCCCGCCACCGCGCCCGGCTAATTTTTTGTATTTTTAGTAGAGACGGGGTTTCACCGTGTTAGCCAGGATGGTCTCGATCTCCTGACCTTGTGATCCGCCCGCCTCGGCCTCCCAAAGTGCTGGGATTACAGGCTTGAGCCACCGCGCCCGGCCTAGAGAGATTTCTATTCAAATCCTTTGCCCATTTTAATGTCTGGTTATCTAGTATTGAGCTGTAAGCATTAATACTCTAGATATAAGTCCCTTATCAAATATATGATTTGGACATTTACTTCTCCCTTTCTGTCAGTCTTTTTTACTTTGTTGTATTCTTTGAAGAAGAAGGGAAGTTTTTAATGTTAGAGAAGTCCAATTTATCTATTTTTTTCTTTTGTTTGTGCTTTTCGTGTCACATCTAAGAATCCATTGCCAAATATAAGGTCACAAGATTCACCCCTATGTTTTCACTTAAGAGTTTTATAGTTTTAGCTCTTACCATTAGGTCTTCAATTCATTTTGAGTTAATTTTTGTATATCGTTTAAAGTGGTAATCCAACTTCATTCTTTTGCATGTGGCTATACAGTTACACCAGCATGATTTGTTGAATAGAACATTCTTTCTCCTTTTAATGAACTTGGTACCTTTGTTGAAAACCAATTTACCATAGACATGTAGGTTTATTTCTAGATTCTCATTTCTATTCCATTGATCAATATGCCTATCTTTGTCCCAGAACCACACTGTCCTGATTACTGTTACTTTGTAGTAAGTTTTGAAATTGGAAAGTGTGAGTCCTCTAACTTTGTTCTTTTTCAAGATTGTTTGGGTTATTCTGGGTCCCTTGCATTTCCACATGAATTTTCAACTCCTTCTTGTCTCAAAAAGGAAAACTATTCTAGTGTTAGTGGGTTGCAACATCTATAAATGGCTTTTAATTGTTGCCTTCTTTAGACTTAAAAGCAAAGAAATCTAAAATTTCTATAGTTCTGTGTCCTTAATATAGTAGGAATTTCCTGAAAACAAGTTTATCAAAGACTGAACATTCTTTAAATTTTCTCTTGCACAATTTCTTCTCATTTCCCTAATGAGAGATCTTTTAAAACTGTTGGGCTTGAGAAGCTGCTTGCTAAGAATGCTCTCAGACACTTGGCCACATCGTCCTTAATTTCAGGCTTCTAGAGGCTCTCACTAGCCAGAGAAAAAAAGACAGCCAACAAGAATTAGTCCAATATCAATTCAGCAATCTGAAGAAAAGAATAATCTTTTAAAAACATTCTCTGAAACCACTCTCTTATTTAAAATTCTTGATTCAGGCATTACCTAATAAAGCTGTTTGCCCTTACCCTCCCCACTTCACCCCCACGGGATAATGCAATGGTCTCCAGAACCCATGTGAAAATTCTCTCTCAAATGAGCACATTGAGAGGCAAGGAAAATGGCGTTGAAAGCGGTGGAAACCTGCAGAGAGGAGAGGAAAGGATGGCGAGCACAATAAGAGCATAAACCAATAGGAGCAGAGAAGGGAAGAGAATGAAGAAGAGAAAGGGAAAGTGGAGCTCAGAAAGGGAGAGAAGCATATGGCAGGTATCAATTATTTACCATTTATGTACAATAAAAAAATGCACTTTAACTACAGGAAGAGCACCGAATCCACTCAATAACCATTTAAAAGCATATGGAAATAAAACATAGCCATTTAAAGGGTTGTAATAAACGTGCAATGCTTTTTGTAATGCCCCTGAAAGAATACAAGTGTTAAGCCTTGGTAAATTACACTTAAAAGTAAGTGTAACATAAAAACGAAATTAGACATACAAATAACCTCACACTTGGGCATTTTTTTAAAGTCTCTTTCAAACAGTTAATTAGAAAAGCCTCTAAGGAGCATAACTTTTCTTTTTCCCATATTTTCTTCTTTTAACAATAGAGTCAAGCAAATGGCAGGAGCAAATAAACACAGATCTGGGACGTAGGAAAGGTCTGCATCATGTTGTCTGCTCTGAAAAAGGGAAAACGGGGGAAGAAAATAAATAGATGGCACTATTGGAACTATTCCCTTCATTTATTAGAGAACTGAATGAAACCCTTTAAACAAAGGTCACAAAAAATATGTAGCTGGCATCATAGGCTCTGTTTCCCAATTGCACATTTTAATAGATTCAATGTTCTCTTCAAAATGCACTAGCCAATCAGAAAGTACTCTCGACCTCATGTGCCCATTCTTCATTAACATCTGCTGTGGAAAACAGTCATGGTTCCAGTAAACCAGGCCCAGCATGGTTCAGCCTTCAAGGGGAGAGAATTGAAAGGAGTTTTGCTCTGAGGGGGCTGTGGCTATGAGATCCCAGATTAAAGCAGGGGGCTGTGAGCAGCTGTGTTCCAGCCTGCAAATTCCACATAACAGCTCTAATCACAAACCAGAGTTCTCTCATTAATGAGGAGCATATTGTCTTTGCCACCCCATCCAGTTGGTCCCCTGATCTCTTCTGTATTTGGAGCATAGTACATGATACATATATAATTTTATGAATGTTGCAGCTTGGGGTTTTCAGGAAGCTGATTCTGAAACAGAGATTAGTGTGTAGAACATTTTTAGGGAGTGCTGTTAGGATTTAACTCTTAGGAAAAGAAAGGGGACAAGAGGGCACAGGAGAGGAGGGGAGGGGAGGGAAGGGAAGGGAAGCGGGTAAGACTAGGCAGAGGGAGAAAGCTGGGCTACAGTGAAGTTTCAGTGAACATCTCGCTGGCCCACTGGGGAATTCTGAAGATGGACTGACCTCTCAGTGCTGTTCCAGCTGGGGAGAGAGCCAGGCCTCTCTACCCCTTCATCAGCCAGTCATTGGATGCAGCTGCCCAGGAAGGTGCTGTGACCTGTTAGAGGCTGCTCTCCTCATCTGAGACATCCCTGAAAGGAACTGAATGCTGTGAGCCATCTGCCTGTGGCCCAGTGGCTGGTAAGTCAGACCAAGTCCTGAAAGATGACTGAGCAGCACATCTCCGTATCCACCACAGACACCAAATAGAAAAGTCCCGCTCGGGTTCCCGTGTGCATTCAGGAAACATTTGTTGTATCACTTTAATGGGCATGGAACGGATCTGTGATTATGGATTACTTTAATGTTTGCCAGCAAGTCTTCAAGCACAGAACACAAAGAGTTTTGGGCCCATTGCCTCACTCAAGTTCTCTGTGAGGCAGTACTGCATCAAGGACTCGCCTGCCCATTTTACACATTGGAAAACTGACAGCAAAAAGCAATTGACCAGAGTCTTTGACAGGCAAGCCCTTCAGTGTTTAAAATAAAAAGGCATCTTGAGGAGATGATAGTAAACCTTGCCTGGAAAAATAGTCAATGCATTGACGTAGGGTTACAGGTGGACATGAAAAGGGAGGATGTAGCTAATGAGAAATACCCTAGAGCTCTAAATTCTTCCTCCCTGGCTTCTTTCTATCTTTGCAGATGCTGGAGGGCACGATATAGTCAATAAATTATACTCTGACCCCATTTTCTAAATTTCATTAAAAACATTTTTTTTTTCTGTATCTAAAAATGCCTCTCTCAACTCTTACAAAGACACTCCTGGGTCTGTGTTATTACCCAATAAGTAACCTGCTACTGTGCGCGCTGACTGTAATCAAGCCTGTGCCGCCATCCTAACAATGCACCTAAGTGTGCCACAGACCTCCAGTGCTCACCCTGTTGTGTCATTTCACTTAATTAATAAGCGGAACAAAGATTTCAGAAAAGGGAGAAATTCGATTACGCAGCACTGTAATGGCACTCAAGTCTGCTGTAAAGACTGAGTGGGGTCTACCCCCTTAAAATCTCCATTTGCTTCACCATTGTACAGTAGAAATGTCAGCGTGACTCCCCGCACGTCCCCTTTTAGTTGACCTTTAGCTGCATCTCTCAGTAATACTAAACCATTAGTCATGCCTGGGTCAGTGATGTGTCAATAACAGAATAATTATTGAAGATAGCCTTAAGAGGAAGGACAGCAGCGTCAAATCAGCATTAGCTCAACTCAAACCGCCACCAGGGCTTGTTGAATAAATGAATGCATGTCTAATAAAAGGCCTCTTTACATCTGGAGACCTAAAGACTGTTGATTCCATTAATCCAAAGGGTTATTTGTAGCTGCTAAACACGTTTTTAGACCAATAAGTAGCAGGCTTTTACTCCTGCCGACTGCAACCCACCCTTCTCAAGTAGAACAAATTTACTGTACTTAATGGCTCTGGCATTTTAAAAGGAAGTTGGTCAGCAGGGCTGTTTGGAACATCTGCACCTTTGCAGAACACTGGATGCAGGGGAGACACTCTTCCCACTCACAGCAGATGCAACCAGGGTGCCTCCAAACTCAGCGCTAGACCTCTGGTGGAAACCAAACAGCGAGGTGCTAATAAAAGAAATAAGGGACACTCAGAGAGGCAGCACAGCTCAACAATTAACATCAGAAATTAGAAATTAACATCATGAAATAGACATCCACACAGGGAGAGCACCACGTGAAGATGGCAATCGTGCTGCCAGAAGCCAAGGAACTCCCGGAAGCTGGGAGAGAGGCCTGGAACACATCCTTCCCCAGCACCTGATGGGGAGCATGGCCCTGCTGATACTTTCATCTTGGACTTTTAGCCTCCAGACTGGTGAGACAATAACCGTTTATTGTTGAAGCCTCGCAGTTTGTGCCATGCAGTACTTTGTTATGCCAGCCCTGGCAAACTAATACACTGGGGTAATAACTTGCAGCCAGCAGGCCTTGTGCAGAATTCTATCCTCATCATTTACTTGTTGTGTCATCTTGGGCAAGTTACTTAAAATCCTTGACCCTCTCGTTCCTATAAAACCAGTACAATGATACATGGTTTATCTGTCTCACAAATTTATTATTGGGATCAAAACTTTACATACACAAAAGCATTTTCCAAACTCTAACAGAGCCCATGGAAGGAGAGAGAGCTCAAGCTAGGAAATGTAATACAGATGCTCAACAGCAGTCTTTATACTGTGACAGTCTTCATTAAAAGCAATATATAATATTTCTGTAAAGATTGTTGATTTTTTTAATGAGAAGGTGTTTCTTCGATGTTCATTGTAACCAGAATAAATCCCGTGGTCCCTCAGGCCCAGTTGTTGCATAGAGCTCAGTTGCATTTGAACTTTAAAGAAAAGTTCAAAAAACAAGTGACTTTAAAGGGCAGTCATCTGTAGCCTTGATATGATGTAATAAAAATAGCACTTTACCTCTGTGGTCTTCCTCCTCAAAACCTAGAACCCCAGTTTAGCCATAAGAAAAACATCAGGCAAATTCCAATAAAGGAACATCCTACAAAATACCTGACCAGTACTCCTCAAAACTATTAAGATCATCAAAGGAAAGCTTTAAAAACCACCACAGCCAAAAAGAGTCTACGGACACATTACAACGATATGTTATGGGGTATCCTGGATAGGATCTGATATCGTTTGAACGTTTGTCCCCTCCAAATCCCATGTTAAAATATGATCCCTAGTGTTGGAGGTGGGGCCTATAGGTGGTGTTTTGGGTCATGGGGGTGGATCCCTCCTGAATGGCTTGGTGCCCTCCCTATGGTAATGAGTTACCACGCGAGCTGATTGTTAAAAGAGTTTGGAAACTTCTCCCCTCTCTCTTGCCCCTTCTCTTGCCTGTGACACACTGGCTCCCCCTTTTGCCTTCCCCATGAGTGAAAGCTCCCCAAGACCTCACCAGAAGCCAAGCAGATGCTGGTGCCGTCTTGTACAGCCTGAAGGACTATCAGCCAAATAAACCTCTTTTCTTTATAAATTGCCCAGTCTTAGGTATTTCTTTTTTTTTTTTTTTTTTTTTTTTTGAGACAGAGTCTCGCTCTGTCGCCCAGGCTGGAGTGCAGTGGCGCAATCTCGGCTCACTGCAAGCTCCGCCTCCCGGGTTCACGCCATTCTCCTGCCTCAGCCTCCTGAGTAGCTGGGACTACAGGCGCCCGCCACCGCGCCCGGCTAATTTTTTTTGTATTTTTAGTAGAAACGGGGTTTCACCGTGGTCTCGATCTCCTGACCTTGTGATCCACCCGCCTCGGCCTCCCAAAGTGCTGGGATTACAGGCATGAGCCACCGCGCCCGGCCAGGTATTTCTTTATAGCAACACAAAACAGGCTAACACAGGAGCCTAGAGTAGGAAAAAGACTTTATGTAAAAAACAAAATCTGAATAAACTATGGGATTTCATTAATAATAATGTAAACATTGGTTCACTGATTATAACAAATGTATCATACTAATGTAAGATGTTAATAACAGGTGAAACCAATCACAGGGATATGGAAACTCTCTGTACCATCTTCTCAATTATTTTGTAAATCTAAAACTGTTCTAAAAAATAAAGTTCGTTTAAAAAAAAAAGCAATCCCAATGCTTTTATCTTTTGAAGAGTATTAGAGAAAATTAAATGTATGACTCACAAAAACTATTTATTTATTTATTTATTTATTTATTTATTGAGACAGAGTCTCGCTCTGTCACCCAGGCTGGAGTGCAGTGGTATGATCTCAGCTCACTGCAACCTCCACCTCCCGGGCTCAAGCAATTCTTTGCCTCAGAGTCCCAAGTAGCTGGGTGCCTGCCACCACGCCTGGCTAATTTTTGTATTTTTTGTAGACACAGGGTTTCGCCATGTTGGCCAGGCTAGTCTTGAACTCCTAACCTCAAATAATCCACCCACCTTAGCCTCCCAAAGTGCTAGGATTACAGGCACGAGCCACCGCACCCAGCCACAAAAACACTTTTTAAAAACCTCCATATCCTCTTCTCTCTAGGTATTGATAACTTCTCCAGAGCCTCTTACTCTCTCAAATCTGTACACTGCATACGCATGCACACACACACACACACACACACACACCCCCTGCCTGAAACGTGTGGCTTTTTTGTCTCCCTGCTGATACAGTGCCATCTCCACTGTTTCCATTCTCCATCAAGAGACAGCCCTTCTAGAATACCTGGGGACTCAGTAATTCCATGTCCCTGTTCCTCCCTCACTGCTCACGAAAAAAAGTATGAGGCATTCCCTGGAATATGCAGTTCTTCTCCATGTCTGTCATTCAACCCAGCAACACCGTAGCCCCCACTTTGCCTTTTCACCTCTTTTGGGATAAGGTAGTAATTGGAGTCTCCAGAGGGGGGTTGTTTTCATGAGTAGGTTTTTTCCCCAGGGCTGTTATAACTAATTATCTCAAATTTGGTGGTTTAAAATAACAGAAATGTATTCTCCTGCAGTTCTGGAGACTGTGGAGGAAAAGTCTGAAATCAAGGTGTTGGCGTGGCCATACTTTCTCCAAAAGTTCCAGGGGAATATTCTTCCTTCACTCTTCTGGCTTCTAGTGGCTCCAGCTGCTTCTTGGCTTATGGCAGCCTGACTCCAATGTCTGCCTCTGTCTTCATGTGGCCTTCTCCCCATGTGTCTTAAAGCTCCTTCTCTTTTCTCTTATAAGAACACCAGTCATTGGATTAAGGATCTGCCCTAAATCCAGGATGACCTCATCTTGAAATCCTTAACTTAATTACAACTATTAAGACCCTCTTTCCAAACAAGATCACATTCACAGGTACCAGAGGTTAGGACTCAGATGTGTTTTTTGGGAGGAAGACACAAATCAACCACTACAATGAGCATCCACATAGGATACACAAATTCTCTAACATTGGGCTCAGTCTGAGATTTCTAACCATATGGCTAGTCCTCAAACCTCTAGGTCAACAATTCTCCACCTTTGTTCTTGCCAAGTCACTGCCCAACCTACAGAACCATCAGACATGCCCAAGAATCGGGGTAGATCTTTATCTCCTTATCTAAGTCTCTTTTTGTTCAAACTGGTTAACAAGATGTAGCAAACTGAAGGGAAGGTGCACAGACCAGACCTTCAGTTTGAATTGGAGAAGGGTCATAAAAAGGAGCTGTGCTTAACTTGCTGTAGCTCCACATACTTAGGACAACTGGCATTAAACATGCGATGCTATTCAAAATACTCTAACCCGGTTGATGACTGCTAAGGATTAGATTTGGGACAATTACGTGCTAAAGTGATTATTTTGCTGGAGACAATGGAGTGCAATGTCCTCTGAATAAAATAATGGTTCTACTATGAACCCTTCTGAAAAAAAGTGCAACCTCTGGCCTTAAATATTTGAGGCCAGGCTTTCTAGAAAAGTGGATTTCTGCTTCCAAATGTAATCCACTTTCTATTACATTGCATTGCCTCTCAAAATATCCCCAGACAAGGGAAACTAGAGCCCACCACTAAAATATATGTTGGGACATATTCAAGTGCCACATAATTAGACACTGAGAAAATATTTAACCACACTTTCGGGTCAGCATTTTTATTTTATCCTCTAAGATTATTCAAATTTTAGAAAAATGAGAAGAAGAGAACTGAGACCTTTTTGTTCCATTACTCCTGAGTCAAGAAGACCTCAGTATCCTTCTTCTTTGTGTCTCTTTTTTCTTTACTAAGAAATTTGTCACTCACGCTGTTTCTCTGACAATCAATTCATTGATCTTCACCATTCCACTCCAGGAATATTTGAAATGCAAATGAGGTCACAGGTCTCTTTTCCATTAAAAAAGGGTCGTTTAGAAACAGTAAAACAGTGCAGTTCTATAAATCCTCCATCTTTCTAATATGTGTACATGCCAACCTTTTTTTTTCTTTAATTTTTTTCTCTTTGTCAGAGCAGAAAAATAAACTGCTAGCAGAAGCATACACTAGTTAATCTCCCAAAACACAGGAAATCACTATATTGAAAGAATCTTTATTCATTTGACTGAAACCCTTCAATTTCTTAGACACTAAACATCGGCAGACTTAGCAAAGCTCTTTGTATCTATCATCTACTCATGCATCATTCATGTAAAAGGTGACCTGGGTCCCATTAGTTGACTAGCTGATCTGAATCTTTTGGGTTACTCAGATAAGTCATTTCTAGTGGTCCTCCTTTTAAAATTAATGGAATAGAACAGAGTACATGCTACTTAAAAGAATACCCTGCTGGGAATTTCTCACTAAAGTAAGCCTAATTCTTTTCTGTATTTTGCCTTTCTTTCCCACCCTTATTTTTGCTTTCATTCCAAAGAACTGTATTTCTGAATTTATTTCAGATCCAGGAGTACAGAAGATCAATGTCAAGGCCCCAGCTGGGACTCAACATACATGAATTTGAATCAGTAACCACCTTCTGGTACAAAGCCTCCTTCTCTCAAAGTGCTGTCTTTCTGCTCAAGGTTTTTGGTGAAGCCCCATGAGAACAATGACCCAGTCACTGCTTGGAAGCCCTGTTGATCAGAGCCTCATAGATAGTCAAGGCTTTCCCTATAACACCCTACAGATCAGAGCAATTGCTCATTTCCTTATTTGCCATGCAATTATGACTACCCTCAACTGTGATTATGGCTTTTAAAATATATGTCTATGTCTTAGAGAATTTAAATAAATGGTCAATAGCCTGTTTTAAAATTCTTCAGTGGTACCCTGTAAATTTCAGTTCAGAGTTCAAATTCTGAAGCTTAACACACCAATTCCCTAGTGGTTGCCCTCTGTCTATCTTCCTACCATCATTTCCCATCTCTTCCACATGTACGTTTTATTTCTACCATCCTGAGCTACTTAACATTTTTCATGTTTCTGTACTTTTGATGTCTGGGATGTCCTCACCCCCGCACCACATCTCTAGCTGTTTCTCATCCTACAACAGCAGTTCAAGTCTTGTCTCCCAGGAACCTTTCTAAAACTCCCACTCTGATCTAGATATCCCTGCTCTTTGTTCTTAATGTTCTTGTACCTACCTCTAAGATAGTATTTATCATGCTATTGTGCAGTAAATGCTAGTTCACTTACCTGTCTACCATGCTAGTTCAGAGCTGCTCCTTTTACTTGTCAATGAAAGCATAACTTTTTGCCAGTCAGAATCTAAATGTTAAAGAAATGGCCATTGGGTCCACCTAGTATCTAAAATAGGGATGGATCAACCTGACCAAGAATTGATGTTGCTTTTATCAGTATCCTCAATAACAGGATTTTCAAAAATTAACTATGGGATTTATCACATGGTCTGGTCCTGAAAACAACTCCTGCTATTCAATTAAATTACTTATATGTAAAAACTATTTTAATATCTTTTTATATTTGGGGGGAAATTTTCTACCTGCATTCTACAAATTGCAATTGAATCCCTAAGAAGTTGCCTTTAGCTGCTGTCTTATGATTTGATTGTCTCACTAAGAGCAAAAACACTTTCCTATTGAGGAATTATTTCAGTGTCCTATGTTTCATGCTAGAATATCTTTCTTATGTCTCCTGATACAGCAGTTTTTGCCTTGTTTTCAGCCCCCTCTATAATGGTAACCTCTTCTACCACTGCACGGCTTTCCTGCTCAATTTCCCTGTTAGTCAGAACTTGGGTACAAGTGTCAGGAAACACAGCTCAAAACATCTTAAACTAACTGCAAAAGAAGCAGGGGTGATTATCCTGGGACATGAAACAAAAATTTAGGACACAGCTAGATTCTAAGGTTGAAATGAAGCCATCAGGAATCTGCCTCTTTCTCTGTTTGCTGGTTTTATTCTCAGGCAGGATCTGTAACAAGGAGAAGAGATGGCCTTGTCCATGCCTCCAGCTTTACATTGCCCTTTCAGCTGGCAAATTCCATACAATAAACTGCCACTTTCCTGAGAGTCAAAGCAAAAATGCCAAGGGGAATCTTATTGGCCCAGCTTAAGTCACATTCCCATTCCTAAACCAATCACTGTGGCCTAGAAAATGTGTCCTTTTGATTGGCTGGAGTGGGTCAAGTACCTACTCCTGAAGTGAGAGTCAGTCAATCTCATTCAAAGTACAGGGCATCATGGTAACTACAATGCAAAAACCTGTAATAGAATCACTAAAAATAAAAAGCAACCAATTAAAACATACTGCCAGAGATAGTCATATAACCACAAAGGAAGACAGTGTAAAGGAAGAAAGAGAGGAGTTATAAAACAAACAGAAAACAAACAACAAAATGGCAGTACTAAGTCTTTACTCATCAGTAATAACACTGAATGTAAATGGATTCAATTCTCCAACAATTACAAGGCATAGAGTGGTTGAATGAATAAAGAAACAAGATCCAATTGTATGTTGCCTACAAGAAACCCACTTCACCTACAAAGACACAAATAGACTGAAAGAAAAGGGGTGGAAAGGATATTCCATGCAACCGTAAACCAAAAAAGGGCAGGAGTAGCTATACTTAGATAAAATAGACTATGAATCAAAGACTGTAAAAAGAGACACAGAAGTTCACTATATAATGATAAAGAGGTCAATTCAACAAGAGGATATAACAATTCTAAATATGTATGCACCCAAAACCACAGGTCCCAAGTATATAAAGCAAACATTAATAGATCTAAAGGGAGAGATACACTGCAATATAATAATAGTAGAGGATTTTAACACCCACTCAGTAATGGACAGAGCATTCAGACAGAAAATCAACGAAGAAATATCAGAGTTAAACTTCACACTGGACCTAATAGGCATAACTGACATTTATAAAGCATTTCACCCAACTGCTGCAGAATACCCATTCTTTTCATCAGCACATAGAACATTCTCCAGAATAGACCATATATTAGGCCACAAAACAAGTCTGAACAAATTCAAAAAAGTGAAATCATATCAAGTATCTTTTCCTACCACAAGGAAATAAAACCAGAAATCAATAACAAGAAGAACCTCAGAAAATACATAAACACATAGAAATTTTTAAAACATGCTCCAGAACAAGCAAGCAATGGGTCAATGAAGAAGTTTAAAAGGCTATTTAAAAAATTTTTGAAACAAATGAAAATAGAAATACAACATGCCAAAATCTATGGGATACACAGCAAAAGTAGTATTAACAGGAAAGTTTATAGTAATAAATGCCTATATCAAAAATTTTAAAAGACTTTAGATAGAAAACCTAATGATGTATCTCAAGGTACTAGAAAAGCAAGAAAAAAACAAACTCAAAATTAGGAGAAGGAAAGAAACAATAGAGATCAGATCAGAAATAAATGAAATTGAGATTTTAAAAAATACAGACAAATGAAATGAAAATTTGGTTTTTTGAAAAAATAAATAAAATCAACAAACCTTTAGTTAGACTAAAAAAGAGACAAGACTCACATAAAATCAGAAATAAAAAGAAGACATAACAGCTGAGAACATAGAAATACACGGAATCATTAGAGACTGTAATGAACAACTATAAAAACGCCAACAAATTTAAAAACCTAGAAGAAATTGATAAATTTCTGGACACATACTACCTCCCAAGATTGAGCCATGAAGAAATAGAAAACCTCAACAAACCAATAATGAGTAATGAGACTGAAGCCATAATAAAATGTCTCCCAAGACCTAATTTCTTCACTGATGAATTCTGCCAAACATTTAAAGAACTAATACCAATTCTATTCTAACCCTTTCAAAAAATATTGAAGAGGAACATCCAAACTCATTCTAGAAAACAAGCACTGCCTTAATACCAAAACGGAACAAAGACACAACAAAAAATAAAACTACAGGTCAATACTACTAACGCACATACATGAGGGAGGTGACACAAGATGGAAGAATAGAAGGCTCCACTGACTGTCTCCTCCACTAGGACACCAATTTAACAACTATCTATGCACACACACAAAAGAAAAGCACTTTGATAAGAACCAAAAATCAAGTGAGTACTTGCAGTACCTGGTTTTAACTTTATATTGCTGAAAGAGGCCCTGACGAGGTAGGAAAATCAGTCTTTGCCAACTGATTACCAACACCGCCCCTCTCCCACAACCCCCAGAAGTGGAAGCATGTGAAAGTGAAAGCATTTCTGTGCACTGGGGAGAAGCAGTGCCCAGAAACATTGTGAAGCACTGAACTTAGTGCTGCGCTATTCTAGCAGAAAGTAAAATCGGACCAAATGCAGCGAGGGAGCATTTAAACCAGCCCTAGCCAGAGGGGAATCACCAATCCCAGTGGTCGGAACTTGAGTTCTCACAAGCCTCACCACCATGGGTTAAAGTACTCTGGAACTCTAAATAAACTCGAAAGGCAGTCTAGGCCACAAGGACTGCAACTCCTAAGTGACTTCTAGTGCTGAACTGGGTCCAGAGTCAGTGGACTCAAAGGCATATAACCTACTGAGACACCAGCTGGTGCAGCTAAAAGAGTGCTAGAATCAGCCCTCACCTAACCCTATGCTGCACAGCTCATGGCTCCAAAAGAGACCCTTTCCTTACACTTGAGGAGAGAAGCGGGGAGAGAAGCAGGGAGAGTAGGGAGAACTTTGCCTTGCATCTTGGATACCAGCTCAGCCACATCAGGATAGGGTACCAGTCAGAGTCATGAGGCCCCTTTCCAGGCTCCAGCTCCAGATGAAATTTCTAGACAAACCTTGGACACAAGGGAAACTGCTGCCTTGAAGGGAAGGACCTAGTCATGACAGGATTCACCACCTGCTAACTGAAGAATCCTTGGGCCCTGAATAACCAGCAGAGATACCCAGGTAGTGAGGGCCTTGGATGAAGCTCAGATTTGCTGGCTTCAGGTGAGACTCAACACATTCCCAGCTGTGATGGCTACAAGGCAAGACTGCTTAAGAAAAGTGGAGGGGAAAGTAAAGGGAACTTTGTCTTGCACCTTAGGTATCATCTCAGCCACAGCAAGATAGAGCACTAAGCAGGCTCTCGAGGTCCCTGGTTCCAGGATTTGACTCTTGGATGGCATTTCTGGACCTGCCCTGGTTCCTGGGGAGGCCACTGCCTGAAGGGTGAGTCCCAGGCCAGACAGGATTTACCACAGGCTGACTGAAGAACCCTTGGGCCTTAAAGAAACATCAGTGACAGTCTGGCAGGACTTCCCATGGGCCTGTGGTGGCACTGGCCATGAGGTGAGGCTCCTCTGCCTTCGGAAAGCATAGGAAACAGTGAGACGGACTGCATCTTGTGATTTGAGTGCCAGGTCAACCGCAGTATAATGGACCACCGGGTAGACATTTAAGGTTTTTACTCTAATCTCTGGCTCCTGGATGGCACCTCTAGACCTGCCCAGGACCTGGAGGAATCCATTGCCCTGAAGCGAAGGATATAGGCCTGACTGGTTTTGCCACCTGCTGATTGTAGAACCCCAGGGCCTGGAGTGAACATAGACAGTAGCCAGGGAGTAGTTACAGTAGGCCTTGGAAAAGACTCATTGCTATGCTGGCTTCAGGTCTGACCCAGCATAGTCTAAGTGGCAGTGGCCCCAGAGGGGCTTGTGTCATTCCACTCCCAGCTCCAGGTGGCTGAGTACAAAGAGAGACTCCATTTATTTGGAAGAAAGTAAGGGAAGAAAACAAGAGTATCTACCTGATAATCCAGACAATTCTTTCAGATCTTGCCTAAGACCACCAAGGTGGTACCCCTATGAGTCTGCAAGAACCACAGTGTTACTGGGCTCGGGATGCCCCTAGAGCAGATAACAGCTTAGACCACAACACCCAAATCCTTTTCAATAGGACTTCCCAAGAAGGATGAGTACAAAGAAACCCAGACAGTGAAGGCTACAATAAATACCAAACTCTTCAATGCCTGGGCACAGATGAACATCTACAAGTATCAAGACCATTCAGGAAAACATGACCTCACCAAATGAACTAAATATGGTACCAAGAACAATCCTGGAGAAGGAGAGATGTGCCACCTTTCAGACAGAGAATCCAAAACAGTTGTTTTGAGGAAACTCAAATTCAAGATAACACAGAGAAGGAATTCAGCATTCTATCACATAAATTTAACAAAGAGATTGAAATAATTAAAAAGAATCAAGCAGAAATTCTGGAGCTGAAAAATACAATTGGCATATGGAAGGATGCATTAGTCTTTTTTATTTCTTTTACTTTAAGTTCTGCGATACATGTGCAGAACGTGCAGGTTTCTTACATAGATATATATGTGCCATGGCAGTTTCCTGCACCTATCAACCCATCATCTAGGTTTTAAGCCATGCATGCATCAGGTATTTGTCCTAATGCCCTCCCTCCCCTTGGAACCCACCCCCTAACGGGCCCTAGTGGGTGATGTTCCCCTCCCTGTGCCCATGTGTTCTCAATGTTCAACTCCCACTTATGAGTGAGAACATGTGGTGTTTGACTTTCTGTTCCTGTGTTAGTTTGCTGAGAATGATGACTTCTGGCTTTACTCATGTCCCTGCAAAGGACATGAACTCATTCTATTTTATGGCTGCATAGTATTCCATGGTATATATGTGCCACATTTTCTTTATCCAGTCTATCATTGATGGCCATTTGGGTTGGTTCCAAGACTTTGCTGTTGTAAATACTGCTACAATAAACATACATGTGCATGCATCTTTATAGTAGAATGATTTATACCTTCTTGGGTACACACTCAGTAATGGGACTGCTGGATCAAATGGTATTTCCAGTTCTAGATCCTTGAGTAATCACCACACTGTCTTCCACAATGATTGAACTAATTTACACTCCCACCAACAGTGTAAAAGCGTTCCTATTTCTCCATAGCCTTGCCAGCATCTGCTGTTTCCTGACTTTTTAATGATCACCATTCTAACTGGCATGAGATGGTATCTCATTATGGTTTTGATTTGCATTTCTCTAATGACCAGTGATGATGAGCTTTTTCTCATATGTTTGTTGGCCATATAACTGTCTTCTTTTGGAAAGTGTCTGCTCATATCCTTTGCTCACTTTTTGATGGGGTTGGTTTTTTTTCTTGTAAATTTAAGTTCCTTGTAGATTCTGTATATTAGTCCTTTGTCAGATGGGTAGCTTGCAAAAATTTTTTCGCATTCTGTAGGTTGCCTGTCCACTCTGATGACAGTTTCTTTCGCTGTGCAGAAGCTCTTTAGTTTGATTAGATCCCATTTGCCAGTTTGGGCTTCTGTTGCAATCGTTTTTGATGTTTTAGTCATGAAGTCTTTGCCCATTCCTATGTCCTGAATGGTATTGCCTAGGTTTTCTTCTAGGGTTTTTATGGTTTTGGGTTTTACATTTAAGTCTTCAATCCATCTTGAGTTAATTTTTGTATAAGATGTAAGGAAGGGGTTCAGTTTCTGCTTTCTGCATATGGCTAGCCAGTTTTTCCAGCTCCATTTATTAAATAGGGAATCCTTTCACCATTGCTTGTTTTTGTCAGGTTTGTCAAAGATCAGATGGTTGTACATGTGTGGTGTTATTTCTGAGGTATCTGTTCTGTTCCATTGGCCTATATATCTGTTTTGGTACCAGGACCAAGTTGTTTTGGTTACTGTAGTCTTGTAGTATAGTTTGAAGTCAGGTAACGTGATGCCTCCAGCTTTGTTCTTTTTGCTTTGGATTGTCTTGGCTATATGGGCTCTTTTTTGGTTCTATATAAAACTTAAAGTAGTTTTTTCTAATTCTGTGAAGGAAGTCATTGGTAGCTTGATGGAACTAGCATTGAATCTATAAATTACTTTGGGCACTATGGCCATTTTCATGATATTGATTCTTCCTATCCATGAGCATGGAATATTTTTCCATTTGTTTGTGCCCTCTCTTATTTCCTTGAGCAGTGGTTTGTAGTTCTCCTTGAAGAGGTCCTTCACGTCCTTTGTAAGTTGTATTCCTAAGTATTTTATTCTCTCTGTAGCAATTGTGATGGGAGTTCACTCATGAGTTGGCTCTCTCCTTGTCTGTTGTTGGTGTTTTGGAATGTTTGTGAATCTTGCACATTGATTTTGTATCCTGAGACTTTGCTGAAGTTGTTTATCAGCTTAAGGAGTTTTTGGGCTGAGATGATGGGGTTTTCTAAACATACAATCACATCGTCTGCAAACAGAGACAATTTGACTTCCTCTCTTCCTATTTGAATATGCTTTATTTCTTTCTCTTGCCTAATTGCCCTGGCCAGAACTTCCAGTACTATGTTGAATAGGGGTAGTGAAAGACAGCATCCTTGTCTTGTGCTGGTTTACAAAGGGAATGCTTCCAGCTTTTGCCTATCCAGCATGATACTGGCTGTGGGTTTGTCATAAATAGCTCTTATTATTTTGAGATATGTTCCATCAATACCTAGTTTATTGAGTGTTTTTAGCATGAAGGGGTGTTGAATTTTATTGAAGGCCTTTTCTGCATCTATTGAGATAAACATGTGGTTTTTGTCATTGGTTCTGTTTATGTGATGGATTATGTTTATTGATTTGCATACATTGAACTATTCTTGCATTCCAGGGATAAAGCTGACTTGCTCCATGGATAAGCTTTTTGATGTGCTGCTGGATTCAGTTTGCAGTATTTTACTGAGGATTTTCGCATTGATGTTCATCAGGCACATAGGCCTGAAATTTTCTTTTTTTATTGTGTCTCTGTTTAAAGTCTGTTTTATCAGAGACTATGATTGAAACCACTGCCTTTTCTTGCTTTACATTTGCTTGGTAAATATTCTTCCATCCTTTCATTTTGAGCTTATGTGTGTCTTTACACATGACATGGGTCTCCTGAATACAGCACACTGATGGATCTTGAGTCTTTATCCAATTTGCCAGTCTGTGTCTTTTAATTGGGGCATTTGGCCCATTTATATTTAAGGCTAATATTGTTATGTGTGAATTTGATCCTGTCATCATGATGCCAGTTGGTTATTTTGCACATTAGTTGATGCAGTTTCTTTACAGTGTCATTGATCTTTATATTTTGGTGTGTTTTTGCAGTGGCTGGAACCTGTTTTGTCTTTTTATATTTAGTGCTTCCTTTAAATTTAGTGCAAGCCTGGTAGTGACTAAATCCCTCAGCATTTGCTTGTCTGTAAAGGATTTTATTTCTCCTTCACTTATGAAGCTTAGTTTGACTGGATATGAAATTCTGGGTTGAACATTCTTTTCTTTAATAACGTTGAATATTGTCCCCCCTGTCTTCTGGCTTGTAGGGTTTCTGCAGAGAGATCTGCTGTTAGTCTGGTGGGCTTCCCTTTGTGGGTAACCCAACCTTTCTCTCTGGCTGCCCTTAACATTTTTTCCTCATTTCAACCTTGGAGAATCTGATGATTATGTGTCTTGGGGTTGCTCTTCTCAAGGAATATCTTTGTGGTGTTCTCTATATTTCCTGAATTTGAATATTGGCCTGTCTTTCTAGATTGAGGAAGTTCTCCTGGATAACATCCTGAAGTATGTTTTCCAATTTGGTTCCATTCTCCCTGTCACTTTCAGGTACACCAATCAATCGTAGGTTTGGTCTTTTCACATAGTCCCATAATTCTTGGAGGCTTTGTTCATTCCTTTTCATTATTTTTCTCTAATCTTGTCTTCATGCCTTATTTCAGTAAGTTGATCTTCAATCTCTGATATCGTTTCTTCCGCTTGATTGATTATTGATACTTGGGTATGCTTCATGAAGTTCTTGTGCTGTGTTTTTCAGCTCCATCAGGTCATTTATGTTCCTCTCTAAACTGGTTATTCTAGTTAGCAGTTCCTGTAACCTTTTATCGAGGCTCTTAGCTTCCTTGCATTGGATTAGAACTTGCTCCTTTGGCTCAGAGGAGTTTGTTATTACCCAACTTCTGAAGCCTACTTCTGTCAATTCATCAATCTCTTTCTCCGACCAGTTTTGTGTCCTTGTTGGAGAGGAGTTGTGATCCTTTGGAGGAGAAGAGGCATTTTGGTTTTTGGAATTTTCAGCATTTTTGCACTGGTTTTTCTTCATCTTCATGGATTTATCTACCTTTGATCTTTGAGGCTGATGACCTTTGGATGGGGTTTTTGTGTGGGGGTCCTTTATGTTGATGTTGATGTTGTTGCTTTTTATTTGTTAGTTTTTCTTCTAATAGGCCCCTTTTCTGCAAGTCTGCTGCAGTTTGCTGGGGGTCCACTCTAGACCGTGTTTGCCTGGGTATCCCCAATGGAGGCTGCAGAACAGGAAAGATTACTGCCTGCTCCTTCTTCTGGAAGGTTCATTCCAGAGGGGCACTGGCCTGATGCCAGCCAGAGTTCTCCTGTATGAGGTGTCTGTCGACCCCTGTAGGGAGGTCTCTCCGAGTCAGGAGGAACAGGGGTCAGGGATCCACTTGAGGAGGCAGTCTGTCCCTTAGCAGAGCTGGTGTGCTGTGCTGGGAGAATCCCTCTTGTCGGGATCAGCTGCTCTATTCAGAGCCAACAGGCAGGAACAATAAAATCTGCTGAAGCTGCACCTGCAACTGCCCCTTCCCCCAGGTGCTCTGTCCCAGGGAGATGGGGGTTTTGTTTGTAAGACCCTGACTGGGGCTGTTACCTTTCTTTCAGAGATTCCTTGCCCAGTGAGGAAGAATCTAGAGAAGCAGTCTGGTCACAGCCACTTTGCTATGCCCAATCCAGACCTCCCAGCCTCCTTAGCGCTGTCAGGGAAAACCATCTACTAAAGCCTCAGTAATGGTAGATGCCCCTCTCCCTATCAAGTTTAATCATCCCAGGTTGACTTCAGACTGCTGTGCTGGCAGCAAGAATTTCAAGCCAGTGCTTCTTAGCTTGCTGGGCTCCATGGGAGTTGGATCTGATGAGCGAGACCACTTGCCTCCCTGGCTTCAGTCTCCTTTCCAGGGGAGTGGACAGTTCTCTCTCACTGGGGTTCCAGGCACTACTGGGGTATGAAAAAATACTCCTGCAGCTAGCTCGGTGTCTGCCCACATAGCTACCCAGTTTTGTGCTTGAAACCTGGGGCCCTGGTGGTGTAGGCACACGAGGGGATCTCCTGATCTGCAGATTGCAAAAACCATGGGAAAAGAAGAGTAACCCAGCCAGGTAGCACAGTCCTTCACAGCTTCCCTTAGTTTGCAGAGGGAGGTACCTGGATCCTTAAACTTCCTGGATGAAGCAACACCCCACCCTACTTCTGCTCGCCCTCCGTGGCTACACCCACTGCCTAACCAGTTCCAGTGAGATGAACTGGGTACCTCAGTTGGAAATGCAGAAATCACCAGCCTTCTGCGTTGGTCTCGCTGGGAACTGCAGACTTATTTGGCCATCTTGGCCCCTCCCCCTGCATTAGAGTCTTTTAAAAGCAGAATCCATCAAGCAGAAGAAAGAATTAGTGAGCTTGAAGAAAGCCTATTTGAAGATACACAGTCAGAGAAGACAAAAGAAAAAAGAAGAATAAACAATGAAACATGCCTATGGGATCCAGAAATAGTCTCAAAAAAACAAATCTAAGAGTATTGGCCTTAAAGAAGAGCTAGAGAAAGAAATGGGGATAGAAAGTTTATTCAAAGTAAAAATAAGAGAACTTCCCAAGCCTAGAGAAAGATAACAATACCAATCATAAGAAGGTTGTAGAACTTCAAGCAGATTTAACCCAAAGAAGACTACCTCAAGGCATTTAATAATCAAACTCCCAAAGGTCAAGGATAAAGACAGTATCCTAAAAGCAGCAAGAGAAAAGAAACAACATACAATGGAGCTCCAGTATATCTGGCAGCAGACTTTTCAGTGGAAAAGTCTGACCTTATAGGCCAGGAAAGAGTGGCATGACATATTTAAAGTGCTGAAGGAAAAAACTTTCACCCTAGAACAGCATATCTGGCAAAAATGTCCTTCAAACATGAAGGAGAACTAAAATCTTTCCCAGACAAACAAAAGCTGAGGGATTTTATCAACACCAGACCTGTCCTATAAGAAATCTTAAAGGGGTTTCTTCAATCAGAAAGAAATAGACATTAATGAGCCATAAGAAATTGTCTGAAAGTACAAAATTGATTTATATAGATGCAAAAATCCTCAACAAAATACTAGCAAACTGAACTCAACAACACATTAAAAAGATCGTTCACAACCAGGCATGGTAGCTCATGGCTGTAATCCCAGCACTTTGGGAGGCTGAGGAGGGAGGATCACTTGAGACCAGGAGTTCAAGAACAGCCTGGCTAACATGGTGAAACCCTGCCTCTACTAAAAACACAAAAATTAACTGGGCGTGGTGGCACACACCTGTAATCCCAGCTACTTGGGAGGCTGAGGTGGGAGGATCGCTTGAACTCAGGAGATGGAGCTTGCAGTGAGCTGAGATTGTGCCACTGCACTGCAGCCTGGATGTCACAGCAGGACTCTGTCTCAAAAAATAATAATAATAATTCACCATAATCAAGTAGAATTCATCCCAGGCATGCAAGGATAGTTCAACATAAGCAAATCAATAAACATGATACAGCGCATTAACAGAACCAAGAACAAAAATTATATGATTATTTCCATAGATGCCAAAAAAGCACTTGATAAAATTCAACATCTCTTTATGATAAAAAAAAATCCTCATAAAATGGGTTTAGAAGGAACATACTTCAAAAATAATAAAGGCCGGCCGGGCGCGGTGGCTCAAGCCTGTAATCCCAGCACTTTGGGAGGCCGAGACGGGCGGATCATGAGGTCAGGAGATCGAGACCATCCTGGCTAACACGGTGAAACCCCGTCTCTACTAAAAAAAAAAATACAAAAAAAAAAAAAAAACTAGCCGGGCGCGGTGGCGGGCGCCTGTAGTCCCAACTACTCGGGAGGCTGAGGCAGGAGAATGGCGTGAACCTGGGAGGCGGAGCTTGCAGTGAGCTGAGATCCGGCCACTGCACTCCAGCCTGGGTGGCAGAGCGAGACTCCGTCTCAAAAAAAAAAAAAAATAATAATAATAATAATAATAATAAAGGCCATATATGACAAACCCACAGCTAATATCATACTGAATGGGGAAAAAAATTGAAGGACTTTTCTCTAAAATCTGTGACAAACAAGAATGTCATTTTCATTTATTATTACACTAGAAGTCCTGGTCAGAGCAATTAGCCAAAATAAAGAAATAAGCTTCCAAATTGGAAAGGAAAAAGTCAAATTAGTCTTCTTCACAGATGACAGAATCATCTACTTAGAAAAATCTAAAGATTCCCCCCAAAAAACTGTTATAACTAATAAAGAAATTCAGTACTGTTGCAGGATGCAAAATCAACATCCAATATCAGTAGCATTTGTATATAACAAAAGCAAACAATCTGAGAAAGAAATAAATAAAGCAATCCCATTTGCAATAGCTACAAAGAATATAAACTACCTAGAAATCAATTTAACCAAAGAATTGAAAGTTCTATACAAAGAAAGCTATAAAACACTGATGAAAGAAATTGAAGAAGACACAAAGCAAAGGAAAGATATTCCATATTCCTGGATTAGAAGAATTAGTATTGTCAAAATGACAATACTACCCAAAACAATATACAGATTAAATGCAACCCTTATCAAAATACTAATGACATTATTCACAGAAATAGAAAAAAATCTAAAATTTGTATGGAACCACAAGAGATCCAGAATAACCAAAGCAATCCTGAGCAAAAAGAATAAAGCTGGATGTATTATGCTACCTGACTTCAAAATATATTACAAAGCTATAGTAACCAAAACAGTATGGTGCTGGCATAAATACAGACACATTGATCAATGGAACAAAATAAGGAACTCAAAAATAAATCCACATATTTACAGACAACTGGTTTTTGCCAAAGTGCCAAGAAAATAAATTGGGGAAAAGACAGTCTCTTCAATAAATGGTGTGGGGAAAACTGGGTATCCATATACAGAGGAATGAAATGATATCCTATCTGTCATCACATACAAAAATCAAATCAAAATAGACTAAAGACACCTAAGAACTGAAACTATGAAACTACTAAAAGAAAACATTGGGGAAATGCTCCCAGACATTGGTCTAGGCAAAGATTTTTTGTGTAAGACCTTAAAAGCACAGACAACCAAATACAAAAATAGACAAATGGGATCATACTAAGCTAAAAAGCTGCTGCACAGTAAAGGAAACAATCAAAAAAGTAAAGAGGCAACCCACAGAATGGGAGAAAACATTTGCAAACCATCCATTTGACAAGGAATTAATAACCAGAATACATGAGGAGCTTGAACACTCAATAACAACAACAACAAAAAAAGATCCAATTTAAAAATGGGCATAAGATCTGAATAGACATTTCTCAAAAGATGACATACAAATGGCCAACAGGTATATGAAAAAATGCTCAACATCACTAATCATCAGAGAAATGCAAATCGAAACCATAATGAGATACCATCTCATCCCAGTTAAAATGGCTTTGAAAAAAAAAGAGAGAGTGAGGGGCAAAAAGAGAGATGCTGGCAAGGATGCAGAGAGAAAGGAACTCTTGTACCCTGTTGGTGGGAATGTTGACTGGTGCAGCCACTCTGGAGAACAGTACAAAGCTTCCTTAAAAAACTAAAACTGGAACTACATATGGTCCAGCAACTCCATTACTAGGTATATATCCAAAAGAAAGGAAAACAATACATATAAGAGATATCTGTACCCTCAGTGCAGCACTATTTGCAATAGCCAAAATATCAATGGATGAAAAGATAAAGAAAATGTGGTGTATATGTACATAATGGAATAGTATTCAGACATAAAAAAGAACAAAATCTTGTCTTTGTTGCAACATGAATAACACTGGAAGTCACTACGTGAAGTGAAGTAAGCCAAGCACAGAAAGACAAATATTCCATGTTCTCACTGATGAGGAAGCTTAAAAAGTTGATCTCATAAAGATAGAGTGGATTAGTGGTTACCAGAGGCTGGGAAGGGTAGAGGTGAGGGGCATGAAGAGAAGTTGATTAAGGGGTTCAAATACACAGTTTGATAGAAAAAAATAAGATCTAGCGTTCAATAGACCAGCAGGATGATTATACCTTACAATACTTTACTGCACATTTCAAAATAGGTAGAAGGAGTAATTCAAATGTTTCTAGCATCAAGAAAAGACAAATGTTTAAGGTAATGGATATCTCAAGTACACTGATTTGATCTTTCAAATTATATGAATATATTAAATTATCACATGTATTCCCAAACTATGTACATCTATTATGCACCAATTTAAAACAAATGAACAAAAACAAAAAATAAAATAAATAAAAATAAAGTGCAGGGCCAAAAATCTCCACAAGACCACAGGATTTTATTACTAGAAAAAGGGAGAAAGAAAAAGCACGCTGAGCAGAACAAAACAAGAGACAGATCCTATTTCCCTTCCTCAGCAGTGCTTTGAGAAATATAAAGAACATTCCTTAGTACCTTCCAAACATTTCTACCAAGCTCTTCTAATAACAGAAGAGAATTACAGTTTGCCCTCTGTATCTGTGGGTTCAGCATCCATAGATTCAACCAACCATAGATAAAAAATATGCAGAAAAGAAAAATTTGGGAATTCCTTTTCTTGTCATTATTCCCTAAACAATATGGTATAACAGCTATTTACGTAGCATTTATACAATGTATACATAAATGTATACATAAATGTAAATACAATGTATAAATAAATGAATAAATGCTATGTAAACAGCTGTACATTGAATAAATAAATGTATAATTGTATAAATGTATATGGATGATACATTTATACCTTGTATGTCTTATCATTATTCCCTAAACAATATGATATTAACAACTATTTACATAGCATTTACATTATATTAGGTATTACAAGGAACCTAAAGATGATTTAAAGTATATGGGAAGATGTGCATAAGGTATACACAAATAGTATGCCATCTTATATAAGTGACCTGAGCATCCCACAGGGTGGGGGTGTTCCTGGACTGATACCCCATGGATACTGAGGTATGACTGTATATCAGTCCGGATTCTACCAAAGAAACAGAACCAACGCATGAAGATTATATATATACAAATATGCACATATATGAGTATATATATGTATATATCACATATGCTCACATATACATATATAAACACACAGATTTATTTCAAGGTTTGGCTTCTGTGGTTGCGGGGACTACTGAGTCAGAAGTCTGTAGAGCAGGCCAGTACGCTGGAACTCTCAGGCAGAAGCTGATGCTGTAATCTTGAGGCGGAATTTCTTCTTCCTCAGAAAACCTCACTGTTGCTCTGAAGGCCTTTCAACTAACTGGATGAAGCCCACCCATATTATTGAACATAATCTCCATTACTTAAAGTCAACAGATTATAGATATTAGCCACATCTACAAAAGACCTTCACAACAACATCTAGAGTAGTGTTTACTCAGTAACTAGTTGCCATCTCCTAGCCAAGCTGACATAAACTAACTGTCATATGGAGTTAACATAAAAATAAAATACAGGCATCTTTGAGACCAGTCTGAAGCAGCATTTCTTTGAAGTCTTGGTTTTGGCTTAAAATTTTTTGCATAGTTAACATTTTAGTCTACAGTGTATCCATATTTGTCCTTACATATAAATAATGTGGAGGCTTTTTAACCTCCCAAAAAAATCTATGGATAAAAGTGGTGGTTTCAGGAAGGTAGTCCATGTTTAATAGCTCTCTTTAATTACTCTGGACACTCTGCCTCATTTCCAAAGAGGTATACACACTCCAGGTAGATACATAGGCATGGTAGGCAACTTTTGCATCCAGCCATATGTCCTCAGCTGCCTCAAGTTCCAGCTTGGGTTAACAGTTCCTATGCAAGTCATTAGGGTCCAGTGACATCTCTCCAATTTTCTGCCTTGGCCAATGATGCTCTCTCTGCCAGAGCAGGAGGACACTCTGAAAGTGCAGGGCACTTTACTCTCTTCCAAAGGAGGACAAAGTTGGCTCATAAATGTCCCCCTCCTAGGCAAAATTTTGAGAGATGGCCTACAAGTTTCCTCAGAGGGTCTCCCAGAGAGATGGAGCCCCAATTGGCCCAGTGTTAAACAACTCAGGAAGGCTCTTTCATCAGGTTTTTCCTCCATTCTTGTCTTGTTCCCCTGTTCCCTCACTTCTGTTTCCTGAGATCATTGCCTAAATAAATTACTTGTACTCACACCTTAGGCTCTGCTTTCAGGGGAAGCCCAGACCAAGGCATGTTATTATATTAATAGGCATGTTATTATGTCATCTGAGCCTTTAAGGCAGTGGGATTACAAGAGTTTAAAAATTTCCCAAAAAACCGACAGTGTCATCACAGCCAACTTACAGCTTCTCATGCAGAATCACTATTGCAGTTAATATAAATAGAAAACCCAAAGTCAAGTTTGATGGCCTTGACTTTTTCTTGAGATCATGAATGATGAATAAACCTTTGCTCATGCCACACTTCAAGTCAAGCTGATCCTTCTGTCACCCCAACTTCAACCTACCTACTCCACCCACATTCATGCTGCCACCATATCCACCTATCAAACTGCCAATCATCCTGACATTGTCTTCTGTCTTATAGTTCCTGATCCAATAGAGAAGATAAGACCAGAAGACAATAAGCTGTAGGGGGACAGGGGCTGGGTCCCATTCTCCTTTTTCTCCCCTCACCCAAATATTTCTTTCCTCAACATTCCCAAGAGCCTCCCACCATGCACACAGTAAATACTCAATAAATATATATGGAATAAATAGATACATTGGAATAAAACAAATTGCACTGTAAGTATCTTGCTTGCTCCATTCAATATGAATGGTTACTGTTTTTCTCTTTATACAGCTTCCACCTCATAGAGCCATAGAATACTGAAAAAGCCTTTTTTATAGTGCAATGTATTAACAATCTATAAAATAATGGTTTTATCTATAATAATATTAGGCCTGGCAGCAATTCACATGCTCTATATTATGGACAGAATTCCCACTTGCAATAAAGTTTATAATTTTAATTAACTTTTTTGTATGGCACTGTGCTAGGTGCTTCAGGTATTTTTATCAGGAGACTGACATGATGAGAACAGAAGACTAATTTAGTTGTGGTGGCATATAGGATAGATTGTTGAGTGAAATGTCTTCAGGCCAGGAGACTTTAGTATTATTGTGAAAGTCCAAGAATGAAGGAGGATGGCGACAGTAAAACTGGAGAGGGAGAAGGGATTAAAAGACATCACAATAGGAAAAAGAAAAGATTCAGGTTAATCAGATGCTATGAGAAAAAAAATTGCAGCATTTAAGACTGGGTGAATGAGAGAGTGATGACACCTTAATGAGGCTAGAGAAGGAGCTGGGGTAGAAGGTATTCTGATGAGTTAGTTTTACACTCATTAAATCAGAAGTTATGGAAACACTCAAGATGGCAATGTCCGTTCAGCAGCTGAAAATGTAATGACACTCAGAAGTCATGACTAGAGACTCAGATGTAGATATTGCAGCTTAATAGGCATCAGCAAAATCCTATTTCCTTCCAATCCTGGGCTGTCTGTGTCTGTGTGATTAGATGGCTTATTTTCAGAGCATCCTCCAAAAAGAAGGTTCCTACAGCCTATGTTCTGACTTTTACCTGAGGGACATTTTACTTCCATAACCTGGAAGAGGTTTTTTAAAATCAGATAGAGAGAAGCTGTTCTCTTCACAACAGCCATGCCTGAAGAGTTACCACTGCTTCTCATCTCCGGATTGCTAGAGGTCTACCTTCCTCAGCAAGTCTACATCAGTACACTGATGCAATTCATGCACGATCTTCATCTGTATTCTAACCTGAGGGGGTTCATTAAGTTGGGTCAATAGATACTTATTGAGCATATAATATGGTCCAGGAACTGTGCTCACATAGAGGAAATAAAAATGATTAAGACATACTGTCTGCCCTGAAGGAACTATGAGTCTGTCTGGAAAACGTATAAACAAGTAGGTAAGACAGTATGTGAGATAAAGGAAGAAAAGATCTACTCTGCGTTGAGGGTTCAGGGAAGGCATATAGAAAAGAGGTGCCTGGAAGGACATCTCACAGACCACCAGGTAGAAAATGTGAGAAGAAACAGGACTTCCAGGCAGGGGAAATGTTATGTGGGAGGCACAGGGGCTGTGAACCACATGGTCTATTAAAAGAACTGAAAGAAGTTCAGCTGGAGGTTGGTGGGTGCAAAGGATGTGAGGCAGAAAATGGTTGGACATGAAACTCAAGAATAAAGACCAGAAGATCCTAGACCTCATTTGGTAGGTTTTTTTAATTACAGGGCACTGACGATGTACAGCTGAGGCCCATCATAAATAAATCTCGTATCACTCAACATAGCATAAGCTTGGATCATTGAAGACTATTTCTAATCACTGAAGGTTTTTGTGAACCTTCTGACCACAAGTCACTCTCCTAGACTCAGCCCTTGGAATGGGGATCATCATAATTTTTTTGTTGCTGTTCATCTAAACTGCTTTTCCTCCCAATCAAGATCTCAGTAATTCTCATTCTATCTATCCTATGCCCTTTAGACTCCTATCATATGTTGTAATTATTTACTTGCAAGTAACAGAAATGTATTCGGACAAGTTTAAATAAAAAAGTTGAGTTTAGCATAGGGTACATGAATGTCTTACAGAAACTCAAGACAGGGGCACATCTTGACCTCAAAAGAGAGTCAATTCAGGAACCAGAAGAACATTCAAGAGCATCTCTTCATCTCTTATCTCTGCTTCCATCTGCACATCACAGAGACCAAAGAATAAAGCTAAAAGGCATGCTCTGCGTCTTTGGTGTACATGGCAGAGAAGAAACACCCACCACACAGCAAGGAAGCTTTCAATGATCCAGCCCCCACATAGGAATCTGACTGTTTTCAATCATTCTCAATTCCAGATCTACAGGGAAGGGACTCTGGTCCAGCTCAGGTTAGGGGAATACCCTTGGACAATTCCATGTGCCCAGGGAGCAGAGTCACCTTGTCAGGACTGTCCCCATGGGGCAAACCACTGTGGCTGGTTGGACCACTTGAGGAGTTCATGTTAGGCTGTGCAAATCCTCTATGGAGGTATGCATAACAGGTTGCAATCCCAACAGCACCTGAGCAGCTAATTCAGGGAGGATTCCCCAGACTTTAACCCAACAAATCTTTGACTGGCCTTCTTCTGGTTCTGGAGAATGCCCTAATTTTCTTTAGCTGGGCCCTTCATATTAATCACCATACCAATATTCTTTCTCTAGCCTTCAACCTGGTTTCTCCAGCTATCTCTGATCTTTAAACTATGCCTTTGAGCCCCCACCCTATACTTCTCTCACCTTCTCCAGCACAGAAGTCTCATCTTCCCATCATGGATCCACTCAACCCAGCTGATGTGCATCTTTCATCCTAGATAACAGATTAGGATGTCATAGAAACCTTTTGCATGTATTTACCCATCAGTGCCACTGTTTCCAAAGAGTCTGAAAAAATTCAAGTTAATAAAGGTTTGGGGTGAAGGGCTATTTTACACAGACTACAAGCAGTTCTCACTTTGCACGGTTCTATGTTAACCGAATTGTGTGCATATCAGCACTGTGTCCTCTCTTTTGCACAGTTCCATGGTAACAATCTCGGTTGCCACTGAACCATGTAAAGTAATAACACAGTTCTGCTATGCACACAATTCAGTTGACATGGTACCATGGAAAGTGAGAACTGCCTGTATTCTGATTTGATTAATAGACTCATGGCAAAAGATTATTCCATATAATGGTACATACAACACACCAAGAGTTTCCCTGTTCTGTTCAACTCCCTCCTTGAGTCTTAGAGCTTTTTTCAGCATCAGAAATTAGAGAAGTTGGTAAGTGGTAGGGCTAGGACATATTTCAGGCTACCCTTCCTTGCTCACTTATTCTGTCAATTTTCATTGTTACCCTTTTATTGTCATCAAGTTTATGGGAGAAAAAGATGGCATCATATTAAGGCATAATTAGGATAATAAACGAGAGCTGTGGTTTGTTTTTGGACTGAATCCACTTGGGTAGCACACATAATCACCTCTAGCTGACTGCTTGATGATTGACTTTGACAAAGTGGTATTATTTACTGCTAATGGATGAGATGATGATTTATTACTAATTGCTCTCTTTTCCCACAGTTTTTATATTATGTTAAATGAAGGGTTACAGTTGGGGTAATAAATATTCACTGGAAAAAAAATGTCTAGCAGCAGAGTTCATGAAACTAGACCCTAAAGAGAGGAGCCATTTCAATACTCAGGACCAGACTTTAGAGAAGACTGTAAACTAAACAGCATATCACTATTCCTCTCTCCCACCTCTTCAAACTGCTACTTCGTGCCTTCAGGAGTTTCTACCCCACTCCAAGTTCTTAAATTACCCCCGTCCACCTACCCTATGTTTCATTCATCCTCTCTCCTAAAAAGATCTTAGTGAAAACTCAGGTCAAAGAGCTTAACTTGTAACAGCACCTCCCCTGAGTAATTTTGGAGTTCAAGAGTCTTCCAGAGAAAAAGGAGAAGAAAACAAAGTTCTTTCTAGATGGGAACTGAAGATGGGATTAAGATTCATTTCTTTCCAGAAACATGAGTATGTAGAGAAAGATTTAGGGTGATAGAGGTGAAGGTAATTAAATGTAAATGACGGGCCTTAACCCTTATAGACAGTGGTGAAAGCTCTGGGGCAAGATGGGGGCTATATTAACCAGTTAATTGCACCTCTTGTGGAAGAGGGACAGATGCAGGCCAGAGTGCTCCTAACTGGAATGGGACTTGACAAGCTGATGTGAAATGTGAAAGGATGCAAGTGCTGATACTGGATTTAGAAGAACAGTGTGGATAGAGAATGGCACTCATTAACCAAACCCTTGAGTGCAAGGTTAGGAGAGGGAATCTGAGATGAAGTTAAACTGAACAAGAAATAGATCGAAAGCCCCTTGAGGTCAGAAAGCACCTTTTTACAATTCTTTATAATCTCCACAATGCCTAGCACAGTGCTTAGAGGATAGAGAATGCCCTGAAACAGTTTGTTGACTGATTTTTGGCAGAAAGACTAAAGCAGTAAAAAGCAACATTCTCTCCAGGCAGATCAATTAATAACTAATTTTTTTTAAGTTTGCAGACCATGTTTGTAATAGATGTTATACTTTTATTATCAGGAAACGCAGTATCATTGACTTAAGCCTTATTCTTTTATCCGCCTTTCACTAGATGTTTTCATCACAGGCTAAACTTTTATATACTTTATAATTAGCATACACAGCAGTATCTGATTTTAATGTTGTACCCTTGATCAAATTTTATTGTTGAGTAATTTGCTTTTGAAGGTGGTTTATGTTACTTTTCCTTCACTGAACTTGCAGATCTCTTATTGCTAAATGTGGTTTCTTTTAGCATCTTAATATTATGTACTTTGATTTGAATTCTATTTCAGATTCCAAATCTGAAATACATGAATTGCTTTATTAAGTAATATAATGTAAAATGAATGTAATAATGTTTTAAATTTTATGGAATGTTTATCTGCCATTACCGGGCTGTCAGCAGAAGGGGCCACCCATCTCCACCCCAGTCCTTAGGATTCACCTAGACAAGCCTGGACTCCAGCAGTAGACACAGTGGTACAGCACAGACATTGCCAATGTCCACATGCACAACAGAGCTGAAGAAGTGGTACGTGACCTGGATCCTGAAGGATGAGTAGGAGTTAACCAGGCAGAGAAGAGAAGGTAGAATATTCTAGATAGAAAATAAGCTGCTTTTCGAGGCAAAAAGGCTCACAGAAGACAGACTGGGGAATAATGAAAAGGTCAGTATAACAAGAATGTAGGGTGAGTGAGAGTAGGAAGGAAAAAAATTTGGCTAATAAAGTTATTTAGAGCTAAACCGTGCTAAGAATGTACATGGACAAATTTTAATCTATGGGCAACTGAAGGCTCTGAGCCCTAAGAAGGAAAGCAATATGTTTATATCAGTATTTTAGAAAACTAACAGTGACACAATATAGAGGATAGAGTTGAAAAAGAAGGCATTGAAGAGACTAGTTGGGAGTTATCCTACTGAGAAAGTTAGGAGGTATAGTATCCAGAGATAAGTGGATGGTCTTCAGGAATAATTCAGGAGTAGACTCAACATGGCTTATAACTTATTAGATGCATGAGCAAGAGAGAAAGAAATGACCCCGACATTTCTAATTCAACCCTGTGCATGTATGAGAAATTTTGTGTTAAAATGTTCTATATTTTTAAAAACTTTTGCTCTGTCAGACTTTGTCTTCTAAAGAACTCTGGGCTAAACGGAGTAAAGAATACCGTAAAGGAGAAAAACTAACATCGTTTGAGCACCTACTAAGTGTCGGCTTTAAGCTAAACACTCACATTTACTCCTCACAAAGGCCCTGTGAGGATTATCATTGGTTTTGTATGGACTGAGAAACTGATGCACAGAAAAAAATTAACAACCTGCCCAAGGTTATATGGCTGACAAATGGCAGACCCAAAAAATTCAAACTCAGGACTTTTGGCTTTGAAACAAGCATTTGTTTCACTGGCTAATGTTGCCTCTCAGTAGAATAAAATATATGCTCATAAAATTCTATATTTTTGCCAGTAATTTCATCAATAAGAATTCAAAAGGGCTTTGAATTTCTACCCTGGAAATAATAAGGAAAAGGAACTAAGAAGTCATTCTAAAATTCTGAGCACACACAAAACTCTAACGCCTCAAGTTCCATTAGCAGCTTTAAAACTGGCTGGTGGAGCAGCCATTAGAATTGCTTTGCATTGGTTTATTTGTATTCCCCGGTAGTGTTATTAGTGGCAATAAGAATTACTTGCAAACAAAATGTACCACTTGTAATGCAGATTCACATTTAGTCAGGAAAAGACTATTTTAAAAATTTCAAGAGACTTAAGTACATTTTTAAATAATTTGCACAGAAGGATTTCTAACAGGATATAGATTGGATGGTTAGTTGGTTGACTGGATTAAGATATACTACCAGGTTCTTCCAGGATGGGACAATGAGAATTTAATGCAGAAGAAATGGTTGATTTTACTGGTTGAATGATTGATCAGCACAACTGAACCTTAGTGATTGAAAATGTAGAGTGGCACCGGCGCTCCTATACCAACTCTTCTTTATTGATTTGAACCCAGGACCAAAATATATATATATATATATATATATATATATATTTTTTTTTTTTTTTTTGAGACGGAGTCTCGCTCTGTCGCCCAGGCTGGAGTGCAGTGGCCAGATCTCAGCTCACTGCAAGCTCCGCCTCCCGGGTTCACGCCATTCTCCTGCCTCAGCCTCCCGAGTAGCTGGGACCACAGGCGCCGCCACCTCGCCCGGCTAATTTTTTGTGTTTTTAGTAGAGACGGGGTTTCGCCGTGTTAGCCAGGATGGTCTCGATCTCCTGACCTTGTGATCCGCCCGTCTCGGCCTCCCAAAGTGCTGGGATTACAGGCTTGAGCCACCGCGCCCGGCCGGACCAAAATATTGTATCCACTCATTTAATAAATACGTATTGAGTGACATATACGTGCCAGTCACATTTTGTGTGCTGGACATATAGACAGCAGAGAGCAAGACAGTCAGGCATGGAGTTTACATTATGCAGATGGCGGGTAGGTGAACAGTAGACAATAACTGAGTTAAAAAGCACAGATAATTCCAGATAGTTGATTCATGCTGTAAAGACAACTAAACCTGGTGATGTGTCTATATTGGGTAGTCAGGAAGGGGCTCCTGAGGGGATGGCATTTGAACTGAGGCTTGAGTGTTAAAGAGAAATACCCAGGCAAAGGTCTGGGAACAAAACTGTCCAGGCAGAAGGGAGAGAACACACAAGTCCTAAGGCAAGGGTGAGTCTGAGATTAAAGGAGGAAGGAGGCCGGTGTGGCTAGACCATAGCCAGGGAAAGGGATGCAAGAAGGTTAGAAAGGAGGGCAGGGGCAAGTCATGGGGGGCCTGGAAGACCATGTGTGGCAGGATGGCTAGCTGGCTGGTCACCAAGAATTCAGACTGCCCTCTATAGCGCTTTTCACTGCCTAGAAAGAGTCTTCCTGACAGAGACTACATTTCTCGCTCCCCCCACTAGCTTCTAGGGAAGTTCATGTGACTCTTAACTGAAATTAAGGCTGTTGAGGCAGAAATAATTTGTGAGGGTCCCCCCGGGAAGACACGCCAACAAAGTTGTGTGTGTGCCAGAGTCTGCTACAAGCTGGAAGGCTTTTATGGGAAAGTTTAGAAGAAGGGAGGAGGACTCCTTATACCAGAGTTGTCCTGTTCAGTGGAGGCTACAGTACAGAGGTTACAATCATTGGCTGCAGATGACATCATACAGGCTAAAATGTGCTACGTGCAAGACAGTCAGTAAAACTTCATGATTCAGAAACAAATCAGCAAAACTTCGTGATTCAGAAACACATCAGCATCCTTTTCACTGTCAGTAGGATACGTATTAATCAGTGTGCTAACAGTTAGAGGAACTCACAATAAGATTCTTCACTCAGGACAGGATATACTCCATGAATCATAAGACCTACCCCAGGGTGGGGGGGGGGTAATTTGGAAGCCTGCCAAATGTGGCCTATAGGTTATCATGACCAGTTCTCATCTGTGGAATGTGAGCTGCTGTAATGGGATCATACTAATGTCACAGCAGTTAAAAAATGGGTGTGCCTTTTCCATTCTCTCTTCCTCCATCTGCCAGCTGGATGCAGAAGGCTTTGAGGCCATAGCAGATGACAGGATCACAAGAAGAAAAAACCTGGGTCCCTGAATCACCATGTGGAGGAAAATTGCTCAAAACCAGGAACACGTGCACCCAACTATTACCTGACCCAGGAATATGTTTTCATGTGTGAAGGAAGCACTGAACATTTGAGTTGTACTCACCACTATAGCCAGTATCACCTTAACTAACATGCCCGTAATAAGGAGCTTGGATTTCGTTCTAAGTGCAAGCAAATGCCACTGGAAGGTTTTAGGGAGAGGAGGAAAGTGAAGTGGTTTAGGTGTTGAAAGACCACTGTGGCTGCTATGCAGAGCCTAGGGGTAAAAGAAGCTGAGAGAACAATGAAGTGGTTTCTGCCTTAATCCAGGGAAGGACTGGCAGAATTGGTGAAATAGAGGAGGTGGAGAGGAATGAACTAATCTGAGATCAACTTTGGAGGCTGAGCCAAGGATTTTCTAGCTGATTGGATGTCAAAGGTGAGGGAAAGAAAAGAGTCATAGGAGACTCCTGGTTTGTGGCTTGGTGTCATTTCATCTGGTAGGAAAGCCTGAGGGGCAGACTCAAGTGAGATATTCTGAGTTTAGTTTTGGCAGTGTTATGCTCACTGTTCATGAGAAACCTTAATCTATTATCTAGTGGTTGTACAAATATATATATGTATACACACACACACACATATATATAGCCTAAGAGAAATGTCTAGTAACTTCTTTTACAACCAGGGAAGAAAGGGAGAATACTAATATTAGAACAAGCATATAATTAAAGTCACTGATCATTAACTTTGCATTGCTAAAAGTATAGCAATATTACATAATAAAATTAAAGGCTGAACGAATTATATGATGAATTTGTGAATGATGAAGTTCTGTGTCTAACAACACTGTTAGTGCAAATATTGAATCAGATGGATTTTAAAAATCAGTTACCATTTTTTAAGCTTTCTTTTCAAGTCACACCAACAGGAATGTATATCATCCAAATGTGGCAAACTATTCAAGGCTTGAAAGACTTTAAAGATTACCCAGTAAAATCTTCTCAATTTAAAGATAATACAACCAAGTCCCATATAAAAAGGCCTTGTCCAAGGTCCCAAACCTGAGCAGTTCACCTGATATGAAACTCTATGCAGTGAATCCAATTTTCAGCATTAAGATATCTCAAAAACATATGAGAAATCAGAATCACTAAAGCCAAGAATTGCACACAATATGCTTCTCTTTATAGCAGGTTTTCTTAACTAAAGAATATTTCAATGCAAATATTAACTGTTCAACCAAAAGAGGTGTCAACAAGAAGAATACTGAACTCAAATATTATTCAACAAGTCTACACTCTAATATTTACCTATCGAATTTTGTGATCATATGTTTTGAATTTGGTGGTAAAAGGTATGATATTAGAATAAGAAGAGAATAAACATCTGGGCTTTGGAAATGCCTTGCTTCACCTATAAGAATCATGTAAAATAATCTGGAATAAACATTAAAGGAATGCACTTATACTTTATTTTTTATTAAGGAAACATGAGACTTTTAGTGCCACAAATTGTTTTTGTATCATGACATGGTGTTAACTGAGACTTCATCTGACATCTCCAAGGCTAAAACCAGAAGAGTTACACGTCCCATAGTTCAAAGACCCTCCCTGCAGGACTAGCGAGGTAAGAAGTGGTCCGAACTGGTCTGGGAACCTTAGCCCATCATTCACAGCCTGCTGCACACAAGAGAGAAGATTCTTCAGAGAAATTCATGGGAGTGATTTTTCCAGTCTCCATCTCCATGGAAAAGGAAAGGAGGGTGGTCTGCCTCCCCCAGTTCCCTGAAAACCCTCCCAGCCAAGTGCAAGGGGTTTTGATACAACTCCTTGTATTGGAGAGATCAGCATCTTAGTCTACTAGGAAATGATCTTAGGAGATGGAGCAAGAAAGAGTTCTTGAGAGAACCTGGACTGTCCTCCAAGATAGTAACTGTCCCTGGAGAATAAATGAGCTTAAAAGACGATAGAGTGAGTCAGCTGCACTTCTATCAGCCCAAGTCAGGATGAAGATTTTCTGAGCCATGTGATGCCACTGGGGGTACCCATTCTAGGGGCCTCTTGACAGGAATCAGGATCAGGGACCCCCCAGCAAAGGAAAGTTCAGTGAAGTATATGACTAGAGCAAAGAACTGAGAGGGCGTCACAAGAGGTCAGCCAGAGAACACACTCCCTTGTGCAGGACAGAGTCTCTGTGTGTGGGGGGGTCTGGTGGGGGGGTCCCCAATTACCTACAAAACACACCATCTAAAGAAATTCAGCAATGTGGCATTTGCCACACAGGGAACTCTGACACCGTACGAGTAGCAGCCAAATTAGAAACTCGGTCACCGTCTCCCCCTCCTCACTTTTTGACAGCCCAACTCTGTAAGAGTCTGAGAACCACCTGCTGAGTGGGGGGCTGTGAAGAACCAAAAGGGAATCAAGCCATGCTTCACTGCCTGTCTACAGCCCTGGGGAATCACGTTTCCTCTGAGAGACTCTGGGACAAGGTGAAGAAGGGGGTGTATTGGGGAAGGAGCTTCCATTAGATGGAAGATTTAAGTTTTTACATTAGATTGGGTTGTGCTATTTTATTTTATACTTGAAAATGAGCCTGTTTGTTAACACTATGAAATTGACTGAAAGGCTATGTGGTTTGCCCAAGTTGTCACCAAGGAGGCATAGAAGGGAAATCTGAACAAGTACAATAATTAAGGCCAGACGTGGAAGAAGGATAAAAGTTGTTTCTTAGTTAAACTCCACCCATAATAAACCAGTTAGAGTTGCAGTAATGAAAAGCCACTGGTGAGATGCTGAGTTAAGATAGGAATATAGTCATGTCACAGCTCATACATCCAAGATTCCTTTCCAGTCAAAATCCAGCTAAGTGTATCTGTAACTAGGTGAAATGAGTTTATAAGAGGCCTGAGAATGTTTTCTAAACAATTTACATATAAATTATAACAAATAAATTTGAGGCATTTTTTAAAGGAAAGCAAATTAATGCAAATGAAGCTAAGACCAGAAAGCTGATATTACTAGGGAAGCATATTTATTAGGCATCTTCAATATGCTAAGTGGTATTTAGAGGCATAAGAAGAATTAGAAGATATGGTTCCTATTCTTGGAACCAGCTGGATGGAATAAATCCATGCTTAGAAGAAAAAAAACACTAGAGAAAAGAATAATAAAGCAAAGTACATATAATCAACTGCTATAATAAGGGTAAGAGGATATACTGCTGAACAGAAATGCACACACATGAAGGTGGAAGCATGGTGAAGAGGATTTGTATAATGACAAAAGGGGAAACAGACCATCCAGAAAGACAGAGGATATTGAAAATGCTTTCTTGATGCAGATTACAAAACTCGGATAGAGATGATCCATGGTAGTCAATGGAGATTTCCATTATATGGGCATCTGTTGGCAGTCTCATTATAGAAAAAAAAATGAGGGCCTAAGAAATCAAGTAGCTTTGCTGCAAGTTTTACTGCTGGGAAGGATACCATGGGGAAATAGTTAACAGGAATTTTTTTTTTCCTAGCCTGAAGAGTCCATTGATAATCTTAACCACTCAGGATGCTTCAGGGAAACTGATGATGATATTTTGGACTTCTAAACATAGAATGAATTAGAAATAACCTGGACTTTAGGAAAATAAGTGTACCTAAAGCTACATTAATGAAATAATAAAGATTAAAACGCAACCCAATCAGAGAAACTATGGAGAATTTAGTTGGCAAAAGGATTTCTTTGAATTCAAATTTGAGCAGGACTGAGACCCTTTGTTTGAAACTTCAGCAGGCCCTTTGTTCTCCCCAATGACACATGGCTTTAAAGTCTAGCTTAGCTTTAAGTCAATCATTAATCTGGGTTTCTCTGGGAACTACCTTTAAGACTCCAGAAAGACATTCCAAGGTGCATGGGTGGGTTGAGTGGTATAAATAGTGCCCCATTTGAGGAGAGAAGCCTTTCTGCCTTATTCCTAGATGGTTGGTCTTTGCATAATAACGCTGCTACCTACTTGTTGCCACTTGTGAATTTCCTGTTCATAGAGGACATTAGGAGAAACTCTCTCGTGTTTGAGGTGGACCAAAGCATCTGAACGAGAGGAAGAGAACACTCTGAACACTGGGGAAGGCTGCTCAAGTTAGATTTTTGTCATAGTGCACATTAAGTTGTGCTGACCCAGATATTCCAATTTCAACTGTTTCCCACATCCACTAGAAAATCTTGGTATCAGCAAGCATGTGGCCTGGCGAGCTGGGAGTATTAACTTGTGGTCTGACCAGGATTCTTCGTCATCTTAACACAGCCTTGGCCGTGGTTAGCAAGGCGGTTCTAACCTTGTTATTCTAATTATTCTCTCACTTTGGGTGTGATTCCTGTTACTCCTTCCACTTAAAACAGATGGAAGAGTGACCTGTACATTGGGAAAGGTCATCTGTGTCTTGATTTTTTTATCTGGAAGTTTTCAGTTATAAAGATGTTATAATAATTATTATTATTTTGTACTTAAATCGGGAAGTGCTGAGATCTAAAACACAACTCTAGGTCTGATTATGTTTTGAACAAAATAACGTTGTACCTCATATACACCATGGAATACTATGCAGTCATAAAAAGGAATGAGATCATGTCCTCTGCAGGGACATGGATAGAGCTGGAAGCCATTATCCTCAGCGAGTTAATGCAAGAACAGAAAACCAAACACCACGTGTTCTCACTTACAAGTGAGAGCTGCATGGTGAGAACACATGGACACAGGGAAGGAAATGGCATACACTGGGGCCTGCCATGGGGTGGGGTTGGGGGAGGGAGAGCATTGGGAAAAATAGCCAATGTATGCTGGGCTTAATACCTAGATAATGGGTTGATAGGTGCAGCAAACCACCATTGCACACGTTTACCTATGTAACAAGCCTGCACATCCTGCACGTGTACCCTAGAACTTAAAATAAAAATTAAAATTAATTTTTAAAAAAGAAAGTTTAAAAAAAGGAAAATAACATTGTACTGAAGCAAAACTAGTTACTCTGTCCTTTTACCACAAGATGTGAGCTGTAGATTATAATGAACTACTGAACAGTTCAAACCAAAATTATAACTTTTGATTAAGTAGTATGGCCTGGCTGCTGAATCACCAGTGTGAAAACCCATCCCTGGAGAATGTGGAGCCCAAGATGATATGAGTAGCCACTGTTGGTGGAAAGAGCAGAAAGTTTTGAAGAGTGACCAGAGTCAGGAACATAACAGATAAATTCTGGGGAGCAACAGGCAGTACTTATTGATTCATCCCACAAATGTGTAGGAGCACATACTATGTGCCAGATGCTGGAAAAAGAGTAGTGACATGCTCCAGGCCCAAAGTGCACTGACCTAACTTCAGAAAGATGTCTGCATCGCCTCTATAATCTCAGAACATTAGCCCACGAGTGATCTCAGATGTTCTGAAAACTGGTAAATGTATCACTCAGGATGATTTTGGTGGTAAGTAACAGAAAACCCAACTCAAACTGGCATTAACAATAAGGTTAATTTATTGGCTTATACAACTGAAAGCCCAGAAATTATGTAGACTTTGGAGACAGTCTGATTAGGGCTCTGGCTCCAATTTTTTATATTCTCTTGGATCTTCCTTCTTTTAAGCGCCACCTTTAACTTTAGGCTAGCTTCCCTCTTGAGGACAAAATGGAAGCTATGGTTTAGGGTTCACATTCCCATACCAGATTATTCAGAAAAATCAAGCTTCCCAAGCAATGGCCTAAAGTCATAAGCCATTGACATTTACCTCTGCATCAATCACCGGGACAGAAGGGAAGGAATTTTGCTGACTGATTTAAGCCAATGAGGGTATATACCTGAACCTGGCAGTGGGGGTAGTCCCAGTCAACCTCATGGCTGCTCTTCCAATGGAGAAATAAATGCTAAGAGAACCACGACAGCAAACCCAAGCATTCTTTCAGATATCCAGTATTAGAAACAGAAGATTTATCAAAGGCTTCCTCGTTAGGCAGAAAACTGATGAGTTGCAGAAGACATACACTCATTGCTGTTGGTAAAAATCTCAGAAAGCACAGGAAAGTCTATGAAAGGCACAAGTTTCCAAGTCTGCTTCTGATAACCTCAAAAGTTTTCCTACAGCCTCCTTTTAATGAGTTCCTCATTCATAGGCCCAAATATTTGAACACAGTGACCTTAAAAACTTAACCACAGATGACTGATCCAAGAAGGAGGACCTGATCCAAAGGCAGCAATCTATGGACTGGCCTATAAAATGGCCTAGCATAAGAGCTTAGTGCTACCGGGAATTTCTATCCTGGATGGTGACTACCTGATTCTGTCAGATCCTATAGGGTGTTGGACTATAAGACATACAAGTCAAAAACAGTGAAGAAGTCTAACCTTCCTTGCAAGCTAACAATTTAGCTGGCCATGCTTTCACGGATGCTGGCAGAAAACAGAAGACACCTGCGTAAGAGACAAAGGACTTATTACTCACAGCTCAGCGAGCATAAGCTTCATATTTGCCTCAGTTTCTCTCGTCCCCCACCCCTCTAACTTCCAAAGGTGTGACAGGGAACAGTCACACAATGTAGTAGGTGATATAGTTTGGATGTCCCCTCCAAATCTCATGTTGAGATGTAATCCCCCTTGTCGGAGATGGGGCCTGATGGGAGGTATTTGGGTCATGCAGGGCAGATCCCTCATGACTTGGTGCTGTCCTCGTGACGGTGAGTGAGTTCTCAGGAGATCTTGTTGTTTAACAGCATGGGGCACCTCCCCTGCACTCTCTCCTTTGCTCCCACTCTCACCATGTGATACATGGGCTCCCCCTTTGCCTTCTGCCATGATTGTAAGCTTCCTAAGGCCTCGCCAGAAGCCAAGCAGATGCCGGTGCCATGCTTCCTATCCAACCTACAGAACTGTGAGTCAATTAAGCCTCTTCTCTTTATAAATTACCTGGTCTCAGGCATTTCTTTATAGCCATGCCAGAGTAGCCTAATAGTAGATTTGCATCACACTTGAGGAACCTTGAACCTAGAAAACCTAAATCTTTTATAGCTTTTATAATGAATTGCTAGCAAACTTGCCCTATCTTTGCCCCAAAGGAGACATTATCTTTATTATATGAAACAGAAAATAAAGACATCTTTCACTCTGGAGAGTGACCCTATCACTATCTTCCAAGTCCATTTGCCATGTAAACACCCATGAAAAGATAGTCCAAAACAAAAGTTGTCAGTGCCCCTGATCACAAGATGTGCAGAAATGCAAGAGACCCAAGGAGAATTGTCTCCCAACAGCAGCAGACAATAGAAAGCTACAGAAACTGAGATAAAACAAAGAATAGGCTGTAAGTACTGACAGCAGAAGCCATGAGGTAGAGAGAAAGAAAGTAGGAATGAAAGCTATTATATTAGCGGCAGGAGAAATAAGCAAGAAAGGACATACCACCATCATGCCAATGGAAATGTGCTGATATCTACAAATATGAGCTGGAATCATATTCCCTCATTAAATAGATAGTGCAGTACTTCTGAAGAAGTTATCAGTGAATGTGGGATCATTTTGTTTGAGAGTGGAAATTTCTCATACTATCCACTAACCTACCCTGTCACCATAGTCAAGCAAGTCAAGCTAGAATCTCTGACTGTGTCAGACTTTGGGGTTTTATAGAAAATTTGTATCATGGAGATGTGGGCTAAATACTGGAGGTGATTCACTTCAGAAAGCTAAACATTGGGAAACCATCTCTATCACAGTAACCATTTAGGTTAAAGAAGTTTATTTTGCACTGTTTTTAGCCTCCTGTATTTTATTTCTTACTTCGTATCTTAATCTAACCTCGTTCTCTAGACAAGAGATGTTTATTGCTATTTGTCAGTGGTAATAGCCAGATGTTCTAGATATACCTTTGTTAAAGGCAACACAACAATTATCTCAAAGGGCAATGTTCATTTTAGACACTAACTTGGCCTCTGTTTTCAATTCGTCTAGTTATGGTTAGTTCATTGTACTTTATCTCCAAAAAAAAACAAATATCCCAAATTTTTTACATGAAGTGTACACTCAAAGCAGGCATCTTAAGTTGTTACTACCTCTTATTTATATTGCATTAAGTATTTTATTCACTCCCACAATAATGACAATTAAAACAAAACTTCCTGTTCATTGATAATTAGATGTTTTGCTTCATTTGGACTTCCTCCAACAATCTTCTGTTCAGATTCGGCTCTTATAATTAATTATCCTCTTGCTGAACAACTAAAAACTGAAGTCTGACCAAAGTACATCTCATCCCACACAGATGTCCTAGTTACTCCACAAAAGGTTAATTAATCATAAGAGGTGCTTTAGAGCAGGAGGCGCTGGAAGAAATTCAGACCTAGTTTCTGGCAACACAGAAAAACTACCATCATGCCCCTTGTTATTGAGCTCACACTGAGAGAATCATTTCAACGGAGCAGAAATCCAACTGCATGCACGAAATAGCTGGTGGACATAGTATCATGCCTCAGATAATGGGGCACACCACTTCTCAGTCACTGATAACTCGGAATCCCAGCCTGCCCGCAAGAGAAAGTCAGCACTGTTTGTCCTCATTTAACAGAGGTGTCTGAAAATCCCAAATCGCAACAATGGCAGAAGCAATCTTCATTGTTCTCCTCTCTTTGGCTGGGTGCCATTTTGTAACACGAATGAACCCTCCTCTCCAGCCAAAACAGTCTACACACAGTCTTCCAAATACACCTTGCATTTTCCAACCTGTGGCTCCAGTCATGCTAATCCCTCCAGTCCAGGAATAAATTTGTCTTCTTCCACCACCTAGCCAAACCCTATAATTCAGTCAAGAACCAGTTCAAACAACTCCTCCTCATAAACCTGCATGCAGAACATTCCAACCCAGTGGAAGTGCATCCTCTTTTGATTTAGGAGCAGCTGTGGTGTGTTAGAAGGAGCACTGTCCTGAAACAGAAAATAGATGCAATATTGGCTGTATTAAATGTATAACTTTGAGCAAGGTATTTAACTCCTGTGAGCCTCAGCTTTCTGTTCAATAAAACAGGCAGAAGAATAGCTACTTTGTGGGCTTTATTGTGGAAACTAACTAAAATCAGGATTATGAAAATGTTTATCATTTTGTTGCTGCTCAGCATATATTTCTTTGCTTACTTGATAATTGATGCCTCTGTGTTTTAGTTTGCTTTCTTTAGTTGTTTTTTCTTCCCCTTTTAACAAAAGATGTGAGAGAAAGTCACCTTAAAATCTTTCTCAATATGGTAATCATCATCACCCCTTTCTGGGAACAGGGATGTCAAAAATTGTGCGCTCTAAAGATCTATGAGTTTCCTTTTGGAGGAGGAGGGACAGAAAAGAGGTCAGGACTCAGATCAAGAATATGAACCCATCATGGCCAAGCACTAGAGGACTCATTTCTGGCGCTGGCGATGGCTGTGAATTGAACAGGAGAAGAGTCCACTGCAATAGGTCATGCTGTTAGAGGTAGCATCCATAGGAGATGAGCACAACTGTGGCTCCCCTCACCCAGACGAGGTGTCCCTCTGTTACCAGCATGCTTTCCTAGACATGAAGAGAGATTGCATATGAATTTCCAGGTCCCCTTGGGAGTCAGAAAAAAATCACTGCATATTCTAGAGATGAAAGGGAAGTGATGCTCTGGTGACAGCCATAAATCGTCTCATCGTGTCTCATAAACTGTTAGTGTGCCTTTTCTCCCCAACAGACTCTAAACTCCTAGAGGCCAAAAACCAGTTTGAAGTGTTTTAGGTGTTGCTTAGGCCCTGGCCCTGAGCTCAGGGTGCACTTAGGTTCTGGTTTGTTTCCATGGGCTTTACCGGGTTAGCCACTCTTCTCGTTCTCTTTTCCTTGTTTATTGTTTAGCCATAACTTAGACCATATTAAAGTGGATTCTAAATCAATATCGAAGACTCTAGATGGTCAATGTTTTCTCCTTGCTGAATGATTCATTCAATTTCTCTTGGAAGCTCCCATTGAAACAGAGAATTAACAAGCTTGAGGGAAGGAGAGAGCGGGAAGGGAGCAGGAAAGAGGATATTTGGCTATGGAATAGGAGCAAAAAATGCAATTTGTCTTTCAAGAATAAGATTCTGTGAGAAAAAGGTGGCAATTCTAGTTCATGGAGATAGCAAGGTATTCATGCCACTTCTGAAGCACTAGATCTTACTGGCCTTCTTGTATACCATGTTTATTTGGTTCTTTGGAAGTCAGTCTTGAGCCAAAAGTATATGGAAGATTTTCGTCCTGTCCACAGTGTCAACCTATAAAATATATTGATATAAATAAGTAACAACTTGTGGTCAAAGCACCTTTATTCAAGGGTTCAAATTCCTTTTCCAGCATGATTGTGCCCAGTCTTCAGAGATAATAGGGTATTTATCAACCTTCTTCATTTTAAAGATGCCAAAATTGAGTCAGTAAAGTCAAATATCAAGTTCAGCCAAATAGAATTGGAACCCAATTCCATTATATATATATACACGCATATATATAATTATTGTAATTATTATCATTCAATGGCATTTCTGACGCTAACACAGCCCACTGTTCAGGATTCAGCCAGCACCTGAAATGCAGCCAACAGTGATGGAGACAATGTTTTAATAAAAAAAGAGTCCTGAGACCACAGCACTCCCAGTTTTGAAAGCCTTAAAATAAATTCCAAATTTATTCATAATGGAAATAAATCACAGAATCCAAGGTACAAAATTATTTCTACGGCTGCTCCAATAAACATCAGAAAAGGCCTTGCCAAATCCTTCCTGTTCAGCCTACTTGTGTACAGTAGATGAGTTTTTAAAAGAATAACTCTTATCTGTCCTCTTGAAAGCTAAAAAGCAAGTCTTATCAGGTCTAAAAAGAACATGTTCAATTTCAAGACTTCTAAAAAACCTTCTGGTTGTATTTACCCACTTTCTCAATTAGCAAGGGTTTGAAATCCTGAAAAGCTTTCTTACTGCCTTAATTTTATAGTCAATGACATATATGCAGATACAGATATAGATATGTAAAGAGATATAGAGAGAGACATATATCTCATCTATCTCCCTGACTAGATTGTTAAACTGCTCGTGAATCCTAACTATAGCTAGAGTCTTCCTCAATGTATTCGTGTGCTCAGGCTGCCCTTATAGAACACCACAGACTGAGTGGCTTAAACAACAGGAATTTATTTTCTCACAGTTTTAGAGGCTAGAAGGCCAACACCAAAGTGTCAGCACATTTGGTTTCTTCTGGGGCCTCTCTCCTTGGCTTGTAGCTGACCACCTTCTCTCTGTGTCTTCACATGATCTTTCCTCTTTCTGTGCACATCTATCTGTGTCCTGATCTTCTCTTTAAATAAGGACCCCAGTCACGCTGGATTAGGGTCCACTCATATGACTTCATTTTACCTTAATTACTTCTTTAAAGGCCCTAACTCCAGTACCGTCACATTCTGAAATACAGGGTTTGGGACTTCAACACATACAGTTGCAGGTAACACAAATCAACTCATAAGACTGTATCTCCCAATTACTTATGGTTTGCCCATGGAGAGGCCTCCATAAACACATGTTGGTTAATGACTTGATGTAAATAAATATACAAGCTAATTCCGAATGGATGGAAAAGTAATGGTGAGCTTGAAAAATCATCCCACATCCTTACCCTTTCAATTGTAATTAAAAACAAAAACAAAAACAGAGGTCCTTCCTAATTCTGTATAAAGGCATTGGTGGTGGTGCTACACACACCTCTCCAAAAGGAAGCAAGGCCTGCAGAATACAAAGAACATTCCCTGAAGCTACCAAGCAGGGATGAGGCTTTCGAAAGCAGGCCAGACAGCAAGAGAAAAAGACACTGCTGTGATAGGACTTGGAAGAGCAACTCCATGATTCACAGCAAAAGTATAGGATACTAGGCTTTTTCCCCCAATTATTTAAAATGATGTAATTGGAGTGTTATTTGACATCAGAGAAATGTAGGTTGAAGTCCTCTCTCTTATCATGTAGGTGAACTTAAGCAAATTATTAAATCTCTCTAATGTTCCTCTTCCTCATTTGTAAAATAGATAGCAGCTTTATTGTGAGAATTAAATATGCTAATTCACTTAACGTGTACTGACATTGCATATTCGATTAATGTTAGTTTCTTTTCCTTTCTGACTTCCTCCTCAACCAAGACACAATTTTTCCTCCTCAACCAAGCACAGGCTCGCTAGATCACAAAAAGACCCCACTTCTCTCTAAGACGCTATTTCTCAACTTTAAAAATCCACATGCCCTCTTGATCATACAAAACTTTACTTTTCCACACCCCTTGTTGAGATTTATAACTGTGACCTCTAAGATCGGTTGTAATATTAAAAAGGCAAATAATGCACACAGATTCCCCAAGTCTCTCTCTCCAAGCCACAGAGAGCAGGGAAGATAAGCCTGAATGTCTGTCTGTGTGTGAGTGAGTGCAGGGTGCATCAGAGCAGATTCTCATATGCTGCTCTCCAGTTACTTAGCCCCTGTGTAAGAATTAAATTATTCCCAGAAGTCACAGACAAGTCAAGTCCAGTCAGCTCTTTTGCTTAAAGGAGTAAGACAAAACTGAAAGCCCAAAATGGAAAACTGGAGAAGAAAGCAGTCGTTTGGGTGACAAGCAATCACTGAAGCTCTTTCCAGCCAATCAGGGCTGGCTCTCACCACCTAATTATTTTCAAGAAGAAACGTGAATGACACGCGTTTGTTTTGTGGTTTATCAGTAAGCCAGCTTGCTTGGCGTTTGCTAACCCTCTGCATTTGACTATATGGACCCAGTCTTGGGAAGGGCAGGGAGGAAGTGAAAGAGGCATCTTTCAGATTTATTTTGCTTCTTAGTCTGTCTGCGTCCTGGCAGGAATCCACCGGGCTTGTTTAAACACATTACCCATTTGTTAGACAAAGGGAGCTAAGCTGTGCCAGGTGCCTGTGGCATTGTACAGGGTTAAGCAATGGCAGGAGAACATTTCCACAGTTATCTTTCAGTCTATGATAGAACTAAAGGAGCCAGCAAAGTTTGTTTACCAACCCTTTCAAGAAGTCTCAATAGGAGGTGTGGGGGAACTGAAACAATAAAAGAATATACTACAGAAAATTATTTTAATAAATGGAAAAAGACTCAAGATGTCTACACCTGACCTGTAACTGCATATTCTGGGTTACCTTTGTCATACTCTATAATGTCATGTATTTGATATAAGCTACATTCTTCTAAATCGGTTTGGTCCAATGCCAGTCACATACACACACATATAAAGCCACATTCAAAAAGACTAAAAAATCTTTTTTAGTCCTAAAATCTGAGCTACAGTAGTGATCAGATATCTAAGAGTAACCTTCCAGGATTTGCTACTTTTCCCTTTCTGATGCAAAGCATTTTGACATACATAGGTCATTCTCTGGCAAAAAAAAAAAAAAAAAAAAAAAAAGAGAGAGAGAGAGAGAAACGGCAGAGCTCAGCAACTGCTTTATCAGAAGAACTCATAGGCATTAAATTTCTAACAAAGCTAACCCATCTAGTGTTTGGCAGCACAGTACTCCCAGACACCCACACACACACACTCACATGTGCCCTGCAAATCTGCTCTATCAGCCTCTAGTTCTTCCCACTTGGCTCTGGGAGAAACAGACTAAACATCCTAACCCACCCTTAACATTTTCTGTACTCAGAACAACCTGATTAGAACCAGTCTCACTTTTAATTCTGTTCTTTGAGACATCTTCCAGAAAGAAAATATACCTGTATAGGGAAAGTTTAGAACAATGGCTAGAAATAGATACTGAGGCCAAATGAACCCTTTGATCTGAATTAAAGGCAGCAAAAAGCAGAATTGGAAAATAGAATGGCTCCCTCTCTTAGCCCTCTCTGGCTGTCAGCTCTCTATGTTAAGTGCTAAGGATACAAGATGAGCAGGACAGATGTAGTCTCTGCTCTCATCGAATTCACAGAACAGTGGCAGAAATAGGCAAGTCAAGAGGCAATTTCAGGACAGTCTGATCATGGCCTACAAGTCTTTTTGCTATCTGACCCATACTTGGCCATAATAAAGATTTGGGGAGTCAGAGAAGTCCTTTAAGCAAAGGTGTGACATGATCCGCTCTGCTGCTTAGAAAAAGCACTTTGGCTGCAGTAGAGAGAATGAATTTAGGAGAAGTACAGTTAGCGGTGGAGAGACCAGTTGACCAGTTTTAAGGCAGTTGAAGTAGCCCAGGGGAGAGATGGTGGTGGCCTGGCTTACGGACTTGGCATGGCAATGGCGAGAAGTGAACAGATTCAAGCAATAATGAGGAAACAGAATCCCTGCCTTCCTTCAACCGTGGGAATAGAAATGATGCACAGCTTGGGGAGAGGAGGAGTGAGACATTTCATTTTTTGCCTAATATTCTTCAAACAAAAATTATCATTCCACATTTTCCCTTAGAAAATCACCATCTCTCATTCATCTTCACTGCAATTCTTGGTAATCGAAAGAAATATGGAATCCATCATTTTTTTGAACCCAGAAAGGTCACACAGTTCTCCTGGCCAATACAAGGGGTTTGCTTTGAAACCAACCCACATGTATTTTCCACAGGCCCTGCACAGCTACCATTTCACTCCTGGCACTTGTTCATCATTCCATTTTCTCAAAGTGAATGACTGAGCAAATGGCAATCAATGTTCCCAATAAAAGTTTTAGGAGATAATTACAGTGACGGGAAGCATAGTCATTACAATAGTCATGCTGGGTTTGTTGTGATGCTACTAATCACACCAAGTTTTCTGATCCATGTAAATTGCAGGTAACTTTACTCCTCTAGAATTTGCTATTAATAGATAATATTATTATGCTAATAGCTGCCTAAAGTATAATTTGAGAATTTCAAGTGATCTAAGCCAGATATTTTAAAACACTATAATAACCTAACAGATAGGAGCCAAAAAATAAATTTTATCACATTTAAGGAAATTATTTTTAAGGAGAGACACCTGCAATTTACACATTAAAAAATCAGTTATACTACATGGAGTTGAGTGATTTAATGTATGCATGTTTTTTCAATTGCTCAGCAAAATACAAATTGCAAAATATTATACTATCTAAGCTCTGGTTTATTGTTAATCCATGAGTGTTTATATATACATATGCTATATGCGTATATATGTTACTATTTGTTCATTCACTCAACAAATATTAACTAAGCATACACACCCCTGAGCAACTAGAAGGGGCAACATAAACTCAAATAAGTATAATACTGAAATATGTGCTAAACAGAGATAAGTACAAGAAACTATAGTGCTATAAAGAAAGATGGCTTTAACTCCATCATAGAGGGCTTCCTAGAGAAGGTGATTTTTAAGGTGGGTCTTAGCAGAAAAGTCAAGAGCACGGCAGAGAAACCCAAACAGTTGGCGGATAATCCAAGAACCGAAGAAAAGGCTATTCAAGGATATGGTAGGCTCTGGGAGCTGCAAGAATGTAGACAAGGCTCATTAGGACAGGGTCAGGAGAAGACTATGAAGAGCTTAGAGTGTCATAGCAAGGTCACTGAAGCAAGGAAGAAGCACAGACACATTATCTTTGACTTGCTCTTCAGAAAAGAGGATGATGCCTCGCAGATACTGTTTTATATAAATTGAAAGTCTGTGGTAACCCTACAATCGAGCAGGTCTATCAGCACCATTTTTCCAAGAGTATGTGCTCACTTCTTATCTCTGTGTCACATTTTGGTAATTTTCACAATATTTCAAACTTTTTCATGATTATTATATCTGTTATGAGATCTGTGATCAGTGATCTTTGTTGTTACTATTGTAATTGTTTTGGGGTGCCATGAACCATGCCATATAAGATGGCAAACTTAATCAATAAATATTGTGTGTGTTCTGACTGCTCCACTGACCAGCCCTTCCCCCGTCTCTTTTCCTCTCCTCAGGCCTCCCTATTCCCTGACACACATAAATCTTGAAATTAGACCAAATAATAACCCTACAATGACCTCTAAGTGTTCATATGAAATGAAGAATCCCCCGTCTCTCAATTTAAATCAAAAGCTAGAAATGATTAAGCTTAGTGAAGAAGGCATGCAGAAAGCCCAGAACGGCCGAGGTTAGGAGGCTGGGTCTTTGGGAGGTAATCAGATTTAGATGAAGCCTTGAAGGTGGAGCCCCCACAATGGGATGAGCGCCCTTATAGGAAGTGGAAAAAATACTAGCACTCTCTCTCTGTCTCCACCATGTGAGGCCACCATGAGAAGGCAGCCATTTGCAAACCAGGAAGAGGGCCCTCACAAGGAATCCAATCAGCTGACACCTTGATCTTGGACTTCTCAGACCCCAGAACTGTAAGCCATCAATTTCTGTTGTTTAAGCCACACAGTCTATGGTATATTGCTATAGCAATCTAAGCTGACTAAGATACACCCCTTCCCTCCCATCCTCCTGACCTGCTAATTCAGGCTCATCCTTCAGCTTTTGCCTTATATACCACTTCCTTAAGAAGTCTTCCTCAAACCACTAAGATTGGTCAATGATCCCCACGTCCATGCCCTCCTCTCTTTATACATTCAAATACAAACACACACACAATGTTGAAATGTCTCAACACTCACTAAGGGTTTGGTCGGTGTTACCTGGAGATTCATTAATTATCTGGCAGGTAGTTTAATAGGAAATAGTTTATCTATCCAATTACCTCTAGCTTCACAGCCTGCACTTGAAATCAGGGCTCCATTTGATTGGGAGTGGTGGGAGGAGGACAGTGAGGGCTTGTGGAGCAAAGGGCAACTGGAGAAAGAGAGTGGGGGATCTTAGTGGAGGGATAATGAGAGGAAGCCAAGGGACCCCCAGAAGTGGTGAACTCCAAAGAGCTACTGAGAACTGTTTATCTGATTGCACAGAACATCAAGTTCTCGATGTAGAAAATTTCAGAGAAAGCTAGTGTCAAAAATAAATGCTATTGGAGAATTTCCTGTCTGAATCTGGTCTTTTTAGCTCCACTGGGAAGTAGTCCCCTGTTTTAATATCATCCCATTTCTGCCACCTGTATCATTCTTCTGGTCTTTTAAAGCAGTCTTACTCCTATTACATGTTTCATTTCACAGAGCAGTCTTCCCACAGGGCAGTTTTCAAATACCTGACGCCCCATTCAATCAGGGCAGCACCCGGCCATACATATTTAGGGATTTTAATCTTTCCACATAAATCACTCCCTCCAGCTCCTTAATCATGCGTGACAACTTGCAGTGACTGCATCTCGTGCTCTGATTTCCCTGAAAGGTCTTGCAAACTAATCATGGTGAAGCCGAGTCAGTAACTTGGATGGAAAGCACAATAACCAGACAGGAAATTCACAAAATGAGTCCACACACAGCACATGTCTCTCCGAACCCAGCTCCCCAGGGGGGTTTAGGACCCTGCTGTTTTTGAATGGGGGGACCGGCTCACAAGATGACGGTGTGCTCTCCTCACCTGCAGAAACTGAGGCGTTAGACTAGGGATCCCCAAGGGCCCTTTAGCTTTAGTATGCTCTGCGCTTGTGCTCCCAATTTCCCTTAAGAGGCAGATTGCCCTAATCAGTTATAGCAGAACCAATCAAATTGGAATAGCAGGAGGACTTTAAATCAAACCAGGGAGAATCCTTGGACTTCATCAAGATTCCCGAGCCATAGCGGCTGGGAATAAGGCAATGCTCTACCCCTTTATTATTCTGAATTTTAAACTATGATAACCCGGTACTTTCTTATCTCTTAAACAGGGCCTCTTGATGATGATCTCTGTTTCCTTTCACTGAGACTCCTGAAAATCAGATTTCTGGTTCCAGATTCCTGTGACTCTGATGGTGACGATGTGATGTAATTCTGTGCATTTGTTTTATCTACAGATACAAGAGGGAAGAATCCAAGTGCTAATTCTCATATTAGGTTGGTGCAAAAGTCATTGCAGTTTTTGCCATTTAAACATAATGGCAAAATCCGCAGTGACTTTTACATCAACCAAAAAACGAGTTGGTGGTTTTTTTGTTTTGTTTTTTGTTTTTGAGACCGAGTCTTGCTCTGTCACCGAGCCTGGAGTGTAGTGGAGCCATCTCAGCTCACTGCAAATTCCGCCTCCCAGGTTCAAGTGATTCTCCTGTCTCAGCCTCTTGAGTAGCTGGGATTACAAATGTAAGCCACCACGCCTGGCTAATTTTTGTATTTTTGGTAGAGACCGGGTTTCACCATGTTGATTAGGCTGGTCTCAAACTCTTGACCTCAAGTGATCCACCTGCCTCAGCCTCCCAAAGTAATGAGATTACTGGCGTGAGCCACCGCGCCCGGCCCAAAAACTAAGTATTAATAACACTTGCCTGAGTGCTTAATCATAACATGCACTCTCCAAGCACTTCACTCATAGTAACTCATTTTAAACTTCATGAAAACCCTACAAGGTAGATGAGAAACTAAGGCAGAGAGAATAAAAAACTCGCCCAAGGTTACACAGACAGCAAGAGGCAATGGTGAGATTTGAACCCAGGTAGCTTGATTTCATAGCCACTCTACTGTTCTATTAAGATTCTTTAGTATTACTGAGGTTTCTGTCTCAAATAAAATTGAGAAGCTGGGCATGGTGGCCCACCCCTGCAATCCCAGCACTTTGGGAGGTGGAGGCAGGGGAATTACTTGAAGCCAGGAGTTAGAGACCAGCCTGGGCAACATAGTGAGGCCTCTTCTCTACAAAAAAAAATTAAGAACCAGCAAGGCATGGTGGCACACACTTGTAGTCCCAGCTACTCAGGAGGCTGAGATAGGAGGGCTGCTTGAGCCCAGGAGTTCCAGGTTACCGTGAGCTATGACTGCAACACTGCATTCCAGCCTGAGCACCAGTGCAAGACCTTGTCAAAAACAAAATTATTTTATTTTTAAAAAAGGAAATTGAGAGCATAACAAGAGCTGACAAGAAAATGATTTTTTTAAGGTGATAATAATAAGAATCTCTGAAATGGGAGAAAAAGCCATTGGCTCTTCCTGGAAGGCTGGGAAGAATGTAGGGCTGTGAGGATGATTCAGTGAGGGATGGAGATGATTAATATTCACTAGCTCTGGTCCAGCAGCCCACTTCACAGTGTGGGGAAGACAGTTGGTTAAAACCAAAGGACACTGGGCAGGCAAGTGTGTCACTGACCAGAGAGTGGCTGAAATGATGATCATGAATGTAAGGTGCTTAGGAGAGGGAGCGAGGAAAGTTGGCTCCAAGGGAAAATAGATCAAGGATCTGGGTGTTTCTCAACATAGATTATCTCATTTAATCCTCCCAACCATATGAGGCTTCATAATCATTTTCATTGAAGTCCTAGGGAAGTTAAGTAAATTGCCCAAGGTCACAGAGCAGGTAAGAGGTAGCATTTAATAAATGGGCATGTGGTCAGGCAGGCTGATCCAGAGGCTGTGCTCCTAGTCTAGGCAACTCTACTTTCATGCCTCCCTGGAAGGGTCCGTGAAGAGGGGAGAAAGATTCAAGGTACAAGAAACACCAAAAGTAAGTGGATAACCTGGGCCTGGAAGCAGTACGGGGAAGGGGTTGATAGGCACAAGTGTAGGGTTTGTCTTTAAAAAGAAAGATGAGAGTTTTTCTTCCCTTGAGATAAGGGGGAAAAGTAAAGATGAAGTGCACATACAAGGACATTCTAGCAAGGAAGGAGAGACTGGCTCGTGTTAGATGGGTCTCATTTCCTCAGTGAATTAAAACAAGGTCCATCTGCCAAGGTCTCTAATCCTAGAGGAGTTGGGTTGGAGCTAGAGTTTAAGACAATGCATGTCTGAAATAGCTGTTATCTTGGAGTCTTTGAATGCAAGTATTGCTCAGCAGCTCGGGGGCCCTTACATTGGTCTTTAGAGTGAAACCATTGGCCCTGATTTGGTGATTTTCTCTAGCAGTGGCTAGAAGTACAGAAGTAGGAACAAAGAAAATGACTGGAGTCCTTTGCTCAGTATTGGAGGTTTCTTGCAAACTCATGGGTTTACCAGAGTGTTTAAATTATCCAGTTTCTTCCAAAGAGGAAAAGTTTGAGAACTGATAATCCATACAGTGAAAAATCAAGGCACAGTGAACAGGAGTCATGGACACTGGTATCAACTGCTTGGGCTCAGCTCACATTGGTGCCTCTTGCTAACTGATGACCTTGGACAAATTACTTAACCTCTCTATGCCTCAGTTTTTTATCTGTAAAAGAGAATATTAGTTAAACTTATTCTCCTAATATTCTTATAAGAATTAAATAAAACATGTAAGGCAGGTAGCACTGTGTCTGAGGCATAGTAATTGGTCAATTAATGTTAACTTTTATTGAGTCTCAAAGACCTGTCTGGTATTTCTAGTTGCTTTATGTCTTCACTGCTCCACATTCACTACTAGAAGCACGGCATTTCGGGCATAGACCTGTATGTACTAAATCATGTGAGAGACTACAATCTTCTAGCCATTGGCAATGGCTTGTCCAGCCGTGGTGACTAGCTTTGTTTTCAAATATAAGCAAACTGGTTGCTTATAAATTAATGGACTACGAGTTTGCTCCAAGGGAAAGTAGCCAACTCTTCCTTATTTAATGCCAATAAGACCTTGACCTTTCCTGCTTTCTATGCCAGCCCTTCTCTCATAAAGCAAACCCAGACCACAAGTCTAGCCAGACAGTCGATATGAAATTAAGCCTAGAATTTTAAAACATTGACCAGGTCTTTCTCAACAATTACAATTTCTTTGAAGCATTAGACTTTCTTTATGGGCCCCCAAAGAGTTGCAGAATAGAACTAGTACTATCCTTCTTCCAGATCTCTGTAGTCTATTTGCCATCGTTTCTTTTTATATTCTCCCAGGTGTGATGCTTGTGGCCTAGGCCTGTGTTCTTATTCTGCGTAACAAAAAGATTTTCTTGAAAATGTGATTAGAGTACAAACGCTTTATGCACTTAGATGTGTTAAATATCTACATTCGTAACTCCCTAAGAACTTCCTTTTCATGAAAGAAATGTTTTTTCTCTTTTTCTGGGAAACAAAAGTAGTAAAATTCAGAAGCCTAATGACTAAGAACATCAATGGCATTCTTTTCTCTGAATTCTTATGTGGACTTGTGTTCTCTTCCAGGCCTGGTCTCTATTTGCTGCACAAGTCATTATCTTCTTCCTCCTGTGGGCAAAAATATTCTTGTCCCTCCCTCAGTACCTAACAAGTTCACAAAAGTAGAGAAGCGTCCCAATAAAAACTTACTTGACTAACCGATTGACTGAAAATACTTTTTGCTTAATTGATTCATACAGACCAGGGGACCAGGAAGGTAACCGAATAATGGAGGCTGAGTATGAGACAATACAGAGCAGGGGCAACTGTAGTTACATGAAAACTGCGTGTCCCATCAAGGGAGTAACTGGAATTCTGCTCTGGCTCACCTTTGCCATGTGGCAATGTAGGTCCCATATGACTAGATGTTCCCACTTTTAGATAGAGGAAAAATTTTTAATGTGAAATCTCCCAGCTTTTATGTGCTGACAGTCAATTAAAAAAATAAAACTTTTAATATAGTGCAGGCCCAATATAACACATCAGTGAACCAAGTTCACCCCAGGACCAACGGTTTGCAATATCTTAAAGAAAACTTTCCACGAAATTGTGATGAGTAATTCAAACTCTTCTTTATCTATCTTTTACACCAGACCCCCCGCTTCAAGCAGCTTGATGACCACAGCCCATGCTCCGCCCCTCTATTGCCCGTCATAGCTAGGCTAGCTGTCATAGCAAAACTCATCCCTGAGTCAGTGCAGAATAACAAAAACCACATATTCACACTGCCAGCTGAGCCCTTTCCTGGTGTTGTATAAAACTGAAATGGTGGTAATTGCTAGAAATGATGTCTAGGTTAAATGTTGTGATGAACTTTTTTAAAGGCCTGGATGATTTCATGATTCTATCATAGCCCCAGCAAAGCTACCTAAAGAAATAACATAATCAAGTGTCATGTTTCAGATATCAGCTGATTTTCTGCAGTGGGAGAGATAGTCAGGGTCAGAAGGAATATTCCATTCTCCCCATACCCAGCACTTCCAAATTGGTTGGTACATAGCAAGGATTCCCACCTTCCTATGAAGCAGCAAAAACATGTCCCTAGTAAAGGAAGCCTATTTAACCAATAATAGGTTTGCATTCTTATCAGAGCTTTTTTTTTTTTTTTTTTTTTTTTTTTTTTTTTTTGACATAAAACTCTATCTTCATTCAACTCTTGGAGCCTAGGTAAGGCTCAGTACTTTTCCTAAAACAAAACACTACTGACATCCCCTAAAGATGAATTCCATGTCATATCAACCTTTCTACCCCCGGCACCTGGCACAATACTATCACAGAACAGGGACTCAACAAATATTTGTTTAATGAATCAATTAATGATGGAATGATTCAGATCAATCCATGCCTCAAATGGTCTTGATTTATAGTCATGCTGGAGAAAGGGGATCAAAAAGAAAGGAGGACAAAGATAAGCATCTTAAAATGCAGCATGCAGTGCTTTTTTTAAAAAGATCCTTTAGAGAATTGCATGGTAATTTATCTAATCCACCCTGTCAGGAAGAATTTGAAGATGCAATCTCTGCCTCCCTGCTAAGTCTTAGTGTGTGCTGATTTGAGGTGGCTCCAGAAGTGAAGCTAAACAATTAATTGCACTATTAAACAAACACTTTATGTTCCCTTGAAAACCTTTAATGAGAGCCTTAGTGTCAGAGAGGAAAAGATGCTGAGGCATCAGAACCATGAAAGAGACATTAAATTTCTTTCTGCCTGCAGCCCTGTGGCGGTGGTGTCTGCGCCCCATTCCTGCCAAGTTCACAGTCTTTAACATGACACTGAGCTTGACAGAGAAATTGCAGGTACTTGAGTATGTATCTGCATTGCAACAGATGTCAGCATCACGTTTAGAAGAAAATTGAATTACAGATGGAAGGAGCTTGGGAGTTGAGAGCATCTGTTATATGAATCTGTATTTGAGAGAATACATTTGAAAAATAAGTCTCCTCAACTTCCGAATGAACTAAAATTGGTCCTGATTCTTACTGCCATCCCTCTGTCTCTCTCTCTCTCTCTGTATGTCTCTCTCTCTTCCTCACTCCCTCACTCCCTCTCAGCCTTTTAGAAAGAATAACATAATTGATGTTTTTTCACACTGTCAAGGTAAAGAATATTAGTAGAAACTATTTTAGAGAGTAATGTGTCATCTGTATCAGTAACAGAACATCAATTAAAATATTAGAATGTCCCAAAAATTCTTTCCAAATAATCCTAATATTCTTGCCCTAATAAAAAGCACCATGTTGTCTGGATGACCAATCATGTTTGGTCAGCATAAAACACCTAGAACCTATATGTGACCTTCTTTGCTGTCATTGTCCTTTTTTTTTTTTTAGTTCATATAAGAAGGGACTGTCAATCCAGGTAGTTACTATCATTTCATTCAACAAAGAAGTCACTGTCTGAGCCACGAATTCTCAGAGGATAGTTTATAGCTCTAAGTAAAATCATTCCTGATAAATATGACCCTTAAGCTACAAACTGGACACAGCTCACTCCTTCCCAATCATGTCCTGACAATGGTTCAACTCACACCTGACAGAAGCAGTTACAGTTACATGGACTACAGGCTGCAAAGGAAATGATGGAAAGCACACACTCATTTTACACAGGTCCAATCACCAGCTGCTGGGCTCTTATGCCCTTTCGGTTATCTGCAGTCTCATCTCCAATTGTGAAAGACGGGTGAGTTATAGATTCTAATAGGTGGAACAGTGATTATCTGTGACCTCTTTGTATCACTCTGGAGACCAACTCATGCTTGGACTAGGATATCCAAGTGCCCTTAAGCTGCAATAGGACTTTAGTTCAGCATGCCCAGGCCCCGCCACTACCACAATGAGCTTCAGTTAGCCCCTCAATTTCCACTAAAAATTCGCTGAGATCCAAGATACTTCCATGGTGCCCTCAGCATGGTTCCCACAGCAATTGGTGCCCAAAAGTGAGTGAAGGGAGCTGGGAGGAAAGTGGAAGAATTTTCCCCAAAATAGGAAGTAATTTGGCAAGGATAAATTCTACACCAAGGAGTCAGGATACTGAAGGACAAGGGTGGCTGTTTAAACGTGTCCGTGCAAAGAGCTTTTTAAATGACCTAATAAAGACCATTGGTTGCCACTGCTTTTGGTGTTTTAGACATGAAGTCCTTGCCCATTCCTATGTCCTGAATGGTATTGCCTAGGTTTTCTTCTAGGGTTTTTATGGTTTGAGGTCTAACATTTAAGTCTCTAATCCATCTTGAATTAATTTTTGTATAAGGAGTAAGGAAGGGATCCAGTTTCAGCCTTCTGCTTATGGCTAGCCAGTTTTCCCAGCACCATTTATTAAACAGGCAACAAAAGTCAAAATTGACAAATGGGATATAATTAAACTAAAGAGCTTCTGCAAAGAAAAAGAAACTACCGTCAGAGTGAACAGGCAACCTACAGAATGGGAGAAAATTTTTGCAATCTACTCATCTGACAAAGGGCTAATATCAAGAACCTACAAAGAACTCAAACAAATTTACAAGAAAAAAAAAACCATCAAAAAGTGGGCAAAGGAAATGAACAGACACTTCTCAAAAGAAGACATTTATATAGCCAATAGACACATGAAAAAATGTTCATCATCACTAGCCATCAGAGAAATGCAAATCAAAACCACAATGAGATACCATCTCACACAAGTTAGAATGGCGATCATTAAAAAGTCAGGAAACGACAGGTGCTGGAGAGGATGTGGAGAAACAGGAACATTTTTACACTGTTGGTGGGACTGTAAACTAGTTTAACCATTGTGGAAGACAGTGTGGCGATTCCTCAAGGATCTAGAACTAGAAATACCATTTGACCCACCCATCCCATTACTGGGTATATACCCAAAGGATTATAAATCGTGCTGCTATAAAGACACATGCACATGTATGTTTATTGCAGCACTATTCACAATAGCAAAGTCTTGGAACCAACCCAGATGTCCAACAATGACAGACTGGATTAAGAAAATGTGGCACATATACACCATAGAATACTATGCAGCCATAAAAAAGGATGAGGTCGTGTCCTTTGTAGGGACATGGATGAAGCTGGAAACCATCATTCTCAGCAAACTATCACAAGAACAGAAAACCAAACACCACATGTTCTCACTCATAGGTGGGAACTGAACAATGAGATCACTTGGACACAGAAGGGGAACATCACACACCAGGACCTGTTGTGGGGTGGAGGGTGGGGGGAGGGAATAGCATTAGGAGATATACCTAATGTAAATGATGAGTTAATGGGTGCAGCACACCAACATGGCACATGTATACATATGTAACAAACCTGCACGTTGTGCACATGTACCCTAGAACATAGTGTATCATAAAAAAATGAATAAAAATTCTAAAAGCAAAAAAAAAAATAGAATTATTGAGAGAAAAAATAAAATAAAAAATAAAACCATAAAAAAAAAGACCATTGGAAGCTAGAACTAGGATCAATTTTCCATAAAAATGAAATGTAACCCTCCTTTACAGAACTTTTGAAAAGGCTTTTCTCTTATCCCCTGCCCCTTGAACAGCAATGCTGTACTTGGAAGAGAGTCTCCCTGTGTGAAGGAACCAGGAATCAGGATTTCACTGGGTGTGTCATGACGCTTTCCCTCCATCGTCACTCTAATCATGATGAATGCCACAGCTTCGGCACATCTGGCTGAAGTCAGGAGTGTAAGGCAGCCACATCTGGAGTCTGGCATTATTTCATCTCTAATTTAATAGCTGACTTCCCAGTTCTGAAGCTGACAAAGGACTTGGGCGTCAAAAATTGAAAGGATGATCACTAAACTTTGTTGGCTTCCAGGCACTTGCTCTTGCCTCAGGGAAATTTATACCCTATTCCATTGAAGACACTGCTCAAATGACAGCCATAACTCAATAACAGTGTTCAGAAGATTTTCCAAAGATTGACATTCTTACTGAGATTCCTTTAGCCTATGGTTTGGCTCCAATCCAGACTGTGGAAACTTTCCCTTTATGTACCAGGTTCAAGGTCATCAGTTCATCAAGGAAAAAAAGTACCCATTCCCATTTTCAAACTTCCCAATCCATTTTTATCTTCTTTGTCTGCATTAACCTCATTGATCCTCTCACATCTTTGCACTATGACAACAGCATTATTTTTAAATTTTACTTAGTTTTTTTTTTTCATTTTTGAGTAGGACATTCTCAAGAAGTCTTGCTAAAATTTTTCTTACAGCTGTTGCCACTTAGAATCACTTATAAATTATCTTCTTTTAGGGCCCTTGTTCTCAGTGTTTCAATTTAACTTCATAATATTTGCAGAAAGCTGGATTGCCCAAGAAAATTCACTGTTAAGACTCAAGGCCTCTGTTTACTTATCTTTGAAACTGATTTGTTTATATGGATCTAATATGACTTTGTTAAAATATCAAACTTAGAAAATATAAAGTAAAATACTATGTAACTGCTCCTTGTACAACAATCTTAAATAAATGAACTTAGCTTGTTCTTCCATAGATGATACCAAGGGTAGTTATTCAACCACAGAAGCGGCTGAAAAAATGAAGATATTACCTGACAACCTGAAGCTCCCAAGACTTTTTATTCCCCTTGGAAATATCTAACAAGCTCCTACCACGTGCAAAGTGTGAGACAAAGTGCCAAAGGGGTGAAAACGAAGTTAGAGACAACCCCGGCCCTTGCAGTTGCTCATCATCCAGGAGAAAACGCAGACCCGTGGACATAATGTCAGATTGTAGAAGCAAGGCCAGAGGGAACTGGGAGGTTAAGTGTAGGGCACACTCTGAATAATCAGATTCCAAAGTAGAATAGGGGTGTGTGCTTGTGTTGGTTCTAAATCCTGCCCTGAGAACCCATAGCTATGGGTTCGTCTATCCAGGTCTGCAGCTCGGAAAGGTGACTTTATGCTTGGGGACCGTCCATCACAATGTATTACATTATTTCTATCCGAAAAAATGCAGGCGAGCATACTCCTGCTGGCAACCTCCTCAAAGCACAAATGGAGTTGATGAGCCCTGAAAAGGGCTTATTAGTCCCGGTTTGTGCGTGTGAAAAGTCAGAGAGCGATAAAGCCATTTCATTCCCCATCGACCTGGCACCCAGCACTGCAGGGGTCAGAACCCCACGTGAAGCCCGCATGCCGCACTCCTGACCATGCCAAGAAGCCTCTGGTCCCCTTCGGCCACTCTTCAGACACACCAATCCCCAGCCCCCCGCAGCATTTTCAACAATCCACTTCCGACTACCTTTTTATGACTTTACAACACAGTTTTTCCTCGAATTTTATGGCATTTCATTAAAGCCGCCAGAAGGTGATACTGCCCCTTTTCTAGGAGTGAAATAAATTCAAGTTTTATCGCTTCTGGAAATGCCCGAGCAGCTGTCAGGACATTTGATAGATTTTCTCAATTACAGGACTTGTGGAGCATTTTATACTTACATCTGCACCGAAGCCCAATAGAGTAGAAGCTCGTCTTGCCTCCCTCCCTTTTATCCCGTGCATCCTTTTAATGACCAATTTGTTATTTTTTCCCTTTTATTTCTCCTTACCTCCTATTTTCTGCATTTTGTTTCTCCTTTTGCTGTTTGGTTTAGAGAATGAGGCATGCATTTCTCACACAAATTTACATTGTTTGTAAAAGAGAAGGGAAGTGGGGTGGTAGGGTGGGTGGCAGGGTGCCTAACCAAGATCTATAGAAATAAAAAGAGTAAATTAAAATTTAAAAGCAAATCAATTTTTGCATAAAGGAATTTACTGTTAAAGTCAGGTACCCTTTGCACATGCAGTATTTATCGATGTGGCGTCACAGATGTTGTTTTTTCCTAATGGGATAGAGGCTCTGGGTTGTGTGACTTTTTACACTAATAAGGCTATTCATTGGCGTTTTTCTTCATTGTCAAAATAAAGAATATCAGCTTTCGGTGACAACTTCAAGGATGATTCAAAACTGACCAAACGTGGTCCCAGTAGATGCTAAATATATTTAAAAGGCTTATGTGTAACATAGACCAGACCAGTAGAATGAGCAGACAGACTATGGTTACGGCAGATAACATCTATTTCATTGGTTTTAAATGCATCATCTTGTGGAGACAGCAGAAACCTCAGACAGAAACCAAACGGGTGGTCAAAATATCTTTGTTTTCATGAAAATGCTTTTCTTTTATTGCTTTTTTTTTTTTTAAGAAGGTCTTGCTCTGTCACCCAAGTTGGAGTGCAGTGGCATGAACACAGCCCACTGCAGCCTCGACATCCCAGGCTTAAGTGATCCTCCCACCTCAGCCTCCCAAGTAGCTGGGATTACAGGCACATGCCACCACAGCTGGCTAATTTTTGTATTTTTTGTAGAGATGAGGTTTCACCATGTTGCCCAGGCTGGTCTCAAATTCCTGGGCTCAAGCGATCCTCCCACCTCAACCTCCCAAAGTACTAATGTATGAGCCAGTGCACCCAGCCAGAAATGCCTTTCACTTAAATAACGTTTTAAAATTTTGGAGTATTTTCTCAAACATTACCAAGTATAACATCCCCAGCAATACTGGAGAGTAAACAAGATGACTATATTAGAGATGAGGAAACTCAGGCTCACAAAGGACCAGCACTTTGCCCAAGATCAAAAGCAGAGTCTTAATCCCAATCCAGCTCTTCTAACTCCAACTCTAGTGTTTTTTCTCTATTGTTGATCCCCCACAGTACCTGACAGTCTCAACAAGAAACTTAATTCCCCAGTTTCTGTATAGAGTGCCCTACTAATACCTTACAAGTACATGTGACTTTAAAGTCTTCAAAATGTGTCCACATCACTCTCTGAAATCTCCCCTCAGTCATTCTTTTTTGTTGTGTTTGTTTTTGTTGAGACAGAGTGTTGTTCTGTTGCCCAGGTTGGAGTGCAATGGCACAAACATGGCTCACTGCAGCCTCAACCTTCCAGGTTCAAGTGATCCTCCCATCTCAGCTCCTCGAGTAGCTAGAACCACAGGTGCATGCCACCATGCTGGCTCTGTGTGTGTGTGTGTGTGTGTGTCACACAGAGAGAGAGACAGAGAGACAGAGAAAGAGACAAGGTCTCCCTACACTGCCTAGACTAGTCTCAAACTCCTGGGCTCAAGTGATCCTCCCACCTTAGCTTCCCAAAGTGTTGGGATTACAGGCATGAGCCACCATGCTCAGCCTAAGTCATTCTTTATACCATTACCCCATTTAATATTTTATAGCCCAAATCATACTCTGAAATTATATTTCTTATTTATTTACTCATCCATTTATTTGTTTCAATTATCTAATGCTATGTAACGAACCACCCCATACTTAGTGGTTTAGAAAAAAAATTATACTTTATCACTTCTCACAAGTCTGTGGGTTGACTGGGCTCAGCTGAGTGATTTTCCTGCCCCACATGGTGTAGCTGAGGTCACCCATGTGGTTGCATTGAGCTGGGTGCTTGGTTGAGGCTCAAGCATTCAAGATGGACTCGCCTTCCAGGCACTTCCTCCATGTGGTCTTTCAACATTCAGCTATCAAGTTCAAGCTTTTTTACAGCACAGCAGCTGGCTTCCAAAAAGGAGCATTCTAAGAGCTAAAGCCCCAATGTGTAAGCACTTTTCAAGCTTCTGTTTGCATCACCTCTGCTAATATCCCATTGGTTAAAGCAGGTCACATAGCCAAGTCCAGAATCAGTGTGGGTGTGTGAGTGAGAACCACCCAAGGGTGTGAATGTCATGTGTCATAAGTCATTAGGGGCTAACAATGTGACAGTATACCCCAGTATCTGGAAAGGGAACCACTACAATGTCAACTCTATGACAATGGAAACTTCATCTTGTTTACTGTTGTAACCGTAGCACCGGAAGAGTTCCTGGGAAATAATAGAAGCTCAATAAATATCTGCTAAAAAATAAATAACTGAACAAGGTGCAACCATATGAATTAGGAGAGATTGTATTAACTTCATTCTCTTTTATTAAAATAAACTTTAATTAAAGTCTAGTCCCTTATACTCCTTCCTAGCCATTACCCCTCTTAAAGGGTAACTGCTATCCTGACCTCTGGTATGATGGATTCGTTCTGCCTATTTCTGAAATTCTATCTAAATGGAAACATAGTGTATATACTCTGTGTCTGGCTTCTTTCATCACTGTTATGTTTGTGAGGTTAATCCATGTTGCTGTGTGAAGCTGTAGTTTTTCATTCTCATTATTTATAGTATTCCATAACATGAATACACTACCATGTATTTATCTGTCCTACTACTGATGAAATTTGAGTTGTTTCCAAGTTGGAGCTATCATGAACAGTGTTGTTATGAGCATTTGTGTTTGTGATTTTTGGTGAAAGTATACATTTCTCTTAGAAATAAATGGAATGGCATATACTTAGCTTTAGAAGAAACCCAAAGAGTTTAGCAAAGTGGCTGTAACATACACTCCACCAGGAACATTTAGGTGTTCCAGTAACTTCATAGCCTCATCAACACTTAAAATCATGTCTTTTTCCTTTCAGTTTTCTAGGGTGCAGGTAGCGATATCACATTGTGCTTTTAATTTGCTTATCTCTGATAATTAATAAATGGTGGTTTATTAGTTTACTATGGCTGCCGTAACAAATTGCCATAAGCTTGGTGGTTTAAGACAACATAAATGTATTTTCTCACAGTTCTGGAAGCCAGAAATCCAAAATTAAGGTGTCAGTAAAGATATATTCCCTCCGGAGGCCTAGAGCAGAACCTATTTCTTGACTCTTCCAGCTCCTGGTGGCTGTTGGGATCCCATGGCTTGTGCCTACATCATTCCAATCTCTGTCTGTCTTCATGTTCCCTTTTTTTTTTTGTGTGTGTGTGTGTCAAAACTCCATCTCTCTCTACATGAGGACAAATATAATTGCATATTGGACTCATCCAGACAATCTAGGATAAGTTTCTCACTTCAAGATCCTTTACACATATTTTGTCATTTAATATGTATTCTTTGGCCATATAATATTCATAGGTCCTAGGGATTAAAAAGTAGATCTATCCTTGGGTGAAGGGACATTTTTCAGCCTACAGGTGGGCAAAATATATATGTCCTCTTTTGTCAATTGCCTGCTTAAGTCTTTTGCCCATTTTTCTATTAGGTGGTCTGTTTTTCTTCTTGATTTGTTACAATTTATTATTCTGAATACAAATCATTTAACAAATACATGTATTACAAATTCTGTGGCTTGCCTTTTCACTCTTCTAACTGTATCTAGTTCTTAATGTCGTCCAATTTATCTCACTTTTTAGTAGATTAATAAAGAAAAGAAGCCCAGGGACTTCTTCAGGAGGCATATCTAATTAGAAGGGAGTGATCAACCTTGTGTCCATGTTACTAAAGTTCATTAATGGATGAATGGGTTTTTGTAGTGCTGTAAAACTACTGGGTATTTAAATGTTTCCTTTAGCATTTATAGCTTTTATTTTTAAACAAACAAATTAAAATAATAGAGTAGTAAAATTTTTTAATTAAACAAATTTTTCAAATTTGGTTTCTCAAAATTCCAGTTAGCTTTTTTGCAGAAACTGACAAGTTTATCCTAAAATTCATATGGAAATTCAAGAGCTCCAGAACAGCCAAAACAATCTTGAAAAAGAAAAAACAAAGTAGGAGCCTTCACACTCCTGACACTCAATGTCAAAACTTACTATAAAGCTGTAATAAACAGGAAAATGTGGTACTGGCATAAGGATACTGGCATAAGGATGGGTCAATGCAATTGAATTTAGAGTCCAGAAATAAACCTATGTACTTGGTCAACTGATTTTCAACAAGGGCACCTAGACCATTCAATAGTATTTTCAACGAATGGTACTAAGACAACTGGACAACCACAGGCAAAAGATCGTTGGACTCCCTACCTCACATCATATACAAAAATTCATTCAAAGGGGATTAAAGGTCTAAACGTAAGTTCTAAAACTATAAAACTTTTGAAAGAAAATGTTAACCTAAACCTTCATGATCTTGGATTAGGCCATAGTTTGTTAGACACAACACAAAAAGCAAAAGCACCAAGATTAAAAAAAAAACACACGCGCACACACACACACACACACACACATAAATTGGACTTCATCAAGATGTTATGCTGCAAAGAACACTACCAAGAAAGTGAAAAGACAGCCCACAGAATGGGAGAAAATGTTAGCAAATCATGTACCTGATAAGAGACTTATATCTAGAATGTATAAAGAATTCATACAACTCAATAATAAAAAGATCCAGGTAAGATGTGGAAAATAATTAATAATAATAAAGACATGTAGCCCAATTTAAAAATGGGCAAAGGATTTGAATAGACATTTCTCCAAAGAAGATATACAATAAACACATGAAAAGGTATGCAACACAATCAGGGAAGTACAAATCAAAATTACAATAAGATACCACTTCATACCCACTAAGATGGCTAGAATCAAAAAGATAGATAATATCAAGTGATGGCCAGGTTATGGAGAAATTGCAAACCTCATACACTGCTGATGGAAATATGAAATGGTGCAGCTGCTTTGAAAGAAGAGCCCAGCAAGTACTAAAAAGATTACACTTACCATATGACCCAACAATTTTACTCCTAGGTATACACCAAGAGAAATGAAATCTATACCCACACGCAAAACTTGCATGTGAATGTTCATAACTGCATTATTCATAACAGCCAAAAAGTAGAACCACCCAAATGTTCACCAACTATGGTAAATAGATACAAAAAATGTAATATATCCATACCATAGAATTACTCTTTCATAAAATGAAATGAAGTACTGATACATGATATAACATAAATGAACCTTGAAAATATTATGCTGGCGAGGCATGGTGGTTCTCACCTGTAATCCCAACACTTTGGGAGGCCGAGGCAGATGAATTGCTTGATATCAGGAGTTCAAGACCAACCTGGGCAACATGGTAAAACCCTGTCTCTATTTTTTATTTTTTTATTTTTTTTTGAGATGGAGTCTCGCTCTGTCGCCCAGGCTGGAGTGCGTGGCGCGATCTCGGCTCACTGCAAGTTCCGCCTCCCGGGTTCCCGCCATTCTCCTGGCTCAGCCTCCCGAGTAGCTGGGACTACAGGCGCCCACAACCGCGCCTGGTTAATTTTTTGTATTTTTAGTAGAGACGGGGTTTCACCGTGGTCTCGATCTCCTGACCTTGTGATCCGCTCGCCTCGGCCTCCCAAAGTGCTGGGATTACAGGCGTGAGCCACCGCGCCTGGCTATTTTTTAAAAATACAAAAAATTAGCCAGGCTATTTGGGAGGCTGAGGTGGGAGGACCACTTAACCCCAGGAGGCAGAGGCTGCAGTGAGCTGAGATAGCACCACAGCACTAGAGCCTGGGCTACAGAGCGAGAGCCTGCCTCAAAAAAAAAAAAAAAAAAAAAAAAAAAAAAGGCCAGGCGCGGTGGCTCATGCCTGTAATCCCAGCACTTTGGGAGGCCGAGGCAGGCGGATCATCCGAGGACGGGAGTTCAAGACCAACCTGACCAACATGGAGAAACCTATCTCTACTAAAAATACAAAATTAGCCAGGCGTGGTGGCACATGCCTGTAATCCCAGCTACTAGGGAGACTGAGGCAGGAGAATCGCTTGAACCTGGTAGGCGGAGGTTGCGGTGAGCAGAGATCGTGCCATCGCACTCCAGCCTGGGCAACGAGAGCAAAACTCTGTCTCAAAAAAATAAAAAGAAGAAAAAAAAAGGAAAAAGAATATTATGCTAAATGAAAAAGTCAGTCACAAAAGACCACACATTGTATGATTTCATGTGTATAAAATATCCAGAATAGGTAGATCCATATAAACAGGAAGTAGATTAACAGCTGCTAAGGCTGGAGAGGTTGTGCGGGAGAAATGAGAAGTAACTGCTAGTGAGTATGAGGTTTCTTGTTGGGGTGATAAAAATGTTCTTAAATTGCTGGTGGCGATGATTGCACACCTCTGTAAATACACTAAAAACCCTGGAATTGCACACTTTAAATAGGTGAATTATGCAGTATGTGAATTATATCTCAAGAATGCTGTTGTGTTGAAAAACTTTTTTTTTTTTTTTTTTTTTTTGAGACGGAGTCTCGCTCTGTCACCCAGGCTGGAGTGCAGTGGCGCGATCTCCGCTCACTGCAAAGCTCCACCTCCCGGGTTCATGCCATTCTCCTGCCTCAGCCTCCCGAGTAGCTGGGACTACAGGCGCCCGCCACCACGCCCTGCCATTTTTTTGTTTTATTAGTAGAGATTGAGTTTCACTGTGTTAGCCAGGGTGGTCTCGATCTCCTGACCTCGTGATCCGCCCGCCTCGGCCTCCCAAAGTGCTGGGATTACAGGCATGAGCCACCGCATCTGGCCTTTACTTTTTTAATCTAACTGAAGCTCCTCTCTCTGTTTGTTAGGAATATTCTAATTCTAGTTCATGTTATTATCTTTTGATAAGCCAGAAACCATTTTCTACATTTGAAAAATACTGAGGACATTACTCTGGGCATTTGATATATTTCAGATAATATTAATGTTATAAGAAATAGCCTGTGGTCTGGTAGAAAAAATCCTGGACTTGAAGGCTTTAATATTTAATAACGAGTTGCTTTGAGCAAGTCACTTAACTTCTCTGAATCTTCATTTTAAAAAATAATAAAAGAGTTGAAGTACCTAATAGAGTTGTTAAGAATTAAGTAAGGTAATTACATGAAAGTGCTTGCCACATTAATGTGTTCTGTGAATTGCAGACGGAGTTTAGATATTGAGAAGACCCGTATTTTACTTTTAGCACTGCCACTTTCTTACCGCCTCTGTGACTTTGGATAAGTTACTTACCCTCTCTGAACCTTATTTTCCTTATTAATAAAATCTGAATGATTTTAGTTAAAACTAGGGGCTTTAATAAAGAGCATGTCTTTCAAGCCAGTATAGTTCCTGGCTTGTGGTAGGAAGCAATTATTACTAGCAGTATTAATAATGGTAAAATATTATAGAGATGTAAGATTTATGACTACTCTGAAATACTAATGTGGCAATATCCCATCTGCTTAAAACAGCCAATTCCACTACCATTAGGAGAAAAGGAAGTATAGGATGCTCAACTCGGTGTGGAGGCATGAGTTACAGGCAGTGGGGAGGGAATGTAATTTTCTGATTTAAAGCACAAATAATAGAAAAACAAATTGTATCTAATGTATCTATTTTAAAATGCAAATATCCTATCCCTTTTGCTATCCCTTAGTATTACCTAATATTTATTAAATGCTGGCTATATGGGCATATGAGTCCCCTCAAACACTTCAATATGGGAAGATGGACAAACACATTCTTTTTTATTGTTCTACAGTAAACCATTGTTATGTTACATTCTACTGATTTGAAATTTATAATTTTGTCAGGACATAAAAGATTTATCATGTAAATGAGTAATATAAACATAATTTTATGAAAGCTATTTAAGAAAACTCATTGTGTGGCCGGGCATGGTGGCTCCTGCCTGTAATCCCAGAACTTTGGGTGGTCAAGGGGGGCAGATTACCTGAGGTCAGGAGTTTGAGACCAGCCTGACCAACACGGCAAAACCCCGTCTCTACTAAAAATACAAGAAGTAGCCCAGCATGGTGCACACGCCTGTAGTCCCAGCCTCAGGAGGCTGAGGAGGCTGAGGCAGGAGCATCGCTTGAACCCACAAGGCAGAGGTTGCAGTGAGCCAAGATCACGTCACTGCACTCCAGCCTGGGCAACAGAGTGGTACTCTATCTCAGAAAAAGAAAAAAAAAAAAAAAAGAAGAAGAAGGAAGACTCATTGCTCGGCCAGGCTCTGTGGCGCACATCTATAATCCCAGCACTCTGGGAGGTTGAAGTGGATGGATTGCCTGAGGTCAGAAGTTCAAGACCATCCAGTCCAACATAGTGAAATCCCGGCTCTACTAAAAATCCAAAAAATTAGTTGGGTGTGGTGGCAGGCGCCTGTAATCCCAGCTACTAGGGAGGCTGAGGCAGGATAATCACTTGAACCCAGGAGGCGGAGGTTACAGTGAGCCAAGATCACGTCATTGCATTCCAGCCTGGGCAACAAGAGCGAAACTTCGTCTCAAAAAAGGAAAAAAGAAAACTCATCATGCATTTTTAAAAAATGGAACTTGTCTCTATCTCTATAGTTTTATGAACCAGTTACTTGAAAATGCCTATCCATGTGTCTTTTTTCCTAGACTGAACCCTTGCCCATTAAAAGCTGGGAACTTACATGTTTGTATATCTCCAGTGCCGAGTGCAGGGCCTGGCACACAATATGCGTTCATTCAGTAAATGTTAACTAAAGGCTTGCTGTTTCCAAGTACTGTACTCGGAATACTTCCGAATCTGTTTACTTAAGACCAGCTAGTACACACATCAAAAATTGGGTATTAGGGAATTTTTGCTGACTTTCTTGTAGTTCTATGTTTCTGTAAGTTATTAAACTTCACATCTGCACTCTGTAAGTTACTAAACTTCACATCTGCACTTCTTTACAAAATGTGGTATGATTTAGAGTTTCACTAATTCAGTCCTTTCCCCGAATTAACCTGAGCTAGTAAAATTTCATTGGGCTAAACCAGTATTCATGTTTTCAATTTTGGTCTTAAATATGCATATTCTTAGATCCAGACTTTTCATACCTGATAAATTCACCACTTTTTTTTGGTTATCATGATTTAAGGAAGTTTATGGGTTGGAAGTAAATTTAAATAAGTTATTGGTTACATTTGCTTTGTAACTAATGTTAGCATTTATTTTAGGTGGAAGGAACACAGGTGTTTGTTAGAATATCTTTTGTATTTCCTGTACATTTTTTAACTTTTCAAAAAATTTAAAAAGAGGCCAGGCATAGTGACTCATGTCTGTTATCCCAGCCCTTTGGGAGGCAAGGCAAGTGGATCACCTGAGGTCAGGAGTTCGAGACCAGCCTGGCCAACATAGTGAAACCCTGGCTCTACTTTTAAAATACAAAAATTAGCCAGCCGTGGTAGTGCGTGCCTGTAGTCCCAGCTACTTGGGAGGCTGAGGCAGGAGAATTGCTTGAACCCAGGAGGCAGAGGTTGCAGTGGGCCAAGATTGCACCACTGCACTACAGGTTGGGCAACAAACGAGACTCCATCTCAAAAAAAAAAAAAAAAAAAAAAAACTTTCAAAAGAAACATTAGGAAGCTACCTTGAAGGGTGTTCAGTGAGAAGTCGTTCTGGACCCTAAAATGAGGATGCTCAGGCAGTAGGCAGGAAAACGAAGGACAAGTAGATCAACCACACAGAAAGAAAATCAATGAAGATATGGATGAAGGGTCCAGTGCCTGGAAGGCCATCACTGGGCTCTTTTAACTACTTATTATAATGAATTAGTGGTATTTTTCACTTGATTATCAGTTTGCTTTTTACAGTTGGTTGGTTTTTGTGTCTGTGAAATACCCAGAAATCACCCTTCAATCTACAGTTTCACATACATTCCCTTTAAAAGAGCAAACATGTTCATAGACAATGAACTATCTATATCAAGCTAGAATCCAATTCTTCCATAAACTTATTTGTATTTGTGTCTTCTTAGACTTCCCTGACACGATGGTTCCCAAAACTGTTTAGGATGTTGGAAGAAAAGAGATAGATATTTCTGTAATACCCAGGGCAAACAAGATGAGAGAGAGAAAAAAAAAGACTCCTTCCTGATGGTAATTAGCTTTATTCTGCACACAAGATTGTAATACCCTTGTCTTGGCAGCCAAAGGTTGCCCTTGTTCATAAATTTTATCCTGCCCACAGACTAATCTAACTATAGTAAATAATTTTCTCAATTCACAATTCTGCTTTCTCCAACCTGCTCATTATTTTCTATATTTTTGCAATAAGCACTACAAAATTGCATGTTTCATTACAAATTCAACATCCCTCTGAATGATGCATCTCTAAGTCCATTCCTTACCTACCCTGCATCAAAAGTGCTATATTCTTCAGTCTTTCACACCATAAAATCTATATTCAATAAAGAGTAGTTAATTTTTGATCAGGAAAGTGGGGGTTGTAATATTTTTATAACACTGGCAATATTACAGAAACAGAGAAGCAATATTTTATTTGTCAGTGCAGAGTAGTGGCAAGAGCATCAGATTGGGAGCTGGAAGATCAAGAGGCCTGTTAGCTGTGCGACCTTGGGCAGGTCTCTTCATCTTCCTGATCTTCAGGTTCACCGTGTATAAAAATCTCACCCACCTTCCAAGGTGATTTTGAGGCTCAAATAAACGAATTAAAAATACTTGTAAATTGTAAAGAGCTACGCAAACATGGAATGTTATTATTTAAAATAACATAAATGTTAAAAGGCCCAGCTTTCACTCCGTGGGCCTGTGGCTATACCTTTCTGAAGGAAACACTGAAATTGAACTTACACTATGTGCTCCTGTAGTTCCTATCTGTGCCCCAGTAAATCCTTCTGCTACATCCTTGTGTCTTGTGGGTGTTGTGCTGTCATTGTTTGTTTTGGTTTTGGTTTTGCTATCTGAAGTATTGATTTTATAGCTTTCTTCAATGAGGACAAGTGAAAATTTTCATAGACAGAAATTCATCTCCATACAGGCTATCATTCCATCATTTCACAGCACTAAGGGAGACAGCCTACAGAACCTTAAACCTTTTTTTAAAGACCTCAGTGATATATGAACATTCATTTCCAAACGCTCCCACTAGAGTCATTCTAATCCGGGGAGCTCTAGGGACTGTTTGCACACGGTCTATATGAAGTCGTTTCTCAGGCACTTCTCCTCAATGTCATGTAGCCAACAGGCTGAATCAACCACATGCAGTAATGAAAACATCCTGTATTTATAGGAGTATTTCTCCAAGGAACATCCTTCAGCAGGAATGCCTGAAAGAGTTCTAAGAATTGAAGGACATATTTCAGACATGTCTAACCTGTCTCCAAACCCCTATAAAAATGGTCAGGATACCAAATTGTGCCTTTCTCTGCCTTGTGCTGTAAAATGAAATGGGAGAGTTGTTTGGCTTTATGGCTCTCTGTGTCATTGTGTCTTTTTGCTATTACATGGGTGTAAAAAATAAAAATAAAAATAAGCTATATGAAGCATTATGCCATGTCACCACCTCACCAAGCAGCTAAATAACTTCAAGTGTGAATTTTGTTTTATCTTAAGGAAACTTTTTAAACATCAGTCTGTACAAAATAGTCTACAGGCATATAATTTTTAGATTTCCCCACAAACATAAACAAAACTCTTGGTGACCAGAAATACTAGAAGGAGAAAAAAAAAGAAGATAGGGAAGATTTGCAGCAAACCAGTTTACAGTTTCTCCTCTTTAAAGTGAAGAGGAGTTGGACTAGATTTGCTTTAGGATTCTTGTACTGCTTAAATTTTTTAAATACATAAACAAAGAGCACACTGAACAGTTAATTATTTCATAATAGAAGATAAAATATATATTTTTCAAAAGCCTTTCCACTGACAGCCTTTATTCAAAGTGGTCTGAGAGCAGAGAGGTTCCCAGGATTTCTGGGATAAGGGTTATTGATCATTTCCTTGGTCGTGGTGGGGAAAAGGAAGGACTTCCTCCAGAGGAAGGTTCTCACAGCCGGTCACCATGTAGCAGAACTCCATGTAAAAATGGCAGACAAGATCTCAAACTCCACTTGAAGGCTGATGGATGTGGATCCCATCCATGGATCAAGGACCTTTGCTCAGGGTTGGTGCTGACCCAAATGATGGAATTTTTATCCATCCTCCTTGCTATCCTAACCAGATTTGGAGACCTGCTCACAACTCTGGATGGTGTGAATGTTCAAAGCACACACTTAAAGAGGTGAAGGAAGTGGAGGTAAGGAAGGTCCCTTGATCACTAATACCATGAAGACTGGACATAGCCAGTATGTCTAGAGCATCTACTATGTGGCAGGTACTAGAAAGACCTATACTGCCTTATTATAGTGTGGCAGAAAATGGTTTGTTCTCTCCATGCCCCTTGTTCCTTTCTATCTTCACCCGGCAGATGACTTCAGTTAGTTGCTCAAGGTGATGTTACAGGAAACTCAGTAAATTTGTCCTATGGATACTCTACTCTACTCTGAAGAATCTGGAATACCCATGCCTATACCATGGAGGACCTGAGGACCCATCTATTCCAATGATCCGCCATCACCGCCCTCTAAAGATGGAGAAAGGTACAAGAGTTTCACCCACCTTGGCCAAGTCTAGTGCTAGGAAAATGGAGCTAGGACAGGGTTGGGAAATCACAGAGGCAGAAAAAAAAAGAAATCAGGAAAAAAAAAGTCTGCTTGGAAAACCATCAAAGGCTGACACAGTAGGCCTGAAAGGCAACCCAGTGAAGTTTTATACCTCACTCTGGACTTTGTGTTTTTCCATGATCAGCTTATACTGAGCTCTTCTAAGCAAGAGACTGTTTCTCAAGACTTTCTAGATGTTGCATGGCTGTAAGATCCTTGTTGCAACCTACACAGTCCAGAAGAAGAAACTGAAGCCCAGAGAAGTTAGGTAATTTGCACAAGAATACTTAGCTAGTAAGAAGCAGAGCCAAGATTCCAGCCCTGGGCAGCTTGACTCCAAAGCCTATGTCTAGTCACTACCTTACACGCCTTCTCACCAGTGACAACTCTCCTTCCACATTTCCTCTACCCTACTAATGTACACTGGTCGTGTAAAAATTCAATATTCATCATTTTCTTCTCTGATGAAACAGTTATTTGCATTGACAGTATGTTTATTTGCATATTTCTAGGTGCTCCATAGTATTTCAAATAACTTCCTCCACTATTCATTCCACATTTATTCAACGCATAGCTCCTGAGTTTCTAAGCCAAGCAGGGCATTGTGCTGGGTGCTTAAGAAAGTCACAGTCCACTGAAAGAGATCACATTAAAATGAAAATAAGTGCTTGGTTTCCCATGGTACAGTAAGGCGTAGCCAAGAGATTAGAGCTTGCTTATTGAGCTGCAATCCAAAACCACATTATTGGGCTATAATTTTCTATTTGATTGACAAGAAAGGACTGAGCGACTGGCCCAAGGTCAAGCAGCTAGTCAACAGCAGTTCATTTCACTTACTTTATTGTCTCTGACATACCATGTTTTCATGATTCACCCCCTCTTAATAGCCTTATGTAATGTTCAAAACATATTTTATGTTTTATAGACATTTTTTAAATTTAAAGCCAAAGAAGCAAAAGCGTCAAAAGCTAACGTTGGGCTGGATCACATTTCAGCTGCCAGCTTTAAGGACAGCAGAGTGCCTACAAGGTTTGGCTTCTCCCCAAGCATATTTCCAGGCTATGGAAGCAGTTAATTCTGCCCTAAATGCATGCTGTGTCCTCATCTCCTCAGTAGCCCTCTATCCAGGCTGAGACTTAATTGGTTTGGGTTGGGTAATTCATAGTGCCTCATTAGGGCATCAAAACACATACTAGGCTCTCTAGTAATTTTCTCCCCTAAAAGAACATTGATTGGCTCCTTCATTGGGAAAGGAATTAGCTAAAAGACTCCTGGGCTTGTACAAAGAGATTAAGTTCACAATGAATAATTTCAAAGTGTATTGTACAATCAGATTCCTTTGAGCCTATCTGTTGGTCAAATTTTTTTCTTGCTATAACTTCTTGAACATCTACCCAATAGCAAGTGACTTAGTTACCTTGCAGAAATTAAATAGCCTAAGCATTCTAAAGTTTTTACTTGCCTGTCTCCCCATTTTCCTTTGACTGAGGTGAACTTTGTTAATGCACTGATAGAAAAACCACCAAAAGATGGCTTTTCTGCTGAACCTGATCATTAATTACTCCATCTCCCACTCTTGCTATAGCAGGCTTGGTCAGCACCCTGTCCACATCCCTTCTCTGTATACATCAAAAAATGCTAACTGTGAATACCTACCATTCTCTGCTTATGTGTTCTGGCTACAAGAGATAGGTCAGCCCTCCTACAGGGCAAGCTGGAAGTGTTAGGGTGTCTATGCCCCTGGAAGCAACCTTCCATCCATGACAGATGGGATTTGGTTGATAAATACACCAGATTTCTCACCTCCCAGTTGGAATAACTCTGAGATATGTTTTACACTCTCTCCCAGAGTTCCTGGGCAGAACAAGCTCAAGTTGCCTAAAGTGATGACTGGCTCACTAATGCAAATTTCAAAAGCTTCTTTTTTTCCCTGTCTCATTTCCATACTCCACTATCAGTGTGTCTTGGAGTCACCTCCCAAATATACTACTTGCATTTGATTCATTGTACCAGGGTCTGCTTCTGAGGCACCTAAAGCAAAATAGTCATCATGATCTAGTTAGTCTTTGGCTCTCACCACCTGACACTTAAATCTTGAGATCACTGAGACAACAGTTACCCTGACATGAAGGGAGCTTAGCTTTCTCGGTTGATTCTGTGTTCCCTCTATGAGCCAGATCTGGGGGCTAAGGGAGTAGATTTGCCAGGAGTCTGTTTTCATTAAGGTTCAAATAACTTCCTGGAAAGTAACTTACCCTAAGAGAAGGAAAAAATTGAAATCTACCAACTCGGTTCAAGGACTTTAGATCAGTATTGTTGGGAGGAGAGGAAGTAGGTTTGAGTAGTGCCTTTGTATACTTTTTATATTCTTTTATTCAAAATATCCTTACCCCACACCCATGGTTTTCTGAAGGCCCTCTAGTAGGGAATGGTAGGGGCGAGTGAAAGGAGGGCAAGGAAAAAGAGGGAGTAAAATAAACTAGAATCAATAAAATGGTTGCCTTTCTTACAGTTGCTGAAGGAGGTCAAAACAGAGACTTGCTGTGTTTTTGCTATTGTACCCTATTTTTACCCTCAGGTTGGTATGTCATGGAGAAACATTAAAAACACTTTGGTCAGCATCCCATAAATATAATTCCCCTGATAGTAGCCTGACTTGGTGTAGGCCAAAACATTCAATTTCAAAAAACCTGTGAATTCTTCTCTCTAGACAATATTCTGAGACTTTCCTACTAAAAAATAAAATTAAATTAAAAAATAAAGCCATTTCCTTTTCTCCACACACAAACTATATATTAACCATATTGCTACTGACAGCCTTGAGGGGGTTGGCCTGCTGGCTTTCTTTCTTATCACTTACTTTCTTAGAAATCTGCCATGACCCCTAGTATCAGCATGAACAAGATTGTGAATGGGACCTACTCGTGGGATTATGGATTCTGAATCCTCCAGGAGTGTCCCATAATGCCCCTGTCAGTTGGTTTTGCCTTTGGCCATCTAATTTAACTGACAAATCTGAGGAATCACATGGAGGCAGCTACCTCCCCAGCGACTTCACAGATGGGAGCCCTGCAGTGAGTAAGTTATTCCAGCAAGTTTGACATTACCTTATGTTGAACATTCTCCTGACAGGTCTGCTCATTTCTTAATGGCATAAAACAAGTCACTGTTATTAAGCATGAGTCTCCCTTGACTTGATAAATACCATGGCCCCATTTCTGGCTGTTTTAATGGATGTCCTAAAGGCATCTGAACATGGCATTTTACATTTGGCAGAAGCTCATCAACAACAATTTTTTCTAATTAGCCTTGGAAGATTCAGACTTAAATGTACAGGGTCAAATATTCCAACAAGTGAGGGATATCCAACTCCCTGGACAAGTGCACTTTTGAGAGTGAACGGAGAGTGGGAGGGCATTCGTACTGCCTGAGCACATGTGGGTACATTTTGCAAAATCAACTTAGCTGCAGATTTGACCAGAAATCAAATCATGTCCTGGCATTATGCCTAGCAGGCATAATATAGTTGTTAGTTTCAATCACAAGAACAATTACTTCAAGTTATGGTACAGACCACTCTTCAAAGTCCTCAGGCCAGCAAAGTCTTCCTGTGATGCTGCTAGCTGCAAAAATCAGTAGATGAAAGAAGTGCAATACTTTATACTTTCAGCTTTTATTAATATTTTGTCTGTCAATTGGCAACAGGCACAGAGCCCTGGCACTACACCAAACACCATGTGTACAGTGCCGAGAGAGCACAAATGAATGAGGAAGACATGACCCTCAGGCTCGGAACACTGACGTCTACATGGAGAGTCAGGCTGTACTGAATAAGCATGCCCAAAACTGAAGAGAAAATACAGAACTCCGTATAAAGAGGAGATAAGGGGCCAGCCACAGTGGCTCATGCCTGTAATCCCAGCACTTTGGGAGGCCAAGACAGGAGGATCACTTGAGCCAGGAGTTCAAGACCAGCCTGGGCAACATAAAGAGACACTGCTTCTACAAAAAATTAAAATATTAGCCGGGATTGGTGGCATCACCTATAGTCTCAAATACTCAAAAGGCTGAGGAGGGAGGATGACTTGAACCTGGGGCTTACAGGCTGCAGAGAGCTATGACTGTGCCACTGCACTATAGCCTGGACAACAGAATGAGGCCCCACCTCTAAAACTATATATCTATATGAGATAATGAATACAAAGCATTTAGTTCCATGCCAAGGAGATGTCTCCCACAGTAAACACAAAGTGAGGAGTAACTATTATTATTTTATTAGAAACTTAAATTCATAATTACGTAAATGCTGGCAGGAAACAAAGTTAGGTTAGAAAGAAATGAGTTCTGCGTTTTAGAGACTTAGGTTGGAGCAGAGAAAAAGACAGGATCCTTTTCTATCAGAGAGATCTGCTTAAGCCACAACATAGTGACAGAAGTGGGTCGATTTTATGCAGGGGCAGCAGATCTAGCTAGCCCTGAACAAGCCTTTCGTTCATCAAGGAAAGGTTAAAATAAAAGGTTATCTACTTAGGAAGGTGGACATTCACTTTTGAGGCTAAGCAGAGGAGTTTAGATTCAATAGAGTCAAAAAATAAGAATCTACTGTAGGTTCTTTTGACAGTCCAGCTACATAGTTTGTAGGACCCAAAACAAAACAAAAATGTGGGGGCCCTTGTTCAAAAATTGTTAAAAATTTCAAGACAGGGACATGACAGTATTAAACCAAGCATGGTTCTTTTCTGAGCACAGGGCCCTGTGGCAATGCACAGGTCACATGACCATGAAACCAGCCCTGTCTTTGGGAGCATAATGGTGAAAATGCTTTCTGAGGATTGTGATTTTAGCATCTAAAAGGAAAATATTAATAGCTGAGGTAGAGATCCACAAAGTTAACTCTTGCTGTAATTTGCCAAGAGATATTGCAGAAAAGAATCTGGGAGAAGTTGACAATAGATAAGACGTAAGGCAGAAAGGAGAAAGAGGGTTTCAAACGATCTCAAGTTTAGCAGGAGGTTTAAAAAAAAAGGGGAAGTACAATAAAAGCTCTTTTAAACTGACCAACTCATTTCATTAACTAATGCTATTATTCCCTCTGTAATATACAGCTGACGTTCCAGCACAGTGCATGCTAGTGCCAAACAGAAGCTCCAGCACACAATGGTTTTTGCCACTTCTGTTCATTTCTGTATACCTGGATCCCAAAGCAGTGCCTGGCATACAGTAGTCAGCAAATACACAAATAATGGATGAATGAATGAACTTGTCAGGCAACTCATCTCTAAGAGACTCTGATTCTACTTCTATAAATTGAACTCTTCTGAGTTTACCTAAAATCAGTTACTTTCCCAGAACTGTCAACACCATTCATTTTTGTTATAATTTAATCAATTATGAAAACAAAGGAAATGTCAACGTGAAGAAAGTTGCTTTTATAAAAACTTGTTTGAATCCTTGCACTCAATAAAGGTGAGTTATTGGGAGATATGCCATCAATTACATGTGGACAACTGTGAAATTTGGGGGCAAAATAAATAAAATTCTAGAATTGTTTACTCAAACTGCTTGGCAAATCGTTCTATGTTCTCACTCTATTTTTGTTTTAAGTTTCAGAGTACATGTGCAGGATGTGCAGGTTTGTTACATAGGTAAATGTGTGCCATGGTGGTTTGCTGCACCTATCAACCCATCATCTAAGTGTTAAACCCAGAATGCATTAGCTATTTTCCTGATTCTCTCCCTCCCCCGACCCCCCGACAGGCCCCAGTGTGTGTTGTTTTCCTCCCTGTGTCCGTGTGTTCTCATTGTTCAGCTCCCACTTACGAGTGAGAACATACAGTATTTGGTTTTCTGTTCTTTCATTAGCTTGCTGAGGATAATGGTTCTCAGCTCTATCCATGTCCCTGCAAAGGACATGATTTCATTCCTTTTTATGGCTCTATAGTATTCCATGGTATATATGTACCACATTTTCTTTATCCAGTCTGTCACTGATGGGCATTTGGGTTGATTCCATGTCTTTGCTATTGTGAATTCACTCCACTTTAAATAGATTAGAATGGAAAATTAGAACGTTATGTGTGTATTTAATGCAAGAAAGACAATGCAGACTTTACACAGCAGACCCACGCTCAAAGAAAAGGCCTCAGCCCTATGTCAAAAGATAACTAAAGGACTGTAATTTGTGTATTATCTGACTGCATTTATCATTTTTTATAATTTCTGTTTCAACGGAATATTCTAATGAACTGATCAACCACTAGACCTGAATGTATCAGACGCAAATAAATTGAAATAACATTGAGTAAATAAATGAATACATAAATTAACTTAAAGGAAATAAACAAAAATGTCAGCATTTTAGGCCAATGGCCTAATTATAGATTATAATAATTATGTATTATATAATTATATTTATAGATTATAGATAATAGATTACATATTTTATATATATATATATATATATTTTTTTTTTTTTTTTTTTGAGACAGGGTCCTGCTCTGTTGCTCAGGCTGGAGTGCAGTGGCACAATCGTGGCTCACTGCAACCTTGACCTCCAGGCTCAAGTGATTTTCCCACCTTAGCCTCCTTAGTAGCTAGAACTATAGGCACACACCATCATGCCTGGCTGATTTTTTAAAATTTTTTGTAGAGATGGGATTTCGCCTTGTTGCCCAGGCTGGTCTCAAACTCCTGGCCTCCAGTGATCCTCCTGACTTGGCCTCCGAAGATCCTGGGATTATAGGCGTGAGCCACCACTGGCCAATTTATATATTTATAATTTAGATTTTATATTTATACTGTAATTAGTATATTAACTTACACTTATATTTGATATATATTTTTTAATATCTATCAACTGAATTATTTGCATTCTCTTTCCTAGGAAGTACCTTCCTGACATCAAGTTCCCTGAGATGTGAATTTTAATCAGAATGCTACTTGAATTTTAATCAGAATCATAGAGTAAAAATTGCTCTGGGAGAGTGTTTTACAGAAACTCTAGAAAAACCCAGTGAAATATGCCTACTCCACAACTGCATATGCTGTTCTAATGACCAGATAACAGAATCCCCAAATACAGTAGACTTTTACCATTAAAAGCATGAGTTGTTTTGGAACAGAGAGAGTGATGAGAAGCAAAACTGATAAGCTCTATGGGATGGGCAGAATCGCCCTCCAAAGATGTCCAAGCCGTCATCCCTGGAATCTGTGAAATATGTTACTTTGCATATCACAGTGGACTTTGCAGATGTAATTAACGTTACAGACATGGTTATCCAGGTGACCCTAATCTAATTACATGAACCCTTAGGAGGAGTGAATCATATTTCTGTTGTATACCTGTGCTGAAGTTCAGTACATGCTACCCCAAAATATGGTACCTTGGCATTTGAGAAAACAGCAGAAGCAGGAAGTTCATTCTCACCTTGACATTGCCTCTTCTCCCCTAAAGTAGGCTATAAAACCTAGCTGAGGCCAAGCGTGGTAACTCATGCCCGTAATCCCAGCACTTTGGGAGGCCAAGGTGGGTGGATCACCTGAGGTCAGGAGTTCAAAACCAGCCTGACCAACATGGTGAAAACTCGTCTCTACTAAAAATACAAAAAAAAATTAACAGAGGCATGGTGGCGCATGCCAGCTACTTGGGAGGCTGAGGCAGGAGAATCGCTTGAACCTGGGAGGCGGAGGTTGCAGTGAGCCAAGATCACACCACTGCACTCCAGCCTGAGCAACAAGAGCGAAACTCTGCCAAAACAAACAAACAAACAAAAAAACATCTCGCCGAACTTCCCCTGAAATAGATTATAAAACCTTCTTTCCACCCTATAACTGGAGGAAAGGAACGTCTTTATCGCTGAAGAGACAGGGAAGAATCTGAACAAACAGGCCTTGCTAAGTCCCCCCAGTTTATTACAATTAGCTCATAGCCTCTTTGTCTAATAATACTTTTCCATGACTATTCTTTTCTTCCTTAAACTTAACATGAAAACACATGGGTTTCCCTGTCTCTCTGGATCTTTATTTATGAAGGCTCCTATGCCATGTAAAACTTCTATTAAATAAATGTCTATGCTTTTCCCTTATTAATCTGCCTTTATTATAAGAGCCCTAGCTGTGAACCTAGCAGGGGGTGAGAAAAGAAATCTCCTCTACACCTGTTTATATTTTCTACACTTCAACATTGAATATTTATTTCTGACATATATAGTTACATAATTAGGACAATTGTTGTTAATTTAGATGGAAAGAAAAAAACAAAATAGAAACTCCCAAGACTGTAGGACCTGAGAATACAGCAGGCTGCTTGGAGGTGGGCAGAGGAAGAGATGGCAGAAACTTTACTTGTTAGGATTATTTAGGACTATTGTGGTTAGGACTATTTAGATTACAAGTGAAAAAAACCAGCCTGGATCATGTGTCCATCCCTGGCCCAATTATAGTCACCAGCAGAGTGATGCACCAATTGTGGGTGGAAAAGCCACCCAACCAACACAGAGTGTGAGAGAGGATGCCCAAGGGAATGGGGGGAGGCTAACAGAAGAAGGGGGTGAAGAAATGCTTACTTGCCCAAAAAGGCTCCATTACAATAGGTCAAGGGGCATGAGAGGAGGGGGCATAACCAATGATAGGAAGAAGAGTAAAGAGAAGACCATCATGAGCTCAGTTTATTTATTTATTTATTTATTTATTTATTTATTTATTTATTTTTGAGATAGAGTCTTGCTCTGTCGCCCAGGCTGGAATGCAGTGGCACGGTCTCAGCTCATTGCAACCTCTGCCTCCCAGGTTCAAGTGATTCTCCTGCCTCAGCCTCCCACGTAGCTGGTATTACAGGCACCTGCCACCATTCCCGGCTAATTTTTGTGTTTTTAGTAGAGGCGGGGTTTTGCCATGTTGGCCAAGCTGGTCTCAAACTCCCGACCTCAGATGATCCACCCACCTCAGCTTCCCAAAGTGCTGAGATTACAGGCATGAGCCACCGCACCTGGCCCAGCTAAGTTTTCAATACATTCAAGACTTGGTGTCAGAAGTTGTCTCCAGTGTCAATGCTCTAAAGGTAACTGCAAATGAATTATTACAGAGGTAATGAGACTTGCAAGTCATCAGCATTGACATGCTAACTGAAGTAGGTTTGTCAGGAATCTTTCTATGTCTAAAGAGAAAAACCCATTTCAAGTTAGTTTAAACCAAGGCACTGAAAAAGTCCAGGGAAAATCCAGAGACTCAGCTGGATCTAGATGCTCAGACAATGGTGTCAAGGCATTGTTTCATCTCATTTTCTCAGTTCTGCTTTTTCTGTGCTGACTTCACTCCCAAAGAGGCCCTTGTCACATAAATGGCAAGAGGATCACCAGTGATCTGAGCATTCATCCCACAAATTTAGCAATGCCTTTGGAAAAAGAGTACTGCCATTGCAACAGTCTCAGAAAAAGTCCTGGTGCTCTTTGAACTGTTTTGTTTTTGTTTTGCCACATCTGCAAACAAATTCCTATGGCAAGAGAGAAAAATACATGTGGATGAGCCAGCCCTGGATCATATATGCCCAACCCCAGATCCACGAGGAGGGGTCAGGAGTGGTTCAAACAAAAAATATGTGGGGAGGTGGGTGAATGATTCCTCTCCCAAACAGTCAGGGTGTTATTACCAGAAGAAAAGATACTAGGTGAGCAGAAACAGCACAAATCCATTATAAAGCTATATGGATGCCATACTCAAGTCCCCTAGAACTCTGAAAGGAGCTCTTATAATGTATAAATAGGCCGGGCACAGTGGCTCACACCTGTAATGCCAGCACTTTGGGAGGCCCAGGCAGGCAGATCACCAGAGGTCACGAGTTCAAGACCAGCCTGGTGAAGATGGTGAAACCCCATCTCTACTAAAAATACAAAAATTAGCTGGGCATGGTAGCGTATGCCTCTAGTCTCAGCTGCTCGGAAGGCTGAGGCAGGAGAATTGCTTGAACCCAGGAGGCAGAGGCTGTAGTGAGCTGAGATTGCGCCACTGTACTCGAACCTGGGCAACAGAGAAAGACTCCATCTCAAAAAATAATTAAATAAACAAAAAATAAATAAAGTATAAATAAAACTAACCCATGATAAGAGCACTACAGGAACACTGGCCTGAGCAGCAGCCAGGAGACATGAGTCAACTGCAGGTGAGTGATGAGCATAAAAAGAGGGCCCAGAAGAAAATCCTCCTCTCTTTCCTCTTTCTTTTGATTCCATCATATTTTCCACCCAGTATGTCAACTGAGGAAGCCTGGACCTTCTATTGGGTGCTCGATGACTGCTCACTCCCTCACTCAAGTTAGATGTGCAATCTCTCTCCTTGATCACAATAACGTGAAGTGTGGAGTAGTGGCTCAGTGTCCCAGACCCGTTTGACACCTGTACAGTTCTTCCCTGATGAAAATCCTAATGCAGTTGGTTTTCCTCCAAATGTGCACAACACATAATATGCTCCTTTGATCAAAATTATGCAAAGAACCAGATGTTTACTTTTCATTATATCTTACAGATAACAGTTGGTGCTTGAACGACCTATCTGGTATTTCACTGTTCTTGTCTCTTGAATTCTGTTTGGGGAAAGGGGAGGTGGGCACATGCACAACTGTGGTTTGTTTGTTTTTCTCCCCTGGGATTTTTTTTTTAGACTGAACTTGAACATATTAATATAGCATTTTGATTTTTTATTACTACTGAAACAAGTTACCACAAATATAAAGGCTTAACACAACACTAGTTTATTATCTTGCCATATCCATGGGTCAGAAGTCTGGGCAGATCTTGGCTCGATTGGTTCCTCTGCTCCAGGTTCCATAAGGCCAAATCAGGGTGTTGGCAGAGCCACATTCATTTTTGGAAGCTCTGGGGAGGAATCTGCTTCCAAATTCAGGTTGTTGGCAACATTTTGATCTTGGAGTTGTAGGATTGAGGTTCCTGCTTTCTTTGCTGGCTATCAGCGGGGGATTGCCCTTAGCTCCCAAAGACCTCTTCAGTCCTTGCCGGTGGCCCCCCACATCTCAGAGCAAGCAACAGCACTTCAAACCCTTCTCACACTTGGAATCTCTCTGATTCCCTCTCCTGCTTCCTATTCCACTGCATCTCTATGACTTCAAAGCAGAGAAAATTCTGCTTTGAAGGGCTTGTGTGAGTAGATTGGGCCCACCTGGATAATACATGTCCAAGACCTTAATTACATCTGCAAAGTCCACTGTGATATGCAAAGTAACATACCCACAGGTTCCAGGGATAAGGGCTTGGACATCTTTGGAGGGCGATTCTGCCTATCCCATATGGCTTATCAATTCTGCTCCTCATCACTGTCTCTGTTCCAAAACAACTCATGCTTTTAATTGTTAAAAAAAAAAAAATTGTGTTTGGGGATTCCATTACCTGGTCATTAAAACAGTATATACAGTTGTGGAGCTGGCACAGTTCCCTGGGTTTTTCTAGAGTTTCTATAAAACACTCTCCCAGAGCAATTTTTACTCTATGCTTACCAAGCATTCTGATTAAAATTCACTTCTCAGGTAACTTGATAGCAGAAAGATGCTTCCTAGGGATGGAGAATGCATATAATCGGGCCAATAGAAATCTAAGTATATATTAAACATATGTTAATATACAAATTAAAGTATAAACATAATTTATGCTTATATTTTAAACTATAAACTATATGTTACTATTTTAAACTATGGTACTATTTTAAACTATAAACATATAAATATATTAAGATAATTATACATATTTAAATGATGACATTCTGATTTATACATTGGAGTCAACTGGATTTGGTAATATAACCCAATAACCAAAAGAATGATCATGTTTTATAGGACTTAAAACATCCAGTTTTCTGAGTTTCATATGGTGGCTCAAATGAGGTGATCCTCTGAATGACTGAGTCAGCAGATCCATACAACATTCTCATCATGGTCCCCCTCTCCAGAAAATCAGTATCAAAGAATATTGGAAGATAATTTTTACAGATGCTAACTGATACAACATAAGCATATAAGCTTTCCAAGAGTGTCTATCAAGACACAAGAGCCCAGGACCTTGTGAGAGCGCACTGGTGATTACTAAGTAGGTCTGAACAAAGTGTAATGCGGAATGAGCCATTCTGTAAGAGAAGCAACTTACCTAGCTACCTCTCTTGGAATCTTGACTGTAATTGTTAAGGAGTTCCATTAGGCATCTCAAACAATTCCTGGAGATGTTCTTTATCAATGGATATTATACAGGTAACTAAAGAATCCCACACTATGGTATGGGAACCAAACCTATGCACCTATATGTATATAGGAGACAGCCAAGTATAAAGGGGTCACTGGAGAACCTCCAACCAGCCTGCGCACTGGGAGAAGCGCACACTGGGTGGAGCCTCAGGAAGTTCATGCCATCAGCAGCGGGGAGGAGCCTGGCCTCTTCTGTTCTGGGTTGTACCTGGAAATCAATCTGTGAGGCGGGAAGCCTACTAGCAAAACTCTCGCTTTGCTGAGAGTCCCTGTTTCCCTTTTTTTCCTTTTCACCCAGTAAACCCTGCACTTCTCACCCTTCAAAGCATCTGGGAGCCTAATCTTTCATGGTTGTGTGACAAGAACCCGGCTTTTAGCTGAACCAAGGGGAAAGTCCTACAACATATATATACATGCATGTATGTATTATATGTGTGTGTGCATTTAAATAGGCTCTGTGTGGGTATGGGGTTGATTTACAATCCCCTGTGACTTGGCCGCAGCCCATGTCGTCTGTGTGGATAACGGGTCTGCATCAGAACCCTAAACTCTGCTCCTATTGTAGTTACACCATCTTGGTTTTCAAGCTGCTATAATTTTTTATTATCATTAGACACCATATCCTACTTTTCTTTCTTTATCACAGCTCAACTTCTGGCATGGGTATTCCCCATCCATTGCTTCATCACCTCACATCAGAATTGTTGAAATTGTACTTTTATTACTGTACTACTTTCTTCCCTTTTTTTACTTCCTCTGTACTTTTTTGTTTATTGTTATTTATTATTACTTTTCTCACTCTTCTAGAATTTGTGCACTCTGTAATCTCTTAAATCACAGGTCTAGGAAGAGAACCAGGAGGTCAAAGAGGAAAGAGGAGCCACTTGCCAAATTCCAATTTCAGGTGGACACCAGGAATATATCACAGAACAGGTCAACTGCCCAGAACTTTCAGAAAAGCTTGGTTTTCATCAGATTCTCCTCCAACTCTTTCATAATCTAGGCTTCCTGCCCTGTGTTAATTATATTTCTGACCCAAAACCAACAAACTAAGAGGCTGCATGTTGTGATGGAAAGTGTGTTGGACCAGACGCCAAAAACTGTGAGGTTTAGGGCCAACTCTGAAGCTAGCCAGCTGTGTGACCTTGAACAAATCATTTCCCCTCTCAGACCCGTTGTTCCCTCACTGTTTCAATGAACAGTTAATAAGATTTTGTACATGATTTCTTCCAGGTCAAAATTATGTCATTCTTTCACCCTAATTCCCTTTCTTCTTACTGGTAATATATCATATTTAATAACATAGTTTACAATTCTTATGAGCCAGATTAAGATTTATTACTACTTCTTACTAAACATAAATTACTACTCATGAATTACTTAACACCAAAAATGAACACTTACATGCAATTACAAAAAAAAATTTGTTAGATTTATTTGAGGTATGATTCAGCAAATGAGGTATTTAACACACCACTGTGAAAGCAAACCTTAGTTTTAAAACCCAGCAAATAAAAACTGGATCTGAGAAACTGGAGCTAAGATTGGCTGGGGTCCATCATCTTTATGATAGTAGAGGGGCTTAGAATACACCATTTATCTAAGAACTGGGCAGATAATCTGGAGCAAGAGGGCAGGGGATGGTAAATTGGTGGGAAAATTAAAGATACATTTTCCCTAGCTGTTTGATTTTTCATGCCGTTGAGTTTTAAGGTTACAGTATGTAACCAGAATATGAAACATCACTGGGAGGAAGGGAACTCATTTAATATTATGTTAGTTGTAGAATTATAACTAGGTGTAAAGCAAAGAAAGTAGTTATCTATTATTCATTCCTTCTGAATAGACATTTCCTGTCTGTGAATACAAAGCATGACTAGAATTCACTTGCTGAAACTCAGAGATGCTATAAGAGAACATTTCATTTTCATTTGATCTGACCTTGTGTATGATAATGGAGCTTCTTTAAAACACTGATGCTTGTCTGTTCTCCTTATATTATGACCATGAGATTATTCCTATCCTTGACCTCATAGATGGGGAAATTAACCTCAGAGAGTTTTAGAGACTTGTCCAAGGTCATCGCCAGGTTCAATCTTTTAGGCAGTCCTGAACAAATGTGGCCACAAAAATCAGTGAATTTCGTTATCTGTATATCTATATGTGACTTCCTATATTATATGAAGTATGTCTCTCACTGATAACTGAGCACATCTAATCTAGCATGTCAGACTGACCAGAAATTAACATGCAATCTATTCATTCCAAATATCCCTAGCTGCTTAGTGAACCTGTGAATGAATTAAAGATGGCTTCTCAGCATGATGATAGAAAAAAAATTTCTAGCTAGAGACATTGTACCAGACATAGGTGCGCTGGACATAGATGTACTAGATATAATTGGGCCTCATGCTCAACTGCTAAATCAAGTGCCCTGCCTCCTCACCAAGGCCTTGATTTGAACCAAAGCCATAAAACCCAAACTATAAAGAACCTCAATAAACTGAGATAAGACCTTCTTGGCTTTCTCCTGTATTTGGTTTTTCAAATTTAATTATGAGCTAAATCAACTTTAAAATTCAGACTGTTTTGACCTAGAATCTAATCTACTATTTTCTAAAAATTATTAAGTCAGAATATAATCCCATTGAATTGATATGTCATCCAGTTCAAGCCCTCCAAAAATAGATAGATTGATAGATAGGTAAGTAGGTGGAGGGGTGGAGAGATGAAATAGATGAATTCCCTTGCCAGGACTGCAGTTATTTGCTCCAACCTCTAAAACCACCTAATATACCTCTTCACCTAAATACCCCCTTGCTAAAATCCTGACTGATTAAAAAGTGAACTTAACAAATTTTCTCTGATGAGCTTTTTATCATGTTCATAGAAAGAGAACTCTGATATAAAGTAGCAACACAAGAATAAACAAACCTATAATTTGGAGTAGCAGCTCCAGGGACAATAACAAGGTTTTCCAATCTCCCAGATCATAATTAACAGTGTAAAGAATTAAAGAGCAGTTCAGGAAGGAGTGCTTAAACCTTTTTGTAAATTTAAAAACAAGTAATGATCTCCATTGCTGTTCTCCAGGTTTATTCAAATTTGGACAATTAGGACAATTAAACATAAAATAGAGACAGCTCTAAAGAGGGAGCTACGACAAAGCAGAATAATTGCTGGGACTGGCTATCAAATTTACATAAAAAAAGATTAAAAAGCTGATTTACATTTAAAAAACAAGATCAGGCAATATCTAAAATAGATAACACAACCTACTGAGAAAAGCTCTTTTCATCAATAAAGGAGAAGCAAAGGTGATTATACATAACAAAACTAATCTTCTATATTGCTTTAATCACCTAAAACCACTTTAACTGTTTGTTTGGGAACCATTTTGTGGGGAAAAAAAAAATATTGCATGTAAAAGCGCCTAATTTCTAGCTTGCAATAAAACACAGACACCATCAAGATCATGCTCACATATTCTCAGCTCATTACCTGCTCTCTTCTCTAGATCCTGTCTTCTCTTGGTTATCAAAAATTCTCACCACTTACAAATTCTCGCATTCTAGAACTTGAAAATTTGCCATGTAATTGATATAACAGATGCTTCCAGAACAGACGTTCTGCTTATTGTTACAGCATCTCATGAACAAAGTAGATTATAAAGCTTTTTCCTTCCTGACTAAGCACTTACCTGGCATTTCAAGCTTTTTTCAAAAACTAAAAAGAACATAATTACCTGAATTTTAATATGTACTGAAGGATAAGGAAAAAAAAAATCTCTTTTTCTCTTTATCCATCTTTTCTCCAGGTGGGACTCTATAAATTAGGCTAACAAAAGACAGATTAATAAGAGAAAAGTATACACATTTATTTAATGTAAGTTTTACATGACACAGGAGCCTTCATCAGAAAATGAAGACTCAAAGAAACAATTAAGCTGAAACGTTTTTATACTAGGTTTGATAAAGAGTGCAAAGTCGTGCAGAAACATGACAGGACAAAAAGGTATGAACTAAGGTAGTAAACTGAAAGAAACTTAGCAAGGCCTGTTCATTCTGATTCCTCATAGCGTGTCCTGTCCAATAAATCCAAAAACACTTACTGGCTTTGGTTCTGAATCTCTTGGTAGATACTTTCAGTTTAAAAGAAAGAAAAATAAGAAGAAAAAAGGTCAGGCATATTTGCTATTTGCCCTTGCTGAAATAATAAGGTATCTGAAATAATTTTTTTTTAAAGAGCTCTATGGTCAGAAGTTAGTTTAATAGGAAGCTGATATTCAGGCTACAATTGTTGTTAAGTCCTCTCTTTTGTTCTGTCTGTTGGATCCTGCTTCTGTCATGGGAAGGTCTCAGTCTACTGAAACCTCCCTTACTGAACCCCTGCTAACTATATGCTCAGCCCCTCTGTCCACATTTTCTTTTTCTTGGTGGCATGATTTTCGCTGAGGATAAGGTGGAAATTCATGTACCTTTTTGGGAAACTTGAGACCTCCCCAGACTAGCTCCTATAAGACTTCTTTCCATTTGCTTCTGTTCCTCCTTCCTCCCTTTGGCACTTACAATCTGCCATCCAGTTCTCTTGAATCCTTGATTTATTCTCCTTCAAATCCTTACCTCCTCCATTTAGTGGTCAGTGGATGAAAAATTACTAACAGGAAACACCAAAGGTAAGAAAAATTTCAGTTTCTATAGTCAAACTTTAGGTAGGCTTCTGGACCTTCTCCTAGGACTATCTGTGTACATCCTTGTCGAATGCTGTAGTGAATTCCTATAATTTTATGTTGCCTCAGCATCCTTTTGAGTCCTCCTCTATGTGTCACCTAACTGACACACCTCAAACTCCTTCTTGGAAAACCCTGCATTCTTTCTCTGTGCATTTGAGATATAAATTTTCTACTCTTTCTTCTCTAGAATTTGATCATTAGCATTTGGAAATACTGTTGTCCTTTGATATCCACAGGGGATTGGTTCTAGTACCTCCCACAAATACCAAAATCCACAGATGCTCAAGTCCCTGATATAAAATAAGATAATATTTGCATATAACCTATGCACATCTGCTCATATTCTTAAAATCGTCTCTAGATTACTTATAATACCTAATATAATGTAAATGTTACATAAGTCGTTGTTATACTGTTTAGGGAAAAATGACAAGAAAAATGTCTGTCCATGTTCAGTAGAGATGTGTGCTCTTTAAAACAATATTTTCAAATCCTGATTGGTTGAATCCACAGAAGCAAAATCCATAGATACAGAGGATCTCTTGTACAAATTTCAGGGAGATGACTGTCATCAAAAAGAAAAAAATGAACTGTTTAGAAATTGGTCAAATAAAAAATCTTAAAAGCCTTTTCCACAAAAAACTAGTTAAAAAGCTTTAGCCAGGCTGAGCGCAGTGGCTCACACCTGTAATTCCAGCACTTTCGGAAGCCAAGGCGGGCAGATCACAAGGTCAGGAGACCAAGACCATCCTGGCTAACACGGTGAAACCCCATCTCTACTAAAAATACAAAAAATTAGCCGGGCGTGGTGGCATGAGCCTGTAATCCCAGCTACTCGAGAGGCTGAGGCAGGAGAATCACTTGAACCTGGGAGGCGGAGGTTGCAGTGAGCCAAGATCACTCTACTGCACTCCAGCCTGGGCGACAGAGCTAGACTCCATCTGAAAAAAAAAAAAAAAAAAAAAAAAAAACAACCCTTTAGGCATCTGAGCAGATAATCTTAACTTGTATCATTTGTCAGGTCCAGCTAGTGAGTCTTGAATTATCAGACCTGGTGCAAGGCTAAAAGTTTTAGAGTAAATGAAGTAAGATCTGCTTCTATCCATATGTTTATGTCATTAAATATAATACAGACATACATTTTTGTCTGGGTTTGCTGGCCAGACAGGTGTATTGTCTCTGCTAGATGGTTCAGGTCATAAAAGTATAAACGCAACCTTCAAACTGAATACACAGTAAAAATGAATTCCTGAATTGCTTGATGCACATCAGTCATGGAGAAAAAAAAGAGGAAAGAACCATGTTTAACTTTCTTGTTTCTTTCCTTCTATGATATTTTTTGTGCTTGCCTGATTTGTCAACAACAAAAACAACTTGAGACAGAGGTTAGCTTTGTTTGATGTCTCATAAAATTGTCATGAACAGTTCACGTATAATTGTTAAGAATGAGTGAGTTACCGGCTGGGCATGGTGGCTCACACCTGTAATCCCAGCACTTTGGGAGGCTGAGGCGGGCGGATCACGAGGTCAGGAGATGGAGACCATCCTGGCTAACATGGTGAAACTCCATCTCCACTAAAAATACAAAAAATTAGCTGGGCGTGGTGGGGGGGGCCTGTAGTCCCAGCTACTCGGGAGGCAGAGGCAGCAGAATGGCGTGAACCTGGGAGGCGGAGGTTACAGTGAGCTGAGATTGTGCCACTGCACTCCAGCCTGGATGACACAGAGAGATTCTGTCTCAAAAAAAAAAAATCCAGAAATAAAATAAAAGCACTTAAGTTATTTTAAAAAAAAAAAAAAAAAGAATGAGTGAGTTACCAAATGAACTAAATAAGGTGTTGGGACCAATCCTGGAGAAACAGAGATATGTGACCTTTCAGACAGAGCATTCAAAATAGCTGCTTTTAGGAAACTCAGAGAAATTCAAGATAGCACAGAGAAAGAATTCATAATTCTATCAGATAAACTTGACAAAGACGTTGACATAATTTAAAAGAACCAAGCAGAAATTCTGGAGTTGAAAAATGCAATTGACATACTGAAGAAAGCGTCAGAGTCTCTTACCAACAGAAATGACCAAATAAAAGAAAGAATTAGTAAGCCTACTAATAGAAAAGAAAGAATTAGTAAGCCTACTAATAGAAAAGAAAGAATTAGTAAGCCTACTAAGACAGTCTACACGAAAACGCACAGACAAAAGAAAAAAATAATAAAAAAGAATGAAGCATGACTACAAAGATCTAGAAAATAGCCTCAAAAGGGCAAATCTAAGAGTAACACCCCACAAGCACACACAACCAAAGCAAAAATGGACAAATGGGACCACGTCACCTTAAAAAGTTTCTGAACAGCAAATAAAACCCTCAACAAAGTGAAGAAACAGCCAACAGAATGGGATAAAATATTTGCAAACTACCCGTTTGACAATGGATTAATAACTAGGATATATAAGGAGCTCAAACACCTATATAGGCAAAAATTTAACAATCCAATTAAGAAATGGGCAAGGCTGGGCATGGTGGCTCACACCTGTAATCACAGCACTTCAGGAGGCCAAGGCAGGAGGATCGCTTGAGCCCAGGAGTGTGAGACCAGCCTGGGCAACAAAGTGAGACCTAGTCTCTAAAAAAAAATTTTAAAAGCATAGCTAAGCATGGCGGCGCACTCCTGTGGTCCCAGTTACACGGAAGGCTGAGTAAGAATCACTTGAGCCTGGAAGATCAAGACTATAGTGAGCTGTGTTTGTGCCACTGCACACCAGCCTGGGTGACAGAGTGAGACCCTGTCTCAAAAACTAAATGAATACATATTTTTAAATGGGCAAAAAAAAATTTTTTTTTTTGAGATGGAGTTTCATTCTTGTTGCCCAGGCTAGGGTGCAATGGCACCATTTCAACTCACTGCAACCTCCGCCTCCTGGGTTCAAGAGATTCTCCTGCCTCAGCCTCCTGAGTAGCTGGGATTACAGGCATGTGCCACCACACCTGGCTAATTTTGTATTTTTAGTAGAGATGGGGTTTCTCCATGTTGATCAGGCTGGTCTCAAACTCCCGACCTCAGGTGATCCACCTGCCTTGGCCTCTCAAAATGCTGGGATTACAGGGGTGAGCCACCACACCCAGCCAGGCAAAAAAATTGAATAGACATTTCCCAAAGGAAGATGTACAAATGGCAAACAGGAATATGAAAATGGCTCAACATCATTGATCTTCAGAGAAATGCAAATCAAAATTACAATTAGATGTCATCTCACTCCAGTTAAAGTGGCTTTTATCCAAAAGACAGGCAATAACAAATGCTGGAGAGGATGTGGGGAAAAGGGAACCCTTGTACGCTGTTGGTGGGAATATAAATTAGTACAACCACTATGGAAAACAGTTTGGAGGTTTCTCACAAAAGTAAAAATAAAGTTACCATACAACCCAGGCAATTCCACTGCTAGGTATATACCCAAAAGGAAGGAAATCAGGATATCTAAGAGATACCTGCACTCCCATGTTTATTGCAGCACTGTTCACAACAGCCAAGAGTTTGAAGCAACCTAAGTGTCCCTCGACAGATGAATGGATAAAGAAAATGTGGTACATATACATGATAGAGTACTATTCAGTCATAAAAAAATAATGAAATCCCGTTATCTGCAACAACATGGATGGAACTGGGACTTATTGTATTAAGTGAAATAAGCCAGGCACAGAAAGACAAACTCATGTTGTCACTTATTTGTGGGAGCTAAAAATTAAAACAATGGGCTGGGCGCAGTGACTCACGCCTGTAATCCCAGCACTTTGGGAGGCCAAGGTGGGTGGATCACAAGGTCAGGAGATCGAGACCATCCTGGCTAACACAGAGAAACCTGTTTCTACTAAAAATACAAAAAATTAGCTGGGCGTTGTCATATGTGCCTGTAGTCCCAGCTACTCGGGAGGTTGAGGCAGGAGAATGGTGTGAACCCGGGAGGCAGAGCTTGCAGTCAGCCGAGATCGTGCCACTGTACTCCAGCCTGGGAGACAGAGCAAGAGACTCTGTCTCAAAAAAAAAAACAAAAATTTTACATGATTGTTGAACTCATGGAGATAGAGAGTACAAGGATGATTACCAGAGGTTGGGAAGGGAGGATGTAGGGAAGTGGAGAGAGTTAACGGGTACAAAAAAAGTTAGAAAAAATTAATAAGACCTAGTATTTGATAACAGGGTGACTGTAGTCAATAATAATTTAACTGTATGTTTTTAAATAACTAAAAGCATAATTGGATTGAAACATAAAGGATAAATGCTTGAGGGGATAGCTATCCCGTTTCACACGATGTGATTATTACGGATTGCATGCCTATATCAAAGTATCTAATGTATCCCATAAATATAGACACCTGTGTACCCACAAAAAATTAAAACTTAAAACTTAAAAAATGAGTGAATTAGATGAATATAAGTGGGATAATCATTTATAAGCAAAATAACAATTATGTTTTAGAAAATATGTCTAGTTAAAAATAGTTTCAAAATCTTTTTGGTAACTTGAAACCATAAAATGAAATTAAGTAACAGATACTTATTAAATATCTGGGTCATTTCTAAGTAAGTTAAAAATATTGAAACACTAATAACTAGGCATAAGTGTATGTACTTTGGCATCTTGTTTTTAGATAGTACAGAGAAGCTAAATAGATTGAAGTTTGTTTAAAAACATGAAAAATTGCTTCTAGAAATTATGAAATGATGAATGCTGTTATAAAAGAGTTTATAAAGCTTGCTAGTTTTCACTAGAAATTAAGGTTACTGGCCAGGCACGGTGGCTCATGTCTGCAATCCCAGCACCTTGGGAGGCCAAGGCGGGCCAATCACGAGGTCAGGAGTTTGAGACCAGCCTGGCCAACATACTGAAACCCCATCTCTACTAAAAATACAAAAATTAGCCAGGCATGGTGGTGCGCGCCTGTAGTCCTAGCTACTTGGGAGGCTGAGGCAGGAGAATCACTTGAACCCGGGAGGCAGAGGTTGCAGTGAGCCAAGATCATGCCACTGTACGTCAGCCTGGGTGACGGTGCAAGACTCAGTCTCAAAAAAAAAAAAAAGAAAGAAAGAAATTAAGGTTACAAAGAGTTAAACATTATAATTAACATATGTAATTAAACTGCCAGAAAATATGAGGGAAAACTCTCTTTGCTTAGAAATAAGATGCATTTGATAAGGAAAGTTATGTAAATGTTACATTTTTGTTTTCTAAAAAGCTGAATTGTTTTTTAAGTTTTAAATGATTTATGGAAATGTTATCTTTTGTGGTCAGAACTAAGATTGGATGGATTTATTAAAAGATTTTATTTAAAATTAGCTTTAGTATTAGTAGTACACTAATGCAAAAGTGGAATTTTGTCTTCTCTGTTAAAATAACAAAGTTTTCTAGAAGTACTGGTCTGAGAATGTGAAGGGTTTTTTTTCTCCTTTTCAGTAACTGACCTAGAAAGCAAAGATTTTGTGTTTTATCAAGATCATTTTTGGGCTTCATGTTGTATTTTATTAGGTCTTTGACTACATTTTATTCACAGCTATGCAACCTTTTGTATTTGCCTTTAAAATCTTTTGTTGTCAGCCAGGTGCAGTGGCTCACCTGTAATCCCAGTGCTTTGGGAGGACAAGGCAGAAGGACTGCTTTAGCCCGGGAATTCAAGACCAGCCTGGGAAATATTGCAAAACTCTATCTCTACAAAAATAAAAATAAATGAGCCGGGTGTAGTGGTGCGTGCCTGTAGTCCCAGCTACTCAGGAGGCCAAGGTGAGAGGATTGCATTAGGCCAGGAATTTGAGGCTGCAATGAGCTATACTTGTGCCACTACACTCCAGCCTGGATGACAGTGAGACCCTGTCTCTAAAACAATGTTAAAAAAATAGAAAATTGTTTTCTATTTAAAACTGTCACTTTAATTAATTAGATAGCCAAGATCATATTTAATTTTTTTAAACCTTTTGACATACTTCCCAAAATCAAATTCTAAATTAAGTCTTTTTGACCTTGAACTTACTTTGAGATTTACTAGTTAGGCTTCTTGAAAGCTACAAAATATGTGTTTCTCACCTTGTAAAAGAAAGATATTAAAATAATTGGGCTTACATATATTTGATGCATTAAATTATACAATAAGTGTGGTCAAATAATGAGTAATGCTAAACCTAGAGTTATACTTAGGAGCGTATTATTGATATGAAAATGTATGAGATTTTTAAAAGTCTAATGTTATCAGTAACAATTCTGGCAATTATGTTAAAATGTTGTATCCACAGAAATAACTAAATTTCCTTGTCAACTGCTGATCATAATGAACTCTCATCAGATTTTTAACCATGGCCATATTGTCTTTGTCATCTACAGGCCATTACTGTTTTGATTTTTCTCTAAAAGTATTTGCAATCAGCGATAGTCCAAAATTGCTTTTCTTCGAAAAGATTCATAGAAAAGACTTTGACAAATACCCTTGAATACAGGTTTCTAATAACCATAAGATCATACCATTGGACTGTGAGAATTTTCAGAACTCGAATGAAGAAATGAATGGCTTCATGAAACTGCCAAGCAAGATCAAGCAGATCAAGAATTAATTACATGAAACTGAACTGATGAAGGTAACATTTTCATGACTTGTAATTTGAAATTTTTAAATTTGAAATTTGGTTCTTATTGTAAATGTTTCCTTTTACAGATTTAAAGAAACTATTTCCCTTAAGCTTTCTAGAGCTTGCAGAGATCTGGTAGCATATACTTTTGTGAACAGAATTGGAACAATTACTTTTTCTTCCTACCTGATCCTGCTAGAATTCAGAAACTATTTGTGAGTATTCTTATTTTCATGGCAATATAATTATTTATATTAGTTTAATGAAAATCTGTTCTCCTTGTAACAGGACACAATTGGAAATACTGGTTATGTTACCAAGGCTTTGACTGGAATGTTCTATTTTCAAATATGACAGACAACTTTAAAGAACTAAGTTTGACTTTATGGAGCCAATAAAGCTCCCGCTTGGATAAACTGGCCTGGTACTTTGAAAGCATCGTTCACATGGTTGCCTTAGAGGTGGGTAAAGAATGTCACCTCCTGGCAGGACCAGGAACCTCAGGATATTTTGGGGCCCTAGAGCAGAGAGGAATTCACCAAAATCTAGAAGTACTTCAGGTGAATTCTTTTTTCTTTTTTTTTTTTTTTTTTTGAGACGAAGTCTTGCTCTTGTCCCCCAGGCTGGAGTGCAATGGCACAATCTCAGCTCACTGCAACCTCCACCTCCCAGGTTCAAGCGATTCTCCTGCCTCAACCTCCTGAGTAGCTAGGATTACAGGCGCCTGCCACCACGCCCAGCTAATTTTTGTATTTTTAGTAGAGACAGGGTTTCACCATGTTGGCCAGGCTGGTCTCAAACTCCTGACCTCATGATCCGCCCACCTCAGCCTCCCAAAGTGCTGAGATTACAGGCGTGAGCCACCACGCCCAGCCACTTCAGATGAATTTTAATGGTGAATCTTTAGCTTAGCCTCCTGGCCTCAAGAGGCTTTTCAATGTCTAATCTGAGATTCCTTATAAAACGTTCCAGCAAAGCAAATTTAAAGACAGCCTATGTGGCCAATCACTATTCTTGCTGAACTTGTGTAAATAATCAGGTCAAATTTAATGAGACTAAATTTATTTTGCAAACAAATTAGTTTTACTTTGATTATCTTTGATAGAGATGAAGGTGACTATAGAGAGAAAAATTTTGTTTCAGAAAAAAAGTATAGTGCACCCAGTATTAGATGCTAGCTCATTGTTTTTGAGAGTTTGTTATCCACCTGAAATCTGGGCTGGATCCTGAATTTCTCTAGTTTCCTCCAATATCTGGCTATGAGTCTCCAAATGAATATTTCCAATTTTTCTCCCAGTCTTCTGGCTTGGAATCACTAAAAGTTAAAGCACCCCTTTTTCTGAAGCTCTGCAAGGTGAAATTAGATGGCTTGATAAAGACTTCAGAGAAATCACTACTACAGCTATGTAGAGATAACCTTTGGGCCTGCTGCTATATGGACTACTCAGAAAGCTCACTGGAACACCTGATGCAAACTTTTGCAAACAAGGAAAATCTGTCAGATTATCACTGCCTGCCCCTACTCCAGCCGGAGATGCTTTAAGTCCAGCATCTAGAAATCTTGACTGGCTGCCCTCTGGAATTAAAAACTGAGTTTACTGTTTGTTCTAACCATTAAACTTTTTTTGTTGTTGTTACTGTTTCCATAGAAATGCCTCGTTACATATCTGATTGTTTGCACTGCACTGGTGCCTAACTTTAGTGGAAGCCCATTTGCAACACCTCTGCCTGAAGTGAGATGACTGCTGACCGCTTAACTCGACTGAGCTAGGGCTGAGAGGTCTGGTTCAATGGCTAATGAGACAATCCACCAACCCGATTTCTGGATGTGAAACTTCTTGAGGAAGTTTCACACAGGGGAATATTGGGGCTCGGAAAATGAAATCTCAATGTATGGCACTTTGGCATGCTGAGTACTTTGAACTAGAAAAGATTGGAAAGCCACAGAAGCATGATCTCTATGACCTTTTCCCCGCCCTCCTGTCTCTCACCCCTTTCTCCCGCTGAAGTGAGGCATAGAAACCAAAATTTCTCTTCCCCAAGGCGGGCCATAGAAACTAGAACCCCCACACCCCAAAGCAAGCCATAAAACCTAGAAAGGTCATTCTCTCCCTTTTCCCTTCTTCCTTGAAGACCCTCATTCCAGAGGGGTCCTGTCCCATACCCAGGAGGAAAGAATGCTACACAGAGAGGCCGAGAAGACTCCGAACAGAGAGGCCTTGCTGGGTTTTCCCCTGCAGTCTACTATCATTCAATCGTACCCTTTTTGTCCAACACATTTCCATATGGCTGTCCATTCTTCACCAAACATAAGCATACAAATAGATCGTTTTTCCTAGGTCTTTTGGTCTTCATTTCTGAGGCTCCTATGTAATGTAAAACTTTAATTAAATAAATTTGTTATGTTTTTCTCTTGTTAACCTGCCTTTTGTTGTAGGGGTGCAGGCCATGACCCTTATGAGGGGTGAGGAAGGGTATTCATTATACTTCATTATACATTTCACCCCTACAAGCTTGAGGAATCAAAAGCAGTTAAGCAGATCTCAAAATTGACAGATTAATTGCCATTAATACATACTTTTATTCTTAAAGTTTCTTGTTAAATTACCCTAGAAGTTAAGAAAAAAATTACATTATCCCAGTCATGAATTTGAACTGATTTAAAAAATAAACAAAAAACAAACCAAAAAAAAACACAAAATACTAGAAATTGGGAGAAATTTCCATTTTATTCCATTTATAAAGAAGCAATGAAATGCTGATAATAGTAAGAGCTTTCAATATATCAACAAACCACAAATCAAACAAGAATAAAAACAAAATTCAAACTTGAGACAAGCAAGGTGAAGACAGATTATATTTTAAACTGTTTCACAAATTCTCTCAAAATATGTTCATACTCATCTCTAGCAGGCATGTCTTTAAACTCTTCATGTGAAAAGTGCCTATTGTACATTAATTAGATGCAATATTTACAATTGCATGTTATAAAAGACTTCAAATATGATCTGGCCAAGTTGGGAATCACTTCTATTTTTTAATCAAATGAATCCCGTTTTCCCACTCATTTCTATTATAAATCAGAAATGCGTTCCCAAAGAAAACAAAAAAGAAAGTTTCTGGCCCCCTGAAAAATAATAATGGTAAGAACATGGCCAGTTCTGTGGCCTTTCTGGAATTGTGGGCCCTAGTATATTGAGCTCCCCAGAAACTAAAAACATTTGCATTTTTACGGTGGAAAAGTATCAATGTGTACCTCTCCTTATGTGAGCAAATTTGTAACTTCCCACATCTGGTTTATGTAAAAGTAATACCTATAAAAAGTCTCAAAAGGTAGACAACAAAATAAAGACAGACCATTAACCCTCACACATATAGAATGAAACAACAGCATACTATGAACTCATATAATAACAGTATTCCAAAACTTTTAACTTCTAATATTTGTGGTTCTTCTCCCATGAGAATAATCCTAAAGCCCTTGCCAGCGATGTGGGCACCCGGGGATTGAGACCAAGAGAGAGAATGAGCTAAAACTAAACTACACCTTCCGTTTTGTCACCAATATTCTCTAGGACTTGGTCAGTGGCTCATCCTCAGAGCATCTTAACTTACCCATGAACAAAAGGACCTCAATGCCTTTGCTGCCAAACTCTAAAAGAAAATGAAAGTCACTCTGAATCCCTGTTATAAAGGTCCTATAAATATCTATAGCTGTTATTATTATAGGAAAACATCTTCAGTCCCAGATACAACTATTTCAGCTACACATGCAACACAACCAGGAGAGAAGACAAAAGTTTGCTTTCACTAAGTAACCATATGAACTGGAATATAGTCAGTGGTCACCTGTGTAATATTTTTATTGTCCATAGTAGGCTAAAATATAAAATATATAAAAGACACAGCCCATACATTAACAAGTATTCAAGGTAAAAAGGAAGAGGGCAAAAACACACACAATAATAAGACAAAAGCATATAACAAGAAATACTATTGTATAAAGAGGTAAACAATAGATGAATCTCACAGGTGTAACAATGAGCAAAAGAGGCCTGATACAGAGGAATACATGCTGCGTGGTTCCATTTATATGAAGTTCAAGAACAGGTGCAACTAGGCCAGGTGCTGTGGTTCATGCCTGTAATCCCAGCACTTTGGGAGGCTGAGGCAGGTGGAGCACTTGAGGTCAGGAGTTCAAGACCAGCCTGGCCAACATGGTGAAACCCTGTCTCTACTAAAAATTACAAAAAATTAGCCGGGCGTGGTAGTACATGCCTGTAGTTCCAACTACTCAGGAGGCTGAGGCAGAAGGATCACTTGAAACTGGAAAGTGCAGGTTGCAGTGAGCTGAGATGGTGTTACGCACGCTAGCCTGAGTGACAGAGCAAGACTCCATGTCAAAAAAAAACAAAAACAAAAACAAAAACAAACACAGGTGCAACTAATCTGTGTTACTAGAGGTCAGAGTAGTGGTTTCCTCTTACAGGTGGGTAGAGGCTAACGGACTGAGAAAGGGTAGGAGGTACTGAAAATGTTCTAGATCTTAATCTGGACAGTGGTTTCCAGGGCAAATGCATATATAAAAAGTCATCAAGGGCACGATAAAGATGGGTGCCCTTTATGTATGTTATACCACAAAATAATTTTTTTAAATGAAGAAAGTCTATAGATGCCTTAAATGTGACTGAACGTAGCTGTGTGGAATTATAATGAATGAAGGTCAGTGATATGATTTGGATGTTTGTCCTCACCAAATCTCATGTTGAAATGTGATCTCCAGAGTCGGAGGTAGGGCCTGGTGGGAGGCGGTTGGATCTTGGGGGTGGATTCCTGAAGAATGGTTTGGCACCATCCCCTTGGTGATAAGTGAGTTCTCTCTCAGTTAGTTCACCTGAAATCTAGTTGTTTAAGAGAGTCTGGGCTGGGCGCCGTGGCTCACGCCTGTAATCCCAGCACTTTGGGAGGCGGAGGAGGGCGGATCACCAGATCAGGAGAGAGAGACCAGCCTGACCAACATAGTGAAACCCTGTCTCTACTAAAAATACAAAAATTAGCTGGGCGTGGTGGCACATGCCTGTAATCCCAGCTACTTGGGAGGCTGAGGCAGGAGAATTGCTTGAATCAGGGGGTCGGAGGTTGCAGTGAGCAGAGATCGCAACACTGCACTACAGCCTGGTGACAGAGGGAGACTCCATCTCAAAAAAAAAAAAAAAAAAAAAAAGAGTGTGGGACCTCCCCCTTCACTCTCTCTTACTCCCACTCTCGCCATGTGACACGCCTGCTCCTCCATCTTCTGGCATGATTGGGAGCTTCCTGAGGCCCTCACCAGAAGCAGATGCCAGCACCACACTTCCTGTACAGCCTGCAGAACCACAAGCCAAAATAAACCACTTTTCTTTATAAATTACCCAGTCTTAGGTACCGCTTTATAGCAACACAAGAACAGACTAACACAGTCAGAGGGATTCAGGGCAGCCTGGAGTGGCCAAGAAGGAGGAGGGTCCCTCAGAAATTATTTAGAAATGTGGTTTCTGCAATGATGAGGGACCTGACCTGGCAAAAAAGACACTGTCCATGAGGAATACCAAGAGGTTTCTAGATGGACAAAGACTGTGTTTCCAAGTTATCAAAAATAACGACGACGAACACCAAGGACTCAAAGACGAACGACCTGGCTTTCAGCAGAACAAATGGCAAACATATTCTGGGACTCAAGAATTTGGGTGACATTCGCTATCCTGAAACAGTTTCGGGTCAGAATATTTAAAGTCTTCTCACAACTGGTGAAAGTTAGACCTCAAACAACTGATGATGTCCACAGAAGCCTCAGATGCAGTCATCAAAATGCCATCTATTTATTCCGAGAGCATCCGGAGAAGCAGCCATGGGCGGATCCACTGCCTGCAGACAGAGAGGCCGCCCTTTCTCTCTCTATCTTTCACACTTAACACTTCTTCAGCCGCAAAATAGAGAGAAGGCCTGGGTTCCCTAGAATTAGAACTCCTGACAGGAATCCAGGAGCACATGATTTATAGAGGATGTACGCATCAGAAAATAGAGACAAAAACCGCTGTGAGGGGGTGAGGGAAGCAGGGGAAGAGGTGGGAACAGGGTGGAGGAAAGGGAGGCCTCTGCAGAGGTGCAGAACTTTGCCTTCAGTTCTCTTCATGTCAGTCACGACAGGCTGAGCAGAGAGGGCAGTAACTTCCTGCAAAGAGCCTCCCGTTGATGGGGACAATTCTTTGGAGAAAAGGAAATTGTGTCATATTAGCAGCCAACACTCCCAGCAGCTGGAGATGCTGCTGAAGATGTTGCAGCAGCCTGGTAGAAGGAATTAGGTTGGACAGTATCCATGACGGCAGCTACTTGAGCACTACACCCATTTTTAAAATAGTAGCTCATGTTGGCAATTAGACCAGTTATTTTAACACAGTCCTCCTGCTTTGCATAGCCAACATCTCAAAAAATCATTTGACTGGCCAGGTGCAGTGGCTCACACCTGTAATCCCAGCACTTTGGGAGGCTGAGGTGGGCAGACCACAAGGTCAGGAGTTCGAGACCAGCCCAGCCAATATGGTGAAACCCGGTCTCTACTAAAAATACAAAAGTTAGCTAGGCATGGTCATGGGCGCCTGTAGTCCCAGCTACTAGGGAGCCTGAGGCAGAAGAATCACTTGAACCTGGGGGGCTGAGGTTGCAGGGAGCCGAGACTGCACCACTGCACTCCAACCTGCGTGAAACAGCAAGACTCCGCCTCAAAAAAAAAAAAAAAAAAGGCCAGACTTGGTGGCTCACGCCTATAATCCCAGCACTTTGGGAGGCCAAGGCAGGTGGATCATGAGGTCAGAAGTTCAAGACCAGCCTAGCCAAGATGGTGAAACCCTGCCTCTACTAAAAATACAAAAATTAGCTGGGCACAGTATTGGGCACCCGTAATCCCAGTTACTTGGGAGGCCGAGGCAGGAGAATCGCTTGAACTTGGGAGGCAGAGGTTGCAGTGAGTCGAGATCGCTGCACTCTAGCCTGGGTGACAGAGCAAGACTCCGTCTCAAAAAAAAAAAAAAAAAAAAAAAAAAAAAACAAGAAAAAATCATTTGATTTTCCTGCAAAAGAAATTTCATCTTAATATCAAACACACAAATTGGCTTCCACGATACTTCATATCTCCTGTGTTCAAAGCAATGATAAAACAAAGTAATTAAAATTATCACTGGGCCATGGAGATGGGCTCAGGTTTGCCTTTAGAAATGAATTTCCGGCCAGACATGTTGGTGGCTCACACCTGTAATCCAGCACTTCGGGAGGCCGAGGTGGGCAGATCATGAGGTCAGGAGATGGAGACCATCCTGGCCAACATGGTGAAACCCCGTCTGTACTAAAAATACAAAAAAAATTAGCTGGGCGTGGTGGTGCATGCCTGTAGTCTCAGCTACTCAGGAGGCTGAGGCAGGAGAGAACCCAGGAGGCGAAGGTTGCAGTGAGCCGAGATCACACCACTGCACTTCAGTCTGGCAATACAGCAAGAGTCTGTCTCAAAAAAACTAAAAAAATAAAAAAAACAGAAATGAATTTCCTTCAGATCCCAGAAAATTTGGGAGTAAGAGAGAAACAGAACAAAAGTTTGGGAGGACAGAAAGTACCTTCTCTCAAGCTATAAATCATAGAAATTGAATTAGATCATCTCAAATTGAGGGACAAAAAGCTAGTTATAGATCCATTTCATGACACTGCCTGACATGGACTCCATTTGTGACTCACTGAGTAGCATTACTTATTCTGAGTGCTCCTCTGACAATGCAGGCACTTAACATGAAGACATGTGTAACGTTACAGGAGGAAAAAAGAAGAGCAAAACCCCACAATTTGCCCGGAAAGCAAATTCTGAGTGCCAGTGTATGCATTTCTGAAGCCTGTTCTCAGTTTCTCTGTAAGTTCTGTTTTCTGCATGGCTCCAAATTTCTAAGATCCTATTCTCTTTCCAGACACAATCAACACAGTCGAATCCTTTATTTTTATTTTATTTACTTAAGTTTGAGACAGGGTCTGACTCCTGTCACTCAGGAAGGAGTGCCATGGTGCGATCATAGCTCACTGCAGCCTCGATCTCCCAGATCCCCCCGCCTCAGCCTCCCGAGTAGCTGGGATTACAAAAGCATGACACTACACCTAGTTAATTCTTTTTATTTTTATTAGAGATAATGTCTCGCTATGTTGCCCAGGCTGGGCTCAAACTCCTGAGCTCAAGCGATTCTCCCATTTCAGCCCCTCAAAGTGCTGGGATTACAGGAATAAGCCAATGTGCCCGGCCAATCAAACCATTTTTATCTTTTTTTTTTTTTTTTTTTTTTTTTTTTGAGACGAGTCTCACGCTGTTGCCCAGGCTGGAGTGCAGTAGCGCGATCTCGGCTCACTGCAAGCTCCGCCTCCCGGGTTCCCGCCATTCTCCTGCCTCAGCCTCCTGAGTAGCTGGGACTACAGGCGCCCGCCACCGCGCCCGGCTAATTTTTTGTATTTTTAGTAGAGACGGGGTTTCACTGTGGTCTTGATCTCCTGACCTTGTGATCCGCCCGCCTCGGCCTCCCAAAGTGCTGGGATTACAGGCTTGAGCCACCGCGCCCGGCCCCTTTTTTATCTTTTAAAGAAATAGATCAACACTAGAAGACTACACAGTAACTGGGTCTATCAGTCAGGGATCCAGACATGGTAATTGAGGAAACTTCAGGGAAGAGTCTATTTGTGGATATGGGTAGAGCTAAAATAAAGCAATAAGGATGGTGAAGCACCCTGGGGCTAGCAACAGCAGTGCTGCTGCCAGGTCTAGGGGAGAAGGCAGAAAGGGAGTGGAGCCATGGCTACCAGAGAGAAGCTAGAACTTGACAGCTGTGGCCCCAGGAGAGAACTCCACCCTCCGGCAAAGCAAGCTGGGTAAGTAAACATTCCAACCAACCACCCTCCGACCACTCGGCAGAACCACCCTAGTGTGAATTCTAGGAAATTAAGATCTGCCCCATAGAGTCCACGCAGAGCACAGATCAAGGGCAGAAGAATTGAGGGCAGATCTGGGGCAACCGATGGATAATACCCAGCACAGAAGTCAGTGATGCAAAACGTGGCATGGATATACCTTGTAAACAGGTTGGAAATTATAGTTCTAAGAAAATTATTCATTCCTTTCAAATTATTCCTTTTGGAATTAGCCAGGCATGGTGGCAGGTGCCTGTAATCCCAACTACTCGTAAGGCTGAGGCAGAAGAATCACTTGAGCCCAGGAGGTCGCGGTTGCAGTGAGGCAAGATCGTATCACTGCACTCCAGCCTGGGCAACAGAGCAAGTCTCTGTCTCAAAAAACAAACAAACAAACAAACAAACAAAATATATATATATATATATATATTCCTTTTGGGAAGCTCTTCATGTATTATTGATAACAACTGCCATGTGTCAGGCACTGAACCCAATGTTTTGCCATTAGTTATTTTATGTTATTGAATCCTCACAATAACTCTGTGTAGTGGGTCAAATTAGCTTCATTGTGCAAAACGATCAGCTTGAGGCTTAGAGTGGGTAAATAACTGCTCTAATGTTACACAGCAAGGATGTGAAGGTGTCAAGGTGAGAAGCCCCCGCTCTTAGACCTCTGAGCCTGTGTTCTCTCCTCTGTCCTGCTTTTCTGTAACAAAGATGCTGCCATTGTTTAAAATGCTTCAGAAGCCCTCCTCTGTGATCACTTTTAGAATGCCTTCAGGAGCCTTACCCCACCACCAACCCCCACCAAAAAAAAAAAAAAAAATTCGTTGAATTACTTTATAGTCACACATTTTTAACAACTGAAGAAAGATGGTGATGATTCATCCCCACCATGTTCACCAGATGTAAGGCCAGATGACGTTTCACTGTTTCTAAAAGTCAAATTCAACTCACCCTCAAAGGACTGAGGATATTAAAAATAAGTTCTGAAAGACAACTCAAAAAAGAAAACAAAACAACAACAAGATGTTGTCTCGAAAACAGAAAACAATATCTGTATTGCTGGACACCCCAGATCAGAAAGTGGCAGCTTTAGGACTGTATAGAGAGCACTCTCTAACCGTGTTTCCCTCTGCTTTCACACCACAGCAGTCAACACGGAAGAAGATTTACGTGACCAAATGTGTGAGGGTTTCTCCCTATCACCAAGCAGGGGACACCAGCTGGGTGTCCTCTAATTCAGTTCCAACACTATCTATTAGTGTCAGATCCCACAGCTTGGGAGCTCAGTCCCCAAAACTGCCCCGTCCACCAAGACACACACACACACACACACACACACACACACACAAGTTGCAAGTCTGAGCCTCCAGAACTTCAAGTTGAGGCTCCCGCGACCCTCTCCTTGGGTTTGATTAATCTGCTGGAGCAGCTCACAGAACTCATGGAAACACATTTACTGGTTTATTATAAAGGATATTGCAAAGGTTACAGATGAAGAGAAGCGTAGGGTGAGGTATGGGGGAAGGGGTGCAGAACTTCCATGCCCTCCCTGGGCACCCTCCTCCAGGAACCTCCTTATGTTGAGCTATCCGGAAGCTCCTTGAAGCCTGTCCTCGTGGGTATTTATGGAAGCTTTGTGACGTCAGTGTTTCTTCCCCCAGGGTATAGGGTGAGACCCTCTCATGGAAGGGTCTTAAGACCCACAGTCAGGAAGGCAGAAGAAGGGTAGAGTCCTGCCTTGGGGCAGGTGAAAGGAGGGCAGGAGAAAGTCAGAGGCCTGCCCCTGAGGCCTAACACACCCAGCATTCTAACAAAAGACTGGAACAAGGGCTATGAGAGCTATGAGCCCGGAACTGAATAGATACCATACCACCAAAAGGACCAACAGCAGTTTTCCCACAGAGTAATCCCAGTCTCCAAAAGAGGTCCACTGCTTATTTACAAGAGCAGGAAAATCTCCAAAAATAGGGCCATGGGTAGATATGCGTGTTTGTGAACAAACTGCCTCCACCCTGCTCTCCCCTCATCAGATAGAAACCAACAGAGGGGCAGGATAGGGCTGCCCCTTCCACCTGTTCTAGCCAGTTCTGTGCATGCACCATGCCAGCACACAGCAGATCCTCCAAAGATGTCCATTGAATGAATGATGGCTGGAACGAATGAATAGATGGAATTCTTCCTACCTAGAGTATCATCTTTGGCTAAATATCACATACCCTGTGACATCATTTTGCATGAAGAACAGTCAACAATGAACACAAAATGTTTTGCCCCTTCACTTATGAGGCCCACAAGTCATCTCCAGAATTATCTATGGGAAAGTAAGAAATAAATAACCCGCTACTCCTCTCATCCTCCACACCACACCAGCTTCCCTCTCCCTCACATGCTCAAATGTCAAACAATTGCCCGGGTCTGTTTGGCAGACATCAAGCATTCTTTTCTTGCAAGGCTATCCAAAAAATAATGAGTATTATTATATCTCCTCCACGGCCATGTAATTGGCTAATACTAAAAGTGCTAAGAGAGATGGCGTTTTGCTGGTTCACATCTAAAATTTAGACAATCAACCATGAATGCCTCAGGCTGATCACATGCTGGGAGAAGCAATAATAGTAAGTCTGGCCAGATTTCCCTGCCAACTGGAAGGCCCAGGTTTGGGGAGCAGATGTGCTGTGGAGGTGATACATTTGGTGTTCAGTGGGGAGGGTCTGCAGGTCTCATCTGTCTTCCGCACCCCTACTGGTCAGCTCAAAGCTCAGCACTAATGCCAGCTGCTTAAGGACCTGATCTTGTGTGTATCTTCCAGTCATGGGGGAAAGAAATGTACCCTCAGGAGGAGACAGCCCCAAAGCATTCTGTGTCCTAGTGATACTGCCTGGTTTTGCTCACGGGTGCCTCTTTTTGATGTGGACTCAACCCTTCCTTTCCCCATGGCCAGAGCTGGGTGGCATTCTCTTAGGTAATTGCAGCGTTCTGCTGTGAGTGCAGCTCCTGCATATACAATCAGCCTGCAGATCCCATGTCAGCTGGAAGCCACAGATGACCAACTGCAAAATCAATAGGCCCCTGTCGCTGCCACAGGAGGGAAATCCAGAGCTTATCAGCAGCATCATGATAAGTACCTATTTGCCTGACATCTCCTCAATCAATAACTTTGTTATTGTTTGCATTATCTGACTATAAGTTTGGTCAATATACCCAGCTAATGGGTAACATGAGCCAGGATTGCATGTCAATTTTTTTTTAAGTTTAACTGTCTCTGTGCCACAAGGAGTCATTAAGTGAACCTCACCAGCCCTGCTTCTGTCCTTCCTGAGTTTTATCAAATCTTTCTCCGATATAGGCTGTCTTGAGACAAGGAAATTAATGTTGCCCAGGTCTAAACAAAATTGAATAAACCCTGCCTCTCATTGCTGTTACTTTTATTAGGTTTTCACAAGGATGAGCAGATGGTTTGAGGGTGTGTGTATGTGTGTGTGTGTCTGTGTGTGTGTGTGTTTCCTTTACTTGATGCACTGGAGAGAAGATAATAAACTTGCTAGTGGGTAGATCAAGATGCACAACGTAAATGGTGCAAATGTGTATTGGTCTAAAGAGGTTTTGAACCCCTCTACATGATTAGCCTAAGATATACATGGTAAGACCATAATAAAAATAAGTATCTTTGAATTGTGTAACAAAACAGTTCCATGCACTGTATCAGGAGGGCCCTGGCCATTGTCTCATGAATTACTTAGCAGATGGCCTAGCACACAGAGATGACTCCACCTGGCCTCTCACCTTTTTTGGGATTGCACAGGGCTCTTGTATCAGACCAGGCTCAAAAGGTTATGGCCAATAATAAAAGACAAAATAAAACTTGTAGTAACAACAGTATGCAAGGCACTGAATGCTTTGATTTTCTTGTCACATTAAAAATATTTACTGGTTTCTCCAGCCCAGATTTAGTGGCAACCCCAAGTACAGAGGAAATAAACAAATCACTCACTTACCAGAATGAGCCTGGTGGCATCATCGCCAACTTCATCATTCTGCCCTTTGGTGCTTTTTCTTTTCTTTTTTTGATTGGTTCTAATAAGTTATTCATACATAATGGCATCGGTGATGGAGTATAAATACATAGATCACAGGAAGGGTTTTGTTGTTGTTGCTATTGTTTTTCTTTTCTTTTGTAAATTAACTTTATAAGCATCCTGCAGCATTTTCATATTGTAAACTGCTGTTTCCTAGTTCATAGACCCATAGAACCCCAGAGCCAGGCTTAGAGCATGTCCAGTCTGTTTCTCTGATTCTACAGCTGTGATAACTGAGGCCCAGAGAGGTGAATGACTGCCCAAGTCAAACATCTCATCCATCTCGGTATTGGATCTCAAGTTTCTGCCTCCAGACCGCCTGTCCTGCAGGACTTTTTGGCTTTGCTGTCCTTATTTCTCTTCTTCTGATCCCTCATCTGCTCATTCCTTTGCTGATCATTAGAATGGGAAGAGGGATAAGGGGCAGCTAGCTGCCTAAGGTGAGGCAGACGCTTGACCTCTATCACAAACCCTGATCTCATCCTTCAGGTCTTCTTTGCAGTTTGTAAGGGAGAGGAAAACGAGGAGAGAGTGGAAACGAAGAAAGTATCCAAGAGGAAGAGATAAGGAAAAAAGGGCGTGGGGAGAGGTTTTTGTGTCTACCTGCTCAAAGACCAGGAGAAGTGAATAAACGCCTCCCCCACAGCTCTCCTGCCCTCCTCCCACAACTATGAAACTAAAGTCTTAACGAGAATTGATCCAGCAAACAAATAGATCCAAAGGGGTAATAGGACTGATATGGATGCATCATGGGAAATAAGGAGTCATAGAAAATTATGAATGAAAAATAAGCATAATCAATATATGATTAGAGATGCAAGAGGAGTGGGTAATGATTCCAAGGCACTGAGTCCTTTGTTTCACATCATGATGCTCATAACAGGAACCTATATGCTCTAGATTGGGCCATGCAATTATGACCAACGTGCTAGCTCCCTATGCTGACTGGCTGGACTGAATTAATTACTATTATTATTATTATTATTATATCTTAAGGAGACAAAGTCTGGCTCTATTGCCCAGGCTGGAGTGCAGATCTGGTGTGATCTCAGCTCACTGCAACCTCCACCTGCCAGGTTCAAGCCAACCTCCCACCTCAGCCTCCCGAGTAGTTGGGAATACAGGCGTGCACCACCGTGCCCAGCTAATTTTGTTTTTTTTGTAGAGACAGGGTTTCGCCATGTTGCCCAGGCTGGTCTCGAACTCGTGGGCTCAAGAGATCTGCTCACTTCAGCCTCCCAAAGTGCTGAGATTACAGGCGTGAGCCACCATGCCCAGCCTGAATTAGTTACTTCTTCAGCTTCCTCGTCTTCTAGCTAAAAACCAAGATCACACCTTCAAATGCTATGATTTCACATTTACATTCTGCTCTTTTTCTTTCTGTCACGTGATCCTATCTTTAAATTTGGGAAGGATGGGGAGAGAAGGCTGTTGAAAGATGTTGCATGAACATTCATCATATAAGCCCATGAACCTGAGAGAGAATTCAGCAAGAAAAGTGAGACCAACAGGTTTGTGTGGAGCCTTCCCGTGTGGGCCATGCTGGGTTGGCCCAAGCCATACAAATGGCCTACCCGTTTTCCCTTCTTCTGTGTGGCCATGCTTTCCTTTGGTGCAGACGACACCTGGCTGGTGTCCAGTCTAGGATCCCAAATGCTAACTAGGTTTCCTCCTTCATGAACTGGTAGGTTTTAGTTAATGATTCACCCCTTCACACACTCAGTTCTGGCCCAGGACTGACTCAAGGCTTCCCAAGTCCCTGCTAGCAAATAATAGAATTCTTTGGAAATAAGTTCTTTTAAGAAAGTCTATCCTTTGCACTGCAATCTGAAACGTAGCAATTCAGCCTCTCCAGCCATCTTCATCTGTGTGTTTCTTGCATGCAGAATTAAACTGGAAGGTCAGAGCCATTGTCTGCCTCTAGATCCGATTTCTTGCTTCGTAGTCTGGCGGAGAAGTGCTTTATTCTGGTATATTTACATTAGTCCTACTAACACATTTCCAAGTTCTCTAGCTGCCATGTTACGTGAACCAGGTCAAGTCTGGGAGGGAGAGGTTTGCTTTTCCTTCCTGTGACCTCAGGACTGATTTAATTAAACATCTCCTCCAGCCCCGATTTATAGTCTGAAAAGTGTTCTCGCAGAGGCCCTTCGATGTGCTCTGCTTTTCAATTAGCTGAAATGCAATAAGTTAAATCGAAACACCATTCTGAGTGTCTGCTGCCACCCTGAGAGCAGTTGCAACAAGCGCATTCGTCTCTGAGCATTTAACTGCAAAGGGTTTAGATAAATGAGCGGTGGTTTCCTTTGGTAACTTAGCACGGTTCTGTAAGACAGAGGAGAGGATCGCTGAGCTCCTCCCTGAGCTCCTGGGGGCTGCCAAGCCATCTCCCTGGATGCCCGCTGTGAGGAGGAAATAACCTTTTAAATCTTATTTTATAAACACAAATTCTTTTTAAGATTAAAAATAAGAAAATCCATTTAACACATGGGGTAGGGGGCTGACAAAGTGAAGGGGAAAAAGGAAAAAGGATGTCACAGTGGAACTATCCTAAGCCTGTCCCTGGTGGCTTTTTGTTCTACCATCAGGCGTCAGATGTCCTCCCCAGTTTGACAATCCTGACCCCCCAAACTGCCACCTAGGAATGAATGAAACCAAATTTCCCATAGGAAATGCTCTCTGCTAGTCTCTCAAAGGCTGCAGCCTCAAAATGAAATCTGACAAAAGAAACAAATTAGATTAAACTGCAGCGCTAAGGGCTTTGGATTGCTCGATAAAAGAATCTACAGAGAGTTTAGGACTGAGCACGATCATCTTCTGCAACTTGGAGAAAAAATCTGAAGTCTTCCTTCCTACAGCTGTTCTTGCTGGCCATGGTGCAGTTTTTTATCATCATCTGAAGGCAATAAACAGATGGTGGGAGATGGAAGGGTTCACGAGGGACCACAACCCGCGTGCCCACAGAAGCCAGGCAAGTAACATATGTGGACAAAACTGATCAGTGAGGATTTTTATGTGAGCTCTCCAGATTTTTAAATGTTGACAACTCATTCAATTAAAAAAAAAAAAAAAGAGTCCACCACTGTTACCGCAATGTTTACTGAGCACTTTCTACGTGCCAGGCACCTTATGAAATCCATTATAAAGCGCTTCCTCACAACAGCACATTGAGAGGCAGATGCTCTTATTACCTTCAGTTCATCGATGGGGAAAAGCAAATCTCGAAGTGGCAGAAGCAGTCCCTGCCCACAGCTGGGGCCCCGTTTCTATTCACTACCCTAGACTGCTTAACAGTTCTGTACATGGCCGGGCGTGGTGGCTCACGCCTGTAATCCCAGCACTTCCGGAGGCCGAGGCGGGCAGATCACGAGGTCAAGAGATGGAGACCATCCTGGCCAACATGGTGAAACTTCGTCTCTACTAAAAATACAAAAATTAACTGGGCGTGGTGGCTCGCGCCTGTATTCCCAGCTACTCGGGAGGCTGAGGCAGGAGAATCGCTGGAACCCGGGAGGCGGAGGTTGCAGTGAGCCGAGATCGTGACACTGCACTCCAGCCTGGGGACAGAGCAAGACTCGGGGAAAAATAAATAAATAAATAAATAAATAAATAAATAAATAAATAAATTCTGTAAAGAAATTGGTGCTCACTGGGATTCAGACTAATAATAGTCGGGTGATTTTTTTTTTTTTTTTTTTCCAAAATAAATGAACTACAGAAACGGAGTGTAGAACGTGAAGGAGACATGCTGGAAAAGACAGAGAAATACAAGAAAGAAATATGTGCCATTGTTCCACGATAATTAGCCTTTCTAATGGCTGCGTAGACCAAGAGATTAGAGCTTTCATTTTTAAAACTGTGAATCTAAGCATCAATGATGCTGTTTCTATAATCATTCCTTGGGTTTGAAACCAAATGGTGAAAGAACCTCAAGAAAATGTCTGAGGTTCAAATGCAGTGGCCATTCTGTTTGTGTAGACAATGCTGCCCTCTCGTGGTCAATTTTTGAATGGAATTATTTTGTGTTTAAAATCAGAACATTTTTATGTTCTCTATTTTCCCGAAGTAGTCTGTAGAATGTCACATCCATTTGCAGTGCATATGTGATAATAAGTACATTACTTACATAGCACAACACCTTTGCATATTTTATATCTAATTTGGGATCGAGTTTGTATTATTTTTACGACTGATTTATAGGGCATTGGAAGAAATGAACGGAAAAAAAATTATGATGCTACTGGGCTCCTGAACTTTCAGAATTCAATTCCTCAAGGAAGAAATGTTTTTCTCATGACAGTAAACTTCGAAGAACTCTAGGACAAAAAAATGTTTGCATCTCTCATCTCAATATGATCTTACAGAAATGACTGTCCTCTTCCATTCTAAGGAAAAGGGTTTGTTAATATTTGGAGGAAAAAGAGATCAGTTCATAAATATATTTTTAGGTAAAAATATGGTTCATGGTTGTGCATAGAAAATCACTTCCTGGTTTCCTGCAGGGCAGGAATTACAGAGAAATGACAGACCAAGGGGAGGCTATCAATAACAGTTATCAATTACAGAGAAATGACAGACCAAGGGGAGGCTATCAATAACATGCCAAGGGTAGATGCTGCAAAGCCGTTTTCTTGGACCTGAGTGACAACTCCCGAACCACTGAACAGAAGCCTGCTGCCTGCATGCCTGTGTCATGAGCCCCCGTGCTTGAGGGGACACACCTACTCGGGAGCTGTGATGTGAACAGTGGGTAGACAGCAGTCCTAAGCAGAGGAAATGCCTTTTATGGCAACAAGGCTAGGGAGTACTTCTGTAAAAAGAGGAATTAGCCGGGCATGGTGGCTCACGCCTGTAATCCTAGCACTTTGGGAGGCCAAGGCAGGTGGATCACCTGAGACCAGGAGTTCGAGACCAGCCTGGCCAACATGGTAAAACCACATCTCTACAAAAAATACAAAAATTAGCCGGGTGTGGTGGCGCATGCCTGTAATCCCAGCTACTGGGGAGGCTGAGGCAGGAGAATTGCTTGAGCCTGGTGGGTGGAGGTTGCAGTGAGCCGAGATCATGTCACTGCACCCCAGCCTGGGCGACAGAGCAAGACTCTGTCAAAAAAAAAAAAAAAAAAAGGAAGAAAGAGAGAAAGAAAGAGAGAAAGAGAGAAAGAAAAGAAAGAGAGAGAGAGAAAGAAAGAAAGAAAGAAAGAAAGAAAGAAAGAAAGAAAGAAAGAAAGAAAGAAAGAAAGAAAGAAAGAAAGAAGGAAAGAGAAAGAAAGAAGGAAAGAGAAAGAAAGAAAAGAAAGAAAGAGTCAAGCTACCTTCAAGGCCCATCTTCAGGAATATATGCAAGGGAAAGGAACCTTTCCACCCAACAGATCAACTGTTATTCTTAGTGGAACTCTAAATCTGAAAACAGTTCAAAGTCAAAAATCAAATATGCCAAGAGAGGACTGAGGCCTGTGGGGCGTACGTCACTTGCAAACATACTAATGTGGCCTGCATTGTTTGTTCTTTTAATCAAAATACTTTACATAAAAATCCAATTTTGGGTTTCTCAGTAAAGTCAGACGACTTGGCATGACTGGGCCCATCCTTTCACTGGAACTGACGAGTGACTTCCCCTTTACGAGAGTGCATCACTATTGTTTGTCATAATCCCTATCCCGTCCTGACATGAACCCAACTCATCTCCCCGGTTTTCACTAGTTGCCTGCACTCTGTAGACCTTTAAGCTACATCCTTTTTGGTTCTGTCACTGATAATTGGGAGGCAAATATTTATTCTTTAACATCCACAAAGCTCAGCAAATTTAAATAGCACTTGGGCAGGGGACAAAGTTTATGAGCAATAATTCTGATGTATTCCTTTTCATTTCCCATACACTTTTCTTCCACTTTATCCTGTCATCATTACAACATCCCACAAAGGTTTTAGGCATTATTTGAATTACGGGTTATCTCTAAAGCACCTGAAGTTTTTGTAAGGAAAGTTTTTATATAAATCTACATTTAAAATGATTAAAACAGGCTAATGGAAAGCACATTGAATTAGGAAGCAGAAAACCTGGGATCTTACTCAAACCTTTTCCCTGGATAAAGTCTGTGGCATTAAGTAATCCATTTAAACTCTCTTTACCTTTTAATACTCCATAAATAAGAGACAATGATACTTGTTCCTCCTACCTCACCAAGATTTTTAAAAATAACCATAAATCAGAAGACATGTGTTACGTATTCAGAGTCTACAAAAGAAATGTATGCTAGAAAGACCAAGATAGCATTAGATGATGCAGCATTTGATATACAGTAAATATGAGCGAGTTATTCAAGGGGACCTTATGAAAAAGGAAGCTGTTGCTATCTAATCATATCTTATATAACAAATAATAACTTTTAAAAAGACAGAAGTTGGGAGAAAGGAAATAAAACTCCTTACAATTTTGTTTTGTTTTTTTTTTCCTGGAGACGTCTGGCTCTGTCACCCAGGCTGGAGTGCAATGGCACAATCTCAGCTCACTGCAACCTCCACCTCCCGGGTTCAAGCAATTCTAGTGCCTCAGCCTCCCATGTAGCTGGGATTACAGGTGCGTGCCACCACGCCCAGCTAATTTTTGTGTTTTTAGTAGAAACTGGGTTTCGCCATGTTGGCCAGGTTGGTCTTGAACTCCTGACCTCAGGTGATCCACCCACCTCGGCCTCCCAAAGTGCTGGGATTACAGGCGTGAGCCACCCCGCCTGGCCACAATTTTCATTTTCAATGGACTTGATTGATTACTGATTGCTACTGCAACCATTACTCACAATTTCTTTTTTTTATATACTTAATATATGTCTAAGTTATGATACCGCATTCCGGACAGACTATCCCAGAATATTTTCAGCTGAAAGAATTTGAAAAAAAATGATAGAAGCAGAAAGTCCACTCTTACCACACCGCTACCCTTCTCTGAAGCAGGTGCTAACAGCTTCATGTGCCAGGTGCCCTCCCTATGCCTGCAGGAAAAAAACATCCTTATCCCTGAAGACCCAGGGTCACAGAAAAGAATCTGAAGAATCAGGTCTTGCTAAATTGCCGCCAGTGCCTTACCATTAGATTATACCCTTTTCACCCGACCGTATTTCTCCACGACTCTTCACTGTTCATTAAACCTGGCATGAAAATACTCACATTTATCCATTTCATGGGGGTCTTCATTTCTTTATGAAGGTGCTCATAAAATTTATATTAAATACATTTGTATGCTTTTGTTTATCTGTCTTTTGCTGTGGGGACCTCAGCCATCAACCTATGACGGGTAAAGGAAAAGATATTTTTCTTCTCCTGTAGTTAAAAACATAAAAATTAGAAAATCCCTGGGAAATATTTTTATATCACCAGCAAGTATCCTGACTAGTCAAAGTAAGGCTTGCCATCAAAAGGAAGTCAGGATTCATCTATTTCTATTATGACCTTTCATTTCCTGCTGCATATTATAGTACATAGTAGACATTCAACAAAAGTGGTTGATTGATGGATTCATTTAACCAGTAATTATCAAGCAAGCACTATCAGGCAGACTGATCCAAGCACTATGGGAAGTGGGACTTGGCCTCCCCCTCTTATTACAGACGGGGCATGTGTAAACTTCTGTGCCTATGATGCCCCATCAGCAATCTGGGGTTTCTAACTCCTAACATCTTCTAGTAATTTTGTTCATTGTAGAGAAAAACTGTCACTATACTCCTGGACTGAAGATTGCTGTAAAACAGTGGTTCTCAATGGGAGGCAATATTGCCCCCTGGGGACATTTGGCCATGTCGGAATACATCGTTTATTGTCACACTAGAGGAAGGGGTCCTACTAGCATCTAATAGGGAGAGGCCATGGATGCTGTCAAATAGCCTATAATGCACAGGCAGCTCCTCTGTCCCAAACGAAGAGTTAGGAGTGCTGTGGTTTAGTAGGAAAATGCTCTAAATTCACACATAAGTGTCATAAAGATCTTTGTGGGGTCACAAGGATGAAGGTCATCAAGTTCATGCATAATGATTGAAATGGGAGGGGTCTAGCAGATCCAAACTACTTGATAATTTGGTATTTCACAAAATATTGACTAATCTTTGTCATAATAGCTATTTCTTACTGTCAAATGAGATTATTATCTCTTCTTAAAAGCCCATGTGTTTGAACTCTATGGAAAGTAACACCACAAGAAAAAAAAATCACAGAGAGTTTGAAGAACTGTTTGTCACTGTTTACATTTCCCTCAACCCAGGAAGATGAGAGAAATTCTTGGAGCTTTCTAAATGCTTTGCTTGAGTAAAGTGAAACCCACATCCACAACATCAAACATGCCAACAAGACATCATTCCCTTGAAATTCAAAAAGAAAAATACTCTCAACAAGAACTGTGGAAGCTTAGGGTAGTATAAATGTTTTAAATGATTTTCTTAAAAAAAAATTTATTCTGAAAACTAGTATCCTTAACAAAGGTAGATCAACTCTACATAAGAATTTTAAAAACACTCAGGTGGAAGTAGAACAAAAGCAAGAAGATATATTTAGACACAAATGCTATAACTGTTTTCTGTTGACAATCATTCCAGAAAATTTCTCCAATTAGGCAAATAAAGGGGTTTTAAAGGCATTCTCAGATGTACTTATTAATATGGATTATTGTTCCTTTTTTGTTTGCAAACAGTGTAAGACAAAATGGAGTTTCATTAGTCAAGACAAAAATTAGCAAGTTACTTTTTCAGGTGAAAATTTTTACTCACTTTTTAAAATCTAATTTCCACTCTACCTAAAGATAAATTATGAAATCAGTACTGTAGAAAGGGAGAAAGAGAGCAGACATGTGGTGTCTTTACTTCTATTGTCTTCGAGCCAAATCCTTGACATTCATTATTAATATATTATGTTCATAATAGATATTATAATCAAAAACCATTTGCCTGATCGTTCCCTTTTTGACCCATAGGTCACAGAGTATCCTATTTATAATTCTGCTTTAGAAAGAAATTTAAGAAAGGGACAAAACAGCCTCATTGCTTCATTGATTAACAAGTTGAGTTGAGTCTCCGGGCCCCTGACCTCACTCTAGATTTGGTGCCGCAGAGAGAGGGAGCTGGACGTTCAGGAGAGGTCTGGGTAGAGTATTAGCCAAGGACAAAGCACTACACTGGCTCTCGTGTAGCTTAGATACCAACGAAAAAAACGATATGAGAATGTAATGAAAGCCTAACAAAATCCATTTCAAACCACTGCAGGGTAGGGTCAAGAGTCCTAGCGAGAGTCCAGACAGGGACATGTGTGACCGCTGAAATTAACATCTCTCCTGGCAAGCCCCACTGCTCACTTTGATTGGCACCCAGCTCAAGAGCTCATCACAGTAGTTCGAGGCATTCAACCCGCTGGGCTCTTTCTCCCACCAACTCAGCTGTTCCCCCTGTCCCCTCAGGGATTCTCTCTCTGGCCCAGTGAAAGATGACCAAGTAGACACAGCAAAATATGTTTTTAGAGGAAGAGGAAAAGGAGAAGGAGACCATGGAAGCACTTGTGAAAACATGTTTGGGAGAAAAACAAGACTGGACTTCTAGACTGATACTATTGTGCTTCTAAATAAACCACTGGAAAATACTACATAATAGTAGCTAACTTTGACTGAGTGTTTACTATGTGCCAAGCTCTTTCTAAATACTTTTCATATGTTAGCACAAGCTTCACATCAGCCCCTGTAGTTTATACAGTCATCGCCCCACTTGTCAGATGGGGAAAGTGGGACATACACCCTTGGTTACGTAGCTAGTAAACAGCAACCCGGAAGAGGAATCCAGGAAGCCTGACTTCAGAGTCCAGGCAGGCTCCTCTTTGTCTTCTGTCTCCCCTTGTCTATCCAACACCTATGCTGGACGGCCATTGCTATGGCACGTTTTATAGAGAGAAAATGAGAAACACAAAAGCTGTATGACCATCCACAACCCTGATGCTATGAAAACTCAAGTGTCTAATGCCTCCATTGTTTTTTCTGCAACACTGGGCATATTTAACCAAATGATTTGATGAAAATAGTCCTGGAACCAAATCCAGTGTAGCAGGTACATTAATAGCACGAGAAATGGAAAGCAAAACACAGATGAAGAATTGTGCTCTTTTTATCAGTTGGATTGTTCTCTAATCATTTCATGTCTGAAGTTGCAACTATAAATCTGAAGTTGCAACTATAAATCCCCCAAGGATAGGAATATATATTTCTTTTTAAATATAATAGAACATCGACATGTAGTATGCTTGATAATTACTGGTTAAATGAATCCATTCATCAATCAGCCACATTTGTTGAATGTCTACCACATACTATAATATACAGCAGGAAATGAAAGATCATAACAGAAACAGATTAATCCTGACTTCCTTTTGATGGCAAACAGGATAACATAAATACTTTTAAAATCAAAAATAAAAGCATTCTCTCTTTCTTTCTTATCAAGAGAACTCAAATTCATTTGGGGTGGCAAGGTACTCGGTTTAAAAACCCTGCCCTGACCTGGATTCCCTGATGGTTAGAGGAGGCCATGGAACCAGTGCTGGCTGATTAAATGTAAGCAAAAAATCACAGGGTGGAGCTTCTAGGAAAGCTTTTGAAAAAGGCACCAGCTCTGCAGGTCTGCTTCTCATCCTTCTACTTCTTCTTGCCTGGAGCATAAACACATGGCTGAGTTTCCAGCCAGGATGACTGTGGAGAAGCAGGAAGGAGCCCAGGTCCTCAGTGGCCTTCACAGATACCAGCACCTGCCCTGGACTGTCCCGCTGTGGGTTCATGTCACATAAGGAAAATATCCACCTTCCTCGTATAAGCCTGGGAAGCCAGGTTTCTCTTCCATGCAGCTGAACGTAACCACAATTGCTGATGACTGCTTACCTGGTCTGCTTACCTCCCTCGCCCCTTACTGGTTTTGAGAAGCCAGTATAATTCTTCTAATTCTGTATATACGACCACAGGCAGAAATATTTTTAAAGGGGAAAGAAACTCAAGGAGATACAATAATTACTAATTACACATTATATAACTCTTACAGGTTTGATTATTTTTGGAAATTATTTAGAAGAAAAACATTAGATATTTTATAACACTTTTTTCTTCACGGTCCCCATCTGTTTATTTTTTACACCTTTTTGATGAAATCACTGTTCATATTATTTGCCTCTTAAAGTTTCTCTCATATGAAGTTTTTGAATGATCTCCCACTAGAGTTTCTAGTTGATTTTAATTACTATTTCTTGTTCCAAACTAAACTGTATCATGACATCTGGGATCTTCTAGATAATATTAGATTTGAAACATTATGTAGTTTATTCTTAGAGTTGAAATCAAGTCTTCATATAACTTCTAAGGCACTTATTGAAATGACTGCTCAAAAAAAAAATGCTAAAGGAATCAACTTGTTCTCTCAGATATTTAAATAGTATCCTAGTCATCACTTAAACAACGTTGCATAGTTAGCCTTGTACTCATATAGCATAAGCAAACGTATTTAGGTCAACCTCAATATTTTTTGGAACTGTACATATTTTTTCACTTCACAGAACTACCTCACAAACTTGATATGTTGATATGCCATCTGCTAGCTTTACAGTCTCAGTTATTCATATATCTCACGTCAAAACACCACCTCACTTTGCTTAATTGCCTCATAATTGAGAGAAGTTTGTTTCAGATTGGGAGTTATTGGAATGACTGCTTTATTTACTCCCAAACATTAATACTCTTCACCTTTCAGTGTGAGGATCTAACTTTTAACTTGGTTAAAAGTTACTTTAGAAAATATTCAAAAATAAACATACTAAATGAAGAATCAAACTCAGAAAAATTTGCCTGGCACCTACTCAAGTTATGCAAACTCATAAATAACTAGGAGATGAAGTTTGGTACTGATGAATTGCTGCATAGCATGGGAAATTTATTTTTTAGGGCAGTCTCTGGCTTTTAGAAGCTTAAATTACATACATCTCTTAAATACAAATGACTGCACCAGCCAGTGGGCTCCTAAAACTCCCCTTTCCTCTCCACTGTCACTATCTAGAATTTCTCCTGTCTCTCCTCTTTCCTCCTCTTCCCCAACTATAACCCTTGTGCTACGGAGGGCCCAATCTGCAGGGGTAATAGAGATGGAAACAAATGTGAGAGAGGAATAAAGAATCAACCTTCATTACTCATTTCTTCTGTCCCTCCTGTGCTTTTTAACTTCTCAAATTACCTGTTGAGGGCAGAGGGAGGGGAGCCTCCTTATGACTGCATACAACCTGCTTCATGATCTGGCTTCTATGCATTTTTTTCTAGTGTCATTGCCTAGAAAGTTGACCAATTCCTAGGAGGAACCCTACCCAGTTCAGTGTGAGCATCAGCCCAGTGTAGGTCTAGCTCCTCCCTGACCTCCTGGGATGAACATTCTTCCCACGTGCGGTTTCCTCATTTCACATCTTCCTGACTACACACTGAGCAACTTGAGAGCAGAAAATGACATTCATTTTTTGTATCTTCAAGGACCAGGAAGCTTGCTCAGTGTCTGGTGCTAAGCTGGCAAAAAAAAAAAAAAAACAGGCAGTGCTTAAAAAATATCTGCTGTAGTATTACTAAATGACCCTGGCACCTCTCCAAGTGCCTCACCCCAGAGACCCTACTCTTGCCCTCACCCTACACGCTCCCCACCAGAAGTTACTCTTACATTGTAAAGAAGGAAGATGAAGTTAATTGAGTTGATATGATTATAGATAACAGCCAACATTTAGTCAGCCTTTATGCTGTCTAGATACTATTATAAATATGCTACATCTATTGTGACCTTTAATTCTTGAATCAACCCTCTCAGGTCTTGATGTTCTTCCTGAGTTAGAACTCCAGAACACATGCTCTCTACTCCGTTAATAGCCACTGACAGAATATTGCCTGGTGTTAAAAAACAAATGTGACAACTAGGTAGGAGCATAGAGAATAAGAAGATAAAAAGTATATGCGCCTATAATCTATAGCTGTTGAAACATATCATTGTAACAAGTACTGAAAAGGAATGACCAATGATAAGCAGTCTTTTTAAATATGTTATTATTGTTTAAAAAAAAACTTGTAATATAATTCAAAGGTACTTGTAACGAGCTGGACCTACGTTTCAATGAATATCAGAACCAACAGTTAATGGAGGCTCCTAGAGAATGCTTGAAATTCTTAACTCTCCTTTTGCTTTTTATTTTTAGTCTTTGGCTTCTTTGCCAAATCCCCAAGCTGAGTGCTCACTGCAGATGCTGAGAAGAGTGGCAGTGGGGGAGGAGAGCTGACACTTGTTGAGATTGGTAGGGAGGGACAACCAATGCCGCTTCCATCTTGTCTAAAATGTATATAAACACGTCTTCAAATCTTTCTTTCCAACCAAACCTTCAGCCCCACCTAGAAGGAAATTACGGAGTGACCAGTAACTGAGTGTCTACTGTGTGGCAGGCTCCAGGAGGTTCTGTGGCACAGTGGCTTTTTCCACAGTGGAACAGAAGAGGTAAGTCAGGTTAGAAACCACGTGACAGTAAATGAGGAAGTAAAAGAAATCTTAGCAGAAAATCACGGAGCGATGACTCCAAAGCAGATTGAGAATCAAGAGTTATTTCAGCTCGGCCTGGTGTGGTGGTTCACACCTGTAATCCCAGCACTTTTGGAGGCCAAGGCAGGCAGATCACTTGAGGTCAGGAGTTCAAGACCAGCCTGGGCAACATAGCAAAACCCCAGCTCTACAAAAAATACAAAAATTATCTGAAAATGGTGACATGCACCTGTAATCCCAGCTACTCAGGAGGCTAAGTCACAAGAATCTTTGAACCCTGGAGGCGAAGGTTTCAGTGAGCTGAGATCCCCTGGGTGACAGAGCGAGACTCTGTCTCAAAAAAAAAAAAAAAAAAAGTTATTCCAACTCAGGGATTTGTGCTGGCAGGTTTGGCCCCTCCCATATCTCCATATCCCTGAATTCCCCTACCATTCACCTACCCCAGGCTATCCTATTGGAGAGGGTTTCTACCCTAGCCAACCTCGATTGGTTCAGGAATATGAGAATCTCCTATCCCAATACGTGGCTGGAAAGGAAGGTAGAGGAAGGATAAGGCCAGGTCTGCCAGAGAGAGGATATGTTCCTGGCTCTCTAAGTCAGAACAAACTTTCCCAATCAACCACCTCTCAACCCTGCTCATCTCTTACCATTGGTTAGACAGGTTGTAAAGTTAATAGGTTTCTGTGAGCCGGGCAAATGGGCCTAGTCTAGGCACTTAGGCAATGTGCTTAACTGTTGCTGTGGGAAAATTCATGGTAAGCACCCTGCAATCAATCATCAACGAACAATTGAAACCCAGCTCCTCATAACCAGGCACTGTCCATATAGACAACATGAGCGAAGGGTTGGGAGTCATTGTCCAAAGGCTTTATGCAGAGTTTTAATTTTTTTGTCATTATCATTTTTATCGGATTTCTTTTCTTGCCATATTATTTTGCCCAGCTTAAGCAGAACTTAACTAGGTTTTTCTAACTCAAATTTTTTAAGTAGATAAATAAAACATTCTGAATACAGTTAAGGCCTTCCAAGACCCCTCCCTGATTTCATTATCTCATTCCTCATGGGTAACCATTGTCCTCAGTGTGGTGTTTCTCATTCCATGCATGACTATATACTTTCACTACATATGTGTGTGCTCATTAACAACATATATTTTTGCTTTGCATGTCTTCAAACTTTACATAAACGGTACACTGGCCAGGCACAGTGGCTCACGCCTATAATCCCAGTACTTTGGGAGGCCGAGGTGAGAGGATCACTTGAGGCCAGGAGTTCAAGGTTAGCCTGGTCAACATGGTGAAAACCCGTCTCTACAAAAATTACAAAAATTAGCCAGGCGTGGTGGTGCACACCTGTAATCCCAACTACTTGGGAGGCTGAAGCAAAAGAATTCCTTGAACATGGGAGGAGGAGGTTGCCGTGAGCCGAGATCGTATCACTGCACTCCAGCCTGGGTGATAGAGTGAAACTCTGTCTCAATAAAAATAATAATAATAATAATAATTTTTTAAAAATAAAATAAATGGTACACAGAACTTGAATCTCTGTTTGCTTACCATTGTTTCTGAGATGTACTCATGTTTACATGGCTCTAGTTAATTCATTTTTAGTTGTAGCATTCCATTATGTAAATTATATGTTTCTATTCATTGGTATTCTATTACTATTACTACTCGGTATAGTCTTCAATTGTGGTCATCAATTATGTAACTGTATCATAATTTGTTTCTTAATTCTCCTAAGGAACAGAGTAAGTGGATGATAGAATATGAGCATTTTTAACTTTAAAGAGATATTTAGTAACATTTAATAAAGTAATCAAACCAATTTATATAATTTATACTCCTACTAACAGAGGTTGAGAGCTCCCAAAGTTTCATATTCTCGGAAACTTTTCCATTTTTGTCAAACTTTTCCATTTTTGCCCATGTGATGGAGGTAATATTTAATCTCATTTTTATCATGGTCTATATATACAGATTGAAAACATTTTTTCAAAAAGATCTTATAGGTCAGTGGTTCTCAAAGTGTGTTCTGGGGACCTCTGAGATCCATACAGGTAGTCATTGAGGTCAAAACTATTTCATAATAATACCAAGATGTCATTTGCCTTTTTAACTCTCATTCTTTCACAAGTGTACAGTGGAGTTTTCCAGAGGCTATCTGACTTGTGACTTGTGATACTGCAACAGACTGAGTACAGAAGCAGATATGAGGATGCAGCTGTCTTAATTATTAAGTCAGACACTGAGAAGATTTGCAAAAATGTAAAGCAATGCCACCAGAATTATTTTTGTTTTGGAAGAATTAACTATGTTTTATTTTTAAATCATATGTCAACATATAATGGGTCTATTATTGTTCTTATAGGAATTAATAAATGCTTTTAAATATTTCAGTTTTAATTTCTTATGTGGCAAATATTACTAGATATACATATAAACAAGAGCTCTTTGGGGTCCTCAATAATATTTTAAGAGTATAAAGGAGCCCTTATGAGGCCAAAACGTTGGAAAATTGCTGTTACAGGTCATACCCTTTTCTCATCATTCCTACTCAAATGCATGTCAGCTGACACTTAGAGAGTGCCGTGTGCAGATGGGGCATATGCTAATTGCTCGAGGGTCACTTTTCCTTTAACCCTTATGATACTCTTGTAAGCAGGTGCCGTGACCAGCTCCACTTGAAGGAGAGTAAGCTGAGGCTTGGGGCAGCTGGGTAGAGTGCCGTGGACACACAGCCAGCAAGGGAAGCCATCAGCTACTGTCCTCCCATCCTCTCCAGTTTTCTTCTTTTAGTCATTCTCTGAGTCAGCTAGCTTGAAGCCATCTACACTTCTTTGACTCATCCCTCTCCTTTTTTCTTGAAATGATCTACATTCCCTCCTGAAAGCAGCAGAGGGACTCAAAGTTTGGACCCTGGGTTCCTGGAGCTGTAGCCGCCAGTAAGCGTGGAGAGGCCCCAGGCTTCCGGGCAATAGAGTAGGGAGCCAAGGGGCATGTGCAAGAGGAAACCCAGGAAACAGACCCTCCAAAAGGGCAAAATGAAGGGGGAAAAATATTTGGTAGTCAGGTTCTAGAAGGAACGATTGCTGAGGCCCTGGAAAGGTAGATCCCTTTCTTCCAGGATCCAGCCCACGAGACAGGTGGAAGTATTAATCATACTCCTCAATCTCTTTTCCCACTCACTTACTTCATTCAGCAAATACAATGGTGTGATAAGTGGGCAGTGATGGGGTAATAACAACAGTAACATTTATTGGGCACTTACTATGGGAAAGGGACTATTTTAAATACTTTGTGGATATTAACTCATTTAATCCTCATCTGAACCCAGTGAAGTAAGTACTTGTCTTACACATGGAAAAACTGAGGCACAGAAAAGAAACATCAAAGTGTAAAGGAGTGAGCAGGGGAAGCACTTAACTTGCCCCTGGGGCAAGAGGTGATGAAGAAAAGCTTCTCCGATATGGCACATGTATTTGTTTCCTATCGGTGCTATAGCAAATTACCAGAAACTTAGTTATTTACTACATTTTTTCATAGGTGGTTTTCAATGGCCTACAGAAACTTAGTTATTTAAAACAATATTTACTGTTACAGATTTATTATCTGACAGTTCTGGTGGTCAGAAGTCTGAAGTGGACTTCACTGGGCCAAAATCAAGGTTGTTGGCAGGGCCGTGCTTTCTTTGGAAACTCTAGAGGATAATCTGTGTCCTTGCTTTTCTGGTTTCTAGAGATTACCTACGTTCTTTTGGTTCATGGCTCCTTCCTCTAGCTTCAAAGCCAGCATTCAAAGCTTCAAAGCATAGCATTGCCTCTCTCACTTTTTGTTTTGTTTTGTTTTTGAGACAGGGTCTCACTCTGTCACTTAGGCCGGAATGCAGTGGCACAATCTTGACTCACTGCAACCTCCACCCGCCAGGCTCAAGCAATACTCCCATCTCAGCCTCCCGAGAGGCTAGGACTACAGGGGCCACTACTGGTAGTTTTTGTATTTTTTTGTGGAGATGGGGTTTCGCCATGTTGCCCAGGCTGGTCTTAAACTCCTGGACTCCAGTGATCCTCCTGCCTCAGCCTCCCAAAGTGCTGGGATTATAGGCATGAGCCACTGCACCTGACCAGCATTCCCTCCCTGATATCTGTGTCTGTCCTTAAATCTCCTCCCTCCCTCCAATGCAATGCCTCCCTCCTATAAGAACCCTGTGATTACATGGGTCCCACCTGGACAATCCAAGCTATTTGCTCATGTCAAGATCCTTGACTTGAACATATTTGCAACTTCCCTTCTGCCATGTTAGGTAACATATTCACCAGTTCTGAGGATTAGAATGTGGACATCCTGGGTTGCAGGGGGCGTTATTCAGTCATTTAATTAATCCTAGCTGATATTTATTGAAAGTCTACCATGTGCACTCTTCTAGGCACTAGGGAGGTAGTGATAAGTTAAGATCCGAAGACTACGTAGGAGTCAACCAGGTGAACGGGATGAGGGAAAATGTGCTCTAAGCAGAAAGAACAGCATAGGCCCAGAGAGGGAAGAGAGCAGGTTGCTCCAGAACATGGAGTTCAGCCGGTCTATTAAGCATTGGCTATCCCTGGCTGCTTACTAGGATCTGCTGGGGAGATTCTTTACCAAAGCCTCCTCTGCCCCTGTCCCTGTCCCAAGTTCTGACATCAGAGATGGGACCTGGGCACCTATCTGGTGTTCTAACATGCAGCCAGGAGAAAAATCACTCGTCAGCAGAGTGGCATAAAAGAACGCATATGCCTAAGGCCAGGCATGGTGGCTCACAATTGTAATCCCGGTACTTTGGGAGGCCAAGGAGGGCAGATCACTTGAAGTCAGGAGTTCAAGACCAGCCTGGGCAACATGGCGAAACCCCGTCTGTACTAAAAATACAAAAATTATCCAGGCATGGTGCCACACACCTGCAGTCCCAGCTACTCAGGAGGTTAAGGCAAAAAAATCGCTTGAACCTCAGGAGGTGAAGGTTGCAGTGAGCCGAGATCGCACCACTGCACTCCAGCCTGAGCAACAGAGTAAGACTCTGTCTCAAGGACACCAGTGCCTAGTCATCATGGGGCTGGAGAGAAAAGCAAGAGCCAGCTCATGAAAAATCTTATAACTCACGAGTATGGATCTTACACAAAGGGTTTAATCAAAGGGGCAACATAATCAGGTTTGTTCTTTACAAAGGCCCTCTTACCGCACAGTGTGAAGGGAGTGGAGGGGGGCAAGGAAGGAATTGGAAGATGATGGAGACTGGATTTAGCATAGGTATAGTGGGAATGGATGAAATCCATTCCACTTGCAGGAAGCAAAGATAAGAATGGTTTCTGGAATGCCTATAATTATTGCTACAGTCTCCTAACTGGATTTCCCAACCCCACACTTTTTTCCTTCTGATCAGCCCTGCACATCACCACCAGATTTACCCGTCCTTAAATACCACTTATTATGTTAAGGAATACTAGGCAGCCTCGTGATTAAGTGTATTTGCTCTTGGACCAAACAGACTGGATTCAAATCCTATGTCTGCCACTTTACTGTGCTCCATTTCCTCATCTATAACATGTGATACTAAAAATAGTGTTTACATCACAGGGTTGCTTTGACTCAATGTAGGAGCACTTCTATAATTACCTGTGTAGGGTAATCATTCAAAAAAAATCATTATTCAAACATCTTCAATATAAAACCTTCTGTTTTCCATTTGCTGGAATGCCAAGGTTTGCCTGTCCAGATCCTTCACCTTTTGGGTCCACCCTGCTACTCAGCCTCGTTGAATTCTGTCCCCAAAATATGTCATATGAACACACCAGATACAGCACCTTTGCGCCTGGGTCATGCTGCTTTCCTCACTTTGAATGCCTTTATTTTTCCCTGCTACCCTCCCCAATCCTTCTGCCCCTTAAATGCTTATCATACTTCTAGCAAAGTGACTCCCAGAGCCATGACTGGTGACCATATGACCTAGTCAGTATAGTCATCTTTCCCCAGGGAGGACTGCCTGTCATTCGTACCAGGAGGTTATCATTCCAAATAACTCACAAAGCCACTCATGCTCGTAACTGTCACTGCTATCTAAATGCTAAGCACTCACAGAAGGCCCAGAGCATAAACTTGTCTTTCCCATGCTTTGTGGAGCACCACGGATGCCCCTAGAAGCCCATAAATAAAAAACAACTTTGCTATGGGTTAAGTTTTCATCAGAACTGTCAGCTGTGAAATATTTAGAGGCTTTCTTTAGTTATTAAACCAAACCAATGTTGTGTATTACAAAGAGATAGGACCAAAAATATGTGAATTAATTGACCAAACTATATTTTAGCAATTGTCCTTACAGGAGAAGCGAAGTCCTACCCCAAGCAGGACTTCATGAAGCATATGTGTCCTTCTTTGCCTCATGTCCTGTCATTTTTACAGATTTCTTGAGGCATGAATGACAAATAATAGACGATGCAATATTAAATTGCACAATTTGATAAATCTCATGTCCTTTTAATCACAAAGCTTTATAATAATCATTATTTTTATTAGACTACTTAAAATTCTCTTCTATTTTCAAACATGATAGTGTAATATTAAAATCCAAGTTTGCCTACAATAAGGCTTCCACACCTATAAGTTACTAAAAATTTCCCTTAGCTGGGAAAATGTGTTCCAGAATTTGAAATTCTAAAACCAAAAGGATTTTTCTTTTCAATGAAAAATGACAGGCACAGTGGCTCACATTCGTAATCCCAACACTTTGGGAGGCCAAGGCAGGAGGACTGCTTTAGGCCAGAAGTTCAAGACTAGCCTGGGCAACATAGCAAGATCCCCATCTCTACAAAAAAAAAAAAAATTAAGAAATTGACATCTGCCTGTAGTCCCAGCTACTTGAGAGGCTAAAATGGGAAGATCTCTTGAACTCAGGAGTTTGAAGCAGCAGTGAGTATGGAGTATGATTGTATCACTGTACTCCAGCCTGGGTGACACAGCAAGACCTGTCTCAAAAAAGAAAAGAAAAGAAAAATGATTGCTTTGCATTTTAAACCAAGACGTTATAGGCACTCGACTTGCTTTTGGCTGGAAATAAAAGATTTTGAATAAATTGGGCCTCTCATTAATTATCATCTGTCTATAGATTGAACTCAGTTTGGTAGACAGTGTTTAGAGACAGACGTTAACTTCTGTGTTCTCAGGAAGGTTGAGAGTGAGAGAGTGCATCGAAGTGACCCCACGCATCAGACTCAGGCAAATGTTCACAGTGAGGCTGAATGCTCACCTCTCATTCATTCATTCAACCAACGTTTACTGGCCCCTGCATTTTACTGAGCTGAGTGGCTCTGCCCCACCAGTAGCTTACAAACTATTTTGAGAGATAAGACACAAATTGTCAACCCCTGCAGTGACCCAGCAGGCAGCTGCAGCCTGCTCAGGACCTGAACAGGCCTGAATAGCATGGTTTTATCAATGTAGGAAGCCAGCTGCGGGTGGCTGGGAAGGGAGTGTTGGTGGTGGAAGGGGGACCCAAAGTACTACATACACACTTCCCCTGACCTGATGTGATGGACCAGTCTATATGGTTTGGTTTCTGACTCAGTTTCCTAAACTCTGAACTTCTTGATATTTTTTCCCTGAGAATATTCCTGCTGGAACTGAAATCTTTTCCGGAATCCTTGCCTGTCAGATGAGCCCCAGTTGTCACTGCCATTCACCAGAAGCTGGCCTTTATTTCCTAAGCCTATAGCTGCTGGTTAATGTTCAGCCTGTTTATAAAGCAGTGGTTAACCCCAGCTGCATATTAGGATCTGCTGGGGGAGATTCTTTTCCAAAGCCTCCTCTGCCCCTGCCCCTGCCTTCAAGTTCTAACATCAGAGGTAGGACCTGGGTATATATCTGGTGTTCTAATATGCAGGCAGGAGAAAAATCACTGGTCAGGAGAGTGACATGAACAGATACAGGTGCCTAAGGCCAGGCGCAGTGGCTCATGCCTGTAATCCCAGCACTTTGGGAGGCTGAGGCAGGCAGATCACTTGAGGTCAGGAGTTCGAGACCGGCCTGGTCAACATGGCAAAACCCCATCTCTACTAAAAATATAAAAATTAGCCAGGCATGGTGACACTGCTTTGAATGGACTTTGTATCCAAAATCCAAGCAACTATGAATGGACTTTGTATCCACACTTGCCTGACCATTAAATGTCACCATGGGCCTTTGTCAAAATTACAGATTCCTAGCCCCAACCCAAGACTATTTGAATCAGAAACTCTAGGGAAAGAGCAGCCTCCCAGATGAGGAAACTGAGGTTCAGAGAGATTAAAGTACAGGCTCAAGTCCACACATGTGAGTGAAGAGCCAGGAATAGAACCCGGATCTGTGTAGTCCCACCTTCTTTTATGTTAAAATGAGACAAATGGGAGGGTGTGAATCCATATTTACCTCTGCCCACTCCCTTTCCTCAATCAGAGCATTTTTATTCCATTTCCTGGAGTCCTACACTTCTTCAGGTTCCTTCAAGATTATAATCCCCTGTCATAAACTCAAATGCCACCAACAGACAAATGGGCACAGCCAATGATTGAAGCAGGCTGGGTAGCAGGCACAAGCAGCACCAGCAGAAGGCAGAGACTTTGGAAAACCAAGAATCCTTCCCTTCCCAAGGTGGCAGCCACTACTCAGCTCCTACCAGCTGTTTCCCATGAGAATGTGCACCCAGCTTTGACTAAAGATTGAGATTTTCAGGTGAAACCTCAAAATGCCACTCGCACGATTACATCACACCATATAACACTCCATCTTAGAGACTGAAAAAGCAAATGGCTATGGTGTGAACTGCCTATGGAGAAGGCTGCATGGCAGGGAATTACAGGTGGCCTCTAGGAGATGTGGGCCTCAGTCCTACAACCCAAAGGAACTGAATTCTGCCAACAACCATGTGAGCCTGGAAGAGGATCCCAAGTTCCTAAAAGGAATGCAGCCCAGCCAGCATTTTAATCTCAGCCTTGTGAGACCCTGAGCAGAGGACCCAGATAAGGCAAGCCCACAGAAACTGTATGATAATAAATGGATGTCGTTTTAAGCCACTAAGATTGTAGTAATTTGTTACACAGCAATAGAAAACCAATGGACCCCCCTCAGCCTGCCCTTCTCAGACAGTGCATCAAACTCCAGAGGTTCCTCTCCCCATCTGCCATCATTATTTCCATCCATAACTGCCCTGATCTCAGCGGGCTGTCAAGAGTGTATTTAATGTGACAAACTGACTTACCATTGATGACTTACCTACTCCTCCTAGGGATTCTTTGCATTTTTAAGAGAGAACTTAGAGAGGTACTGGCTAAAGCAGAGGAATAATTGGTTAAAATGATGGAATCTCAGAAAATCATGCAGGAAAGCAGAAGTTATCTGGTGCCTGCAGGTTGTCCCACGGGGCCTCAAGCCATGGTCTTTACCTAGAAATAAGGTCAGCTCAGCCAAGAAAACACTCTAAACAGTGGGACCTAGAGTTAGAAAATGGGTTGACACATATTAGGAAAATTTATTGAAAAAAGCCTCCATTTTCTTCTCCATAAAATGAGGGCGAGACCTCCCCTGCCCCTGTGACTGGACTCTTGTAAAGATTATGCAAGTTGATGTACATGAAAGCACTCTGTAAATAAAAGATATATTCAAAAACATCATTGAAGTGAGGAAGCAATCACCGATCATTTAAGCCAACAGGATCCCGGGCACACATTGTGATTTCAGCCCTGCAGTCTCAGTGCTGACCTTGCGCCTGTCTGTTGGCAGGCTTCTGTTCCCTTGTCGCTTCTCAGTTTCAGCCAGAGGCTGACATTCACTTCTCCCAGCATCCATGCAGCTGACAAAGGCCAGGGAGGGATTGAGATATGCTCCTCTCACATACAGCAGCCTCATTAACCAAGGAGGAAAAGCTTCCCAGAATCCAACACAGATATCTAGAGATGTCCCCAGACACCAGACCAAAACAGCCCCATAATAACCCCCAGGCTCCAAAAAGGAAATCACCCCTAGTGAGAATAAGAGCACCAAGTCCTTCAAACCCAAGCAGCCAAGCCCCTGAGAGTCCTAGAACACTGTCTCATCCAACAGGGCTCCACTGTGTCCAAATCCGTATCTCCAATAGCAGGAGCAAGTGACCACTTTGTTCTGATGTCTATATGGCATATAGTAAGAGCCTCATTAGACAAGCAGTTTTAATGCTTTAAATGGACAAGAGAAAGGGTGGCGAGGAAGAGAATAAGAAGATTTACTCTTAAAATATTTTAGCAAACATTTTAAAAATGCATGAGAAGAAATAAGCCCTTCTAATTGTAAAGCCAGATGTTGAAATCAAGGATCACATGATGGATTAGAGGAGAAAAAAACTCTCATTCCATAACTAAACTGAATTATTAAATTCTAGAATTCAATAATAGTAAAATAACAATAATGTTAATACAACCATAACAATACTAGACATTTGCTGAGCTTACCATGTGCCTGGAACTGTGCTAAATGCTTTCCATGCATTCTGTCACTCAGTCCTCACAACAGCCCTGGAGGAGGGAAGGTGTCATTACTGTCCCTATTTAACAGATGAAGGAACCAAAGTGTGGCGAAGTTATTTATACAAGCTCAAGCCACTAGCAAATAACAGAGCCTCCAGAGCCTGTTCTCTTAGCATGATGTCATCTTGCCCCCTCAAAATGAATATGCAAAAATGTGCCCCTACTCCCCAGAAGAGCCAAGGAGGTTGACCACAAATCTGTCAAGTTCATGGTAGTACCTTCTCCCACACTTCCTCATCTAAGAGCCTTGCCAAGCATGCCTGGAGAGGTAATTCTCTTCCTAACATCCCCAAACCTCACAATCATCCTCCTCTCTTCAGAGAAGAGATAATAAGTTCCACACAATCGCTGTTAATATTCATTGGTATGTTTTCTTCTTTAGAAATAAAATATGAATAATATACTCAAGTCCTAAAACAGTCCACGTGCTTTGACATTTTCAGAAAGTAAGAATCCTCTTTATTGAAGACAATCTAGATAATTCCATTTCCCCTGCAACTTGGTGCCAAACAAACAAATGGATATAGCCCTAGAATTCAAGGAAGAAATGGTTTGCTTTCCCTGGAATAACTTTATATTCTTGTGGTATTTTTGTCAGGCTACATCGAATTTTAATTGTTTGGCATTCTCTTTAAGGACTTCAAATCAGTAATCAATAGGAATCTGGAGCTAGTAAGTTTACAGTAGCATTTAAGAAAGAAGCATGAGTTTAAAATGATCAAATGATTGCAACCTGAAATTAATATTTAGTGCATTTGGAGAATGTGAAGTTTAGGCAAAACTGAGAGTGAAAGCAATAACTGGAACAATGGTAGCCTCTGTGTGGCAGAGTAGATAGGTAATCACTTAGATGGGCATTTGAAAGCCAAAAAAAGGTGCTACATTCTCAAAACTGCTCTTCCACAAAACAGAACTAGTCCTTTAGACCATGGAGAGTTTCCTGGAGCACAGTTTGGAGGCATACCTAATTATAAAGAAGGAAGAGATGAAGGAAGCAATGGAAGGAGGATCAGAAGGATCGAGTGAGGGGAGGAGGAAGAAAAGAGGAAAAAGAAAAAGCAAACATGTAGACTCTGAGTCAAATCCAACATGGGCAAGTAAAATCTGTATAACAACAACAAAAAGATTTTCAAGTTTCTAGATATGAAATCTCATGAAATCTAGGCATTAAAAATACAAACACAAAAGAATATTAGGTAATATATTCGAATTCTTGGTATTAGAATTCGACCTGTAGTTCAGGAGATGATAATAGCAATGTTGAAGGCACAGGAAGAAGTGGAAGAGCACGGTAACAAAGAATATTATTTTGGATACTTGTGCTATATAGGTAAATAGTAGTTTACCAATGATCAGTTTTCATAATAATTGTTTTTATTAAGGGCTTTGTATACTCATTTCTGCACTACCACTATTTGTAATACTCTAATCTCTCTGGAAGTCTATCAAATAACTATAATTATTTGCATTTGTACACAAGAAAACTGAAGATGAGTGAGGGTAAGTTGCTCAAAGACACACAGATAGAGGCAAAGCTGCTCACCAGTGACAGCTCTGGGACCACCCTCAAACCTGTTTAATCTCGAACATCATTATCATCACCAACAACAGCCACAACAATGTTAATTGAGCAGTTTACATACGGTAACACTTGTAATACCCATCATAACCTCTTGAGGTAGTTATTATTGTTATTCCAGTTTTACATAAGAGAAAACTGAGGCTCAAACAGGTTAAATCATAGGCAAGGTCACCTACCTATTAAGGTGATGGACTTGGGATATGAACTCAGGCAAGCTGAGTCTGCATTTAACCACTGCATGCTTCAATATTTTGTAAATTTTAGAAATATGACTAACACTTTAAAACACGCCTGTGTGAATATCATAGAACTAGCATTTCAATAAATGTTAATAAGTGGCTTGCTCTATTGCATTCTTAATATGAGAATTAGCATCAGAATCAGGTCAAATTCAGTTACAGGTAATTTAATGCACAGACATTGGTTTTGTTTTATTTTCATTCTCTCATTTTGATGGAAATATGCTGTAATGAGTGAATTGTGATAAAGCACAACGATAGTTTATTGAAGAGATTAAAAAAAGAGCTGATGCTTCATCTTACCATCTTTCTAAAGTGACAGTGAATTAACAAATTAAGAAAAATGTTTTAAACAGAAAACAATACCGGAGGTGGCTGGACACTCTTTTTTTTCCTACAGACTTGGAGGTATATATGTATTTGTGGATGCACATAATGTGGCCTATTAGGTCTTTGTAACTGATTAGGACTTCAGTATGTTTGTCTGTCAACAAACAGGAAAAATAATGAACTTGGAAGAGCTCGGCTTATCTTTCCTTTTCTACTCTCTTCCTACACTTTAACTTTAAAATTAAATTGGTAAGTTACAGGTATTTATCTAATAACTGAGAGGTACTCTCAAAGAACACATTTTACAAAACATGAATTAATCAGGATAAGAGAGGCTATGCTACATTCAAACGTGAGCCAGTGAGGGCCAGTGGGGTGTCTCACGCCTATAATCTCAGCACTTTGGGAGGCTGAGGCGTCCTAAAGTGGATCACTTGAGGCCAGGAGTTTGAGACCAGCCTGGCAACATGGTGAAACCCCGACTCTACTAAAAATACAAAAATTAGCCTGAGATGGTGGCACATGCCTGTAGTCCCAGCTCCTCAGAAGGCTGAGGCAGGAGAATCACTTAAACCTGTGAGGCGGAGGTTGCAGTGAGCCGAGATCATGCCATTGCACTCCAGCCTGGGCGACAAAGCAAGACTGCATCTCACAAAAAAATTAAAAAAAAAAAAAAAAAAGCCAGAGACTTACCAAAGTTGAATTTCTTGCTCACACAAGTGCTATGGCAATTGGGCAACTCCCGAGCATCTGTCCTCTCTTTGGGAACTCAGTAAACCAGGAGGCATCCATCCAATGGCTTCACTGTCTAAGCACACGGCTTTCCAGATCACAGCTGCAGAGAAAGACAGGAGCTGAAGGATTGCACACAGGCTTGTAAATGGTTTGGTTCAGATATGGCACATGTCACTCCTCTTGTAGCTCTATCACCAGCATCGAACTCAACCAAGAGTGCCTGGAAAGGTATGGATGCACACATACCTCTGGTGGGTAAAGAATGTCTCTGCCATAGAGCATTATATACATGCTTCCTTACTACTACTACTACTACTAATGCTAATACTATATGTTTATCACAACCAAAGTTTGTTTGCTTTTTTCATCTTTTTCAAGAAACAAACTTTTGGTTTTATTAACCAATTCTATGAAGGTTGTTTTGCTTCATTAATTTTGCTTTTATCTTTAATCTGCTGTAAATTCATTTACTCTTTGGGATTTATTTTTGTTCCTTTTCTATCCTGAGTTGAGTACTTTATTTTGAATCTTTCTCATTTTCTAATAAAAGATCAAGCCTATAAATTTCCTTCTGAACACCTCTTTGGCTGCTTTCCACAGTTTTGATATATACTACTTTCATTGTGGTTTCATTCTGAACATTTCACAATTTTATTTTGACTATCTCTTTATCCAGAGAATTATATATAGATGTGCTTTGTTAGTTTCCAAATGTATAGATATGCAGCCACTCACTTTTGTTGTTAATTATTGTATTACATCATAATCACACAACATACCACCTATATGAAATCAAACATTTTTAACTTGTTGAGATTTTATTTCTGGCAGACTACTGCTACAGATCTTTTTGTAAAAGCTCCTTAGGTAATTCTTTACCTTGCTTTAGAGAGTGAGAAAAATTTAGGAAAAAAAACAAGCCACAAAAGAAATCTCAACAAGTTAAAAAATGTTTGATTTCATATGGGTGATATCACATTGTTTGATTATGGTATGACACAATAATAAATTAACAACAAAAGAGAGTGGCTCCATATTTATGTAGATACCGCTTTGATTGCTTTCCACAGTTTTAATATATACTACTTTCACTGTGATTTCATTCTGAACATTTCACAATTTTACTTTCACAGATCCAGGTATTGTATTTTTATCTGCCACATAATGCCCACCATAGCAATGACACTCACATACACCACTAGTTGAAAACCTCAGCTCTATTTTGTAGATTTGGAGTTTAAGGACTTGGGTGATTGGGAACAGACTGCAGGAAAAGCTGACTGGGTGGTAGTGGATATGAAGAATTTTCTTGGTTTATATTAAGTAGCTATATCTTGTTCATTATATCTTGTTTATCTTTGTATGCACAATGCCCGGCACAGAAAAAACAGTCAATAAATGTAGATGACTAGATGAATTAGTAATTACCTAGGCAACTATGAGCATCACATGATAGCTAATGGGATAAGAAATAAAATGCCATTTCATCTTCTGAAATATCAATGGCTTGTGAGAAAGTGTCACAACATTTACTTTACTTTTGTATTTTCCCCCATGTACAATGTTAAGCACAAAGTAAATACTTTTTTCTTTTTTCTTTCTTTTTTTTTTTTTTTTGAGATAGAAACTCACTGTCGACCAGCCTGGAGTGCGGTGGCATGATCCCAGCTCACTGCAACCCTCACCTCATGGTTTCAAACGGATTCTAGTGTCTCAGCCTCCCGAGTAGCTGGGAGTACAGGCATGTGTCACGACGCCCAGCTAATTATTATGTAATTTTTAGTAGAGACGGGGGTTTCACCATGTTGGCCAGGCTGGTCTCGAACTCCTGACCTTAAGTGATCCACCAGCCTCAGCCTCCCAAAGGGCTGTGATTACAGACATCAGCCACTGCATCCAGTGGCAAATAATGTCTTTTTTTTTTTTTTTTTCCTCCGAGACGTAGCCTCACTCTGTCGCCCAGGCTAGAGTGCAGTGGTGTGATCTCAGCTCACTGTAACCTCCGCCTCCCGGGTTCAAGCAATTCTCCTGCTTCAGCCTCCCAGGTAGCTGGGATTACAGGCACCCACCACCACGCCCAGCTAATTTTTGTATTTTTAGTAGAGATGGGGTTTCACCATGTTGGCCAGGCTAGTCTCGAACTCCTGACCTCAGGCGATCCACCCGCTTTAACCTCCCAAAGTACTGGAATTACAGGCATAAGCCACCGCACCCGGTCAGCAAATACTTCTTAAATGCAACTTATGAGCATGTGTATTAGTTTCCTATTGCTGGTATAACAAATTACCACAAACTCAGTGGCTTAAAACAATATAAATATGTTGTCTTACAGTTCTAGAGGTTAGTTCTAAATAGGTCTCACTGAGCTAAACCCATGGTGTCAGCAGAGCTGCGTTCTTTCCTAGAGCTTCTAGAGGAGATCTGTTTTCCTGCCTTTTCCAGCATCTAGCAGTTGCCACATTCCTTGGCTTGGGACCTCGTTCCATCTTCAAAATTATCGGTAGCAGTTTTTTCTCACAATGCTATTTCTCTGTTTCTAACTCTTTTGCCTCTACCTTATCCACTTAAGGACTCGGGATAATCTTCTTATTTTAAGGCCAGCTATAAATAATTTTAATTCTATCTGCAACCTTAATTCCCCTTGCTGTGTAACATAACATTTACAGGTTCTGGTTGTGAGGACAAGGACACCTTTTGGGGGGTCATTATTGTATCTATCACAGCATGTAAGATGAAGAAAAAGGACAAATAGAAGAAAAGACAGTGAATGGACAGACACAATGTAGTGATAGAGTTAATAACAGTAATAACACTAGAGATATCAGTATTGGCGCATGGACTACAAGATTCTAGAACAAGGCCTAAAAAAGGATCTATCCCACACTATTAGCTAAATTCAAGCACTTGCACACACATGAGTGCACACACACATACACACACAAATATTCTGGTTAGCTGATGTCACTGCTGGGATATTACTGTTTACTAATAATAAAACAAACTAAACAAAGCATGAATGGCACGTGTGTTATTTATAGTTTTTGTAGAAAAATTCCCAAATTCCTTTCTTCCTGAAAAAGGATAATTTTCTTACCCTTTGCATTCTAGTTCACCTCTAAAATGTCCAAAAATTTCTAGGAAGGCAGATGAAAGACTCCACATTTGCCTCCCCAATTGAAGCCATCACCATGCAAGGACTGAAGGTGACTGTCAAAGTGCACTCCCAAGACGGCGCCACTGGCCTAAATTAGAGGAAGAGGCTGGTAGACATCGCCCCCTTGTGCAGAGGGGCAGAGAAGCCATTCCCCTTCTGTCTTGCTGGAGGAAATTTCTTGGCTAAAACTCCATGGAAAATGGTTGTTTGGAAAGTGAAGTTCCCCAGAGCTTTCAGAATCAACTTTTTTTTTTTTTTTTTTTTTTTTTGAGACAGAGTTTCACTCTTGTTGCCCAGGCTGGAGTGCAATGGAGCAATCTCAGCTCAGTGCAACCTCCGCCTTCTGGGTTCAAGCAAGAACCAACTTTTTCATCATTTTAAATCTACTTATTAGGAAATCTCTCTAAAACATATTACAGAAAAAGAATAATCATACTGAGTCAATACTGCATGCAAAGATATAATAGCATGGAATAAATTATTCATTTCCTTGCCTCCTGAAGAGTACTCTGAGTGCAATTTTAACCATTCTTTCTGGCTGTGAACCTCAGAGATTTTTACGGTTCTGTAGAGTAGATAGAATGCCAATCTTCTTTGCATATTTATGTCATTTTTAAAAGGTTTTTTTGTTGTTTTATTTTGTTTTGTTTTTGCCTCCTCTGTGACTGTCAGTGGTCACTTTTTAAATTTTGGTTTTGTCAGTGTGACTTCCTTTAACAGCTTCCTTCCTCTTCTCCTTTGCTGTGGAAATAGTAACTGGGATACCAATCTAGTTAAACTTGTAAGTAAAATGAGGTTAAGTGAGATCCTAATAAAGATACAAGATACTTACAAGTTAAGTGTATGAGATTTAAGACAAAACCAGAGTGACACTGCATGCAGGACTGCCCATTCCATCTGGAATGCATGACCGTCTGTCATCTATTTGGCTACTTAGAAGCTATTTTTACCTCTTCTCTATTTTTGTTCTGAATAGGTTAGTGTGAGATAATTGTTTTAGCAAAATGAAATATTTTTTTAATGTGCCAAAGTCTTTTTTTTTTTTTTTTGAGATGGTGGTCTCACTCTGTTGCCTAGGCTAGAGTCCGGCAGCACAATTTCGGCTCACTGCAGCCTCAATTTCTCAGGCTCAAGCAACCTCCCAGTTCAGCATCCCAAGTAGCTGAGACCACAGGTGCATACCACCATACCCAGTTAAGTTTTAAATAATTTCTAGAGACAAGATCTTGCTATGTTGCCTAGGCTGGTCTTGAACTCCTGGACTCAAGTGATCCTTCCACCTTGGCCTCCAAAAATGCTAAGATTATAGGAATTAGCCACCTTGCCCAGCCAAAGTCTTGAAATGGCATAAAATAGGAGTCCTCAGCCCTGGTATTGATCCCCTCACCAAAGTCATGCCCCTTTTGATGTTTATAGCATCTTGATAAAAACCAGGGCTGTGAATTAAATGTCCATTAAGAAAAGAATAGGCTCACTTGTATAACAAAATACTATGCAGCTAGGAACTATGTATACTACTTATTTATAAGCACTAAGTGGAAATTATGTTCCTTCTTATGTTGTTTAGTTAGAGGAGTGGGTATTGACAGAAAAATGCTTTCTTCTTTGATCCCCCAGGTTGACAGTTCTGAGATGCCTTGCACAAGGCCCCCCAGAAGGTCCCAGCAAAATCTAGCACCAGTTACTCACGGCACTGTCCAGCTCAGTAATGAACCTTGCTATTAACCACCCCTTTCCCTGCTTTCCCCACTCCCCGCCCTGATCCCTGCTCCTGCGCCCTGCAGTCACCTCCCCAGGTCAGTGCATACGAGCTTTTGTCTCAGATTTTGCTTTTGAGAGAAGCCACGTTAAGAAAGACATTACTGGCCAGGCTTGGTAGCTCATGCCTGTAATCCCAGCACTTTGGGAGGATCACTTGAACCCAGGAGTTCAAGACCAGCCTAGGTAACATAGCAAGACCTTGTCTCTACTAAAAAAAATTTTAAATTACCTGGGCGTGGTGGTGTGCACTTGTAGTCCCAGCAACTAGAGAGGCCAAGACAGGAAGATCACTTGATCCAGGAAGTTGAGGCTGTAGTGAGCTGTGATTGTATCACTGCACTCCAGCCTGAACAACAGAGCGAGACCCTGTCTCAGAAAACAAAAGAAATAAAGAAAGACATTGTCAAGTGAGGACATGGTGTTTAGAGTTGCCTTATCTATGTGGCAACCAAGGGAAAAGACCTAGAGAGCTTCAGAGAAGCTGGCCCAGAATGCAGGCACAACTGAGCCACATAACTACCACTCACCTCTAGATATCTTGTTCTGTGAAAAGAATAAGCCCCTATTGTTTAAGTCACTCTAAATTGGGCTTTCTGTTACTTGCAGCAAAGGTACTTTTTTTTTTTTTTTTTTTGAGATGGAGTTTCACTCTTATTGCCCAAGCTGGACTGCAATGGCGCGATCTCAGCTCACCACAACCTTTGCACCCTGGATTCAAGTGATTCTCCTGCCTCAGCCTCCTGAGTAGCTGGCATTACAGGCATATGCCACCACACCCGCCTAATTTTTTGTATTTTTAGTAGAGATGGCATTTCACCGTTATTAGCCGGGATGGTCTTGATGTCCCAACCTCAGGTGATCCGCCTGCCTCGGCCTACCAAAGTGCTGGGATTACAGGCATGAGCCACTGCGCCCAGCCCATGATACATGAGGCCAATTGAAGACCTCCTTGGGAATATTTTATGTAGAAAAGAAGGCAGAGGAACAAGCTCTCTGTATGGGGAAGCCTGAGGGTGTGAGCCAGGCAGCTCCTGGTGACCACAGGTCTAGCTTGTGGACAATGCGGATCTGACAGAAGCAGAGAAAAAAAGAGAGAGTCCTGTGATTTAAATTCTTCTGGCAGTGAATTCCTCTTTTTGCCTAAGATATTTCACACAGCATTTCTATCACTTGCAAACAACAGTCCTGCCTAATTTAAGTATGAGCCATTCTTGTTTTGTTGTTTTTTTTCTTTTTTTTTTTTAAGTGGGGAAAAAAGTGGGTGCATGAGTGTGAATGTGTCCTCATCTAAGCATAGAAAAAAATCGGAATGGATACACTTAACAGTCGACAGTAGTTATTTCTGTGGAGACTCAGAATGGAGGGGAGTAAGGAGGACATATGTATCATTTGTACTTTGTAAACTTCTCAATGTTTCAACTTGTTATAAAGAGTTTGTATCATTTTGCAATTTTAAAAGTCTAAAAACTACAGAAACTCTGAGATAATAAATGTGTGTTATTTGATGCTGTTAAGTTTGAGGTATACGGCAACGGAAAATACACACGGAATCACTGCAAGCTTGACAACCACTGCTTGAAAACCACCCAACAAACCTCAGATAGACAGCCACAGATCCCAATGCCCACATAAAACCAGCAACAATTTGCTGAGTGAAGGACTGATGCTGGGAAGTTGTATCTAATTGGCCTGTGACCATGGCCCCACATGCATAGATAATTTCCCCTAAAATCCAACCCAAGTAAGCCTATGACCTAAGTTTAAAAACAAAACCTAAAACAACAATCTTACTCTGCAACTGCAGCTTCAAAACAAGCTTATCTACTTGCCCCTTTCCAGCCCAGTACATTTCTAGAGAGAAAAATCTAGAGTTGCCACAGGTCAATGAGTCTGTATAAAAAGCCTAAATGCTAAAGGAGGCAGGAAGTATCGGGGACCATTCCACACACACAAGCTGATGGGATGGAACCAGGACCAGAGAGGATGGGGTTATGGGAAATGGATACAGAGGCTGGCTCAGCCATGAGCCACTTTAGGTAGACAGGTCAAAGTATGTAAACAAAAGGACATGACAATCTCAGGGTGGAGATGATGTTGGCAAGTGGAGTGCAAACAGCTAAAAGGAAAGCAGGTGACAGTTCTGAGTGGTGCTAATAGAACCCAAAATGATAGATAGAGTGTGCCAGGAACAGCAAGAGAGGGGACTGGTAAAATCCTGTGTGGGGCTAGAGAATTGGGAGGCAGCATCCACTTACAGGGGAGACCCAGATTCTGGGCAGGGATACTGAGGCAAAAGTTCAGCCTTATGAATAGTAAAAGCTACATGGCGTACTTACTACCTGTCTACAGGCCAAGTGCTTTAAACTATATTTCACTGAATTCTGCCAAAAACCCCATGAGGAAGGAACTTTTATCATCTCCATTTTTCAGATGAAGAAACTAAGGTAGACAAAATATATGTGTTTTGCTCAAAGTCACATAGCTCGTATATCAGTCAGCTCCAGATGCCATAACAGAATACACAGACCGGGTGGCTTAAACAACAGAAATAGATTTTCTTGACATTCTGGAGGTTCGAAATCTAAGATCGAGGTGCTGGCAGGGTTAGTTCCTGGCGAGGCCTCTATTCTCAGCTTGCAGATGGCCACCTTCTTCTGTGTCCTCACATGGCCTCTTCTCTGTGCACTCATGGAAAGAGATCACTGGTTTCTCTTCCTCTTCTTACAAAAGCACCAGCCCTGTCAGATTAGGGTCCCACCCTTAGGAACCCCATTTAACTGTAATTACCTCCTTAAAGGCCCTGTCTTTAAATATAGTCATCTAGTGGGCCGGGGCTTCAACAACATATGAATTTGAAGAAGACATAATCCAGTCCATAATATAACTCATAAGGAGCAAACACAGACAGTGTGACTCCAGAGCCTGATGCTTTTTGTGTTTATTTTAATACATATTTTATTAAGGCATAATTTAAATATTATAGCTCATTTAGTTTTGAATAAATGCTTATGTCCACGGGAACCACATGTCTATCAAGAATGATACAGTTCTCTTAACCACCACACCCTACCAGACCTCGTGATGACAGAAGGTGCTGCCACTGGTAGATTTCACAGCAGACAGTGGTCATCCGTAGAACTATGGACACAAGGTCCACCCCCAGCAAGACTCGATTCTGAGCTCCCTCCCTCCCATGCACACACTGCATGGGGCTTCCTGCCTGGGCCAGTCCTCACGCTCTGCTGCTGCTCTCTAGGTCCCAGGAGTCTGACCATTGCAAGCTGTATTTCCCAGGATATTTTTCCTCCTCCCTCTCTGCCTTGGGCAGTATCTCAGCATCTCTTCTCTGGTTTCAGCTCCCAAGAGATGACCCTAGTGCCTCCTCTTTGTTTTTTTGTTTTTTGTTTAAAAAAAAAGAAAGAAAAAAAAAACATATTACCTCCTCCCTGTTGACCTCCAGTTTAGAAGTGGAATGGGCTTTCTGCTATCGCAATTCTTTGGATTATCTCGCCTTCCATTGTTTGGCTTCTCAGCTCTTCTGTCTCCTGTATAACCACTTCCCTGCATATTCCCTCTGTTTCAAACACTCAGCAGGGTTTCTCTTTTCCTGATTATACTTTTCTGGTATATTGACATATTCCCTATTTGTCATAACTGGCTCGGTAACTGGGATGAGTCTAGACATATAGATGGAGCCCAGGCACAGAGGCCTCATAAGCAGAGGTTTCTCCAAGAGAATACCAGGAATTGTATTACATTTGTTCTCCACTTGTTGACATCTCATTGGTCCATCTTGTTATCAAATTTGCACTTGTTTGATTTATTCACTGTCTATGGCTCACCTATTTTTCAGCTAGACCTCTGAATGACATCAAGACAAGAGATGCCTTTATCACCAGCTCCTTCAGCTGTTCTCATAACTGTAAGCTACTACTGGATTCCTCACACTGCAAATGCCTCATGTTCTCACTTATAAGTGGAAGCTAAATGATGAGAACAAACGGACACACAGGGGAATAACACACACTGGGGCCTATTGGAGGGTGGAGGGTGGGAGGAGGGAGACGATCAGGAAAAATACCTAATGGGATTAATACCTGGGTAATGAAATGAGACAAGTTTACCTGTGTAACAAACCTGCAGCTTACCTATGTAACCTGTTACCCCTGAACTTAAAAGTTTTAAAAAAAATGTGCTTGCTGATATGAAATGGTTGGGGAGAAAAGAGTGACTAAGGAAGACAGGATGGGACACTAACACCGAGGAGCCTTCAACAGCCTGTGGATATTCCTGAGGATCCTATCAGCCAGCTGGGTGTGGAGGAGGAGCCATAGGCAGAGCCTTTCAAGAGGCAAATGCCCGTCCAGCTCTGGCTCCAGTTTTCCTTACAGCGGCCTCTGCTTAACTATAAAATCTATACTGAGTAGATTACCATGACTACTGCAGAAGGACCTCCACCTCTAGTTTGCCTGCAAAACTAAGTCTTTTCTTCCAAGAGCCTTTGGCTTTAGGAGGGAGCACCAGGAGGCAGAATGTAGCCACAGGCTCACTGTCCTACATGCCAGGGCCTTCTGCAGAACCGCAATAGTTACGAGTCAAGCTTCCTTTCCTCAGCCCATACCACCAAAGCAATGGGGTGTTGGCCTGCCCTGACAGCAGGAGGAGAAGCCCCACTGTCGGGGGTAAAAAGAAACCAGACAGTTCCCACTTCTCCTTCACTCTACGTGATAAATCACTTCAGCTGGGAGAACCATCGTGAAACGACCTGGCAGCTAATGAGAGAAATGGAACCCGAAAAAAGAAAGAAAGGAAGAAAGAATCCTGTTAGTCACAGAGCTTTTCATCTGAACCACAGAACAGGCTATTGCTTTTTGCTTTCTGTGGGAATAATAAAATCACAGTCCTGTAACTATATTAGCTCCTCAAACAAAAGCAACTCCCTAGAATAAAACTATGAGGGGTTTCTGAGTTGGATTTAGCTTTCACTGGGTAAAGGCATAAATTAAAAGGAGGAACCGGGTACCCTTAAGAAAGTCAATGAAGTAACTAAGCTCACTATTCAAACCAGGAAAACACAGGCTGTGAGGCAGCTTCGCTCTGCAGTCTATTCAACACCTGGCGAACAAAACAACACCGACTCTGCCCAAGCTGGGATTTTCCCACAGTGGACCAGCAACTTCAGAGGCCCCTAGAATGCCAGGACTGTGTCTTAGACCTTGGAAAATAGGATGAAAAGGACAGGCTCAAAGGGATATTTAGTTCCAAAGGAAAATCACAAAAGCTAAAAGTTATTATAGGAGACAGGCCCAAAAGCACATTACTGGAGATAAAATTTTAAAGGTAAATAAATACTCTTTATGGAAAAGTGTTTAGGAAAAAACACAGAGAGAGCATGAATATCATATTATAGGTACAAAATGTTCTATCCAAAATAAAAAGTAGGTTCAGAATCACATCAGCCTAATCATGCCTCCTAAGCAGCAGGCTGTGTGAGGTAGAGAAATGTGGGCTCAGTACCTCTATACCACCATTCTTCATCCTCCCCTGCTCCACCACACCCACCTCCTGCCTTTCAGAACCGCCTTCCTCCAAAGACACCCAGGAACCTCAGAAAGAATGCTTCTCTAAATTATTCATACCACAGTGCTACTTCCTGTCCTTCCCTTCCAAGAAATATTTGCTATGTTAAAATCCAGTGAAAGTGAGCAATGCTTGAAACAAATAGTGAATCATTCCTGGTAATATTTCAGGCACTGGTAAAAATTTCATGGAATGGGGGAGGGAAAGAGGAGTCTCTTTCTCATACCCTAAATCATACCACATAGAAAAACAGACTATAAACATGACCTCTTTTATGTGGAAATTCACATTGCATAGGTAGAACATTATTTTTTTAAATGCTGACTTTCAAAAGTCGAGATCAACTTTCAATCAAAATACTCACATATTTAAAGAAGACCAGCAGAAAAATATTTATGAACTTATTTTCAACTTGTCCTCATTTTTGAACTTTTTTATCAGTGAAGAAATGGAAACATTTTTTCAATAACCAACAAACCTTTCTAAAACCCTGTTTGATCTTGCCACACTTCTATTAGTAAACCAAAATGTTTTGGAAGTGTTTTATCCAAATCACACTTTGGATAAAATCCAATAAATGATAGGTCTATGTCCACATGACAATTATATGAGGTTCCTACTTTAATACTGGCATTCTCATTTCTGACTGTGGTGGTCTGTTGCAGAGATAGCTGTAATAATCCCTCCCTACTGCATGCTCTTTTTTGCTCTTTTTTGCCACTCTTCCCATCAATAGATGAAGTCTGCTTCCTCTCCTCTTGAATCTGGGCTGGTTTATTTGTTTCGACCAAGAGATTCTAGCAGAAAGGACTCAGTGTAATTGCTAGGCTTATGCTTTCTAAAGAAGCTTCAGAACCTCTATCTTGCCCCCGTGGAGCCCTAAGCCTCCATGTAAGAAAGTCCAGGCTATACCGCTGTACTGCTAGAGAGTCACCTAGAGTGCCCCAGTTGACAGCCAGCTCCAGACACCAAGGTGCCCCAGTTGACAGCCAGCTCCAGACATGTGAGGAAGGCCATATTGGATCCTTCTGCTCAGTCAAGGCCAGCCAGCACATGAAGAGCAGAGGCCAGCCTTCTCCACTGAGTCCTGCTCAAATTGCAGATCCACAGAATCATAAGCAAATGACTGCTTTAAGCTACTTTGCTTTGAGGTGGTTTGTTACATAGCAGTAAGATAACTAAAACACAGACCTTATACAAAAATGACTACATTGTGTAAAGCTACCCAGAACAGATACCTCAAAGACCAGATACCTGATCTAAGAAAGTACAGTCTGTCTCACCAGGTGCGGTGACTCATTCCTGTAATCCCAGCACTTTGGGAGGCCGAGGCAGTGGATCATGAGGTCAGAAGTTCAAGACTAGCCTGGCCAACATGGTAAAACCCCGTTTCTACTAAAAAAAACATATATATACACAAAAATTAGCCGAGTGTGGTGGCAGATGCCTGTAATCCCAGCTACTCAGGAGGCTGAGACAGGACAATCACTTGAACCCAGGGGACAGAGGTTGCAGTGAGCCAAGATTGCGCCACTCCAGCCTGGATGACAGAGCAAGACTCCATCTCAAAAAAAAAAAAAAAAACAACTTTCCTTATAAATAAAGTCTATTAATAAAAGACGTGTGCCAAAGACTGTTACATACATCAACTCATATTGCATGTATTAATTCTCATAAAGACTGAGATAGATAATTATGATGAGCCCTATTTTACAAATCCAAAATGTTCAATAAGTTATGCTCCCTAAAGTCCTTAAGGCTTACGCTATATGTTTCTTCTGGATGAAAATCTATTTGATTCAATTATTTAAAATAATGTGTATTGCTTATTGTGTGCCAGTAAGGGACTGAGTTTAGGCAATTCTATGAGCAGAGTTAAAATTGGGAGAGCAAGGGGGCTTTATATCAGCCCACTAAAATTTAAAGGGCACAAGCAAACATTTTCAAGAATTTTCTATTCTAAAATGTGTTATATTTACATGTTGACAGCACATATATTTCTCTAACATAAACAACTAAGCGGCCAGGCGTGGTGGCTCACACCTGTAATCCCAACACTTTGGGAGGCCGAGACGGGCGGATCACGTGGTCAGGAGGTGGAGCCCATCCTGGCTAACACGGTGAAACCCCATCTCTACTAAAAATACAAAAAAATTAGCTGGGCGCGGTGGCGGGTGCCTGTAGTCCTAGCTACTTGGGAGGCTAAGGCAGGAGAATGGCGTGAGCCTGGGAGGCGGAACTTGCAGTGAGCCGATTGCACCACTGCCCTCTAGCCTGGGCGACTGAGCGAGACTCCGTCTCAAAAAAAAAAAAAAAACAACTAAGCTTGACATCTAATTATCAAGAATAATTACTTAAATATGAAGCCACCAGATGGCACATAGTATTAAGAATACATAAATCATATATCATATGTTACAAAGCTGATTCAAGAGTGGGTTTATGTCTTGTACTTATAGTGAAGGCTCTATCTCTGAGTACATCCCTGGTAAAAGAACACCTCAAATGAGAAAAATCTCTAAGTCATTGCATTACTTTACAAGGCTATTCACTGTAAATCTTAACATGATTTTGGCTTAATGTTTTTATTATTGGCTACCCTGTTGACTAAAACAAAGATCTGGTACCTTGGCTGGTCAGACTGAAACTCCTGGCCAATGCAATTGACTATGAAATGTTGTGAGTGCTTACTACGATAACATGGTACAATTCAGGCAGAAATAAGCTTTGCTGAAGAAATATTCTACAAAGTGTATTACCCATGAGGTTTCATTTCTATACTCTGAACTGGAATCAATTGGTAATATTCAATCCAAATAGCCACCTGAAACAATACCCAAGTGCAATAGACCAAATGTTTGTGATCTCACAAAATATACTGAAATCTTATATATTCAATATATATTGAATCTTAACCCACAATGTGATGATATTAAGAGGTGGGGCTTTGGGAGGTGATTAAATCACAAGGGCAGAGCTTTCATGAATGGGTTAGTGCTCTTGTAAGAGATCTCAGAGATGTCTCTAGGTCTCTCTCCACCATGTGAGGATATGACAAGAAGATGAGAAGATGGCCATCTGCAAGCCAGGAAGTGGGTGTTCACCCACAGATAGAGATGCCTTGATCTTGGACTTCCCAGCCTCCAGAACTATGAGAAATAAACGTTTGTCATTTAAACTACGCAGTGTATGGTATTTTGTCATAGCAGTTCAAGCCGACTAAGACACCAATGGAGCACTTTGCCTCTATGATTTCATTGCTTCTCATGGTTCCTTCATCTGCCTCACTCTATTTATCCTTAAAAGTTCTGCAGAGAGGCCAGGCGTGGTGGCTCACACCTGTAATCCCAGCACTTTGGGAGGTCAAGGCGGGCAGATCACGAGGTCAGGAGATCGAGACCATCCTGGCTAACACAGTGAAACCCCATCTCTACTAAAAATACAGACGATTAGCCAGGCGTGGTGGCAGGCATCTGTAGTCCCAGTTACTAGGGAGGCTGAGGCAGGAGAATGGCGTGAACCCAGGAGGCAGAGCTTGCAGTGAGCCAAGATTGCATGACTGCACTCCAGCCTGGGCGAAAGAGCGAGACTCCATCTCAAAAAAAAAAAAAAAGTTCTGCTGAGAGCTGAGGTGTGCCTGTAGTCTCACCCACTTGGGAGGCTAAAGTGGGAAGGATTGCTTGAGGCCAGGACTTCAAGGTTGTCATATGCTATGATCACTGTGAATAGCCACTGTACCCCAGCCTGGGTAATACAGCAAGACCTCATCTCCAAAAAAGGAAAGTTCAGAGGAGGCCTCAACTCCTTCACAGTCTTTCTTAACCTGATTTGTGTGGAGTCATTTCCGTATACGCCCATAGCACCTTGTGCTGACATCGCTCATAGGATTTATCACAATTCAGTACAACTCAACAAGTATTGAATGAATACCAATGAGACATGGTTCTAGGCACTTAGGAATCATTACTGAACAAATCAAAGATGCCTACCCTCCTAAGGAAAGATAGATAATAAACTATAATACATAAATAAATGCCGTAGTATGTTATACTGATAAGTGCTATGGGAAAAAGAAACTGTGGAGTGGATTATGGGGAATGGGATGGACTAGAGCACACAAGAGATTCAGGTTGCAGTCTAAAATAGGGTGGCCATGGCAGGCTTCAGTGAGAACATGAGATTTCATCAAAATCTTGATGGAGGTGAGGAAGTTAACTCTGTAGATCCTAGAGGAGGAGGATTTCAGGCAGAGGGAAGAGCTAAAGCAAAGATCCCTCCAGCAGGAGCATGATGATGAGATTGAGAAACTGTGAGGAGGCCAGTGAGTTTTGAGCAAAGTGCACCAGAAGCAAGGAAGAGAGGGAGAGAGGTGAAGCAGGGAGCATTAATTTTGTCGGACCTGTAGCCATTACAAAGACTTTGGCTTTTACTCTGAGCGAAATGAGGAGCTGGGAGAGCTGAGTTTTGAGTAGAGGAGAGACATTATCTGACTTAGTTTTGTAAGATTTGCTCTGGCCACTATGTTGAGAATAGAATTGTAGTGGGGCCAAGACAGAAGCAGAAAAACCTGTTAAGAGGTAATTATAGGTGAGAGATGATGATGCCTCAGGCCAGAATAGTAGCAGTAAAGGAGGGCAGATTCTCTATATAGAAACTTGGTAGATTAGATGTGGGATGTAAGAGACAAAGAGAACCCAAGGATGACTCCTGGGATTTTGATCTAAGCAACTACTACATTGGAGTTATCATGAACAAAGCGGGGAGACTCTGAAAGAAACAAGTTTAGGATCCAAAGAGCAGGAATTCAGAAAAGAATGTAAACCTGGCCATTTTCTAAAAACCTTGCATTGACATGCTCTAGTAAGATGGAGCAAACACAAGGAAAGTGAGCACAGTAGTTTGAAAGAAAATCTGGGATTCAGCAGAGGGAAACATTTTAGAAATGTTACATTTCTCACTTTCAATACTTGATATCACAGACAATATTTTGAGAAAAAAAAACACAGAAATCAGTGTCTCTGAGTTGAAAAGTGATCCTGAAGAATTAGACTCTGATCATGAAAAAGTCCTAGAAATACCTGAAATGTTATGTTTACAGATTTGTTTACATTTGCCTTTATATCTATGGCACAATAATGAAATATGATTTTAAAAACCTGTCTAAATAAGTCTAATATTTTTTCAATAAATATAAAATAATTTGGTGATAAATCATTGTGTCAGTTTAATTGGAAATTAATTTTTATTGGTGATACAAAAAATGACATTTTAATCAGATGTAATGAAATATGATAGTAATATCCAATACTAATCATTTACAATGTGCCAGGGACAGTGCAAAGTGATACGTTTCTATCTTTTCATTTCATCCTCACAACAATACTATGAAGTAGTTGCCATTATTTTCCTCTTCAGCAAAAGCTCAAAATAGCAAGGAAAATTTATACTTTCTGTATGTCCCATAAGATTTTCATACTTTGCAATATTTTTTCTTGGAAAAAGGTCATCAGCCTCTTATTTAATAATTCCTCACATTTAAGAATTTTAAGAACAAAATCTTTAGCACAAGCCTTTCATACCTGCTCCATATGTTATCGCAAGCGTGGCCTATATCTCTGTTCCATGTAGACCTCGAATTCTAGTTTCCTGTGTCTTTTGTGTTTAGAATGCTAAGTTTGGTTCTCTCTGTTAAGGTCAAAATTCAGGCATAGAAGGAAGAGTCGAGGCTAAGAGGATTGGGACACTTAAAGTCTAAGGGGTTAGACAAATACCTGAATACGTAATATAATTCATAACACATGACAAGTGCTCAGCCTCTGTGTATGCAGCAAGCTCCGACAAGGAAGGGACAACTTAGGACAAGCCCTAAGGAAAGGAAGAGAGGGTGTTTTTTAAACTCCTTTGGCTATATCACATATTATGGATAATTTCAGTAAGCATTCCTGGGCTGCAGCAAGCTACTTAGGGAGTGTTTGGTTATAACCCTTTCGCATCTTGTATCACTTAGACCACAAGAGCATGCAGTATTTGTTTAATCTTGGACTACAGATGATAGACTAGGTTATATAAAAGTCCTGAAAATGATTCAGTTGCAGCTTCCTGGAAAATGTGCAAGAAACTCTGACACATAATGACAAAAGCATAGGCTCAAAACCACAGTTACGAAAACTATTTAGGACTGTGCCATGGAAAGATATTAGTAACACTTACAGAGTATCAGACAGTAACATATTAGACAATAACATCTGCAGATTCAGTCCATGAATTTTCACTGGGTAGTTGTACTGGGGAAGAGAGGGACAAAAAAAAGTAGTTTGTCCTGGAAGAATGGAAGAAGCCTAGTTAAGGAGATTGTGGACTTTGATTAAGAAATTATACTGGCAAGAGCCAGGACTGCCAGCACAACAAATTCTAGCAAATTCAATTCCATTTCACTCTTTATAACTCTCATTCATAGTTTGAGAATATAGGTACGCTATAGGTGCTAAAGGGCCTCTTATCTTAAAAGGATCTCAGAACTGTAATTGTATCTGCTCCAACTCATGGATTGGGATAGAATAGACATGTTTCCTGATCTATAAATGTAAGACCCTAATGATATGAAAATCTGCTTGTGCAGGGGAGGCATAGGCATATGTGTCTTCCTCTAAGTTCTGCTGGCAAGAAGATATTCCTGGAAGAAAAAACAAACATGTACAATAAATCATTGTCATTTTTGACAGGACTTTTTTAAAAAGTATGTCAAATAGTTAAGAATTTAGTTAATAGGAAGAGATTCCTTGCTGAGAAAAGTTTACACAGAAAAAGAACACTAGCAATCATGACACTGAATTTTTTAAGGGTTCTTATTCTCATTTGCTGCCCAGGGATGTACACAGATAAAAAGATTTATTCTCAGTTCTGAGATCTATGATACAGCATGGTGACTATAGTTAAGAATAATGTATTATGTACTGGAAAATGGCTAAGAGAGTAGATCTTAAATGTCCTCACCACAAAAAAGAATAAGTATATGAGGTGATAGATATGTTAATTAGCTTGATTTAATCATTCCATAATGTCTACATATATTAAAACATCACATTCTATGTACTATAAATACATACAATTTTTTCTTAGTAATTTTTTTTTTTTCTTTTTAGAGACAAGGACTGGATCTGTCACTCAGGCTAGAATACAGTGGCATGATCGTAGCTCACGACAGCCTCCAACTCCTGGGCTCAAGTGATCCTTCCACCTCAGCCTCCTGAGTAGTTGGGACTATAGGCACATGCCACCATGCCTAGTTAATGTTATTTTATTTTTTGTAGTGACAGGGTCTCGTTTTGTTGCCCAGGCTGGTCTTGAACTCTTGGCCTCAAGTGATCCTCCTGCTTTGAGCTCCCAAAGTGCTGGGATTATAGGCTTGAACCACCATGCCCTGACACATATACAATTTTTATTTGTCAACTATACTTTAATAAATTGGGGGGGAAATCCTGAAAAGAGACATAATTCTTCACAGCCTTATTGTCAAAGGAAAGTTACTTTAAAGTTGCAAATAAACAAACGAAAACAAGAAACAACAAAAACAGATTCATTCTCCCCTTCCCCATCATATGTACACACCCAGACAAGAAACCTGTTTCTAAATCCTTGCAGAAGTGGGGAGGGTAGAGAGAGAATAAAAGTCTTGCTGGGAGGAGCTTTTGAAAATAGACGGAGCCCTTCTTTGGATGTTATTAAGGTAAGTGTGTTGTATGTGTTGGAGCGGGGCGAGGGGAAGACAACCATTGATTAAGTATCTGAACACACAAGTCAGATATTCTGATAAGGTTAGTTTTAGAAACACTGTGGATAACTCCTAACCATGTTATGACAACATTTTCCTATGCAGAGATGGGACGCTCCTTGGGGCATGAACCACTGTATCCTGTAACTGAGTTTAGGTAGTAACGATTCCTGTTAGGGCATGAGTCTTCTGTGTTCTGTTTTCCAGTATTACCAAGACAACACTCATGACTGAACCACAACTAACACAGAGAACAGAAGCACTTTATCAAGATGCATGTGAACTTCAGCTTTAGGATGGGTAGAATTACTGATATCTTTTGTTACTTACGTATTGAAAGAAATGTCACTATTCTTAACAAGAACTGTTTGTTTGTGCTCCTAAAAATACATCCTATGATAAATTTATTTTACTTTATCCCAGTAAAGCATCAGTTTTTAAGCCCCAAAAGACATTTGCTATGGACATTTTCTTTGCTTTCTTTTAGCATCAGGTAGCATGGGCATAAAGTCTGAAGGGAAAGAAGCAAGAACCCAATGAACCAGTTAAAAAGGCATGAGAATCCCTATCATTTTGCATTATTACTACTAATGCTTTACATATTTGACTATTAACACTCACTAATATGAAAGTAGTACAGTCAAAAATGCAGAATTTGGACAGAAGTACAAAAAAGTGATCTTGTTCTCACAAAGTTAAATGTCTCCACCTTCTCAGGGTTGCTAATGCTGTTTTCCCACGGCCTGCTGGAAAATACTATTTTCTTTGGGTTCTTTCCAGGTGCTTTGTTGAGAGGGCAAGATGGAGGAAGACGAGGCTGTTGTAAATCACTTAATTATGGAAAGACAGGGAGTGCTGACTTCAACATGCTTCTGTTTCTTCTACATAAATTCTCATCAATAGAACTGTGGAGGAAAGATGGTCAGAAAATGTAGCATTGGTGATTTGCTGATTGTTCTAGCGTAATAATTCTGAAATATTTTTATCCTATAATCTTACCTTTATACCCTAAACCAGGGTCTCTAAACAGCGTAAAGATGGACCAATTTTTTTAAAATTTCCAATCCATTGCAGATCAATGCCTTCATAAAATACAGTAAAAATGAATTACCAGAAAAGCAAAATTTTTAAAGCCAAGAATACAAAATATAAGTCCAAAAAGTTCATATTATTGATTTCAATAGACATAAAATATTCTATCAAATTATTATTCAAGTTTATAAATGCTTACTCTCAATGCCTACACTTATCTTGCGGCAGACAGTAACAAACTATCCGTAACTACAGTTTGACAGTTAGTCACACATATATACACACAGAACACATACACAGCACAGATGCACACACACACTGACATATCAGATAAAGTAAATTTCTATCCACTTAAAGAATAGTTTAAATGTATATTATTACATTGCAGTTTTTTAAAACACTTCATACAAAAAAAGTTGATGAGAAAACAGCAGTCCCGTACCCCATCTCTCCCTATCTTCTAGTGCCCACCCAGAGAGGCAGCTATCTAATAATCAAACCTGTCAGAAAAGCAACAGATGTCACCCACCCACCTTCCAACCTGACCTTCCTCTCAGAGCTCTCTTACCTATCCTTCTCAATCCCAAGTTGTTGTTTCTGAGACCATTGCACAGATGTTGTCCTGAGCATTCTTTTTGCTCCCTTCTATATAAAGGTTCCTTTTGAAATAGGTAGTATTATTGTTCAAAACATTCGCTATTCCTGCATTGGGGTGGATGCTACTTCTTCATCCCATTGATATGAGTCTTGGCCATGATTTGTGATGTCCACCTTATAGACATGCTGTAATAGAAGGATTTTATATCCTTGCCCTGTTAAACTCAGAAGTGACCAGGTGATTTGGAATAGTCAGTGATACATCAATTCCAGGTAAAAGCTAAAAAGGCAGACTCACCATCGCTGTCTTCTCCCTCTGTCATAAGACTAGCAATGTCCCAGATAGAGCATGCTCCATTAGCCTGCATCCCATAAACCTATGATGTAAACCATGGAGAGTTTAGTGCCATTTGTTACTGCATCGTAGCCTAAGCTGACAGATATATCCTTGTTCTTGGCTCTTCTTTTTTGGATTACTCCCTCATTTGGTATTTTAGTAGCTTCCTGAGAAAGTATTCATGACAGGCAAAGACCTAGTTGTCTGAAAACAACAGAATACTGGATTTGGTATAATTTTCTCTCAGAATTAGAAAGCATTGATAAGTTATTTTCTAGCTTCAGTGATGCTGTTGAGAAGTCCAGGGCCAATCTCACTCCTAATCCTTTGTATGTAACCCTTAATCCCCACTTACAAGATTGTATGTGCTTTTTAAAAAATAACTGTTATTCCAAAATGGCATGGTCACCGGTCCTTTTGAGATTTAAATATCTCTTTCAATCTTAATGTTCATGTGTTTCTAATCTAGGAAAGTATCTCCCATCATTTTTCTCCTTAAGATCATCTTTTAGTCCTTTTTTTAAAAAAACAATTTAGCTTTTTCAAAGTTATACATGTTCATAGTTTAAAGAGTCAACAGCCCTCTCACTGAATATTTGCCCTTCCCCATAGACAGCCACCGTACATCCTTTTAGCTGAGTCTTTGGAATTAACTACCATATCTCTAAATAAAATGTTTTAATTGTGGCAATGTGGTATTTCTGCTTCAGACATTATTTATTGGCTTCATTATGGAAATAAGAGGACTCCTCCCTCTCTGCATGCCCACCACATTCACCTTTCACCATGTATCACTATTTCAGTTAGATCAATAATCAGTATTTATATTATTAGAACCTTGTATTTTAGTCAGATTTCAGCCAAATATAAACTATGATTACTTTTCTTCTCCTACCCAACTCTTTGTTTTCCCTGGAGTTAATAAGTGTATTGTTCTTTTCATTTACTTAGTTTTCTAAGAAGATACCACTAATTCAAAACTATCTACCACTTGTTGAAATCTCATCTCAATACATTCAAATACATCAGATTTTCTGTTTGGTTAGTCAGTTGGTTATATAGTTTGCTGAATTATCTCTTTCATGCTGAACACTTTGTTTAAGTGTATGCTAATCCCTGATTTTCCAGTCATATTTAAGAAGGCACTAAAATGATGGCGGAAAGCTCTGTGTGCATAACAGAAGTTGGATATATTTTAGTAAGCAATTTTTTAGTAGCCTATATCTTTTAAATGTTTAGCTTAATGTTCTGTAGGCCCCCCTTTGTACTTTTTTCCTAGCTACTGCAAATGGAATGAAAAAGTATAGCCTCCGATTCCTTCTGCAGGCACTTAGGTATCAGCTTCCTCTACTCTGCCAAGTCAGTTACCTTTCTCCCATCCACTTTTCGTCTTCCAAACATATGTTGAGTTCTCTCAATTTCTGTTACCTCCTTTCCTGCCCTTTCTGTCCTTTGAAGGTTATATTAGTTTCTTATTGCTGCTGTAACAAATTACCACAAACTTAATGGCTTAAAACAACACAAATTTATTATCTTACAGTTATGGAGGACTGAAGTACAAAATCAGTCTCAGTGGGCTAAAATCAAGGTGTCAGCAGGGCTGCATTCCTCCTGAAAACTCTAGGGGAGAATCTGTTTCTTTGACTTTTCTAGCTCCCAGAGGTTGTCTGCATTCCTTGGCTCATGGCCTCATCTTCCTTCTTCAAAGCCAGCAGGGGAGCAAATCCTAACTCTCCTTCCTCCCTCTTTCCTTATAAGGATCTTTGTAATCACATTGGGCCCACCTAAAACCTCCAAATTAATCTCCTCATCTCAAACTCCTTCATTTAATCAAATCTGCAAAGTCCCTTTTGCCATGAGATAAAACACATTCATGTTCTAATCGAGGAAAGTATCTCCTATCCAAGAATCAGGTTCCAAGAATCAGGACATGGACATCTTGGGGGTGAGGGCATTGTTCTACATAAAGTCTTATACTTTTCTTTTTTTTTTTTTTTTGAGACAGAGCCTTGCTCTGTCACCCAGGCTGGAGTGCAGTGGTACAATCTCAGCTCACTGCAACCTCCGCCTCCTAGGTTCAAGCGATTCTCCTGCCTCAGCCTCCCAAGTAGCTGGGATTACAGGCATGTGCCACCATATCTGGCAAATTTTCGTATTTTTGTATTTTTAGTAGAGATGGGGTTTCAGCATGTTGCCCAGGCTGGTCTCGAACTCCTGCCTTGGCCTCCCAAAGTGCTGGGATTATAGGTGTGAGCCACTGCGCCAGCCGGTTTTATACTTTTCTTATTCCTTACTGTGGGGTGTCAGGAAAGAGCAGAGTAAAAAGCATGTGTTCAATCATCTTGTTTAATCAGGAATCCAAATAGTGTATGTCCTGGGTTCCAATCTTTGAGACTCTTCTCACATCTACTTCTGATATAGATATAATAATAACAGCATAGAAATAATCAAATCTCAGCCAGGCACGGTGGCTCACGCTTGTAATCCCAGCACTTTGGGAGGCCAAGGCAGGCGGATCATGAGGTCAGGAGATCGAGACCATCCTGTGATTGGTGAAACCCTGTCTCTACTAAAAATACAAAAAATTAGTCGGGCATGTGGTGGGCACCTGTAGTCCCAGCTGCTCGGGAGGCTGAGGCAGGAGAATGGTGTGAACCCAGGAGGCGGAGCTTGCAGTGAGCCCAGATCATGCCACTGCACTCCAGCCTGAGCGACAAAGCGAGACTCCGTCTCGAAAATTAAATTAAATTAAATTAAATTTTTAACAAAAGAAATAATCAAATCTCAATAAAGCCCTCAATCCACATATGAAACTAGAACAGGACCAGGCACGGTGGCTCAAGCCTGTAATCCCAGCACTTTGTGAAGCCGAGGCAGGCAGATCATCTGGGGTCAGGAGTTCAAGACCAGCCTGGCCAACATGGCAAAACCCCATCTCTACTAAAAATACAAAAATTAGCTGGGTGTGGTGGTGCACGCCTGTAGTTACAGCTACTTGGGAGGCTGAGGCAGCAGAGTCACTTGAACCTGGGGGGCGGAGGTTACAGTGAGCAGAGATCACGCTACAGCACTCCAGCCTGGGCGACACGAGACTCCATTTCAAAAGAAAGAAAGAAAGAAAGAAACTATAAGAGGCCTCAGAAATGTTTTCGTAAACCCTGTCACTGTTTTGGAGAGCAGGCAGAATAAGAATGAGAAGAAAATAAAAGTAGAAAAAATAAGTGAGAGGAGGAAAAGTTTTTTTTTAAAGGAAATGCATATGACAAGATTATGAAATGTACAGGTTACTTAGTAATCTGGTGCTACCTGTGGACTAGTAGAGAAGAATCAAAGGTAGGAATCAGAAGGCAACATCATATATGAACAAAAAAGCTAAGGTTAGAATTGGAAGTTCTAAATTCAGACCCCAATTCTCAAACTTACAAGTTTGATCTTGTGGAAGCCAGTTAAGTAACTTGGTTCTATAGCTGAGGAACCTGAAACTCAGAGAAGTTATCTGAATTTAAATTAGCACATATATGTAAAAGACCGTAGGAAAATATCCATCACAGAACAGTTGAATGTCAGCTGTATCTGAAGCAGACAGTGGCACTAATTGAAAACTTAGCATTTTGGCATTGGCAGTGATACCATAACACGAAAACCCAACAGCTAGAAGGCAGATTGAAATAAAATCATCTCTTCCATTTCTAAAAAGGTAGGCTAGCCTAGCCACAAGAAAATTCACCTTAATACCTGGATATAATTGCAGATAGGCTATAGAAATACCACTTAAATTCATTCAAATTTTTTTTTTACCAAGTCCAGATGGAACATTCAAAAAAATTTTAACAAACTCCTCCAACATGCCAAACACCATGCTAGGTATTAAGGGTACAGCAATGAATAAGGCAGACACAATCTCTGTCTTTACAGAGATTAGTCCAGCAGGGAAACAGACAATTAACAAAACAATGACAAGATAGGTGCTTTGACGGAAATAAACACGTAGAGTCCAGGGACCTAAACCAGACTAGGGTGTCGGCGTTGAGGAGTTATGTGTGGCTCTCAAGAGTTAATGACACACCCTTCAGAGCTCAGCTAAAGAGCAGGAGCTAGTGAAGCAAAGATACACGGGAAGGGTTTGGCAGAGTGTTTCAAGGAGCCCACTCCTTTGACTAGGGAGAGTGACAAGGTACCTTGGAGGCCAGTCAGCCTAAATCTTGTATTATGCATGAAACGGCAACAGGGTTGATACCAGAAGAAAGTGCTTGGTTAGGAAGGTGCTTTTAGAATGACAGAATTACCATGATGGAGTCATAATTATTTTGCTTTCTTTTCAAGGTAAAGTTCTTCTCCCCTTTTCATTCTGTAAGGAGGCAGTGGAACACAATGGTTAAGAGTTCAGGCTCTAAAGCCTGTCAGAATGTGCCTGGATTCACATTCTGACTCTGACACTCACTGGCTCTAAGACCACAGACATATTTCCTCTCTGGCTTCAGTTTAGTCATCTGTAAAATGTTCCTAATATTAATATTTCCCTCACTGGGTTGTTGTGAGGATTAAATTAAGTAATATATCAAAAGGTGTTTAGAAGAGTGCCAGCACAAAGCAAGCACTCAATAAATCTTTTTTTTTTTTTTTTTTTTTTTTCTGAGACAGAGTCACTCTGTCGCCCAGACTGGAGTGCAGTGATACGATCTCGGCTCAGTGCAACCTCCGCCTCCTGGGTTGAAGAGATCCTCCTGCCTCAGCCTCCCAAGTAACTGGGACTGCAAGCACGTGCCACCATGCCTGGCTAATTTTTGCATTTTCCATAGAGACGGGGTTTCACCATGTTAGCCAGGCTGGACTCGAACTCTTGACCTCATGATCTGGCGGCCTCGGCCTCCCAAAGTGCTGGGATTACAGGCTTGAGCCACTGTGCCCAGCCAATAAATCTTTGCTTGTTACTGTTATTGGTTTTAGTTGCCAGACACTGGACTTTTTGCAGTTTCTAAGATAATAAGAGACCACCTGACTTTGTTTACATGGCATTGCTTTCAGTTGCAGAGAAGATGGAATATGCAGCAGCACTAGTATCCTACCACTTGGCCCTTGAAATGCTAATTACAAGCTACCAGAATCTTACTGATCAGTTCTCCAGTTCTGACTCTGTGACGTGGGAAGACCAGAAAGCTTCAAAGAGGTCTACGTCTCTTTCAGGTTACAAGGAACCCAGTCAGAAATGGCAGAGTGTAGCCACGTAGAAATCGGGCACCACAAGAAGATGTTAACTTGGTGGAGCCACCATGATTCAGGCTGTAATACAGAAGCTCAATATTTATAGATGCACCTACAGGTGATCAGTCTAAGAAAGACCTGCTTATGCTAATCCAGGAGATTACATCCAAAATTTCAATTGTATTCATTCAACAAATATTTGAGTGCCAGCTGTGTACCAGGCACTCTTCTAGATGTTAAGGATATAGTACTGAAAAAAAAAGGGACAAAAGTCCCTGCCCTAGAGGGGGCAGACAATAAACACAATAAATAAGTTAATATATAGCGCAGAGAAAGTGGTATGTGCAATGAAGAAAAACAAGTAGTAAAGGAAAATAGCAAGAGCAAAAGAGCAAAGAAGTGAGTTGTTCGGTGATCAATTTCCACCACAGTAGTAAAGAAAGGCCTCACAGAAACAGGGGCATTTTAGCAAAGACCTGAGGAGTCGAGGAAGACATGGATATCTGGAAGAAGCATTCAGGGCAGAGACAACAGCAAGGGCAAAGTCTCTTAGGAGAGAGTGTGTTCAAAGTGTTTGAGAAACAGCAAGGAGGCCACCAATGTGACTGAACAGAGAATGGAGGGGAATAACAGCAGGAAGTAAGACCAGAGAGGTAAGGGGGGTGTACAGGGACTAATTGTAAAAATATTTGTTTTTACTCCGAGTGAGATAGGAAGCTTGTAGAAAGGTTTAAACAGTCTTAATATGGTCTGTTCTATACTGTTAAAGGTATCACTCTGGCTGCTGTGTTGAGAATAGAATGAATGTTAAGGATAGCTAATGCAAAATTCTAGTCAATGATGGCAGTAGTTTGGACCAAGCTGCTATCAGTGGAGTTGGGGAGAGTGGTCATATATTTTGAAGAGACAGCAACAGGCTTTGATGACAAACTTAATGTGGGATATAAAAGAGTTGCTGAGTTGGCCTCAGCAATCAAATGATGGAGTTGCCAGTAACTGAGATAAAGAAGGTTGTAGGTAGAGAAAGCTTTTGAGGGGAAGGGGTATGCTGAGTTTTGTTTTGGATATGATCAAATGAAGAGGTCTATTAAACGTACAAGTAAAGATGCTGAGGTACTTGGAATACAAGCTTGGATTTAAGACTTGGGAGTTGTGAGCATATTTATCTTTAAAGACATAAGACTGAATTAGCTGGACATGATGGTGTGTGCCTGTCATCTCAGCTACTCAGGAGGCTGAGGTGGGAGGATTATTTGAGCCAGGATATAGAGGCTGCAGTAAGCCATGATTGTACCAGTGCACTCCAGCCTGAGCAACAGAGCGAGATCTTGTCTCAAAAATAATAAACAAATAAGTAATAAATAATAAAATAAAACCACAAGATTACTTAGCATTGATAACAGCTCCCTTCACATTGATTTCACATTGATTTCAACTGTGAAGAGTCTCAGCATCCCCAACTTCTCAGCTGGGGAAGAATTTCTGAGTAGATCTGATGCTTGAATCAGCAGGGTGGAGTACATTCCCTTAACCAGTGCTGGAGAAACTGTTACCATTCATTCACTCTTTCACTCAACAGACACTACTGAGCACCTACTATTACATGACAGTTACTAGGATACAAGTTCAACAAAACACAACTTTGCCTTTGAGAGTTTATGGTTCAATAAAGAGTATGTGTAAGTATACATGAAATGAATAAGTAGAGTTATAAGAGTTAAGGCGGGTACATGTATACAAAAGAGACAAAAACGAATTAAGTGGTTAACTATTCAGTAATGGGGACATTTGGGTCATTCACATTTTTTAAGCCATCATAAATAGAGGGATACTGAGGATTTCAATTAATTCCTCACCCAGAAGTATTTACATATTGATATCTATTATATTAAGAGTGTAAGACATCTTAGCAAATAAATAAAAAACCCATAATATATCTTCCTCCTCGCCTTAACTGAAAGAATAATCAAGAAAATAAATCTGAACAGTGTAAAACCACCTGAGACTGAAGACAGGCAAGTTATAAATTCATTCAACAAGTATGTATATATATCGAGCACATATTATGTCAGGACACGATTCCAAATGTTTGAGATACATCAGTGAGCAAAAACAAAAATACTGCTTTTTAGAACTTGTATTTTAGCAGGGGAAACAGTCAACGACAACATAAAAAGTAGTAAAATAGATTGTATGTTTGAAGGTAATAGGTCCCACTGAAAAAAAGGATTAACAGGGTAAGGGGATTTCATAAAACTGGGATGTGTAGGGGGGTGGCTGAGGTGAGGGTCGAGTTGCAAGTTTAAGTAGTGTGGTTAAGGTCTCAGTGAGGTGACATTTTGGCAATGATTTGAAGGAGGCAAGGGAGATAGCTCTCTGCATATTTGGAAAAAGCATTCTAAGCATGGGGAAAGCCCTAGGGTGCCAAGGAAGAAGTGTGGCTGGTGCCCAGCAAGGAAATAAGTAGGGAAATTTCTTAAGTTATTGCAGTAATCCAGGCAAGAGCTGAAGTTATTAGGCTCACTTGTAATGGTAGTATGTAGTCAGTTTGGGGATATATTAATATTTTAAAGGTATAGTCAACAAAATTTCCTGATAAATGTGGAAAAAGGAAGTCACTAATATCATGCCAAGGTTTTTTGGTTTTTTGTTTGTTTGTTTGTTTGTTTTTGAGATGGAGTTTCACTCCTATTGCCCAGGCTGGAGTGCAATGGTGCGATCTTGGCTCACAGCAACCTCCACCTCCCGGGTTCAAGCAATTCTCCTGCCTGAGCCTCCCAAGTAGCTGGGATTACAGGCATGCGCCACCATGCCCGGCTAATTTTGTATTTTTAGTAGAGATGAGGTTTCTCCATGTTGGTCAGGCTGGTCTCAAACTCCTGACCTCAGGTGATCCACCTGCCTCGGCCTCCCAAAGTACTGGGATTACAGGCATGAGGCACTGCGCCCAGCCCATGCCAAGATTTTTAACCTTGGCCATTAAGATGCAAAGGGTTGCAGGTGCAGATGTGAGGGAGACAATTAGGTCCATTTGGACACACTGAGTTTAAGATGTCTAGTAGACATCTGTAACACCTCAGATAATCTTGCCCTCGCTTGGCTGTGGGGCCACTGACCAATCAACCTCAGCCAGAAACAACCTGGCAGCGTTTTGCCTCCTGGTCAGGTCACACATCACATGAGTGTCTGCTTGGTGCCCCCATAAAGTTAAAGTAAGTGTGTTTGGCCAGGGGAGCAGGAAGAGACAGTAGTGTTAGTAACCCTTTGACTGAATCTTGACCTCCTGCCCCAATTCACTCCTTTTCCCTATACTCATTTTCTTGGAATTGTACTCCCTAATAAAATAACAGCACAGAGCCTTTTGCCTCAGGCTATGCTATCTGGGAGAACAGAGGCTAAGACAACGTGGAAGTGGAAATATGAATACATGGTATTTTAAATGAGTATGGAGTTTGGGAAAGTGATTTGGGGAGAGGATATAATTTTGAGAGTTGTCAACATAGACATAGTACTTACAATCACGAGAGTGCATGACGGCACAAAAGAGTGAGCAAAAAGACAAATGTCAGAAAGTAGAGAGGCTGAAAATGTTAGAACATGTGAGAGGAAAGACAATCTGTTTTGTTCATAATTTCCCCAGTCTCTAGAAGAATGCCTGGCACAAAGTAGGTGCTCCACAGATATTTTTAGAATAAATGAAATAGGTCACCATGGTCTTGGGGTTAGGTAGGAAAGCAAATCACAGGAGGTGATGAACTAGGCTAGGCAGGGTTCATGGAACTTGAGTTCACAATGAGGGTGAAAATTATATTCGACAGCAGAAACGGGCAAAAAATAACAGGAAGAGGAAGTTGTGATTACAGAAAAGCTCTCAAATACCACTTTCTCTTTGAAGCCTTTTATAATCATCTTATGGGACCTTCCCCCATTCTGGACCTCTTTCAAGATACTTTTCTTATACTCTATCAAGTTACATCCATGTGCGCTCCTCCTTCATCTCCCTGATATTGACCACATTTTGCAATTGGAAAACTGAGTCAAAAATAGGGGGTTGCCTGTAGTCCCAGCTACTCAGGAGGCTGAGGGCAAGAGAGTCACTTGAGCCCAGGAGTGCGGGGCTGTCACGTGCGATGGCCGCTCCTGTGTACAGCCACTGCACTTCAGTCTGAGCAACACAGGGAGAGCCTGATCCTGAAAAAAATTCATTTTAAAATGGAGGTGGCTTCCAAATCCCAGAGACAAAACTTGGACGCTGAAAGTAGAAATGTCAGAAAGTAGTGAGGTTGAAAATGCTAGAGTATATCCGAAGAGAGAATACTCAAGAGAGAAATGTCAACGTAGAGAGATTGAAAATCTGGAGTATACCCCAAATTGTTAGTAGTAAAATAACTTGCATTGGAATGAATGGATGATTGAATAAATGAATGAACAAAGTTAGGTGGGAACGGAGGCCATTAGAGCAGAAGTCAAGAAGAATACATGTTTTAATAATTGTTTGAGGCCCACTGGTCTGACAGTAAGGGCCCAAGTGAATAGGGGAAGCTAGCCTCCAGTTAGTAGACACCTAGAAAGTTAGCAAAATAATCAATGATAATAAGGGTCTAAATGAAGGTCAGTGTATATAAAAAGGAAGAATGAATACGAGGACATTTTAAAATAAAAACTCACCATATTTGCTGGGTGATAATTATGGGTTATGAGTAAATAATTCCAAAGTTTTGATACCACGTATAAGGCCACGGTAAGAAGAGCAGGTAGATGAATTCAATTTTTTTTTTTTTTTTTTTTTTTTTTTTTGAGACGGAGTCTCGCTCTGTCACCCAGGCTGGAGTGCAGTGGCCGGATCTCAGCTCACTTCAAGCTCCGCCTCCCGGGTTCCCGCCATTCTCCTGCCTCAGCCTCCCGAGTAGCTGGGACCACAGGCGCCGCCACCTCGCCCGGCTAATTTTTTGTGTTTTTAGTAGAGACGGGGTTTCGCCGTGTTAGCCAGGATGGTCTCGATCTCCTGACCTTGTGATCCGCCCGTCTCGGCCTCCCAAAGTGCTGGGATTACAGGCTTGAGCCACCGCGCCCGGCCTCAATTTTTTTTTTTTTTTTTGAGACGGAGTCTCTGTCGCCCAAGCTGGAGTGCAGTGGCCGGATCTCAGCTCACTGCAAGCTCCGCCTCCCGGGTTTACGCCATTCTCCTGCCTCAGCCTCCCGAGTAGCTGGAACTACAGGCGCCCGCCACCACGCCCAGCTAGTTTTTTTTTGTATTTTTTTAGTAGAGATGGGGTTTCACCATGTTAGCCAGGATGGTCTCAATCTCCTGACCTTGTGATCCGCCCGTCTCAGCCTTCCAAAGTGCTGGGATTACAGGCTTGAGCCACCACACCTGGCCGACGAACCCAATTTTGAAAACGTATTTGACACAAGGATGATATCCAAATAAAAGCTAGTAATAGGCAACATTTTTCCTAACATTGTTCCAAGTACAAACATTGTTCCAAGTATACTTCACAGGTATTATGTCATATAATCATTACAATAACACTATGAGGTAAGTGCTATTATCATCTTTGTTTTACAAATGGGAAAACTGAGGCACAAGAGTGAACAATTTGCCCAAAGTCATTAGCTAATAAGTGGCTGAGCCAGTGCAATGAATTCACCCCCACCCCCATCTCCTGCAAATTCATATTTTGAAATCTTCACCCTCAATGTGATGGTATTAGGAGATGAGGCCTTTGGGAGGTAAACCCCGTGCGAATGGGATTAGTGCCTTATAAAAGGAACCCAAGAGCTCTTGCTCTCTTTCTGCACTGTGAGATAAAGAGAAAAAACAGCCATTTACAACCCTGAAGAGGGCCTTCACCAGAACCTGACCATGTTGGCAGCCTGATTTCAGACATCCGGCCTCCAGAGCTATGAGAAATAAATTTCTGTTGTTTATAAGCCACCAAGTCTACATGGTACTTTATTACGGAAACCTGAACTCACTGAGAGCCGGGATTTGAACTCAAATGTTGAGAAACTTTGCCCGGGACCACTCAGAAATTCACTATTTATTCGATAAATATTTAACAAGTACCACTATATTCTAGACATTGTGTTGTTGCTAGGGAGAGGAAAAGCTGGTAGTGAACAAGAGAGATGTGGTCCCTACCTGCACAATTACATGGACACTAACCAAATAATGAGAAGTAGGAATTGGAAAAGAAAGTGATAAATTACAGTTAGGTAGGAGGAATGGGTGAGAGAAAAGAATTCCAGGGGAAGGGAAGGGCATGCGTAAATACCCTGAAGTGAGAGCCTACAGTAGGGAATAAAAAGAGGAGAGCCTGGAAAAAATTAAAATACTATGCAAGGAGTGCAGGTAGCTAAGGGGACAGATGGAAAGGCTGGAGAGAAAGACAAGATAATGGAGCTTAGACAATGTGTGGTAAGCAAAGGGAGGCCACTGGAGGAATTTAAGCAGGTCAATGATCAGATTTATATTTAAAAAATTACTCTGGCAGCAGTATGGCAAATGTATTGGAATGAGGGAAGAGCAGTTTTGGAGGACCTGAATGGGTTATTGTGGGACTTCAAGCAAGAGACCACAGTGGTTTAGACTAAAATGGGAATGAAAAAATGGTCATGGGAACAGGGAGGCCACAAATCCAATTTTCCAGGAAACAGACAGATGTAGGTGATTCTGCTGTGTGTTGGAGGTGTGTTAGGTTTCTTGCATGAACTGAGTAGATGTTAAGATACCCTTTACTGAACCAGGGACTATGGGAGGAGCATTTCGAAGGAATTATGATACACAGGCTGAGTTTGAAATGCCCTAAGTCATCCAAATGAAAAGTGTACCAAAGGCAGTATGTTGGAACTATGAATATAGGGTTCCAGAGCAAGACCTAGGCTTGGGTTATGGATTGAAGAGTCTTTGACAGAAGGTATTAGATGCTACTGGGAGAGCATAAGACCACCTAGGAAAGTGTATGGGGACACTCAGTAAGAAGGCCAGGGTTCATTCAGCTCAGCATGATTCCAATGTGTAAGAGGTAGATCAAGAAGGAGAGGCTGGTTGTTAAAGAGAAAACTCAGGTAGAGAGGAAACCTGTGACATAAGACCAGAGGGAAGACGGTATTTGGAAGAGAGTGTGGTCAAACGTGTCAAATACTGGGATGAGGGCTTGTAAAATGAGGACTGAAAACGATCCGCTGCATTTACAGACATGAAGCTTGTCTGTGGACAATTCAGAACCACTTCAGGTGAGCAGTGGGGACACTGGAGAGGGCTGGGAGGTGGGATGTGAGAGACTGTCCAGGGGTAAGAGACAGCTGGAGCTGTTGCAGAGCAATTTAGGGAGAAGAGAAATCTTTTTAAAGAATTGAGAGACTTAAGCATGTTTAAATACTAGTAAGAAAGAGCCAGTAGAGAAGGAAACGTTAAGAGTAACAGAAGGAAAGGAGACTTGTTAAGGGCAAAGTCTATGAGAAAATAGTAGGGTACCTGGAGTACCAGGAAGGACAGTTCCTTACAAGAGAAGTGAGTAATGGGCGGAGTCCAGATTTGAACACTCTCTGCTTCCTAAAGACATGTCTCCTTTAAAGGACAGAAAAATAATGATTAAGACTTGAGGCCAGGCGCGCTGGCTTACGCGTGTAACCATACCACTTTAGGAGGCCAAGGCGGGTGGATCACCTGAGGTCAGGAGTTCCAGACCAGCCTGGCCAACATGATGAAACCCCATCTCTACTAAAAACACAAAAATCAGCCAAGTGTGGTGGCAGGTGCCTGTTATCCCAGCTACTTGGGAGGCTGAGGCAGAAGCTGCAGTGAGCCGAGATCGTGCCACCGCACTCCAGCCTGGGCGACAAGACCTAGACTCCGTCTCAAAAAAAAAAAAAAAAAAAAAAAAAGACTTGAAACCCCAGGGAGAGGGGCGCAGAGTTCACTATCAAGGAGAATGGGGACCTAGTGGTGTGGTCCTGGGCGACCTCTGAGAGAGCAGTTCAGTAGTTTCCAGCCACGGAAGTCCCCCTGCTGGGTTTAGGGTGCAGTGGGTGCGAATCCCTGCTGTAGAAAACAGGCTGAAGAAAGCAAGCCACACAGGATGTTGTCTGGAGAAGGGCGGGCAGGTGGGATGGGGCATATTTCCAGCGGTCCCGGCAGGTTGTGGCTCGGAGGCCTCCGAGGGCCGTCGACGTCAGCCACGGCCGGGGCAGAGCGACGGCCCGGGCAGAGCCCCGGGAGGTGCCACAGTACCGGGGCCAAAGCCCCTCAGAATTCTAAGCATGCTCCGCCGGCGGCCGCCAGGTTTCTCTGCGGAGTCTCAGAAAGGAAAACCCGTCCCCACGGGGGTTCCACGACGTCCCCGGGTCCCAGGCGCCGGGACGTTGGCAGAGGCGCAGCAGACCTTCCTCCCCAACCCGTACGGCTCCCGCGGTCCCCAGTCTCCCGGCGGCGTCGGAAAGTTCCCGGGGCTCGCGGCGGTCAAGACCAGAGCCGGGGCAGCCGCAGCCGCCTTCTTAGCCCGCCGCTCACCGCCACAGAGGCAGGCCTGCGTGGGGGTTTCCACCAAGTCGCCGACACCCCTCAGGAATTCCCCTACTGGGCCACACACAAACCCCGCTTCCTCCTTCAAATTTCCGCCGCCAGCTTTATCGATCCGAACGCCGCGCTGGGGTTTAGACCACTCCTCCCGGCGCCGGGCTCAGCCCGCCTTCGCCTTCCCTCTCCCGGCGGAACCCGTCCGCCTCGCGCGAAGAAACCCGAAGGCCTTCGGCAAGTTCCGTCCCCAGCGCGGGGGCGGGGCCGCTCGAGCTGCTCCGGGCCCAGCTCGGCTGTTTCCGTGCGCGGCCGCTGCGCACTCGGCACTGGGCGGCGCTGGCTGGCTCCCTGGCTGCGGCTCCTCAGTCGGCGGCGGCTGCTGCTGCCTGTGGCCCGGGCGGCTGGGAGAAGCGGAGTGTTGGTGAGTGACGCGGCGGAGGTGTAGTTTGACGCGGTGTGTTACGTGGGGGAGAGAATAAAACTCCAGCGAGATCCGGGCCGTGAACGAAAGCAGTGACGGAGGAGCTTGTACCACCGGTAAGAGGAGCAGGAGGAGGAGGCAGGAGCCAGAGAGAGCCGGGGGGACGGAGGGGGGACGGGGAGGCGCCGGACACCCGCGCTTGGGGCCTTCCCCTCGCAGGAGGGGCCGCGGTAAAGATGGAGCCTCCGCCCGAGCCCCACAACATCGCCGCCGCTCGCAGCGAACAAAGAATAATGGCGGCGGACTGGAGCCAGCGGCGGCCGGGGCGGCAGCGACTCTGCCTGCAGCCAGCGGCGGCGCTCATGGCGGGGGGCGGCGGGCGGCGGGCGGGGTGGGAGCCGGCGGCCGGGGGTGTGTGCGGGCGGCCGGCCGCGGCGAGCTGGCGCCCGCGTTCCCGCCGCCGCCGCCGGGCCGGGCGCGGAGCCGGGAGCCCGGAGCCGCCCCGGGGGAGGCCGCCCGCTCGGCCCGGCGCTGCCCCCCGCGCCGCTCGCTCGTCCGGCCCCCGCCGCCCGCCTCGCCCCCGGCCCGACCGGGCCTGGCCTCCGGGGCAGCCGCCGCCTAGGTGCCGGTGGGGGGTGGAGGAGGAAGAAGGCGACAGTTGAGGGCAGAGGAGGTGAAGGTGCCTGCTGCCTTCCCAGTGGCCTCGGTGTCTGCCATGCCCGCTTCGCAAGGGGAAGAGCTGCAACGTCTGACCTACTCTTCTCTCCACTCTTTGTGCAATAAAGTTCGAAACCCAAGGTTTCCTCTCGTGCTGTATTTTATTCATGCCCTTTCCCCTCCGCTCCCACACCGTTGAGGAAATGCTGCTTTCTGCCCTGTGCTGCTTAGTTGAGAGATGAGAGCTTGTGTTTTGGGGGGAAATTTTTTACTCCTTCACCCCCTTGCTTTTTTTTTTTTTTTTTTTTGTAAAGTCAGTAGTCATGGAAATGCATGCTTTTTGGGAGAAAGAGGGTGCTAAGAAAAACATAATAACTTTTTAAACTGTTGGGATCTTATAAAAGGGAAGCTGGCGTTTGAAAATAGTTTCGGTTTTAACCCTTTTCAATAAGGTAATCATTACTCGAGGTCTATCATTCTGAAACACTTCGTTGAAACGAATTATCAGCCGATGTACTCTTGTTTTACATCATTTCGCGGGGTGCAACCTTGCCAACCGCGTTTGAGTTATCTGGATCTCCCCTCACCCTGTCCCACTCCCCCTACCATATTTCCCACGAATTTCTTCGTGAACTTTAATGAGAGATTTAATACTACTTCTAAAAATAGACTTTAAAGTATCCATTATTTCTCTCTCATGCAGTAGGTAACCCCCGTCTTGAGATTGACAATTTAAGCCACAAGCTGTATTTTTTCTTCGCCTGTTGGGAAAAGAGGACAGCAGAAAAATCATTGACACATTAAAAATTAAAAGAATTTTTAAAGGACATGCGGTATGACCTATTTAAGTTTGTAATATCATCCCAAGTTATAATTCTAACCTCAGCTGGCGTCTGCCTTCTGAAGGTTTAGTAGAAGATACTTTTGATTGCTGCCTATTGAAATATTTTACATTTATGGCTCATTTCCTGATTTAAAAGTAAAGCCCCGAACAGTTATTTTAGGTGGTGCAAAAGACGAACAAGTTTGTTTTAAAAATACTTGTCTGTCACTGTATGATTGCATTGTGATCGACACGTACAAACCTTCTGGTTAGGAACAAATACTGATTGGCACCAGAAGCACTGTCTTATTTTTCTGTATCCTAGTCACTTTTCCAAAACGTGCTTTGTTGTATTGCTTCTCTTTAAAAGACCACATTAGCAATTTGTCATTTACAAGAAACTTAAGAAGATGCGGTAAAGGGAGGTTTTCTATAAAGATTGGGAAAATGATTTTATTTTCAAACACTGAAAAAATTATATTGATAATGGTGAGTTACCATTTTTCCTTTATGATGATCTGCAAGCCACTATCAGTTGAGTAGATTTTTGTTTGTTTGTTTGTTTGTTTGTTTGTTTGTTAAGAATGTAAGTCGGGTGCGGTGGCTAGGGCCTGTAATCCCAGCATGTTGTGGGGCTGAGGAGGACAGATCACTTGAGGTCAGGAGTGCAAGACCAGCCTGGCCAACATGATGAAACCCCATCTCTACTAAAAATACAAAAATTAGCTGGGTGTGGTGGTGCGCGCCTGTAATCCCAACTACTTGGGAGGCTCGGGTTGCAGTGAATTGAGATTGTGCCACTGCACTCCAGCCTGGGCAGCAGAGCAAGACTCCGTCTCAAAAACAAACAAACAAAAAGAATATACGACTCTTCATTTGTGAGATTTTTAAAAAATTGTTTGCTGATGGCCAAATGCGGTGGCTCACGCCTGTAATCCCAGCACTTTGGGAGGCTGAGGCAGGCAGATCACGAGGTCAAGAGATCGATACCATCCTGGCCAACATGGTGAAACCCCGTCTCTACTGAAAATACAAAAATTAGCTGAGTGTGGTGACGTATGCCTGTAATCCCAGCTACTAGGGTAGCTGAGGAGGCGGAGATTGCAGTGAGCCAAGATTGCCCCACTGCCCTCCAGCCAGGCCACAGCGAGACTCCATCTCAAAAAAAAAAAAAAAAAAAAATTGTTTACTGATATGTTCTTTCTTCAGTCTTGCCCAAGAGATATTTTAAATTGTATTTTTTATTTTAATTTTTATTTATTTTTTTGAGATGGAGTTTCGCCCTTGTTGCCCAAGCTAGAGTGCAGTGGGGCCGTCTCGGCTCACTGCGAGCTCCGCCTCCCGGGTGCAAGAGATTCTCCGGCCCCAGCCTCCCGAGTAGCTGGGATTACAGGCGCAGGACACCACACCCGGCTAATTTTTGTGTTAGTGGAGACGGGGTTTCACCATGTTGGCCAGACTAGTCTCGAACTCCTGACTTTGTGATCCGCCTGCCTCGGCCTCCCAAAGTGCTGGGATTACAGGTGTGAGCCACCTTGCCCAGCGTATTTTATTATTTATACATTCATAATTTGTGATTCTTAGCAATTCCAGGTGGAACTTCAAACTTTTATATTCATTAATATTGTGAACATTCACCTGGAACATGTGACTAAATTGTACTTCTCCACTGTTCCAGCCATCGGTAAAAATTACAGCTGGATCCACTTGAATCTTTTTTTTTTCCCCCATGAACACCTGCATTTAGAAAGCTAATAAATTATTTGACAGAATTTGCTTGAAGAATGTTAAAAGAACACTTCTTTGGGAATTTAAAACTTAAGTGTTACCTGTTTTGAATGAATTTTTCCCCCCCTACATAAAGAGCCTGAAGAAACTTAGAAACCTGATCCATAAAAATGGCACGTTTCTTTTTCTACTTTCTGAAACTCATATGCCTGATTAGGTCTCATTATTAGAAGTTTTGGTTTCTTCATAGAGAAGTAGCTTTATTTCTCTCTCATTCTAAGACATTTGGTTTTGTTGTTTGGGTACAGTAAGGTTATGGGGTTATAGTAAAACCAAGTATGTGTCTTCTTCACCTGTTTTTAAATTTTTTCTCCTTTTTATAACAGTAGGGAAAATTATTTATTTTTAACCTAATGCTTACAGTATATTACCAAAATTTATAATTTCATTTATTCCATAAATAGCTTATCAGACATCAGTTACATAAACTTGTTTACAGCCAGCTTGTGACATAGTTTTGCAAATATCTTGATATATGGTGTAACTTTGATGGCTTCTTTATTGAATAGAGCTCAAATCTAAATTTAAGAGTGTAGTAAGATGTCAACATAGAAAAATGCAGGAATTTTCTTTTTCTTACCCATATGTGAACTCATCTCTACGGCAGTATCACTTGAGACAACAGTTTATGGTAATTCAAATATTTATTTAGCACTCACTGTGACAGAGAATGTAGTTGAAAGAGCGTGAGGTTTGGAATCACAGGCCTACGTCTGAATGCAAGCATTGCCACTACTCTCCTGTACCTACTCTAAAGGAATTTTGTGTCCTAAAGGAAGTTTCTTAATCTTTCTCAGCCTCAGTTTCCTTATATGTAAAATTAGAATACTACTACTTATTTCATAAGATTGTGAGATAAACATAAAGTACCTTAGGGCTACAACTAATGATAGCTAGTCCCTTAAGCTTTGTTTTAACTTCCTACCTGTGGGCCCTTAGGCAAGTTATCTTAACTTCTGGATACCTCACTTTCCTTTCTGATCAATGTAGAATAACTACCTCAGAATTGTGGGGATTAACTATAAAGTAATACATACTAAGTTCCAGGCGTTGTACAAGTGTCAAGTGCTCAAGTGTTGACAAGGTTTTTTTCTTTTAATTTTTTTTGAGACAGAGTCTCGCTCTGTTGCCCAGGCTGGTGTGCAGTGACACAATCTCAGCTCATGGCAACCTCTGCTTCCTGGATTCAAGTGATTCTTCTTTCTCAGCCTCCCTAGTAGCTGGAACTACAGGCATGCACCACCACGCCCAGCTAATTTTTGTATTTTTATTAGAGACAGGGTTTCACCGTGTTAGTCAGGCTGGTCTTGAATGCCTAGGATTATAGGTGTGAGCCACCACGCCCAGCCGGCCTGTTACTTTTTAAATTATTTATTATTACTATATGTAATACAGTGGATCAGAAGCTACAACAAATCCAAAGATGAATTACATTGTCTTATCTCTACCCTCAGGAACTGTTGGAGACACAGTGACTAAGACAAATTATGTGTCAAAAGAAAGTAGTCAAAGGAAAAAGGGATCACCTTTGGTGAAGTGAGGAGTATATTTTTTATATTTCCAATTTGGTTTTTTGAATAAGTAATTCATTCAGATGATCTGTAATTCAAAACATATATAATATAGCAAAATGCCCTACATTCTCTTGCACTGTTACCTAAGTGTTAGCAATTTTTTATATGTCCTTTAAGAGGTGTTTTATGCAAACACGAGCAAATATGTATGTCCTGTCTCCCCCTTTTTGTACAAATGGTAGCATACGGTGTATACACTCTCCTATATCATGCTTTCCCCCCACCACTCAACATGCCTTAAACTTAGCAATTTTGTATCAGCACATAAAGAGCTTCTTCATTTTTTAACATACAATTTGAGGCATTTTATTATGTAAGTAGACTTTATTAACCAGTTAGTGAGCTGATTTTACTTTTAGGTCTTACATGACCTGTTAAACTAAGGGAAACTGCCATCTTGTCTTTATTTCTTTAAATGAAAAACTTTTTATTTGAATGAAAAATAGTTTGTGACAGGAAATTGTTATTTAAAGGTCCTCATTTCCTGTTTAGCTCCAGTTTTTAAAAGTTTTAGTAAAATGATCAAAATGTACATGAGGAGGCAAGCAAGCCAGGTTAAGAGTTAACTCACGAGGTGAATTTAACTCTTTTGTTGAGGTTCTTACACTTCTAAACAGACTACTTATTTCAATTATTATTTTGGCCAAAAAGGTTTTCGTAGCTTTCTATCTTAATGAGAAAGAACATTCCATATAGTCCAGTGTTTTTTGCGTTTTTTTAACAGACAGCTCATGGGATATTATTACCCAGTAAGGCAGATTACTATATTAGATTTCTCCCTGCATTCATTTATTTTTTACATACTTGTTAACTTACCTTGATTTTCTAGTATTTCTTAATGTAATATGAGTTTTATATTTTGTACCTAAATTTAAAAATAGTGAGATTCACCTATATGATTGCTGAGATGATAAACTTTACTGCATAAATGGTTTTTTCCCCCTGTGTAAACCTTTGGTCAACCAGTTGGACCAAGTAATACGTATTTCAGCCAAAGCACAAAGTAAGTTTTACTACCTTTTTTTTTTTTCTCTAGCTTTTTGAAACAGTGTTAAGCTATAGTACTTTACTTTTTTTTTTTTTTTTTTTTGAGGCAAGATTTGTCTCTATCACCCAGGCTGGAGTGCATTGGTGCACACTTGGCTCACTGCAACCTCTGTTTCCTGGCTCAAGCTATCCTCCCACCTCAGCTTCCTGAGTGGGTGGGACAACAGGCGCGCACCACCAGGCCCGGCTAATTTTTTGTATTTTTTGTACAGACAGGGTTTTGCCCTATTGCCCAGGCTGGTCTCGAACTCATGAGCTCAAGCGATCTGCCTGCCTCAGCCTCCCAAAGAGTTGGAATTACAAGCGTGAGCCACCATGTCTGAATGCTGTAGTACATTTTAAATATACGTGCTGTTTGTATTTATCTTTAAAATATATACACTATGACTTTTTAAAGTTGATTAAACTCAAAAAGTGATTAATAATTAGCAGCAAGGACACAAATCTCTTTGCAAAAAGCATCATTAAGTAAAGCTGTCATGGGCCAGGCACCGTGGCTCACGCCTGTAATCCCAGCACTTTGGGAGGCTGAGGCAGATGGATCACCTGAGGTCAGGAGTTCGAGACCAACCTGACCAACATGCTCAAACCCCGTCTCTACTAAAAATACAAAAATTAGCCGGACATGGGGGCGGGTACCTGCAATCCCAGCTACTCAGGAGGCTGAGGCAGGAGAATCACTTGAACCTGGAACGCAGAGGTTGCGGTGAGCTGAGATTGCACCATTGTACCCCAGGCTGGGGGATAAAAGTGAAACTCCGTCTTAAAAAAAAAAAAAAACTGTCATGGTATAGTTCGTTTTTTGTATTCCCAAGGTGGTGTTTATGCATTGATCATATATGCCAAACTTTTTAATGTAAGAATACTGCTTTGAGGTTTTACTAATATTTGATTTAAAATACTACTATGTGCTATTTGGCCAGGCGCAGTGGCTCACATCTATAATCCCAGCACTTTGGGAGGTTGAGGCAGGTGGATCACTTGAGGTCAGGAGTTTGACACCAGCCTGGCCAAGATGGTGAAACCCCATCTCTACTAAAAGTACAAAAATTATCTGGACATAGTTGTATATGCCTGTAATCCCAGCTGCTTGGGAGGCTGAGGCAGGAGAATTGCTTGAGCCCTGGAAGCAGAGGTTGCACTGAGCCAATATCATGCCACTGAACTCCACTCTGGGTGACAGAGTAAGATGCTGTCTCATAAATAAAATATTACTATGTGCTATTTGTACCTGCTAAATGATTAAAATGTTTGCAAAGTGCTTTTTGTTGTTGTTGAGACAGAGTCTTGCTCTGTTGCTAGGCTGGAGTGCAGTGGTACGATCTCAGCTCATTGCAACCTCTGCCTCCTGAGTTAAAACAATTCCCCTGCCTCAGCCTCCCAAGTAGCTGGGATTACAGGCACCGGCCACCATGCCGGGCTAATTTTTTGTGTTTTAGTAGACACAGGGTTTCACCATGTTGGCCAGGATGGTCTCGATCTCCTTGACCTCGTGATCCACCCACCTCTGCCTCCCAAAGTGCTGGGATTACAGGCATGAGCCACCACACCCGGCCTACAAGAGTGCTTTTCTTCACATATTTGGGGATGGGGGTGGGGTAGATCATTGAAATGTGTAAAGGCAGAACATTTTTTATCTGGAACATACCTGTCTGTAGACTACCAGAGTTAAATGATTTCCCACAGTGTAGTGGAATCGTCAGTAGATTGACTCTTGGAGTGGAGGCAAAGATCATTAAAGCAACAAACTGATCATGTGAACCTGGTTTTTTTTCTTTCCAGTATGCTAGTTCAGTCATTATAGAAGAGCCAGATACTGGTCAGCTTGCTGAAGTTGTAAGTAGAAGGTGTGGTTTTATCACATCGGTAAAATGTAGGTTTTTGAGACAAAACTTAAATAAGAATAGACATTAGTTTTTCTTCACATTCAGAATGTCTGACTCCCCTTAATATATACATACTCTTATCTCATCTACTGGGTTTTTTGTTGTCATTTTTTGTTGTTTTTTGTTTTGCCATCTCTCTCCTTTTAAGCTCTGCCAGACAAAGCCCTATGAAAATAGATTTTACAGGTTGAAAATCTTTTATCTGAAATTCTTGGGACCAGAAGTATTTCCAATTTTGGGTTTTTTTCAGATTTTAGAATATTTGCGTATACATACATAATGAGCTATCTTGGGGATGGAACCCAAGTCTAAACATGAAATTTGTTTCATATACACATTATACACATAACCTGAAGGTAATTTTATACAAAATTTTTAATAATTTTGTGCATGAAACAGTTTTGACTGTGACCTGTTACATGAGGTCAGGTGTGGAATTTTTCATGGCATCATGTCAGTGCTTAAAAAGTGTCAGATTTTGGATGTTTTACTAGGGATGCTCACCCTGTATTATATTTTGCGCAGATGTTTGCTTATTTGTCTTCTAGGCTACCAGAAAGAGGGTCGCTTAGAAAAACATATTCTGGCATTTATTCCAATAGATAAGAAGGCAGTTTCTCCAGTGATGAATAATTACCTATAAGCCTGTAATCCCAGCACTTTAGGAGGTTGATGTGGGCGGATCACGAGGTCAGGAGATCGAGACCATCCTGGCTAACACAGTGAAACCCCGTCTCTACTAAAAATACAAAAAATTAGCTGGGCGTGGTGCTGGGTGCCTGTAGTCCCAGCTACTCAGGAGGCTGAGGCAGGAGAATGACGCAAACCCAGGAGGTGGAGCTTGCAATGAGCCAAGATCGCCCCACTGCACTCCAGCCTGGGCGACAGCGAGATTCTGTCTCAAAAAAAAAAAAAAAAAAAAAATTTTACCTATAATTTAATACATGCATTATACATCTCCAATGATGAAAAATTACTATGTAGTAAAAAATTCTTGAAGCTAGATACACAATCTCAACTTCTAAAATAAAAAATAAACAGTAGTACTCCTTGATGAACTAAATGCCTAAGTTGCCTTTTCTTAGGGTTGAAATAAGGTGATAAAGGAGTTTACCGTGAGACTAGCTGCATGAACAAAGATGAAAAACACCCTTTCGGTTTTCTCCCTCTCGAATGATTCTAGGATCTCTAAAAAATAATCTTAAAAGGGGCAAGGTTTGGAGAGAATGAGGTCTGAGGAATTGATGGTGAGTTTTTTCTGAAAGAAGAGAAGTGACATTTGATTAAAGAGTTAAATGGGGAATTATTAATAAAATAGTTTAGGAGTAGAATGGATCTGAAAGTTGACATATACCAATGATGATAGAATGTGTCTTTCCCCAAAGATTAGTGAATGGTCTCTGAAACGAAGACATTTCTTTCATCAATTTTAAGTGAATTTCTAAGGATCTGGTTATCTGCTTGTAAGTTTTTGGTTATAATTGTATGACAGTATAGAAGTAACTAAAAATGTTTGTAATTTACCCAAGGTTAACCATTATTTTTGAGGGGTGTTATCCCTGTTGGTATAAGTAAGTAGTTGGCAGTAGAGGACACAGAAATACCTTTTCACTGCTGAAGTGAAAATTGTAGATTATTCTGAATTATTTGTACTCTTTTTTTTTTTTTTTTTTTTTTTTTGAGAAGAGTCTTGCTCTGTCTCCCAGTCTGGAAAGCAGTGGTGTGATCTCGGCTCACTACAACTTCCGACTCCTGGGTTCCAGCGATTCTGCCACCCCAGCCTCCCAAGTAGCTGGAATTACAAGCACGTGCCACCATACCCAGCTAGTGTGTGTGTGTGTGTGTGTGTGTGTGTGTGTGTGTTTTGTATTTTAGTAGAGATGGGATTTCACCATGTTGGCCAGGCTTGTCTCCAACTCCTGACCTCAAGTGATCTGCCCACCTCAGCCTCCCAAAGTGCTGGGATTACAGGAGTGAGCCACCGCACCCAGCCCTATTTGTACTCTTGAAAGGGAGTCATTTTCTTATAATAAGTATCAGTAGTAGCTCTATCGTTTACTGTGATCAGTAGTAACACCTTGACTTTATGTATTGCCATTTATCAATCATTTATTCAGTGAAGATTTATTGACCATTGACTTTATTATAGTTGGTGAAATAATCACAAGAAAATTTATTCAGTTAGGTATTCATAAAAATACCTAGGTATTAAATGAAGATTGTTCTAGTTGATATAAGCAATAAAGCCTGCCTAAAGCCTGACTATACGGCTCCTACCCTCAAGCATCTTATGGTATAGTGGGGGTGATGAAATAGTATAAGATAGAATGATTTATATGTGCCAGAATACATGACATAATTTTTACTATCTTGAAGAGCTATAGAGTTCAGAAGAGAAGGGGCTTAGTGAGGAAAAGTTTTGTGGGAAAAGTAGAATTTACGTTGAATACTAAAGAACTTAGATAAGTACAGATAGAATGGAGTGTATTCTAGGTAGTGGAAAGGACAACAAAATGAAGATATGGACATAATGAACTTGACATACTCATAAATTGGTGAAGAAAGTATTAGATTATAGATCTACATTATGAGGAATGCTGAGTATGAGGCAGGGAGCTTTGAGTTTCACATAAGAGAAGATAAGGTATAAACAGAGGAATAAAATTATGAATTGGGCTGAAATGTAGATTTCCTGACTCCCAGTCCTTCTCCTTGTAAGAACGTTTTGGTGAATGACAGATTGCATATACAACAGTGGTCCCGTGCTAGTGTAAACAAACCTATTAAGAAGAACTTTTATAGGTATTCCAGAAGAAGGCATTGTTACCATAGGAGATGACAGCTCCATGCAAGTGATTGCCCCTTGAAGACATTCCAGTGAGACAGGATGTGGAGGTGGAAGGCTGTGATATTGACGATCTTGACCCTGTGTAGGCCTAAGCTAATGTGTGTGTGAATGTCTTTTTAACAAAAAATTTTAAAAAGTGACCGCGGATGGTGGCTCACGCCTGTAATCCTAGCACTTTGGGAGACTGAGGCAGGTGGGTTGCTTGAGCCCAGGAGTTTCAACCAACCTGGGCAACATGGCGAAACCCCGTCTCTACAGAGAATACAAAAATTAATTAGCTGGGCTTGGTGGTGCATGCCTGTAATCCCTGCTCCTCTCAAGGCCGAGGCAGGAGAACCCAGGAGGCAGAGGTTGCAGCGAGCTGATACTGTGCCACTGCATTCCAGCCTGGGTGACACAGTGAGACCCTGTGTCAAAAAAAATAAAACAAAATAAAGTTGAACAAAAAATTAAAAAGTAAAAAAAAAAAAAAGCAGGAAAAAGCATTAGATTCTTTTTTTGCTTTACTTTATTAATAAACTTGCTTTCACTTAAAATCCCTTTAGAGAAAAAATACTTTTATACAGCTGTACAATGTATCTGTGTTTTAAGCTATGTGTTATTACAAAAAAGTCAAAAAGTTAAAAAAATTAAAAAGCATATGAAGTTACAGGAAGCTAAGGTTAATGTATTACTGATGAAAGAAAATTTTGTTTATATAAATTTAGTGTAGCCTGGATGGGCACGGTGGCTCACGCCTGTAATCCCAGTACTTTGGGAGGCCAAGGCAGGTGGATCACCTGAGGTTAGGAGTTCGAGACCAGCCTGGCCAACATGGCGAAACCCTGTTCCTACTAAAAGTACAAAAATTAGCCGAGTGTGGTGGCAGGCTCCTGTAATCCCATCTACTCAGTAGGCTGAGGCAGGAGAATAGCTTGAACCCAGAGGCGGAGGTTGCAGTGAGCCAAGATTGCGCCACTGCACTCCAGCCTGGGTGACAAGAGCAAGACTCCGTCTCAGGGAAAAAAAAAAAAAAGTATAGCCTAAGTGTACAGTGCATATGAAGTCTACAGTAGTGTACAGTAATGTTGTAGGCCTTCACATTCTCACACTGATTCACCCAGACCAACTTCCAGTCCTTCAAGCTCCATTTGTGATAAGCACCCTGTACAGGTGTACCATTTTTTATCTTTTATATTTTATATCTTTTATTTTTACTGTACCTTTTCTATGTTTGGATATGTTTCAATAACAAATACTTACCATTGTGTTACATTTCCCCACAGTATTCATTGCAATAACATGCTGTATGGGTTTGTAGTCTATACTATGTAGCCTTGGTACATAGCAGACTATACCATCTAGGTTTTGTTTTTGCAACAAAATTAGCTAATGATGCATTTCTCAGAACATATTACCATCAAGTGACACATGACTGTATTATTGTTAAAAATTGGACATCATAGATACTTTTTTAAATAGCTTTATTGAAATATAATTCACATACTATACAATACACCCATTTGGTGTGTACAATTCAGTGGTTTTCAGTATATTCACAAAGTTGTGCATCTGTTACCACAATCAGTTTAGGACATTTTCATTACCCCTAAAAGAAACCTACACATCTCTTAGCCATCACCTCTTAATCTCCCCATACCTGCAGCCCTAGGCAACCACTAATCTCCTTTCTGTCTCTATAGGTTTGCCTATTCTGGACATTGTGTATAAGTGGAATCATATAGCCTACTGTCCATTGTGATGTGCTGCCTTTATTTAGCATAATATTTTCAAGGTTTATTCATGTTGTAGTATGTATCAGCATTCATTTTTATTGCCAAATAATAGTCCAGTTTATGGATATACAGCATTTTATTTGTGGAGTTCGTGGACATTTGGACTTTTTGACTGTTATGAGTAATGCTGCCATAAATATTCATTTATGTTGACTTGCTTTCATTTCTCTGAGTATATACTCAGGAATGGAATTTTATGGTAACTGTGTTTAACCATTTAAGGAACTGCCGGACTGTTTTCCAATCTACTGCACCACCAGCAGTGTATGAGGGTTTGAATTTTCCCCCATCTTCATTAACACTTGTTATTATCTGTTTTTGGGGGTTTGGGGTTTTTGTTTTTGTTTTGTTTTTTTAATTATAGCCATTCTGCTGAGTGCAAAGAGGTAGCTCAGTTTGGTTTTGATTTGTATTTCCCTCATGACTAATGATATGAAGCTTCTTTTCATGTGCTGATTTGGCCATTTGTATATCTTTGGGAAAATTTCTGTTCAGATCTTCTGCACATTTTAAAATTGGGTTGGCTTTTGTAGTTGTTTATTGTTCTGGATACAAGTCTCTTGTCAGATATATGATTTACAAAAATTTTCTCCTGTGGGTTTTCCTCACTTTCTTGATGGTGTCTCTTGAAGCACAAAAGTTTTTAATTTTTATGATTTCCAGTTCATCTAATTTTTCTTTTATTGTTTGTGTTTTGGTGTTATATTTTGTACATCATAAATTCTTGTTTAATTATTATAAACATTTAAAAAATATCTCCGTGATCTCTGTGAAAGCCCAGGCAAACAAGATACCATTATTTAATGAAAAATAACTAAAGCTACTAATGTGTATTTGAAGTTACAATCTAGCTACCTCAGGCCTTCCCTTTATTCTGTGTCCATATCCTTCAGTCTGTAGTGACAGATGAAAGAAGCAAAGATGAAAATCGAGAAATAATTTTGAGTGAAACATTTTAATTTAAAGCACAGTTGTCCCTTGGTATCAATGGGGAATTGGTTCCAGGACCTCCTTAGGTACCAAATCCACAGATGCTTGAGTCCCTTATATAAAGTGGCATAGTATTTGCATATAACCGATAATGTCCTCCCATATACTTTAAATCGTCTCTAGATTACTTATAATACCTTATACAGTGCCTGCCCATCACTTGACTCTCATGGGTTCAATATAGGACTCAGCATGCAGCAAATTCAAGCTTTACTTTTGGGACTTTGGGGATTTTTTTTCCCCCAGACATCTTCGATCTGCAGTTGGTTGAATCCACAGATGCTGAATCTTTGGATACGGAGGCCCAATTGTAACTATGAATCAAGAATTTGTTATTTATTATGAGAGAATGTATTATAATGACTATGTGATTGTAGTGTATAACTCATACACTCTACCATATTTGGGAAATTCACAGTTACAAACATTTACCTATGAAGGGGGAGTGAGTAGTCCTGGAGAATTTAAGTGATGTATTTACTGAGTCCTGGAGAATTTAAGTGATGTATTTACTGAGTCCTGGAGAATTTAAGTGATGTATTTACTGAGTCCTGGAGAATTTAAGTGATGTATTTACTGTGTAGAAACTCACACTAAGTAAGGCGTAGTCTTCATCACTCTTGTAGTACTGCATTATCTCTTGGTGAAGTTTTCAGGGTTTTTGTTTTATTAATGGGTTTTGTTTTGGTTTGGTTTGGTTTTTAATGGAGTCTGTCGCCAGGCGGGAGTGCAGTGGCGCTATCTTGGCTCACTGCAGCCTCCGCCTCCTGGGTTCAAGTGATTCTCCTGCCTCAGCCTCCCGAGTAGCTGGGACTACAGGCGCGCACCACCACGCCCAGTTAATTTTTTTGTATTTTTAATATAGACGGGGTTACACCATGTTGGCCAGGATGGTATCGATTTCTTGACCTTGTAATCCGCCCACCTCAGCCTCCCAGAGTGCTGGGGATTACAGGCATGAGCCACTGCACCCAGCCAAAATTTTTGTTTTTAAGTAATACTAGTTTAAACTTATAAATAACTCACTTAGGGTAAATATTCCAGCCAAGATCATGAAAAAATACATTGATTTCATTATGTTCTTAATCAGATCTGCATCAGATTACCACAAATAGGAAGCTGTTCTTTCTTTTTTTCCACAATTCATTGTATTCCTACCATTTCCAAATAGAAGTTTATGGTTTTAAATTACTGGTGTTAAGTACTTGTTTGGAAGGATTTTATAGTTAAACTAGTTATAATAATTTATACGTGTCAAGCTCTTTCATATATAGTACATATTTTATCTCTCATTAGTTTTTGTAAGCTCTTGAGAGAAAGGTTCTTTTTTATTTCCAACTTGTAAGTTCAGAGGTACATGTGCAGGATGTGCAGGTTTGTTCCATAGGTAATCGTGTGCCATGGTGGTTTGCTCTACACATCATCCCATCACCCAGGTATTAAGCCCAGCATCTGCCAGCTGTTCTTCCTGATGCTCTTCCTCCTCCCATCCCCAAACCTCTGACAGGCCCCAGTGTGTGTTGTCCACCCCCCTACTGTAGTGTCTATGTGTTCTCATCATGTAACTCCCACTTATAAATGAGAACATGCGGTATTTGGTTTTCTGTTCCTGTATTAGTTTGCTAAGGATAAAGGCCTCCAGTTCCATCTGTGTTCGTGCAAAGGACATGATCTCGTTCTTTATGGCTGCATAGTATTCCATGGTGTATATGTACCACATTTTCTATATCCAGTCTATCATTGATGGGCATTTCGGTTGATTGCATATCTTTGCTATTGTGAATAGTGCTGCAGTTAACATATGCCTGCATGTATTGTTATAATAGAATGATTTATATTCCTTTGGGTATATATCCAGTAAGGGGATTGCTGGGTTGAATGGTATTTCTGCCTCTAGGTTTTTGAGGTATTGCCACACTCTTCCACAATGGTTGAACTAACACCACCAACAATGTAGAAGCATTTCAGAGAAATATTCGTTCGTTCTTTTTTTTTTTTTTTTTTTTAAATGAGACAAGAGTCACTCTGTTGCCCAGGCTGGAGTGCAGTGGCATGATCTCGGCTCACTACAACCTCTGTCTCCTGGGTTCAAGCGATTCTCCTGCCTCAGCCTCCTGAGTAGCTGGGACTCCAGTCATGTGCCACCATGCCCGGCTAATTTTTGTATTTTAGTAGAGATGAGGTTTCACTATGTTGGCCAGGCTAGTCACGAACTTCTGACCTCAAGTGATCCACCCGCCTTGGCCTCCCAAAGTGCTGGGATTACAGACACGAGCCACTCTGCCTGGCCTAATTCCAGAGAAAAGTTCTTATATGTATTATGCTATAGTCCCATAGTATGGGACTATTACTGTGTAGTAATTTTCAGTTCTGCTGAAAGCTCTGTAGGCGTTACTACGTAGTAGGCACAGAGTATTTGTTTAATGAGTGATTCCCTATTAAAGGGTCATAAATTTGAAAGGTAAAAGTTAGGAACAATTCCTTTTTAGAGTTGTACAGATTAAAGGAAGTGAATTTTTTTTTTTTGGAGACAGAGTTTCGCTCTTTCTGCCCAGGCTATAGTGCAATGGCACGATCTCGGCTCACCACAACCTCCGCCTCCTGAGTTAAAGCGATTCTCCTGCCTCAGCCTCCCAAGTAGCTGGGATTACAGGCATGCATCACCATGCCTGGCTAATTCTGTATTTTTTTAGTAGAGACAGGCTTTCTCCATGTTGGCCAGGCTGGTCTCAAACTCCCAGCCTCAGGTTATATGCCCACCTCAGCCTCCCAAAGTGTTGGGATTACAGGTGTGAGCCACCATGCCTGACCAAACATATTTTTTTTTAACTGAGGAAATTAGATTCATTGTCCAAAGCTTAAAAGGAAGGTTTTCTACTTTGAGTTTTTATTAACTCTGATACTTTACTATGATAGTACTTCCAACCTCCGAGACATGAGAAATAGCATGAGATTGTGGTCATCAAAATGACCTTACCAGAAATCACCACCAGGTTGGTGATAAACAGTACATCTACATAGACAGTTGGACTTTATGTTGATTCTTTCAAGATTAAAGATGAAGATGCCTGAACTTGAAGCAAGTCTTTTATCAATACTGTACATAAAGCAAAATACGCTGTATGATACTGTAATGGTGGATACATGTCATTACGCATTTGTCCGTAGAATGTACAACACCAAGAGTAAACCCTAAGATTAAAAAGTAAACAACAACAGTAGGCTGGGCGCAGTGGCTCATGCCTGTAATCCCAGCACTTTGAGAGGCTGAGGTGGGCGGATCACCTGAGGTCAGGAGTTTGAGACCAGCCTGGCCAACATTGTGAAACCCCATCTCTACTAAAAATAAAAAAAGTTAGCCAGGTGTGGTGGTGGGTGCCTATAATCCCAGCTATTTGGGAGACCGAGGCAAGAGAATCACTTGAACCTGGGAAGTGGAGGTTGCAGTGAGCTGAGATCATGCCACTGCATTCCAGCTTGGGAGACAGAGTGAGACCCTGTCTCAAAAAAAAAAAAAAAAAAAAAAATCAAAGCCTGTACATAAAGTATGTACTGTTGTCTGCATGCCATTTGTCAGTTTTATAGATTAACCATGGTTGGTTTTTAAATGTAGTCCAGTATGTCCTTGGTACCTTTGAGTTCTTGGGCTTTTTCCTTTGCTGTTTGACTAGTAAGCAAAATGTAATCAAACTAATTAGCATATTACATAATAGTCCGCATAGTTCCATTGCCAAATATTACAGAGAACTCCTCACTTTTTATAATTGGAGGCTATCTGGTATAACCCTGAAGTCTTGAACTTTCCTTACAAATCTCTTAATATCTTTTGTTCTCTATCTGTGAAGTTAGCTAACATCAGAATTCCTGCATTATAATTCCTCCCATAACATGTCTGTCTCACCTGAAGAAAACTGAATTTTCACTCTTGCATGTCCAATTTGTAAATAATTCACCAAGAATAACAATTCAAAATAACAAATGTTACTTCATAAACTTATTTTTAAAACACTTGGACATTCATCTCCCATTTGGATGTAGTGATTTTGACATAATCACTTTGGTTTTCGTAAGTAAATGTAAGTAGGCTATACGTATTTAACTTTGGGGCATAATAACTTTTGGGTCCTTACAGTTTCAGCATTGAGCTAGTTTACAAAGCAGAACTAACATTTGAAGACAGCTTCATTCTTTGTCAACATAAAAATTGCTTTTGTCAAAGTAACTGTAGGAAGTATATAATCTCTTTTTTCTTAAAAAAAATGAGCTCCAAATAGCCATTTTGTAATGCTTCATGTATAGAGGTTTCTGTGAAATCAGTTCTTCGAAATGTTCAAAGTGTAAAAAGCTGTGAAACACCCATTAAGTGGGTGTTTGGAATGAAAGGGGAATGAAAAGATATGAGATAAAAATGTTATCTAAAATAATGCATAGTCATGGCTGCTGCTTAGCTAAGCAACACTGTCTGTTGGTGGCCATATACATGAAGACTTGTTTCAAATTCTTGATTATAGTCTTACCTGAAGGAAAACAAGGCAAGTAAACTTTGCAAGTACTTAATTTAAAACAAACAAACAAAAAAAACTTTAAGAAAGCACTACACCCTTCTTGTTGAAAGGTGCTATAGATTTAGTCACATATTCTGAGATGGCTGTCAAACCGTGCAGTATGGTTCTGTTTATCAGATGACGTTTTATTTGGGTTGGGGGGGATGGAGTCTCATTCATTGTGTCACCCAGGAAGGAGTGCAGTGGTGCAATCTCGACTCACTGCAACCCCCACTTCCCAGGTTCAAGCATTCTTGTGCTTCAGCCTCCTGAGTAGCTGGGATTACAGGTGCATACTACCACGCCAAGCTAATTTTTGTATTTTTAGTAGAGACAGGGTTTCACCATGTTGGCCAGGTGGATCGCAAACTCCTGGCCTCAAGTAATCTGCCCACCTTGGCCTCCCCAAAGTGCAGGGATTTACAGGTGTGAGCCACTGCGCCTGGCTGGCATTTCTCTAACACATATCTGTTAAATACTTCCTTCAAGAACAATATCTTTGTCATAGGGCATGCTACTTTTTTTTTTTTTTTTTTTTTTTTTTTTTGCGACGGAGTCTTGCTCTGTCACCCAGTCTGGAGTGCAGTGGCATGATCTTGGCTCACTGCAAGCTCTGCCTTCCAGGTTCACGCCATTCTCCTGCCTCAGCCTCCCGAGTAGCTGGGACTGCAGGCGCCCGCCACCACGCCTGGCTAATTTTTGTATTTTTAGTAGAGATGGGGTTTCACCGTGTTAGCCAGGATGGTCTCGATCTCCTGACCTCATGATCCGCCCGCCTTGGCCTCCCAAAGTGCTGGGATTACAGGCGTGAGCCACCGCGCCCAGCCTGGGTATGCTACATTTTTTAAAAACAAGTTTATTTATCAAGGATGGCATTCAAATACCCTGGTAATTACAAAACTGCAATTATAAAATACAAAATATTGAACTTAAACAGTTTCTCTGAGTTAAATCCAATAAATAAATCAGAGAATTTATTTTCTTAAATAATATTGAAAAGATTCCTGGGGCCAGGCCTGGTGGCTCACATCTGCAATCCCAGCACTTTGGGAGGTCGACCCAGGTAGATCGCCTAAGGTCAGGAGTTTGAGACCAGCCTGGCCAACGTGGTGAAACCTGTCTCTACTAAAAATACAAAAATTAGCCAGGTGTGGTGGTGCACATCGGTAATCCCAGCTACTTGTGTGGCTGAGGCAGAAGAATCACTTGAACCGCGGAGGCAGATGTTGCAGTGAGTCGAGATTACTCCATTGCACTCCAGCCTGGGCAACAAAAGCAAAACTCCATCCCCGCACCGCCTCGCCCGCCCCCCACAAAAAAAGAAAAAAGATTCCTTTTTGCTATATATCGCCCTCTTTTTGGTGGTTAAGGTGGTGGTTGGGTTATTTTGGTGTTTTCTATTAATACATAGTTTACAAAAGTAAACAAATTTTCATGCTTTTATTCCTGTCTTATAAGTAATTTAAATTTTATCAGATTCAGATCACAGAGTTAACTTCATGTATAACTTTTCTTGCTTTCTAATGTCTAGATTGGAGGCTGAAATAAGGATTTGTTGTCTGTTTAAAGCAGAAGGACCTTGGTGGGAGCACAGGGAAAACTCAGCTTGATAAAGATACCAATTTATTTTCGTTTATCACATTGCCTGCTCTAACTTGTCCCCTTAAAATATTTATAACCTTTGTTACAGTGTGATCAGTCTAATCTAGTCTAAGGTTTATTCAGTTGAAGTTGATCTGTTGAGGAGTGTGTGTACATATATACATACATGTATAGGCATATGACATTTGAATATGCTTTTTTGACTGTCTGGTCTCAATGAAGATGTGCTATATTTAACACCAATAGACTATTATTAGCATCAGAAACCTGGAACATTGCTAATTTTCCAGTATTGATTAGATACATCTCAGTTCTCCCAGATTGGACATATGGTAAAGATAAATGACAAGTATTTTAAGGTTAACAACCCTCCCCTACTTAAGAAAAAAAAAAGTGCAGGGAAAAAAGTAGAGGAAAACAGTAGACAGTGCAACATAGTTACTGATTCTTGGAAAGCTAAAGTCTATTGTGTAGCACCTGAACATTATAACACTTTAGAAAATAAAGGTATTTTGAAGGGTGTAAGAATGTATTAGCAAGGCTTTGACCGGGAGAGGTGGCTCATGCCTGCCTGGCCTGTAGTCCCAACACTTTGGGAGCCAGAGTGGGCAGATCACGAAGTCAGGAAATCGAGACCATCCTGGCTAACACGGTGAAACCCTATCTCTACTAAAAATACAAAAAATTAGCCGAGTGTATGGTGGCATGCGCCTGTAGTCCCAGGTACTCGGGAAGCTGAGGCAGGAGAATCGCTTGAACCCGGGAGGCGGAGCTTGCAGTGAGCTGAAATCGTGCCACTACACTCCAGCCTGGGCGAAAGAGCGAGACTCCATCTCAAAAAAAAAAAAAAAAAAATGTATTAGCAAGGCTTTCAGTTACCCTAAAAACTAAATATAGGTACAACATAGCTATTTAGAAATAATTATGTATCACATGTAGGTACTTCTAGATATACTTATGAAGAGTATTTTTAGTTAACATATCTGACTGTAACAACAAAATAGTCATTCAGTTTTAAAATCATGTGCCCAAATATGCCTTTTGCTGTGGTTACCTTGGAGACTTTGGAGTTCTGCCATGTGATTTCCTTAAATCCCTGGAATTTTTGATTGCTGAGAGTTCAGGAGGAGTTGCCCACTTGTTAGTGTGCAGGGAAATGTGTTTTTCTCACTTCTAGTTGAGGTCATTCTATTTTTTTGTTTTTAATCATAGCATGTGTTCTATTAGTTATTAATGTATTATTTCTTCTTTACAGTCAAAATTCACAACTTATTTCTTTGAATGTTATCTCTGATCCTAAATGGGATGAAAATTGCCCTAGATTTAGGAGTTTAGAAAGTTTACTAGGTTGTGGGGAAGATGGGTTTATTTTTCATAAACTTGGACTAGAATGTTGATGATTATAAGGACTGGGACATTTCCTAAAGGTCAAATATTTTAAGGTGAAAGTATGTATTCTTTCCTTTTGCTTAATGATTGAAAGAAAAAGTGGTAGTATGGGCTTGCTTTCTATTATGAGCTTTAATTTGTAATTTGATGAAGATTTTTGTTAACTTGCTATAGGTAGTTAAGTAAGGAAACAGTGGTGCCAGAATTTGTCCCTGATTCAGTATATTTCTGTGCAGGTCTTGAGTAGATGAATTTAAATGCTACTTTATTAATAAGGGTTATATAGTCAACCTTTATAATACTAAGAACCTCCAACCTTCTTCCCAGCTTTATTTTTCTACACGCTTCCCATCATCTGACTTATGTGTTTTACTTGTTTACTAGAATGTAAGCTACATAAAAGCAGAGTTTTTAAAATTTCTTCTGTTCATTGCTTTATTCTCAGTGGCTATTATCATTTATCTTTTTTCCTTGTTTTCTATACAAAGTCTCTTATCAGCCACTAACTTACTCGTTTCTGTACAGGGCTATAATTCAAACCTTTGCTCATTCCATTTTTCTTGTAGAAAAAGTTCTTCCCAAACTTATCAATACTGTGTTCATCCTTAATGCCTCTTTGGAATTCTCTCATTCTCCTGACTATTGCTGAACGCAGTCTCTTTTAAATGCCGAGGAAGCACTCATTTGACACGTTGCTGAGATGTTTACCTAAACTACATTTTAAACTTTTTAATATCTACTACCGCTTTTACTGTGGAAAGGGGTATGAAAGTGTTACAATATGGGATATGAAAGTCCCTTTACTATTGGGAAATCTAATCAGATAAATTTCTTGAGGCTAGAATGGAAAGAAAAAACTTTAGAAGTTAAGTGAAGGGACTGTTAATTAACTGTTTAATAACTTAACAACAGTTATGACCAGAGCAACATAATAGATAAAAGACAATCTCCACTAAGAATCTTCACTAGGTAGAAGTATGGCTTGTAGCTTTTTAAAAAAAAATACTGCTAATAATCTCAGGTTGTATTACAGTCTCATTATTGTACAAATGGATGAGAATATCTCTGTATTTGCCCAGGATCAAGAGGCTAGGTGACCTCTTACTCAATGTGTCATTCTTTGCTATATGTATTAGTATATAATAAAAGGAAATACTTCCTTTACCATAAATGTTAAATTAGCCGAGCCTGGTGGCGGGCGCCTGTAGTCCCAGCTACTCGGAAGGCTGAGCAGGAGAATGGCATGAACCCAGGAGGTGGAGCTTGCAGTGAGCCGAGATTGTGCCACTGCACTCCAGCCTGGGCGACAGAGCGAGACTCTGTCACACACACACACACACAAAAAAGGCATCTTTTAATTTTTTAATTCATCCCTCTTGTTTTTACAGATGAGAAATTAAAACACAGAAAGTTTAGTTTGTCTAACAACCACTAGAGACAATGCCAGTTGGTGACAAATCCTGCTTGTCATCAAGTGTTAGGCTGTGTTTCCCACCTACTTAGAACAACATTCTTTGTTTTTCTAAAGATTGAATGAATAATACTACAGAATCACTTGGCTTTTTACTTTTTATATTAAGGGGTAGAATTCCAGAGACCATTGTAGCAAAATGATACATATCTGTGAATCGGTTAAAAAATTGTTTCTTTTAAACATAGCACTATTTCAAAATTTGTTAGCTAAGCTCAAAGTTTCTAAAGGATTAGTCTTATGTTAATTTTAAGATAAATCCAAAAAACCCCCAAATCTTAAACCTTAATGCCAAATAAATATTAAAAACAGAATCATTGAAAGAACAAGAATTACAAAACTATCAAGCCAATAGTATATTTTAAGTGACTTTATGACTTTACAATACATTCTGTTTCTAATGTTCCAAGCCTGATGTTTCATGTAACATTCTGAGTTCATATGTATCTGGTTTCTTTCTTATTTTATAGCATTATTCAGTCTTTTATTATTTATTTTTTGCATTTGTTTAGTGAATTAAGAATCTCCTTCATACCACTTGGGAACTCACATATGTGTCTGGATTATGGCACTGCCAGCTAGACTGGTACTGGGTAAATAGGAAAATTAAAAATTCTACACATGATACTATACCACCTCTCCTCTCTATACCTGAGGGTATAAACAAAAAGAGCAAAAAACTTTCAGAGTCCAAAATAATTCTCACCAGCACTTTAAGGAAAGGCCTACTTTTTCTGATGAACTATTATATTTGTACTGTTGCCTAAGTTGTTGGTATCTACTTAAGATAAAAATTATAAAAATTAAGAAGGCTATCCTCTACCCCAAAAAAGGATTGGTAGGCTGCTTGAATGAAATGATAATAAAACACCAGTTGTTTAAATTGGGCTCCTATACATTGGAAATATCACACTTTGTTTTAAAAAGAAATATTATCCAGTTGTGGAGGGAAGAGGATGAAAAGCATTTTGAGTATGTCTTTGTAACGAAAATTTACTTGTATTCACTAATGGCTTTGTTCCTTTATTGTAATACAGTAATATTTTATTTTCCAAAACAAAAAGTTGTAATGGTGTTCTGTACCTTAAATGACAAAAAAAAATTAAGTAGTCTCAATGTGTTGTAAATAAAAATGAAATAAATGATCAATCTGTGCGTTAGATTGTGTTTAATCAAATGGTAGAGTAAAAGTACACATACCAGATGACAGCATAGCTTTAAAAATGTGGCTTGAAATAAAGTCCTTTAAAAATGGTTGTGTATACCCTGTCTACAAAGGAGGTATTATGATACATTTGTATTTATCTTCATTCTAGATAAAATGATGGTTTGCAGGGGGAGAAATGGAGAAAAAATTGTGAATGTCTACTGTTTTTTTTTTTGTTTTTTTTTTTTTTGGTAAAACAGTCTAGCTCTGTCACCCAGGCTGCAGTGCAGTGGTGTGATCTCGGCTCACTACAACCTCCGCCTCCTGGGTTCAAGCAATTCTCCTGCCTCAGCCTCCCAAGTATCCCAAGTAGCTGGGATTACAGGCACCTGCCACCACACTCGGCTAATTTTTTGTATTTTTAGTAGAGACAGGGTTTCACCATGTTGGCCAAGCTGGTCTGGAACTCCTGATCTCAGGTGATCCACCAGCCTCAGCCTCCCAAAGTGCTGGGATTACAGGCATGAGCCACCACACCTGGCTGTGAATGTCTGCTCTTATTACCTTGACTCAGTACTGTCATTGAGAGTATTTATTTATTTATTTTATTGTTACTGAAATTAGTTTTTTGTTTTTATATGCCATTTTCTTCAAGATGAAAAGTATGGATAACTTACAGGTAAACTTTTTTTTTTTTTTTTTTTTTTTTTTTGAGACAGAGTCTCACTCTGACACCAAGGCTGAAGTGAAGTGGCACCATGTCAGCTCACTGCAGCCTCTGTCTCCTGGGTTCAAGCAATTCTCCTGCCTCAGCCTCCCAAGTAGCTGGGATTACAGGCACCCACTACCACGCCTGGCTAGTTTTTATGCTTTTAGTAGAGATGAGGTTTCACCATGTTGACCAGGCTGGTCTTGAACTGCTGACCTCAGGTGATCCACCTGCCTCTGCCTCCCAGAGTGCTGGGATTACAGGCATAAGCCATCGCTCCCAGCCCAGGTAAACTTTTGTTGTTGTTGTTTGTTACATTTGATGTCTGTCTTATTTTTAGTTTAAAAATAAAGTTTTTTATTTTTAAATAAAAAGATTGCAAAATATAACTCAGTAAGTTAATCACCAGTGATAACCAGAGTTATTTGATACTTTTTTAAGTTATTTTTTATAATTTAGAAATATAGGGTAAATAGGCAAAATTTAAACAAAAATGGTAATTTCATATAAAAAGTATCTGAGATTTTAAAAACTTTGTATCAAAATTATAGTTTTGATTTATTATTTTATAATATTATACATGTCTTGTGACATTAAAGTTTAATTGTACAAGTAATCCTGAATCCATGCTCATGGGAAGAAAGAAACTTCAGTCAATATTAAAATACTGAAATATGTCTAGAGTTAAAGGTGAAAGTCATTCTGTACAGTTCTACAAAATTCTATTTCTCTCTTCAGAGCTACTGCTAATAGTTTAGTGTTTAATCTTGCACACCTTTTGCATGCATAAACCTTTACAACAATTTGTTTTACTTTTTTAAAAATATAAATGGGGCTCTATTTTACAGTATGTCAATATATTAAATTTTTTCATTGTTACAATTTTGTAATGGTTCTCTTAATGATGGATAATTGTTTTCAGGTGGTTTTTTTTTTTTTGTTATGATTAAAAAATTTTACAGCAAATACCATTGAACTACATCTCTGGATATTACTATTGATTATATGGTCAGTGCACTTGTCTTGGTGGCTTTATGAATATTTTAAATAATGTATTCAAGTCTATTGATCTTTTTCCTTATCATCTGTGTTTTGTGGATTTTGATATTTCCAAACTATTTATATTCATTTCTACAGAGATATTTTCATTTTCATTTTTTAAACTGTCACTTGTAAAACACTTTCTTTTTATAGAACCTTATGAGTGACAGCAAAATGTATTAGTATGTAATACATTGTGATGGAGTGTAATGATCACAAGGATCAGTGACAGTTTTGATGATCAGTTTCAGAGTTGTAAAATAAATGAAATATATTCTGGAAAAGTCGTGGGCTTTTTGTGTTATTTGTGGAATCACTAAAGGTAGTCCGTCAGTATTAACAAATTTGTTTTGACAGATAAGATGCGAGACACTGAATTATAACAGGCCTTAGAAACATTGCCTGTTTTCCTGAATCCTTTAGACAGGATTGTTTCCCCAGTTAACAGAGATTTCTCTAACCTTGATTTACAGTAGCTACTGCTGGTAGGAATTGCTCTCCACTCCACTTTTTCTGCCATCCAGTGTTAGATTACCCAACAGATACACTAAGTGCTTAGCAAAGCAGAGCCCAAAAAGTAATACGAATTTTTACCTTACACAGAATTTTACAATTAAAAAATATAAAAGGTGTTTCTCTGTGTATGTATATATGTGTACAGTATAGTGTTGCATGCTATACATAGGGTAAGGTATCAGAATGCCTTAACTTTTTCCGTGTTTGGCACCTCTGATTTGGCTCTGTGGCCATTTATTCCACCTTTCTACCTTGAAATTCCACAACTTGGGCTTTTGAAATTACCTGGTATGGTGCCATGCACGTGTATTCTCAGCTACTCCAGAGGCTGAGGTGGGAGGATCACTTGAGTCCGGGAGTTTTAGATTGAGATGACCTGTGATCACGCTACTGCACTCCAGTCTGGGCAACAGAGCGAGACCTCATCTCTAAAAAAAATTTGGGCTTGAAACGGACTGATTTTGTCCTACCACTAGTAATCACTTTTGGAAGTAGCTTACAATTCCTGTTTCTTTCCTCTTATGGGGGGAAATACCCTTATGGGAGGTATTATGAAGCCAATATCTAATAGACTCTGTCATCATTAGCTCACTTCCACTCTCTGCCATCTCTCTGTACCCGATGAGTATAGTTTTGAAAAATTATAATTTTGCTACCACTGCACCTCTCCTTGTTAGTAGGGGAGATTTATGTAAGAGAAGAATCTTTTATTTCTAGACAAGGTAATATCTCATTGGGAAGAAACAGCCGAGGGAGAAGAAATGTTTTTTTCTTCTTCGAAAGGACAAGAACTTTTATAGCTCAGCGTATTTGAACAAGTTTGACAGTAATTCAGCTACATTATATTTTAACTAGATTTCTGAGTTCACTTGGTAACTTAACCACCACGTATATACCTATTTATAACTTGAAATTTGCCTTTAAAGTCATGAAAGCACAAAGCACTGTGGTGCTTGTAACACTCTTCCATATTATTATAGGTAACTAAATGACCATGGAATCTGGAGCCGAGAACCAGCAGAGTGGAGATGCAGCTGTAACAGAAGCTGAAAACCAACAAATGACAGTTCAAGCCCAGCCACAGATTGCCACATTAGCCCAGGTATAAAATACGTGGAGAGATTCCAGTTTGTGACTCTTCCTAGAGGAATATGTTTCGAAGAGAATTTAGTTGTTATTACATAGATATACATAGAATGAGCAAGAGATAATTCTTACAATATCAAAATTCCTGTTTACTTAGTATTAGCGTATGTTTAGAAATGATAGTATTCAATAACAACAGTAAAATGTATTATTAAACAATAATACAGTATTTTTAGTGAAATGACCCAGAAATAATTACATTTTAAACTTATGGGTAAATTAATTGGTGCTCTTAGATAAGGAAGGAAAACCTTGGCTCTGTATGACAACTGCTTTTTTTTTTTTGTATGACACAGATTTATTTTTCAGCAGTGCAGATGCAGATAATATGAAAGCCTAAGTTTATATACCTAAACTAAAAATTAGGATAAGCAAATAAGTTGACATGTAAGGAAATTTTAAGGATGATAGTAGTTTTCTTGTTTCCTGTATATTTTAAATATAATTCCTGATACTTTCATTTCATCTTTGTCTTTAACATCCTATCTTTAAGAATATTTTCTCTCATTCTTATGTGTGTGTTTGCATGTATTTTCCTCAGATATTTTATTAATAGCTGTTTACATAGATAGGAATGAGAAAGGTGGTTAACTTAAAAAACAAATAGCAAATACAGACCTGCTAGGTAATAGTGTGATACCGCCTCTTTCAGATGAAGGTTCCCAGGAGAATATAATCCTAACAGAAACTCTGATATATGTAGCTTCAGTTTCTCCAAGAGTTTAAAAGTTCCTAGAGAAGTCACCTAGCAAGAATGAATAATGGGAAATAGAGGGCTCACCACACTTGGTGTCTGGCTGAGATAGTGTGAGCCAGATACTAGATTTCCAGCAAGAACATAGTCAGAAGGAGTGAGCTGTTCTGTGTTTTCTCGTAAGACCACCAGGGCTTACCTCCAGCCTTCAGGAATAAGACAAAGCTAGATACATTTAATGTACTCATACGAGGCAGGCTGCAGGACTTAAGGGGAGAGAACCAGGACTTCCATCAATACAGGGGCAACACATAAGAATCTGGGCTCATCTGTGCATTTTGCCCTCTAGAAAGAAGAAGACACAATGCTAGGCTGGGCACCGTGGCTCACGCCTGTAATCCCAGCACTTTAGGAGGCTGAGGCGGGCAGATCACGTGAGGTCAGGAGTTCAAGACCAGCCTGGCCAACATGGTGAAACCCCATCTCTACTAAAAATACAAAAAAACAGGCGTGGTAGCACACGCCTGTAAATCCAGCTACCTCGGAAGGCTGAGGCAGGAGCGTTGCTTAAGCCCGGGAGGCAGAGGTTGCAGTGAACCAAGATTGCGCCACTGCATTCCAGTCGGGGTGACAGAACAAGACTCCCTCTCAACAAAAAAAAAAGAAGAAGAAGATGCAATGCCAGTAGGCATCTTTATGATGATAACCCTCAACATATCTATCTCTGGAGTCACACTATTTTGTCCACTCTGGTTGTCCCCAGAGTCAGCTGTATTGTGTCATCCTGGGAATTCCATTTTCTCACAATTTGTGTTTTTGGTATGGTAAAGCATGTTTTCCAATGGTTTTATGAGAAAGAAGGGTTGGCTGAGTAAAGATAGCATGTTATAAAAATTGAATGTATGGGCTGGGCGTGGTGGCTCACGCCTGTAATCCCAGCACTTTGGGAGGCCGAGGCGGGCAGAACATGAGGTCAGGAGATCAAGACCATCCTGGCTAACATGGTGAAACCCCGTCTCTACTTAAAATACAAAAAATTAGCCAGGTGTAGTGGTGGACTCCCGTAGTCCTAGCTACTCAGGAGGCTGAGGCAGGAGAATGGCATGAACCCGGGACGCAGAGCTTGCAGTGAGCTGAGACCACACCACTGCACTCCAGCCTGGGTGACAGAGCAAGACTCCATCTCAGTCAGTCAGTTGAATGTACATGTGCCTTAACATCTAGAAGATCTACAGCAAAAATATTAAAAGTGATTAGCTATGGGTGATAGGAATATAAAGGGTTCTTATTTTTTATTGTCTGTATTTTATAAATTTGTAATGAAAGGAGCCATTATATAAAATTATTAGTGTAGAAAAGGAATTATTCATTGAGTTAGCTAGGTATATTTTCCCTAGAGAAGGCTCAGGAAAGAGAACATAGTAATTGCTTCAAATATTAGAAGAGCATTTATATGGAATTGAGATGAGATACTCTGAGTAAGGTTATGGTTCTCAAACTTCAGTGTCAGGGGAAGTACCATTGGGTTCCTGTTAGATTTAACTTTACGAGTATCCTGTGTGACTCTAATGAAGCTATTCCATGGACCACATTTTGAGAACCAAATAAGACTAAGCAAGACTTACAGTGGCCAGAGAGAAAGTGATTAATAAGGAAGGACTTTATTACTATCCAGAGATGGAAGCTCCTGGTTTTAACCTGTATGCCAAAGACTCTGTTTTTATAGGGATCTTTCCCCCAGGCTTCACAGTCAAATATTTCACTGCCTGCTAAAATAAACATCTCTACAAATTCAGATGTCAGATTAGGCTCATCATCTATTACAACTCCAGTTACCCAAAAGGCTGTCCTTACTTCTTGCATTCTCTTTTTCAATTAAGGACATAGTCTACCAATTCTCTTTCAGACATGAAATGTGGGTCATCTGCAGTTCCTCTGTCACCTCTTTTAACCATTCATAAAGCCGTTTCTGGACTGCTTCCAAATTTTCATAAAATCACTTCCCTCATTCCCATCTCTGCTACTACTAACTGCCCTACTTTTGGCCTTCATCATCTTTCCTTAACTACTGCATGGGCTTTCTTCGTTGGTCTCCCCACCACCAGTTTTCCCCCCAAAATACGTATCTTTCACACTGCCACTAAAGTGATTTTTTTTTTTTTGAGATGGAGTTTTGCTCTTGTTGCCCAGTCTGGAGTTCAATGGCGCGATCTCGGCTCACTGCAACCTCTGCCCCCCGCCGGTTTAAGCAGTTCTCCTGCTTCAGCCTCCCAAGTAGCTGGGATTACAGGCGCCTGCCACCACACCCGGCTAATTTTTTGTATTTTTAGTAGAGATGGGGTTTCACCATGTTGGCCAGGCTGGTCTCGGAACTCCAGACCTCAGGTGATCCACCCACCTCAGCCTCCCAAAGTGCTAGGATTACAGGCGTGAGCCACCTCGCCTGGCCTAAAGTGATCTATCTAAAAGCAAAAATCACCTTGGTATTTAGGAGTTCAAAAGCCCTTCAGTGGATTCTACAGTTCCCTCAGGATAGAATGCAATTTCTTTGATGTGACATAATACAGGCTTTTTATGACTAGCACTTCTAGGCCCACCTGCCTCCATTGTTTTCTCTCTCCCTACTTCAAACATCATACAGTAACACACTTATGTGCTCCATTGGTGCTGAGCTGCTGGTTATCCCACTCTGCCATGTATGCTGTTTCTCTTTGCTTTTGCCACTGCTCCACTCTGCTTGAAATTCTCTGACTCTTCCCTGTAAGTAATAATAACAACTCTAAATTTTTTCTTTTGTTTTAAATTCACATTCTTACCAGGTAGCCTCCCCTTCTCTTAGGTTGGGTAGAGTAATTCTCCTCAGTGTGTCCATTTTTCTTTTAGCAAACCTCATTACTAAACTGAATTGTATTTATTTGTGTCTCTTTTCCCCATTCCTTCACATACATACCCCCAGTAATTTATTTGAGGTCAGAAACCCCTCTCTTTCTCACTTCTGTAGTTTCAGTTCTAACATTAATCCTGGAACATAGGTCCCCAGTAACTGTTTCCTGAATTAGCAAATAGAATTCCTATCCTTGAATGCGTTCAAGCATAGGAGCAATAAATAACATCTGATAGACATGTATGATCTAAGGACCCTTTTAACCTGGATATTGACTCATTAAAACTGCGTTAGTTCTAGACTTAGTAGGTCAGGTTTGCTCGTGCTTGAGAGCAGTTAGATTTTAGAATGTGACTTATTTAACATATTCTGAAGAATTTTATGTTTCTTCAAGGATGGTATATCTGTTGACCTTGGGTGAACACTTAATCTCGTTGAGCAGTTATTTTTGCTCTTAAAATGGAGATCCTTATCACCGAGTCTTCATTTTCTTCAAATAGCGAAATCAGAAATTGGAAATGAAAGCAGGTGGGAAAATGTAAAGTGCCATACAAATAAAGTGATACCTCATGTTCTGAGAGTCTGTATTATATATTTGGTATAGCATTGAAATAGCTTTTTTTTTTTTTTTTTGTCACTTGGGAACAGCTGAAAAGGGTAGGGGTATAGTTTTTGGTGTTTTTTATAGTTTTTTTTGTTAAAGAATATTAAATTTAGTCATTACTTTCATATCAGGGAAATACATTCTAGCAAAAAGGTCACGTTTTTGCTTCTAAAATGTTATTTCATATTGAACATGAGTACTGCCAAAGAGTGTCTGGGATGATAATTCTTTTCTGTGTTCAACACCATAGGTATCTATGCCAGCAGCTCATGCAACATCTTCTGCTCCAACTGTAACTCTAGTACAGCTGCCCAATGGGCAGACAGTTCAAGTCCATGGAGTCATTCAGGCGGCCCAGCCATCAGTTATTCAGTCTCCACAAGTCCAAACAGTTCAGGTATGTGTATAAAAAGTTCTGCATCTATTTTAATAACTATTGTTTATAGCCATATCTCTCTCCTTTCACTAGTTATGAAAATAAGGACACATCTAGTTCAGAGTTTATTTTATTCACAGTATAGGAATATGCTGCATCTATATAGTCACCTTATGTGTAGGAACATATATACAGAAGAACAAACAAAAGAAAATGACTAATTTCTTAAGCTGCGGAAGAAAAATGATTGGGGAAAATAATGAAGTACATGAGATAAAGTGGAAATGTTTGGGAGAAACTGTAGGACTGAGGTACCTCAGTTAAGAAAAATTGAGATGCAAAAATAGTAATGAATTTTCTGAATCTACAATTGGAGAAAAATAAACCCTTGATCAAAAATTAATACCCTTACCTAAGATATTATTTGAACTTAGAAATTACATAAAGCATTTGTAAAATCAACTGTGCTTAGGGTTTCAGTTACAGTGTGTAACTTTTAAATAATATATTCAGAGGGTACATCTTGAGGATCAGGGATTATACTATGCATGTTATCTTATTCTTTGGAGAGATCATTCCTTTGGGTTTGATCCACAGGTAATAAAGGCACTGTAGACCTTTGAAGGTGACTACTCTGTTTAACTGTAGGGAACCGAGAGCAGTATAGATCATTGCAATTGAGCTTATTGAAAAAAAAGACTTGAACGTTCATTCAAGTAGGCCATAACCCCAGCCTCCCATTTCATATTTTTTGCTTCACAGTCTTCCTGTAAGGACTTAAAAAGACTTTTCTCCGGAACACAGGTGAGTCCTAGGTCCTAGATTTGGAGAGAACTATTATTAGAAAGGAAGGTGAGAAATTATTCTTTATGTCTTTGTCCTTTTCCTCTATAAACATGGAATTTCAGCACTTGAACAAAACCCTCAGAGATCTTCTGGGTCTAGGCCATACTTGTTACCTCGCCAGCCCTTAGTCTGTTGCTTAATTCTGTTTAACATTTCTCCCCTCTTCCTAATGGTAGTCCAGCATTTACTTGAACACTTTCAGAGAAAGGAAGCTCAATCTCCTGAGGTAACCTATTTACAGTTAGGAATGATTACTAAAATATTCTTCCCTGTGATGATCCAAAATGTATCTTTCTAAAACTTTCACCTAGAGATCCCAGGTAAACACAGGTTCTATTCTCGGAAACTAGATTAGCAAGTCTAATTCCTGTTCTATTGGACTGCTTCCTCTTCCCCATCCCCCGCACCCTTCCTATTTTTAAGAAAATTTCCAGACTAAACAAACTATTTTTCTTTAGCCATTTGTTAGATGGTATAACTTTGTTTCCTCTTCACCATCTTGGTTGTTTTCTTCTGGGTGAGAGCTGTTATATTTTCTTTACATACGGTAACCAGAACTGATGAATATTTGTAGAGGGGAGAAGTGCTGTCTCTGTCCTGGAAGCGTTCTTTTAATGTCCTCAGTATAATTTGTCAGCCATTTTATACTATTGAGTCATTGAACTGCTATTACCCACCTCTACTTCATTCTGTCTTTGTGCTTTTGGTTCGCTTTGACACTTAAGTGGGAGTGTGGGGGAGGAGAAGTAATGTTTTTGTGTGAAATCATCAGTTGTATGAATTTCCATAAGACACTGGGAATGACATTTGTTAACAAGTAAAAGATAGTGTTGTGCATGTAAAGATCTAAGAACTTGATATTTCTATGAAATCACAATGACTGAGCAATAGTCCTTTGCCTTAGTTTTTATTCCATTGAGTCCTACCTTACCATTGTCCATACTGTGTCACTACTAATTCCCTAGCCATATTCTCCTCTTGATAATAGTGAAAAAACTTGATTTGCTAGTGAGGAGACCTAGATTCCAGAACCAGTTTGGACATTAATAAGTCAAATGACCTTGGGCACATCTACCTTTCTCTTTTTCACTTACAGAAGATCTTTCTATAAAGAACACAAAAATTAAGTTACAGCCATAACATTTGCTAAGATTACTATTTTTGATTGTAATAGGTGTTATTGTTGATTGTATTCTTGATTTTAATATTTATTCTGGGGCAACATAATTTGGACATGGAGATTTTATGGCCATTAACTATAGAAATATTCTTTTTTTTTTATTTGCTTGTATTCATCTTTAAGGAACACATTTTTCCATTAAGGTCCGTTAAGGTGAGCTGTACTTCTAATTTAAGAGTATGTATTTATAAAATAAAAGTTGGACTTTTTGAACCCTGGATTCTACAAACAGAGATACAAATATAATATTTTTTTCTTTAAAAGGCCTAAACTATGGAGTATCTATTTTAATAGTTATCTTAGCCAGTTAATGGTGATTAGTGTTAACAACTAGGAAATAGTTTCTATCAGAAGAGATGATCAAACAAGGAGAGGATCTTGTAGATGGGAGATCTCATTAATATTTTAGAATAAAGTTTCCAAAATATATGAGGTACATTTCTCTTGATGTGAGAATAGATTATTGCTTTAAATTATCATTCATTCATAAAACAAATGTTTATTGGTGACATGCTATGTGCCAGTCACTGTTCTATTTGCTATAAAAGACAGCAATGAGCAAATAATATGAAGATCATATTTTAATGAAAATAGACAGACTATGAAAAAATAAAGTGTGTCAGGTGAGAAGTACGAGAGAGATGAATAAAGCCAGGGGAAGGGGATGGAGAATGATGTGGAGGGAAGGGTGTTCTACTTTATGTAATGTGCTCAGGGAGCACAGCACAAACCAGAAGGCAATGAAGGAGGCTAAGGCACGCAGATCCAAAGGTTTGGAAGTGAGGGTATACTTGGGATATCAAGGAATAACAGAAAGGTATGGCTGGAATAGAGTAAGCAAGGAAGGAAGTGATTGGAGATGCAGTTTACAACATAAGTGTTAAAATTTCAAATCTAAATACTTGAAAACCCTAGAAATAGAACTTTCTAAATTGTTTAGAAGTCTTCCAGAGTTTCAGCAGGTGTCAAATTTGTTTGTTAAAAATACAAAATTGTAACCCCTTCCTATTAACATGCAATAAACTGACTTAGAGCCAGGGAGATGAAAATAATAAACTAGATAAATCACATTGAAAGCTTGCATAATTGGTAGATGAAAATGATTATTTAGTAAGCACACTTCAAACGCACCTAGTTTTGTTATCTACATGAGTTTTCTTTTTCAATGCTAGCAATTGTTAAATCACGTTTCAGAAAACCCAAGCTTAGAATCTGATTTCTAAATGACTGTTATAAAGTGTTAAATGAGGTCAGACTCCGTGGCTCATGCCTGTAATCCCAGCACTTTGGGAGGCCAAGGCAGTCGCATCACTTGAGCTCAAGAGTTTGAGACCAGTCTGGCCAACATGGCAAAACACCATCTCTACCAAAAATGGAAAAATTAGCCAGGGGTGGTAGGCGCCTATAATCCCAGCTACTCGGGAGGCTGAGGCACAAGAATCGCTTGAACCCAGGAGATGGAGGTTGCAGTGAACCAAGATCATGCTGCTGTACTCCAGCCTGAGTGACAGAGTGAGACTCTTTCTTAAAAAAAAAACAAAAAAAAAAGTGTTAAATGATTTTTTAATGAAGCATATTAAATCATGTCATTCTCACTATCCTGAAAAACTACATTATTTATCTTTAAGAAATATATAAATTTTTAATATTTGTGCTTATCCTATCTCTTTAAGAACTCTTGTTTTATAATACAAATACTTAAAATTTAGAAATAAGAAAAATGTATGCCTATGTAAAATTTTTCTTATTTGTAAGAGATACATGCAGATCAAAAGAGTTTGAAGATCATTGATCTAGACTTTCAGTAAGCTTCATGATCCAATGAGTAAAACATTGTATCTAAGGCCAGGCACAGTGGCCTGTAATCCCAGCCCAGGCAGGACGATTGCTTGAAGCCAGGGGTTCAAGACCAGCCTGGGCAACATAGCAAGAACCTGTCTCTATAAAAAAAGTAAAAATTAGCTGGGAGTGGTAGTGCATGCCTGCTATCCCGGCTACTCAGGAGGTCGAGTCCAGAGGATCTCCTGAGCCCGTGAGTTTGAGGCTGCAGTGAGCTGTGATCGCACCACTGTACTCCAGCCTGGATGAGTGAGTGAGATCCTGTCTCTTAAAAAAATTTTTTTAATTTAAAAAAAAAAAAAAAAAAAACTATATCCAAACCATGAGTGTCAACTCTACCAAGGGAGAGTGCTTAAGTTTCCAGAGGACCATGTATAGTTTTAGTAAACATCGAATATTACCATTGTTTTGATTGGTTCTAGTTACTTTATAGTTTATTTTAAGATTTCAAATAATCAAAACAGAGTCCTCCACCTTTCCAATATAAACAGGTAGTATGTGTTTAAATAAACCAAAGTTGAGAAATACAGACCTAAAACTTTATATCTACAAGTGGTAGTTTAGCTTTTTGAAAATTTCTTGACTTACAAGTAGCCAAAATTAAAGACCTATTGAAAAAATTCAGAAATAAGTTAATAAGTGATAGGAGATGAGACCAAAAGGAAAGGGTTCCATCATTGGAAGGTGATGATATGTGATGTTTATAATTGGGATATACTTTTTCATATGTATGTTTTTATTCTGTTATTTGTAAAATAGATTTTTGACATGAGTTTTATTGATCTGTTATGTGGGTCCAGTATGATTTTTTTTTTTAACAGCAGTTTTAGGTTCACAGCAAAATTTAGAGGAAGCTACAGAGATTACCTATGTACACCCTCCCCCAACTCCGTGGATAGCTTCCCCTATTCTTAACATCCGTCCCCCCAGACCAGTACATTTGTGTTATAATTTGATGACCCTACATTAACACATCATAATGCCCCAGAGTCCATAGTTTACATTAGACTTCATTCTTGGGTTGGTATATCCTGTGGCAGTATCTTTATTATTGATTAAGTGATAGATTAGGGACTCCATAGGAATTGGCTTCATGGCTTACTTGTCTTCGGATGGTATTCCCAAAGAGGAAGTGTTGTGTTCATTTCAGTGGTCTGAATTCTCTTTACATTTACAGAGTTACAAGCACTAAATAGTGATAAGTTAATTCCTTCTGTGTGAATTGACAAAATCTTATAGGTCAGAGAAAGGCAACCTTTTTTTTTTTTCCATTAAGGGCCATAAATCCAGAGTTAGAAAAAAAAAAAAAAATTAAAAGACACAGATTTTAAAACAACATTAATTTGTTTCATTTCAAAACTATCCTGTGGGTAGTTTATATGGCATGTTTTGATGTTGTTGTTTTAATGAGTTCCAACTTGGAAGGGGGCGGGGGGTGTTCCTTAATCACTATATGTCCTTAAGAGAAGGGTGTAAGGATGGGGCATGTGAGAGTCAAGCAGTGAACACAGAAAGAGCCAAAGAGGAACTAAGTGAATTCTGAGTGGAGTATTAACGAAGGAAAACAACACTTGTCACAGTACTATCCACTTTGAGTTCAGTCTTGTTATTCCTTGAATTTCTGATCCTTTGCTCGGGCCTTTTCATAGTTCCTGATCTTCTATATATGAGAAAGTTTGTGCAGAGACTCTTGTGTGGGCTAGTTACAGCAGCTACTGATTAACGTGAAACTTTTCTGTGTGCTCCTTTGGCAGTAATTACAGGATTATTATTCTGCTGAGAATCACAGACTAAATTCAGCATTACTAATCTTTTTATCTGTCATTTGTGAATTCATTATATGTTGCCTGTTGATTTTTAGGTCTTTCAGACTGTACGTAGACTTTAAAGTGCTTGAATGGGGCAAATTACTTCATTATAAGTATGCTCTACTACAAGCTACTAGATTTACCTGGTTTCATTTTTAAATGAGCATGCATATCACAAAGCCCTGTCAAAATGAATGCCCACTTGGGAGAACCGTTAGGCTCAGACCACACATAGAGTACACTTGGAATTTCTCAAGAACCTCTGAATATGTTTCCTTACTGCCATTGCCATACGTTTTGACATGGAGCTAACCTACATCGACCCTTTTGTCTTGGTTAAGTATAATTCTTAATCTGACAGCATAATGTGTCCCTAGTTCAGGAAAGAGCATAAGGTTTCTGCTGATTAGAGAAACGTGGGCAGTGTAAATTTGACAATCAAGCAACTTAGGTAAGTGAACTCTTCTAGTCTAGAAAAGGTGTGAAAATGCCACTGGTTGCTGCTTCTGACAAACCTGGTTTGAGACTAGAACAGTCTGGTTTGAGACTGGAACCACCAGGATTTTGATGCTGGTAAGGATCTCTAAAATGGAGGTACTAAATATTGACAGTGGCTCCACTACTTCCTAGCTTTGTGACTCGGGTGAGTTACTACTTTGTATCTTAGTTCTTCCATCTATGGAATGCATATAATAGTATAGTACCAAAATTTTTATTCACTTTATTACTTTTCAGTCTAGGGATTCTTCTCAGAAATGCATAGTTCTTTACCTTGAATTTTTACTTAAACATGATTATAGAATGCTAACTTTGAAACATGTTAGGAGTTTTTCCTAACTTGCTAGGAACAACTGTCAGGGATGTGATGATGGATCGCCAGTCTTACTGTATAACTGTAAATATATTCATAAGTGTTTATAAAGTTAAAGAATAATATTTGTATAGTCACTATATAGACTTAGTACCAAATATTTAGCCATCCATTTTATCCCTTATATCAGAAACCTTATTTTAGTTGGTAGTTTTGTTCCAACAGATGTAAGAAAAAACTGATAAGTAATACTGATGCATTCAGGATTGATTACATGGAGTCCTGAAAAAAAATTAAACTGTAGCTATTTTAGGTTCTCTAACTTCATCTTAGTTTATAGGGTAAGTAAAGGGAAGGGGAGAGTGATTGGTATGGTTGTCTCCCATAAGAACTGATTTTTTTCTACTGAAGCATGTATAAAGTTTATATATGACTTTTTGTATTTGACTGTTTAACAAAAATTTTATAGGAACTAAATTTGATTATCAAGATAAAGTTTTTATTTATTTTCAGATTTCAACTATTGCAGAAAGTGAAGATTCACAGGAGTCAGTGGATAGTGTAACTGATTCCCAAAAGCGAAGGGAAATTCTTTCAAGGAGGCCTTCTTACAGGTATGGATTTTAATAGTTAGAATCTAAGATGTGTAGGAAGTCTTAGGTAGTTGCAGATAAAGAGATGTCAGAAGACCAGTTAGTTGCTCAGGTCAGTTCTTTATAGATTACTTTTCTTCATCTTGAGTTATTTGTCTCAAATAAAGTGAAGCTTATCCTACAGAATAAGAAGAGCACTTGTTACTCTCACCAGTCCTGATTTTTTTTTTTTTTTTTTTTTCTGTTTCTGTAGACTGTGCTGGCTGTCTTTCTGTTGAAAAATGTGGAATACATTTAATAAGGTTATAGCATTTTTTAGTTATAAGCCAACTCTGAGGCTCCGTTATTTATCTGCTTAATAACACATTGCAAACCATTTTTTATGCCATGGTGTTTAACAGATAGCTATTAATTTGATAATTGTCTCAGGAAGATGCTTTACTAACATCCCCTAATTTTAGGGGTAGTTTACTGTAATTTTTGTGTTCAGTTATTGATGTTGCCTAGTCCATGCCTTGCCTCCAAGGTGAACCAAAACCGTTTTTTAGTGTAAAAATTAGCTCCACATTAAGTATCTCAGGAAGGACAGTTCCATAAATCTTGACACGTTTACTTGAGCATTTAAGAAACTTCAGACTCATAATTATCTTCCTTCTTGTTAGTGTAAATTATTTTTATTTTTATATATTTCTGTTTTTCAAAGGGGTAGTTTTTTCCCCCCGCTTGGCTATTAAACTAACCCCTTTCTCTGTCCTTACAATTAAATTAAGAATCCTAAGTGACTAACAATAAATTGATTTTGAGGTCTAAGAAATCTTATATTACCAGTATATGTTATATGTATTTATATTCATAATTTATTTTAAGTACAGCTAGTGTTAGATTTTAACTTTGAAGTGTATCTCATGTTAGTATATAACACATTTGATCCTGAAGCAAATCCAACCAAATACTACTAGTAAAGTAATTACCTAGGTAAATATAAAAGCCAGGATTATTATAGTTTTGGTTTGTAACTCCTTTTTTCCTATGTGATTTGAAAGACAAAGGCATAAAACAGTAACTATAAATTTATGTGAATAAGCACGTGATATAGGAAGATGTCATTTTTTATAATAGCATAAAGGGACAGAGTTTATAACTATTTTGTTACAAATTTAAGATATCAAAAATTACTTGGGTTGGGGTTTTTAGGGGGTTTTTTCCCCACCTTTCAGTGTGATTATGTTGTTCACTTGAAATATGGTATGGTTCTTCTGTTTTTGGGTTCCATTTTAGAGTTTCTCCACTCATCCTTGTTGCTTTTTTTTTCCTAGTGAGTGAAACATTTAACACTGTACCAAAAGTCAGAATTGCACAAAAAAGTATACTCAGTAGTGCCTCCCCATTCCTTCTGTCATTTTCATTTCTTTCCTACCCATCCCCAGTAAATAGCTAAAATCATTACTCTCTGGTTTATCCATCCCAATTTTTTCTCTTGAACAAATGAGCAGGTACATGTATATTTTCTTATTTCCCTTTTTTCCTTACACAAAAGATATGCTATATCCATTATTTGGATGTACCATAGTTTATTCAACCACTCGCCTATATATAGGCATATAGAGTGTTTCCAGTATTTATTTTCCTTTTTATTTTTTTTTTTTTCTATTTTAGACTTTGGATATATATCTCCACTATTCTGCAGTTACAAACAGTGCTAATGGAAATAATCTTAAGCGAGTTTATTTTCATATTGTTGGAATTGGGGTGAATTCCTGGAAATGGGATTGAGGCATGAACACCTATATTTCCTTAAATATCACCAATTCCTTATATCGGGGTTGTGCCAGTTTTATACTCCCAGCAGCAATGTATGAGAGTGTGGGGGTTTTTTTGTAGCTTTGCTAACAGATACTGTTAAACTTTTTTGTTTCCCAATCTGAGAAGTGAGAATTTAAAAATCAGGTTTTGATCTTTTTTCCCCCTTAATTGATTGTTGACTTTTTACTTTCCGACTGTGTGTGTGTGTTCTTTGAGATGCAAAAGATTTTTTTTAATGTAGTCAGTCTTATTATTACCCTTAATTGCACCCTTCCTTACGTTGATATTAAAGAGAATCCATCTTTTTTTTTTTTTTTTACTTATTTGGGTTCATTTTGACGTCTAGATCAATCCCTGACCCATGAAGAGTTTATTCATGTAATTTATATATTTTAAACTTCTGCTGGCTGGGTGCAGTGTCTCACACCTGTAATCCCAGCACTTTGGGAGGCCAAGGCAGAGGCGAGCAGATCACCTGAGGTCAGGAGTTCGAGACCAGCCTGGCCAACATGGTGAAACCCTGTCTCTACTAAAAATACCAAAAAAATTAGCCAGGCGTGGTAGCAGGCACCTGTAATCCCAGCTACTCGGGAGGCTGTTGTGGGAGAATTGCTTGAACCCGGGAGGTGGGGGTTGCAGTGAGCCAAAATCGTGCCACTGCACTCCAGTCTGGGCAACAGAGCAAGGCTCTGTCTCAAAAAAAAAAAAAAAAAAAAAAAAACCTTCTGTCCTAAGCACTATCAGTTTTCTCATCTTTAACTATTATTTGTATTTATCCAGTAAATTTTACTTATATTTTTAATTATTCTAGTTTTCTAATTTTGTAGGAAAATTTTGAATGACTTATCTTCTGATGCACCAGGAGTGCCAAGGATTGAAGAAGAGAAGTCGGAAGAGGAGACCTCAGCACCTGCCATCACCACTGTAACGGTGCCAACTCCAATTTACCAAACTAGCAGTGGACAGTATAGTGAGTAATAGACAATTTCTGTTTCAAAAAGTGAGGAGAAAAGCTAATAGTTGCATTCTCTTCAGAGAAACCGTATAAGTGCCAAGTCTTCTCAGTTTTGCTGCCATTATTATATTTTCTTTACTCTTCACTATGCAAAGTATTTTCTTTTCTTCAGAGAGTTCTAGTTAGGATTAGTCAAGTATATAAGCCTTTTAGATGTCCTTTTGTTTCTGTGCAGATGCATAAAAAGTCTGAAGTTTTTGAACCACTAATTGAGACCGTAGGTTTTAGTCCTCATATGTGTTGAAAAAACATGAGTTTTTTAGATTTAAAAAAATAATTCCTTGAATATATCTCTGTATTCATTTTAATAGTTTGTCTTGCCTTCTGAAAATAGCATTTTAATATCTTTGTATTTTAGAATGTTTCAAGTGGGGATGAGCATGGCTTGGTTGAGTCAGCACATTCAGTTACTCCTTTTCATATGAAAGATAGTAATATACTTTTTGGCCCGCATAAAGCAACGATTGCTCTTACAAAATTACAAAGTTTTCATTTCTATGATGTCTCTGTCTGGCACTTAGGTCTGTCTTCTTATCTTTAACCAAAATCTATTATAAGGTCCTTTTGAATTTTATTTTGTTTGATCAAAAGCATTTGTGTGAATGGTACTTTTTTCTCTTTTTCCCTTTTTTTTTTTTTTTTTTGCCTCTCAAAGTGCTTTATTCATTCAGTGATTTTTTTCATTTGGATTTGTTTATTAAACCCAGTGCTGCCCATTTATATCCTTTCCCCCACCCATCTTAGTTACAAATTAAATGTACACATTGAAACTTCTTTACTGGGTTCGTTTCCTAATGCCCTGAGGGAATCTGTATCAGAAATATGCGTAAAAGCTTGAGGCTGGGCACAGTGGCTTACGCCTGTATTCCCCGCACTCACGCCTGTATTCCCAGCACTTTGGGAAGCCACAGTAGAAGGATCACTTGAGCCCTCCAGGAGTTGAAGACCCCATCCCTATTTATAAAAATAATCTAAAAATTAAGAAATATGCATGAAAGTTTGACCCCCATGTTATTTTTTAGTTCCAGTTCAACCTTGGTTTGCATAACTCTAATTTGCATTCCCAACTGTATTAAAGACAAGTTCTCAAGTAGCAAACTTTTTAACTCTGCAAGCTGAACCTTTTGAGACTAAGTAGAGGGAAGGCATTTTTGACTAAGCTTTTATCCACTATGCTCAATTAGCTTAGTCATCTTTTTTCTTCTTAAGATCTTTGTGGAAGATATAAAGTACAACTCTGTACCTACAACTCTATATGTGTGTGTGATTTTCAGTTGATAGCCTCATACCAGATGCTTTCAGTTATTCAGGATGTGTATTCAAAGACATTGATACATGATCTTTATTTTTCCCCTACTTCAGCATACCTGAGGGATACAACATACTCCCATCAGTAACAGATTCACTATTACAGAGATTCTCACTGGAACTAGGAAGCATGCTCTTTAGGAAAGAGGCCTATCAGAATCTAAAAAGGGGAAATGAACGTTAGAGAAGTGCCACCGCCCCCACAGATGTTTAATTTGGTACAATCCTCTCCTCCAGCAGCTGAAAATTGCTAGTTTTAAGAGATTAAGCCAGGCGCGGTGGCTCTCACCTGTAATCGCAGCACTTTGGGAGGCCAAAGCGGTGGATCATGAGGTCAGGAGTTCAAGACCAGCCTGCCCAACATGGTGAAACCCTGTCTCCACTAAAAATACAAAAATTAGCCAGGCGTGGTAGCGCATGCCTGTAATCCCAGCTACTCAGGAGGCTGACACAGAAGAATTGCTTGAACCCGGGAGGCAGAGGTTGCAGTGAGCTGAGATCGTGCCACTGCACTCTAGCCTGGGTGACAGAGCAAGACTCCGTCTCAAAAAAAAAAAAAAAAGAGAGAGAGATTAATACTTTGAAATTATAAACTTTGTTCATTATTTTTATCCTGTGTCCTCTCTGTATATGCACACATGGCTTTGATGGAACTGATTTAACATTATATTCTTGATTTTCATTACGAGCAATATAGTAAATACATATACAGCAACATTTATGTATTTCTTAACTTATAAAATGAACATATGGTTGTTGGAATTCACCATAGGTATATAAACACACATAGTTATGTATTTTGTTTCTTTAATAGCTGCATTGTGTTTCACTGTATAAATATAGCACTTATTTAAGCATTCTTCTGCTGTTGAACATTTAGGACATTTCTACTGTTTCAAACAATGCTGTGAAAATATCCTAAGAGTGGAATTATCAAATTAAAGCATATCCTCTGCAAGTACCCTTCTAGGTGGAGGCATGAATTTCCACTCCTTCCTTAAATTGGTTATTTAATTAAATTCATGTTGTTACTAGATTTATCTGTTAATTGGTTCAGTGTCCCAGATAGTAAAGTCTTATTAGTGATTCTGCTCTTAGATAGAAAACTTGTATCTGTCATTTTGAACTTGAATTTTTTTGTTTCACTAAATAAAACTATGACTCATGATGTTTCCCTCTTTATTCCGGCCACTCAGAGTCTTAGCTAACTTTCTGTTTAATTGTATTACTTTCTTAGTCTAGATTTTCTTCTACAATTGTTTTATATAACTAAGGATACATCCATTACTTGACTTCTATCTTTTTAATTTTGTTTTAATGAATTGTGTTTTATTGAAAGCTATCTCAAATATTTTGAGAATAATAAAGTATATACATAAATATTATAGAGAAAAACCAGTAGGATTAGACTTCATTTTCCAAAGTATTTTCATATACATGACCTCATTTGATATTTACAAAATTGTACTTAGTGGCTAGAACTCAGATGCTTTTATTTTTAGAGAAGAGATAACAGAATCAAATAACAGTTTAGTGATGGCTGGGCACAGTGGCTCGTGTCTGTGATCCCAACACTTGGGGAGGCCAAGGTGGGAAGACTGCTTGAGGCCAGGAGTTCAAGATCAGCCTGGGCAACATAGCAAAACCCTATCTCTTCAAAAAAATGTTTTTAGAAAATTAGTGGGGCCTGATGGCCTGTGCTAGCTACTTGGGAGGCTGAGGCAGGAGGATCACTTCAGCCCAGCAGTTGGAGGCTACAGTGAGCTGAGATCTTGCCACTGCACTCCAGCCTATAAAACAGAACAAGACCCTGTCTCAAAAGAAAAAAATTAAACTGTTCAGTGATGGAACTCACACTACAACTCAGTCTTGTCATACATGGTTTACTATTTCTGCTTTCTTCTTCCCACCTTGAGTTTACTGCTCTGTAGCCAAGAAGAAAGTGGTATGTTAAATACAGTAGAATTCACTCATTAACTCTAAATGAGAAATTGTGATTTGTTTCTGTTAACCTTCTGATTCTTTCAAGTAATCATGCAAAATTAATCTTAGAATAGTTCTTACTCATTTTTCTTCCTGCCTAAGAGAAGTAAAACTTCTGGGATTCGCTAAACTAGATCCAGTGTATATGCCAGTGTCTTAATTTTCACAAGTATCATTTTGCTAAACTTATCACACTGTAGCCATTAACTCTTCTTATTTCTTGATTAGGCAATAGATAATCAATTTCCCATGTACAGGTGACTCAGGATGTTATATCCCATAGCTGTTGGATAACTGATCCCAAACTAATTCCCTTCTAATGGACATGCTTAATCAGACATGTTGACTTTCCTGCATTGTTTACTTTTTTCTTAGTTAAAATCAGTTGTACAGTTTTATATGTGATATTGTGATTTTCTGTCCTTCTCGTTCTGAAAAGCTTGACCCCCTACAGGGTGAATTGTCTAGAGAGGATATTGCCACCTATCTAAATCCTTCTTCCAAATAAACAATCTAATTTTTAAATTAAATTTTTCTATGTACTGTAGCATAAAGTTGATTCAGTTTTTCATAAAGTGAAATATCTACTAGTATAAGCAAAAGTTGACTGATTTATTGTTTAACAAATGAATGGCAGGTGTGGCTAATTAGGGCGTAAATAACAGGTTCCATATGAAAATGCTTGGATATGTATTAAATAATTTAGAAATTGACAGTAAAAGATTTTTTTTTCTAAGTGATGACCTTGAGCTCTGATTTTAAAATTCCATGAGAGACTGTTGATAATTAAGTTCCATAGGATATTTCAGTTGTTTCATTCAGTAGATTAGATACCATTAATGAATTTCTACAAGAGTTAGGGAATAGAATGCACTGATGAACTGCTTTATTAGTTATATGTTAAAACAACCATTTATTGGGTGCCTATTTCATGGCTGCCACTGTGCTAAGTGTATGAAAGTAGATAAGAAAATTCCTACTCTCCAGAAATTTATTTATTAGTGGGACAAGTGTTAATACATTATGTAGTTAATGCTGAAATAAAGGATCACAGAGTGGAACCTCTGCAGAACCAGATAACTTCAGAAGGAATTTAACATTTTTCCATTTAAAAAATTGTTAACAGGCATTATTATTATAAATTAGAATGCAGTTCATAGAGTGCATTTCTATTGTAGAAATTGAATATGGGTTTCCTGAGCAGCAAGTTACTTGAATATATCAGACACTTCTTGGTGATGTTATTTGCTGTAATTTCTCCTAGACTATTTTACAAATTATTCTACATTGGATTTAGTGTTTTAAAAGTCTTATATGGTATTAAACTTGTAACAATAAAATCCATTGGATTTTAGTTGCCATTACCCAGGGAGGAGCAATACAACTGGCTAACAATGGTACCGATGGGGTACAGGGCCTGCAAACATTAACCATGACCAATGCAGCCGCCACTCAGCCGGGTACTACCATTCTACAGTATGCACAGACCACTGATGGACAGCAGATCTTAGTGCCCAGCAACCAAGTTGTTGTTCAAGGTAAGGGACTTCAGAATTCACAGGTGTGGTAAATTCTTCAAAATACTAAAATTTTATAAACTCCCAGAAAAAGTAAGTATCATATTACAATGCTCCATTCAAATGTAGTTAACATTTCTTCAATATAGATAGTATTTTCCATGAACTCTTCCATTATTCCAATTGGACCAAAATGTCATGGCATAAAAACAACTATTTTCAGTTTTTAAAATATTGCATCTGCCTTTAACATCTTTACTATTTGGGGTAGAAGAAACAGGACAGGTTAGAAGGAAAGACCAGGAAATCAGGAGTTAGAAAAGATGGATTCTATATCTAACTGCATGAATCTGCTATGAGGCCTTGAGTAAAAGCTCCTCTGGGCCTCAGAAAAGTGTTTTTTTTTTTTTTTTTTTTTTTATCGTTTTTGTTTTGTTTTGTTTTCATGTGTAAAATAAGAGTTGCCCTAAATCTCTGAAAACAGTCTTTAGAAGTTCAGGATTCTGTTTCTGTGCTTTTTATTCAAAAGAAATTTAAATCTTCTGAGATCATCAGTTTTTATTATTTTTTTTTTTTCTAGAGACATGGTCTCACTGTGTTGCCCAGGCTAGTCTTGAACTCCGGGCCTCAAGTAATCCTCCTTTCTCGGGCTCCCAAAGTGTTGGGATGCCTCTGCACTTGACCCAGTTTTTATTTCAAATGAAAACATTATATTCCACAAAATCTTATACCATCTTATGCTGTTCTTTAGAGAAAAAGTAGTTGTTAAATTCTTGACAAATTATAGAAGTTGCTTTTTTGTTTTTGGGGGTTTTTCTTGTTTTTTTTTTTTTTTAGTTTAATTGTTTTTTTCTGTCTGTTTCAGGAATCTTTATGGATATCAGTTAACCATTTTTCTTTGGATTCGTTTGAATATTTCAGGAATATAGTTAATGCCAGGTTAGAAATTTGCTGATTGAGGAAATAATAATAAATCTGTTTCTGAAAATATTTTTATAAATGATAATGTATTTTGCCTGTGTTAGGTAATGACAGTTGTATCCTTTCACCATGGATAATTGAATAATCCTGAAACACCAACTGGAGAGAGTCATAACTTATTTAAAGAGCCCTAATGTTTACAGAATATATTCTGTTATTAAGCGAGTATTTGAAAAAGATACTATTTTGCTTATTGATGAGAGTAAAACACCTTTTCACTTTACATGCAGGTACTCAAAAATTGTAAAGCAGGATGTCAGTGAATTTGAATTCTGAACGTCAGTTTGAAGATGGTAACATGTTTAGTATATAAATCTTTTCCACTCAAAGCATACTTTTTAATTGATATTAATAATTAATATTAATAATTTAATAAAGACCTTCAAATTTTTTAAGTAACATTAGGTTCCTTAGGAGAGCATATTATTACACTGTTTTTAGAAGCAGTTTGACAAATAGTGATTGTGTTTGTTTTTACAAATGGTGAATCAGAAAAATAAAACTTCAGTTTATTTAGTCATTATCATTTACATTAAAACAATATGTTTTCAAATAATATAATTGGCATCAGGTGATACACTTTTTCATACTTTCAGTTTTGTTTTAATTCAAAATCTATAATAGTTGACCATAATGCTTTATCTTCTTTTTCATTTTGCTATTTTATGAAAAATCATGGTCGTTTTTATGTCGTGGCAAGAGTCTACTTGAAATTTTTTAATATGAATTTACCAATATCAAAGGAAGACATTGAGGACTATACTCTATCTAGGAAGATCATCCAAGCTGTGCCCCACTTACCTTTTAGACTTAAGGTTGGTAAGCATGTTAACAACAGAATAGAACTGCATTCAAATGAAAAATAAAATATAAGATCCAGCAGACATAGGTTACTGTAATAAATACATTACATTGGGAATTATTTCTTAGTAGTGGCGCAGAGAGTGCTGATTCTTTCAACACTTTAGCCAGAATCATCTTTTCTTTTTTGTTTCCCTTTTAGTCCAGAATACATGCTTAGATTGATGATTGATACACATAATTGAATCAAGTTGCAGTGTTTCTGTCTTACACCATAATCACTGTTTCTTTCAGCTGCCTCTGGAGATGTACAAACATACCAGATTCGCACAGCACCCACTAGCACTATTGCCCCTGGAGTTGTTATGGCATCCTCCCCAGCACTTCCTACACAGCCTGCTGAAGAAGCAGCACGAAAGAGAGAGGTTCGTCTAATGAAGAACAGGTACATATACTGCATTTACTTAGATTGTTGTGGGTTAAGTGTGTCTTCACATTCTACTGGATGTGTATCTTTACATCTACTGGTAATAGGATCTTTGCATTGGGGTTTTTTTTTTCCAGCAGAATTAATGGATCTTGCTAAACTTTATTTAATGAGCTGCATTTATAAGATAGCTATAGGATTATGGGTCAATCTTTGATCATGGAGTAGTTTTCTTTCATGCAGTTTCCCCACAGGAGATTTAATGCACAACCTTCCTATGTTTGCACTCCAACCAGCTTGCCAGGTTATTTCAAAATGGTTTCTTTTCATATATAGTATTGTTCAAGAAGATCAAGAGTTTCACATATGTATATTAACTGTGTGTTAAATTTTATCTATATTAAATTTACTTGATACAAAGTAAATGTATGGTGGCCAGTTCATGTTTTAATGAATAATATCTTTACTCAAAATAATAACATTTTAACACCTAAAGATTCTTCAAAAATATATTCTAAGAATACCACATTATGGAAAAAAATCTTAAAATACAGTCTTCAAAAACTACTACCTTCAAAATCTACGAAATGTTGGTAAAGCAGTTCTCAGAAAGTAACTTCATTGCTATAAATGATTTTGCCATCAAAAACAATAAAAACAAGTTACTAAATATTAGTTTAGAACTTTCAAATAGAAGTGACCAAGACAAACAGAAGAAAATGAAAATAGGGTATGTAAAGTTTTAAAAAGTTTGAAATTGATGAAAGTATTTCACTGTTCATCCCAGGATACTTCAAACACTGATAAAGTGAAAGAAGCAGGGCTTCCAAGTCCTAGCCCTGTCCCTCCATTTTGGAGACAGTATTAACCTTCTATACCTCAGGTTTGCAAAATGGGATTCCAGCACACACCCAAGTATTGTTTTAAGAGTCAAGTAAGATAATTCCTTTGAAAGCACTTTGTAACTGTAGTGCTCTGTTGAAATGGGTGTGTGTGTGTGTCTGTGTGTGTGCAATTTCACTTACAGCTCAGATCAGCTTTTTTGTTCCTAAAATATTCTTAGCTGTCACAATGTTAGTAAATTATATCTGAACTCAGAGAAAAATCTGTCTGGCAGAGATTTTTCTCTGATATTAGAAAAAGAGTTACAACAAGCCAAGTGACTGTTTTGTTTTTTTTTTTCCTCCTGAGACAGTCTTGCTCTGTCGCCCAGGCTGGAGTACAGTGGCACAATCTCAGCTCACTACAACCTCTGCCTCCTGGGTTCGAGCAATTCTCCTACCTCAGCCTCCCGAATAGCTAGGATTACAGGCGCCCACCACCACGCCTGGCTAATTTTTGTATTAGTAGAGACATGATTTCACTATTTTGGCCAGGCTGCTCTTGAACTCTTGACCTCATGAATCCACCCTTCTCAGCCTTCCAAAATGCTGGGATTACAGGCATAAGCCATGGTGCCCAGCCCTCAAGTAACTTTTATTTGTGTTCCATCCGTCTGTGATTTTGAGTATTTAGGTTTTACTAAACAGAAGCATAAAGGCTGCATTCATAATTTAAATATATTTTAAAATATAAATTAAAATCTGTAAATAAAAATTAAAATCTTTTCAGTTTTTAAAAATGTTTATAAGGAAACTCTTTTTTGTTGTTGTTGTTTTTTTGAGACGGAGTCTCGCTCTGTCACCCAGGCTGGAGTACAGTGGCCGGATCTCAGCTCGCTGCAAGCTCCGCCTCCTGGGTTTACGCCATTCCACTGCCTCAGCCTCCCGAGTAGCTGGGACTACAGGCGCCCGCCACCGCGCCCGGCTAATTTTTTGTATTTTTAGTAGAGACGGGGTTTCACCGTGTTAGCCCGGATGGTCTCGATCTGCTGACCTCGTGATCCGCCCGTCTCGGCCTCCCAAAGTGCTGGGATTACAGGCTTGAGCCACCGTGCCCGGCCGGTTATAAGGAAACTCTTAACTTAAAATTAGAAGCAAGTCTGATTAAGAAGTCTCAAGCAAAGGCTGAGTAGTAATATTTAAGACAACACTGCTTACTAAAGAAAACAGTTCTAAGCAAACATAGGAGCAAAATCAGAAAATAAATCCTTTTGATTATAAAACACAACAGAAGGACTTCTGTTTATGTCTATGTAGTTTGGCTCTGTGGAACAAAATGTTTCCCCCCGTTGGCCGGGTGCAGTGGCTCACGCCTGTAATCCCAGCACTTTGGGAGGCCGAAGCGGGCGGATCACAAGATCAGGAGATCGAGACCATCCTAGCTAACATGGTGAAACCCCATCTCTACTAAATACAAAAAAATTAGCCGGGCGTGGTGGCAGGCGCCTGTAGTCCCAGCTACTCTGGAGGCTGAGGCAGGAGAATGGCGTGAACCCAGGAGGCAGAGCTTGCAGTGAGCCGAGATCGAGCGCCTGCACTCCAGCCTGGGTGACAGAGCAAGACTCCATCTCAAAAAAAAAAAAAAAAAAAAATGTTTCACTGCGTTGACTGGCAGACCAAATTTCCTTTTTCTTCTATTTATTTTTCTTTCAGATTTAGGACCACTGCCACCAACAAGTTAGGAACAGGCCACACGTAACTACAGTTGCTACCAGCCTTTGCTTGCCTGAGACTTACCATGGACTCTTTCATAACATTACTTTGCTTAGATGTAGTTACCCTACTCTTGAAAAAGGAAACTTCCTATTGATTCTGCTATAGTTCTTTTCCCCTTTCCTTACCAGATTACTGCTGCTTCTACTTTTTCAGCCTCCATTCACTGGAATCTGGCTTCTGTGACTAGCATACCCCTCATATGTCTATAAAAAGGTACAAATTCCCTCCCACTTGGCAAATCTAGTATTTTCTTTCATTTAATTTTAACTCTATGGAGTATGACACTTTCGACTTCTCATTACTCTAAACTCTTCCTTGGCTGGCTTCACCTGGTTTTCTGACTACTTTTCAAATTTTTCTTTTGAACCGTCATCCATATCCATGTATTTCAGGCATTACTTTATATGCTGATACCTCCTAATTCTATATATTCTGGCTTTGACCTTTCTGCCGAGTGCTATTTATTAAGCCCCAGTATATATTATTTTATTAATTCTACCTACAGTGAGGTAGAAGCTTATCCCCACTTTAGAGGAGGAGAAGGTAAATATCAGAGATAAATCAAATATATTGCCAAAGGTCACACACTTTATGAGATTAGTAGAACTGAAATTTGAACCCATATCTGGCACCAAAGGCTGTAAACATGCTACTTCACTGATTCCAGTATGCAGCCATCTTCTGCTGTGCCTCTCAAACCAGAGCACATGGCAGTATGCTAGGGATGTGTATGTAGCCTTAGGGGGTGAATGTGGAGTGCTTTCCTTGAATGTTCATTTTGCTAAAATATTTGAGAGAAATAAACCTTATTTTTAAGGTAAAATAAGAGATTTAAAAGAAATTTATACCAGCAGTGGTTTTGCTGCACCACCAGAATCTCCATATTTGGTTTCCTCTTCTAGTGTGACTGTTTCAGTGGAAAAGTTAAGAGAAGCACACTCTTCCTAAGCATGCTCACTAGGATGAATGCCCCTTATGCACATCAAACACAGCCTATCTTAAACTAAACTTTGATAGGAAAAGATTGTAATCCAAAAAATTCGTCACTATCCAAATTGGCATTTATTTCAAGATGAAGATAAGTGGTAAACATTCTGAAAGAAAGTGTAGACAGCTGTTCTATTAATTTGTGTTGCTTCAGTAATAACCACGAATCTCAGTGTGTTAAAATTTCTTCCTTACATGTGTTACATTTTGGCAGCTGCAGGTCAGTTGTTGTGACTCTCCTTCATATGCCCATCTGAGTCTAGGATCCTGGGCTAGAGCAGCACCTCTTTGAGAAAAGGGCAATGCTTTTGAAAACATTTGCTTGATTGTGGTGAACATTACATCTACTTGTGCTCTGTCAGCCACAGCACAGGCAAGGACAAGCCCGAAGTCAGTGTAGTGGAAATGAACTCTTCCTACAGGAATGGGGAGTGAAAAATTGTGAAAGTAATGCAGTCTGTGACCTTTGCCTTTATGTAACTTTACATTGGAGGGGGATTTTAAAAGCAGATTCCCTAAAGGCAGAAGTAACAAAGGAAAAAGTTAAATGAATGTGATCCTATGAAACTATAAACCCCCTATTTAGCAAAGTAAAAGAAAAGTAGCAAACATTTTAACAAATAATGTCAGAAAACTAATGAGTTGAGGGATATAAATAGGCAGATTCTTAGAAAATGGATAGGGTAAAAAATTTGAAAAATTCTAAAAAAATTAAAGTATATTTGATACGAATTAAAATATATCCATTCAACTATATACATCTAGCCATTAACAGTAAATAAAGATGTATTTTTATTAAGATGGGAAGATGTTCTCGGACAACAGCAGATTACCAAAGAGTATGTACATTACTATCAGTTTTTTTTTATTTATTATTATTACACAAGTAAAACATGTTCATTATAAGTAAATTAAGAAATATTACCTAAAAATTTAATTACTTCCAATTTCACCATCTAAAATGTTAACATTCTAAAGTCAGTTTTTTTACTCAAACCAGTACAAAGAAAGGTAAATATACATTTTTAATATACTTTTAAGTAATTTTAAACTTACAAAGGAGTTGTAAATAGTACTGCAGAGTTCCAGATACCCTTCATCCAGCTTCCTCTAATCTTAGTATATTATAATAACCAGGGTACATTTATCAAAAATAAAAGTACATTGGTATAATACCATTAACTGAATCGTACATTTTATTTCCCCAGTTTTTTTACTTATATAATCCAATTTGGGTACCATATTGCATTTAATTATAGTCTCCTTCAGTCTGAAAGTTTCTGTTTCCTTGTCTTTGATGGCCTTGTCACTTTTGAAGAGCAGTGATCTGTTTTCTTATAGAATATCCCTCAATTTGCATTTGTCCAGTGTTTTCTTATGGATAGATTGAGATAATAGGTTTTGGGGAGAAATTCCACAAAGGTATAGTGTACCCTTCTCATAACATCACATCAGGGAGCACATACATAACTGGCGATGTTAACTTTGATCATTTGGTTAAAGTGCTGTCCAGGTGTCTCCACTGTTGAGCTACTATTTTTCTCTTTGTCCAGCCCATAATCAAGGGGAGGAGAATTAAATTCCACCTCCTAAAAGGGAGAATATGAAACAATTTGTGGTCATATGTTAAAACCACCACAGTAATTAGGTGTATTTTAGAAGAAATACTTGGGAGGCTATGCAGATACATTATTTTCTCTTTAAAGTTTTGCCCACCAATTTTAGAATTCATCAGTAAATCTTGTCTACAGTAATTATTTCTATTTGCTATTCTGATGGGAATTTTCTATATCCCCATCCCTTCTATATTTAACAGCTTAACAACTGAATTCTATAAACAAGATTTGTTTCTTCTCCACATTATTTTATCAATAAGACATGTATTTTGGGAGTTATAATCCAGTACTATTGTTATTTATTATTTGTTCATATTGTTCTAGCTTTGGCCACTGGCATCTTTTATAAGTGTCTTCTGTGTCCTTTTGACATGCCCCATTTTTTTCTTTTTAAGCACATCTTTACTTTCTGAGACTACAAGATTGTCCAAGTTCTCATCTTGTGTTTTCCCTTCCCTAGCCTTGGAATGAGCTGTTTTTCCAATGATCCATAGTTCCTTTATTAGAAAATGGTGGCCAATATGGTGTAACCCTGTCTCTACTAAAAATAGAAAATTTAGCTGGGGTGGTGGTGCATGCCTGTAATCCCAGCTACTCGGGAGGCTGAGGCAGGAGAATTGCGTGAACCTGGGAGGTGGAGGTTGCAGTGAGCTGAGATGGCACCACTACACTCCAGCCTGAGTGAAAGAGCGAGACTCTGTCTCAAAAAAAAAAATACACACATATATATACACACCTTCATATACGCACACATTCTTACTTCTCTATCTTTATATATAGTTGGCTTTGTTTTCCATAGTCCATATCTGTGGATTCAACCACCCATAGATTTAAAACATTGAAGAAAAAAAGTAATAATATAGCAATTTTTTAAATAATACAAATAAAAAAGTAATTTAGTATAAAAATTATTTACATAGTATTTACATTGTACTAAATATAAGTAATCTAGAGATGATTTTAAGTATATAGGGGGATGCATATAGATTATATGCAAATATAATGCCATTTTTTATAAGGGACTTGAGCATCTGTGGATTTTGATATTCATGAGAGTTCCTGGGACCAATCCCCCACAGAGACTGAGGGACAACTATATACTTAAAATAAATATGAATATGCAGTAACATATCTGATTGTAAGCTTTAACCACATGGCTCACTGTAGACTTCTCTTTGCCTATTTGTAACTTCTTTCTCTGACAGGAACTTGGCTTATATGTTTGTTTAAATCTACTATACATACAGAAAACTTGTAAGAACTGATAATATGTACCCTTGTGAGAAACAAGTTTACCAGTTACAGTGCAGTATTTATATACACTTTTTTTTGGTTTTGGCCTAATAGTATTTAGCAAAAGTGCTGTTTTCTAAAGTTACTTCACTCTGCTCCTTTTTTCTCTAGCCCTTTCAGTGAGGTTACATCATATGATTATAGTACAGTTAGATTTGTCACCATCTTCAGTTCTGGGATTTTCTGACATCCCTAAGCTTTTATCCTTAAATTTGCATGTACATAAGTTCACTCTTTGTGCTGTATAGTTTTATGGGTTTTAATAGATGAAGTGTCATGTATCTGTCACCACAATGCCATAAGGAACAATTACACTAGTTAACTAACAGTTATATAATACTAAGTATTCTCTTATATCCCTTTGAAGTCAGCTTCTCCCACACCCTGAAAACCACTGCACTGTTTTCTACCCTTACAGTTTTGCCTATTCCATAATCTCTTATAAATGGAATCTTAAATTATAATTTGTAGCCTTTTATATCTGGTTCCTTCATCTAGTAAAATGCATTCAAGATTTATTGATTTTGTTGCATGAATCAGTAGTTGGGACTTATCCCAGATGGTTCCATTTTATTGATGTACTGTGCTTTGTTTATTCACCTTGAATTTCATCCCAGTTAATTCCAGTTTTAGAAAAATAAAGTTACTATCAACACATAAAGGTTTTTATATGAACTATCCATTAACATGAGTAAAGAGGAGTAGGCTGGTTGCGTGGAATGTAACTAACTGTATATTTAACCTTTTAAATAAACTGTCCAGTTGTTTTCCAAAATGGCTGTACCATTTTGTATTCCCACCAGGAATGCATGAGAGTTCAGTTGCTTTGTATCCTTGCCAAAACTTGACGTTGTCAGGTTTATTATTTGTCCCCCAGCTCTAGAAGTTGTATAATGGATATCTTGTGGTTTAACTTGCACTTCACTAGTGACTTTTTTTTTTTTTTGAGATGGAGTCTCCCTCTGTCACCCAGACTGGAATGCAGTGGCAGGATGTCAGCTCACTGCAACCTCTGCCTCCTGGGTTCAAGACATTCTTGTGCCTCAGCCTCCCTGAGTAGCCAGTGTTACAGGCACCTGCCACCATGTCCGACTAATTTTTTGTATTTTTAGTAGAGATGGGGTTTCGCCATGTTGACCAGGCTGGTTTTGAACTTCTGACCTCAGGTGATCCACCCACCTCGACCTCCCAAAGTGCTGGAATTACAGGTGTTAGCCACCGTGCCCAGCCTTCACCTAGTGACTTTTATGTGATTTGCCATCTATATGTTTTCTCTGATGAAATGTCTTCTTAGATCTTTTAGTCATTTCTATTGTTTGTTTTCTTTTGTTTTCAGTGACCTTTTTTCCAAATCCTTTGTCAGAGCAAGTACATTCTTTTTTTTTTTTTTTTTTTTGAGACGGAGTCTCGCTCTGCCGCCCAGGCTGGAGTGCAGTGGCCGGATCTCAGCTCACTGCAAGCTCCGCCTCCCGGGTTTACGCCATTCTCCTGCCTCAGCCTCCCCAGTAGCTGGGACTACAGGCGCCCGCCACCTCGCCTGGCTAGTTTTTTGTATGTTTTTTAGTAGAGACGGCGTTTCACCATGTTAGCCAGGATGGTCTCGATCTCCTGACCTCGTGATCCGCCCGTCTCGGCCTCCCAAAGTGCTGGGATTACAGGCTTGAGCCACCGCGCCCGGCCTACATTCTTTCAGTCTATAGCTTTTTCTTTAATTTTCTTAACATTATCTTTTGCAGAGCAAAAGGTTGCCATTTTGATGAGGCCCATTTTATCAGTTTTGTCCTTTTGCACATCATGCTTGTGGTATTGTATTTATGAATTTTCTGCCTGGATAGGCCCAGCCCACTTACACATGTCCAAGAGCCTATGGACAGGCCCATTGGTGCCCACATGCATCATCTGGGGTGCCTGAGGATTGGTTGGTCCTGCCCACCAGCACCCATTGTCTGGAGTCATGAGGATCAGCTTGCTCTCGCTATCACGCATGCCACCCAGAGGCCTGCAGACAGGCCTGCCCGACCTGCTGCCACCGTCAAGACCTTTGTGTCCACATACCAGCCAACCTGGCATCCCCATCCTCAGCAAAGCTTTATCACAGCCTCCACTGACAACCGAAGCCTAAGCCACTGAAGAAATCATAGATGCCCTGAGAGAATCATAGATACCACCATTGATGACAGTAAAAGAAATCATACAGAGATAACACATCTGAACCCACCTAGAATCAAATCCAGAGCACCCTACCCAGCTAACAGTATAGCTACATCTACAGTAAAAGTATTTCTCTACAAAAGCCAATCCATAAAACTGGATAAAGCAGCAGTTGCACAGATACCAAGATAAGGGCACGAGAAACATAAAATACTAAGGAAACATGATACCTCCAAAGGAACACAATAATTTTCCACTAACAGATCTCAAAGAGCAGGTAATCAATAAAATGCCTGAAAAGGAATTGAAAATAATGATCTTAAGAAAACTCAGCAAGAAACAACAGAACACAGATAGACAATACAAATAAATCAGGAAAACAATTCATGATCTGAATGAGAAATTAAAGAGGTAAATATTTTAAGAAAAAACAAATTCTGGAACTGAAGAATTTAATAAAAAACAGTCAAGGACTTCAACTATAGACTAGATCAAGCAGAAGAAGAATTTCCGAACTTTAAGACAGGTCTTTTAAAATAACCCAGTCAAACACACACTAAAAAGGATGAAGAAAACCTACATAGGACGTCATAAAGCAAACAAATAATTCAATTTTGTGAGTGCCACAAGGAGAAAAGATAGGAAAAGGCATCAAAAACCTATTTAACAAAATAATCACTGAAGACCTCCCATGTCTTGAGAGAGAAATATATATCCAGATACAGGAAGCTCATATGTACTAAAACAGTTTATCCAAAAAGGCCTTTCTAAGACACATTCTTTTCAAACTCAAAAGTCAAAGACAAAGAAAAAAGAATTCTAAAAACAGCAAGAGGAAAATACCAGGTCACATGAGGGAATCCGATTAAAGGCCGATTTCTCAGCAGAAATTTTACATTTCTGAGTGGTATAATAATATTCAAAGTGTTAAAAGGGGGAAATAAATACGGCCTGCCAAGAATACTATACCCAGCAAAGCTGTCCTTCAGAAATGAAAGAAAAATAAAGTCATTCCCAATCAGAAAGTGAGGAAATTCATCACCACTACACCAGTCCTACAAGAAATGTGTAAGAGGATCCTACATCTTGAAGTGGCAGGATGATACCTGCTGTATCATTAAAACATACAAATTATAAATCTCACTGGTAAAGTAAACATGCAATTGGAAAAAAAATAAGGAACCGAATGTTAGCACTACAGAATACCAAATTATAAAGATAAAAAAGGAAGAAAAGAACAAAGAATATACAAAATAATCAGCAAACAAAAATGACAGGAATAAGCCTTCACATATCAATAACAGTTTTGAATATAAATTTTAAATTCCCCAATTAAGAGATATAAACTGGCTAAGTTAGATTTTAAAAAGTCAACCTGTGTATTTCCTCCAAAAAACTCACATCACCTGTAAAGACATATGTAGCCTGAATATAAAAGGATGGGGGTAAAAACTCCACACAAGTGGAAACCAAAAGTATGCAGGAGTAGCTATACTTACATCAGAGAAAATAGGCTTTAAGTTGAAAACCATAAAAAGAGAGCAAGAAGGTCATTATATGATAGAGGGATCAATTCAGCTGGAGGACGTAAAATGATAAATATATAACACCCAATGCCAGAGCATGAGATATATAAAACGAACATTAGAGCTGAAGGAAGAGATAGACCCCAATATAATAATAGCTGGGGACTTCAAAACTCCACTTCCAGCATTTGACAGATCATTTAGACAGAAAATCAGTGAACATCAGACTTAAGATGATCTGTGGACCAACTGAACCTAACAGTTTCAGAGCATTTCATCCAAAAGCTGCAGATTCCGTTCTTCTCGTCAGCACATAGAACTTTCTCCAGGATAGACCATATATCCACAAAGCGAATCTCAACAAAGTTTTAAAACTCAAAATTACATAACGTATCTTTCCAGACCACAATGGAATTAAACAGTAATAAGAGGAACTTCAGAAACTGTACAAATAAATGGAAATTCAGCATGCTCCTGAATGACTACTGGGTCAGTGAAAAAATTAAGAGGGAAATAAATTTATTGAAACAAATGAAAATGGAAACACAACATATAAAAACCTATGGGATACAGCAAAAGCAGTGCTGAGAGGGAAGTTTGTACCAATAAATTCCTATATCAGGAACGTGTAGCAAGATTTCAAATAAAAAACCTAACAATACACCTCAAGGAACTAGAAGAAGCCAAACCCAAAATTAGTAGAAAGAAAGAAATAGTAAAAATCAGAGAACTAAATGAAATAAAGTCTAAAAGAATCAATACAGGGCTGGGCATGGTGGCACACACCTGTAATCTCAGCACTTTGGGAGGCCAAGGTATGTGGATTTTTGAGCTCAGGATTTCGAGACCTGCCCGGGCAACATGGCAAAACCTCATTTCTACAAAAAAAATACAAAAATTAGCATGGTGTGGTGCAAGCCTGTAGACCCAGCTACTCAGTAGGCTGAGGTGGGAAGATCGCTTGAGCCAGGAAACTGAGACAGCAGTAAGCCATGATTGTGCCACTGCGCTGTAGCCTGGTCAACAGAGTGAGACCCTGTCTCAAAAAAAAAAAAAGAAAACAAAAGTTGGTTTTTGAAGAGATAAACAAAATTGATAAGCCAAGAAAAAATGAGGGACAAGATCCAAATAAATGAAATTAAAAACTAAAAGTAGACACTACAGCTAATACCACAGAAGTATAGGGGATCATTAGGGATTATTATGAGCAATGATACACCAACAAATTGAAAAACCTAGAGGAAATGGATAAATTTCTTGACATATATAATCTATCAAAATTGAATCAAGAAATGGAAAACCTGAACAGACCAATAATGAGTAATGATATTGAATCAGTAATAGTCTACCAATAAAGAAAAGCCCAGGACCAGATGGCTTTACTGCCTAATTCTACCAAACTTACAAAGAAGAACTAACACCAATTCTCCTTAAACTATTCCAAAAAATTAAAGATGAGAGAATTTTTCCTAATTAATTCTCCAAGGCCATCATTGCTTTAATACCAAAACCAGACAAGGACACAACAAAAGAAAACTACAAATCACTGTACTTGTTGAACATAGATACAGAAATTCTCAACAAAACACTAGCAAACCTAATCTGACAACATATCAGAAAGATAATACACCATGATCATATGGGATTTATCCCAGGGATGCAAGTATGATTGTTGGACCATATTTGCATATGCTCATGATGTGTTATTGCATGATATCACATCAGCAGCATGAAGGAAAAAAGCCATATGATCACATCTGTAGACACAGGAAAAGCGTTTGATAAAATTCATCCTTTCTTGATAAAAATAATCAGCAAATTAGGCATAAGAAGGAACATACCTCAACATAGTAAAGGCCATGTATGATAAACCCACAGCTAACATCATATTGAATGGAGAAAAGCTGAAAGGCTTTCCTCCGAGAACTGGAATGAGAGAAAGATGCCCACTTCTACCATTCTTACTCAATATAGTGCTGGATGTCCTAGTCAAAGCAGTTAATCAAGAGAAAGAAATAAAGGGCATCCCAACTGGAAAAGGGGGAATCAAATTGCCCTTGTTTGCAGATGAAATGATGTTATATATGGAAAAAACTAAAGACTCCACCAAAAAACTATTAGAACTGATGAACAAATTCAGTAAAGTTGCAGAATACAAAATCAGCGTACAAAAGTCAGTAGCAATTCTTTTTTTGTTTTGTTTTGTTTTTTGAGATGGAGTCTCACTCTGTCACCCAGGCTGGAGTGCAGTGGTGTGATCTCAGCTCACTGCAAGCTCCACCTCCCGGGTTCATGGCCATTCTCCTGCCTCAGCCTCCCAAGTAGCTGAGACTACAGGCGCCCACCACCACGCCTGGCTGATTTTTTGTATTTTTAGTAGAGATGGGGTTTCACTGTGTTAGCCAGGATGGTCCCAATCTCCTGACCTCATGATCCGCCCGCCTCGGCCTCCCAAAGTGCTGGGATTACAGGCGTGAGCCACCATGCCTGGCCAAAAGTCAGTGGCAATTCTATACATCAATAATGTACTGGCTGAAAAAGAAATGAAGAAAGCAATTCCATTTACAACAGCCAAAAAATAAATAACCAAGTAGGTGAAAGATCTCTACACTGAAAACTGCAAAACACTGATGAAAGAAATCAAGGGAAGACAAATGGAAAGACATTCCACACTCATGGATTGGGAGAATTACTATTGTTAAAATGACTATACCACCCAAAACAATCTACAGATTCAGTGCAATCCATATCAAAATAAAATGATATTTGTAACAGAAATAGAAAAAAGAATCCTAAAATTCTTACGGAACCAAAAAGAGCCCAAATAGCCAAAGCATTCCTGAACTAAAAGAACAACATGGGAGGCATCACACTACCTGACTTCAAAATAAGCTACAGAGCTATAGTAACCAAAACATAGTATTGATATTAAAAACAGACACATAGACCAGTGGAACAGAATAAAGAACCAGGAATAAATCTACTTATTTACAGCAAATGTGCCAAGAACGTACATTGGGGAAAGGACACTCTCTTCAATCAGTGGTATTGGGGAACCTGGATATCTGTGTGCAGAGAATGAAACTAAATACCTACCTATCACCATACCCAAAAATCCACTCCAAGTGGATTAAATACTTAAACATAAGACCCCAAACTCTAAAGACTACTAGAAGAAAACATGGGGGAAATGTTTCCTGATATTATACTGGGCAAAAACTTCATGGTTAAGACTCCAAAAGCACAAGCAACAAAAAGAAAAATAGTTAAGTGGAAATACTAAATTAAAAAGCTTCTGAACAGCAAATGAAACAACAGAGTGAAGAGACAACTTGCAGAATGGGAGGAATACTTACAAACTGTTCATCTGACACGGGACTGATAAACAGGATATACAAGGAACTCAACCTAACAGGGAAAAAAAATCCTATTAAAAAGTGGGCAAAAGGTATAAATAGACATTTCTCAAAAGAAGACATACAAATAGCCAAGAAATATATTTGAAAAGCTCAACATTTACTAATTGTCAGATTAAAATCACAATGAAGTATTAGAATGATTATTATCAAAAAGACAAAAAGCAACATTGATGAGGATGCAGAAAAAGGTGAACTCTTTCTAACTCTTTGTGTTAGAATTTTCTCAGCGTTGGTCAGAATGTACATTAATGCAGCCATTATGGAAAATAGTGTGGAGGTTTCTCAAAAAAACTAAAAGAACCACCATATGATCCAGCAATCCTACTACTGGGTATTTATTCTAAAGAAAGGAAATCAGTATTGCATCACTTCACGGTAGCTAAGATAGGGAATCAACCTAAATATCCATCAACATTATCAATGGATAAAGAAAAGTGCAGTATATATACACAGTGGCATACTATCGAGCCACTAAAAAGAATGAAAATTCATTATTTGTGGCCATATGGATGAACTTGGGGGACATTATGGGTTATGCAGAATAACTCAAACATGGAAAGATAAATACCACATTTTCTCACTCATGTGGGAGCTAAAAATTTTTTGAGCTCATGGAAGTAGATAGTAAAATTGTGGGTATTAGAGCCTGGGAAGGGAAGGTGAGATAGGAAGCATGGGGAGAGATTGGTTAATGGATACAAACTTACATCTAGGTTGATAGAATGAGTTCTGGTGTTCTGTAGCACCATAGGGTGAATATGGTTAAATACAACTTGTTGTGTATTTTCACAAAGCTAGAAGTGAGGATTCTGAATGTTCACAACCCAACAAAATAAGTTTGAGGTGATGGATATGCTAGTTACCATAATTTGATCATTATATACCGTATACACATACCAGAATATCACTGTATCTCATAAATATGTACAATTATTTTATGTCAACCAGAAAGGGAAAAAAGAATTCTTTGCCTAAATCAGTATCACACAGACTTTGTTTTCCTCTAAAAGTGTTATGTTTTATGTTAAGAGTTTTATATTTAGATCTGTAATTTCTTCCTGAGTTTACTTTTGTATAAGGTATGAGGATGTGTCAAGATCCATTTTTTTAATATAGGAACATCCATTTGTCCAGATCATTTGTTTAAAAGACTATTCTTTCTCTATTGAATTGCCCTTGCTTTTTTTTTCAAAAATTAATTGACCATATTTTTGTGGGTCTGTTTCTGGGATATCTTTCCATTGATCTTTGTGTCTGTCCTTTAGCCAATACCATGTTGCCTTGAGTTCTGTACTTTTATAGTAAGTCTTGAATTTGATAGTGTGAGTCCTCCAACTTTGTTCTTAAAATTGTTTTGGCTGTTCTGGTTCCTTTGCATTTTAATATATTTATAATATGCTTGTTGATGTCTACGGAAAGCATGCTAGAATTTTGGTTAGGACTGTGTTGTGTCTATAGATCAAATTGTGAAGAAGTCACATCTTAACAATATTTAGTTTTTGATTCCATGAACACAATATAATCTTAATTTATCTTTCAGCATATAGATACTGTACATATCTTACTGGATTTATACCCAAGTATAAATTGTTTTCTGTTTTTTTGGGGGGTGGGGGCGGGGACATGTGCTATTTGAAATGGTATATTCAATTGTTCATTGCTGGTATATGGAAATAAAATTGGCTTCTATATATTTAACTTTTATCCTATGACCATTCTAAATTTACTTATTAGTTCTAGGAGCTTTGTGAGGGGGGTCGATTCTTTGGGATTCTCTACACAAATAATCATGTCACCTACAAATATGGACAGTTTTAATTATTTCTTTCTAATCTGCATGCCTTTTAATTTTTTTTTCCGTATTGCAGTGTCTAGGACTTGTGCTGTGATGTTGAATAGGAGTGGTGAGAGAGGACATCTTTGCCCTATTCTTGATCTTAGGGGGTATATTAGTTTTCTATTGCTGCATGTCACAAACTACCACAAACTTAGTGGCTTAAACAACACAAATTTATTGTCTTCCAGTTCTGTAAGATCAGAGGCCTTCATTGGGTCTCACTGGGCTAAAATGAAGGTGTCAGCAGGACTGCATTCCTTCCTGGAGGTTCTAAGTGAAAATGTGTTTCTTTGCCCTTTCTAGCTTCTAGAGGCCACCCACATTTTTGCCTCATGGCCCCCTTTCTCCATCTTCAACATAGTGTATCTCTGTCCTTCTGTAGTCACGTTTTCTTCTGCTTTCCTCTTCTACTTTTAAGAATGCTTGTGGTTTAACTGGGCCCACCCAGATAACCCAGGATAATTTTCCTATTTTAAGATGAGCTAATTAACAACCTTAATTCCATCTGCAACCTAATTCCCCTTTGCCATGTAAGGTAACATACTCACAGACTGCAGAGATTAGTACATGGACACCTTTGGGGGACCTTAAATAATGTAATAGCTGTAGGGTCTCTGTAAAAGCTCTTTATTACATGTTTTAAAAAAAACTTTGATTTTTAGTTTCTGAAAGTTTTCATCATAAATTGTTGTTTAATCTTGTCAAATGCTTTTCCAGAATCTACTGAGGTGATTATGTCGTTTCTCTTACTTAGTTATTACAGTGAATTACATTCATACTCCAATTTTGAGATATGCACGCATTCCTGGGATGAACCCCCAAATTGGTCATGAAGTATCATTTATACATTACTGAATTCAATTTGCTAGTATTTTGTTGAGGATTTTTACATCTATGTTTATGGCTAATATGGGACTTTAGTTTCTTTGTCATGAGTTCATGTCATTAGGGTAATGCTGACCTTATAAATGAGGTGGAAGTCTTCCCTTCTGTTTTTCTGGAAGAGATTGTAATATTTGTATTATTTAAGCCTTAATATGGTTGGTAGAATTTGCCAGTGAACCCACATAGGCCTGGAGTTTTCTATTTTGAGAAGCTTTGTTTTTTTTTTTTTTAATAGATAATGGGATCATTCAGACTATTTCTTCTTCAGTGAGTTTTGGAAGTTTGTGTTTTTAAGACATTGGTCCATTTCTTGGAAGTTATCAAATTCATGACCATACAGTTGTTTGTAGTGTTAATTATTCTTTTACTGTGTGGGATGTCAGTAGGGATGTCCCCCCCTTCATTCCTAACATTGACAATTTTTGTCTTCTCTCTCTCTCTCTCTTTCTATTCGCCACCCCCACCCCAGCCACCTTCCTTTCCTTTTAGTTAGTCTGGCTAAAGGTGTATCAATTTTGTTGATTGTTTTTAAGCAACCAAAATTCTTAGTTTCATTAGTTTTCTCCTTAGAATTGTATTGATTTGGCCGGGCGCGGTGGCTCACGCCTGTAATCCCAGCACTTTGGGAGGCCAAGGCGGGTGGATCACGAGGTCAGGAGATCGAGACCATCCTGGCTAACACGGTGAAACCCCGTCTCTACTAAAAATACAAAAAAATTAGCCGGGCGAGGTGGCAGCGCCTGTAGTCCCAGCTACTCGGGAGGCTGAGGCAGGAGAATGGCGTGAACCCGGGAGGCGGAGCTTGCAGTGAGCTGAGATCCGGCCACTGCACTCCAGCCTGGGTGACAGAGCGAGACTCCGTCTCAAAAAAAAAAAAAAAAGAATTGTATTGATTTGTACTCTAATCTTTATTATTTTCTCTTGCTTTGGTTTTTTTAATTGTTCTCTTTATAGTTTCTTTTTCCATTAACTGTAAATTTTTTCCTGTTAATATATACCTTTGTCTTATTTCAGTTTCTAAGAAAACATCTGCAGGTATCTAGTTTCTTAAGACAATAGTTGGATCAGTTTGGCAAATCTTTTGTAAAGGGCCAGAGAGTAAATATTTCAGGCTTTGCAGACCCAGTGATCTGTCACAACTACTCAACTCTGCCGTTGTAATACCAAAGCAGCGATGGATAATACAAAAACAAATGAGCATGGCTGTGTTCCAGTAAAACTTTATTTACAAAAACAAGCAGGGAAGCAAAGTTTGGCAACCCTTGATATAAATAATTGATTTAAGCCCTTTTTTTCTAACATAAGTATGGGCTGTAAATTTCCATTTTAGCATTGGCTTAGCTGTGTCCCACAAATTTTGGGTTGTCATATTTTTATTTGCATTCAGTTTAAAATTGTTTTATTTCCTTTGAGACTTCTTTTTTGACCTATAGACTTAGAAATGTTTAATATTCAATTTCCAGATAATCAAGGATCTTCCCAGGTGTTTTATGGCCCAAGAACATACTTTGTGTTATTCTCTTAAATTATCAAGTATCATATCAGTGTCAAATAGGTGTAGTTGATTATGTCATTCAGGTGTACTATATCATTTTTAATTTTCTACTTGTTCTGTCATCTCTGAGACTCTACTTAGTCTGTCATCACTGAGAGGAGAGTGTATTAAGGTATTCAGCTCTTTGTTCATTTCTCCTTTCAGTTCTATTGGCTTTGGCCTCATACATGAGAATTAGGTCTCCCATTTAGAATTATGTCTTCTTAGAGGATAGACCTCTTTATTATTATATAATATCTTTCTTTATCCCTGACAATACCTTCTTCAGAAGTCTGTTTTGTCGGATATTAATAAAACTACCCCAGTTTCCTTTGGGTTGTTGGGTTTTTTGTTTGTTTGGTTGGTTGGTTGGTTGGTTTTTTGGTTTGTTGAGACAGAATCTTGCTCTGTTGCCCAGGCTGGAGTGCAATGGCACAATCTCGGCTCACTGCAACCTCCACCTCCCTGGTTCAAGTGATTCTCATGCCTCAGCTTCCCAAATAGCTGAGATTACAGGTGTGCACCACCACACCCAGCTAATTTTTGTATTTTTAATAGAGATAGGGTTTTGCCATGTTTGCCAGGCTGGTCTCAAACTCCTGACCTCAAGTTATTCGCCCACCTCAGCCTCCCAAAGTGCTGGGATTATAGGCGTGAACCACCATTGCCAGCCTCCTTTGGATTAGTATTTGCATAATATATCCTTCACCATCCTTTTTCTTCTGTGTTTATACTTGAAGTGGGATTCTTGTAGGTGGCATATACTTAGGTCTTGCCTTTTTACCGAGCTACATGTCTTTTAAATGGTTTAGATCAGGGATTGGCAAACTATGGCACAAGTAGAAATTTTTAATTTTACATTTATATATTTAATTTTCAATTGTCTTCATTTCCTTATATAAATCCATGTTTTAATCTATTATATTTCTGCCGCAAAAACTCTTTTTTACATTTCTTAGAAAACAGATCTCCTGGCAATGAATTCCCTCTAGTTTTGTTTGAGAAAGTTTATTTCATCATCATATTTGAAAGATATTTTTGCTGGGTATAGAATTCTGGGTTTATCATTTTTTTTATTTGAAGTGACGAACTTTAAAGATGTCACTTCAGGCCGAGGTGGGCGGATCACAAGGTGTGAAGTTCATGACCATCCTGGCCAACATGGTGAAACCCCGTCTCTACTAAAAATACAAAAAATGAGCTGGCGTGGTGGCACATGCCTGTAGTCCCAGCCACTCGGGAGGCTGAGGCAGGAAAATTGCTTGAACCCGGGAGGCGGAGGTTGCAGTGAGCCCAGATCACACCACTGCACTCCAGCCTGGCAACAGAGTGAGACTCCATCTCAAGAAAAAAAAGATGTCACTTCATTTTCTTATGATTTAAATGGTTTCTGACAAGAAATCTGTGTGTATATAATGTTCCTTTTCTCCCTCTGCCTCTGATTTTCAGCATTTCAAATATAATATGCCTAGGGATTTTTCCCTCCCTCCCCTCCTTCCTCCCCCATCCCCACCATATTTATCTTACTTATTGTTCTTCTGTCTGTGGCTTGGTGTCTGTCATTAATTTTAGAAAATTATCAGCCAGGTGTGGTGGCTCACACCTGCAATCCCAGCACTTTGGGAGGCCAAGGCAGGCAAATCGTGAGATAAGGAGATGGAGAACATCCTGGCCAACATGGTGAAACCCCATCTCTACTAAAACACAAAAAATTAGCCAGACGTGGTGGCGTGTGCCTGTAATCCCAGCTACGCGGGAGGCTGAGGCAAGGGAATTGTTTGAACCTGGGAGGCGGAGGTTGCAGTGAGTCGAGATGGGGCCACTGCACTCCAGCCTGGCAACAGAGCAAGACTCTGTCTCAAAAAACAAAAAAATTGTCAGATATATTTTCTTCAAATATTTTTCCGTCCTGTACTCCCTCTTCTTCTGAGCTTACAGTTATAAATATGTTAAGATGTTGGAGACTGTCACACAGCTTTTTGTTGTTCTGTCTTCAAGTTCACTGATTCTTTCCTCATTTGTGTCAGTTTTACTTACGAGTACATCAGACATATTCTTTGTCTCATTTCCATTTGATTCCTTTTCATAATTTCCATGCCACTACTGAAATAACCCATCTGATCTCACATGTTATCCACCGTTCCTATTAGAGCCTTTAGCATATTAGTCATACTTTAGCAAATCAGTCGTACGTACTTAAAATTTGTATCAAGGCCGGGTGCGGTGGCCCATGCCTGTAATCCCAGCACTTTGGGAGGCTGAGGCAGGAGGATAGCTTGAGTCCAGGAATTCAAGACCTGTTTGGAAAACATAGCAAGACACTGTCTCTACAAAAAATAATAAAATAAATTAGCTGGGCATGGTGGTGCCTGCCTGTGGTCCCAGCTACTTGGGAGGTTGAGATGGGAAGATCACTTGAGCCTGGGAGGTCAAGGCTGTAGTGAGCCCTCATTGTGCCACTGCACTCCAACCTGGGCAGCAGAGCAAGACCCCATCTCAAAAATAAAAATGAAAAATAGAAGCAAATGCTACTTTTTTCTGAATCGATAGGCTACATGAGGATGAAGACATCAATGGAATTGCAGTAACTTAAAATTTACTACCATTTTAAGTTACCTAAAAATAATAATAGATAACACATCTTCAACATTCTAGGCATTATATTGTGTGCTTTACATATATTAACTCATTTGATCCTCACAAACTTTTTGTTTTGTTTTGTTTTTTGAAACGGAAACTATCACCCAGGGGTGGAGTGCAGTGGCGCTATCTTGGCTCACTGCAACCTCTGCCTCCTGGGTTTAAGCAGTTTTCCTGCCTCAGCTTCCCAAGTAGCTGGGATTACGAGCACCTGCCACCATCCCCAGCTAGTTTTTGTATTTTTAGTAGAGATGGGGTTTCGCCACGTTGGCCAGGCTGGTCTCAAACTCCTGGCCTCAAGTGATCTGCCTGCCTCAGCCTCCCAAAGTGCTGGGAGCTGGGATTACAGGGGTGAGCCACCACACCAGTTCTCACAAACCTTTTGAGGTAGAAAATATTACCATGTCTTTTTTACAGTCAGAAAATTAAGATTTAAGTAACAAGATTGTGGCCCTTGACCACACAGAGCTAAAAAAATAATTTAGTGGTTTAGTTTGAGTAACTTGCTAAAGAACAATTTTTAATTATTTTTAATCTATGTTAGATTTTTTAAATAATATTATTTTTAATCATGGTAAAAAATATAACAAAATTTACCATCTTCATCAGTTTTAAGTATACAGTTCAGTCGTGTTAAGTACATTCACATTGTGGTGCAGCAGATTTCCAGAACTTGTTCATCTTGCAAAACTGAAACTCTATACCCATTAAACAACAACTCCCCATTTCCTCATTCCCTCAAGCCCCTGGCAGCCACCAATCTAAGTCCTGTTTCTATGAATATCATTGACTTTAGATGCCTCATAAGAGAAATTACACAATATTTGTCTTTTTGAGACTAGCTTGTGTTAGCATAATGCCCTCAAGGTTCATCTGTGTTTTAGCATGCAGAGGGCCTTCCTAAGTCTGAATAATATTAATATTACATTGTATGTATATACCACATTTTGCTTACCACTCATCTGCTGATGGACATTTGGGCTGCTTCCACCTCTTGGCTATTGTGAATAATGCTGCAATGAACACAGGTGTTGAGACCTTGTTTTCAATTCTTTTGGATATGTAGGAAAAAGTAGAATTGCTGGATCATATGGTAAATTTTGTTTTTAATTTTTTGAGGAACCTCCATTCCATTTTCCATAGCAGCTGCACCATTTTACATTCCCACCGACAGTATGCAAGAGTTCCAGTTTCCTCACATCCTCATCAACAACTGGTATTTTCTGCTGGTGGTGGTTTTTGATAGTAGCCATCCTAATGGTTGTGAGGTGATAACTAGTGGTTTTGATTTGCATTTCCCTAATGATTTGTGATGTTGAGCATCTTTTTTTTTTTCCCCCTGAGATGGAGTCTTGCTCTGTTGCCCAGGCTAGAGTGCAGTGGCGCAATCTCGGCTTACTGCAACCTCTACCTCCCGGGTTTAAGCGATTCTCCTGCCTCAGCCTCCCAAGTAGCTGGGACTGCAGGCATCCGCCACCATGCCCAGCTAATTTTTGTATTTTTAGTAGAGATGGGGTTTCACCATGTTGGCCAGGCTGGTCTTGAACTGACCTCGTGATCCACTCGCCTCAGCCTCCCAAAGTGCTGGGATTACAGGCATGAGCCACCGCGCCCGGTCTATGTTGAGCATCTTTTTATAGGCCATTTATATATCTCTGGAGAAATCTATGTTCAAGTCCCTATGCCCATTTTTTAAATTGGGTTATTTTGCTGTTGAGTTCAAAAGTTCGTTATATATTCTAGATCTTTTTTTTTTTTTCCTTTATTTTGAGACAGCGTCTTACTAGCTGTCTCCCAAGCTGTGGTATAGCAGCATGATCATGGCTTACTGCAGCCTCGACCTCCCGGCCTCCAACCTCAGCTTCCTGAGTAGCTGAGACTACAGGCACACACCACCTAACTAATTTTTAATTGAGACAGGGTCTTGGTTTGTCGCCCAGGCTGGAATGCAGGTGGCAGGATCATGGCTTACTGCAACCTAAGACCTCCTGGGCTCAAGCAGTCCTCCTACCTCAGCTTCCTGAGCAGCTGGGACTACAGGCATGTGCCACCACACCTGGCTAGATTTTTAAAATATTTTTTATAGAGATAGGGTCTCACTCTATTGCCCAGGCTGGTCTTGAACACATGGGTTCAAGAGATTTCTCGCACCTCAGCCTCCCAAAGTGCTGTGATTATAGGCATGAGCCGTACACCTTGCCTATTCTATATCTTAACCCCTTAGCAGATACATGATTTGCAGATATTTCTTCTCATTCTGTAGGTTGCCTTTTTACTATTTATTGTGTCTTTTGATATGCAGAAGTTTCCTAGTTTGATATAGCCCTATTTGTCTATTTTGCTTTTGTTACCTCTGCTTTTGGTATTGTATTTAAGACATCACTGCCAAATCCAATGTCAGAGAGTGTTTTCTTCTAGAAGTTTTATAGTTTTAGGTCTTATGTTTAGGTCTTTGATCTATTTTGAGTTAATATTTGTGTATGACATGGTGAAGTCCAACCTCATTCTTTTGCAGTGGATATCCAGGTTTCCCAGCACCATTTATTGAAGAGACTGTTAGATTTTTTAAATGCCCTGAAATGATTAGTTTGTAAGATTTTCTATTTAAAGGATTGTTACACATTGAAATTTAGCTTTAATGTTTTCTTAGTTGTTGATATGGATAGAATTTCAAGTTTTGCAGGAATTATGCAGAATATCTTAATAGTGAGAGGTATAATTTTTAAGTGGTCATTTAGGTCTTATTTGTTTATGGAGTTGTTTGTTTGTTTGTTTTGAGACGGAGTCTTACTCTTGTCACTCAGGCTGGAGTGCAGTGGCGCAATCTCAGCGCACTACAGCCTCTGCCTCCCAGGTTCAAGCGATGCCCGCACCTCAGCCTTCCAAGTAGCTGGGACTACAGGCACATGCTGCTAATTTTTGTGTTTTTAATAGAGAGGGGTTTCGCCATGTTGGCCAGGCTGATCTTGACCTCCTGACCTCAGGTGATCCCCCTCTGCCTTGGCCCCCCAAAGTGCTGGGATTACAGGCGTGAGCTACAACGCCTGGCCAGATTAAAATTTTTAATATAAGGTAATTTCCAAGTCATTCTGTATATCTTTTCCAATTCTTAATATATACTAAAATGTTGGTTGCTGTGAGCTATTTCTTTAAAAAAGAAAAAAAAAAAGGTAATCCAAAATAAATATGTGGAAATCATTTGCATTATTTTTCCCATCTTTTGCTTGTAGGGAAGCAGCTCGAGAGTGTCGTAGAAAGAAGAAAGAATATGTGAAATGTTTAGAAAACAGAGTGGCAGTGCTTGAAAATCAAAACAAGACATTGATTGAGGAGCTAAAAGCACTTAAGGACCTTTACTGCCACAAATCAGATTAATTTGGGATTTAAATTTTCACCTGTTAAGGTGGAAAATGGACTGGCTTGGCCACAACCTGAAAGACAAAATAAACATTTTATTTTCTAAACATTTCTTTTTTTCTATGCGCAAAACTGCCTGAAAGCAACTACAGAATTTCATTCATTTGTGCTTTTGCATTAAACTGTGAATGTTCCAACACCTGCCTCCACTTCTCCCCTCAAGAAATTTTCAACACCAGGAATCATGAAGAGACTTCTGCTTTTCAACCCCCACCCTCCTCAAGAAGTAATAATTTGTTTACTTGTAAATTGATGGGAGAAATGAGGAAAAGAAAATCTTTTTTAAAATGATTTCAAGGTTTGTGCTGAGCTCCTTGATTGCCTTAGGGACAGAATTACCCCAGCCTCTTGAGCTGAAGTAATGTGTGGGCCGCATGCATAAAGTAAGTAAGGTGCAATGAAGAAGTGTTGATTGCCAAATTGACATGTTTTCACATTCTCATTGTGAATTATGTAAAACTGTTAAGAGACATACCCTCTAAAAAGAACTTAAGTATGGTATTGAAGGAATTAGAAATGAATTTGGAGTGCTTTCTATGTATGTTCTCTTCTTCAATACTGAAAATTTGTCCTTGGTTCTTAAAAGCATTCTGTACTAATACAGCTCTTCCATAGGACAGTTGTTGCTTCTTAATTCAGTTCTGTATGTGTTCAACATTTTTGAATACATTAAAAGAAGTAACCAACTGAACAAAAAAGCATGGTATTTGAATTTTAAATCAAAGTAAATAAAAGTACAAAGCATATTTTAGTTAGTACTAAATCCTTAGTAAAATGCTGATCAGTAAACCAATCCCTTGAGTTATATAACAAGATTTTTAAATAAATGTTATTGTCCTCACCTTCAAAAATATTTATATTGTCATTTACATAAAAAGATATTTCTAATTTACTGTTGCCCATTGCACTTACATTATACCACCACCAAGAAAGCCTTCAAGATGTCAAATAAAGCAGTGATATATATTTGTTTATGAAATGTTACATGTTGTAGAAAAATACTGATTTTAAATCTTTTCCATATTAACAATTTAACAGAGAATCTCTACTGAATTTTTTAAATGAAAGAAGTTGTAAGGATATAAAAAGTACAGTGTTAGATGTGCACAAGGGAAGTTATTTCCAGACATATTTGAATGACTGCTGTACTGCAATATTTGGATTGTCATTCTTACAAAACATTTTTTGTTCTCTTGTAAAAAGAGTAGTTATTAGTTCTGCTTTAGCTTTCCAATATGCTGTATAGCCTTTGTCATTTTATAATTTTAATTCCTGATTAAAAGTCTGTATTTGTGTATATCATACATTGTTTTCAATACCACTTTTAATTATTACTCATTTTATTCACTAAGCTTGATAAATCTAACAGTTACTCTTTAAAAAAAAAAAAAAGACTAAGGTGAATTTTAAAAATTGGAAACTGACATAATATTAGATTATAATTTCTCATTTGGGGCCGGGCGCAGTGGCTCACGCCTGTAATCCCAGCACTTTGGGAGGCCAAGGTGGGTGGATCACCTGAGGTCAGGAGTTCAAGACCAGCCCAGCCAACATGGTGAAACCCCATCTCTACTAAAAACAAAAAAATTAGCCGGGCCTGGTGGCGGTCGCCTGTAATCCCAGCTACTCGGGAGGTTGAGGCAGCAGAGTCACTTGAACCTGGGAGGCAGAGGTTGCAGTGAGCCGAGATAGCACCATTGCACTCCAGCCTGGGCGACAAGAGTGAGACTCTGTCTCAAAAAATAAAAATAAAAAAATTTCTCATTTGGGAAGGAAATTCCTTTTAAAAAAGAGTTGAGACACTTAGAAAACTAACGTTTTTTATTTAGTCAAGAGTTATTTAAGAAAGTCAAGCTTGTTTAATAACAAAATATGAAGATTTAAGTGTTAATTGCTAGATCCATTTTAAAAAGTAAGATTTTAATTACATTTGTAAATGGTATATTTTTGTTTGTAACAAACCATTGTCTTTTTTCAAGGATGAACAGAGTTTATGAAGGAGCATCATTCTAAGAATTGAGTGATTTAGTCTTTATGTTTGGACAGTTCACCAGATTCTCAAGAAGGCTTTCAAACAACTATAAAGTTTGATGTTTGTCCTGCTGAGCTAATGGGGAAAGTTATAGCATAAAAATTGTGTAACAGCATAGATATGTCATTTTTAAAAACTGGTTTAACAGAAATCAAGCAAAGTCACAGTATGTTCACAAGTTGGAATTATTTATTGAGTCAAAATGTCGAATTGAACATTTTGAATGTCATAAGTGTTATAAATGAAAAATTGCCTGATGTTTAGCAGTTTGTATTCTCTAAAGCTTTTTTTCCAAAGTTGAGGCTTTCTACTTACTGGGAAGTTGGTGGCCCTCTTAGTCCCTGATAAATCAAGGCAATCACATTCATGTGAGCTGGATGAATTTATAAGTTATAAAGACCTTGTCCTTCATACCTTGAGGATGACTGCACTGGTTTTGAAGTCAGTTACTTAATGGTGAGGTGAGAAATGTATCCTGTTGCTAAATCTGTTTTAGACCTTTGGTGAGACTTGAAGATTTCAGTTTATAAAGATAAAAATCAAGCATCTTTTGTGCAGGTTTTTTCTTTTTTTAATGCAAGAATGGTGGGGAGGTTTGTTTGTAAGCATGAAACTTTGAGAATCTTTATTAAGAAAATGACATAATTTTTAAAAACCTTGTAGCCAAGAACATATGTGGCCACATTACCAGTAATAAATGTTTTTCTCTTTATATTGGCCAAAAGGGAATAAAAATGTCATCATAGGAATTTGTATATATGCTACTGATTTGCCTAGAAAATAGCAAGTTTCGTATTGCTCACTTTGCAAATATAGGGCCATGTGGCACTTTTATCTATAGGACAGATTAACTCTAATAAAAATGAAGTGGGGAGGGGTTTATTTTTGATATATTACTCTTATGAGTTTTCAAGCTTTGATAGTGTTTAACTGAAAAGTGGCTTAGAAAGGGCTAGATCCAGTGTGTTCATTATTAAATAATTGCTATCAGATACAATTTTAAGTTCATTATTTTTCAAACTCAAGTACCATATTGGCAACCATAATATTGTCATAGGTGCTCTCTTCATTTAGATATTATTGGGGGGGTGGCATTTGTATAATATATGTGTACATATATATATATACATACAGTATATAATCTAAAGCTCTGAGAGCTCTTAAGTCAGGAATGCTGAGTATTATAGTATATTGAGGTCAGATGAAATTTTACATTTTTGTGTGTTCTGTTGCATCCCTTCTGGTAGTTTCTATGACTGCATTACTCCAGCACTCAACAATTGATTTTATCTTCTAATCTTTTTCCAAGTATTTTATTTTTTATTAGTTTTCTTTGGCTTGATACTTTTAAATATGTTACTAGTCACTTGAAAGCATCTCCCCCAAAAGTATTTGGTTTTTATGATTTGTCTGTGGCAGCTATAACAGTGGTAAGAACATTTTGAAGATAGCTTTTTAAAGGAACCACTGATTTTTTCAAAAATCATCCTGGGGGAGGAATTTTGGCATTTCATTTGAGCAGGGGTTTTGTCAGAAAATGTGTTTTGACAGTAGGTCAGCAGCAGTGCTAGTCTCTGAAAGCACAATACCAGTCAGGCAGCCTATTCCATCAGATGTCATCTGGCTGAAGTTTGTCTCTCAGGACAAATCCCTACTATCATTTTGACCTTTTGGAGTGACATGTGGAATCATACAAAGGCTTAGGAGGAAATATGTTTGTTTAAACCAGGATGCTTTTACTTACTTGAAGTGACTTCAATCTAGATTTCTTTTCATATTTAACAAGTTTTTAATTCTATGATCAGCTATAGTCAGCTATTACCAGAAATTGGTCTCTGTTTATTTTGAAGATCACGGTTGCTTCATTTTGCAGGATTAAATAGGGCTAATATATCTTAAAGTTAAGATCTTGAATTAAAGTGGGTTTTAGAATAGTGTTACATACCTTTTCAGTTATTTTCAAGAGGCTTTATTTTTGTTGCCTTTGTAGCCCTGAAAGCTGTTGGTATATTTTTTCCGCCATGGACCTAATAGAAAAGTTGTATATTTATTTGGAATATATTTACATTCTGTCCTTTGTAAATGTCTGGTGTAACTTGCACTTTTTAAAATGACCCAGTTTGGGTATTAGCAACTTAAGAAATTCCCTCATCAAGTAATTCTCAACTTTTTAGTCTTTCTCCTCTCTTCAAATCATGTGACTTTTTAAATGGAAGTTTTTCATTAATTAAAATATTTTAGCACCTAAAAGCTAGCCTTAAAAACAGCTGTAAAAGAAGAACATCAGGAAATTAGATATGACTAGCCCAGTTAATTAAAAGACGGGCTCAAACCTTGTTTTATTCTTTTTCATCTTGGATAAAGACTGAAGGCAAAATAACTCAAGTGAATAATACTTATTTTCAATTTTTAATGAGACTTTATCCTCATCACATTAATACTGTACATAGTATGCCAAAATGTCCACTAATTTGTCTAGAATAGTACAAGACTTTTTAGAGCAATTGTCTTCACAGAGACCACATGTAATCATTTTACTGAATTATTTTCATTTTTAATGGCTTTGTTAACATCAAAGAAATGCTGCCTAAATTTGACTGATTGCAGATGAGGAAGGATAAAGTAAAGTGTGCATAGTAAGCCTGAAGGTGAAGAGTTGTGAGATAAATTTGTTCGCTCAGTTGTACAAAGCACAACTAGAACTTTTTGTTGGGTGGCTTACATACATCTTGAATATTCTTAATGTAATAATGTTGACTATTAAGTTGACTACACAGTCACTGTATGTACTAGGAACTGGTTTCCTTGACATTGTAGAATCAATGGCTAGGAGAGGCATTAATCTTTGAGGGGCTGAACATATCATGAAGCTGAGTCAGTATGGAAAATTTTCAAATAAACAGGGTGCTGAAGTTCCATCTGTCTCATCTGCTTATGATAAGTTCTTATTGATTAGTGAATGTAGCTTAAGCCTTTGTATGTGTCCTCAGGGGGCAGACCGACTTTAAGAGGGACCAGATAACGTTTGAATGGAGGGATTATATTTCAGGTGTTTTAGCTTGAAATTTATTTTTTAAAAAAAGAAAAATTTTAAAAATATATAAATAAAATAGAACAAAGCCGGTGATGCAAGTTGATATTATAAACAGGCAGTTTTAGCACAGAAAGAAAATACTGACCTGTCTGCATTCTGGTACGGTGGGTGCAGGTCCCAGCTGGGTATGACATGATACATTTTAATTATTCTCACCAGCAAGTAAAAGGAAATGAACAATCTTCTGGAAATGTCTTTGAAAATTATCAAAGAGTAGGAAATTCACATTTGACCTAACATTACTTGCCTATAGAAGTATGGCATTTCGAAGCTTTTGTCTGAGAAGCATCTCAGAGATGTGAGAGTAAATCTGAGATAGTTTAAAAATTGGTAGGGAAGGAAGAAAATCTCTGCAAATAATGATTTTATGTTTGTTGGCCAAGTGAAATGATCTATCATTGTGTTTGGGAGGTTTTATTTTCTTATGTTTTTAAAATTGAATTGGTAAATGCTTTATAGATGTATTTTTATCCAAGTGCCACTCCAATTTGTGTATGTAATAAAATTATTTATATTAAAAGTGGGAAATAATTTGTCAACATTTTTTTGAGTATAGATTTATTAGGGGTGGCAACAAAGAGTGCTAGTTAGCAGTTTTCCATGTAAAGTTGTCCTTGACTGATTTGTCCACATGTCAGTTGTAACTCCCCCACTCCCTACAAAAGGAATTATTTCTAACCCAGATATATCACTTGAAACTTTTTAAAAGCAAAATAATCAGGGAAGTTCCTAGAAAGGTGTTTGGCTTTTTGGTTTTTCCTTGAGGATTGGGGTAAAGACTTCCCCCAAAACTGTCAGCACAAAACAGGGTATTGATTTTTAACTCTGATGTTTCTATTGGAGTTGAAATAATAAATAAATAATGAGGGAAATACGTTTCTAATAAAATTCCCTACATTCTAGAACATCCCTGTTTTAATTTTTTTACCTAAATCTTTTTGTGCTTTATGTGTAAAGAAAAAAATGTACTGAGTTACAATGCATTTTATTAACACTATGTACATAATAGCTGCTTTGTGTTCAGAATGGTAGCAGTTGCTTTGTATATTAAAGTGATCCTTGTGAATTTGTGAAATATTGTCATAAAGTGCTTTTTCTTACTGTAATCTTTGTGGTATCAACTGTCAATGCTCTTTTTACACAAACATTTATGTGCAGTCACATAAACATGCTTTTAAAAACTCTGTAAGTCTCTTTTTTGGGAATGGGATCTCTTGATATTTTGTTGGGTTTTTTTGCTAGTAGAGTGAAGCCATGTTTTATTGGACTTAAAGTTACAATATATTACAAGCTTGTGATGGAAGGCAACAAAACTAATTCAGACAACAAGAACATACCTTCAGTTACTGGATCCCTAATTTTCAGGACAAAACCTGTTTTTCAGTAAGATTGAACAGTGCCTATTTGTGGATTTGGAGATGTTACTGTCGAGATGACCAATGGAGACATATGACCAGCTGTCTCTGATGTCATAAAACACATGTGTTCACTGAAAGGACAATAAGAATATATACCTTCTCAGGTCCCCTTGCAATTCTAAAACTCTGATCATATAAATTGGAAGGAAAGGGGAAGGGATATGGTTAATCTTTGCTTAAGATGTAAGAATAATAAAATTACCTCTTAGACTATTAACTTCTGAAATAAGTTCTGAGACATCTGAAAATAAGCAGCTGCATATTCGTATGTTTCTTCACTGTCAAGATGTGTTCAAGCCTGCTATACCTGCCATTGTATTGGAAGGATTAATTAATTTCATTTATTTTCTACTACAATGATTACATAATTTATCGCACAAAATGAGACATTTTTGAGAGTGGTATTAATTACATGGGGGACAATAGGCATGAACCAGGGTTGTTCTGAGCATATCGGAATCTGAGGTCACCCTGCCATGTTCAGGTGCTTGGACCTTCAGGAAAAGATTGCCCATTTTCATTGTCATTTGACCAGGCACTGAAGTGACAAGACCATCCTTGAGAAGTCACATCCAAAGAGAAAATTCTGATCCATTTCTAGTTTTAGTGCTTCTCCACTGAAGAGTTAACATGTCTTTTACACTCTGGTTGCAAAACACAGGCCCAAGATAAAACTCTTAACTTCTCCCCCAAATCTTCCTTCAGCTGGTTTTTCCATCTTGTAAGTGGTGCCACTATCCACCTGTTAAATTGTTTAGGGGAAACCTAGAAAAGCACTACCTTAATCAGTTTTATCCTCCCTCTTAACTGTGCATTCTAATTTCTCCACATCTTAAGTGCACTGACCAAACCGGACGAGAATTCTAACAGGGGCCTGACACCAAATGGAAAGGAAGGATAATGTCCAGGATTGAATGTTATCCTTGCTTTTAATTAAGATGCAATTCACATAACAAAATTAACTTTTTAAGTGAACGATTAAGTGGCAGTACATCCACAATGGTGTACAACCACCACTTCTATCTAGCTCCAAAACATTCTCATCACTCCAAAATAAAGCCCCGTTATTCTCCATTTTCTCCTCCCCACTTGTCCCTGGCAACCACCAATCTGCTTCCTATTTCTATGGATTTACATCCAGATATTTCATGTGAGAATCATACAATATGTGTATTACTTTTTTGGTCTAGCTTCTTTAACGTGTTGTTGAGGTTGATCCATTGTAGCATGTTTGCAGTACTTCATTCCTTTTTATAGCTAAGTATACTTTTTATAGTAAGTATACCATTGTGGATATGTACCCTAAGTTTATCGATTCATCCAGCTGAGTTGTTTCTATCGTTTGGCTAATGTTCATAGTGCTGTTATGAATGTTCCTGTACAAGTATTTGAGTCCCTGTTTTCAATTATTTGGGGTATATACCTGGGAGTGGAGTTGCTGGGTCATATTGAAATTGTACATTTAACTTTTTGAGGAACTGTCAAACTTTCCCTCAGCCGCTGTACCATTTTACCTTCCACCATTGACGTATGAGGGTTCCAATTTCTCCACACCTTCATCAACACTTATTTTGCCATTCAAAAAATTATAGCCATCCTCATGGGTGTGGTCTCTCATTGTGGTTTTGATTTGCATTTCCCTGATTACTAATGATGTAGAGCATCTTTTCTTGTGTTTGGCCACCTGTGTATCTTCTTTGGAGAAATGTCTGTTCAAGTCCTTTGTTCACTGAAATTTTATTGTTGGGTTCTAAGTTCCTTATATATTCTGGGTACTAGGCCCTTATAATATTTCACCTATAAATTTTTGCTTTATAATGTCCTCATTATTTTCAAACTTTATGAAATATGTACACTTGTAAAAAAAAATGGAACATGCAAAAGGGCAAACTGTAAGAAGCAGTTTTCTGTGTTATGTTTTTCATGACAGTCTGTGCATATATACACAAATATAATGTATGTTCTCTCCTCCTCCCTCTCCCTTTTTTACACAAAAGGTAGCTACAAACAGTGGTTTATAAACAGCTGTCATTGTACAGATATAGTTTAACCAGTACCCTCTTTTGGGGACATTTGGCTGTTTGAAATTTTTTACTGTTACAGACATACACAGGTTGGTAACTAGGTCTACACAAGTTACATCTCCAGAATACTGAGAAGTAAAAGTTATTTCTGAATTATGGTTTTCTTCATATTTGGATATTGTTTCCTAATGATTATTAGGTATCTACTAAGCAATTTTTATTAAGTTATGTTGATTACTATTTTTATGTCAAACTTTACAGTCTAGGCATTTTTTTCTGGAATTAAAATTAGAAGTGGCACGGACTTTAATAAGACTTTCCTTTTCTCATCTCTGTTAATACTGTTTTCTTTCTAATCTCATCCTCAGAAACAACTGTTCTCAGCAAAGAAACAAGTTTTCAATATGCCATCTTTTCTAGTGTTACTAAATGTTTAACTCCTCTCTGGTTGTAGAAGGAAAGGTGTAACATGATTTTAGAGCAGAAAGAGCTAACAATTAAATCTTCAAGTTGGGCCTTGTGCGGTGGCTCACACCTGTAATCCCAGCACTTGGGGAGGCCAAGGCAGAGGCGAGCAGATCACCTGAGGTTAGGAATTTGAGACCAGCCTGACCAACATGGTGAAAACCCGTCTCTACTAAAAAATACAAAAATTAGCCAGGTATGGTGGCAGGGGCCTGTAATCCCAGCTACTTGGGAAGTTGAGGCAGGAGAATCGCTTAAACCCGGGAGGCAGAGGTTGCAGTGAGCCAAGATTGTGCCATTGCACTCCAGCCTGGGCGACAGAGCAAGGCTCCTGTCTCAAAAAAAAAAAAAAAATCTTCACGTTTTAAGGTAAAACAACTAAGGACTATCCGGTGTCATGCTGTTTATGTCAGTGCTAAGACAATAAAAGTCTCCAGTTTCCCAGAGCAGGGTTCTCTATACTCACTTACTACATTCATGTTAAAGACTTTGAGAAAGCTACTTCTCTCTAGAGAGACATTCTGGGGAGCAGTGAGGTTGTGACTGTTTGTCTAACACTAACACAAATTACAAGTCTGTTTTACCAACTATTAAGTGAAGTCCTATACCTAGGGGCCACTTAACAGTACTGGGGTACATTATATAGTGATTTTTTTTTAAGTACTTTAAAATTTTATTTTTGTTCATTTTTAAAGAATTGGCAGTAAATGCTTACCATAAACAGCAATTAAATGGTATTATTATTGGAGGTGAATCTTTGTGAATCTTTTACATTATGGTAATTTTGTTATTCAGAGTATGCCTCGATACTTTAATATTCCTGCAAATTTATTTCTCCTATACCTTGGGCAAGGAGAAATAAAGCACATAAATTAGGCATATGGTAACTCATCTGTAAAAGAATGTGTATTTTTCATGAGTCAGTGTGAACTCCCTTTATGAACAGGGCACCATGTTACCACCTGAAATACAGAATATAAGGTCAGGCATGGTGGCTCACACCTGTAATCCCTGCACTTTGGGAGGCTGAGGTGGGTGGATCACGAGGTCAAGAATTCAAGACCAGTCTGGCCAATATAATTAAAACCCCATCTCTACTAAAAATACAAAAAATTAGCTGGGCGTGGTGGCGGGCACCTGTAATCCCAGCTACTCAGGAGGCTGAAGCAGAAGAATCGCCTGAACCCAGGAGGCAGAGGCTGCAGTGAGCCAAGATCACGCCACTGTACTCCACTCCAGCCTGGGTAACAAGCAAAACTCCATCTCAAAAAAAAAAAGAAAACGATATATGGACATGTGCTATCATCCTTGCCTTCTAGGAGCATAAATTGTATTTGCTAAGATAAAACATTCCAAATAATGTTATTCTGCCCTGAGTTTGCAATCTAGTGTTAACAGATAAAAGCATTTTGATAACTACTATTTGAAGATGGCATCCAGGCTATCTACCATGAACTAAAGCAAGCTACCCTTTAAGTGATAATCTACTTGGAAAACAGCATTCTTTAGAGTGGGGTTCCAAGAACCTTGTATCGTACATACATTTTAACATAGCATCTTGGCAGCAGTATTTGGTATTAATTGGGGGAAAAGTTAGTGACACCCACTGGATTATTTAAATGCATAACTGTTTAAAGAAATTGGGCAATGTGAGTGAGAATCAAGACTTAGTAAAATAGGTTTGGATTAGGTTTCTATCTTTAACTTGAGGACAAAACAAGCACACTTAAAATGTGCATTTATGGGATAAAATATTTAAGTAAAAAATACATCCCAACTTCACTGACATTGATAGTGGACACTGTGGTGTGCTGCCCAGATACGCTCTCGCTCGCTCTCTGTCACACACACACACCTGAAACACTCATTTCCCCAGCTTCTGGGAATGTTGATGGCTGATGGCTCCTAACAGACTCCCTCTCCAGTACTGTCTTCAGCTTCACGTTATGACCCTTGTATCCACCAGTCCACACAGGGTCATAAAGGACCATCACCTGCCTCAATTATGGCTTAACTGCAGGACCATCTCAACTCTAAAGAATTAGCTGAGGACTTTCCTGACTACATCCAGCCCAATTTCTTCCTCTTTCCCAGTCTGTCTGCTTTCCAAGGTCAGAATATTGATCTTGGAGAAAGCATCCCCATTTAAACTTTTCACACCCTAATCTCAATCTTTGAGTCTATTTCCCCAAGGAACCTGACCTGCAACAACATTCTAAGCCCCAAGCCAAGAAAATCACTTGATTTTTCACTTGGACAACCTAACTATTTCTGATGATTTTTGTTTTTTCTTGCCTGTGCTTCTAATTTGTAGGTCAAAGGAAAAAAGCTGCTTTCAAATTTTTCTGATTCTTAATGTTTTATGAAAATGGAAAACCCAATAATAGCTTACCTCATTTGGTAAATCACCCAGGCATATTATTGAAGCTCCCACCTCTAACCCACCCTGCCCCATCCATGTTAACACCCATCTCCAAAGTTATGAATCTTAAAGAAACTGAACTCTAACTAATATATGCATTTCCGATAACATACCTAAGTGGGACTGGCTTGTCATTATAGTGTTGGTGATACTGCCAGGCTTTGTTTTAAACAATCTTTCATATTCATGGTGCAGCACTGACATTTTATGGATTCAGTAAGCAATGGGTATTTCCATTTCATGTGTATTAGAATTGTGTTGAACTAGTATATCACAGAATGCTCACAACTTTTAATCCATCTTTATTAAAGTAAAACTGCTATTTCAATATATGTAGAAAACAACATACTGAATATTTTCACCTCTGGGATCAAAAGGAAGAGAACGTCCTGTTTTTAAGATTTTATAAAAGAAATCTATCTCTAGTACCAAATACCATATTGAGATTATAATATTCTTGCAGTCTAAAGTTAAGCTATTGTTTAAACGTTTGCATTGTAAAAAGAAAAGTTCGTGTGTATGTGAGATGTCAAAGTGTATCAAAGATAATCATCAAACAGTATAACAATCATTTAACCCAAAGTCAATGTCCTTTAAATGGAATATATCTTTTTCATTATTTGGTTATGAAATATACAGAAGGTACTCGGGAAGCAACAATGGAAGAGGCAGAAGCATTCTTGGCCCTCAAGAAGCTTACACTCTATGGGGCAATACTAATGTTGAATGAGCAATTACAAGTACAATACAAAAGGAGCTTATATGTGGGAAGCTAACCTCTCAGGGAGGGATGAGATTTAAAACTTCTAATGTCATCCTATGCATTGTTAAGGAAGCAAGGAAAGCTCGGGAAAGAACTGCATTAAGACATTTGAGCAAGGGTAAAGCAGAAGGGGAAAACCTCAGCTTTTGACTTGAAATAGACAACCTATTCAAGATTTCAGGTGCTTTTTTTTTTTTTTGAGACGGAGTCTTGCTCTTGTCCCCCAGGCTGGAGTACAATGGTGCAATCTCAGCTCACTGCAACCTCTGCCTCCCAGGTTCAAGTGATTCTCCTGCCTCAGCCTCCCAAGTAGCTGGGATTACAGGCGCCTGCCACCACGCCCGGCTAATTTTTGTATTTTTAGTAGAGATGGGGTTTCACCATGTTGGCCAGGCTGTTTTTGAACTCCTGACCTCAGGTGATCTGCCCGCCTCAGCCTCCCAAAGTGGTGGGATTTCAGGCATGAGCCACCGCACCCAGCCAGATTTTAGGTGCTTTCAAAAAGTAACTGAAATTTCATTTTTATTTAATTCCTTTATTAACATATATAAACCTGAAATTAAGGCAAAAAGTATGATATGAGACTCAAAAAAACTCATATCCTACTCAACCAACTAAAAGTTTTTAGGATCTAAACAGGGCAAAAGGTTTCAATAGCACTAACAGCTCAAGGAATGTATGTTAAACCTTTTGTTTTACATCCAGAAAATTAGAAAACTTGGCTAAACATTGTATATATCAGAAGGTTTTAAAAATAATTTGTTAAGATTTAATCTTACCAAAGAAAGCTTGCTCATTTAAAGACATCTTTATACCAGCCTTCATGTCATCAGTGGAAACTTTATTAAGAGGGAGTAGTATGAGATACAGAAATAGCATAAACCAAAATCTCACACTTAATCCTTTAATGTTAATTGGATTTCAGTGTGAGTAAATATGACTAAAACTCATAGCAATGGGACAAAGCACTGCTTTGTTTTAAAACTGCACATGTGCTTTCTCCCCTGAGAACCTTTGCTTTAGACTTTTTGTACAGTAAGACATTTCATTAAATATGTTTAGATTTGCAGTCTAAGACCTTAAGTGACACACTCAATGACAGCATTCTTATAAATTATAGCCAATTATAAGTCCTCCTTCTGGTTTCTCTTCTGTGCTTCGTAAATATGTACATCTTTTTCAGGATCATAGTGAACCTTTCTCACAGTAAACTGCCTCTCCAGCATTGCTAAGAAGTTGTTATCCCGTTCATAGCGAATTCGGCATGCTAAAAGAATCACGGAGTGATTGCTACAGAGATGTTCCAGTGTTTGAAGAAGATCTGTGAATGTTTCTTCTAAATATATGATATCAGCTCCAAGTATCAGGTCAAATTCTCCAGGAGAAAAACTCCCCAAATTCTGTCCCCAAGTCAGCTCCTTAACAACAGTTTTGGGTTGGATATGAGGAGGTAAGTTGGCTTGAACGTTTGATTTAAGAAATTCTAATGCTACTTTTCGATCCGTGATAGTCACATGAGCACCTACAATGTGGGACAAAGAAAAAGTGATGTGCACATCAGTACAGCTCCGTTAGGTAGAGAGGGGGTCAAGTTAAATGTAGAGTGTCTCTTAAATATTGCATCTGATACGCAGAATATCAATCATGCCTTTCATGGACAGCTGCAATAGAAAAATGACTCATAACTCCTTTTGCACTAACCACTGGCAAAAGTGACTCTGGATTTCCCTCTATGACATACCTGCTATTTGCTAAAATTGTGCCCATAAATTGCAGAATTGGCTGGGTGCGGTGGCTCATGCCTTTAATCCCAGCACTTTGGGAGGCCAAGGCGGGCAGATCACCTGAGGTCAGGAGTTGGAGATCAGCCTGGCCAACATGGCCAACTAAAAATACAAAACTAGCCAGGCATGGTGGCGGGTACCTGTAATCCCAGCTATTCGGGAGGCTGAGGCAGGGGAATCGCTTGAACCTGGGAGATGGAGGTTGCAGAGCTGAGATCTCGCCACTGCACTTCAGCCTAGGTGACAAGAACAAAACTCCATCTCAAAAAAAAAAAAAAAATGCAGAATTAAGCAGTGACACGGCTGATGCTTCTGAATTCTGCCAACAGAGCTGGCCCATACTTTATTCATTAGGTCATTATCTTTTTTTTTTTTTTTTTGAGACAGCGTCTTGCTCTGTCACCCAGGCTGGAGTGCAGTGGCGCGATCTCAGCTCACTGCAAGCTCTGCCTCCCGGGTTCACGCCATTCTCCTGCCTCAGCCTCCCGAGTAGCTGGGACTACAGGTGCCTGCCACCATGCCCAGCTAATTTTTTGTATTTTTATAGAGACGGGGTTTCACCATGTTAGCCAGGATGGTCTCCATCTCCTGACCTCGTGATCCGCCCGCCTCAGCCTCCCAAAGGTCATTATCTTTAAGTCAGTTGGCCGCAGGGTAACATGGAATCCAAGAATGAAAAATCTGGGAGCAGGCCAGGTATGGTGGCTCATGCCTGTAATCTCAGCACTTAGGGAGGCTGAGGTGGGAGAAGCCCTTGAGCCCAGGAGTTCAAGACCTGCCTGGGTAATACAGGGGACTCCATCTCTACAAATAATTTTTGTTTTTAATTAAGCACAGTGCACACCTGTGGTCCTAGCTACTCAGGAGGCACGGGTGGGATATCATGTGAGCGTGGAAGGTTGAGGCTGCAGTGAACTGTTATTATGCCAATACACTCCAGCCTGGGCAACAGAGCAACACTCGGTCTCAAAAAAAAAAAAAAAATCTGGGAGCAGACTGTTATTGCAAAGAGGACAAGATACCAAAAACAGGGAAAGGCTGTTTTGTAAGGTTAGTTTTAAAAAGAATCATGGAAGAAATAAATGGGCTACTAAGAAATCCCAGTCCACTTCTCCTTAGGTTGTTATGAAGCAGCCAACTTACATGTTTTCTGTATATAGTTATTGAAAAATAGTAAGCTTAAAAATTACTTAAGTATATTACAGTACTGTAAGTTAAAATGCTTGTTCTTAATGCTAAGTTTCTACACACAGTGTAGAAAGTTAAACTGTTTCTTATGGATTGTTGACAAAAAGATCCTTTTTTTTGAACCAATATGGGTAAGAGACAACCTTAAGGTGGAACAAGCACATAAGATCAGGTTGGATCCACCTTCTCTACGTTGTAGGAAAGATATAATACGTGTAATACTCTTTACTTCTGGCCCCAGAAATTCTGAAATTTAAAATTATGTTTCAATCTTTCATAAAATTCTTTCCATTTGCATCCTTCTTCAGTTTGTAATCTTCATAGGTAATCTTCCCACAAGATTCCAGACTAGCTGTAGTAAGCACTATTTCAGTGGCAGCTGAAACTCAGTGTTTCTTATCTTGACACATAAATTAGGGCAGTAATTCAATTTGAAATTTACAGTCCTAGTATGAGATACTGATGAAAATGCTCAAGTTGTTGAATTTTAGAAGCCTGAACCTACCACTTTGACCATTCATTGCTAGACAGTGTATTGCCCAATGGGCAGATTTCAATGATAGTTTTCATCTCTTCTGACAATAAAAATTGCAGACAGCCAGGCCAAGTGGCTCACACCTGTAATCCGAGCCCTCTGGGAGGCTGAGGCAGTAGCATCACCTGAGCCCAGGAGTTCAAGACCAGTCCTGACAACATAGAGAGACTCCATCTCCACAAAAAATTAAAAAATTAGCCAGGCATGGTGGCACTATTCAGGAGGCTGAGGTGGGAGGATCTCTGGAGCCCAGGAGGTCAAGGCTGCACTTAAAGAACAACTTTAGGCCAGGCACAGTGGCTCATGCCTGTAATCCCAGCACTTTGGGAGGCCGAGGCAGGCGGATCACGATGGTCAAGAGATCAAGACCATCCTGACCAACATGGTGAAACCCCATCTCTACTAAAAATACAAAAAAATTAGCTGGGAGTGGTGGCGCACGCCTGTAGTCCCAGCCACTCAGGAGGCTGAAGCAGGAGAATTGCTTGAACCCTGGAGGCGGAGGTTGCAGTGAGCTGAGATCGCACCACTGCACTCCAGCCTGGCAACCCAGTGAGACTCCGTCTTAAAAAAAAAAAAAAGGAAAAAAAAAAAAAGAGCAACTTTAACTTAGCACTTAAAGAACAAGTATTTTCACTTACATTACTGTCATACAATTCAGTAATTTTTCAGTGATTATATATGTATTACATAAACACATATAGATTGGCTGCTTCATAACAGCCTAAGGAGAGGTGGACTGGGATTTCTTAATAGCCAATTTCTCTCTTCTATGATTTTTTTTTTTTTTTTAGAAATATACAGAGAGGGTTTTGCCATGTTGTCCAGGCTGGCCTCCAACCCCTGGGCTCAAGCAATCCACCTGTCTTGGCCTCCCGAAGTGCTGGGATTATAGGCCTGAGCCACTATACCCAGCCGTATCATTCTTTTTTAAAATTTTAACCTCACGAAACAGGCCTTCCCTATTTTTGGTATTTTGTCATGTGAGAAATGAGCCATGGTCATGCCACTGCACTCCAGCCTGGGCAACAGAGCGAGACCCTATCTCTTAAAAAATAAAAAAATGCAGACAGCCTTTTCCAGGGTTTGAGTTAGAACTGTATCTCTGAAATTTCTTAACAGTACACAGAGCACTCTGCAGGCAATATTGGAGTGACTGAGTCATCTGCTCATCACCTCAGTATTCATTTTACCAGCTCATAAAGGCCTTCTCTAATGTCTGTCCCAGGCATTTCAAAGACTACTTCTAATCTGGTAGGTATTCCAGAAGTCTGAATAGGATCTTAATGTCAGTTGACCACTCCCTATAATTCCACACATATCTGAATGACTACCATCAGCCACAGGACAGAAACCTCTCCCCTCACACAACTTACATTCAAGTGAGAGATAGGCAGTAAGATGTTTTTTTAAAAATAGAATATCTGGCTGGGTGCGGTGGCTCACACCTGTAATCTCAGCACTTTGGGAGGCCAAGATGGGTGGATCACCTGAGGTCAGGAGTTCGAGACCAGCCTGGCCAACTGTCTCTACCAAAAATACAAAAAAATTATCCAGGTGTGGTGGCAGGCGCCTCTAATCCCAGCTACTCAGGAGACTGAGGCAGGAGAATGGCTTGAACCTGGGAGGCAGAGGTTGCAGTGAGTCAAGATCACTCCACTGTATTCCAGCCTGGGCAACAAGAGTAAAACTTCCTATTAAAAAAAAAAAAAAAAAAATACAGTAAAACCCAGCAGCAGCATTTCCTTCAGCCCCTCTCAGCCACAGAGGCACAGACCGGGGACAGTGGAAGGCTGCAGTTAACCTGGCTTGTTTTGAAGCAAGGAAAGGCAGGGTGTCGGTGTCAACCGTACATGAAGATGGTGATAAAATGACTGCCCGTGAGATTTATGCTGGGTAAGGAGGGTGAGACAGTATTTAGTTCAGAAAAGACTAATGGAAACTGACCCAATAAGACAACACAGTATGCTGTCAATTAGTAATGGGAAAAGAATGTATAAACATGTCAGCACTTTTTGTTTTAGTTTTATAACACCTTATTTATGCAAACATTCAAGCACATACTATGTGCTAGAGATACAAAGATAAGGAAGAAAGTCCTTACCCAGAACTCAAAGTCTCACATGGGAGAGACACATAAACACAGTTGTGATGCCGTGTGGGAAGAAAAATAATAGAAGCATGAGTGCGCATAGGAAATTACAAAGGAGAAATTCTTCAAGAGGAGCAGAGGTCAAAGAAAAATTCCCAAAGGAAGGGAAATCTGAGCTTACACTTAAAAGATGAGGCATGAACCAAGGGAAAGGTGTGAAGAAAGGGCATCCAAGGCAGATGGGACAGGCCAGAGCAGGATGTGTGTCCAGGAACTTCATGCACTGCAATCTTGCTGAGAAAAAGTGAGGCTGAAGAGTCAGACAGGATGAGATAACAAAGCCTTACTAAGACAGCTGGGATTTAGCCTGCAGGCAGGCAGTGGGAAGCCAAAGAAGCGTTCAAGCACAGGTCATGCCATCGATTTTGCATTTTAGATGGGCCACTCTAACAGCTATTGAGAAAGTAGGTTTAAAAAGACAAACAGAGGCAGATAGGCCAGGTGAAAGAGTGATGTGGTCATGCAGGCAGGTGACAGATGATGAGAGCTCAAGCCAGGCAGTGGGAGGGGACAGAGAGAGATAGATCCAGGAAACAGTTAAAAGACAGAATCAGTGGGACTCCAAGGGGTAGGGGAGGTAGAAGGGGAGTCAAGGAGTTGAGGGGGCAGTGACTACTTGGAAGGCGATGCCAACTCAGAATAAAGGAAGAAAAACGAGTTTAGAAAGAGAAGAGTTTGGGTTTAAACAGATACCATTTGAGGTGCTGGGAAATAGCCAGGGACAGATATCCAGCTTTCAGTTAAACACACAAGCCAAAAGTTCAGCTGAGATTTGCACTCGAATTACAGAAAAGTTGAAGATAGGATCTTCTTGAGCATTATATTTCAAGACAGTGGTCCACAGGCTTGGCTGGGCATCAAATCACATGGGAAGCTTTTAAAGTTCAGATTCCCTGACCCCATCCCAATTTACAGAATCCTCCTATCTTCAAGATGGGGTGTTTTTATTCTATGGATACAGCAGTTCCCTGTTATCTGCAAGGGATATGTTCCAAGACCCCCAGTGGATGCCTGAAACCACAGATAGTAACAAACCATGTATATAAGATGTTTTTCCGATATGTATACACCTATGGTAAAGTTTAATTTCTACATTAGGCACAGTAAGAGATAAACAATAAATAATGAAGCAGGATAATTATAACAATATACCATAATAAAAGTTATGGGTAGATCACAAGGTCAGGAGTTCAAGACCAGCCTGGCCAAGACAGTGAAATCCCATCTCTACTAAAAATACAAAACAAAATTAGCCTGGCATGGTGGCAGGTGCCTATCATGCCAGCTACTCAAGAGGCTAAGGCAGGAGAATTGCTTGAACGGGGGTGGGGGGTGGGAGGGAGCGGGCGGAGGTTGAAGTGAGCCGAGATCGCATCACTGCACTCTAGCCTGGGTGACAGAGTGAGACTCCGTCTCAAAAACAACAACAAAAGGTATGTGAATGTGGTCTCTCTCTCTCTCTCTCTCTCTCTCTCTCTCTCTCAAAATATCATACTCTAGTCACGTGTTTTCAGACCAAGGCTGACAGTGGGTAACTGAAGCCGGGGAAAGTGATCACAGATGAGGGGGGACTACTATAGTTCCAAGTAGCATTAAGGCCAGGGAGATTTTCAAACTAAGAACCAGGGTTTGAGAGTCAGATTGGATTCAAATTCTAAGCACAATCCATTAGCTTTGTGACCTCAGGCAAGTTACTTACCCTCCAAGCAGCCTTCCTTTCACCAATGGAAGGGTGCTATAAGTAGGTAAGGCCTACTTACCATGCAGGGTCACTGTGAGAATGAAAGGGTGTAATGCACAGTCCTCAGAACACAGGAACTGCTCAGGAATTAGCAGCTGGTTTAACAGGAAAGTCTCATCACCCTATATAAATATCTACATAGCACTGCTTTTGTGTGTGTGTGTGTGTGTTCTTTCTTTACCTCTACCCACTAAACTCAGAACGTAAGCTTCCAGGGACACCTGCCAGCCTGTTTACTGCTCCAACCAGTGGACCGCCAGGCTTGTGGTGGGTTCTCCCCAAATTCAGGAATAAATGACTACGGTTACAAAAAGGGAAGCTACTTTTAAAAGAATAATAATTAATCTCTTCCTGATATTTCAAAATCACTACCTGTTTTAGTACTCACTGATTCTATTTTGAAGAGATTAACATCTTGTTACCCTCAGGCTCCAACAGCAAAACTTCTCCAGCCTAAAGTGAGTATGAAAATCATACAGTAGCAGAGAAATGCTTATGACATAATGTGAAAACATCATTTGTATAGGTGTGTGTATACAGATACACAACACACACACACATCCACAGACATATATATTCACATATATATAATCATAATTACAACGATGATTAAAAATACAGATGGAGAGAGACAAAACACACCAAAATACTAATGGTAACTATGTTGCAGAGTCATGAATAATTCGAATCACTGGTGAGTTTTTTTCCCTTTTCTTTAAGCTTATTTTTGTAATAGAGTTACATCAGTTTTATAACAAAAATATTTTCATAATTTTAAAAATTATTTCTCTGTCTCTGCTGCTTGAATCAGAATAAATTTCCGTGATTTTCAAAAAGCCTTCAATCTAGTTTGTTCATCTCTTATTCCAGAGTTATTTGAGTAAATACTGAGTGGTAGGTGTTGTCCAAGGGCCAAGGCCACACAATGAAACATGGTCCCTTTCCTCTGGAGCCTTGGCCTGCCAGGAGAGATAGACACATGAAACACCTGCCTGCAATAAAATGTGACAGAGCTGTGATAGAGGCGGGGTATTCCAAGCACTATGGGGAAAAGAAGGCAGAAATTAACCCTTTGCAGTGGGACAGGAAAGGACTCCACAAGGCCACAGTGTAGCCTGGCCATGAAGCATGCTTTGCTTCATGGTGGTATCTGAAATACCGTATTCTGACTTTCCCAACCTCAGAGATCCAGATTGCTAGATCAGAAAAAGCAGTACTCAGAAAGTAATCAACACTCGTGGAGCATTTCCTTTGTGTCACTCAATGAGCCAGCAGATGTTATACACACATCTCATTGGTTCCTCACTGTGGAGTAAATATTACTATTATGCACAGTGTACAGATGGGGTAATCAATGTTTAGAGGTTAAGCAACTTGCCCAAGGTCACAAAACTAGTAAGAATGAAAAGAAAAGTCAAAACCAAGTATAACTAAGCCTATGCACTTTGCTACACTAACATGTCTATACACCAGCCAATAGTTTTTGCATGAAGCTCTGGTTGTCAGGAGGAAACAGAAGACACTTCATTTCCCCTTATGCAACTCTTCTCCTATCAGCAGAGAGAGAAGTTGGAATTACAGAAAAAAAATAAAATAGGCCAGGCGCAGTGGCTCACTCCTGTAATCTCAGCACTTTGGGAGGCCAAGGTGGGCAGATCACCTGAGGTCAGGAGTTCAAGACCAGCCTGGTCAACATGGTAAAACCCCGTCTCTACTAAAACAAAAAATTAGCCGGGCATGGTGGCACGCGCCTGTAGTCCCAGCTACTCAGGAAGTTGAGTCAGGAGAATCGCTTGAACCCAGGAGGTAGAGGCTGCAGTGAGCCGAGATCGTGCCATTGCACTACAGCCTGGGCAACAGAGTGAGACTCCATCTCAAAAAATAAATAAATAAATAAAATAAAATAACTAACTGTGTCTAACAAGCCTGGTTTTGAGTCCCAGATCTCCAGGGATCAGGACTTCAGAAAGTAGCTTAATCTCCCAGAATTCCAGCTTTGTTTGAAAAATGAAAATTAAAAATAATACCTAACATACACGGGGATGTTATAAGGCTCACCTGAAAAGAATAAAAGGCAGTGTACCAGCCAGGGCTTCATTGATGACTTAAGTGCTGTGGTCGAAGAGGACGGACATCTCCGTCAATTTATACAGACTTTTAACCACCACCCCTGCCCATGCTCCCTATCGAATTTTGGAAAGTAACAGCTAAGCAGAAAAAGGAATAGTGAAAAAGAATTGGGTTCCTGGAAAACAGGCAAAACAAAAGAGGGGCTTTAGCTGGTCCTCAAATATCTGTAGACAATGTGATGAGTTTAGAATACTCTAGAATCCTGGATCCTTCCTACCCGAGTGTGGTCTGAGAACCAGCAGTGTCGGCATCACTACTGACATTTCTACTGCTTGTTAGAAATGCAGGTTCCCAGGCCCTAGTCCAGCCCTGCCAAATCAGAATCTGCATTTTAACAAGAGCACCAGGTGACAATATGGAAGTGATAAATATCATACATGGAATCTTGAAAGCTGGTCTATCCTTATGATTAGATAGCTTGAACTATATATCTCAGAAGTTATAGAAATGAGTCAATAGTCAATAATAAAAATAACAATGAAGCCTAAAAATGCTCCAGCTCCAGGCCTCAATTAATGTCTGTATACCAAATTTTAAAATGACAAGCCTTGAAATCAAGTCAGAACTGTATGCTGTTCATACAATTTTAAAAATAAGAAGTCAGTACAAACTATAGTGGGGGCTAAACCTCCCTAGAAGAGAAAGTTCCCTCAGCAATGAAGAAAAGATTACCTGCTCTATCTCCCTCACAGGGTTAAATCTGATAGTCTATGGGAAAGAAAGCCCCTTAACGTGAAAAAACTCTACGCATGGGTAAGATTATTCTCCTGGAATCGACTCACTTTAAGACCGTACTATTGGCATCACAGAATTGAGGGGAGCAGAGCAATCTCCCATGGGAAGTATAAATAACAGTGTGTGTGAGAGACAGAAATTAGAGAGAGAAATTAGAGAGAGAGCGAAATTAGCCTGTTAGCCTCACTGGAGTTAAGAGCCCCAGCAGTTGGCCCACAACTCATAAGTATAAGCAAAAGATAATAACCCAGTAAGGGGAAAACCCACAATGGGTTTTGTGCTAAGAAAACAGCAAATGCACCTCTCAGTGAGTTCTACTCACTAAGGAGTCAATGCATGACACTCACCCAGCAAGGCAGCCACTATGCCCACCAGCCCTGTGCCAGCACCCAGCTCCACGGCAGAGCGGCCCCTGAGCTCCACAGCTCCCATCTCCAGATACGTGGAAAGAACGATGGCCTGAGTGAAAACACAGCGTGATGACGATTAAGGTCAACATGTGCTTGAGTAGCTGCAGGGTTTCAGGTCAGCTACACACACACCTCTCCCACTTCAAGGTTCAATTCCCAATTTAACACACACAGTAACTTAGCTGGTGAAGCAAGGTAACCTCCCCCTTAGAGCAAGCACAGGGTCCCACAGCAATGCCCAGAGACGATGCCCACACTAAATGGGGTCCTGCTGGATCTGGAAGCTTAATTTTATTTTATTTTTTTTTTTTTTTTTTTGAGATGAGAGTCTCAGTCCGTCTGTCACCCAGGCTGGAGTGCAGTGGCACAATTTCGGCTCACTGCAACCTCCGCCTCCCAAGCTCAAGTGATTCTCCCACCTCGGCGCCCCCCAGTAACTGGGACCACAGTCATGTACCACCACACTCAGCTATTTTTTGTAGTTTTTTTGGTAGAGATGGGGTTTCGCCATATTGGCCAGGCTGGTCTTGAACTCCTGAGCTCAAGTGATCCACCTGCCTCAGCTTCCCCAAGTGCTAGGATTACAGGCGTGAGCTACCACACCCAGCCTGGAAAACTTAACTTTTTACTGTATCATGGCACTTTTACACTTGAAGTTTACACAACTATTCTGCAAGAACTGACGTGAACAATTTCTATGATTTTGTTTAAGGGAACACCCAGTTCCTAAACCAAACTCAAGTCAGCAAAGCCACAACTTCACCCATAGGGAAAAAGCAACACATTGCCCAAGGCTCTCTGAGCTGTGTCACTGACGGTCATCGCCCCACAGGGGCCCTCACCATACATTTTGGGCATCAGAAGGTAAGTTCTGGCCAAAGTTTTGGATACTTGATGTGTGGTTTAGCATTTGCTTATGACCCTACAGAAAGAAGTATGTAAAGTTAACATAACTTACTATAATTTATTTCTCACAGCCACATATTGTGAGTATAATTGGCAATTCCTCATGGTATTTAGGAGACTTCCCATCATTATTATTATTTTTTTTTTTTGAGATGTACGCTCACTCTGTCACCCAGGATGTAATGCAGTGGTGCAATCCCAGCTCCCTGCAACCTCCGCTTGCCAGATTCAAGCGATTCTCCTGCCTCAGCCTTCCGAGTAGCTAGGACTACAGGTGTCAGCCACCACAGCTAATTTTTGCATTTTCAGTAGAGATGGGGTTTCACCATGTCGGCTAGGCTGATTTCGAACTCCTGACTTCAAGTGATCCACCTACCTCATCCTCCCAAAGTGCTGGGATTACAGGTGCAAACCACCACACCAGGCCTATATCTTTATTATTACCAGAGTAATTTTCATGTAATTACCTGGACTGGATTCCTAGAAGTGGTATTACTACGATACTGAGATTTTTATTCCTACGTGTTTAACATCCCTAACAATGTTAAAACTGTCAAACTATATTTATGCCAATCATGCATTCAACATTGAGTTCCCACTGAGTCCTAGGTTTGGGCTAGATGCTAGGGGCACAAGTCAGAACATTGCTGCAAGAGGAAGAAGTGAAAAAGCAGTTACAATTTTTTAACGATTATAACTATGGAAAACTTAAAACACATAATCTTCATTTTGGGCTCTGCCACTTTACAATACTCTGTGAATAAAGAGACTAACTCGGCCGGGGCAGTGGCTCACGCCTGTAATCCCAATACTTTGGGAGGCTGAGGCGGGCAGATCACTTGAGGTCAGGAGTTCCAGACCAGCCTGGCCAACATGTCGAAACCCCATCTCTACCAAAAAATACAAAAATTAGCCGGGTGTGGTGGCGCATACCTGTAGCCCCAGCTACTCCAGAGGCTGAGGTGTGAGAATCACTTGACCCCAGAAAGGGGAGGCTGCTGTGAGCCGGGATTGCGCCACTACACTCCAACCTGGGCAACACAGAGAGATTACGTCTCAAAAAAAAAAAAGAGAGAGAGAGATAATTCGTGTCCAAAGCAGTTGGGAGCTTTCCTTCCGATCCTCTCTTACCCAGTGGGTAATTACTGGCAAGTCATTAACTTTCCTCAGCTTTCATTTACTCACCTTAAAAATGTAATCTATGTGGGGGGACAAGAGGAGTGACGTAAGGGATACCGGTTTGGAATGGCAGTCATAGTAAAACTGTTTTAAAATTGAAGCGGTGATAGTTGCACTACTCTGGGAATATGCTAAATTTTTAAAACCGCACTGAATTGTGCACTTTAAATAGGTGAAGCTGGCCGGGCGCGGTGGCTCACGCCTGTAATCCCAGCACTTTGGGAGGCCGAGGCGGGCGGATCACGAGGTCAAAAGATCGAGACCATCTTGGCCAACACGGTGAAATCCTGTCTCTACTAAAAAAAAAAAAAAAATACAAAAAATTAGCCTGGCGTGGTGGCGGGCGCCTGTAGTCCCAGCTACTCAGGAGACTGAGGCAAGAGAATGGCATGAACCCGGAAGGCGGAGCTTGCAGTGAGCCAAGATCGCGCCACTGCACTCCAGCCTGGGTGACAGAGCGAGACTCGAGACTCAGTCTCAAAAAAAAAAAAAAAAAAAAGGTGAAGTGTATGGTATGTGAATTACATCTCAATAAGGCTGTTTTAAAAATAATTTTAAAAGTCAGTCTTACAAGCAAGTGTGGACGTTTTCAGAGGTCCCACAGGGCTTACTTACCGCATCCCAAACCACCGCTGCGACTCCCAGGTGTCTCCAGTCCTGCCGGATCTGGATCGTGTGGTTTGCAAAGGAAAAGGTTGCAAGAGGCTTGTGGAATTTCTGCAGCCCCAATTCCGTGGTCTCCTCATAGGGCACCAGGGCCATTCCGCCTGCACCCTGCCCTCTGCTCAGACCTGTCATGCAAAAGAATCCTGGGTGACGCTCTGGCCAAAAAATACATTATCTCTTAACTAACTCCAAATGCTTTTACGGTTGTTTTACAAGTTCAAAAGAAAAAAAAGAAACAGGTGAAGGAAGCCTTTGTCCAATTTCTTTTGCATGGCTCTTTCGAACCTGAGTGAGATTTGGCTCGGCATTTGTGTCAACGGATGTCTTCGGGGAAGGAAAAAAAAAAAAGTCCAGAACATTCCAACTTCCGCAGAATACCCTACACATTGCACTGCTACCACTCCGTGAATTCAGAGCTGCACAGGCGGTGGAACTGGCGGTGACCGCCCAGGGCCCCAGGGCAGCGGAGAAAGCAGCGCTTCCAATCCAGACCCGGGAGTCGGGACTGCAGCTGCAGCCAGCCGGGCGGCCCGGGTTCTTTTGTTACGGTTTCGCCACCCACCTCCCCTCCTCCATCGGCTGCTTCAATAGTGATAACAATGGGACCGAACCTGCCCTTAAACTGGGTGTTAGCGTTTTGATAAGCCAGAAATATACGGTCGCCGCAGTTCCGTCCTCCCGGGACTGGAGCGACACTGGGGGCCTCCGAGTGGCTCACGGGGACAGCAGGAGCTCGGAGGCCTCCCCGAGGTCCCCCTAGAGCTGCCCCCCACTCACCCCTCTCCCGGGCCGACCAGTGCGCCCTTCCTGCCCGCGGGCCCCGGAGCTGCGGCATCCCCTCAGGGGTGAGAGGGAGACCAGGCGAGGCGGGGCACAGGGCCTCTCAGGACCCCCCGGCCATGCGGGGCGCCGTGAGCTTCCCGGCGGAGCGCCCAGGACTCGCCCAGGCCCGGCGGAGGCGTCGCCACGCCGGTACTTACGGCTCGGGAGGCGGCCCCGAGTGGGGCCCGCGCGCTCAGCTTTCCCCGCCCCGGGCTGGCTGCGGAAACCGCCGGCCTTAAAGAGCCCGCGAGGTGGAGGCGGAGGCTGGCCGCCCCGGCCCGGAGCCACGCGTTTCCGGTCTCCCGGCACCCCGCCCCCTGCAGGTGTCCCCGGAGCCTAGGGCGGAGCCGGGCCGTGGCGCGGAGGAGGAGTGACGTTGCGGGGAGTGGGGACCGGGGTTTTCCCGCGTGCATCCCCAAGTACACGGACGACCTAATCCGTTTCCCCGGCCGCCGAGGGAAGCGCTGTGGGGGCAGGAGCGAGAGCGAGACCGGGGTGCCGAGCAGCCGCGGGTGCGCAGGGAGAGCGTGGGGTGCCCCGGGCTCTCCCAGCCGGAGGGAAAAGCCACCTACCTGGCGCTGAATGTGCTCCTTACCTTTCTAGCATGTGCTCCGCCGCTCTCTGCCTCTGACTTTCTCGCTTGCGCCTTGTGCCTGTTTTTTAAAGGTGGCGGGTTAGCGGGTGATGAAGAAAGCTACCTCCGAAGAATGCGTGGTCACTCTGGTCCCCGCGTCTCCACTATGGGGTCCGAAGCGGCGTAATAGCCCGCTTGGCGGCAGTCGAGTGGAAAAGTCACAAAACCCTTCTCAACTAAAGCGCGGTGGGGGAAGTGAACACGTGGGCGCCCGAGTGTTAAGTTTTTTAAATGGGTCGGGGGACGCGGCGGGCTCCGGCTGCAGTCGGGAGCGCGGAGCTGCGGGCGCGCGCTCGGTCCCAGCCCCTGCCCCGGGCGGCGCTGCAGACTCCAGTGCCCCCGTCTCCCTCCTCCCGATGCCGAGGCTCACCTACCCGTGACGACCCACGCTGGACGTGGAAGGTGTCTAGGGCCTGGCACCCTGGCCGCAGGCCCTGGCAGAGAGCGCGGCTGAAGTGGGTCCCCTTGAGTGGGACCGTGCGGGGGCCGGCATCCTCCCGAGGCAGGCTTCCTTTTCCTCCAGGGCCCCCTCGCCCCACGTCGCCCGCCGCACTCAGCGCGGCTGCACATTAGAGCGAGCTAAGGTAAACTCCCTTACCCGCGACCCGGCCCCGAGAGCCGGCCATGGAAGGGGGCCCCGAGCGCTGATTTTTTGTTTGTTTGTTTGTTTGTTTGTTTGTTTGTTTGTTTTTGAGACGGAGTCTCTGTCGCCCAGGCTGGAGTGCAAGGGCGCGATCTCGGCTCACTGCATTCTCCGCCTTCCGGGTTCAAGCGATTCTCCTGCCTCAGTCTCCCGAGTAGCTGGGATAAATGGCCTACACCAGAAATTTTTGTGGGATTTTTTGTTTGTTTGTTTGTTTGTTTGAGACGGAGTCTTGCTCTGTCGCCCAGGCTGGAGTGCAGTGGCGCGATCTCGGCTCACTGAAACCTCCACCTCCCGGGTTCAAGCAGTTCTCCTGCCTCAGCCTCCGAAGTAGCTGGGATTACAGGCGCCCGCCACCACGGCCGGCTAATTGGCTTTTTTTGTATTTTTAGTAGAGACGGGGTTTCACCATGTTGCCCAGACGGGCCTCAAACTCTCGACCTCCAGTGATACGGTCTTCTCGGCCTCCCAAAGTGCTGGGATTACAGGCGTGAGCCACCGCCACCTCCCCAACCCCTACCGCCCGGAGCGCAGATATTTTTAAGAGCTCCCCCGGGGCCCGCGTCTGCTGCCCGCGGTGGGAGCCTGGCGGGGGCCTGAACCTCCCTCTCCCGGCCTCTTCCGTCCTGTAGGCGGCGTCCCCGGCCTCCAGATTAATCTTCCATCGGAAGGCTGGGGACTGCGGCTTTGAGGGTAACAAGGGAACTTGGAAGACCACCAATGAGGGTCTTCACCTCCTTTTTCGTTTTCTTTTTTGGTCCTCTCGCTTTCTCTCTTAGTATTTACTTTCTCTCTTACCTCCTGCGCTTGCCTCTCAGCTTTCACTTTAACTCTTGCCCTTATTTTCTCTCTCTCTGCCCCTTTTTGCAGGGAGAACCAGCATTGGGCACAAGAAAGAATATGTACGGGCTTTGGGGCCAGACAAATATGGAAACTTTAAATTCTTCCTCTGACTCTTTAAGTGGGATGACCTTGGGAAATTACTAAACCTCCCTAGACCCCAGGCTGCTCATCCCTGAAGCCTGTCCTGGAACCTTGGGCCGCTTCTGTTTCTTCTTCCTATTCTCCATCCTTTCTGCCGAAATCATGCATATGACCTCAAAAAATAAAGCAAAACCTTCCCCACCTCTCCAGCGCTCTAACGTAGAACATGTGCCTCATTATATTTACTTACGGGTTCTCTAGGAAGCTGTCATTTACCGTCTTGTCCTCCCAATGTTCTAAGTTGTATCAGATGGCTCAGGAAGCACCAAAAGGAATACTGAGGAACTTATGCAACCTGCGTAGCAGTGTAGCCATTAAGCAGAGCTCTGTTTTTATCAAAATAAGCCAGTGGTCCAGTGTGAATATTTGAAAATAAGTTTTTAATCCTAAAAACAAGTTGGTATGTGGCAGATTATGTATTGTTCAGAATAGTCGGCCGAGTGTGGTGCCTCACACCTGTAATCCTAACTCTTTGGGAGCCAGAGTGGGAGGATCACTTGAGCCCAGTTCAAGATCAGCCTGGCCAACATAGTAAGACCCCATGTCTAAAAAAGTTTTTTTAAAAATAGCTGAGCATGGTGGTGCACACCTGTGGTCCCAGCTACTTGGGAGGTTGAGGTCGGAGGATCATGTGAGCCCAGAGGTGGAGGCTTCAGTGAGTCCTGAAGTCACACCACTGCACTCTATTCTGGGTGACACAGCAAGACACTGTCTAACAAAAAAAAAAAAAAGAACACTGACAGTCTTTTTATTTTTTTATTTTTTGACACAGGGTCTTCTCACTGTCATCCAGGCTGGAGTCCAGTGGTGCAATCACGGCTCACTGCAGCCTGGACCTCCTGGGTTCAGGCAATCCTCCCATCTCAGCCTCTTAAGTAGCTGGGACTACAGGTGTCCACCACCACACCTGGCTAATTTTATTTTTTGTGTAGAGACAATCTTGACATGATGCCCAGGCTGGACTTGAACTCCTAGCCTCAAGTGATTCCCCCCACCTCCTGCCTCAGCCTCCCAAAGTGCTGGGATTACAGGCATGAGCCACTGAGCCTGGCCTCTCCTGACAGTCTTGTTGAGAATATGCAAAAAGATAGCTTTACTTTCTGCATTATTTGTAATTCTGAAGTGCAGTTTAATCGTAATGTAACAGTGTATAAAATAGTGCTTTGGCTGGGCGAGGTGGCTGACACCTGTAATCCTAGCACTTTAGGAGGCCTAGGCAGACGGATCCCCTGAGGTCAGGCGTTCGAGACCAGCCTCACCAACATGGAGAAACTCCATCTCTACTAAAAGTACAAAATTAGTCGGGTGTGATGGCGCATGCCTGTAATCTCAGCTACTCAGGAGGCTGAGGCAGGAGAATCCCTTGAATCCGGGAGGCAGAGGTTGCAGTGAGCCAAGATCGTGCCATTGCAGTCCAGCCTGGGCAATAAGAGTGAAACTCTGTCTCAAAAAAAAAAAAAAAAAGGTGATTTTTACTTTTATCTGAATGACTGAAATGGACTTTTTCCAATCCTATGACTCCTGACTGCAAAAATAATGGTAGAAGGACACTTAGGCCTTTGTCCCTCCTATCTTCTGGAACTAGTGCATGTCCGAGGTCATAGTAGAAGCAGCCACCTTGCTACTACCTTGGCACAACTTGATCCCTATGTCCCCACTAGGCGTGTTCCCTTTTTAGGCCAGGGTGGATACCCAACTCTGCACTGGGTACGTAATTCTCTCTGCAGAAGGAGAATGCAGAGTGGCTGTCAGACATCTGTTGTTACTGCCTGCCCAGCATCTATTTCTCATTTTCCTGGTAGCAGCAGTTCTCTTCTGCTGATGGTCAGGAGCCCAGCTTCTGGAGTTAAGTTCTGCATCAACTCAGCTCTGCAATTTATTAGCTATGAGGGCTTGGGTGAAATGCATTAACCTGTGTCTCAATGTCCCCATCTATAAAATAGGGATAATATGATTATTATATTAGTAAACAACAATATATTATTATATTAGTAAAAAGATAACCTGAGATTAAAATGAGTTAACTTATCTACTTAGAACTGCGCCCAACAAACATGTTTTGCAGAGCATTTGCTTACACTGTGATGTGTTTGGACTGGGTCTATCCTCAGCCCTCACTACCTGATCAGGCACATGTCCCAGGCCTGGCCAATATGAACACATTCCTTCCACCTGGCCACAGGCAGGTGAGACATGAACAGGTAACCAAAGCTGGGCCTAACCAGAGCCCATTCTGAGGCTTGAGACCCAGAGAACCAGCCTGTTGGGGAAGGATAGAAATTTAGAGGTCCTATTGGTCATCTGGTCCCAAGAGAACAAAACTAGCAGCAAATGTGGCCAGCGAAGGAGCTGGTGGGGAAAGAGGCTGCCTCCTGATGATGTTTGACCACCTGGATCCAGCTGTCCTGGAATTTTCAGTTATTTGAGCCATTAAATTCTGTAATTAGCTTAAGCTGTCATTTGAGCAGCCTTTTTTTTTTTTTTTTTTTTTTTTGTCTTCTGAAGAAGAAAAACAATCCAGTCTGGGCTGGTCCCTTGAGCAAAGGACAGATATAAAGCCATGCCTGTATGGGCCATCTTCACCGTGCGATATAGGTGAAGAAACCATTCTACAGAGACACCAGCAGAAACTTGGGGCTGAGCTGCCAGCTGCCAGTTTCCTGATGCCTGTTTTGTCCTGAGCCCTTGCTGACTGCACCCGGGCTCTCAGGTCCCATGGGAACCCAGGTTAACCTGACAAGACATTTTCCTTTCTTGTTTAAGCTGGCTGGAGTGCCTATGACACGCAACCAGAGTCCCAGTGAAAAGGATGTTTTTTGTTTTTAGGAAGTAATGTAATCAGAATATAAACATTCTATAAGTTCCTCAGACCTGCTTTGATAATGGCTGACTTCCATCCTATTTGCCAAACAACCTGATCCTAACAGATGGCTTGTGTTTCAAAGACATCAGTCCCCTCACCACACTTGCCGTCTGCAAGCGAAGTGAGCTAGCACAAACATCAGTGCATGTTTGTAAAATGGAAGCATGATCTCTGGCTCCATCCTTCCGTCCATTCCAGGACGAAAAAGCAGACGCTGCCTGCCCCTGCCACCACCACCACCACCACAAATGACCCTGAGTGTTCTGTCCCCTCTCCAGTCCTGAGGAGATTTGCCCCTTAATTTGTTCCCACCACCATCTCCTTTTTGCCTTTACATGTGTATGAGAGTCCCCTGTTAGCTGAAGACTCGAACTCTGTTCATTCTCTCCACCATGCTGACTTGCTCCTTCCGTCACAAGCAGGATTTGAAGAGTGATCCAAGCTTACTGCCTCTGGGTTTGCACTGCTCAGTCAGCTGCCTGGACTCTGTCTCTGCTCTCTGCGCCCTACTGAGACGAGCTACTCCTGGCCAACACCAGGTCTTGCCACTGTCTTGGACCTCCCAGACTTCTTTATGGCACTAGACCCAAGAGGCCCTTCTGTCTGCAGGGTTCCTTCCCATGACATTGGGCCACCAGTTTCCAGTCTTACCCCCTTCCCCCGCTCCCACTACTTCCACTCAACCTCTAGGTTTCTCCTAGGCTAGTGCAGCTTCTCAGAAGGCTTGCTTTTCTTTTTTCCTGCACTTTTGCCTACTTAACCATTTTACTGTGATTTCAGATTCAACATGTTCAAGAGTACCAACTCCACACAAGCCAAGTCCTCTGGTCAGCAGTCACAGCGGTGTAGTGGAAGGAGTGGGGAGGTTGAGATTGCAGGACTTGAACTTGAGTCCCACATCTGCTATTCTCTAACCATTCGACCGTGGGCAAGGCACTAAAACTCCTTGAGCCTCCATTTCCTCAAGTGTAAAATGGAATTGGTGATAATACCTAACTCATGATGTATGCACACACTCCTTGAACACTGCAGCACATACCGTAGAGTAACACAGTATATAGCACAAGAATGAAGAAAACCAGCCTGGAGTCAAAGAACTAGATGTAACTCCTGGCTGTGTCTTTTCCTAGCTGGACCATCTTGACCAATGAATTAGCATTTCTGTGCCTCATCTTTCTCATCTGCAAAATGGAGATATTACCATATCTCCCATTGGTCAATGCCCAGCCTTTGCAGATGATCACTCTACCACCCTCCCCTAAAAACCTACTGTCGTCATCATTACATTCAATTCAAAAGCCTGCTGTTTTTTTTTTTTAATATTCTACCTTGTTCCAGAAATTTTCAGGCAGTCTCATTATTATGGTTTTTATGATTCACAGTGATCTCACTCCAAAACTAACCACCAAAATAACTCAAGAACCCAGACTAAATTATGAGCTCAGTGTGCTCAGGTCATCTGTTCATTTGATTGCTGTCTCCCTGGGGATACAAAAGTCAAGGTCTCTCTTGGACTCTACGTTCATGTGGGACCGCAGCCTAGAAAGTCATTGTATTAGTTCCCATGGCTGCCATAAAAAGGACTGCCAATTGGGTGGCTTAGGAAAAAAAAAATGATTCTCTCACAGTTCTAGAGGCTTTGGGAGTCTAAGATCAAGGTGTCAGCAGGGCCATGCTCCCTCCAGAGGTTCCGGTACAGAATCCGTCCTTACCTCTTGCAGCTTCTGGTGGCCCTAGGTGTTCCTTAGCTGATGTCACGTTAACCCCAATTTTCCTCCGTCTTCACAAGGCGGTCCTACCCCTATGTGTCTGTGTCACCAGTTCTCCCTCTCCTTAGAAGAACACTAGTCACTGGGTTTAGGATCCACCGCAATCCTGTATGACCTCATCTTTACCTGATTACATCTGCAAATGTGCGTATTTGCAAATAAGGTCACAGTCACAGAGACGGAGTTTAGGACTTCAACGTATCTTTTTGGGGAGCGGGGCAGAGGGAGGAACAATTCAACCCGCAATAGTCAGAAACCAAAACAGCAAAGACAAGCAAATGAGGATAAACTTGTAATGAGATTTCTATTTCAAAACTCTGAATTTGATCCGGGTGTGATGGCACACACTTGCAGTCCCAGCTACTCAGGAGGCTGAGGTGGGAGGATCACTTGAGCCCAAGGAGTTTGAGTCCAGACTGGCAACATAGCAAGACCCCATCTCTAAATAAAATAAAGTAAAATAAAATAAAATAGCTGTTAGGGATTTGTTTTAAAAGCATAGGATAGGTTGGGCACAGTGGCTCTCGCCTGTAATCCTAGCACTTTGGAAGGCCAAGAGGGGTGGATTGCTTGAGCCCAGGAGTTCGAGACCAACCTGGGCAACGTGGTAAACCCTGTCTCTACAAAAATATACAAGAATTAGCCAGGTGTGATGGTGTGCACCTATAGTCCCAGCTACTTGAGGGGCTGAAGCAGGAGGATCACTTGAACCTGGGAGGTTGAGGAGACTTCAGTGAGCCGAGATCTCCAGCCTGGATGACAAAGTGAGACACAGTCTTAAAAAAAAAAAAAGCATAGGATAGTGGTTGAGAGCTGGGTTTATTGACTCATACTGAGTTTAAATCCTGCAAAGATCAATTTCTTCACTTTTGTAAAAAACTGAATAATAGGGCCGGGTGCAGTGGCTCACACCTGTAATCCCAGCACTTTGGGAAGCTGAGGTGGGTGGATCACGAGGTCAGGAGATCAAGACCATCCTGGCCAACATGATGAAACCCTGTCTCTACCAAAAATACAAAAATTAGCTGGGTGTGGTGGCACATGCCTGTAATCCCAGCTACTCAAGAGGCTGAGGCAGGAGAATCGCTTGAACCAGGGAATTGGAGGTTGCAGTGAGCCAAGATCCTGCCGCTGCACTCCATCCTGGTGACAGAGGGAGACTCCTTCTCAAAAAAAAAAAAAATTGAATAATAATAATGCCTACATCTTTGGAGTATTGGGAAGTGGTAGTGAATGCACTGAAACATACCAATCACCATGTGTACACCTGCACAGAGTTATTACTTACTCAATAGCACTTAGCCACTATTAATCCACAGGAGTATGGGATAATTTCACCTGGTTTATTTATTTTTTTTTTTATTACTATGTTTTTGTGAGACAGATTTGCTCTTGTTGCCCAGGCTGGAGTGCAATGGCGCCATCTCAGCTCACAGCAACCTCCACCTCCTGGGTTCAAGTGATTCTCCTGCCTCAGCCTCCGGAGTAGCTGGGATTACAGGCATGCGCCACCACACCCAGCTAATTTTGTATTTTTAGTAGAGACAGGGGTTTCTTCAAGTTGGTCAGGCTAGTTTCAAATTCCTGACCTCAGGTGATCCACCCGCCTCAGCCTCCCACAGTGCTGGGATTACAGGCATGAGCCACTGCGCCTGGCTCTGTTTTTTTAATTTACTATTTAGAATCTTAAGTTTCCAAAAAGTTGGAATAATTTAAATGAATCCATTGTTATCAAGCCTTTAATCGTGCATGATAATGGGCTACTTTGTGCCACACAGCAATTTTTTTATATAAGGTAACATGAATATTAATATCAAGTTATTATGACATACAGCCATTGCAATGAACTAGAAGAAAGTGGCCACTTGATTTTATTTAAACTGAAGTTTACCATAATGACAACGACATAGGACAACACATTCAACCATCAGCCAAGTTTGAGAGCTATTCGTTCACACAGCAGGCAGTTAGAATGGGTTTTGTTGCTGTGGAATTTCACCTGTACCCAGTTTTCATTAATTGAGTAAATCAATGAAGGTAAATTGATTAGACTACTAATCTCCAATAAACAGAAGACCTCAGTGATTGAATCTTGTGCTGATAACAAATTGGACCCATTTTCCTAATATTCTTGAGAAATAATGGAATTAGGGAAAAGAGACAGAAAATTGAGGAAATTTTTGAATTTATTATTAATGCTCCTCTGTAAGTTTTTTAGAGTTCTTGATTCTAATCCAGGTTACTATGAGATGTTTTAAATTAATCTTTTATTCAATGTTATAATATAGGTAGTATTAAAAGTGTGCTATAATCTCACTTTAAAGAAATTGAGGCCGGGCGTGGTGGCTCATACCTGTAATCCCAGCACTTTGGGAGGCTGAGGCAGGCAGAGCACAAGGTCAGGAGATCGAGACCATCCTGGCTAACACAGTGAAACCCCGTCTCTACTAAAAATACAAAAAATTAGCTGGGCGTGCTGGTGGGCTCCTGTAGTCCCAGCTCCTCGGGAGGCTAAGGTAGAATGGCGTGAACTCAGGAGGCGGAGCTTGCAGTGAGCCGAGATTGCACCACTGCACTTACAGCCCTGGGCAACAGAGCGAGACTCTGTCTCAAAAAAAAAAAAAAGGAAAAAAAAAGGAAACAGAAATTGAAAGCCAGGCACAGTGACTCACATCTGTAATCCCAGCACTTTGGGAGGCTGAGGCGGGTGGATCACCTGAGGTCAGGAGTTGAAGACCAGCCCGGCCAGCATGGTGAAACCCCATCTGTACTAAAAATGCAAAGAATAACCAGGCGTGGTGGTGCACCCCTGTAATCCCAGCTACTCAGCATGCTAAGGTAGGAGAATTGCTTGAACCCACGAGGTGGAGAATGCAGTGAGCGAGGTCACACCCATGCATGCCATCTTGGGCAACAAAGCAAGACCCCATCTCAAAAAAGAAAGAAAGAAAGAAAGAAATTGAGACACAGACATTTTTAAAGATTTTTTTTTAACTGAGATCCTTAATTGCTATACAGTAGAGATTAAGCTGATATCAGAAAACACATTTCCTTGCACTGTCTAACCCAGCAGCAGTTCTCACATGTTTTGATCTCAGGATCTATTACACTCCTTAAAATTATTGCACTCCTTAAAAAAATATGAACCATTCATATTTATTGTGTTAGAAATGTTAAGTTTTTAGAAGTTAAAACTTAAAATAATAAACTATTTGTTATTTTACATAAAGGTAGCAGCCATACCTCCATTATGGATTAACATCACAGCAGTGACATCATCACATATCGGGGAGCCCCTGGAAAACTTCACAGTATACTCACAGGACAATGAGAATGAAAAGGGCAAATAACATCTTAGTATTATTACAAAAATAGTTGCAATCTCATAGATGCTCTAGAGAGGTGTTAGAGTTCCCCAGAAGCTGCAGACCATATTTTAAGAACTACTAGTCTACACTGCTTCTTAGCCTTCTTAGCAAAACTATCTCTTGTCTAAGTTACTGTTGTTCAAGGACTAAATAATAAGAATACTTATAATACTGACTTCCCATCACTGACTGTAAATAGACAACTGACATGTTATCAGTTTTCTTGTTATCTTTAACGTGAAAGCAGTATAGAGAGTGTGTTCAAAGTGGGCTTTGGAGGCTGGTGTCCTGGATTCTAATCCCAGTTCTTAGCTGGGTGACCATGGGTGAGTCACCTAACCTTCTGAACCTCAATGTCCTATCTGTAAAATGATCATTATATTACTATTTATCTTTGCTGTGAAAATTAAGTGAATTAATCTATTCTTCAAAAGTGGAGAAAGAAAATAAAGTAAAATTTTTATTAGGAGAAAAAACAAAAACTGGCTGGGCGCAGTGGCTCACGCCTTTAATCCCAGCAATTTTGAAGACCAAGGTAGCCGGATCACTTGAGCCTAGGAATTTGAGGCTGCAGTGAGCTATGATCTCACCACTGCACTCTAGCCTGGGTGACAGAGCCAGGCCCTATCTCAAAAAAAAAAAAAAAAAAAAAAAAAAATTCAATGTAGAAGAAAACTGGTTTTTCACCCCTCCTTTGAAATAACTTGAGGCCATTTGCCCATATGCCTGGGTCCTGGCCAGTATGATGTAGGCCGTAATGCCCCTGCCTAAGAGCCCTTTCTTCCCCATCTGCATGCCCTCAGAGGTGGGCAAACTGGAGAAGCTGGATCCCTGAGTCATTGCTTAGAGGAGAGTTGCTCAACTCACAGTGGATTGTGACATGAGCAAGAAATCAATCTTTGTCATGTTAAGCCACTGAGATTTGGAGTTTATTCACTATTGCAGCATATAGCCTGTCTCCATTAATACACAAGGGCAGGCCATTTGAGCTGGGGAAAGGAGAGGGCTCTGAAGAGGTGACATTTAAATGGAAATTTTAAAAAGTAGAAGAAAACAGCCACTTGAAGGGTCAAGGGAAAGGCATTTCAAACAAGGGAACAGAAACTGCAAAAGCCGCCAGGCAGAAGAGAGAAACTGTCAACTGACCGGCCAGGAGCAAGGGGGAAGGGGCACAAGATAACTCTTAAGATTAAGTCAAACAGAAGAATGAAAGCTTTGAACTACCCAAACTCCACTAACAACTTACATCCTGCAGGAGAGCCATTTTTGCATCATCACTACCCAACTCTCTGTGTGAGTCACAGACCCTGGGTGCCCTCAAGGATGAGGCTGGCTGCCCTGAAGACACTACCATACAGCTGAGGGGTTGGCTTAAGGATATTCAAAAAGCCTTAAGGAATAAAGCTCCAGTTGGTGCCACAGAAAGACAACCATAGACAGAGTCTTGGTATAACTGTTTTCACCACCATCTTTTTTAAGTTCTTCTCTAGCTTCTCAGTATTTCCGTAAGAACTGACTGCAGAGAGAAAAAACAAGACAACTGCTCAGCTACCTTGGGGGAATATGCAGCATAAATAGTTACATTTGGATTCTTCATTTTGCTGATGAAATCACATTTTTGATCACAGCTCCTGGACAACTGCAGCCTTGCCTGATGCTCTTGTTCTACAACAAAATAGAAGCAGCAGCTAGGGGAGAAGTTTCCAGACTTGTGTTCTGTTGGGTTTTAGAGTCACATTTGTGGCTTTTAGCTGGAAATGGCTGGAAACCTATTTGTTGAATGAATGAATAAATGAATGAATGAATGAATGAATGTTACATCACATCAAATTATTGCCCACCTCACTCCAAAAGTGTTTAAATGCGAATTTGACTTATTAGATACCTTTGAGTTAATGATGCTGAAGAATTTGTAGTTCCTTTCATTAACCTAGAATTCAATAATATTCATAGGTGTAGTACATGTCTGGGGAAGAAGCTGTTGACTGTCTTATCTTTTGATGATTCCAAGAAAAGGTAAGGAGCCATTTGCCTTTTCATAGTTTATAGATGAATTTGTGTGTAATTAGAAAAGTGGGTACATTTTAAGTAAGTCAAACCAAAAGACAGTATCAAGGGGAGAATAGTAAATAGTCAAGTGAAAATGCTAGCTTGTAATTCCAAGAGCTCATGTATTTATAGCAGTGCCTCTTCCCAGGTGACACAGGGCATTTGGAGCTCTTTTCCTGATGGTATGTACAGGAGTGGGAGTGGAGTTACATGCTAATGTGACCAGGGAGGATGCAGTGCTGAGGATCCAGGGCAGGATGGAGGCAGTGTCCCCAACTGGCAGCCTCCAGAAAGCCTTGATCTACAGATGTGTTTTGTGTGTCCCATGCAGACTTGACTCTCATGGTGTTTTGTTTTTTAGTTTAGTGTCAACATTTGAAAGTAGGGAGATGTATCGTAGTCCATTTTGCGCTGCTATAAAAGAATTACCTAAGACTGAGTAATTTATAATGAGCAGAAATGTATTGACTTCTGGTTCTGGAGGCTAGAATGTTCAAGATCAAGGGGCTGGCATCTGGGGAGAAACTTCTTGCTGCGTCATTCCATGAAGGAAAGACAAAGAAGGAGTGAGAGAGAGCAAGAGTTCAAACTTGCACCCTCCAGCCCTTTCATAATCATTATTAATCCATTCATGAGGGTGGAGCCTCATGACCTAAACACCTCCATTAGGCCCCACTTCCCAACACTGTTGCATTATGGATTAAGTTTCCAATACATGCCTTTTGGGGGAACACATTCAAACTAGAGCAAGACGTCAGATAAAAATCAAGATAGTAAAACTGAGATAATTATTTGAAATGGCTTTCTTTGAAAATTTTGAAATATCTGGCAAACATGGGTCCAAATGCCCACAAGATGGCAATGAGCTAGAGCCAAGCCGGCTCTTCCCCTTTTGGGCATTATGGTCTCCCCTCAGTGTGCCATGGTCCCCTCCCCTCCTTGTTGTCTTGTCCCCACAAGCTTCATTCATTTACTTACGGTACTGGCAGGGTCTGTGAGGGAGCACCGGTAAAAAGCCTCTCATTTTATCTTCTCTGGGTTCTAAACAAGCTGAGAAATAAAACAACGACTGAAGCTGAAGGCAGAAACATTCCGTCTATTTACTGAGCGAGAAGAGGCTGGAGGGCGAGGCTTATATCTGCAGGCAGATGGACCTCTGAAGAATGCTAAGGTGACTCACCCAGCGCTGGATCGGGGCAGGCCTCCCATGTAATTCCTATAGCATGGAGGAGCAGAGGAGAGTGCAGGTTCTGCCCACAGGCCTGGTCCTAGAGGCAGAAAGATCTGGACTGAGCCACACATAGGGAATTTATTGCCAATGCATGCTCCAGGGCAGAGAGGCCTGGAGGCATTCACAGAGCTCCCGTTGAGGAGAAGCAGCACTCCTCAACTCACCTGGGCCTCACAGGTCTGGAGCTGATGAAGGCTACAGGAAGGTTTCTTTAACATCCCAAGCAAAGAATACCTGATGTCCTCCCCATGGTCATGCTGATTTTTTTTTTTCAAGGGGTTTTTAGCTCAAGTAAATATGGTAACATTCAGCTACCATGGAAACACAAAGTTTCTAGGAAGAAAGAAGCAGAACTCACCATCTACTGGGGCAAATCAACTAGAATAAAAACCAAAGAGAGACAAGAGAATAAAAAAGAAAAAAAAAAAAAAAAGAATCAAAAGAGAATCCAAGATGTGCTGTTAAGATGATGCTAAATTGAGGAAAACAAGAAAGGGCCCAGGCACAGACAGGTGGCCAAGCGGGGCCCAGGGGCCAGTGACTGAGGTATGACCACCATATTCATTGAGCACTAGCTGGTGCCATGCACATTTGTGACGATGCAAAGAAGGGCATGTGAACCCCACTTTAGAGATGAGGAAATTGAAGCAGAGAGTGATTCCGAAAGGCCGGCGGAGAGATTCCACAGGCAGCCCCACTGACTCCGAAAGGAACCTTTCCACTCTCCTTGCCTGCTGCTTCAGCCAAACAAATGGGGCTTCATAGAGAGCAGGAGCAGCCTGAGGCCTCTGGGGTGGCTGGAATGGGCTCCTTTAAAGAAGGGCATGGTGGGTGCAGTGGCTCACGCCTGTAATCCCAGCACTTTGGTAGGCAGAGGTGGGAGGATTGTTTGAGCTCAGGAGTTTGAGACCAGCCTGGGCAACACAGCGAGACACTGTCTTTACAAAAAATAAACAAAATTAGCCAGGCATTGTGGCACACGCCTGTAGTCCCGGCTACTCTGGAGGCTGAAGTGGGAGGATCACTTGAGCCTGGGAGGTCAAGGCTACAGTGAGCTATGATCATGCCACTGCACTCCATTCTGGGCAACAGAGCAAGACCTCGTTTCAAAAAATAAATAAAATAAAATAAAAAGGACAGGTCTGGAGTCAAGGCCGTCAGCTGGGACTGGAAACTCAAGGCTCTCCCTACCCAGGGAGACCAAGCATTGGCGCATCTCCCTGCTAACGAGGGCTCATTTTGGTCTTCCCATTCATCCTCTTCCCTGTGGTGCTGTGACCTGACTGACCCCTCCTCTGGCTGTCCAGTCCCCACTCCACACCACAGAGCACATCTAGCCAAAGAAGGAAGGTGGGAAAAAGCTGAACACGCAGGGATATGAAATCAGCCTCCACAGACACCGTTTCTGACCCTCTCCAGACATCAGCAACAAGGTTTCCAGAAGCGCTGGGGAGCTGTGTGGCAGGATAACCTCCTTCCAGGGCCTTCCTTGACTCCTGATTCAGTAATCACGATGCCACCAGCAGACAAACCTAACACATACCTGTATAGAGTCATGTTCACTCAGCAGTTCTCTAACAGAACAACTGTGTAAATTTCCTTAATAGGAAATGTTTTTAGAAGGAACATATGGAGAGTCAAAAAGTGGCTAAATATAAATCTATATTTACAGAACTGAATCAGGAGCAAAGAAAATTTAAACAGAAAGAGCTGGATGGATAAGCTTTCTCTCAAGACAGGTTTTTCTGTGTGTGTGTGTGTGTGTGTGTATGTGTTCAGTGTATGTGAATTTCTAGAACACCAGTGTTACCTACAGTTAAAAAAAGAAAAGGAAAAAATCTGATGCCAAAAATAATTTTGACGCCAGTCACATTACAGAAGTATCCAAGGCTCAGCCGGACGCGGTGGCTCACGCCTGTAATCCCAGCACTTTGGGAGGCCGAGGCGGGCGGATCACGATGTCAGAAGATCGAGACTATCCTGGCTAACATGGTGAAACCCCGTCTCTACTAAAAAATACAAAAAAATTAGGCGGGCGTGGTGGCGGGCGCCTGTAGTCCCAGCTACTCGGGAGGCTGAGGCAGGAGAATGGCGTGAACCCCGGGGGAGTTTGCAGTGAGCCAAGATCGCGCCACTGCACTCCAGCCTGGGTGACAGAGCGAGACTCCGTCTCAAAAAAAAAAAAAAAGAAAGAAAGAAAGTTAGTGGATAAAGGGATAGAGAATTGGGTACTTCTTTTTTTTTTTTTTTGAGACAGAGTCTGGCCCTGTTGCCCAGGCTGGAGTGCAGTGGTGCTATCTCGGCTCACTGCAACTTCTGCCCCTTGGGTTCAAGCCATTCTCCTGCCTCAGCCTTCCGAGTAGCTGCAACTTACAAGCACCTGCCACCATGCCCAGCTAATTTTTTGTATTTTAGTAGAGACAGGATTTCACCCTGTTGCTCAGGTTGGTCTCGAACTCCTGAGCTCAGGCAATCCGCCCGCCTCAGCCTCCCAAAGTGCTAGGATTACAGGCGTGAGCCACCAAGCCCAGCCTCTGTCCATTAACTTTTATCAGCAGTAAACTCATTTGGTTGCATTACAGACGTGGAGATGATCAAATAGAACATAGATTGTTCTAATACAAGTTTCAAGCTTAAGATTATTTTTTAACTAAAGTAACCCTACGAGAAATGTTTTACATTACCAATGCTGAAAGCAAAAAGAGGCAAACTTTGGGCCGGGCTTGGTGGCTCATGCCTGTAGTCCCAGCACTTTGGGAGGCCGAGGCAGGTGGATCACTTTAGGTCAGGAGTTCAAGACCAGCCTGGCCAACATGGTGAAACTCCGTTTCTATCAAAAATACAAAAAATTAGCTGGACGTGGTGACAGGCACCAGTAGTCCCAGCTACTCTGGAGGCTGAAGCATGAAAATTGCTTGAACCTGGGAGGCAGAGGTTGCAGTGAGCAGAGATCACAGCACTGCACTCCAGCCTGGGTGACAGAGCGAGACTCCATCTCAAAAAAAAAAAAAAAAAAAAGAGTGGCAAAGTTAGCAGGAATGAAGGAAACTCCCATGGCTTAAAAAAAAGAGAAAGGAATGAACATTTATTGAGCAATTACCACATGCAAGATGGTTGGTGGGCATTCTCTCCTTTGAGTTTCATAATATAACTTGTATGAGTCTGTTCTCACGTTGCTACAAAGAAATACCTGAGACTGGATACATTTTTCTTTTTTTTTTTTGAGCCTGAGTCTCACTCTGTCGCCCAAGCTGGGGTGCAATGGTGTCCATCTCAGCTCACAGCAACCTCCGCCTCCCAGGCTCAAGTGATTCTCCTGCCTCAGCCTCCTGAGCATCTGGAATTACAGGTGCACGCCATCATGCCCAGCTAATTTTTTGTGTTTTTAGTAGAGACAGGGTTTTCACCATGTTGGCCAGGCTGGTCTCAAACTCCTGACCTCAAGTAGTCCACCCGCCTCAGCCTCCCAAAGTGCTGAGATTATAGGCGTGAGCCACCACACCCAGCCATATTACTATTGTTATTTTAGAGCTTTATTGGCCACATCAATTTCCAAGCCTTGAAGAGAAAGTCCCCAGTGTCAAATAAAGGTGCTCCCTCTTGAAAGGACAGATTAGGTTTTATGACTCACAGGGCTAGTATCATACATATTGAGCAAGTTTGGGTGAAAAGCTATACATATTTATGAGAGGAGCCTGGCACACATGCAGTGGGTAATTTTTGTATTTTTAGTAGAAATGGGGTTTCATCATTTAGCCAGGCTGGTCTCAAACTCCTGACCTCAGGTGATCCTCCTGCCTTGGCCTCCCAAAGTGCTGGGATTACAGGTGTGAGCCACTGCGCCCGGCCCATAGGGGTGGATTTCTAATGAATAGCTAAGCACTATCCCTTTGCTGCTGTCCTCTCAATAGTGAGTTATTGCAAGAGCTGGTTGTTATAAAGTGTGGCAACTGCCTGCCCCCATCTCTTGTTCCTGCTTTTGCAATGTGAAGTGCCTGTCCCCACTTCACCTTCTGCTGTGAATAAAAGCTCCCTGAGGCCTCTTCAGAAGCCAAGCAATGTCTGTGCCATGCTTGTACAGCCTGCAGAACCATGAGCCAGTTAAACCTGTTTTCTTTGTAAATTACCCAGTCTCAGGTATTCCTTGTTAGCAATGCAAGAATGGTCTAATACATATCGAGACCTTACATGTTTACACAGTGTATTAGTCCAGTCTCACACTGCTATAAACTGACCAAGACTGGGTAATTTATAAAAGAAAGAGGTTTAATTGACTCACAGTTCCACAGGGTTGGAGAGACATTAGGAAACTTACAATCATGGCAGAAGGGGAAGCAAACATGTCCTTCTTCATGTGACAGTTGGAAGGAGAAGTGCTGAGCAAAAGCAGGAAAATCCCCTCATAAAACCATCAGATCTCGTGAGAACTCACTCACTATCACGAAAACAGTATGGAGGTAATCACCCCCATGATTTAATTACCGCCCACTGTGCGGATTATGGGAACTACAAGCCAAGATGAGATTTGGGTGGGGACACAGCCAAACTATATCACACAGTATGATGTGATATACTACTTTACTCAATTGGATAATTGGAAAAAAACTGTAACAGCATAGGATAGGTCCTGCCAAGTCTCCTCCTGTTGCTTTCCTTTACTCAAATGTCAATTAAAAAAAAAAAATAGAGACAGAGTCTCACTATGTTGCCCAGGCCAATCTCAAACTCCTGGCTTCAAGCAATCCTCCTGCTGGGGCCTCCCAAAGATCTGGAGTTACAAGCATGAGCACTGTGTCTTTCCAATGGCAATTTTTGAATAAAAGGATTAACTACTAATTCTGAGGCATTGGAGATTGAGGAGAATGAGAAAGACGGCCAGCACTGTGTGCTTCTCTGGCTGTTCATTGTATCAGTTTGCATGAGAGGGCAGTGGGCTCAGTTTACTGAACAGTAGTTCCCCTACTTCATGAATGTTTTTCAAGGATGATTCTAGAAGGAACTAGAGGAGTAGGTAACAGCAGCATTGATGGAAGATTCTGAGAGGAAGTAAGCCACATCTAAGGAACTCTAGCCAACTAAAAATAAGTTCTTTATCTAGTATTTAAAAAGCATCTTCAGTGTAATCAACCAAAAATTTCCTAAGAAAAATGGGCTTGCTCATACGTTGTTGGTATGAAGATGTATTGTTATAAAGGTTTGAGAAGGCAATTGACAATTGACAATATGTATCAAAATTATTTTCTTTTTTTTTTTTTTTTGAGACAGAGTCTCACTCTGTAACACAGGCTAGAGTGCAGTGGTGCAATCTCAGCTCACTGCAACCTCTGCCTCTCAGATTCAAGCAATTCTTGTGCCTCAGCTTCCCTAGTACCTGGGATTACAAGCATGCCTGGCTAATTTTTGTATTTCTGGTAGAGATTGGGTTTTGCCATGTTGGCCAGGCTGTTCTCAAACTCCTGACCTCAAGTAATCCACCCGACTTGGCCTCCCAACGTGCTGGGATGACTGACATGAGCCACCACACCCAACCTTATCAAAATTCTTAATGTCACTGCCATAACATAGCAGTTCCACTTAAAGAATGCACCTATAGGAGTACTTATGCCTGTAATAAAAATTTTGACTAAGGTAATCAAATTAAGCAACATATGCATAATGGGAGTCCCACAGAGGGAGGGGAAAAAAACAGGTAAAAATAATATTTGAAGAAATGATTGCCAAAACCTTTCCAAATTTAATGGAAAATATTAATTTACACATCCTAGAAACTCAATAAACTCCAAGTGGGATAAACTCAAAGATATGCACACTGAAACACCTTATAGTCAAGTTATCTAATGTCAAAGACAATGAGAGAATCTTGAGAACAACAAGAGAAAAATGACACATAATGTACAACAGATCCTCAAAGAGATTAACAGCTTACTTTTCATCTGAAACTGTAGGGGCCAGAAGTCAGTGGAATGACATATTCAAAGTGCTGAAACAAAGACCATCATACAAGAATTCTACATCCAGCAAAATAGCTTTCGAAAATTGAGACATTAAGACATTCAAATAAACAAAGATAATCAAAAACTGAAAAAATTCATCACTAGTAGACCTGCTCTATAAGAAATACTAAAGGGAATCCTGGGCTGGGCACAGTGGCTGACGCCTGTGATCCCAGCACTTTGGGAGGCCAAGACGGGCAGATCACAAGGTCAGGAGATCGAGATCATCTTGGCTAACATGGTGAAACCCCGTCTCTACTAAAAAATACAAAAAATTAGCAGGGCGTGGTGGTGGGCGCCTATAGTCCCAGCTACTCGGGAGGCTGAGGCAGGAGAATGGCATGAACCTGGGAGGCGGAGCTTGCAGTGAGCTGAGATCGCACCACTGCACTCCAGTCTGGGCGACAGAGCGAGACTCCATCTCAAAACAACAAAAAAAGAAATACTGAAGGGAATCCTTCAGCTACATGAAAGAACACTAGACAGTAATTGAATCCAAGAAATAAAGAATCCAAGAAATAAAGAGCACCAGTAAAGGTAAAAATAAAACTGCAAAGGTAAATATAAATAACATTATAAATGGGTTTGTGTTTGTGTGTGTAACTCTTTTCCTACCTAATTTAAAAGACAAAAGTGGCCAGGCATGGTGGCTCACACCTGTATTCCCAGTACTTTGGGAGGCTGAGGCGGGCAGATCACTTGAGGTCAGGAGTTTGAGACCAGCCTGGCCAACATGGTGAAACCCCGTCTCTACTAAAAATACGAAAATTAGCTGGGGGTGGTGGTGCATGCCTGTAATCCCAGGTACTCAGGAGTCTGAGGCAGAGGAATTGCTTGAACCTGGGAGGTGGAGGTGTCAGTGAGCTAACATCACGCCACAGCACTCTAGCCTGGGCAACAAGAGCAAAACTCCATCCAAAAAAAAAGAAAAAATTTTATTTTGCCTCATAGAACATAACAACATATAAGTGACATAAATAGGCGTTTCATGAACTGATATTTACCTATTACTATAACACACTGATATTTTCTTTTCTTTGTTTTTTTGTTTTTTGAGATGGAGTTTTGCTCTTGTTGCCCAGGCTGGAGTGCAATGGTGTGATCTCAGCTCACGGCAATTTTCCGCCTCCCAGGTTGAAGTGATTCTCCTGCCTCAGCCTCCCAAGTAGCTGGGAATACAGGCATGCACCACCACACCTGGCTAATTTTGTATTTTTAGTAGAGACAGAATTTCACCATGTTGGGAAGGCTGGTCTTGAACTCCTGACCTCAAGTGATCCACCCGCCTCAGCCTCCCAAAGGGCTGGGATTACAGGAGTGAGCCACTGCACCCAGCCTCAGTAAGTTGATTTTTATGACTACTAATGGGTCCCCCAAAACAGATCTGAATCATAATTAGTCTACTTGTTATAAGAAAGTATGTGTTTGGCTTTTTGTTTAAGGAAAAAACAAAAAAAAAATTGGAAAATATTTTCAAAAATAAATGTTTATCAGCATTTTTATGGGAAACAATCTGGTGGAACAGGAGCCCAGCCAGGTAAATCATACAATCCAAGCAGAAAGAAATCATGGGAACGTGTCTCTGAATGGAGAGAGAAACATGGCTTCACAGGAAGCTTGCTTATTGAGATGTAGGACAAATAAAGTGGGTGAAAGAGGTTAAAAAAAAAAGCACTCTGAGAGGAGATTGAAGCATAACTTTAATACACAAAACAAAAGCTGTATTCCACACTTCTGATCATCTCCCCTCTCTTACTCTTCAAGCTTTAGATTCCGACTTTCTAATACCACATCCAATCATATCGAATTAGCCTGAAGTTTGATTTGGAAGGCGGGTGACCCAGTCTCATTTTGGCCTGATGACATTTTGGGCTTGGGGCTATCTCCCTTTTTCAGTACTTAGCTCAACTACAGAAATAATACCAGCAATAATATCATACCCTTACCATGCACCTCTAATTGAAATGTGAATGGATGTGCTATTGGCCAAGGGCCCCTGTCCACTAATTATGTATCATCTGAAAGTCTGACCCAAGTATCTGACAATCAAAGAGGGATAGCTTTCATCCTGCTGTTATCTGTTCACAGTTATGCCATCTGGCTCTTCTACCCAGAAGAAAACTTGGCATCCATATTCAACCGGAATGACCGTCAATTCTCAAAACATCTTATTTTCTCTTTGCCAAGAACCAAGTGACAACTGATCTCAAAGTGTAAGCACCTAACCTATAAAACAAATGACTTGGGGGAAGAGGCATTTTTCTCAATGAAAAATAGGGTTGAGAGAGTATTTTTGTGTCATCAGACATCTCAAACTATTTTCTAACAGTATAACCTAATTTATATTTTCTTTGTGTTTGTCTCTGACTTTTCAGTTCCTTTTTAATAAATACTTTTTGAGCACCTGCCATATGAAATGAAATGAAATGAGCCAAGCACTAAAAGGATACCAAGCTGTACTAGTCAGGGAAATGGCTCTAGCTCTGTAGGAATAAAACATCAGATTTCAGGCCGGGCACAGTGGCTCACGCCTGTAATCCCAGCACTTTGGGAGGCCAAGGCGGGCAGATCACCTGAGGTCAGGAATTCGAGACCAGCCTGACCAACATGGAGAAACCCTGTCTCTATTAAGAATACAAAATTAGCCAGGTGTGGTGGCGTGCGCCTGTAATCCCAGCTACTCGGGAGGCTGAGGCAGAAGAATGGCTTGAACCCAGGAGGCAGAGGTTGCGGTGAGCCAAGATTGCGCCACTACACTCCAGCCTGGGCGACAAGAGCGAAACTCCACCTCAAAAAAAAAAAAAAAATTACCTTTACCTCATTAAACTCCTGAGAGCAAGAGCAAGATGGGTCACCAACAACTGTACTGGGGCCACCCGCAAAAATTTGGCCAGGGTTCTGGCTCTTGTCGCGTCTGCTCAAACCAGCATGGTCTGATCCGGAAATACGGCCTCAATATGTGCCGCCAGTGTTTCTGTCAGTATGTGAAGGATATCGGTTTCATTAAGTTAAACTAAATGATGTTCCTTCAAAAGACTATCCAAGGCATCTACCTAATGAAAAACCATGACAGTTCTCTGTACATAAAATAAGCATTTTTTTTTTAAATCTTTAATTTAAAAAAAAAAGAGGAAAGAAACTTCATCAGAGTAGAAAAGAGTTCATAGAAGAGGGGTATCATGGAGGAAGTAGCATTTGAAATGATCCTTGACAGAACTGCCAGACAGCCTTTGTAAGAGCAGCATTCCAGAGGGAGCAGTGAGCACTAATAAAGCAATAGTGGTGGGGAGAGAATGTTGAGTAACTAGTTTTCCTCAGCAAAGTTTTTCATAGGGAAGAGATTAAGCTTTAAACGTGAGTTAGATCCCTGCTATCTAAGACCTTGAACGTCAGGGAAAGAGGTGTTTTGTTTTGTTTTTTGCTTTGTTTTTTTTGACACGGAATCTTGCTCTGTTGCCCAGGCTGGAGTGCAGTGGTGCGATCTCAGCTCACTGCAGGCCCCGCCTCTCGGGTTCATGCCATTCTCCTGCCTCAGCCTCTGGAATAGCCGGGACTACGCAGGGAAAGAGTTTTAATTCCATTCCCCCGTTATCATGATCATTATGCTTTTTTTTTTTTTTTTTTTGAGACAGAGTCTCACTCTGTCACCCAGGTTGGAGTGCAGTGGCACCATTTCGGCTCACTGAACCTCTTCCTTCTGGGTTTAAGCAATTCTCCTGCCTCAGCCTCCCGAGTAGCTGGGACTATAGGCGCGTGCCACCATACCCGGCTAATTTTTTATTTTTAGTAGAGACGAGGTTTCACCATGTTGGCCAGGCTGGTCTCGAATTCCTGACCTCAGGTGATCTGCCCGCCTCAGCCTCCCAAAGTGCTGGGATTACAGGCGTGAGCCACCACATCCAGCCAGATCATCGTGCATTTTTAACACAAAGGCCCAAGAACAATTATAGCATTAATTGTTGACAAGTCATGGCCCCAGACCAGAAAATACATTCAGTCAGAAAAGATTTCATTTTGCAGAGGGCAACGCTAATGACAGCATCAAATTGCATTCACGAGCTGTAATAGAGTCCAGAATTTTGCATTTGTTCCCATGTGTCTTAATGTTTATTAAATCCAATCCAAACATCTCTACTACACTCTTGCTCTACTTCTCCCCAGATTGTCTCATATATTTATCTAGAGATCCCAGCAGTAGCCTTACACACCGACATCATAAACCATGTGTGCCTCCTCTCAGGTAGGGAAAGGAAATCTTATCAGGGCTGGGAACTCTAAATACAAAACCCAAACACTGTATATTCCACAAATATGATTTCCTTTTCCTTCAGCAGACAGTGCAGTCACAGTATTAAGTTCAACAGTAGTGTATGATCCATACTAGGAACTTTACAGGCATAAATATTTATTTTTTAAATTTTAGGTGCAAAGTAACAGGAGGAGTACATACAGCAGCATTGGGACGCCTTAGGAAGGTAGTAATTAAACTTTGTCTGAAGTTGCTTAGCTTGGTAATTCTAGCGTTCTGGGAATTATGCCTTTCATGTGTATCCCTCCAAATCAGTTGAGGTTTCAAAATATACCCAAGTAGAGTATTTGAGAAATTCTAGTTGCGGGTAAGATCTGATTGTTTTGCATTGTGCTGTATACATCAATCTATTAATATTAGTTGTTTCCTTTTTGGAACACAGTAGGAAATAAACAGACAAATTAGCAGATAGCTTACAAGAGAGATGGTGGCTTCATGTCTTCTACAAAAGTCTTACTTGAGGTTCTATGACTTGCCTTTACTTATTCTTTCGATTCCATTTAATATAATTCAGTCTTACAGAACTGTTTTTAAGATATACATGATATAAACTAGAACTTAGATATCTAGACTTCTAAGTATTATAAACTTAATTTTATTTGCTCCATAAAATAATTATAAGGAAGCAATATTCTTTCTTTCTTTCTTTTTCTTTTTTTTTTTTTTTTTTTGAGATGGAGTCTCACTGTGTCACCAGGCTGGAGTGCAGTGGTGCGATCTCAGCTCACTGCAAGCTCCGCCTCCTGGGTTCATGCCATTCTCCTGCCTCAGCCTCCTGAGTAGCTGGGACTACAGGTGCCCGCCACCACACCCGGCTAATTTTTTGTGTTTTTGGTAGAGACAAGGTTTCACTGTGTTAACCAGGATGGTCTCGATTTCCTGACCTCGTGATCAAGGCCTCGGCCTCCCAAAGTGCTGGGATTACAGGCGTGAGCCACCACACCCAGCAGGAAGCAATAATTTTCATAACAACCAATATTTATTTTTTATAAGTTCACATTCACAGCCATTTTCCCACTATTGAATTAGCAAAAATTTAAAAAACATTGTTGGTGAGAATATCATGAGATAACCATTTTCATTCACTGATGCTGTGAATTTAAATCAGAACAAACTTTCTCAAAAACGATTTGGGAAAATGTATCAAGAATTTAAAACATCTATTCCATTTGTCTCAATTATATACATATGCACAAACAGAGCTAAAAGAAATGTCCCGCCCCTTGCCAAGTCAAAGTGTTAATAATAGTTATTTCTTGGTGATGGGATAATAGGTAGTTTTTATTTTGGAATTACATTTCTAAAAATTTTATACCCAGTGAGAAAGTATTACTCACTGATTATAGTTCATTTTCATCGCTGAAGAATATTTATACAGGCTGGCCACGGTGGCTCACGCCTGTAATCCCAGCATTTTGGGAAGCCAAGGTGGAGGGATCACCTGAGGTCAGGAGTTTCAGACCAGACTGGCCAACATGGTGAAAATTCGTCTCTACTAAAAATACAAAAATTTGTCAGGTGTACTGGCGGGTGCCTATAATCCCAGCTACCAAGGAGGCCAGGGCAGGAGAATCGTGTGAACCCGGGAGGTGGAGGTTGCAGTGAGCCGAGATTGCACCACTGCATTCCAGCCTGGGTGACACAGTGAAGCTCTGCCTCAAAAAAAATACAAAAAAAAAAAAGAATATTTATAGAGAATTTTAATAAAACAAAATATTCACAGTATGCAGTAAAAAAACACTATATTTTTAAAAGAATATAATAGCAACTAATTTTGTATGTATATAAGTGTGCATATGTATAAATATATGACCATTCACCTAATAAATACATCTGCTTAGCAAGGACTAAAATGAGGAACAAGCAAATCAAGTCTAAAACCATGTTAGCACTTTTGGAATATGTATTATGGGTTATTTTTAATTTCTGGTTTTTCATTTTCTTAACACTGAGCTTGTATTGCTTTAATATTTTAAAAAATACTATTAAAAAATCAATTAGAGGGCCGGGCGCGGTGGCTCAAGCCTGTAATCCCAGCACTTTGGGAGGCCGAGACGGGCGGATCACGAGGTCAGGAGATCGAGACCATCCTGGCTAATATGGTGAAACCCCGTCTCTACTAAAAATACAAAAAACTAGCCGGGCGAGGTGGTGGGCGCCTGTAGTCCCAGCTACTCGGGAGGCTGAGGCAGGAGAATGGCGTAAACCCGGGAGGCGGAGCTTGCAGTGAGCTGAGATCCGGCCACTGCACTCCAGCCTGGGCGACAAAGCGAGACTCCGTCTCAAAAAAAAAAAAAAAAAAAAAATCAATTAGAAAAAAATCTCTGCCGAGCATGATTATATCATACATGTGTTCACTGCACTGTTACAGATCCCATCAAGTTGTCAGCTTCCTCATTATAAAGTAAGGGGATTTGGCCAGGTGCAGTGGCTCACGCCTGTATTCCCAGCACTTTGGGAGGCTGAGGCAGGTGGATCACCTGAGATCAGGAGTTTGAGACCAGCCTGGTCAACATAGTGAACCCCACTCCCACCCCACACCATCTCTACTAAAAATACAAAAATTGGTGTACTGGCAGGTGCCTGTCTCTACTAAAATTAGTGTAGTGGCAGGTGTCTCATTTCTACTAAAAATACAAAAATTAGTGTAGTGGCAGGTGCCTGTAATCCCAGCTACTCAGAACACTGAGGCGAATTGCTTCAACCCCAGAGGCGGAGGTTGCAGTGAGCCGAGATTGCACCATTGCACTCCAGCCTGGGTGACAACAACGAAATTCTGTCTAGTCCCAGCTACTCAGGAGGCTGAGGCATGAGAATCGCTTGAACCTGGGAAGCGGAGGTTGCAGTGAGCCGCAATTGCATCTCTGGACTCCAGCCTGGGCAACGGAGTGAGACTCTGTCTCAAAAAAATAAAAAAATAAAAATAATATTATATAATATAATGAGGGGATTATATTTGGTGTTCTCTAAGACACCTTCCAGCTCTAAAATCCTCTAAGTCCATGAACTATACAGCAGACATCTAGTAAATAGTTATTAAAATAACGGACCAGGCTGGGCACTGTGGCTCACACCTGTAATCCCAGCACTTTGGGAGGCTGAGGCAGGTGGATCACTTGAGGTCAGGAGTTCGGAACTAGCCTGACCAACACGGTGAAACTCTGTCTCTACTAAAAATACAAAATTAGCCAGGTGTGGTGGTGCACGCCTATAATCCCAGCTACTTGGGAGGCTGAGGCAGGAGAATCGCTTGAACCCAGGAGGCAGAGGTTGCAGTGAGCTGAGATCGCACCATTGCGCTCCAGGCTGGGCAACAAGAACAAAACTAACTGTCTCAAAAAAAAAAAAATATATATATATATATATATATATTCTATTGTAAGTCTCAAAAGACTCCAAACTTGAGGTGTCAAGGTGTGATAATCAGAGGATGGCCTTGGCATTAAAGAAACGGCTGGAATCCTGGCTGGGTCTCACTTTCCTCATTTGAGCAGTGGGGATAATAACACCTCTCTCAAAAGACTGAGAAGGAACTGAAATGTGATCAGTCTGCAGGCCTTGTGTGTTGGCTTGCGTGGAGTAGATGCTTCATACATGACAGTTTTCTCCTCAATAATCCAAGGCTTGATCTGCCAGATTGCACCGGACCATCAGTTTGCAATCCCAGGATCTAAGCTCCCCTTTCGGGCCCCCACATCTGGAAGTGGAAGGGTCCCATTTGTGAGGACTAAGTGATATTTAGCTTTGGGATGTTGAGTCACGGGTTCCGGAGAGATGTGCGTGCAACAGCCAGAGCGGCCAGGGCAAGTCCTCTGATCCCGAGCACAGAGAAGGAGGCAGCAGGGGAAGACGGGGGAGGGGTGGAGGAGAAGCTTGGTCCTGTGTCTTCCTTCACGCGTGCTTGTCCACCCACTCACCAAACTTTCTTCCTCCCCCACTCCCTTCCTTCAGAAGACATCAATGATGCAGATTACCTGGCAGTCCCTGTGCTGGGTAACAGAGTTTGAAAACTGAATACAATATTGGCTCCGGGCCAGGCACAGTGGCGCATATCCGTAATCCCAGCACCTTGGGAGGTTGAGTCAGGAGGATCACTTGAGCTGAGGAGTTCAAGACCAACCTGGGCAACATACTGAGAGCTCCTCTCTACTAAAAAAAAATCAAAGTAATTAGCTGGGTGTGGTGGTGGACACCTGTGGTCCCAGCTACTTAGGAAACGAGGTGGGAGGATCACCTGAGCCTAGGAGGTCAAGGCTGCAGTGAACCTTACTGCACTCCAGCCTAAGCGAGAAACAGAGTGAGACCCTGTCTCAAAAAAAGATACTGGCTCTGCCCTTAAGGGTCTCTGGTCTTCTAGGGGAGGCAGACAACATGGTGAAACCCCATCTCTACTAAAAATATTTAAAAAAAAAAATTAGTCAGGCATGATGGCAGGTGCCTACAATCCCAGCTACTCGAAAGGTTGAGCCAGGAGAATCACTTGAACCCCGGAGGCGGAGGTTGCAGTAAGCCGAGATCGCGACATTGCACTCCAGCCTGGGCGACAAGAGTGAAACTCCATCTCAAAAATAAATAAATAAATAAATAAATATCACAAGCCTACCCACATGATCAGCCCTGCACACTAGTGGGGTTCACAGGAAGGAAGACTCAGATCTGTTGGAGGGGCTGGTGGGCCATGGGACACGGTGAGAGGCGGCTTCCCAAAGGCAATCCCCTCAAGGTCATTTTTCTTTCTGACGGAAGTGGATTTTGCCCTATCGATCAAGATGTGCTTGAGATGGGGAGAGGAATACCCATCAGGAGCTCCCAGTGGAGATGGGAATAGTCCGGCTCCTCCATGACGGAATCTTGGGGAACTCCTCTCACCAGAGAGAAGGGTGTGACGAAAGGGGGCTTAAGACCAGATCCTGAGGGGCGTGAATCACAATTATAAAGTAGGAACAGTCTGGTGAAGGCAATGGACCATTCCCTGAAGTAGTTTAAAGTAGTTTAAAGCTCGGAGGGACACAAACACACCTGTATTTTACAGAGCAACCTCAGAAGAAGGTGCTTCACAGTTTGGCCATGGAACAGACTGGAGCCTGGGAGGCCAGCTGCAGGCCCAGACAGTCCAGCATCGGGTGATGAGGTGGGTCAGGCTCAGGGAGAAGCAAGAGGAGAAGCGACAGCACGCAGGAATGCAGGGGTGGCCAGGAGCTGCTGTCGCCATTCCTGAGGTGTGTAACCGTGGACATTGCCTGGCTGAGTAACTCTGGGCATTGTTTAGCTTCGTTTGTTGCTGATACTACCTGGAGAGATCATATGGTCACCAGCTTGTTTGTCATTGTTGTTCTGTGTGACTCTGGGAAAGGGTCTTCTGCCTCTTTCTTTCTTCTATTTCTCTTTGTATTCTATATTGCCATTTGTATTCCAAGTTGCAATTCTCCTGAACCAATTAGAGAGAGTTCTGTTTTGGAGACTATCTCCAGAAATTCACTAACTTCCCATTTATCTTTCTTTTATCTCCATTCTATGGTATTTTTCAGCAACAATACTATTCTCCAGAAATGCATTCTAGGTGAGACCTTTTTTTTTTTTTTTTTTTTTTTGAGACAGAGTTTCACTCTGTCACCCAGGCTGGAGTGCAGTGGGGCAATCTTGGCTCACTGCAACTTCCACCTCCCGGGTTCAAGCGATTCTCCTGCCTCAGCCTCCTGAGTAGCTGGGATTACAGGCGCTTGCCACTACACCCGGCTAATTTTTATATTTTTAGTAGAAACTGGGTTTTGCCGTGTCTCTAGTCTCGAACTTCTGGCCTCTTGTGATCCGCCCGCCTCGGCCTCCCAAAGTGCTGGGATTACAGGCGGGAGCCACCGCGCCTGGGCTAAGTAAGACCTTTTTTAATCTCCACATTTGAGAAATAGTATGCTTTCCTTTGTACAAACACACTAATGTGTGACTTCTGGAGGGTGAATCTGTCACAGTGAGTGACCAGACCACACTGAAATTCAGGTGCTAGAAGTCTACTGTGGTTTGAAGGTCTGCGTTCCCTCCAAATCCCATGTTTTGAAACAGAATCACCAACGTCACAGTGTTAAGAAATGGGGCTTTCCAGAGGTGATTAAGTCATGAGAGTGGAGCACTCGCGAGTGGCATTAGGCTTGACTGACCTACCAAAAAGCTTGATCAACTGCATTCAGCCCTTTTCCCCTTCTGCCCTCTGCCATGTGAGGTCACACCGTCCCTCCCTCCTGAGGATGCACCATTCATGAAAGTAAAGACTGGGTCCTCACCAGGCAACAAACCTGCTGGTGCCTTCATCTTGGACTTCTCAGCCTTCAGAACTGTAAGATATAGATTTCTGGGTTTTTTAATAAATAAATTACCCAATCTGTGGCATTTTGTTATAGCAGCACGGACTAAGACCGTGGTTCAGATAGGATACTTTTTTTTTTCTTCTTTGTTTTTTTTTTGAGACGGCGTCTCGCTCTGTCACCTAGGCTGGAGTGCAGTGGCGTGATCTTGGCTCACTGCAACCTCCACCTCCCAGGTTCAAGAGATTCTCCTGCCTCAGCCTCCCAAGTACCTGGGATTATAGACATGTACCACCACACCTGGCTAATTTTTGTATTTTTAAACCATGTTGGCCAGGCTTGTCTTGAACTCCTGACCTCAGTTGATCCACCTGCCTCGGCTTCCCAAAGTGCTGGGATTACAGGCATGAGCCACTGTGCCCAGCCTACTGTTTAGTGAGGCGCTCTCTCAGGGATACAATGCCTTACACAGAATTCAAACTTTGACTCAACAACAAGAGCAAAAAATTCTGTGTGTCATTGGCTTTTGAGATTATTTGTAAAATGTAGACATTGCTGAACGCCAAATGCCAAGAATAACATTTCTTCTAAATTCATCATGAGTGGCTTCTGGTAAAATAATGTGGCCTGTCAAAATCACCTTTAATATTACAATTCACAAATTATCAAATCTCTTATTTTTGTTTTTTGATATTTCATTTACTGCTTCTAAGCTTTTAGATAAGTTATAATTCTTCTGAAGATGGCCGGGCGCGGTGGCTCAAGCCTGTAATCCCAGCACTTTGGGAGGCCGAGACAGGCGGATCACGAGGTCAGGAGATCGAGACCATCCTGGCTAACACGGTGAAACCCCGTCTCTACTAAAAAATACAAAAAACTAGCCGGGCGAGGTGGGGCGCCTGTAGTCCCAGCTACTCGGGAGGCTGAGGCAGGAGAATGGCGTAAACCTGGGAGGCGGAGCTTGCAGTGAGCTGAGATTCGGCCACTGCACTCCAGCCCGGGCAACAGAGCAAGACTCCGTCTCAAAAAAAAAAAAAAAAAAAAAAAAAAATTCTTCTGAAGATATAACTGCTTGTTTCTGTTTTCACTACTGTGTTATAGTTTGATTTATATGTTTAACAGTTAAATATCAAGTTTTTTGGGGGCCGAGCCTGGTGACTCACATCCGTAATCCCAGTACTTTGGGAGCCCAAGGCGGGCAGATCACCTGAGGTCAGGAGTTTGAGACCAGCCTGGCCAACACGGTGAAACCCCGTCTCTATTAAAAATACAAAAATTAGCCAGGCATGGTGGCAAGTGCCTGTAATCCCAGCTACTTGGGAGGCTGAGGGAGGAGAATCACTTGAACCCAGGAGGCGGAGGTTGCAGTGAGCCGAGATCACGCCACTGCACTCCAGCCTGGGCAACAGAGCAAAATTGCCTCTCAAATAAATAAATTGATTAATCAATACAAATGAAGTTTGTTTGGTATAGTGTAAGTTAAAGTGTTTTTTATATTGCTAGCATGAAGAAATAAATTTCCAAGGGGTTTTACTTCTCCACAAAGCAGATAATTTGCATGTTTTGTAAACTGCTTAGCATGGTATAAATGTGAGATAATTTAAGCCAGAGGAAAAAGATTTTTATCACACCACTACTCCCTTGGAAAATATTTAAAATATGGTAATCATATTTCTAATTTCCCTTTGAAGATACTTTTGGATAGATTCCAGGAAAACGACCCTTTGTAAAACAGATGAATGTTTCATCTAAAAATTTGGTCCACTTATAAAAAGTTAACTATCAAACATGTTTAAGTGTCTATGTTAGTTACTGTGGTACAAATTATATTCAGTAGAAGTTTCACGCTGAGAAAAACCACGATGTGCATAAGATGAATGCATTCATGGTGATTATGCTCTTCAGGAGCTAGAAAATGACTACTTAGGAAGATTATGCAGGAGAGTAATTGCTGTTTAATGGAGAAAAACGGGAAAATAATTATAAGAGTAAAGAAGACATTTCCTAACCATCTGTCATTTAAAAATCAGAAACAAAAAAAGGAAACATAGCATGTTTTTCAGAAAGACTTGGAAATGATGCCAAAAGGCGATACTCTGGTGGTGCACACACAAAAGAGCTCTCAGCAGAGTCTGAGATTACTATATAAAAACAGTCTAAACACCCAAGGTGCATTTACTATTACAGTTAGTCACCTTTATTTAACATTTCTATGTAGCCAAAAGTAGAGAACAAACCCAACTGAGATGTCCATCACTGGAACCAGGAAACAGCAATGGGAAGACATTTTCTCCCACTAGAAGAAAAAAAAGATAACTATAGGGAAAAACAGTCTTCTTTTTTTTTTCTTTTTTTCCCGAGATGGAGTTTCACTCTTGTTGCCCAGGCTGGAGTGCAATGGCACGATCTCGGCTCACCGCAACATCTTCCATCTCGGCTCACTGCAAACTCTTCCTCCCAGGTTCAAGCAATTCTCCTGTCTCAGCCTCCCGAGTAGCTGGGATTATAGGCATGTGCCACCACACCCAGCTAATTTTGTATTTTTAGTAGAGAGCGTTTCTCCATGTTGGTCAGGCTGGTCTTGAACTCCCAACCTCAAGTGATCCGCCCGCCTCGGTCTCCCAAAGTGCTAGGATTACAGGTGTGAGCCACCGTGCCCAGCTGAAAAGCAGTCTTCTATTTATCACTTTGAATTTTGGGTTTTGTTGAATGCATTGAAGAAATATTAGTAAGCTAATAAAGGACTATATTGTTACAGGCTTTATTCCTATAACATTTTATTGGTGGTCTCTTCTGCTGAAGCAGGTGTTCTTTAGACTATAGATAGGCTGGGTGCGTGGCTCACACCTGTAATCCCAGCGCTGTGGGAGGCCGAGGCAGGTGGATCACTTGAGGTCAGGAGTTCAAGACCAGCCTGGCCAATATGGTGAAACCCCATCTTTACTAAAAATACAAAAATTAGCCAGGCAAGATGGTGCGTGCCTGTAATCCCAGCTACTGAGGAGGCTGAGGCAGGAGAATTGCTTGAACTCAGGAGGTAGAGGTTGCAGTGAGCCAAGATCACACCAGCGCATTCTAGCCTGGGAGTTTGAGACCATTCTAGCCTTAGGAGTTTGAGACCAGCTCTGTCACTAGCCTGGGTAACAGAGCGAGACTCCACCTCAAAATTAAAAAAAAAAAAAAAGGGCTATAGATATTAGCCCCTGAAATGTGCCTATCAGAGTCTCCAATCCTGACTTGGAGGAGCTGATGATCTGGATGTGGAGGAAGAAGCAACACCATGAATTATTCAGTGTGATTGGCTTGCTGTTGTTTAATAACACAGGAATTAATAACCAGACAAGACAATAATACAAGAGATGTGAGGCAGTATGTGATTAAGGGTGCAGCTGGAAGTGATCTCTCGCCTTTAAATTTCCGAACACTTTAGCTGTGTTCCTTATGACACTTTCCCCTTTCTCTCTGTTATTACTGTAATTTCTTGTCTTTTTCTCTTGACAACGGTGAACTACTGCAGGGCAATTCCGTGTCTGGTTCGTCCTTGATTCCCCACACAGAGTCTAGCCTGGGCCTGCCTAGCACTGCTGCCAAGAAATATTTATTTCAATAAAATGAGGGACACAGGGGATAAGTTTTGGGTGTGAAGAGGGGGGAGGGGAAGGGTATTGCTTGCTGTGAAGATTCTCACTTTGGGCAAAACTAGATTTTTTTTTTTTTTTTTTTCTGAAACAGGGTCTCACTCTGTTGCCCAGCCTCCCGAGTAGCTGGGACGCACCACCACACCCAGCTAATTTGTGTGTGTGTGTGTGTATTTTTTATAGAGATGATGGCACACCATGTTGCCCAGGCTGGTCTCAAACTCCTGAGTTCAAGCAATCCACCCACCTTGGCCTCCCAGAGTGCTAGGATTACAGACCTGAGCCACTGAGCCCAGCCTGTATATATGTGTGTCTGTGTGTATATAAAAAATTATCTGGAAAGTTTTAAAAAAGATCCAGAAATACCCAGGCAGAGAGACGCTCACTGCAAGCTCTGCCTCCCAGGTTCACACCATTCTCCTGCCTCAGCCTCCCGAGTAGCTGGGACTACAGGCACCCACCACCACGCCTGGCTAACTTTTTGTATTTTTAGTAGAGACGAGGTTTCACCATGTTAGCTAAGATGGTCTGGATCTCTTCAGCCTCCCAAAGTGCTGGGATTACAGGCGTGAGCCACCGCGCCCAGCCATGAATTAATATTTATAAAGTATTTCAAACACTGTCTAGCACAAAGTAAGGACTCAATGAGTTCAACTTTTATTACTTTTTAAAAAGTATTCATCTGTATTGTAGCCCCTTGATCTAGATGAGAAAGTTGAGCTTAAACAGGTTAAGTCAAAGACTGCAATCTGGTCACTCACTGTTGGCTTGCCTGGTTTAAACAAATGTTTAAATGGATTGTAACCATTTGGAACCTGAGAGATTTCATATGAATATGAAGAATTCTGGCTTATTTGAGTGACAGGATAATCTCTTAACACTGGGCCAGCATTCCTGCAAGTCACCCACTGGCTTTTGCTGACCAGTGGCTTCTCGTTGCAGATGGAGTCTGCACTCTCCAGTTCATCACCACCCCAGCATCCCTACTCTTGCTTCTAACACTTTCCTCTATTTTGTACCACATGCCTGGCCCTTATGGGCAACTCAAGGAAGAAAGGAAAGAAGAGATAGAGGAAAAATGGATTCAACAAATGAAAGTGTTCTTTCCGATTATTGTTATGTATACATTTTAATCATCAAAACATGCTTTATTTGATAGAAGGATCAAATCTGCCTTTGTAAAACAAGAGCCTATTTTAACCATTAAGACAACACACACGTTTGATTTGGAGGCATGTTCTCATTCAAAACCTTGCAAAATATAATTTCTTCTTGTCTGGGAGATGCTGTCTCTCTTCGGGGAGAACCTTGAGAGAAATGTCTATGAATGTGTCTGTAGAATGAGGATAGGACAACAAACATATTTTGAAATAATTTTTCTTTCTTTTAAAAAAAACAGATACTTTTAAAAGAAAATGCTGATTTAAATTACATAGCTCTTTTTTCCATTCTTACTCATCATTGTGGTTTCAATCAGTATTACATTTATTCCCCAGAGCTAGGATTGCTGTGTTTTTAGAAAGGGAGTCTGTTTGAAGGGACTCTATACTCTTGCAGTAATTAAAATCCTTTTAGGAATCTTTGACTTTGACTTACTGCTTTGTTTTAAATTATTGAAATTATTGAACTTCCCCATTATATCCCAGAAAAGGCTGTAGTTGTTCTCATTTATAATGGCACAATATAAGTTTAAAGATAACTGTCTCCACATGAATGCATCTGCAAATCCATCTCCCTTCTCCCTTCTCCCATCCAGGTTAAGAAGCTCCACTGCGCTCTGTCCATTGCAAGTTGAGAGGTGAGGCCCCAGCTGTCACATACAGTGAGTGAAGAAGCTGAGCTTCCCTCAAAGCCTGGGCCTCCACCTGCTGTATGATTTTTTTTGTTTGTTTGTTTTTGAGATGGAATTTCACTCTGTTGCCCAGGCTGGAGTGCAATGGCACTATCTTGGCCCACTGCAACCTCCGCCTCCCAGGTTCAAGTGATTCTTCTGCCTCAGCCTCCTGAGTAGCTGGGATTACAGATGTGCACCATCACACCTGGCTAATTTTTGTATTCTTAGTAGAGAAGGATTTTCACTATGTTGGCCAGGTTGGTCTCGAACTCTTGACCTCAGGTAATCTGCCTGCCACGGCCTCCCAAAGTGCTGGGATTACAGGAGTGAGCAACCGCACCCGGCCCTCTATTTGCTTTGTATTTATCTTTCCAAACTCTCTCTCCCACTCTTCTTTTCAAATTTTGTTTCAAATTCATGATTTTGTTTTAGATAAGCTTCTTTTTTTATTATTATTTTTCTTTTTTTTTTTTTTTTTTTTTTTTTTGAGACGGAGTCTCCATCTCTCCCCAGGCTGGAGGGCAATGGCGCAATCTCAGCTTACTGCAACCTCTGGCTCACTGCAACCTCCGCCTCCCAGGTTCAAGCAAATCTCCTGCCTCAGCCTCCCAAGTAGCTGGACTACAGGCATGCGCCACCATGCCCAGCTAATTTGTATTTTTAGTTGATATGGAGTTTCTCCATATTGGTCAGGCTGGTCTCAAACTCCCGACCTCAGGTGATCCGCCCGCCTTGGCCTCCCAAAGTGTTGGGATTACAGGCGTGAGCCACAGGCCCGGCCATAGGTAAGTTTCTTAAAGGAAATGCAGACTTCAATTACTTTCACCTTGGCTGTATATAAAAAGTTATCTGGGAAGCTTTAAAAAAGGTTCAGGAATACCCAGGCAGAGAGCAAAGGGAATTTGCTCCCTGTTCCCATAGAGACATTAAATTGAAATTGCTTGGATCAGCCGGGCACGGTGGCTCATGCCTGTAATCCCAGCACTTCAGGAGGCCAAGGTGGGCAGATTATAAGGTCAGGCGTTCCAGACCAGCCTGTCCAACATGGTCAAACCCATCTCTACTGAAAATACAAAAATTAGCCGGGCCTGGTGGCACATGCCTGTAGTCCCAGCTACTTGGGAGGCTAAGGCAGAAGAATCACTTGAACCCAGGAGTGCAGTGAGCTGAGATCGTGCCCCTGCACTCCAGCCTAGGTGACAGAGCAAGACTGCATCTCAAAAAAACAAAAAAAAAAAAGAAAGAAAAAAATTACTTAGATCCTAAGAATGGGTATTTTTTTAAATTGTGGTAAAACAAACAACAACAACAAACCCACAATGTAAAATTTGCCATCTTAATCATTTTTAAGTGTACAGTTTAGTAGTGTTAAGTAAATTTACATTGTGATGCAACAGATTTCCAGAACTTTTTCATCTTGCAAAGCTGAATCTCTAAACTTTTTTTTTTTTTTTTTTTTTGAGATGGAGTCTTGCTCTGTTGCCCAGGCTGGAGTGCAGTGGTGCGATCTCAGTTCACTGCAATCTCCGCCTCCCAGGTTCAAGCGATTCTCCTGCCTCAGCCTCCCAAGTAGCTAGAACTAAGGCGCCTGCCACCATGCCCAGCTAATTTTTGTATTTTTAGTAGAGATGGGGTTTCACTATATTGGCCAGGCTGGTCTCAAACACCTGACCTTGTGATCCACCTACCTTGGCCTCCCAAAGTGCTGGGATTTCAGGCGTGAGCCACTGCACCCGGCCATCTACACCCATTAAACAACTCCCCACTTCCCCTTCTCATCAGCTCCTGGCGACCACCATTCTACTTTTTGTTTCTATGAGTTTGACTACTTTAGATGCCTCATATAAGTGGAATCATACAGTATTTGTCTTTTGTGGCTTATGTCACATAGCATAATGTCCTCAAGGCTCATCTATGTTATAGCATGTGTTGGCATTTCCTTCCTTTTTAAGGCTGAATAATATTTCATGGTATGTACATAACACATTTTCTTTATCCGTTCATCTATCAATGGGCATTTAGGTTGTTTCCACATCGTAGCTATTGTGAATAACGCCGTGGTGAACACTGGTGTGCAAATACTATATCTCTTTGAAATCCTGCTTTCAATTATTTTGGATATGTAGCTAGAAGGGGAATTGCTGGATCATATGGTAAGTATATTTTTAATTTTTTGAGGAACCTCCGTTCTGTTTTCCATAGCAGCTGCATCATTTTACATTCCCACGAACTGCACAAGTGTTCCAAAGAGCATGGGTATTTTTAAAAGCTCTTTCAGTAGAAGCTTTCTGTTTATTATCTTTTGCTTTCCTTTTTTCTTCTCTATCATTGCCTTAACACAACCTATCTCGTTTGCCTGGACTAACCAATTGGTTTCATACATTTTCCTATATTTTCTTTCTTTTTCTTATTGGAGGCTATACAATTCGATTCTTTTATAATAGACTTTAAATTTTTTTACATGTATATTATTTAATAAAATGCTTTTTTCTTTTTTATTTTTGGAGCAGGGTCTCACTCTGTCACCCAGGCTGGAGTGCAGTGGCATGATCTCGGCCCACTGCAACTGCAGCCTCCTGGGTTCAAGCAATTATCATACCTCAATCTCTGGAGTAGCTGGGATTACAGGGGCACACCAACACCCCTGGCTAATTTTTATGTTTTAGCAGAGATGGGGTTTCACCATGTTTGCCAGGCTGGTCTCGAACTCCTGATCTCAGGTGATCCACCTGCCGTGGCTTTCCAAAATGCTGGGATTACAGGTGTGAGCCACTGTGCCCGGCCATAAAATACTTTTTTCTAACAAAATCGAAAGCTTTTTACTGTTTTTATCTTTTCTTAAACACATCATGACATTTAAAGTATGCTTGAATAATTTGTTGTATAACTTTATCCCCCACTCCATCATAATAGTGTTCTCTGGAGGTTTAATTTAACATTCTTTTAAGCACCCTCACCCCATACATTTTTTCACAATTGTTAAATTTTCTGACATAATTTATCAATTTGTGTGCTAAAATCTGTTTTCTGTGTACAGATGTATCTGAGTCACTTTTCCTCTTGCCACTTTCAAGAAGACCTGCTACAATACAAAGTATTATTCAAAATATGTAACAACCAGGGCCCTGGAATCAAACTGAGCTGACTAATCAGCATGCTCTCTTCCTGCAGGTGGGGTGGGAGGGAGGGGCTGCTGAAGGAGGATAGAAGGATTGTGGTTGGGGGGAGCGGTGGAGAGAGAGGGGAGGTGAGAGGGTGTTCTGGGAGAGATAACTGGCGGATACTTGGGCTTTGGGGTAACAGTATTTACGAGCAAGGAAGGAAGTGTTCAGGAGCTATATTAAAGGTATTTACCCGTAGGGTAGCATGGGCACTCACTAGCCAGAATAGGGCACTGACCTATCAAAATGAGCACTGACTTTAAGCAGCCTCTTTGTTCACACCAGTGCTGCCATCCTCGGTGAGCATCAGCCACAGCCTGCAGAGAGAGAGAGAGAGAGAGAGAGAGAGAGAGAGAGAGAGAGAGAGATATTATATGCAGTTTTTTGTTTGTTTGTTTGCTTTTTTCTTTTTCTCGAGATGGAGTCTCACTCTGTCATCCAGGCTGGAGTGCAGTGTCGCAATCTCGGTTCACTGCAACCTCCGCCTCCCAGGTTCAAGCGATTCTCCTGCCTCAGCCTCCCGAGTAGCTGGGATTACAGGTGCATGACACCATGCCCGGCTAATTTTTGTATTTTTAGTAGAGGCGGGGTTTCACCATGTTGACCAGACTGGTCTCCAACTCCGGACCTTGTGATCCGCCCACCTCTGCCTCCCAAAGTGCTGGGATTACAGGCATGAGTCACCATGCCTGACCAGTCTTTTTTTTTTTTTTTTTTTTAAGATACTTACTGTTCTAGTGTGGAATATTGTCTGGAATGGAATGGTTTAAATAGTACCATAGTATAGTTTAAAATATAAAATAGGATTTGGAACCTTATTGTGATAAATTTCTGTATAGGATGTATGTGGTTGTCTCCCCCCGCCAAAGTAAGGAACCCTTTTAAAGCATGTTGAGAAGGTATTTTTTGATATGAAAGGGTGAGAGGCCTTTAAATCTTTCAGGGATACATATAAGCATAAGGATACAGCCTCTATGGAGAAGGTGTGTGCAGCACTCAAAGTTGCTAACATCAGCTTCCTAACTTTCAGCCAGGGTTCTTACTGCATTTCGCATGGCTCTGATGAGACAGTGGAGAATTTCTGACAGTATAGCACACTACCTTCTGACAAATGGGGTTAAGCTGCCAACAGTGACAATCAGGGATTCCATAAGAAATTCTGGTCATTAAATCGATTTTATATTATTACTTTTTTTGTTTGTTTGTTTTTTTTTTTTTTGAGACGGAGTCTCGTTCTGTCGCCCAGGCTGGAGTGCAGGGGCGCGATCTCGGCTCACTGCAAGCTCCGCCTCCCGGGTTTACGCCATTCTCCTGCCTCAGCCTCCCGAGTAGCTGGGACTGCAGGCGCCAGCCACCATGCCCAACTAATTTTTTTTTTTTTTTTTTTTTTTTTTTTTTTTTTTTTAGTGGAGACAGGGTTTCACCGTGTTAGCCAGGATACTCTTAATCTCCTGACCTCGCGATCCGCCCGCCTCAGCCTCCGAAAGATTACAGGCGTGAGCCACTGTACCCGGCCTGTATTACTACTTTTTATTAGGTTGGTGCAAAAGTAATTGTGGTTTTTGCCATTACTTTTAATGGGAAACACCGCAATTACTAATCTTCCGTTTGTCACAGGACTTTAAAACCATGTATTTCCCCTCAATTTTTTTCTCCTTTTGGTTTAATAGTTGTTAAGACATTTTTTCGTAATTAGCACAGTATGTTTGACTGCAGACAAGTTTATGATACTTCTAGGCTATAAATCTTTAGAATTCTGTGAATTTCAACATTTGAAGTAGTCCTTCAGTTATATTTACATATGTTGTAAATATGTAAATATATATACACACACATATTTTTATATATATATATTATATATATATATATTTTTTGAGACAGGGTCTCACTCTGTCACCCAGGCCAGAGGGCAGGGCAGAGCTCACTGCAACCTCCACCTCCCCAGTTGAAGTGATTCTGCTGCCTCAGCCTCCCCAGTAGGTGGGACTACAGGCGCCCACCACCACACCTGGCTAATTTTTGTATTTTTAGTAGAGTTGGGGTTTCACCATATTGGCCCTCTGGGGCCTCTTTCATGAGGGCACTGGTCTTTAACTCCTGACCTTGTGATCTGCCCACCTCGGCCTTCCAAAGTGCTGGGGTTACAGGAGTGAGCCACCGTGCCCAGCCATGAATATATTTTTAGTTTAGGGAATCTTCCAAAATACAAAGCACTCCCAGTTAGGTATCAATGAGTTTGAATTATTGGTAAGAGTTTGAATTATTGACAAAATGTCAAAAATATCATTTAATTTTAGATAATAATCTTATTAAATATATTTTTGTGGAAAAAAATGAAAGCTTGTTTTATTTTGCACCTACATTGCAGTAGTTCAGCAGTGTAGATACTGTTTTCCCTCAGCACCTTGAAGATACTACTTCACTGGCTTCTTTGTGGCATTTAATCTCTCAGTTGAGAAGACGGTTGCCTAATTGTCATTCCTTTCCCCCAATCTTTTATCTCTGATAGTCTTTTATCTCTGATAGCCCTTAAGATTTTCTTGTTGTTCTTGATGTTTTAAAATTGTTCTGTAATGAATTGACTTCTTTATCCTTTTGGTATGTAACACACTTTTGTAAAAATTCAACTTTCCCTTCATTTTCTTCTGGAATCCTCGCAATCTAACCTCAATACTCCTCCATGGTTCTCTCATATTATTCTCGTCTTTGGTCATGATTGCGTGAATTCCTCCACTCCAATTCAGTAATCCCCTTTTCAAAGGTATCCAGCCTAGAGTTCATTTTTTTCAATTGATTTTTAAATTTTAATGTCTATTTTTAAATTTCTACTTGTTTCTCTTTTTTTTTTTTTTTTTTTTTTTTTTTTTTTGAGACGGAGTCTCGCTCTGTAGCCCAGGCTGGAGTGCAGTGGCCGGATCTCAGCTCACTGCAAGCTCCGCCTCCCGGGTTCACGCCATTCTCTACTTGTTTCTCTTTCAGATCTACCTCTTTCTTCTTCCATAATAGTTTTTTTTTTTTTTTTTTTTTTTGCTTCCTACTTTCTTGTTCTTTTTTTTTTTTTTTTTTTTTTTTTTTTTTTGAGACAGAGTCTGGCTCTGCCGCCCAGGCTGGAGTGCAGTGGCCGGATCTCAGCTCACCGCAAGCTCCGCCTCCCGGGTTCACGCCATTCTCCTGCCTCAGCCTCCCGAGTAGTTGGGACTACAGGCGCCCGCCACCGCGCCCGGCTAGTTTTTTGTATTTTTTAGCAGAGACGGGGTTTCACCGTGTTAGCCAGGATGGTCTCGATCTCCTGACCTCGTGATCCGCCCGTCTCGGCCTCCCAAAGTGCTGGGATTACAGGTTTGAGCCACCGCGCCCGGCCTCTTGTTCTTTTTTAATGGAGGAAATATCTTTATCTCTTTAAGTATCATAAGCACATTTATTTTCAATTCCTTATCAAACAGTTCCACAAAATTATTATTATTATTATCATTATTATTACTATTGAGACAGTCTTGCTTTGCAGCCCAGGCTGGAGTGCAGTGGCACGATCATGGCTCACTGCCGCTTCAATCTCCCGGGCTCAAGCCATCCTCCCGGGCTCAAGCCATCCTCCCACCCCAGCCTCCTGACTAGCTGGAACTGCAGAAGTGAGCCACTACACATGGCTAATTTTTTTATTTTTAGGTTAAGGTTAAGGCCACACTGTGTTGCCCAGGCTGGTCTCAAACTCCTGATCTCTCAAAATGCTGAGATTACAGGGAAGAGCCACCATGCCAGGCCTAATTTTATCTAGAGTGAATTTATACTCTTAACTGGGGAGGTGGAATTCATACTCTTTCTTATGTAAAATATTTTAATGTGGTTCTGAACTTTACTTTGCAGGAGGCTATTCTGAGCGGAAAGAGCTGTAGTCTTTTATCTATTTTCTCCTTCCTGTTCCCTCCCTGCTCTTTTTCCTACCTGACAGTATTGCCTTTCCCTCCACATAGCAGCCTGGGACCTCAGCTCAGAAGCAGAAACACGGCATTTTTTCTTGGTATTCCTGCCTTACTTTGATATTGTAAATATCACAGTATTTACAATACCACAATTATCACATATTTACACTATCAAAATAAGGCAGGAATACCAAAAAATTAAACTCACATGTCAATTTGAGAAAAATTTATAGGACTATGACATGTGTTAATGTGTCATTTAAAAAATCTTCCATTAAAATGTTGTATTTTTTTCTTTTGATTCCTTCACTACATTAGGCTCTGTCCCTGAATTCCTCTTTCCCGACTTCTGCTTCGGTAGCTTTAAGCCATGGGGTATCCAACTTTTTCTCAGGCTCCATCACAAGAGGGAGCCCTATCGCTAGTCCCCATCCTCAAAGCTCTCTGCGTGATGTTGTCTACTGCTACTCTTCACTACCCTGTGGGAGCCAAAGCCTTGGGCGTATGAACAGAAGACAAGTAGGTATACAGCTGCAATTCAGCTCTCTTCACTGTGTAATTTTTGTTTGTTTCTGTGCCATGGAGGTATGTATGTTTTTGCATTCTGAACCAACTCTATCATTTTAATTTCCCCTTCTTGTAAACTTTTTATTGCTACATGTTTGGAATGAGGGTAGGGGCTGAAGGTGGGAGAGGGGGAGAGATTCATCAGAGAATGAGGCTGACTCACGTCTTAGGCAGTTATCAGTTGTGTCCTTCTGCTAATATTCAAGGTGCAAAAGTTTAGGCTGGGCACAGTGGCTCACGCCTATAATCCCAGCACTTTGGGAGGCTAGGCCAGTGGATCACCTGAGGTCAGGAGTTCAAGACCAGCCTAGCCAATGAAACCTGTCTCTACTAAAAATACAAAAATTAGCTGGGTGTGGTGGCACGTGCCTGTAACCCCAGCTACTAGGGAGGCTGAGGCAGAAGAATCACTTCACCCTGGGAGGAGGAGGTTGCAGTAAGCAAAGATCGAATCGGCCTCAAAAAAAAAAAAAAGAAAAGAAAAAAAAATGTTATGTTCATGTTTTATTTGGCAAGCTATTTCATGCTTTTTAGTTTTTATTTCTTTGTTTTAATTTACCAATAAAGCAAAGGCAAACCATTTAATTTCTATTTCTGATTACAAAAGCAATAACTTTTTTTTTCTTTCTTCTTTTTCTTTTGTTTTTTTTTTTTTTTTTTGAGATGGAGTCTCACTCTGTTGCCCAGGCTAGAGAACAGTGGCCAATCTCAGGTCACTGCAACCTCCACCTCCCAGGGTCAAGCGATTCTCCTGCCTCAGCCACCCGAGTAGCCGGAACTACAGGCGTGCATCACCATGTCCAGCTAGTTTTTGTATTTTTAGTACAGATGATGTTTCACCATGTTGGCCAGGCTGGTCTCGAACTCCTGACCTCACGTGATGTGCCCACCTCAGCCTCCCAAAGTGCTGGATTACAGGCATGAGCCACTGCTCCGGCCACAATAACTCTTCATTATAGAAAATTACTAAAATTCAGGAAAGGGGAAATACTAGTTTGGAGAATGGTGAGTGGGATGCTTTATGGATGCCTCCTCTTTGAAGATGTGCCTTGAAAGATGAGGATTTTAGCAGTAGGATTGTGAGGAAAGAAAAGATAGAAGGGCATTTTAAAGGGGGGATGGAATCCAGATATGGAAATAAAAATATTCCACATGCTTCACAGGATATTGCTGGGTACATGGAGTAAGGGTGGATATGTAGATAAAGCTGGAAATGATTTGGGATGAGATTTTGCAGATCTTGAATGTATTCTTCAGGAAATGAAAATCCAAGTTCTTGGCCAGGTGCGGTGGCTCACACCTGTAATCCCAACACTTTGGGAGGCTGAGGTGGGTGGACCACATGAGGTCAGGAGTTCAAAACCAGCCTGGCCAATATGGCAAAACCCTGTCTCTACTAAAAATACAAAAATTAGCCAGGTGTGGTGGCAGGCGCCTGTAATCCCAGCTACTTAGAAGGCTGAGACAGGAGAATTGCATGAACTCTGGAGTCGGAGGTTGCAGTGAGCCGACATCGCTCCACTGCACTCCAGCCTTGGGGACAGACACTCCTTTTGTCTCAAAAAAAAAAAAAAAAGAAAGAGAAGAAAAGAAAATCCAAGTCCACATTTGTCCTTAAAAAAAATTCCTGTAGGCCGGGCGCGGTGGCTCAAGCCTGTAATCCCAGCACTTTGGGAGGCCGAGGCGGGCGGATCACAAGGTCAGGAGATCGAGACCACAGTGAAACCCCGTCTCTACTAAAAATACAAAAAATTAGCCGGGCGCGGTGGCGGGCGCCTGTAGTCCTAGCTACTCAGGAGGCTGAGGCAGGAGAATGGCGTGAACCCAGGAGGCGGAGCTTGCAGTGAGCCGAGATCGTGCCACTGCACTCCAGCCTGGGCAACAGCATGAGACTCCGTCTCAAAAAAAAAAAAAAAAAAAATTCCTGTAAAGCTCTTTTTGTACCATAGCACAGAGAAGTACAATGTTACATTTGAGAAACACTATTTTGTTCATTTCCTGTGAGACAAGTTTGAATGTAAAATGGGAGGAAAAGCCTTGTGTTTTAGTTCCTTCCTGATTCCCCCTCACCACCCCCCGAAAGGTAGGCAGGAGCTGGGGAGGAGAGGAGTTATATATTCACTCTCCACAATTAAACACAAGTAAAAATCTACATCTATCCCCAACAGTAAAAGTCACATAACCAGCACTTTAACTATAAACACAGAAAACGTTTTATGTTGCTACAAGAGCAAATGTATAATCAAGAAAGATTCTTTGTAATGTTATCTAAAACTTGAAAAGTCTATAGTTTTGGTTGGTTGCCCAGTAAATTGAAAGGACTTTTTTTTTTTAATCTTGGGTTTCGTTTTTCTTGGTCTAAAGCCCAATCTATTGCCAGTGGTGACTCAGAAGGGATGCCTGAAATAGTTCTTCTGAAGTTATCTCTCTTTGTGTCTTATCATCCATGGATGGCCAAGACTTTCTCATGCATCTATATATTTCACAAAAGCCTAGCACAGTGTTCCCATGTTAAATATTTGCTGAATTACAGAAAAGCATTTCAACTCATCTGTCAAATATGTGAGACAACAAATAGCATTTGGTGATGTGTCCACGGATGTGCAGTTAGAATTGTAAGGCCAAAGTAACCCAGAAGTTTCCTTTTCCCTTTTTCTTGACCAGGAAGAACTGTCCAATGAACGCTATTCACTGATGAAGGAAAAGTTCTGGTAAAGATATTTTTTCAAAATATTAAGATAAAAGTAAAAGCACTTATTTTCAGAAAGTGATTATCATTAGCTAGAAAAATCGAATCACAAAGCTAGGCACGGTGGCTCACACCTGTAATCCCAGCACTCTGGGAAGCCGAGGCAGGCGGGATCACAAGGTCAAGAATCGAGACCAGCCTGGCCAACATGGTGAAACCCTGTCTCTGCTAAAAATACAAAAATTAGCCAGGCGTGGTGGCAGACACCTGTAGTCTCAGCTACTTGGGAGGCTGAGGCAGGAGAATCGCTTGAACCCGGGAGGCAGCGATTGTGGTGAGCCAAGATCGTGCCATTGCATTCCAGCCTGGGCAACAAGAGTGAAACTCCGTCTCAAATAAATAAATAAGTAAATAAACAAAACGATGTGTTTCCTCATGGTTCTGGAGGCTGGAAAGTCTTTGATAAAGACACCGGAAGATGTGGTGTGGTGTCTATGGAGGGCCTGCCTTCTGGTTGGTGAGCAGCACCTCACTGTGTCCTCACGTGGTGGAAGGGGAAAGGCAGCCCTCTGGGGCCTCTTTCATAAGCACTAATTCCATTCATGAGGTCTCCCCTCTTATGACCTAATAACCTCACCATGTGTCCAGAATTGGTGGGTTCTTGGTCTTGCTGACTTCAAGAAGGAAGTCACAGACCCTCGCGGTGAGTGTTACAGTTCTTAAAGATGGTGTGTCCAGAGTTTGTTCCCTCAGATGTTCAGATGTGTCTGCAGCTTCTTCCTTCTGGTGGGTTTGTGGTCTGGCTGACAGGAGTGAAGCTGCAGACCTTCGTGGTGAGTGTTACAGCTTTTAAAGGTGGCGCGTCTGGAGTTGTTCATTCCTCCTGGTGGGTGGGTTCATGGCCTCACTGGCTTCAAAAGTGAAGCTGCAGACCTTAGTGGTGAGTGTTACAGCTCATAAACGCCACGTGGACCCAAAGAGTGAGGAGCAACAAGATTTATTGTAAAGAGCAAAACACCTAAGGCTCCACTAGTGTGGAACGGGACCCTAGCGGGTTGCCACTGCTGGCCTGCTTTTATTCCCTTATCTGACCCCTCCCACATCTTGCTGATTGGTCTATTTTACAGAGAGTTGATTGGTCCATTTTGACAGAGTGCTGATTGGTGCGTTTACAATCCCTTAGCTAGACATGAAGGTTCTCCAAGTCCCTACTAGACTCAGGACGTCAGCTGGCTTCTTCTGGTGTATCCTGCACCCGGGCTGCAGGCCAAGCTGCCCAGCAGTCCCGCGCAGTGCACCCGCACTCCTCAGCCCTTGGGCGGTTGATGGGACCGAGCACTGCAGAGCAGAGGACAGCACTCATAGGGGAGGCTCCCCGACCTCGCAGGAGCCCACGGCAGAGCGGGCGGCTCAGACATTTCGGGCTGCAGGTCTGGAGCCCTGTCCCACGGGGAGGCAGCTGAGGCCCCGCGAGAATTCAAGAGTGGTGCATGCGGCCGGCAGTGCTGGGCGACCTGGCACAACCTCCGCAGCTGCTGGTTTGGGTGCCAAGCCCCTCACTGCCCGGGCCAGCAGCGCCATCTGGCGGCTCCGACTGCGGGGCACGCCAAGCCGGCCGCGCCCTCCCGAACTCGCGCTGGCCTGTGAGCACCCAGCTCGGCCGGGTTCCCGCCCACGCCTCTCCCTCCGCACCTTCCCAGCAAGCAGAGGGAGTCGGCTCCGGCTCCTGCCTTGGCCAGCCCAGAGAGGGGCTTCCACAGTGCAGTGTCGGGCTGAAGGGCTCCTCAAGCGCCACCAGAGTGGGTGCTGAGGCCGAGGAGTCGCCGAGAGTGAGGGCTGCTAGCATGTTGTCACCTCTCACCAATGGGCCCACCTGCTAATACCATCCCTCACCTTGAGGATTAGGTTTTTAATATATGAATTTTGGGGGACACAAATATTTTGATCATAGAGAGAAGGTAAATTGGTACTGCTCTAAACTAAGGAAACAGAGAGGACTCTGGGAAATGCTCCTCCCTCCCTGGGGCTCCTAAGCTTTTCAAATATTTTCATCATTGCCATATATCTCCCCTTAACCACTCTACAGCCCTGGATTAGACCGTAGCATAAGCCATGATTTTCAATTTGCTTATAATCTGGTGTAGAGTTTCATTCATTCATTCAACATACATGCAGCGCCTACAATGTGCCATAAATATATGCCAGAAAGGCAGAATATTTGCCAAACAAATGGTGCAGCTACTGTATGCAGTGAAATTTGGGAAGCTGTCTCTGGGGGTCAGATAGCTTGGGAAGGCTTTATCAAAGAACTGGTGATTTGAAGTCGGACTTGTAAAATGGATGGGATTTAAACTGAAGAAGGAGGAGGTAATGCTGGAGGTACAGAGGTGTGAGTAGAGGACATGAGGGAATTCAAACTGGAAAGGGGGGTTCCAGGCCAAGGGTGGTGGCTCAGGCCTGTAATCCCAGCACTTTGGGAGACCAAGGTGGGCAGATCACTTGAGGTCAGGAGTTCGAGACCAGCCTCGCCAACATGGTGCAACACTGTCTCTACTAAAAATGCAAAAATGGGCCGGGCGCGGTGGCTCACGCCTGTAATCCCAGCACTTTGGGAGGCCGAGGCGGGCGGATCACGAGATCAGGAGATCGAGACCATCCTGGCTAACATGGTGAAACCCTGTCTCTACTAAAAATACAAAAAAATTAGCTGGGCATGGAGGTGGGGGCCCGTAGTCCCAGCTACTCGGGAGGCTGAGGCAGGAGAATGGCATGAACTCAGGAGGCAGAGGTTGCAGTGAGCTGAGGTCGTGCCACGGCACTCCAGCCTGAGCGACATGGCGAGACTCCATCTCAAAAAAAATTAGCCAGGCATAGTTGCAGGCGCCTGTAATCCCAGCTACTCGGGAGGCTGAGGCAGGAGAATCACTTGAACTGGGGAAGTGGAGGTTGCAGTGAGCCGAGATCATGCCACTGCACTCCAGTCTGGGTGACAGAGCAAGATTCTGCCTCAAACAAATGAACAACAACAACAAAACAAATTTATACTTTAAAAGGGGGAATGCTGCTATGTAAATTCTATCGCAATGTTTTTTTCAAAATTAGACTATTTATTTATGATCCCTACATGGAATTAAACTAAATGATAAAAAATTTTCTTAAAATCAAGGTAGAAGTCACTTTTTAATCAAAGATTGCGTTCTTTTTTTTCTTTTTTAACTTTTATTTTAGGTTCAGGGGCACATTGTTCAGTTTTGTTATATAGGTAAACTCATGTCACGAGAATTTGGTGTCCAGAACATTTCATTACCCAGGTACCAAGCGTAGTACCTGATAGGTATTTTTAAAATATGAAATGCTTCATGAAATTGCATGTCATCCTTATGCAGGGGACATGCTAATCTTCTCTGCATCATTCCAATTTTAGTATATGTGCTGCTGAAACTAGCACCAAAAGTTATATTCTACAGTATATGTCAAATGAAAATTGCATCTGATCTATGAATATTACTCTGGAAAAATCCCTTGAATTGTCCAGGGTATAGTAATAGTCAGGATTAATATATTCTTTACCATCTCTTCATAAATGTGGTGCAGCCAGTTTTACCTCCAGCGTTGGAGTCCATCACTGTTGCTGTGGATCGGCAACAAATGAAGTCATTGGTTTGCATTTCAGGCCTCCCTTGTATTGAAAATACAGTTTGTGTGAACATAGTTGACTTGTCAGAAATTAAAGACATAGATGATGCAATTTCCCTGAATTATTTTTTTTGAGACTGAGTCTTGCTCTGTTGCCCAGGCTGGAGTGCAGTGGTACGATCTCCGCTCACTGCAACCTCTGCCTCCTGGGCTCAAGTGATTCTCCTGCCTCAGCCTCTTGCGTAGCTGGGACTACAGGCATGCGACACCACGTCTGGCAAATTTTTATTTTTATTTTTAGGTTTATCCATGTTGGTCAGGCTGGTCTCCAACTCCTGACCTCAAATGATCCACCCGCCTTAGCCTCCCAAAGTGCTGGGATTACAGGCGTGAACCACTGCACTCAGCCTTGAACTCTTAAATTCTATTTACTTCATACTATTTTATCTAATTCCTTTCCTCACTTGTATTTACCTTTTTTTTTTTTTTTTTTTTTTTTTTTTTGAGACGGAGTCTGGCTCTGTCCCCCAGGCTGGAGTGCAGTGGTGCGATCTGGGCTCACTGCAAGCTCCGCCTCCCAGGCTTACACCATTCTCCTGCCTCAGCCTCCCGAGTAGCTGGGACTACAGGCACCCGCCACCATGCTGGGCGAATTTTTTTGTATTTTTAGTAGAGACGGGCTTTAACCATGTTAGCCAGGATAGTCTCGATCTCCTGACCTCGTGATCTGCCCATCTCAGCCTCCCAAAGTGCTGGGATTACAGGCGTGAGCCACTGCACCTGGCCTGTATTTATCTTATGATTAAGTTCTTCTGGCCGGGCGCGGTGGCTCAAGCCTGTAATCCCAGCACTTTGGGAGGCCGAGACGGGCGGATCACGAGGTGGGGAGATCGAGACCATCCTGGCTAACATGGTGAAACCCCGTCTCTACTAAAAAATACAAAAAACTAGCCGGGCGAGGTGGCGGGCACCTGTAGTCCCAGCTACTCGGGAGGCTGAGGCAGGAGAATGGCGTAAACCCGGGAGGCGGAGCTTGCAGTGAGCTGAGATCCGGCCACTGCACTCCAGCCTGGGCGGCAGAGAGAGACTCTGTCTCAAAAAAAAAAAAAAAAAAAAAAAGTTCTTCTATCTAGTCCTCGTGAACCTTAACATTCTTTCTGTATATAATACATTCTCCTGAAAAAACATAGTCTTCCCCAAGTAGATATAAGTTTTATATTTTTATTTTTTAAATCTTTTTTATTTTTAAAACACAGTTGAGATCATTCTGTACATACAATTTAATAGTATCTTGCTTTTTAGGGTTTTTTTTGTTAAGGTTTATTACATGTTCTTTTTTTTTTTTTTTTTTTTTTTTTTTTTTTTTTTTTTTTGAGACGGAGTCTCGCCCTGCCGCCCAGGCTGGAGTGCAGTGGCCGGATCTCAGCTCACTGCAAGCTCCGCCTCCCGGGTTTACGCCATTCTCCTGCCTCAGCCTCCCGAGTAGCTGGGACTACAGGCGCCCGCCACCTCGCCCGGCTAGTTTTTTTGTATTTTTTAGTAGAGACGGGGTTTCACCATGTTAGCCAGGATGGTCTCGATCTCCCGACCTCGTGATCCGCCCGTCTCGGCCTCCCAAAGTGCTGGGATTACAGGCTTGAGCCACCGCGCCCGGCCTATTACATGTTCTTAAACACCATATCTTTCATCAAGTTAAGATATTTAGCCATACGAATGGTTACACATTTTTATTTTTTAGTGTTCTGATATTATAAATAATGTTGCAATGGACATATATGAACATAAATCTTAGTCCTCTGATTGTACTTTTCCATATTTTAAAATCTTTGTTTATTTATTTATTTTGAGATAGGATCTCATTCTGTCACTCCAGCTGGAACACGATGGCACAGCTCACTGCAGCCTTGACATCCCTGGGCTAAGCAATTCTCCCACCTCAGCCTCCCAAAGTCTCAAAGTGCTGGGACTACAGCTGTGAGTCACATGCCAGCCTGACTGTACTTTTGGGTTTTTTTGTTTTGTTTTGTTTTGAGGCAGAGTTTCGCTCTTGTTGCCCAGGCGGGAGTGCAGTGGCGTGATCTTGGTTCGCTCCAACCTCCGCCTCCTGGGTTCAAGCAATTCTTCTGTCTCAGCCTCCCGAGTAACTGGGATTACAGGTGGCCGCCACCAAGCCCAGCTAATTTTTGTATTTTTAGTAGAGATGGGGTTTCACCATGTTGGCCAGGCATGTCTCGAACTCCTGACCTCAGGTGATTTGCCCACTTCAGCCTCCCAAAGTGCTGGGATTACAGGCGTGAACCACCCCACCCGGCCTGCTTGACTGTACTTTTTTTTTTTTTTTTTTTTGAGACAAAGTTTCACTCTTGTTTCCCAGGCTGAAGTGCAATGGTGTGATCTCGGCTCACCACAACCTCTGCTCCCAGGCTCAAGTGATTCTTCTGCCTCAGCCTCCCAAGTAGCTGGGACTAAGGCGCCCGCCACCACGGCTGGCTAATTTTTGTATTTTTAGTAAAGATGGGGCTCCTCCATGTTGGTCAGGGTGGTCTCGAACTCCTGACCTCAGGTGATCCACCCGCCTCGGCCTACCAAAGTGTTGGGATTATAGGCATGAGCCACCGTGTCGGCCAACTGTACTTTTAAGTGTGGTTTATATGCTCACTATAATAGAATGGTTTTTATGTGAAGAAATGGTCTATGTGGGAAACTGATAGCTCTTAGTCATTAAGTGGAAAATAAATTGTGTTTTTTTGTTGGTTTTCTGTTTTGTTTTGTTTTGTTTTGAGATGGAGTCTGGCTCTGCCACCCAGGCTGGAGTGCAGTGGCGCGATCTCAGTTCACTGCAACCTCCACCTTCCAGGTTCAAGCGATTCTCCTGCCTCAGTCTCCCGAGTAGCTGGGATTACAGGCATGTGCCACCACGCCTGGCTGATTTTTGTATTTTCAGTAGAGACGGGGTTTTACCATGTTAGCCAGGCTGGTCTCGAACTCCTGACCTCAAGTGATTCACCTGCCTCGGCCTCCCAAAGTGATAGGATTACAGGCATGAGCCACTGCACCCGGCCAATAAATGCTTTTTGAGGATTGCCTTGGGATAGTGAGATTTTAAAGGGTTCAAATGCTAGGAGAAATGACATTTGAGGGGTGTTCAGTTTTTTATCTTTTTATCTCTTTATCAGTTTTCAACTTTTGTCTTTGTTCATGCCTCTCATCTCTGAACATTATATCTACTATTTTTTTTTTTTTTTGAGACAGAGTCTCGCTTTGTTGCCCAGTCTGGAGTGCAGTGGCGCGATCTCGGTTCACTGCAACCTCTGCCTACTGGATTCAAGCAATTCTCCTGTCACAGGCTCCCGAGTAGCTGGGACTACAGGCGCATGCCACCATGCCCGGCTAATTTTTTGTATTTTTAGTAGAGATGGGGTTTCACTGTGTTAGCCAGGATAGTCTCGATCTACTGACCTCATGATCTGCCCGCTTCAGCCTCCCAAAGTGCTGGGATTACAGGGATGAGCCACCACACCCAGGCAATCTACTCAGGATTTTTTATGGGATTCTTAAATAAGAACCTGTAAGTGCCAAATCTCAAAATTTCCCCCATTTCTCACAACAGTGGTTGTCCTGGCCTCACCCAATCCTTTTGATTTCTTTTTTTTTTAAAGCCAAAAATCAAACAAAAGTGTTGGGATTTAAAACCAGATTTAATATATCTGCTAAGTATTAAAGGTGCTACCAGTAGGTACAATACTACTAGGTACTAAGTCAATAATTCCATTCATAGTTGTTTTTTTTTTTTTTTTTGCCAAGTTCTGTTGGTCTCCTCTTTAGTGTATCCCAGACCATTCCTACCAACATTACATGCCAATCTTCCTTGATGCAAGTTTTCCTTTTACAGTCATGATCTTTCTTTCTTTTTAGAGATGGAGTCTTGCTATGTTGTCCTGGTCTCAAACTCCTGGCTTCAAAATAGGAAGATCTGTTTCTCTTGTGTTCTCTTTGGATGGCTGCTGGACCACTGTTTCTGTGCACAAACAAAGGGGCAGAGCTGAGGAACAGTCATTCCTCCTCGCTGTCCATTATCTGTTGCCAACATGGTTATTTTCATCTTTTTGCCACAAGCTCATTGCTCACAGCATTTTCCCTCTCGTGTACCTGCTGCCTCTTGATTCTCACACATATAAGTGTGACCCTGGACAGGTCCTTCTGTTCAGAGCTGAAGCAATATGAAGAGACTTCATAGCTTTTTATCTACTTAGTTAGATCTTTTGACTTATCTGCATAACTTTCGTAAAGTTACAAAACTTAAGTAGAGTTTTGGCCCACAATAAATAACCACCTTAGAAACTCTAATCGAGGTAAGTAGACCAATTTCCTAAGTGCTCTCTAATTATGTTTTTAAATTTATTGTCAAACCAACTATGACCATAAATTGAAGTGCTGTGGTTAGAGGGTACATTTCTAGTCAAATGAATCACAAACTCATGTCAGCTGGTCAAGGAATAATATGCTATTTTCAGTTTTTATAGTAGTAGGAAGCAATAAATGACAAGGACTCACATGCAATAAAGCTGTTATCAGTCTCTGAGAAAAATCTCATATATTAGTAGTTATGTTATAGCTATACCAACCTAATAAATTCAGATGTCTTTTGCATATTAGATTACTTTCCCACCACAAGCATGCTACAAATAATGTTTGTCTTTCTAAAGACAAACATTTGTCACAGTCATTCCTACCATTCTTGCATGAATCACACTGGTTCATCTGCTATGACTTAGAAGATTATGGCCAATGGTCAACACAAGCCAAAGTGATAAATGTGCAGTTAGCTCATGTGAAAACCCATGTAGACTCATTTCTGGAACAACGGGAGGAAGATTTATGGTAGTAAGGCAGTGGCATGTGTGAGAATTTTCATAATGGTGGAGTTGAGACATGGAGGAATTGGGGTGAGAGGTTAGACCCATCAAGTTTAGAGAGAACTGCTGAATCAAGCTCATGGCAGCAAGCCAGGGGCAGTAGCTCGCGCCTGTAATCCCAGCTTCTTGGGAAGCTGAGGCAGGAGGATTTCTTGAAGCCAAGAGTTTGTGATCAGCCTGGGTAACACAGCAAGACCCCGTCTCTAAAAAAAAAAAAGTTAAGAAAAAAAAGAGGCCAGGCGCGGTGGCTGACGCCTGTAATCCCAGCACTTTAGGAGGTTGAGGTGGGTGGATCACCTGAGGTCAGGAGATCGAGACCATCCTGGCTAACACAGTGAAACTGCATCTCTACTAAAAATACAAAAAAAAAAACCAGCTGGGCGTGGTGGCATGCGCCTGTAGTCCCAGCTACTTGGGAGGCTGAGGCAGGAGAATCCCTTGAACCCAGGAGGTGGAGGTTGCAGTGAGCCGAGATCTCGCCATTGCACTCCAGCCTGGGCAACAAGAGTGAAACTCCATCTCAAATAAAAAGAAAAAAAAGAAAGATACAGAGTAAAGGAAGGTTTCAGATCGATGCTAACCTAGGTCCCCAAATTCACCCAGTGGGCATACTGTGGGTTCTATGGCACATGAGGGCCCCCAGCCCTGGTTTCAGCACTGGGCAGCTCTGCTGTTAAATGAGTGGAGTCATAATTTTATCTCCTTTCCTTAGAGGACTCTCAAAGTCACTGAGGTGACAGGTGACAACAAGAGTTTATAAAAATCTTGATGATGTCCTATACATCAAGGAAAACATTTTAAGTTTTTTTCAAAAAGACAATTATCATTAGTAAGAATGCTAAATAATTCATACCACTACTCTCTATTTTTTTTTTTTTTTTTTTTTTTGAGACAGAGTCTCGCTCTGTCATCCAAGCTGGAGTGCAGTGGCAAGATCTCAGCTCACTGCAATCTCTGCCTCCTGGGTTCAAGTGATTCTCCTGCCTCAGCCTCCTGAGTAGCTGGGATTATAGGCACATGCCACCACACCGAGCTAAATTTTGTATTTTTAGTAGAGATGGGTTTTGTCATGTTGGCCAGGCTGGTCTCGGACTCCTGACCTCAGGTGATCCGCCACCCTCGGCCTCCCCAAGTGCTAAGGTTACAGGCATGAGCCACCGCACCTGGCCCCATTACTCTCTTTAAGGTGTCGTGTAATTGAAGAAAATTCATTTTCGTGATCTAGATAAAAATCAGACACTACCAATTGCCCGAGTTGTTCTTATTTGTATCCAGGCCCCTCTTAAATTTTTTCACCACCAATAAGGACAAAGCAGCTACAAATGCCAGAGATCCCAAGATCTCAAGAGTGGCCCTTGGCATGGAGTAGAGGCACAAGTTTAGGGGACGTCCCATTGAGGTAGGTTTGATTTTTTATAGGCTTGGGACAGGACTTGTGGTGAGGGTAGAAGTTCAGTTCAGTTTCCTATTATGGTAACTGGCCATTTTTAACACACACTTTACAAATTATGTTTCATTTTGGTGAAAATGCACTTTGGAATTAATCATAAGAAGAATCTTGAGAAAGATGCAGAAAGTAAATCTACTTTTCTGCTTATCATTATGAAGCATAATGTTTACTTTTTTTTTGAGACAGTCTCTGCCGGGTGCGGTGGCTCAGGCCTGTAATCCCCGCACTTTGGGAGGCCGAGACAGGCAGATCACCTGAGGCCGTGAGTTCGAGAGCAGCCTGACCAACATGGATAAACCCTGTCTCTACTAAAAATACAAAATTAGCTGGGCGTGGTGGCACATGCCTGTAATTCCAGTTACTCAGGAGGCTGAGGCAGGAGAATTGCTTGAACCCAGGAGGCGGAGGTTGCGGCGAGCCGAGATGTCACCATTGCACTCCAGCCTGGGCAACAAGAGCGAAACACGGTCTCAAAAAAAAAAAATAAATAAAACATACAAATAAAAATACAAAAAATTAGCCGGGTGTGGTGGCGGGCACCAGAGTCCCAGGTACTCTGGTGACTGAGGCAGGAGAATGGCGTGAACCCGGGAGGTGGAGCTTGCAGTGAGCCGAGATCGTACCACTGCACTCTGGCTTGGGTAACAGAGCGAGACTCCGTCTCAAAAAAAGAAAGAACGAAAGAAAGAAAGATAACATTCTTAGATAATTTCTACCCAATAAAGAATTCAAGGGCCAGGTGTGGTGACTCAAGCCTATAATCCCAGCACTTTGGGAGCCAAAGGTGGGAGGATGACTTGAGCCTCAGAAGGTAGAGGTTGCAATAAGCCAAAATTGAGCTGCTGCACTGCAGCCTCCGTGATAGAGTGAGACTTTGTCTGAAAGAAAAAGAGAGAGAAAGAAAGAAAGAGAAAGAGCTGGGTGTGGTGGCTCACATCTGTAATCACAGCACTTTGCGGGGCTGAGGTGGGAGGATCACTTGAGTTTAGGAGTTTTAGATCACCCTGGGCAACACAGCAAGACTCTGTCTCTACAGAAATTTTTAAAAACAAGCTGGGTGTGGTGGTGTGAGCCAATAGTCGCAGCTACTCAGAAAGGCTGAGGCAGGAGGATCCCTTGAGTCCAGATATGCAAGGCAGCAGTGAGCTATGATCAGGCCATTGCATCCCAGCCTGGGTGACAGAGTGAGACAGAAAAAGAAAGAAAAGAGAGAGAGAGAGAGAGAAAGAGAAAGGAGGAAAGGAGGGAGGGAGGGAGGGAGGGAAAGAAAGAAAGAAAAGAATTCAAGAAAACAAGGATCATGTTATCGTACAGGAAGAGTCTTAAATTTATTTGAAAAGGTGAGAAATTGGAGAATTTAGATGTTCTGACTATTGTCAATCTCTTGTGGCTCTTCAGATGGATAGCAAGACCCAGGCTGCTATCACACACAGGTGTGCTGCCATAGCCTGAGATGCTCTGATCTAGAAAACTTCTAGAGGACTTGAAATACAGCTGAGGTAACTCTTTCCTCTCCAAAGTTACAAGAGTTCCACAGAACTACTCCTACTCCAAACAATAAGATTCCTGTATCAAATGCAATAACAGTTTAAAATATAGGTTGGTCAGGCTGGAGGCGGTGGCTCATGCCTGTAATCCCAGTCCTTTGGGAGGTTGAGGTGGGCGGATCACCTGAGGTCAGGAGTTCAAGATCAGCCTGGTCAACATGGTGAAAGCCCAGTCTCTACTAAAATTACAGTGGTGGGTGCCTATAATCCCAGCTACTGGGGAGGCTGAGGCAGGAGAATCTCGCCATTGAGCAAGACTCCATCTTAAAATAAATAAATAAATAAAATATAGGCTGGTCTGTGTGCAGTGGTGTTTACAACTAAGATCACCACGAGTTACAGATTTCTTTGTTCCTTCTCCACTCCCATTGCTTCACTTGACTAGCCTAATTCTTCCAAAGAACATAGCTAGGCACCAGAACAAAAGATAGAACTTAAAACTGGAGTATGACAAGATGTCAAGGAAGCCTGGGGGGGTACTGTACCCAGATACAAGTTCTAATGGCCATGGACTGGCATTTTATTATTATTTATTTATTTTTATTTTTATTTTTTTTTTTTTGAGACAGAGTCTGGCTGTGTCGCCCAGGCTGGAGTGCAGTGGCGCGACCTCGGCTCACTGCAAGCCCCGCCTCCCGGGTTCACGCCATTCTCCTGCCTCAGCCTCCCGAGTAGCTGGGACTACAGGCGCCCGCCACCACGCCCGGCTACTTTTTTATATTTTTGGTAGAGACGGGGTTCACCGTGTTAGCTAGGATGGTCTCAATCTCCTGACCTCGTGATCCGCCCGTCTCGGCCTCCCAAAGTGCTGGGATTACAGGCGTGAGCCACTGCGCCCGCCCGCATTTTATTTTTTTTGAGACAGAGTCTCGCTCTGTCGCCCAGGCTGGAGCGCAGTGGCCCAATCTCAGCTCACTGCAAGCTCCGCCTCCCGGGCTCAAGTGATTCTTGTGCTTCAGCAACCCAAGTAGGTGGGATCACCTCAAGTGATCTGCCCATCTTGGCCTCCCAAAGTGCTAGCATTACAGGTGCGAGCTGCCGCACCGGGCCCAAGCCCAGAAATTTGTGTAAAAGTGGGCCCTGAATAAGATGATATCCGTGAAAGCCCTGACAGAAGTTAAAACAAAATCTCCCTTTGGAGACACTTTTATAATTCAAGGCACATAGAATGTCTAATGAACAGTTGCACTTTGCTAAAAATGTGTTCACAGTGAAAAATTACAGAGCATGTGAGGAAGTGATCTACAGGGGAGTCAGGAAGCAAAAGGGGAGAATTAGCTCCCTGAGAAACTGAGACAGTAAATGATAAAATAAGAAACAACAAAAGAAAACAAAGAGGCAATCAAATAAAATACAAAAAGGAAACGATGAAAAGTAATATGCTATTTAGTAAAAGAGATGTTAGAATACGACCTAAGTGTACATACTCCTACAAACTCACTGATTCATAATGGATTCAAATTGAAACTAGAGAATTGAAAGTAAGCTTGAAAATGTTTGATTATACTTTAGAATAAATTACCTGAAAGAATTATGAATTATGTGACTCTCATTGGATTTTATTATCTCATTGGATTTTATTATCTCATTGGATTATGTGACTCTCGTTGGATTATATTAAAAGTCATGTGACAGGTTTAGCTTAGATGATAAATGCATACATTTTTCATTGATTTTGAGCTGCTATACAAATAATTTTTTTCAGAGAAATGTTTTCTGGGCTGGGCGCGGTGGCTCACGCCTGTAATCCCAGCACTTTGGGAGGCCGAGGCAGGTGGATCACCTGAGGTCAGGAGTTGGAGACCAGCCTGGCCAACATGGTGAAACCTTGTCTCTACTAAAAATACAAAAAAAAAATTAGCCCAGTGTGGTGGCAGGCGCCTGTACTCCCAGCTACTCGAGAGGCTGAGGCAGGAGAATCACTTGAACCTGGGAGGCGGAGGTTGCAGTGAGCCAAGACCACGCCATTTTACTCCAGGCTGGGGACAAGAGTGAGACTTCGTCTAAAAAAAGAAAAAGTTTTTAAAGTTTTAACTTGTTTAAATTAATAAAATAACATAACTTTTTTTTTTTTTTTTTTTTTTGAGACAGAGTCTTGCTCTGTCGTCCAGGCTGGAGTACAGTGGCAGTCTCAACTCACTGCCAGCTCTGCCTCCCGGGTTCACGCCATTCTCCGGCCTTAGCCTCCTGAGTAGCTGGGACTAGAGGCGCCCACCACCATGCCCAGCTAATTTTTTATATTTTTAGTAGAGACAGGGTTTCACCATGTTAGCCAGAATGGTCTTGATCTCCTGACCTCGTGATTCACCTGCCTCGGCCTCCCAAAGTCCTAGGATTACAGGCATGAGCCACCACACCCGGCCACACTATTGATATTCTAGCAGAGTCTTTTCTGGGTCTTTTTTCCTGAACGATGTTTGGTTTTTTGTTTTTGTTTTTTTGTTTTTGTTTTTTTTGGAGACAGAGTCTCACTTTGTCACCAGGCAGGAGTGCAGTGGCGTGATCTTGGCTTACTGAAATCTCCGCTTCCCAGGTTCAAGCGATTCTCCTACCTCAGCCTCCCAAGTAGCTGGGATTACAGGCATGCACTACCATGCCTGGCTAATTTTGATTTTTAGTAGACATGGGGTTTCTCCATGTTGGTCAGGCTGGTCTCGAACTCCCGACCTCAGGTGATCCACCCACCTTGGCCTCCCAAAGTGCTGGGATTATAGGCATGAGTCACCGCACCTGGCCCTGAACAATGTTTTCTTACGAAGCTGAACTTACACTGAAATACTGTTTAGTATGCCCTTTGTTTTATAAATGTAACCTACATCATACACATTTTCCCATGTCCTTAAAACTTGCTATAAGTATAGTTTAAATGATTATATAGTATTTCTTCCTGGATACACCATTTATTTAATAATTCTCATTATTGCATATTTAAATTGCTTCCTTTCTTTCATTGTTATAACTCTTCAATAAATATTTGTGCATTAGTCTTTGTTTATGGGTTTAACTATGTCCTTAGGCTACATCTATAATTTTTAAAATCAAGGGACAAGCCTTGATCTTTACAATTCATGTATTCAAATGTATTTTATTTCAATTCAACAAAATCCACTGAGCATTCACTAAATGCCACATAACTTTTCCCTAGACACTTATTACTTGTCTTTGTTTTGTTTTTCTGATTGTCAAAGTCATCACATAGATAATTTGGAATATATATGTGTGTTTTTCAAAAAGGAAAAGCCAGGAAAGAGGAAGCATCAATGAATTCAGCTATTTTCTATGTTCAGTTTGTAGGATCTAAGCCAACAAAAAGAAAACTCCAAATCGAAGAACTTTTGCTGGGCATTAAAAAATTTGCAAAGTGCACGGTGGCTCACACCTGTAATCCCAGCACATTGAGAGGCCAAGGCAGGTGTATCACTTGAGGTCAGGAGTTTGAGACGAGCCTGGCCAACACGGTGAAACCCCGTCTCTACTAAAAATACAAAAATTAGCTGAGTGTGGTGACACGTGCCTGTAATCCCAGATACTCTGGAGGCTGAGGCATGAAAATCGCTTGAATTTAGGAGGCAGAGGTTGCAGTGAGCTGAGACTGCTCTACTGCACTCCAGCCTCGGTGACAGAGTGGGACTCTGTCTCAGCAAAACAAATAAATAAAAAACTTTAAAAAGTAGACCAGGCATGGAAGTTCATGCCTGTAATCCCAGCACTTTGGGAGGCTGAGGCTGGTGGATCACCTGAGGTCAGGATTTTGAGACCAGCCCGGCCAATAAAGTGAAACCCCGCCTCTACTAAAAATACAAAAAATTAGCTGGGCGTGATGGTGGGCACCTGTAATCCCAGCTACTCCGGAGGCTGAGGCGGGAAAATCGTTTGAGCCTGGGAGGCAGAGGTTTCACTGAGCCGAGATTGAGCCATTGCACTCTAGCCTGGGCAACAGAAGCGAAACTTCGTCTCAAAAAAAAAAAAAGTAAAAATTTGCAAAGCAAGTTTGCTGCATGGGTACAAAGGTGATGGAGTGGTGGTTTATTTCACTTGATCTTTGGAATATGTCTGCACCAAATCAGTAAGGTAAGTCAAATTACCACCTTTCCAGACTTTCTTCCTGCTATAATTCTGTATTTGGTGGCAATTTTTATAACAACATTAAAAAACTATGTTGGTTTACCAAAATGTCTAATCAACCAAAACATACACGTTTCAGAGCTGTGTTTACAAACTCCAGCTCTTCATTACTTACTTCAACTAAAAGAAACACTAACCCTCTAATCAAATAAACCAAATTTACTCACAGCAACAATTTCCTGGAAAACCTAAATTTAAAAAACAATTAAGTAGAACTTATTTCAAATAGGCCAATTGATTTCCATTCTGTCTTAGACACAGAGGTAGATAGACTATTTTACGTCTGCTTAGATTCTGCCATAGCAGATAAAATGATTTAAAAGTCATAGTGCTGGCTGGGCGTGGTGGTTCATGCGTGTAATCCCAGCACTTTGGGAGGCTGAGGCTGAGGTAGGCGGATCACCTGAGGTCAGGAGTTCGAGACCAGCCTGACCAACATAGTGAAACCCCATCTCTACTAAAAATATAAAATTAGCCAGGCGTGGTGGCATGCGCCTGTAATCCCAGCTACTCGGGAGACTGAGACAGGAGAATCACTCGAACCTGGGAGGCGAAGTTTGTAGTGAGTCAAGATCGCGCCATTGCACTCCAGCCAGGCAACAAGAGTGAAACTCCATCTCAAAACCAAAAATAATAAATAAATACATGTTGTAGTGCTAAAACCTAGAAATAAAGCAAAAGGTTACAGACAGAGCAGGAGTGATAAATCAAAGGACAATAGTTCTGTTATGAAGTTACCTGCTCCAGTGCTCAGTTCTCCTAGCATACAGCTCTAACCTCACGGTCACTGCTTATGGTTGTTTGTGCCCTGAATAATCCCATGGGGCGCCATTCACAGCAAGCCCTGGCAGAGGACTCAAGCATTGTAATTCAATAATGCAACAGACTGAGATGACTTCAGAAAGAATAAATGACAGTAGTTTATTATATGAAGGGATATATTTCTGAAGAAACAAAGAAAAGTGACAATTGTGTATACAGTTGAGAAAAACGAAACACCTTTTTTTTTTTTTTTTTTTTTTTTTTTTTTTTTTTTTTTTTGAGACGGAGTCTCGCTGTGTCGCCCGGGCTGGAGTGCAGTGGCCGGATCTCAGCTCACTGCAAGCTCCGCCTCCGGGGTTTACGCCATTCTCCTGCCTCATCCTCCCGAGTAGCTGGGACTACAGGCGCCCGCCATCTCGCCCGGCTAGGTTTTTGTATTTTTTAGTAGAGACGGGGTTTCACCGTGTTAGCCAGGATGGTCTCAGATCTCCTGACCTCGTGATCCACCCGTCTCGGCCTCCCAAAGTGCTGGGATTACAGGCTTGAGCCACCGCGCCCGGCCCGAAACACCTTTTTTGCAGGGAAATGTCTTTTGCCTTGTGCGCCAGTCTAGGCTGGAACCATCTGCAAATTTTTGAAAGTACCCTGCAAAAAGCTGAGGCTGTGAGTGTCTGTCAAAAAGTAATGTGGGGAAATAGAAATCTAAGACATTTAAGAAAATAGAAATTACTTCAACTTAGTGCCTAAATAATCCCTTAAACAATGCTCAATGGTGAGGAAGAGGAAACGCAACATGAATAACAGGAAAAACTACAAGCTGGTCTTCACTTTGCAAGAATAGTTTCTCTTGTGCTTCCACTGCTCGCCTACCACTTCAGCCTTTTCACACCATTGGCCGAAATAAATAACTAAAACAATGTTTTTACATTTTTTTTAGACACAAGGTCTTATTATGTTGCCTAGGCTGGATTCTAATTCCTGGGCTCAAGAGATCCTTCTGCCTCAGCCTCCTAAGTAGCTGGCCCTGTAAGTATGGCCCACTACTCCCAGGTAATAATTTAAAAATATGAGAAACCATGGGGATAGATTCCAACCCTCTGTTTTCCAGCCTGGGCAAGCCCAAGAAAGAGTCAGGTTGGATGCAACCAGGTCTCATGGATGTCTTCCAAGGCTGGTTTGCTGAAAATGGCAGCTTCCCCTGCCTTATTTTTATTTATTTATTTATTTATTTTTGAGATGGAGTCTCGCTCTGTGGCCCAGGCTGGAGTGCAGTGGCATGATCTCGGCTCACTGCAAGCCCTGCCTCCCAGGTTCACACCATTCTCCTGCCTCAGCCTCCCCAGTAGCTGGGACTACAGGCGCCCACCACCACGCCCGGCTAATTCTTTGTATTTTTAGCAGAGACGGACTTTCACCGTTTTAGCCAGGATGGTCTCGATCTCCTGACCTTGTGATCCACCTGCCTCAGCCTCCCAAAGTGCTGAGATTACAGGCATGAGCCACCGCACCCGGCCTCCCCTGCCCATTTGTAATCTTTTTCTAGGGCCAGAACCCTGGAAGATTCAAGGAGACAAAGGAAGGGTGTCTGTGTCTAACATTTGGTACACTGTGTTTGCGGGGCATTTCTTCTATTTCATGACCTGATTAATCAAATTTTCACTATGCATATACTTTTCCTTTGGAGTCACTATGCATCTTTAGAAGCCATATCAACTTTTCCTGTGCAGAAAGGTGGAAACAGTAAGAGCTTGGGAATCAGGCAAAACCAGATTTTGAATCCTAGCTCTAAACTCTGGGCAAGTGACCTGTACCTTACTTTCTTCATCTGAGAAATGGGGAAAACAATGAGCTCCTCATGGAGAAATAATATAATAGCTGAAGATCATTTGAGACAGCACCTGGCATGCAAAAGTCTCAAAGAAAATGTAACTAGTGTTGACTAGCCATTTAGAGAGGAAAAGATTGGACTTAAACAGCCAGACTGCCAGAACCTGAGCATGTTGGCTTGTCACTTACAGCTATGTGACCTTGGGCGGGTCACTTCAACTCTGTTTCCTTATTCCCTAAGATGGGAATAATGAGAGCGCTGCTTTGTGGGTAGTCGTGAGGAAGGAATGAGTTAATCCATATACAGGACCAAGAACAGCACCTGTCATGTAGTAAATTCTCAATAAAAATCTTAGCCATTATGATCCCTAGGCTCAGAACTAAAAAAATTATTTCCCCTATCTCATAAGCTTGTTGGGAGGTTTATATGAGACAACCTATAAAAGTACTTACGGCCAGGTGGGGTGGCTCACGCCTGTAATTCCAACACCCTGGGAGACAGAGGTGGGCAGACTGCTTGAACCCGAGAGTTTGAGACCAGCCTGGCCAACAAAGTGAGACCCTATCTCCACAAAAAAAAAAAAAAAAAAAAATTAAAATTTAAAAAGTGCTTAGCAGAGCTCTCAGCTCACTTTAAGTCTTCAAAATTAGGTATTAACTTAGTGATTATTATTATTATGATTATTAGTTCACTATATTGAAAAGTTCTGTAGTATAAGACAGCTTTCTATATTTCTAACAATAATTATTTAGTATTAGTAATTAATCAAATACTATCACTAGTTAGTAAAATCAGCATTTTCACATATGGCTGCTAAAAATGTGAATTGAAAAGGGTTACACTAATATAATTAAAGCATACAACTTATTAGCCTTTTTGGAAATTTCCTACTTTACTACTTTCTAACTTTTTATAATACAAATTTTCTGAGTTTTCTACATGTTGTCATATGAGTTCGGTAAAAATATATTTATTTCCTTCAAAGTAATTTGAGTCAGTACCTTGGTATTCAGCTAAATTGAACTCCGGTATTTTGGAACAGTATCTGTTGACACAAATATATTTGGCATCACTGGCGAATTTAAAACTACATACAGACAGTGTCATGATCCCTCAAACTCAAGGCGACAGTACTATTACAGAGGACAAGCGTTGTTAAAAAGCTTTACGTTGTCATTTCTATACTGAACATATGGGCATTCTAGTTTCTGGTTAACAGTGGCAGTTACAAAGACTAAACTATAGTTTTGCAAACATTCTAAACAAAATATTTAGGATTGCTCAAGAAAAGAAGCATGAGAATCTGGCAAGATACACACTGAGACACGTGCAACCTCTCATTCACCTTCTATCTGATCCTGAGGTGACTGCATGGGGTAAAAATCAGTTCCCTTGCTCACTTCAGCCCAGAGGCATATCTGATTCTCACCAACCTTGAAGATATGGGCTCATGCTCGAGATTTTGTTTGGGTTCTGCCTAGATATTTCTAGTCTCAGAAATTCCCTGATGGCTAAATTAAAAGGAAAATCTAAGAATTCAGACACTGACAGGCCCGGGAAGAATATTTGTGACTCTGAATCTTCTGCAACAAGCCACTGCACTCCAGCCTGGGCGACAGAGCCAGACTCAGTCTCAAAAAAAAAAACACAACATTTTGTTTTTCTAAGTAAAGAAGTAATCTGAGGAGGCCCTTAGTGCTGAATGACCAGACTTTGTCACCTTGCCTCGGTTTCAGGTTTTCATAGGGCCTTCCAGAGGTCAAGAGAGGCATTGGCCACTTCCATATTAAACAAAAACCAAAAAGAAGAAGAAAAGATTTGCCAAAATAGGGTTATAAGATTTGTGGCGTATTTTAAATATCGGTATTTAACAAGTAAGCAATTCTGACACCCACATGCACACACACATTCAGTTCAGTATAATTATTATATTCCCAAAGTGATTGGGGGGTTATTAGGGGATTTATTTAAAATATTGGTTCATAGTTCATGAGAGATGAGACAGTAATGAGACAGAAAGCTAAAGTTGGTTGATGCCATCTTCTTTCTTCAAATCTGCCAGTGCTTCTATTTAACTATGGCTGTGACCTGGTGGCACCAAGGCCCTTGATGATAGTGAGGCCTGGAGCTAGTGGCCTCCTGATGTCCCATTTTCAGTCTCAAGACGTTTGCTCTTGGAAATATCCAGCTTATACACATAGGCACCACTGCCTAGCTTTTCTTTTTTTAGGCAGAGTCTTGCTCCATCACCCAGGCTGGAGTGCAGTGGCATGATCATTGCTTACTGCTGCCTCGATCTCCAGGGTTCAAGCTATCCTCCCACCTCAGCCTCTCCAAGTGCTGGCATTACAAGTGTGGGCCGCCATGCCCAGCCCTACCTTTTTTTTTTTTTTTTTTGAGATGGAGTCTTGCTCTGTTGCCAGGCTGGAGTGCAGTGGTGCAATCTTGGCTCACTGCAACCTCTGCCCACCAGGTTCAAGCGATTCCCCTGCCTCAGCCTCCCGAGTAGTTGGGACTACAGGCGTGCTTTTTTTCACTGAATGACCCTGTGGAGAGGACTCATGAAAAAATCAGGCTGATTTCAAATGATAGCTTATCCAGTTTATCAGATTGGGGTATAGGATGGCCAAGTGGGATGGCGGGGGTACAAAGAGGGATTTGGACTTAGGGTCAATGCCTTAGAAGCGCCTCTTTCTGTCTTGCCCCAAACCTTCAAGCTGTGCTACTAAATAATTAATATGAAGGTTACAAACTTTTTGATATATGTAGTCTGGGCTTCATTCAGGAGCCAAGGAGCCCCTATAAAATATGTCAGGTTCAGTGGCTCTCCAGTGGCTTCCCATTTCCCGCAGAATACACTCTAAAACCCCGTCTAAGGCCTGCAGGCACTTTAGGACCTAGTGGTACCTTGCTGCCTCTTCGAACCACATCTTCCATTTTCCCCCAACCCCTCTTCCAGGTACCTGGCCCCTTGACTTTCCCCTAGGGCTCTGCTTTCGGGCTATTCCCCAAATACCCATAGAGCTTGTACCCTCTCACTTCATCCAGGCTGTTTTCTATGCCCCTTGTTAGTCTGCTTGTGCTGCCATAACAGAGTACCACAGATGAGTGACTTAAAAAATTTATCTTCTCACAGTTCTGGAAGCTAGAAGTCTGGGATCAAGGTGCTGGCAGGATTGGGTTCCTCTGAGGGCGGTGAGGAAGGGATTTGTTCTGGGCCTCTCTCCTTGGCTTGTAGATGACCATTCCCTCCCTCAGTCTTCACACGGCCTTCCCTCCACATGTCTATGTCCAAACTTCCTCTTCTTTTTTTTTTTTTCGAGACAGAGTCTTGCACTGTCGCCCAGGCTGGAGTACAATGGTGTGATCTCGGCTCACTGCAACCTCTGCCTCCCGGGTTCAAGCGATTCTCCTCCCTCACCCTCCCAAGTAGCTGGAATTACAGGCGCCCACTACCACGCCCAGCTAAGTTTTTGTATTTTCAGTAGAGACAGGGTTTCACCATGTTGGCCAGGCTGGGCTCAAACTCCTGACCTCAGGTGATCTTGGCCTCCCAAAGTGCTGGGATTACAGGCGTGAACCACCACACCTGGCTGGCTCTTGAGATTTTGATTATTTTTCTCTCATTGATGTGTATTTTCTGATTTCTCTGTAGTGAATATAAATTCTGTAAGAGAGAAAAAACAGGCCGGGCGCGGTGGCTCAAGCCTGTAATCCCAGCACTTTGGGAGGCCGAGACGGGCGGATCATGAGGTCAGGAGATCGAGACCATCCTGGCTGACATGGTGAAACCCCGTCTCTACTAAAAAAATACAAAAAAAAAACTAGCCGGGCGAGGTGGCGGGCGCCTGTAGTCCCAGCTACTCAGGAGGCTGAGGCAGGAGAATGGCGTGAACCCGGGAGGCGGAGCTTGCAGTGAGCCGAGATCTGGCCACTGCACTCCAGCCTGGGTGGCAGAGCGAGACTCCGTCTCAAAAAAAAAAAAAAAAAAAAAAAGAGAGAAAAAACAGTAGAAGTTATGAATGGTTAACAGAAGATATGTTGTCATACTTTTAACTGGCTGTTAGGTTAAGAAAGAAAAAAGACGCTGTTTTTCTTTTCAGTGGGAATGGTGGGAAGCACAGAGTGGGTGATGTCTCCAAACCCAGCAGCTGGGGACGTAGCCTGCACAATCCATCCCATCTGGATTCACGTCCTAACTTGCCACTTTCTAGATCCATCATCTCAGGCATGTCTGTCACTCATAGTGTCCTGGTTCTTCATCTGTCAAATGGAGTAATATTGTACTTACAGGACATAGAGCTGCCTGTAGTCTCTGGCCCAGGCTGGAATTTTATTCTTTTGATCTCAGTGATTTGGAAATATCAAGACACCAAGGGTCAGAGACTAGTCCAAGGGTTTGGTTCTCCTTTTATTCCCCTTCAAGGGCAAGCCAAGCAATGTCCAGATACTGCTCACGTTGCTTCTGGGTACAGGGCCTGAGCTAGGGTGAAGTAGTAAGGTGCTTGCCACAGGCACCATTGCTAAGGCGCACCAAAACCACTTGGTACTCATCATAAATAATGTGTTAATGCAATATTTTAAAACATAAAATTATAAAAATGTACAATGAACAACATAGCAATAATTTTGATAAAGACACGGTAAGTATTAATAATTTTTTCTTTGCCTCGGGCTCCGTTATGGATGAGTTAAGCTCTGCTTCCAGCCCACAGCCTGAAGGGAGCAGACCATCAATTATCCAAATCATTATTAATTACTTCTTAATTATAATTAATTATCCAAATTGTCTTGAGTCTCAGAAGCTGCATTGCTTGTTCTGTGTTTATTTTGCTTTCAGTCAAGGCCCTGTTAGGATATCAATAGGGAATATTTATTTTTCTGACCCTGTTTGTTCCTTTCCTCTATATAGATACCTAATCATAATTGCTACCTAATTGTGGCCCTTCTACCTCACTGAGAACTCTGAAGGGCAGGTTGCTCCTTATACTTTTATAGAAACATAAAATGCTAGCAGAGTATGATTTCTACCCAAAAGAGCACTAAGCAGAGTTTACAGATGTTGCAGATACTTCTGGCGAAGGGCACCCAGACCTGGGCATACCTTGCTTCAAAAACAGGTCATAGCACACAGTCTGCTCATTCCATCCACTTCCTAAGAGAAGGGAAATTCTTATGTGATGGAGTTAGGCAGGTCTTTAGTCTTGGTGGAGGGTTTCCTGAGGGACTTTCATATTACCGTATCCTGGGATTTTTGTGGGTAATAGTTAATCATGTAAAGCAATACCCTGTACATATTCACATGGTAATTGCTAGTTAAAAGTAGCAATGATAGGCCCGTGCTGTGGCTCATTCCTGTAATCCCAGCACTTCGGGAGGCCAAGGCGGACACATCACCTGAGGTCAGGGGTACGAGACCAGCCTGACCAATATGGTGAAACCCTGTCTCTGCAAAAAATACAAAAAAATTAGCCGGGCGTGGTGGCACATGCCTGTTGTCCCAGATACTTGGGAGGCTGAGGCAGGAGAATTGCTTGAACCCAGAAGGTAGAGGTTGCAGTGAGCTGAGATTGTGCCACTGCACTCCAGCCTGGGTGACACAGCGAGACTCTTTAAAAAAAAAAAAGTAACAATAACAATCACATTTAAAATCTTGTCTTATGGCTGGGTGCGGTGGCTCACACCTGTAATCCCAGCACTTTGGGAGGCCAAGGAGGGCGGATCACAAGGTCAGGAGATTGAGACTATCCTGGCTAACACGGTGAAACCCTGTCTCTAATAAAAACACAAAAAATTAGCCGGGCGTTGTGGCAGGCGCCTGTAGTCCCAGCTACTTGGGAGGCTGAGGCAGAAGAATCACTTGAACCCGGAAGGCGAAGGTTGCAGTGAGCCGAGATTGCGCCACTGCACTCCAGCCTGGAGACAGACTGAGACTCCGTTTCAAAAAAAAAAAGTAGCCAGGCATGGTTGTGGGTGCTTGTAACCCCTGCTACTTGGGAGGCTGAGATGGAAGAATTGCTTGAACCTGGGAGACGGTAGTTGCAGTGAGCCAAGATCATGCCACTGCACTCTAGCCTAGGCAGGTGAGTGAGACTCTGTCTCAAAAAAAGAAAAAAAAAAAAAAAGAAAGAAAAATATGATGTTCTTAATGTGTAAATTTTAGGAAATTTGGCCTATTACTCTTTTTAGTTTGATTAAATGTATGTGTGTGTGTGTTGTTTTTAAAAAAATGTAAGTTGAATATATATTGAAAATATAAGTTGACATGACAAAATAGACTTCATTCATAGCAAATTTGTTTCTGAAAGCACCTGCAGAAAGCTGCGTTCTTTGTAACTCTTAAAAAACTCAGAGGCAAGGAGAAAAATGGGATTCTTTGGATGCCAGATAGTGCATAAGATTTAGATTTGGTTACAGTAATTTTAGCATAATCCATTGTAAGGTGATGATCTGGATGAACTTCACAATAGTGAAGAAACTGGTTTTGAGATTTGGGTTTTTTTTCCCCTTCACTGGAAGGAATGTTGCTCACCACATCTCTTCTACTTGCCTCATGTTTTTAGATTAATGTTTCCTGGAGAGGTGAAACACACTGAGATTAGATAGCTGTATTCTGTAAGAAGTCTGACTGTTCTGAGATTACCATGCTGTGGGGAATGTGCAACCAGTCCCACATGTGCCAGCCTTCACAGGCTAGTCACCTGATTTGCAAGTCATCATAAACTTTCAGTCTCGGGGATGTGATCTGGAGAAGAGTGGAAGAATCCCACTGACAGCTAGAGCGAACACTCCAGACATATAGCCCAAGGAGAGCAGTCTCAGCCAGGTCCAATCGTTAGGTCCACTCCAGCTGAGGCCCCCGTCATCCCGGAGCAGGGATGAATAGCCCCTGCAGTGGTCTGTCTAATTTCCTGACCCGAACTCATGAGCTTTATACAATGGTTGTTGTTTTTTAAAATGCTACAGGAGAATAGAAATTAGAAGCAGAGGCATAAAAAAGAATAGGAAAAGGCCGGGCGCGGTGGCTCAAGCCTGTGATCCCAGCACTTTGGGAGGCCGAGACGGGCGGATCACGAGGTCAGGAGATCGAGACCATCCTGGCTAACATGGTGAAACCCCGTTTCTACTAAAAAATACAAAAAATTAGCTGGACGAGGTGGCGGGCACCTGCAGTCCCAGCTACTCGAAAGGCTGAGGCAGGAGAATGGTGTAAACCTGGGAGGCGGAGCTTGCAGTGAGCTGAGATCCGGCCACTGCACTCCAGCCTGGGTGACAGAATGACACTCCATCTCAAAAAAAAAAAAAAAAAAAAAAAGAATAGGAAATACTGAACAAAATAAGGAATCATTGCACACAGTTCTCAAATTGTGATTGTTAGTACTGTCAATTCAACTTTTTCATCTATTTATCCATTCATTCAGGAAAAATTTGTTGAGAGTACTACAAGCTAGTTAGTGTGGGAGATACTAAAAAAATGACTAAATTAGCTCTGATCTCAGCAAGTTCCTAGTTTAATGGGGGTGTCAGACAAGTAAACAATTAGCATACACTGTAATACAATGTTGCTCTATTGTAAGGGTTTGGAGAAGGAACTGATTGCTTTGAAGATGCAGAATCTCACAGTCTTGAAAGAATCAAAGAAATTCATAGGAGCTCTGAGGCTCAAAGACTGAGTAGAGGTTTATTGGATGGCCAGAGCAGGGCAGCTACTGAGTTCCCAACTCTTTGGATCTTGGAGCTAACACTATGGCTGCAAAGAACAGGACAGGCCCAGTTTGGACACTCTGGCTTCAACTGCTCCTGTGAGCTCAGAGTTTTTATTTTCCTTTCCTGCGCAAAGCAATGATTACATAGCCAGAATTTTTTTTTTTATAAGAGGATTCACGGCCGGGTGCGGTGGCTCGTGCCTGTAATTCCAGCACTTTGGGAGCCAGAGGTGGGCGGATCATTTGAAGTCAGGAGTTCCAGAGCAGCCTGACCAATATGGTGAAACCCCGTCTCTACTAAAAAGTACAAAAAAGTTAGCTGGGTGTGGTGGCGCACACCTGTGGTCCCAGCTACTCAGGAAGGCTGAGGCAAGAGAATCGCTTGAACCCAGGAGGCAGAGGTTGCAGTGAGCCAAGGTTGTGCCATTGTACTCCAGCCTGGGCAACAGAGTGAGACTCCATCTAAAAGAAAAAAAAAAGTATTCTATTTCATCTGTGTGTTGAAAAGAAACAGCTCATGGAGTGTGTGGCATTATTCAATGTAGACTCATCAAACAAGCACCTTACAGAAGCAAGGTCTGCTCAGCAGAGGAGACAAGGACCTATTCCCAATAAAATTCAATCTAAGTAGGTATTTTGTTTGTTCATTTGTTTTAATGTGTTTTCTATACAAACATATCGCTTAAGACAAGTTTCCTGGGCCCTATATCCATCCAGGTTGCTGTCCTAATGCCTTCTGATAGAAAATTTCTAGAGGCACTTAAGGGTAGACTGCATGCTGTGAGGATAAAAATAGAGTTGTCTTAACAATAGGGCAACAGAGCCATCACGAGTAAAAGATGACGTCCTAAGATCCATGAGCTTTGTTTCTAGGGGACAAATCTGGTTCAAAAGACTTCTTCAAACTTTTCCCTGCTGTCAAGTTTAATGCAATTCCTCCTCCTCCTCCAGTTTTGCCTTTCTAATGTCAGATTGATTTGAGAAGGTAGCTGTCAAAAAGGCTACTAGAATAATCTGGAGGGAATGTGTTAAGCCATTGCAAGAAAATGGTTCCAGCTGGCCGGGCACAGTGGCCCACGCCTGTAATCCCAGCACTTTGGGAGGCCGAGGTGGGTGGATCACCTGAGGTCAGGGGTTCGAGACCAGGCTGGCCAACATGGTGAAACCCCATCCCTACTTAAAAAATAAAAAAAATTAGCCAGGCATGGTGGCAGGCACCTATAATCCCAGCTGCTTGGGAGGCTGAGGCAGGAGAATTGCTTGAACCCGGGAGGTGGAGGTTGCAGTGAGCCAAGATCGTGCTATTCATTGCACTCCAGCCTGGGTAACAAGAGCGAAACCCTGTCTCTAAAAAAAATTCTCGCTTTGTCACCCAGGCTAAAGTGCAGTGGTGCTATCTTGGCTCACTGTAACCTCCGCCTCCTGGGTTTAAGAGATTCTCCTGTATCAGCTGGAATTACAGGCGTCTGCCACCATGCCTGCCTAATTTCTGTATTTTTAGTAGAGACAGGGTTTCTCCATGATGGCCAGGCTCGTCTCGAACTCCTGACTTCCAGTGGTCTGCCCACCTTGGCTTCCCAAAGTGCTGGGATTACAGGCATAAGCCACCAGACCTGGCTAGTTTATTTATTTATACTTGTGTTGTTCCAAGATTAATTTTGTAGTAAGTTTATTTCCTGAGCAAGAGTAGATGGCAGCTCTCTTATAAAACTAGTTAACTGCAAACAACATGTTGTTATAGTCATTGGAACTAGGAGTAGAGCAGGCATTTGCTTTAGAAAACCAGGAGCCTGAACAGACACTTCCGGAAAAAAAAAAAAAAAAAAGGATATTCCACCGCCACTGGGAGGTGATCTGAGGAAGTCTTAGCAGTGGGCTGAAAAGGCTGAGTAAGATTTTAGACCTTTTGCAGCACCTAGGCAAATGAAACTGGAAGCAAATACACCAGTTTATACGGCGGAGAAGAGTAAAGAGCCCAAGAAGGCAAAAGGAAGCTCCTAGTCTCTCTTAAAACTGCAAGCCTTTCCTAGATTTTGTCTCATAAAATACCCTGATGTTTGGAACTGTAATCACAGTGGAAATTTGGGGCAAGAACTGACCTGTCCAATGAGCACTATCTGCCCTGGTGATATGGCAAAGAAACACTCTTCCCCCCTTTTTTTTTTCTCAGAGCATAATTTCACGTAAATTAGCTTTCTCATCTCAACTGACTCACTTGGCAGAAACAAATCTACATGCTGTAGAAGACAGAAGGCAGGAGAATAGTTCAGAAGGAGTAAAAAGAGATAAGTGGAAGAAGAATTGGGCAGTGTACTAAATTATAGGTACCAGCACCATCGTATGCCCAATTTACTGAAAAATCCAGATTGGAATTTTTTGAAATCAGGAATGAGAGAAGTTGAGCTGTTCCACATCATATTAGGCATAACAGTAATTCCTAAAATTTTTGTTAAGAGTTACCTTTGAGAATATGATGATAACTGTAGACTCTCTGCCGAGAACAAAAGTACATATAACTTAAACACAAAATCTTATTATATTAGAAGAACTAGTTATGATACCTGAGATGGAACCAATTAGTCACAACACACACACAATATACTGTATATCCCTGATCTCTTGACTGTCATAAAATTGTTCTTGCATCTAACCTGAAGTCTCATTCTATAGTTTAATCCTCTCTGCACTTTTTCTGTCTTCTTAGCTTAAGAAAAGATCATTACAAATTCCTTGTTTTTCACATACTCTTGCAAAGGGCTATGAAATTTTATTGCTATTAGTCTTTCTCTCTCTTTCTCTCTCTCTCTTTTGAGACGGAGTCTCTCTCTGTCGCCCAGGCTGGAGTGCAATGGTGCGATCTTGGCTTATTGCAACCTCTGCCTCCCGGGTTCAAGAAATTCTGCTGCCTCAGCCTCCCAAGTAGCTGGGATTACAGGCACGTGCCACCATGCCTGGCTAATTTTTGTATTTTTAGTAGAGACGGGGTATCACCATGCTGGCCAGGTTGGTCTCAAACTCTTGACCTTGTGATCCACCTGCCTTGGCCTCCCAAAGTGCTGGGATTACAGGCATGAGCCACCACACCGGGCCTGTTATTACTCTGGTTTTAAACAGAAACTTCCTTAATTTTTCCTTACAGAATGTGGCAGAGACTGCTAGTTGCCTTCCAATATCCATTTCTTCCTTTTGTATTAGTCACCCTAGCTATATGATTATGTTTTTCTTTTTAGCTTCCCCTGTAGTTAGGTATGGATATGTGACTAGACTTTAAGCCAATGATTTGTAAGCACTATGCTATGTGGGCCTTCCAAATTTTTTTCTTTTTTCTTTTTTTTTTTTGAGACAGAGTCTTGCTCTGTTGCCCAGGCTGGAGTGCAGTGGCACCATCTTGGCTTGCTGCAACCTCTACCTCCTGGGTTCAAGCAATTCTCCTGCCTCAGCCTCCTGAGTATCTGGGACTACAGGAGCACGCCACCATGCCTGGCTACTTTTTTGTATTTTAGTAGAGACAGGGTTTCACCATGTTGCCCAGGCTGGTCTCAAACTCCCAAGATCAGGCAATCTGCCCACCTCAGCCTCCCAAAGTGCTAGGATTACAGGTGTGAGCCACCGTGCCCGCCCAAATCTAGCAAGTTTTAAAATGATGTAATTGTTCCCTGATGGTAAAAATCCAAAACCAATACTTCAAAACTTATGGAATGTCACACGCCTGTTAAATAGAATATTTAGCATTATCCTCTATATTTTCATCAATTAATAAACACAACTTGGACAATAATTTCAGTTGAATTTCATGAGTTTGGCTGTGTCAAATTATGTTTTATATGGCAGTGGTGTCTTCAACTCAGAAATTTGATGCTTGGTGAATGAACGGATTAATCGATAGGTGGAAGGATACATGAGTGAATAAATAGACAAAGATGCTTAGCAATGTTCTAAATGCTTAAACATTACATGTTTAAAAAAATTTGGCCGGGCACAGTGGCTCACACCTGTAATCCTAGCACTTCGGGAAGCTGAGGTGGAAGGATTGCCTGAGTCCAGGAGTTCAAGACCAGCTTCAGCAACATAGTGAGACCTGGTCTCTACAAAAAGTTTTTAAAAAATTAGCTGAGCATGGTGGTGCACGCCTGTAGTCTCAGCTACTCAGAAGGCTGAGGTGGGAGGATCACTAGAACCAAGGAGGCAGAGGTTGCAGTGAGCCAAGATCATGCCACTGCATTCCAGCCTGGGTGACAAGAGTGAGACCCTGTCCCTCCAAGCAAAAAAAAAAAAAAAATTCAGTGTGTTTTAGTTTGTTGGGTAATAAAGTATGACTCAGGTGAAAATTGTGAAGTATTTTATTTTTTAATTGACAAATAACAATTGTATATATTTATGAGGTACCATATGAATACATTCTAGAATGGTTAATTAACATATGCATTACCTCTACATATTTTTCATTTTTTTTTTTTTTTTGTGGTGAGAACACTTAAAATCTACTCTCTTAGCAATTTTTAGCTTCCCCTGCAGCTAGGTATGGCTATGTGACTAGGCTTTAAGCCAATGATTTGTAATCACTATGCTATGTGGGCCTTCCAAATTGTTTTCTTTTTTCTTCTTTTTTTTTTTTTTTTGAGACAGAGTCTTGCTCTGTTGCCCAGGCTGGAGTGCAGTGGCACCATCTTGGCTTGCTGCAACCTCTACCTCCTGGGCTCAAGCAATTCTCCTGCCGCAGTCTCCCGAGTAGCTGGGACTATAGGCACCACCATGCCTGGCTAATTTTTTTGCTTTTTTTTTTGAGACAGAGTTTCGCTATGTAACCCAGGCTGGAGTGCAGTGGTGTGATCTTGGCTCACTGCAACCTCCACCTCCATGGTCCTGGTTCAAGCAATTCTCCTGCCTTAGCCTCCCGAGTAGCTGGGATTACAGGCAGGCACCACCATGCCCAGCTAATTTTTGTATTTTTAGCAGAGACAAGGTTTGACCATGTTTGCCAGGCTGGTCTTGAACTCCTGACCTCATGATCCGCTTGCCTCGGACCTCCCAAAGTGCTGGGATCACAGGTGTAAGCCACCATGCCCCACCTTTTTTTTGTTGTTTTTTTAACGGAGACAGGGTTTTGCCATGTTGGCCAGACTGGTCTCGATCTCCTGACCTCAAATGATCCACCCCGCTCAGTCTCCCAAAGTGCTGGGATTTCAGGTGTGAGCCACCATGCCCCGCCCCCCAAATTTTTCTTTCTTTTTTCCTTCCTCCACACTGCTGTCTGAAATGAAGATCCAATAGCTGGAGATCAATAGCCATCCTAGGCCGTGAAGGTGGAGGTGATGGCCAATGTTGTCTGTTGACTCCCTACTGGAAGTTTTGCAAGAACAGGAGCCTTTTTTCATCTTGGTGAAAGCAACATCCCCAGCACTTAAAAATTATGTGACATGTGCTAAGAGCTCAGGTATTGAATGGATAGTGAATGTATGAGTTAACTCTGGACCTATACAAAGTCTCAGCTTCTCTGACAGAATCAAACTCTTGCTTAATTCAAAGCACATTCCTCCTACTTGCCTCCCTTTGCTCTCCCAGACTTGCCACTGTTATAGAATAGAATTTTTTTTCTTAATTCTCTCCAATATTCCCTTCATTCAAAATGTTTTAAAATCTATTTCCATAACAATGCTTCCCAATATCTTCCTGGTTAGCAACTTTTAAATTCTTGAATTTTCAGGGTCATAGATATCTGTTTTTGTGTGTGTCTGTTGTTAAATGCAGGCATTATTTTGTACCTTAAAATAGGCATCGTCTCAAGTCTACAAGATCATCCAAAATGGTATCTAATGACATTCCTAGGATTTCAGACAATTTTCTTTTTTTTTTTCTTTGAGACGGAGTCTTGCTCTGTCACCCAGGCTGGAGTGCAGTGGCCTGATCTGGCTCACTGCAACCTCTTCCTCCCGTGTTCAAGCGATTCTCCTGCCTCAGCCTCCCGAGTAGCTGAGACTGCAGGCGCCCGCCACCACGCCCGGCTAATTTTTTGTATTTTTAGTAGAGACAGGGTTTCACCATGTTAGCCAGGATGGTCGGGATCTCCTGACCTCGTGATCCGCCCGCCTTGGCCTCCTAAAGTTTTGGGATTACAGGCTTGAGCCACCGCGCCCGGCCGGGATTGTTTTTAAGGGTTAAATAAATACACCACAGTTGGAACACTGGCACATAGTGCTTGCCAAATGGTAACTATTCATCTTCACGGAATCAAGACTGTGGTACCCGACTGCATGATTCTCAGTTTTGCGTGAGAAAATCGTGCTTTATGTGCTGTTTTTAGTACAAGAAGGGAAATCTGGAAGTCCCTGCCTAGAGGGGAGAAACAGGCAAGAAAAGGGAGTTGGTGAGTCCCAGCATTTCAAAGTTGGCAGGGACGAGTTAAGTCCCTATTTTATGGACGAGGAAGTGGAAGGGTGACGTGTCCTCGAGTCTCATTCAAGACCCACGGCCACAACTCTTTATGGAGAGTAGGACCAGGGCTCCAGGGTTGCCATGATCACGTTGCAGGTGAAAAGTAACGCTCATTGGAAGACAGGAGCGGAGCATTTAGTTACAAGAACAGTTAACAATTTGGGTGTAACCAAGTTCAGTGAGCAAACGAAAGTTGTCAGACTCGGAAAAACAGAGTTGCTAATGGAACGCACTCTTTACTAATAACGGCTTTCTACAGAGATCATTGACTCAGCTTCCAGTTACAAATGCCCGTGCGCTTCCAGTAGGACCGGAAAGCTCCCAGCAGCCAGCGATGAATGAAAATCGGAGTCCGGGCTGGCGGCGTGAGGGGCGGGGCAGCTGCCAGGCGGGGGCGGGGCAGTGGGTCACGTGCCAGGCTTCGAGGCGGGCACCGGAGGGGGAACTCTGAGCATGATTGGTTCCTCTTAACCAGGTGACCGCAGGTCGCGTTCCGGTTGGCAGGCACCAGCCAGGGCCAGCGGCCCTCAGTCGGTAGGCGGTGGCGGAAGGAGGAGGAGCTCCAGCCGCGCTCTCTCTGGGCAGTGGCTGCGCCTCACAGCGCTTGTTGTGTTCCCCACCCCTTTTAAATAAGCCGGGCTGGTCACCGCCCTCGCAGACGAGTCAGCTCTAGGGAGGCGGCGGCAGCGCGGCGGCGGGGGTGCGGCCGAGGCCCGAGCCCTGCCCGGGGCCGGGCCGCGGGGCGGGCGGGCGAACCGCGGACGAGGCGGCGCCTGCTTGCGCGGTGCAGCCCCGGCGTAGCCCGGGGCTGCCGGTGCCGGCCGCGCCATTGTTGGGGGAGGGGGTGGCTGCTGAGGGCGGCGGAGTAGGGGGCGAGCGAAGGCGCCGGTGGCGGCGGAGAGGAGCGGAGGCGCCCCATGGGGAACACGCTGACCTGTTGCGTGTCCCCCAATGCCAGCCCCAAGCTGGGCCGGCGCGCGGGGTCGACGGAGCTGTACTGCGCGTCCGACATCTACGAGGCGGCGTCCGGGGACGCGGTGGCGGTAGCGCCCGCTGCGGTGGAGCCTGCCGAGTTGGATTTCGGAGAGGGCGAGGGCCACCACCTGCAGCACATCAGCGACCGCGAGATGCCCGAAGGTAAGGAGGCGGCGGATGCCATCCGTCCTCGGGCTCACCTCTGCCCGCCGCCTCCCCCAGAGTCCCCCGGGAGGCATCCGCCGCCTCGGGCTCCTTCCTGCCGGTAGCCGGTTTTCCCGGGGCTGGGCTCCGGGACGAAGGCTGGCTCTGCCTCGCGTCCCCACCCTTTATTCTTTCACTGCTGCGTCTGGCCAGTTTCTTTCCCTCCTCCTTACCCTAACGCCCAGTTATTGCTCCCTCTTTCCATTCTCTCAAGCCGGCTTGGGATCCTCTAGTCCGCCGCCCTTCTTGTTTGTAGCTCTGTTCATTGTCTGGTGGGACTTTGCTAAGACTTTGGGGGCATATTGTTTTCCTTTTCTCAATGGAAACTCAAATACCTCAACTTCGGAGTACTCATCCCATTCCCTCAACCCATCCAGATGGTACCTAAGTGAAGGAACCAGGTAAGGGTCTGATTGTTCCTTTCTCCCATCCGTGAAGGTAGCTGATGCCCGCGACAGTTTAGACCCAGATGTTTGGGAATTTCTTATTTAGACTCAAAATAGAGGTTGCCATAGGAGACACTATATGATATTCCTAATAGGTTAAGTCGGCTTGAAAGAAGCTGCTTTATTCCTTCCAACTATAATTTGAACACAGAAAGAAAGAAATGGGTGGGAGTAAAATAACTGTGAAGGGTGTGAGAGGTTATTACCAGTGGTGCAGAAAAGTTGCTTTTTTGAGACGGAATCTCGCTCCGTCCCCGGCCCAGGCTGGAGTGCAATGGCGCTATCTCTGCTCACTGCAACCTCCGCCTCTAGGTTTCAAGCGATTCTTCTGCCTCTGCCTCCTGAGTAACTTGAGATTACAGGCGTGCGCCACCACGCCCAGTTAATTTTTTAATTTTTAGTAGAGACGGGGTTTCACCATGTTGGTCAGCCTGGTCTCGAACTCCAGACCTCGTGATCCGTCCACCTCGGCCTCCCAAAGTGCTGGGATTACAGGCGTGAGCCACCGCGCCCAGCGGTTGTTTTTAACTCAGAGTTTAGCCACCGAGTTCTGATTGCTTTAAAATTCCCACGGTGACAAATACATCTCCAGCCATTCTCCTGTGACTTAACAGACTTCATTACCTCCTTGTTCTAAAAGAGAGGTGGGGTGGTTCGTGGTTAAAAGTTTCAAAAGAGACAAAATATAAGTTTAGACTTTAATTTATAATGTAATGGTTTGGAAGTTAAAATGCTAGACGCTGCCTGCTCAAAAGTGTTTCCGTGGCTCCCCTTTCCTTCTTCCCAGTCCTGCCAATAGAATCCTGGTCAAAGATGAGAATGTTGGAGTTCGTCAGAGTCTAAACCGTTGGGGTAGGGGTAAGGAGAGAGGAAACGTTTAGTTTTTTGCCTCTAGAATTTTGGAAAGAGATTAGGTAAAAATAATTCCGGGCAACGGCGTGGTTCTTGAATAAAAACTAATTGCTTTGAAGTAGAAAAACATCGTATCATAAAGATGTTTAAATCCAGTGGGCTCTTTGTTTCATTTAAATGCCAGAGATTTCATTACTATAGAGGGAATGTTAGAACTCTTCTATTTAAACTTTGCTTGGGCTCTTAATTTCTTTAAAATAATAATTAAGCTTCATAATGGACATGCCTTCGTAACTGGGAACTACTGTACTCACCTTGCGGAATATTCAGACATTGTGAAAGAATGAACAAATGTATTATGTGAGTTAATTGATTGTACCTTTATATACAAAGCATGTAAGTACTTGTGAAAACTTAATGCTCTCTTAGAGAGGTGCCAGGTAAGCCTCTGAGTGATTTTACACACCAGTTAGTAGATGGATGGGTGGTGTTGGGTGAGAGCCACAAATAAGGCTCTCACCCAGTGTACATGAAAATACATATTTTCATGTACATTTAATTTAGCCCTTCCAAAATAAGGCCTGTGTGTATTCCCCGTGTTGCTAATGAAGAAATGAAGAATTAGATATCTGGAATGACTATGTAAGACGGCCACTGAACAGAACTGAGGTTCTCAGTTCTCAGACTGACATGGAGATGAGATATGCCAAGTTCAGTTCTTTAAAAACTTTTAAAAATACAGAATTCATCATGTATTTTACCCATAAAGTAGTCCTGTATTTGAGAACTTATTTCGGTCTTGATTAGTTCCTTTCAAAGTTTGTTTTACACGATTCAGAGGCAACATTTACATCTCTCTCTCTTTTTTTTTTTTTTTTTTTTTTTTTTTAAGAGAAAGAGTCTCACTGTGTTGACCAGGCTGGCCTCGAACTCCTGGCCTGGGCTCAAGCAGTCCTCCCACCTCAGCCTCCTAAATAGCTGGGACCTCGGGTGTGTGCCATCTTGTCTGGCTCCGTGTTATGTCTATACATTCATTTCAGTGGATAAGAATAAAAGTTAGAGGTAACAAAATGGCCTAAATATACCCATCAAATAAACAGATTGATAAATTTGAAGAGTTTGTTCTGGTACCTGTGAATTGAAGCTGAGAATGCCCTGGACAGAGGGATATTAGGGGAAGCTGGCAAGAAGGAAGGTAAGGTGCCAGGCATTAAGCATTAAGGATGATGGTAAGGAGTGCTAAATCAGAAAAGTTGAAAAAAGAGAATTTGTAACCACAGAATTTACCATTGTATATTAGTGTGACAGTTACATTTTTATTTCAATTTGTCTCAATTTATTTTTGTGGCATTCAATAAAGTGATAATAGAAATCTCAATTTCGGCATTTGCCTATTATTCATAAGTTTCCATAGAAACATGGCCAGAACACCAAATATAAAGTATAGACACATTGAAAGTTTGCTTTTAGTATCTTTATTTCAGACAATTTTATATCAGTCTCCCTGGAAACAGAAATTTTTACTTAGATGTAAAACATTTGGCTGGGCGTGGTGGCTCACGCCTGTAATCCCAGCACTTTGGGAGGCTGAGGTGGGTGGATCACGAGGTCAGGAGTTCGAGACCAGCCTGGCCAACATGGTGAAACCCTGTCTCTACTAAAAATACAAAAATTAGCTGGATGTGGTGGCGGGCTCCTGTAATCCCAGCTACTCAGCAGGCTAAGGCAGGAGAATCGCTTGAACCTGGGAGGCAGAGGTTGCAGTGAGCTGAGATCGTGCCACTGCGCTCCAGCTTGTGCAATGGAGCAAGACTCTGTCTCAAAAAAAACAAAAAAAAAATTTTAGCTTTTCTACAATGAAGAATTATTTTTGTTACTTAAACAAAAATCATACATAAATTTTGCTCGGCTTTGTTCTTCAAGCTGTTTCTTTCTTTCTTTCTTTCTTTTTTTTTTTGACAGAGCTTCACTCTTGCCTAGGCTAGAGTGCAGTGGCACAAACTCAGTTCAGTGCAACCTCTGCTTCCCGGATTCAAGTGATTCTCCTGCCTCAGCCTCCCGAGTAGCTGGGATTACAGGCGTGTGTCACCATGCCCAGCTAATTTTTGTATTTTTAGTAGAGATGGGGTTTCGGTATGTTGGCCAGGCTGGTCTTGAACTCCTGACCTCAAGCAGTCCAGCCGCCTTGGCCTCCCAAAATGCTGGGATCATAGGCGTGAGCCACTGCGCCCAGCCTTTTTTTTTTTTTTTTTTTTTTTTTTGAGAAGGAGTTTTGCTCTTGTTGCTCAAGCTGGAGAGGAATGGTGTGATCTTGGCTCACCATTGTAGCCTCTGCCCCCTGGGTTCAAGCGATTCTCTACTTCGGCCTCCTAAGTAGCTGGGGTTACAGGTGTGTGCCACCATGCCCGGCTAATTTTTTGTGTTTTTAGTAGAGATGGTTTCACCATGTTGGCCAGGCTGGTCCGGAACTCCTGATCTCAGGTGATCCACCTGTCTCGACCTCCTGAAGTGCTGGAATTACAGGCGTGAGCCACCACGCCTGGTCTGGTCAAGCTGTTTCAAAGAGATGCTCCTAAGAACCTACTAAACATTTCAGATAGGCTCAAAAGTATTTTCTACTACCATGCCTTTATTTAATGGTATGTCTAACATAACTGACGGTAGTATCAGTAACACAAGATAGTAAGATCTTATTGTCCAATTTTATTAATACTCTCGACTTTTCATAGAGCTTTTTACGTTCTGACGTTAGGAGGTTTGCTAATTTGCTGACTAAAGGCGCTCTCTGAAGTGACCTTTTCTATTCCCTTCCCTTGATGGGTGAAGGTAGGGAAAGAATTGGCAATGTGATGTGGAAAAACCTCTGAGCAACAGATCTTTCCTCTTTCCAGTAGCTATTTTAAGCCCCCCCCCTTTTTTTTTGCTTTTTTGAATAATGATATGTTTGATGTAAAAGACTCAGAGAATACAGAAAAGTCATTGATTATACTCAGAATAGTGAGTTAACTTTGATTAATATTTTGGTATTGACTTTTTGATTTTTTTGTATGCGTATGAATATAACATTTTATTTTAGAAAAATGAGATCATTCTATATGAGCTGCTTCATAACTTATAGCAGTGAAATAATGTCATAAATTCCTGAACCACTGCTTGACATCCAGAGAGTGCTCCAGTATATCTTTCCATGCCAGGGCACCCTGCTCTGTCGCATGCCTTGTTATAACTGTTTAGTGTACCATCAGATGGTTGGAGTATCATTTACCTATCCTTTATGAATGGGCATCTTTTATAGTAACATCATACACAGACTTGTTACATTTGATTTCAAGGGTACCAAAACACATTTTGATGATTGATGCCTTGTACCTCCCTATAGAATTAAGTTAAATCTATGGGTTGAGTCATTTTTGTAGTTAAGATATTTTAGTGTTAAATGTTTTTATGCCAAATTGGAGTTAGCGTTGACTTTTTCCTGGACATTTGAATTCATCATTTAATATTTTTTGTTTCTTGGTAGCCTATCTTGCATCTTTAATTCTGAATAGCTACCACTTTAAAAGATTTGATGCTGTCTTAGATGACAAATCGAGAGAGTGTTAGAAGAAGTCTTACAAGATGTGGGAAAACTGGGAGAAACTTGACTAGTTTTGGGGGTGCTGAAACATGTTTATTGAGTACCTTTAGGTGGCCAGGCTATGTTCCAGATTCAGGGCAAACAGTGGTATACAAGACAGAGCCTCATCCTAACTCTGATCCTTACATTCTAGAGGGAGCTAGGGATAGATAATATATGAATAATCAGGAATGAGGTGGTGAGGTGCTGGGGAAAAAAGTATAATAGGGTCATGGATTGGGGAGGAGGACAGTTACATGGGGGTTGTGGGGATGAAAGATGGCTGCTCTCCTTAAGTGACCTGTGAGCAGTCCTAAAAGTGAGAAGGGAGGCTTGTGAGGATGGTTGGCGAGAGCCAGGGGTCCACGCAGATGGATAGTTACTTTGGAGTTCCTTGAATGGGAGCAAACTTGTTTTTGGCAAAGGACAGAAAGATACAGGGTGGCTGCTGAAGAGTGAAAAGGATGCCAGGACTATGGTGGGTTAAGTCCATGTATACATAGTGGGCCTTGGCAAAGAATATAGACTCTAGTTGTGATAGGAAACCATTGGAGGATTTTTTTTAATTCTGGGAAATATTTTTAATTCTTTCTTTTTTTGAGATGGAGTCTCACTCTGTCGCCCAGGCTGGCTCAATCTCCGCTCACTGCAACCTCTGCCTCCCGGGTTCAGGCGATTCTCCTGCCTCAGCCTCCCTAGTAGCTGGCACTACAAGCACATGCCACGACACCCGGCTAATTTTTTATATTTTTTAGTAGAGACAGGTTTTCACCATGTTAGTGAGGATAGTCTCACTCTCCTGACCTCGTGATCCGCCTACCTTGGCCTCCCAAAGTGCTGGGATTACAGGTGTGAGCCACCGCACCCGGCCAATATTTTCAGTTTTTTTTTTTTTTTTTTTTTTTGAGACGGAGTCTCGCTCTGCTGCCCAGGCTGGAGTGCAGTGGCCGGATCTCAGCTCACTGCAAGCTCCGCCTCCCGGGTTCACGCCATTCTCCTGCCTCAGCCTCCCGAGTAGCTGGGACTACAGGCGCCCGCCACCTCGCCCGGCTAGTTTTTTGTATTTTTTTAGTAGAGACGGGGTTTCACCGTGTTAGCCAGGATGGTCTCGATCTCCTGACCTCGTGATCCGCCCGTCTCGGCCTCCCAAAGTGCTGGGATTACAGGCTTGAGCCACCGCGCCCGGCCTTATTTTCAGTTGTTTAAGAAAAAGACCAGACAGTGGCTCATGCCTATAATCCCAGCAGTTTGGGAAACTGAGGCAAGAGGATTGCTTGAGCCCCGGAGGGGGCTGGGGCTAGCCTGGACAACATACTGAGACCCTACCTCTACAAAAAGTAAATTAGCCAGGTGTGGTGGCACACACCCATAGTCCTAGCTACTCAAGAGGCTGAGGCAGGAGAATCTCCTGACCCCAGGAAGTTCAAGGCTGCAGTGAGCTATGATTGCGCCACTGCCCTCCAGCCTGGGTGACAGTGAGACTGTCTCAAAACAAAAAAAAAAAAAAAAAAAAACCAGACTAGCTGCAAAAGTAGGTAACAAAGTGATGAATAGACAAGTCACAGAAAAATAAATGCAGATGATCCTTAAACACAGCTTCACACTTAAGAGAAATACAAATGAAAACTATGCTGTGACTTCTCTGCTGTTGGGAGAAGAGCCAAAAACTTGACAATACATTCTTTGGTGTGGCTGCAAAGAGAGTTGCATTCGTATATTGCTGGTGAAAATGCAAAGTGGTTTGAGTCTGTGAAGGGGAATTTGGCATAATCACAAACATTGCAAATACATTTAATCCAGAAATTCTACTTCAAGGAATTTATCCTGAAGGCATACCCCATAAATATGAAATAACATGTGCATAAGGCTCTGTTGCATTATTTTCAGTAGCTAAATATTGGAAATAATATATCTAGTTAGAAACTGGTAAAATAAACTGTTATATCCACACAGAGGAGAACTATAAAAAAAAAAAACAACGAATCTCTCTTTACTGCTATGGCTATGGCGTGATACCCAGATATCCAGGATATGTTACATGAAAAAAACAAGGAGGAGAACAGTAATCTTATTTCTTACATTACTGTAACGAATAATATGAATTTGCTTATTTAAAACAACCACACTGAGGCCGGGCGCGGTGGCTCAAGCCTGTAATCCCAGCACTTTGGGAGGCCGAGACGGGTGGATCGCGAGGTCGGGAGATCGAGACCATCCTGGCTAACACGGTGAAACCCCGTCTCTACTAAAAAAATACAAAAAACTAGCCGGGCGAGGTGGCGGGCGCCTGTAGTGCCAGCTACTCGGGAGGCTGAGGCAGGAGAATGGCGTGAACCCGGGAGGCGGAGCTTGCAGTGAGCTGAGATCCGGCCACTGCACTCCAGCCTGGGCGACAGAAAAAACAACCACACTGAAAGGAATTCTTGGTGGTGGTGTGAGACTGTTTTTCCCTTAATTTCAGGGGTAGCCAAAGTGCATATTTCCTCAAGATGTTATTTTGGTATGGGCTTTCCAATAAATGCTAACTGTTCACTTTTGCTTTTAATTTGTGAAAACTTTGTTTTGTAATTTATTGTGCATTATGTGGTATATAGCAATTGCTTTTTTTTTTTTTTTTTTTTTTGAGATGAAGTCTAGTTCTGTTGCCCAGGCTGGAGTACAGTGGCACGATCTCAGCTCACTGCAACCTCCACCTCCTGGGTTCCAGCAATTCTCCTGCCTCAGCCTCCTGAGTAGCTGGGACTACAGGCGTGTGCTACCACGCCCAGCTGATTTTTATATTTTTAGTAGAGATGAGGTTTCACCATCTTGGCCAGGCTGGTCTTGATCTCCTGACCTCAGGTGATCTGCCCACCTCAGCCTCCCAAAATGCTGGGATTACAGATGTGAGCCACTGCACCTGGCCTATCGCAATTGCTCTTGCATTTCATTTTTTTCTCACTATATTTTGAGTTAGGTAGTATAGGAATTATACTTGTTTTACATATAAGAAGACAGGCTTTGAGAGGTGTAAATTGAGTTTTCCAAAGTTTTTTAGTTTGTTTTTTGTTTTTGAGATGGTCTTTATCTGTTGCTGATGCTAGAGTGCAGTGGTGTGATCATGGTTCACTGCAGCCTCCACTTCTTGGTCTCAAGTGATCCTCCTGCTTCAGCCTCCCAAGTAGCTGGGACTACGTTTTCCAAGGTTTAAAAAGATAAGACTTGGTATGGTCATGTGTGGTGGGTCACGCCTGTAATCCCAGCACTTTGGGAGGCTGAGGCAGGCGGATCACGAGATCAGGAGACAGAGACCATCCTCGTCGACATGGTGAAACCCCGTCTCTACTAAAAATACAAAAATTGGCTGGGCGTGGTGGCACGTATGTGTAGTCTTAGCTACTTGGGAGGCTGAGGCAGGAGAATCGCTTGAACCCCAGAGGCGGAGGTTGCAGTGAGCTGAGACAGCACCATTGCACTCCAGCCTGGGGGGCGGTAGAGTGAGACTCTGTCTCAAAAAAAAAAAAAAAAAAAGGCTTGATAGATCAAGAATGTAAATTTCAGATATATGGCATATAGGATTAGAATTTATAGAATGACTCATGGGCTTCTTTGGATACTGCCATTTTTCCACCTTGTTTTTCAGTTAATAAAGCTTTAGAGTTAAAATAGTAACATTGGATAATGAAAAATGGAGGTACTTATAACCCAGACTTTTATTTTTTTTTCTCTGGAGGAGACAGGGTCTCAACTCTGTCTGTTGCCTAGGCTGGAGCACAGTACTGCCCTTAGAGCTCACTGTAACCGCAAATCCCTGGGCTCAAGCTATCCTGCCACTTCAGCCTCCTAAATAGCTGGGACTACAGGCATGTGCCTCCACACCCAGCTGATCTTTTAAAAAAAATTTTGTAGAGATGGGGGTCTCACTGTGTTGCCCAGGCTGGTCTTGAACTGTCCTCAGGTGATCCTTCTGCCTCAGCCTCCCAGAGTGCTGGGATTACAGGTGTGAGCCACTGCACTCCACCCAGAAATGTTCTTAAAAGTCTAAAAAAGGAGTTAAGTGCTATTAAGAAGTACATCTGTAATCCCAGAAATACATAAAGGGAGAAAGGTATACTATAGCATATGAAGTGTCACAGCTCAGTCACAATCACTAAAACATAGATTGAGGAGTAAAAGTCAGTTAAAGCAAGAGTGAATGCTGACATAGAAGGAGGTAGAGAAGTGGTTTGGAAACCAGATTTGGGATTGTCAGAAGCTGGGAAAGCAGAAACAAGGCATGAGTGAGCATGAGATTGGAGCTTGGCTGTGTACTGTGTGACCTCAGATGAGGCAGGGCAGCTCAAGACCCATCAAGTAAGACTTACCTGATGGGTGGAACGTGCGACTTAGATAAAATCTCAGACTTTACATCATAATTGAGAGGTTTGAAATGTTTGTGTTATGGACCTAAGACTAATACATTGTGCATTATGATAGAGCAGGTCAGTAAATGCAGTAAGCCTTTAAACAAACAGATGCCCAGCAGTTGGCCCAGAAACTGCTGATATCTCCTGTTTAATTGGGATATATTGAAATCAGTATGTTGAAATCAGTCTCTTTCTCTGAAATATGCTGCTTCTGTCAGTTACTTTCTTGGTTGCTGCCCTCTCCCTTTAATATATTGACAAGAAAAATCATTTCTTTACAGTTTACAATTGCATAATTTTACACTTTTGGCCTTCAGTAATGCATTTCATTTATTCTAAGTTCCATATTTTTACATTTTTAATTAACATCTGTGAAATTGAGATGGCTGATAGATTCAAGGAAAAACAGTGTTCAATGTCAGTGGATCTTACAGATTTCTTCTCCTGAGGGGTGTTTATATTAAGACCTGAGTTTTTTTTTTTTTTTTTTTTGTCTTACTTGCCCCCCATCATACTATCATGCTTTCAAATTAAGTTGCAATTTAAATTGATAATACAAAAATGGTGGGTCTTAAAATACAATTTTAGACATAATCCCTAACCATGATATCAAAAACCATTTCTTCTAGTTTCAAACTTTCTTAGGAGTGTTTTGTTTTGTTTTGCTTTGTTTTGAGGCGGAGTCTTGCTCTGTCGCCAGGCTGGAGTGTAGTGGCACCATCTCGGCTCCCTGCAACCTCCGCCTCCCGAGTTCAAGCAATTCTCCTGCCTCAGCCTAATGGCTTAAATGTCCATTCTGTAAAATAGCATTGTGTGGTATTTGTTAGTGCAAGTTATATAGGAAATTGTATCAAATAAATAAATGCCAGTTACAGCCATGGTGATGTTCCTCATTCACATCAATAGGAATTTTTTTTAAGCATCCAAAGCTAAAACTGATATAACTGGTGGCATTATATCCTAATATACCCTTAACTCCTTTAGAAAGCAACTGAGCACTATATACTGAGTGATGAAAACAATCTGACCTTTTGGTCTGATTATCCCACTTTTGTGAAAAATCTTTCCTAAGGAGATTTTAAAAATAATTTAAAAATACCATAAAATTGAAGGTTTTCCTCCTAAGAGCAGAGCTTTGTAAGTACCTAAGTCCGCAACAATATGGGATTGGCTGAGTAGAGTATAGGAATAACACCTGATGGACCATCATTTATCCATTGCACAGTAAATATTCTCCATTGGAGTGGAGATCATTTGTAAAATAAGACGTAACTTGTATATGGATTAGAGCTATTTTTTTAACATGCATAAGAAAAGCAACTTGGCCGGGCGCGGTGGCTCAAGCCTGTAATCCCAGCACTTTGGGAGGCCGAGACGGGCGGATCACGAGGTCGGGAGATCGAGACCATCCTGGTTAACACGGTGAAACCCCGTCTCTACTAAAAAATACAAAAAACTAGCCGGGCGAGGTGGCGGGCGCCTGTAGTCCCAGCTACTCGGGAGGCTGAGGCAGGAGAATGGCGTGAACCCGGGAGGCGGAGCTTGCAGTGAGCTGAGATCCGGCCACTGCACTCCAGCCTGGGTGACAGAGCGAGACATCGTCTCAAAAAAAAAAAAAAAAAAAAAAAAAAGAAAAGCAACTTAAGGCTGGGCACAGTGGCTCACGCCTGTAATCCCAACACTTTGGGAGGCTGAGGCGGGCAGATCATGAGGTCAGGAGTTCGAGACCAGCCTGGTCAACATAGTGAAACCCCGTCTCTACTAAAAATACAAAACTTAGCCGGGCATGTTGGCATTTGGCATGCACCTGGAGTCCCAGCTACTTGGGAGGCTGAGGCAGGAGAATTGAACCTGGGAGGTGGAGGTTGCAGTGAGCTGAGATCAGGCCACTACACTCCAGCCTGGGTGATAGAGCGAGACTTTGTCTCAAAAAAAAAAAAAAAAAAGGAAAGCAACTTAAAGTAATGGTTGTGAGTTTATAATTTGTAATTTGTTTGTTTGTAATTTGCAAATGAAGCATTATTTTGACTCTTGCAAATTTCTGTTCATAAGATATTAAAGGAATGAGTTAGAAGCTTTTATCTATCCCCACCTTTAGTGTGATCACATCAGTATTGTTCATAAACCAGGCCTCTTACTTGCAAGTTCAAAAAATCTATCTCAAAATAGTTAAAAATTAAAAAAAAAAATTGTATAACCAGGGATTCACATAGTCAATTAGGGACTACTTGACCCGGGAATTAAGTGATCTCAGAACTTGTCTCAGTTCTGCTCTTCTGTTGATCTCTCCTGAAAAGACACCCTTCATGATGGCAGAGGGAACCACGGGTGGCAGCTCCTGGCTGTCTAACAGTGCTAGAGTACAGCCCTGCCTTTATCCTCTGGTTCCTGGGAAGTCCCAAGAGAAATGTAACTGATTGGCCAGCTGTAAGTCACATGTCCACCCTAAAACCCCTGAGTTGAGGGAGTGCCAGCTTGTTTCTTGGGCTAATTTGACTTTTTTCTCTATATCTTTTCATTTCTTTTATACTAGCTGCCTTGGATTTTTTTTTTTTTTTTTTTAAGATGTAGTGTCACTCTGTTGCCCAGGCTGGAGGGCAGTGACATGATCTTGGCTCACTGCAACCTCCGCCTCCTGGGTTCAAGCGATTCTTCTGCTTCAGCCTCCCGAGTAGCTGGGACTAGACGCACACGCCATCACGCCTGTCTAATTTTTTTGTATTTTTAGTAGAGATGGGGTTTCATTGGATTGATCAGGCTGGTCTCGAACTCCTGACCTCATGATCCGCCAGCCTTGGCCTCTCAAAGTGCCGGGGTTACAGGCATGAGCCACCATGCCCAGCCGCCTTGGATATTTATTATATTTACACAGTAGCACATCTTGGTTTTCTTATATTTAAGAAATTCATATTACATAGTAGCACATCTTGGTTTGGTGGGGGTGGGTGTGGGTAGAGTGGTATGTGTGTGAAGCCTGCTTCTCTTTGATTTTGGTACTTAATTTTCCTGGACTTCCATTGAAAATTCCTGTTTAAATTTATCATGACGTGGGTACTGATTCGTAATATGGCTTCTTCTGTAAACATTAGTTATTTTTTAGATTCAAATGGTGGTAGTATATTTGCTTTCTTTTTGAAAGGAAGTAGTCAGGAATCCTTTTAGAAGCTTTAGGTAGAGGCTGGGTGTGGTGGCTCACACCTGTAATCCCAGCACTTTGGGAGGCCAAGGGGGGCAGATCACAAGGTCAGGAGTTTGAGACCAGCCTGGCCAGCATGGTGAAACCCAGTCCCTACTAAAAATACAAAAATTAGCCGGGCATAGTGATGCATGCCTGTAGTCCCAGCTAGTTGGGAGACTGAGGCAGGAGAATCGCTTGAACCTAGGAGGTGGAGGTTGCAGTGAGCCAAGATTGCACCACTGTACTCCAGCCTGGGCAACAGAGTGAGACTCTGTCAAAAAAAAAAAAAGAGGAAGAAGCTTTAGGTAGAGGCAGTTGGGAAAGTCTCTGCCTGTCATTTTGTGCACAAGTGATTTTATTTTTCCAAGTAGCTTAACATTGTCACATCATCTTTTCAAGATGTGGAAAAACTTTAAACATAATTTTTGTGTGGGTCTTTTTTTTTTTTTTTTTTTTTTTTTTTTTTTGAGACGGAGTCTCGCTCTGTCACCCAGGCTGGAGTGCAGTGGCCGGATCTCAGCTCACTGCAAGCTCCGCCTCCCGGGTTCACGCCATTCTCCTGCCTCAGCCTCCCGAGTAGCTGGGACTACAGGCGCCTGCCACCTCGCCCGGCTAAGTTTTTGTATTTTTAGTAGAGACGGGGTTTCACTGTGTTACCCAGGATGGTCTCGATCTCCTGACCTCGTGATCCGCCCGTCTCGGCCTCCCAAAGTGCTGGGATTACAGGCTTGAGCCACCGCGCCCGGCCATGTGTGGGTCTTTTACATAAGAATAGTTTTCTCCAAAAACATTTTAATAAAGTTCAGTCAAGGAATTTCCATGGAGAATAAAGCAATTGGTTTAGGTATGTAAGTTTTTAGTGATCTGGCAGTACTATTAAAATGGATGATTCGGCCGGGCGCGGTGGCTCAAGCCTGTAATCCCAGCACTTTGGGAGGCCGAGACGGGCGGATCACGAGGTCAGGAGATCGAGACCATCCTGGGTAACACAGTGAAACCCCGTCTCTACTAAAAATACAAAAACTTAGCCGGGCGAGGTGGCAGGCGCCTGTAGTCCCAGCTACTCGGGAGGCTGAGGCAGGAGAATGGCGTGAACCCGGGAGGCGGAGCTTGCAGTGAGCTGAGATCCGGCCACTGCACTCCAGCCTGGGTGACAGAGCGAGACTCCGTCTCAAAAAAAAAAAAAAATGGATGATTCATAATTCTTTTTAACCAGGAAGTCCCAAAATTATATTCATGTAAGATTCTAACCAAATTACTTAGAAGAGAGAAAAGGATTCTAGGTAGATAAATTTGTGAAATGCTGAATTCGACAGTAATCACTACTAGACTGATTAGTTTTTAATATATCAATGTGCATTTTGATTTTGTAAGAGCCAGGGATAGAGTATATTGTCATTTGACCACTAAATCGCTTTTTAAAAAGTAGAGCAATTATATTAATATGTAGTTTTGGGAAATACCGCTTTAACTGTTACTATGGATCTTGGCCCAGTTTCTTACAAGATTGGTTAAGATAAGTGGCTTGAAATGGACCTTGCTGGGCTGGGCCCGGTGGCTCACCCCTGTAATCCCAGCACCTTGGGAGGCTGAGGTGGGTGGATCACCTGAGGTCAGGAGTTTGAGACCAGCCTGGCCAACATGATAAAATCTCGTCTCTACTAAAAATACAAAAATTAGCTGGCCTGGTGGGAGGCATCTGTAATCCGAGCTATTTGGGGGACTGAAGCAGGAGAAGAATTGCTTGAACCCGGGAGGTGGAGGTTACAGTGAGCCGAGACTGTGCCACTGCACTCCACTCCAGCCTGGGCGACAGAGTAAGACTCCATCTCAAAAAAAAAAAAAAAAAAAAAAAAAAAAAAGGACTTTGCTGAAGAATACCATAGATTTTATTTTTTCCCCTCATGACAGTTTTTATTATCCCATATAATGGCAAAGTTTGTTTCATGAAAATTTAAGAGTCTGTTTTGTAATCTTACCTAAATATATTATCCAACTTTGGTGCATGGTGAACTACAGGCAGATTTATCATGACATAGATAGGGGCAACATTTTTTAGAAACAGCCCTAAGATCTGCTTCAAAACATACTCTTGATGTAACACCAAATTAACCATACTGTTAGAAGGAAGAAATGAGAAATTGAGGGCAAAAGTTAATAATTTTCTAACATGTTCCTGTATATTAGAACACAGAACTTCTATTCAGTCCTCTTAAATCTGCCATGATGACTAGCCCCCCAAAAAACCACAGCTAACTAAATTAGTTCACTTGTTGAATGGAGTTAGAATTAGCCATTTGATTGTCTAAAGAACATTTGCCAAAAACAACTCTTTGTTTTAACCATATTTGATGTATTGAGCTAGTGCCTAACGGTAACTGGGCACAGCATCGCCTGCTACTTGAGATTGTTCTTGAAATGTGCTAGTAATAGCAGCAGAGAGGAGAGTGTGGTTATATTTCTATTTGATAAGTTGAAGGAGGGGAGGGTATGTGTATGATTCATGTAACATTTGTACCAGATTGTTTAGGCACAGATTTTTTATTAAAAGTCTCTGACACAGCCTGGTTTTGTCCACGTGTGTGGAGAGATTCTACAGTTTTGCATTCCCCAGGAGCATTTCTGTATTGTTGTCTTTATTTCCGTCATATTTATTACTAAAAACTTCTCTGAAGACTGTTAAAAGTGATTACAATGGATGTGTATCTAATTTCAGAAATCATCTTTTCTACTCACCTAAAGTATCACATTTTTTTCCTCCTCTTCTATAGATTTAGCTTTGGAGTCAAACCCTTCTGACCATCCAAGGGCAAGCACAATTTTCCTGAGCAAATCTCAAACAGATGGTAAGACAAAACTGTTTTTTCCTTCCAAGGAAAAGACTGAAAACTGTTTCTATTTTATTGGATGTATTATAGAAGGCATTTAGAAGAACTGATGTATTAGTTTAAATTTTTCTTTTCATATGTTCACTTATTTTAATATGTGATATACTTTCTTTTAGTTGTGATTGTTTAGTAATAACATGTAGACCTTCTATTTACAGGTTTTGTCACCTTTTTATCAACGCAATTAATGGCCACCTGATTTAGTAACATTGATTTTTTTTTTTTTTTTTAAAGAGGCCGGAGTGCCTTTATTGCCCAGGCTGGAGTGCAGTGACGCTGTCTCAGCTCACTGCAGCCTCCACCGCCCATGTTCAAGCAGTTCTCCTGCCTTGGCCTCCCAAGTAGCTGGGACTACAGACATGAGCCACCACATCCGGCTAATTTTTGTATTTTTATTAGAGACGGGGTTTCACCATGTTGGCCAGGCTGGTCTCGAACTCCTGACCTAGTGGTCCGCCCTCAGCCTCCCAAAGTGCTGGGATTACAGGAGTGAGCCACCGCGCCCGACCAGTATCATGGATTTATACTTATTTCTACACACTTCTTTGACCTCTTTCCCTTGTCCAAAAGAGTACATTTTAAAGATGAACGATAGTTTAAGCTGCAGCTTGGTTTCATTTGAACACATTTTTTAAAAAATCAGTTTGTATACAGGGATTGAATCTGTGATTTTGGCTTCCTTTTATACAATGCTCTAACCGCATGAGCCTATCACATTCAAATTTATGCTACTCAGAACTTTTAAGCTATTAACTTTTCCATCCTAATGTAATGTAAATGTAAACATGCCCTATGGTGTTTCCCAGAAGGTTAGCCTCAGCAAGCGAAACTTATGTACATTTTCCTTGCCTTGCTTGTTTTAGGATGAGAATCAGAACTGTTTTATTTTTCTGTACTCCTGTTTATCTTCCTTAAAATTATGTTAAATCCTAATTTGTTTGCTAAAAAGCCATACACAGCTAGGTTTTTCAGTTTATTTCAACAAGAATACAAGAAGTAGGGGTTCTGTAATATTTGAAGTAATGCAGCACAACACAAAATGGGGGGTTGTAAGCTGCATTTTCGAAGCTTGTGTGGACTTTCATCTGTCTTGAGCTGGTCATTTCTGGTTAGGATAGTTTATTTCTTAGTTTCTTTCAGAGCCACAGGCTTCTCACACATGCAGAGTGTGGAAGCAGTAAAAGAAGAGCTATCCCATGCTCCTCTTTCTTCAGTGGTAAGGAGTGTGTGCTTGTGATACTCGTCTAGCATCAAAGGAAGAGGCAGTGTAGGAAACAAAGCGTGGTCCAGGTCCCTCTTGGAGCTTTTATTCTTCTGGCTTTTGTTAAAATGATTTTATGTGCTGAATATACCGTGTTCAGTTAGGTTAACATTCATTTTAACTTTTAAATTTAAGGTAGTTTACTTTCCACTTGTATAAAGACCCGTTTATTTTTTCAGTAACATATTAGTAGATGACCCGTAAGTGGTTCAGGATGCTTGCAGGGATTGTGGTGCAGCTAGAGATTGGCACCTAGTCAGAAACTGGTTCTTAGAGCTGTCAGCAGTTAGATCTTGGTAATTAAGTGACCTTTAAATGTAGAATTAAAAAATACTACTGGATGATGGTTCAGATATGCAACAGGGAAACCTATTAGCTAAATTTCTCATTAAGCATAATTTGTTTTGCCCCCTTCTTTTGTACATAAGGATTCTTTCATTTCTATGTAGTAGAATATCTGTTAGGTCAAAAAGTAAAACTAAGTTTTTAGATTTTATTTTATGGGATTCATCTTGCCAGATGATTTAAATGATGAGTTTTGTTGGAAATTATTTTTTAAATGGAATTTTTATCTCATTTTGTATATTGGTAATCAGATGATCAGCAACTACTTTTATACTGTGGCATTTATATCAGAATTGATCAGCTAATTTTTTTTATTCTTAGTGCGAGAAAAGAGGAAGAGCAACCATTTAAACCATGTAAGTAAACAGTTGGAAAGTTAAGAAATTAATAATTGAATTAAAAGTATGTCTGCTGTGATTCCATAAAAATATAATGGGGACCCAATACTGTTAGTATGGGCCTCTTTTTGTGGATTTTCTAAATCATTTCTGTTTTCCTAGGAATCAAATTTATGCAGGAAAGTCTTTGACTTAGTGTGCCCATTTGTTCAGGGTTTCTGACATTTAAGTTAAATTTCAGTAATTTGGTTGTGGTATAAATATCTGCCTTAAATATTTTTGCGTACATTTTTAAATCTTTTTAAAAATCGAGTAACAAAATTATAATAGTTAACTTCATTTTTAGCAGTATATGTTGACTTCCTGTCATAGCAGGTGAAAGCTTAGCTTCCTCACTCTACCGTGACCTTATTTTCTTTCCTCTATTCCCCCCACATATATCATATTTTAAATTAAATCAGTAATCGATGTTTACATTATGATTATACAGATATTATTCACTGCTGAGTCATGTTATTCTTACTGTCTCCTTCTTGTACATCCTTTGTTTCTCTTAAATATTTCTGAAATCTGAGCATGTCTGCATGTCTCTTTTCGTAGCCTCCACTAACTCACACAGCCAAATGCAGTGAGTATCCCTTGGCTGGTCTCCTTGCTTTCATGTTCTTTTTTTTTTTTTTTTTTTTTTTGTGGAATTAATTCCCTGACTATATTCATTTGGCTGTTTTCTAACAGCTATTTTCCCCCCCAAATGTTGTAGCATTTGCCACATGCCTATCAAAAGTATTTTCCATCTACTAAAACACATCTGTTCCATTTTTCTCTTGGAGACAACTTTACTCAGCCTTTTGTCATCCTCCTCAAATATAGACGGGCTTTTCCTAAGCCTGCTCTGTGCCTGTTTTCCTGGGATCTCTCTCTGAAGTCACCTGGGATCTCACATAACTCCTCTTGTTTTGGGTCCCTTAAATCCTAGATTCTGTATTCTCTCTATCTTGTTATCCTTCCTAGTTGTACTGGAGCACATTTTCCTGGGAAAGGGTCCATAGACAGGCATAGAGATCTAGCCTGTCCGAAAACCTCTCATTTCTTTTTCTCTCTTTTTTTTTTTTTTTTTTTTGAGAGAGAGTCTTGCTCTTGTCCCCCAGGCTGGAGTGCAGTGGTGCAATCTCGGCTCACTGCAACCTCCACCTCCTGAGTTCAAGCAATTCTCCTGCCTCAGCCTCCCGAGTAGCTGGTATTAACAGGCGCCTGCCACCACACCCAGCTAATTTTTGTATTTTTGGTAGAGACGGAGTTTCACCATGTTGACCAGGCTGGTCTCGAACTCCTGATCTCAGATGATCTGCCCACCTCCCAAAGTGTTGGGATTACAGGCGTGAGCCACTGCGCCTGGCCTTTTTTTTTTTGAGACAGGGTCTCACTCTGTTGCCCAAGCTGGATGACAGTGGTGTGATCTCGGCTCACTGTATTCTTAACCTACTGGGCTCAAGTGATCCTCCCATCTCAGCCTTCTGAGTAATTGGGACTACAGGTGTGTGCCACTATGTGCAGCTAATTTTTATATTTTTCCATCGAGATGGGGTTTTGCCCTGTTGCTCAGGCTGGTCTCAAACTCCTGGGCTCAAGCCATCCACCCGCATCCGCCTTTCAAAGTGTCGGGATTACAGGTGTGAGCCACTGCATCTGGCCAAAGCTTCCTATTTCATAAGAGTATAAAATGCTAGAGTATAAAATGCTAGAGTATAAAATGCTAGGTTCACACTAAATTTCATAGTTCTGAAGACATTTCTCTATTGTGTTCTCATTATGGTATTCTTGAATCTGTTGCCATTGTGTGATACAGTACATGTAACCAGTTTTTACATGTCTCTGGAAGCTTTTTAGTGCCTTCTCTATCCCTGAGATCCTGAAATTTCATAATATGGCTTGCTATGTACCTTTTCTTTCTTTTTTCTTTTTTTTTTTTTCTTTTTTTGAGACGGAGTCTTGCTCTGTCGCCAGGCTTGAGTGCAGTGGCGTGATCTCAGCTCACTGCAATCTCCATCTCTCAAGTTCAAGTGATTCTCCTGCTTCGGCCTCGCAAGTAGCTATGACTACAGGCGCACGCCACCAGGCCCGACTAATTTTTTTGTATTTTTAGTGAAGAAGGGATTTCACCATGTTGGCCAGGATGGTCTCGATCTCCTGACCTTGTGATCTGCCTGCCTCGGCCTCCCAGAGTGTTGGGATTGGGATTACAGGTCTGAGCCACCGCACCCAGCCTGGACCTTTTCTTTTTATTGGGACCAATAAGTCTGCAGACTATGTCTTCTACAGAATTTTCTTGTTTCTTTGTTCCTTCTTTTTCCTGATATTCTTAGTATTTAGATGCTGAGCTTCTTAGACCAGTGTTTCTGCATTGATCTTTAATTGTCTCCCCCCCCCCACTCTCCCATTTTCTAGTTAGTCTTTTGTTCTACCTGTTGGGCATTCTTTTACTTTATGCTCTAACCCTTCTATTGAATCTTTCATCTTTTTGAGGGTGTTTTAACAATTTTTTAAAGTTTTCATTTGCTTCTGGATTTTCACAACTCCCATGCATTCCTTTTTCCTATTGTTTTGCTCTCTCTTGTTGGAGGCTTCCCTCACATGTGTGATAGTCCCTGGCTTTCTCTAATTGCAAGCAGGACTTTTGTTAACTGGTGGTTCTTACTGCAAGGACATTGGAGGCCAAGCCAGCCTTTAATTTAGGAGACCTCCGTCTGTTACCTGGTGGGTCTTATCTTATCTTTTCTCTTTTCTTATTTTTCTCCTTTCCCCTTTCCTTTTTCCTTTCCTTTCCTCCTTCCTTTCCCCTTTCCATTCTCCTGTTCTGTCCTTTCCTTTGCTTTTCTTTCTGACAGAGTCTCATTCTGTCACCCAGGCTGGAGTGCAGTGGCGTGATCTCAGCGCCCTCTGCCAAGATGCAACCTCTTCCTCCTGGGTTCAAGCAATTCTTGTGCCTCAGTCTCTTGAGTGACAGAAATTACAGGTGTGTGCCACCACGCCTGGCTAATTTTTTTTTTTTTTTTAGTAGAGACAGGGTTTTGCCATGTTAGCCAAGCTGTTCTCGAACTCCTGGCCTCAAATTCACCCACCTCAGTCTCCCAAAGTGCTGGGATTACAGGTGTGAGCCGCTGTGCCCTGCTGGGTGCGTCTTTTCTGAGACTGTTCAGTTTCTTCAGAGAAGACTCTCCCAGTTTTCTACCTGGGGAGTACAAGCATGGCTGCTTGTTTTCCAGAAGCAGAATTGGAAAAAGGGAGGTAGAGTTCTACTTCTCAGTGTGTAGTTTTTTTTCCCATTTCTCAGATTTCAGTCCTACTATTTCTGAGCCCAGACCTTATATATTCTTTATAAGATGGGAGGACAGGTGGACCTGGGACTCTAACTACATGTTTTCAACTGACCTTGCTGGTTTTGTTTTATGTTTCATTCTACCTTCCAAGGTGCCATGTGTCTTTGAGATTGGAGCTTGCCTTGGGTTCTGCAAGACAAACTAACTTGATCCTGTTCCAGTCACTCTCTCTAGGCACTAAAGTTGTGCTTCCATATCAGTTACCATTCCATTGTCTTTTTCATCTTTCAAGATTTATTAAAAATCATCTGCTGTGGCCAGGTGCGGTGGCTCACGCCTGTAATCCCAGCACTTTGGGAGGCTGAGGCAGGCGGATCACTTGAGGCCAGGAGTTTGAGACCAGCCTGGCCAACATGATGAAACTCCATCTCTACTAAAAATATAAGAATTAGCTGGGTGTGGTGGTGTGTGCCTGTAATCCCAGCTGCTCAGGAGGCTGAGGCAGGAGGATCACTTGAACCTGGGAGGTGGAGGCTGCCGTAAGCCAAGATTGCACCACTGCACTCTAGCCTGGGCAACGGAGCAAGACTCTGTCTCAAAAATTAATTAATTAATTAATAAACTCTCAAAAATGAATAAATAAAATAAAATAGAAAAAGTTTCTGCTGTCATTCCTGTTGCCTGATCCTGTGTATGACCTTTATTTTATGTCTTTAATTCTAATGAAATTTCAGGAGAGCGAGGAAATACATTTATGGTCAACCTGCCATGTTTAACCCAAATTTAGAACCTTTATTTAAAGTGTAAATCTAAGTTTAAATTCAACATAATGATACTAATCCAGACATTTTTTAGTTATACCTATAATAAGCATATTATACTCTTCTACTAAGGGCTTAGGAATTGTATTCAAACTCTGCACCCTGCTATATTGTCCCATTACTGTGCAACATAGATGGAGGTGTTTTCATTAATGCACAAAATGTCAGGAATTTTTAAGTTAATTAAAAGTCATTCTTTTTTTTTTTTTTTCTGAGATGGAGTCTGTAGTAGCATTTACCTCTTATTTTAAATGGGTTAAAATAAGAGGCATTAGGCACAATGGGAAAAGTCAGTGGGTAGGGATAGGAGTTCAACAGGTACTTTACCTTTAAGGTTTCAGTTGTGACTCAGTAGACTACTAAGTGTGATTATTTTATATCTTTGCTATTCTACCTTAAGTCTACTCAGTACCCCTTCCCTTTCTTGTTACAGATTGTCATTTGTGCAGACTAAATGAAGATGAATGATATATTCTTTGTCCCTATTTTGTGACTACCTGAAATAACATCTGTAAACTTGCAGTAGTGTTTTGCTGTTTGGATTTTTTTTTAAAAAGTATTTATATTTTATATTATTATGTTTGCCGGTAGTTTGTTGAGGTTGTAAGTCAGCATTGGTAAGGCTTTAGCCTAAAATAAAGGAAATTGTTGAGTTTTCCCACAAGATGATGGGGGAATTACCTGTTGCCAGCTATAATTGCTTTGCTCAGAAGCTTAATTCTGCCACCCTCTAGTCTCAAGAGATACAGGGATGCTCTTGATAACAAAAAATTTGGATAGTTGAAAGTTAGTGCTGTGTCTCATGCTACATATTGATTAGCAGAGAGGTTTCTTTTCTTTTTTTTTTTTTTAAGACCAAGTCTCGCTCCATCACCCAGACTGGAGTGCAGTGGTGCGATCTTGGCTCACTACAACCTCCGCCTCCCAGGTTCAAGCCATTCTCCTGCCTCAGCCTCCCAAGTAGCTGGGATTATAGGAGCCCACCACTACACTTGGCTAATTTTTGTATTTTTAGTGGAGATAGGGTTTCTCCATGTTGGCCAGGCTGGTCTCGAGCTCCTGACCTCAGGTGATCCATCCTCCTTGGCCTCCCAAAGTGCTGGAATTACAGATGTGAGCCACCGTGCCCGGCCCCACCTTCCACTTTGAATGAAAGTATTTGAATGAGTCAATTGTTATTTTTTATACTGTATTTGTTTTTTGAGACAATAAAAGTATATACATTAACACACACAGTTAATGTAAACTATATACATTAAATATAGCTTAAACATGAGTTTAGATATAGTTGAAAACATTTCTAGCTTGAAGGAGAATTTGGTCCTTCAAATAGTAATGCTTTTTAAAAATAGAATATCTGGGACTTTTTGTTAGTAAGAATTAAGTGACTGCAGTAAAAACATCTGAAACAAAATGGTGTTACACTGTATGGATATTTCTGATTATTGGCTACTGGCAATTTTTAAATGCATGCACTTTTAAAAGCAACAACTAGACCTTCTCCCTGCCCTGTCTTTACGTATGTGTGTGGGATACTGATGGGAGAGTGTGACAACGTGGTAAAAATTATCATATTAATAGGAAGAAGGAAGGCTCATCTGAATTAGTCTTTTTTTTTTTTTTTAAGTGTTAAAATTATTAGTATTCTGTGGTTTAAAAAAATGCTACTGTTACTTTCAGCTATTCCATGACTGAGATTTGGTTACTGACCTTATTTTTAAGGAAGAGAATTGTCTTAACATAGTTCAGGCTGTTTCAGTATTTGACTGTTGCACTCTTCCCAAATAAATGGATACTTCTAAAGTGTTTTAAAGATGGTTTATTTTTTAGAGGGCTCAAAAAGTTCATGGTCACCTCCTTGATACAACTGCAGATAAATTCTACTAATTTGTGTCTATAGTAGCATTTACTTTCCAAATTGTAACTGATTTAAATAATTTGTCGAACACTTGTTGAACTCCTAAATTTGTCCCCAATTCTGTGCTCAGCAGCCAGGGGTATGAGGAGGAAGAGTCCTTCCTTCCCTGGAGAAGCTTACCTTCTTTTTTTTTTTTTTTTTTGAGACGGAGTCCCACTCTGTCGCCCTGGCTGGAGTGCAGTGGCGCAATCATGGCTCACTGCAACCTCCACCTCCCAGGTTCAAGCAATTCTCCTGCCTCAGTCTCCTGAGTAGCTGGGATTACAGGTGCGCACTACTGCGCCCGGCTAATTTTTGTATTTTTAGTAGAGATGGGGTTTCACCATCTTGGCCAGGCTGGTCTCGAACTCCTGACCTTGTGATCTGCCCGCATCAGTCTCCCAAAGTGCTAGGATTACAGGCATGAGCCACCACTCCCGGAGCAAGAAGCTTACTTTCTTATGAGGGGATACTCCACAAGCAATTGGTATCATATAACAAGTGGTGAATTAGATGGATGAATGTACCAAAAGGGAAATGTTTTTTGGTGTGGCTGCTGGCAAAGGGATCCCAGAAGGTAGATGGGGCTAGCCTTATTGGGATAAGGAGGAAGAACTAGGTATTCCAGGCAGAGCAGCATGAGTGAGGCAGGCAAGTGCCATGATGCCTGTCAAATAACTTATAGAATAAAATTAGTAACATTTTGAAATGGAGAGTGTTCTCTGAGGTTCTCATTTGAGTAATGTAATGGCAGTTTTATTTAAATATGAAGTGAAAGTTAAATTCCTAAAGTTGTTTTTGTCATCTGTTTTTTGGAATATTAAAGTGATACTTTTTCTCCTCCATATAAGAAAACAGGCCCCCTCTCGCTGTGGGTGATGGAGCAGCCCTGGCAGACAGGGCCTCTGTGAAACACTTGTTTCTCATACTGTCTCCTGAACTAATACATTTAGTATTAGTAACTTAGTAAATGTAGTATTAGGCTTTCATTTACCGCAATAAAATGCTCTTATGCAAATATGATTTAAGACATTACATTTTACTGTAGTAAATGAATAATAGAAAATCTCAGCTGCTTTTTATTGCTTAAGAAAGAAACACAAATCTTATTGTAAACTTTTCCCATTAATTTATATAGGGAATGCATAACAGATGCTTGCCAGGTTTGATTATAGGTATCACAAGAGCAGCATTTTATAACCCATTCCTCAAAACACTGTCTGTGGGAGAGCCTCCACTGGGTTTCCCATAGAGCTGCACATGATACCACACTCAAGTCAGTTCATGGAGTGTAAGAAATATCTTAATGCTTTATCATTTGACATTTTAACCAAGGAAAAAACCACACTTTTATAGGTTTAACTTACTGTGACATTTTCTTCTATTTCCCTTCCCCTTCAGGTATCTCCAGGGCAGCTTACTAAAAAGTATAGCTCATGCTCAACAATATTTCTAGATGACAGCACAGTCAGCCAGCCTAATCTTAGAACCACAGTAAAATGGTGAGTACAACTAGGCTGCCAAGGGCTAAGTGACAGACCCCCTTATATGCTAAAAGCATCCTCGCCATCCTCGGTAATTTCAGCCATTTGATTGTCCTTTTCAGCAATCAGTTTAAGAAATTGGTGTCAACTATATATTGATTTCAAGGACCTCAATATGAATTTTCATTTCCTGTTTTAATCTTAGGGTGCATGGTGGAAGGGAAAGCCAGTTAGTGAAGAAGCAATCCCAGAAAAGTGTAGCTATTTATTTAATGCATTTATGTTAAGACAGTGTTGAACATAATGTGAGAAGGAGAGGTGCTTTTTATTGGATGTTTCTGGAAAAACATTAGTTTGTTATGAGTTACAGGCCTAAAACAATGTGTACTGCTTTGGAAACTACTCTTGGAAGAAGGAACAGCTTGTCCTCTGCTGGCACCACAGTGTATCTGCATTTAAATTTTCCCTGTCGTGCATGAGCACCTCTTGGGCACAATCTGAGATGCACTTTCAGAACACCCTAAGATGAACCTTTCAAGTTTATTTAAAAACTAACAACAACAACAAACAACTCCATTGGGGTTGTCAGGAAACTATTAACATCTCCTTCGATTATGAGCGTTGATTTTCAGAACACAGTTTGAGAAGTGCTACACTAGAATATTAATGTCCTTATTCCTAATTTTACTTTTCAGTCTAAAAACGTAACTAGCTTATAAACTTACTTGTTTCTAATGTACTAGCTTTTTTTTTTTTAGTTAATTCAATTGTCAGTAACTTCTACTTTAAAAGCAAAAAATTTACACTCATAATCATGTCACTTTCCTCTCTCCCTTATAACAGTAGTTGAAATCGAATTGTGTTTCAGCACAAGCTGGACTCTGACTCTGTCTAAAGTCCTGAGCTTTGACACCTACTGAGTAATCATTGAATGTTTGTATTCAGCCAGGATCCTAAATCCTTGAGTTAAAAAACCAGTCCACTTTGGCTAGAGTCCCTGGCTTCTTTTGAATTCAAAAGATTCTGATGTTTCTGTAAGATTCAAAGTAGTTTTAAAGATTAACTTTGCTCAAACAAGTATAATAGATTTCATGCTTTTTCCCCCCATTTTAGTCTTAATTTTTAGATGTCTACTTTGGGAAGTACAGAAAGTTTTAATTTGTTCTCAGTAAGTTTTAGAAATGGTCATTTGGTATATTTCACTATTGGTTAAATAAAGATTTCACTAGTAGGGCAAATTGACTTTTAGGAAAGATTTTGAAAAACGTTTATCATGGCTTAATAGTGCCTTATTCTCATGGGGTGGGTGAGCCATATCAGAATCACTTAAGCAACTTTTTTCAAAATGTATGTCTACAAACACATTCATCTCACCTCCACCTTCCCTTGATCTCTAGGCAGTCACAAGCCTTTTAGGAAAATGAAGAAGGCATGTGAGGCATAATTACACGGACAAGCACATCCCAGATGATTCTGATCTTAACCCTAACTCAGTCGTTCCCAAACTTTGCAGCATGTAGGAATCATCACCAGGGGAACTTTAAAAACAACCCTCAGGCTGGGCGTGGTGGCTCACACCTGTAATCCTAGCATTTTGGGAGGCCTAGGCGGGTAGATTGCCTGAGCTCAGGAGTTCGAGACCAGCCTGGGCAACACGGTGAAACCCCGTCTCTACTAAAATACAAAAAAATTAGCCAGGCGTGGTGGCGTGCACCTGTAATCCCAGCTACTTGGGAGGCTGAGACAGGAGAATAGCTTGAATCCGGGAGGCGGAGGTTGCAGTGAGTCGAGATCATGCCATTTTACTCTAGCCTGGGCGACAGAGCGAGACTCCGTCTCAAAACAAAACACACAAAAAAACACTTCTCATATCCCAAGTCATACCCAATGCCAATTAAATCAGAATGTCTCAAGTTGGAAGTTAGGCAGTTTTTAAAGCTCCTCAGGTGATTGCAGTGTGCAGAAAGTTTGAGAACCACTGCTTAATTGAGTGTAGGAGGATGAACTCAATTCTATTTGGTGGGACCGTGGGCAAGTCAGTTTTAAGCCTTGGTTCCCATATCTGTAAACTGGGTGTTGGATTAAATGTCATGTAAGGTTCTGTGGTCCTTTTCAGCATATAACTTGAAATTCTGTAATGTTAAAATCAATTTGGACATGAAACTGTTTGAAGCACTATAGAAGTATCCATCTTAGATGCTAATGTTACAGACTTTTTTAAAAAAGTGCTAACATTGTATAGACTTACTTTTAAAATTCAGATTTGCCTTCCCTCAATTATTTTGAGCCTCAGTTTAGAGACTGAGGGCAAATGGAAGCATATAGCTTACCTAAGACAACTCCTTGTTTCCTGATACACAACATCTGTGGGTAATTTAGGACTACAGTAACATATCTGAAAAGTCGTGTCTGTTCACTAATATTTAAACCAATGTGGAAGTACTTGCCATTAATATTACACTTTGTAGTTTTATGCTGCATTGTTAGCACTGCTTATTTCAGGATAGCTATACCTATCATTGGTTTTGTGTGCACTTATTTACTAATAAATTTTCTACTAATGATGCAGAATTGATCGTAAATGATTTTATTTGGTATAAAACACTTTTATTTAAGGGGAAATAATGAAAAATGGGTGAGTAGGTGATAGTTAATTAAATCAACTGAAATGCAGAGCCTAACAACTTAAAAAGCAAAAAATAAAAATAACCAAAAAACCAAACAGTTTAAATTTAAGCGTGCATACAAATAGGTAGAACTTGCATAAGATGAAAGGTTCTATGGGCAGAAGAGCAAATGGGGATATATGTAATTATTTATATGTTATAATAGTCAACAGAAACATGTATTTTAACAGCATGTTACTTAGCATTTTGGTTCTTGTATTTTTGCTGAAAGGAACTAAAACAAGGGAAAGTACCTATATGGTACTGTTCTGAACTAGAGGATTTCAGGGCCACTAGGAGGTTCCTCCCTTCCCTCATTTAAAAAATGTCTTCAGGCCTAACAAATGTTTAAATCAGTTGTTAAAAATAATTTTTTTTCCTTTCACAGTGTGACCTTAGCAATATATTACCACATAAAGAACAGGTGAGCTCCTTTAAAACCTGTCTTGTTATTCCAGCTAATTACTTTGCATGTTCAGTATTAGGTCATAACTATAGACATCATAAGCTGTAGAGTGCTATTACAGTATTGAACTGAATCATTTGTGGTTTTTCTGGTCCCTAAGACAGTTTTAACTATTAAATTACTGAGGATCCCAAAGAGTAATTGTTTGTGTTGGTTATATTGATATTTATTATATTAGAAATTGAAATTGAGAATTTAAAAAAAAACAACCTATATTTAGTTTTGGTTTCTCAACCTTGGCACTGTTGATATTTTGAGCTAGATAAGTCTTTGTTTCGGGGACTGTCCTGTGCATTGTAGGATATTTAACAGCTGTCCCAGGTTGTGACAACAAAAATATAACCCCTGACTGAGAACAATATTGTTAACACAAATAATATTTTCTCATGAAAAATAACTCTCTTCAACAACAAAGTTGAGTAAAATGTGTGTCATGTATTTATATTTTTGCAACTCTGGTGTCCAGCTTAATAGAAAACAGCTGGATTCTCATCTCTGTCTTTGTAATTAGTTTTTTTTTTTTAATTTCAACTTTTATTTTAGATACAGTGAGTACATGTGTAGGTGTATTACATGGCTAATATTGCACTCTGGTAGTGAGCTGTAATTTGTTTTGAAGAAGTGATAAGAAGATGACCTAGCCTCTTGCAAATACATAGTTGGTAAAAGGTATATTTTTAAAGCTTTCAGATGGTTGTGGGTATTCTTTATTTTTTAATTTATTTTTATTTATTTGGTTTTTTTTTTTTTGAGATGGAGTCTTGCTCTGTTGCCCAGGCTGGAGTGCAATGGCACCATCTCAGCTCACTGCAACCTCCACTTCCAGAGTTCAAGCGATTCTCCTGCCTCAGGCTCCCGAGCAGCTGGGGTTACAGGCGCATGCCACCATGCCTGGCTAATTTTTGCATTTTTAGTAGAGATGGTGTTGCGCCATGTTGACCAGGCTGGTCTTGAACTCCTGACCTCAGGTGATCCACCCGCCTCAGCCTCCCAAAGTGCTGGGATTACAAGCATGAGCCACCACACCTGGCCAGTATTCTTTAATACTACCCAACACTCCACAAGTGCTAGTTTCTTAAAATGGTTACAGTGGAATTTCATGTATCAATGAATTTTTTGTTAGTACTCACCCATCTGTCTTATACAATAAATGTATCATTTCCCCTTACTTGCTTTTATAATATTATGCATTGGCTATATGGAAAATATTGGTTCACGTTTCTTTTTTCTTTTTTTTTTTCTTTTTTTGAGACGGAATCTCGTTCTGTCACCCAGGCTGGCGTGCAGTGGTGCAATCTCAGCTCACTGCAACCTCCGCCTCCTGGGTTCAAGCGATTCTCCTGTCTCAACCTCCTAAGTAGCGGAGATTACAGGTACACGCCACCACACCCAGCTAATTTTTTGTATTTTTAGTAGAGACAGGGTTTCACCATGTTGCCCAGGCTGGTCTTGAATTCCTGAGCTCAGGCAATCCGCATGCCTCAGCCTCCCAAAGTGCTGGGATTACAGGCGTGAGCCACCGCACCCAGCCTGGTTCATTTCTTGACAGTGTCAAAAGCTCGCTTTTGTTAGTGTCCCCACCAATTGTATTAAAATATTTTTAAGTATTGAGAAGCTATTAAACTTACATAATAAGGTACAAGTTTCTCCAAATCCTGATTTTTAGTTTGAAAGCTTGAATTTTATCATATCATTGCAACAAATAGTGTTATTTTCTTGAAGTGACGGGCCCACTTCATTTTTTAAAATTATTTATTTATTTATCTTTTGAGACTGAGTCTCACTCTGTTGCCCAGGCTGGAGTGTACTGGTGCCATCTTGGCTCACTGTAACCTCTGCCTTCCGGGTTCAAGTGATTCTCCTGCCTCAGCCTTCTGAGTAGCCGGGAGTATGGGTAACTGTCACGATGCCTGGCTAATTTTTGTATTTTTAGTAGAGTTGGGGGTTTCACCCTGATGGGCAGGCTGGTCTCAAACTCCTGACCTCAACTGATCCACCTGCCTCGGCCTCCCAGAGTGCTGGGATTACAGGCATGAGCCACCACACCTGGCCACTTCTTTCATTTTTGAGAATGATAGTCGTATTTTCAAGTAAAAATGATATTCTATGGAAAAAAAGGCTTGTTTAGCTCACAATTAAATCACAAGTGCTTTTCCTTAACACAGCCATACCTTGTTATGCAGAATTACTTTATATCTACTTTCTGCTTACTCAGAATAGTAAAAAGAAAGGTCAATATTTAATAATACCATTAATTTTTACTGTTTCATCAAGGATATTCGTAAGTGAAGCAGGTGTTTTTCTTAAACTGCAAGAGGCAGTAAAGAATAGAATGACTACTAGTATAATTTGGTAGCACTGCCTTGATTTCATGCTGAGAAGCCAGCAGTTTACCCACTTTCGCTGTTATACATTCATTACAAATGTCAAACAGTCAAAAAGCAAGCAATATCTTAGTATTCTTTTTTTTAAAAATTATTTTTATTTCTAAATATTCAATCAGCTTTCTCAGGTTGAATAGTATTCTTTTTTTTTTTTTTCGAGACGGAGTCTCGCTCAGTCGCCCAGGCTGGAGTGCAGGGGCGCGATCTCGGCTCACTGCAAGCTCCACCTCCCGGGTTTACGCCATTCTCCTGCCTCAGCCTCCCAAGTAGCTGGGACTACAGGTGTCCGCCACCTCGCCCGGCTAGTTTTTTTTTTTTTTTGTATTTTTTAGTAGAGACGGAGTTTCACTGTGTTAGCCAGGATGGTCTCGATCTCCTGACCTCATGATCCGCCCGTCTTGGCCTCCCAAAGTGCTGGGATTACAGGCTTGAGCCACCGCACCCGGCCAGAATAAGTATTCTTATAAGAACAGTTTTGACCTCAAGGACCTCTTAGAAAAGGATCTAGAGGGTCTCCAGAAGTCCACAGACCACACTTGGAGAACCACTGGTTTTATTAAATGAGCACAATGTATTAGTTTTATAAACTTGTAAAGATTATCAAAGGCTTGTCTCTTTTAAAGTAAAAAGGCAATACAGTTTTTAACTCATCAAACTACTTAAAATAAACAAATATATGTCAAGAATGTAATACAGAGAACTAGAGAGGAAAAGCCTGGGAAATCTGAATCTCATTCACAGTCATTAAAGTTCCGAAGATTTTATTGCCCACCACTACTGCTTTGTAAAATGTTCTTGAGTTCCAATGAGGGGTTAGAAGAGTGAAAATACACTTTATTACCATTGCCTGTTAGGGAGGGCCAACACTTAAAGGCAATTCTGAATTGTCATTGTAGAAAAGACTTCACAGTACAGAACCTCATGTGCTGAGTAAAAAGAGGTCAGGAAATCCTCTGAAGGCTGGGATCCAGGAGAAGAATTTGTACAACTGTTCGCTTTGGCGAAGCAAACACCAAAGCAAACAGGAGGCATCTCCTGCCACCCCCAGCAGACATTTTACTCAGTATTAACAGTTCCTGAATTAACTTCTTCAATGCATATTCTTATTTTATAGAGATGCAAATAGATCCTTGGATATTTTTGATGAGAGATCACATCCACTTACAGTAAGTGTCACTTTTTTTGAGGTAGTATTTTTCTCTCATAGAGTTATGTTTATTTCATGCTGATATTTATAAATAGTCCTAACAAATAAATGTGATCTCTATGAAGATTATTAGAAAACAATTTAAATTTAAATCAATTAAAATGGTGTGAACCTTTAAAAATTCACTTCCTCAGGTATATGATAGCCGCTTGTGACTAATAACTATTGTATTGGACAATGAAGCCTTTGAGCCTTATGGTTACAGGAAACTAAAACTATTTTTTCAAAGTTTATTTAAGAGGATCATGACATGCCGCGATTAGTAAGACTTTCGAGCCTACAAGTAGTTTACATTTTGATAGAGTTCTGTGGAGGGAAAGTGGAAAGGAACATAAAAATTTTCTGAGTTGTGCCTGTATTTTTCCTTAATGATAAATGGTGATGAGTTTTGAATCATTATGATATTTTAAGATGCAATTGTTTATATTTTAAAAACTGAAAGTCATGTCACTCAACCAGAATTATTTTAAGGGGTACATGGGCTCAAACGTCAACACTGCTGGTCTTAAGAGTACTTAGGCTGACTGGGTGTAGTGGCTCACTTGAACCCGGGAGGTAGAGGTTGCAGTGAGCCAAGATCATGCCATTGCACTCCAGCCTGGGCAATAAGAGTGAAACTCCGTCTCAAAAAAAAAAATTTGTTTTTCTTCAGTGGATACTAACATTGCATCTTTTCTTCTTTCAGCGAGAAAAAGTTCCAGAGGAATACTTTAAGCATGATCCTGAGCACAAATTTATTTACAGATTTGTTCGTACTCTTTTTAGTGCTGCACAGCTAACAGCTGAATGTGCAATAGTAACTTTGGTAAGATATTTCTCATTTATAAAGCGTCTTTAGAAATTAGTCTTGTATACAGGGTATGGTCCTATTTTTCAAATAAAAATAGGTTCCTGAAATTATCATCAGAACTTGTAAGAGAAACCTGTCAAAGGAACGTAAATATGTACCTTCACATTTAATCATCATTATGGTTGAACATGTTTCCATTGCTTTTCTCATCACAGAACAGTTGCTACAAAAGGCAGCCAGGGAGATTTCTGGTTTCTCCCCCTACCCATCAATGCACATGTACACATTCAGTGTGTACACATACAAGGCATGGTGGCAGGGCTGGGGGTTATGGAGAGTGGTAACAAAACCATGTGGTTCAGAGCCAGATACTGATTCCAGTGTAGGTCTAAGCCAAGTCCCAGGCTCTATTCCCCAGGTATTTCCCATGTGTGTTGTGATTGAGAACTATTGCTCTAAATTCTTTGTTCCTTGGATGATGGGTTTTAATCATCTCTGCCTACCTCTTGTGCCTGCTTGTGATGTTGCCCAGCAATGTGGTACAAGTAATACTTGGACAAAGGCTTTGCTGATTAGCTTACTAAGCTATAACTGTGTCCTTAACTTTATGTCCTCCATACAGAATTCCTATGGTAAGATTTTATCATTGAATAATAAATCCTATTCAAGTGGTTAGGATTGTTTTACTCTTCCCCACAGCAAACCTATAGAGGAAGGTCAACTGCATGGCCTGGAGGGAAAGAATACTTAGGTCAGTACCTACTCCGTTAGCATCCATCTGGAATTTAGCAGAGAAGGCTTCTGCTGTGCACTTGAATAGAAACCCCTCAGTGGGTACTGGATCAGATTTAGGCGTTTTCATGGAGCTGTAAGCCATTTGGAACACTTAGGACATACTGTAGAGAAGCAGGAGTGGTGCTTCCAGAGGTAGAGAGACAGGTGATACAGGAGGGAAAGCTGTATAGGAAGAGGGGGAGTTCATTATAGATGGTTTAAGCTCTATGTGCCTGTGAGGTAGCAGAGTGGCAGTGTCCAGTAATCATTTGAATATACTGGACTGGAGCATGAATCTGAGCTTAGAGGTAAGGAATGAAGAGTTAGAGTAGCTGTTCAAATACAGAGAAAGGGTGCAGAATGAAAGTGGACAAGCTAGGCATGGTAGTGCACACCTGTAGTCCCTGTTACTGGGGAGGCTGAGGTGGGAGGATTGCTTGAGTGCAGTAGTTTGAGTCCAGCTTGGGCAAAATAGCAAGACCCCCATCTCTAAAAAAAGAAAAGAAAGTGGATAGAAGTAGATCTCTAAAGACTGTTAGCATTTGAGGGACAAGCCCCCAGATGGAGTGGAAGGAGGAAACCCAGGAGAAGGTTATAAAAGAACAAAGAGTTCAAGATAAGAGAGGCTGTGGTCCCAGTGTTAAATGCTGCCAAGAAGTTTCTGATTCTGTAAATATTCACTGGGTGCCTACTCTGTGCCACTATTCTTGTATTTTGTATTTGTTGTTGTTGTTTGTTTTAATTTTTTAGTAGAGCTAGAGTCTAGCTATGTTGCCCAGGCTGGTCTCAGAACTGACCTCAGGTGATCCTGCCAGAGTGTTGGGATTACAGACGTGAGCTACCAAGTGCTAGAGTAGAGGAGAGGATTGAACAAAATTCTTGCCTTTACGAGCTTATGTTCTAGTGAGGAGGACATTTTTTCAGGTAGTGGTAAGTAGCAAGAAGATGAAGCAGCATAAAGGGATACAGAGTGACAGGAGGGGCTCACTATTTTAGATAGAATGATCAGGAAGAACCTCTCTAGAGGTGACATTTGTGCAGTGACCTGATCAAAGTAGGAAGGTAAGGAGTGCCGGCATTACAGGCAGTCAGACAAGTGCCAAGACTAGACAGGAACATTGTGTGTGTGTGTGTGTGTGTGTGTGTTCAAGGAACAAACAGCAAGGTGTCCAGTGTGGTTGGAGTGAGTTGGAAAAAGTGGAGGAGGTGAGGTCACATGGGCAATGCCACATACAACTCATAGGGCCTTTTGGCTTGCAGGCCACAGGAAGGTTTTGTTTTGTTTTGTTTTTGAAACGGAGTCTTGCTGTGTCACCCAGCTGGAGTGCAGTGGTGCGATCTTGGCTCACTGCAACCTCCACCTCCCAGGTTCAAGCAATTCTCACTGCCTCAGCCTCCCGAGTACCTGAACTTACCAGCGCCCGTCACCACGCCTGTCTAATTTTTTTTTCTTTTTTTTTTTTTTTTTTTAAAGTAGAGATGGGGTTTTGCCATGTTGGCCAATCTGGTGTTGAACTCCTGACCTCAAGTGATCCGCCTACCTTGGCCTCCCGAAGTGTTGGGATTACAAGTGTAAGCCACTGTGCCTGGCCAGGAAGAAGTTTTTATTCCAGTTTGATGGGTACTTTTGGTAGATTTTGAGCAGGGGAGTGAAGTGCTCTTAATTTAAGAGGTTATGCTGATGGCTTGAAGAGAGTAGACCGTAATTGGCAGAATAGAGGCAGAGAAGAGAGTCAAGAAGCGACTAGGGTGATGTAGGTGAGCAGTGACAAATGGCGAGCAGCCTACCAGTGAAGGTGGTCATAGCAGGAATTGCACACAGTCTGGAGTGGGGTAACTTGAGCGTAGGTATTTGGCCTCAGCAACTAGGTGAATGGAAATGGCCTGTACAGTATTAGGGAAGACTTGGGGAGTGGAGCAGTGGGATGAAGAGCTCTGGCTTGTAAGTGTGAAGACTCTGGGGACCTTGGCAAGAGGAGTCTCAGGAGAGTGACAGCAGCAAGGGACAAATAGGAGTGGGTTAAGGAGAGATGAGAGATGAAAAGCTGATACCAGGGCATGATGCTTTGAGCAGATGAGAGGACACATCCGGGGAACTGTGGGGAGGGGGATGGGAACAAAGGAAACACACTGGGGAGAATCTCTGGCAGAGAAGGAGAAAGCCTTCAGAAAGATGCAATTATGGGGACAGTGTTCTGCACAAGTGGAATGGGATCAACTGCACTAGTGGGAAGAAAAGAACTCACTGACACAGGAGGGCAAGTGGTATCAGTGAGCATCAGCACATCATCAGCTTACCAGTAAAGGCAACAGGAAGTTGAGAGATTGTCTATGTTGTTTCCCTGTGGTCTAATTATTCCCATTGAGAGTTGAACCCTGTGAAAGAGGTTCATTCTTAGGATACTGCCAGTGCAGAATTTTGGGGGAAAAGGAACAGAATCTGTCTTAAGAACATGTCATGTTCAATACCTATTTTTGAAAACACAGTTGAGTTTGGAGAGTACTGCCAGATCTCAGCTGCCTATCTGATAACCTTCAGACAATAAATAAGCTCTGTTAAAATGAACTTTTTTCAGGCTCGGCACAGTGGCTCATTCCTGTAATCCCAGCACTTAGGAAGGCTGAGGTGGGCAGATCACTTGAGGCCAGGAGTTTGAGACCAGCCTGGCCAATGTGGTGAAACCCCGTCTCTACTAAAAATGCAAAAATTAGCCAGTCGTGCTGGCGGGTGCCTAGCTACTCAAGAGTCTGAGGCAGGAGAATCGCTTGAACCCAGGGGGCGGAGGTTGCAATGAGCCAAGATTGCATCACTGTACTCCAGCCTAAAAAGATTTCTTCTTGTCTCGATACAGAGTTCAAGTAGCATACAGACATATTCTTCCACAGAGAACCCTTTGAGGTGACAGCAAATTACAGCTTACCTCTGTAATCTTTACTTAGCTGTTCACTTTGCTCAATTCTTTGAAGGATGTTTGGTAGATGTAAAATAATTCATGAAGTTGTCTGATAAACTGCTTGGCAGGTTTAGAGAAATACCAGGAGTCCAGAGACGTCCTTTTGTCCATGTGTGTTCCTTGTGGAGGCACTGAATACGGGGAATATTTTATAGCCCTAAAGACCTGCCCCTATCATGCTGCTCTGCACAGCAGCCACTGGGTGGCTCTCTTGACCAGCAGTTCTTCAAGCTAGTGCCACAAAAGGGTTAGTTACTGTGAAAAGGAGAAGGTAAAAATGTGCTCAGTATTACTTCATATTTGAGCATAATATAACTACCTGTAAAATTACTATCTACTAACATTGCATCTGGTAGGCACTCAGTATTTATTGAACAACTCTATTACGAGTGTGGAGGTGATAAGAGTGCCTCTCTTCATGATGCCCTTTGCTGAGATGTCCAGTCATTCCTGTGACCAAAATTGGGCAGGAAATGTATATGGGCAGAGTAGGCAGCACAGATATCTGACCTACAACTGTGATTTGGTGTCTCGCTTTGGCTGACTCAGCAAAGTCTCTGTAGAACATAAGAATAAAAGGCACTTATTTTCTGGTCAAAAACAGAAGAAATCTGTTAGTCATGAATTCTTATCAAAGCATTTAGGGGCCAGGCGCGGTGGCTCATGCCTGTAATCCCAACACTTTGGGAGGATCGGGTGTATCACCTGAGATCAGGAGTTCGAGACCAGCCTAACCAAAATGGAGAAACCCCGTCTCTACTAAAAATACAAAAATTAGCTGGGAGGCCGGGCGCGGTGGCTCAAGCCTGTAATCCCAGCACTTTGGGAGGCCGAGACGGGTGGATCACGAGGTCAGGAGATCGAGACCATCCTGGCTAACACGGTGAAACCTCGTCTCTACTTAAAAAAAATACAAAAAACTAGCCGGGCGAGGTGGCGGGCGCCTGTAGTCCCAGCTACTCGGGAGGCTGAGGCAGGAGAATGGTGTGAACCCGGGAGGCGGAGCTTGCAGTGAGCTGAGATCCGGCCATTGCACTCCAGCCTGGGCGACAGAGCGAGACTCCGTCTCAAAAAAAAAAAAAAAAAAAAAAATTAGCTGGGCATGGTGGCGCATGCCTGTAATCCCACCTATTCGGGAGGCCAAGGTAGGAGAATCGCTTGAACCTGGGAGGTGGAGGTTCTGGTGAGCTGAGATCGCGCCATTGCACTACAGCCTGGGTAACAAGAGCGAAAAAAAAAAAAGCTTATCAAAGCATTTAAACTGAACTAAAATCAAAGACCAGTGTTCTATTTTACAGGTTTACTTAGAAAGGCTTTTAACTTATGCTGAAATCGACATTTGTCCCACTAACTGGAAAAGGATTGTTCTGGGAGCCATTCTTCTTGCCTCAAAGGTTTGGGATGATCAGGCTGTATGGAATGTGGACTACTGCCAGATCCTCAAGGACATTACAGTTGAGGACATGTGAGTTTCTTAAGGTTTTGGTGAACTTTCTAACCATTTTCCAGTATCTTATTTGTTTCTGTAAAGTTAACAAAGAATATTTGTAAAGGTTACATTATGCAGATAATGGAAATAGGCATAAGACTATATATTTCTATCTTTAGTATAACAGTTCACAACAGAGCAAGACTCTGTCTCAAAAAAAAAAAAAACTATATATTTTCCATCATTACTTGATAGGTTTTGATGTGTGATAATCTGCTTGATAAATTGAAAAGTATTTTTCGGGTGGTTTTTGGCAAACATCTTACAAGTATACTACCAGAACAACATAGTACAGTAAATATGTTTATTTTATTTTATTTTTTTCTTTTTTTGAGACGGAGTCTCGCTCTGTGCCCAGGCTGGAGTGCAGTGGTGCAGTCTCGGCTCACTGCAACATCTGCTTCCCAGGTTCAAGTGATTCTCCTGCATCAGCCTCCTGAGTAACTGGAATTACAGTGGGATTACAGGCATGCGCCACCACGCCTGGCTAATTTTTGTATTTTTAGTAGAGACAGGGTTTCACTGTGTTGGTCAGGCTGGTCTCGAACTCCTGACCTTGTGATCCGCCCACTTGGCCCCCCAAAGAGCTGGGATTACAGGTGTGAACCACTGCACCTGGCCCCTTTATGGCTTTTAAAAAGTTATCTGCCAGTTAAAGCTCTTTGCTCTTTTTTTTTCATTCATTCATTCATTTATATTTTTTCATGTGACCAGTAGGGTATAAACAGCCCTTAAAGGGCATATGTCTGGCCTTTGAAATAATTGTTTGGCCACTATTAAGGTCTTAGGGCCTCTGGACTATTGAGAAGTTACATAGCTTCAACCGGAGTCACACATTGTATATTTGCTTTTGCTAGTCTTTCCACATTTTATCTGAAGGTCTGTTTTTACAGAAGCCTTGAGATATGAAGATCCCTGTGCCCCTGACCCCTCCCCATTAGGAGTGTTTTTTGTATTTAGAAATTGGTCTGATGAGTTAGGAAGCTCCATTGTTCCCCTTAGGCAGTCTGAGAAATACTGCTGGGGCATCACCCAATACTCACCACACTTGAGAGGCTCTCTGGGTACTCCAACAACCACAGCACCACTTTGGGGGCCTTGAGTTACCTATGAGAGTACAAGGAGCCTTACTGAGTCATGGAGTTCCTCACAAATGGCACCAATATGACCCTGAAACAGCAGCTTCATCAGGGCTTCCTTCCAGTCTGGCCTCATGACTGCTGTGAAGGGAAGGGCCTTGGAGCTTGGTAGGCAGGGTGAGCCAGGGAGGCATTTCCAGCAAAGCTCTTAGGGTGCCAACTGGACAGTGAGAATGGCTTTGTGGGTGGCATTTAGAAAAATATGAAGGAGCACCTCTTGATGATGTTGAGTAACAGAGGAAGATCAAGGTCATGACAGGCAGTGGCAAGACTTTGTTTTTATTGCCTTTGCCCATTACTCCATATGACTGTCATTCAGAATTACCATACCATATATTCACAACCGAAGTGAGGATGCTTGTGACTAAAAAGGAACCAGTGATTGTGGTAGCTGTTGAAGTGGCTTTTGGTGAAGTTGACCACTTTACTAATGGTGTAAACCGAACAGCCCTAGTGATATTGCTGGTAGCCATTTTAGCAAAGGGTGTGACAGCAAATGAATTTGAAACAAATGGAAGTACTTTTGGAAGTTGCAGAAGCTAAAGTGACTTTGATCACTGCTGTCATTAGTCTGCAAACTGGTTTCTTCAAGGAAGCAAAATTTATAATTATGAACACTAAGCCCTACCATGATGGCAGCTAAAATGTTCTCAAAACCTGCAACTGAACTGGCTGAAGTTCTCGTTCTAGATACAAGATCAGAGAACATGCAGGGAAATGTGCAGGTTTCTACAGATGTAAGCTTCAGGAGCAGCAGTGGCAGGGGCCAGCTCCAAGAAGACCAGTTCTAGATAGTTGCTGTTTGTGTATGCCCAGGGCAGCACCAGGAGCTATGCTACAACCAGGCAGCTTTCGTTTATGATCTTTGGAAAGCATTTCAACAAACCGTTTAATATACATTTGTCTCATCCCCCTGCTGTTGACTATTTGTAGTGGTCTCATTTGAGTCTAAATTGAAACAATTTTAAATTGGTGTCTATGAGGTTATTCTTAAAATTTTTCAACATCTACATGTCCTGTTAGAATATATTTCCCTTTAAAAGAGTAAGTTAAACTGAGCAGCTGCTATTAGACGGTTTGCTGTGCCTGTAAAGGGTATGCTATTCAGCCACCTATCCATTTAAAAAACAACAAAAAACGTAGAAGATGCATGTTCTGTAGGCATAGTGCTTTTCTTCAGTGATTAAACCTCTATTAATACGTGTGTTAATCCTATGAAGTACTGTATTTCTACACAGTTAAAATGTATTAGTGGAAAAAATATAAAAGGGATTGTGAAGTGCATTTATTACTGTAGTAAATTAAGTCCTGATTAGCTGATTATCAAAACATTATCTGATTTACATTTCTATAGGCTTATGGACATATGAACAGGAAATTAATTTTGGAAGTAGGTTCAGTTGGGTTTTTAAGCTCAGCAAATGAGAAAACCACATCTCTGCTCATATTAACTGCTCTCCATACAGGAGATCATCAAGCATTTGTTGACTTAGCCAGTGGATAAAATATTAAAACTTTAAACCCAAGAAACCAAATATGTTGTTTAGGTATTTATCATTTTTATACAGTTAAGTACTTGTAGGGATTACTGTGAAAGTGGTTAAGATTGGCCGGGCGCGGTGGCTCAAGCCTGTAATCCCAGCACTTTGGGAGGCCGAGACGGGCGGATCACGAGGTCAGGAGATGGAGACCATCCTGGCTAACACGGTGAAACCCCGTCTCTACTAAAAATACAAAAAAAACTAGCCGGGCGAGGTGGCGGGCGCCTGTAGTCCCAGCTACTCCGGAGGCTGAGGCAGGAGAATGGCGTAAACCCGGGAGGCGGAGCTTGCAGTGAGCTGAGATCCGGCCACTGCACTCCAGCCCGGGCTACAGAGCAAGACTCCGTCTCAAAAAAAAAAAAAAAAGAAAGTGGTTAAGATTTTCTCTAGTTTTGTGTTTATTTGCTTAAGCATTTGGCAGGGGCAGCTGTGTGGTCATGTGGCTGAGTACTACTCCCAGCCCTTTCCTCTCCCACTGCATTCAGCTCACTCCTACATTCTGTTCTGACCAGGATGGTAGATACTGAGCACCTCAGGGTTTCATTCCTAACTCAGAAGAAACACTGAGTTTTTAAGTCCAGTGACCTACCACGAGGCATATCATAAAATGGGTTTAGTCTAGCCGAGACATCCACCTTTGATCTTTCTGCCTTCCAAAGTTTAAAGAGTATCTTTACCCTGTCATAGTGACAGTTTCTCACCTTCATAATATATTAAAGTGAGCAGAAACTTGCATTATGCCCTTTGACATAGCCTCATGCGCTGGGACAGGGGGAGGGGATTCCCTTCCCTGTAATGTAGCTTGCTTATTTATTTATTTGAGATGAATCCTTGTTGCCTCAAGGGTTTTTCCCCCTCAGAGATAATAGCAGTGGCTCTCGATGGATCCATTTGTTGCCGTGGTGATATGCCCACTCCTTTTGTTGGTGCTTCTCAACTTCAATAAGCCCCTTCCTGTTATCAGCCCGGTGAAAATGTCTGCAAGTTCTTCAGAGCTAATAAACAGCATACATCATTCCTTTCATCTGATCACTATAGTGGGGCCTTGTGAGTGAGCATGAAGTATGAATTGTACAGCTGCACTAATGGAACTCTGAAGAATGAGGCCCGAGTCAGCAGCACAAGTGTATCAGAGGCCGTAACCTTCAACCTTCATCCCAGTCCCAGAGTGCTGGGATGCAGAAGGGACCACAAGTAACTGTACCTTGTGTGAACATTAGTATGTTAATATAACTGGGTAGCCTATATTTTAAAACAGAGTTTAGAGCTATTCTAGTCACTCAGAATGATATTTTTGAAGATAGCCCACTTGACTGACATTGTCCTGTGCTGGTTCTGTTGTGTTCTTCCTCCTCCAGGAATGAAATGGAAAGGCATTTTCTGGAGCTTCTTCAGTTTAATATTAATGTTCCTGCCAGTGTTTATGCCAAATACTACTTTGACCTTCGCTCCTTAGCAGATGACAACAACCTGAATTTTCTATTTGCTCCTCTTAGCAAAGAAAGAGCACAGAACCTAGAGGTAAGGCTGTGAAGTCACTAAGTGGGGTTTTCCATCAGCCACCAAAGCCAACATCTGTGACTAAATCATATTAAGTAGTGATTAGGAAAATGGAAAGCTTTAAAATTAACTAACACACTGAAGAGCTTATTAGCCCTTTGGCGTCAGATTTCCTGTGTCTTTTATGGTTTAGACAAGGATCAACATTATTTAAAAATTATACATATTAACTCTTCTGTGACCATAATTCAGAATATTTTAAATCAAATTTAATCTGTTGTTCATGAGGCTTCCTTTTGAACTTCTACCCTTTCATATAACCATACATGAATAATTTTTTTAACTGGGCGCTGTGGTTCATGCCTGTAATCCTAGCACTTTGGGAGGCCGAGGCAGGTGGATCACCTGAGGTTGGGAGTTCGAGACCAGCCTGACCAACATGGAGAAACCCCGTCTCTACTAGAAATACAAAATTAGCCGGGCATAGTGGCACATGCCTGTAATCCCAGCTACTCGGGAGGCTGAGGCAGGAGAATCACTTGAACCGGGGAGGTGGAGGTTGCAGTGAGCCGAGATCGTGCCATTGCACTCTAGCCTGGGCAACAAGAGCGAAACTCCATCTCAAAAAAATATATATATATACACACAAAAAAATATTATTCGGGTATGGGAGCGCATGCCTATAATCGCAGCTACTTGGGAGGCTGAGGCATGAGCATCGCTTAAACCTGGGAGGTGGAGGTTGCAGTGAGCCAAGATCGCAACACTGCGCTCTAGCCTGGGTGACAGAGTGAGATTGTGTCTCCAAAAAAAAAAAAAAAGTTCTTTGTGACTATATTCCTAATTTTATCTACATACATAATTCATTTGCCACTCTTGACTGTCTTACTCTGTTTGTAAATTCATGTCATGGTTTACATATCACAGTGCAGTCCTGTGAGTTTTTTAGACAAAGGATTAGTGGGTAAGCCAAGAGACCTATACCCTTCACTAATATAGGGTGCAAGTGTTTCAAATGCTGGATGTAAGTGCTGGGCATGGTGGCTCAAACCTGTAATTCCAGCACTTTGGGAGGCTGAGGCAGGTGGATCACTTGAGATCAGGAGTTCGAGACTAGCCTGTACTAAAAATACAAAAATTAGCCGGGTGTGGTGGCGGCGCCAAGTTACTCAGGAGGCTGAGGCATGAAAATTGCTTGAACCTGGGAGGCGGAGGCTGCAGTGAGCCGAGATCATGCCACTGCACTCTAGCCTGGGCGATAGAGCGAGGCCCTGTCTCAAAAAAAAACAAAAACAAAAACAAAAAAAAGAAAAACAAATAATGTAGGAAGTACATGGGTTTTTTAATGGAAATGGTAACTTTATGGGGCAAAGTAATATTTATGGCTTATGACTCTTGGTGAGTATACAGCAGAATTACAACTGAAGTGGACACATACTTTAAACTGACACTTTCTGTGGCACCATGGTGGTACTTTAGAATAATATGTATTTCTAGACTGGGCTCAGTGGCTCACGCCTGTAATCCCAGCACTTTGGGAGGCCGAGGCAGGTGGATCACCTCCTGGCCAACATGGTGAAACCCCGTCTCTACTAAAAATAAAAAATTAGCCAGGTATGGTGGCACATGCCTGTAATCCCAGCTACTTGGGAGGCTGAGGCAGGAGAATCGCTTGAACCTGGGAGGTTTCACGCAATTGCACTCCAGCCTGGGCAGCAGGAGCGAAACTCCGTCTCAAAAAAAAAAAAAGAAAAAAGAAATAATACGTATTTCTACCATAATTAACGTGCATGTGAAGTAACACCTTTTGGTGCGTCAGTCATTAGACCTCTCATATATTCCAATATAGTCCAGCACATGCCTGCCTCATTAAAATGTGCTTTGAGTATATAATAGCTAATAAGGATTGGGTAGAATTTGAATAGCTGAATAAACTTATTTTTTTGCACAAGTGTACGTTTGTTATATTTAAGGGATAAGTGCACAGGTAACAGATGCTATTGCTGTTAGGAGCCTATCACAATACCTTTGACATCATTGGGAATCCAACTTTTTAATAATATAATAAATTCCCCTTTATTCTCTGGGAATCTAATCGTAGCCCTTAAAGGATATTACATAGGTGAATTGGCAGGAAGTAGTGTCCCCAGAACCTGGCAGTGTAAAACTCAGCCAAAGTAGCTGTAACTGTGAATTATGTAAAGGAGTCTACATGTGTGGCTTTCATCAGTGTGCTTTTTCAAATGTGGGAACCCTTTTTAAAATTGTACCTGTTTTCTATTTGATTGACTTTCCTAGGCTATTTCTAGATTGTGTGAAGACAAAGACTTGTGTAGAGCCGCTATGAGAAGGTCTTTCAGCGCTGATAACTTCATTGGTATTCAGCGCTCCAAAGCCATCCTCTCTTAAAGGGAGAAATGAGGGGATATAACGTCACGCGACCTTCTACAAAGACTGGAGAAATATCACCTTTCCTGCTCAAAAACCAGCAAAATTAGTATTTTCATCAAAAGGAAAGATCTCAAATTCAAGAGACTCATGGACAACAAGGATTATACTCCATAGGAAAGAATGGGACCTTGTCAATGCAACAGAACACACTTCTGATCTTTTTAATGTAAACAGAGTTACAAAAACCACTCCAAAGTGAAGGCTCCCATCCCACACACAGATATTTACTTACTGTGTGGGCCCGATAGCTGTGAACTATGTAAGGTTTTTTAAACAATAGTTTAAATTTTTAGACTTTAAAGACACTAACCATATAACTTTTATGTTTCTTCCCGTTTTTCTTCCTCCCCCCCATTTTGCTGCATATGCCTTTCAAATCAATGCAGTATTACCATTAAAACATGGGACTCTTCACTAAAGCCACTTAGGAGCAGACTGCAGCATTGTTAGGTATTGAAGGGTTCTTTCTCCCTTCTGTTACCATTGAAGCTGCTAGTCATTGGCAATCATTTTAAACCAAAAAGCTGCTGGATAACATTCGTCATTCATATTTTTTGCAAGCATTACTTTAGCATTTTAGCATGTTTGGGATCATAAACAGGAAGTATCAGTTATTGATATCTACTTCTATTGGGGTCCATGTTGCATTTCTTGTGAACTAAATGGTGCTTCTCATTTTCTGATAATTTTTCTCTTGTTAAATAAAGGTCTTAAAAGATTTTTTCATAATGCCAACCAACATGGTGGTTCAGTGATGATGAAAAAAAGTAAAGCAGTTTTAAGCTTTAATATAGTTTGGGCCCTCCAGGGCACTGCAGCATGAGTATAAATGCTATAAACCTTTAAAAAACATCGTTTGAAAGTTTTGTTTTTTTTTTTTTTTTGAGACGGAGTCTCGGTCTGTCGCCCAGGCTGGAGTGCAGTGGCGCAATCTCGGCTCACTGCAAGCTCCGCCCCCCGGGTTCACGCCATTCTCCTGCCTCAGCCTCCCGAGTAGCTGGGACTACAGGCGCCCGCCACTGCACCCGGCTAATTTTTTCTATTTTTAGTAGAGACGGGCTTTCACCATGGTCTCGATCTCCTGACCTTGTGATCCACCCGCCTCGGCCTCCCAAAGTGCTGGGATTACAGGCATGAGCCACCGCGCCCGGCTTGTTTTGTTTTTTGTTTTTTTAAGACTTACTGCGTTGTCCAGGCTGGAGTGCAGTGGCTGTTCACAGGTGCAATCATAATGCACTGCAGCCTAGAACTTCCTGGCCTTAAGCCATCTTCTAGCCTCAGCACACAAGTAGCTGGGACTAAAGTGCACCTAGCACTTGTCTCCTGAATATTAAGCTTTTAATTTTTTGTTTTGGTCACTCTTGATAGCAGACATTGACTGAAACAAAAAATTAAAAGCTTTATATTCGGAATTGGCAAGATGAAGTTGGTGTGGTGGTGCACGCCTATAATCCCAGCTACTTGGGAGGCTGAGGCTGGAGGATTGCTTGAGGTCAAGTATTGGAGGCTGCAGTGTACCATGATGGTGCCTATAAGAATAGCTACTACACTCCAGCCTGGACAACGTTATCAAGACCCCATCTCTTAGAAAAATGCAAAATTAAATGCAAAAGAAATGGGCTGGGCATAGTGATTCATGCCTATAATCTCAGTACTCTGGGAGGCTGAGGTGGGAGGATTGCTTGAGTGCAGGAGTTCAAGACCAGTCTAGGCAACATAGTGAGACTCTGTCTGTAAAAATAAGTCAGTAAATAAAAATAGTTGATATGGTGGCATGTGTCTGTAGTCCCAGCCACTCTGGAGGCTGAGGTGGGAGGATCAGTAGAGCCTAGGAGGTCAAGGCTGCGGTGGGCCATGATCATGTCACTGCACTCTAACCTGGGTGACATCCAGACCCTGTCTCAAAAACCAGAAAAATGTTCAAACATGATTTTGTAAAGGTTTGTAGCATTATATTTCTACAAGTATCAAAGCTTAAAATTACACTGAACTTTTGGAATACCTTGTATCTCCATAATAATGCCCTCCTGTTTTTAAAAGTAGTTACTTGCAGAGTTGTGCTCTATATGCTTTGATCACCGAAGTTTCTTTAAAGGAAGATTTTGAAGAGCAGTGTTAATTAACATGTAATAAAAGGAATTGGACCCTAATGATAGAAGGTGATATGAACAGCTGATATGAACAGCTGTTTTATCGTCCTACATGCTACCAAGCTGTAGGTGTCCCATTAAGTCCTGCTACTTAAGAAATAACTTACATAACCCTTAGGAACTCTTACTTCAGGCTTTAAAAGGCAAGGAGCAAATAATTTTAGGAGACCGATAATGTCACCTAAATTTGAAATAGTAAAAAGATTAGTGTTTTCAACCATGTGAAATCTATTTCTCCTACTTTCTCAAATCTAATCCTAGGAATCTTGCTTATAAACAAAACATTTCTGGGCCAGGAATACGTCCTCTATCATAGCAATGCTTCACATCATATTGTGCTGCAGTTTCCATCATTTTTAAAGGACAGAGACATAAATGATAAATAATGGTATAAAAATATTACAATCTACCACCTCAAAAAAACACAAATATAATGTTTATGGAATTCAGAGCTTGGAGATTCAAGTATTGATTGCAGTTTTATTTTGAAAAGAATGCTACAATTTATGTGGTTTTTATTTCTCATGTTTATATTAAAAGCTAATAAACTCTATTTTAATTAAAATATGGCTAGTGTGTTTGTAACACTTCTATTCACATAGTGTTACATCTCTGCCCAGCCTAGTTTTAAGTCAATCCTGATATGTCTTTAAAGCATTTTCAAACCAACCATAATTTGATTTGATCCATGCCTCTAGTTAAGATGTAGTGATCCATTTCTTTTGCATATGCTCTTTTCAACGTGAAGATAATTTATTATACTTAAAATCACTGTCTCGCCACGATACTTAATGGCATAGTGTATTAGATGGCATCTTGAATAGTTGGTTATCGTGTCTGAGAGGGAAAAGCACATTAGAATATGAAATTAAGTAAAATGTACCAAAGAGAGAAGAATTTCAGGAATAGCGTAGAATTAGAACAAGAGGTATTTGAGGTTATCAGACAGTTAAACAGGAAAGAGAATGGAAAGACAGGAACTAGAATTTGTGTTGCTGTTGAGAGGGTGTCTTAAGCCACATAATTTGACTTTAACGTGCTATTTTCAAGCTTACATTTCAGTTAAAAATATACCAAGTCACTATTAGGTTTCTTTAGAACTAAGAGTAGCCACTCAGCTTTAGCAATTCTCACTAAATCCTGACAGTATTGCAATATTTCCATCCACTTTAATTCTTCATTACCTAAAGTCAAATATTTAAGTAAATGATCGTGGCCAGGCACGGTGGCTTACGCCTGTAATCTCAGCACTTTGGGAGCCCAAGGTGGGTGGATCACTTGAGGCCAAGAGTTTGAGACCAGTCGGCCAACATGGTGAAACCTCATCTCTATTAAAATTACAAAAAAGACTGGGTGCAGTGGCTCACGCCTGTAATCCCAGCACATGAGGTCAGGAGTTCACGACCAGTCTGGCCAACATGGTAAAAACCTCATCTCTATCAAAAAAAAAAAAAAAATAGCCAGGTGTGGTGCATACCTGTAATCCCAGCTACTCGGGAGGCTGAGGCAGGAGAATCCCTCAACTCTGGAGGTGGAAGTTGCAGTGAGCTGAGATGGCACCACTGCACTCCAGCCTGGGTGACAACAGTGCAACTCCGTCTCCAAAAAAATAAAATTACAAAAACATTAGTGGGGTGTAGTGGCACACGCCTGTAATCCTAGCTACTCAGGAGGCTGACACAAGAATCGCTTGAACTGAACCCAGGGGGCAGAGTGCAGTGAGCTGCGATTGCACCACTGGACTCTAGCCTGAGCGACAGCATGAGTCCATGTCTCAAAAAAACAAAAAAATAACTGATCACTGTGTCTTGATAAGTTGCCGACTAGGATAAATGATCTGATTTAACTTAGAAAAAAAATGTATCATACGTCACTTTATAAGATGGTTTGCACCTTGTGATATGCCAGTTACAAGCAGAAATGCTGACATATTTGAGTGGCCAAAGAAAGTTTGGGAGAGGGACATTGGACATGAATCTGTGACTTGAAGAACAAGTTGGTAAAATAAGTATCACTAAAGTTGCTCTCCTCCTTTGACTTTTAATTCTAGAAGGCAATACAGCGACTTTGATAAATGGGAAATTGGGTCAGTTGAGGAAAAGTATAAATGCCACTGAAAAGCAGGTAGGTTCTCTGACAAATAGGGCATGGAAACTAAGTTGCTAGTGGGGTGGTAACTATGGCATTTTTCTCAAGAGTTCTGTACCTAGGGAAGATTTGTTCCCTAACATGAGACTTTTAAAAAGGACTGATTACCTGGACTCAAATTTATTTTCATTTGTAGGTTTTTTTTTTAACTACTATAATACAGACCCCAATGAAATACTAACGTTGGTATATTGTGAACTGAACTTTCACATCTTTATTACAAGAAAAACACAAAATATCTGAAACATATTTGATAGGAGTCTGGGGGTGAAGAGTTAAAAAAATGAAAGATATATTTGAACCAAATTGTCATTTTTATAGGCCTTTTGGTTGCCTTTTGGCAATTTCATGTGTTTCATCCTCAGATGACCACTAAGGGCTCAGTGTTTCTGGTTAAAGAGAAATTTTATACTGGCCCTTTATTTTACATTTCCTCTTTATGTAATCCATATGTCTATACATTATTGAAATCCAGCACTAAATCCTGGCTTTATAACAGCTCAAGGTTCATTTCTTGGTCTAGTTTTCCTGCATTTCTAAGTATAGCTTGATTTTTTTTTTAAGCCAAAGCCGATTTTAATCAGAAAACAAATTCAGTCTTGATTCTGTGTTCAGGCTCTGTAGTGTTTCTGGGAACTAGTTTAGCCACAGTATGCAGGTTAACTAGAATCTTTCATCACCCAGCCTTTCTCCCTAACTACATTTAAGATAGTTATGACGGACTCTCAAGCAGGCTTTTTTTTTTTTTTTTTTTTTGAGACGGAGTCTTGCTCTGTCACCCAGGCTGGAGAGCAGTGGCATGATCTCGACTCACTACAACCTCCACCTCCCGGGTTCAAACGCTTCTCCTGCCTCAGCCTCCTGAGTAGCTGGGATTACAGGTGTGTGCTACCATGCCTGGCTAATTTTTGGGGTTTTCTTGGTTTTTTTTTGTTTTTTTTTTTTGATGGAGTCTCGCTCTGTTGCCAGGCTGGAGTGCAGTGGCGCAATCTTGGCTCACTGCAACCTCAGTCTCCCGGGTTCAAGCGATTCTCCTGCCTCAGCCTCCCAGGTAGCTGGGATCACAGTCATGCGCCACAATCCCCAGCTAATTTTTGTATTTTTAGTAGAGACGGGGTTTCACCATGTTGGCTGGGATGGTCTCAATCTCTTGACCTCATGATTTCCCCGCCTTGGCCTCCCAAAGTGCTGGGATTCCAGGCATGAGCCACCACACCAGCCTCAAGCAGGCTTATTGAGTATAGTACTACTTGGAAAAGACAGCTGGCAGAGAACTCTCCCAGGTAAGTGCTAGTTTTTGTGCAGAATCTGTAGTTTACACCTAGCACCTCTCAACAGATTAAGGATTGTATTACCTTAAAGTCTAACTTCTGCCTACTTACCCATCTGGTAGACCTGGCTGGGGCTGACTGACATCGTGCCAGCAGGCAATACCTAGGAGCCCTTCAGTGAAGCCTGCTCCCCTTAGTATACAGGAGCAATCTGGTTTCTAAGGCAATTTCCATCTAACTATTTGACAAGGGAGAGAACGTGCACTTAAATGTGAAATTTTAAGAATGTTTGTGGTTTAGGATATCTAGGGTGCAGGAAGAACAACTAACTGTGAAAGTGAAATGGTATAGAAATTAAGAGGAATCCCGAGTCCAATGAAAAAAGGTTAACAGTCTTTAAAAAGGGACAGATTTAACCAGGTGCGGTAGCTCACGCCTGTAATCCTAGCACTTTGGGAGACTGAGGTGGGTGGATCACCTAAGGTCAAGAGTTAGGGACCAACCTGGCCAACATGGTGAAACCCCGTCTCTACTAAAAATAGAAAAATTAGCCTGGTGTGGTGGCACGTGCCTGTAATCCCAGCTACGCAAGAGACTGAGGCAAGAGCGAAACTCCGTCTCAAAAAAAAAAAAATAAAAGGGACAGGTTTGGTAATTAACTGCTGTAAGGGAGCAAAGCAATTGGAATGCGATTAGGAAAATTCAGTAATGGTCCCAGAACCTAAGGTCTTCAATGGGCTATCAGTATTATCTACTTCAAAAGATTCCCAAATTAGACTGCTAGCTTTAAGGGGGGAAAAAAAATCTGTTGCTTCGTCTTCTTAACCTCTATTCTACAAATGTTTACCTGCCACCCCCTAGCTGGTGGCTCCTGTGTCTGCTCAGTGTGAGAACTCTCTGACAAAGGCGGAGCTTCAAGTGTTTTATGCACCTTGTCTTCCACCCGCTCCTTCACTTTTAGGTGAAGATCCTTAGGACCCTCCCTCAACAATACCATCCCAGCCTCACCCTGACCCAATGTGGCAATGCTTGATATTGGTCACTGTGACCCACTACCAAAGCATTAGCATCAGGTTCTAGGACATGCAGGTTTCATGAGTCTCACAGGCTAACAAGCCTCTTGTAATTCCCTTTCATCACCTATTTGAGCCCACCTGTGTTCCCCAAAGCAGCTGTTCCCAACTTACTGCACTTACTCGTTCTCCTGACTTGCTCACAACCCTAGTCATATATCCTCAATCTAGGCTGCGGACTAAGTGGCATCTGCACCTTCCAAAATCTACTATTTCCTCTGGCATTAGATGCCTTCTTTAAAGTAACCCTCCTCATCTAGTGGAGAGCATTCCATCTCTAACTCTAAAATCAACCTTCTATATCTACCTTCTCCACTACTTTATTCCCTTCTGCTTTAAAATTGCATTCATCTCCCCAGTTTGGGGATGCAGCAATTGTTGTCCAGTTCTTTAAATGTCCCAGTGATTCTCACGATGTGGTCCCCAACCCACCTGCCTCTCATCAGCTGAAAGTGCCTGTGAAAAACAAAGCTTCTCTAAAGGCAATGTGGTGTCCTGCACTGGATCCTGGAACAGATAAAAAAACATTAGTGGAAAATCTGATGAAGTCTGCATTTTAACAAATGTTAACATTGGGAAATGAGTAAGGGGCATACAGAAACTGATTTTCACAACTTTTGGTAAATCTAAAATTATTCCAAAGTTAAAAGCTTATTTTTTTAAAAAATAGCTTATTGTGCCCCAGAGCTACTGAATCTCAATTCCTGGGGCTGAGATCTGGGAATTGATATTTTTAACATGAACCTCAAATGATCCTTAAGCAAATACAAATTTGAAAACCTAATCTCTCTTTCATTCCATGTCTGAACAGCGGCTTCCCCATTGTTTTACTTAACTTTGCCTTAATCTGAGTCAATCCTTTAAATCTTTTTAACCCTAAAATATAAATCCCCCTTTTCACAAATGAGAAAACTGAAATACCCAGAGATTGTGTCCAGGATCACATGACACATAGTGGTGGAGCTGGGACGTGAACTGCTAATAAGTCTGGCTCCCAAATCCATGCTCATAACCACTCTGCCTCTCAACCCTGTTACCATCCACGGACAAACGAACAAGCTGTGTAACTAAATCACTAAAAGAACCATTGTTACCAATATTACCCTGGGCCCACCTATTTCTGCAACCTTCTTTTTTTTTTTCTTTTGAGATGGAGTTTCACTCTTATTGCCCAGGCTGGAGTGCAATGGCGTGATCTTGGCTCACCGCCACCTCCGACTCCCAGGTTCAAGTGATTCTCCTGCCTCAGCCTCCCGAATACCTGGGATTACAGGCATGGGCCACCATGCCTGGCTAATTGTAGAGACAGGGTTTCTCCATGTTTGTCAGGTTGGTCTCGAACTCCCGACCTCAGGTGATCTGCCCGCCTTGGCCTCCCAAAGTGCTGGGATTACAGGCGTGAGCCATTGTGCCCGGCCTATTTCTGCACCCTTCTAAGCCCAACAGTCCTTCTCTCTGTTCCAGCTTGAGACTTTGCCCTTTGACCCTTTTACCAATGGGGAAAAATGAATGACAAGAAAGCACGGGGAAGATGTGCTAACTACCGTGTCCTGGACATGTAAGGTACAGTTCCTCTTCTCTTAGGATTCAACTCAACTATATTTTCTTTTTTTTTTTTTTTTTTTTTGAGACAGAGTCTCACTCTGTCGCCAGGCTGGAGTGCAGTGGCGCAATCTCAGCTCGCTGCAACCTCTGCCTCCCAGGTTCAAGTGATTCTCTTGCCTCAGCCAAGTAGCTGGGACTATAGGCACACGCCACCACGCCCAGCTAATTTTTTGTATTTTTAGTAGAGACGGGGTTTCACCATGTTGGCCAGGATGGTCTTGATCTCTTGACCTCATGATCCGCCCGCCTCAGCCTTCCAAAGTGCTGGAATTACAGGCGTGAGCCACTGTGCCCGGCCAACTCAGCTATATATTCTAGTCTGCCTCTCTTAACTACCTTACGCATCAATCTAATAAAGTTCCTAGTGTTCACCTTGACGTTGAATTACACACTCTCATATTGCTAACTTCTTATTGGATTTATGTTGTCTCCTACAAATATTTTAAGCTAATTACCCATGTTCTCCAACATGCTTATGTCTCAGAGCATTGGTGGAGAACACTGACACACCAGGCATTAAAATGAGGTGGTGTTTGGTAGACTGGTGGCTAATCTGCATTTTGCCAAAGCAGCATCAGTAGAAGGTGGTCTGACAATATATCTCAGGCTCACTAAGCATCTGTCCAGATGATCAGGGAAGAGCCAGCTCAGTCAGTTTCACTGTCTCTTCTGGGCTCCCTGACTTGTATTTAGAGCGCAATACCAAGTTGCAGATCCCACTGCTGGATGATAAAGTTTTGGGAGTTCCTGCCCTCCAACCAGACACACAAAACAGCATCATCTCTAATCAAATTGGTTCAGTATAAATGGAGGGCTTATAAAATAGAACGCAATCTCAGGCAAAGTCTCTGTTCTTCCATGTATCTCCCTTCATCAAGTGAATCACGAGACAATCACAGGATCGGCAGGCGTGAGACCTAGGAAATATATTCAAGTAAAACATGTTTCTTCACTAGTTCTGTTTCTGGTGATTGCAATTTGCTTGATTTTACTTACTAATAAAATTTTTGCTGCTTATATTTTAAGTACATCTGAAAAACCTGATTATGAAGTTAGAATCCATATATCTCCTCAAATACTCTTAGAAAGCAGTGTCTCTCCATAAAAACATGAGGAGAAAAAGACTTCTACAGCATCTTTTTATTGTCTTTACCATTACTTTAATGCATTTTAAAATTTATCTACATTAATTGGGAACAAAGAAAAATAGACATTTCTTTGTTTTTCATAAATAACTAATCTTCATATTTGATAAAAATCTCAAACCATTATTTTACCTTCCCACAAATATAATACATACAAAAGTTTTCTGAAGTAAGCTCAACAAATTAAGTATCTTGAGACTAACATAACCACATACAACTGCCGTTTGTACTGACTCCCAGGAACGAAGCAGAAAGAAAAACTCATCAAGCTGCTCTGGGTTTCCTTTTGTAAGTGTTACAGATTCAGAACTGTAATCATGTATCATCTGCCAGTAATAACGTATGGATTCAAATTGATTGTCTACAAATAAGATATCACTGGCTCTGGGGTAACTTCTGGATTTAACATGACAGTGACTACTGCATGGGATAGGCACTATACATATGTGGAAATCAAAAAAAGTACTGAATGCCCTGGACTTGAACTACTGACTCGGTATGTGCCTCATTTGGCTCAGTAATAAATTCACCTGCACCAAACCCGTATCAAAAGTCACCAAATCTCTCATATATATATAATATATATTATGTATATATACAACCCACAAAACATACATACTATACAGAGTTTGTAACAACATGAAGTCATTGTCTTAAAATGATGTACTCACAGAGAGACATTATCCTGGCTGAAATAAATCCTATTGTCATCAGGCTGCTAGCTTTTGAGAGTCTTGACTCAGGTTAGCTACTTACATTCTGTCTACTCTTCACCCTTCTTTAACATCTTGGCAGTTCTTTCAGAACCACCCTCCCCAATCCAGACAGATTTCTTTCCCAGGATCACTTGATTGGACTTTGGAAACAAGAAAGAGCATGCAGAGGGAGCAGGCAATTCTTAGCCACTGTCCCTCACACCTGCCTATATGTGTGATGTGCTCTGTCCTGTTGGCCACATTTAGTGTTAGAAAGCAGTTATTCAAAGCTTTGTCCCTCCTACCCCCCTTGGGCTTTCTGTAGAGCACAAAAGTGAAAGAAGCTTCTTTGGCAGGGGTAGCAGTTCATTAAAATATACAACTACATTTCCTAGCTCTGGGGTTCCCATTCTGTACTGGAGAGTGCAGGTCACGGATGCTGTTATTAAGGTTCGGTGTGTGATCCATGAGGTTTTCTCCTGGCAGCCGGTGTCAGGATTAGTGCAGCTCCAGCCCAGGAGGAAACAGCCTAATGAATACCAACTTTGAAACAGTGCTGTCGGCACGTTATTTAAGCTTGTACATGCACACAATTACACACAACACATACAAGGGCCTTGGTCACTGGCAATGGTCATGAGAAAATATGACAAAGGTTTGCAAGGATAAACCAATAAGGCACCAAGAAAAATTATTTCCAGTCAATTTGACCATTTCAAAATATAAGAAGGGAAATCATGGAAATTAAAAAGATTTCCTAATATCTGGCCAGCTGATTCACTGAGAGGTCCCATTAGTTCCTTTACACAACCTACCTAAATCGAATCCTCACTGGCTAAACTATGAAGTGAGGCACTGCTTAAAATCAAACTGAAAGGGATAGCCCTGAAGCTGTACACATAAGAGACTCCAATGGGCCCTAAATCCTCCCCAGCTTCACAAAGCTGGCTGTGAAGAAGTTGCAGAACTACTCCATAACCTTTTATTTTACAATTGTTTTCATGAGCATGACTTGTTTCCATAATCAAATGCAAACTGGAGGAAGTAAGTCTATGGATGTTAACAGGGGGTGGCCGTAAGTAGATCCAGTTTCCCTCCCCTGGGGTGGCTGATATCAGTAAGACTTAGGGAAGCAGGTGGGCTTTTATCTTTGTCTCTCTTAGGGGATGAGGGAAGAGAGGGACAGCAGAGGTGAGAACAGAGACAAAGAAGTGCCTCTGAAAGTTGGTCTGGAATTAGACCCCAAAGATCCCGACTAATATTGCCCCCCCTTGAGCTTAGCATCCTTTTGTTTTAACTGGCTTATTTTTAAAGTAAATTAGTTGTTCAGCATGTTGCTAAAATGAAAAAAAAAAAACAAATTCTAAAAATGAATTAAATCACTTTCATCCACTGCATCCCACAACTTTTGGATACACTGTGCATCATTTCTAGATTTCTCCACAAAGAAGGAGGGACAACTCAAATTAGGCACAATGACTGAAGGCAGCAGAGCAGTCTGTGTACTTTCTGGGAAGACATACGAAATGAGGGAAAAGGTCAAGGTGATCAGAAAAGGTTCTCTCATTTGAAAAACAGGAGAGGAATTGGCACTCAGTCAAGGGATCTATTTCAAGATTCTAGGAAGAGGCTTCTTCCTAGAAGAATAGAGGAATAAAATAGGCACAAAGTTCTGTAGCTATTTGTATGAAGTTTTGTAGAATCCACTTAAATTTTAATTTTAATTCAGAGGATGAGTTGGGTAAGAGCAGTGCATTCTGATAAATGTGAAGTTTTTGAGAGTCCTTAAAACTTTAATACTAGGTTTCTTCCCACTAGTGAAGTGTTTAAATTCCCTCTGGGAACTATGCATTTGTCTATTTAACATCCATGAAATAAAAATGGACCTAGGCTTACATTTTACTTTTCCAGCTTTGGTATAAGTGAATTACAAATGCCTAGACTCCAGTTGTTTTCCTAGACAGGACTTTCTCAAATGTTAATTGCTCTGGTCATTTTAGCTTCCTAAATTTAGTCCCCAATCCTGGTCATTGGTATTTTGCTGGCTGAGGCACTGTCACCCCCTTCCCCAGTAATGGCCCCACACTCTTCATGAATGAATGCTTAAACAGATTAGGAAAGCAAACAGAATTTTCTAATAGCAAAGAAACCTCTGTGTGTGTGTGTGTTCATCAATATAGGCTTTCATAATGAATGAAGGAATAGTTAAACAGACTAGTAAAGCAAACCAAATTCTCTAATTGCAATGTGTATGTGTATGTGTGTGTGTGTGTGTGTGTGTGATCAATATACAGGCTTTATCAGAAGAGGAAGAAAACTATAGAGGTAGCACTACATTGATCTATATTTTAAAAGGTTGTGCAAGCATGTTGTGGGTCTCTTTTGTTTTCAGAGACGGCAGAGAGCAACGTCTTGCTGCTTTTGGAATATCTGGCTATAAACTAGTCCAAAGTCCAGGGACACTTATTTTCCCTTATTTGGGCCAATGTTTGTTCACAGGTAGCCAGCCTCCTTCCCCCAGTTCAAGCACTTCATTCAAGGGTGGGTGTGGTTTCTAATCACAGCTCTCCAGGAGAGGAGGAATAAGAAAAGCAAAAAGGCTGTTTAACATGATAAAGGGGGAGGGGTGGGGGGTGCAGCAAATAAGTGTTGGAAATTTACTTTAATTATTGGAAGTATATCCATTTTAGTCCTTACATTTAAAAAGGAGCCCCCGTTAGCAAGTATCGCTAAGTATTGTCCAGAGGGAGTGGGTTTATACTTTTACCAAAATTATAACACAAGTTCCTTTAAAAAAAAAAAAAAAAAAGCGATCACTGAAGCCTAAGAACCAGCCACTACCTCTCAGGCACAAGGCTGCCATCTCACCAGCCTAAAATTCAAGCTCCACCAGTCACCATCGCTTAGGTTCTCACTATTGCAAATATTTATGCCAGATCCTCTATAATGCTACCTCTAACTTATTCAAGACACAACGATGGTGCTGTTAGGAGTGAGAATTATTACAAGCACTACAGAAAAGAAACTGAACCTCCCTCTATAAACAAAGCCAAGGATGAACACAAAATCGCTAAGCACTCCCTAAGCTTGTCACTTTGGAGAGGCCCTGAGCACATTATGCTCCCCTCCTAGGTATGACCTGGGGCTATAAACTGCAGCTCACCTTAAATAATCACGGATACTTTAAGCAGTAGAAGGAGGAGCTGGCTGAAAAAGCACACCCAACAACTTCCCAGTCACAGCAACCGAAACGTTCACTGTTCACATTTTTTTTTAAAGACACACATATAGGAAATATATTTTCCCAATTGAGACCACACAGTTCAAAGAAACCTGAACCAAGTGGAACTTCATTACAACGCCAACCTTAGGATTGTAAAGCCCCCAAAGCAAAGGTAAATTTTGTTGCCAAAATGCAACAAAGTTACAAATTAAGAAAAACACATATAAATTAAAAAGAGGGTTCCCATAAAGAAGGCAGTAAGAAACGCAAAATAGAATACACGTGAGCTGGGCCTCTTGGAGAAGACCTGGGACAGGTTCTTCCTCGAAAACGCCCCTCTTCCCTCTCTCCAAGTCGCCGCGGGAGGGGGCAACAGCACCATGAAGGTAAACGGAAGTGACCTTGGCAAAACTACCAAACAAAACGCCCCCCTCCCGTCAGCTCTTCGGCCGGGTCCCTCGGCGGCAGCCTCCTACACGTGCGACAGGGACACCTGCTTGTGGTAGGTGGCGGCGGGGCCCGGCGGCCCGGTCCTGCCTGTGAGAGCGGCGCTCGCCTCGGGGTAGTCCCCAGCGGCCATGGCGCCCCCGCTCTTGTGGCCGCGCCGCGGGCGGCAACAGCAGCGGCTGGTGAAACGCCGCCACGACTCCACCGTCTTGCCCGACCAGATCCAGACGCCCGACGTGATGCCCACCACCAGGCACATGAAGTACTTGAGCATGAGCACCCAGTACTCGGGCTTGGCGCGCGGCTGGCCGGCGTCGGGGCCCGGGCAGGCGCAGGTGAGCGCCGCCTCCCAGCTCTCGCGGTAGTGCTGCTCGTACAGGTAGCAGGCCACCACGATGCTGGCGGGCACCGTGTAGAGCAGCGTGAAGATGCCGATGCGGATCATGAGCTTCTCCAGCTTGTCCGTCTTGGTGCCGCCCTGCTTGATGACGCTGCGGATGCGGAAGAGCGACACGAAGCCCGCCAGCAGGAAGAGCGTGCCCACCAGCAGGTAGAGCACCAGAGGGCCCAGCACGAAGCCGCGCAGCGAGTTCAGGTTCTGGTTGCCCACATAGCAGATGCCGGCCACCGGGTCCCCGTCCACGGAGCTCAGCGCCAGTGCCGTGATGGACTTGACGCTGGGGATGAGCCACGCAGCCAGGTGGAAGTACTGCGCGTAGCCCGCGATGGCCTCGTTGCCCCACTTCATGCCGGCGGCCAGGAACCAGGTGAGCGACAGGATGACCCACCAGATGGAGCTGGCCATGCCGAAGAAGTAGACCAGGAGGAAGACAATGGTGCACAGCGCAGGGCCCGTGGTCTCGTAGTGGATGTGGTTGTGCTCGCGGCTGCAGGCCACGCTGGCATGGCCCACGACTAGGCGCACTAGGAAGCCCAGCGACACGCACAGGTAGCAGGCTGACAGGAAGATGATGGGGCGCTCAGGATAGCGGAAGCGTTCCATGTCGATGAGGAAGGTGGCCACCGTGGTGGATGTGGAGATGAAGCACAGGACAGACCACAGGCCGATCCAGAAGGTGGCGAACGTGCGCTCGTCGGCACTGAAGGACGGCTGGTAGCAGGGTACCGCGCAGTTGGGCACCTGGCCCGTCCGCACCTTGTTGTAGAGGGGGTGTGACTCCTTCAGGATGGGCACGAAGGGCTCGCGACACTTGCACACGGATGGGCCCCCAGCGGGGCATTCGCCCCCAGAGGCCGGCGCCCCTGGCGGGCCTGGAAGGGTGGGCTTGGCTGGGAAAGGCCTGGGGGGCGCCGTGGTGGCCTCGCTGCGGTTGTAATCCATGCAGAGGACCTCGGCGTCGCGGCCCAGCACCGGGAGGCGGTCGCAGCTCATGCGCTCGGGCCAGGCGAAGCCGTACTGGCGCATCAGCGGCGAGCAGCCGGCCTTGGCGCGCTCGCACACCGAGCGGCAGGGCGGCAGCGGCTTGTGGTAGTCAGGCAGACAGATGGGCGTGTACATGGAGCATAGGAAGAAGCGCAGGTCCGGCGAGCATTGGATCTCCACCAGCGGCCAGAACTGGTGCACCTCCAGGCCCGCCTCGTCCTGCGTGTCGTGGTTGAACTGGTTGGGCATGTGCGTCAGGTTGTAGCCGATGCCGCGGCACATGGGCACCGTGATTTCCTGGCACACCGGGGCCTTGGACGCGGCGGCCGCCCGGCCCACCAGCTGCGCCAGGAGCAGCAGCAGCAGCGAGGGCGGCGCGGACGGGTCAGGTCGAGCCATCGCCCCCTCCCTCCCCTCGCCTCCAGCGGCCCGCGAGGGACCGACACAGGCAGAGGAATCCGGGCCGGGGCTTCTCCCTCCGGCGTCTCGTGTGTTGCACCGGGGCTGGCAACCTGTTGGTTGCTTTTTCCTTTAAAAAAAATTCGTTCAAAGATAAACTGCTTCGGGAAGGCGCTGCCTCCGCTGGCAGCGCTCCGCTTCTCGCCGGATAGGGCTGAGGAGAGACGGTGAGGGCTCGGATCCCAGGGAAAGGACTCTTTAAAAAAGAAGGGGGAGAAGAAAGATTGCAACCACTCCCTGTTGGAGGGGCGTCAACGGTTCGGTCCCCGCGAGCGGTCTCCAAATCTCTAAGTTAACCCCTTTCCTTTCCTCCCCGCTCCGCCTCCTGGAACCAAACTACTGACTCCCCCACCCTTTCTTTCCAAGCTGGGCCCTCCAGGCAGTGCCCGGAGACCAGAACCCTCAGCTTCCCGGAAAAGGGCACAGGAACCGGGAGAAGAACAGAGAGAAATGGAAGGCTCTCACCTCCACGGATCCCGCCGAGAGAAGCAGACAGTCCGCAGCCAGCCTGGGTCCTCCGTCCCTGGGTCACTCCGCTGAGAAGCGCGAATCAGAGCCGGGCTGGCGCCGGGAAAGTTTAGCGACAGGCTGGGTACCCGTGGCAGCGGCACATGGCAGCAGGTGGGGGCGACTCAGAGAGGGGGGCGCCCCCAGAACAGACGCGGCGCAGGCCAGTCACTCGCCCTCTCCTCCTCGGGGGCCCCCCGCATGATCCAGACGGAGCCGGGCAGGGGCAGGCCGTGTGGTCTCCCCGGGGCCGGGAGCCGGACGGAGGGCGAGCGCGCCTGGCAGCACCTGGGCGGAAGGAAGGCGGGAGGCGGGAGCCGTGGGACCCCTCCGCCTCACAGCACCGCGAGCAGCCGGCGCTGGCCGGGCCGGGACTGCATGGTGCGCGCCGGCCGCCGCGTCCCGCCCGCCGCTCGCCTCCTCCCCTGCAGGGGGCTCCGCGCTCCAGTGGACTCCTGGGGGCGGTGGCGACGCTCTCGGGACGTGCCCTGCTCGGCTCCTCCCCCGCGCTCTCGCACCCTTTCGCCCACCTCCGGCGAGCACGGAACCGCGCGCAGCGGCGACCACAGAGGACTCACGGCCGCAGGCTGGCTGCCCTCTCCCGCCCCGCCCGGGTCACCTGCTTCTAATGCCCGCCGGGAGGCCCCGCCCCGGCCCCGCCCCCTCAGGCCCGGGCGCGGTTGGTGGGCCGCCTAGCCACGCTCTCCTCGCGTCCCCGCCCACTGCCCCGCGGGCTCGGCCTTTCCCCCGGCGCCCTCTGGCCCCGCCCGGAGCGGGCAGCCAAGGAGCGCTGACCAATCGCAGACCGGGAGGCGATGGAGGCGGGGCGAATGCTAATCAAGCCGCTCTGGGAACCCGGGCGGGAAGCCCTCGCCAGAAGTCCCTCCGGAGTTCTCTGCCGGCGCCCTGGGTGCAAGACTCGCTCCTGTAACGTCCTGGCTTACGCACCTTTGCTCCCAGGGCCCCTGCCCTTTCTGTCTGCAGCTAAGCGTCCTTACAGAGTTCAGTGCTTCTTTGAAAGAATTGCTCAAGGAATCATTCTTAGGCGTGGCTGTCTCCCTTCTGCGCTGTCTTGGAACTGTGTGAAAGAAGAGAGAATACTTACTGAGCCTTTTACTGTGTGCCTAACAAAGTGTTAATCGTTTATATCCTTTTTTTTTTTTTTTTTTTTTTTTTTTTGAGACGGAGTTGCTCTGTCGCCCAGGCTGGAGTGCAGTGTCGCGATCTCGGCTTACTGCAACCTCCGCCTCCGGGTTCAAGCGATTCTCCTGCCTCAGCCTCCCGAGTATCTGGGATTACAGCCGCGCGTCACCACGCCTGGCTAGTTTTTGTATTTTTAGTAGAGAAGGGGTTTCATCATGTTAGGCTGTCTCTCGAACTCCTGACCTCGTGATCCGCCCGCCTCGGCCTCCCAAAGTGCTGGGATTACAGGCCTGAGCCACCGCGCCCGGCCCGTTTACATCTTGAGACAAGGTCTCACTCCTTACAACAATTCTGCGGCAGGTATTCCCTACAGGTGAAGAAACCGAGACAGACTTGGCCAAGGCAACCGAGCTAGTCGTAGTTCCCGCAAGAAAGGGCGACCTCGGCAAGCAAGTTCACCTCCGTATTCCGATCGCCTGCCATTCGCCGCCCAAATGGCAACCCTGGGATTCGAACCCACGTAGTCAGGCAGCGGCATTCACCATCGTAGCCACCCCTCCCCCCATACTATCGCAGCCTCTCTGGCTTCGACCTTTACTTTTGCATCTCTTAACAAACTCTTGTTGTGACAAGAAAGTGGATTTCTTTCTGCCTTTAGAAGACCCAGAAAGATGTGAGTCCTTTATTAGTCGTGGTTTATAATCCCAGGCAGTTCCGAAGTCGCCCGCAGAGAGAAGCGATACCAACCCAGGGCTCTGTGCTGGGCACGGCGCCGGCCTCCCCGTCCCCTCCAGTCCCCGGCTGCCTGCTGCTAAGCCGCGCACTCGCGCGCCGTGGGGGGTCGGAGGGCGCACGGATGGCGGGGACACGGCGGCGCTCTTCAGTTGCGCAATTATGCTACAAGTTTTAAGTGTCCTAAAAATGCCTCTTTTCTATGTATTGTAATTAGATTGGAAGACTGAGGTATTTAGCATTCTTGAAATACATTCACACGCCTAGGAAGAGGATTTAAATTGTTTCCTTCTCCCCAAACTCTTCCTTTCACTGGGCAAAGGGCGAAAATAGGCAAGAGGGCCTGGGGACACTTGAAGGAATAGGGACTGGACTAACTGGATTAGATCCAGATCAACCGCGGGTTACTGTCGATCTCCTGTCCCGGATCCCATTGGCACAGGTTGGAAGAATAAATTGCGGAAGTGCCACTCCCCTCCTGTGTATCAACAACGCTTTGTGGGCAATAATGAAGAACATGTGTATTAATCCCAGCCTCCAAGTTAAAAAGGAACAAATATCAATCACTTCGCAGATATCAAAACTATTAATAAACGTTTAAAAGGCCGGGTGCCATGGCTCACGCCTGTAATCCTAACACTTTGGGAGGCTGAGGTGGGAGGATGGCTTGAACCCAGGAATTTGTAGACCAGCCTGAGCAACATAGCAAGACCCCCCACTCTAAAATACATAATTAAATAAATGAATAAATATACCTTACGTCTTTCATTCTCTGGAATTCTACAGGTGTTCACATTTTATCTCTTGTGCTTTGGAATTACTTGGCACTCTGGGTCAGGAAGCCTCCCAGGGTTGAAAATAGTGGGAGCTGAAAAGTTGCGGGCATAACAGTGAGCAAGAAAGGGGAGCCCTCAGTGGAAAGTATGTGCAGACTATGAACATGCCAAGGGAGGCCCATCTCATTCTGTGCTCTTTATGCAACGTGTGTATTACTGGGGATGGACAAGTGTTGGCTAATAATAAAAATTATTTGAAGTTGGAGAATGTTAATCACTCACACTGGAATTTAGCCAGAATATTTGTGTTATTTCACACGGTTCTGTCAGAGGCATTTGAACCAGAGCAACTCCATCTTGGATAGGGACTGGGTAAAATAAGGCTGAGACCTATTGGGCTGCATTCCCAGGAGGTGAAGACATTCTAAGTCACAGGGTGAGATAGGAGGTCATCAAAAGATACAGGCCATAAAGACCTTGCTGATAAAACAGGGCGCAGTAAAGAAGCTGGCCAAAATCCAGCAAAACCAAGATGGCCAGGAGAGTGACCTCTGGTCGTCTCACTGCTTATTATACCTTAATTATAATACATTAGCATGCTAAAAGACACTCCCACCAATGCCAAGGCAGTTTACAGATGCCATAGCAACCATCAGGAAGTTACCCTGTATGGTCTAAGAGGGGGAGGAACCCTCAATTCCGGGAATTGCCCGCCCCCTTCCGGGAAACCTCATGAATAATCCACCCCTTGTTTAGCATATAATCAAGAAATAACCATAAAAATGGGCAACCAGCGGCATATGCCCGCTGCTCTGTCTATGGAGTAGCCATTCTTTATTCCTTTACTTTTTTTCTTCTTTCCTTTTTTTTTTTTTTTTTTTGAGACAGTCTGGCTCTGATGCCCAGGCTGAAGTGCAGTGGCACGATCTCGTCTCACTGCAACCTCTGCCTCCTGGGTTCAAGCGATTCTTGTGCCTCGGCCTCCCAGGAAGCTGGGATTACAGGCCTACGCCACAACACCCTGCTAATTTTTGTATTTTTAGTAGAGTCGGGGTTTCGCCATGTTCACCTTCACCAGGCTGGTCTGGAACTCCTGGCCCCAGGTGATCCTCCCACCTCGGCCTCTCAAAGTGCTGGATCACAAGCATAAGCCACCTCGCCCGGCCCTTTCTTACTAAACTCGCTTTCTCTTTACTCTGTGGACTCGCCCAGAATTCTTTCTTGCAGGCGATCCAAAAACCCTCTCTTGGGGTCTGAATCGGGACCCTTTTCCGGTAACGGTTCCGAAGCAAACAATGTAAACATTTTCTTCATCAACCGCAAAATCTTAATTTTGCTTGGAGATCTCTAATAGTGACAGCAGACAACTTTATGGAAAGAAACTTATTTCAGCTGGGCAAGGTGGCTCATGCCAGTGATTTCAACACTTTGGGAAGCTGAGGCAGGAAGATCACTAGGGCCCAGGAGTTCAAGACCAGCCTTGGCAATATAGTGAGACCTCACCTCAAGAAAAAAAGGAGAGAGACATTTTATACTGTATATCTTTTTGTATTGTATTGTGTTGCTTTTTGTCTATATTTTGAAGGCAAGTTTAAAATATGCTGACTGTTTAACATGTATTAGTTAGGGTGCTAGACCTCATTTAATCCTCAGATGAAGAAACCGGCATTATAATGACTTTAATGACTTGCTTGAAGTTATTTACTTAGTCTGTGGGAAGAGTCGAAATAAAAATTTTCATACACCGTGATGACTACAGTTCATTAACAACATACTGTAAATGAAAATTGCTAAGAGAGTAGATTTTAAGTGTTCTCACCACACACACAAAAAAGAAAAATATGTAGAGGTAATGCATATGTTAATTAACTCAATTTAACCATTCCAGAATGTATTCATATGGTACATCATAAATATATACAATTGTTATTTGTCAATTAAAAAATAAAATACTTCACAATTTTCACCTGAGTCATACTTTATTACCCAACAAACTATAGAACACGCTGAATTTTTTTTTTTTTTTTGCTTGGAGGGACAGAGTCTCACTCTGTCACCCAGGCTGGAATGCAGTGGCACGATCTTGGCTCACTGCAACCTCTGCCTCCTTGGTTCTAGTGATCCTCCCACCTCAGCCTTCTGAATAGCTGAGACTACAGGCGTGCACCACCACGCTCAGCTAATTTTTAAAAAACTGTTTGTAGAGACCAGGTCTCACTATGTTGCTGAAGCTGGTCTTGAACTCCTGGACTCAGGCAATCCTTCCACCTCAGCTTCCCGAAGTGCTAGGATTACAGGTGTGAGCCACTGTGCCCGGCCAAATTTTTTTAAACATACAATGTTTAAGCATTTAGAACATTGCTAAGCATCCTTGTCTATTTATTCACTCATGTATCCTTCCACCTATCGATTAATCCGTTCATTCACCAAGCATCAAATTTCTGAGTTGAAGACACCACTGCCATATAAAACATAATTTGACACAGCCAAACTCATGAAATTCAACTGAAATTATTGTCCAAGTTGTGTTTATTAATTGATGAAAATATAGAGGATAATGCTAAATATTCCATCTAACAGGCGTGTGACATTCCATAAGTTTTGAAGTATTGGTTTTGGACTTTTGCCATCAGGGAACAGTTACATCATTTTAAAACTTTCTAGATTTGGGTGGGCACAGTGGCTCACACCTGTAATCCTAGCACTTTGGGAGGCTGAGGTGGGCAGATTGCCTGATCTCGGGAGTTTGAGACCAGCCTGGGCAACATGGTGAAACCCTGTCTCTACTAAAATACAAAAAAGTAGCCAGGCATGGTGGTGTGCTCCTGTAGTCCCAGCTACTCAGGAGGCTGAGGCAGGAGAATTTCTTGAACCCAGGAGGCAGAGGTTGCAGTGAGCCAAGATTGCGCCACGGCACTCCAGCCTGGGCGACAGAGTGAGACTCTGTCTTCAAAAAAAAAAAAAAAAAAGAAAGAAAGAAAGAAAACTTTCTAGATTTATGTTGTTTATACATGCATTATTTTGTTGAGATTCTTGAAAGTTCAATGCTGTAGGAAGGAATGAACAGATACCCTTTGTATGTATACTATTCAATATCTTGATAATCAAGCCTGGAATGTTATGTTACATCTAGACACTGTCAATAAATATCTGTGAAATAAATAGATGAGTGAATGACAACTGATACTAACGTTTTCAATTTTAGCAACTGGCATTGAGTCTTTGAATGCAGCTTATCTTATGAACTCTCTCTCTGAGGTTGACCAGGTCCTGTTAAATGAAGCATAAGTCCAAATTTTGGCTCTGCCTTTACAAGCTAGGCAACCTCAGGCAAGTCACCTAACAGCTCCAGGCCCCCTTTCTTCTCTGTAAAATAGAGTTAGAAATAGTTATCTACCTCTTAGAGCTATAGTGAGGAGTATGTACATTTATATGGTAAAGAGCACAGAACCATGTCTAGCCCCTAAGTCTATATAGATCTTGGCTATTATTATCAGTTTTTTCTGGGGTTCATTCTGTTTCTCCAGTTTTCTGTATTTTCTTTTGTATATTACTTTAACAATGGAAAAAAAAAACCTTTTTTTTTTCCCAGATATACTTTATTTCTAAGCACACTGCCAGCTCTCACCAATTATCTCTGGCACTTAGATATTGGTAAATTTAGCGCCAAAGCAGGGATCGTGTCACTTGCCCAGAATCAAAGTGCACACACCTGATATCAGTAACCATGTGTGTGCACACTTGCTGGCTCAGGATAGAGAGCCACCAGTCAACCCAAGTTCCTCACAGCTATTTCCAGACTAGCTCCCGACATGTCCTACGGCATCTCTGATCACTCCTCTTCCCATCATATCAGATACCTCAAGACACAAACCAGAGGATTAACACGATGAGCCATTTTCCCGGGTTCAGAATGAGAATTTCTTTTGTAAGTGGGATAATTCAACAGTAATCTTCAGTCCTCTCTTCTCCCACAATGTGGTGGAGATTATAGAAGAGTAAAAGCAGCTTTCTTTTTCTCCCTGAGGTAATGGAAGTACTGGACTAATCTTTGCCACGTTGATCAGTGGCTCTCAGCTGCGCAGTGGCTCTCAACTGCGCGTTCCAATCACCTGGGGAGGTTTTAGAACTACTGAAGCTTGGGCCCTGTTTAATCAGAGTCTCTGGTTGAGGGACAATGTGTTTTGGTTTATTTGTTTGTTTTGGTGGTTGTTTTGTTTTTAAGTCCTAACCCTGATTTGGCTAGGGTGGAGAACCACTGGCATAGATGGTTTTGGCCTTTCCTCAGTACAGCTCCAAACTTGGGCCTAGCTGAGTCTTTTGCAAAGAGGGTTATTCACATCAGTGTGTAAAATGGAACACCAGGAAAAGGTATAAGGAACTGCATTCGAGGCTAATTGCATACAAGTCTGTTTAGGCTGAAGGAAAAATTATGTAAAGTAATAGAATTGTGATAAAATGACAACAATGATGACCATTATAAGAGCTACTGATAATTATTGAGCACTTCCTATGTACATGCACTGTAGTAAGCATTTGATATTTTATGCATACCTTTTTATGCCTAAGAATCCTGTAAGATTGATTTTATTATTCCCATTTTATAGATGAAAAACCATGGCTGGGCAAGTGGCTCATGCCTGTAATCCCAGCACTTTAGGAGGCTGAGGTGGGAGGGTCTCTTGAGCTCAAGAGTTTGAGACCACCCTGGGTAATATAGGGAGACCTCTATCTTCACACACAAAAAAGTTTTTATTTTTATATTAGTGGGTCATGGTGGCAGGCACCTGTGGTTCCAGCTGCTTAGGAGGCTGAGATGGGAGGATCACTTGAGCCCCAGAGGTTGAGGCTGCAGTGAGCCATGGTCATGCCACTGCACTTCGCTCCAGCCTGGGCGACAGAGTGAGACCCTGTCTCAAAAACAAACAAAAACCTGAGGTTCAAACAAGCTGAGTGACTTGCTGAAGTTTGCACACCTTCCAACTTGGAGGGTTTTCCTGGCCTCAAAGCCAATACTCTCATCCACTACAGCCTTCACTGCAGCCTAGCAGCCACCATTCATCAAGTACAGGACCCTAAGAACCACCAGATGGTCAATCTTGAGATAAGCAATTTTTCTTGTTCCTTAGCACCTTTTTCCTGGGACCAGGTCAACTCTCCAATTCTGGTGTGGCCTCTTGTGGCGGGATGGTTCAAGTGTGGAAAAGCTGAGGACCTGGGATTCATCTTGAATCCAGTAAGCGTCCAGAGGCAACACATTCTTTGGGCTTTGCAGAGCAAGCAGGAGGTGGACTGCCCCTTAGGCTAGATCATAGAACCTCCTGGTATCTTGGCAGAGGGAGCTTCAGTTCATTAAACATTGACTCTGCACCTGCTGTGAGCCAAGCACTGGTGCCAGGGTCACAAGATGAAAAGGCAGGAACTTATGATGCAGGGCATAGTGGGAGCTCACACGAGGCACTTAGAACAGCCTGGTGGTTCAGGGAAGACCCAGGCTGGCCTATGAGTTAGTTGGTCCATCAGGGTTTAGTATAGGAAGTAGAAACCTCTGTAGGTATTTCTTTTTTTGTTTTTTCAGACAGGGTCTTGCTCTGTCACCCAGGCTGTAGTGCAGTGGTGCAATCAAGGCTCACGGCAGCCTCAAACAACTGGGCTCAAGCGATCCTCCCACCTCAGCCTCCTGAATAGTTGGAACTACAGGCCTGTGTCACCATGCCCAGCTAATTTTTGATTTTTTGTATAGATGGGGTTTTGCCACATTGCTCAGGCTGGTCTCCAGCTCCTGGGCTCAAGCCATCAGCCTGCCTTGGCCTCCCAAAGTGCTGGGATTACAGGCGTGAGCCACTACGTCTGGCCTCTCTAGGTATTTCAAGCACAGAAAAATTTAATACTGAGAATCAAGCAGAGATTACACAATTATCGGGAGGGCTGGAGGGATGCACGCCAGGGGGTACCCACCAAGGGCCCACCACAGTAGCCGTGCTCCCAAAACCAGGATGGTGGTGCTGTTGCTGCAACTGCCTGTGACAAAGGCAACTGCCACACGAAGCTGGCGACCATCCAGTCAGAAGGGGCACTGAGTCCAGCAGCATTCAGTGCCTTCACCCCGCTTGCTTTATGCAGCAGCCGCCACAGCAACGGCGGAATGGTGGCTTCTGCTTTGCCTGCCAAATCTCACACGAGAATTTATTTCAGATCCACACCCAAGCTGTAAGGGATTCTGGGAAACGTAGTTTTTTTAAAAGATGGGGTCTTACTATGTTGCCCAGGCTGAGTCTTGAATTGAGCTCAAGTGAGCCTCTCGTTTCAGCTTCCTGAGTAGCTGAAACTCTAGGCACACACTGCCACACCTGGTGCTTGGAATGTAGTTTCGAGGTTTCCAATCTCTCCAACTAGACTAGAGGAATAGAAGGATAGAAAGGAGGCCAGGAGAGTGAAGCCTCAGTGTCTACTATGTGTGCAAAAAAAGTGAGAAGGACTTCCTGGATGGAGGAATCAGCCCAGGCAAAGGGCATAGAGCCAGGAGTGAGGCTGGCACAAGTGGTGAACAGCTGGGGATTGCCAGGTTATCAAGAAGTAACAGAAGCAACTGAGTCATGGTTTGTATCTGAAAGTCAAACTTGTACCTGATTAGTCACTCCTGTCTAATCAAAGTATTCTTTTTGTCTTTTTTTCCCCCTTTTTGTGGAGAAGAGGATCTCACTACATTGCCCGGGCAGGTCTCAAATTCCTGGGCTCAAGCTGTCCTCCCACATCTGCCTCCCTAAGTGCTGGGATTACAGGGTGTAAGGCACCACATCCGGCCAAAGTGTTTTTTAATGAGTTAAATTCATATACACACTCTACCTAAAACACTTCTTTATTGATACAGTGTTTGATTATCCAACTCATTACTAATGCAAAAGGACAGAGGAAAGGAGCAAAGAACACAAGAGGGAAAAAACAAGAGTGTTGGGTGATACTCACCCACAAAGAAAACAGAGCCTTAACCTTCCCCAGGCTTCATGCTACGAACACTATTGATTACTACCCGAGTTATCTCTCCTTTCAATTTCCTAACAGAACCCCAGTTGGTTTTTTGTGTTTTGATTTGTAGGCATCTACCCTTCTTTTCACAGCCATGTGCTTCAGTGGAGGCAGGAACTCCAGTCCAAGCCCATAGACGTAACATGTAGTTGGTCCAGTTGACCATGTTGCTCCCTCCTGCCCCTCTTTTTTTTTTTTTTTTCCAATTTTTTCTTTCTTTCTTTCTTTTTTTTTTTTTTTTGAAACGGAGTCTCTTTCTGTTGCCCAGGCTGGAGTGCAGTGGCGTGATCTCGGCTCCCTGTAAGCTCTGCCTCCTGGGTTCATGCCATTCTCCTGCCTCAGCCTCCTGAGTAGCTGGGACTACAGGCGCCCGCCACCACTCCCAGCTAATTTTTTAGTATTTTTAGTAGAGACGGGATTTCACCGTGTTAGGCAGGATGGTCTCCATCTCCTGACCTGGTGATCCGCCTGCCTTGGCCTCCCAAAGTGCTGGGATTACAGGCGTAAGGTACCGCGCCCGGCCTTTCTTTTTTCTTTTTCTTTTTTTTGCGATGGGTCTCAATCTGTCTCCCAGGCTGGAGTGCAGTGACATGACCACGGCTCATTGTAGCCTCAACCTCCCAGGCTCAAGCAATCCTTCCACCCCAGCCTCCTGAGTAGGTGGAATTACAGGCACGCGCCACCACACCTGGCTAATGTTTGTTTTCTTTGTTAAGACAGGGTCTCCCTGTGTTGCCAGGGCTGGCCTCAAACTTCTGAGCTCAAGTAATCCTGCTGCCTAGGCCTCCCAAAGTGCTGGGATTACAGGTGAGAGCCACCACGCTGGCTCCCCAGCTTCTAATACGTACTGAGGTTACACGGGTGCATGTTACACAATTCTGGCCAACAGAGGAAGGGACCGATGTGAGGTAAGTCCATTGGGGGCTTATGGGAAAGCTTTACTCAAAAGTAGAAAGGGTCCTCCTTCCTGCTGGGCATTGTTTTCTTTTGTCTGCATGCAACGCCTACTCCTGTGGGAGCCACTTTGCAACCACACAAGAGTGAAGCCGACACGCTGAGGAGGAGTGGCACCGAGACTGCCTGCCTCCACGCTTCTTGTTATGTGATACGATCAATTCATTACTTATTTTTAAAGCCAGTGGAATCCGTGTTTTCTGTCATTTGCAACCAGTAGCATCCGGACTACTTCATGTAGCCTGTACACTCGGGATGAGAATATGCCCACTTACAGTTGGTTAATGGAAGTCCCTGAAGGAGATTTAAGGACAGGAATTTTTTTCCGGTTTGTCACCCAAAACATTCAAGACCCACTCAAATGTCACTTCTATCAGCCTGAGTTATTTGTCACTGCCTGTACTTCCATAGCCTTTCTGCCCCTCCTCTATGAACAACACTTTACCCATCCGCTCTTTCCACAAATCTTTATTGAGCACCTATTATGTACTTGGTACTCCTTTAGGCATAGGATAAAGAGCAGGGAACTAGTCACATGCATGGAGATTCTCTTGAGGGAGGACAGAAAATGAATGAAAAATTTAAATGTGATAACTTCCAAAAGGGGGAAAAAAAAATTCTACGATAGCATTTAAAATAAGTCACTATTTGTGACTTATTTTATTGTAGAGAGATTATCTGTTCATATGCTGGTTCTTTCCACTAGATTGTATGTTCCTGCAATCTCATATTTCCCACCCCTGTATTTTCCAAAGATAGGTGCAAAAACTCGTATCCGTTTGTCTTCTGCAATGTTACTTTGCCATCCCCCTCCTTGGAAGAGGGAAGGTAAGATGTCCTAGGTTCCCTCTCCTGAAATCTGGGTGGACTTGTGATGGTTCTGACCAATAGGATATGTAGGAAGTAATGCTGTGGGACTTCTACGGATAGATCACAAAAGGCCATGCAGCTTCCACCTGGTTCTCTTAGAACACTGTTCTCCCAGGACACTCCCTCTTGGAACCCTCATGTAATGTTTCCAGCGGAGTGAGCCTTCGAGTCATCCCAGGCCAGGTGTCAGGCACATGACTGAAGAAGCTCCCAGATGATTCTACCCCCAGCCTCAAGCCACTCCCTGCCGTTCGAGTCTTCCCATCTGAGGCCCCAGATAGCATGGGGCGGAGACCAGCCATCCCCACTGTGCTCTCTCGCGCTTCCTGATCTGCAGCATCCATGAACATAATTAAATGGCTCTTGTTTTACACCACTAATTTGGAGTGGTTTGTTACACAGTAGTGGTAACTGGAATACCCAAATACCCCCAAACCCACCCTCCCATGACATCTTAGATAATCAGGTAGACAACTTTTTTCTTTTTGCCTGACCCAGTTGGTGATCAACTTATACACTGAAGCTTGAGAACTTTCATCCGCTGTACTTTTATCCTATTGAGCCTCACTGTTGATGATATGCATGTGAAATGTCTAATCCTTTAAAACACAAATCTTCACCATTGATCTTAATATCCTGCTGCAGTGAGTTCCCCGGGTCAATTGTGTGTAGTGGGGGAAAAAAGTACCTCCTTTTATCCATTTAAACATGCTTCCTTTTTATCTCATCTTGTCCTCTTGTTCTTCCCCAAGTAAAGCGATTTCCATTCTGTGGGTACCTACACACAGAGACCTAAGTTGAGACAATAATTTTCCTTTGAGCTGGTCACCCAGAAGGCCTCGGGCGCACTGGGACATGGAGCAGTGGATTTTAGTTGGTGACTTAAAGGTGGTGGAACACTCCATTCTAATTAGTCACAGATTTAGTTCCAAGCTTTTTAAAAAAAATAGTCTCTAAATTCTGCAAGAGGCATGGTGGCTCACGCCTGTAATCCCAGCATTTTGGGAGGCTGAGGCAGGCGGATCACCTGAGGTTGGGAGTTGGAGACCAGGGAGTTTCTTTTGAGACAGGGTCTCACTCTGCCAGCCAGGCTGGAGTGCAGTGGCACATTCTCTGCTTATAGCAACCTCCACCTCCCAAGTTCAAGCAATTCTCCTGCCTCAGCCTCCTGAGTAGCTGGGATTACAGGTGCGTGCCACCACACCCAGCTGATTTCTGGTACTATGTTCACTATCCGCATGATGGGATAATTCATATACCAAACCTCAGTGACACACAATTCACCCATGTAACAAACCTGCACACATACCCCATGAACCTAAAAGTTTTTTTAAAAACCCCAAACCCCACACACCAACATATTTAAACTACAACAACTTTTCTCAGATTCACCTCTTAGTGAAAGAAAATATGCCATCCTGAGGGTTGCCAAAATCATATTTGCAGATGGCAATAAAAGATTTATGGCGTGCTTTCTATGTACCAAGCCCCTGGCTAAATGCTTCGTGCATATCTCATTCAATCCTCACAACATCCAATAATAACAGGTTCTTTTATTTTCCCAATTTTACAGATGAGGAAACCAAGGCATGAAGAGATTAAGTAGCTCGCCTAGGGCCACTCAGTGTGTAATTGGCAATGCTTCACTTGCAAGGATTCCTCTGAACTCTATTGTGGTTTTATTTTAAATATCTCTGCCAACTTACCTCTGCTATTAAATACCTGGGCAAAGATTAATGCCACATCAATTTCATTCTTTCAGTGTACAGCATAATGAGCGGGGATAACGGTGGGAAAAATCACAGTCACCTGTGTGTGCTGGAATGGACCTTGATGATCCTGTGGTTTTTACCTCCTCATTTTACAGATGAAGAAATGGGCCAAAGAAGGTTTTGGATAAACTTAAACAGAATGAGAGAAAATTAGAGAGTCCAAATACTGCTGGGGAAACTCCAGGTAAAGCTTCCCTGGGCAAGTAGGGGCTTTGACTTATTTGTTTTCACCCTTGGATGTGCAAGTCTGTGGCCTTTGTAAATACAACTTTGTGGCCAGTAATGTTACTATTATTATTTGGTTTGACATTCGTCACAAGTGAATATTATTATTTATAGAATTGTAGGTCTCTGTATAGTGAGCTTATAATCTAAACCAGAGAGAGAGCTGATGATCACAGTTATCTGAGTTGAAAAGTGGGTTCTCTCGGGTTTCACTGAATGTGTTCCGTTTCTTTGGATTTCATGTCATATGTGATTGGCCTCCTAGCATATTTATTCTGGCAGTGAAAAGGGTAGGGTGTGTGAAAGAAATCTCTTGGAGAAGTTTTCATTGAAAACTTGGTGTTACACATCTAAGTGTTTTCTTGAGCACTTCCAGGAAGCAAAACAAATCTCAGAAAATGTGAGGCTTGTTGCTTGTCCATATTTCTCCTCTAAGATGATTTCAGAGTTTCTCAGAATTGTTAAAAAATGTTTTCTTCTGTTTTAGATCTCTCTCCCACCCCTCACATCCTCAGCTTTATATCTACTCTTCCAGTTACCCTCAACCCTTATCCTGCTTTGTTCAGTCTTTCCTAGACTTTTTGGTATTAAACTCCCTTTGAGACGAAGTGTCTGGTCTGTTGCTCACTAACTTTTTTTTCATAGCAATTTTCTCAATATAAATTACACTCTCGATTACTTTTCTCTTCCTAGAGCAGTGAATCACATTCTAAAAAAGCCATTAGGCTGGGGGCAGCTAGATGCAGAGCTGAGAGGTTTGAGCCAGTGCCAGCTTGTCAACCTCACTCTCTGTTTACCCTGCTGCAGCAGGCCAAAGTGCAGCCTTTGTGCTGAAGTCACTAGCCAAGGAAGTACCTTCAGTGCCCATTTCTGCTACACTTATGTGCTTGGGGTACCTATGTGATGGGAACGCCATGTTTTAGAGAATGTGTTTGTGCTTGGAGGCAAGAAAAAACAATTAGCTGAAGGCTAATTGATATTTGAAGGCTGTGGAAGTTTGCACTAGTGCCTCCACTCTTCATCCCTCCCGGTATCCGTACCCTCTGCCACGGGACTTTGCACTTCCTTCCATCAGGAGATGAGTATATTCCCTCCACATTGATTCTGACCATGACAACTGCTTTGGCCAATAGGATGTTACAGACGTGACACAAGCAGAGACTTGAAAATGTTCTTGTGTGATTGGACTTGCTCCCTCGCCTCTCTGCTTTTTCCATGAGAAAAGTATGCCCGGGTGCCAGGGCTAGCCCGCTGGTCCCAGCAGGAGGATGAGAGATATGTCGGGCAGAGCTGCTCCAAGAAAGCTGCCCAGGCCCAGCCCTGCCTGGAACAGAGCAGCCCAGCTGAGCCAGAGGTGCATAAACAAACCCAGCCAGGATCATCAGGTCTCCGTAGCCAGCCTTCCAGTGAACTGCAGATGCAGGAGCCGGAGTAGGAAGTGATTGTTGTTTTAAGCCTCTGAATTTTGAGGTGGTTTGCTCTCCAGCAATAGCAATGAGGTCATGCTCTCTGAGGCTTACGATGATTACCTGAGCAACTAGAAACAAAAGCACTTTGCAAATGTACAGCCATGGGAACTTGGAGAGTGGACTGAACAGGCTCTGAAGCCTGAAAACCTGAGTTACAATTCACCATCACTCTAAGCTCACTCTGTAGAGTTGGGCAAATAATTTCACTTTTCTGGGTCTTACCATCAAATTACAGAGCTGACTTGCCAACTCAAAACATAAGAGCTTCAGAGGATGTCAAAAAATTAATATGGCTCCTAGAATTTCATTGGCAGAGATGAGGCAGGGGTGAGGAAGGTAGGAGAAAGCTTAGAGGGAATTTTGAGTATAAAATATTATACCCTGTAGTCCCAGCTACTTGGGGGACTGAGGTGGGAGAATTGCCTGAGCCCAGGAGGCTGAGGCAGCAGGGAGCCAAGATCATGCCACTGCACTGCAGGCTGGGTGAAAAAAGTGAGACCCTGTCTTAAAAATAAATAAAATAAAATACTGTACTCAAATGAAAGGGGCAGATCTGTTGAGTTGTGAATTGCAGAGTTTTGAAGAAAATGTTTGATTAAAGCTGAAAGGTAGTCTTGAAGCCCAGATGTAAAATAGTCTCACTTCCCCAGAGATCAAAGACATTGCCCTGAAAGTGTGGGCTACATGAATGAGTACGTGAGAGAAGAGTGACCCTGAAAATGGCTTCTAGAAGGCACCTTCCTGACAGCCTTCCCTTGGAATAAAGCAAAGCTGGGGACAATGATGAAGTGTTTGGTCAGGTGGAGAGATAATAGGCCCGACTAGCGGTCAGATGCTCCCTCCTTAGTTACCTTTAGCTCGTCTTGGTCACTCAGTATCTGACCTTGGACGAATCACCTATCTTATGGACAAATGAATAAAATAGGATTAATTTATTCATTCCTTTCTGATTACATGATCCCTTCCAGAAATTATTCCGGACTCTGGGGATAACATGGTGAACACGTGATTCCTGAGCTGGCTACCAACTCAGGCTAGACAGACTTCTCATATATTGTCATTCATGTCAAAATATGTAATACTAGGCCAGGCACGGTGGCTCACACCTGTAATCCCCAAACTTACGGAGTCTGAGGTGAGAGGATTGCTTGAGCCCAGGAGTTTGAGATCAGCCCCTGGGCAACACAGGGAGATCCCATCTCTACAAAAACTTAGCCAGGTGTGGTTGCATGCACCTGTAGTCCTCGGTACTTAGGAGGCTGAGGTGGAAGGATTGCTTGAGTCCAGGAGGTCAAAGCTGTAGTGAGCTATGATTGGTCCACTGCACTCCAGCCTGGGCAAACAAACAAACATATATACATATATACACACACACACACACACATACACAGACACACACACACATACACACACATTATATATATATGACTAGATCCTTTTTCAGAGGGAAAAATTATATCTTAGAGAGATTAAGTGGCTTGTCCAAAGTCACACGCTTTATATGAGAAAGATAAAAATTAAGTTTTTTTTACCCTAAAATATATGTCGTTTCTATTGAACTATGTCAGAGGCAGAGCCTGGAATGAGCGAGGCGGGGTGGGGGCAAAGAGGTCCACTTTGGTGGGACCGAGGAGACAGATGTAGAGAGTGACTCAGTGATGCCAGGCACAGTGGCTCACGCCTGTAATCCCAGCACTTTGGAAGGCTGAGGTGGGCGGATCACAAGGTCAGGAGATTGAGACCATCCTGGCTAACACAGTGAAGCCCCGTCTCTACTAAAAAAAAAAAAAAAAAAAAAAAAAAAAATAGCCGAGCATGGTGGCAGGCACCTGTAGTCCCAGCTACTCCGGAGGCTGAGGCAGGAGAATGGCGTGAACCCAGGAGGTGGAGCTTGCAGTGAGCCGAGATTGCTCCACTGCACTCCAGCCTGGGCGACAGAGCAAGACTCTGCCTCAAAAAAAAAAAAAAAAAAAAGAGTGACTCAGTGATAAGATGAAAAAGGTAGATGGGGCAACACTAGAGACGGCTTTGGATGCCAAGGTAATGATCTGGAATTTTGTTTAAGTGTTTGAGTGAGAGGCAGCAGGCATACAACTTTGTGTTGGGAGTGTAATCTAGCCATCCTAGCCTAAGCGGATTGTTGCAGAGGAGGTCTTCAGTTTAGGAAATTCCTGGAAACCATGATAGAAGCCCAGGAATGAAGTGAAGAGAGGCCCAAGCTAGGCTGGTGCGTGCAAAGGTAGAAAAAGACAGGCAGACACGAAGCCATCATTCCTCAGCCTCCTCTGCCTGGACACGACTTTGACATTCCACAACACGCATCCCTCCCCAGCAAGTCATAATTACCATGACAGTTATCGTCTCCAGTTTTGCAGGTGCATAATGTTGTGATTGTGCAAGATCTTGAGGGTCAAAGATCATCAGGTTCTGCTTCCGTCTCTGGTTCTCTGTTTCCAGGTTGTCACAGATTGAAAACTGATGGGGGCCATGTCTTCCAGCAGATTCAGAACTGCACCCATCTTGCTGGCTGTGTCCACCGAGAAATCAGAAACATAAATCCACTTCCTGAAAGCAAAGACTAAAGGGTAAAAGCAGTTCTTTTTTTTTTTTTTTTTTTTTTGAGACGGAGTCTCACGCTGTTGCCCAGGCTGGAGTGCAGTGGCGCGATCTCGGCTCACTGCAAGCTCCGCCTCCCGGGTTCCCGCCATTCTCCTGCCTCAGCCTCCTGAGTAGCTGGGACTACAGGCGCCCGCCACCGCGCCCGGCTAATTTTTTTTTTGTATTTTTAGTAGAGACGGGGTTTCACTGTGGTCTCGATCTCCTGACCTTGTGATCCGCCCGCCTCGGCCTCCCAAAGTGCTGGGATTACAGGCTTGAGCCACCGCGCCCGGCCATGAATGCTATTATGTAAAAAGGCCTGTGCTCTATTGTTGAGTGACAAAAGCAAGTAAAAACAGTATCATGTGCACTGCTTCTGCTAAAAGCATTATTTAACGTTATTTAAATATGAAGCCTGGGAGGCCATTCTCCAGGTCTGGGACAGGGTTGTGGAGAAGAAGGGGGCAGAATGGAAAAGCCACTTTTTGCTTCTGCATTGTTACAGTAGTTTATAAGCAGGTTATGCTCCTAATGGAAAGGTTTTTTTAAAGCATTCAGAACATCCCAGAGCAGGTAACCTTCATACTGCCTTTCTCAAGCTCAAGACTACTTTAGGAAAATAGAAATGCTGCTTAGGAAAATGCAGGCAGGGAGAGCAATAGTAAAGGCCTTCCTTGATTCTATGGACCCCTCCAGGATAGTTCCCCAACATACTATAGTGTGGTTAAGAGCATGGACTTGTAAATTAGCTGGCCATGGTGGTGAGCACCTATAATCCCAACTACTTGGGAGGCTGAGGCAGGAGAATCGCTCTTGAACCCAGAAGGTGGAGATTGTAGGAGCCGAGGTCATGCCTCTGCACTCCAGCCTAGGTGGCAGAGCAAGACTCTGCCTCAAAAGAAAAAAAAAAAAAGAGAGAGCATGGACTTGTTTAGTTGAGCAAGTTACTTAATGTCTCTGGGCTTCAATTTCCTCAACTGTAAAATGGGCATATTGTGATCAAGTGAGGTAAGATTTAATTAATTAAATAAAATAAATTAAATTACAATAGACATTAAGTTTGATATATTCATACAAGGATGTAATCCGTAGCCACAGATTGATATTCACTAGCATGGAAAGATGTCCAAAATACATTGTTGGTGAAAGCAGCAAGTTATCAAACAGTATTTATAGGCTAACTTCATTAAAATTATACACGGAGTTCATTTTTTAAAATATTTTCTGAATTTTTGCAATGAGCATGTGTTACATTTAAAATCATAAAAGCCAATAAAGCTATTTTGATCTTAAAGAAAAAAATAAATATTTAAAATGTCACTTTGCACACAGTGGCCAACATCCAGTTAAGCTTTCAATAAATACTGGCTATTACTGTTATTATCTACTTAACATATCAAATATCTAAGTGACCTTCTACTTTCCCTTGACTCTTTAGATTTTTATTTGCTTACCCCTCTGTTAGGATGTGCATCCTATGAGGGCAGATTTTTTCAAGTTCTTTTAATTGTTTTTCTCCCCTGTTGACAAAAATAATGCATTCTTTCTGGAAAAAAGGAAAAAAAAAAGAAATGTAAGAATCTGCCCTAATCTCAATCTCTAAAGATAATCATTGTAGATTATCTAAACACTGTTGGGGCAAAACTGAGAGCTTTCTCCTGTAAAGGGCTAGGTAGTTAATATTTTTGGCTTTGTGGCCATACCATCTCTGTTGCAACCACTCAATTTTGCCCTTAGAGCAGAAAAGCAATGTTAAGGAAAACTTATTCATGACACTTTTTTTTTTTTTTGAGACGGAGTCTTCCTCTGTCACCCAGGCTGGAGTGCAGTGGCATGACCATGGCTCACTGCAGCCCCAACCTCCCGACTCAAGCAATCCTCCCACCTCAGCCTCCATCACAGTTGAGACTACAGGCTTGCACTACCATGGCCTGATAATTTTTTAATTTTTTGTAGAGACAGGTTCTCATTATATTGCTTGGGCTGGTTTTGAACTCCTGGGCTCAAGCGAGCCTCCCTCCTTGGCCTCCCAAAGTGTTGGGATTACAGGTGTGAGCCACCAGACCTGGCTCACAACACTTGTTAAATATGGGAAGGGAGATTTTACTTAAGAGGCAACTATCACCATAGGAATAGGGACCACCACAGTGGGGTCTTGCAGTGGGCTCAACTCCGGCAAGGATAAGTGGAGGTTTACAGCCGAGGAGCAGGCTTGGTGGCAGTGGATGGAAAATTACTAAAAGGAAACATCAGGAGTAAGGGGGCTTCTTGCTAGACAAACTCGGTAGAATTCTTGTTGAAGGCAGGCCAGGGTGATAAAGATATTGAGCGTGGGGGATGTTCGCTAAACTGACGTAGTGGGATCTTGCTCAAAGTAGATTCTACAAGGACAGGAAGGGAAGCCCAAGGTCAGCTCAGTCAGGCAGAGGACTCAGGGGAGCCTGACTCAAGTTTGGTCAAAGGAGAGCGTCTCTGTGAGCAGCCCATAGACAACACCTAAACAAATAGGTGTAGCTGTGTTCCAGTAACACTTTATTTACAAAAACAAGAGTCAGCCTGACTCAGCCCTGCAACCACAGTGTGCCACCCCTGCCGTAGAACCATGCGGTCCAACAGAAATATAATGGGAACCACATTTTCCATTTTCTTGTAGTTTAAATAAAGGTGAGATGAGATCAATTTCCTTTCTCTCTCTCCCTCTCTCTCTCTCTCTCTTTCTTTCTGGAGTTTTGCTCTTGTTGACCAGGCTGGAGTACAATGGCACGATCTCAGTTCACTGCAACCTCTGCCTCCTGGGGTTCAAGTGATTATCCTGCCTCAGCCTTCCGAGTAGCTGGGACTGCAGGCATATGCCACTATGCCCAGCTAATTTTTTTGTATTTTTAGTAGGGACGGGGTTTCACCATGTTGGCCAGGATGGTCTCGAACTCCTGACCTCAGGTGATCCACCCACCTCAGCCTTCCAAAGTGCTGGGATTATAGGCGTGAGCCACTGCGCCAGACTGAGATCAATTTCAATGTTATGTTTAACATTCAATGTTATGTTTAATTTAATCCAATATACCTAAAATATTATTTCATTGCAAAATCAAAAATAATCAAATAATAATAAATTACTAAAATATTTTACATTCTTGTATTTTACTAAATCTTCAAAATCTGCTGTATATTTTATACATTTATATATTTCAATACAGACCCGCCACATCTCACATGTTCAATGGGCATCTATGGGGCAGCTGAGCTATAGAATCTAGATTGTCAGCAGGTACAGTGGCTCATGCCTGTAATCCCAGCACTTTGGGAGGCTGAGGTGGGTGGATCACCTGAGGTCAGGAGTTCAAGGCCAGCCTGACCAACATGGAGAAACCCCGTCTCTACTAAAAATACAAAATCAGCCAGGCGTGGTGGTGCATGCCTGTAATCCCAGCTACTCGGGATGCTGAGGCAGCAGAATCGCTTGAACCCAGGAGGTAGAGGTTGCAGGGAGCCAAGATAGCGCCACTGCACTCCAGCCTGGGCAACAAGAGCGAAACTCTGTCTCCAAAAAAAAGAAAAGAAAAGAAAAAAAAGAATCTAGATTGTCTTTGTATGCACATAATTACATATATATATAATTATATATAATATATATGTAATTATGTGCATATTATATATATGATATTATAGATATATATTTTTTTGAGACGGAGTTTCACTTGTTGGCCAGGCTGGAGGGCAATGGTGTGATCTCGGCTCATTGCAACCTCCATCTCCTGGGTTCAAGAGATTCTCCTGCCTCAGCCTCCCGAGTAGCTGGGACCACAGGTGTGCACTACCACGCCCAGCTAATTTTTGTATTTTTAGTAGAGACAGGGGTTCTCCATGTTGGCTAGGCTGGTCTCGAACTCCTGACCTCAGGTGATCCACCCACCTTGGCCTCCCAAAGTGCTGGGATTATAGGCGTGAGCCACTGTGCCCGGCCAATTACATATATTTTAAAAAACAAAAGTAGTACAATAACTTTTTACTAAATCATCTTTCTTAGAGATCTTTCCCTACCATTCTACAAAGATCAATAATTTATTGGGCCAATTGTAACATTCCATTATTTAGATTTATCATACTCTATTTTGTCAGTTCCCCACTGGTGGACATCTATATTGCTCCTAATTTTGGATTGCTATTCAAAATAGTGCAGGGATTGTCCTTTTACATGTAAGTTTTGGCACTAGGCTGGGCGCGGTGGCTCACACCTGTAATCCCAGCACTTGGGAGGCTGAGGAAGGTGGATCACTTGAGCTCAAGAATTCAAGACCGGCCGGGCGCGGTGGCTCAAGCCTGTAATCCCAGCACTTTGGGAGGCCGAGACGGGCGGATCATGAGGTCAGGAGATCGAGACCATCCTGGCTAACACGGTGAAACCCCGTCTCTAATAAAAAATACAAAAAAAAACTAGCCGGGCGAGGTGGCGGGTGCCTGTAGTCCCAGCTACTCGGGAGGCTGAGGCAGGAGAATGGCGTGAACCCGGGAGGCGGAGCTTGCAGTGAGCCGAGATCTGGCCATTGCACTCCAGCCTGGGTGACACAGCAAGACTCCGTCTCAAAAAAAAAAAAAAAAAAAAGAATTCAAGACCAGCCTGGGCAACACAGTGAAATTCTGTCTCTACTAGAAATACAAAAAATTAGCCAAGTGTGGTGGCATGCCCCTGTGGTCCCAGCTACTCAGCAGGCTGAGGTAGGAGGATTGCCTGAGCCCTGGGGTTGGGGGCAGAGGTTGCAGTGAGTTGAGATCTTGCCACTCTACTCCAGCCTGGGCAACAGAATGAGACGCCATCTCAAAAAAAAAAAAGCTTTGGCACCTATGGGAGTATATCTTTAAAATAAATATTTTGTAAATTGAATTACTGGGTCAAATCAGTAATGATAGTTAACTTTTTACTAGCAATTGCCAAGCTGGAGGGCTGAAATTCTACCTTGTTTTCCCTTTTTTTTTTTTTTTTTTTTTTTGAGACGGAGTCTTGTTCTGTTGCCCAGGCTGGAGTTCAGTGGCAGATCTTGGCTCACTGTAACCTCTGCCTCCCAGGTTCAAGCGATTCTCTTTCCTCAGCCTCCCAACAGCTGGGATTACAGGTGTGCACCACCATGCCTGACTAATGTTTGTATTTTTAGTAGAGATGGGGTTTCACCATGTTGGCCAGGCTGGGCTGGTCTCGTACTCCTGACCTCAAGTGATCCGCCTGTCTCGGCCTCCCAAAGTGTTGAGATTACAGGCGTGAGCCACCACTCCCCGTCTCTTGCTTTCCTTTGTATCTCCAGCATGTTGGCACTCCGTGAATAATTGTTAAGTGAATAGATGGCTGAAAACCTCCCAACATGGGTGTAGGGGATGAGGAGAGAAATAAAATACAATGGAATACATGGAACAATTAATGGCACATTAAGGAGACACAAATTCCAACTCCGGAGATGATGTAGTGAAAGAGGCTTGTTTCATATCTCAACAAGCTCCTCTGAGCTCAGCCCAGTTCCTCCCCTCTTCAGAAAGCCTCTAGGCCTTGGGCCTCAGGCTATGGCATTTGGGGTTTCCCTGGAAAAGTGCTCTCCACATTTGGAGGCCAGTGTGAATCTCAGTCTCTCTGCTGTGAGCAGGACAGAGCAGTGGAGCAGCGAGACGGGCAGTTGAAGGTTCTGCCATCTCCCAGGAACATCAGGAAACCCCCTGCTCTGCAGAATCAGACTCCCAGAAGGTCGGGAGCCCCATCTGTGGGGGTCTTTCACACCAGCTGGCTGCCCTTCTGGAATAGGGGAGGCTTCTTCCCCAAGACACAACACCTTGTCACCACTATGGCAAGGAAGGTTCTACTCTCAAGCGGCCAAGCACATGGCTAGAAAACTGTCTACAAAAACCTGAACTTGTCTTGAGGTCTCCCTTCCTCCACCAGTTGAGAACTCTGCCCTGGTGCTGTCTCTCAAACCAGTGCCTCTGGCCACATTCCCAGCCCTGCCTGGTCCTGTCCAGCCACAGCTAGAGCCTCCCGACTAGCCTCCCACCCATCAGTGTCCCTTGTGCTCCAGTTGATCCACTCCCCAGCCAAATCCTCATCTCTAACATCATGAAACCTGGCTCTTATGCAGCACCCCCAAGAAGGCAGCGTCTGGCTTCTGTGCCTTTCTCAGAGCCTGCCTTAGAGCTTAGCATGTAATCACTGTTGGTTAAATAAAAGGACAAAACAATCACTGGATTTGCAAATTGAAAATTTGCTATCCGAGGTCTTCCTTATGGAATAATTCATTGGAAAAGCACTATCAAGTGCCAGTGATATGCCAGGCACTGTGCCAGATAAACCTGAAGGACAGGGTCCCTTAAATTCATGGAGCTCATGATCTCTGATCCATATCTAACACTTCCCTAAACAAATTATTTTCACAGCTCCCCCAAAACATCCGTGGATCGTTCTTTACTTTTATTCGGTGCAAATGTTTATTTCGGCACTTACGATGTACTAGCATGATGCTAAACTATAGCCTTTAATTTAGTCCTCACAAGACTCCTCCAAGGAAGGTAACACTGGTCCCACTTTGCACCTGGGAAAAATGAGATGAGGTAACGCCCAGTTCCACATCTGCCCACTAGCAAGTGGAGTCAGCATTCCAGCCCAGGCCTGCCTCTCTTAGCATCCAACCCTGTCCTCCTGGAGCTCCATTACCTGGCAAGGAAGTATTTGACCCTCCAGGGATGGGGGCATTCCAGTCCAGATAAACACCTGGAGCCCAGCAGGCATTCACTCATGTGTCCGTGTGTGTGTGTGTGTGTGTGTGTGTGTGTGTGTGTGTGTGTGTGTTGGAGGGGGGCAGCTGGGGGAGCTGTTCCATTTGACTGGGGAACTGGAAATAAGGATATTGAGAGAGAAAACTGGGAGAGATGGTAAGTTGCTGTTTGCAGAGTTTCCTGAATTGCTTATCTCTACATCCCCAAACCTTAGTCCTTAGCATTTCTCATTGTCACTTCTAATAACACATTTCCTTGCTTTTATCATGGGACTGCTTTATACGTGTTGCTGAATGGAAGCTCCCTGAAGAGCCCGGATGTTAGGTAGCTTGCCCAAGCTCCCTTGGTCAGTAGTGGGCCAGGACTAGAATCCAAGCTTACCTTCCAGATTACATAGGAGGAGGTGCAGAAGACCAGGACCTCCCCCAACCCCTACCATGTCAACTGTGAGCTGGAGGCTGAACAAAGTCAGAACTTCCTGGATCTAGATGAGTCGCTGGTTTGTTCTTTCCTAGCCACCTCTAGAAAGCCACGCTGAACATGCCATTTTCCTCACTTGGGCTCAGTGATGGGGAGACTGACCACGTCTTCTCACCTCCAAGACGGGGCAAGGAGTTGGCTAATGGCCCAGCTTCGTTCCTGGGGCATCTACCTTTGAAAATGTGTGCTCCTACTTGGAGCTCTTTAGCATGACTGCTTCTCTTTACACATGAGGAGACTAGGGTCCTGAATGATTGACTCCCCCAAAGACAAAGTCAGTGCCAGGAGAAGCAAGGGCTGGTTGAGGTCTTACAAATCCAGGTTCCCGGTATCTCCTACTCTAAAATGCTGCCGCCTCCCATTCCAGATTATATTTCCCCCCAAACTCTCTTTGCCTCCATTTTGTCCAGGCAGTGAATCTTGAGGTCCTGAGTGACAGGAAGAATGTGGAAAACAGTCAGCTTTAATCCAGCCATTCTCCTCCTAGATATTCACCCAAGAGAGAAAAAACACAGATCTTCAAAAAGACTTAGACATGGGGTTTTGTGTTTTTTGTTTTGTTTTTTTTGAGACAGAGTCTTGCTCTGTTGCCCAGGCTGGAGTGCAGTGGTGTGATCTCGGCTCACTGCAACCTCTGCTTCCTGGATTGAAGCAATTCTTCTGTCTCAGCCTCCCGAGTAGCTGGGATTACAAGTGTGTGCCACCATGCCTGGCTAATTTTTGTATTTTTAGTAGAGATAGGGTTTTGCCATGTTGGTCAGGCTGGTCTTGAACTCCTGACCTCAGGTGATCTGCCTGCCTTACCCTCCCAAAGTGCTGGGATTACAGGCATGAGCCACCGTGCCCGGCCTTTCTCTGCATTTTTATTCTTAATAATCAAAAACTGAAAACAGTCCAGGTGTCGACTGACAGATGAATACACAAATTATGGTAGACACATGCAACAGGCTATTACTCATCAATTAAAAAAACAAACTAGCCGGGCGCGGTGTCTCACACCTGTAATCCCAGTACTTTGGGAGGCTGAGGTGGGCAGATCACGAGGTCAGGAGTTCGAGACCAGCCTGACCAACATGATGAAACTCTGTCTCTACTAAAAATACAAAAATTAGCTGGGCGTGGTGGCCCATGGTTCACCCACGTGGTTCCTCAAAAAAAAAAAAAAGGAACAAACTACCGATCTATATGACTGCACGAATGAAGTTTAAGACATTATGTTGAGTGAAAGAAGCTAGAGACAAGAGTACATGCCGTATGACTCTGCTTACACGACGTTCTAGATCAAGCAAAACTAGAAATCAGGTCCATGTTTGCTTGCAGGGGCTGGAAGGATAGGAAGATCCACAGAGGACAGAAGGAGGAGAGGATTACTTGGAAAAGGGCATGCGGAAAGTTTTTGGGGTTCGTCTTAAAGATGTTCCATATCCTGTTTTTTCGGGTTTTGTTTTGTTTTTTGAGACGGAGTCTCTCTCTGTCGCCCAAGCTGGAGGGCAGTGACGCGATCTCGGCTCACTGCAACCTCTGCCTCCTGGGTTCAAACAATTCTCCTGCCTCAGCCTCCCGAGTAGCTGGGATTACAGGCACCTGCCACCATGACCAGCTAATTTTTTATATTTTTAGTAAAGACAGGGTTTCACCATGTTGGCCAGGCTGGTTTTGAACTCCTAACCTCAGGTGATCTGTCTGCCTCAGCCTCCCAAAGCACTGGGATTACAGGTGTGAGCCACTGTGCCCAGCAAAAAATGTTCTATATCTTGATAGGTGTGTGGGTTACACGGATGTATGCATTTGTTAGATCTGACCAAATTGTACACAAGATCTGTGCACTTGGATATCATAAGTTATATCTACATTTGAAAGATGGGAGAGGCCGGGCGTGGTGGCTCAAGCCTGTAATCCCAGCACTTTGGGAGGCCGAGACGGGCGGATCACGAGGTCAGGAGATCGAGACCATCCTGGCTAACATGGTGAAACGCCGTCTCTACTAAAAAACATACAAAAAACTAGCCAGGCGAGGTGGCGGGCGCCTGTAGTCCCAGCTACGCGGGAGGCTGAGCCAGGAGAATGGCGTGAACCTGGGAGGCGGAGCTTGCAGTGAGCTGAGATCCGGCCACTGCACTCTAGCCTGGGTGACAAAGCAAGACTCCGTCTCAAAAAAAAAACCAAAAAAAACTATATAGAAGTAAAGAAGTAAGAAAAAATTATTCTTTTTGTGCGGGGACGGAGTTTTGTTCTTGTTACCCAGGCTGGAGTGCAATGGTGGGATCTCAGCTCACCACAAACCCCGCCTCCCAAGTTCCAGCAATTCTCCTGCCTCAGCCTCCAGAGTAGCTGGGATTACAGGCATGTGCCACCACGCCCGGCTAATTTTCTATTTTTAGTAGAGATGGGGTTTCTACATGTTGGTCATGCTGGTCTCGAACTCCTGACCTCTCCTTCCTTCCTTCCTTTCTTCCCTCCCTCCATCCCTCCCTCCCTCCCTCCCTCCCTTCTGACGGAGTCTTGCTCTGTCACCCAGGCTGGAGTGCAGTGGCTCGATCTAGGCTAACTGCAATCTTCACCTCCCAGGTTCAAGCGATTCTCCTGCCTCAGCCTCCCAAGTAGCTGGGACTACAGGCATGCACCACCATGCCCGGCTAATTTTGTATTTTTAGTAGAGACGGGGTGTCTCCATATTGGTCAGGGTGGTCTCGGAGGTCTCCTGACCTCGGGTGATCCACCCACCTCAAACTCCCAAAGTGCTGGGATTACAGGCATGAGCCACCACCCCTGGCCTTTTTTTTCCATTTCAACTGTGCAAAATACTGTCATCTTTCATGGGCCTGAGCCCTCTTGAGGTACATGGAGACAATGCTGATCTCTCATAGGCTAGATCAGTGGCCCCCCAAGAATGAGGACTCTTTTTAAAAGTCTAAACACCTCAAAGACGGCCCTTGATGACACTTTTTATGTCTACTGAATGGGAAAATACGGAAAAGAAAAGCATATTAATTAAATGCAAAACTTCTAAATGGATTTGCATTTTATTAACTATAAGAATATCTACATGTGGTCGGGTGCGGTGGCTCACGTCTGTAATCCCAGCACTTTGGGAGGCCGAGGCGGGTGGATCATCTGAGGTCAGGAATTCGAGACCAGCCTTGCCTACATGGTGAAACCCCATCTCTCCTAAAAATACAAAAATTAGCCAGGCATGGTGGCACGTGCCTGTAATCCCAGCTACTTGGGAGGCTGAGGCAGGAGAATCGCTTGAACCCAGGAGGTGGAGTGAACTGAGATTGTCCCACTGCACTCCAGCCTGGGTGACAGAGCAAGACTGTCCCTCCAGGAAAAAAAAAAAAAAAAAAAAAAAAAAAGACTATCTATATGCATTAAAATATTACTGAAATAATAGTAATAGCAGTTACTATTTACTGTGTACTTGTTATGTGCCAGGTATTTTGCTAAGTGTTCTCCATGCATTTGCCTATAATTTGGCCCATAACTCCTCAGGGTGGATACCATTTTACCCTCATTATACAGATGAGGAAACTGAGAAACTGAGGCACAGAGAACATTAGTAACTTGCCCAAGCTCCCACTGATGGGCAGTGGGGACCCAGAATTCAGAGTCTGCCTCTTTTATTTACGTGCTCTGCAGACAAGGATTGGCTGCCTATGAGTTCTCCAGTCCCTGGCTTAAACTCCCAGGAATGAGACTGCCAGGAGGAAGTCACAGGCTATTTGGGGAAGAGGGGTGCCGAGAACTCAGCCTCAACCTGTTGGCTGGCCTGGGACCCCACTAACTCCGGTCCCGTTCTTGGAACATATCTCAGTCCTCTGAGCTCCGGGGGATTCAGTAGCTCTGCCCAAGCAGGGATTGTCCTAGTGTCCCCAGAGGCTGGAGGGGTTAGCAGTTGAGAAGCTGTTTGCAGACCATTAGAAACAATAATCACCTTACCTGTAACCTGATCTACCTCAAAAGAAGGGTCTTGATTTTAGCAAACAGTGTAAGTGGTCTCTGTGTAAAGTGGAGGGGTGGAGCCGGCTGCCTGACGGCTTGGCTCTTGTTTCTCAAGCCAGGCCCAAGGGTCAATTCCTGGGCCTACAGGGTGAGCTCACACCCTTTTCTGGCTGCTTTCTCCCCCTGGAATTCTGAAAACAGCTGCCCCGTGTGCCGTGTGCGGTGAGTTGCTACAAGCCCCACGTGGCTGCTCTCCTGGCCCAGCCGGGGGAGCGAGTAGCTTTCTGTTTGAGGTCCTGTTGGCCAAGAACATTCACGAACTCTTTCCTGTGTGCTCAAGGGCACACTCTTCTTTAATCCTCGCCTCTAAGCATGATTGCTTGCTGTGCTTTCCAATTCACAGGTGAGAAAGAACAGACTTAGAGCAGTGTGAGGAAGCCAGAGCTGATTTTTAAACTTCAAGAATTTAGTGGCCAGGCGCAGTGGCTGAAGCCTGTAATCCCAGCACTTCGGGAGGCTGAGGCGGGCAGATCACGAGGTCAGGAGATCGAGACCATCCTGGCTAACACGGTGAAACCCTGTCTCTACTAAAAATACAAAAAATTAGCCAGGCATGGTGGCGGGTGCCTGTAGTCCCAGCTACTTGGGAGGCTGAGGCAGGAGAATGGCGTGAACCCGGGAGGCAGAGATTGCAGTGAGCCGAGATTGCGCCACTGCACTCCAGCCTGGGTGACAGAGCGAGACTCCGTCTCAAAAAAAAAAAAAAAAGAATTTAGTAAGCGAAAGGTTAAACATAGCCATTGGTATGCCAGGCAGTGGCAGGTGGCATGGGCCTGTATCCTATCTGCTCAGGAGGCTGAGGTGGGAGGACTGATTGATCTCAGGAGTTTGATATCAGCCTGGGGAACACAACGAGACCTCGTTTCAAAAAATAAATAAATAGGCCGGGCACAGTGGCTCACACCTGTAATCCCAGCACTTTGGGAGGCCAAGGTGGGCAGATCACTTGAGGTCAGGAGTTTAAGACCAGCCTGACCAACATAGTGAAACCGCGTCTCTACTAGAAATACAAAAATTAGCCGAATGTGGTGGCACATGCCTGTAATCCCAGCTAAACGGAAGACTGAGACAAGAGAATCTCTTGAACCCAGGAGGTGGAGGTTGCAGTGAGCCGAGATCACACAATTGCATTCCAGCCTGGGCAACAAAGTGAGACTCTGCCTAAAAAATAAATAAATAAATAAAAAGTTTATTACATAAAATTATAATTAAGTAAATTATGTTTAGAACAAAGGTAATAGATACGCAGAATTCATCACTTTCTAATTATTTGACTGTGTTTTGTTATCTGTGCTTTGGAGGTTACGTCTATTGTATCTGTATGGTAGAAGTGCTGTGGAATATAGTATGCTAGGTCTACTGCTTTTCCCAGCTCTCCATTCAGCGACATCATGCTGGTACCTTGAAACTGGTCATGGTGGTGTCAGAAGCATGTGAACCAGAGTGACTCCATCTTGAATAGGGACTGGGTAAAATAAGGCTGAGACCTACTGGGCTACATTCCCGAGGTGAAGACACTCTAAGTCACAGGGTGAGATAGGAGGTCATCACAAGATACAGGCCATAAAGACCTTGCTGATAAAACAGGGCGCAGTACAGAAGCCGGCCAAAACCCAGCAAAAGCAAGATGGCAACGAAAGTGACCTCTGGTCATTCTCACTGCTCATTTTATGCTAATTATAATACATTAGCATGCTAAAAGACACTCCCACCAACCCCATGACAGTTTACAAATGCCATGGCAATGTCAGGAAGTTACTCTGTATGGTCTAAAAAGAGGAGGAACCCTCAGTTCCAGGAATTGCCCACCCCTTTCCTGGAAACCTCATGAATAATCCACCCCTTGTTTAGCATATGATCAAGAAATAACCATAAAAATGGGCAACCGGTGGCTCTTGGGGCTGCTCTGCCTATGGAGTAGTCGTTCTATAGTCCTTTACTTTCTTGATAAACTTACTTTCACTTTATGAATTCGCCTCAAATTCTTTCTTGCGCAAGATCCAAGAACCCTCTCTTGGGGTCTGTATCGGGGCTCCTTTCCGGTAACAGTGTGGGTATTTACACCACAAGAATTGGCAAATGTACAGATCAGGGCTTGCATTTCTTTCCAAGCTCCTACTGATGGGCAGAGTGCTGGTTGTTACACATTGACCGGTACCCTAGTGCTTAGAGAGGTCACCACAAGGCTCATGGTGGAGGCAAGCAGACAGGTGGACTCCAGAACACATATTGCTGTGCTATTCTCTCTCTTCAAAAATAATAAAGAATAATTTCGGGCCAGGCATGATGGCTCACGCCTGTAACCCAGCACTTTGGGAGGCTGAGGCGGGCAGATCACCTGAGGTCAGGAGTTCCGGACCAGCCTGGCCAACATGGTGAAACCCCGTCTCTACTAAAAATATGAAAAATAGCTGGGGGTGGTGGCAGGCACCAGTAATCCCAGCTACTCGGAGGCTGAGGCAGGAGAATTGCTTGAACCTGGGAGGTGGAGGTTGCGATGAACTGAGACTGTGCCATTGTACTCCAGCCTGGGCGACAAGCGTGAGACCTCGTCTCACAAAAAAAAGAACGTCTTCAACAAATTAATTTCTAAGAAATAGTAGACTTGAAGGAGGGCTAATGGTTAAAGGTTAAGAGACTTAAAGACGTATCATGCCATCACAGTATGTGCACTTTTTTCTGATTAACATGAAGTGCAAAAAAATTATGTAACTGATGAAGCATTTGGAAATGTGAGCACTCATTAGATGTTTAATGATATGAATGAATTATTATTTTTCAGTGTATTTTTTGTTCATATTAATGTATCCAACTGAGTAAGTATATTATAGAAGAAATGATCTGATGTCTGGGATTGGCTTTGAGAAAAATAATATCAGAAGGGAAAAGTGATTAGGTGTACAGATTAGTGGTTCTCAAAGTGGCTGCCCAAAGAGCAGCATCAGCATCTCCTGGGAACTTGTTTGAAATGCAAATTATGGCCGGGCGTGGTGGCTCACGCCTGTAATCCCAGCACTTTGGAGGCCAAGGCAGGCAGATCACAAGGTCAGGAGATCGAGACCATCCTGGCTAACATGGTGAAACCCCGTCTCTACTAAAAATACAAAAAATCAGCTGGGCGTGGTGGGGGGCGCCTGTAGTCCCAGCTACTGGGGAGGCTGAGGCAGGAGAATGGCGTGAACCCAGGAGGCGGAGCTTGCAATGAGCCAAGATTGTGCCACTGCACTCCAGCCTGAGTGACAGAGTGAGACTCCATCTCAAAAAAAAAAAAGAAAAAAGAAATGCAAGTTCACAGGTCCCACCTCAGACCTAGTGGATCCGAAATCCCAAGAAAAAACTGAGCACAGTGGCTCACGCCTGTAATCCCTATACTTTGGGAGGCCGAGGCGGGCGGATCACCTGAGGTCAGCGTGACCAACATGGCAAAACCCCGTCTCTACTAAAAATATGAAAATTAGCTGGGCATGGTGGTGCGTGCCTGTAGTCCCAGCTACTCGGGAGGCTGAGGCAGGAGAATCGCTTGAACCCAGGAGGCAGAGATTGCAGTGAGCTGAGATGGCACCACTGCATTCCAGCCTGGTCACAGAGCAAGATTCTGTCTCAAAAAAAAAAAAAAAAAAATTGCCAGGCATGGTGGCATGTGCCTGTAATCCCAGCTACTGGGGAGGCTGAGGTAGGATAATCGCTTGAACCTGGGAGGTGGAGGGTGCGGTGAACCAAGATCACGCCATTGCACTCCAGCCTGGGTGACAGAGCAAGACTCTATCTCAAAAAAAAAAAAAAGGGCCGGGTGCGGTGGCTCAAGCCTGTAATCCCAGCACTTTGGGAGGCCGAGACGGGCGGATCACGAGGTCAGGAGATCAAGACCATCCTGGCTAACATGGTGAAACCCCGTCTCTACTAAAAATACAAAAAATTAGCCGGATGTGGTGGCGGGCGCCTGTAGTCCCAGCTACTCAGGAGGCTGAGGCAGGAGAATGGCGTGAACCCGGGAGGCGGAGCTTGCAGTGGGCCGAGATTGCGCCGTCGCACTCCAGCCTGGGAGACAAAGAGACTCCTGTCTCAAATTAAAAAAAAATAATAATAAAAAATAAAAAAATCTGAGATGGGGTCCAACGATCTGTGTTTTAACAAGCTCCCCCCAGCTGATTCTGACATACATTCAAGCTTGAGAAACACTGGTTTAGATGAAATGAGATTCACCATGGGTTGATAGTTGTTGAGGCTGGTGAAAGGTTCATGGGGTGGGGAGTTCATATGTGTCTTTGAAATTTTCTATAATAAAAAGCTAAAAGAGATGATTAAGCACATTGGAAGGGAGGAGTGTACATATAATGGGGGAAGGGTCATTGCTAGAGGACCTCTGGATATAGAGTGAGACAAAACAGATTCTTGTGCATGCATCTGTGTTGCCTTTTGAATTAAACATCCAGGATAATGGCTGCATTAGCTCCTGCCTTTAACAGGCAGCTCTGCTCCCCCACCCCGCCCCCCACCAACCCCAGTTCCTCAGGTTTCTCTTCATTTGGAGCCTAATTTTTAACAGGATTAGATCCTGGAGCCTCAAATCTCTTAGAGAAGCAGTGATTTGAATTTTCAGCTTCCACCTGAAACTGTCACCGTAAAATATGCCACCCACTAGATCTGCTTTATCAGCTGCAGACGTGATGCAATTAACTAATTTTCTGCAGCCTCTCACCACACAAGCCGTGGAACTTCTAGCCCATTGTATGGCTCGTTTACTTAGCAGATAGGACCTAAGAGCCTGTAACTATTTACCTCCCACTGGAGGGGCTGTCCCAGACAGGTGAATTCATTAGTTGGTGTTTGTAAAGCAGCAGGAAAACCAAAAAAGCATTAGGCAAGTTTTTATTTTTATTTATTTATATGGCCTGAACTCCACTCAAGCAATGTCCTATCCTGTCCTGGGTTGTCAGTTTGCCTCCCTTCATATCCACCCCCTCTTCTCTCTAGCCCGTTTTTCTCTCATTCAGAAATGAGAGATGCCCACAACTGGAAAACTCTTCCCATTTTGTCCCAGAGGATGCAAAGGTCTGTCTGCCCATCACATGGGATATTTAGCGATCTTTAGTTTTTTTTTATTTAAATGCCAAGGCATCCCTGTTTCCTGTTTCGGGTATCCTTCTGCCCCATCTTTGAGCAGTGATCCTTTCTTTTTTTTTTTCTTCTTTCCCCACTTTCCTTTTCTCTCCTCTCTTTTTTTTTTTTTTCTTTTTTTTGAGAAAGAGTCTCAGTCTGTTGCCCAGACTGGAGTCCAATGGCACCATCTCGGCTCACTGCAACCTCCACCTCCCAGGTTCAAGCAATTCTCCTGCCTCAGCCTTCTGAGTAACTGGGGTTACAGGCATGTGCCACAACGCTAGGCTAATTTTTGTATTTTTAGTACAGACAGGGTTTTACCATGTTGACCAGGCTGGTCTCAAGTCCCTCGACCTCAGATGATCCACCCGCCTCAACCTCCCAAAGTGCTGGGATTACAGGTGTGAGTCACTACGCCCGGCCTCACTTGGTTTTTTTTTTTTTTTTCTTTTTTTTTTTATGAGACGGAGTTGCCCAGGCTGGAGTTCAATGGTGCGATCTCATCTCATTGCAACCTGCACCTTCTAGGTTCAAGCAATTCTCCTGCCTCAGCCTCCCAAGTAGCTGGGATTACAGGCATGTGCCACCACACCTGGCTAATTTTTGATTTTTTAGTAGAGACGGGGTTTCACCATGTTGACCAGGCTGGTTTCGAACTCCTGACCTCAGGTGATCCACCCGCCTCTGCCTCCCAAAGTGCTGGGATTACAGGCGTGAGCCACTGAGCCCAGGCTCCCTTGTATTTTTAATAGAAAAGGTACACAGAAGAAGTTCAGTGATGGGAGGGAAGGAAGAATATTCCTCAAGTGTAATTAAAGGTAATAAAAACGACAGTTCTTTTGGAATCCAAGTTTGAAAATATTTGTTTTTAATGTGGTAGGATAAAACAACGCATAACATTAAATTGACCGTTTAACCATTGTCAGGTGATAGTTCAGTGGCTAAGTACATTCACACTGCTGTTCATCCGTCATCAGCACCTCCAGAACGTTTTTGTCATCCCATACTGAACTCTGTACTCATTACACACGGAATCCCCATTTCCTCTCCCTACCCCTGGCAATCACCACTCACTTTCTTTTTTTTTTTTTTTTTTTTTTTTTTGAGACGGAGTCTCGCTCTGTCGCCCAGGCTGGAGTGCGGTGGCGCGATCTCGGCTCACTGCAAGCTCCGCCTCCCGGGTTCACGCCATTCTCCTGCCTCAGCCTCCCGAGTAGCTGGGACTACAGGCGCCCACAACCGCGCCCGGCTAATTTTTTGTATTTTTTTTAGTAGAGACAGGGTTTCACCGTGGTCTCGATCTCCTGACCTTGTGATCCGCCCGCCTCGGCCTCCCAAAGTGCTGGGATTACAGGCGTGAGCCACCGCGCCCGGCCCCTCACCACTCACTTTCTATTATATCTCTGTGACTGCTCTAGGTACCTCACATAACTGGAAACCTACAGTATTTGTTTTTTGTGTGTCTAGCTTAGTTTAGCATAACATCTTCAAGGTTCATTCCTATTGTAGCATATGTCCAAATTTAATTCCTTTTTAAGGCTGAATAATATATATTATAATTATATATAATGTGTAACGTATACACATACATATATGTATGCATAACATATACACAACATACATATATATATACACACATAATATATGCACACCATATTTTGTTTATCCATTCATCTGTTGATAAACATTTGGGTTATTTCTTTTTCTTTCTTTTTTTTTTTTTTAGAGTTTCGCTCTTGTCGCCCAGGCTGGGGTGCAATGGCTTGATCTCAGCTCATTGCAACTTCCACCTCCCGGGTTCAAGTGATTCTCCTGCCTCAGCCTCCCGAGTAGCTGGGATTACAAGCGTGCACCACCACACCTGGCTAGTTTTTGTATTTTCAGTAGAGATGGGATTTCGCCATGTTGGCCAGGCTGGTCTCCAACTCCTGGCCTAAGTGATCTGCCTGCCTCAGCCTCCGAAAGTAGATAATCTTTATATAACCTGAATATTTTTTCTTTTATCTATTGTATATGTGGCAAATTATACACATTTAAAAATGTTTCCACATCATTCCAGATGAAAGTGCTTGTCGTGAGCTCTTCGATACTTTAAGGAATACTTATTGATTAGAATTATTATTATTATTATTATTTTTGAGAAGAGTCTTGCTCTGTCACCCAGGGTGGACAGTGGCATGATCTCATCTCACTGAAGCCCCTGCCTCCTAGGTTAAAACAATTATCCTGCCTCAGCCTCCCAAGTAGCTGGGATTACAGGCATGTGCCACCATGCCAGGCTAATTTTTTTTTTTTTTTTTTTTTTTTTTTTTTTTTTTTTTTTTTTTTAGTAGAGACGGAGTTTCACCATGTTGGCCAGGCTGGTCTTGAACTTCTGACCTCAGGTGATCCACCTGCTTCAGCCTCCCAAAGTACTGGGATTACAGTCGTGAGCCACCGTGCCTAGCCATTATTATTATTATTGAGATGGAGTCTTGCTCTGTCGCCCAGAAACTCCACCTCCTGGGTTCAAGTGATTCTCCTGCCTTAGCCTCCTGAGTAGCTGGGATTACAGGCATGTGTCACCATACCAGGCTAATTTATTTTTTATTTTTCATTTTTAAATTTTTTTTTTAGTAGAGACGGGGTTTCACCATGTTGGCCAGGCTGGTCTTGAACTTCTGACCTCAGGTGATCCACCCGCTTCAGCCTCCCAAAGTGCTAGGATTACAAGCATGAGCCAATGTGCCCGGCCATTATTATTATTTTTTTGAGACGGAGTCTCGCTCTGTCGCCTAGGCTGGAGTACAGTGGCGTGATCTCGGCTCACTGCAACCTCTGCCTCCTGGGTTCAAGTGATTCTCCTGCCTCAGCCTCCCGAGTAGCTGGGATTATAGGGGCCCACCAGCAGGCCTGGCTAGTTTTTGTATTTTTAGTAGAGACAAGGTTTTACCATGTTGGCCAGGCTGGTCTAGAACTCCTGATGTCAGTTGATCCATCTGCCTTAGCCTCCCAAAGTATTGGGATTACAGGCGTGAGCCACTATGCCCGGCTAAGAATTTTTATTATTATAAAAACAAAAGCACAGAAACAGGCAGCCATCTGTATGTAGCATAGGGCCTGCCTTATGGTAGGTGCTCCGTACATGTTTGCTGAATGACTAAATTCCTTTTGGAGGACACATGGTTTCATTTGTGTTTCTTTTTTTAGGATTTGCTATGATCAGTCAAATCCAGAAACTAAGTTAAGTTCTTCATAACTCTCTACACAGTTTTCCCTAAGTTTAACCTGGTCTACCACTCTCAGAAAAAGAAAATAAATTTTAGGCCAGGCACGGTGGCTCAAGCCTGTAATCCCAGCACTTTGGGAGGCCGAGATGGGCGGATCACGAGGTTAGGAGATCGAGACCATCCTGGCTAACATGGTGAAACCTCGTCTCTACTAAAAAATACAAAAAACTAGCCGGGCAAGGTGGCGGGCGCCTGTAGTCCCAGCTACTCGGGAGGCTGAGGCAGGAGAATGGTGTGAACCCGGGAGGCAGAGCTTGCAGTGAGTTGAGATCCGGCCACTGCACTCCAGCCTGGGCAACAGAGCAAGACTGTCTCAAAAAAAAAAAAAAGAAAATAAATTTTAAAAAATCTGCTATAAAAATAGTAGATAATTCAAGTTTCTGCTATTTGAAAAGCAGTACAGGGAAACTGTACTGCAAATGGATTTGTCAAAATGAGAAGAGTTGGTGATCAAGTAACCCATAAATTAAAAAAAACCATGGTGGCAAAGGGACAGAGGTTCTTAACTTGTCCTCCCACCAATGTTTGGGGAAGGGTAATTCCAGTTGTAATGGCTATCATGTATTACAGGCTTACTATGTTAATGCCAAATAATTTGCTGAACACTAAGGAGCTATTATTTAATATCTGATTGAGTCTTCATAATAATCCTGCAAGTGAAGTATCATCATCCCCATTTAACAGTGTGGAGGGCTCAGGACAGCTGAGTCCCACGCTGAAGGTCACCATTGTGATAGACGGCGGAGCTGGGAATTCAGCCCTGTCTCTTTGGTGGAGGCACTGTTATCCTATTCTGTGCTCATGGAATCCCTGACACTGGATCTGGGGTATTACAAGAACCATGGCCAGGAATGGGTGACTTTGCAAGCATGTGTGTGTGCAGAAGGAGACAGCAAGGGGGTCCCGTGGTTTTGCTTGGGGCCCTGTGGTTGGATGCGGGAGCCCAGGTTGGGGTGGCTATGTGTCCATGAGCCCCAAAAGTCCACAGCCTCACTGGCGGAGCACCTCCTCCTTCTGGGACTGCCCTGGGGCTGGAGGAGCCTCGGTGACTGCACCGTGTCTCCAGGTTATCATTCCTTGGGAATGGTTCTGCTTATCTCCTCTGTGAAGCTGCCTCCTAACTGTAGCCCATGGAGATCTTTGTCTTTTCCAACCCTAACCACACCAGTTTGTAACCCATACTTAACCCTTTTCCCACTTGCCCTGAGAATACTTGCAGGCAGCGCTTGTGCAGTGTTTACCCCCAAGATAACTTTGCCACAATGTATCTTGCTTTTATTATTATTTTTGCATCGCTCTAATATATTGACTTTGGAAACAAAAGACGCCATTCTATTTTTAACATTCTGTTTTTAGTAATAGTATTTCCATTTACAAAATATAGTAATTCTCACTGAAAATGTCAAATCCTAGAAAACACAGCATTCCTACGTGTGATGTTAACATCATTCTGGAACAGTTGTTGGCTGGATGGTTTTGATGAATCCGATTTTTCTGAAATAGATAATTCTGATGATTCAGACAATTCTGATGTTAGTTCTATTTAGAAATAACTCTGAGAACAACTTTTTTTTTTTTTTTTTTTTCTTTTGAGACAGAGTCTGACTTTGTACACCAGGCTGGAGTGCAGTGACGTGATCTTGGCTCACTGCAACTTCTGATTCCTTGGTTCAAGCTATTCTCCTGCCTCAGCCTCGCAAGTAGCTGGGATTATAGATGTGCACCACGAGGCCCGGCTATTTTTTTTTTTTAGTAGAGATGGGGTTTCACCATGTTGGCCAGGCTGGTCCAGAACTCCTGACCTCAAGTGATCCATCCTCCTCAGCCTCCCAAAGTGCTGGGATTACAGGCATGAGCTACTGTGCGGGCCTGAGAACAGTTTTTATATTTTATTTTTACATTGAAGTCAGTCAGATTTGCTTCAGCCTCAAACATCATGTTTATGTAAAATGAAATGAGTGCTGGCCGCGAGCTGCACTTTTGTTTCTAAATGGGAAAGAGTTAATAAGGGCTCATGTTCATTCTTGTATTGCTCTCCAAACTTTGTTCCTTGTCACAAAAGAAAAATAGTCACCCCTTTGAGGCCAGAGACCTGCGTTACATTTTTTTTTTTTTTTGTACACAACCCTTCCTAAATAGAGCACTAGACTCAACTATTAGTTGAGTACATTTGTAGTGGACAGCCATCTCAGAGCTTCTGGAAGAGTCAGCTAAGAATAATTGGTATGAACAGCTGTTCTCATAGAAGAGGAAAAAGAGGAGGACAAACCCCTCAAACTCAATGTTATGATTCCGGAACGAATGAAAGAATGCTGTGTATCTGTATTTATTTATTTATTTATTTATTTATTTATTTATTTATGAGACTGGGATCAAGGTCCCACCAGCGCTCAGGCTGGAGGGGAGTGGCACGATCATGGCTCACTGCAGCCTCAACTTATTGGGCTCCAGTGGTCTTCCTGTCCCAGCCTGCCGGCTAGCTGGGACTACAGGTGCATGCCACAATGCATGACTCATTTTAAAATTTTTATTATGTAGAGTCAGAGGTCTTGCTTTCTTGCCCAGGCTAGTCTGGAACTCCTGGCCTCAAGAGACTCTCCTGTCTTGGCCTCCCAAAGTACTGGGATTATAGGCAAGAGCCACCATACCCAGCCTGTATCTATCTTTAAACGCAACCAGCAGAGCTTTAAGGGAAACCCTACCCCTCTTCACCCAACACACAATTTCAGCTATCATTTCTGTTGTTCTCATCCTAACTTCTGGGATGTAGCTAGTTTTCTAGCACCTCCTATGAAAACAGGGAGTGCCTTAGGGAATCTAGAAGCCATGGTGGCGGGAGTGGTGGCAGGAAGGTGAAGGGAAGGACCAGCATTTTCCTTGGAGCCCTGCAAATTATTTTATGCTTTTTTTTTTTTTTTTTTTTTGAGAGGGAGTCTTGCTCTGTCACCCAGGCTAGAGTGCAGTGGCACGATCTTGGCTCATTACAACCTCTGCCTCTTGGGTTCAAGCAATTCTTCTGCCTCAGCCTCCCAAGTAGCTGGGACTACAAGCATGCACCACCATGCCCGGCTAATTTTTCTTTTTTTTTTTTTTTAGTAGAGACTGGGTTTCGCCATGTTGGCCAGGCTGGTCTAGAACTCCTGAGCTCGTGTGATCCACCTGCCTTGGCCTCCCACAGTGCTGGGATTACAGGCATGAGCCACCCCGCGCCCAGCCTATTTTATCCTTTTGATGATCATAATTTAAAATAGTATATAGAATTATAATTCAAATCCTGTAGGGGTTTTCTCTTTTTTCAACTTTGTGAAACATTTTGTTTTATTTTCTTTTTCAGACCACATTTTCCTTTTTGTGTGTGTGTGATTAAAAAAAATTTTTTTTTTTAAATTTCCATAGGTTTTTAGGGAACAGGTGGTATTTGATTACATGAGTAAGTTATTTTGTGGCAATTTGTGAGATTTTGGTGCACCCATCACCAGAGCAGTATACAGTGAACCCAATTTGTAGTCTTTTATCCCTCTCTTCCCACCTGCTTCCCACCCTTTCCCCGCAGGTCCCCAAAGTCCATTGTGAGGCTGATGGGGGACTTGCTTTTCTGTGATTTGCTTGCAGATTTTTGGCCATAGAGATTTGTTGTGATTTCTAAGCCAGGTGCTCTCATCTGTGAAATTGTCCCCAGGCAATCTTCTGTTACCTGTATCAGTTACAGAAGTCCTCACTGAAAGAAGCAATGCACCTTGAAAATGGAATCCTCGCCAGGCACGGTGGCTCACGCCTGTAATCCCAGTACTTTGGGAGGCTGAGGCGGGTGGATCACCTGAGGTTGGGAGTTCGAGACCAGCCTGACCAACATGATGAAACCCCGTCTCTACTAAAAATACAAAATTAGCCAGGCATGGTTGTGCATGCCTGTAATCCCAGTTACTGGGGAGGCTGAGGCAGGAGAATCACTTGAACCCAGGAAGTGGAGGTTGCGGTGAGCCGAGATCGCACCACGGCACTCCAGCCTGGGCGACAAGAGTGAAACTCCATCTCAAAAAAAGAGAAGAAAAGGGAATCCTCTTTCTCTCCCCTTCACTCAGTCTTTAATAACCCAGTGTCTGAGGAGCCTCTTCCACATCGTCCTGCTCAGTACTGCACTCCTGACAGCACAGGCCCTGTGGCGCTATGATTAACCTTGCTAGGAATCCTTTGAAAACTTCATAGCAAAGGAGTGGAGACCAGTCTTATTGCCTGTGGTAGCCATAACAGAAATATCTGACCCTTGCCCAGGCGTGGTGGCTCACACCTGTAATCCCAGCACTTTGGGAGGCCAAGGTGGGCGGATCACCTGAGGTCGGGAGTTTGAGGCCAGCCTGGCCAACATGGAGAAACCCCATCTCTACTAAAAATACAAAATTAGCCAGGCGTGGTGGCGCATACCTGTAATCCCAGCTACTCAGAGGCTGAGGCAGGAGAATCGCTTGAACCTGGGAGGTGGAGGTTACAGTGAGCCGAGACGGCATCACTGCACTCCAGCCTGGGCAACAAGAATGAAACTCCATCTCAAATAAAGAAAAAAGAAAAGAAAAAAGAAATACCTGACCTCAACATGTATTTCCCTCCCAGGTGTGGAAGGCTCTTCCCCTTCAATTCACAGATAACAAGGCCAAGTATATCTGATACTGGTGGGCTGGGGGAGGTCCCCAAATGCCAGTGGTGTCCAGGCTCTTGACATCCTGGTGAGAAGGAATTCAAGGATGAGTCAGAAAACAGTGAAAGTACAGAGATTTGTCTCAAAGTGAAAAATATACTCGCAAGAAAGGGAGGGCGGTGGACTCACGAGAGTCTCACAGTGAGGCTTAGGGTTTCTATTTTTATGGGGTTCTTTAACTAAGTGATGGATTTTTCATGAAGATTTCTGGAAAAAGATGGAGATTTCTTGGAATTGTGGGGCCATCTTTTTTTTTTTTTTTTTTTTTTTTTTGTGAGGCGGAGTCTCGCTCTGTCGCCCAGGCTGGAGTGTAATGGTGTGATCATGGTTCACTGCAACCTCCGCCTCCTGGGTTCAAGCAATTCTCCTGCCTCAGCCTCCCCAGTAGCTGGGATTACAGGCGCCTGCCACCACGCCTGGCTTTTTTTTTTTGTATTTTTAGTTAGTAGAGGTGGGGTTTCACCATGTTGGCCAAGCTGATCTTGAAGTCCTGACCTCAAATGATCCGCCCACCTCGGCCTCCCAAAGTGCTGGGATTATAGGCATGAGCCATTGCACCCAGTCCAGGGCCACCCATTTTTACATCAAATATGGGTGTTCCCGGAGCCGTGCTGGTGCTGGTGGTGGGTGTGCATTTAGTATGTTAATGAGCATATAATGAGGTCCTAGGAGAAACCGAGGTCAAACCCAGTGCCATGTTAGACCCAGTCAGTCTTAGCCAGCATGGTCCACACCCTGGTTTCTCAGGGGCTTAGCTGTCCCTACCTTCTGCAGCTATTTCAGCAGTTTCCTCTTGCTAGTCATGTGAAATTGTTGCCTAGAATTTTCTATTCTCCTGCAACCATCCTGTCCTGTCTCATATTTACGCCATATTTGCCCAAACTGTGGTCCGCAGCAGAATGTGTGTGGAGAGACGTTGCCGGGATCAATCAAGGAAAACAGAAAAGACTGTGTTTCTTTTCATTGAAAAACCTCCTCAGGAGGTACTCAAAGGCTGGTAACTTGCAAAGAAGTCTTTCTGAAGCAACAAGGTTTCTGAGCTGACTTGTTCCCTGGCTCATAGCAAAGATCAGTCACGTCATAAAAGATGGGGCCTCCAATGTGAGAGCCACTAGCCACACGAGGCTACTGAAATTTAAATCAATTAAAGTGAAGTCAAATCAAACATTCAGTTCTTCAGTTGCATTAGCTACATTTCAAGTGCTCAAAAGCTCATGTGACTAGTGACTGCTGTGCTGGACAGAACAGCTATAGGGTACTTCCATCATTCCAGAATGTTCTACCGGACAGTGTTATTCAAAGGCAAACCACTCAGCAGAGGCTGTCTTACTGGTCCCAGCAGTGGTGAGCTGCACCATGGCCCCAGGACCCCTAGTGAGGCTAGAGTGAGATGTGGAGTCACAGTAATGCTACATGGATAGCACAGGTTTGGCCACTGGAATGAACACTTAATGACACTTTCAACTAACACCTATTTCTTAAACGTAGCACTTAGTTATATGTTATTCCAACAAGCATCAGAAACCCCAGTACTGTGCAAGACACAATTTCTGTCCCTTGGAGTTCATAACCTTCAAGTTGAGGTAGGAAATAAATAATAATAAGCTGTGATAAGCTGAAAAGTGAGCATTTGCCAAGGGGCAATAGATTTTTTGGAGAAAGGGATCAAGGAAGATTCTTAAAGAAAGGGCTATGTGAGCAGTTTAGAAGAGTGGCTAGAAATTTGTTAATAGGCTGGGCCCGGGACGCGGTGGCTCACGCCTGTAATCCCAGCACTTTGGGAGGCAAAGGCGGGCAGATCATGAGGTCAAGAGATCGAGACCATCCTGGCCAACATGGTGAAACCCCGTCGCTACTAAAAATACAACAATTAGCTGGGTGTGGTCGCATGCGCCTGTAGTCACAGCTACTCAGGAGACTGAGGCAGGAGAATCGCTGGAACCAGGGAGGCGGAAGTTGCAGTGAGCCAAGATGGTGCCACTGCACTCCAGCCTGGCAACAGAGTGAGACTCCATCTTAAAAAAAAAAAAAATTGTTAATAGGCTGGGGGAAATGTTCCTAGCACTTTGGGCGAATCACGAGGTCAGGAGATCGCGACCATACTGGCCAACATGGTAAAACCCCGTCTCTACTAAAAAATACAAAAATTAGCTGGGCATGGTGGCCCATGCCTGTAATCTCAGCACTGTGGGAGGCCGAGGTGGGTGGATCATGAGGTCAGGAGATCGAGACCATCCTGGCCAACTTGGTAAAACCCCCTACTAAAAAATCCAAAATTAGCTGGGCATGGTGGCGCATGCCTGTAATCCCAGTTACTCGGGAGGCTGAGGCAGGAGAATTGCTTGAATCAGGGAGTTGGAGGTTGCAGTGAGCCGAGATTGTGCCACTGCACTCCAGCCTGGCGACAAAGCAAGACTCTATCTCAAAAAACAAAACAAAAAAAAGTTTGGTGTTAGAGGAATGTGGAACAGGAGTGAGAGTGGCAAGATCGGCCACCACATTTGCGGGGCCTGTGCAAAACGCAAACTTGGAGACCCTTTTGCTCAAAAATTATTCAGAATTTCAAGATGGAGACAGGTGAGCATTAAATCCAGTGAGCACACAGGTTGCATGTTCATGAACCAAGCTATCCTGGTGGCAGGAGATGAAGTTAAAGAGAGGAAGGTAGGCCCATATTATCAAGGGCTTTCCCAGTCATGCTTTGGAGCGTGGGCTGTGTCCCGAAGGTGACAGAGCCATAAGAGATTCTTAAGCTGGGGTGAGGCAAGATCGGGCTTGCATTTTTACAAAGACCATGTTGGGGCAGCACGGAAGGAGCTGTCAGGAAGGCGGGCTCAGAAGTGATTGGAATGGTCTGGAGAGACAGGATGAGAACAAGAGGATGTCCCACCCTCCATGGGACAGAGAGGTGCTGAGGCTCTGAGAGCTATGTAGGTGGTGAACTTGATGCCAGGCCCCAGCTTGGAGAGCATACGTGCAGCCAGCTGCCTCCTGTTGAGATTTCTCGTGCCTCCTTTGCAAACTCTGGAGTCTTTGGGTTCCCACTGCCCACGCAGGGCAAAGGCCAAGGGTGCAGGGACAATGGGAAGGGCTGATGCCACACTTGCCACAAACCCCTTGCCAGTAACTCTTTCAGGAATCCCCCTATTCTGTTTTCCAAGACCTTTTGGACTTTCCAAACCCTTTGGAAAACAGAGTAAATTTAAACGGAGCCAAAGAATGCCCCCTGTCCTCTCCAGCCCTGGAAATACAGCATTTTGAGGAAGCCAAATCATCGTCGCTTCAATAACCCCTCCCCTGGATTTGCATTTCCTGACTTGGATATTTGTGACATTCCAGGGGTCATTATCAGAAGGTTTCACTTTTCATTTCCTGGTGGAATCAGGACGTGCCCCTTTTGTGGGGAGTGGTGGTGGTGAGGGAGCCTGTGTGCAATGAGGTGTCCGCCAAGAGCACAGGGCAATTCCGCAACACAGGAGAGAGGGGTGAAAAGGAAGTGAACGTGCCCTCCTCGACTACCAGACAAAAAAGGAAGCCAGTGTGTATTCAGTGCCAGGACTCCTCCCTTTTGATAACATCTCTCTCCTAATCCTCATTACAATGCCTGAAGGTGTGCATAACGAGCCTTTTACACATGAACGCACTCAGGCTGTCCCAGGACTGGAGCTACCTGCCCATTGTCACTTGTTGATGGGATGTGGATTAGAACTCTTGTCTTCACATTTCCGGATGGCCACCCCACCCCCAACTGCCCCTCCCAGCTGGAGTCAGTGCCTAGGAACAACCATGGGTCATCCTGGGTACAAAATTAACCAGGCGTGGTGGCACATGCGCCTGTAATCTCAGCTACTCGGTAGGCTGAGGCAGGAGAATCGCTTGAACCTGGGAGGTGGATCACCATTGCACTCCAGTCTGGGCAACAAGAGCGAAACTCCGTCTCAAAAAAAACTAAGAGGTGCAACTGTGAGACTGTCTTGGGTAAATTCTGATTGTCTTGTTTCTTTCTTTCTTTTTTTTTTTTTTTTGAGACGGAGTCTCGCTCTGTTGCCCAGGCTGGAGTGCAGTGGCCGGATCTCAGTTCACTGCAAGCTCTGCCTCCCGGGTTTACGCCATTCTCCTGCCTTAGGCTCCTGAGTAGCTGGGACTACAGGCGCCCGCCACCTCGCCCGGCTAGTTTTTTGTATTTTTCAGTAGAGACGGGGTTTCACCGTGTTCGCCAGGATAGTCTCGATCTCCTGACCTCGTGATCCGCCCATCTCGGCCTCCGAAAGTGCTGGGATTACAGGTTTGAGCCACCGCGCCCAGCCTGATTGTCTTGTTTCTAAGATGAGGGAGACTTTATTTGAACCTTGCATGGAGTGGATGTCTCCATTAGGTATTTGTTTTGCTTTGTTTTTGAGACGCAGTCTCACTTTGTTGCCCAGGCTGGAGTGCAGTGGCGTGAGTGGCAGTGGAGTGCAGTGGTGGCTCGCTGCAACCTCCGCCTCCTGGGTTCAAGAGATTCTCCTGCCTCAGTCTTCCAAGTAGCTGGGATTACAGGCGCACGCCACCACGCCCAGCTAATTTTTAACTTCTTAGTAGAGATAGAGTTTCACCATGTTGGCCAGGCTGCTCTTGAACTCCTGTCCTCAGGTGATCTGTCTGCCTTGGCCTCCCAAAGTGCTGGGATTACAGGCGTGAGTCACCGCGCCCAGCTCCATTAGCTTATTTGTAAAAAAGAAATGAATAAGTAAAAGCTAGGAGTCCGGTCTGACCCGGAGAGAGGGAAAGGGGAGGCATAGTTAAAGCATTTGAGGGGAAATAAGAAGCACAAGCAACAGAGTGAAGCAGGTGTAAGTTGTGAATTGGCTGCACTGGGCTAGGTTGTTGGTTGAAATTTTTAAAGAAAAATGCATGAATGTGCTTGTAAGTTTGAGGTGGTGAGGTAATTCTGGACTTTCTAGAAATGTGGGGATGTGGTGGGGGCAAGTGGGAGAGGGAGAATGAACTTGGACAATTATGATACCAGCCTAACTTCAGGGTGGCTCCCTTCCCCACAGATCGTTCCCTGTACCTTGAGCTCTAACAAGCAGGGGCCGGATCCGATTGTTGTAGGGATCTGGGGGGAGGAAGAGAGAGGGGGGAACGCCAGGAGAGAGGTGGTGTTTCCAGCAGGAGGGCTATCGCGCGGATGCTCAGAGGAGAAGGTTGCTTTCTCAGGCCAATCGCTCATTTAAACTGGGATATTAATTTTACAGGTAGGAAAAGATCTCCTAGACATAAAAGTTTTGCTGACAGAAAAAGTCTACTACCCATGGGCTCTGGACGAAAGGCCTGGGCCTCTGGGGTTATCTTCTGGGCTGCAAAAAGGGCTAGGCTGCTCGAAAGGTACTTGAAACAAATAAAACAGTGACTCTAAAACGCACCCATATGTCACATTCTTAGAGAAAAGACCTTCTGTAATTAGTTACAAGCTTTAGAGAATAAAATCCAATTTACCTGTCAAAGAGAAAGGCTGAATTGCACCCCTCCCACACTGATTGTTGGCGGGGGGTGGGGGATATAGCTTGTAGGCCCCTCCCTCCCTATCCCCTACCTTTCTCCTCCCATCCCCTTTATTGGTGAAGACTGAAAAAAAAAAGTTGGAAAAATCCTCTAAAGACACACAGTGTTCCAAGCACAATCAGACCACTAATTACTGTTAAGCTCGAGCCCCTTTTTGTGCTCTGAGGGGGACTTCAGTGTGTAGCAACCACTTGGGTCTTTTCATGAGTTCGGGCTAACTCCTGAATAGCTGATTTTTTTTCCCTTCCCCTTTCAACGTTTGCTTGCCACCGCCTTTCTTTTCCTTCATCTTCATCTTCACCTTCTTTTTTCTTTCTCTTTTCTTTTCCTTTTTTTTTTTTTTGTGCTTTTTTTCCCTTTCTCCTCCACCCCTGCCCCACCACCCCCCCCCTTTTTTTTTTGCTTTTGGCTTTTCTGATAGCGTTTTTCTTCTGGCGTTGTGTTTTAAGTCTCTAAATGAAACTTGACTGTCCCCACGGCCGGTTGGAGAAGCACAAAGGCCTCCCATTCCACTGGCTACAGTAACGCCATTGTGTGTCCTAACAATGCACTAATTGGCGGTGACAATTGTGGAGCTGGGGAGGAAGAAGGGGGCCGCCTCTTCCAATCAGGGAGCCACCGAAATAAAAGGAGAGGAGGAGAAGGAGGAGGAGGACGGGAGGCCCAGGTTCCTGATAGTGAGGGGAATAGACCCACAGAGAGGGCGCAGGGCTCTGGTTTGTACTGGGCTTTCTAAATGAATAATAAAAACAAAGGAGAAAATCTTTTCTTTGGAAAAAAATATATTTAGATTTTTGCTACAGACAGCTTTAGACCCCTGGTGGCGGGGGTGGGTGAACACCCCTCCAGGACAAGCCTATGGGAAGCGGGGTCTGAACAGAGCTGACTTCCACGGCCAGCGCTCCTGGGTCTCTGCAAGCCCATGGAAAAGTGGAAAGGCTGGTGAGAAAAGGCTCCAGGGAAAGTTCTCGACAGGATGGTGGAAGGTCAGGATGTTGAGGGGCATGGAGAAGTCCCCATTTCAACCACATTTCCGAATGGGGGGCAAGGCAGACAGGGTAAGGGTTTTGTCATTTGTTTTATGGTGTATTAGACTCCCAGGAAGTCCAGGAGATGTGGGAGGCTAATCTGACCTTTAAAATGACCGTAAAGAGGAGTGGGGTTGGATAGTAGATAAGAACAAATTCGTGGCCAGATCAGGCTGCTGGGGCTCAGGGCCTGCTGGAGAATGCCGGAGAAGCCCTGCAAGGTCACCTGGAGTCTCAGAGACTTCTAGTTCCAGCCTATGCCCTCCTTCACACGTGGTGACTCACCTTCCCAGACCAGCCCCCAGCGTGTCTCTCCGGGGCGGGGGGCTTTCCCTGGTTGGCTGCATCGACTCCCATCCTTTTCCATGCTCTCCCACTGCACCCTGAAAATAACAGACCCTGACATCGAATCCTTCCTGAGTGCCAGGCCTGGTGCCAAGTGTCTTTATTTCACTTAAATCTCACGACAGCCCCGTAACTTGATAACAGCTATTATCCCTACAGAAACGGCAAATGGGGAAACTGAGGCCTCTTAACCCCTTTCAGAAGTCAAGTAACTTGCTCAAGCTTACCCAGCATGAAAGTAGAAGAGCCAAGCGGTGGCTCATGCCTGTAATCCCAGCACTTTGGGAGGCCGAGGCGGGCAGGTCACCTGAAGTTAGGAGTTCGAGACCAGCCTGTCCCTGTCACCCAGGCTGGAGTGCAGTGGAGCGATCTCGGCTCACTGCAGCCTCCACCTCCTGGGTTCAGGCAGTTCTCCTGCCTTAGCCTCCCCAGTAGCTGGGATTACAGGGACATGCCACCACGCCTGGCTAATTTTGTATTTTTAGTAGAGATGGGGTTTCACCATGTTGGCCAGGCTGGTCTCGGAACTTCCTACCTCAAGTGATCTGCCCGCCTCAGCCTCCCAAAGTGCTGGGATTACAGCCGTGAGCCACCGCACCTGGCCTAAAAATATTTTTTTTTGTAGAGACAGGGTTTCACCATGTTGCCCAGGCTGGTCTTGAACTCCTGAGCTCATGCAATCTGTCCCCCTTGGCCTCCCGAAGTGTTGGGATTCCAGGCCGGATCCACCACACCCAGCCTGTGCCTTTAAATTTCATTTCACGAATATTTAATACTCTAAACTCAAATACTCATCCAATTCAAGAGCTAAATAGCACTTGAATCCTAAACTTTTGGTGGGGGCAGCGCTGGAGACAGGTCAGGAATTGGTTCAGGACGCCTTGGATCTCAACGTGGCGCGAAGGAACAGAGAGGCACTTTTGCACCCTGAGGTTCTCTTTCCACTCAGCTCTGGAGGAACCAACCCTACTTCTTGAGTAGATCGTTTCAATGAATCAAGTTATTTAACAGCCTTGCTAAGTCCCTGTGACTGTGTCAGCAATGTCGCAAGCTTCTGAAGTAGGATGTCTTCTCCATTAAAGAAAAAAAAAAAGCCGGGCGCAGTGGCTCACGCCTGTAATCCCAGCACTTTGGGAGGCCGAGGCGTGCGGATCACGAGGTCAGGAGATCGAGACCACCCTGGCTAACACGGTGAAACCCCGTCTCTACTAAAAATACAAAAGATTAGCCAGGCGTGGTGGCGGGCACCTGTAGTCCCAGCTACTTGGGAGGCAGAGGCGGGAGAATGGCGTGAACCCGGGAGGCGGAGCTTGCAGTGAGCTGAGATCGTGCCACTGCACTCCAGCCTGGGGGACAGAGCGAGACTCCGTCTCAAAAAAAAAGAGAAAGTTTTCCTGGCCCTGTTATAGCTTTGTGAATACAGAGGCCAGGAATGGTGTACCCTGGCAGGGTTCACTCTTGTTTTTTTTTTTTGTTTTTTTTTTTTTGAGACGGAGTTTAACTCTTGTTGCTCAGGCTGGAGTGCAATGGCGCAATCTTGGCTCACTGCAACCTCTGCCTCCCAGGTTCAAGCAATTCTCCTGCCTCAGCCTCCCGAGTAGCTGGGATTACAGGCATGTACCACCATGCCTGGCTAATTTTGTATTTTTAGTAGAGATTAGGTTTCTACATGTTGGTCAGGCTGGTCTTGAGCTCCTCACCTCAGGTGATCCGCCCGCCTCAGCCTCCCAAAGTGCTGGGATTAAAGGTGTGAGCCACCGTGCCCGGCTCACTCTTGTTGAATGTTCATGCTGCTGTGTCTATTGAGTGCATAGGCCAGAGTGAGACTGCAAAAACATAGAGCCAGGAAGGAAATCATAGTGAGAAATTGTACAGGAAAGCCATTGGGCTGGCTGACTTAAAGAGAGAACTATTTGTTGCGCAGTTGACACAATTTACGGAATAAAAAAATCAGGTCTTCGGAAGAAGAGAATTCAGGCAGTTTCAAGGGAGCAGAAACCAATGGACAACCTCTTCGCAGGCTGCAGTCAATGCATGTCCTTAGTGCTCACAAGATTCAAATTCCTGCTGGCCAAGTTTGAGCTATGGGTCCCACCCTGAAGGCAGGGGACTTTGCTGACAGGCCACCAGGACTACGTGGAATAAGGGTGGGATGGCTACTGCCTTCTGAGGGCAAAGTGGGGTGCCATTACCTTCAAGAAGGGGGTAGCATGCTGGGGAGACCCCACAGCCTTTTACATTTTATCAAGCCTTCAGGAGGGGTACTCATTTTCCTACATTTATTTATTTATTCATTTATTTTTGAGACAGAGTCTCACTCTGTCACCCAGGCTGGAATGCAGTGGCACAATCTTGGTTTACTGCAGCCTCTGCCTCCTGGGTTCAAGCGATTCTCCTGTCTCAGCCTCCCAAGTAGCTGGGATTACAGGTGCACACTACCACGCCCGGCTAATTTTTATATTTTTAGTAGAGACGGGGTTTTGCTGTGTTGGCCAGGCTGGTCTCGAACTCCTGACCTCAGGTGATCTGCCTGCCTCAGCCTCCCAAAGGCCTGTGATTACAGGCATGATCCACCTGTGCTGGCCTAGAAAAGACCATTTTTGATGCAATTAGATAAATTTGATTTGGAACTGAGATGATAGAAGGAATTATTATTCATTTGTTAGGTGTGTAATGGCATTGTGACTACACAGGAAAAAACCCATATTTTAGATGCATACTGAGGGATGTGGGGATAAAATGCCATTATATCTGGGATTTGCTTTGTAATATATCCTTAGAGAAGTAGAAAAAAAAAAAAAAGAAAAACAAGAGTAGATAAAACAAGGTGAAAAACTGAATAAACCTTGTTTTTGAAAATATCTATTGAAAACACCTTGTGTGGACTACATTTGAGCTGTTTCGGTGCCTGGGGGACTGGTTTGGGGCAATTTTGGTAGCACTAGTTTCTGGGGTTTGTCCACACACGCTGACCACAGCACTGGCATTTGGCAGTCTGTGAACTGGTGTCTGGCCTCTGATTTCCCCTTGTCGTGGAATTAAACACGCGTGAGCAGGAGCTCCTCCCTGAGACATCGGCTGTCAGGAATCTCTTCCGAGCACTACGGCTGCCCACAGCTGCTTCCTAGGTTGCCTCACTCATGGGCAGCAGTGAGAAAGCCGTTTGGGACGGTTGACCCAGTTTAGAATTCAAATTCATTCCCTGTCTGTGCAATTGGAATTTATTTCCTCTGCAAAAGGCTTGAATCTCAGAGCAAAATACCTGTAGCTGGGCTTGGTTGTGCATGTGGTGATCCTAATGGAGAAAAACCCTGGTTTATTTTCCTAACAACGTGTACCTTGCAGTATCCTCAGAGCCTGACATTATTAAGAGTGTGTTATCACAATACAGCACAAAATCTAAGGCAATTTGGATGTCCTTGGTCCTAGAATTAATATGTGCTTTGTATAGTCTTGTAATTTGGGAGGCAATTTTCCGTAACACAGTGAGAGATGTTCCTTTATACATTTGAGATAATTTAGCTCAGTGTTCATTTGGAAAAATTACTGTGCTAATAGCAGCTCTTCAGCCTCCGAACAACAGACCGTGTTGGGAGAGTCTGGACAAAAGCTGGAGGAATTTCCCCCAGACCAACAGCTGCCTGAGGTTGTATGGCAGGATCTGAAATACTGTATGAACTCATGAACTCTAGCTGATTTGCTTAAAATCAATAGCCCTTAATGGAGGAATATGAAATAAAGGTGGAAAAATAATGAATTTCCCCATTGTCCAGGTAAATTGGATGTCAGTGCACATAAATCAGAATCTCTGTATGTTCAGCTATGGGAAAAATCTGGTCTTCCTGCCAGACTTCTCTGCCCAAGCTACAAGAGAATAGATGCAAATGAGGGAGAATAAACTATATCTTTCTCTTAGGTGTGTTTTGTCTCAGGCTTCCTAAGTATTGCGTACCAGGGACCTTTGTTATGTGGGGGAGGAATCTTCTACCCCAATTAGAATCCAATATAATAATGTAATAAATGCAAAATACTTTTTTCTCAATGAGGAATGTGGTTTCTAATGATGCTGCTTTGGAACAAGTCCCAGGTAAAGCCCCAGTAGACCCAAGTTCATTTCTAGTTGCATATCTGCCCTTTGGCACTTGCTTCCTACGAGGACTGAGAATCCAGTTGTTGCTGCTGTGGCTGCACCTGATATGCTCAGCATTGTGGGCATGGAGATAGAATAGCATCTTTGGTAGGAGACTCTGAACTCTGGCGAACTATTCCATCCATAAGGAATATTTGTCATTAGTTATTGACCTCATAAAGGGAGGAAAGGGAAAGAACTGCCTTTCTAAGTATCTATTCACCTGTAGCTGGCAGTTGAAGTTGAAAATCATCAGTTCAACAGATGCCTGGATGTGAATGAACTCTGGTTCTTTTTTTTTTTTTTTCGAGACGGAGTCTTGCTCTGTTGCCCAGGCTAGAGTGCAGTGGTGCGATCTCTGCTCACTGCAAGCTCCGCCACCTCCCTGGTTCATGCCATTCTCCTGCTTCAGCCTCCCTAGAAGCTGGGACTACAGGCGCCTGCCACCACGCCCGGCTAATTTTTTTTTGTATTTTTAGTAGAGACGGGGTTTCACTGTGTTCGCCAGGATGGTCTTGATCTCCTGACCTCGTGATCCGCCCGCCTCGGCCTCCCAAAGTGCTGGGATTACAGGCGTGAGCCACCGTGCCTGGCCAGGCTGGCTAATTTTTGTACTTTTAGTAGAGATGGGGTTTCACTATGCTGGCCAGGCAGGTCTCGAACTCCTGACCTCAGGTGATCCAACCACCTCAGCCTCCTGAAGTGCTGAGATTACTGCAACCTCCATCTGCTGAGTTCAAATGATTCTCCTGCCTCAGCCTCCCGAGTAGCTGGAATTACAAGCATGAGCCACCACGCCCAGCTAATTTTTTTTTTTTTTTTAAGACGGAGTTTCACTCTTGTTGCCCAGGCTGGAGTGCAATGGTGTGATCTCCAGCTCACCGCAACCTCCGCCTCCCGGGTTCAAGGGATTCTCCTGTCTCAGCCTCCTGAGAAGCTGGGATTACAGGCATGTGCCACCACACCTGACTAATTTTGTATTTTTAGTGGAGACGGGGTTTCTCCATGTTTGTCAGGGTGGTCTCGCCTGGTGGTCTCACCAGATGAATCTGGACATAGCTCAAGATTTCCTGAATTTCCTAAGCCTTTCTGGGCAAGAAGCACCTAGTGATTTTCTATTTTGTTTAATTAATTAATTTTTTTGAGATGGAGTTTTGTTCTTGTTGCCCAGGCTGGAGTTCAGTGGCACGATCTCAGCTCACTGCAGCCTCCGCCTCCCAAGTTCAAGCGATTCTCCTGCCTCAGCCTCCTGAGTAGCTGGGATTACAGGCACACACTACCACGCCCGGCTAATTTTTGTATTTTTAGTAGAGACGGGGTGTCACCATGTTGCCCAGGCTGGTCTTGAACTCCTGACCTCAGGTGATCCACTTGCCTTGGCCTCCCAAAGTGCTAGGATTACAGGCATGAGCCACCTTGTCCGGTGTGATTTTCTGTTTTAAAAACCACCATCCAGAGTGGTGAGGTTCACATTCATTGGATGGGCCTGAACTGGGAGCGGACTCTCACATGCATTTGAGGACCAATCACAGGATAACTAGGAGGAATGGAAAAATGAATGGGAGTGTACAAAGCTCCCTTTTTAGGCCAGCTTAGTTGCCTGCAGCTGTGACCTGGACACTTCTATTCACTAATGCTCTCTGGCAACGAGATATACTGATAAACACACACTAATCACACCCTGGAAGAAAATAAAGGGGGTGTAAAGGTAAGGTTTTATGTAAACAATTACAGTCCATGAGCAGCAAGTTCTAAAGTGCTGTGACTTTTGGGAAGAAGAGAAGCAACAGCTGTTAACTGCAGGGCAGCTACCGCCGTTCATCCCAATTCCTCTTGGCACTGTTCCCACTGAGGACCATGGATACAGCAAACAAATGTTTATTTCAAGGCAACTCGCTTCATTTAAACTAGTGGTTCTTCACTTCCAGAATGCATCGGGTCACCCAGGGAGCTTTTAAAAAATACAAATACTCAAGCCCTATCCAGAGAGATTCTGAGTCAATTGTCTGTAATGAGGCCCTGAGATTTTGCTTTTATTTCTGTGTTTCAAATGCAGGAACCATGGATTTAAACCATCATCTTGAGTCATCATCAAAGGACAGGACATGGGAAACAATTAAGGGAGATTCAATCATCCTCGTCTCCTGAGGTAAGAGATGAACAAAATAGTGTCTCTCTCCATGCTTCTGACATTTTTGCCTATCTCCTCTTTGATGTCAAAACTTCCTGGAGTTATCCAGCCTCGCCAGCTTCCTACAACTGGGGGAGAGCTAACCTGTCTTGTGTGATTCATCTGATTATGAATCCAGGCTCTGACTACATCGTATGTCTAGTTTGGTTCAGTGAAACATTAACCCGCTTCTCTTTATCGTGGATTGTGGCAGGTTTCGTGTGACGATGAAGTCCAGTTATTTCTTGGACAGAGTGGGTATGCGCCCAGGCTGATTTCCTGAGGGTGGAGTGGGAGGGGCTGGGCATAAACTTGTTTAGGTGTGTCTTAGGGTGTAAGGCTCAGGGTTCATCTTGGTAAATGTTTTACCACAAGAACCTGTTCTAGTCTCTTTTCCATGTCTTCCTTTGGGAAAGTGAGTTTAAACGGAGCCTTCTAAAGTTTCCAAGTGGATAGCTGTTGTACCCCTGGCTTTCTAAGTGGGTGAGGGTCAGCCCAGGCATGAGGCTGTGCAGATATTTCTGATCGTTTCTCAACTCCCAGAGAGCTGCCGTCTCAAGGAGGAAGTTTCTCTTTACTCTCCACTCTTTGCTTCTTCTTTGCTCCCAAAATATGGTCCCCGAAGGAAGGACCAGTGCTTTTGCCTAGCTGGCCACCTGGCACTTGGCCATCTAATTTGGAGAGTGCAGGAATGGTGAAATGGAATCAGGGCCAGAAGGCTTGGAGAAAAGCTTTGGTGGGAGAACATCCATGCATGAGCTTTGGCAGCTTTGTCTTGGAACTGAAAGTAATCATGCTTAGATTCAGCAAATAACACCCATGACACTACATCTGCATCTTTTTAAAAGTTACACTACATTTTTCATAAGCATGGAAAGGGCTGATGAGAATGTTGTAGGTTGATGAATTTTTTAAAAAGTTTATCTGTGAGATATTAGGAGATACATTAAAAGTGGCTCATTTTCTTTTTTTTTTTCTTTTTTTTGAGATGGAGTCGTGCTATCACCCAGGCTGGAGTGCAGTGGCATGATCTCAGCTCACTGCAGCCTCTGCCTCCCAGGATCAAGCAATTCTCCCTGCTTCAGCCTCCCCCGAGTAGCTGGGATTACAGCACCATGCCCAGCTAATTTTTGTATTTTCAGTAGAGAGGGAGTTTCCCCATGTTGGCCGAGGCTGGTCTCGAACTTTCAACTTTAGGTGATCCGCCTGCCTCGGGCTCTGCACCCGGCTGTGACTCATTTTCAATAAAGCTCAAATCTTGACTTTGAATTAATATATAGGGCTCACCTTGGGCTTTCACCACCCCCTCTACAGCAGTGTTTTAATGAAGTTGTTATGAGAAAGGAAAGTATTTTCTGCATTGTTTATTGAGAGAGAGAGAACTTTATACATTAGGAACTAGTGCACTTAAATTATGTGACAGATGACCTTAAAAACTAGAGGTATTGTCAACAATACAACTTCAATTTTATATTATTACAGTTACTGATGTTTTTAAAATAATGTAAACAAAAATGTAGATAAGTTATGCCAAAACAAAAGGAAATAACATCAAAAAAACAGAGAGAACACATATAAGTTAGCACATTAGGTACTACAAATAACTTAACACAAAGTGATATAACAACCCAGACCCAAAATTTTAGTCATTTCTGTACTGTGTGAGCAGATATAAGAAAAAATGGCATAGATCAGACCCAGGAGCTAGAGAACAAGTTGTGCAGAAGTTTTTTATGTCACCGTGTTCAATACTCTCCATTTGCAACCTAAGCATTTTCTTTTTTTCGCAACCTAAGCATTGTTTTTTTTTTTTTTTTTTAAAGAGATGGGGTCTCGCTATCTTGCCCAGACTTGTCTTGAACTCCTGGGCTCCAGTGATCCTCCCACCCTGGCCTCCCAAAGAGCTGGGATTACAGGCGTGAGCCACTGTGGCCAGTCACTTTCCCTCCTTTGACCATTCCTTCTTTTAGCTACTATTCCTAAGAAACAGATTTAAAATATATATCTTCTAGGGTAGGCTAGTAGCTCTTCACATTAAGATTCTACTTCTTTTTTTGTTTGTTTTTTTGAGATGGGTCTCACCATATTGTGTAGGCTCCTGGGCTCAAGCCATCTACCCACCTCAGCCTCCCAAATAGCTGGGACTGTAGGCACATGCCACCATGCCCAGCGTAACAGTAAGATTCTGATAGGTGACCAAAGCTAGAACCTAGGCCTCCAGCAGCCAAAGCCTAATTTGATAGCTCAGTGGACACACAAAGCTAATTTGATAGCTCAGTGGACACACAAAGCTAATTTGATAGCTCACGCCACACAAAGAGACATTTTTATCACAATTTAGCTAAGAGGCTTCCCACTTCTTATCTGGAAAACAGGTGGCAAAATAAAAAGAAAACCTTCGAAAGGTGAAGGATAAGAAAATCCTTGTGTTTGTGTAATTTTGAACCTGAAAAGGTTAAGTTCACTGACTTTACAGATTCAATTCTGGATGGCTGGTTTTTATTTCTCTACCCATTGGCCTTGGTGACATCATGACATTCCCGAGTTTGGTTAATGAAAGCAAACAAACAAATAAACAAAAGAGCGATTTAAGAACAGCATAAAACAAAGTGAAAACATTACGTGGTTGCATCTATTTCCTGGTAAAAGTGCTAACGGCACTAAGAAGCCAATGTTTCTACCATTCCACTTTAACGATGTGTTTCCGACATGATTCCCTTTACTCCTTTACTCCTGAGGTTAAGGCACACCAGGCTGAACAAGGTGAGAGGTCTGACATGCATCACGGAATGCACAGGCTCCAAGAGCATCTATGTGAAGACTAGCCAGTGGGGAAGAAGCAAAGGGATCCAGGCTTTGCTTGGATCCCTTGAAGGGTCCTGCAGGCTTCAAGTGGTTCAGACAGACTAGACTAGAAGCATGAGACAATACTATAAGGCACTCCTACAAGAGACACAAGGGAAGGCCAACATGGAGAAGGAGCCACAGGTCCCAGCTGTCCACTAGCTGGTTTATTAGCCATGAGGCCTGCCTCTGGGCTGGGGCTCAGAACTAGGGGCAAGGAAGATCTGGGGAAAACAGAGAGGCTGGTTTGCAGCTTCACGGCTAATAGGAAGGAGGGAGCCCTCCCAAGAGTTAGGAGTTGCTGTGAGTTGCTGTAGGTGCCTGAATCTTCTACTCTGGGCAACAACCAGCTTCATTTAACGTCTCGAACTTCATTCAATGTCTTGTCTTTCTAACAAGACGAGCAGTCAATGGCTTCCCTTTTCACCGGGACAATCCGAAGCAAAATAGCAGTTGTCTCACTTGAGTTTAGCAATGCCTTCTGTCACACCAGTGGCCACTTACGAGGACAGTGCCACAAAACATGATCATTTGGAACCTTTTTTTTTGTTTTTTTTTTGAGACCGAGCCTTGCACTGTCACCCAGGCTGGAGTGCAGTGGCGCGATCTCGGCTCACTGCAACCTCCACCTCCCAGGTTCAAGCGATTCTCCTGCCTCAGTCTCCCAAGTAGCTGGGATTACAGGCATCCACCACAACGCTTGGCTAATTTTTGTATTTTTAGTAAAGAGGGGGTTTCACCATGTTGGCCAGGCTGGCCTCAAACTCCTGACCTCAAGTGATCCACCCACCTTGGCCTTCAAAGTGCTCGGATTACAGGCATGAGCCACCACGCACAGCCTAATTTTTGTACTTTTAGTAGAGACCTGATTTCACCATTTTTTGGCCCGGCTGGTCTTAAAACTCCTGCCCCCAAAGTGCTGGGATTACAGGCGTGCCACCAATCCTGGCCAAGTGGAACCCACTTTAAATAAAACTGACAACTACCGGCATGCTTAGGAGGGTATCCCATACTCTTGTCTTTTACCTAGAGTTTAACAATGACTTGGATTTTGCCTCACCCATGCATCCATTAAAAAGCACTAAGGAAAGACCCTTGAGTCAGAGATTTTTGAATCCAGTGAAATTAGAATCGTCTACCAATAAGGAGACTGCTGGGTGCTAGACTAAAGGAGACTGCTGGGTGCTAGACTTAACTGTCGAAACACCGTTCCACGTGACAGAAATCAACACTTGTCTGTTTACATTAACTCAGCAGAGCTTATTCACGCGTCACTGGATTCGACCTACTTGACTCAGGGTCGGAAGAGTGGTACAAGGTGTGCGACATACGAAGCTCCTAATGCCTGTCACTAACAAGTGACACGGAGGCAGGGGAAACGGAGAGTGCCGCTACGGATTCAGGTCATGCCAGGGAGGGGGGCTCTTTCAGTCTTGCTCCAACCTTTCCACATTTTCACATTATTTCAGAGTAAGAAAAGAAGTGGTGCAGCAAACTCAAGAAATAAAGTGGGCAAAAGTTATACACATCTCTATTTACTAGGAGAAGTAAAAAAAATAAAATAACCCCTGTGTTGAAACCAGGCAGTATTGGAATCAGGAGGTGAAGATTTGTTTCATAATCTAGTGATTTCAGGAGGGTGTCAGATCAACGGAGATGAATAATTCTGCACAAACACATGAGCAACAGCATTGGCTTGACTCTAAAGGAGGAGCAGAATGCCCTCTACTTCCTCTGCTAATGCCCCTCTGCAGAAAATGTTCAGTGTGTGTGGCATCAAAATTAATTTATGGACGGCCTTTTTTAGCCAATGGGTAGAGAACCAACTCCCAGATTTGCAAGCCCAGCCTCTCTGAGGAAGCACAGAAAATAACTATCCAATGTCCACGTTCAGTGTGTACACACGACACACAGAGACAAAAACAGAGGCCAGGCTCCGTCAAACGACACACTCTGGCTGAGCAAAGGCTGCATTCGGCAACTAGCGTGGTATAAACACCTCGGATCTCACTGCAGCCGGAAGGAAGTCACGGCATAGTCCCTTTTCAGGAGTCTGAGGCAAACCACAGATCCCAAGTATTAGACGTATTCCCTTCTTGGTGGAGGCCTACTCTAGAAGAATCAAAAGTGATGACCCTCTCAGTGAATCCAATGGTAAAGCTCCTAACTAGGTGACACTTTAGCACTATAGACGTAAAAATGACTATGGTGCAGTCCCTAGAAAAGGCAGTGAAGCAAAGGGGGCCGCTGAGAGTTTACATGGTTTTCATATAAAGAGGCTTTTAACTTTGGAAAAAGCGGGCCTGGAAAGAACACTACTCCCATTCCAGTTGACTGCTTTTTAAGTACTTTGTGGCCTTCCTGCCGCGGTGCAAAATGAGGTCTATTTTAGGAACTGGCTTCTTTACTGCGGGGTTAGATGCCAACATTTCACCAGGGTTGGACGATCTCACACATGAGTTTCTGGCACTTTTAGGAGGGATTTCCTCAAGTGATACACTAGGGAGTGAGCCTTTCAGCAAAAAGCGGTTCCCCGGAGTCAGTTGCCAGCTCCGGGAGATTAATTGGCCATTTTTTCATGTTTTATGTGCAAGATATTTAATATGGGATGAAAAATGGAACACGAGGAAAAGCAGGTATTAGTTGGGTCTGAAAGAGGTGGTAATCCACAGATTTGCTTTTGTTTCGACAGTTTCTAAGCAGTGGAACAATTACCTAACAGTGCACCAAATAATTTGTTAAGAGTTGAAAACAGTAAGGGCGTTCATGTGCGCCAAGGCATTCTGGGCTGAAAACAGCAATTCTGAATTTTCATGGCAGACCCAACTCCTAAGCTGGCTCCATTCTGTCCTATCAGATTTTGGTGGTGGTGGCAGAGAATGTCACAGGCTTGTGGCTGGCACCGACCAAGCTGTCAGGGTTGTATGAAAAGGAGAGGAAACAGGAGTAGCTGGACATGGATCCAGCTCTGGGTAGCTGACAGTGATAACACATCGATTTTTTTTCGCTTTTGAAAATAAGTAGAAAATGATGTGGATGGAAAGTCCTCGTTAGGAGTTTACAGGGACTGCTCATATTTAGCAGGGCCCTCTGAATGGGGACTGGTGAAAACAAAGATGTTTTGAACAGGGATCCAGAATTTCGCCCTTGACTCTCGGCAGGTATGACCCTGGGTGCCTGTGAGCTAGGAGAGGAAATTCTGTACGTCGGGCAGACTTGTTACAAGGGGAGGAGATGGCCCTGCACTTCAGGTCTCCAGATGCAGTGTGCTGGGAACGGCCTCGCTGACAGTTGGAATCACGGATACATTAATTACAGCGAAGGCAAAAGTAAGCTACAGTGACAGGGAACTGGGGGCGGAGGGAGAAGGCACTTTGCCATGGGAGCACATCTGTTTTATAATAAGCAGGTCTATAATTCTCTTGTGAAAGATCATGTTCTGCTATCTTCTCTGAGGCTGGAAAATATAAATACTGTATTTTACCAAGGGGAGGAGGAAAGGAGATGATCAAATTTGTTTGCCTGTTGCCAAGTGTTTGAGATTTTCCACCCTTTTTCTTTTGTGTGCAACGTTCTCTTTAACTAGAGTGGGGGGAAAGTCAACCTGCTTTTCTAAGGGTAAAAGGCACCGTGAGGCGTCTCATGAATAGGGCCCTGGCCTTTTAACAAGTTTTCAAGCCTTGGTTGCTGCTACTGTATAGTCAGAAAATAAATGCATGTGTGGTGCTGAGCTATTAAGGTGAAATGTGTGGTCTGGGGCCAAAGGAACTGGTGTGGGTTGAGAGGTAAAATGCTTACATCTAACTGCATGAAAGTCAGTCTGAAATATCACATCTCTAGATGGACGGAAGTATCATGAGTTGGGGTCTTGGGGAAGCGGGGTGTGGGGGAAAGCAGCAATGGGGTTGAATGTACCAAGTATTTTGTGAGCCACTGATCCTAATAGCAGCAAAACTACTAAACCATGAAGACATAGAAGGCATCTGCTCAGCACGAAAGATACAGAATCTTCTCATAACGTCTACTGAGAACTGTTTCATTATAAATGTATTTTCCTGCTCTAGAGAGAGTTAAGGGGAAAGAATGGGAGCTGTCAGGGTCCCAGGGCTATCCTACCTGCCGTTTTGTTCACAGTGACTGCCACGCGCTCTTCCAAGGGCACTGCAGCGGGAGAACGCTACCTGCCAAATAGCAAAGCAGCTCTCTCTCTTACTCCTATTGTTTATTTTAGCACTCTTTGCTTTACTTCAAGGTGGCAATTATATATGTGTGTGTGTACATACATATTTATTTAAATAATATTAGATCTAATTCATTAATTATACTTGTAAGTTTGGTATTTTCTTAATAGTCCAAAGTTGATATTTTGAAGTTCTACATTACTCTGATTTTTTAAACAAAAAAATGAGAAAGCAGGAACGGTTACATTGACAAAGGTCAAAATGAAAGTGCAGGAAGAACAATGAGAAATAAAGCACTTAAAACGAATAGGTAGGAACTGCCTACACAGGATTCTGAGAAAAGAAACTAAAACGACCCTCTGTGAATATACGTACCGTACAGCCCTATCTACCAGTCTACACGCCGATGTCTTTAATAACACTCCCAGGACATTTCCTCCGGCCAGCATCATGAGAATCATAAATACCAACCATGGTCACCCGTTGAAAACTGTTCTTCAGAAAGCCATGTGTACAGCCTGGAAAACATGGTGGAGTGTCACATCATCAGGCAGGTGTTGGGATTCGTACCGGCAAACAGACGGACAACACGCAGTTATTGGTCGCAGAGGTTTCTTCTCTTCTCGGGGAAAAAACTTCTGAGATTAACTTCAAAACCAGAACCAGCTCTCCTCATAAATTAGGGGTGTATGCTTTCTGTCAGAGGGAGCTTGGCTCCTGTTTCCAGCCATTCGGCTCTGCTTAGGTGATTCCCCGCCTCCGCGGGAGGAACTGAGGCGGGAGCGCCAGGGACAGCAGGTCCTGGAAGGACCCAGCCGTCTCTTGTGTTTTGAAGGTTTTCTTATGAAACAGATGATGATGGGTGCCTGCCTCAGTTACCTCAGCCTCTGTGAAGGCTAAAAATAAATAACACAAAAATAACCTAAATCACTGTTTTGTGCAGGAAATGCTTCCTCTTGTGTCTTGGGTAATAAAATGTCCCGAGAGACAGAAAAAAACGTCTGAACTATAAAGCATTGTGTAGACCACGTTTTGTCTGGGAGCAAGCAGCTGAAATTCTTGGCTAAGTGTAATCCAGCTATTGGTAGTTTCTCAAGCCACAGAGGTTCTGTGGATCGTTTGGACAATGATGTACACAGAGCATACGTACAGGACGTATAGGTATTTGTGCATATATAAATAAATATATATCTCTCTCTATATCTAGCTGAAGAGGAGACATACTCTTCTTCCAAAGGGGTCTAACTGGCTAGTTAGGAAGCCGCTGTGGGGCTGATGGGTTGTTGACTGGTGCATCCCCGGCCTTCGGGGCGGCCGGAGTCAGGTGTTCTGGTAGGACAGCTCGAACATGGTGCAAGCCTCCTCTAGACTCTCGTCCATGTTCAGTCTCTGCCAGAAAGACTTCTGCTTCTTCTGCAGCTCTCGGCGAACACACCTCGGGCAGGGGACAGACTTTTCTTTGCATTCAGAATGGAAAACGGCTCCACAGCTTTCACACCTGCAAAAGTCAACCATGGATATGATGAGCAAGACTGAAGCCAGCAAGACAAACGGGAAGCCCTGTGGCCTCGGGTGCAGCTGGCGGCAGAATCTACTGTTCTGGACAACCCTGCCAATGGGAAGAGAAATGACTCACTGAAATGAACTGTTTGCTTTTCCAAAATGCTCAAGGTTGAATTTCACTTGAAAAACATTTTTGCTTTTCTGATCTGAACTAAGGCTTATGAGTCGGGGGGAGTCCGCAGTCACCCAGCAATTCTGGTCATAGTGACAATGGACAGAACACCAGAAGCTCTCCATTGAGAAGGGAGTGGGGCAGTGACTCTAGGGTGAAGTCACCCTAGAAATGAGGGGGGAGTGCCTCGTGAAAACGCTCGGCACACCAGTGACAGCCACCGCGTTACATCTGTGGCAAGGTAGCTTTCTACATCCGTTAACACGAGCTAAGTGGTTCTGTTAACTAGCTGCCTTTATTTGACAGTTTGAAAAGATAAAATGACACATTTTCATTTTCTGAATGACATCCTGTGGTCTATGAAATCTTGTGAGTTTTTTAAACATTAGGAAAAAACTCCTACCTTTGTAAGTCTACTTTTATAACATGAGCGTGAACATTAAAGCAGGAGACAGTGGGGAGAACACATTTTCCCAACAATATGACAGATATTGTCATTTGTAGAAAGGAAACATTCCAGGTGGATGACTCGTTTGTTGTTCGGCTTGGTGGAAACCTGCACGGGAGTCTGAATAACTTGTTTTTACAGCGAAGTTTTTATTTATTTATTTATTTTTTTGGAGATAGTGTCTCATTCTGTCACTCAGGCTGGAGTCCAGTGGTGTGACCTCAGCTCACTGCACCCTCCACCTCCTGGGCTCACGTGATCCTCCCACCTCAGCCTCCTGAGTAGCTGGGACTATAGGCACCCACCACCAAACCTGGCTAATTTTTGTATTTTTAGTAGAGACGGAGTTTTGCCATGTTGGCCAGGCTGGTCTGGAACTCCTGACTTCAGGTGATCCACCCGCCTTGGTCTCCCAAAGTGCTGGGATTACAGGCATGAGCCACTGCATTTGGTCTGCAAAGCTTTTAATAATGAGTAACTGACAAGCTCAAATACAGCTGCTCCAGTGAGTGGTTTGCCGATATGGACTGAGTTTTCATCCTTCCATAAGGGTAACAGGAAACTTGTACCAAGTCCTAGGAGCCCAGGGAATTGTGCCCGCGTAATTTTGTTCAGCCTGCAGCATTCAGGGAGGGTCCAGAACTGGACTGGGTTCAAAGAGGGTTGCGAAGGAACCAGTCCCGAGGGCTCAGCCTCAGGCTTCTTTTGCTTTTTCCATAGGTCTTGAGTTTCAGTGTTGGGTGCAGGATGGTCTTGGGGACATTATCTCCTAGTCTGCCACTGACATACCCCAGCACCATTCAGGACCCAGAGGGCTTAGTGAAAGGAAGATCTTTCTACCTACTCTCATACCTTGGAGAGGAGGCAGTGACTTGGATGGAGAGACACTGTTGTGAGGAGTGGGGGTTGGAAGGGGGAGAAAGAGAGAGAGTGTGTGCGTGTATGTGTGTATGTGCGTGTACACCTATTCCAGCGGAGGGCCAGGAAGACAGGACTTCCTTCACCCAGCAGCTCTACCCCCAGCTTAGCTCTCTGGGTCAAGTGAGGCGAGCCGGCAAGGAGCTTCACATCAATTTCTGGCTGTGTGACTGCTATGAACTGAACTGTGTCTCTGTTATTCATATGTTGAACCCCTTACCCACAGTGTGACTATATTTGGAGACACTGTGCTTAGGAGGCAATTAAGATTAAATGAGGTTGGCCAGGCGTGGCAGCTCACGCCTATAATCTCAGCACTTTGGGAGGTTGAAGCAAGCGGATCACCTGAGGTCAGGAGTTTGAGACCAGCCTCGCCAACATGGTGAAACTGCGACTCTACTGAAAATACAAAATTAGTAGGGTGTGGTGACGCACGCCTGTAATCCCAGCTACTTGGGAGGCTGAGGCAGGAGAATTGCTTAAACCCGGGAGGTGTTGGTTTGTGGAGAGTCAAGATCACGCCACTGCACTCTAGCCTAGGTGACAAGAGCAAAACTGTGTCTCAAAAACAAAAAAAGATTAAATGAGGTCATGAGGGTGAGACCCTGATCCAAGCTCATAAGTGTCCTTAGAAGAAGAGCACGGGGAGCTTGCTCTCCCCAACTCCGCATGCCTCAGAGGCAGTGCCATGTGGGCACACACAGAGAAGGGGTCCTCTGCAAGCCAGGAGGAGAGGCCTCGCCAGAAACCAACCCTGCTGGCACCTTGATCTGAAACTTCCAGCCTCCAGAACTGGGGGCAACACATTTCTGTTGTCTAAGCCACCCAGTCTGTCGTATTCCATGTGACAGTCTGAGTAGACTAATGACCTTAAGCAAGTCACGTTGCCTTTCTGAGCTTCCTGCGCTTCAGTGTCCTTATCAGCTAATTGGAGACTACATAGCACCCACCTCTTGCGGTGCTGCGAGCCTCAGGTAACATCGTGGATGCAGTGTATTCCCAGTTCCTGGCCGTGGTGGGAAGTGCTTAGCAAACAGCAAGGACTGTTCCGGCCAGGGTGCCCCTCAGGCTGCCTGCTGCCTTCTGTATGGCTGCATTGCAGCCTGACTTCACCCGTGTCACTATGGAGACCTGAGGACATCTCAGTCAACCCCCTCCTTGCCTAGATGAGAAAAGAGACTCCAAGAGGGTTAGGGATTGCCTACCGGAGACACGGTGAGTTGGAGACAGAGTTGTGACTGGAGCCCAGGGCTCCTGGCAGCCCAGCCAAGGCTCTTACCGAGCGCCACACTGCCTGGCTGAGGCCTGGCCATCCCAACGAGAGCAGGGAGTTATCGCATAGGGAAACGTGGGGCTTCTGGTCAGAACACCTGTGTCAAACCACAAATCCTTCTTTGTGGCTGAGTGACAGTGGCCAAGTTACCACTTAAGTTCTCCGTGCTTTGGTTTTCTCATTTGTAAAATGCTGCTCATGGTGAACCCTTTCCTACTCACTGGGTTGCTGTGAGACTAAAATGAGAAACATACTTGTGGCTCACGTCTATAATCCCAGCATTTTGGGAGGCCGAGGCGAGTGGATCACGAGGTCAGGTGATCCAGACTATCCTGGCTAACGTGGTGAAACCCCGTCTCAGCTAAAAATACCAAAAAAAAAAAAAAAAAAAAAAAAAAAAAAAAAAAATTAGCCGGGCGTGGTGGCGGGCACCTGTAGTCCCAGCTACTCGGGAGGCTGTGGCAGAAGAATGGCGTGAACCAAGGAGGCGGAGCTTGCAGTGAGATGAGATCGCGTCACTGCACTCCAGCCTGGGTGACAAAGTGAGACTCCATCTCAAAAAAAATTAAAAAAAAAATAAAAATAAAAATAAAGAGAAACATACTTGTAAGTGGAAGGACTATGCAAAGGCTGTGACGCCACCCCTCACAGGTGACTCTAGTACCCATCTCCTTGACACAGGCGCTATCCTGGACATGGCAGGGTCACCTCTAGCATTTTCCTCTTCCCAGTCCCCTCCTCCTTCCAGTGAGGATAAAGGTCAGACCCATGTCTTCTAGAGCCTCTCTCATCTGGGCCAGCTCCTTCCTAGTGGCAATGGCTTTGTCCCCACTGGTCACACCTCTGTAACCTTCTATCACTAAAGTGACACTAATGGTAGCTTTATCATATAAATTTCCTCCTTTCAGCCCCCTTTCCCCTGCTGGGTTAGTCAGTGATTTATACACCTAGGGATGTAGCCCCAGGGCAGTGATTGATAAGGAGGAAAAACCCTGGGTTCCTTCAGTACCACTCCCTTATCTCTGCTGATACCAGGCTCCAGTGAGTGAACAGATTGAGTCTTATCGGATATTTCTGGTGCAACAAACACCCATGGGGTGATGGAAGAGCTGAGCGCACCTGCTCTTTCTAACCAAAGGTCAGGAACTGAAAAAAAAGCATGAGATAAAAAAAAAAAAAATTAATGATTTCAAAATAGAACAAAATCCTATTTTCTAACAATTTGTAACCCAGCAGGTATCTTTTAAACTGTAGTATGGATAGATTGATCAATGACCTTTCCAAATTCTGAGAATCTATAGTTAATCCCTCCCCCAACCCTTTTCTCTTTAAAGGAAAAGAATAAGACGAGGAAAAGGAAGGAGAAAGGGAAATTGTTCTCTTACATAAGATTTATGGAGCCCTGTAATAAAAATGTAAAGTTCAGGATAAATATTTACATTAAAAAATGTAATGTATGGGAGTGTTCCTCTTTGAGAATAGGATTTTATTTTCTTACTTTAAAAAGATTCATTGGCCGGGTGCAGTGGCTCACGCCTGTAATCCCAGCACTTTGGGAGGCCGAGGCAGGCGGATCACCTGAGGTCAGGAGATCAAGACCAGCCTGGCCAACATGGTGAAACCCCATCTCTACTAAAAATACAAAAATTAGCTGGGCATGGTGGCGGGTGCCTGTAGTCCCAGCTACTCGGGAGGCTGAGGCAGGAGAATCGCTGAAACCCGGGAGGCAGAGGCTGTAGTGAGCTGAGATTGCACCACTGCACTCCAGCCTGGGCGACAGAGCAAGACACCATCTCAGGAAAAAAAAAAAAAAAAAAAAAAAGATTCGTTGGTCCTCCTTAGTGCTCACTGAGTTCCTTGACTGTATTTAAAATATGATTTAGCACATACAACTTTTCAGGAACACATCTTTCATATAAGGCAAATCTGCCAATGTAATCATCTCTGCTGAAAATTGCAACAGGTAATGAAAGAGAAATGTCCCTTTGGTGTTCCTGTGTGATACATCAAATGAAAGCTGGTTTCTTCATTTCTGAGTCATCCAGTCCAGCGATGAGCAGTTCACTGCTTGCTGGATGTTGCTGAACATCACAGCAAACAAAGACCGACGTCCTCCCTTTGCAGTGTCCGTAACTGCAGGGAGACATTTGTTATTGACCAAAGTCACCCAATGTGTTTTTCTTTTTTTTTCTTCTTGAAAACATTCATGGCCGGGCGCGGTGGCTCAAGCCTGTAATCCCAGCACTTTGGGAGGCCGAGGCGGGTGGATCATGAGGTCAGGAGATCGAGACTATCCTGGCTAACATGGTGAAACCCCGTCTCTACTAAAAATACAAAAAACTAGCCGGGCGTGGTGGCGGGCGCCTGTAGTCTCAGTTACTTGGGAGGCTGAGGCGGGAGAATGGCGTGAACCCGGGAGGCGGAGCTTGCAGTGAGCCGAGATCACGCCACTGCACTCCAGCCTGGGAGACACAGCGAGACTCCGCCTCAAAAAAAACAAAAAACAAAAAACAAAAAGAAAACATTCATTGCTTCACTTTTTTTCACACCTAGGGATCTCAGTCTTGGCACCACTGACATTTTGGGTGATAATCCTTTGATGTGATGGGGTGTCCTGTGTATCAGAGGATGTGTAGCAGTAACCCTGGCCTCTATCGACTAGATGCCAGTAGCCACATCACCCCCTCCTCCCAGTTATGACAACCAGCAATATCTCCAAACACTGCCAAATGCCTCTGGAGGGCAAAACCATCCCTGTGGACAACCTTGACCTAATCTAGTGAAAAATGCATCACAGAGGGGGTACCCAGGTACACCATACTGAATTTGCAAGTGTCACCTGCTGGCTTACGTTCTTACCAACCAATAAGGTCCAGTGTACTGTACTTATTCATTTAACTTTCACAAATACATATGTTAAACACATCATTTGATAAAATAGTTGAAACCACTAATTTTTTTTTTTTTTTTTTTTTTTTTTTTTTTTTTTTGAGACAGAGTCTCGCTGTGTCTCCCAGGCTGGAGTGCAGTGGCGTGATCTCGGCTCACTGCAAGCTCCGCCTCCCGGGTTCACGCCATTCTCCCGCCTCAGCCTCCCAAGTAGCTGAGACTACAGGTGCCCGCCACCACGCCCGGCTAGTTTTTTGTATTTTTAGTAGAGACGGGGTTTCACCATGTTAGCCAGGATAGTCTCGATCTCCTGACCTCGTGATCCACCCGCCTCGGCCTCCCAAAGTGCTGGGATTACAGGCTTGAGCCACCGCGCCCGGCCGAAACCACTAATATTAATATTAACCAAACAGTGATTTCTGTTACTTCTAATGGCAAAAACCGCACTTGCTGTCGCACGAACCTAAATGGAAATCATTTAGAACATCATTTAAGAAGTCAATATCAGTGACACAATTCTGTGCATCACTCAGTCACTCCCTATTGACCCACTCTGATTTTTCTTTTTTTTTTTTTTGAGATGAAGTTTTGCTCTTGAGGTTAGAGTGCAATAGTGCAATCTTGGTTCACGGCAACCTCCACCTCCTGGGTTCAAGCGATTCTCCTGCCTCAGTCCCCCCAGTAGCTGGGATTACAGGCATGCGCCACCATGCCCAGATAATTTTGTATTTTTATTTTTATTTTTTATTTTTATTTTTATTTATTTATTTATTTATTTATTTATTTATTTTTTTGAGACGGAGTCTTGCTCTGCCGCCCAGGCTGGAGTGCAGTGGCCGGATCTCAGCTCACTGCAGGCTCCGCCTCCCGGGTTCACGCAATTCTCCTGCCTCAGCCTCCCCAGTAGCTGGGACTACAGGCGCCCGCCACCTCACCTGGCTAGTTTTTTTTGTATTTTTTAGTAGAGACGGGGTTTCACCGTGTCAGCCAGGATGGTCTTGATCTCCTGACCTCGTGATCCGCCCGCCTCGGCCTCCCAAAGTGCTGGGATTACAGGCTTGAGCCACCGCGCCCGGCCAATTTTGTATTTTTAGTAGAGACGAGGTTTCTCCATGTTGGTTAGGCTGGTCTCGAACTCCTGACCTCAGGTGATCCGCCCACCTCGGCCTCCGAAAGTGCTGGGATTACAAGCGTAAGCCACTGCGCCCAGCCTGACTTTTCAATTCTATCTAAAAGCCGTCTTGGTAGCGCGTCTTAGTCCCATGTATTTGCTCTTTGGCCAGGAACCTCTGGGCTGTTTCTCTGTGGTATTTTCTGCTTCTTTATGTCCTACCTGGGCCATCTAGCAAATCAAAGCTAAAACTTTTACATCTACTTCATAAAATAAATTGCTTTTACGCAACTGTGAAGTTGGTTTCAACAGCTTTTTTTTTTTTTTTCTTTTTTTGAGGTGGAGTTTCACTGTTGTTGCCCAGGCTGGAGTGCAGTGGTGCGATCTCGGCTCACTGCAACCTCTGCCTTCCGGTTTCAAGCGATTCTCCTGCCTCAACCTCCCGAGTAGCTGAGATTACAGGTGCCCGCCACCACGCCCGGCTAATTTTTTTTGTATTTTTAGTAGAGACGGGGTTTCACTGTCTCATGTTGGCCAGGCTGGTCTTGAACTCCTGACCTCGTGATCCATTCGCCTTGGCTTCCCAAAGTGCTGGGATTATAGGTGTGAGCCACTACGCCTGGCCAGTTTCAACAACTTCTGCAATAAAACGGAGACCAATACTACTTCAATGGGGTGCTTACTGCAGAGAAGAGACCTCAGCTTGAGTGAGGAGCCCCGAGTCCTCGGCCCAGGTTGGCCTTGGTGTCATAGGGGTCTTCGGTAAGTTACTTTATCTCTAAACCTCACTCTCCACAGAAGTAAAAGAGAAGCTTGGGTTAGATGATATCTAAAGTTTCTTCCAACTTGCAGATTTTGTGCAGGATTTGAGGGGCTGAGGGAGCTACTCTGGGTCGTACTCTCCTCTCTCCAAACTGTCTTGCTCCAAGGTCTGTGGGTGAATGAGTAGGAACGTAGCTTTGCCACCTCCCCAGAGAGTCTCAAACTCATAAGCTGAGACTGCATGAGATAAACCTTAAGGGGTAAAGTATTACTTTTTATTTTATTTATTTGCACTGATTAATCAAGCTATGAAATAGCTTATATGAACTAGTATATACAGCTCTGACTCTCAGGAATTTGGCCAAAAGGAACTGACTTTGCCCCTATTTAATAAAATTTCAATTAAAAATTAAGGGTTCCTTTTTAAGCCTTCTCCCAATCCTCATCAGTACCCCTTCTTCCCAAGCAAAAAAAAAGGTAATTGTTAAATGTTGTCAAGTTTTTTTGGGGGGGTGGGGACGAGGAGGGCCAGCTAGAGACGACAGCCATTTACCAGCCTATGTGGAAGTATGTTTGTGTTTTAACTGTTGGGACAGCTGCACCAGAGTTAACTGGGTGCATGTCAACACTGGATACACCACAAGACATGGGACCAGGAAGCGGGGACTGGAGTTCGGCTTCTGTGGATGCTCTTGGGGGCACTCCTAATTATCTGTGTGTGCCCTGTCAAACTGGTCCCCTTCCTTGGGATAGGAGCAGCGGAATATCTCCCCCATTTTGGGGTAGCATAAATCTCACTTTGAATTTCAATAAAAGCACCATATGCATGCCTGGAATCCCAGCTACTTAGGAGGCTGAGGCAGGAGAATCACTTGAACCCAGGAGGCAGAGGTTGCAGTGAGCCGAGATCATGCCACTGCACTCCAGCTTGGGCGACAGAGAGAGACTCTGTCAAAAAAAAAAAAAAGCACCATGGAATGAGACTATATATTTTATGAAGTCTTTGACCCAAACATTAGCTTACTGACCCATAGCAAGTGAAGAAGAAGTTCATACCCTGGAAATCTAATAGTCCATCACCAAGAGATAGGCCAGACATGATGCTCTTATTGTAGCTATTGAAACCAGGAAAATGAACCTGCTGCAAACTAGCAGAACTAAGTATGTGCAGGGGGAAAAGGTTTGCTTCTCAAATATTATGGCAAAGAAGCAAGAATTCCTGGCTGCAGACAGTTTCCTGTTGTGGAATGCTGATGATGTGAGACCAGTTAGAGACAGGCCCAATGGCTTTGTCTGCACCCTTCCAGATTCTAGCTGCACACAGGGAGGTCACAGGAAACTGCTAAAGGCCCCTGCCCCGTGTTGAGGTCACTGAAATGCTTCTGCTATGTTCATGTTGGGTTCTTCTCCTGCTGCATTTTTATTTTTGGCTCAGGCAATGGCCTCAGATATTTCACTTGGATTGAAATTCAGGCTTCAGTTTGGTTGGATCTCTGACAAGCAAAAGGACAGGCCTGCAGAGCAGGGCAGAGCCTTGGCTGGTTTCCACTCTGCAGAGCCCACAACGAATGGGGTGGGGCTCAGAAATAAGTGCACGTTATCAGGCATGTGAGTGCGGTTTTGCGTATGGTTACTATGCAAGGCACCCCATACAGTCACTAGCTATTGTTTTTTCCAAAAAACCAAGATGATTACTTAAATCTCTTAGCTAAGGAGGGTACTTACTGGATCCTGGTTATTTAAATGTTTTGGGTTGGTGTTTTCTTTTGTTATTGTGTAAGTAAACATAAGCAAGCAATTTTTAATTTGCTTGAATAGGAAATCAGCCAATATCATGTATAGTTTATGCTTCCATGTGAACCTATGTGCTATGCATGTACTTATAGACATATACAGGATACTAGACATTCTAAGGTAAAATGAATTAAATATGATTAATAGGATTAATTTAGCTGTGCCTGGCTAAATTAAGCCATAATTCCAGCACTTTGGGAGGCTGCAGCAGGCAGATTGCCTGAGATCAGGAGCTCGAGATCAGCCTGGCCAACATGGTGAAACCCTGTCTCTACTAAAAATACAAAAATTAGCCGGCATGGTGGCTCATGTTTGTAATCCCAGCTACTTGGGAACCTGACGCAGGAGAATCGCTTGAACCTGGGAGGCGGAGGTGGCAGTGAGCCGAGATTGCACTACTGCACTCCAGTCTGGGCAACAGAGTGAGACTTCATCTCAAAAAAATAAAATAAAATAAAATTACAACAGTTCTCCCATTGTGTGTGTGTGTGTTTTTTTTTTTTTTGAGATGGAGTCAGGCTGGTCTTGTACTCCTGACTTCGTGATCCGCCCGCCTTGGCCTCCCAAAGTGCTGGGATTGCAGGTGTGAGCCACGGTGCCCAGCAAGTTCTCCCTTTTTGTTTTTTTTTGTTGAGATTACGTCTCGCTCTGTCGCCCAGGCTGGAGTGCAATGGTGAGATCTCAGCTCACTGCAACCTCCGCATCCCAGGTTCAAGCGATTCTCCTGCCTTAGCCTCCTGAGTAGCTGGGATTACAGGCGCGTGCCACCACACCCAGCTAATTTTTGTATTTTTAGTAGAGACGGAGTTTCACCATGTTGGTCAGACTGGTCTCAAACTTCTGACCTCGTGATCTGCCCGCCTTGGCCTTCCAAAGTGCTGGGATTACAGGCGTGAGCCACTGTGCCTGAGTTCTCCCTTTTTTTTTTTTTTTTCTGAGACAGAGTTTCATTCTTGTTGCCCAGGCTGGAGTGCTGTGGCACAATCTCAGCTCACTGCAACCTCCACCTCCTGGGTTCAAGTGATTCTCGTGCCTCAGCCTCCTGAGTAGCTGGGATTACAGGCACCTGCCACCACACCCGGCTAATTTTTTGTATTTTTAGTAGAGACGGGGTTTTCCATGTTGGTCAGGCTGGTCTCAAACTCCCGACCTCAGGTGATCCGCCTGCCTTGGCCTCCCAAAGTGCTGAGATTACAGGCGTGAGCAATTTTTCCATTTTTATTAAGTCAGTCAGTAAGAAAATAATAGATATAATATAATATAATATAATATAATATAATATAATATAATAACTGGAGGTTTATCTGGTTCCAGAGCTAGTAAGCCTACTTGATTCCAGTGTTCTCGTGAATGTGGCCCTATTTCTGTTACTAGCAACTTGGTCCTTTAAGTTACTCAACACGTGCCCAAATACCTGCTAAGACCCAAATCCGGGAAGAACAATTGGTATGTCCTGCAATGATCTTTTTATCTACACTTTAAGCCCCAGAGTTAATTAAGGAGAGGCTTTCCCTGATGGCAGCCCACAAAGCATTTGCACTTTTAGTTTGTAAACCAAGTTCAGCTAAATAACTTTGACAAAAGCTTTACTTAAATCTTGGCTTTAAAATAGAATGTAAATAAGGGTTAATTAATTCATTTGTTAATTTTGCTACCCTACTGGGGACGTTAACTCACTGTCATCTTTTGTGCAAATGCTTAATGAGTGCTTCTTGCTAATTTGTGGATGGTGACTGAACTTCTCAGTTATATTCTAAGAATGTGTATAAAATTATAATAGATTTCACCTTGATGAAATAGTTTTCTTGGGATAGGGAAAATGAATATTTCTGATGCTTCTAAGTTTTTATTTTAAGGTTCATCTGGTAATTAATATAATTCTCAAGAAACAAATACCCATCTTGGTATTTAGGCAAATCTGTTTAATATTAGACAAAGTAAAGGAACTGATGGAGGATTTAAACATTTTCAACCATTTCTGGGAAAAAGCTAGACTATATTATAATTGTAGCCATAGAGAACTATAAACAAGAGAAATGGTTTTCTGTAGAAATTCCTAAAGTGGTTTAAAATGCCTAAGAGCCCAAGGGGTGTTTAGAATTGTCTTGCTACATCTAAGATGAAGGGAGTGAATATGAGATTATTAGGCCAATGCAGATTCAAACAAATGATGTTGGTTTACATATGAACTTCTCATGATTTACCAGTCTACCTTTTTAATGTAAAATTGAAACATTTACCTGGCAAGTTTTTGAGGTAAGTCTTTTAAAAAGAAATAATAGAGTCCCATTCAGAGTCTTGGGTGGGTATCTTCCTGTTACATTATTATTTCTTTTTATGAGCAGCATGATTAGTTGCTTAGGAATAAGTTACTGGTTACTGATGTAAATTTAGGAGAAAGGCATTTAAATAAAAGACCTAAACTGTTTTGCCATTACTTTAGATTATTCTATTTGTCTCTCTAAGACAATGCTCTTAAAAGATGGTAACTATAATTTTCTAATACTCAATTTATTCTAGGCTGGTTGTGCTGAAAGTGTGGTCCCTGGACCAAATGTGATGCAGCCAAGCCAGCATCACTAGAGAATGTGTTAGAAAGGAGTTCAAGACCTGGGCAACATAGGGAGATCCCATGTCTACAAAAATAGAAAAAAATTAGCTGGGTATGGTAGTGGTAGTGCACACCTGTGGTCCCAGCTCCTGGGGAGGCTGAGGTGGGAAGATTGCTTGAGACTGGGAGGTCGAGGCTACAGTGAGCCATGATGGTGCCACTGCATTCCAGCTTGGGCAACAGAGTGAGACCCTGTCTCTAAATAAATAAATAAAAAAAATAAAGGCTAATTATTGGGTCTCCCTCTAGACTTAGTGAATCATAAACTCTGGGGTGGGGCCCAGCAATCTGTGTTTTAACAAGTCCTCCTCGGAATTCTGATGAACACAAAAGTTTGAGAACTACACTTCTAAGTCAATCATTGGTAAGGACAGCAAGACTCTTATTTGTCATATAATATATTTAAAACAAAAAATATGAACTTTGCAAAATGAAAATAGGAGGTGATATTAACTAATGTGGGTTTTGTTTTTTGTTTTAGAGACAGGGTCTTGCTCTGTTGCCCAGGCTGGAGTGCAAGTGTGATCATAGTTCACTGCAGCCTCGAACTGCTGGACTCAAGGGGTCCTCCCACCTCCGCCTCCCAAGTATTAATAGCTAGGACTACAAGTGTGTGCCACTACGACTGGCTAATTAAAGAAAACATTGTTTTTGCAGAGACAAGTTTCTGCTATATTGCCCAGGCTGGGCTCAAACTCCTGGCTTCAGTGGATCTCCTGCCTTGGCCTCCCCTAGTGTTGTGATAACAGGTGTGAGCCACCATGCCCGGCCAACTATTGTTTTTACATAGGACTTTACATTTCATATCTATTAATATTTTCTCATCATAGGTTAAAATCTAATTTTGCTTTAATTATAATATGGAGTTGTTCATGCAGTTTTTGGCCATTTGCATATTCTTTCAGTAAATCGGTTCATGTTCTCCACCCATTTTCTATTGATATTTTACAAATTTTTATTATTTATTTATTTATTTATTTTTGAGACCGAGTCTCGCTCTGTCGCCCAAGCTGGAGTGCAATGGTGCGATCTCGGCTCACTGCAACCTCCACCTCCCAGGTTCAAGCGATTCTCCTGTCTCGCCCTCCCCCAGTAGCTGGGACTACAGGCGCATGCCACCACACCCAGCTGATTTTTTATTTTTATTTTTAGTGGAGACGGGGTTTCACCATGTTAGCCAGGATGGTCTCGATCTACTGACCTCGTGATCCGCCCACCTCGGCCTCCCAAAGTGCTAGGATTACAGGTGTGAGCCACCGCACCCGGCTATTTTACTAATTTTTAAATATATCTTTCATATTAAGGAAATCAATACTTCGTCATGTGTTGAAATTATTTCTCCAAGTTTCCTGTTTGTGTTTGTCTTTACCTATAGAATTTTAAGCATTTAACACTTTTTATGTTTTTGTTTTTCAGACAGAGTCTCCGTTACTCAGGCTGGAGTGCAATAGTGTGATCTCGGCTCACTGCAACCTCCGCCTCCCGGGTTCAAGTGATTCTCATGTCTCAGCCTCTCAGGTAGCTGGGATTACAGGTGTGTGCCACCATCCCTGGCTAATTTTTGTATTTTTTTTTTTTGAGACGGAGTCTCGCTCTGTCGCCCAGGCTGGAGTGCAGTGGCGGGATCTCAGCTCACTGCAAGCTCCGCCTCCCGGGTTTACGCCATTCTCCTGCCTCAGCCTCCCGAGTAGCTGGGACTACAGGCGCCCGCCACCTCGCCCGGCTAGTTTTTTTTGTATTTTTTTAGTAGAGACGGGGTTTCACCGCTTTAGCCAGGATGGTCTCGATCTCCTGACCTCGTGATCCGCCCGTCTCGGCCTCCCAAAGTGCTGGGATTACAGGCTTGAGCCACCGCGCCCGGCCTATTTTTGTATTTTTAGTAAAGACAGGGTTTCACCATGTTGGCCAGGCAGGTCTCAAACTCCTGACCTCAACTGATCCACCCGCTTTGGCTTCCCAAAGTGCTGGGATTACAGGCACCCGGACAACTTTTTATGTATTTAAAAGCATTTTGCTTCCATGGCTTAGAAAGTCCTTTCACACTTTAATATTTTAAAAATAATAGGCCAGGAGTAGAGGCTCATGCCTGTAATCCCAGCCCTTTCGGAGGCTGAGGTGGGTGGATCACGAGGTCAGGAGTTTGAGACCAGCCTGACCAACATGGTGAAACCCCGTCTCTACTAAAAATACAAAAATTAGCCAGGCGTGGTGATGCGCGCTTGTGATCCCAGCTACTTGGGAGGCTGAGGCATGAGAATGGCTTCAACCCCAGAGGTGGAGGTTGCAGTGAGCCAAGGTCGCGCCATTGCACTCCAGCCTGGGTGACAGAGCGAGACTCCATCTCAAAAAAAAAAAAATATATATATATATTATATATATATATTCACCACCGTTTCTTTCTAGTACATTTCTAGTACTTTGTGGGCTTCATTTATTTTTACATTAAAATCTTTGATCCACCTAGAATTTATCTTGATGTAAGGAGTATGGGCAGCATTATTTTTCTTTTTCCAAATGGCTAATTAGTTCCCAATTCCTTTTATGGAATAATACATTTTTTTGTTCCACCAATTTGCTATGCCACCTTTATCATGGATTAAATTACCATATTACTTGGGTCTATTTCCATACTTTCTGAATCTTTTTGACTCTTGTCTAGTGATCTTTGTATCCTTATTCCCATTATATTGTTTGACAATACATTTTTATATCTGATAGAAAGTCTCCCTTCATGTACATAAAACTTCAAGAAGTCAAATTCTATATAATTGTATATTAAATATACTAGGGAAGTTTACTGCCCCGATCTTTATATTATAGTTTTATTTATAAGGTTTATTTAAAATGAGATGCATCTGTATAATAAACACTTCAGGTAGTTAAGAATTAATCTTGGCTTTAGATATTGGACTTTCTGAAAATCTCAGATGCTTTTCATTTTTATATAAGGATAAAGGTACAAGTTTGGTGGGTTAAACTAATTAGACTGATTGTTTATATGTTTATAAAATTAGCAAACATGGTTCAATTGTTTAATAATGTATACACTTTTAATAATTAAAATTACTCTACTTTGCATGAACCAAACATGTATTACCTTGGAAAAATACTGCAATAATGCTTTCAGCCTGATATATATTAACATTGAAGGAGGGAAGAAGGGACAGCAAAGCATGTTTTAGCAGTCCCTTTCATTTAGTGAGAACATTCGTTGGAACTTTTGTTTCCATTCTGCGTATTGGTAAATGTTGGATGGAACTGATAGTCACAAAAAAAAATAATAAGAACAGTTCTGCTGCATGCCCAAGCCATAAGCTGATATGTAAGAAGTCACTGAAAACCTTATTTTTTTCAACACCACACATACTCATAAAACAGAAATATGACAGAGAAGGCTAAATAGCAGTATTTCAGCAAAGGAATCTCTCAAAGGGAGCAGCAGTCACATTGGGAGGCCAATTTGAGCTTCTAACTTAGGCTGAAACATCCAGCTGTGCTAAGTAAGAACTAAGTTTTTTCTATTTTATTGAGATAGGGTCCCATTCCATCGCCCAAGCTGGAGTGCAGTGGTGCGATCACGGCTCACAGCAACCTCCGCCTCCTGGGCTCAAGTGATCTTCCCTCCCACCCCAGCTACCAGGGTAGCTGAAGCTACAGGTGCACACCACCACGGCTGGCTCATTTTTGTATTTTTTTGAGAGATGGGGTCTCACCATGTTGCCCAGGCTGGTCTCAAACTCCTAGGCTCAAGTGATCCGCCTGTCTCAGCCTCACAAAGTGTTGGCCTCCTTTGGCCTCCGAAAGTGTTGACCTCCCAAAGTGTTGAGCCACCGGTGGCACCAGGGGCTTTTCCTTTTCATTGTCTTTGGGTAGCAGCCTGCCTGAGCAAACTCCCCAGACCGCTCTCTGAGAAAAAGTGAGGTAACAAACTAATGGCGGCGGGGTTAGCCTGGGAGAAGGAGACTTGAGTACTGCTTGTAGGTACTTTGTAAGTATTAAAGTCCCCCTAATTAGATCTCTCACTTTTAAACAGTATATCTTAAATGTGCTTTTAGGGAAGCCAGAGGAAGGGAAAAGTCATCTTGCTTGCTGCTTTGACATTCACATCATCTCTGTCCCTAAGCCCCTGAGCTGGTGCTTATGTCAAGCACTGCAGGAAAACCATGCTCCACCCAAGAGGCTGTTACCTCAGGCCTCTGAGCTCATTCCATGCCGTGCTCCCTCCCCGACTCCTGTGTCTTCTGCTACCAAGGGAAATTTGCTTGTCTCTTTGCAATCTATAGAGTTTGAAGATTTTCTTTCCAATCGTTGATATAAATTGCTTTTTCCTCAGTCTTTTCATTTAAATTTCCTTTCTCTCCACCATCAAACATTTGCTTTCTAGAAAAAAACGTGGAATTTGGGGCGGGAGTGGTGGCTCATTCCTGTAATCCCAGCAATTTGGGAGGCCAGGGCAGGAGGACTGCTTGAGCCCAGGAGTTGGAGACCAGTCTGAGCACCATATTGAGATCTTGTCTCCACAGATAAATTAACCAAGCATGGTGGCGTGCATCTGTAGTCCCTGTTACCTGGGAGGCTGAGGCTGGAGGGTCACCTAAGCCTGGGAGGTGGAGGTTGCAGTGAGCCCTGATAGGGCCACTGCACTCAAGTCTGGGCAACAGAGTAAAACCCTGTCTCAAAAAAAAAAAAAAAAAAAAGAAAAGAAAAAAAAAATAGGACTTAACTCCATTCTCAAAGAATGGTCTTAAGATACTTCAACCTCCCAATTCTCAGAGCCAAACTAGATCTTTCAGTCTAAGTTAAATCAGTTCAAGTTAGTGGCTTCCAATATTTCCAAGGCAGTCTTTGAACCAGGTTCATTATTTGTGTACTCTATCATGCTATTGGTTTTATAAAATAACAATTCACACATTTATTTGTCATATGAATTACTTTTTAATGCTATCTTCCCTTGTTTTCTCATCAAAAGGCTACAAAATTCTCCCCATTAAATGTGGTGGTGATGATCCCAATTACACATCAACCACCACCGTAAGTGAGACTAGTTAAAGGTAGGGGGCAGAATCCTTTACCCTCTCTGGCTGGTTTGTGGGTTCCCAGATTTCAGCGCTACTGCAGTGACAAGAGGGTAGGGCAGAAAGGATTCAGCAGCCTGAATCTTCCAGTAGCTCCAGGTGTGGTTTGGAGGGGGATTCTGGCTTCCAAGGAGGTGGGAGACATGGGCAGAACATTGCTAAGCTCCCCCGGCTCTACAAACGTTCTATGCTCTGTTATAACTTCGTACACAGAGTTAACACAGGTTGCACCTTTCTCTCTATTTTAAGTGCTCTGAAAGCATCAGGAGCTGAAAAGATAATTATTAATGGTAGCTCTAGATAGTTGTGAAGATGTTTCCTGAAGTAGCATTGTTGAGTGGTTTAAATATTCAGAATTCTGCAGGGGCTTAGTAAAGGTATGATAATATATATTAGATACTTAAAAAAGATTTTCTTGAAAGACAAATTTAATGAGGTATTACTATTTGAACTCCTATAATTGGTTGTATGAAAGAAGTCTCAAAAATAACAAACATATGTTGACAAAACCAAGATACTATTGTATCCTTTGTAATTCTAAAGCATAGAACAGTTCATTTCAGAACATTTTGGTCAGTCCGAAAAGTCAACACATTTTGTTTGGAAAGGTAAATACTCCTTCTCTTCCCTATTGTGTGTTCAGGTTACTTATTTACAGTCCCATGGGGAAGAAAAAGCACATGCTAAGAACCGACCTAAAAGATGTTTTGAAAATGAAATTATCTGAGTAGCTTAGCAAAGCTTACATTTTTTACATCATCTCTCCCCTGACATTAAAGTCTCCATTGACCCAGTAAAACACATCTGTCTCTAACATATGATAAGAATGTTAGCCATCACTCAACAAAGTCACATATCTTGGTAATGACTACTTAAATAATGAATTTCCTGAAATCACTTTAAAAGCCATTTAAAAGAAAATATGTTAATAACTACAGATTATAGTTAAAATTACAGAATAAAGCAAACGCTCTATTCATTCATGAATTATTTATTGAGCAGTTACTAAGTGTTGTCTTAGAGCAGTGACCAAAATATAAAAAGTCTATTTCCTCATGGTGCTTACATTATTTCAAAACGGTGGACTGAATTGCAATTTGGATTTGTATCTAAATCCCTTTTGGTAAATAGAATAAAAATCAGCCAACTTTACTGACAACATCATGACAAACTATGAAACACAAATACAAAATGCTGAGCAATGGAGCGGAAGCCAAGATCTTACTCCTTTTGTCAATAAAAGCTTAAAACAGTGCCATATGACCGCTATGAAGGTCCAGAGGAGTGGTGGCTTGTCAAAGGTCACACAACAAGTTAGTGGCTAGGAATGACATCGAGACTTCTTTGTTCCTATTCCAGTGATTTTTTTTTTTTTTTCGAGATGGAGTCTTGCTCTGTTGCCCAGGCTGGAATGCAGTGGTACGATCTCGGCTTGCTGCAACCTCTGCCTCCCAGGCTCAAACGATCTTCTCACCTCAGCCTGCCGAGTAGCTGGGGCTACAGGTGCTCTCCACCACACCCAGATAATTTTTATATATATATATTTTTTTTTTTTTCCTTTAAAAGTACCCATTAATATAAGTTTATAGATTAAATGTGACTATTTTTCTGGTTCTGATACAATGTGATAAAAAATGCTGGATATAAAATTGTATATTCAATATGATTCCAACTTCATTTAAAAATACAGATGTGTAGAAAAAATGGAGAAATAATGGAGAATATTTTCTTTAATTTTGTGTACTTTTCAAATTTTCTATAATAAATATCAACTAATTTTATAGTTAGAAACTTAAAATGAGTTAAACGATGAACAGCAAAAAAATTAAGCTGCCTGAAATGCGCAAAGCTAAGATGATCAACACAATATTAACCAGACACCTAACTAGAAGCTTGGTAAGAAATGTATCTAGGTGACAGCCATTTATTCAAGTGACCAGATGGCCTCAAAACACAATGGTGGCTTCAGCAGCTAGGACTGTGTTTATAAATGCACCATATTTATCAAGTGGCTTACTGGCATAAAGGGCCAGGTCAACCCTGAGGGTTTCACAAAAGTCTCAGCTATGTTAGCAGACATTCTGAAACATTTTGACGTGTGAATACAGAAGCCACCAGGCCAAGGTGAAATGTTATTTACCAAGTTACTCTTTGACCAAAGTTTAAAATCCAGAAAAACTAGCATTGTGCTGAAGCATTTTCATTAAAGAAAACTGTCATTGACACAATAAACACACTTAGGAGTGGGCAGTCAGAGCTGAAGAAGGGTCAAATTCCATCTGGGGAGTCATCACCCTGCCTCTGCCATGCACAAGACATGTGAGCTGTCTGGGCTTCAAGTTTCCCACCTCCAAAATGTCTAAAGGGTCCCCACAGTCCCTTCTATCTCTGTTAGTTTATAATTCTAAAACGCAAGCAGGAGTCTGGTCCTCCACCACTGGTATTAGAGAACCACTGAGAAAGTTCCTCTTCAATTCCACAGAAAGAAAAGAACGATTAGAAACAAACAGCTCCTCTGAAAAGGTACTCTACAGAGGAGCACAAGTTTCCTTTAGCTGCTTCTAGGATCCCACACCTCACTGCAATACTCACTGAGTGGCTGCTTCCCAAGAAAAGCCACAGAAAGGAAATATCATTAAAAAATGGCATATACATTGGGGGAAGCTGCTCCCTCCCTGAAGCCCGGCCTAGCCAAGGCTGTTGTTCTCTATTGTTGAACAGGATGTAACAAGACTGCCAAGCGCAGCCCACAAACCTGCTAATTAGGTGCCCTGACAGTGTTTGTTTTGGAACCATTTACCAACAAAGGAATGTGTCAGGCTGATTAGGGAGAAAAGGGTATGTAATGTATGTGTATTTGAGTCCAGATGAGGGCATAATCCAGGTATTCAGTCTGTTTGTGCAAGGACTCACAAAAACGAAGGCCGAGCAAATAGGAAGCCATGGGGAAAGCCCAGCTTCTGGGCAGTGCTTCTCTCCCCTTCTCCTCAGGAGTTTTGTCCACCTGCCTCTGTCTCCACCCCTTCCCCACCAAAAAATTCTTGCCTAAACACTTAACATGAAAGTCTCTTTCAAAAAGTGACAAACTACAACTGGTTCCTCAGAAAAATGAAAGAGTCTTTGTAAGGTTACTGACACATCTGGGGCTTGATGGTTTTTTTGGCACCTATGTGACAACTTTAGGCAAAACCAACTCCACATTCAGCCTCCCTGGAGCCTTCTCCATGCCTTGTGCCCGGGGCAAATCTACGGGTAACAGGGCAACAGAAAATACAGCTCTTGACGGATTGATTGTTCAAGCTGTGCTGAGAACAATTAGGCATCTCAGCATCATCTATGGGAAGAAGTAGTTCTACATTTTATAATAAAGCAGATTCCTCTTTTTAAACAAGGCTTTAAAAGGTTTGAGTACAATTAGGTATTTGAAGCTTCATGTGTACATGAGCCTTAAAGAAGGGAAGAAAGTGCCAAGGCAAAGAACAAAGTCCATGCCCCAACAAGTTTAGGTCCTCAGAAGCAGGGTGGTATGGATTGCAGTGAAACGGAAAATGACAAAGACCAATTCAAAGCGTCGAGCGTGTTGGGAGGAGTCTCCATGTTCTTCAGGACAACCTGGACATTTCTGAAGTTTGGCCAGATGGATGAAAGCAATGGGGCTTGGACTAAGGTTCATGGGAGGCCTTCTTTTTTGGTAAGATTACCTGATAAAATAGATTTTAAAAATGAAAAAGCAGATAAACTCTGTTAGAAGCTCATCTGCTATGCACTTCTCCATGAGGCTGATGTTTGTTCTCAAGACTGATGTAGAAAATATTCTTTAAATGTGTGCAGGCTGGGCGTGGTGGCTTACACCTGGAATCCCAGCACTTCGGGGGGCCGAGGCGGGCAGATCACTGGAGGCCAGGAGCTTGAGACCAGCCTGGCCAACATGGCGAAACTCCGTCTGTACTAAAAATACAAAAACTAGCCAGGCGTGGATGTGCCCAATTGTAATCCCAGCTACTCAGGGGGCTAAGGCAGGAGAACTGCTTGAACCTGGGAGGTGGAGGTTGCAGTGAGCCGAGATCATGCCACTGCACTCCAGCCTGGGCCATGGAGCGAGACTCTGTCTCAAAAAAAAAAAAAAAAAAAAAGAGGTGTACAGACTAGATGTAGTAGTAGAGTATGCTAACTCAAGTGGTAAGCGGGTAAGAATTTGGTGTTAATAAGTTCAATGCCCTGTGTGCCACCATTATTTCTTGGAAGAGGGGATGGAGTGCTCAGTTACTTGTGCATAAAGAAAAACTGGCAAGCAATGCTCAGTCTACACCTCTGAATTCCAGCGCTTTAAAAAACAACCCTTTTTCGAAGAGTAACCACGGAGCTGCCGATGCCCTGCTAACACAGAATACCTCCTCTGATGCCTTCCCTGGTGTCAGCGAATGTTGCTGACCAGGGCAGGCTTGTGCTGTCACCAGAGAAACACCTTAAATGGTACACCAATTGCTTCAACCTTATATAGAAAGCTGCAGTGTTACCTCAGACTTGTGTTATGCTCCTCTATCTTTGGAGGTATTTTATATTCCCTTAACTAATTAGTTTATTTAAAAAACACTGTCAGTGTTCTTATGACTGCATATATACTTAGGCAAGCTTAAACCAAACAGTAAGTATTTATGTAATGCTTAGTCCATTTCGTGTTGGTAAAACAGAATACCTGAGACAGGGAAAATTTATTTTTAAAGTTTATTTGGCTCCTGATTCTGGAGGCTGGGAGGTCTAGGAAACATGGCACTGGCATCTGCTCAGCTTTTGGTGAGCCCTCGAGCTGCATCACAAACGGCAGGGAAGTGGAAGGGGAAGCAGGCACGTGGAAAAGGACCGAACGCAGGAGGCAACTCGCTTTCTAACAACCCCCTATCACCGAACTAACCCATTCCCTCCAGAACTCATCCATTCCTGTCAGAAGGAGATTAATCCATGTTAACGACCTCATCACCTCTTAAAGGCACCACCTCCCAACACCTCTACACTGGGGACCAAGCTTCAACAAGTTTTTCTGGGGACAAACCATATTCAAACCATAGAAAATGCCTACCAGCTGGAGGATACTAAAATCAGTTTCAGTAGAATCTTCTCATAGAATACTCACATTTAAATACAGTGCCAAGTGGCATAAAGGTCATAAAGTCTTTAAGTGCAACATTCTTCAGAGTGAAAACCCTAAGAGGATGAGTTACATGTCACATGAAAAACTCATGAAAGCCAAATGGACAGGACAGAAATGATGAAACTGATTTATCACAGTTGGTTTATTTTGTAAGTCCTATGTTAAAAATGCACACTGAGGGTTTTTAAGATGAAGTGTTTATGTACTTGTAATCTCGAAGCATTTTAAGATTCAGAAATAGCATCTTGGCAGAAATGTAGAAAGCAGGATTGTCTTCTTAGCAGCATTAGGAAGGGGATCTTAATAACGAGAGAAGATTAGGGATGTGTAAAGATGTCAGAAAGAAAGCTGCATAGGAGGCAATTTAAGGATTAAAAAAAAAATCTAAATCCTGGGTCATTTTGCGGATGTATGTGACTTTTTTGCTTTTATATTCATTGTTTTCCCTTAAATTGTAGAGCAGTGTCAGGCTAATCTTCTGATTTGCAATTCTTAAAAGTTAGAGCCCTTCCTTCTTATTCTCAATCAAGGAGGGCATGTTTCGTCATTTCTATTTTTTTAGGACATGGAATTTTATCATTGTTTTATCAAAATGTTTATCTCTCCCAAGGCTATGCTTTCCTTGTAATCCTCTAGGAGGATAAACGCTTGATTAGGCTTTAGCAAAGCAGTTTTATGATTCAGGATATTCTTATTGTATTTAAAAATCTTGCAATCTGGGTTTTAGGGTTTTTCTATTTAGGTTAAAGAGAGGTATGTATTTAATTTGTGTTTGAGGTCCGGTGGAGTGGCTCATGTCTATAGTCCCAGTACTTTGGGAGGCCGAGGCAGGTGGATCACCTGAGGTTAGGAGTTCGAGACCAGCCTGGTCAACATGATGAAACCCAGTCTCTACTAAAAATACAAAAAAATTAGTGGGGCGTGGTGGTGGGTGCCTGTAATCCCAGATACACCGGAGGCTGAGTCAGGAGAATCGCTTGAACCCAGGAGGCAGAGGTTGCAGTTAGCTGAGGTCGCGCCATTGCACCCCAGCCTGGGCAAGAAGAGTGAAACCATCTCAAAAAAAAAAGTGTGTTTGAGAAGAAAGGATATCTCAAGGTAAAACTGTCAGCATTATCTTCTGAATGGAGGGGAGTTTGCTTTGGTGCAACAAACAGGGATTTGCCTATGGAAGTCCAGTTTAGGCAGATCCTCAGCTTCATAGGCACCCCTTGCAAAACCTGACCTGCCAAGGGATGCACAGGAGGTGGAAGCTCTGCTGTTGTCTCCACAACACTACGTTGGACATTTTACAGAAGGAAGGCATATCTTTCCCCCAAACCAATCTAATCATGGCTTACTGCTCCGAGTGTAAAGACTCCCAAGGCAGCAAATAAAATGACATTTCAAAATAGCAGTTTTGGAGAAGACTTCTTTAATGACAGAGGTACATACTTTTTTCAAATTGATTTGAGGGGGTATATGGCAAAATGTTTTGAAGACTTCAGGTACAGAAGGAGCAGTGAGATATAATGGAAAAAACATGGATTTTGGAGTCAGATGTATTTGGATTCAAGTTTTGGCCTTATCTCTAGGGCCAAGTTAATTGACTTCTCTGAACCTAGGTTTCTTCATTATTAAAATGAAAGTAACACTATTTCCTCAGAGGACTGGCAGAAAAATTAGATAATATATATAAGTTGCTGGCACTAGTACTAATAAATGTTAGTGCCATTCCCTTACAATCCCAGCACCTTCTCTATATCTGCCAGAGGTGGGGTCCTAAAATACTAGGGGTATATTTTCAAATTACATAGTCATGAAACTTCCTCCTGCATAATAATTAATTTAACACGGAAAAGAAAGCCTGAAGGAGTTGACGAATGTTTGCTATATAGTCATAATCAAATGAACACGTTAAAACTGTGTATATTCTAGTACTGAAGAACATAAATCAGTGACTCAGAGTTCAACATAGACAGAGGGAACAATAGACACTGGGGACTCAAAAGAGGGGAGGGAGACAGGGAAAGGCTGAAAAACTTCCTGTTGGGTACTATGTTCACTATATAGGTGACGGGATCAATGAAAACCCAAACCTCGGCATCATGCCACATATCCTTGTAATAAATCCGCATATGGGTCTCCGAATCTAAAATTTAAAAAGAAAAAAGAAAAAACAAAACCAAAAAAACCCCCAAACCTAAAAAACACAGAGCTCCCTAATACTTTTAGAAACTGTGGAACGTCTTTCTCACTCAACATGCACATCACTTCTGTGGATGATGGAGCCCTTCTGGGAGCTTCGGGTCCATCCCTCTACTGTGCTCCTCCCACACGTTCATAGAACTGCCTACTGGCCTGTCTGTCCCTACTAAACTCAACTCTTTGTTGAGTTCACAGTTCATGCTGTGTTCACTGTGTCTCCAGAACCTAGCCCAATGCACATTACGTGATATACTCCATAAATTATTTATTAGGGTCAGGCTCACATTTGTAATCCCAGCACTTTGGGAGGCCGAGGCGGGTGGATCACCAGAGGTCAGGAGTTTGAGACCAGCCTGACCAACATGGTGAAACCTCGTCTCTACTAAAAATACAAAATTAGCCGAGTGTGGTGGCACATGCCTGTAATCCCAGCTACTTGGGAGGCTGAGGCAGGAGAATCACTTGAACCCAGGAGGCGGAGGTTGCAGTGAGCCAAGATCATGCCATTGTACTCCAGTCTGGGCAACAAGAGTGATACTTCATCTCAAAAAAAAAAAAAAAAAATCATTTATTAAAAGTACAGGGCCGGGTGTGGTGGCTCACACCTATAATCCCAGCACTTTGGGAGGTTGAGGTGGGCAGATCACCTGAGGTCAGGAGTTCGAGACTAGCCTGGCCAACATGGTGAAACTCTGTCTCTACTAAAAATACAAAAATTAGCCAGGTGTGGTGGTGGGTGCCTGTAATCCCAGCTACTTGGGAGGTTGAGGCAGGAGAACCACTTGAACCCAGGAGGTGGAAGTTGCAGTGATCTGAGATCATGCCACCACACTCCAGCCCTGGCGACAGAGCAAGACTCCGTCTCAAAAAACAAACAAACAAAAACAAACCAACAAACAAGTACAAACCGTTATCATGCTTGTGAAATTTTTTTTTTTTTTTTTGACAGAGTCTTACTCTGTTGCCCCGGCTGGAGTGCAGTGGCATGAGCTTGGCTCACTGCAGCCTCCGCCTGCTGAGTTTGAGTGATTCTCATGCCTCAGCCTTCCGAGTAGCTGGGATTACAGGTGTGTGCTACCACACCCAGCTAATTTTTGTATTTTTATTAGAGACAGGGTTTCACCATGTTGACTAGGTTGGTCTCGAACTTCTGACCTCAAGTGATCCAGCCTAGGCCTCCCAAAATGCTGGGATTTACAGGCATGAGCCACCGCGCCCAACCCTGAATTTTTTTTTTTTTTTTTAACTGAACTGTAATTATGCTATTCAAGTGATATTTGGACCTGAAAGGATATTAAGTATATCTCTGAGGACACAAAAATGCCAAATTTAGCAGGATAGTCAAGGGTATGTGGTAACAAATTCACTAAATACCTTATTTCTAAAATTTTTACATACAGATTTTAAAACTTTTTTTTTTATGGAAAATTTCAAACATATGCAAAAGTACAGAGAATAGTATATAACAAATCCCTGTGTACCTATCACCTAGCTGCCACAATTATTAATACACTGAAATTTCTTTTTTTTTTTTTTTTTTGAGACGGAGTCTTGCTCTGTCGCCCAGGCTGAAGTGCAGTGGTGCGATATTGGCTCACTGCAAGCTCTGCCTCCTGGGTTCACGCCATTCTCCTGCCTCAACCTCCCGAGTAGCTGGGACTACAGGACTCCTGCCACCGCACCCTGCTAATTTTTTGTATTTTTAGTAGAGACGGGGTTTCACCACGTTAGCCAGGATGGTCTCAATCTCCTGACCTCGTGATCTGCCCGCCTCGGCCTCCCAAAGTGCTGGGATTACAGGCGTGAGCCACCGCGCCTGGCCAACATATTGAAATTTCTTTCATCTGTATCATCCCCCTACCCCATCATCAGATAATCCTGAAGCAAATCCCAGACATCATATTACTTAATCCATAAAGATTTCAATTACACTGAGATTTTAAAATTTACTTCACTATTCAAATCTATTTTTATTTATCACATTTATTTAAAACATTTTTATAGACATGTTTTGAATCAGCAACTATTTCTGACTAAAATTTTCTTTTAATAAATTTTTTATTAGTGTTTCCTTTTGCCTTGTCACAGGGTTGTATAAACCACTCTTGGTGTTTAACCAGAAACTGAACACCACCAAGAGAAAGCTCAACAGGTTTCTGAAAAGTGTTAACCTGGAATTCCAGGAAAGCTGGTTAATGTTCCTTCTGACTCAGACATTTGTACAAGCTTAGAGAACTGCATCTGATCAAGGAAGAAGGAGGATTCTCCATAGTTTTTACTACTGAGTAAAGGCCCCTATGAACCTACAGCTATGATAATGTGGTTATTTTGGTGAGAATCCAGCATCTTAACTATGACCACAGCTACCTTAGAGGAGTGATTCTTTTTTCTGGGGTGATTCATAATCATACAGAATCCTTGAAGATACAGATTCTGGAGTTTTAAAAGCCAAGTCTCAAAAAAGATTCTGATGTACAGTCAGAGGGCAGCACCTCTGCCCCAGTCAAGGTACAAGTCCAGGAACTGAGGGCTTTAAACATGTGTGCAAGACCCAGTGCCTAGATCTCAGTTTCTAATGTCATTCTTTAACAAAAGAAACCAAGGCTCCTTGGACACATGTCTGTTCCTAGGATTAGGGCAGGAAATAAGTAAGATAAGCCTGGTGCATCTGGTGGTGCCAAAAAGTAAGGAAATGCTGAAAACCAAACCAAATCAAAAACAAAATCCCATTTTTGCTCCCCCCAGCAAAAATCCCATAATGAGTGGGGTATGTCAAGGGAACAAAGGAGCCTGCTGAGAGCTTGAACGGCCAAAGCTGGGACAGTCTGAACAATAAAATATAGAACTGGACTGTAACCCAAAGTATAAATGAACTATGCACAAGTCCATACTGATATAAACAAACAACTGAAAAAAATAAGTGAGGAAGAGACACATCTCCCGTGTGGAAGGATTCTAAATAACTTTATCCATACTTGGCTCCCAAGGGGGTGGAACATAACTCCCCACTCCTTAAGTGTGAGCTACACATAGTGACTTCCTTCCACAGGGAACAGCATGGAAAGAGGGGGAGGAAGAGGAACTTCACGTGGAGCATCCTGACACAAACACTACAGTGATAAGTCATGTTGATTGTATGCTCCCTTGATATGATGTGATGAAAATGGCACTACCTCTACAGCCTTCCTCCTCAAGCCCATAAAACCGACTCTACACGTAAGAAAAACATCAGGCATATCCAACAGAGATATTCTAGAAAATACTGACCAGTACTCCTCAAAACTGTCAAGGTCATCAAAAACAAGGTCTGAGAAACTGTCACAGCCAAGAGGAGCCTAGGGAGGTGTGACAACTAAATATAATGTGGTATCCTGGAACAGAAGGAGGATGGTAGGTGAAAACTAAGGAAATCTGAAAAAACTATGAACTTTAGCTACTAATAATGTATCAATATTGGTTCATTAATTGTAACAAATGTACTATACTAACATAAAATATTAATAGGGGAAACTGAGTGTGTGGTATATGGGAACTCTGTACTATTTCTGTGATTTCTCCATGAGCCTAAAATTGCTCCAATAAGGTTTGGTAAAAATTGTTCATGTTTGATCTTAGAGTCAACTGTTCAATTGAACAACTTTTAAATTTTTATTAATAATAGACTAATTTTTAGAATAGTTTTAGATTTACAGAAAAATTGGGCAGAGTTCCCATATTCCACCCCACCACCTCCTGTTGTGTTGTCTTTATTAACAACATTTTGCAATCCTATGATACATTTGTTAGAAAATTAGTGAACCAATATTGATATATCATTATTAACTAAAGTCTGCCATTTAGGTTAAGGCTCACTCTGTGATGTATGAAACCACAGGTTCTGACAAATGTATAATGTCATGTATACACCACTGAAGCATCATATAGAATAGTTTCACTGTCCTACAAATCTCCTGTGTTTCACCTAGTCATCCCTCCCCAGCCCCCAAATCCCTGTGACCACTGATCTTTTTACTGTCTGTATAGTTTTGTCTTTTCCAAAATGTCATATAGTTGGAATCACATAGTACAGTGTGTAGCCTTCTCAGAATGGCTTTGCTCACTTGTGATATACGTTTAGGTTTCCTCCATGTCTCTTTGTGGCCTGACAGCTCATTTCTTTTGTTGCTGAATAATATTCCATTGTACGGATATGCCACAGTTTATGCGTTCAGGTACTGAAGGACATCTTGGCTGCTTCCAGTTTTCAGTGATTATGAATAAAGCATATGCTATAAACATCCATATGCACGCTTTTGTGTGGATATACGTTATCAACTTGTGTTACTTCGAGGTATTTTGTTTAATGTCCAAATATTTTGGGATTTTCCAGGTATCTTTGTTACTGATTTCTAGTTTAATTTCATTATGGTTTGAGAGCATACTTTGCATAATTTCTACTCTTTTAAATTTGTTCAGATTTTTTTTTATGTCCCAGAATGTGGTCTCTCTTGGTAACTGTTCCATGTGACCTTGAGAAGAATGTATATTTTGTTGTTCAATGAAGTATTCTAGAGATGTCAATTAGATCGGGTTAGTTGACAGTGCTGTTGAGTTTAACTATATGCTTACTGATTTTCTGCCTGTTGGACCTGTCAGTTATGAACAGAGAAGTGTTGAAGGCTCTAACTACAACAGTAAACTTGTCTCTCTCTTCTTTCAGTTCCATCAGTTTTTGTCTTACATATTTTGACTCTATTCATACATTAAGGATTGTTACATCTTTTTTGGAGAACTGACCCATCTTTATCCTTGGGGATTCTTTCTCTCTAATCTTCATTCTAAAATGAATCTGGACACTCTTTGTTACCTAATATGGTGGAGTCAGGCAATTTTTTTTTTGCAACTCTAGTATCTCATTCTGAATATTTTACTCTGGATATCTCATTCTGGAGATAAAAGTAGTGAGTGAAAGTTTGTTATTATTCCTTTCAATATTCCGTAGCATTCACTGGTGAAGCCATCTGGCCTCTCTGTGGGAAGATTTCAGAATTACTAATTCAATTTCTTTACTTGTTTTAGGTCTATTCATATTTCTACTTCTTGTTGAGTCAGTTTTGGTAATTTGTCTTTCTAGTCATTTGTCCATTTCATCTAAATTTGTCTAATTTGCTGGTATAACATTGTTTATAATACTTTTATAATTCTTTTAATTTCTGTACCTCTTTTCATTCCTGATTTTTGCAATTTGTATCTTCTCTTTTAATTTCTTGATCAGGGTAGCTAAAAGGTTGGTAACTTTGTTGATCTCTCAAAGAATGAACTTGTGATTTTTCTGTTTACTATCTCATTGATAACTGCCTTAATCTTTATTCTTTCCTCTTTCTGCTTGCTTTGGATTTAGTTTGCTCTTTTTTTATCTAGTTTCGTAAGGTGAAATTTTATGATATTGATTTCAGAGCTTTCTTCTTTTCTGATACAGGTATTTATAGTTATAAATTTCATTCTAAGTGCTACTTCAGCAGTTTTTTTATATGTTTTATATTTCATTTTCATTCATTTCAAAATATTTTAAAATTTCCCTTGTGTATCCTTCTTTGACCCATGAGTTGCTTAGAAATATATTGTCTAATTTCCAAATGTTTTGGGGTTTCATATATATTCATGTGTGTGTGTGTGTGTGTGTGTGTGTGTATGTATATATATATATTTTTTTGAGATGAAGTCTCACTCTGTTGCCCAGATTGGAGTGCAGTCTTGTGATCTTGGCTCACTGCAACCTTTGCCTCCTGGGTTTAAGTGATTCTGCTGCTTCAGCCTCCTGAGTACCTGGGATTACAGGTGTGCGCCACCATGCCTAACTAATCGTATTTTTTTCTACTGTGAATCTTTAATTCCATGTGCCAGAGAACATACTTGGTATAGTCTCAAAATTAATTGAGATTTGTTTTGTGGCCCAGTGTATTGGATATACTCAGTTAGAAGCATTTAGGCATTTAGAAATTCTTTACTAAACATGATTTTTTTTTTTTTTTTTTTTGAGACAGTTTTGCTGTTACCCAGCCTGGAGTGCAGTGACGTGATCTCCACTCACTACAACCTCAGCCTCCAGGTTCAAGTGATTCCTGTGCCTCAGCCTCCTGAGTAGCTGGGATTACAGGAATTTGCCACCACGCCCAGCTAATTTTGTATTTTTAGTAGAGATGGGGTTTTGCCATGTTGGTCAGGCTGGTCTCAAACTCTTTTCCTCTAGTGATCCACCCACCTGCGCCTCCTAAAGCACTGGGATTATAGGTGTGAGTCACCATGCCCAGCCATTAAACATATTTTATTGCAATATAATTCAAGTACCATAAAACTCACCCCTTTAAAGTATACAATTCACTAATTTTTAGTGTACTCATAAGACCACGCAACCATTACCACAATCTAATTCCAGAACATTTTCTTTACCCCAAAAAGAAATGTATACCCACGAGTAGTAACTCCTTTTCCTCCTTCCCCCAAGCCCTAGACAACCACTAATCTATTCTCTGTTTCTATGGATTTGTCTATTTTGGACATTTTATATAAATAGAATCATGTAATATGTGGTTTGTATCTGGCTTCTTTCCGTTAGCATGTTTTCAATGTTAATACATGTTGCAGCATGTATCAGTACTTTTTTTCTTTTTATAGCTGAATAATTTTCCATTGTCTGGATATCCTACATTTTGTTTATCCATTCATCAGTTGATAGACAATTAAGTTGTTTCTACTTTTTAGCTATTACGAATGCTGCTGCTGTGAGCATTTGTGTACAAGTTTTATGTGGTGTGCATTTTTTTTGAGACGGAGTCTCGCTCTGTCGCCCAGGCTGGAGTGCAGTGGCATGATCTTGGCTCACTGCAAGCTCTGCCTCCCGGGTTCACGCCATTCTCCTGACTCAGCCTCCTGAGTAGCTGGGACTACAGGCACCTGCCACCACGCCCGGCTAATTTTTTGTATTTTTAGTAGAGACGGGGTTTCACCATGTTAGCCAGGATGGTCTCAATCTCCTGACCTTGTGATCCACCCGTCTCAGCCTCCCAAAGTGCTGGGATTACAGACATGAGCTATTGTGCCCAGCCGCATTTTGTGTTTTTTTTTTTTAGACAGAGTCTTGCTGTGTTGCCCAGGCTAGAGTGCAGTAGCATAATCTCAACTCACTATAGCCTCTGCCTCCTGGGTTCAAGCGATTCTCCTGCCTCAGCCTCCTGAGTAGCTGGGGTTACAGGTGCCTGCCACCATGCCCAGCTAATTTTTGTATTTTCAGTAGAGATGGGGTTTCACCATGTTGGACAGGCTGGTGTTGAACTCCTGACCTCAGTGATCTTCCTGCCCTGGCCTCTCAAAGTGCTAGGATTACAGGTGTGAGCCACCACACCTGGCCTGGTGTACATTTTTTAGAGGTAACTAATCTCTAGGCTATGGGCTAAGTTACTGTTCACCAGTGTCTTCTAATTTTACTCCTAGTGGTTCGTCCAGTTTGGGCCTTCCTCTGAGACTGCAATTTCCCACTGTGTCTCACTTGGCCCTAAAAAGGCTGTGAGGAGTTTCCTTCCTTTAAGAGGTAGCTAATCTCTAGGCTATATAAGCTCTATAAGCTAAGTACCTGCTCAGGAAACGGGAGGCTGAACTCTGCCTCTGTGTGTATGTGTGTGTGTGTGGGTGTACGTGTGTGTTTGTGTATCTGCATGTCTATGTGTTTACGTGTCTGTTTTTCTGTGTGTGGGCCAACCCAAATTCCTGCATGTTTACAAACAGTCTTTAGGTTTTAGGAGAGGCCAAAAGGGCTGAGTCAACTCTCAATATCTTAGTTCTACTCTACATGCTTCAACTCTCCCTGGCTACATGCCTTACCTTCTGTTCTGAACCACAGTATAAGTGAGCCCTGCAGGGTGGGAAATGAGCCATGACATTCATACCCAAAGAAGCCAGTGCACACACATACCGTGTAGATTTCTATTGCGCTTTTGGGATGAAAGGAAAAGTAATATGTATCATTTTGTGAATCATCCATCAATCCATGGATGTGATGATGCCCAAATATTACTTTGGTTAGAAAAATCATCCCACATAAACTCCCACTTTTCTCTCCTTTGGATCCTAAAACTTTCATCGCTCCACTGCAGTATATGCATCTGCGGAGAAAAGCACATGGCCAGGCAGTAGCTGCTCACCAGTGTCCTCTAGTTTCACCCCTGGTGGTAGGTCCAGTTTGGGCCTCTGAGACTGCAGTTTCCCATTGCCTATCATTTGGCCCTTAAAAAATTATTAAGATGCTTCCTCCCCAATCTTCATTCTAAAATTGAACCTGAAGACTCTCTGTTACCTAATAAGGCGGAGTTCGGCAATGTTTCTTTGCAGCTCTGTCATCTCATTCTGGATAAAGGTAGCGAGGTTAAGGGGTGGAAATAAATATGGGAAACCAGAGGGGGAAACATGTTATCCAAGGACAAGGAAAACCTGATCCAGGGTGAGAGACAGATATAGTACTTGACTAAAAGTTGGCCTGATTTGGCCAAAGAAAATGGCATATTACACATTCGGGTGTTCTTTTATGAAATAAGATATTCTGTACCTGCTTGTTGAAATATCCTCAAAAGGGTAGAGGATCTCTCCATTGTTACAGATTTCGCAGATGAACCCCTTCTGGCTACAAAGACTGCAGCTGTACACGTGTGAGGTGGCAAATTTAATGACCTTGCCCAAGAATGGAGCCAGCTTTCCCTCTATTACCTGCAGAAAGAGAAATGGGACAGGGAAGCACACTTATTGAGAACAGAAGTCTTGTACACACAGGAAAGGAAAGGAATTCCTTTCCTTTATACAACAGGAAAACCTCTAATTATAATTTCTCAGCAACTCTGAGGAAGAAAAGACATAGTAGTTCTGCTCCAAAAGAACTTTCTGGTTTAAACCACTGGAGGTTGTAAATTAAGATGCTGAAACTTCTTTTGTATTCCTCTTGCTTTGCAGTGTGGTGTAGAAAATTGAGGCCCAACAGATGGGGAACCCTACTTGGATAGACCAACTTCACAGTGAGGGTGTGGTACAAGAGGAGCGTGGTAGGTTTCCTAAAGTACACTGAAAACATACGGAGTAAATCTAGATGCATAAGTTTGTGTTGTAAATGCAATAATACCTTTTCTCTGATGAATTAATGGGATAGTTTTTTCACCATCTTCCCCAAGAACATACAGTAAATGGGGAAAAATAGGTTTCTTTTGCTGCTGGTAAGTATAGCAAAAAAAGCTTGCAATTTGGCAGCCTAATGGCCATTTTCAGCCTGTCGGTTTTTTTTCTTTTAACTCGTGGTGGTTTTTAAAATGAAGTAATTTAAAAATTGGGATATTTTACATAAAAACCCAGATTTTTGGAAAAATCAGATGATCCAGCACAACTAGGCTTGGATTCAGCGTGATGAGGACCTGGCCATGCGAGGGGCTGCCTGTTTATGCTGAGATATCCGCTCTCTGCCTGACAGCTGTTCCCACCAGGCCCCAGGGTCTTGCATCTGCCTGCCTTCCACAGTGGCCTCGCCTGTTGGCGTGCATACATCCCTGAGTTTGGAACTCACGTTCTGTTGATCATTTCTCACTTACTAATACCCATGGGCTTCAAAGACTTCAGTATTTCACACGCCAGCTAGATAAAATCTGCCTTTACTTCTAATTAATGCAGATACAAATACATGCTGGTTTTGATATAAGAAAATAATTGAAGATTACATTTAATTTGGAAATAGCTGAAAATAGTTTCTTTCAAATGAATATAGTTACATTATAATTTTTCATAAAAATAATATCTGAGGGAGGCCGGGTGCTGTGGCTCACACCTGTAATCCCAGCACTTTGGGAGGCCAAGGCAGGTGGATCGCCTGAGGTTAGAGGTTTGAGACCAGCCTGACCAACATGGCAAAACCCTGTCTCTACTAAAAATACAAAAAATTAGCTGGGCGTGGTGGCAGGTGTCTGTAATCCCAGCTACTCAGGAGGCTGATGCAGGAGAATCACTTGAACCTGGGAGGTGGAGGTTGCAGTGAGCTGAGGTCATACCATTGCACTCCAGCCTGGGCAACAAGAGTGAAACTCCCATCTCAAAAAAGAAAAGAAAAAGAAAAAAATAGTATCTGAGGGAAATGTAGTATAAATCATACCTAAAGAGAAATTACAATGTCTAGGTGAGTAGGTAGTAGTGACTGGTAATACAAAAACAAAAGACTACAAAAAATGTAATCATGCCTTTTGCAAAAAATGAAGCTATACATAATAGCTATATATAATACCGGAGATAAAAACTGAAGTGGTTTTTAAACATCATGGAATGATCCATGTTTTAGAAATAAATATAATGGTGGTTCCATTCAATTGCCAGACAGGGTACCCTCCCATGGGTGGAAACAAGTCTGCTCCAAGCCAAGGCTAGGCTTTAGGTCCCACGAAGATGATTTCTCTGGAAGGTTGTGGTGAGGCTGCACCAGGAGGCGCCTTTCCCTCTTGCCTCCCACCCTGGTCATTTGCAAGGGAAAGGAGCTGGAGGTACAGGGAGAAAGATCTCCTTCAATTGAAAGTGCCTCCCCTTCAACACTGGGGAACTGAGTCATGCATTTCTTCGAGGTCCAAGGCCATGCTTAGTGCGTAGGCAAGACTTGCTTCAGCCCCAGGTGTGGTGACTTAGACTTAGGAAACCAATTATGAGTGGAAAATGAACCTCTAGTTCAACTGTGCCAGATGAAGCAGCCCTCCAGTGCCTACCCTGCCTTGCCCTTCCCCATCATGTACTGTGAAAACCCCTCTGATGGCCTCAAGGCAGTGCCTGCAGGCCAAGGCCCTTCTGGGGGTTTCCATCTTTCTTCCACCAGACTCCAAGCCCACTCTCCTCCGAGACAGTGTTATCTTTTCTCACCCAGAGTATTAACACTACTAAGTCTTTCACCTTAATTTATGACTCAGGATTTATTCACGTCCTGCCCACTCTAGGTTCACAAAAATAAAATCAAGTGTTAGACACACTGGCTGCCAATAAGGCACTAGCCTTATTGGGTGCCACCTGGCGTGCTGGGACCTGGCAGTGCCTCTGCTGATCGAGCCCTTTCTCAGTTAATGGGTGTCGAGTTGGGTCATCTGTCCACTGACCCTGACTTCATGTAAGCAGCCGCGGGTTGTGGGCAGACAGGAGCTCAGAAATGCAGCATGAGGCTTTTTTTTTTTTTTGAGACAGAGTCTTGCTCTGTCACCTAGGCTGGAGTACAGTGGCACAATCTCAGCTCACTGCAACCTCCACCTCCCAGGTTCAGGCAATTCTCCTGCCTAAGCCTCCTGTGTAGCTGGAACTACAGGTGCTGGTCACCATGCATGGCTAATTATTGTATTTGTAGTAGAGATGGGGTTTCACCATGTTGGTAAGGCTGGTCTTGAACTCCTGACCTCAGGTGATCCACCCACCTCAGCCTCCCAAAGTGCTGGGATTACAGGCGTGAGCCACTGTGCCTGGCTAGCATGAGACTCTTAAAAAAACCTGGCCATTTGCTTCCTCTAATTCCCTACACTTTGGCATATTGGGCAATGTATTACCTCCTTAAAATAATAAAAGAATAACTTTTCTATGAAAAAAAGATAAATAGGGCCAGGCGCAGTGGCTCATGCCTGTAATCCCAGCACTTTGGGAGGCCGAGGCAGGCGGATCACAAGGTCAGGAGATCGAGACCATCCTGGCTAACATGGTGAAACCTCGTCTCTACTAAAAATACAAAAAAATTAGCCAGGTGTGGTGGCAGGCGCCTGTAGTCTTAGCTACTCGGGAGGCTGAGGCAGGAGAATGACATGAACCCGGGAGGCGGAGCTTGCAGTGAGTTGAGATCGTGCCACTGCACTCCAGCCTGGGCGACAGAGTGAGACTCTGTCTCAAAAAAAAAAAAAAAAAAAGAAAAAAAGAAAAATAAATGTAATGCTGGTTAACTCTAGGGAGGGCAATAAGTCAGAGAAGCAAAAACACAACTATATACAAAGTTGTTTTTTATATATATATATACACACACACACACACACACACACACACACACACACACACAAGCTATCCAAACTCATTTTCTATTTCTTAATATGTAACTCCTGGTGCAAGTAAATTGTCACTTTGTATATAGCTGTGTTTTTGCACTTGAAAAAACAATGTATAACAATTTTGCATTAAACTGCAGAAGGTGAACAGAAAAATCAGATTTATTACTTTGTAAGAGTAGAGTTTTTTTCTTAGTAAAGGGGGTAGAAATTATCCTGGCTGTTTTTAGTCAACCATACATTTCCCACCATTTTTCAACTTACTTTCCTCTCCATTACCTTTACGAAGCCATAGATAGACCTTCTTTTATTTATGTTCTCTGAGGAACCATTAACTCCAATAAACCCCAGTAAGGCATGCTCCTAATACCAACACGTGATATACACTTTCTAAGAAACAGCCATATATACAACCTTTCTAACAAATCATATATCCAACCACCAGTAAACACTTTTCAATGCGTGATGGGGTTATTTCTAAATCGTGATGGTAGCACTTCAGTTGAGTTTGGTTTTCCTCATTTTACTCTTCTCTAAACAACCAAACTGAATGAGGCATTTAAAGAGAGGCACTAACAAACTATAGTCCATTTAGGGGGAAACAACCAGGATAGAGAACAGTCTGGAAACCAGGTGAGTAAAGGTTGGTGAAACTGGGAAGAAAAGACCTTGAGGAAGACATGAGAGTTATCATCCAGGATCTAAAGGAGAAGTTTGAGCATCTTGTGCATAAAGTTTTTTCTCTATTTAGATTTCCTTGGAGAAAGGGTGTGAACATTTTGAAGGCTCTTGAAATATTTCACCAAATTTACACTGTCAGCAATGTATATTTATTCTTAAATAGGGACCTTAATAAGCTCTGGGGATTGATATCTGTATAATATTCAGTCTTCCTTTAAAACAATGTGATACATATCTGCATTTCATTAAATCTTCACTTATTATTGCTTAATACAAATTTATTTCCTTGTACAAGCTACTCACATTTATTATTTAGTTTAAGGTTAAACTTTTGTATATTTTTCTCATTAGCTATTGCTGGTATATTAGAATATATTGACATTTGTGTGCATGTTACTATATGACAGTAATTACTGAATTTCCATTGATGCTAATTACTTTTAGGTGATTCTTTTGTTTTTTCTAGTACTATATCTCTTGTTTATGTTTCATTTCTTGTTGCACCACCCAGGGCTCCTAAAACAATATTAATAATGGTACTAGTGGTTATTTTTATTATTTCAGGAAGAATCAAACTGGAACTTATGGAGTTTATAGTGAATGACTAATTTTCTCCATCAAATATGTATATCCTGTCATTCACCACATTTCATTTATTCCCCCTCTTTAAATAACAGCTATACTGAGATATAATTCACATACCATGTGATTCACCTATTTAAAGTCTACAATTCAATGGTTCTTAGTTTATTCACAGAGTTGTGAAACATCACCACAATCGATTCTAGGGGATCCCACTAACCCTCTGAAAAAACTCTATATCCATTAGTAGTCACTTTCCCTTTACCATGCCCCTGCAAGCCCAAGGAACCAATAATTTACTCTCTGTCTGGGTGCAGTGGCTCACACCTGTAACCCCAGCACTTTGGGAGGTAGAAGCAGGCGGATCACCTGAGGTCAGGAGTTCACAACTAGCCTGGCTAACATGGTGAAACCCCATCTCTACTAAAAATACAAAAAAAATTAGCAGGGCACGGTGGCGCATGCCTGTAATCCCAGCTACTCGGGGGGCTAAGGCAGGAGAATTGCTTGAACCCAGGAGGCAGAAGTTGCAGTGAGCTGAGATGGTGCCACTGCACTCCAGCCTGGGCAACAAAAGCAAAAACTCCATCTCAAAAAAATATATATATATATACTTTCTGTCTTCATAGATTTGCCTATTCTGGAGATTTCATGTAAATATGATCATATAATATGTGGTCTTTTATGACGGGCTTCTTTCACTCAGCATAAAGCGTTCAAGGTTCATGCTGATTTTCTTTTAAATGCCTTCACTATAAGTCTCTTTTTTCCATCTTACCCTAGACTTTTATCACTCCTCTCTAGATTAATAAAATAATCTCCTAGTTTTATTTCTAGATGTCAGTCTTTTTTCCTAGATCCAGCATGCATACATATTAATCAGTTTTAGACACCACTTTCATCGTGTATCATCTCTTCCCTCAAACCTTTGGTGAATTCTTCATTTTTGAGATGGAGTCTTGCTCTGTCACCCAGGCTGCAGGGCAATGGTGTGATCTAGGCTCACTGCAACCTCTGCCTCCCAGGTTCAAGCGATTCTCCTGCCTCAACCTCCCAAGTAGCCGGGATTACAGGCACGAGCCACCATGCCCAGCTAATTTTTTGTATTTTTAGTAGAGGTGGGGTTTCACCATGTTGGCCAGGCTGGTCTCAAACTCCTGAACTTGTGTGATCCACCTGCCTCGGTCGCCCAAAGTGCTGAGGTTATAGGCGTGAGCCACTGGGCTCGGCAAATTCTTAGTGTATCATCAACCAAAACTCTTTGCTCTTTCATTTCATAAAATTATATTGAGTTACTATGTACTAGACACTCAGTGTAGAGTGAACTGCACAAAAACTGGAGCTTACATTTTACCTGGTATGCAAGTGGATTCCATATTAGCCATTCAAACTCATTTTGCATTTCTTAACATGTACCTCCTGTTGCGAGCACATTTACCCCTACGTAGAACATGCTTGCTCTTGCTCCTGTGCCTTCGTCCATGTCATTCCTCTATCTGGAGTTTCACTTTTCTTAACCCTTACTTAAATTTCATGTAGGCTTCATGGCTTAGATCTGTGGCTACTTCAGACATCACATGTCATTTTTTTTATTTTTTAGTTTTTTAAAGGAAGGCATCAAGTTGTTCGTCTGTTTGGATGGGATCAGTAGAAATGAATCTAAAGCAGTCACATCCATTTCTTTTGATATTGCTGTAAATAAGAGAACAGGGCTTGTACAAGCATACTTACTTTTGCCAAGGCCAAAATGCTAGGGGGAAGACATTTAACACAGCTCAAACTTGATTTGAATCACTTATGTAAGATAATATCTTAGCAACACCTGGAAATTGTGTCTTACTCCTTTCCTACTTATACTTAAATTAGTCACAGGCTAATATAACTTTATAACAACCCCTCAAAAGTCAAAAGGACACTTCATCTTTAGCATTAGAAGGCCGGTAGTTTTTAGTTTAAACCAGGTGGTCATTCGGTATATTAGTGATAGTGAAACAGACCTGAGATGAGGTTTAGTTATCTCTATTTATTCCCTCAAAGTGCATGTCTACGTGAACAAAATCATGACAGCGTAATTAGAAGGAAACACGTGTAGCTCTTTCCCCATTTCCTTGCTTCCCTGCGCTCAACCCCCTTCCCTTTCTCCATATACCAAATTGCCCTATCTCCTTGAGAAAAGGCAGATGTCCAAAATAGGGTGAAAGTTTGTTTCTGTTTTCCATTAAACTTAATGTCTTGTACGAAGGAAGGTACTAGTCTGATTTATTTACTTGGGGAGTGTGTATATATGACTGTTTCAGAGGTGTTACACTAACTGGATATTCAAAGAATACACATTTCCATTTGTAACAAAATTAGGTCACCTTATTGCCTTGTAGCACAAGGACAAAATGTAGCAACAAGCTGATATCTTCTTCCAGATTTCGCTGTTTTTCACTTTTGCAGTCTGTCTATAAATTCTTTTCACCATCATTTTAGGTACTTCTAGAACTCAAGGAACTGTCAAATATCACTTTCCACCATCCAGTCCCTGATAAATATGCCAAATATGCTTACCCTTCTTGTGTGAAAGAAGCCCATGAAAGCTGCCTGGTTGAACTTCCAGCTCAGGGATACACACATTTTGCCTCCCTCTTCTATTCTGGTCAAGATGGTCAGCATTGGAATTTGAGGCCTATGGCTTTCTTGCAGACTAAGACAACAGACTTTATTTGATTTACTTTCTTGCAGACCAATCAAAAATTACAATTAAGTTAAAAAATAACCTAGTGCTGCCTTCCCCAAACCACAGTTTCAGAAACAGCTGCTTATTACTCATGTGTGGCACCAGGAAATTGCAGTGTCATGTTCAAGGTCTGCAGCCAATAGAGATCTGTGGGATTGGGAAAAGGGCACAAATGAATCTTTTATGTTGGTTACCTTCACTCCCTTGGAACCATCACAAAATTCAAAATTTACGGGCTGGGGGAAGACAGAGCACTAGTAACCTGGACAAGAAAAAAGAAAGGAAAAAGCTCTTTCTCATCAAATTTCCTTATGCATCAGCTAATTCCTTCCCTCTGATTTGTCAATTTACCTTCCATTTCAAAACAAGCTTCCTTAGCCATCGTGTAACATCTGGATTCGGAGCAACGGTTGGGAATGCTTTGGTGAAGAGGGCTACTGCACTTGACAAACAACTCCATCTCTGAAAGTCTAAACAAAAGACCCAATTCATGGTGAACAGTCACCTGTCACTCACTAGGAACAGGCTGGCTTGACGAAATGGAAGAATCAAAATTGTCACATATTGTGAAATAATTTCCCATATAATTTAGTTGCATTTGCCTGGCCAGACAACCCTGAAAGGTTGCATTTTGTCTCTAGTGTCATTTCTCAGTCCATTTAATAGGTAGGTAGAGTGAAGTCTAGTGGCCTTGGCCAGATGAGTTCATGGGAAGTTAGGAAAAAACAGGCTGTGGATTCTGCTCAAGCTTGAAAACCCTAACACACCTCACGAGACTATTCTGAATCCTCATTCAATGTTAAATTTTACTCCTCTTACTCATAAATCCTTAAAAATAGAAAATAAAAAGCAAGCTGGATGTAGGGGCTGATGCCTGTAATCCCAGCACTTTCGGAGGCCAAGGTGGGAGGATCACTTGAGCCCAGGAGTTCCAGACCAGCCTGTCAATGAAGTGAGATCCCTATCTCTGTAAAAAATAAAAAAAATTAGCCGATTGCAGTGGTATGCACCTGTAGTCCAAGCTACTTAGGAGGCTGAGGTGGGCTTTCACTACAAAGCCCAGGAATTTGAGGTTGCAGTGAACTATGAGCTATGATTGGGTCACTATACTCCAGCCTGGGTGACAGGGCAAGACCCCGTCTCAAAATAAATAAATATCACCAAAGTATATGGGATATTCCTATTTCAAAAAGTTGTTTAAAACTCACTTTTCCCGCCGGGCGCGGTGGCTCAAGCCTGTAATCCCAGCACTTTGGGAGGCCGAGACGGGCAGATCACGAGGTCAGGAGATCGAGACCATCCTGGCTAACACGGTGAAACCCCGTCTCTACTAAAAAATACAAAAAAAAAAACCTAGCCGGGCGAGGTGGCCGGCGCCTGTAGTCCCGGCTACTCGGGAGGCTGAGGCAGGAGAATGGCGGGAACCCGGGAGGCGGAGCTTGCAGTGAGCTGAGATCCGGCCACAGCACTCCAGCCTGGGTGACAGAGTGAGACTCCGTCTCAAAAAAACAAAAAAACAAAAAAACAAACAAAAAAACCCCCTCACTTTTCCCATAATTAACCTTTGAGTTCTTTATCATGGCTCGGTGCTGGGATGTTTGTACATAAACATAAAAGTCTCTCTTTTCTAATTAGCTGCTCCTCACCATTCCCAATCCATTATGGGACTGCTCTAACAAGACTTAAATTTTGGCTAATCAAGCACTTTACTGAGGGTGGATTGTGATGCCACCAATTAGCTCTTATCTGATCCTTTCCCAAAGGTGATAATTTCTACTTAGAGCTGGGAAACTATGTGATAATTTAATCCGGTTTAATGTAATTGGGTAGATTTATGAGTGGCCACCATAGTTCCTATCAAATTACATTTTGCTCCCTGCTAACTAGGTCTTAAGGAATAAGAGATTTTAAAAATTTCAATTTCATTTTTCTCAGTGGCTAGAATGGCAAAGACAAAACCAAGAATGCAAATTTCTTATCCAGAAAAATATATGGGATGGGGTCTACTTCAGACAGTTTTTCTGCACTAAGTGCCTCAAGGGGTGTGGCTTAGTCAAACCACATCTCCATGGAACTTAAGAGGCATTTGCAAAGAGTAAGTACAAGAATGTGGTCCAAATATTCTGAGCCCAAAACAGGTTATATGATCTGATACAGGTACATGTGTTTTATTTATGAGGAAAATAAACTACAATATTTTAAATGGAGACAATTCCAGAAAATTCTCATAGATGGTCAGCAGATTTTTGCTTCTCTGTTGAGTTAATTAGTTACATGTTTGAAATAAATCTGATTTAGGTCTCTACTATTCCTTTTAGCCTGAGTTCTGACATTATTGACTCATTGAGCAGTAAATGAAGAAAAGTCCTAAGTGGACTTTTTAACTCACCTTCCTTACTTAATATATGAGAAAATTGAGCCCAGAGAGGTAATGCGCTCTACCTAAGATCACCCAGCTGATTAGTGACAGCTTCTGACTCGCTTTCTTAAGCACCCTTTACTATTCCAAGGAAGGAGCCTTTCTGAGGGTATCTGAGGTCAGAGTGTAGCCCCAGGGTTTGGTTCAGCCCAGGAATTCTGAAGTCACTGGATGCCTACTGACCCACCTTGTAGAAATGGAAGATTTCTAATACTGAGACCCTGCACAGAAGCAGGATTGTGCAGACGAAATTAGTCCAGGTTTAGATCCACAATTTTGATCTGAACTAGATCTGTCTTTGGCTTACTGAAAAATAATACCTCTAGTCCTTCTATGAAGTTCTTGTATAAAAATTCTCTCAATGGTCACATCTCATGCCATTTTCTGAATATGAAGATGATCTTTAACAATATCTGATTGGCTAAACTACTAGGAAACTCATAAAGTAACGCAAAATTCTGTGACAGAAATGGACTTATCATCAACTTAAACCCTAGGCAGCCGGGCGCCGTGGCTCATGCCTGTAATCCCAGCACTTTGGGAGGCTGAGGGGGATGGATCACCTGAGGTCAGGAGTTCGAGACCAGCCTGGCCAACATGGCGAAACCCCGTCTCTACTAAAAATACAAAAAATTAGCCGTGGGTGGTGGTGCATGCTTGTAATCCCAGCTACTCAGGAGGCTGAGGCCGGAGAATCACTTGAACCCGGGAGGCGGAGGTTGCAGTGAGCCAAGATCGTGCCATTGTATTCCAGCCTGGGCAACAGAGTGAGACTCCGTCACAAACAAACAAACAAACAAACACCCTAGGCTATTTGCCAAAACTAGAGAAGTAGCTTTATTAAAACGAGAAGCAACTACAGTTGAGGAAAAAGAAAAAGCAAAACAAAGCAACTCCCTGTATGTACATATGTGGGAGAAACTAAAGAAATATGGCTTTTCAGAAACAGAGGAGAAACAGAAGTAGCATTACCTGATCACGTGGGGGAATGAACCATAAGAGTGAGGAGAGACATAAAAGGCTGAGAACAAAGAAGGGAAGAAGTAGGGAAGGATGAAAGCAATAATGATAATAACAATAGTGATAATTTAAAAAAGAAAAAATTGGGCTTGATGGTTCTGTGGCAATTTTTTTTTAAGTTTAAAAAATAGAGAATACAGATGCTTACAAAGAGGGAAGAAAGTTTCATTGCTCAATGACGCTGATTGAGAACTTAAATGGGAGGGTGAAATCTTGGTTTCTATTCCCAGTTATGTCCCCAGGAAGCTCTACGACCTTTTTTGTTAATCACTTAACTTCTCCATGCCTCAGTTTCCTCATCTGCAAAATAAAGTGATTCTATTCAGTCATTCAAAACTAGATGATCAATAAGGATCTCTTTCAATTTGAAGATTGTATGATTTTATAATGAAACAACAAGGAAGACATCAAAAGAAACTTGTTGAATAGCTCCAGGAATGTTGCAAGGGAATATCTGCGGAGCTAGATAAAAGGTGAGTTTAACCAGACTAATTAGAAGATACTCCAGGAAATTTTCAACAAAAGTGAAATAATGTCACCAGCTTTTTGTTCCCCTGCCTGCTGAGCTCCATTCAAAGAGGAAGTAAGGCCTTCTAGGAATCATCCCCTCACAGGTGTGCAACCAGATACCAGTTTTCCTGAAAACCTCTGCAAATCCCTTCCTTTCATCAATGCATTTAATTAGTTAATGTTTAGATAGCACTTTTGGGATGTAAAGTACAATATAAGTGCTCAACATTATTATTACTTAACAGCTTTTATGGGACCAGCCATTCCTGAGATTAAATAAGAAACTAAAGTGAGTCCCTGGTTAGAAGGCTGTGATCGAATACATTGCTGGCTCACTGATGAGGAAAAACAAGCCCTGCATATACACTGAAATAGGTGCTTTTATCAGCCTGCATATCGTTGTCTAAGATGGTTGGGGATTTTTACTCTTTGCTTCAAGGTCCACAAGTAGAAGCCACAACTTACAACACAGTAGTGATTATGATTTCACATGTCCTGTATTTCTAGAACATTATCTGTTGTGTCTGCAGTGTCTGTATGCCTGGGCACCTGTACACCCAGAATATGGATTCAAATACATGGGAATTTGCTATACAATAAAGGTGGGGAAGATGAATTTTTTAACAAATGATGTTGGGGCAAGTGGTTAGGCATCAGGGAAAACAAATAAGCTGGATCCTTAACTCATCTCATAAAAACTGTATTTTCAGGCCAGGCATGGTGGCTCACACCTGTAATCCCAGCACTTTGGGAGGCCGAGGTGGGCGGATCACCTGAGGTCGGGAGTTCGAGACAAGCCTGACCAAAATGGAGAAACCTTATCTTTACAAAAAATACAAAATTAGCCAGGTGTGATGGTGCACGCCTATAATCCCAACTACTTGGGAGATTGAGGCAGGAGAATTGCTTGAACCCGGGAGGCGGAGGTTACCGTGAGCTGAGATTGTGCCATTGCACTCCAGCCTGGGTAACAAGAGTGAAACTCTGTCTCAAAACAAAAAAAAAAAAACACAAAACTATATTTTCTTTTCTTTTCTTTCTTTCTTTCTTCTTTTTTTTTTTTTTTCAGATGTAATCTTGTTCTGTTGCCCAGGCTGGAGTGCAGTGGCATGATCTTGGCTCACTGCAACCTCCGCCTCCTGGGTTCAAGTGATTCTTCTGCCTCAGTCTCCTGAGTAGCTGGGACTACAGGCACACACTACCATGCTCGGCTAATTTTTGCATTTTTAGTAGAGATGGGGTTTCACCATATTGGCCAGGCTGGTCTTGAACTCCTGACCTCATGATTCGCCCGCCTTGGCCTCCCAAAGTGATGGGATTACAGGTATGAGCCACTGAGCCTGGCCTTTAAAAACTGTATTTTCTGATAAACTGAAGACTTAAAATATAAAAAGAAAACCATAAAAGTATTTTTAAAATTATAAAAATATTAGGGAAAATATTAGAAATTTAGAATATTAGAAAAATAGAATTTGCCCCATTTATGTGTGGTAAATATTTTATAATCTTAGATGCTATAAAAGAGTAATAAATCTAAATATATAAAGTAAACAATTAGTTCAATATAAAATATAATTTAAAAGTCAAATGACGGAAACAAAAAAAAAATTCCTATTTATATGAAAAAAAAGTGCCAATTTCCTTAATATACACAAAGGTCTTTTAAATTAATAAGGAAAAGACCAATGATATAACTTAAACACAGGTTAATAAAAAGGCAATTCAGAAAAACTACAAATGGCCAATAATGATATTAAAAAGATGCTCAACTTTACTTCTCATGGAAAAAATGCAAATTAAAACAACACTGTGAAGTTATTTGTTATTTATCAGATTGTCCAGGATTAAAAATATTGTTAATATGGAAAATTAATGTGTGTTCAGAAAAACAGGCACTCTCAAGACAGTGAATGGAAGTATTAAATTGGTTCTACCTTTTCAAAAGGCAACTGGCAATACTTATCAAACTGCAAAGCATGCATACCCTTTGACCTAGCAGTCTCACTTTAATGAATTTACACTATAGAGATATTCACACAAGTGTACAGGGAAATGTAGAGGGTGTTCACTGCAGTATAGGTTCTCAAAGAGAAAGACTGGCACAGCTTAAACACACACACACACACACACACACAACTTAGGCTTAGCTGGGCGTGGCAGTGTGGGTGGTGTGTACCTTGTAGTCTCAGCTACTTAGGAGGCTGAAGTGGGAGCATCCTTTGACTCTCAGATTCTGAGGCCAGGTGGGCAACATAGTGAGACCCTGTCTCTTAAAAAAAGCAAACAACAACAACAACAAAACAAGTTTAAGTTACCTCGCTTAACTTACCTAGCTTACACCTCAGTTACTTTAGATATAAGATAACTCTGTTATGCAGCCAGTAAAAAGAATGAGGTAAATCTTCATGTGTACTAAATGTGTATACATGCCCAAATGCCCACAGTATAACATGAACTGGAAAAGACAAAGCACAGAAAGATGGCATAGTTTGATCCCATTGTAAAAATGTAACATTTGTAATTGTGTACAATTGTCTGGAAGGACACAGACTGGCTACAGTGAAGAAAAGCTACCACTGTAGTGGGATGTAGGGGAGACAAGGGCTGACTTGGAAAGCTCAGGCGATCCTCTGCCTTAGCCTCCTGGGCAGCTGGGACTACAGGTGTGAGCCATTGCACCTGGCTGATTTCTAAATAATGAATATGAATCGTCACTTTTATAACAAATATTTAAATTGTTAAAAAAAAAAAACAAACCAATGACAGCTCTACAAAGCATGGCTTTAGAAGTAAACAAACATAATTTGCATATGCATATACATAAACATTATAAAAACGTAGAAAACCTTGATTTTTTTGGTTTTAGATGACCTGTGTTTTCACTTGTCCCTCATAACATCTTTATTTTCACAAAAGTACTTGAAAATTGCCTATCAGTGAATCTGTCATGACTACATCAGGCTTGTTTGCTTCCCATGAGCCTTGTCTGCCTAATCAGAATGTTCCCTTACTTATGGGTCTCTCAGGCTTCTAAGGTAGCCCATTCAATTAGAATGACTTATGCAGTGTCAACAGCCATATCTAATACCAGGCGATTTAAGGATGGTTTTTGTTTACATGATTAACACTGAATTCTAGACACTTAATCTTATCTCTTTAAACACTTGCCTGGGACTTAAGTAACCAGTTAGGATGCATATTGCTGTTTTCTATTAGGAATTCGCTCACATGTTTTAAATGCCCTCTTCCAGCCAAGATTCAGGTTTGCTCCTCCAGGGCTTTTTCCTCCCTGTCCTAACAGAGATGACCTACTCTTACTGGTTCCATCCCTTCAGGCACATTTGTGATGAACAGTAAAAGGAGGAGAAACAGTATTGGTATCAGATTTTTAAATTCCTTTCCTCATCTACTCAGAGGTCACAATAATTTCATACCACTCAAAGTATTGTGCCAAGGAAGTATATTACCCAATCTGAAGATTTTTTACCACTTAGTTTGAGGTCAATCCAAGGAAAAGTCAATGTACTGACCCACCTGCCTTAGACTTGGCCCGAAGAAGGAAACGAAAACCATGGTTTTGCAATAGGAGGGCATTCAAAGATAAGACTAGTTTCAAAAAGAAAAGCATTTTGAATAGCATGCCCACCTGAGACATGTTCAGAGGTTCAGTAAAATCTAAATAGAAAAGAGTCCTAAAAAAGGAAACAGCCAATTTTCCTGAGGGTTGAGGGCAGACAGTCTGTGATCTGGCTCAGCCCCTAATGTCCTTCTCTGCACCACCTTGATCAGCTGCCTTTCCCATGCTAGCTTCCCTGCAACACCAGCCCAGAGCGAGGGAGAGCTGGCGCCTATCTAGATTCATTTGCTCCTGCTAGCAGCTCTAGCAGAGGGAAACCATCCACTGGGGCACAATTCTGTAGGAGTTGTAGAGGTTTCAGTTTTCCTTGGGCTCCCTGTCCTTCATGAATGTGGCTAATTGAAGAAAAAGGATTTTACTTCGCTCCTCACGGTCCGTTTTCTTTTTTCTTTCTTTCTTTTTTTTTTTTGACACGGAGTTTCACTCTTGTTGCCCAGGCTGGAGTGCAATGGTGTGATCTTGGCTCACCGCAACCTCTGCCTCCCGGGTTCAAGTGATTCTCCTGCCTCAGCCTCCCGAGTAGCTGTATTTTTAGTAGAGACAGGGTTTCTTCATGTTGGTCAGGCTAGTTACCAACTCCCGACCTCTGGTGATCCGCCCACCTCGGCCTCCTAAAGTGCTGGGATTACAGGCATGAGCCACCACGCCCGGCCACTGTCCATCCATTTTCTTAAGTGAAGAGAACTCAGCTAGTTGAAACTCCAAGCAGCTGTAGACTAGCTTACATAAACTGAGAGAAGAGGTTTTGTTGGTTATCTTTTTTTTTTTTAATTACATTAAAAAAACTGAAGTATAACATATATAAGGTAAAGTGCAAAAATCTTAAATACATAACTCAATGAATTTTTAAACATGTATGTGAAGCTACCACTGTCTTATCTGCTCTCCTGTCCTCTAGTTGCAACCATTCCTAATCATTCTCGATGCCATCACCAGAAAGATCTTATTAAAAGATAGATCTGACCAAAGAATACTAATAATGACATCAGCAACAATTACCACCATTCCTGTAGCACCGACTGACTGTTTGATATGTGCTCGTCACTGCTCTAGGCTTTTATTTATTTATTTATTTGAGATAGGGACTCCCTCTGTCATCCAGGCTGGAGTGCAGTGGCACAATCTTGTCTCACCACAACCATCTCTGCCTCCTACACTCAAACGATCTTCCCACTTCAGCTCCCCCAGTAGCTGGGAATACAGGTACATGCCACCATGCTCAGCTAATTTTTAAACATTTTTTGGAGATAAGGTCTCCCTATATTGCCCAGGCTGGTCTTGAACTCATGGGATCAAGTGATACTCCTGCCTTGGCCTCCTAAAGTGTTGGGACCGCACCCAGCCTTGCCCTAGGCTTTTAATTCAATGCTCATTTATGATAATACATGCAAAGCACTTAGAACACTGGAAGGCACACAGTGAGCATTGAAAAAATACTATTATTTCTGGCCGGGTGCAGTGGCTCACGCCTGTAATCCCAGCACTTTGGGAGGCTGAGGCAGGCGAATCACCTGAGCTCAGGAGTTTGAGACCAGCCTGACCAACATGGAGAAATCCCGTCTCTACTAAAAATACAAAATTAGCCGGGCGTGGTGGTGCATGCCTGTAATCCCAGCTACTGGGGAGGCTGAGGCAGCAGAATCGCTTGAACCCGGGAGGTGGAGGTTGTGGCGAGCCAAGACTGTGCCACTGCACTCCAGCCTGGGCAACAAGAGCGAAACTCTGTCTCAAAAACAAACAAACAAAACTATTATTTCTGTTATTCACAATAGTTCCAAGAGGTCAATATTTTTGTCATTACCAATTTATAGGAGATAAAACTGAGGCTTAGAAGGCTTAAGTCATGTGCCCAGGGTTGCCCAGCTTGGAAGTATAGAGTAGGGAGCTGGACTCCCAGAGCTTAAGCCCTAAGCACTAAGCTTTACTGTCTTGCTAGAGCTGTTTTTTTTTTTTTTTTTTTTTTTTTTTTTTAATGAAAAGCCCCTGAAGCCTCTTCTGCCCCTGGAGGATGAGGTTTAACTCCTCAGCATGCCCTATAAAGTCTTCCCCAAGCTAGGGACAGCCTCTTTTTCCTCACTTGCTTCTAGTCTTTATCTACCACGTATTCATATTCTGCATTCATGTTGCCTGCCTATTCCCTGAAAAATCTATTATGATAGTAAGTACCACTTATTGCTATTACCATGTATGAGTTCTGGGTGCTTCCTGTATTTCATTCCAATTCTCTCTGTAACTTCCCCAAATGAGTATTATACTCATCTTGCAGATAAGTAAACTGAGACATAGAAAGATTAAAGAACTTGTTTATGGTCAGAGAGCTAATATGCATCAAAACTGGAGTTTGACCTCAGGCCTGTCTGATTTTAATGCTCGGTCCTTTCTCCTTTCTCCTTTATGCAAATTCCTCTCAAGTCACACTCTTTCACATCTGGCTCAAATGTCACCTAGTTCCTAAGGCATTTGTGACTTTGGTCACCCGTTTGCCTCCTCTTGCTCCACTGCTATCCATAGTTATGAACAGATCATTTGTTAAGAAAGAAGTGTTCTTGCCTAATTTCTATTCTAGGCCTTTCCAAGTGCATTCACCTTTGCATTCAAAAAGCGAAACTAAGTATTTCTGGAACATTCCTACTGCAAGCCCTGGATCCAAACATTTAAATTGTGCTTTGTCCAAACAAAATGGCAAGTCTTTGACCAGACGGGGTTATGGCCTAATGGCACGAACACAGAGGGCAAATGGAGAAGTTGCTGCCACTCGAGCACCACATGGACTTCAGAAGAACCTCTGGGGGATGTATGATTCCCAAGCTCCTGGGACATGGGTCATTCCTGAGGAATGAGCTAGCCAGCTCTCTAAACAAGAGGACAACGGAGGGTGGATTCTGTGGCTGCCAGAAAGGCCATAATGGGCAATTTTTAAATTGATCGTGAAAAGCATTTTATTATTGGAATAGCTAACATTCTTGTTGATTATGCAGGGTAAAAGAAAAATACCCTAACATTTGAACATTTGGTACATGTTCAGCTCCTTCTGTATATCAAAAGTGAATATTAATGTACAATCTATACAAGTCTCTCGACTTGTCAGGAAGTGGTTCTGTAATTGCTTCCTGACAAGTTCTGGCAGCATTTGGTTGTCATCACTCAATCTTACTTGTATTTAAGATTATAAAATAAGTTAATTGTTTAACTAAAAAATTCGCCTGCTCCCAAATGGACAAAAGATATAATCAAACAATTCGGGCCGGGCATGGTAGCTCACGCCTGCAAACTCAACACTTAGGGAGGCCGAGGTGGGAGGATCACTTGAGGCCAGGAGTTCGAGACCAGCCTGGCCAACATGGCAAAACCCCGTCTCTACTAAAAACACGAAAATTAGCTGGGCGTGGTGGCATGTGCCTATAATCCCAGCTACTGGGGAGGCTGAGGCACAAGAATCACTTGAACCCAGGAGGCGAAGGTTGCAGCGAGGTGAGATCATGCCACCGCACTCTAACCTGGGCGACAGAGTGAGACTCTGTCTCAAAACAAAACACAACAAAACAAAACAAAACCCAAAATTGATGTAGTAATAAACATATAAAAAGTTTAGCTTCACAAATAAAAAAGAGATGCAAAGTCAAACAATCATAAGAAATCTTTTTTTTTTTAACCTCCAAAATGACCAAAGATTTGTGTTTTTTAATGACAACGGTTATGCTCTAGTGATATGGAGAACTTGCTTACACTGTTGATGGGTACAGATAATTGTTCCAGAGCTTTGAAAAGGTTCAGAATATAGTAGTTCTGAATATAGAAACACTCTAAATATAGTAGATCCTCTTCCGAATTTATCTTAGTCAGAAGGTAAATGGTTTTACACAGATATATATATAATAGTATTATTTATAATAATACAGAATTGGAAACCTAAATACCCAATACAAACGAGAAGGTTAAACTAATTATGGCAATGGAATCTTATACAGGCATTCAAACTAGCTAATTCTTCTGAAGATTATTTAGTAAGTTTTTAAGAAGGCAGGATAAAAACTGATGTACTATAAAGAATGAGCCATACTTTAAACCTACACATTCACAGAAAAGAATAAGCGGGATGTGTAACATTAGATAATATTAACCTTGGTGCCATCATAATGATTATAGCACTGGCAGCTAGCCTCTGCCAGGTGTTGATCCCATTGAATCCTCACCACATCATTACGGGGGTCTTACTACTCCTGTTTTATAGATGAGGATGCTGAGCAGAGGAGGTGGGACTCAAACTCAGGTCTACCAAAGGCTAAGTAAGGTCTGAATCTCTGCCATGCTGCCTGGAGGGTTATTTTCTATTCAGTAACGATGTGTGCTTCCCAAATTCTCTGTAATCAGCGTACTTTTATAATCAAGAAAAAAATAACTTTAAAAATGGGAATTAGGGCCAAGAAGGCCCTTTGAAGTTCCGTGTTCTGTCCCGTGACAGCCTGCGGTATGGTGGATAGTCCACCACTGAGTCTTCTTACTCTTCTCCTTGGCTGTGGGCTCCCTTCCTTCAATTTCCCTTCTCCCTTTCTCCTACTCTTTCCAGTGAAAATCATGGAGCTACTGGGCCTAGTGAGGGAGGGAAGCCCTTGCTGCTTGGAGGCACCATCCTGGGGTCAGTCTGGCCTGCTGGTTTTCTCCCTCCTGCCTGCCCTTAGGCTTTCCACCACCTCTTGGGAATAAGCCTGGTTCAAGGTCCTGGTTTAACAAAACAACACAGGGCATCCTGGGGTTAACTCTGGGCTTGGCCTTTCACAGTTCTATGATTAAATTGCATTTTTCAGTGGTTCTGCCTTTAAACTCAAACCCCTTTAAAGAGAAATTTAAGGAGAGCAAAACATAGGAAACAGTGCCAAATGCCAGTAACATATTTTAGTCGTTTGGGGAATGGGCAGCTTTAGAAACCACAAATTCCCACTTATGCAAGGGCTACTTGAGCTTTTTTTCTTTATTGCTTAGTGACAGAAACCTGGCTCTTAGACCATGGTCAGAGTTGCTCTCTCTTGTTTTCTCTTCTCTCTCTCTCTGAAAACAGTTATAAAAGGCCTGGGTTGGCCGGATGCAGTGGCTCACGCCTGTAATCACAGCATTTTGGGAGGCCGAGGCAGGTGGATCACCTGAGGTCAGGAGTTCGAGGCCAGCCTCACCAACATGGTGAAACCCTTGTCTCTACTAAAAATACAAAAATTAGCCGGGCATGGTCATGGGTGCCTGTAATCGCAGTTACCTAGGAGGCTGAGACAGGAGAATCTCTTGAACCTGGGGGGCAGAGGTTGCAGTGAGCCCAGATCGCATCACTGCACTCCAGCCTGGGCGACAAGAGCTAAACTCCATCTAAAAAAAAAAAAAAAAAAAAAAAAAAAAGGCCTGGGTTATCACAATGGGAGTTGGTTAATCCTATAGTGTAATCAAATAGTAAAAGTCATTGTCTACTGATGATGTTGTTTATTCAGACTAAAAGGCAGACTACGTCTATGTCTAAGTACCTGTTATACAAGCTAGATAAGCTTGGTCATACTGAACTACATATTCTCAGCCAGTAATTATAGTTTTTATTTATTATTTTTTCTTTTTTCCCAATATTCTCGTGCCTCAGCCTCCTGAGTAGTTGGGATTACAGGTGCCTGCCACCATGCCTAGCTAACTTTTATACTTTAGTAGAGACAGGGTTTCACCACGTTGCCCAGGCCGGTTTTGAACTCCTAACCTGAAGTGATCCACCCACCTTGGCCTCCCAAAGTGTTGAGATTACAGGCATGAGCTACTGTGCCTGGCTGAACTACACATTCTCAACTTAGGAGGCTCCACACCTGTGACGTTACCATTGGTTGGCAAGGCTTTGGTACCATGTGCTCAGCTGAGTGTTCTGTCTCCTTCCCCCTAAAAGAAGTGGCTGAAAGGGGAAGATGAGATGAGAATATTGTTTTGTGACTATACTTTCCAAAACCATGGCTGGTGCAACACAAAACTGAAAGAATTTCAGATAGCTCTTTTCTGTGGCCTTAGATTTGTTCTGACTACCAGGGACTAGGCATCAAAACATCAGAGTCCAAAGGTGAGGTTCTTCTTCTCAAGCTCCTGCCATTACAGTTAGATTAAGGTATAGCCCAGGCGGCCCCAGCACACAAATTGGTAAACTGCATTAAATCACCACCAAATAATTGGAAATAAGGTGCTAGTGAGCTCAGGTTTTCACATATGTTCCTTAAATTACTGGCAAAAGAGAACTAGTCTCACTTGAGAATAAGAAGATAGCAGTGAAAGTGTTTAAACATTTCTTTATATAGTGAGCATTCAGCATTTTGGTGGTGAGCATGTGTAAGGTGTAGAGTGCAAATATAAACCAGAGAAGCAGCCCTGGAGTGAGGCAGCTGACTGTCATCTGAGTCAGAGGTCAACTAACATGGGTCCAGGCGACTGGTTTTATTACATAAATGTTAAAATGGACTGATTCAGTAAAAATTGTGAAGAAAAAACTAGAGAAAATAACTACATAAAAGATGGAAAAAGATATAAAAATCCTCAGCAAAATACTATCAAACTAAATGCATCCGCATATAAAAAGAATTATACACTATGACCAACTGGGATTTGTCCTGGTAAAGCAAGGTTAGTTTAACATCTGAAAATCAAACAATGTAACAGACCATATTAATAAAGATCATCTCAATAGACACAGAAAAAGCATTTGACAAAATCTAATATCCTTCTTTGATAAAAACACTCAACAGGCCAGGTGTGATGGCTTATGCCTGTAATCCCAGCACTCTGGGAGGCCGAGGTGGGAGGATTGCTTGAGCTCAGGAGTTCGAGACCACCCTGGGCAACAGAGCGAGACCCTGTCCCCACCCCCCTCAAAAAAAAACACTCAACAAACTAGGAATACAAATGAACTTCCTTATCTGATACAGGATATCTGAAAAACTCACAGTTAACATCCCACTTAATGGTGAAAGACTCAATTTTTTTCCTAGGAAGATCAGGAACTAGATACGACGTCTGCTCTCACCACATCTATTCAATATTTTACTGGAAGTTCTAGCCAGGGCGATCATGCAAGAAACAGAAACAAAAAAAACTCCAGAGTGGAAAGGAAGAAGTAAAACTATCTCTAGTCTCAGATGACAAGCTCTGGTATACAGGAAAGTGGGAAACATTTTGATGATACAAAAGTTAGGGAAAAAAAAACTTTTAAATATATTTGGATCAAGATTTTGTAACTATATCCATGTATATTGCTTCTACTCTTGAAGAGACTAAATGGCTAACCCTGTCCAGCTCAGAGTTATGGAAAAGCTTATTAAGGAATCTCATTCCAAATAAGTCAAAAAGTTAGTGTTACTGTCAGAGCATGTAATATATTCTTCATTTTCAACATAAAGATGATGTATATATATTTTGTTAATAGAAAATCAGTTTCTCTTCCCCTATCTACTAAATATATTGAATACTATTTAAATATGTATTGAAAATATGTTTAAAGGGTGTCAAAGTGCAGGATGTCAAATGACCAGCCTTCCTGGGTGCCCACATAGTTCAGTCTGGCCCTGCCTACTCCCAAGGGAACAGACGATATTGGTCTGATATGCCTGCTCCAGGTCCCTTTGGAGCGGACCATGAAAGGCTCCATATGAACACGGGGCCTAGAGTAAGATCAGAAACAAGCCATCATCATGTGCTGCTGAAACTGGGTTCCTTGGGTAGATGAAGCTGAGAACCTGCCTGTCTCTCTATGAAAATCCTTTGAGGCACAAGGAAAGTCATGGAAGGGATAGGGCCATTCAGACACCACAGAGTTAGTCAAATAAAAGCTGCACACCAGCTAGTCATACCCACTGAATCTACGGAGCGAGCTGGTGGTGTGGGAATGCTTTGGTTTGAAAGCTCTGACTAGTTTCTACTCTCTGGAGGCAGTGATCCTGTTGCTCTGGGTTTACTGGCGTATGTTGGCCTTGGCTTTGACAGATCTTCCCTGACTAACTCAGACCATTACATATCCTGACAAACTGCCTTAAAGCTTCCTGGAGTTCTTGAACTTTGCTTCTTGTTTGTGTTTCAGCCCTGCTCTTCTAACTCTAGCTTGCTTGACATGGGGCGTTTTGGGCCTTTTGCAAATCTGTCGGCACCTCCAAATGATGTCTTTCTAGACCAATTCTGAAATCCCATGTAAAATAATGTGTTCATCAAAGCAGGAAAGAAAGAAGCGGATGGAGAAAAGATAGTTTTTAAAAATTTTCTTAAATATGTGCAAGATTTTGTAGCTTCTCTATTCTCCTAAATCCCAGTAACATTAAAGAAAAATAAAAACAAAAACCAACGACTGTTTAGGTTTTTCTCAACTGTGCTATGAACTTTCCATTTTGGAAGCGTGTATGAAAGAGACACATCTTAGTAAGTACTGTGTAAGTATTCCAGTGGACTGAGTGCTCACAATAATTAGTTATCTCAGATACTTAAAAATGATTTTATTAATAATTAGGATTGCAGTTCTGATGGGAAAATGATAAACCTAGGGTAGTAGACATAAGAGAGTTTCATAAGCAGGAACTCTTTAACAATTTCCCTGAAGAAAATGCTTGAGTATACTTTAGAAAGAAAGATTAGCGTGAGTCCATATCATCCTTCCTGAAATATTCAAGAATGCTTAGGCAACTGGGAGGAATCATATCTGAGCAGAGAGCGACTGAACAGTGGCACCCCAATTTTTTGTCTTCTAGATCAGCATAATTTTTTTTAAGTTTCCAATTTTAAATTGGCCAAGTAAAGATGCTAAAAGCAAAACAAAAGCTACCATATATTTTCACCATTATTTCACAAAAAAGGGGATTTTAACACCAAAAAAAGTGGAAACAGTATAATTTTTAAAAACAGGAATATTTTAAACTAAATACATGTGATATTATTAAAATTTGGTGAAAACTCCATCCCAGATGAGCCCCAAGCCCACAGAGGGAAATGGAGAATCTTTGTAGTAAGAGCCCAGGGGATCAAAACAAGAAGGACAAAGAAATAACCTATAGATTAAAAGCCATTAAAAGTAACTGAAAGACAAAGTCATTGCATAGAAGTGAATTTCAAAACGGAAGAAGCAGGACAGTGCTTACAACACTGTCAAGGTGTAAACACCTTTACAGGTATTGTCACAGCTGCATTCCACCTGTGTTATTTATTTAATGCTTTATTTAAATTGAGTCATTTACTTTTAAAAGTTTATTTAAAATGAAAGCCTTATAGAAATACCATAAATGGGAAGCCAGTATCCCTTGCCATAAAATGAAGCTAACACAGATGCTGGAAGGCCCTGAGCCTGCAGCCAACTCTCTGTTGAAAAGGGAGATCAGCAGGTGTTAGGGGTTCCAGTCACACCAGCACCAGAATGAAACTTTCTGTTTGATTTAACCTGAAGGGCAGAAAGACAATTGAAGGGGATAATTTTCTGTGCCTAAGGTTTTCATCTACCAAGTGGGGAAAATAATACCCACCTCATAGATTCACTGTGAAGATCAAATGAGTACAGTATATACAGTAAAACCTTTAGAACAGTAAATAGCACATATTAAGAGCTGAAAAATGTTAGTTATTATTCTCACTATCCCACACTTTGGGAAACACCAAATTAGGATACTTGTCTACGCCTATGCTAGACTGTATCAGGCATACAGTAATACAGCAACACATTTCTGGAAAGAACATATGGCTAGGGAATAAGAATGACAATTCTTTTGCTGATGTAAATGTAAATGAATAACTTACAACAAATGCATCTAAGGCAATTTACTGTTCATTTTGCTCATGTTTCCTTCCATGCCTCATTTACTTGACCAACAGCAAGTCTGAATGATATATTATTGCCTTTAGGGCATAGTACGCGATGCATTTGACACAAAAATGTCACACCACAGAGAAAGGATTTTAGGATCTTAACTGTAAGTCACTATTTAGGTAAACAAGGCTGCCCAAATATATTAGCTGTTAAATTATGAAATCAATGTCTCATCTATTTGAAGCAAACAATAGAATTAACATAGGATTTAATTGTCAGAGTGGCTACACATGTTATAATTTAATTCATGTTATGAAATACAGTAAGGGAGGATTTACTCATCAGTAAACAACCAAATAAATATGCTAACATCAAAAAGCAGTAGTTCTAGGGGGCTCCAAAGATGGATTAGTTGGTCCTGAACAAGAAAGACATATACTAACATATCTAAGCTGTTGCCTTTCATGTGTCTCATCCCTTTTGTCCCTGGAATTATATTTAGTACACAGAGAACAACAGCACTGCCAGGGCAGTCAAGTAGAAAGAGAGGGCATTAATTTAGTAGAAGCTGGTCAAGGTTAGGGCAGGAGATAGTGGACAAGTAAATATTTGGCTTATTGAACTACAAGATAAGGTTATATTGGAAATTTATGGCAATCTCTAGACCCTATATTGGGCCTATGTTGATGGTGGTCTCATTCAGAAAGATCTGGATTATAAAAATATCTGTCTTTCTTAGTCCCTGTCCATTCATTGTAGGACAGTTTCTTCCAGCTCTGCAACAGGCTTCTTGGTAACATCTTTACTACTTCCCTTTCCTCTCCACTCAGTTCTGGCTCTTCCTTCCTCCAGCATCTCAAGGTGTTCCTTTTTCTGCTGTTCCTTTTTGATGTCATGATCCTCCATTTTTCTCCAGACCTCTTCATTGCTAGGCTGCTTCTCCTCTGAGTGGGTGAAGTTACTATCCTTGCTTGCTCTGTTTCTTCAGGCAGGACCCTCAGCTTTTCTATTGAATTGTGCATCACACACTAACTATTCTTTCTTGATGAATGTTGTCTGCCTTTTCCTGCTTTTCTACACACACACACACACACACACACACACACACACACACAGACACACAAACACACTTGGATAATTCCTTCACTCTAGTTCTTTTTTTCTTTTTTCTTTGAGACAGAATCTCGCTCTCTCGCCTAGGCTGGAGTGCAGTGGCGTGATCTCGGCTCACTGCAACCTCCGCCTCCTGGGTTCAAGTGATTCTCCCACCTCAGACTCCTGAGTAACTGGGATTATAAGCGCCCGCCACCAAACCCAGGTAATTTTTGTATTTTTAGTGGAGACAGGGTTTCACCATGTTGGTCGGGTTGGTCTCGAACTCCTGACCTCGTGATCTGCCTGCCTCGGCCTCCCAAAGTGCTGGGATTACAGGCATGAGCCACCGCGCCAGTGCCTTCACTCTACTTCTATTACGTTTATAAGTAATAAAATGTTCCAGACTCTGACATGAATTACAGTCTACTCCCCTTACTTGGTAGGCCACATTGTACCTGTTCCCTAGGACCTATTTCTCTTAGAGGCTTCGGTACTTGAGGATACCAAAAAGTGCAGAATAAACTCAGAGGCAATGCAATAAACTCTTTTCCCTGTCTGTTACTGTGTTTGCACTGGTCTGGGTACCAAATCAAAATGAGTACCCAGGAGTGGAGCTCCCTAAACTTAACTAGTATTAGCGGTGGCTCCAGCTTTTAGTGAGTTCCACACTCTACCTATAAATGGCCTCTATGTTCTGGGGTAAATCAACTTTTTTGGATCTGTCCAATTACTTTATGGTGATCTGAATGGGTCATTTATGAAAGTAAGAAGTGTCCTAGAAATGTCACTTTGTCACCAAAATAGGGAGAAAAATCTCCCCATACATTCAGGAGGAGCTTGCAGTATGCTTGGCACTGTTGCACATGCTGGGGATGTAGGTGAACAAGCCAGACAAGGCCTTGCTATGGTGGGGCCATGACTTCCTATTGAAAGGCCAAGGAAAAGGATTGCAGTCAACCCTGGTCAAGGAAATCAGGTTAAAAACACCTTAGAGAGGAGGAGAGGACCATTTCTTTGGCAGATAGGCCACTATGTTAACAAAGCTCCACCTCCCTCAACTAGGATACACATTTAAGAGCAGGCAGAAGGTTTTTTTCAACACACACACACACACACACCCCTAACCAAACCCAAAAGATAATGGGAATCATGTGTTCTGCTCTCATGTGCAAACCTATAATTTATGGAAAGATGGGAAAGAGAAAGTCCCTTAGGAGGCCTAGCCAAGTTCTGTGGTGAAAATTCAAGTGTACTCAAAGCTCAAAGCTCAGACTGGAAGAGGTGGGGGTGGAAAGGAGCAAGAAGCCACAGCAAAAATAACATGTCTTGGGGGCAGTCAGCTCTCTCCTTTCTCCCCATTTCCAATGCCATTCCTGGGCCAAGTTGCTTTCCTCCCTTCTTCCTGCCACCCCCAGCCCTCCTACATTCACACATTTTCCCTCTTATTATTCATTCTTTTTTTTTTTTTTGAGACAGAATCTCGCTCTGTCGCCCAGGCTGGAATGCAGTGGCACAATCTCAGCTCACTGCAACCTCCGTCTCCCGGGTTCAAGCGATTCTCCTGTCTTAGCCTCTCGAGTAGCTGGGACTACAGGCGCCCACCACCACACCTGGCTAATTTTTTGTATTTTTAGTAGAGATGGGGTTTCGCCATATTGCCCAGGCTGGTTTAGAACTTCCAAGCTCAGACAATCTGCCCGCCTCGCCTCCCAAAGTGCTGAGATTACAGGTGTGAGCCACCGCACCCTGCCTATTCATTCATTTTTTAAGAATTGCAAATTGGCTTTAGTGCTCATAATTCCTGTCACGAGGTGATGTCAGAAGAATAAATTATAGGGCATCCTAGAAAACAGGTAGTTAACATCAAATGAGAATGTGTGTTAATAAAACAAAACGGAGTTACCAGAAATTTTCAAATTATGGAAAGGAAATGGTTTCCTTAAATACATGACTGTGAATAATATATATTAGTAACTTAATACTAAAGAATAGAGCTGGGTGCAGTGGCTCACGCCTATAATCCCACCACTTTGGGAGGCCGAGGTGGGTGGATTACTTGAGGTCAGGAGTTGGAGACCAACCTGGCCAACATGGCCCCATCTCTACTAAAAATAAAAAAATTAGCTGGATGTGGTGGCGTGCACCTGTAGTCCTAGCTACTTGGGAGGCTGAGGCATGAGAATTGTTTGAACCTGGATGGCGAAGGTTGCAGTGAGCCAAGATGGCACCACTGCCCTCCAGCCTGGGTGACAGAATGAGACTTGGTCTCAAAAAATAAAAAAACGAAAAAGCAAGAATATACTATAAGACCTGACAATAGAAAAGGCCATCATTTAAGGGCTCAGTTGCTAGCAATATCATCTCTGATACTGAGTTTCAGTCTATATCATGATGGCTACATATTGTTATTTTTGCTTCTTCTATTGGGCCATTGTCACTTAGCTTTATAGTGTTGCTTTTGGAGGATATGATCACCAAAGCAAATCAACTACTATTTTCATTGTATTTTTAAAAAAATGCCAGCATAAGTAATTCTTGCTAGGCCATTTGAAAAAGCATTTTTATTACACTTTATTATTGGCTAATAAACTTTAATAAAATTTTAATACATATTTTATTAGTTTTCCTATCAGTAATGTGAAATAAATTATTATCCATGTCAGAGATGGAAAAATTGAGGCCACCGAAACTAAAAAAGATTAGTAGTGGTGGTGGATATGAAATAAATGTCAAATTGCTCATGTAAGAAATACCCTTTGTAACATTTGAGATAGTTTCTAACATCACTCAAGGTGTTCTTGCTATCCAGGGATAGTTTTAACTGCTGGTCAGAATGCAAACCGGAGAGAAAGAATCTGTGGTCATGGGGGTGTGATAAAGCCTCATTACAGCTGTAAATCAAGTGACTCTTGTTAAGGGACTTTGAATTGCAGCCCTCATAGGGCATTCACTATATGCCAAACACTCTTCTAAGCATTGTACATATTTGTAACTCACTTAACCTCACAACCTTGGGAGGTAGGTAGTTTATCCTCATTTTGCAGAAAAGGAAACTGAGGCATGATAAGTTTAAATAAATTTCTCAAGGTCACACAGCAGGTAAGGGGTGCTGGCAAGATACAAACTCAAGCTGTCTGGCTCCAGACTCTCTGCCCACAACTATTATGCTAAACTGCTTTTCAGAGGCCATGCTGAAGTTAACCAATAGACCAGGGTTATTTAAAGATTTACTTGAAAGTCAATTGTTCACTTGAACTCGGGACCAAGCAGTCCTAAAGCAAAAAACCAAAGAGGTTTTCAGTTCGCAAATGCTCACTTACGCAATAACACAGTTTGAATGAACAGACAGCCCCCTTTGAGCTCATTCTTACCCTCACCACCTCTTCCTATAACTGATTCATTCATTCACCCCATATTTATGAGGCACTTTTTCTTGCCCAGGCACTGCTCCTGGGATTGGGGTCCAGGATGGATAAGATCAAGACTTGCTTCCAAGGCTGAATCTTTCATTTATGGATTATTTTTAAAGGCTCTTGCAAGCACGCCTGAGAACGAAGTAACTCAGGTGACATTTTATTTGGGGAAGGCATAACACAGTCCTGGCAAGAAACATAAAACTGTACCCTCTTAGACTCCCTGGCCTTGAAACTGAGGACACCCTTCAAGGTGAGCTCCTCCAGAGCCTGGGTATGAGGGGCTGGTGATTTTCTCCTAACTGTATTCCTCTCCTCTCAGTTCAGAGGACTCTCAGCACACTCCCACCTAGAATGTGTGTCTTCTCTTCTACTTTCTTTTCAAATTCACTGCCTCACAGTACATTGTACCTAGCACTTAACAGATACTGAAAAGGCTGTGAAATAGACTCCATAAGTCATGCAGTGCCAGTACTTTCCTGCGGTGCTCATAATCATTTTTGTAAAGGGGATGATATTCTTTTTCTTATTGTGGTAAATGTACACAGCATACCATTTTAGGTGCATCATAATCATTTTTGATTGGTTACATTTCACAGATTGCATTTTAAAATACTATAGCTTCTCCTCCACTGTTAACCATTTCATGGGTAATAAAATTGCAGTTGAGACAATAAGCTGGTTTTCCTAACCAGCACGGCTGGCCATATCAGTTTCTCAGAAAGACTTCAACTTCTCTCCTACGCTGAGGTGATTCAATCCTGTGGACCGCTTCCCTCTCCACCCTTGACAGATTCAGAAGCTAACTCCAAGGTCCGAAGTTTGCCTCCCTCATCCGAGGCAGCTGAATCAACTTCTCTCGCCACCCCTTTCATTATCCCATTCCATCCACCCCACTGCCATCGGTGGGGTGGAGACTCACTGCTTAAAGTGTGCTGAAGAAAAACCCAGAAGCAAGAAACTAGAATAACTTGCTCCTGTTAACAAAACAAACCAGAAAACACAGTAGGGGCCAAGACCTCACAGTCGCCGAGTTCCAAATCCTTCCTTATCCCAAGGAGACAGACTGCCTGCCTCGCTATTCTAAGCTCAGGCAATGTGGCTTAAGCAAACTCATAGAAGGAATTCAAGCCTCAAGATCCATTTTCAGCCTCCCCCAGCTACCCATGTGCCTTTTTATCCTTACTCCATCTTGCCCAGACAAACGTGAAAGCCTGTGTAAAGACCACTGCATGTCTCACTTTGAAAGGGCTTGAATACCCTCATGAACTAACTCCTGGCTCCAATCTTTGGTCTCATGGAGACAGAGAAAGCAGCAGCCAGTTGGAAAACAAAAAAAGGGTTGTTATCTCTATGTTAAATTAAACTCAGATTTACTTAATATCCCAGCCAACTTATGCCACAACTATTTTGGCCCTTTCTGCCACCCCAAAGCCTTTTGTGGCCAAAATGTACCATTGTGCTGCTGTTTGACACTGCGTGCCAGCAGGCCTCTGGGCCAAAGCCAAGGAACACCCTTCCTTCTTTGGGTTTTGGGGGAGCAGGGGAGGGCTGCTAATTCCTTTTGTGACCACTGACTAAAAGCTGAGTGGTCAACAATTTGTTAAATTATACACACACCTAAAATGTCAGCTGCATCAGAGATTTTTGCTATCTTTCGCGTGGCTGAAGAGAACCTTCAGGCTGATGGCAATTTTAGAAGTTGGGTTTTTTTTTTTTTTTTTTTTTTTTTTTTTGAGACGGAGTCTCGCTGTGTCTCCCAGGCTGGAGTGCAGTGGCATGATCTCCGCTCACTGCAAGCTCCGCCTCCCGGGTTCACGCCATTCTCCCGCCTCAGCCTCCCAAGTAGCTGAGACTACAGGCGCCCGCCACCACGCCCGGCTAGTTTTTTTTGTATTTTTAGTAGAGACGGGGTTTCACCATGTTAGCCAGGATAGTCTCGATCTCCTGACCTCGTGATCCACCCGCCTCGGCCTCCCAAAGTGCTGGGATTACAGGCTTGAGCCACCGCGCCCGGCCGAGAAGTTGGGTTTTTTAACCATAAACTGGGGGATGGATGCTAGCAGAACTCCAGACACGCGGGATCCTGGGTAGCAAAGACTCATCTTTGATAAGTGTATATGTCAATAATTCAAACCAATGGAAGGGGATAGGAATTAAAATTAGTCACAGTTATAAATACGTACACATACACATGCATGAGAGAGAGACAGAGAGAGAAGCTCTACCTCAAAAGTCCTTTTTGGAATCATGCCAGCTCTAAATACAAAACCACACACTGACACGGGTCAGTCAAAGCTACAGATACAGAATGTGCTAACCTGAAAATTTTGAAAAGCAAAACAAAACAAAAACAAAAAGCAAGGCCAGGTGCAGTGGCTCATATCTGTAATTCCAGTACTTTGGGAGGCCGAGGTGGGAGGATCACTTGAGCTCAGGAGTTCGAGACCAGCCTGGGAAAAATAGCAAGACCTTGTCTCTACTAAAAATAAAAAAATTTAGCTGGGTGTGGTGGCGCACACCTGTAGTTTCAGCTACATGAGAGACTGAGGTGGGAGGATTGCTTGAGCCTGGGAAGTCGAGGCTGCAGTGAGCTGGGATCATGCACTGCATTCCAGCCTGGGTGACAGAAAGAGTCCTGGTCTTAAAAATAAACAAACAAAAAAGCAAAAAGCAAATTTGCAGCATCATAAATCCATATCTAATTAGGCTGCATTCCCTTGTGGACTGCAATATATTCTGTGGGTTATCCAGTTCCTTTGTTCTAGCATCTTGCTGTTTTTGATGACTACAGGTCATTGGTGTAGACAGAATGAAATATTTTGACCACCATGGCACCAGTTAAAACTGACCTGTAAATAATTTTAGGGGTTACAGTCTCTTTGGGGGAAACTGGGCAGGAAGCTGGGCCTGACCGATAAAATCCCAATATCTACAGAGTCTCTCCAAGCACTGGGTTTTTTGCTATGCATGGTGCTGCCACTCCAGGGCTAATGATGGGTGCATTTGCCCTTTCCTTTCCCCCGCTTTGCCCTATTATTCCTGCCTTCCACCCAGTGGAAAGACATGGTAGTTTCAGAAATGGTGGTGGTTAGGGTGAGGGGTTTGCTTTGCTGCCAGGTAGATTTGATAGCAGTTTACCTCCAGAAATAGAGAATGTGCGTGCTGGGAGAAAACAGTCCAATTTAGTGGTTCAGAGTGTGTGCCTATTTCTCTAACGAAGGGAGTCCTTCCACTGCAGGAGCAACTGTGCAGCTGGAAGTATTCATTCTTCTTTCTTTTAATAAGTTTGAAACATTTCACACAAAATTGAACAAAAATAACAAAACAGGACTTGTGCTAGAACAGGATGGGTTTGAATCCCAGCTCCTCCACTTTAGCTGGATGACTTTGTGCAAGTAAATCTCATTGGTGAAATGTGGATAATAATAGTACCTGTTAATATAGGTATATTATATAGGGCTATTGTGTGGATTAAATGAGATAATCCATGTAGATTTAGGACAGGGTCTGGCCTAAAGTAAGCACTCAATAATAAAAGTGAGTAACATTTTTTGAGCATATAATAAAAGGGAGCTATTATTAATCTAATTATTTAGTACAACCTTCTCATTTTACAAAGAAAGACTTTAAGCAGCAGAGGTATTTTGTGACTTGCTAAAGGATAAACTGTTGCTGTCATCCTGGGTCATGGGTTTTCTGACCTCTCCCTCTCCTCTTGGCTAAGTGCTACAAAATGAGAGTGAAGCAGGCAGGCCCCTTGCCTTCCAAGAGACTGCACCATACCAAGCCAGGGGTGGAGCACACAGGCCGAGGATCCTGCCCCTTTCAGCATATCTGCCTGTCTGCCAGATGATCAGTCCCTGTCCCCAGCAGGCAGTAGGCAGAGAAAAGAGAAAAAGGTGAAACTCAAATCAGTAGTTTTATTACCCGTGATTGCCTAGCCTACTTTCTCTCTGTGCCCTTGACCTCTGCTCTAACCAAGAATCCTTTCACAGTCTCTTTCCCCTGATTTCCTTTGTTGTTCAGCTCTAAAGCTTCCCTTATGGTGCCCCATTCCCTTAATGTCCCTTATAGCCCAAGTTCTTAAATAGTTCCACCTCTTGCGAACCTCAGCTGCAATGGGCTCTCTGCTGTTAGCCCAAACACAAATGCCAACTCACAGTTCACCAGATAACCTGATTGGTGCTGCTCGTCTTAGGAGGAAACCCACTAGGTGGCATATTATCTTCTGCACATTTTTATTGGCCAACTTTTGTTTGCTGGGCATTATTTTAACGGCCACTGAATTGTAAGGTATTAAGATGACAATTTGTCTTTAAGGAAAATATAAAATCAATATATTTAACTTGTTTTAATAAGCTGTCCTTCAGATCATATTTGTCAAAATGCTTAAAGCTGCTATTTCCTGACAAAAAGTTGAAATAGTTGACCTTTGGCCAATGGAAATCCAGCCATTTGTCAGTTAGAACTGAAGGTGCTGAGCTGACACTCAGCGGCCTGGCTCGCATTCTAGGTTCCTTGCTGCACCCAGAAGCCTGGATACTTTGTGCAAACTGGCTGGGAGGTCCCCGAAAGCAGATACATGCAGAAAGACTTCCACAATTTCATCACTTCTCGAGGTCTATGAAAGCACAGAACAAGGGCCCTAGAGCTGGAAGGGGCTGTAAAGATTGTTTAATCCAATCCTCTTACTTCATGAATGAAGAAACTGAGGACTTGAGAAGTAAAGTAATACAGTTTCCATCCAAATACATGCCTGTGGTCCTCTTCCTGGGAAACGATATAGTTGCAAGGCCAAAGTCAGAATAAAAAGTGACCCAAATGGGCTATACTGTATGAAATTGTCATTTACAGATGCCATACATCTTTAACAGAGGTTAACAGGATGGAAAATAATCCCTACCAGGGTTAAGTTAAAAATTCATTTTTTAAAAAGAAAGAAACTCAGCCTTTACAAAGTGATGAGAAATGATAGGGATTGGGATATTTTCAGAGGTACGCTGTGCCTCCACTTCTGACTAAGACTTAATGGAACAAATGCATTCAGGGAGATGCGTGGAATTTAAACACAATTCAACATCAGTTAATTCTAAGAGTAAAGGCCCTTCAGTCCAGCTCCCTTCCACCTCAATGTTAAAGGAAGCTAGAAAGCCAATTACATTCACAGCAGGGCCTCTCCCCTACTGCAAGGGAAGAATGTACTGCAAATTCTATGTGTGCTTTACAAGCTAGTAAAACTATAATTGCAGGTGGGAAGGAACATGGCGTCTCTTTGTTTCTGCCAACATTTCGGTCTGGTGAGCTCTCTCTGCAGCTGCAGAAAGAGTGTGGACTCCATGGTTTTCTTTAAGCACAAAAATGTGTACTCCAGGATTCTACAAAATTTACAGAAAGACTGCTTTCTGTTAAAATTGAAAAGATGTCTGTGCATAGCCCACCAAAAGGTCATGCATTCTTCCAAGAAACAAGTGCCGAAGGTGCTTCCCTTTTTCAGCAAGCCAAAACCCACCTTCGGGTGCAAGCTCTGAAGACGTCTCTCAGCAAGAGCAAAGACAGGTGGCAAGGTTCAGAGGGTAGGTAGTACCACTCACTCAAGTGCAGGACGAGGGACAATACCCTGGCTCAAGAGGGTAGGGGCTGTCCAGGTGCAATTCCCCTGTGGAGCCACTGGGGAGGTCTGGTCTAGGACCATCCTGGAGGCAAGAGGAAATGAGGCTTTTCTGCGTCCCCTACCAAGGTAATGCTCCATATGGTGATTGTATAGCTGCAGCTATAGCAGGTGTCTATGGCCTAGATTCCCCTACAGAACATGAGGGGCAAAACTGGGACGCAGCAAGCATTACTTTTGTGGTGATGGTTGTTGTCTAGTGTCCACAGATGCAGTGTCTTGATGACGCCGAAGAAAGCTCCCAGGAGTCATTTATACAAGGCCCACACCTCACAACAACACTAATAGCAATACTCTACCCCTAGTAAAGCGCCTATCCCCTAAGCCCTTAAGTGACAGGCAAAGTTCTAAGTGCTCTATGCATACTAACTCTAAGGCCTCACAACAACAATTATCCTCACTTCAGAGATGAAGTGCTTAAGGCACAAAGAGAAGTGACTTGCCCAAGGTCACCTAGTGTGTCTGGGGTGAGTTGGCATTTGAACATGGGCAGGCGGCCTCCAAAGCTCCAGTGTGCGACCGCTGCAGTGGCCAGCACCTCTGCAATGCCCAATGTCGGATATCATCATCCCTTTGGAGACCTTTGCTCCAGGCAGAAACTCCATCCCATGTTCACCTCACACTGGCGTGCTGGCCTCCTAAAAGCTCCTGACAGCCATCTTAATTTTGATTTCTATTTAATTTTCCACCTCACAAAGCAATGCCAGGGAGAGGGAGTCTGGTGATACCTTTAGAATATGATTTATCAACCAACAGCTTAAGGGAATGCAGGGCTTCCTTGCTGCCACCTGACCTTTGTCTTCGGCCTTCCTAATGTTTGCATTGCTGCCCTGACCTTGCAAAGTGACCTGGAATAGCTTGGCTGTTTCCTTGTGTGTGTCCACTTTCAGAGCCCAGCTGTCAGCCTGTGCAAGTCTGTCAATTAGTATCTCAAGGGTTTGGGATGGGGTCTGCCGCCTTTTGAGGAGCACAATCTAACACTAACCTCCAAATTCCTTCTCGTAATTGAGCATTCATTAGTTTGACGGAACAAAAGCAGGCATTCTCTATTATAAAGCAGAGGTCAAAACTGGTGGCTGTGTTTTGTTTGGCCTGCAGAGTGTTTAAATATTGAGAAATTTCACATAAAAATACAGATTTCCGGCTTCTCTTGGAAAACGGGAAGAGCAGACAACTCTGGGGCTACTGAGTAACAGCTGCTGCCTTCAGATATGGAAGCTCTCTCTGGTTCATCTGCCCAACTTGAGTCTCCCCTTGGGCCTGCTTCAGGCACAGATGCCATTTGCCTGGTCTCTGCAGGAATCCCAGTCAACATAGCTCTGTTCTAGAGCCAGAATTCCCTCCTTTAAAACGTGAGATGGGCCAGGCGTGCTGGCTCACGCCTGTAATCCCAGCACTTGGGAAGTTTGAGGCGGGCAAATCCCTTGCCCAGGAGTTCGACATCAGCCTGGGCAACATGGCAAAACCCTGTCTCTACCAAAAAACCCCACAAAAATTAGCCAGGCATGGTGGTGCAAGCCTGTAGTCCCAGCTATTCAGGGGACTGAGGTGAGAGGATTGCTTGAGTCCAGGAATTCAAGGCCAGCCTGGGCAACATAGGGAGACCCCCATCTCTACAAAACATTTAAAAAATCAGCCGTGGCGTGGTGGCGCATGCCTATGGTTTCAGCTACCTGAGAGGCTGAGATGGGAGGATTGCTCGGGCTCAGGAAGTCAAAGCTGGAGCCAGCCATGATCATGCCCCTGCACTCCAGCCTGGGCAGCAGAGTGAGACCCTGTCTCAAAAAAATAAATAAAATAAAATTCCAGGAGCAAATGTGTTGATGGTCCACTAGGCTTTAGCCAGAAGTTCAAATAAAAGCCAAACAACAATATGAAAAGCTGCCCCCATCAGCCTTCTCTGTTTCCCCACAAGGACGGGTGTAATGTTGTTCAAAAGCTGCAAGTTCCAAATATGGAGGGAATTGCAGGCCACTATCACATGGAGACAATGATGTCCACTAATACATGTGGCAATGCTGTCTTCTGAGGCTGCCATGCATCCTGGTTACATTTCTGAATTGGGTGAAGTGCTGGAAACCTCCTCAGCCCTAAAACACCTGAATAGATAGTGCCTTCTGGTTATCCCTCTGGTCCCTTGAAGACCAACTATGGGTGTGGTGGGATGGCTAGTCCAAGGCATCAAGGGATGAAATCCCACTGGACATCATCAAGTGGAACAGAATCATGAGCAGCTTTGACTATAAGTTCCTGGCACACGGACAGCGTGCAGGAATTTGACCATAATCAGTAAGAATCACCAGTCCGTTTCTGAGAAAATGTGCCCTTTCAATTTCAGGGGAAACATGGCTCCTGATACATAGTACATGCTTAATAAATATTTGCTGAATGAATAAATGAATAGGGCGAAAACACCCAGTGAGGGGCTTGATGACAGAGTCGGGCTCATATTTCAGGTGCACAGGTGGGATGGAAAGATTTAAAACTCAGTTCCTCGTTCTTTGCACCTCAAGGCACATCCCAGAATCTTTCATTTCTGAGGGAAGTGAAGCAATACCGTTTTACTCATCCTATGAATATTTCGTTGAGACAATTTATCAGAATAATCCTGAAGCATGTGGACAATGTTAAGAAATGTCACAGTTGGCCGGGCGCGGTGGCTCATACTGTAATCCCAGCACTTTGGGAGGCCAAGGCGGGTGGACCACAAGGTCAAGAGATCAAGACCATCCTGGCCAATATGGTGAAACCCTATATCTACTAAAAATACAAAAAAAATTAGCTGGGCTTGGTGCCTCGTGCCTGTAATCTCAGCTATTCAGGAGGCCAAGGCAGGAGAATCGCTTGAACCTGGAAGGCGGAGGTTGCAGTGAGCCAGGATTACGCCACTGCGCTCCAGCCTGGCAACAGAGCGAGATTCCATCTCAAAAAAAAAAAAAAGTCACAGTTGGTAGTAAAAATTTTCTTCAGCTTGCCCCCATGGAAGAAACACTGTAGATCAGATCATTAGAATGGTTTAAGGCTACCAAGGCCTCAAAGTTCTCCTCTTAGTCCTCTCTCTTTGGCTTATGATTATGGGCCAAAATTTTAACTTACAGCCTCTAAGAAGCCTTCCCTGATGGCCAAGTTACTGGGTGTTCTGGTTACTATTACTGCAAAACAAATTACTCCAAAACGTAGTGGTGAAAAAAAACCAACCAACAAAAACCTAGTGGTGCAAAACAATCATTTATTACGGGCTCACACATTTTGTCGGTCAGGACTCCAGGAAGGACACTATGGAGATGGTTTGTTTCTGCTCCATAATATCTGCAGCCTCATCTATAGGCTCAGGTGAGAAGACTTGAAGGCTAGAGCAGCTGGAATCATGTGGGGTTGTCTCCACTCATCTCTCTGGTGGCTGATGATTGCTGTCAGCTAGAACCACCACCATGAGGCCTGCTCATGTGGTTCTTCTATGAGGGCTCATCTGGACTTCCTTACAACATGGCCACTGGCTTGCCATGAGTGAGCATCTCCAGAAAGCACCAGGTTGGACCTATATTACCTTTTATGACTTGGCTTTGGAAATCACATGGCATCACTTCCATAGTCACAGGCCTGCCCAAATTTGGGGAGAAGGAACACAGATCCCACCACTGAATAGGAGGAGCAACAGAGTCACAGTGTAAAAAAGACATGTGGGATGGAAGATACTGTTGCGGCTATCTTTGCAAAATACAATCTGCCACATACTTGGTCAGATGTATTCCCCAAGTACCCTAGGTTCAACTCCCCTGACTTAATGCCTATCTGCCTCTCTCATCAGACTGTGAGCTCAGTGAGGGAAGGGACTATGGCTTAATCACCTTTGCCTCCTCTGTGGCTAGCTCAATGATTAGCACACAGAAAGCATTCAATCAATACACACTTGTTGAATCAAACTGAATAGAAATGAAGAACCAGAAAGACTACTGGGTCCCTTTCACAATGGCTGTTGGTGGCATAGGTTTCTACCACTGGCAAGACCGACGCTAACCTTACTCTATATCTTTAAGTAAATGTTCTTTGAAAACAGGCCCTCACTTTGTCAGTATTATGATTGCTCTTTTAAAATATGAAACAACAAAAACCCAACAACAACAGAACTCAGATGGCTGCATGCCAAAGGACTCCCAGGAGAGTAATTTCAGCACTGACTAAACACCATCCAATTCCACAGCTGCAGCCTCAACCGGTATTGTGTTGTCTCTACCTGAGGGGCTAGAGTTGGCTCCTGGAATCCTTATCTCAACTGAGCTCCTTCTCACCTGGGCAACAGGGCTCTCTATCCACCACTCACAACGCACAGTTATCTTTCTGATCTGGCTTCCACAAAAGGTAGTGACTTTGTCCTTAGCTCTGCACATTTTCTGCCACAGCCCATGCCGAGCTCCCCCGATCCTTCAATCATCTGTGGAATTTGGCTGCGGCGCCTGGGTCTGCAGAACAGAAAAGTCAGCTTGCATAGAGAACAATCTGCACCAGCACCTTGCTAATCACCTGCTTTAACCCACTCAGCTAACTGGTTCCATCATCAAAACATCAGAAAACTAGTAGTTATGCTCAGCAGGTAGTAAAGATGTCAAGACTGAAAGTGAGGAGTCAGAAGACCCAGCTCCAGTCCTGGCACCTAGCAGCAGTTGTCACTCTTCCCTTTCCCCTCCCTGTACAACGTGAAACACCCTGGGAGACTGAGTGTGAGGCATGAACTGTTCGGCACCCACTCAAGATACACCTGCTCTCCTGAGGAACAGGGCTTTTCCATTTGCTCCGCTGCCTGCCTATCAAAACTTCAAAGAATAACACTCAATCCCTTCCTCCGCCCCAGCAAGATCTTAGCCTGTGCATTCATTTTTTGAAAACCCACTTGTTTAAAAGGCATAATTTGCTCCCCAAATAACTTACGGTCCTCTTTCCTAGCTCATTAATTGGTTGGGAGAGCTGTGGCTAAAATAGCTAACAGAGATTTAGTGATGTTTTAATGGAGGCCTCGCTCCCGTCTCACCCCAGATTACATTCAGGGGTTTCTGAAGGCAGTGCCGGCTGCAGCGGACACAGGCACAGGCCATGGAACAACACAAGCGAGCTGTCACGCTTTGTTTTTCTGCTTGTTAAATCCGAATGCTCCTAATTAGTTATCCTGGCCGCTAATGCCTGGGTGGACAATGGTGTAGGGATCAGGGCTGCTGAGAAGCTATGAATACAAGTTCCTTGGGCTCCTGAGGCTTGGGACTGGTGACTCGGTTGTGGGTACTGAGGCGCTGTGTTCCTGTGGGCTGTGGATTCAAAGATGTCAACCCCTGTGTGAATAAAGGTCATCACCTGTTACTTCTTTGGTGAAAGGGCAGCTGTGCTGGGTGCCCACTTAGGCGTGGCCTTTGTCTGCTGACTCTGTGAAGAGCGTCCATAGAGAAAAACGTTCTCTGATTATGGGTTTGCTTGGTGGGTCAGGGCCATGCAAAATAACTCACATCACTTCCTTGAAGAAGAATTCAGTAAAGCATGTTGTTTAAAAGTGGCCTTGAAATGTCTTAAACATTGCCTTTTTGTGATCTTACCAGCTAGAAAACAGTTGAGGTAAGACCACCGTTTGATTTATTTCTTCAGGGGCCAATTCTAACAAATGTTGAGGTCACACGGATGACAATTCCTAAGCTCTGTGGGTACGCTGGACTAGCAAAAAAGTTAACCGAAGAGTTAACTGTTCTGGATATGGAGTGAGTGTTCAGAAAGTTTGCAACACGAAACAACTCACTATTATTCTGACATAAGCAGATATTTTTATTTTGTTTTAGAATTCTGTGCATTGTTATATTTCATAGTCAGCATTTCTAATTTTGTTTTGTTTAGCGACTGCTGTTAAATTAACCAGTTTGCTTTGCTTTTTAGGGGAGAGAGAACCAGTGAGTTCATGATACCGTATGTATGAACATATGTACATATACACCTTTGTCACCCATCCATCCACCCATCCATCCATCCATCCATCCATCCATCCACTGGACATTTCTATGTTGCATAAGTTACATCAGTTGCTGAGTGTGTTTATTGCTTTAGTATTAAACAGTTTAGGCAGTGCTAGGCAATTCCAGAAAGGTAGTGTACATCTGGTCACTCCTCTCTCTTTTCACAGCTCTTGAGTGCTGTGGGTCCTCCCACCTGGCATCCTTCCCACTTCACAACTCTTTAGTAAGGACTCCAAATTCCAGACTTTCCTGTCCTTTTTCTTTCATAAAACTTATCTGTTGAAATGTCTCCCCACCCTCAATATCATGCCATGTTTTCAAATGAATTTCTGCCAAAATAATAATTTATTTTTCTTGGGTAATATATTTCCTATTAACTACAATCTAAATGCCTTCACCTAAAGGTAGGGTCTCATTTGGAAATGTAGGGCCCAGGGAAGGTGAATAATGAGAAAATTAGCTCCTTAGGTTGTCTCACAAGAGGGGTGTGTGTGTGGGGGGGTGAGGTGGTGGGCAGTGGAGGGAGTAGGGTGGAGGGCCTACTCTAACCAGCCACCTCACCCATGGGATCATCCAGTATCCTTTCTCATGAATCGCCACAAATAGAATCATTCAATGCTTAACTTACATATGCCCCCAAAGGTGAGTAATACCAGAAGAGTTAGTCATTAATATACATTTTAGGTTTTGTCACAAGAGCACAGGTAGCCAAAATTTAGAAGTCAAATCTGACCTTTTCTTTCAGCAAAGAGAAGGAACTTTAGAATAAACCTGCTATCATTTACACAGTCCAAAGAATGACATATTAAACCAGACTTCTGATTTGCTCCTTAAGAACAACTAAGAACTCTTGACCATTTATTTATATATACTAATGTATTCTACTGGTAAAATCTGGAACCTTTTCATCAGTGTTAAAAGCGCCAAGGGGAGTAAGGAGATGGTTTGTCACATACTTAACAGGGAAAGCAGATAGCTGACGCCGAAAGTTAAGGCACTGAGAGTTACGGTACAACTCTCTCCATCTCAGGTGAGCATATCTTTTTATTGCATTCCTGTCTTAAAGCCTTCTCATGGATTTGTGATAATGCTGGATAGACTGAAAATAACCAAACACAAATTCTATTCTATTTATTCTTCCCAAAGTAACTAACCAAGGAAAAGCTCTTAAAAAGCAGTGCCTCAGTTTCCCCATTCAAAACATGCACCAATACTAGTCCGTGCATTCACACATGCTGAGTTGTTGCCTTCTACCTCCTTTACAAGGAAGCACTTCGTCAGTTCAAAAACCACCATGCATTCGTACCTCCTGAAAGAAAATTTGTAAGATTTTATTTTTTAAAAAATGAACAGTACATTCTGTCAGAGTTACATTCAAAGAGTATGGAATTGAATATGTTTTTCTTTTTTTTTTTTTTTTGAGACGGAGTCTCGATCTGTCGCCCGGGCTGGAGTGCAGTGGCCAGATCTCAGCTCACTGCAAGCTCCGCCTCCCGGTTTATGCCATTCTCCTGCCTCAGCCTCCCGAGTAGCTGGGACTACAGGCGCCCGCCACCTTGCCCGGCTAATTTTTTGTATTTTTTAGTAGAGATGGGGTTTCACCGTGTTAGCCAGGATGGTCTCGATCTCCTGATCTCGTGATCCGCCCGTCTCGGCCTCCCAAAGTGCTGGGATTACAGGCTCGAGCCACCGTGCCCGGCCTTGAGTATATTTTTCTAACAATATCGAGTTCGCAGAACAGAAATTCACCTGGAATTCTAAACGCAAGAAATAAGCAAAGGAAGGCCATGCTCCCTGGAGCTCCTAGGATTTGGAGAGCCTCTGCCCCTGTCTTATGCGTCTTCCTTGGCCCTGCTACTAGGCCAGGTGTACCTGGCTCTATTTTACAGGTTATGGCTAAATGCTACCAACTGACTGTAGTCAGATAATGACTATATACAACTACTACTTTTTCGATGTGCAAGTCATACCAGTGAGCAATTCAATCACTGGTGAAACAGACAATTAGGGACTCAGTCTGAGCATTAATTTTGCCAATAACTGGTACTCAGTGAACAGTGAGCAGGTGACAGCCCTTCCTGAACAACTGGAGGGAATGTCCTTTGCAAAGCAATTGTCAATCCTTGCTATTTCTTTCCTCACATCTAAATGTACAATAGTAAAGGAAAATGCATGCAAAGAGGACAGTAATTCAAATCATGAAAAGGGGGAAAAGTGTCTTGAATGTAACAAAAGCAGCGGTTAAGGCAGCTCGAAATCTTCAGCCAAATTGTTGAATTGAGTCTATCTGCGAAAATTTTAGGGATTGTTACTTATAAACATAAAACCAGACAGAGACAATAAGATTGCAATTTTTTTGGTACCAGAATTCTTTCAGCATCTTTAAGTATTATTAGTGCTTTGTGTACTATATTATTTTAAATTATCTCTAAATTATAAATCTCCTTTCACCATGTTTATTAAATTCTTACCTGTTTTTTTTTTTTTCCTTTTTGAAGAGGAAAATGGCTGTTTTGCTTTTTAAATAAAAGCTAATGGGAAAAATCAAATTAACAAGAGAAATCTTAAAGTAGACAGGAATCTGTGCATTTAAGAAGAATATCCATCTTATTGTTTTTCTCTGATTTATAACTCTTGAGTCACTTGCTTTAGTTTATTTTCCTTTCCCCTGCAAAATCTGAACATTAAAAGCCCCTTTTCTAGAGTTACTTGATATGACAGACAGGTCTGTTTTTACAGAAACCTTTAGCAGTGAGGAGAAAAATCAAACAGGGGAAAATAATTTACTCTAAAACGCCTGACACTGACAATAAGTGGGATGATGAAGCAGTCCAGGAGAGGCCAAAATGGCCTAGGATGCCATCAGGCTGGTGGTTGGGTCAGTTAGGTTGGGTTTCCCCATACCACTACATGCCCTTTCACAAAGCAATGGTATTTTTTGTTCTTTCTCCTTGTGTCCCTTCCCTTACATATTTGCAAGAACAATTCAGATCTAGAAAACATGCTTGTTATTTACTCAGAAACCAACGAAAGATGAAGCAGGGGATGCCCTTCAGTGCTGATAGCCAAGATGCAGACAGATCAAAAGCTAAATCCAATTTAACCCACCTCAGGCAGAAAAAGTAATCGAATTAAACTTCCTCTAAATATGATAAGTTTGGGGCTCTTAAAGCCAGGCACAAAGAACCAGGTTAGAGTGAGCTGTTAAGTAAATGGATGCATTGAGCTCTAGCTGCCCCGCCCACAGCGTGTTTGATAAGCTGTTGATTGCCTCGATCACTTTACTACCCAGGCTGACAACTGATTAAGCTGCTTATGGGGCTCCAGGGGCTAATGGCCTGGCCACCAGGAATACCCCTGCCACTGATTTCAGTAAGCTGCTTGGCATGTATAGTTTGATTATTAAAGGAGGAAAAAAAAGAAAAGGGGGTGGAGGGAAAGACAGCAGGGTATAGGAAAGCCTTAAAAAGCAGGCTGTACGATTCCAAATGGATACATTACTTTGACACCCTAAAATGAATATGGAATTACTCTGATTCTTTCTCTTCGTCAGATATCGAAACTCACGTTTGAAAGGCTCCTTCAAAGAGTACTCACTTTGGAGCCCACCTATTCTATTTTAAACCAGCTTTACAAGAATGTTCAGTGCCTTTAAACATACTTCTCAAACGATAGAGTCTGTGTCCTCAGGCACTATGATCAGGTGGACTCCAGAAAATAGATAAATGTATAACAAGTGTTTTAACCAACTCTTCCCCTTGAACAACAATTTTAAGTAAAAATATACCTCTTTCCACCCTTGCCAGCAGACCACTGCTGCCTGACTATGTAGTAAAGATCAGGCAGGACTGAAGAAGTTGGGAGAGCTGGTATGTGCAAATAGGTTTCAACTTGACACATAAATGGAAATGAAAACCTTAGTCTTTTCTTAGAGCTCTCCAATTAAATGCTCTAACATCATGTCTGCCATTTAATTTAAAATAACTTTCTGGCAGGGAGCAGAGGCTCACACCTGTAATCCCAGCTCTTTGGGAGGCTGAGGCAGGTGGATCACTTGAGTCAGAAGTTCGAAACCAGCCTGGCCAACATGGTGAAACCCTGTCTCTATTAAAAATGCAAAAATCAGACGGGCCTGGTGGCACACGCTTGTGATCCCAGCTACACAGGAGCCTGAGGCACGAGAATTGCTTAAACTCAGGAGGCTGAAGTTGCAGTGAGCCAAGATCACACCACTGCACTCCATCCTGGGCAACAGAATGAGATTGTCAAATAAATAAATAAATAAATAAATAACTTTCCTAGCTCTGGGGGGACAAAAAGAACATAAAATTCTTAAGTTATTAAATTAAAAGACACAAAATATCCTTGAAAAGTAATTTAAAGCCAGAAAAATGACTGAAGTTATTATAAGTATGGTTTTTAAGTTGACCTAAATTCTTCTGGATAAAACAACCAGAGAGGAAAACAACAACGAAAGAACAGAATCACAGCAGTTTGAGATACACTGAAAGTTGTCACAATTATTATTATTAGTTAATGAACTCTTAAAATAATCATTATCTAGTGTCCAACAGTTCTTAGGAGTGAGTTGTTGATTTAAATGATTAACCAAAGCTTAACATATTTAGAATTTTGGGCTGAACACACAAGAGGCCAGTTTCTTCCTAGCTGCTAATCTGGTCAATCATTAAAAGTACAAGTGTGGCCAGGCGTGGTGGCTCACGCCTGTAATCCCAGCACTTTAGGAGGCTAAGGTGGGCAGATCACTTGAGGTCAGGAGTTCGAGACCAGCCTGGCCAACATGGTGAAACCCCATCTCTACTAAAATACAAAAACTAGCCAGGTGTGGTGGCACATGCCTGTAATCCCAGCTACTCAGGAGGCTGAGGCAGGAGAATCGCTTGAAACTGGGAGGTGGAGGGTGCAGCGAGCCAAGGTCACGCCACTGCACTCCAGCCTGGGCGACAGAGCAAGACTCTTGTCTCACAAACGAAAGAAAAAAAAAAAAGTACATGTGCTAATAAAAGTATAAAAGGATGATTTCAACTCTTACATGCTATGTTATGTTTTACTAAACTTTAAAAGCCATTCAACTTTTTGGCTTGAGCACAAGTCAAGGGCTTAACACATTCAATGCCTTTTACATCTTTTCATACAAATTTTTAATTGGTAAAAGTCACACACCATAAAATTTACTCTTTTAAAGTAAACAGTTTAGTGGTTTTCAGAATATTCACAAGACTGTACAACCATCACTGCTGTCTAATTCCAGAACACTTTCATTAGCCTCCAAAGAAACTCTTTATCCATGAGCAGGCACTCCCCATTTCTTTACTCTCCCCAGGCCCTGGCAACCACTAACGTACTTTCTGTCACAATGGATTTGCCTATTCTAAACATTTCATGTAAATAGAATCATACAGTATGTATTCTTTTCTTTCTGGCTTCTTTTACTTAGCATGATGTTTTCAAGAGTTATCCATGTTATAGCATGCATCAGTACTTCACTTCTTTCTATGGCAGAATAATATTTTATTATACGGCTACAAAACATTTTGTTCATCCATTCATCAGCTGATGAACATTTGGGTTGTTTCCACTTTTTTGCTATTATGAATAATGCTGCTCTGAACATTTGTGTACAGGTTTTTCTGTGGACATATGTTTTCAGCTGTCTTGGGTATATACCTAGGAGTAAAATTGTTGGGTCATATGGTAACTCTATGTTTAATTTTTTACCTGTTTCCAAAGTGGCTGACGTACTTTGCATCCCATCAGCAATGTATAAGAGCCCCAGTTTCTCTACATCCTTGCCAACATTTGGTATTGTCCTATATATCTTTTTATACTAAGTTTTCCCCCCATTCTGAATAAGAATTATCAGGGTTTGTGATGAAAACTACCCCAATGATGGCAAAGACCAAAGTCGACAAAGAGACTTCTCCAGGAAAACAACGAAAATGAAACAGCCCCTCTGAGTGCTTACCTGTTGCAGGTCGGCGAGGGAATACAGGTGGATCTGTTGAAGGAGGTATTCTCTGGGGAAAATTCTGAAAACAAGGGCAGATAGACAAGTGAACTGCGGTGCTGCCAAAACACACATTTTTCTGATAAGTTTCAAAGTCTCATTCAAGAATTCCTTTCCTCTGCCCTCTCTACTTTCCACCTATACTTTTCCTCCTAAGCCTTCTGAGAAATATCTTTTTCTCAGATATTTTTCTTCCCAATACGACACCAGAATGGAGGTAAAAGTTTGATCTTTGACTTCTAATGTAATCTTAAGAGCTACAAGCACTGTGTAGTAGCCCAGGCCTGAGGACCAGAACATCAGGTTTCTTGTACCAGCTGTGTTCATAATAAGCTGTGTGATCTCTGCCAAGTCCTCAAATGCCCACCTGGCTTCAGCTTCTTCACGCAGAATGAGGGTGGTTTAATGTGATGTCTCTAAATATCTTTCTAGCTGTATTATTCTATATCTAAATATACTGATTTTGGATTTCAGAAAAATTGGAGTGGCCACTCGTGTCTAGAGGCTTCTATGGCTTTCATTAATGAGGAGGAGTGATACTGAATATCACATTAATGAACTATCCTCTCATATGTATAGTGATGGCAATTTTAGAACCTCTGTACAAATGAGAATAATGGGACAAGACATTTTAAATTAGGACTCTTCAACAAAGTCCAATATCTTTAGCTGCTGTCTGTTCACAGCATCTGAATAGATGAAAATGAATGAACAGAAAAAAATAACCCATTATGGGCAAGCAAACAGGTTACCAAAGTGTAGATGACTGGAAAACAATATACACACAAACTAAACCCAAAACAAAATCCATGATACTAGCATTTTTCTCTTTGTCTTATTTGGTACTATGCAATTTTCTTGGGTCTTAAATGAAAGAAACCACCAATTTATCCAATTCACATTTATGACTATTCATTATATGCCAAGCACTATGCCAGGCATTAGGAAGACAGCCCCAGTATGAGGCCAAGGAGCATAAAGTCAAGTGAGGGAAAGACACAGAAGCTGATAATTACAATACAATGTGGTAATTGAAAATGATAAAGAGTTATGCATGGGGTACATATTTTTTGAGTAGTCTAACACGGTGGATTCCAACCCTGGCTGTCTATTAGAATCACTTGGAGACCTTTTAGAAAACAACTGGGTATATGCCTGGGTAGAGCTCATAAATCAGTGTTAAAGAAAACAAAAACTCTCTTGGTGATTAGTACAGTCAAGGTTTAGAACCACTGGCCTAATAATCTTGCTCATTGGAAAAATCATTATTCAGTCTTTCAATTAAGTATGCATTAGTTGCCAAATCCTAGATATTAAATCATTCATCCTTCCATCCATCCAATATTGATTAAGCACATACTGCATATCGGGCACTGTATTAGACTACTGAAAATGGAGCACTGAACCAATTAGACGAAGTCCTGACTGGACGGAGGACTGGGGTAGGTGTATTCTAGTAAGGACCTCTCCTGGAAAGTAGGAAAGTCGCTGAAGAATTCTGCTGGAAAGCACTGTTTCACCCACAGGAATGAGACAAGTGACAAGGGCATTATATTCTGGGAAACTGAATGCAGTTCCTAAGGCTGGGCTCCCTTCACCTCTAATGGTTCAGGGCTGCACTTGTGACAGGAAGCAGAGCACAGGCCCAGCACAGCTGGGTAGGGCATAGGAAAAGTACTCAATTCCTTCATGTAGGATTAGGTTCTCCACAGGAAGGCCCCTGTCATGGAAGGTAGACCATGGTCCCTGGAGGAACCATGAGATGTAATCAACCTCCATTTTCAAAAACACAAACACATGACAGAAATGATCAAGGGATGTCTTCCGAGATTCAAGGCCAGGACTTTCTGACTCCAAAGGCCTACATTCCTTCTAATTTCTTGGGGCTAGGGGTGGGGGAAGGAGGGAGGTAGGTTTGAGCTGACCATCTAATTTAGTAATATCATGCACATCTCTTCTGGATGGATGTTTATTACTGTAGTTTAGGCCAGTAGCAGTATAGAGCCACTGATGCTTTTTGAGGCAGGAAAGCCACACTGGTATGCCTCTGAAGGCAGCAGGGAGGGTGGAGAGACTACAGACAGGTGACAAAGCATGTGAGAGTCTGTTCTAGGGTAGGCAAGCGGACAGTGAAAGGAATGAGTGGGTAGATGCCGGAGACTTTTTGGAAGAAGTGAGAACATTGGGAATAAGTGAAAAAGGAGAAGGGGGTCTACGATGACCCTGAAGTATAGAGCCTGGGGATCAGAATGGTGAAGCCATTGGCCAACTGAGGGTAGGCTTCCAGGGGAGGGAATAAAAAACTGAGCTTCCCATGTGCCGAATATCCAGTGCCTGTGTGGGGAACGACAAGCATGGATCTGGGCCTGAGATGTAGAAGACTCAGGGCACTTCTGATGGGAGCACAGAGCGGACAGCTGAAGCCATGGGAATGGAGGGAATGGAGTGAGGAAAAACCTGAATGGGAAGGTGGCTGAACCCAGACGAGGGTTGTTTGTTTTTACTTTGTTTACCTTACAATCTAGAACTATCTAAAAGTGTACTTTGGTAGTCTGCAATTTTCTCATTATATTTTGAAAAGTATGTTTTTGAAAATAACTAGAATGTTCACATATGCTTCCACAGTTTTTAACATTTCTCTGTATTTGTAAAATGTTCATACCTTCATACTCTTTATCCAGCTTCCCTTAATGCTTACATCTTACCCAACCATGGCACATTGATCAAAAATAAGAAATTAACATTATGCAAATTATAGACTTTATTCAGGTTTCACCAGTTGTTTCACTAATGTCCTTTCGCTGTTCCAAGATCCAAGGACCCAAACTTATCTGCAGGAAAGGAAAACTAGGGCAGTCTTTCAGTGGGACTCAAGGGGAGCAGGGTATGACAATATGAGAGACAGAGGATGTTTAGGGGTGACTAAATGGAAGGAATAATCTCACTGAAAGGTAAATGCTTAATAATGAAATCCCTTAAATAAAGTAAAATGAAAGCAATGTGGCAGCAGTGCTAAGAAATGGAGTCCAGTAAGAAGGCTGCAAAATCATTTCAAGACTAGCTCCTGCCTCTTCTTCAGGTTTGTAGAAACATAGGTCAGCTGGAGAAAGAGTTAAAAGGAAGATGAAATGATCTATGGCAGGGACAAATGCAGGAGAGCATATCTGTAATGTTTCGCTACTTAAAAATCCTTTCTGCTTTAAAATTCTAAAATTTTTATGATTAGGGATATACAGGATATCAGACTTATTTACAAATTTACAAACCAAATCATACTGGCATACTCTTTCTGGAGTACTATGCCCAGTCGGTAATCATATAGTCAACAAGTACTTACTGAGTGTCTAAAATAAGGCATTGTGCTACATGCCGGAGATGAATACTTCAATGAATACAACTGATGAACAACAAAGAGAATTTCCAATTTCTCCTTACTAGGCAGGGTCCTTCTTGCTTCCAAACACGATTCATTATTCTTCTTACAAAAATTAACCAACTTTGGTCACGATCATCTCTGATATTCCTTCAACATTATTTGTACAGTAAACTGAAGTGGCTATGTATTTATTTAATGTTTCTTTGTGTATATATATTTCACATATGTTTATTTTCTCTCTCCTTTTATATGAGATTCTAAGCCCCTCCAGAAACACTTCCTCTACTGGCTTCTCCATCACGCTTCAATGTCTAATACTATAATTTACATGAGGTCAGTCATAACAGACACAAAGAACTGGAAAATGCAATATATGCAGGAAAGATAAAGGAACCCAGCTTATTGTGTCTGGAGAAGATGTTGTGTCCAAGAGATTTAGTGGTGGCCATTAAAAATAAAGACTTTTAAGAGAGATAATGCCAATCATCTTTTTTTCCTCCCTGGAGGACGGGAGTTGTAGTATGAAAGCACTAAAGTCAAATATGGTAATATATTTCCTGAGAGGGAAGACTGGTAGGTATTAAAATGCATCTCTTATAGTAATGCTTTTTAACGTAAATAAAAGAAGAAAAAGTTTTTTTTTTTTTGAGACGGAGTCTCGCTCTGTCACCCAGGCTGGAGTGCAGTGGCCGGATCTCAGGTCACTGCAAGCTCCGCCTCCCGGGTTCACGCCATTCTCCTGCCTCAGCCTCCCGAGTAGCTGGGACTACAGGCGCTCGCCACCTCGCCCGGCTAAGTTTTTTTTTTTGTATTTTTAGTAGAGACGGGGTTTCACCGTGTTAGCCAGGATGGTCTCGATCTCCTGACCTCGTGATCCGCCCGTCTCGGCCTCCCAAAGTGCTGGGATTACAGGCTTGAGCCACCGCGCCCGGCCCTGAAAAAGTTTTTTTTGCAGCTGTTTAGAGATAGGGACTCAGTCTTCTGCTTAGAGGAGGTAAGGGTTTCCAAGGCAGGGCCAGATAACTTACGCTCACTGCCATTTATTCCTCTTTCCCCTAAGGCAGACTGAATTTGCAAGACATTCTCTAAATATTTTCTTTAGGAAGACCAAACACAGGGAAACTCAGGGTAAATATGGACCTAAAAGCCAAGCTTGGGAAAGCGTGGGCTGCGGCAACTTCCCATCTGGGTGACTCCAAGGGCTTTCCTCTGCTGTGGCTGAGGTCCTACAAGTGGGCCTGACGGGAGTCCTTTAGGAAATGAATGGGAAAAGTAGATTCCCAGAGCCAGTTTGCCTTAAACTCTGATTAGTAGAAAGGGGTCTGAAAAACAGGACTAAGGAAGAGGAGTTGTCTTGGTGGGGGAAAGGGTAGCTCAGATGTTGGAACTGTCTTTGGAAGGCTCAAGTGGAGTCACCTGTGAGTCCAAGTGTGTGATTTGTGGGCCCCCAGCTTATAGGTTTTAGGTGAAGCCCTGAGAAAAAGTGATAGCCCAGGGGGGCACATGCTGGGACATGAGAAAAGACTGGCTCCGGGTGAAACAGTACTATTAATATTTAGGAGTAGATAAACAGGAAGAGGACTGGGAAGGAGTAGGTTGACAGGGAGGAGAAAGAGCAGAAGAGCCAGCACCAGGGAAGCCAAGGAAGGAGATAATTTCATGAAGGAAGAAGGTGGTCAATGGCATCAACAGTAGTGGAGAGGTCAGATAACGTGAGGAAGACTCTCATGAGGCCTGGAAAGTGCCTGCTGGCAAGCAGGAATCCATCAGTGACCTCAGACAGGGTGGTTTCAGTGGAGGGGGAGGAAAGACTGGAGAGGGGTGAGGATTGTGGGTTACTCTTTTATGAAGTCAACTTTAAAGAAAAGGAGGGAAATCAGGCCACAGCTAAAGAAGGATGTAGGACTAAGAAAGGATTTTTTTACTCAGGAGGCTGAGGCAGGAGAATGGCGTGAACCCGGGAGGCGGAGCTTGCAGTGAGCTGAGATCCAGCCACTGCACTCCAGCCTGGGCGACAGAGTGAGACTCTGTCTCAGAAAAAAAAAAAAAAAAAAAAGAAAGGATTTTTTTTTTTTTTTTAAATAATCGAGACTTGGGCATACTTAAACGCTAACATTAAGAAGCTACTGGCCGGGCGCGGTGGCTCAAGCCTGTAATCCCAGCACTTTGGGAGGCCGAGACGGGCGGATCACGAGGTCAGGAGATCGAGACCATCCTGGCTAACACGGTGAAACCCCGTCTCTACTAAAAAGTACAAAAAACTAGCCGGGCGAGGTGGCGAGCGCCTGTAGTCCCAGCTACTCGGGAGGCTGAGCCAGGAGAATGGCGTAAACCCAGGAGGCAGAGCTTGCAGTGAGCAGAGATCCGGCCACCGCACCCCAGCCTGGGTGACAGAGCGAGACTCCGTCTCAAAAAAAAAAAAAAAAAAAAAAAGAAGCTACTATAGAAACAAAAGCAGAAGACACAAAAGTAGAGATAATTGATGAAGACCGGTCTTCAAAAGGCCTAAAGGAAATGGGATGTGGACCCAGCTGGAAGCTCTTTCAAATATACACATTTGCACATGTGCATGTGCGTGCAGGAAAACATACAGACACACACTCCCCCCACAGTGCGCACGTGCGCGCACACACACGGATACTCCCTACACACAGTATTTTATTAACTGAAACGGTTCAAGTTGTTACTAAAATGTTATATAAAAAAGATTAATAATTACTCAATGGGGCACAGTGGCTCCCACCTGTAATCCCAGCACTTTGGGAGGGTAAGGTGGGAGGATCACTTAAGCTCAGAAGTTTGGGACCAGACTGGGCAACATAGCAAGACCCCGTCTCTACAAAAAATACAAAAATTAGCTGGGGGTCCAAGAGCAGTGGCTCACGCCTGTAATCCCAGAACTTTGGGAGGCCAAGGTGGGCTGATCATCAGAGGTTGGGAGTTCGAGACCAGTCTGATTAACATGGAAAAACCCCATCTCTACTAAAAATACAAAAAAATTAGCTGGGCATGGTTGCGCATGCCTGTAATCCCAGCTACTCAGGAGACTGAGGCAGGAGAATCGCTTGAACCCAGGAGGTAGAGGTTGCGGTGAGCCGAGATCATGCCATTGCACTCCAGCCTGGGCAATAAGAATGAAACTCTGTCTCAAAAAAAAAAATAATAATAATTAAAAATAAAATAAAAATAAAAATAAAATAAATTAGCTGGGGGTAGTGGTGAATGCCTGTGGTCCCAACTACTCAAGAGGCTGCAGCAGGAGGATCAATTGAGCCCAAGAGGTTGAGGCTGCAGTGAGCCATGATCATGCTACTGCACTCCAGCCTGGGTGACAAAGCAAGATCCTGTCTCAAAAAAAAAAAAAAAGTAATCACTAATTTATTAAATTTAACCCATAACCTTCATTATATTAAGAACCAAAAGCTACAAACTAACTGAAGGTTATCTGGTTTAGCAGTCCTTTAGTAAACAGGATCCTTGTTGCATACGAGGCTGCTGTGTTTAGGGCCTTCTGTGCATTAACTGACTTCACTGTATTGCAGGGCTATTAATCACCATGTCTGGCAGCATTTCTGCAGTGGGCAGCCCTGCTTATACCAATGCAAGCCCTGACACCAGAGCCAAAGAATAAATAAGAAGAGTCAACTCCACACTTCACCCACCCATCAAAGGAAATGGTATCACTAGCAGGTAGCACTACCGAGTTTCCTGGTAGCAAAAAACATTGAAGAAACGTGCTAGAAGATCATGAAAACCAACTAGCACGATCGCTTCTAGTGCTAACATTTTCTATTTTATCATCTTCAGAATCGCCTGACACACTGGGAAGGTAACTTAGGCTTCATTTATAGATTGCTCTAATGAGAAAGGTGAGAAAAGATGAAAATTAAAAAGGAAAAAGGTCATATATGATTCAGAGCCTTTATATGATGTAGCTGGTACTTGGGGTTAAAAATGCAGAGATAATTGCCTATGAAATCAAAGGCAGTAATCTTAACAAAAAGGTAGAAGGGCCTCATTCCATTTTGTTCCATGACATTAAGTCAAATAAATCAAGACTCATTTAACTTGACTAATTTCTGAGAAGTTCAACTCAGCTCCCACCAAGCCCCAGTGCTCACGAGAAAAAAGGGATTGGGTCAGGCTGTGAAGTAGGCAGACCCTTTGCAAGGTTCTGATAGATTTGATAATATTACCATTTTCCTGAAGCTCAGTTCTTAGAGATGCACAACCCGCATTTAAAGACTCAATGATTAAAATGGGGGAAAAATTTGCAATGGAAATATCTTAGGCTTTAAAGAAAAGACCCACAACACACACACGTAAAATTAAAATGATAGCACAACACCAAAAGCAAACTCCACAATTTGATTCTAAATGATAAGGGTCTAAATAAAGAATATGGATAAAGATGCATAAGGAATAATTTTAAAAGGGAAACCATTTATTCATGTAGTTTTACTGTCTTCCAAGAATATGTGCTCCAGGGTAGGTAATTTGTACTAAGTCGAGATGGCCAGTGTCTTTCCTTTGGAGGGCACATACACCCACACCGAAATCAGCAAAAAGCACTACGAAGCATCCCCAGGGAGATGCAATTTGGTGTTCTTGATATGAGCTGCAAACTCTTTCTGAAATAGTTACATTAGGCTGGATGTGGACAGGACTTGTATGTCCAGCCATACTCTGAGCTAATGGAAAAACAATTTTAAATCAAAGGCACATATTTCGATAGCAGCCTATGTGAAAGAAACAAGCTTCAATCACTTTTCTAGGTACCTCATTTTGCTAATCTCATTGGCTGAAAAAATGGCAAGATTGCACCAGATATTGTATCTTGGCAGGTAGTTACAGGAAATAAGGGTCTCTTTTACCTGCTCATTCAGAAATCGTACTTAAGTTTCTTAGCAACAATCTAAAGCCTCGAGTGGAAATATTTGGGATGTAATTTTAATTGTGATTATTGTGGCATCTGATTATAAAAATGATAGATTATATCATAGCTGTTATATACCTAGCTCAAATTTTTACGGTGTTTAACAGTTGCAAGAATATAACACTTGTCCTGCAATGAGTTTTATTTTTGTTTTCTCTTAGAAAATTATTTTAGAGGCTGAGCATGGTGGTTCACATCTGTAATCCCAGCACTTTGGGAGGCCAAGGTAGGTGGATCACCTGAGGTCAGGAGTTCAAGACCACTCTGGCAAACTTGGTGAAACTCTGTCTCTTCTAAAAATACAAAAGAAAAAAATTAGCTGGGTATGGTGGCTGCTCACACCTGTAATCACAGCTGCTAGGGAGGCTGAGGCAGGAGAATCACTTGAACCCAGGAGGTGGAGGTTGCAGTGAGCCAAGATTTCACCATTGCACTCCAGCCCAGGTGACTGAGTGAGACTTCGTCTCAAAAAAAAAAGGAAAAAAAAGAAAATGATTTTAGAGAATTTATATATTTCATTTAATCTCAGAATAAGAGAAAATAACATCCTGGCTTTTTGAAAGATCTCTGAGTAAATAAAGAGCTATGAATCTATGCAGATTAGTAAAATTAACATATAACTTCCCAGAGTTCCTTTTGAAAGTTTTCAAATCTGTTTAGTCGTGAATGACACTGCAGACAGTCTGTAGCACCCTTTTACAGTGCTGATACTGGTATATACATAATTTGCTGAATTAGATCTCTGGAGAAAAAGAAGGGAGAGGGAGGAGCTATTAGGATATCAGGAAGATAGATGACTCGAAAACCACACTTTTAGAAGTCATCTAATGGAAAAGAATTCTTGAAGTAGAATGAGAAGAATGGTTGCTATCAAAACTACCAAAATGACCTCCTTTATTTCTGAGTCCTGATAGATTCTGCAGCTAATCTGTTAAGGCTAAAGCCCCAGCTGCAGCTGATGAAATTTTTAACTAGCTAACTGGAAAAGTAGCCACAAAAGTCTGAGTAACCGTAAATCTTACAGAAAACATAAAGACTTGTTTTCATTTACTGAGCTTAAAGAAGTGTTATCAGCAAGTTTGAAGAGCTAATACTTACTGGTCTTTAATGAGACTAATTTAGTGCTAATATTTTTGCTAAAATAGACTTATTCTTCTAAAATTCAGTATTAACCAGACTTTGCACATTTCAGTCTCAGATTTTGCTTGTATGATATTCCTCATATGCAGTTCAGAGACATTGCAACTCCAGTCTGTGTAGATTGTGCTTTTAGAGTTAGGCCGCCTTGGTCAGGCAGGGTGGCTCATGCTTGTAATCCCAGCACTTTGGGAGGCTGAGGCAGAGGATCCCTTAAATCCAGGAGTTTGAGAGGAGCCCTAGCAACATAGTGAGACCCTGTCTCTACAAAAAATAAAAAATAAAAAAATTAGGTGGGCATGGTGGCACACACCTGTAGTCCCAGCTCTCAGGAGGCTGAAGTAGGATTGTTTGAGCTTGGGAGGTCGAGGCTGCAGTGAGCTGTGGTCATGTCACGGCACTGAGCAACAGTGATACCTTGTCTCAAAAAGAAAAAAAAAACAAAACAAAACAGAAAATTCTGCCATAAGAGATGTGTTCTTAATAAACTGCCCTCCCAGATCAAGTGTATTTGATTTACAACAGCATGCAATCTTTTCTCTCTGTATTAGATATTCCTTCTACCTAATATATTTGATTTTTTAGGCGGTGAGGGGAGAAGAGGGGGTGTTGATATGAAGTGGTTCTACCAGCTCATTTAGTATTAGATTGCTCATGCAATCTTTTGTTGAGTACACTGAATAATCCCCACCTACTTCTTCCAAGATCAATGACATGTAGGTATGCCCACATATCAAAACACCATTTTCACTCATTTCATGATGTTTAGACAAATATTTATCACCATAAAAAAGATGTTCACAATATACTAAGTGAAATGGTTAAGGATAGTATGTACAGTATATACTTTCAGGCCTGGGTGCGGTGGCTCACACCTGTAGTCCCAGCTACTCCGGAGGCTGAGGCAGGAGAATGGCATGAACCTGGGAGGCGGAGCTTGCAGTGAGCCGAGATCGAGCCATTGCACTGCAGCCTGGGTGGCAGAGTGAGACTCCATTACAAACAAACAAACAAACAAACAAACAAAAACAGCTTTCATGGGGAAAAATCATCTGCAGAGGAAAAGGTCTGGGAGGATATGCATCAAAGTGGTAGGATATGGGTGGCTTTCTTATTTTTGTTTTCTATGATGAACAGTATTCTTTTGTAATAAGAGAAAAAATAAGTTTGGCCAAATTGGGCAGAATCTTCATTCATTTAATTAATTTATTCACCAAGTATTTATTAGCCCCCACGATATGTATAGCTCTAAGCAGTGAATATAACAGATAAAAAGTCATGACCTTTCGTAGCTTACATCTAGTAGAAAGGGCAGAGCCAGTGCATGTGGCTGCATAGTTTGAACAAAGCAAAACGTCTACATTCACACCTGATGGCCTAAGAGATGGAGACAGACAAAATAAAATACCAGGTTTTATGGTGATGAGTAAGCAGAGAAAGAAGACAGAAGGCATGTGTGGTGGACAGTGGGGTGCAAATAGACACTGTGTTGCCATTTAAAACAGAGTGGTCAAGGATGCTTCATTAAGTGATGGCTGCTCAAAGACCTAAAGGAGTTAGGAAGCAAGCTTGGTTTCACACTGAGAAACAAACCGATAAAAAAAAGAAAAAGGAAAAAAAAAGGAAGCAATCTCAGCAGTTAGAGGGAACGGAAAAGCAAGGATGGAAACTCAGGTAGCAGCCAGCTTGGTATGCCCAAGGACCAACAAAAAGGCCAGTGTGACTGGAACAAAGTGAATGAGGGGAAAGTAGTGGGCGATGAGGCAGAGAGGTAATGGGAGATGAGACCAGGTATGCCCTGGGCTTTCACTTGGAGCGCGAGGTGAAACTATTCATTTGGGCCAGGAGTGACTCATCTAATTTATACATTAGCTATAGTCTTAAGAACAGACTGAAGGGGGCTAAGGGTGGTGCAGGAGACCAGTTACTGGAATAATTCAGGCAAAAGGTGATGGTGGACCCCACCTGCAGCAGTGCAAGTGGTGAAAAGTAGATAGATTTTGAAGCTGAAGCTGACAGGGTTTGCTGACTGGATGTAGAATATGAGAGGTGTTTGGTTTGAATTACTGGATGGACAGAGATGCCATGAAGCAAGATGGGAAATACTGCAGGAGGAGTGCTTTGCAATGTGAGTGCGGGTGGGTGGGAATACTAGGAGCTCAGTTTTGGACATATTAAGGTTAAGACGTTATTAGACGGCCAAAGAGCATTCCAACCTTTGGACTTAGCCTCAGCTAAGTGAACTCACTAGAAAGACAGTTTTTTTTCTGGCGTAACAAGGGAAGGAGGGAGAAGGCTGTCTTGGTAAATCAAGTGACATTTATGGAGACGGGTCTAAGAGCAGAGTAAGCTGCTAAATTTTGCTTGAAGGAAGAGGAAGCAACAAGAGTCTGTCAGGACACATACACACACACACACCCCACACACATTTTTTTTCTGGTATTCACCGGGACAGTGTTAATAAAAATGGCAATCTTTATAATAGAAATTTCTCACCATTCGGTAAAACTGATATTTCAGTGGGAACTCCTGCTGGATATAATCATAATTTCAAATAAAATGTGAGACCAAAGACAGGAAGAGATGGCTTAGAAGAATCACTTTGGGTATTCTCTTGAGACTCTCAAGCCAAGCCATTAAATTGCTTCGGAATGGTCTAAGTCAAGGACTTAACCTGACAAACATGTAGGAGCAAATGCTCCCTGAGAACACAATTCTGTCCTAAGCAACCAGGGAAAGAGGCCTAATATTGCCTACTGCCCTTAACTAGTGCTGGAGAGAGATGAGTTTTACATTTATACCATAATGGGTTGTGGATTTGTCAGGCACCCCAAGCCCCCAAATCACATTTTTGATGATTGAGAATGTGAAATACTGAAGCATCCACATAAATTTCCCTGGGCTGGATTTCACTTCAGCACTCAGAAGAGAAAATACGACTTAAACTGGGATTTCTGAAAAGCTAGTCCAAACAGCTGGTGTCAGTCTGGTGATGTTTTTAGCAGTCCAAAGAAAAATTTTAGAGAAAAAAAAAATGTAGAACAATTTCTAAATCTACTTGATTTTAAAAAGCTATTTGATTTCTAAAGCAGTTTGCCTATTTTTTTTTTTTCTAGTATTACTATGTTCTTATGTGAAATGATGGTGAGAAATAGAGGGTCACGTTTTTATTTGTTTTGGCTAAAGATATTTATACGGCAATCCTATAGTTATCTTTGCATTTTTGTTTTAAGTTTACAGGTATGGGACGTAGGAAGGTCTGGCAAATGCTGACCTGGAGTAAATGCATTTGCTGGCACTAACCCAATTGTCATGCCTGGTTCTCCACGGCTGATCAAGCTTGCCAACGAGCACAGGAGTGGCTGTCTCAGCGATCCGCCTCCCTGTTCAAGGGACACCACTGTCTGTCACCTCCCTGCCTTCCTTTACACTCTCAGAGTGTAGCATCTTAGAGTCATAGTTCCATTCCTTCCTTCCCTCCCTCCCTCCATCCCTTCTTTCTTTCCTACTTTTTTTGATGTTGTCTCACTCTGTTGCCAGGCTGGAGTACAGTGGCGCTATCTCGGCGCACTGCAACCTCCGCCTCCTGGGTTCAAGTGATTCTCCTGCTTCAGCCTCCTGAGTACCTGGGATTACAGGTGTGTGCCACCACACCCAGCTAATTTTTGTATTTTTAGTAGAGATGGGGTTTCACCATGTTGACCAGGACGGTCTCAATCTCTTGACCTCGCAATCTGCCTGCCTCAACCTCCCAAAGTGCTGGGATTACAGGTGTGAGCCATCGCACCGGGCCTCTCTTCTTTTTAAAAAATTATTATTAAATATTTTTAATTGACATATGACTATATGTATTGATAGGGTACAATATACTATTTCAATACATTATACAATGTATAATAAATCAGGGTAATTAGCACATCTATCATCTCAAACGTTTATCATTTCTTTATGGCAGGAACATTCAAATGTACTCTTCTAGCTATTTGAAAATATACAACAAATTATTGTTAACTATATTCACCCTACAGTGCTATAGAATGCCAGAACCTATTTCTCTAACTGTAATTTGTATTTGTTAACCAACCTCTCCCTAACCCTCTCATCCCTCTACCCTTCCCCACCTTTAGTGACCACTGTTCTACTCTCTACTTCTATGTGATCCACTTTTTGAGTTCCTGCATATGAGTGAGAACATGGAGTATTTGTCTCTGTGCTTGGCTTATTTCACTTAACATTGTCTAGGCTCATCCATATTGCTGTGAATGACAGGATTGCACTCTTTTTTATGGCTGAATGGTACTTCATTGTGTATATTTACCACATTTTCTTTGTCCATTTGATGGACACTTCCACAGTGAATAGTGGGATCCCCACAAATAGGAGGATGCAGATATCCATTTGACATAATGATTTCCTTTTTTTTTTTTGGCTATACACCCAATAGTAGGATTGCTGGATCATATGGTAGCTCTATTTCTAGTTTTTTGAGGAAGCTCCATGCTGTTTTCCATAGAGTCTGTACTAATTTACATTCATACCAACAGTTTATAAGAGTTCTCTTTTCTCCACATCCTTGCTGGTGGTTGTTATTTTCTGTCTTTTTGATAATAGCCATTCTAACTGGGGTGAGATGGTATCTCCTTGTGGTTTTGATTTGCATTTCCCTGATGCTTAGTGACGCTTTCTCTTCTTTCTAAATACCATCTGCCCCACCTATCTAAAAGGGCTGCTGTAAAGAACAAATAATATATTTAAGGGAAAGTACTTTGTGACTAATGAAATCATAATTATCTTTATATACGGTAAACTATTCTACACATAATTACGATTATTAACAAGCTTTTATTGCACCGCTAGCATGTGTGGTCTTCTATTTTAGGTTTCGAGGACAATCGTGGCCTTTAAGGGCCTTCTGATCTAGCCAGCAAGAGAGGATATATACATAAGGAGATGAAAACCATCCAAGCCCTTAAGTGCCAAATGTGTGGTCCAGATGATCACTGCTGGAAGAGACCAGAGAAGGGATCAGCTACTGAAGACAGGTGGGAAGAGGCAGCACTTGAGTTGGCTTTAAAGTAAGAGAAGCCAAGTCAAGTCGAGTTGAGAGGACTGGGAGGCAGCTGGTGTCAAGGAAATGAGTATGTCACTTTGGCTGGGCTGGGGTGGCTGTGGTCCATCAGGAACACAGTGGAAGATTCTGGCTCGTGGTGTGATCCACATAGGAACCATGTGGATGTTAAAGTTGTGCATGTAGGTCAGGGTCAGATGACAGAGAACCTTGAAAACCCATCCAAGAGTGTTGCTTTATCCTGTAGGTAGCTGAACTACTCACTGTCTAATAAGACCATTTTACAGTAGCACATATGTTAGAGGGACTGAGGAGGGGTGCCATGGGGAGGTAGGATCCCCAGTTAGAAAATTATTAAAATAAAAAAAAAGAAAAAAAGAAAATTATTAAAATAGCTGGGCACGGTGGCTCATGCCTGTAATCCCAGTACTTTAGGGGGCGGAGGTGGGAGGATCACCTGAGGTTGGGAGTTCGAGACCAGCCTGACCAACATGGAGAAACCCCATCTCTACAAAAAAATACAAAATTAGCTGGGTGTGGTGGCACATGCCTGTAATCCCAGTTACTTGGGAGGCTGAGGCAGGAGAATTGCTTGAACCCAGGAGGTGGAGGTTGTGGTGAGCCGAGATGGCACCACTGCACTCCAGCCTGGACGACAAGAGTCAAACTCCATCTCTCTCTCACACACACACACACACACACACACACACACACACAAAAGAAAAGAAAATCACTGAAATAAGGTGATGAGAGTAGAGACAAGGGGGATGGCAATGGGAATGAAAAATAAGGGAAGAATTTGACTGGCTCTTAGAGAACCTTAAAGCAAAACTTTTGAACTATGTCAAGGTTCAAACTAGGGGAAAATAAGGCAATAATGCCATGATTAACTGAACACACCTGACCACATGGATACACACACACACACACACACACACACACACACACATATATATATTTTGAGGTCGAGTCTTGCTCTGTCTCCCAGGCTGGAGTGCAGTGGTGCAATCTCGGCTCACTGCAACCTCCACCTCCCAGGTTCGAGCGATTCTCCCGCCTCAGCCTCCCGAGTAGCTGGGATTACAGGTGCCTGCCACCACGCCCTGCTAATTTTTGTATTTTTAGTAGAGACAAGTTTCACCATGTTGGCCAGGCTGGTCTTGAACTCCTGGCCTCAGGTGATCCACCCACCTCGGCCTCCCAAAGTGCTGGGATTACAAGTGTGAGCTGCTGCGCCTGGCCCACATGGATATATTTTTCAGGGAAAAGATAATTTCAATTTGAAGTGGGGATGTCCAGTAGGCAGTTGGACATAACAAACTAGTGAGTGATCTCCTCAAGGAATAGTGCTGGGCCAAACGTTGTCACCTTATAGTCAGTGTCGATTTACAGAGGGACCATGACTCTGTCCCTGCAGATGACAACAAAGTGCCCTGATAAGGCCCGGTGTAGCAGCTCATGCCTGTAATCCCAACACTTGGGGACGCCGAGGCAGGTGGATCACTTGAGGTCAGGAGTTTGAGTCCAGCCTGGCCAACATGGTGAAACCCTGTCTCTACTAAAAATACAAAAATTAGCCAGGTGTGGTGGCGCATGCCTGTAATCCCAGCTACTCAGGAGGCTGAGGCAGGAGAATCGCTTGAACCTGGGGGGTGGAGGTTGCAGTGAGCTGAGATCATATCCCTGCACTCCAGCCTGGGTGACAGAGAGACTCCGTCTCAAAAACAAAACAAACAAACGAACAAACAAAAAAACAACAACAAAAAACCAAGTGCCCTGAGAAAGGGGCACCTTCTGCCAGTTCACATAAAGTTGCCACACTGGCTGCTGTCAAGGCTGGAGGATTATGCAGAAAGGCAGCCGAGGTGCTGGGTATTCTTAGTATTAGGGAGCTGGAGGAGGATGTGGAGGTAGTGAGGGCAAGGAGAAGGGGGAGACCCGGACAGGACAGAGTGCAGAGAAGGACAGGGAGAAGGAGGTCTAGGAGAAATGGTGACCAACAATGCCCAGGAAGCCAAAGAAACAAGGGCCTCAGGAAGTCAAGGTGTCAGAGAAGAGTGCAATCCACAGTCAGCCTGCAAGGGGCCACGTCAGAAGTGAGTAGGGCAAAAGGGAAATGGAGACAGTTCTGAGTGCTTAAGATGGGATCTTAGGTGGTAGTACGAACAGGGGAGAGGTTTTTTTTTTTTAGTGAGAGGGCAGGTAAAAAAAACTCAGAGTATGACATTAATTAAATATGCTAGAAGCAGGGAGGGAGGATTAAGGGGCATGGTCCCTAAAGGATCCAGGTGGATCACTACTGATGGGCCAGAGTCTGCATCTCATAACTTCTACTGATGCTGTGTGCTCTGCACAGAAAGGCATGGCAATTCCCTGAATCCCAGGCTCTTGGAGGCCTCCAGGCTCATCTTCCTTTTGCCTCTTCTCCCCTGTTCACCTCCTGGCTCCTCCTGAATTATGATCTGCTTAAAATAAGAGTTATAGCAGCTAATATGTCCTGAGAGCTTGCTCTGTTCTGGGCATTAACTCCCTGAATTCTCGCACTTTCCTTATGAGGTGGTATTGTCTCCAGGTGAGAAAACTGGCTCTGAAAGCTATCAGAGACAGAAATACGCTCTGAGCTCAGGCAGTCCAACTTAACTCAGGGTTTTTAATAAACCACCTCCATTTGTGTCCTCATTTGTTTCTTTTTTCTCAGTTTGCCCCACCTGGGCTTGGTAACCCAGCTCTAATCTTTAGCTCTGTGGTGAGGCTGCTGCTCCAGGTAATGGTCCCTCCCTCAAATCACTGGACTGCAACTGCCGGAGGGGCGCGTTGTAACGGCCTAGCCCAAGCCTTAGAACACCCCAACCCATCTTCTGAGGAACTTTGAAGTCGACCTGGTGTTATTTCTTCTAGTTCTACAAGCCTCTTCATGTCTGTCTTTTGACAGAACCACATCTAGACGTTCGGCATCCTTTGAGATGGACTTCCTGACTGAGTTATGGATCTAGTATCTGAGACATCTGCAAACTCTATTCTTAATATTTAATTACATGGCCTTGGAGTTAAAACCTTAAATGCCTAGGCCGGGGGAACCATGATAAATGAATTAAATGGGCTGGAGATGAGAAAAACAGGGCAGCAATGTGTTATATGCCAAGTGGCACTGGGTTTGGGGAGACAAACTAGAGCAGAAGAAGTTACGGCAAAGCGGAGAGTCGAGTGTCTAAAGCTGATCTCTGCTACGCAGAATGAGGGAAGCTCTGTGTAATCAGAACTCATTTCCCAAGAGAAACCAGAAAGCTTTACTTTGTGTGTGCATGAAAACGCCTGATTTTTTAAAGGTGGCAACTATTTCACAATTTCAAAACTTTGTAGGGCCATCCCCATAAGGCCAAACAAAACATGTCTGCTGGCCAAATCTGGCCTTGAGGCGACACATTCTACTGCTCCTGTGTGTGACATATCCTGCCGTTCCCGTGTTCAGCCAGAGCTGAGGCTCTTCCTAGCAGTTCTTAACGTCCCTCCCAGACATTTCCCTAACAGCTGCCGATCCGGATGTGTCCTGACATTGCCATGTATGCCCAGATTTTCCACAGAGTTCTTCATGCACCTTCATGTGTGGACACTGTAAATAATTCTTCTCATGAAAAGTTAACTAGACCTTGAACTAATTCAGCAGGGCCGCCATCTGGGAGTCCTCAGAAACAGTGAATTGTCAGCACTGTAAACATTTTAAGCTTCGGGGAGGACACTGACTTTTTCTAAACTAATCACCCCTGCCAGTCAAAATGTGCAGCATGGGTTCAAGAACAAGGCGTTCATTTAACAACAATAACAAAAACAGTGAGGATGAAAACCGGACAGCCATCATAATGAAAGGCCTAAAAGCAAACTGTGACTTCCCTAATAAGGCGACGGCCAAAGCTGGCTCCCTGGCGGTCGAGCGCCAATACAATTAATCAGTCTGTTTTCAGTTTTCTCACGACAGCAATATTAACAGTTTGCTTTATTCTGTTTATATGGTGCTGACAGGTCTTCGGCATGTTGGGCCTACTTGCTGGAGATTAATGGCCACTCTCATATTGAGGTAAAAACCAGGCAGGAAGAGAATGCCTTTTACGACTAGATAAGAACTAGATTCTCTTGCTTTTTTTTGTTCCCCATCAACTCCTCCCTCTTTTAATTTCTATCAGGGATATATAAGATTAGTTAAGTCCAGCAAGTTCACCTCAGTGTTTAAACTCCCCCACTTTAGATGTTGTATCCTCAGGTAAAACAAAGGGAGCCTTAGATATTGATTTTGGATAAACTCATTACATATAAAGGTATTGGTGACTAACTTTGTTTTTAAGAAGTCGTATTCAGCCTGGGCAACATGGTGAAACCCCATCTCTACTAAAAATACAAAAATTAGCCAGGTGTGGTGGCGGGTGCCTGTAGTCCCAGCTACTCAGGAGGCTGAGGCAGGAGAATCGCTTGAACCCAGGAGGCAGAAGTTGCAGTGAGCCAAGATCATGCCACTGCACTCCAGCCTGGGCAACAGAGCGAGACTCTGTCTCAAAAAAAAAAAAAAAAAAAAAAAGAAGAGTGGCTGGCCGAGTGTGGTGGCTGACACCTATAATCCCAGCACTTTGGGAGGCTGAGGTGGGCAGATCACCTGAGGTCGGGAATTCAAGACCAGCCTGGCCAACGTGGTGAAACCCCGTCTCTACTAAAAATAAAAAAATTAGCCAGCCGTGGTGGCACATGCCTGTAATCTCAGCTACCCAGGCGGCTGAGGCAGGAGAATTGCTGGAACCTGGGAGGTGGAGGTTGCAGTGAGCCAAGATTGCACCACTGCACTCCAGCCTGGGTGACAAGAGTGAAACTCCGTCTCAAAGAAAAAAAATGTGGCCTGGCTGCAGGAAGTATGGACACCCCAGCAAAACTCTTGGAGGTTATTTCACTAAATAGTCATATTTCAAAATAAATCATCCCTGGTTGTTTAGTGGCTAGAAAAATAATTTTTAAAAATTATATTTTAAATTTTTTAATAAAAAAGATTTAAAAAAATTCAAGACCAGCCCCCTCAACTTACCTCCTCCCTCAAAAACTGTAAAAGTACTACTTGTTACTAGCACACTTTTCTCTGCCTCAGGTTTGAGAGAAATGGTAACCCTAAATAATATTTTAACAACATGTAAGCATAGGAAATCCAAAATAACAAAATTGAAAATAAAGCAGTGCTTCCTCAGTTTCCATAGGAATCAATGTCTCATTGCTGGCTCGTAGGGAGACACCTCCACCCATTTTATGAAAGCGGTCACATGGAGAAGCATGCACTGTATAAGCAGAAACTACAGGCCTGGGCCCAGCTAGCGTTCCATCCGACTCTCCCTTGCTCACTCCTTTCTTGACATAGCAGCAGGAAAAGAGGATTAATTCTAGTAGAGAGAATAACAGGGGGTGGCTTTTAAGTGCAATATTTTATCAGATATTTTAAAAGTCAAATATAAGAACAGTCTAGGATAAGAAAGTGATATTAATAGCAATAATAGTATTTACTGTGTGCTTACTATGTCCAAGCACTGTTTTAAGCACTTCAGTTGTGTGGACTCATTTAATTCCCACAAGGGAATGCCTTGAGAGCAAAGTAATAATTTTTGCCAGAAGGGCAGGGTATTTGAGAGTAGAACAATATACTGGGTTAGACTTAGGCAGATCTTGAATTCTATACTTCTATTTTAAATAATTTATCTAACGCAAAGGTTGGATTGAAGAGGGAAGAAATGTTAGGCTAGTTAGAAGGACACTGCAATAGCCTTGAGATTCTCAACCAGGGTAGTATATTAGAAGTAAACAGGAGAGGAAAGATTTGAGAGTTATCTCAGAAACAGAACCATCTAAAATTTTTTGGACTGATTTGATGGCTCCTTCATTCATTTGCTTATTCACTCAACAACTATTTTTCAGTGTTTTGGATGGGTCAGACATTATGCTAAGTGAAAAATAAGAAGGTAAGAAAAAGAAGACCCTGAAGATGATTCCCTCCCCAAAATTGGGCTACTAGCCATTACTCAGTGGTCTAAAGTGACGCTTAATATACATCCATCCCTCCCTCCATCTAGCCATTCAGTACTTACTGAACACCTACCTTGTGCCAGGCATTGCATTATATAATGGTTATGAACAAGTCCAGGAAAGAAAAATATAGGGAAAAGGGAGAATGAAGGGGAAAAATGCTGTCTTCATTCTCATAGCTTTGGGAGTGCCTTGTTTCTAGAACTCCCATCTTTTTCCTGGTGGTCTGGCCATAAGGCACAGTACATGGTGGTAAACCACCAGACTGCTGGAATTGAGTAGAGATTCTTAGTCATCCAAATGAGGAGAGGACCTTCTATTTAATTTCTAAATGTGTGCCTTGATTTGGCATATTTTAAGCAGAGCAAAACATTATACCACAAAGGTATCTAACATGATTCCCATGTACAGATTTTAATATTGTCTAGAAATACAGGCACAAGAAAAATAAGCTCTGAGCAAAGCCAAAAGGTACTGAAAATAATAGAACATACTTTGAACATTAAAAATCTTGTATCTGGTTTGGTTGGTAAATTAGTTTGAGACATATAATTCTACTGCCTTCCAAGGAAAGCCTTGATCTTTTAAAATTAAGATATGCCTAGACTTTATAAGAATAAATCCTGACCACTTTCTGTGCTTTCTGAAAAACAACTAGGTAATAGAATGACTACCACTGAGAAGTATTTTGCTTTATGGCAGCTGTCTTTTCATTATTATTTTATGAGAGCTAGTCTAGATATTATATATCCTTCACTATCTACATTTAGTTCTTTTTAGATGCCTGGGGTTATGTCAGTTTCTTTGGATCTAACTGGATCTCAAAACTCCATCACTTCAATACTTTCCAAAGGTTCTTAGGCAGGTAGGCTTACCTCCAAAAACATTAACATGACTAATGCATGCGGCTGGTCATTTCTATTAAAACAAAAAAATTAAAAGGTATTTTTAGAGACTTATGAACGCCATCAACAATTATTTCAAGTATAAGCTAGTTTGTATACGCCAAGGGTGAGACTTTAAATGCCTATAAAATCTGTCTGTAAAAAAGGAATTTTATGAGAGCAGGCACATTTTAGTTTCAACTTTAAGGATCTGAGCCTGCTTTGGACTTGGTGTTCTATGAACTATGAGCTAACTAAGTTACGGGAAAGCAGCCTGCACCCATGGTAAGATGAAAAGGCAGAATCCTGGGCCTGTGCATTTTAATTATAGCTCTACTGCCTGCATCATTGACCAAGTTTGGGTATTTGTTTCTGCACAGAAAATAAGATTTGAGGCCCACACAGTGGCTCATGCCTGTAATCCCAACACTTTGGGAGGCTGAGGCAGGAGGATCGCTTGAGTTCAGGATTTTAAGACCAGCTTGGGCAACAGAATGAGTCTCTGTCTATATTCTTAAAAAAAAAAAAATAATAAATATATAAAATAAAATAAAATTTGAATAACCATTTACTTATTTCCCATTGAAAATGCTTTTTAGTTATGAACTATTTTAAACATGCTTATTTTTTGCTGATGAGAAACAGGAATTGAAATTGGAAAAAGTATAAAATACTACATAAGTGACCAATATAGATACTTCCATGATTATTATCTCAAATGAACATATTGGTAAGAGAAGCCTTCACCGTCCTGGGCACTCGATCCATGGGTGAAAGCCTTCAGTAACGGTGAATGTTATTTTCATTTTGCTTGGCTTAACCAAATGGGGACCTTGGAGTAAAAAAAGTAAAAAGATGAGCCCAGAGAGAGGCTGGCAGTGGAGAGGCGGAGGGAGAGCCACAGAATTAGAGGCGGTCTGTGCTGGAAAGGCCCTTTGGAGATCATCTCACCACCCTCCATGGGCGGGAAAGAAAAACAAACGGGAGCCGTCTAAGATTTATGACTCTTACCTGCGGCGGAGATCCTCTGCCACCGCTGCCCGGCAGCTGAACAAATAGGCTCGGAGCGACTTCAGCCGCTGCCGCAGCCGCAGCACGGCGGCCAGCGGCTCTGCGTGGTGGTACAGCATGGCGTTCTCCTGCTGGATGTCGATGAGCGGCTCCTCGTACACGTACTCCAGAAACTCCTTGGCCTGCTTCGACACCTATAAAACAAGCGTTGTCAGTCAGTCCTGGAGAAGCACCTGGCTCTCCACACTTGCTCAAACTAGGAACCATAGCTGATATATCAAAGGAACACCATTATTTTCTGAATACAGACAAATGAAAAAGTCTGTAGTAGAATTAAATGTAAATTTTGACTTCTCTCTCTTCCAGACATTCAACTGTAAGCTAGGAAGGAATTTATTAATTCTGCATCTTGACTGCAGTGGTGATTATAGGAACCTACATATGTGATAGAAGGGCACAGTATGGTGCCATTACACTGACCCATTAGACCAATGTCAATTTGCTGTTTTTGTTTTTGATATTGTACCTCAGTTGCCTAAGATGTAGCCAAGGGAGGAAACTATGTGAAAGGTACACAGAACCTCTCTGAATTGTCTATGCAATTTCCTGTGAATCCACGATTATTTCAAAATAAAAAAGGAATTAAGAAGACTGTCTTAATATAAATCCAGATTTTTAAAAATGACATAAATTTATATGTGCATATATATGTATGAATATTCCATAAGACTTTTAAAAAGTAGCCACTTAAAAAATAGGCAAATCAAGGCCGGGTGTAGTGGTTCTGCCTGTAATCACAGCACTTTGGGAGGCTGAGGCAGGCAGATCACTTGAGGTCAGGAGTTCGAGACCAGCCTGGCCAACATGGTGAAACCCCGTCTCTACTAAAAATACAGAAATCAGCCAGGCATGGTGGCACATGGCTGTAATCCCAGCTACTTGGGAGGTTGAGGTGGGAGAATTGCTTGAACTCGGAAGGCGGGGGTTGCAGTGTGCCAAGATCATGCCACTGCACTCTAGCCTTGGCAACAGAGCGAGACTCCGTCTAAAAAACAAACAAACAAAAAAGAGTAAATCATGTACATATTACAACATTCAAGAGGGATAAAAGGATATTATTTGCAGAATAATCTGACTGACTAGCAAACAAGCTCAAATATCCTGCTTCAGTGACCAGAAAGGAGTTGCTCTTATTACAACTTTGAACTTGGGCTAACTCCAGCCAATATATCCATCCAATTCTGTATCCACCTCGAGTGGTAATCCATGGTGATCCACAAGACTATGAAAGTTCATTTTATAATGTCATTGTCATCAGTAGAAATAAATAGTACGTGGAAACACAATGTCTCAGATATACAGAGGGAGTGGCTTAAATAATGCATAACGTGAGGGTAATTTTTCAGAATCTGTACATATCAATCACTGATAGTGAGATGTAGATTGGCTACAAATACATAGAAAGTTGGCTCAGTTTCTATTTATGGAAAGTAAAACCTCTCTAAAAAGTTCCCATTAAAATCTCTCTAGGAGCAAGGTTAGAATTCAACATTAAAATAAAAAACTTTGCTTATTAAAAAGAAAATAAAAAATCTACTATGTTTCATATGCTAGGCTAGAAGTACATTAATAAAGATATATAGGATACAGTTCCTACCCTCAAGTGGCTCACTGTTTAGTATGAGACAAATATTTAAAACAAAACCGCATGTAACATGCAGCATGTAGCCTGTCATCTGCTACAAAAGAGGTATGGATGGGGCCCACTGGTAGCTTAGAGGAGGGAGAAATCAACACTCCTGGTGGGGAGAGGGTTGGCAAAGCAGGTGGCACTGGATCTGAGTGTAGAAGATAAACAGATATTCACTTGCTGAACAAATGCGGGACAGAGGAGAGTACAACAGGCAGAAACAAACATAACAACCCCTCTGTATGTATATGTGATAATTAAATATATGGCTATTATATGTTGATTATAAATTTCTTGTACATAAACATAGAATTCAATATGACCATTTTCTTATATTGCAAAGCTTATATCAAAGTTTTTGTTCTTTATAGGAATGCAAAAAAATACATCATTTAAAAAATAAACATCTAATTTTTTTCCTTATAAGCAATTATTTTTGAGGTACCTGTTGTGTTGTGTGATCCTATAGCATCCTGCAGAGTTAGAGTTACAGAATTAGAGAAGTTTACAGTCTCTGAAAATCCAGGCCACAAAGAGGCAACTAGAATTAGCCAAAATCTTCAACTATCTAACCAGATTGGAAATAACAGTTATTCCTCACTTTTATTTTTGAGGCATATATGAATAGACACAGGTACATGCCAGATACCGTAGCAGGCATTAGGCATCCAGTGGAGAATAAAACAAGCATGGCCCTGTCTTTAGGTATAAGAGCCCACAGTTCGGTGGGAAAGAAAGAATTGGGTTTAAATATTTTATTTATCATGATTAAATATTTGCGATATTTAAATATCTTAAAATGAGGAAAAGACTGATGGTGTTTTGGGAAATGAAGTACAACCCACTTGAAACTGTTGCTAAAAAATGATGTATTGTACAATTCAATTAGTCTTTCTGGCTCTATTGAGCAGTGTTTATATGGAGTCAGGGCCCTGCTGAATTAGGTTAACAATGCTACCTTTTAGTAGGTGAACAGAGCGACAGAGGGCACTGGCCAGTCTCCCAGGCCTTAAAAGGCTTCTCTCTTCAGGTGGTACTTAAGCCCAAAAGGAAGAAAAAAATCTTTTACAGAGAAAGTAAAAGCAGTGAGACAAATGGAACAGCAGCCACTGACATCAGTATTCATAAACTGAAATTACAAAAAACAAAAACAGAGCTCTTTTCAACCATGTCGGAGGCGCTGCCTTCACCAGTTGTTACTAGCAGCAGGCATACGGTGCACATCGCTACCGCTGCTGCCTGAGTACATGAACAAATCCCCACCACGTTCAGCCATTTTTGGCAGCAAGGCTGAGCGCATGAGCTCATTTTTGAGAATCAGCCACTAACAATCGGTGAGGGAATTTTTGAGAGAACTCAAAATCTGGCATGGGATACTATTTTTGCAAAATAGAGCATTGTATCCCCACTGACTTCCTAAGTTCTAAATGACCCTCTATACTGGCATGAGGATTGCACTCTCAAACTCAACTCGAATTAAAAAAGAAAATGTTAAAAAAAAGTTACTCAGGAACAAAAGCCAAAGATATTCTTAGGTGATAAAGTTTATGTGAGAATAAGTATTTTGTTAATATAAATATTACATGAATTATATGTGAACACTGACTATGTTCCAACTAAGAGCTAAGAGCTACTGTCCTACTTCTTGCCAACCAAACTATGAAAAACCTAAAAAGCCTGCTGCCAATTCTGATGTAAAGAAAAATTCAGCTCATAGTCAGGTGCACATGAATGAGCTCAAAACTCTATTTTAAAAAATGAATGGTTTGGACTGGCACTCTTTTCCACGATACCACTCCATTCACATTAGTATTAGTATTGACCTATTAGTATTTTACCAAATAATATTTAATATTTATTAATGATATTCATTCTATTCATATGAATGAATTTCTTTCCATAGCTTTTGTAGCTTATAAACAGAATAGTTTGAGCTATAAGAACTCAACACTGTAACGGTGATTATGCCGCAGTTTATGAACTGATTATTTCTTCGCAACCCTGCAGACTACATGATTCAAGAGAAATGAGAGAGAGGAATCCAAGAGGAAACAGGCCTCCTGCCCTACCTCACATTCAGGAGGAGTTGAAGAAAATGCCAAAATCACATTATGATTAGCTACAAACTAATAATTACCATTTACACATATACATTTATAAGTAAACACATATGTCATTTGACTTGAACATTATTAAGTATCACCAGTGTAGATTCAAACACAATACAACTTTTGTTACGTTGGTGACAGCCACCTCTTAAAAACAAAGTTCTTGAATGTTGTTCAGGTTTGCGTAATCCTGAGGGAGAGTGTTCTGGTATGCTCCCCCACAAAAATAGCCCCTGGTGATAACGCAATGGGGCAAAGGGAATGTTTAACCATAGATAGCAATTTGGAGATGACATGGTATTATGGTGGTGGTAGTGAGGACTTTATTTTTATTAAAGGAGGAAAATGTATCAGAATGAAACATGAATAAGAAGGACTCATAGAATAACAGACTAGTAAAGATAATCTAATTCAATTTTCCTCAATTTGCGTTCCAAGGAACACTAGTCCCACAAAAAAGTCGTTCTGAGGTCCAATAAGATGTATGCCACACACCACTTTCTTTCCTTGGAGATTCAAAGCACAGCATGTTTGCATATTAAAACTGAGACATCTCGTACCGAAGAAAACCTGCTTAACCCAGCCACTTCTCAAAGCTATTTGACTATAGACAGGGCAGCTGTTCAGTGCTGCACAGGATGCATGGGCGGTGGGAGTGTGGGAGATAAGATCCAGCCTGGACCCCCACTCACCAGCCAGAAGAAAGGGTATCTTTCTCTACCTCGCTGCATCCTCTTGCTAAGCTATGAGTTTGCTGAGCTGTGTTCTAAAGGCGCCCTTTTCCAATTCCCGTAAAGCTGGCCTAGCTGTGGCCCTCCTTTTTGTGTAACACCTACTAACACGAAAGAATCTGGTGATGCTCCATGGAATACACTTTGAGAAACACTGAACTAATCCATTGCCTGTATTTAGCAGAAGAGAAAATTGAGTACAAAGAGCGTAAGTAACTTATTTGTGGTCATGTCATGGTAGAATTAGAGCCAGAACTCAGATCCCTGGATACTCTGCTCTGTGCTTTTTAGCATTGTTTACATTCACAATTCTTCTTATTATTATTTATTTTATTTTATTTATTTATTTATTTTTTTGAGACAGAGTCTCGCTCTGTCACCCAGGCTGGAGTGCAGTGGCCGGATCTCAGCTCACTGCAAGCTCCGCCTCCTGGGTTCATGCCATTCTCCTGCCTCAGCCTCCCGAGTAGCTGGGACTACAGGTGCCCGCCACCTCGCCCAGCTAGTTTTTTGTATTTTTTAGTAGAGACGGGGTTTCACCGTGTTAGCCAGGATGGTCTCGATCTCCTGACCTCGCGATCCGCCCATCTCGGCCTCCCAAAGTCCTTACAGGCTTGAGCCACCGCGCCCGGCCCACAATTCTTATTTTTTAATCATGTTACCATACTCTATCAGCTTATCACTCCATAAAAGAGTTTTCCTGCCCCTTCTCCATCTTACAGCAAGTAGGCAACAAAAGATGACTAACCTATAATGTGATTAAGCAGGACACTGACACGTAGGATCCCATTTGATTTTAACTTTAAAATAAAACTGAAGTTCAGTAACATTTCATTTATATAAAAGTTACTTGTTTGTGCAATTTATTTTATTTTATTTTAGAGACAAGGTTTTGCTCTGTTGCCCAGGCTGGCTGGAATGCAGTGGCATGGTCAAAGTTCACTGTAACTTCAAACTTCTGGGCTCAAGGGATCCTCCCATCTCAGCCTCTGGAGTAGTTAGGTAGGACTACAGGTGCATGCCACCATGCCTGGCTAATTTTTAAATTTTTTGTAGAGATGGCGTCTTGCTATGCTGCCCGAGCTGGTCTTGAACCCCTGGTCTCAAGCAAATTCTTCTGCTTCAGCCTCCAAAAGCACTAGGATTACAGGCATGAGCCACTGCGCCCAGTCTATTTGTGTATTTTTTTTACTGTCTTTCTCGTTTCACTGGAATAAGAGCATCCATGAGGGCAGAAACTATGTCCCCAGTGCCTAGAACAGTGAGCACAATAAATATCCAATAAATACTTGTTGAACAAATGAATGAATAATTTACAATGCTCGGGCCACAACTTTGAAGCACACACTCTTGCTTTAGACATAATTCCTACAGCTTGGTTATTTGTTTCTAAGTTCATAACATATTAAAATGCAATGAACTGAGAGTCAATAAAGAAGAAAAGAGGCCGGGCGCGGTGGCTCAAGCCTGTAATCCCAGCACTTTGGGAGGCCAAGACGGGTGGATCACGAGGTCAGGAGATCGAGACTATCCTGGCTAACATGGTGAAACCCCGTCTCTACTAAAAATACAAAAAACTAGCCGGGCGTGGTGGCGGGCGCCTGTAGTCTCAGCTACTTGGGAAGCTGAGGCGGGAGAATGGCGTGAACCCAGGAGGCGGAGCTTGCAGTGAGCCGAGATCACGCCACTGCACTCCAGCCTGGGAGACACAGTGAGACTCCGTCTCAAAAAAAAAAAAAAAAAAAAAAAAAAGAAGAAAAGATAGCTAGAGGCAGCACGGAGACAACAGAAGTGACCGCTGACATCCTGGCACCAAGAGAAGAGAGGCAACTACAGGAAGCTACAAGGTGAAAACAAAGAGCATACAACCCTGATTGAGGGCAACTTGGCACTATCCATCAAACTGAAGAATGTACATACCTACATCTAGGAAGTTATCTACAGACAGTTTTGTTCATCAGTGAAAAAAAATTATATTCAATATTATGTAGAAAGTTATTCATTGAATTACTGTCTATAATAGCAAAAGACGGGAAAAATCTAAATGTCCATTAAAAAAAAGAACTTGTTAGACAAATTAGTGTGTGTGTGTAGGATTCATGATGAAATAATTTAAAAAGTGCAAGGAAGAGTTTTATTATCTAAATGGAAAGCTCTCTAAGCACAGGGTGTATACTATATTGTCATTTTTGTTTGAAAAAATACATGTATATAAAATATCTCTGGAAGGATACATGAGAAAGGAGTGTTTTGGTTGCCTCTGAGAAGAATGGGGTGAGTAAAAAGGAGATTATTTATATATGTACGCATGCCCCCTTTTACTTTTTGAACCTTGAACTTACTGAAAGTATACTATATTCAAAAAAGAAGAATGAATAAGGCTGGGCGCAGTGGCTCATGCCTGTAATCCTAGCACTTTGGGAGGCCAAGGCGGGTGGATCACGAGGTCAGGAGATCGAGGCCATCCTGGCTAACACGGTGAAACCCTGTCTCTACTAAAAATACAAAAAAAAAAAAAAAAAAATTAGCCGGGTGTAGGTGGTGCCATGCCTATAGTCCCAGCTACTCGGGAGGCTGAGGCAGGAGAATGGCGTGAACCCAGGAGGCAGAGCTCGCAGTGAGCCGAGATCATGCCACTGCACTCCAGCCTGGGAGACAGAGCGAGACTCCAGCCCCTCCTTCCCCAAAAAAGAAGAATGAATAAAATATAGCAGTGCAAGGCATTTAGGGGAAAAACAGCCTCACTTACCACATTAAACCCTCAAGTTATCTATCACAGGACAGAACAATCATTTACATTAATAATTCTGGTCCAGGCACAGTGGCTCACACCTATAATCCCAACACTTTGGGAGGCCAAGGTAGGAGGATTGCTTTAGGTCAGGAGTTTGAGACCAGCCTGGGCAACAGAGCGAGACCTTGTCTCCACCAAAAACTAATTCAGAAATTAGCCAGGTGTGGTGGCATGCACCTGTAGTCCCAACTACTCAGGAGGCTGGGGTGGGAGGAATGCTTGAGCACCAGAGTTCAAGGCTGCAGTGAGCTACAATCATGCCAACTGCACTCCAGCCTGGGTAACAGAGCAAGACCCTGTCTCTAAAAAAAAAAAAATTATGATTCCAAGGCATTAAAAAAGTTAATTTTTAATATATATATTTTTAAATAGAATATGACAGTTAAAATTTATAAAATTATAAAAGTAATATAATCCCATTACTGAAAATTTGGAGAATAAAGATCAACAGAGAAAAAATATATCTATAATGTTACCACAATAAAATAACCACTTATTGCTTTGGTAAAACATTTCCTTCCTGTATTTATTCCCATCTCTATCATAAAAATTCATAGCCAAAATCATAATAAAATCAATTCTAACGGTAACGCTTCTTAGTCCTGTTAAAATAGTCACTGTGGGCTAATGGAGGAGGAATTAGGAAACCTTCAGTTTAATTACAATTTGTTCTCAGAATCTCCAAATGACTCTGATCAAGAGGTTTTTCCCATCAGTGAGCTTTTCCTCAGCTCCGCAAGGGCAGTAGAGCTTGCTTTGAATACCTCTCAAGATATAGAGATAGGAAATGGTTTATGTAACATGGAAAACCCCTAGCTAAATGGAATGTGAATATTCAAGCTAGGATACAAACAATTTTTTTTAAAAACAAAACTAAGGGAAACTATTTGGAAGAGTTGGGGTTGTTTGATTTCCTTCCCATCTCTTTGCGACGCTTGATATTTTTGATTAGGGGGACAGGGAAAGTTATCTTCAAAGAGATTTTATTAGAAAATGGCTATAGAAATTGAGGATAGGGTTTAGCTGCTTCCTAATCTTGGAGCTTAATTCAATCTTCAGTATAACACCAGAAAATAGATGAAATACTGCTTTAAAAATAATTAGGATTATTAATATTCCAGAGGGCAGGCCAAGAAATGCTTCAGATGACAGATTTCATTCTGTTCAGCAAAACCATTTTTTTACTCTTTTAAATGGATATTCAAGCCAGTCACATACTTGCTATTAAGGATAGCAGGCAGATCTAACAGAACAATGTCTGGTCTTGAAAACTGATAGGTCTGAATTGATCCTCACAATTAGGAGAATTAAGTTAAATCCTGATATCTGAGCAAAGACAGACAGACACTGGACTAAATGGAATATAGTTACTTAATGCCAGTAAGAGATGATCCAGATAAAATCCACCAGTTCCCTTTTTGCTTTAAAACCTTCCTTGGTCCACTAAGAACTTGGGAAGGAGTGGTCTGACAAAGGAGATTTTCCTCATGTGCAACATGGATAAAGCGAGTGTACCTAATATCTTCAATTACCTACCTATCCTCTCAAAATCAAATCTAATTACTTGAATGACCACCACAACAAAACATCCTGCTTTACAGAGAGATTTTGAGTGTCAATGATGGCTAAATTGGTGATTTCTGTGACCTTCAGAGCTCATTGCAAACAGACTCGGATCTCCTCCTCCATTTCATGCCTTCATCAACCATGCTTCCATTTTCATTTTTCTTATTCAGTGCCACGTTTTCTGCTTTTGCTTTACTAATTGGTGTGTACTCTGGTGGCAGGTACTACATGCCTAAACTCTCAATGGATCACAGGGCTGGGACTGCCTCACTTACTTCCTCTCTAGACACCTCTCATAGTTGTCAAAGCCCCGCTCCAAGCAGATTAATCCAAAACTTCTAAGCCAAGCTCAACTAGCATTCTTTCCCTCTAAATAATTTTTTATCTAATACACACATGGCAAATATATTTATAGTCTATATTCAAAGTGTCAAGTACAAGAAGCAGAGGATAGAATGATAATTTTGTCTGGCAGAGAAGAAAGAAAGAATCAGGAGAGGAAAAGAGGTTTTAAGCTGGGTTTTAGGATTTGCTGTTGTGGGTGAGGGCAAAAGGAAGACAAGAGGTATGAAACAGCATGGCATGACAGGGATATAGACGGATGGCTGTAATATTAATGAAGAGACTGGTGCTGGGAAACGGTTATGGATGAAGGAGCTAGGAAGGCAGGCAGGGGCTAAGGATCACGGAGGCTAAGAGAATTGTATTTGTCCTGTATACAATTGTAGTAAAAGCTAACCATAACTGAGGGCTTATGATGCACCACACCCTGTGCCAGGTGCTTTCTGTGAAATCACTTATTTAAGCAAACAGCAACCTTATGAACTGGGCTCTATTATTATTTCCATTCTAAAGTTGAAGAAACTAAGACAGAGAGAGTAAGAAACTTACTTAAGGTAAGATTAGGACCTTTCTTTTGAAATATACTAACCAGCGAGCGACGCTTAAAGGCAGGAAGTGCAAATAGGAGGCTCCTAACTTCCTTCATGTGAGTGAGACTGAGGGTTTGAGTTAGTGTGGTGGGACTGGAGTACAGTGGAGAGCATGGTCTCAAGAGCTAAAATGAAGGCTTGGTTTTGCTAACTGCTTAGGCAGCGTAGGTGTGGCAGAGGGAGGAGTCCAGGATGTCTCCCACATCTGGTAGTGGTGACTGTGGGCCATTCACCAAGACAGGTAATGTGCACTCGGGGGAACATCTGGTGAGTGTGATGTGATAAGGCCAATTTGGGAAATGTTGAGTTTGATGTTCCCAGGGGACAGGCTTCATGCTTTCACTCATTTAATATACATTCCTGCTTATCTACTATATGCCAGAACTGTGCTAAAACACATTCCGTATGCCCAGAGAGCTCACCTTTATAGAGAAAATAGACAAGCAACTAGCTGTTATAGAGATGTTATTATGATAATGAAAATAGTAACAGCTTCCATTCATTAAGTACTTATCACAGTCATTTGCTAAGTGCTTTTCTTATATTATCCCAATTCACACAACTCTTTTAGGTAAATATGTGAAATGATGATGGGAGCAAATGCTTATTTGGTACACACTATGTGCTAAGCACTGTTCTAAACATGACACATGCATTAACCCATTTACCCAGCAGTAACTCTATAAGGCATTAATATCCTCATTTTACATATGAGGAAACTGACACCTAGAAAGTCTAAATAACTTGTCTAGGTTAAACAGCTAACTAACAAGTGACAATGCCAAGACTTGGGCCCTGGCAGTCTGGGCTGGTTTTACAGATTACAAAACTGAGGCTCTAGGAAATTCAAGCAATTTGCCCCAACAAATCAAGCACCTGATAACAGATAGAGGTTTTAACTCCAAGTTCCTGCTATTAATCCCTTAATAAGTGCAATTCTCGGCCGGGTGTGGTGGCTCACGCCTGTAATCCCGGCACTTTGGGAGGCTGAGGTGGGCGGATCATGAGGTCAGGAGATCGAGACCATCCTGGCTAACAGTGAAACCCTGTCTCTACTAAAATTACAAAAAAAATTAGCAGGGCGTGGTGGCAGGTGCCTGTAGTCCCAGCTACTCGGGAGGCTGAGGCAGAAGAATGGCGTGAATCCGGGAGGTGGAGCTTGCAGTGAGCCGAGATCGTGCCACCGCACTCCAGCCTGAGTGACAGAGTGAGACTGCATCTCAAAAAAAAAAAAAAAACAGTCCAATTCTCAAGGTCCACATGACACGATGGTGGCACGAAGAAGAGAGCCAGCAATGTAGTCAACAGGGAATGGTAGGGAGCAACAAAAAAACTGTCACCACGGAGGACATGCCTTCTTTAGCTCTCAAAGAATAAGCAGGGATTCCCCAGATGGATAAAAATATCTGGAGCACAGGTGGGAAGATGGTCACTAAACAAGAGAAGGGGTTCTTCTTTCTCTCAAGTTAGGAGGGAAAACAGGATAGGTACAAATACAGACAGATTTGTAGATATTCACATTCATATTTCATAACTTCATTTTTCTCCTTGAATAGGAGACAAGGTCATATGCTGAGAATAACTAGGAAGAGGCATCTTGAAAACAGTGAAGATTTAGATGATTATTGGGTAGAACTGGAAACAGAGTTGCCCAGGGATATATTAGAAAAGGACATAAGCCAATTGACCACTCACAATTTTCATGTTTGTTTTATAAGACTTCAAAGATTCCAGGTAGGGGACAGCTCTAGGACCCTTCCCCACCTACTTTCTCCCAGGTAACATAGCTCCAATGAAAGTAAGTCTCAGACATCTGTTAGCAAGGTGGCATCAAAACAGACATATACACACAGACCAATGCAACAGAACAAGAACCCAGAAATAAATCCACGCCTTTACAACCAACTCATTTTCAACAAAGCTGCCAAGGACCTACATTGGGGAAAGGACAGTCTCTTCAGTAAATGGTGCTGGGAGAAGTGGATATCCATATGCAGAAGAATGAAACTAGACCCTTCAGGATATACAAAAAATCAAATAAAAATGTATTAAAGACTGAAATGTAAGACTTGACAAATAAAATGACCAGAAGGAAGCACTGAAAAAATGCTTCAGAACATTGGCCTGGGCAAAGATTTTTTGGGTAAGACCTCAAAAGCACAGGCAACAAGAGCAAAAATAGATAAGTAGGATTACATCAAGCTAAAAAGTTTCCACATAGCAAAAGAAACAACCAACAAAGTGAAGAGACAATGTACCAAATGGAAGAAAATATGTGCAAGCCATTAATCTGACAAGGGATTAATAAACAGAATATATAAGCAACTCAACCCAATAGCAACAAAAATAAATCTTATTTTAAAATGAGCAAAAGATCTGAATAGACAATTCTCAATAAACGCATACAAATAGCCAACAGGTATGTTAAAAAATGTTCAACATCACTAATCATTAGGGAAATGCAAATCAAAACCACAATGAGATATCATCTTACTCCAGTTAAAATGGCTGTTACTCAAAAGACAGAAAATAACAGATGCTGGTGAGGATGTGGAGAAAAGGGAATGAATGCTCAGACACTGTTAGTGGGAATGTAAATTAGTACAACCACTGTGGAAAACAGTCCGGGAGTTCTTCAGTAAACTAAAAATAGAACTAACATATGACCCAGCAATCTCACTGCTAGATATATATCCAAAAGAAGGTAGATATGGAATCAACTTAAGTGCCCATCAATGGACAAATGGATAATGTGGTATATCTGCACAATGGGATATTATTCAGCCATAAAAAAGAATAAAATTCTTGTCCAGGTGTGGTGGCTCATGCCTTTGGGAGGCTGAGGTGGGAAGACTGCTTGAGATCAGGAGTTCGAGGCCAGCCTGGGCAACACGGCAAAACCCTGACTCTACAAAAAATATAAAAATTAGTCAGATGTGGTGGTGTGCACCTATGGTCCCAGCTAGCTGGCAGGCTGAGGTGGGAGGACTGCTTGAGCCTAGGAGGTCAAGGCTGCAGTGAGCCATGACCGTGCCACTGCACTCCACACCTTGAGTGACAGAGTGAGACCCTGTTTCAAAAAAAAAAAAAAAGAATAAAATTCTCTCATTTGCAGCAACATGGATAGAACTGGAAATTAAAGTGAAATAAGTCGGCTCAGCCCGGTGGCTCACTCCTGTAATCCCAGCACTTTGGGAGGCCAAGGAGGGTGGATCACAAGGTCAAGAGATCGAGATCATCCTGGCCAACATGGTGAAACCCCGCCTCTACTAAAAAATACAAAAATTAGCTGGGCGTGGTGGTGCATGCCTGTAGCGCCAGTTACTCAGGAGGCTGAGGAATGAGAACCACTTGAACCTGGAAGGCGGAGGTTGCAGTGAGCCAAGATCACGCCACTGCACTCCAGCCTGGAGACAGAGCAAGACTCCGTCTCAAAAAAAAAAAAAAAAAAAAAAAAGAAAGAAAGAAAAAAAGAAATAAGGCAGGCACAGACAAGACAAATATCACACATTTTCACTCACATGTAGGAGCAAAAAAATTGATCTCATGGAGGTAGTGAGTAAAATGGTGGTTACCAAAGGCTAAGAAAAGTAGGGGGAAGAGGGGAATGAAGAAAGGCTGGTTAATGGGTATAAAAATATAGTTGGAAGCCGGGCGCGGTGGCTCAAGTCTGTAATTCCAGCACTTTGGGAGGCCGAGGCGGGTGGATCACGAGGTCAGAAGATCGAGACCATCCTGGCGAACACGGTGAAACCCCGTCTCTACTAAAAATACAAAAAAATTAGCTGGGCGTGGTGGTGCGCGGCCTGTAGTCCCAGCTACTCGGAGGCTGAGGCAGGAGAATGGCGTGAACCCGGGAGGCGGAGCTTGCAGTGAGCCGAGATCGCGCCACTGCACTCCAGCCTGGGTGACAAAGCGAGACTCCATCTCAAAAAAATAAAAAAATAATAAAAATATAGTTGGAAAGAGAAGTTCTAGTGTTTGATAGCATAGTAGGGCAACTACAGTTCATAACAATTTATTGTATATTTCAAAAATAGCTAGAAGAGAACATTTTGAATGTTCCCAACCCAAAGAAATGATAAATATTTTGAGGTGATGGATAATCTGATTTAATTATTACACACAGTATGTGTGTATCAAAATATTACGTATACCCCATAAACATGTACAACTATTATGGATCAATTTTAAAAGCAGTCATACAGCCTGTTTCCATATTGAAGCACCTTGCACAGAAGGTACATTCAAGGCAGATGTCACAACATTCTGGCAGAAGGATCAGAAAAGCTTCTGGTCATATCAGAATTGATATGAATTGAAGTATGTTATCTAATATGTGTGTAAGATGCAGGATCATAACAGAATCCTAAGCTTAGAGTGCTACCCCAGTAGAGAATTAGATTCCTGGACTCGCCAAATTCTACTACCTTTGTTATGCAAGGGTTGAAATGCTGTACCATATAGCTAACCAATTTATGTATCTTAAAGACTACTAGTTTGAAAAGAAAGTTGAGATGTCCAATAGGCAATTAAAGCCACAGATTTCAATATTAGTAGCAAAACTGGAGCTGCAGATAAAAGTAGGAATTATCAGCATAAGAGTCCTTGTAGTTAAAACCATGTAAGTGAGGGAGAGGCCCAATAGAAAGAGTATAAAGTGGGTAACAAAATAATGATCTTAAGGAAGCCCACTGTTAAAGGTATAGGCAGAGGATGAGAAATTAGAGAAGGTGATTGAAAAACAAGAGTTAGAAGGAGGAGAACTGGGGGTATGTTATCAAAACCAAGGCAAGAGAATTCAAAAGGAGCATGGTCCATCTGGTCAAATAGTGTATCCTAGAGAAGTCCAGTAGAATAAGAAACTGCCAAGGATCAACAAGATTTGGCAAAATTGTGATGGAGACGAGACGAGATTCGGCAAAACTGTGATGGAGAAGAGAGGAGAAGACCATGAACACAGGCAGAAGGGATAAACTTTCATAAGACAAGTAATGTTTCTTTGGTGGCTGGAAAGAGGACAATGAGGATAGATGCAGATGTAGGCACATTAATAGGTCAGTTGACAGGATTATTGCATAATCACCCCTATTTTCTCTATGAAGTAGAAGATAACGGCACTTCACAGGGTAACTTGGACTGGGTATTTCCTCTCTTTAAGATCACAGATGCTGAAATAAAAGAATCTGATGAAAGCTACTGAATATAAATGGAATACAACTTCAACAAGCTTCCAACATCACATCTAAGTACCTACTGGCCCCCAAGGCCGGAGACAGCTTTTTTCTCTTATTCCATGCTCCAAGCAATAGCCAAACCCTCCTATCGTTCACACAATTCCATCATTCTCACTGATTCAACCATATCATTCTAGCAATTCTCTCTCTTCTGGGTAGTTTACATCAGCATAGAAAACATACGGTTACTTTTTTCCATTAAAACAACACAAAAAAATCAAACCTAACTTGACCCCACTTCCCTTCAAGTTACTCCTGACTTCTCTTCTTCCCTTTATAGCAAAACTTCTCAAAAGAGTTGTCTATTCTTGTTTCTTGTTTCTCTCTCTCTATTCTACGTTGAACCCATTTCAATCAGACCTTTGCTCCCACCACTCCATTCAAACTGCTTTCATTAAGGTCACTAATTACCTCCACATTACTAAAGCCAATCGTCAGTTCTCAGTGCTCATCTTATTTGACCTATCAGCATCTGTCACAATTCATCTGGAAACACTTTCTTCACGTGGCTTGTCAGACACCCTGGGATCCTTCTACCTCACTGCTCACTCCTTCTTGGCCTCCTTTGCTGGTCCCTCCTCTTGCCTCTAGGCTCCTAAGTTGGAGTGTCCCCATGCTTACTATTCCTTTTCTCCTCTATTGACTTGCATTTTTATAGCCACTAAGACTGCTATTTATACTTCCTGAATAGCCTCCTTGGCTGTTAGCAGTTACTTTGCAAAGCTATTAGCATATACCTGAGATTCTCACTTGCTCTCCTTTTTAAAAAACAACAGTGCTGATGAAGGCCTGAGGATGGCTTGGTGTACTGTTCCTTGCTGTTCGCCCCTACTCAGAAGTCTTCATAGCTTCTCTCAAGGTTCTGGTTCTAGTTCCAAAGGCCTGGATTTGCTAGAAGACTGACCTTCACGTGAGTAGGAGCACTACTCTACTATAGGAAATATCTCGGGCCACAGTGGCTCACGCCTGTAATCTCAGCATATTGGGAGGCCAGGGCAAGCAGATCACTTGAGGTCAAGAGTTTGAGACCAGCCTGGGCAACATAGTGAAACCCTGTCTCTACTAAAAATACAAAAATGAGCTGGGCGTGGTGGCATGTGTGTGTAATTCCAGCTACTTGGGAGGTTGAGGCACAAGAATCACTTGAACCCAGGAAGTGGAGGTTGCAATGAGCCAAGATCATGCCACTGCACTCCAGCCTGGGTGATGGAGTGAGACAATGTCTCAAAAAAAAAAAAAAAAAAAAAAAACCCAAAAACCCCGACACAAACAAATGAACAAAAACAAAACAAAACAAAACAACAAAACAAACAAAAGAAATATCTTGGATTATATAAGTCCTTGCCTAGAAAGATCACTAGCATGCTCATGTGTGTATTATTTTCCCATTTCTATCTTCCCATAGTGTTGTGATGTTGGAGATCAAATAAAAAATAATAAAAGAGGCTCCTCTCTCAGAATTCTCTTAGCACCAGAAGTAAAAACTGTTCTACATGTCTTTTTAAATGAGGAAACTAATAAGAGTCATACTTAAGAAGCCTTTCAACTGTGAGATATATAAGAAGCATTAGGTAAGGTCTTGCACCTTTTATGAGACTACCTAATCATATCTGCTTCACATTGTTTGATCACCATCTTTATAATCTACCTGAGAACATACGAACGCCTGAATTATTATTATTAAGTGAACTGAGTTTTTGTACCTACCTTATATTTTGAAGTATCCCAGTTGTGGACTATGCGTGCTGGGATGAGAAAGCTGTCATCCACGTGGCAGCTGCTGCAGTAATACCACCCACTGTAGTTGCACACCTTGGCCTTCCCATTGGAAAGACCTATGGATCGCTGGCAGCCTGTTCAAGGAAAAAGAAAGAATCTATGATTGCTGCTGTACTTTTAACACGACAGAACAAGGTTATAGAGCTCTAACATCATAGAACAAGGTTATATTTCATTTACCTCAAGGTAAATGAAAGTCTGCAACAAAAAAAGAAGTTACAGAGAATAGAGTTGTACAGTTGTGTCCTTTTCTTCCTAGTCTGACAGCCTGTCCCTTCACCTCCTAGGGTATTGCTGTAAGGGTCAAAAACTGGTCCCGTCTCTGGTTTCTTCTGATTCCATCTCTTCTGCATACAGCTGCCAGAGATCAGTCTTTCTACAACCCCACCTTTACCACCTCACTGCCCTGCTCAGAACTCCATTTCCACCAAGCACTTTGCTGAGGGCATCTCATACAGAATCTTGTTTAACCAGCACAACTTCTCTATGAGGAAGATATTATTGACTCTATTTTATAGATGAATAATCTAAGATTTTTATGAGGCTAAGTATCTTGTCTGAGTTCACCTAGCCAAAAAAAGCCAGAGTTTGGATTTGGCTCTAAATTTGATGCTAAAATAATCCCCAAAACTGATATGTAGCCTTCCTTTGCTTACTAAATCATCGTAAGGAATTTGGCCTCTGATTGGCTCCACCTCACCTTTCTAACTTTCCCTCCCACTACTGTCCAATGGGAATGTAATCACTTTATTCCAGTCAGAGAACTCTCCTCATTGTTCCCCAAATAAACACAGCGTGCTTACTCCACCCATCGTATATTAACACGTATTACTTCTCCTTACACAGCACCCTCTTCTCTGCTCTTTACTTCAACAAATCTTGCCCAAGACTACTGGTTGCCTACAATGTCCTTTTCAGATCCAAGAAAGTCCATGACTGTGAGCGCTGTCTTGGTACTCTCAGGAACCTGGGAATAATCACAGCCCTTCCAAAGGAAAGCCATTCGTTTTCTTTAGATAGGAAGAATTACCTTCTACTGAGTATGTAAATTCCATCACAATCATCCCCAAGGACAAAATCCCAGCAGATCCAGAACAGGTAATCAAGAATACACAAACAGCATCATTAATCTGACATTTCTGGTCTACAGTTTTCATTTTAGAAATCCTTCCATGTGGCCCATTTTATGGTTGGGTGCCAAGAACTACATGAATCAAAGAGATCTGACACTAAGCCTATTTCATGAAGTGGGGCAGAAATGAATTCCTCTTTCAATACTACTACAATTACTGCTACGACTACGACGACGACGACTACTACTACTGCTACTAATATAACGATCAGTGTTGTAACCCTTTTCCACTTTAAGGAGGTCAAACACATTTATTTAACAAACTACCAACCTAAGAAGATTCTGATTCACATGAGCTCCATGAATGAAACTATCACAAGACTCAACAGAACTTTCATTTTCATCACAAATACAATGGCATCAGTAATTAATCAGTTTCCCAGTGCATCCTCTAGAAACAGAATTAGATCTCATTGTTTTTAAATACATGAGAAATGGGAAGAAGATAAGTAAATATACCGGTATTAGGCTTCCAGAGCTTGATCCAGTTCCTTTCTAGAATGGCTATTTCTTTACTATTGAGCAGCAAAAAAATCATAATAAGCTCCTGTTCTTCAGACTGGCTGAGGAATGAGAAATGTGTGAAAGATGAGTTAGAACCAACAAACATGTAGCTCCTGACTGATAAAGAAGACCTTGCCACAGTCACAGGGCTGTGAATGTTGGAATGCTGTTCACTGCACTCACTGACTGCATTACTCATTTGGCATTTAGCACGTGCCTCTTTAAATTATCATGCCTTTTTATGGGCTTGTCCAACCAGCACCACGCTAGAATCTCCTCAGATTTTTTTTTTTTTTTTTTTGAGACAGAGTCTCACTCTGCTGTCCAAGCTGGAGCACAGTAGCACGATCTTGGCTCACTGCAACCTCCACCTCCCGGGTTCAAGTGATTCTCCTGCCTCAGCCTCCCTAGTAGCAGGGACTACAGGCACGCACCACCATGCCTGGCTAATTTTTGTATTTTCAGTAGAGATGGGGTTTCACCATGTTGGCCAGACTGGTCTTGAACTCCTGACTTCGTGATCCATCTGCCTCGGCCTCCCAAAGTGCTAGGATTACAGGCGTGAGCCACTGTGCCTGGCCCAGATCTATGTTTTTATCCTCAGCACTTAACACAGAGCTTTACGCATAGCAGACAATCAATAAATATTTATGTTAAAGGGATGATAAACTGAGTACTATCTGGCACATGTACACTCACATAAACTGTATATATAGAAATTTTAATTTTCCATAGTGATTCCAAAACTGATCCTCTTAACCTGATCACCTGCTTCTGAAAACAGCCTTTCATTAACATCCCTGTTAAAATATGTTGCCCATTCTAAGGACTATATATTATCCGTGTTCACATAGGAACTGTGGAACTGGCCAGGCACGGTAGCTCACACTTGTAATCCTACCACTTTGGGAGGCCGAGGCCAGTGGATTGCTTGAGCCCAGGAGTTTGAGACCAGCCTGGGCAACATGGTAAAACCCCGTCTCTACAAAAAAATTAGTTAGGTATGGTGGCATGGGCTTGTAATCCCAGCTATTGGGAGGCTGGGCTGGGAGGAGCACTTGAACCCAGGAGGTCAAGGCTGCTGTGAGCTGTGATCATGTCACTGTACTCCAGCCTGAGTGACAGAGGAAGGCCCTGTCTCAAAAGAAAAAAAAAATTAAAAAAAGAAAGAACAAACTGTGGAATAGAGTTCTGTGGAACTTAACATATCCTAGACAGTGGGATACTGTTTCTAAAAATCAGTAGACAAATTGACTGAACACTAAAATGACACTGAGTAGAATCCAATCTTTCCTAATGACTTAAAAGGTGATCATGATCTTGCAGAAATTCAGGATCATCATTATAGTTTAAATTCTCACCAAAGAACACTAAAAAAAAAAAAAAAAAAAAAAAAAAAAAAATTGGATATAACAGACATCAGTAAGCATTTGCTGGATATTTATATATTCCCTAGTAGGCACTACTGGGTTTATCTGTCTATAATTTTAATGAGCTTATTCTAATTTTCTGGATGCAACACACATAGGCAATGTTAACATACACAAACACGCATTTTAAGAAAGCCTATAGCCTAAGAATGTTCACATCAACCAAGCACACAGATCCAAAGCTCACCATGCTGGGGGATCAACTCAGTTAACTGAGTTAAACATCCTCGCAACTGTGCACAGGTCTCCAGGCTCATAAAAGACAGAGGGATGAGAGAACGTGGATAGAGTCCATTCAGGTTTTAGTTTAGACAAAAGCAGCAGCACATAAACACCTACCTTTAGTCCTTGGGTGTCTTTACTTTTTTTTTTTTTTTTTTTTTGAGACGGAGTCTCGCTCTGTCGCCCAGGCTGGGGTGCAGTGGCCAGATCTCAGCTCACTGCAAGCTCCGCCTCCCGGGTTCACGCCATTCTCCTGCCTCAGCCTCCCGAGTAGCTGGGACTACAGGCGCCCGCCACCTCGCCCGGCTAGTTTTTTGTATTTTTTAGTAGAGACGGGGTTTCACCGTGTTAGCCAGGATGGTCTCGATCTCCTGACCTCGTGATCCGCCCGTCTCGGCCTCCCAAAGTGCTGGGATTACAGGCGTGAGCCACCGCGCCCGGCCTGGTGTCTTTACTTTTATACCTTATTTAGAACCAGGCTATCCTACTCTTGGTGCTGAAATCACCCTAATGACCCAGAAGTAGGTATGAACCTGTCTGCATGCTTAAAACTACTTTAGGCACATGGTATACAGACCATCACTAGTCTAAAGGCAGGAAACCTGAGTCTGTTCTTGCCTAAGCACCACTGTGACCCTCCCCATGAAATTCTCTAGGCCTTGCTTCCTCACCACAAAATAAACTTGTTAGCTTTAATTGGTGAGTTGCCAAATTTGAGTGAGCAATGGAATTTTCTGGAGATGTTTGTGAGGAATGTGGACCCTTCTTCCCACTGAGATGATTTTGACTCTGTAGATCTTGGGTAGGGACCAAAAATCTGCATTTCTAATGAGCATCCTCTCCCCTCCCATCCTATCCCCAACTCACACCCGGGACTTTGATGGCTAAAAGCTGAGGATTGCTCCCTGATTTCTAGGTGACCTCCAAGGTCCCTCAAGCTCTAAAATTCTGCTTCTATTCAACAAAAGTGCAGAGGGTATGCAGACTGCTCAGTGAAAAGCTCAGAATTTGTCACACAGTTTACACTCTAGGCTTCAAAAAAATCAATACTTTAGGTGCTTAGTCAATTTCTAAAAAACTGTCTATGTAGAAACAACCTGACTTCATTTTGCCAGTGTTTTTCCAGAGCATTCTTGTCTCCACTGGGAGTATCCTATTCACTTTAAAAAGAATGAAAACTTTTAACCCCCAAATCCAAAGTATTTGTATTTGAAAGAACACAGAATGGTTGGAAAAGAAGATTAGAGGCTAGTTAGTGGCCTGATGTAGATTCATTTTCTAAAAAACAACACATGTCATTTATTTGAAGAAGGAAACACGAGTTTTTTCAATTAACTGCGAGATTTCCTTTACCATCACAGTAGCAAATCATGGACTAAGAATGTCTAAAACAATTCCCCATAAAAATATACAATCTGGGATTTTACTTTATCATTGTGGGGTTTTTAACAGAGGAAAATTTTTTCTTAATAATCACTGTTACAAAAAACCATTTTTTTAGAGGGTGCCAAAGCTGGACTCTGAAAAGCGACATTATGGGGAGAAAAATAGAGCTGTAAAGTAGAGACAAAAAGTAATTAATTGAAATAACTAATTAGGACTTATTTACATATTATATTTTTACATACTTTCAAACAGACTTTTCAGCAATGTTTCTAAATTAAAGGGCATTTGTAGTAAAGAACACTCCATATGTTGGATCAAAGCAAATACATTCTTCCCAGACTCTTTTTGAAACTTTTCAGAGTGTATTCAATTCATAGGAACAAAAAACTATCTCACCAGAGAACCCACTGGCCTTTTTTTTAATTATTGCTTCCCACTCCACTTCAAATCTTTAATGAACACATGCTCTGAAGAGCTTAGCCTCCCCTCTGATACACTCTTGGAAACAAATGTCACCATTTAACCAAAATCCTATTTGCTGCATGTACAGTCCATTTCCCAAATGGCCTTTCACTAAACACACCAAAAAGAATCTGTTGCTGAGGATTGTGGAAAACTTTGGCATACTTCTCCGCAAAAGCACAATCTTTCTTCTAACAAGTGTACCTAGTTAGCTCAACTGGCTGCAGTTGTTGTTACTGAAGCTGCGATCTTGAGGAAGAGCCAGCCACCTTCCCTCTACTTTATGACTATTATCTTCAGTTCTCCTTTCCCTGACCAGCAGTCGGAAAACTCATGGGCATAAGAGGGAAGAACAAGAAAGCCATGGCTGGATCCAAGTGAATCTCTCTCACTAAGGAAGGACCTCATACAGTGCTAAGTGTGGTCAGTTATGCCACTCACTTTCCATCTCTTAAAGTAAGCTTTTACCTAATTCAGTAAGGTAAATCCAGTCTTTTGCATTTAGAAGGCAGAAATGCTCTAGGAAAAGAACAAGGGCAAATAGAAAAGAAGAGAAGGTGCCTTTGTAAAAGGAAGGAAAAGAGATAAAGAGGGCGAGAGGACACATTGTCGTTTTCTCTGTAAAAATAGAAAAAAAAAAAAAAAAAACCCAAAAAAACTGGCGAGTTTCACATCTTCTTTTACTTTATGCACCAAGTAGGGAGAGATGTCCACAGGAGTGAGCAACGAGACTTTCCTGTCCCTCCTTCCATCCCTCCATTTTCCTGGCTGGGGACAGTGAGCTGCAGTAAGCACTGTGTAAAATATTGCTTAAAGGCCTATACGTTAATCATATGCTCTTTAGACCAGATTTCCCAAAATGAAGAAAAATAGACATGCAGGTTCAAGGAGTTGCTATTTTGCAAGAATTAGGGGTTAAAGTCATAAAGAACTTAGCTTTCCTAGCTTAGAGTCTCTAACAATTGCCTCACTAAGTAGTCAAATTTTGAACCTATAGTTTAAAAAATAAGGTATTACATTTGGTATACAATTCAAAGTCCTCCCTGGGATTAGCACAAAGTTGGGCATAAAGAAAGGATTATTTGACACAGGGCACAAGCAATTTTTGCAATGTAGCTTTGAGGTCCATTAAAAGAAGCAGAGGCAAAGCAAACCTGAGCCCCAGACTTGCATCCTCCACTGTCAGAGGGAACAGAGATAAAGTTTGAGACTGACCACACACACATATGTACTCTGAAGTTAACATGGGGAAACTGAGGCTACAGAATTCTATGTAACTGTAGAGTGGAAAGGGCATAAAGAGTGGGGGCCATTGAGAAACATCTACTCAAAAACCAGTGATCCAAAACTTTTTGCATCCCAAGCATCCAAGTTATTTTGTCTTTGGGACAAGGTGGTGATCCATAAAGTAGGAGCTATCTATTTAGTCATAAATCAATTAAGACATTAAACATTTGGATGGAGAATCAGGCACATGCCATTAAGTATGCATTCTGTCAGTTACAAAGCAAATAGTATCTACAGCATCTCAAATAAAACTAAAGGAACAATAGGGGAAATCCGGAAAAAAATCAATTGTGTGCCTCGTGTAATTGCTAATGTGGATAGCATGACACACAGCTGACAGTCTTTGGGTTGAGTTCATGGACTTTAGACTGCAACACTTCAAAATTATTTTCTCCATAAGGCTTTAAGTCCCTTCATAGTGAATTCTCTTCCCAGGGGACGAAAACTTCACAGTTGGGAGGAAATACACATGCTCAAATACAATCCCGAAATCTACTGATGGTTGTTTCCAAAGCTACACAAAAGTTCATTTCTGTTCATCAGAATTTTTTTTTTTCTGATGGGCTTCGTTTTATGTTCATCTACAAATTTTTTTTTTTTTTTTTGAGACCGAGTCTTGCTCTGTCACCTAGGCTGGAGGGCAGTGGCGTGATCTCAGCTCACTGCAACCTCTGCCTGCCAGGTTCAAGCGATTCTCCTGCCTCAGTCTCCCGAGTAGTTGGGATTACAGGCATGCGCCACCACGCCTGGCTAATTTTTTGTATTTTTTTAAGTAGAGACAGGGTTTCACTATGTTGGCCAGGCTGGTCTCGAACTCCTGACCTCAGGTGATCCACCCACCTCAGCCTCCCAAAGTGCTGGGATTACAGGCGTGAGCTACCGCGTCCAGCTTCATCTACAAATTTTATAGCAGTGAGAGATTATATATGAGAAATTGTCATTCCTTGTTGGCTGAAACTGACTCATAAAGTTCCACTGCACAAGTCGGGTGTGGTGGCTCATGCCTATAATCCTTTGGGAGGCCGAGGTGGACGGATCTCTTGAGGTTAGGAATTTGAGACCAGCCTGGCCAACATGGTGAAACCCCTAGTAAAAACAGCATGGTGAAACCCCTACTAAAAACACAAAAATTAGCTGGGCATGATGGTACACGCCTGTAATCCCTGCCTCTCCTGGGGCAGTAGAATTGCTTGAACCTGGGAGGCAGGGGCTGCAGTGAGCTGAGATTGTGCTTCTGTACTCCAGCCTTGGCCACAAAGCAAGACTCTGTCTGGGAAAAAAAAAAAAAAAAAGTTCCACTGCACAGAGAGCTGACACATGTTAAAAAGCATGTTCCTACCATGGGTGACACACATTTAGGTTAACTTCAGCTGGTACTTGTAGAATGGACTGCTGCTATAGCTAGGACAGCTCTGTCCTTAAGAATCTCAGAGAAGTAAGTAACCCCTCCTGGACACAATGAATGTACCTAACCAAAGAATTTCCAGCCGGGCACTGGTGGCTCACACCTGTAATCCCAGTACTTTGGGAGACCAAGCTGGGAGAACTGCTTGTGGCCAGGACTTCGAGGTTATAGAGAGCTATGATCGTACCACTGCACTCCAGCTTGGGCGACAGAGTGAGGCCCTATCTCTATAAAAAAGTTTCTAAAAATTAGCCAGGTGTGGTGGTCTGCACCTGCAATCCCAGCTGCTTTGGAGGCTGAGGCAGGAGAATACCTTGAGCCCAGGAGTTCGAGGGTTCAATGAGCTATTACTGCACCACTGCACACCAACCTAAGTGACAGAGTGAGACCCTGTCTCTAAAAACCCTGTCAACACAATGATATGGCAAATATTATGTTTGTAAAGTATTAGTACTGTGCTGAGACACAGTGAATGTTCAATACACATTATACCTAGAGAGACAGACAAGAACAGACAGATGCATGAAACAGAGATTAAAACCAACAGACATAAACCATCCAAGACAGAGGCCATCGATGAAGTATAATCATGTATTACTAGAGTATACTTGCAGAACTAAAGCAACCAAAAAAATAAAATCAATTCAGATTAGAAACTCCAATCTGAATACTAATTGGTTTAAAATGTAAAGTAATTACATAAGCTGTTAAGAGTTATTTGGGTTTTCCCCCTCTGAATATTTAAATAGCTAAGTCAGCTTTGACACGTAGGACCTATGTTGTGTTAACAGTGCTAGAGGTACTATATGTAAGTAAGAAATGAAGTGAAAATCACATGTCAAGTAATTACTGCTGACTGAAAATATAAACTTGCTAAACTCTACAATGTTTATTTAATCTCATGGAATGTTGTTATTAAGATTATAAATCGTGTGAAACAAATTAATAAATACCAAGTAGATTCCAACTCAAGTTGAGAAGTGTCAAGATTTATTGGTCTTTCAGGTAAACAATGATTGAGAACCTAAAGTCAATATTTAGTCAAAATTTATCTTGAAAGGCAATAAATCTTGATTTTTGCTAAAGCACGTAAGTAAATATGTACACCATTTTAGAGAATCTGACTGCTTTCTATCTATGAAATATCCACCCCAAAAGTTGTAAATATAATGATCTGTAACACAGATTTTCACTTCCCAAGACATGACTTGAGTTGTTGAGTTACTTTTAATTTTTCTTAGGATAAGATGCTTCAATAGTGCTTTTATTGGTGTCAGGTAAGTTTAATATTAATAATAAAATCTTACAAATTCAGCTTCTAGTTTATTGAAATCAGTCTAAACTTAGTATTTTTTCATCCAGTTTTTCCCTAACAGTCTATGACTAGACTTTCTCATTTATTTCTGTGTTCTTTCCCCGAAGTCTTTCAAGAAAATGGTAAGCAATTTAAAAATAAAAATAAAGAAATAAGCAAATGGATAAACACTTACATTATAAGCAAACATCTTATGTAAGACAGGCTTACTATAAGCCAGGCACTGTCATAACTAACTTACATATACACAAATGAACATATGTAAATATATGTGTATGTCTATATTCATTTAATCCTCATACCAATTATATGAGGTAGGTATTATGCCCATTTTACAGAATAAGAAACTGAGGCAGAAGGTGAAAAAGTAATTCTGTCCACAGTTGTACAGCTGCTTAAAAGGCAGAGCCTAATAAAAGTGGCAATGTGGCATTTTATGACTAACACCAATCAACTATAAAGGTGAATTTCCAAGTAGTAATCTTCCTTTGTAAGACATTATAAAAACTGTCCCCTGCAGATGACAAAACAACAAGGAAAAAAATATGAATCAATTTACATAAAAGAACATAATTTAGCTCATCAATGAATATAGCCTGGGACCTCACAGGCATTAGCATCACCTCTGAAGATGAAGGGTGAGGGGAAGAAGAATACAAATCTATAAACTAAACAGCAGAAGGTAAGAAACGAGGAAAGGAGGAAGCAATCACTGTTAGTTGTGAAGATCGAGGAAGGCTGTGTAGACATAGGGGCATTTCAGCTGGGTCTTGAAGAAGAGAGGAGATTCATTCATAAAGGCTCAAGTCAGAAAAATGGGAGCATCTTTGGAAACACTGGATATTCTAGTTGTCTGAGGCTTATACATAGAGGAGTATGAAGAAAAGAGCTTGGAATGATAAAGTGAAGCTAGAACATAAGAATCCTGAGTGCTCAGAGTGAGGGGTCCTAATTAATAAGATATAGCACTTTGGGAGGCTAAGGCAGGTGGATCATGAGGTCAGGAGTTTGAGACCAGCCTGGCCAACATGGTGATGTGAAAAATACAAAAAAAAAAAAAAAAAAAAAGTGCCGGGCGCGGTGGCTCACGCCTGTAATCCCAGCACTTTGGGAGGCCGAGGCGGGCGGATCACAAGGTCAGGAGTTCGAGACCACGGTGAAACCCCGTCTCTACTAAAAATACAAAAAAAAAAAATTAGCCGGGCGCAGTGGCGGGCGCCTGTAGTCCCAGCTACTCGGGAGGCTGAGGCAGGAGAATGGCAGGAACCCGGGAGGCGGAGCTTGCAGTGAGCCGAGATCGCGCCACTGCACTCCAGCCAGGGGAACAGAGCGAGACTCCGTCTCAAAAAAAAAAAAAAAAAAAAAAAAAAAAAAAAATTTAGCCGGGCATGGTGGCGGGTGCCTGTAGTCCCAGCTGCTCAGGAGGCTGAGGCAGGAGAATGGCGTGAACCCGGGAGGTAGAGCTTGCAGTGAGCCAGGATCATGCAATTGCACTCCGGCCAGGGCAACAGTATGAGACTACATCTCAAAAATAAAAATAAAAAAAGACATAGGAACAACCAGAGTTTGAAGCAGAGTAGCAATGTAAACTTATAAAAAAAAAAAGTCAGGAAACAACAGGTGCTGGACAGGATGTGGAGAAATAGGAACACTTTTACACTGTTGGTGGGACTGTAAATTGGTTCAACCATTGTGGAAAACAGTATGGCGATTCCTCAAGGATCTAGAACTAGAAATACCATTTGACCCAGCCATCCCATTACTGGGTATATACCCAAAGGATTATAAATCATGCTGCTATAAAGACACATGCACACGTATGTTTATTGCGGCACTATTCCCAATAGCAAAGACTTGGAATCAAGCCAAATGTCCATCACTGACAGACTGGATTAAGAAAATATGGCACATATACACCATGGAATACTATGCAGCCATAAAAAAGGATGAGTTCATGTCCTTTGTAGGGACATGGATGCAGCTGGAAACCATCATTCTCAGCAAACTATCGCAAGAACAGAAAACCAAACACTGCATGTTCTCACTCATAGATGGGAATTGATCAATGAGATCACTTGGACTCTGGAAGGGGAACATCACACACTGGGGCCTATGATGGGGACGGGGGAGTGGGGAGGGATGCCATTGGGAGTTATACCTGATGTAAATGACGAGTTGGTGGGTGCTGATGAGTTGATGGGTGCAGCACACCAACATGGCACAAGTATACATATGTAACAAACCTGCACGTTGTGCACACGTACCCTAGAACTTAAAGTATAATAAAATAAATAAATAAATAAATAAATAAATAAATAAATAAATAAATAAAAAATTTGGAGAAAAGGTTTTACTCTGTCACCCAGCCTGGAGTACAGTAGTGCAATCATGGTTCATTGCAGCCTCAACCTCCTGGGCTCAAGTGATCCTCCCACCTCAGCCTCCTAGGTAACAAAGGTTACAGGTGCATTCCACCACGCCTGGCTGATTTAAATTTTTTTTTTTGCAGAGACCCACGGGTCTTGCTATACTGCACAAGGATGGTGTTGAACTCCTTTCCTCAAGCTATCCTCCCGCCCTGGCCTCCCAAAGTGTTGGAATTACAGGCATGTGCTACCATGACCAGCTGCAATGTACGCTTTGAAAAGATTAATTAGCAAGAAAAGCTGGAAGGGGAGGAACTAGTTAAGTTACTGCACCAGTTTGAGCTTGATTAGGTGGTGGTCTTGGAAACAGGAAGAGAGAAAGAGAAGGAGATAGCATGGGGACAAACTGCAGATGATCTGGCAACTGACCGATGCTGGGGGCACGCGAAGGGACTGTTAAAGAGGCTCATGATGTTTCAAGCCTGTGACTCCTGTGAGAAATCCATCAATTAAAAGGAGCAGATGGTTTGGGGGAGAAAATGCTATTTGAAGCATTTAATAAAAAAAAAAAGTTCGAAAAATTTGAGCTACCAGATCTACTGATGCCTAAATCTCAGGTGATTGAGAATAATTCCCCTTATTGTATAAATCAGTTTGAACTGTATATTCTATTAGTTGTTACCGAAAGCATTTGATATACCTGATATCACATGATGGTTGGTGAAGGTCCTGTTTTTATAACCTACTATTTTTACTTAAATTTACCTAAGATGCAGAGGTCTCAGATTATAAAATATTATGTGGTGGCTGGGCGCGGTGGCTCACACCTGTAATCCCAGCACTTTGGGAGGCTAAGGAGGGTGGATCATGAGGTCAGGAGTTCAAGACCAGCCTGGCCAACATGGCGAAACCTCATCTCTACTAAAAAATACTAAAAATTAGCCAGGGGTGGTGGCGGGAGCCTGTAATCCCAGCTATTTGGGAGGCTGAGACAGAAGAATTGCTTGAACCCAGGAGACGGAGGTTGCAGTAAGCCAAGAATGCACCACTGCACTCCAGCCTAGGCGACAGAGCAAGACTCTGTCTCAAAAAACAAAACAACGCCTGTAATTCCAGCACTTTGGGAGGCCGAGGCAGGCGGATCACAAGGTCAGGAGATGGAGACCATCCTGGTTAACACGGTGAAACCCCATCTCTACTAAAAATACAAAAAATTAGCGGGCATGGTGGCGGGCGCCTGTAGTCCCAGCTACTCGGTAGGCTGAGGCAGGAGGATGGCATGAACCTGGGAGGCTGAGATTGCAGTGAGCCGAGATTGCGCCACTGCACTCCAGCCTGGGCGATGACAACAACAACAACAACAATGACAACAAAAATTATGTGGTAGAAATAATCAACATCTATTTCAGCGGAAGACATTTATTAATTTACAAAGAAGTGAGAAAAAGCTGGATGAAGAAAAGAAGACATCATTGGTAGGCCTTGACCTTTGGTAGCACAGTGGTTCTCAACCAGGGGAGATTGCTGTCCCAACAGGGGATATTTGTAATGTCCGCAGACATTTTTGGTAGGGTGGGTGGGTGAGCTACTGGTATCTTATGGATGAAGGCAAGGAACACTGCTAACTATCCTACAATGCACAAGACATCCCTCCACAACAAAGAAATATCTGGCCTAAAATGTCAATAGTGCCACTGTTGGAAAAACCCTATGACAACAGAAAGACAACAGGGCAAAATAAGAGATCAGTATGCTGACCCTACTCACTCATTTTTCTCTGCCAGCAATGGATATACCATTTATTACAGGGAGGAGGAAAAGCCCTTTCACCAGTTCTACTTTCTTACCTTAAAAAATGATTTATGCTGGTAGGTTAAATAGTGCCATGAAAAAGAGGCACCATCATCCACTAGACTACCTGCTAGTAACATCTGCTCCAAGCTTGGCTCTTTTCTTCACAAATTAATTTTGGTGAAACACTGCTCAACAAGAACTGTTACTCGAAAAACAAGTGCATAATCAGGGCTTGGTTGAGCTGATTTCAGACATGAAAGCTGCTAGTGGTGGATGGAAAGAATGCTTCTTGTCACAGTTGATCTCCCTCTTTCTCTATCAGTTCTATCTTCAACATGGGGCTACCAGGATTCTCTATATATTCTCCTGCAATCCCAGATAGGGAATGAAGGTCAACCTCACAATCCTTGAAACAAGACAAATGCTGGGCTGGGCTACTTGGAGTACTGAGAGCTTCAGAGGAAGATGTCTAATTAAATAAACTGTCTTGACTGGGTGTGGTGGCTCACGCCTGTAATCCCAGCACTTTGGGAGGCCGAGGTGGGCAGACCACCTCAAGTCCAGAGTTCAACAGCAGCCTGGCCAACATGATGAAACCCCATGTCTACTAAAAATACAAAAATTAGCCAGGCATGGTGGCACCCACCTATAATCCTAGCTACTCAGGAGGCTGAGGCAGGAAAATCATTTGAGCCCATGAGGTAGAGACTGCAGTGAGCTGAGATTGCACCACTGCACTTCAGCCTGGGCAACAGAGTGAGACTCTATCTCAAAAAATAAGGCCGGGCGCGGTGGCTCAAGCCTGTAATCCCAGCACTTTGGGAGGCCGAGGCGGGTGGATCATGAGGTCAGGAGATCGAGACTATCCTGGCTAACATGGTGAAACCCCGTCTCTACTAAAAATACAAAAAAAAACTAGCCGGGCGTGGTGGCGGGCGCCTGTAGTCTCAGCTACTTGGGAGGCTGAGGCGGGAGAATGGCATGAACCCGGGAGGCGGAGCTTGCAGTGAGCCGAGATCACGCCACTGCACTCCAGCCTGGGAGACACAGCGAGACTCCGTCTCAAAAAAAAAAAAAAAAAAAAAAAAAAAAAAATAATAATAATAATAAAAAAATAAAATAAAATAAAATAAATAAACTATCTTACTGGAATGTTTCTCTGAACCAACGCCAAGCCATATTAGAACCCAAAACAAAAGGAGAAATCAGGAATTCTCATCCTGTCTCTAGTTAAGCTTTTATATTTTGTTCATCATGGACTTTTTACATTAATTTTTATTTTTAAAGAATATCATATTAGGCCAGGTGCGGTGGCTCACGCCTGTAATCCCAGCACTTTGGGAGGCCGAGATGGGTGGATCACGAGGTCAGGAGATTGAGACCATCCTGGCTAACATGGTGAAACCCATCTCTACTAAAAATACAAAAAAATTAGCCGGGCGTGGTGGCGGGCGCCTGTAGTCCCAGCTACTTGGGAGGCTGAGGCAGGAGAATGGTGTGAACCCAGGAGGCGGAGCTTGCAGTGAGCTGAGATCACGCCACTACACTCCAGCCTGGGCGACAAAGTGAGACCCCGTCTCAAAAAAAAGAATATCATATCAACATATTTTTAAAATCTTGATTACTAAGAGTTTTTCGGTACTTCCTTAAATTCTGTACTCAAAGTACATGCCTCGCTTGCCTTACCCTAGTCCCAGTCCTGTTCTGAACACTTTTGCCTCAGAGAGAATCCAATGTATGCTGCACTTAACATTTTCTACAGTGATTTCCCCTGGTATTTAGCATTATATTAAACCACCACTCTTTTTATGATTCCCCAGTTACATCTCTCTTTTATGATTGCTTCAAAAGGCCAAGAACCTCCTATTGGCTTAGAGGTTCAGATTATTTTTGGGGGTTACCTGAAAAGCAACCTGTCTTTTCTTACTGTTTCTGGAACTTATATTTTCTCCCAGCTTGGATTTAGAAGTCGCTTCCTACATCAGTCTCCTCCACTCTGTAGCTTCTATCACATACAGTGTCCTACCAGGGTCCCTTCTGACTTCTCTTTCACGCCACTCCCCATTCCTAATGCCTGTTTCTCTTTCCTCATATTTTACAAGAATCTCATCTCTTTGAACTTTACAGTATCCTTAAAACAAAACCTGTCCTCTTCTTTGCTAAAACCTCCTAAAAAACCCTGACGGCATTTCTTAGAGTAATTCTACTTGAGCCATTTTGGTAATGATAACAATTTGATAAAATTAAAGTCATGAGAGTGGATCTGAGTAGTGCTAGGAACAGTCTCAAAGTGAAAAAGATTACTTTCATCAGCTTCCTTTAAATCCACGCTTGAATTTCTTCATTTTTACCCCAACCAAATTCTTTATGTTGTACCAGGTTTAGGAACTGTCTTGGTCTATTTTCCCTTCCTTTATTCTTTTCCTTTTTGTCTTCTTTCCAGGCTTTTCTGTCTCCTTAGAAGCACATGTTTGTGAACACCTCCAAAGCTAATCTTTTAACTATATGTTTAGTATTTGCAGATAAGCTATTTGTATCAGGTTATTTAGACTTAGTAGGCAAGACACAAGCGGAAAACTCCTATTATCTGGAACTCCTGCTTCTGGGGAATTCCCCAGAGTGATAGTCCTAGCTTCTCTCCCCGTCCCTTATCCAACTCTCCTCACAGATGGAGAAATTAGGTATCTGACTGCCAAGTTAAGAAGAAGGACCCTTGGCCTTCAGGAAGCGGGTTTCTGTCTGCTGTGGTAAGAGGACATCATGCCCTTCAGGAAGCAGGTTTCTGTGTGATGTGATAAGAGGACATCATGGCCTTCAGGAAGCAGGTTTCTGTCTGCTGTGGTAAGAGGACATCATGCCCTTCAGGACTCCAGCTGTGGCCAGGTGAGTAAGTCCATCTAATTTAGGGGTCCACTCTACAAAATAAATGTGATCTATAAGCAATATATGTGATATTTTAATCCCCATCTTCCTGTCTCTTGGCATAAGAAAGAAGAGGTATTATTCATTTATTAACCTGTAAAACTCCTGCAAGGATGGTGGCTCACACAGACAGCATCTAATAATGGGAGTAGAGAGGAAAGGGAAAGGCACTCAGACGCCATGTCGGTGGGTGACATTATTGAGAGACGAAGATCACACAGGAAAGTTGGGCTAAAGGGGCTGCCTGGAAACCTTTACCATTATCAGGAACCTTTTACTCAAGTTAAAACTCCCTATCCTAACAATGGATGAGAAATGTCATTTTCCCAAAGGTTTTCTATCCATTATTAGGCCATAGTAAGACTTCTCTTTATCTAAGAGATCGTTTGGGAAGCCTCCCTGTAGTTTCTGGGGGAAAAAATTGCAGTGATGTACTAATTACTGAATTAGGATATGTCACTTTTGGTTCAACTGATATTTTGTAACATTTGAATTGTACATAGTCAAGACAGTTTAATCTTCCCTCAAAATAGAGTGTTGAAGAGGCTGACCCACAAGACTGTGAAAAGGTTGGCTCGGGGCCATATAATAAATCAGTGGCAGGACTATAAACAGAAGACCGAGCTCTTGTGCTCCTAATTTATTACTTATCCCACTGAGTGTGGATGCCTCCCAGCCACTACATCATGTGTGTCTATTATTTTGTCTGGTCTGGGGCTCAAGAAAAACATCTTTATTGATGAAGATGGAGAAGGAGACCAAGACTCAAACTAAGTCAATCCTCTGTGTCAGAGGTACAAGTCTGCTGATTTAAAAGGGAGCAATTTCAGCAAAGTTTTTGGTTCAGCCCTACATTATTTAATTCCTTCATAGAAAAAATATGGGTAAGACACAATCCTTGGTACACTGGTATATACCTGGTTAGAATGTGATTTTTCAATCTTTTGGAAATTGATACAAACCCATATGTCTTAGGTTTTAGAATCCTAGTTTCCTTCTGGAAGTGGTATATGGTAAGTACTACATTTTTTTTTTTTTTTTTTTTTGCAGTTAAAGGTAATAAATAAAATCAATTTTGTGGTTCCTTTTATATCCATTTAAGAAAGAAACACCCTCTATTTTTAGCCAAGATTTAAGAGTGATATCTGGGTTAGATAGTGGAGATCACAGAGTCACTAAGTGTGCCTGCCCATCATCCCACCACTCTGAGTTGGGGCTCTGAGAGGGCTGCAGACAGGCTGAGCAGTCCAGAGCTGGTCAGTTTCTTGTCTGCTTGGTCCCAGAAGCAGCCAAAAAGATATCACCAGAAATCTCCCTTCCCCAGGTGGATGCTGTCAGTGTTGGAATAGCTGACTGGAAATGAGGAAACAGGGCAAGTAGGCCAAAGCTTCCTCATTCTCTGGGGAGGAATCACATCCATCATTCATCCTCCTTTCATCCAGGTTCCATTTTTGCTGTGGAAATGTCCATTCAATGTCCTGGACTATTGTATAACAATCTGTCTAGTCTTTGTCCCTGATCTCTGGCAGGGAGCTTCTAAAGCCCTTGGAATTTCCCCAAGTGGTATGAATATCTTTGGTATTCACGAGCCCCTAAAATCACACCTGAGTTTCTGCTAACAATGAGTCATAGTGGACCACTAAATAGCTTCAGAATGGGGGGTGGTCAACAGAAAGACCAACCCATGCAATTAGAGGGTTGGGACTTTGAGCCAGCCTGACCTCCAGGAAGGGGAAGGGGGCTAGATATTAAGTTCACTTGCATGGCCAATGATTCAATCCATCATGCCTACATAATGAAGCCCCAGTAAAAACTTAGGACACTGAAGCTCAGAGGAGCTTCCTCATTGAGGATCGTATCAATTTGATGGGAAGGTGATGCAGCCCGATTCCACAGAGAGAGGGCACAGAAGCGGTGCATTTATGGCCCTCCCACACCTTACCTTCTGAGTCTCTTAATTTGGCTGTTTCTGGGTTTTATCCTTTATAATAAAACTGCAATTGTATGTATAGCATTTTCCTGAGTTCTGTGAATTGTTCTTACAAATTATCAAACCTGAGGAGGGGTAGGAACCCTCAGATTTGTAGCCAGTCAGTCCCTGTGCAGGTGTCCTGGGAACCCCTGAACTTGCGCTGGCATCTGAAGTGGGAGCAGTCTTGTGGAGGGCTGAGCCTTTAATTTGCCAGGTCTGTGCTAATTCTGGGTGGTCAGCGCCAGAACTGAATTGCAGTATCCAATTGGAGTTGAAACAGATTATGTGCAAATAAACCATGCAAATAAACTCTGACAGTGCATTGCCCAGAGTAGGGGATTGTACCTTATATCTGAAGAATCCTAGTCCTGCAGATGAGGGTATTATGGTTAAGTAAGTTAGGAAATGTTGTATACTTTTATCTCACATTAGTAGAATAAAGGCTCTAAGAGGTCCTACAGTCAAAAATTTAAAAAAAAAAAAAAAAGTGCCTGGAAACTTGCAAGATTGTAACTGGTTTGCTAAATAGGAAACATGTTAACTGTATCTACAGATGACTCCAACCTAGGATTCCTAGAAAAGATGGTGAAAGCAGGAAACCTAATGGTGGGTGTGGGGATGGCAGTTCGAGCATTACAGTGGAGAGAATCTGATAGGTCCTAAGTCGGTGTGCTGGGATGGAGAGGGTGTTCTTGAGAAAGTGACATTTAAGCTAGTGGCCTGAAGAATGAGCTGCGGGTCGTGCTGGGGATGGCAATACTCTGAGGAGGCAACTGCACATACAAAGGCTCTAAGGTGGGTGAGCAGAAAGTGGTGCATTTGAGGAACAGAAGAAAGCCAGTGTGGCTGGAACAGTGTGTAAGGGAGAAAGTGGCAAGAAGGCGAGAGTTGAAACTGAGGGGGTGGGCAGGGTCACTAAGGATGCTGGTCTTCATGCCAAAAGAAGTGGGAAGCCACTGAAGAATTGTAAAGAGAGGACTACCAGGGGTCAATCTGAATTTTAATAAGATCACACTTGCTACAGTTGAGACAAGATTTAGAAAAAGTCAGAATAAAAGCAGGAAAACTGGTTAGAAGACCACTATGGTCATCCTGGTGAAAGATGACCCAGTTGCAGCAAATAAAGTGAGGGAGGTAAAGGAGATCTCAAAACTCAAACGCCAACTATGTTTACCGAGTATAAAATAAAAATTAGGCATGACATTAGGATGTATTAAAAAGGAAGCTGAATTCGGGCTAACTCCTTCCTTTCTTCGTACTCGCTACCAGGTAGACCCTGTCAGAACATCATTGACATTTCCAGAATGTAAGGAAAACATGGAAACCTGGAGATGTTTCAGCAGATTGATACCCCAATGGCTAACATATTAAATATATGTAGAAGAAATAGTTAAAGGAAATGTGCCTATAGAAACTACAGAAAACTGAAGTATGGGTTGACCCATTCACTAAGAACATCCTGGCCAGGCGCAGTGGCTCACGCCTAATAATTCCAGCACTTTGGGAGGCTGAGGCAGGCGGATCACCTGAGGTCAGGAGTTTGAGACCAGCCTGGCCAATATGGTGAAACCCTGTCTCTACTAAAAACACAAAAATTAGCTGGGCACGGTGGCACGTGCCTGTAGTCCCAGCTACTCAGGAGGATGAGGCAGGAGCATCACTTGAACCCAGGAGGTGGAGGTTGCAGTGAGCCGAGATTGCACCATTGCACTCCAGCCTGGGTGACAGAGTACAATGGCGTCTCGAAAAAAAAAAAAAGAAAAAAAGAAAAAAAGGAACATCCTATGGGCCAAACCATTGTTTCTCAAACTTTGTATGTACACAAATCAATAGGAAAGCTTGTTAAAAAATCCCAGAGATTTTGATTTCAACAGGTCTCGGGAAGGGTCCAGTTATCCCTACTCAAATCACACTCATGATTCTAATGTAAATGGTACTCATATCACACTTTGAGAGATCCTGGGGTAGATACACTGGTGCTGGGGCCCTGCCCTCACAAAAGTAAAACACAAAGTCATAGGCCCATGACAGGAGTCCGTTAGAGTGGAGGAAGGGAGGTTGCAAAGGATAAATGTTCGATTATATCTGGAGCATTAGAATTAGGGGTGGAGGGGAGGGCAGTCAATAAAGTCTTGCAAAAATGTCTTTAGGGGTGTAAAAGATTTTTCACACCCAGAAGTCTTCAACAAAGTACAATCCAGAACCATAATCAACATGGTCAAACATCAGCTGTCCTCCTGATCTCACTGCTTTTCAGGCTTGCTCCATTTTTCACCTGAAAAAAGGGAAGGAGTTTCACGCTCTTTGGTTTTTTATTAATGTAATTTAATTAAAACTTTTTTATGTTAACATATTTCAAGGTAAAAAGATGGATAGGCATACATACAGGCATCTATCCTACTGCAAAATTAACCTGTACTTTACCCCTACACCTCAATTTCTGGGACTGTGTGTGGTCCAAGTTTGCTGAATATATAAATGATTAGATGAAAATATTAATGCAAGAAATAAATTGGTACTGCTATATTACTAGATTTCTTTACCTAGTGATATATTTTAAAATGGCAAGTTTTTCACTTAAGCAGGTTTCTGTCTTTAGGGAGTATAATAGATTTTAGAAAACCTCTCAGGCTTTTATTCTTAGGTCCATGAAAAGCTTAGTTTTTCAAGGAACTTAGCTAGAAATTAAGGAGAATCTTAACCTACCCAAGTCTATCTTAAAACTGTACCTACACCAGTTTCTCTCCCAGTGAAAGGTCAGTAAATAAAAACTTTGAAGTCAATGTGGAATCCAATGGTACATTAACACTCTCTTTAGAAGTTACGCCGGAAATGAACACATGATGAGAACAATGTTAACCAAAAAGGAAGCTACAAAAAGGGACAAGAACTTTCCAGACCAAAGTATAGCAACAAAGACTACGAGAAATGAACGGCTTAAAAAAAAAAAAAAAAACGACAGCACAGCTATGGCCTATGAAGTTCAGGAAGGTCCATCAAAAGATCTGTATCTTCTGAAATTCAAAATGATTTTATTCTTCTGAAACATATCAAAGACCAACATGTGACTTCTATGATGAGAATACCAGGAATAAATCAAAAAAGCAAATTTATATCCTATAAAATCAAAGGGCCTACTTATATAATGTGATCAAATCTCTTTGAATTTTAGGATATGAAATAGTTTAAAACACAAATTATATAACATTCTTCTTCCATAGACTTGCATTACTACTTTAATACGTATTCATATTCTTCTCATACATTTATTTTTATTTAAAATTATTTCCTGGCCTAGAAACTTAGACTGCAAAAAGTAATTTATTTAATGATAGACATCAGAGCCAGGAAAAGAATTCCTATGTCCTGTCTCCTTAGTCAACTGATATTTCTACTAGTTTAAGTTCTCTTCCCCAAAGGAAAAAGGTATTCCTTATTAAATAAGGTTTAAACGAAGGACCACATTAATCTCATTTTCTCTAACCGTCTATAGACATTCAAAGGATCACAAAATGAGAGATAAAAGGAACCACACAGACCAAAGTCGGTCCCTCTAAAATATGCCAGACAGAGGTGGAAGAGTTGGAAGGAAAGTCTAACATCTTTGAGTTCAACTGTGTGTTACAATCACTTATTTATTTGTCTGGCTTCCAGTTTTCAAATTTTGTAAGGACACAAAATGAGACTGATTGCCTTGTTCACTCTACAGAAAGCATAGTGCTTAGCACATAGTAAGGCTTCCATAAACATTTGCAGAAAGGCTGAATGAATAAATCTCTATCTTGCAGAGGAGAAAACTCTAGATCAGACAAATTAAATGACTTGTCTTGAGGTCAAAATTCCAGGCCTCTTGCCATTCTACTCATTTTCACCCACTCATGGCCATCAAGTTTTCTTAAATAAGAAAAAAATCCAATCCACTCTGGATATTTTTGTTACCTTGGCCCAATGGGATTACACATAGTAACCCTCTTTTCTCCTGTAAGTGACAGCCTTCAAATATGAGGGGATAATACTTGTGTCTTCCCTATTCGAGGTTACATTGATTTGCAAGCTATGGCTTTTAGTTCCTTCACTACCACACATCAATAGATGTGGATGTGTGTGGTTTTTTGTTTTGGTTTTGTTTTTGTTTTTTGACACAGAGTCTTGCTCTGTCGCCCAGGCTGCTGGAGTGCAATGGCGCGATCCTGGCTCACTGCAACCTCCACCTCCTGGGTTCAAGAGATTCTCCTACCTCAGCCTTCTGAGTCGCTGGGACTACAGGTGCCCGCCACCATGCCCAGCTAATTTTTTTTATGTTTAGTAGAGACAGGGTTTCACTGTGTTGGCCAGGTTGGTCTCGATCTCCTTACCTCGTGATCCACCTGCCTCAGCCTCCCAAAGTGCTGGGATTATAGGCGTGAACCACCGCACCCAGCCTAGGATGTGTATTCTTAAAGTACAGCATACATAACTCAAGTTTCCAGATACGATCTGGCCAGGGCAGATAGCAGTGAGAATATTATCTCTTCTTTCTGGACCGGTTTTGTAAAAGCTTTTCTTTTCTTTCTTTTTTTTTAGACAGGATCTCACTCTGTCACCCAGGCTGAAGAGCAGTGTCAGGTTCATAGCTCATCGCAGCCTAGAACTCCTGGACTCAAGTAATCCTTTTACCTCAGTCTCCTGCATAGCTGGGACTACAGGCATCAGCCACCAGGCTGGGCTATTTTTTTTTTTTTTTTTTTTTTTTTGGTGGAGACAGGGTCTTGCTACGTTGCTCAGGCTGGTCTGAAACTCCCGGCCTCAAGCAATCCTCCCACTTCAGCCTCCCAAAGTGCTGAGATTATTGGTGTGAGCTACTGCACCAGTCTTGTAAAAGGTTTTCATGTAGCTATGCAACATAAATCCTGGCTTCACAGCTGCCTCATTTGTATGCCCACATGGGCTGTTGTTAGCTCAGGTTTTCTCTACCTTCTATCTTTGTGGTTAATTTTCTGAATACAAATAGAGGACTACTTCTCCCTACTAAATCTCATCTTGTTTGTTTTGATCCATCCTCTAGCTTACATTTCAGAATCTCAATTCTGTCATTCAACATATTAGCTCTCCAAACTAGTTTTGTGATAGCTGCAAATTTGATAAGTATGCCTATGGTATCTTTATCCAGGTAATTATAGTGGTAAGTGAGCAGATACCATTAGGTTGGTGCAAAAGTTATTGCGGCTTTTGCCATTAAAAGTAAGGGCAAGAACCACAATTACTTTTGCACAAACCTAATAATAACAGCTAGCCTTATACGACACTTACTATGTGCCAGGCAGCGTTCTAAGTCCTTTAACTCAATTTATTCTCACTACAGACTAATAAGGCAGATGTGATTATTTTCTCACATCTGATGAAACAGTGGAGGTACAGAGAGGTTAAGCAGTTTACTTAGGATCGCAGAGCTCGTGAGCAGAACTGGAAACCCAAGCAGTCTGGCTCCAGAATCCTTGCTCTTAATTACTAAATTGTGCTGCTTCTCATTATTATTGTGTACCTTTACTGACAAACTTCTAGACTAAGAGGGAACCATTAGACAACAATCGTTGAGTAAAACTGCCAATTATTCACAAAACAACACACATACTACAATCTCTGATAACCCAAGTTAACAGAGATTGTAGTATGTGTGTTGTTTTGAGGGCTTTGCCAAATGCTTTTCTGAACACTAAGTGCTATACAGCACAGACCTGACCTACTTATCCAGTATTCCTCAATTTCTGTTGTGTGCCCTCAGACTGTAAAGTCTTGGGAGTTACAGACCACAACTACACTTCCTCTTATATCTCCCAGAGCACCTACTACATCATGAACACACAACAGAAAGTTTTATCTTTGACAGATGGTAGCAAAAGCCAAGGAGATTTTCCCCGAGTTAAATTCTGTGGGAACTAAGGACAAAGTTTAAAGCGGAGTTGGGGGCCGGGGGGGCCACTTTAGCTCTTTAGCTTTCAAATTCTTTAGTACAGATTCCCTGACATAAGGCAGAGACAAGGATGTAATGGTCTCCAAGCCACTGGCCATGATGGCTTGACCCTTGGTCACCCTGTCCCATTCTTCGGCTCACCCCCTTCAAGCCCTCCATAGCCTTGCGGGGCTGGGTGTTTCTGTAAGTATTTGAAGAGCACAATCTGCACCTCATTCTTATTTGCATATCCCAAGGTGCCTGTCAGAGTGGGTGTAGCACACCAGAGGGGTTTGAAAACCCCCAACTAAAACTTCACTTAAGGATTTTACTTATAAGCAACCCCTCCACGGTTGTATTCAAAGTTGGAAAAATAAAATTTAGCCCTTTATCACACATAAATACCTAGGGATTTCTCCTCTGGGAGACAACAATCCAAAACACTCAATGAGAAAATGACTTAGACAATACAACATAAGAAGCAACAATGCACTAAACATTTCTCATGTATCAAAGCTGTTTATATGTTTGGTGGAGGGGCATATCTGACTCTTCCTTTGTTGTCTTTTCCTCCCCCAATTAGCTACATACCTATTCCCTAACTCTAATAAATCTTCACCTTATTACTTCTAAGTGGGAGACAAATTTGAAAATAGTAGTAAAGATAATAATTGGAGATACCAAGGAAAGTCAATTTCCTTATTTCTACCTCTCATTTCCTTAGAAGATCTGGCACTTTGGCTACTAAAGGACCCCCTAATTTTTCACATGGGAATGAAAACAGATTTTGGCTACCCTAGAACTTCTTGTTTTTCAAGAGCATAATACACAATAACCCTTCTGGGCACTTAGAAACCAACAGATCTTTCCTCACCTAGACTCACATGCATAAGAAGTTCCCAAATTCAATTTCCCTTTTTCTGAAGAATTGCTATTCTACATGATTTACCCAGAAGCCAATAAGTAACTAACTAGGTCCAAACCAGAAATACTGCTTACTTCCAGACTGGCAGCCATTTAATGAGTAATTAACCACCCCATACTTTCTATCAAGGATGCTTGTATTGCTAGGGTAAAGGTATCCTTTATGTTGAAATGATGCCATAAAACAGGCCTTTGCCAGAAATACACCCTCATTTATCATATGAAATGCCATGTGGTATTAGCAAGGTCGATAATGTTTGTTCAATATATTTTGCTTTCATAGGAGCTTGAAATGATTTGTTTTTGCAGCTGTAACAGAGTTAAATTAGGGATTTAGTTTCAGCTTAGCTAGATGAGCATATATAACTAGGAGCTATTAATTATCTGCCTAGAAGCCTTTGGTCATCTTCCCACAACTTACAGCATCCTTGGAGGACTAAGTTACACCAAAAGCAGCCAGATTTTATCCTCGAAGAATTAATCTTGGCTTCTTGGTTACTAAGGGGAGGCTAAAAATTTGAGTTTTTATTTCTTATTCCACAACTCCCCCCACTAAGCATATAAATGTTATTAGTACATAGATTTTTTTCTAAAGTTGAGCAAGGAATTTAAGACAAAATCTTAGTGCAAAGTCTAGTTTCAGACATCCGTTCCCACAAATAAAAAACTAAAAAGCACAACTTTTCTGGCCTTAAAGCACCAATAATCAGGCCCCTTCTCTTTTTCTTTCTTCTCATACTGCTGTTCAGGCTGAAACAGAGTACAGGGAGAGGAAGTTAGCTACGAAGATAAACTCATCGAAAGCCTGCCCTACAATTCTAGTTGCCCTCTACCTGTTTGTGAATGTTAGCTGGGAGCAACCGCTGAAAAGCTTTGGGGGGAAAAAAGCAGGGAGGAAAATAAGGCAGGGGAGACAAGAGAGAGAAGAAGGGAAAGAGGGGGTGGGGTGGGGCAAAGAAAAACTAGAGAGCAATTCAAACAAAAATGAAACTCTCTCTTTCTCTCTCTCTCTCAAACACACAAAGAGGAGGAAAATGCCCCCACACCCCCTACCCCAGGTCCTAACAACATACTTCTTTATCAGAGGTTCATTGTCAATCAATTAGCCCAGGCAGCAGGGGTCTGTGAAGGGGGGGCACCCAGGGAAACAATGGACAGCCCTGTTGTATTACTATTTAATCACTTTTGCTAAATAAATAGAGCAGCCCCGAGGTGCTGTCATGTCAAGGGAATTTATAACAAAAAAAACTTCATTTTTCATTGGTCATTACTTTTTTCCCTTCAGGACAAGAGAGGGTTATTACTGTAGCCTTAAGTTCCATCTTTGTGTTTCTTGCCTTTGATTCCCACTCAGACCCTGCCACTTTCTGGCACTAATTTGTCAGCCTGAACAAAGAGGGGATTTGTACCTCCTGTAAGGTCTCAATTAGGAATGGCTTCTGCTGTATTATGTGCCATTCAGAGAAGACACAATGCTGGTAATTACAGGAATTTGCACTAAATGGCTGAAGAATTCACAGCAAAACTTCTCCCCACCACCTCTTGGGTTTACTCCTCCCAAGGGTTGGAGGGAAAAAAAGGAAAGCAAAAAAGCTCTTAATGCCAGAGAGATGTAATTACCAACAGCAGTCCCAAGAGGTTAAACAGCAGCCAAGGAGTAAAACCATAAAACCTGACACAGTGAAAATGGCATAGAGGATCTCCCAGGCTCACTGTTTTTCTTGCTGTCTTTGCTGTTAACATGTTCAAATTCGGTTCAGAATTGGGAACACTGCCCTACAGTGGGCCATCCAATTCCATCTCCAGATTACAAAACAGTCAAACAGAGAACACTTCCAAAGGTGAGCTTTGCATCTCTTGTCACACTCAGAAACAAGTCCTTGGGCCCTTTTATTATAGTAATCAATTGCTAGGTTTCTTGATTGCTGGGAAATTTTAGGAAAAATATGTGTGTGTGCTAGTGCCAAGAAAACCATGTATCTATTAAGTGCAAATAGGTAGGTACAAATGTCAAATTCCTAAAGAAAATAGAGCTGCTTAGATAGGAGGAACAAGTTCTAGTGTTCAATAGCACTGTAGGATGACTATAGTTAACAATAATATGTAGTTTCAAATACCTAGAAGGGAGATACTGAATGTTCCCAACACAAAGAAATGATAAATGTTTGAGATGATGGATATGCTAATTACCCTGATCTGATCACTATATATATGTATTGCAATATCACTGTGTACCCCATAAAGATGTATATTGTGTCAATTAAAACTTTTTTTAACTAAAAAAAAAAAAAAACAGAGCTATTGCCTTAATCTAATTTCGGAGCATTTTGTGAATAGCCTAATTCAGAATCACATACAGGTACGTAATTCATAAAGACTTTAATAAGCTGTATAGTCATTTGTTTTAGCATTAATATTATAACAGCATAGATTCCTCATTGCCAAATATAATTTTAAACCTCAACCAGTAATTTCACTGAAGAAGCATGCCTCATTTGCTGCTACAGAGGTGTCCCTGAAAAGCTGTACCACCAAATTAACTGTTCCTAAATACCATTCCCATCAAGTGCTTCTCTGCTCAAGAACCTTCTGTGACTTCAGGGTCAAACATTAAATGTAATCTGAACTGTCTTTATTTTTATAGGTCAAAAATGACTGAAAATCTGCAATTTCACATAGTTCTACCTGGCACCATCTCTGAGAGTTCTCTAACCCAATGCATGGCCTCACATCTGTAGCAATTGTCACAGCTGCCTTTTGACATTCACTGATGTGATTATTTGATTCATGTCTTGTCTTCCCTAGTGGACTGCAAATTTCATGAAGGCAAGGACCATGTTGGCTTTCCTGCAGCACTGACCCATCTAGGTGCTTCCAAGTTTCTGGGCACACAACAAATAATATAATGAATGAAATAACTAAGTTTTCAAATTTCAAGAAGTAGAACTAGCAAAAGTGTAAGGGTCCTAGAGGTAGGCATGATAATAGTAGGTTCCAGGAACAGCAAGAAGACCACTATGAGGCCGGGCGCAGTGGCTTACGCCTGTCACCCCAGCACTTTGGGAGGCCGGCGGGGGGGGGGGGGGGGGGGCGGATCACGAGGTCAGGAGTTCAAAACCAGCCTGACCAACATGGCGAAACCCCGTCTCTACTAAAAATACAAAAATTAGCCGGGCATGGTGGCACATGCCTGTAATCCCAGCTACAAGGAAGGATGAGGCAGGAGAATCACTTGAACCCGGGAGGCGGTGGTTGCAGTGAGCCGAGATCACACCACTGCATTCCAGCCTGGGTAACAGGGCAAGATTCTGTCTCAAAAAAAAAAAAAAAAAAAGCAGACCACTATGGCTGGGACTTCCTAAGCTCAGTGCAACCCTGGAGCTGCAGAGGAAGCCATGGAACAGTCACGCATAATCAGATACAACTATCAAAAATCAAGTACACATTTAAAACATACAGTTATGTATCAGCATATATTTTTAAAACCATAACCTCAGGCGTTTTTGGATAACCATGGTCCATTTTTTTCTGCAGGGGCTGTTTAAGTTTTAAAGAAGGATATAGAAAATTCTTCACTTACAGAAAGAATTTAATGAAATAAGGCCAATTGCACTATTTTGTAGATTTAAAAGCCAACATTTGTGGCTCCCCTGAATAGCAAGTAAATGACATCATAATAAAGAGCTACTCTGTGCAATCTTCCACTTTAAAAGTTTATTCATCCAAACTATTTAAAGGGGGAAGAACTAAGTAGACATAAAAACTTATAGTATAAGGGGCACACTAAAACCACGACATACAGTGAATATGCCTCTCCTTAAAATAGTACATAAAGCCAAAATTCATCAAAAACAATGTGCTTAAGATTTTGGCATTTCGGAAGATCAACATGCAATGCTACCAGCTTCTTCACTGAAGGTGTGTTTTTATGAGGATGCAAAGTTAGAAGACATAGGTACAAAAGGAAGAAGCAGCTGGTTTAGATTAACTGTGTTTGTGAGAAACACAGATCAATTTTTAACGTTCCATCTGCTATAATAATCTCTGATATAATGAACAGTCTCCCAGGTAATTTAAAAAACATTTAGAAGTTTGCTTAACAGGTTTTTGCCTTTTTCTTTTGAGACTCTGCCCCCTACAGGAGATGAGGAAATAAAGTATTCTTACCTAGAAAACCACAGTTCAGCCGGGCACAGGCGGTGGCTCACGCCTATAATCCCAGCACTTTGGGAGGCCAAGGTGGGCAGATCACCTGAGGTCGGGAGTTCGAGACCAGCCTGACCAACAAAGAGAAACCCCATCTCTACTAAAAGTACAAAATTAGCTGGGTGTGGTGGCACATGCCTGTAATCTCAGCTACTCAGGAGGCTGAGGCAGGAGAATCATTTGAACCTGGGAGGCGGAGGTTGCAGTGAGCTGAGATTGCACCATGGCACTCCAACCTGGGCAACGAGACCGAAACTCCATCTCAAAAAAGAAAGAAAGAAAGAAAGAAATCCAGAGTTCAAGTGCTGGTACAAAAACAACCTGGTAAACCACAAGTATCACAAAGCAACTGAATATAGCACTTTCTGAGGGAAGAAGGGGTATATAAATGGAACAGCTTTTCTTTCTTTCCTTTTTTTTTTTTTTTTGGAATGTGCCATACTATACAAATTAAGACCAACTTCTCCGTGTCCCAAATTAGAAACCTGTCTCTCTCTGCCCCATTCATCAGAACTCCGAACCAAAGCACAAAGTTAAAAGTCGAGCAGTGCAAATGAATTTTAGACTGCCTTCCTCCCCTGATTCCCTACTACTACCCTTATCCAACCTATCCTCCACAAGCCAAATTTAGTGAGCACAAAATCTAGACAGCAAAGGGAAGCATCCTATCATATGGAACCTAAGGCAGCTGCCAGAAAGTTCTATTCCTGCCCATTATATAATATGTTTCCTGTTCTTTTCTACTCAGCTTCCTTCTCCCTCTTTTGCTCACTTTTCTTTTTTTCCTGATTTCATTTCTCCAGTTCCCGGATGCGATGAGCTTGCTGAATGGCACCTTCTACCTACATTTCTCCTTCCTCTTGAGTGTCAGGAATGCTATGAATGCAGTGCAGAGCATGGGCAGTGCACCCTCCATCAGAAGGCACACTTCTGAGAGGGAGGTGAATTAGGCAATACCTCTTGTGAAATACCTGAGGCTTTTCTTCCCTCTTTTACTAGAAAGTTTCTTGATTCAGCTACTCCAATCTCCACATCTTGAGAACTAAGCTGAGCTGTTCTTCCTTACTCCAATAACACAACAGATTTGCTGACTACATCTGTAATCTAAAGCCACGGAAGTGTACCATAATTCCAGGATGTCCAGAGTAAGCACTTAGTAAATTATTATTGAATGCCTGAACTTAAAAAAATATATACTAGTATAAAACACTGAAATGTCTATTTTTAAAAAAACTGCTAAAACTAGTATCTCCTTATTTCAAAACCATTTTCCAAAAGTATCTGGGTGACTTAATACAGGTCTTTCATACCTACAGATACATCTATATAAACTAGTAGAGCTTCTTTCCTCTTCTTTTTTCTTTTTCCTTTTTTGGAGATGGAGTCTCACTCTGTCACCCAGGCTGGAGTGCAGTGGCATAATCTCGGTTCACTGCAACCTCCGCCTCCCAGGTTCAAGTGATTCTCCTGCCTCAGCCTCCTGAGTAGCTGGGATTACAGGTGCCCACCACCACACCCGGCTAATTTTGTATTTTTAGTAGAGACGGGGTTTCACTATATTGGCCAGGCTTGTCTCAAACTCCTGACCTTGTGATCTGCCCGTCTCAGCCTCCCAAAGTGCTGGGATTACAGGCATGAGCCACCACGCCAGGTCTAGTAGAGCTTCTTAACTGGCTCAGTGTTTCTGGTCTCTCCAATCCCACCCCGCAAGTTTCTGGTCCACAGTCACTGAGGTCCTTGAGTCAAAGCAAGGATGATTCACTCAATCCTCACTTTGGGTAATTTATTTTCCAACAGAAAAGACCAGCATCATAACTAACCAAAGTTCAAAATGTGGGTTTTCAATGTGCCACCCCTATTTGGCTTTTTTCAATGCAGGAGCAAGGACAAAATTTTAAATGTGGTTTTGGCTGGTGGTGAGCTTCTTGATCACTTTTACACAACATACTTAAATCTAATAGACTTGAATTAAAACCTTCCAAATCAGGTTTCCATTTAAAGCCATTCTCATGGTAAATTTAATGTCACAAACTGGGGTTTAATGAAAGGAAAATAATTTGATTTAGTTTATAACAGATATCTAGATCGGGTTCAGTGAAGTTTTAAAACCTTTTTTTTTTTTTTTTTTTGAGATGAAGTCTCACTCTGTCGCCCAGGCTAGAGCACAGTGGTGTGATCCGTCTTGGCTCACTGCAACCTCTGCCTCCTGGGCTCAAGCGATTCTCCTGCCTCAGCCTCCTGAATAGCTGAGATTACAAGTACCCGCCACCATGCCTGGTGAATTTTTGCACTTTTAGTAGAGATGGGGTTTCACCATGTTGGCCAGGCTGCCTCAAACTCCTGACCTCAAGTGATCCACCTGCCTCGGCCTCCCAAAGTGCTGAGATTTCAGGCGTAAGCCACCGTGCCTGGCACAATTTTTTTTTTTTTTTTTTTGGTAATTTTACTGTTTTAGGAAAGGTGGAAGAATGGGCAGTAGAGGAAAGATGCAGTAATAAGCTTTTACAAAATAAGATTGTTGACCTCAAACTCCTCTTTGCATCTCATCCTTACATAGCAGTTCCAGAAGCCCTGGGCTTCCCATGATGGGCATAAGCCCGTAGTGACTCAGCGGTCATCTGCTGAATCATCATCTACCCTGCTTTTAGCCACCCCCACATTTTCTGTCAAGACTGATTTTCTAGATTTCACCTTAAGAGGATTTGACAAGGTCAAGATCAATGACAGTTACTGACTGTGGCCATTTTCCTTGCCTAAGGAGTTTTAGTAGTCAGCTTTGGACTTGAATGTCTCTTATGAGACAATTTGTGACATGCATATTCACAGTGACCTTTATTCAAGAAGGCAGAGAGAATAGAATCACGTCCGACTCAGGAAGCCTAAATTCTAGTCTCGTTAGGCTCTAGCCAAGTCATTTTGATTCAACGGGGTTTATCATAGCTGCTTCTATTTACTTCAACAGCATGGGATAAGGATGGACGGATGCTTTAACATAGTAAGCTCCTCGAGGAGAGATGCTTTCTATAAACAGGAAGTGGCTGTGACTAGCCTTTTAAGGGGATTTTTTTTTTTTTTTTTTTGAGACGGAGTCTCACTGTGTCGCCCAGGCTGGAGTGCAGTGACTGGATCTCAGCTCACTGCAAGCTCCGCCTCCCGGGTTCACGCCATTCTCCTGCCTCAGCCTCCCGAGTAGCTGGGACTACAGGCGCCCGCCACCTCGCCCGGCTAGTTTTTCGTATTTTTCAGTAGAGACGGGGTTTCACCGTGTTAGCCAGGATGGTCTCGATCTCCTGACCTCGCGATCCGCCCGTCTCGGCCTCCCAAAGTGCTGGGATTACAGGCTTGAGCCACCGCGCCCGGCCTTAAGGGGATTTTTAAAGTGAATTCCAATTGTGGGGTTCAGGATTGTTCTTTAATGAGCTTTAGGCTGAAAATCTGCTTCATACCTGCACATTTGAAACTCTGAGCAGTGAGTCCTCGTTCCAAAGACAAAGTCGTCAAAATGCTCAGGAAGCTGGTAGTCACAGATTGGCGTTTATTCTTCCTGAGTTCATGCCCACCCGTCTGATCCTTGGGTTTGTTCCTCAGTGTGACTTGCAGGTTTTGCTCTGAACTCCTGGCCGCATTGGCAGCTGTCTTCAGAGCCTCCATCCATTCCTGAGCTCTCTGTCGGGTCTCAGCTCGGAGGCGAAGGACATCCTGGGGGAAAATGACTTGAAAGCAAGAGTCGCAGCCATCCAGGTTGTCCATCTGGACAGCCAGACACACATCCACATTGTAGCTCAACAGTGGATCCTCGTCTAGCTTGCCGGGCTGAAAAGCCATAAGGTAGGCCCTGCTCAGCACAAACGTAAATGCCTTCCAGTTGTTTTGGACAGTCAGCCTGTAGAGAGTCCCTGATTTGAGGATGTTTTGGTACTGTTTGGGGCTATCTAGTACAGGGGACGGTGACAGCAGCCCACTGGCTTTCTTCTGGAAACAATGATACTGTGTATAGTCATCATGATGGCCAAGCCCTGGTGAGATTGTCAGCTCATTCTGCCGCCCCATGTAACCAGGCACAGCAGCATGCACGACTTCCCAAAGCTTCTGCCCCCAGTCCAAAGCCTCCCATGGTGACTCTGCCTTTAGCTGTAGCTGAGTGTTGTCATACAAAACAGTATCCACCATCCTGGCCTCCAGGTTGCCCAAAACAGATATGCTCTGGAAGTGTGAAAGCTGGTACGTGGCATAGAGGTTTTGATTCCCACTGCTGTCGAGGCTGTAGAAGTATAAGTTGTAAGGTGAAAGTTCTGCATAACAGCTTTGCCAGTAACTGTCATGGTCCTTTCTAATCTCCAGGTAACCCTTCTTTAGAATGTTTGGGAATGTCTGCTTGTGTTCTAGAAAGAAAAAGAAAGGCAAAGTATTAATTAGAATTAGTTAGTTATAAGAAGGCAGGCCCAAGAAACCACACAGATCAGGGACTGACAGTCTTCTGGTTCAAATTAAACAAAGTAAAAGTAGCAGAATCCCAAGATGGTACCTAATTGGCAAGAAATAGCTGGGGAAATCTTGAGTCTAAAAACTTTAATTAGCAGGCTGGGTGTGATGGCGCACACTTCTAATCCCAGCATTTTGGGAGGCCAAGGTGGCAGGGATTGCGTGAGCACGGGAGTTCAAGACCAACCTAGGCAACATAGTGAGAGCCCATCTCTATAAACAATTAAAAAATTAGCTGGGCATGTGGCACATGCCTGTAGCCACTGTAATCATGCCAATGCACTCCAGCCTGAGAGACACAGCAAGACTCTGTCTTAAAAATAAAATAAAAATAAAAACTAGAACTAGGGTGGAATCACATGAACGAGAATAAGTATGGGGCATGGAACGTGCAACACCAATGGAGTGTGCAACATCAATGTGAGATGCAGAGGTCTGTGTGGAAAACAGAAATACTGGAACGACTGTGACTAGTTATGCCTTGTGAATCTAGGAATCAATCACACTTTGCCAGGGTTCCATGTTTTCTAGGTAATAGACTATTAACAGTCTATTAGTCTATTAACAGTCTATTTCTACCATTACTTTTAATGGTAAAAACCGCAATTACTTTTGCACCAACCTAACAGTACCAAATACACAAGAGAGAACGTGCCTTCTGCCACTGGACCTAACTCTCTGCTAATACTCTTATCTTTTCTCAGGTTGGTAAAGCGAGGAAGGGTCAATGAATAGGAGAGAGCATAAAATGTGCTGCTCACAAACTCTCATTTCTCAGATACCTTCAGCAGCCCTCAAGGCCAGTTCATGGGCCTTCTGTCTAGGAACCAGAGATCCAAGCTTGACCCGACTAGCTCACTTTTTAGGTCTCTGCTTAGATGGCAGTTTTCTCTCTGAGCCTGACTGTGCTTATGCTATCCCCTGAGCTTGCAATGCTCCTTCCAAAGGCTTCAATCAGCAACTGCACACTTACCCTCTTTCAGAAAAAGAGTCTGTCCTGATTCTCCCAACCTCACCTACACACGTGCATGCATGCCTGAGTCAGTATCAGGTATCACTACTAAATTATTCTTCTATCATGGGCTCTTAGCTCAGGCTATATTATAATAGCTTATTTACATGTCTGAACAAATAAAATAAGTCTTAAATTTTTTTTAAGACTGTCTTTCCTGCTAGACAATCAGTTCCACTGAGGGCAAGGGTAAGGTCTCTCTTTTCATTCTTAGACCACAGCACACTGAACATTGCCTTGTACATAGTGGGTGCTTAATAAGTACTTGTTGAATTAGAAATAAAGCACCTAGCACAATGCTCAGCACATAGTAGGTATAATTCCCCTCCTATCTTCTTTTCTCTCTTTCCCACTGTTTTACTAGTCATGCCATCCGTAATCAATGATTAGCGCAATATATACTAGTTTAGTACTTAATAAAAGGGGACTATCATTTCAGAGATTTCCTGACATTCTTATCAGACATGAAAATGACATCCGGCCAGGCACAGTGGCTCACGCCTGTAATCCCAGCACTTTGGGAAGCCGAGGCGGGTGGATCACCTGAGGTCAGGAGTTCGAGACCAGCCTGGCCAATATGGCGAAACTCGTCTCTACTAAAAATACAAAAATTAGCCAGGCATGGTAGCATGCGCCTGTAATCCCAGCTACTCAGGAGGCTGAGGCAGGAGAATCACTTGAACCCAGGAGGCAAAGGTTGCAGTGAGCCGAGATCATGCCATTGCACTCCAGCGTGGGCAACAAAAGTGAAACTCTGTCTCAAAGGAGAGGAGGGGAAAGGAGGGAAGAGGAGGGGGTGGAGGGGAGAAGAGGAGAAGAGGAGGAGAGGAGGAGAGGAGGAGAGAAAGAAAGAAAGAAAGAGAGAAAGAAAGAGAAAGAAAGAAAGAAAGAAAGAAAGAAAGAAAGAAAGAAAGAAAGAAAGAAAGAAAAGAAAAGAAAAGAGAAAAGAAAAGAAAAGAAAAAATGACATCCATGTAAGAGATGTCAATCATCTCCTCCCTGGTAGAGATTTTAATTTCTGAAATGTTTCTCAATCTCTTTGCCGACACACATTGGAGACAGTCATAAACTAATTGAGTCATTCCCTAAAAAAGATAAATCATACTGCCAAAGGGTATGATTTCTGCTTTTGGCTAAAGATTTCTGCTTTTGGCTAAAGAAAAAAAGAATAATATAGGTCTAGATCTTAAAATAGCAAACCAAAAGAGAGAAGGAGAGAAATGAGGCTGAGAAAAGCCAGTTTTACCTGCTTTACATCTCTGGTCCTGACATTCATTAGTATTTCTGTGGTAACTCAAAAGCCATTAATTTCTTGCAACCCACACTAATCCCTTTGTAGAAAGAGATAATGGATGCCTATTTGCAGGTTATCTTTTTCTTCTGATAATGCAATAAGGGAGGCAGTGCTGTTAGCGACACTGCTGCCACCTCTCCTGGTCTCATTTCCATCAAGCACTGATGATAGTTCAATCTTTTCCATAATAAGACTTAAAACTATGTGTCCCTCTATCCCCATCCCCACTGTGACCCGACGGCTCAGCTGAGTCCGCGGAGTAAAATAAAAACCACCTCTCCTGCTTTTCGCTAGGACTTTTCCTCCCCTCTTCTTATCTCTCTGCGAGCTTTTAACAACAGCTCCCAGGAATTAAAAATTCTACTTTAATTGGGCCCAAACCAGCAGCAAGCCCGGCTAAAACCTCACTCCTTTCTAACTATAGAAGGTATGGTGGCAGGTGCCAGCTTGGGTGGACTGAATGAGAAGACCAGCGAGGGAATTTTCAAGGTTCCCTCACCTTCTAGATGCAGAATAAGAAGAAAAAATGCACTGGGTTCCAACATTTTTTCCCCACTCACTAAGCAACATTTCCTATCTCTGTTCTCCCAACTCAGCTTCAGCCCTCTTTAAGTGGTACATTAAATCGAAACAGAAAAAAAAACTGTGAATCCTAGAATCCTAGGAAATGGCTTTTTTTTTTTTTTTTTTTTTTTTTTTGGAGACAGGGTCTTACTCTGTCACTCAGGCTGGAGTGCAATGGCATGATCATGACTCACTGCAGCCTTGACCTCCCAGGCTCAAGCAATCCTCTCACCTCAGCCTCCCAGCCAGCTGAGAATACAGGTATATGCCAGCATACCTAGCTAATTTTTGTATGTTTTTAATAGAGACAGGGTTTCACCATATTGCCCAGGCTGGGGAAATGGTGTATTCTTATAGGCTGCTGTTTGTCATATAATTTCTTGAAAAATAAGAATCAGCTGGGCGCGCTGGTGCACCCCTGTAACACCAGCACTTTGGGAGGCTGAGGTGGGCGGATCACATGATATCAGGAGTTCGAGACCAGACTGGTCCAACATGGAGAAACCCCATCTCTACTAAAAATACAAAAATTAGCCGGGTGTGGTGGTGTGCACCTGTAATCCCAGCTACTCAGGAGGCTGAGACAGGAGAATCCCTTGAACCCAGGAGGCAGAGGTTGCAGTGAGCCGAGACCGCACCACTGCACTCCAGCCTGGGCAACAGAATGAGACTCCATCTCAAAAAAAAAAAAAAAAAAAAAAAAGAAAAGAAAAGAAAAGAAAAATAAGAAGAAAAATAGCAAAGGTGATCAGGAAGCTATTTTCTGCAGTATCCATTCCTCTCTGGAGGACCTGTTTATACCATACCTTATTAATATATTGTGTGTGATATAAAAGTTACATATCTGATCATAAAGTGCTAGAAATAAAGAAATTGGAGACAGTCATAAACTAATTGAGTCATTCCCTAAAAAAGATAAATCATACTGCCAAAGGGTATGATTTCTGCTTTTGGCTAAAGATTTCTGCTTTTGGCTAAAGAAAAAAAGAATAATATAGGTCTAGATCTTAAAATAGCAAACCAAAAGAGAGAAGGAGAGAAATGAGAGTTATGACTGTCTCCAATTTCTTTATTTCTTTGTAGAGAAGGAACCTCTACAAAGAGAAGGAAAACAGAGAAAGGCGAGCAAAACAAATCACTGTACCCGTGAATTTCATACTGAAACCACAAGACAAATTCCTCATGAAAAACAAAACAAACAAACTACCATTTCTCTAACAACTCTTTCTACTGGATCTGAAGTTTATTTATTTAGTTGAGACAGGGTCTCACCCTGTCCCCAAGGCTGGAGTACAGTGGCACAATCATAGCTCACTGCAGCCTTGAACTCCTAGAGGCTCAAACAATCCTCCTGCCTCAGCCTCCTAAGTAGCTGGGAGTATAGGCGCACATCATGATACCTGGCTTATTTCTTTATTTCTTTGTAGAGAAGGAATCTCACTATGTTGCCCCAACTGGTATTGAACTCCTGGCTTCAAACAGTCCTCCCACTTTGGCCTCCCAAAGTGCTTCGATTATAGTTGTGAGCCACTGCACCCAGAGTGAAGTTTATTTTTAATATTTTTGCTACTAACAAATCAGAAGCTATGTATTTAAATCTAAGTTTTCATTAATTTACCATAGTTCACCTTTTGTTTCTCTGGGCTATATCATTTCAACTCATTTAATTAACCCCACACATATTCTTTTAAAGTATTCAATTTCATAAATAATAAAATCTCACAATGACTAATTTGATAAATGAATATCATATAATAATGAAGTGAAAGTGTTTGACTTCATAAATGAATATCATCACAAATGAATACAGTTGACTCTTGAAGAGCATGGGTTTGAACTGTGCAGGTCCACTTTTACCTGGAAAATCTTCTATCTCTGCCACCACTGAGATAGGAAGAGCAGCCCCTTCTCTTCCTCCTCAGTCTATTGAACATGAAGATGAAGAAGATGAAGATGTTTATAATCGACTTCCACTTAATGAATAGTAAATATATTTTCTCATCCTGATTATTTACTTATTTTATGTAGATGGCTATGGCCACCATGGTGCACCTGTCAGCCTGTTTGTGATTTCCTTCCTTCCTCCCTCCCTCCCTCCCTCCCTTTCTTTCTTGAGATGGGGTCTCACTCTGTCACCCAGGCTGGACAGCAGTGGTACAAACATAGCTCACTGCAGCCTTGAACTCTTGAGCTCAAGCAATCCTCCTAGATCAGTCTCCAGAGTGGCTGGGACTACAGGTATGCACTGTCGCACCTGGTCCATTTTTTAATTTTTTGTAGAGACAGAGTCTTGCTATGTTGCCCAGGCTAGTATCAAACTCCTGGCTTCAAGCAATCCTCCCACCTTGGCCTGCCAAAGTGCTGGGATCATAGGTGGGAGTCACTGTGCCCAGCTTTGATTTTCTTTTCTTTCTTTTTTCTTTTTTTTTTTTTTTTGAGATGAAGTCTTGCTCTTGTCCTGTAGGCTGGAGTGCTATGGCATGATCTTGGCTCACTGCAACCTCCGCCTCCTGGGTTCAAGTGATTCTCCTGCCGCAGCCTCCCAAGTAGCTGGGATTACAGGTACCTGCCACCACGCCTGGCTAATTTTGCATTTTTAGTAGAGATGGGGTTTCACCATGTTGGCCAGGCTGGTCTCGAGCTCCTGATCTGCATGCCTCAGCCTCCCAAAGTGCTGGGATTACAGGCATGAGCCACTGCACCCCGCTTGATTTTCTTAATAACATTTTCTTTTCTCTGGCTTACTCAATTGTAAGAATACAGTATATAACACATATACAAAATGTGTGTTAATTGACTGTTCATGTTATCAGTAAGGCTTCTGGTCAACAGTAGGCTATTAATAAAGTTTTGGGGGAGTCAAATATTAAACATGGATTTTTTTTTTTTTTGAGAGGGAGTCTTGCTCTGTTGCCCAGGCTGGAGTGCAGTGGCGCGATCTCGGCTCACTGCCAGCTTCGCCTCCCGGGTTCACGCCATTCTCCTGACTCAGCCTCCTGAGTAGCTGGGACTACAGGCACCCGCCACCACACCCGGCTGATTTTTTATATTTTTAGTAGAGACGGGGTTTCACTGTGTTAACCAGGATGGTCTTGATCTCCCGACCTCGTGATCTGCCTGCCTCAGCCTCCCAAAGTGTTGGGATTACAGGCATGAGCCACCACATCCGGCCCAAACATGGATTTTTTACGGCATGAGGGACTGTCACACCTAACCCAAGTTATTCAAGAGTCAACTGTAATATAATTTATTTTGCAAATGAGTAAATTATCTAATATCACAAATGATCCAGATAGGATCACTGACAAAGAATATCATCATTTCCCCAAAGAAAACAGAGAAAGGCGAGCAAAACAAATCACTGTACCCGTGAATTTCATACTGAAACCACAAGACAAATTCCTCATGAAAAACAAAACAAACAAACAAACAAAAAAAAAACAACTATTTCTCCATTGCTTTCTACTATGGCTAACACAAAGACTTGGTTCTGTTCCTCCTCAACGAAGATCCCCTTTTCCTTCTCCTCATCCTTACAGTATCCAGTGCAGTGGTTTCAGGACAATAAATGCTAGTTACTGAAGAGGAAGAAGGGAATTTTCCCTGTCATGCACCTGATTCACTTCTCTACTGCCAACACCCCAAAGAGTTTCTCTTTTGCCATTATTTCCTCTATCTGTTCTCAAAAAAGTTTCCATGCTCATGGCCACCTTCATCAAGGTTGAGTCCTCCTCCTTCCTGGCCATTTCACCCATTGTTGCCAGGCTAAACTCTACGGGTATCTCACAGTCCCTCTCACACCCCTCCTCAGGCTAACACTCTTCACAGGTTTCTGGGTGCCACACAGTAAAGTCCATACTCCTTGGCTTGGCCTTAAACATTTCATTATGGAAAGTTTCAAACACACTTGAAAAGCATGTAGAAGAGTAAGATGAACGCCAGGTACGCATTGTTCAGTTTTAAAAATCGCAATTTTCTGCCATTCTTCTTTCATCTCTCCTATCCCTCTCCAACTCTTGCTTTTTATTTGTTTTTCTTGCTGGTATGTTTGAAAGCAAATCACAGACATTAGTTTCATTTCACCTGTAAATACTTCAGGGTATATTTCTAGTCTAACAGATAAGATCTTTAAAATATATACGATACTTTTTCACACCCAACAAAACTGATAATTCCTTATCTAATACCTAGTCTGTGTCTAATTTTCCCAGGTTGTCCCAAACATTTTTCTTTTCTTTTCTTTTCTTTTTGAGATGGAGTCTCGTTCTGTCACCCAGGCTTGAGTGCAGTGCCACAATCTCGGCTCACTGCAACCTCCACCTCCCGGGTTCAAGCAATTTTCCTGTCTCAGCCTCCCAAGTAGCTGGGTTTACAGGCGTGTGCCACTATACCGAGCTAATTTTTTGATTTTTAGTAGAGACGGGGGTTCGTCATGTTGGTCAGGCTGGTCTCGAACTCCTGACCTCAGGTGATCCACATGCCTCGGCCTCCCAAAGTGCTGGGGTTACAGGCATGAGCCACCACACCCAGGCACATTTCTTTAATATAGATAGTTTGTTTGAATGAGTTCATATGTTGATTTCATTGACATGTCGTTTAAGTTTTTTAAAATCTATAACAGTTCTCTCTTCCTCCTTTTTTTACATGCCATGTATTTCCCAAAGAAGCTGGTTCATTTATCCTGCAGAATTTCCCACATTCTGGATTTGGCTGAGTGTATCTTCACAGAATTACTTCAATGTTCCTGTTTCCCACGTTTTCTGTCAACTGCTACTTGAACCTCAAGGTTCAGTGAGGTTTTTTGTGTTTTCATTCTTGGCGGCTTTTTGGTTTTGTATCTGTTTTGTTTTTGCAAGAGTATGTCACAGGTGGTTGTCCCACTTCTAGGGATGTTAAGATAATTAGGGGGTTCAGGGTATATTAGCCTGACCCCTACATCATACATTTCCTCAGAAACCCCTCACACAGTGCTGCCCCTCTTAACTCCACCATCTTTCTGTCAGTTGACCAAATCACCGTTTTCATGGCCCACCTCCTCCTGCCCTTCATGCATTTTCTCCACAGTCCCCCACCTAGATCTTCCTTCGTCTCTGCTTGTCCGAGTTCTCCCCATACTTGAGGGCTACGATAAAATCTCATCCATTCCTGAAGCCTTTCTTCATCCCTTCTAGTTGAAAACAATTGTGCTCTGAACATTCACGGCTCTATGTCTATACCATTCTGATGACTCAGAGTCATTTTTGCCTTCAAATACTATTTCATGCTCATCAAATATTTATTAAATTTTATAATAAAAATTATTCCCCAAATCAGTAAGAAATGTAAAAGGAAAAAAAAAGTTTCCACTTCTACACCCTAGCACCCACAAAATTCTCCTGCCCAGACTGTATACTTTTTTTTTTTTTTTGAGACGGAGTCTCGCTCTGTCGCCCAGGCTGGAGTGCAGTGGCGCAATCTCGGCTCACTGCAAGCTCCGCCTCCCGGGTTCACGCCATTCTCCTGCCTCAGCCTCCCGAGTAGCTGGGACTACAGGTGCCCGCCACCGCACCCGGCTAATTTTTTGTATTTTTAGTAGAGACAGGGTTTCACCATGGTCTCGATCTCCTGACCTTGTGATCTGCCCGCCTCGGCCTCCCAAAGTGCTGGGATTACAGGTGTGAGCCACAGCGCCCGGCCTGTATACTGTTTGATATGAACCCTTTAGACATTTTTTATAAATATATACAGATTAAATAATTAGGTCTGTTCACATATATTAGCATATATAATTATTGGACTATTAATGTGCTTTCATTTTGATTACTTTATAAAATTTTGCCTTTTTAAAAAATACAATGTTCCAGATCACAATAAATGAAATGTTTAGGTAACTACTTTACCAGGAAAATCTGGACTGCCTGAGTCAGAATAATGAATGAACCCACAGGAATAGGATTCTGAAGATCAGGCAATAGTTGGAATGAAAGACAAAGTGCAACCTTTTAATGTTTTCAAAGAACTCAAAAGCCATGTGGTGCCAATATTCCAAATCAAAATTATCTAGGAAAATTTAAATGAAACACTTAAGTTATTATAATAAGATTAATAAATGTGAAAAGAAGCCAGAGCAGAAAGTGGATGCAGTCCTAGACAGGCTCACCCGGACTGCTTCTCTGTCAAAGTTTAGAAGATCTATGACACTTCTTTCACTGGATCATCTTTCTTTTCAGTTTCTCTACAGGCTATCCAGGCTATAGTAAGCTGAAAGGATAAATGATATTATCTGGAAGTCAGGAAACAGGATTTACAACTGTTATATAGGCTCAAAGACAAGGAAGCAAAGCAATTTGACCCGCATTTATGGAGCACCAACTACGTGCAAAGCAGGGCACTAAGCTTTGTTGGAGACACAAAGGTGACAGAAGTTCTTTTTTTTTTTTTTTTTTTTTTTTTGAGACGGAGTCTCGCTCTGCCGCCCAGGCTGGAGTGCAGTGGCCGGATCTCAGCTCACTGCAAGCTCCGCCTCCCGGGTTCACGCCATTCTCCTGCCTCAGCCTCCCGAGTAGCTGGGACTACAGGCGCCGCCACCTCGCCCGGCTAGTTTTTTGTATTTTTTAAAGTAGAGACGGGGTTTCACCGTGTCAGCCAGGATGGTCTCAATCTCCTGACCTCGTGATCCGCCCGTCTCGGCCTCCCAAAGTGCTGGGATTACAGGCTTGAGCCACCGCGCCCGGCCCAGAAGTTCTTAAAGTCCTTAAAATTTGGTTGTGGTAAATTACTCGAATATAGACTTCTCCATCATTAAAAACATTGTTTGGTTTTTTTTTTGAGACAGGGTCTTGCTCTGTTGACCAAGCTGAAGTGCAGTGGCATGTTCATGGCTCACGGCAAGCATCAACCTCCCAGGCTCAAGAGATCCTCCCACCTCAGCCTCCTGAGTAGGTAGGACTTCAGGTGTGCACCAACCACGCCCAACTAATTTATTTTTATTTTTGTAGAGACAGGGCCTCGCTATGTTGCCCAGACTGGTCTCAAACTCCTGGGCTCAAGCAATCCTACCGCCTTGGCCTTCCAAAGTGTTGGAATTACAGGTGTGAGCCACCACATGAGGCCTCCATCAATATAATCGATTAGCTAAAGATAAAAGAAAAGATATCTTTGCGAAAATGGATAAGTACAAAACTTGCTGTAAATTGTACCAATGAATATGTAAACATACAGTGACAACATTAAACTTATAAAAGTGTAAAACTTAAAAAAAAAAAAAAGAAAGAAAAGAAGCATCACTTCAGAACAAAGGTATTCCTCTGCTTTGGCTCGTCTTCACTTATGGCCAATACCAACAATCTGTATTCAACTGCTACTTCCTCTTGCCTTTTAGGCCCCATTTCCAGCTTTGCAGACACCATGCCACTTGGTTCAACCTCACCTAACGGCTCTGGCCCAGGTGCTGCCAGCACTGCACTGACAGCCTAGAGCAGGAGAGAAAGTGGTTAGACTTCCTGAGAACCATTCAACCACCTACCAGCCCCACTCCCTCCTCTAAGGCTGTGCACTTCTCCAAGATTAGTTACACCCTCTAGATTTCAAAATTCCACTCTAGCCACAACTGTAATTCCAGGGGACTACTAAACTTCATCTCTTATACACTGCCCCACTGTCAGCTCCACCCACTCTTGGTCTCAAGTAACAACCCCTCGTGGCACTGTCTAAAGCAAAGATAAAAGTCAGTTTTCATCGACTGCTATTGACTTCCTGGAACTCTGCACTGAGAAAGATGCTGAGACCACATGTGGACTCAGTGGGAAAGAACCCTGGGGTGTTGCTGTGGTGGGTAATAATGTGAGTTATGCATTTGCCCTGTGGTTTTAGGATCTTGACAACACAGTTCCTTACCCTCTTTGACTCCAGAGACAAATTCTGTCTTCCACAACAGTAATATCCTAGACCTTTTAGAACTCTTCATAATAAAGTTCTTATCAATTCCAACCTGGTTCTCCTTCATTCTTTTTTTTTTTTTGAGACAGAGTCTCGCTCTGTCGCCCAGGCTGGAGTGCAGTGGCCGGATCTCAGCTCACTGCAAGCTCCGCCTCCCGGGTTTACGCCATTCTCCTGCCTCAGCCTCCCGAGTAGCTGGCACTACAGGCGCCCGCCACCTCGCCCGGCTAGTTTTTTGTATTTTTTTAGTAGAGACGGGGTTTCACCGTGTTAGCCAGGATGGTCTCGATTTCCTGACCTCGTGATCCGCCCGTCTCGGCCTCCCAAAGTGCTGGGATTACAGGCTTGAGCCACCGCGCCCGGCCTTCCTTCATTCTTTACACAGGCATTTTTCTCAGTCCACCTCACCTGCCTTCCACTCCATCTTCACGAGGGCCTTCAATCACAAAACTCTTCCACCTCACCCCGTACAACCTCTTCCCTGTTTCAGTGGATTCCTAGCTTCTCAAGATCTGTGGTCAGTAGTTTAAACTCGTTTTCTCTTACCTCTCTGATTTAATCACCAATTCTGGATCACACCATCATCTATATTCTCTATTTAAGTCTAGCTTTCTTGAGCAAGAGATAGAAGTGCTAACCCCAGGAAACACAAATTCATATTGCTCACCTTCTATCATATCTTTAGTCCTGATAATCTATTCTTTTATTCATTTCTGTGGATCTGAAACACAATCCCCAGAACAGTATTTCCATACCATCTTCACTTTCCTCAAACACCTAATTCCATGGTCTCTTTCTCTGTGCACTGTAGGGAGCTCTTGTATATATAAGATATTTGACTTCACTTCAACATCATACTAACCCATGTCCTGTAGAAGTGCCACAGAGCTTAGTGGTTAAGGCCTCAGTTGCTGGAGCAACCAGCCTAGGTTCAACTCCCAATTCTGCCCTTACTGCCTACGTGACCGTTGACAAATTATTTAACCTGAGTCTTGGTTTCCTCATCTTTAAAGTGGTGCTATCATAGTAGTATGTACCTCAGTGTACTGTCGTGAGGAAGAAATAAGTAGCTCTTAGGACAATGCCTGACACTATATAAGTGTTCAATAGATGTTTTCCGTTTCAGCCTTTTAGTAACAAAAGAAGAAACTTTTTGCTTCCTTGCTATAGCAGACCCTTCCACCTCTACTGTTAACAAGCTCCTTCCTACTTCTCTAGAATCCCTTCGTCTATAACATATTGCAGTTCTCTCTCTACTAACCTCCTTTCCTCTATCTTCCAATATCCTAAGGTTTACTGTGTCTATTAAAAAATTATTTGCTTGATCCTACCCCCTTATGGCTGAAGTGTCTTTTTCCTTCAGATTCCATACGCTTACAATGCCTCTTCTTCCTGGTCCACATGACCTGGCCTCTGGCTATTGCTCTGACCTCATCTCACATCATCTTATAACCCTTCTCTCACTCCAGCCACAATCCTCTCTTAGGTCCCTTGAACAAGCCAAGCACATTCTAGCTCCGAGGCCTCTGGGTTGCCATGTTCTCCATCTGGGGCTTCTCTCCCCAGTTCCACTACCTTATTTGCCTCTCTCAGTGTTTCACCTCAAAAGTGCTATCCTCAGTGAAGCCATCCCTTAACCACTCAGGTTAAAGAGCCCCTCAATTGTTCTCCATCACACCTCTTGCTTTATTTCCTTCAAAGAACTCTCTCCTCCTGAGAACAGGGACCTTGATATCTCTCTCCTTCCTGAATACCAGAGACTGGCTCCATAAATATTGTTGACTGTATCAGCAAAGGACTTTGCTAGAATCTGTGGAGATACCAAACCAATCAGACACAGATCCTATCAATAGAGTTTATAGCCCATAGTGGGGAAAAGATGGGCCCCAAAGTATCTGCAATATGCAGCAAAAAGTACTCAGAGCCTTCTAACATGCAAGAGAAGAAAGAGAAGGCTTTTGCCTGGGGAGTTCTTAAAAGTCTTGAGAAGGAGGTGGCATCTGAGGTAGACTTTGAAGAGAGGGTAGAATTGATACTCAGAGATGGAAGGAAGGGGTAAAGAGCATTCCTGATGGTGGGCCTTCACTTAGATTTTCTCTTTCCTTTATCCATTATCCTCCATCTATCCCCAATTACAGCCCTTCTTTTCCTTTTCACAAGTCCCACTTTCTCTTCATTGTCACTATCACCCTAATTTGAGTCCTCATCACACATCATGACGCCTGGCAGACCTGATTGGTTTCCATCCCTTAGTTCTTTCCACCTACCAATCATTCCATGTACTGCTGGGGCCTGAGGAGACCCATTGAAGAGCATTCCTTTTCCTCACCCAACTTTTGAACCAATTGAGACGGACAGAGGGTGGCCAGACACATGGGGATCGAAACATCAGCCAGTTGGAGGATGCAACTTAGTTGCGTAGCAGCAAATTGAACCCCAGGATTTCACAGACTTACCTCTGAGTCACAAGCATCACTGGATAGCCAGAGGCCTTCCCTCCTGGGAAACTGCCCATGAAGGGCTGATGGCATGGAGGAGCAGATCTGGGCGAGTGGACCAGAATTAGTGCTCGTAGGAGAGCAGCTGAATTACCTGGTTCGTCTCCTAAACTTGCCAATAAGTCACTCCTCCTTCTCATGGGTGGAGTGTGCAAAGGGATGGAGAGAGGCCAAGAGTACCATTCTAGCTGATGTCCCTTTACATGGACACATAAGGCCACTGAAAATGAGGGTCCCTGCTACCCTATCACCACCTTTCACCCCACCAACTTCCACATTTCTTATCAAATACCCTTTAATTTTGAGTCTCAAGATATGTATGGGTGCTTCTTGCCAAATATATCACAGTAAGTCTATTCGTATGGCTTTGAAGGTCCTCCAAAGTCTCAGCCTACTACTCCAAAATGTCCCCCTGTTCTAGGTTAGCCTCCTGACCATCTCATACATACGCTGTGTTCTTTCCACCTTGACTTTGTGCTCAACCCTCAAAGTTCAGCTGAAATAGCCTTTCCTCAATGAAGACTCCTCTGGCATTCTGAATCACAATCATCACTCTTTTCTTTGATTCCTGGTTAATAAAACACAGTTTTCCAAGTCAATTTGTTTCATGTTATAGTACTCAACTATGTTTAAGCCAGAAACAAAGGGAAAAAAATGAACTAATGTTAGGTCTTTGTCCTCCTCGTCACAGGCACATCAGGGCACACTAATCATGACACTGACACACATGTGCATAGCAAAGAACATGAAGAGAATGATACTACAGCAACCAAAGCCGGACTGTGTCTTGCACATATTAAATACGCTCCACAGGCCCTGCTACAGTGTTGGCCAGTGGAGTACACAGATGGTATTCCACAGATATTTTTATTAACAAATTTGTTCTGGTAGAAATGAACTAGTCTTTTCTATGGCTACTTTGGAGACTTTCTTTTTGGGTAAAAAGAGGATATTCCATTCATTTTCCCCTCATAAACCTAGAAAAAAGATTACCTATGTCAGCTCTAGTGGAAACAGACCTGTAACATATCTGGCTACATATTAGCTAGATATATCAGTTTAGGGATCTCTTCCATCCAGTTCTTTGCAACAGTGATAGAGCATAAGTCAATACATTCCTGGCCAATTTTTCTCAAGTGTGAACCTGACTAGGAGATCACAGACCCAACTTTTTTTTTTTTTTTTTTTTTTTCTGGAGACGGAGTCTCGCTCTGTCACCCAGGCTGGAGTGCAGTGGCCGGATCTCGGCTCACTGCAAGCTCCGCCTCCCGGGTTCACGCCATTCTCCTGCCTCAGCCTCCCGAGTAGCTGGGACTACAGGCGCCCGCCACCTCGCCCGGCTAGTTTTTTGTATTTTTTAGTAGAGACGGGGTTTCACTGTGTTAGCCAGGATGGTCTCGATCTGGCTCGATCCGCCAGTCTCGGCCTCCCAAAGTGCTGGGATTACAGGCTTGAGCCACCGCGCCCGGCCACAGACCCAACTTTTTAAAAGCAGAGTTTTTCTGTCTTCTGTGATGAGGGCAAGCCCTAGCCTCTGTTGAGCTTTTTGACCCAGGAAACAATTCCAAACATCACCTTTCATACTATGCTTATTCTTTGCCATGGTGAGCTTTTGGCTCTATATCTCCAATCTATAGGAATTAAATATAAAAGACCCTCCCATACTGAGGCTGCTGGATTTGAGGCATAAATGGCATTCCATTACGATTTCTTGATGCAGCCTACAGAATTAGAGACTTAGAGCCGGAAGGGATCCTAGAAATTCCACTAGTACATCCACATGTGAGGCAGAACCTGTCAGCTGCCTTCATCAACAGAACCTAATTTTGTTCAGGTATGGGGGCAATATGCTTAGGAAAGATGGCCTCTCCCGTGCCCTGTGAAAAGAATAATAATTTGTTTAATCCAATCACAATAAGCCTATTTTCCTTTGCCAGAGATTGCCTTAGGGGTGGACATGTGACCCAGTTCTGGCCAAGGAGCGGGTGCTATTGGGAGCCTCTGGAAAAAAGACCCAGAAGAGATGCCCTGCTTTCTTTCTTCCTGGCTTTTACTGCTGGTATTTAAGAAAATGATCTGAACACACTTGGGAAGTTAGGAAAAAAATTTTTAAAAATGATCCTTGGGGCAGCTGTGGCCACTTTGTACCAACGAGGGGAGAGAAGAGAAATCACCAATATACCAAGGACAACAAAGCAAAAAGATGGAAAGCCTGCAGGTCCTGGATGACCCCAAGACCACCTACCCCTGGGTATCTTGTTAAGTGTTCATTGCATAAGTCCTCGACATTCACTAAGTGCTCAATAGTTATCTGTTAGATAAAAGAAAAAATACAATGCTATTTTGGCCTTACTATTTGTGCCACTTTTGGTTGAGTACTTTGTTACTTGCTTCTGAAAGCATTCTAACTGACTGAACACATTTGGAAAGAGGTTCCAGGAAGCAAAATGACTTGGCCAAGGTTATACCACAAAGTGGGCAAGTTGAGAGTAGAACTCCAACCTCCAGACTTTAAATCTAGATCACACTGTGTTTTATTTGTGGTGGAGGGCATGAGTCCTAGCCTTCCTCAGGCTGGAGAGGCAGTGTAACACAGTGGTTATGTGCAGTCTTGGAGTTAGGCTTGGCTTAGAATCCTAGCCCTGCCACATACTAGTTGCATCTTCTCTAAGCCTCAGTTTCCTCCTTTGTAGATCAGGATAATATCATCTATTATGTTAAACTGTTGTGATTATTAACTAAGATAATGAATGAACACTTCTTAGCACAGAGCTGGGCATAAAATTATCGCTCATTAAGTGATAATGTCTTACTGACAGTAGTAATAACAACAAACTTCATTCAACTTGAATCAAGCTGTAACTAAGGAGAAAGAAAGAGAAGCCCTTTCCATTTTAAATAAAAAACAAAACATCACTATTCTGTCCTGACTTTTAAGCACCAATACACAGAATTCAACTTTCCACGTGCTCATGCTTGGTACAGCAGAGTTTTCTGAAATACAGCTGATACCTTCAAAGGACTTCCAATCTGGTATGGGAGATGGATGGACAAGCAATTATCTATCGTGCACAGCAGAGTAAAATGTGCCATGGGAACATAAAGTGAAAGGGGGAAAAAAAAAAAGAATTTTAATTGAGAAAAATCTGGAAAGGTCCCAGGGAGGATATGGCATTTGAATTGGCCCTTGAAAGATAATGGAGGACTTTTGGAAAGTGAAAAGGGCAGGGAAAGTATTCTGGGATGAAGAGGCAGCAAAGGCCCAGGAGCTTTAAAGCACATGGCACTTTCAAAAATGGCAAAAAGGCTCAAAAGGAAGAAGGTGTAGGTGATAAGGTTGGGAAGATACCTGGATGCTTTATAAAGTTTACACTTGATTTTGTAAGAAATGGGGAACTGTGGTTCACTTTTGAGAACAAAGTGATATGAAAAGATTTGTGTTTTAGAAAGAAAACTTTAGCAGTTTATGAAATTAGTAACCATAGTTTTCCTTAGCCAAAAAGAAAAAAAAATAAATTAGTAGGACAACCGGGAAAAAATATCAGACATTTTGATTTAAAGGTTCCCATAGAGAAGTGTTATGAATCAGAATGTGGGCTGTCAATGAGGCATATTGGGTTTCCAAATAGCTGCCACAGGCCAACATTCAATAATGTAACCAATGGAAACTATACGACCATATAAAATCAATTTTCTGTGACCTATTTTAGCAACTTCTTTGTACTGACTAATCTTGCTGAAGGGTGAATCATAAATTCAGCAAGAGACCATGTCCTGGTGACCTCACTTGTTCTTAGCCTGCAGGAATATTCCCACCTCTACTGGCTCCAAGGCTTTTGAGAAACATCATAATTGAAAAAGCAGTCATTTTAGTATAAGTCCCAAATTTGGCTTTTTTTTTTTAAAAAAGTGAAAGATGGGGAAAAAGGGAACCGAAACAGAGTAACACAAAACCTGGGATAAAGAAACTCTACTGCCATGGTTTTTCTAGCCCTAAAGAAAATCTCTGCTTGAGACCTTCTCCTGAAGTACTTAGAACAAGAAAATACAGGCATAGGGATGGTACCAGGTCAGCAGAGAGTGAAACCGACGGAAACAAAAGCCCAGTTGACCACTGCCCTTGCCAAGCAGATGAAAATGTGAACACAGTCAGGAATGGAAAAGTAAGTTAGATTCTGGCAGTTTGTTGAGTTTCAGAGCTCTGTAGCTAATGCAAAGAATTTCTTTAAAATTTTTTTATTTTAAAAATTGCAACAGCGGTTCACCCAGAAGTAGAGTTACAAGACACACAGAAATCTTTCTGTGTTAAATAATTTCAACCGTACCTACGTTTTCATTACAATTTTTTATTATCTGACTACAGTAATTAGCTTCCACACAACCATGAGTCAGGGTCAGTTCAAATACATCCTAGAATGATATAATTTTGGAGTTGGGAAGGACAATAGAGATAATTTAACCTGCCTCAGTAGGTTTGTAAACCAAACGCAATAGACAGTAAAGTTGTCTATATACAGCCTCACTTCCTCTATGTGTCTATACTTTGTTATAAGTGTGTGTGTGTATAACCTATATTTCATATATATGTCCACATGTTCACATGACTTTTTATGTTCTTACCTTATGATACGTTTATGTTTAGATTGTAATTCTGAGATGTTAAGACCTTGTTTTCTTTATCCCACAGGGAAGTCCTTGGTGCTTATGATTGTGTCATTACTCAATGAACAAGAACAGATAACAGTGATGCAGAGGGAAAAGGGTTTAGTACAGACACTAGTGAAGAGCATGTCTTTATACAACTAAGACTAGTGCTAAGACTAGAAATCAGCCATTCTTTTTTTTTTTTTTTTCATTTTCTGGAGTTGACTTGTAAGAAATCAGCCATTCTAGTAGTAGGATCAGGGCCCACTCTCAGGGCTGGTTCCCAGTCATACCTTGCTATAGCTACCAAGGGCATAGCAGGCATTGGGATGGCAGTAAGGAGAGGCACTGATCCTGAGGAAGCTTTGGTGTCCACCACCTACCTTGAGGTTCTTCAGAGATAATTGCCTCTGCTGTCACTTTGCCTTAGATCTATTTCTTCCCATCATCACTTTATGATTTAACCCTGAGACAGAACTACTCAATCCTCAGATGATGGAAATGGTGTTAACTATTTAAGATAGGAAAAAAGCCACATCCCATCAACTGGTGGCAACCTTCATCCACTAGCACAGCCGACATTCCTTCTTAAGAAGTCAGAGCTAGGTCTGCCTCTGCCTGAGGCAAGGCAATCTCCAAAGTAAGACAGTTAAAAAATGGGCCAAACACGTGTATACCTATGTAACAAATCTGCACATGTATCCCAGAACTTAATGTATAATATATTTTTTTTAAATGGGGCAAAACCCCAAAGCTCTCCCTTCCATTCTTACAAACCCATCGGGGTCGGTTCACTTCAGCTGTTGCCACACTAACATTAAACAGTATGAAAGGCAAAGTGACTGTCTTCCTTTTGCGGATTCATTGGTCTCCTAAGAAGCTGTGACCAGCTCTGTGTCCGAGTATTTCAGCGAGTAAGTTAAATGTAGGAAACAATTCTTGCTTAGCTGGATTGCTTTGGTGTGCCTCAGTTTTTCTGAACCAGTGATAGAGTTACAAGGCACACATAAATCTTTCTGTGTTAAATAATTTCAGCCATACCTAAGTTGGTTAATTTTAGTTCAGTGAACATTATCGTACTGATCCCCACCAACTACCCCCATAGTGATTTACTGCCAATGAGGTTTTCAAAGTGGAGGGCTGTGGAGACTGAGGACCACTAGCTTCCAAAGTAAGGGCACAGCACCAGCTTAGTGGTTAAGAGCCTGGACTCGGACGAAGACTGCCTAGATCCAAATTGAGGCTCCACTTCTCCCTCACTGTGGGAATTCGAACAAGTTACTTACGCTTCCTGTGCCTCAGTTTCATCATCCTTAAAACAGGACCAATGAAAAACCCATGTCACAGGAGTGTTCTATAAATTAAATAAGCTGCTATCTATAAAGCACTTAAAATTGTCAATGAACAAAGTGTTAGCTGCAACTGCCACTGCCATTATTATTTTTTTTCCCCTCTCTTTCCACCTGGGCTCTCTCACTCACCCTGAGAACAAACACACTGGGTGCTCAGATGTTGGCTTTGACAGTAATAAACAAACTGTTAATCTGGTTCATGTATTCTGCTCTCAGATACCCCTTTCCCATTCTAGGAAAGCAGTGGTCTCCAAATCCAAAGCAATAATCTTCCGTAAAGAAACACAATCAAGGAAGAGAGAAAAGTTGAAAAACGTTATAAAATTATCTCAAATGATTGCCAACTTCAGAAAGACTAAAGGGCAAACCACAATGATCTCACCAGGCTTTGTGCTCATCAAACAGCAGTCAGATTCCTGTAAGAAGGGAAATCTTAATTGTGCCAACGCAACTCAGGAGTCTGAAATGGTATCTAAATAGCTCTCCAAGCTCTCCAAGACCAGAGTCACATTCTTCCAATGTTAGGGGCACTTTATAAGCCACACACAGTCAGGGAGGGGAAAGTGAACACGGGGAGAGAAAATCAAAAGTGTCTGATTTTCTCTTATCAGGGCAGCTTTTGAGACAAAAGCCTATCTTCATTTTTCAGTATTTACTGCTGCCACAGAGCTTCACAGAGAGGGTGTACAAATGCTTAATGTTGATGTGAAGGTGGAGAAAGGGAGGATGTCAGAAAAGAGGGTGGAGTCATTTTTTCTAGAAAGACACAAACCAGCTAAAGGAGTTAATGTCTTTAATTTATCAGCTTAGTTCTTACCAGGATTACACTCATTTTACATTAAAAAAATTTTCGAGCACATATTTTTGAGCACATGTTCAAAGCACTAAGTTAGATACTGACGATAAAACAATGGGTAAAATTCTCAGGTGAAAAGTAACTTTAAAAAGAAAGAAAAACAAATGGGTAAGAAACAATCGCTTCCATCAGTGACTATAAACTCTGGTGTGAATGACAATTAAGTAGCTGATCACAAATCAGTATGAGAGAGGGAAAGAATGGTCTATTTCCCATTAACAAACCAGTTAATAACTATGAGAAAGTATACCACAGGAAGGCCAATTCATTTCAAGAAATATTTATTGTGAGGCCCATTTTATAACAAAAAAAAAACCTTGAGGTGCTTGTTAGTGTCACTTTGATTCTCACTGATGGATTTCAAATTCAATTTATAATAGTAACAATAATATCATTCAATGTTTACAACTTTTATTAAGTGTTCAAGCATACTGAACATGGTTCTAAGAAGCACTGTAGATGTTTTAACCCATTTAATGACCACAAGAAATTGAGGTCAGTACTACCATTACCTGATACTTTATGTCCAAAAAAAAAAAAAAAAATTAACATGGGGGTACAGAGTGATTAAGAAACCTGCGCTATGTTATACAACTAGTAAGTACTAGAGCAAAGTTGGAAACTCTAGCAGTCTAGGTTTAGAGTCAGTGTTTCTAACAAATATGCTACTTTGTTTGACCAGAAGGCCTCCTTCAGACCAGGCTTCCCTATTAGCAAAATAGCTGCTACACACTAGCTACCCACAGCCCTCATTATACCTGAGCCCAATTTGCTTTATGTACCCAAAATAGCATTTATCCTCAGAAAGGCTCAAGAGCCTGATTATTCATCACCAATTGAGACAGAAGATGCAGAGGCCCTACCTGATGAAGAAGACCCTCTGACTTGTTACAGGAGGAAGGAAAGGGATGAAGCGGGGTAGGAAGAAGGAGCAGATGAGGGAAGACGCACTTCGATAAGCCTTTAAGCTATTCAAGGTGAGTTCAGAAAAGGAGCTAGGTAAAAAAAATGAACATTAACTGGAGAAAACATAACCATGCAGTAATAACACCCGCAAGTAAGAGAATGACTGGGCTGGACACAAAACCTCGTCAAAAGAAACACACTGACAAAATTTTATTTCTTCTGAGGAGCCCCCAGCCTTTCATTAACCCTTGTTAACTAAGAACAGCAGGAGTGGGAGAAAGGAGGATTATGAGTCATTTGAGATACTTTGAATTTGAGGTGCCTGTGGTACATTCCAAAAAAATGCTCACCAGGCAGTTGGAGATGCGAGTCTGCAGCTCAAGGAAGAGGTCTTACCTGACCCCAAATCTCCTGGGTCCTCACCTCCAGCTCTAGCAAAGGTACTGCACTGCCTCCCTCTGCTTTTGGCATATTCCTCAGGAGAAACAATGAGTCTTTCTTCAGTTCGGATTACTAACTTAAAAGGTTTTAAAGTAAATTTTACTCAGAGATCTTGGCTGATTTTGACTAGCAGGCACCTGGATATTGGCACACCCCTCCACGAATGCTTGTGAGAATACCAGCTTGTGAGAATAAGTGATCAGCCATGCAATCTAGAACTGCAGCCTGAAAATGGGTGGCCACTGCTTGCCCCTGCCCTTCAACTGATGGGCAATAGGAACATGATTTATCTTGCCTGCTCTCCAGAGAATGCCAGAAAGAAAAGGTGTCAAAAACTTGGCATGCCATTTACCCACATTCGCTATCTCCTGGATGACTAAAAGGTGGCAATAGCTGGGAGCAGTGGCTCACGCCCGTAACCCCAACAGTTTGGGAGGCCTAGGTAGGAGGATTGCTTGAGCCCAGGAGTTTGCGACCAGCCTGGGCAACATAGCAAGACCTTGTCTCTACTAAAAATAATAATAATAATAAATTAGCCAGGCATGATGGTACACGCCTGTAGTCCTAGCTATATGAGGTGGAAGGATTGCATGAGCCTGGGACACTGAGGCTGCAGTGAGCTATAATTTACACCACTGCACTCCAAACTGGGCAACTAAGTGAGACCCTGTTGGAAAAAAATTTAAAAATAAATAAATAAATGGTGGTCAGAATGTATTACATTGATACTTGCAAATGCCATTTGTTACAGTTGACTTTTCAAAATACCACTCAGTTCTCATATTTCAACATAATTTAATATTAAACTTTTTTAAACATGAGAATTAAATAATTATCATGGTCTGTAGAGCACTCAAAGGAGCAGTTCAGGTCTTTAGAGAGCCTAAGGAAGGTTGAGTTCTTGTATTTACAATCAAAACAAGCTAGGAAAAATAAAATTGGAAATATGACACCCTCTTAACTTGGGCTACACCAGGGATTTAGGATGGTTAAGGAGGCTTTGTGATTAAAAACCTAAATGAATGCCAAGAAACCAAAAAAACTACTGAGGTTATTTGCTAATCAGAAGGTGCAACTGCTTGTACATGAGCTCAAGGCAAAGCTATCATTCTGCTAGGCACTGGGCTTACAGCAACTTGTATGTCCCTTAACATCTTTTTTTTTTTTTTTTTTTTTTTGAGACAGTCTCCCTCTGTCGCCCAGGCTGGAGTGCAGTGGTGCGGTCTCACTGCAACCTCCACCTCCCAGGTTCAATCGATTTTCATGCCTCAGCCTCCCAAGTAGCTGGGACTACAGAAGCGTGCCACCAAGCCCAGCTAATTTTTGTTCTTAGTAAAGACAGGGTTTTGCCTTGTTGTCCAGACTGGTCTCTGACCTCAAATGATCCGCCTGCCTCAGCCTCCCAAAGTACTGGGATTACAGGCATGAGCCACCATGCCCAGCCATGTCCCTTAATATCTAATCAGTCATCAAGTACTGTGCTTTAAAATATCCTTTTTTTAGCCAGGTGTGGTGGCTCATGCCTGTAATCCCAGCTACTTGGATGGCTGAAATGGAAGGATTGCTTGAGCACAGGAACTCAAGACCAGCCATAGCAACATAGCAAGACCCCATCTCTAAAAAAACCTGAAAAAATTAGCCGGGCCTGCCTGTAGTCCCAGCTACTTGAGAGGCTGATGTTGGAGGATCCCATGAGCCCGAGAGTTTGAGGCTGCAATGAGCTACAATTACACCATCGTATTCCAGCCTGGGAGACAACAAGACCTTGTCTCTAAAAAAACGGATTTTAAAAGAAGAAAAAAAATATACAATGTCTTTTTCTTTTCACTCCCATGGTCACTACCCTTGGTTAGATGTAAGACTGGTGAGAGCCTAGCAGAGAAGACAAGGAATTACAAGTCATGAATTAGAGTGTAAAAAATAAAGGACTTGAAAAGGATGAATTTCAGGAACACTGCATTTCCTTAACAGACATACTAAACTATATCCTTGCCTTGGGTTACACTTATAAGCTAATTTTTATAATTAAAATGTTGAACGCATCAATAGAATACCATGCAATGATAGAAATTGAAGTAATACTGAAACAGCAGTGAAGTACCAAAAATGGTCTCCCAGTTAATTGAGTAGAAGCCACCTACATTAAAGGTTGAGTAGGGTGACTGAGAGTCATTAGTAACAAAAATTGATAGCCTGTATAAATGAGGTTATCTCAAAGGAAATTCTGGGGAAAATGGAGAGAGAGTTTGTTGTGTCTCACAGAAGAGCAAGTTCATGAGTACGTATTCATGTGCACACATATGTGAATAAAGTATGAGGAGAAAGGAAATTTAAGACCCTCTGCCATGAGGGAGGACCTAACCACCCTCTCCAGCCATTTCCTGTCACTGCTGGCTACAGGGTCCTTTGCTCTACTTGCCAGGGTCTGCTTGCTCTCTTCTGCACGCTCTTCTCCCCATCTTTGTTTACACTGTAACCCTGACCAAGTGCCATGTCCTGTGATGTTCTGTCTGCATCTTAGTGTCCTTCCAGATGTAGCTCAAGTTCCATGTCCCCTTGCAAGCCAAGCCCTTCCTGAGAAGCCCAACCCACAGTGTCTTCTCCTTCTGTCCTCTTATGGTCACTGCCACTCACTCTTATATGGACAGTAAAATGAAAGCCCCTCCCACACATTTCAATGGCCCATCTACTGTCTCTCATTACCAAGTACCTTCTTGAGTCTTTGCTGGTGTTGGATCCCCTCAGCTAGATGAAAAGTTCTTTAGGGCAGGGATTGTGTCTTCACACATCTTTAAATCCTTCCTAGCATACGCTCAGCCCAACGTACGATCTACTGTAAGAATAGGCAGTATCATACAATGTGCACAGGAAAATACTATTAATACATTAAGTATGACAGTATTCTGATTCTAACATACAAGATTAGAAAGGGAGAATTTACCATAATTGTCTTTTCACTGAATACCTCTTAGGAAGATACTAAGACTGTTGACTTGAGGTCTGGTAAAGTACATAAGAAAATGGAAGAGGGAGCTTAGATAAGCAAGGCCAGATGTGGATGCTGGAGCGTAAGATTCTCGTAAGGCAGATTAAGAGAAACAAAGGAAAAATCAGCAATGATTCAGTAGAAGTCAGATATAAAAACATATAAGCTTATCTGAGTCACAGCCCCAAAAGAAAGAAAAAAAGGAAATAAACAAATAAAATTTAAAAACATACCGGTATTTCCTTGAGCATCTTCTATCTTATTTGGTGAGGGCAACAGAAAAGATGGCCTGGTGACGTGCGGGCCTTGAAGCGATGGCTGCTGCTGTTGCTGCTGCTGCAGAGGCGTGGTTTTGAGGACCACCCTCCAGTCCACTTGGGTAATATCTGATCGTGATCGAGCATGCCCTGGCTTGAAAGTTGAGGTCTCATCCAGTAAGTCATTTACAGAACGAGGCCGGTCCCTCCGACGCTGACAGATATTGAAAAAATTAAAGGTTGATGCTTCCTTTTGTTCCATCCAGGAAAGATTATCTGGGGTTGTCCCTCTCTGGACCATAAACTGTTCTTTGGCAGGGAAGACATTTTGAGCTTTGGTTTCTAAGAGCCTGCTCTTACAGTGGTCCCAAATCATGCCCCCCTTGCCCAGGGAGGTGACATTTCTCATAGCACCATTGTCTGTTATGTTACTGAGTACCTCATGCCCCACCAGTTCAGGGACTTCCTGGATCCCATAAACCTCTGCTTGCTGCACAGCCTTTTCTAGCTTACTATCCAAAGTACTAAAGAATTCCTCCGTAACTTCTAAGGCCGGGCTGATATCATCCACTTCCAAAGCTTCCATGTCACAGGCTCCAGGAGGCCTCAGCCTCCTAAGCTGGTTCCAGAAATGGCTTCATGAACATTCACCCAAGAGGGGTGCTTCAGCAATACAGCTATGGAAACAACTGGAAGAAACCTTCATTGGGCTTCCTGGAGCAGGCCAAACACAAAGGTGGTTGATGTTTTCCCAGTAATTAAAAGCATTTGCTACTAGCTAATGGACATTAACAGATGTATAGGAAGACCAAATGTTCCTTTGAGATTATTCTTCAGCAAGACCTCTGTGAAGACAACAGGAAGTACTCGTCAAAGCAACGCCATGCCAATCCTTGATTTCCTGGAAGAAAATAAACAGGATAACGTTGGCACATGGTTCATTGTATTCTACAGTACACAAATCTGCCGAATTGCTTTCCCACTTCTACATCCGTCCGTTCTATGGCAGTCAAGCACAAAGGCAGACAACACCTACACAGAAGTGCCATTGTCAGGAATACATATCACTACCCGCTTTGGATAAAAACTTAAACGGAGCAGGGAGGAGCACTTGATAAGAGGAATTAAGGTCAATAGCTTTTACTCACACAGAGAAAATGCTTTGAGAGCATTTGTGAAAAGACTGCCCTGGCAAATCTCTGATATGCTGACCTAAAATAGTAAGCAAAAGAGACCAGGAATTCTGTGACTGGGACTGTATCGTAATCAGTCTAAAAGTCATAAACGCCTGAGTCCTTTCACCAACTTTGAAGGCACTGATGATTTGCTGGGTTTAAAGGTGCCACAGGGAGGCAGAGAAGAAGGTTCTGCCCTTTTTTTAAATCCAAATGTGACTGTGCTTGTGCTTCTTAGACTTAGATTATATAATGCTTGATGATGACTCTGGACTTCAGAACTGCTCTGGCGTTCTTAGAGTTTCAGGCTCCAAACTCCCGGAGACTTCCAGGATCGGCCTCAGAGTATGGGTCCGGTCTGCAGGGTGTCTAAGAGCTTAAGGTGAAGTCACGGCCTGAGTGGCAGGCTTGAGTTCATCCTTTTCTCTCTACAGAACTCAAGTTCCAAACCTTACATCTCTACCTGGGCAGAAAGAATCCTATATAAGTAGTAACCCGCGCTTTCAAATACTAGATTACCAAGGCCGGGCCAAATTAGAGCAGACCTTGACAGTGATGCTGTCCAGTACAGTAGACAGCAGCCATTATGACCATTCAAATTTAAATTTAGTAAAATCAAAGTTCCTCAGTTACACTAGTCACATTTCAAGTGTCCAACTGTCACATATACCTTTGTACCTTTACCAAAAAAAAAAAAAAATAAAAAATAAAACAACTAGGCAAGGGCTTTTTAAATCCTTAACTACTTACAAGTAGGCAAAACTAGGCAACTAGCAACACCATTATATATTGACATGGTTTGGCTGTGTCCCCACCCAAATCTCATCTTGAATTCCTACATGTTGTGGGAGGGACCCAGTGGGAGATAATCAAATCATGGGGGCAGGTCTTTCCTGTGCTGTTATTGTGATAGTGAATAAGTCTCACGAGATCTGATAGTTTTAAAAGAGGAGTTTCCCTGCACAAGTTCTTCTCGTCTGCTGCCACATGACACATGCTTTTCACCTTCCACCATGATTGTGAGGCCTTCCCAGCCATGTGGAACTGTAAGTCCAATAAAACTCTTTCTTTTGTAAATTGCCCAGTCTAGGGGTATATCTTTATCAGCAGCGTGAAAACGGACTAATACATACATGTTGTCACAAATGTACATGGATGTGGTTTCTTTGTAAAAACTTCACAATTTTTATGATTAAATTCATTTTTTCCACTTAGGTCATTAAACCATTACATTTATATCAACAGCACCAATCTACTTAGCTTAACATATGTAAATTAAACTCATATATACAGACCTTTATTTTAGATGTATCAAGGAGGTTTACAGTTCATAAGATCTCTATAGAACCTCCTGCAAAGTGATAATGACTATGAATTTGTCTACTTTTACATATTTTGATATTTATTATGTTAGTACTTCATGAAGCAAGGCATAGATTTATTTTTAGAACTATATACTAGTTATAAAACATTTCTAGCTGTAAACAGGGTTATTTTTTCTGAGTCTAAAGTTAAACCTTCAGTCTCTCCAACTGTGTAACAGGGTTTTAGTGCTTCTATAATTTTGAAACTTGGGATATTTTTCAATTTCATCTTGTATACCACAGACAGAAATATACATAAATATAATAAATCTTAAAACTTTTCATTCTTTCCTTACTAAAAACTGAAACAAACATAAACAAAGTACAAGTTTCCCAATGTATAAGAGGCTCCAAGGTTCAGAGTATTAAGTTGTTCACTGAAGATTACTGATATTCCTTTTCTCATCCAATGTTTCAAATTCAGTCTTTACTCATGACAGAGAAAGTGTAAATAACCTTCAAAGTAATTGTTTCTTTCTCTTTTTTTTGATTTATCGAACTATCTAGATATATTATTTTTTATGCTTCTGGCTTGGTATTTGCCGGCTGGTTAGAAGTATATAACAGGCCAGGTGCAGTGGCTCATGCCTGTAATCCCAGCACTCTGGGAGGCAGGCAGATCACTTGATCCACCAAGAGTTTGAGACCAGCCTGGCCAACATGGTGAAACCTCATCTCTACTAAAAATACAAAAATGAGCCAGTCATGGTGGTGTGCACCTGTAGTCCCAGCTACTCAGGAGGCTGAGGTGGGAGGATCATTTGAACCAGAGAGTCGGAGGTTGCAGCGAGCTGAGATCGCACAATTGCACTCCAGCCTGGGCAACAGAGCGAGACCCTGTCTCAAAGAAAAAAAAAAAAGAATGTATATAACCATTGTTGGCCATGCTGGTTGGTGGAATACTTCTAACCCACATGGTCTAAAGCCATAGACTGTTAGACAAGGAAACTGGCCTTTGGGATTATCTTTTCAACCTTAGTATTTCATAGAAGAAGCCACTGAGGCCCAAAGAAGGGAAGAGGATGTTCTTAAACATGCAGGCAAGTTTTCACCTCAGGGCCTTTGCATTTGCTGTTCCCCCAGACACCCCAACATGGACAACTCTCTCCTTAGCTAACTGTTCATATGACCCTCCCTGACGACCCTCTTTAAAATCATAATGCCCTTCTCTGCCCTAGACTCTTGATCTCCCTTACTCTGCTTTTGTTTAAATAAACTTTTCATTTTAAAACCGTTTTGTTTGTTTCTGTTTTTGTTTTGAGACGGAGTTTTGCTCTTTCGCCCAGGCTAGAGTGAAGTGGCACAATCTCAGCTCACTGCAACCTCTAGCCCACCGCGTTCAAGCAATTCTCCTGCCTCGGCCTCCTGAGTAGTAGGGATTATAGGCGTCCGCCATCATGCCTGGCTAATTTTTTTATTTTTAGTAGCGACGGGGTTTCCCCATGTTGCCAGGCTGGTCTCGAACTCTTGAACTCTGGTGATCTGCCCGCCTTGGCCTCCCAAAGTGCTAGGATTACAGGGATGAGCCACCACTCCCGGTCAACAGTTTTATATCTATAGAATTATTACAAAGATAATACACTCAGTTTCTATATACCCCATGCTCAGTTTCCTCTATGTAACATCTTACATTAGTATGATACATTTTTCACAATTAATGAACCAATATTGTTACATCATTATTAACTTAAGTTATACTTTCTTCAAAATTCTTCAAATTTCCCTAACGTCCTCTATCTATTCCAGGATCCTATACAAGATACCACATGACATTTAGTTGTCATGTTTCTTGGGCCTTGTCTTGGCTATGATAGTGTCTCAGACTTTACCTTTTTTTGATGTCTTTGACAGTTTTGAGGAGTACTAGTCAGGCATTTCATAGAATGTCCCTCATTTTGGATTTGTTTGATGTTTTTCTCATCACTAACCCAGGGCTATATGTTTTTGAAGTACCATTCTCATCATATAATATTAAGGATATATACTATGAACATGACTTACTACTGTTCACGTTAACCTTGATCACCTGTCTTGAGGTACCCTTTTTCCTTAAGCATTTACCATCTTCTAAGATACCATTTAATTGACTTATTTAACATTTAGTATTTCTCTCCACTAAAATACAAGCTCTACGAGTCCAGGAATTTGTGTTCATTGTGTTCACTAATGTACCCTCAATACATGGAATAGCGTTTGGAGCGCATGCACACACACACACACGTACTAGACACGTGTTGAACAAATGTGTTGCTGTTGTGTTGCATAAGAGATAGTGCCTCATGACCTATCCACTTCTCCAAGTTAAAGTTCTTCACCAACACCCACCTGTTTCACGTGTCCATGTGAAGAGATCACCAAACTGGCTTTGTGTGAGCAACATGGCTGTTTATTTCACCTGGGTGCAGGTGGGCTGAGCCCGAAAAAGGAGTCAGCAAAAGTGGTGGGATTATCATGAGTTCTTACAGGTTTTGGGATAGGTGGTAGAGTTAAGAGCAATGTTTTGGGGACAGGGGGTGGATCTCACAAAGTATATTCTCAAGAGTGGGGAGAATTACAAAGAAACTTCTTAAGGGTGGGGGAGATTATAAAGAACCTTCTTAAGGGTGGGGGAGATTACAAAGTACATTGATCAGTTAAGGTGGGGCAGAAACAAATCACAATGGTGGAATGTCATCAGTTAAGCTATTTTCACTTCTGTGGATCTTCAGTTGCTACAGGCCATCTGGATGTACACGTGCAGGTCGCTGGGGATATGATGGCTTAGCTTGGGCTCAGAGGCCTGACACCACCCACCTTGTTATTTTACTTCTCCATGCTTTTGTCCAAGTTGGGGAGCTTTTCCTAATTGCTCAGGCTCTCATAGCACCCTGGGTTTGCTACATTGTACTGAAATGATCAGCCAATCTCTCTAGATCCTACTCTAAACTCTGAGCTACTTGACTGCAGACACCATGCCCTTCTTACTTATCCTCCTATATACTCTCTGTCTTCATTCTTTTTTTTTTTTTTTTTTTTTGAGACGGAGTCTCACGCTGTTGCCCAGGCTGGAGTGCAGTGGCGCGATCTCGGCTCACTGCAAGCTCCGCCTCCCGGGTTCCCGCCATTCTCCTGCCTCAGCCTCCTGAGTAGCTGGGACTACAGGCGCCCGCCACCTCGCCCGGCTAGTTTTTTGTATTTTTAGTAGAGACGGGGTTTCACTGTGGTCTCGATCTCCTGACCTTGTGATCCGCCCGCCTCGGCCTCTCAAAGTGCTGGGATTACAGGCTTGAGCCACCGCGCCCGGCCTCTGTCTTCATTCTTTTAGGCTCTGTCTTCCAACCTTACTCTTTGGAATTTCATCTTTTTCCTGAGCTCTATAGCTCTCAAATTCACTACAGTACAAGAGTCTGATGTCAAGTTTAATTTCTATAATTGAGTAGTTCTTACTAGCTTGCCTCATTTGGTTTTGAAATTAATCAAAATATAATAATACATTCAGATAGGTCAAAATATAAAGGAGACCTTCGTCTGACAAAGTGAAGGGAATAAGATCAGTATGTGGGGGCAGTGTGGTTTGCCTCAGTACAAAATTGGAAATCAGGAGCTAATTAGAACTGTGTTCTAAATCTGGCTCAACCACTCACTTGCTGGGTGGCCTCTAGCAAACCATTTAACCTCTGCATGCCTTACTCAGCTACCTGTACCCCACAGAGTTGCTAATATCAAATTGCTTTGCGTGTGGATCATTCACTAGGTAGCTGCTCCAACATGCCTTTACAATTGTAAACTGCTACATAATTATGGAGCACTCCACCGGACCTCACCCATTCAACAATCACGTGTTCCTCATCTCTCCCTGGAAGTCCAACAAAGGTCTGTCAGTCCAACAAAGGCAAAGTCAGCAACGAACTATTTATAATACACTGCCTTTCAGCCAAACTCAGTGACCTATAGACATTTTAGCTTATATTTGTATAGAATGCCCTTTCTGTAAGAAGCGGTATTTCCCCTATTTAATAGATTGAGAAATTGAGGAAATAAAAGAGCTCAACCCAAAGAATCCTATGCATGCGTCAAAACGAATCAGTGTATTGCTATTTTCTAACTAAGAAATCTGTTGTTTACATGATCGTTATGCAAGGCTAATTAACAGGATGAATACAGTAGTTCTCCCACACAGAGACAGAAGCACTTATGAGTAATAATTCTACCCTGACTCACACAGAGATGCCGTGTCCTCCTGAGCTGGATGGTAAAAGCACTGACTTCCTCCTTCTTAGCTAAGTGACTCAGAATATTATGAGGGCCATATTATTTTAGAAGCCGCTGGACTGGGAAGAAAATTGCAATGGCAAAGATACCTAGGACAACTTATGTCTGTCCATCAATTTGCAAAAACAAGAGCCAAAGGTGATTACAAGGATGGTCCACATTGAGGGTGCTCACCTGGTCTTCACTTTGGTTTAAGGTTGTGGCTGACTGAGAATTTTTAAGAGTTACATAATGTGAAGGATACACCACCAGAGGATCTGCCCCTAGTAATATGGCCTTTCTGGACCACAAGGCTACATGGTGATGTAAGGATGTGGATGGAGCACAGGCATGCCACAAGCAGCAGAAAAGGAAATGGTGCCAGGGTGGACCTCATAAAAAGAGCTCAGAAGGCTGTCAGATGAAACAGACAGCTAGAAACACAGATGGAATCCCATTTTCATAGGTTTGGAGCAAACATTAAATGGCTACATTATATCTAAGTTTAAATGAAAGAGAAGACTATTGCCACAATACATAAAGAGCATACCATTAAAAAAATAATTTGGGCTGGAGGTGGTAGCTCACACCAGTAATCCCAGCATTTTGGGAGGCTGAGGCAGGAGGATAACTTGAGGCCAGGAGTTCAAGACCAGCCTAGGTAACACAGTGAGACCCTTTCTCTACAAACAAAAAATTAAAAATAGGCTGGGTGCGGTGGCTTATGCCTGTAATCCCAGCACTTTGGGAGGCCGAGGTGGGCAGATCACGAGGCCAGGAGATCGAGACCATCCTGGCTAACATGGTGAAACCCCGTCTCTACTAAAAACAGAAAAAACTAGCCGGGCGTGGCGGCAGGTACCTGTAGTCTTAGCTACTCGGGAGGCTGAGGCAGGAGAATGGCGTGAACCCAGGAGGCAGAGCCTGCAGTGAGCCAAGACTGAGCCACTGCACTCCAGCCTGGGTAATAGAGTGAGACTCTATCTCAAAAAAAAATAAAAAATAAAAAAAAAAAATTAAAAATTAGTCAGGTGTGGTGGCATGTGCCTGTAGTCCCAGCTACTCAGGGGGCTAAGGCAAGAGGATCCCTTGAGCCCAGGAGTTCAAGGTTGTAGTAAGCTGTGATTGAACTACTATGTGCCAGCCTGGGCGACAGAGTGAGACCCTGTCTCAAAATAAATAAATAAATAAAATGAAAATAATCTATATAATTTTTTTCCAGTTCTAAAAGTAATAAATACTTGTAGAAACTCTGGAAAATAGTGACAGACATGGAAAAGGAAATAAAAATCAATCATGATCTCATAACTCAGTCAAAGTAAATCAATAGGTAAGTGTACTTTTGTCCAATATTTAATTGGAATCAAAAACTATATATACAGTTTGGGTACACTGTTTGTTTAAATGTATGTGCCAAAAAAATCAAATACCAGTAAATACTAATCTTGCCAAAAAAAAAAAAAAATAGACAAAAAGAAATGTCCCAGGGAGTGCTGTGCCTACTTATATCTTATACCTTACAACCTGACACAAGACCCCACTCAACTGAACTTCTCTTCTATAGCTACCAAGGGACCTCCTTGTTACACAGCCATTAGTGTTTTCCAAAGTCCTTAACCTCCTTGTGCTGTTAACCAGTCCCTTCTTAAGTTTCTTCCCAGGGTACTACATTCACTGAAGTTTTCTTCTCATTTCTACCCACTTAGTCTCCATCTTCTTCCTTCCCTTCCTGGTCTCATCAAATGGGGGCGTTGTCTGAGTTTCTTCTCTGGCTAGAGCTACATGATGTTCTCCTTAAATCAATTTATTCACATGTGTAACTCCAGTAACTTCTTCTACATGCATGCTGTTCAAATTTCCACCTTCAGTCTCAATCTCAGAATTGAATTTTGGTCCTATGTTCCCAGCTATTTGTAAGACATTTCCACCTGGCTTACTAAGCTCCATTTGTCTAAAATTATACTCATTTATTTATTCAATAAGTATTTGCTGAGTGCCTACTATGGGCTGGACACTGTGCTGGGCACCAGGGAAACCCTTCGATGAAGCTCCCATTGGCAATAAGGTTCAACTCTTTAACCTGACATTCTAGGCCTTTCACAATCTTGGGCTAGTTTGCCATTCCAACTTTCTACTTCAATTCACACACTCTTTACCTCCAAACTGAACGCTATTGCTCAAATGTTATGCTTTTCCAGTTATTTCAGGAAAGGTTTACAGTTATTTCTGAAATACCCTCTTCCCACCTCAACCTACTGAAATTCTATTCTTCAAGGCCCAGCTCAAATACCACCACTTCCGCAAGCTTTTTTGGGTCCCTGATCCAAAATGGTCTGTTCTTTCTTTAAACTGCCACAGAATATCTTTGGTACCTCCCCCATAACATATACTGCATGCTGCATGTTCCCTCTCAAATGACAATGATGACAATAATTACAAGTTATCAAAAGCCTATTTTGTGCCAGGTATGTTGCTTGGTATTTCATATCTCTAAGCCCCAAAATGTATAATGTGAGTACTATCACCCTCATTTTACAAATGAGGACGCTCAATTATATCAAGTAAACTGCCTGATATCAAGTAACACGACTACCTACTGGACTTAGAGGAACCTGAAAGCAGCAATTCTGCCCTCTTCCATTTGTATAACTCTCATTGGGCATAGAATTGTGGTTAGTACACAGCGGGTACTCAGTAAGCATTTGTTGAATGAATAACTGAATAAACAGTATATTTTTAAGCCACTAACATCTGTAAGTATATATACCACTCTAGTTTCCTGGCAAAATTATATTTGAATTCCTTATAGGCTCGTTTCAGTAAAATTTGACATACTTTCCAAAACGTTATGTTGAACTCAAACTTTTACATTTTTTTCTTGGTAGAAAAGGCTTCCTAGCTATTAAAACCTGGGCTTAAAAATAACATGGCAAAGATCAGGTAGCAAAAACCTCACTCAGACCTTTTATAGAAACCAAAGCACCTTTGCATTACTTAGGAATTGTCCTGTGAACCACTACAATATCAGCAACTTGGCTGGGTTCATTTTCCAACAACTTAGAGCTCAAGCTCTTTACAACACCAGTGATGAGATGTTCCCTTTGAAATAGCCCCAACAATCCACTTAAAGCATTTTTCAGCACATCTCTGCACATGTTTATTGTTTGCCACCTGCAAAATCATTGAGACATTTGCTGCCTCAGAAACCTAACTAAATATAAGCATGGCACTTTAAATCTCAGATTGCTTTGCGACTGAAGGCAGCAGTGTTACTGCACCTTTATGTCAAATTGGAAAGCCAAAGCTTCTGGCTGGGAAGCCCATTTTCATAAAAACCACCAGAGATCCAGTATGTCCTGCTCTTAGAAACAAAGCAGGAGGACACAAACTTCAGTTATGAAATGTCTACAAATGCAGACTTGACGTTTTCCATCTCCCTTTGCCTCCATGGCAGAGAACATTGACTAGAAAACAAAGGAACCACTTGAATTAGCTTTATCTTGGGACTGAGAGGAAGAAGGCAAAAACTTCCATGATAAAAACCATATCAGCCTCCAACTGCAACAGGAGTAACTGGTGAGGTACAAGTAGGTACCATCAGAGCCAAGCCAGCTAGTGTGGCTGACTGCAACAGTGAATGTAACAACAAAGAAGTACAGTGAGACCAAATATGCAAGATACCCAAAAAGGGCTGGGGAAATAGACTTAAAGATGTCATCAGTTTATATAACTAGAATCTTCTACTTGAGCCTGCGTAATAGAGGTTGTGTTTCTAAATTCAATACAGGACTGTGTTTATCTAATTATCTCACAAACCTCCTAAAACTGAGGTAATCTCAGGAAAAAATCACTTGGTTTTTACAGAAAATAATCATTTTTCACATGCATGGTTTAGAATAAAGCTTATAAAGTGCTTGATAACAAATGGCCAACACACATATGAAAAAATGCTCAACATCACTAATGATCAGGGAAATGCAAATCAAAACCATAATGTGATAACACCTTACTCCTGCCAAGAATGGCCATAATCAAAAAATTAAAAAAAAATAGATGTTGGCGTGGATGTAGTGAAAAGGGAACACTTCTACACTGCTGGTGGGAATGTAAGCTAGTACAACCACCATGGAAAACAGTGGGAGATTCCTTTAAGAACTAAAAGTAGAACTACAATCTGACCCAGCAATCCCACTACTGGGTATCTACCCAGAGGAAAAGACGTCATTATACGAAAAACACACTTGCACATGCATGTTTATCGTAGCACAATTTGCAGCTGCAAAAATGTGGAGCCAACCCAAATGTCCATCAATCAACGAATAGAAAGAAACTGTGAGATATCTATATATATAATCTATATATATAGATACATATAGATATAAATATATGTATATGATGGACTACTACTCAGCCATAAAAAGGAAACAATGGCATTTGCAGCAACCTGGAGGGGTTTGGAGTCTACTATTCTAAGTGAAGTAATTCAGGAATGAAAAACCAAACATCACATGTTCTCACTCATAAATGGGAGCTAAGCTATGCGGAGTCAAAGGCATAAGAATGAGAAAATAGACTTTGGGGACTTAGGGGGAAAGGGTGGGGAGGGGGTGAGGAATAAAAGACTACAAATCCGGTTCAGTGTATACTGCCTGGGGGATGGGTGCACCAAAATCTCACAAGTCACCACTAAAGAACTTAGTAACTAAATATCACCTGTTCCCCACAAACTTACGGAAATGAAAAAAAAAATTTTAAGTGCTTGATAAACTTCATTTTTCTTTTTTTTTCTTTTTTTTTTGAGACAGTTTCACTCTTGTTGCCCAGGCTGGAGTGCAATGGTGTGATCTCGGCTTACCACAACCTCCGCCTCCTAGGTTCAAGTGATTGTCCTGCTCAGCCTCCCGAGTAACTGGCATTACAGGTGGCCACCACCACGCCTGGCTAATTTTTTGTATTTTTAGTAGAGACAGGGTTTCATCATTTTGGCCAGGCTGGTCTCGAATTCCTGACCTCAGGTGATCCACCCACCTCGGCCTCCCAAAGTGCCGGGATTACAGGGGTGAGCCACCGCAACTGGCCTTCTTAATAACTTCTTAATAAACACTTGTAGTAATCTCAAAAAAGAGAGGTGAGTAAAGTACTGGCACTATTTTAAAGATGATGAAAGAGAACCCAAGATGATTCATTTATTGTCAATTGTGTTCCCGAAGAGAAGAAAATGAAGTTCCTCAAATTCTTGTCTAATTACTGAGTCCTTTGGGCCACCCAAGTTCAATTACATTTTAAATCACCTTAAATCACACAGGGGCCCTGATGTTGGTAGAAGGACCATAAACAAGGAGTGAGTAGGCTGAATCCAACCCCTGAGCTACTCAGACTACATATTGAGTTTGTTCAGTGTGAGAGAAGTGTGGCAATAGGAAGAACATAAATTTATAACACCAGGAAAGGGTCATGTCCCCACACTGCCTTCTAAGCTAACTGACATCCAGCAAGTCAGGCTGACTCAGGGCTTCTGTGCCCTTCTTATCTGCAAAATGGAAGTCCTGCCAATGCCTGCTGCCTTCTACCTGAGAAAGCAGAGAAGCACAATATGGACAAAGCATGTGAAAGTTCTTTATTAACTCTAAAACAATGACTATTCCTATTAGTTAGCTGATTTCTAACCACATAACCATTTATCCTCAACAAGCATTTATAGAGGACAGACCAAGTACCCAAACACTATGTGAGATATTAGAGACACAAAACACAGCTCCTGCTCTTGAAGAGCTAAATAGCTAGTGGAGAGTGAGACACAAAACCAAGTATAAAAAGCACTTCAACAGAAGTATACAAAACATGTTATATAAGCACAAATAAGGAATCATTACTAACTAAGGGACAATAAAGATTCTTACAAGTAACAGAACACAATTAAATGACAATGATAGATATACAGAGATTACTTTAGTCGAAAGAAATCAGAAACAAAGGAAACAAAAACATACAACAAAACCAATCATACCTGCTCCAGAAATCATGCTGCAGGCCAGGCATGGTGGCTCATGCCTATAATCCCAGCACTTTGGGAGGCCAAGGCAGGCGGATCAAGAGGTCAGGAGTTCCAGACCAGCCTGGCCAACATAACGAAACCCCATCTCTACTAAAAGTACAAAAATTAGCTGGGCATGGTGGCATGCACCTGTAGTCCCAGTTACTGAGGAGGCTGAGGCAGGAGAATTGCTTGAACCCGGGAGGCGGAAGTTGTGGTGAGCCGAGATCATGCCACTGCACTCCAGCCTGGGCAACAGAGCAAGACTCTGTCTCAAAAAGAAAAAACAAAACAAAACAAAAGAAATCATGCTGCTTCTGGCATGAAGCTGTCAGCCTACAATAACAACCTCAAAGGTTCCACTAAAGAGTGAGCACTATGTGAACTAACCACACGCGGAAGGCAAGCATGCAAAGGCCTTCTTCACAAGCTGTTCAAGTCGTTCTGACCCACAGACACATTCTTGTCCAATAGAAGGCCTTTGCTGGGTGGTGAGGATGTCATGGCAAATGAATAATTCCCTCACTTCCTGTTGACTTTAACTCTTTTGGTCACTGCAGCTCACCAGCAGAAGGGAGAATACTTACAACTTTAACCTTCAAAAAAACAACCAGCTTATGGCTTAGCACACACTCACAAAACCAGTTTCCATGGGCATTCAGAGTAAATGTATGAGAGAAGTAATTAGTTGATTTATTTTCTGTCTCTGCTGAACTCGAACCTGCTAAAAAGTAAGCCTAGGTCTTTGTTAACTGGCATCCCAAGAGTACTAGACCAATGGTAAGATCTAAGCAAAAAGGTGACTCACCTCTTGTTTGAAAGGGCAGACATACTCAGCAGTGATGGGCTGCATCTATGACCTCTCCCTCCCTTTTGGACTTAATCTGTGACAACAACCTTGGCTACCAATCAGCCTCTTAACTAATTTAGTCAGGAAACAAGCAAGGCTGGCAAAGGCAGACAAAACACTGTCTCTGACCCTCAAAGATAAGCACAAGATAAGGCAAAATAACAGAATGAGTCTCTGTCATTTAACTATGTACAAATTGAAGGACAGAAAAATCTCTGCCCATCACACAGGACAGAAGAAAACCGTATAAGGGGCCGGGCGCGGTGGCTCAAGCCTGTAATCCCAGCACTTTGGGAGGCCGAGACGGGCGGATCACGAGGTCAGGAGATCGAGACCATCCTGGCTAACACGGTGAAACCCCGTCTCTACTAAGAAATACAAAAAATAGCCGGGCGAGGTGGCAGCGCCTGTAGTCCCAGCTACTCGGGAGGCTGAGGCCAGAGAATGGCGTGAACCCGGGAGGCGGAGCTTGCAGTGAACTGAGATCCGGCCACTGCACTCCAGCCTGGGCGACAGAGCGAGACTCCGTCTCAAAAAAAAAAAAAAAAAAAGAAAACCGTATAAGGTATGAAGGATAAGAATAGTAGGAACTGGCCAGGTGCAGTGGCTCACGCCTGTAATCCCAGTACTTTGGGAGGACGAGGCAGGCGGATCACCTGAGGTCAGGAGTTTGAGACCAGCCTGGTCAACATGGTGAAACCCCGTCTCTACTAAAAAGTACAAAAAAAAAAAAAACTAGCCGGGCGAGGTGGTGGGCGCCTGTAGTCCCAGCTACTCGGGAGGCTGAGGCAGGAGAATGGCGTGAACCCGGGAGGCGGAGCTTGCAGCGAGCTGAGATCCGGCCACTGCACTCCAGCCTGGGCGACAGAGTGAGACTCCGTCTCAAAAAAAAAAAAAAAAAAATACAAAAATTAGCTGGCCCTGGTGGCAGGCGTCTGTAATCCTAGCTACTCGGGAGGCTGAGGCAGGAGAATCACTTGAACCCGGGAGGCGGAGGTTGCAGTGGGCTAAGATTGCACCACTGCACTCTGGCCTGGGCCACAGAGTAAGACTCCATCTCAAAAAAAAAAAAAAAAAAAGAGTAGTAGGAACTATGTTTTCATTCCCCTAATCTGGGTTTACATTAAAACAGTTTCTGAATTTCTTTTATTAGGGACTATTACCGTTAGCATGGCATAGATTTTATCAAACAATGTGTGAACATTCTGGAGTTGAATTCTGGAGCTCTGATTGATCCATACTTCTTGGATTGTTTTGCTCTGACATCAGGATGATAGGCATATGATAGCTGGGAATAAATAGCTGAATCAGGCACTGCTATGGCTATGCTAAACTCTTTAAACATGTCCTGCAGAGGACTCCTTCAATGTGGATGGACACATTTTAAAGGTTGAATGATGTATTTGATAAAATGTTTAACAACAAAATATAGTTCTTATAAGCCCTAATCTAAGACCAAGATTAAAAAGTTATAGCTAATATTTATTGCATACTTACTAAAGTACTTACTACTTAACATATGTTAAGCCCTCTACTGCATTATGTTGTTAAATCCTCACAACCACCCTATTAGAAAGCTGCTATTATTACTACTTTACAGATAAGGAAACTGAGATTTAAAAAGATGAAGTTACTTGTCTAGGAAAATATGGTCAGTGAGTAGAAACAAGACTCTAAGATACACACACAGCCCCATATGACAATTCAGAGCAAATTAATTACCCTGGGATATGGCTAAAATTTTAGTACATGAACACGGTGCTTCAAATTTTAGTGTCAAATGCCAGCAACTATATTATTTATTTCCAAATATGTTTCTTAATCCCATGACCCAGAGAGTTAATTGCTAAATATCACATTTACACCTGGGGAAGTAGTTTATACTTAATTAAAAAAAAAAATCACCTCTATAATACTTCTATGTTATTATTATAAGTTCTCTAAGGGAATGGTAGAAGACAGGTTCCTGAACAAACACGGTAAAAAGCTGTTCTCTAAATAGCTAACCTCAATTGTCTTAGTGACCTTGGACACATTACTTGGAATGTTTGCAAGGGTATAATAACTGTGACTTCATTTAGGCGAAACAAGTGCTTCTGCAAATGTTTACATGGTCCTAATTGCCCAAACCTTTTACTAGTGTTTCCCTGCGACATCATTTTTCATTTAGCCAATAAATAGAAACACTTGTAAAAATGTTTGCTTAAAACAACCTGCAAACAAATGTTTCTGTCAAAAGAATTAAAAGAAATATTTCAAATTAGATGTTACGATCAATAATTCAAACATATTTTTTTTTTTTTTTTTGAGACGGAGTCTCGCTCTGTCGCCCAGGCTGGAGTGCAGTGGCGCGATCTCGGCTCACTGCAAGCTCCGCCTCCCGGGTTCACGCCATTCTCCTGCCTCAGCCTCCCGAGTAGCTGGGACTACAGGCGCCCACAACCGCGCCCGGCTAATTTTTTGTATTTTTAGTAGAGACAGGGTTTCACCGTGGTCTCGATCTCCTGACCTTGTGATCCGCCCGCCTCGGCCTCCCAAAGTGCTGGGATTACAGGCGTGAGCCACCGCGCCCGGCCTAATTCAAACATATTTTGATGATTAAGACATACTGAAATAAATTGCTGACCAGGCACAGTGGCTCATGCCTGTAATCCCAGCACTTTGGGAGGCCAAGGCAGGCAGATCACCTGAGGTCAGGAGTTCAAGACCAGCCTGGCCAAAATGGAGAAACCCCATCTCTACTAAAAATACAAAAATTAGTTGGCTGTGATGGTGGGTGCCTGTAATCCCAGCTACTCAGGAGGCTGAGGCAGGAGAATCTCTAGAACCCATGAGGCAGAGGTTGCAGTGAGCCGAGATCACGCCATTGCACTCTAGCCTGGGGGACAGGGAGAGACTCCATCTCAAAATAAATTAATTAATTAAATAAATAAACTGCCTCCTTCTAAAACTAACGACTTTTTTTGGGGGGACAGGCAAATATCAATGTATGTGGGGTTCAAACAAAATAACAAAATTGACCCACAACCTTCTGTCTTGTTTCTATAATCTACTAAAAGATGATATGCTGGCTGGGTGTGGTGGTTCACACCTATAATCCCAGCACTTTGGGAGGCGGTGGCAGGTGGATTTCCTGAGCTCAGGAGTTCGAGATCAGCCTGGGGAACAGGGTGAAACCCTGTCTCTATCCAAAATACAAAAACCTAGCCAGGCATGGTGGTGTATGGCAGTGGTCCCAGCTACTCAGGAGGCTGAGGTGGGAGGACTGCAGGAGCTTGGGAAGCAGAGATTGCAGTGAGCCGAGATCGAGCCACTGTACTCCAACCTAGGTGACAGAGTGAGACCCTGTTTAAAATACATATATATATATATATGCCCTGGTTTCATATTACCATACTACCATGAAAATACAGAGGCCATAGCTAACCTTTCAGTGTAGGGCAACCACTTTTGAACCACAATATTTGGAATTAGCCAATCTGGGCCTCAACTTTCTATGTATCATTATGAGAAGTTTGATTCTGGACAAGCGACTTGAATCTGAATTTCAGTTACTCTGTATCCATGGGGGACTGGTTCCAGGACCCCCTCAGATACTAAAATCCACAGATGCTCAAGTCCCTTATAGAAAATTGTGTAATATTTGCATACAACCTACGCACATCCTCCCGTAAGTCATCTCTAGGTTACTTACAATATCTATTACAGTGCCTACACATCCTCTCATCTGGTGGAGTCAATGTGGTATTCAGCATTTAGCAAACTCAAGTTTTGCCTTTTAGATCTTTGTGGAATTTTTTTTTCCTAATATTTTTGATCCATGGTTGGCTGAATCTGCAGATGTGGAACCCACAGATGCAGGGGGCCAACTGTAATTTGTCTGTGATGTAGGGCAAATAAGGATACCTCTCTCACCTTTTTCAGAGTGCAAATCAAATAACATAATGTAGTGTTTTATGAACTCCAAAGCAGTGTACAGGATGCCCATCAGTTGTCTGATACCAACGAAAAGGTCACCACATTCTCTTTGATCTCCATTATAAATCAACGAACTGGTGGAGGGAGTGGCGACAGCACTCAGTTTAGGAAGCTTTGAAATAAGGTTTTAATCTACTCAAGGTTCCTCCAGCATTTTCAAGGCAGTAGGAGTTGCTGTGCATCAGCTTTTCTGGTGGTCTTGGAAAGGACGGATTCAGTGGCGCAAGTGTTGCAGTGTTGCATAAAAATTCAAAAGGAATATCTCTTCTCAAAAAAGTAAAAAACAGGGCCGGGCGCGGTGGCTCAAGCCTGTAATCCCAGCACTTTGGGAGGCCGAGACGGGCGGATCACGAGGTCAGGAGATCGAGACCATCCTGGCTAAACCGGTGAAACCCCGTCTCTACTAAAAAAATACAAAAAAACTAGCCGGGCGAGGTGGCAGGCGCCTGTAGTCCCAGCTACTCGGGAGGCTGAGGCAGGAGAATGGCGTGAACCCAGGAGGCGGGGCTTGCAGTGAGCCGAGATGGGGCCACTGCACTCCAGTATGGGCAAGAGTGCCAGACTCCGCCTCAAAAAAAAAAAAAAAAAAAAAGTAAAAAACGAATAAAACCCATCTTTGCCGCCCAAGTTTCCCCACAGCTGGGATATTTTCCCCTTCCTCTCTTTTTTTTTTTTTGTAAGTTTCTTGAAGAAACTTGTTCTTTATACTTTCTGACTCCGTTTCTCATTGCCCATTCATTCTCCCCTCAAGAAGCAGTCTGATTCTGCCCCAGCTGAAACTTCACAGGAAAAGGTCACCAATGATTTTCTTTTTGCTAAACCCTAAAGACTTTTCACTCAGCATCTGACCTAACCACACAGCAGTATTTGACCTACTGAACACCCACTCCTTGCATTCTCTCATGAATTCACGGATGCTCTCTCCTGGTATTTCTCCAACTCTGGAGGCTCCTCCCACTACCTTCTATGGGCTCCCCTTCCTATGCCCATATTGTACATGTGGGTATTCCCGTTTTGCCCATAACCCTCTTATCTGGTTCCTCGTCTGCCCTCCCTGAGTGATCTTCATCCTGTGGCTTCAGCTGCAATTTACATGGCAGACAAGAAACATATTACTCTCCGGCCAGGCACAGTGGTTCACGCCTGTAATCCCAGCCCTTTGGGAGGCCGAGGCAGGTGGATCACGAGGTCAAGAGATCGAGATGATCCTGGCCAACATGGTGAAACCTCGTCTCTACCAAAAATACAAAAATTAGCTGGGGGTGGTGGCACGCGCCTGTAGTCCCAGCTACTCGAAAGGCTGAGGCAGGAGAATTGCTTGAACCTGGAAGGCGGAAGTTGCAGTGAGCCGAGATCACGCCACTGCACTCCAGCCTGGCGACAGAGCGAGACTCTGTCCCAAAAAGAAAAAAAAAAAAAAGAAACACATTACTCTCAAGCTCTAGACCTGCATATGCAACACTGAACTCATCTTCTCTCAAAACTGTCCCTCCTCTCAGCATTCACCATAGAGTAAAGGACATATCCTCTGTCGCCAAAAGATAAACATCATTCTTGATCCTTCTGGCTCCCTCACCTGCAATCACTCCAAATCAGCAAGTCATATGAATTCTCATCTACAGCATTGGCCACATCTACCCATTTCTCTGTCTCCACTGCCTTCATTCAATCACCACCTTCCAATCTTCTTCCCTTCAGTCTTACCCTCCTCTAATCCATTCACCACACTGCAACCAAAATGTTCTTTCCAAAATTAAAACCTATTGCCATTTGGATAAACTACACACATCTTAACATTACCTGAAAGAGTTTATGGCCACCTACCTTCTTGGCCTTATCTCTTTAATCTCTCTCTCTATCCCTACCCTCACCCCACACCCACTCCCACCTCACCCCCACTCTATATCTACCTATAAAGAATTTATACAGGCCAGGAGCAGTAGCTGATGCCCGTAATCCCAGCACTTTCAGCTGTGATTGTGCCACTGCATCTCAAAAAAAAAAAAAAAAGATTTATAGAAACTGGAACCAGGTACGGTGCCTCACACCTGTAATCCCGGCACTTTGGGAGGCCAAGATGGGAGGATTGCTGGAGGCTAGGGGTTCAAGACCATCCTGAGCAACATAGTGAGACCCCATCTCTACAAAAAAATTTTTAAAAGTTAACTAGGCATGGCGGTGTGAACCTACAGTCCCAGCTACACAGTAGGCTGAGGTAGGAGGATCGCTTGGGCTCAGGAGTTTGAGGCTGCAGTGAGCTATGATCACGCCACTGCACGCCAGCTTGGGCAATAGAATAAGACCTTGTCTGAAAACAAAACCAAACCTGGAATTTTCCACATGCTTTCTTACCTATCTTGTTTCCTCTGCCTGGAACACTGTTTTCCACCACCATCACCCTCATCTTCTTTATCACCAGTCCCCTCCTTACCTCCCACCCACACACAAACAATCTGGCTAAGTGTAATTCAGCTGTCCGGTCCTTGATGAGGAATCACATCTCTCCTGACCTCCAGGTCCATTTTGAATGGCCTCTTATATGCTACCACAGCACCCAGATTTCCTCCACTATTATGCATCTCAAGCTAGTTTTTTTAACTTTATAATTTTTTACCATTGGTATAAACCATACACATCTTAACATTACCCGAAAGCGCTCTTCACAGATTTGCATGTCATCCCTGCACAGAAGCCATGCTAATCTCTGTGTTGTTCCAGTTTTAAGGTATGTGCTGCCGAAGTGAGCACAGAAGTTATTTTCAAATGGCTTGTTTACTGTTGGTCTCCCCCACTAGACTGTAAACTTCATGAAGGCATGGACTGTGCCTGTCTTGTTCATTCCTACCTCCAAGTACTGTGCCATGGCACAAAACAAGTGCTCAATCCTTACATGCTGAATCAACAAATCAATGAATCCCTGAAGGTGGAAGAGAAGCTGTTCTGGAAAAGTGATAGTGCTGGTAAACGTGGATCAAGAACACGTAGGAGGAGATCATTCAGCTAATTTCCTGGAACAAAAAATCTGCTAGTTATATATCGATGTTTCTAACCTATAACACATGTTTTTTGTTCTGTGACTGAAAAATCAACATTTATATAATCACACCTACAGAATACAAGGTGAAGTGGATATTTAACAATTTCCCAGTTATATAAGTATTCACAGGTAAACTGGATAATGCCAGATAGAACAGCTTTAGTTTGTACTGAATTATAAACTGGTTACACTAGGCAGGAGAACTGGATAAATAAATCTCTACCATGGTCACAAATGTGGCATATCATATGATTGGGGGATTCTATTTGAACCACATGACTCAAATGAACAATTAATGAGTGTATGAAAAACAAACAAAATGTTAATGAAAACAGCATGCCTGCCATCTTAATGCAATGGCCTCCATATTTTGACTTTGGCTTTTGCTCATAACTCATACTGTCATCAAGATTAATTACTTATGGAACAAATAAAACTTTTACCTTGTCAGCACCAAGGCAAATTATGCATGTTTTTCAATGTCTGGAATGATCCACAGTAGCCAATGAAACAGAGCAAACATAATGCATGGAATTTATTGCTGGTGGTCATTTTTATCACACTGTCACTCAGCACTGAGTTCTCTGAATTAATTGGCTTGCGTCAGAAACTCCAAGCTAGGATGTAGTTCAGTTCCTTATGAATCAAATGCCAAATGTACTCTAAAAGGAGAAAGCAAGAAGAAAAAAGCAACTCCTTGCTATCTAGATATCCCTGCAGACTTTTTCTTTTAAGGGCTTAACATTTGCTGAAGCAAATCAGCATTTGGCCAGCAACCGATGGGGCCACAGACACTCTCTGTACTTTTCTAGGGGTGTTGGGGGACAGGGTGACGTGAAATAGGATAGGATGACAATGGGAAAATGAAAGTAACAGCAGCAGTAGCTTGGTGCTGCTGGTAACTGTCTAGAGATAAAGAATCCTAAAAAACCTGCCCAATCTAACCTTCTCCAAGTTCCCATTAAAGTCAGGTCTTTTGAAACCAGTAATTAAATTAGTACCTGTCTACCTGCCTACTTTTTATATATGTAAATGAATGACTTCAAGTCTTTTTTTTTTTTTTTTTTTTTTTTTTGAGACGGAGTCTTGCTCTGTCGCCCAGGCTGGAGTGCAGTGGCCGGATCTCAGCTCACTGCAAGCTCCCGCCTCCCAGGTTCATGCCATTCTCCTGCCTCAGCCTCCCGAGTAGCTGGGATTACAGGTGCCCGCCACCTTGCCCAGCTAGTTTTTTGTATTTTTTAGTGGAGACAGGGTTTCACCATGTTAGCCAGGATGGTCTCGATCTCCTGACCTCGTGATCCGCCCGTCTCGGCCTCCCAAAGTGCTGGGATTACAGGCTTGAGCCACCACGCCCGGCCGACTTCAAGTCTTAAGCAAAGGCTATATACAAGATTAAACTGTAATAGAGTATGTCAAGTATCTCATAAATATTCAGTAAATATTAGCCTTGGATGTTTTTTAATGAAGACGTTACTGGGCTAGGGCCAGCTTGGTTTTCCTAATCAGGCACCATTTTTTTCTGTAAATGGTTACATATTCTTCACAGTTGTTTTCCACTAGTATAATTAACCTGAGTCCTTAGCCCAAAACCTACATCCGTCAATCTATAAGAAAACAAAATACTTTTAATGAACATTCAGCTATGTGCCTACTTTTTCTATTATTTCTATGTGACATTCAGTGATCCTTCTACCATGAAACTTTCACTTATTACCCTACTGAGAAATAAGTTTCCAACTTTATTTTCAATCTTTTCAATAATAATGTTTTCTATATCTTGTTTTCTTTAAAAAATCACTTTCTGCCACATACTTATCTATGGGTTTTATTATCTCCAGTATTTGACTGTATAGTGTTTTATGGTCATTGTATTCCCCACAATGTAGAGACTTAACAGCTTTTAAAATAATGTTTATTGAGTTCTGTGATTATAAATAAGTACTACATGTTCATTGCTTGTCATTTTGAAAATATGGAAGAGAATAAAGGGCGAAATAAACAACGCCTATTCACCCTCCACTGGAAAAAAAGCACTGCCCCGTTGTGGCCCTTTCAGCCCTTACGTAGATTTTGTTTTTTTAAACATAGTTCAGAGCTTACTATAGATACGCATTTTTTCCCAACTAGCAATCATTTCCACAACTAGCAAACACCTTTCCACACTTTTAAACTTCATTAAGAAATCCTTGGCTGAGCGTGGTGGCTCATGCCTGTAATCCCAACACTTTGGGAGGCCGAGGCGGGCAGATCACGAGGTCAGGAGTTCAAGACCAGCATGACCAACATGGTGAAACCCCGTCTCTACTAAAGAATACAAAAATTAGCCGGGTGTGGTGGCACACGCCTGTAATCCCAGCTACTTAGGAGGCTGAGGCAGGAGAATCACTTGAACCCGGGAGGCAGAGGTTGCAGTGAGCCAAGATTGCACCACTGCACTCCAGCCTGGGTGACAAACTGAGACTCTGTCTCAAAAAAAAAAAAAAGAAAAAAAGAAATCCTTTTGGCCGGGCGTGGTGGCTCACACCTGTAATCCCAGCACTTTGGGAGGCCAAGGCAGGTGGATCATGAGGTCAGGAGATCGAGACCATCCTGTGAATGGTGAAACCCCGTCGCCACTAAAAATACAAAAAATTAGCCAGGCGTGGTGGCGGGTGCCTGTAGTCCCAGCTACTCGGGAGGCTGAGGCGGGAGAATGGCGTGAACCCGGGAGGCAGAGTTTGCAGTGAGCCAAGATCGCGCCACTGCACTCCAGCCTGGGCGACACAGCGAGACTCCGTCTCAAAAAAATAAAAATTAAAAAAAAAAATCCTTTTTAGTGTCTATATAACACTGTATCTATTGATGACACCATAATTTGTTCCCCTGTTTTGGGGCATTCAGGTTATTACACGTTTTTTTCTAAATAAAGTTATATTGAGCATCTTTGAACATTAACTTTTAAAATATTTCTGAAAAATTCCTTTGGATGGACTCTAGAAGTGGAATTAACTGGGTCAAAAGGTAGGAGCATCATTGAGGCTTTTCATACATTCAGCAATGAGCTGTTTGGAAAGGTTACAGCAATTGTGCATCCCTCCTAGCATTTGCGAGTGTCTGCTGCGCTGCACACTAATTGGTGTGGAGGAGTTTTGAAAATTTATGTTAATTTGAGATTTGGAAAAAATGATACTTTGCTATTGTTTCAATTTTTCTTTCTGTATTAGTTTTCTATGGTTGCATAACAAATTTCTACAAACTTAAGTAGCTTAAAACACCTATTTATTTTCTCACAGTTCTGAAGGTCAGAAGCCTGGATGGGCTTGGCTGGGTTTTCTGCTCAGATTCTCTCCCACAAGGCTGAAATCAAGGTAGCGGCCAGGCTGGGTTCTTATCTATTAATAGAAACTCAGGTAAATAATCCAGTTATAAGCTTATTGGAATTGTTGACATAATCTAGGTCATTGTGGCCTATGTCAGAGGTCCCCATTTTTTTCTATGCTGGTTGTTGCTGGGGCCACCCTCACCAACTTTAGGCCTCCAGTACTCCTCGAGGCTGCCCAAATTCCCTCTCAACAGTTCCCCTCCACCTTCGAAGCCGCAACACAGCATGTTGAGTCCTCCTGCTTTAAGTCTCTCCAATTTCCCAGACAGAGAAAGCTCTCAACTTTCATGGGCTCCTGTGATTAGATTAGACCCACCCAGAAAATCGCACCATTTTAAATTCAACTGTGCCACATAACATAATCAAGAAAGTGGCATCTTATTATATGCACAGGTTTCACAGATTACAGAGAGCAATTTTAGTAGAGAGGCATTTTTAGAATTCTGCCTGCCACAGAGTCTTAGGTGTTGTTTCTTATCATTTGTTTGTGTTCTTTATAATTAAATCTCAATGACACAAATCTACTAAAAAAGTGAATCTTACTGATGACTGCAGAAGCTGCATTTCCATAATGGCAAAGGCAACTAACTGTGAATGGGACTGCAGCATGCTAATAAAATTTTGAAAACGGCCGGGCGCGATGGCTCAAGCCTGTAATCCCAGCACTTTGGGAGGCCGAGACGGGCGGATCACAAGGTCAGGAGATCGAGACCATCCTGGCTAACATGGTGAAACCCCGTCTCTACTAAAAATACAAAAAACTAGCCGGGCGAGGTGGCGGGCGCCTGTAGTCCCAGCTACTCCGGAGGCTGAGGCAGGAGAATGGCGTGAACCCGGGAGGCGGAGCTTGCAGTGAGCTGAGACCCGGCCACTGCACTCCAGCCTGGGCGACAGAGTGAGACTCCGTCTCAAAAAAAAAAAAAAAAAAAAAAAAAATTTGAAAACATAAGTTTGCTAACACTGGTATTTAAAAGTTTTAAACTGTTGTAAAATACGTATAATATGAAATTTACCATATTAACCTTTTTTTTTTTTTTTTTTTAAAGACATGGTCTTGCTCTGTTGCCCAGGCTGGTGTGCAGTGGCGTAATCATACCTCACTTAACCTCCAACTCTTGGGTTCAAGCAATGCCCCTGCCTCAGCCTCCCAAAGCACTGGAATTACAGGCCTGAGCCATCATACCCAGCCCCATCTTAACCATTTTTAAGTGTACAGTTCAGTATTGTTAAGTACATTCACACTGTTGTGCAGCCAATTTCCAGAACTTTTCATTTTGCAAAACTGAAACTCTATACCCATTAAACCAGGGGTCCCCAACCCCCATGCCTGCAGACTAGTACTGGTCCATGGCCTGTTAGGAACTGGGCGACATGGCAGCTGAGCAATGGACCAGCCACACATTACCGTCTGAGCTCCGCCTCCTAACAGATGGGCAGCAGCATTAGATTCTTTTGCAAACCTTATTGTGAACTGTGCATGTGAGGGATCTAGGTTGCACACTCCTTATGAGGATCTAATGCCTAATGATCTGAGGTGGAACAGTTTCATCCCGAAACTATCCTCCCTCTACTCCCCGACCCCACGCCACCCCCTCTGTGGAAAAATGGTCTTCTGGTCCCTGGTGCCTAAAAGGCTGGGGACCGCAGCACTAAACAACAAATCCTCCACTGCCTCCCTCCCTCCAGGCCCTGGTAATCACCATTCCATTTTCAACACTGGCATATTTTTATTTTATATATTTATTAACAAACATGTATATAGCAATTACTATATGCCAGGTACTGTTCTAAGCCTTGAGCTCAGGAGTTCAAGACCAGCCTGGACAACATGGCAAAACCCTGCCTCTACCAAATGTACAAAAGTTAGCCAGCTGTGGTGGCGTGTGCCTATGGTTCCAGCCACACGGGAGGCTGAGGTGGGAGGATCGCTTGAGTCCAGGAAATCAAGACTGCAGTGAGCCATGATGATGCCACTGTACTCCAGCCTGAGTGACAGAGTAAGACCCTGTCTCAAAATAAAATAAAATAAAATAACAATAATAAAAACCCTAATGAGGTCAATACTGTTATTATTCCCATTCTACAGATCAGGAAACAGAAGAGCTAAGTAAACTGCCCAAGATTACACAACTAGGAAGTGACCAAGCAAGAATTCAAACTGAAGGAGTCTGGCTTTATAGTTTTTGCTATAAACCATGACAGTGTAAAAATATTCACTGTAAAGAAAAACTCATCAGGAATTAGTATCATTTCTTCTATGTATATCTATCTATTGTAGGTGCAATTTAACTTAATATTCATCTCCTGTCTAAAAGACTATGTGACCAAGGTTACAAATGTCAATTGACATTTTTAGAGACTATATATATATAGCCCAGCTTTTGTTAAGGCATTTTCTTGAAGTCAAACAAAAAGTACCTTGTATTTTAAGTATGCCAATTATAATTTACATGTAGTATTTTATAATAAAATACTTTATAAATACAAATCACAACTCACTACGATTACTTAAATTAAAATACAAAGAAAAAAAATCCAGCTGTTTCTCTCTGGTCCCTTCCAAGGAAGAAAAAAGGAGAGAAATAAACTTCTAAATAAGTTTACAACAGCATGGCTCAATCTCAGCTTAACCTGGTAAATTCAAATTTGTCTTGCTTTGCAAGGTGTACATCCAGACCAGTCTCAATTTGTCATCCAAATATATATCTCAGTAGTAACTTATTTTTATTTAAGGGATGGGTGTGAGATTTCCTTCTCTTGATTTTTTAGCTTAATAATTCTTTCCTACAAGATCAAACCATGCTTGTCATCAGTCATGTGGTGTCATTTACTATACGTTAAAAACGGACAGAGTCGACAGAAAGAACAATCGTTTTCTGGAAGCCCCAGTCTGATGTAGGTTAAAAGCTCTGCTGGGGTTTGGTTTTATAATCCCCAGGAGGGGATAGCAGGGGTACTAATAACGCACTCAACGAGATCACGTACTATTTCAACTACTTTCTCCTCCTATTATATACCTGATTCACAAAAACAAGCAGACAATGCATCATGTAATCTCCCGTCACCCATTAGCCATTGCAATGTGGTACAATCTCCAGCACGAAATAAAAACCTGGGCATGGGAGAAACAGCAAAATCACCGCTACCCCGGGAGCTGCTCAGATATTTACAATGCTGTCGTTCCCACCCCATCCCCCAAACTGGCCGGCCAGGCAGCACAGAAGCAGACGGATGCTCACCCGGGCGCCGGCTGCTACTCTCCCTTCACCTGCGGGGCCTGCAGTCCGCTGCTGGCGGGGGCTTGGCTCCCGCAGCCCGCCGCCCGCCTCTCGGTGACAGCCAGCCCAGCCGCTGACCATCCCGGCCCGGCTCTGTTTACAAGCGGCTTCTCGCGGTTCCACTCTGAAATGCTTCCGCCGGCGGCCCGGGCAGCCAGAGCCGGACACACAAGGTTCCAGGCTGCGAGGACGTGTCTTTCCTGCCCGAGGGACCGGGCAGCTCGGCCGGGCCTGACCGCACCCACCAGGCCTTCTTATTTCTTTGCTTTCTTATGTACAGTTCCTCTCGTACACATTGTGAAAGCAATGGCGTGCGTCGCGGAGCCTCCTCACTGCTCCACCCAACGCCAAAATGGGTGTTTGCGATTGGAAAATGTCACTTAGAACATGTCAGGGTCGGGCTGGTTTTTAGCATCTTCCTTGTCTAAGGGAATTAATTACGCAAAGAAATAAGTTATTTCCAAAAGTGGGACTATTAGAACCTGGAGATTGCTTCTCATTTCCGGTTTTGGGGCTGCAGTGAAAATCCGTTTTCACCGTCCTTTCCTACGCAGGTTGAAAAGGGGTGGTTTTGAGGTGAGGTCTTCACCCCCACTTGCGGATTCCCAGCAAAATAGAGTGTGCATGTGTGTGCACACGGGCAGGACTGTTGAGTAAGACCACCCACACCCCACCCACCGTGACTGTGGTCGCTTTGCAGGGATATGCTGGTCTGATTGGACAGACCTTCCTTGCAGTTTCCTGTCTGTTTTCCATCATAGCACACTTCTTAGCCATTTTCTCACTGTATAAGTACACATTTATATATTTTATTGGTCTTCCCACGCTCACGCATCTCACCTACAAACTCCCAGAGGGCGGGCACTATTTCAGTTTCACTCACCACCATCTAGTAGGCACCTAGCACAGGTCCAATGTATATATATCTGAATAAATGAATGAACAAAGGAATGAAAAAAAAAAAAGTCAGAGGGGTCAGGGATGAAACACAGAAATCTAAAACTCTGATTCCTCTTCCCACCCTCTGGAAGATTGATAAGCAAATCTTTAACAATTGAGTTAAGAAAAAATTTCCTTTGGTTGATGTTCGAAGTTTAAATAAACTTTCTCTAAACCCTGCAATTTGAGGTACTTTCTTTTCTGTTTTGCTAGAAACAGGATCTCACTCTGTGCCCAGGCCAGAGTGTAGTCGCACGATCATAGCTCACTGCAGCCCTGAACTTCTGGGTTCAAGGGATCCTCCCAACTCAGCCTCCTGAGTAGCTAGGACTACAGGCGCGCATCACCACAACATGGCTAATTTCTTTTTTCTTTTCTTTTTTTTTTTGTAAAGGCAAGGTCTCCCTGTGTTGCCCAGGATGATCCTGAACTCCTAGCCTCAGGTGATCCTTCTTCCTTGCCTTCCAAAGTGCTGGGATTACAGGTGTGAGCCACCTCACCTGGCCAGGGGTACATTTTTTTGTTTTGTTTTGTTTTAATTACCTAAACTTGCAGTATTCTCTTTTGCCTCAGGACTTTGTACATGTGATTCCCTCTCATGAGAGTTCTCAATCCTGGCTCATCCTCTTACTTAGCCTGGCTAATTTCTCCTTGCTCTTTAAGAAGCAGGTGACAGGCACTTGGTCTCTCAAGTCACCTGCTTGGCCTTCTTCCAGGTGTTCTTTTCTTCTTTTACTTCCCTTCATTACTACTCTAAAGCTTTTTAATAAACTTTCACTCTAAAAACAAACAAACAAACAAAACAAAACAGAAAAGGCCAGGCACAGTGACTTGAGCCTGTAATCCCAGCACTTAGGGAGGTCGAGGCGGGTGGATAGCTTGAGGCCAGGGGTTCAAGACCAGACTGACCAACATGATAAAACCTCATCTTTACTAAAAATACAAAAATTAGCAGAGCATGATGGTGCATGCCTATAATCCCAGCACTTTGGGAGGTCGAGGCGGGTGGATCGATTGAGGCCAGCAGTTCGAGACCAGCCCGGGCAACGTAGTGAAAGCCTGTCTCTACTAAAATGAAAATTAGCCGGGCATGGTGGCGCACGACCTGTAATCTCAGCTACTTGGGAGGCTGAGGCACTAGAATCATTTGAACTCAGGAGGCGCAGGTTGCAGTGAGCTGATATTGAGCCAGTGCCCTCCAGCCTGAGCAACAGAGCGAGACGCTGCCTCAAAAAAAAAAAAAAAAAAAAAAAAAAAAAAAAAAAAGCGGCAGGTGACATTACACCTCTTCTGGAAACTTTGCCTGACAGGGCAACCTGCTCCTTTTATGCACTCCTAGAGGACCTCATGTGTTCCTTTATAAATGCACCCATTACATTGTGCTACACAGATCAGTCTTCCGTTGAACTGGTGGTTCTCAAAACTCACATGGAACAGAATCTTCTAGGATGGTGTTTCTCAAACTTTAATGGGTAAGAATTCTGTCAAAATGCAGATTCTGATACAGTAAATCTGAGATGGGGCCTCTGCAACAGTCATGATCTTCTCGGTGATGCTGCATTTTGAATGTCAAAGTTCTTGAATGCTGTTAAAAATGCAGATTCCTAGGCCGGGCGTGGTGGCTCATGCCTGTAATCCCAGCACTTTGGGAGGCTGAGGAGGCCGGATCACCTGAGGTCAGGAGTTCAAGACCAGCCTGGCCAACATGGTGAAACACTGTCACTACAAAAAAATACAAAAAATTACCCAGATGTGGTGGCCAGTGCCTGTAGTCCCAGCTACTCGGGAGGCTGAGGCAGGAGAATTGCTTGAACCCAGGAGGCAGAGGTTGCAGGGAGCCGAGATCACGCCATTGCACTCCAGCCTGGGTGACAGAGTGAGTGTCCATCTCAAAACAAAACAAAACAAAAAACAAAAACAAAAACAAAACACAAAAAAACCACAGATTGCTGGGTCACACATTCACAGGTTTTTATTCTGAAGGTCTACCTACATTAGGGTGCTGAATTCCATAATTTCTACAAGGTCCTCAAGTGCTTCCCATGTAGGTGATCCATGGACCACCCTTTGAGAAAAACTATTTCAAGCTAGCCTTGAAGTCTGAGGTCAGGAGTCTGTGATTTGTCATTGTTTTTCATGGATTAAGCATGAAGTCTGGGACATAAAATGCATTTAAAAAGCTGCTTTTGGCCTGGTGCAGTGGCTCACGCCTGGAATTCCAGCACTTTGGGAGGCCAAGGCAGGCAGATCACTTGAGGCCAGGAGTTCAAGACCAGCCTGGCCAACATGGCAAAACTCTGGCTCTACTAAAAAATACAAAAATTAGCCGGGTGTCATGGCACACGCCTGTAATCCCGGCTCCTTGGAGGCTGAGGCAGAAAATCACTTGAACCTGGGAGGTGGAGGCTGCAGTGAGCTGAGATCATGCCACTGCACTCCCATCTGGAGATAGAGCGAGACTCCATCTCAAAAACACAAACAAACAAAAAAAAGAATGACTGATTTTATTCACTCTCACAAATACAGATCCTCAGCACCAAAATTAAGGGGATAATCACAGAAAAAGGATGAAAGATTTAGGGCTGAGAATAATCTCAGCTAGGCAGCCACTGGCTCATGGGCCTCTGTGTGTCAGCTGGGAGCATTTTGCCTCTCTAAATATAAAATATTTAAGTTCATATCTCCATTCAAAAGATTATCTGCTAACAGCAGTCCCACCATCTTCTTCTGTCTTTTTTTTTTTTTTTTGAAATGGAGTCTCGCTCTGTTGCCCAGGCTGGAGTGCAATGGCATGATCTCGGCTCACTGCAACCTCCGCCTCCTGGGTTCAAGTGATTCTCCTGCGTCAGTCTCCTGAGTAGCTGGGACTACAGGGATACGCCACCACACCCAGCTAATTTTTGTATTTTTAGTAGAGATGGGGTTTCACCACATTGGCCAGGATGGTCTCAATCTCTTGACCTGTGATCTGCCTGCCTTGGTCTCCCAAAGTGCTGGGATTACGGGCATGAGCCACCGCACCCGGTCTTCTTTTGTCTTTTTTTTTTTTTTTTTTTGGAGACGGAGTCTCGCTCTGTCGCCCAGGCTGGAGTGCAGTGGCCAGATCTCAGCTCACTGCAAGCTCCGCCTCCCGGGTTCACGCCATTCTCCTGCCTCAGCCTCCCAAGTAGCTGGGACTACAGGCGCCCGCCACCTCACCCGGCTAGTTTTTTTTGTATTTTTTAGTAGAGACGGGGTTTCGCTGTGTTAGCCAGGATGGTCTCGATCTCCTGACCTCGTGATCCGCCCGTCTCGGCCTCCCAAAGTGCTGGGATTACAGGCTTGAGCCACCGCGCCCGGCCTTCTTTTGTCTTTTAATAGACTATTTTTTAGAGCAATTTTGGGTTCACAGGAAAATTGAGCAGAAAGTACAGAGTTCCCATGTATGCCTTGTTCCTGAAACCCACAACCTTTCCCACTATCAATCCTGCACCACAGTGGTATACTTACTACAATCAATGAACCTGCACTGACAGTCACATCATTACCACCCAAAGTTCATAGTTTACGTTAGGGCAACCATTTTTTTGACTTCTTTATACCCTAACATTCAGGAAGGCCTCTCTTTCAATAATCAGAATGTTTTTTTAACACGGAATGGAGCCTCATGCTGTAGCTCAGTAATTAAGGTTTGCTGGGGGCAGTGGCTCACACCTATAACCCCAACACTTTGGGAGACCGAGGCAGGAGGATCACTTGAGCCCAGGAATTAGAGACCAGCCTGAGCAACATAGTGAGAATCTATCTCTACAAAATTTAAACAATTAAAAAAATCAGCCAGGTGTGGTGGCACAAGATTCCAGCTACTCAGGAGGCTGATACAGGAGGATCACTTGAGCCCAGGAGTTGGACACTGCAGTGAGCTATGATCACACCACTGCACTCCAGCCTGAGCAACAGAGTGAGATCTTGTCAAAAAAAAAAAACAAAAAACAAAACTAGAATGAAATGAAACCTAGAAGATGATCTAGTCCAATTGTTAATCCCCATCCACTTTCTTACTCCAACCTGAGCAAGAGTGAGATCTTGTCTTAAAAAACAAAAACAAAAAAGCACCCCAAACCTAGAATGAGATGAAACCTAGAAGATTATCTAATCCAATTGTTAATCCACAGCCACTTTCTTACTCCAATACTTTTTTTTTTTTTTTTTTTAAAGACAGTAGTCTAGCCCTGTTGCCCAGGCTAGAGTGCATTCAGTGGCATGATCTCAGCTCACTGCAACCACCACCTCCTGGGTTCAGGTTATTCTCCTGCTTCAGCCTCCCGAGTAACTGGGATTACAGGTGCCTACAGCCACGCCCAGCTAATTTTTTTGTATTTTTAGGAGAGGTGGGGTTTCACTGTGTTGGCCAGGCTGGTCTCGAACCCCTGACCTCGTGATCCACCCCCCCCCCCTTCGGCCTCCCAAAGTGCTGGAATTACAAGCGTGAGCCACCGCACCCGGCCTCCAGTACTTTTAACAGCCTCCTATTGCCAGAAGGAGTTCAGACTTCATGGCTTGACCTTGAGGCTCTCTACGTTATTGGCTCCCTCCTACATGTGGGGACATCTGTGTTTTTCTGCACTCAGCATTCCTACCTCCTTTGGGAACTTCCCCTACCTGTAAGACACAGGGTAAGTATGTGATCAATGCTAGGCCAGTTCTACTAGTCACAGTACCCTAGTCTTTTGGCTACAGCGGTTGAGCCAGGGTGGGCATATGACCCAGCCAATCAGAGTCCCTCCCTGGAATTTTCATCTCTGAAGCTGTGGAAGGAGCCTTGCCTATTGGGTTACAGGACTGGAAGGATGTGAATTGGAGGCCCCTGATGGCCATCTTTCCCACCATATGAGAATGCCTGTCTGCTGAAGAAGGGAAGGAAGGTGACAGGGGAGAGGAGAGTAACACCAAAGGAGGGATGAAGATTTTGTGTGAGGGGAGTGGGAAGGTGTGGTGGGACAGTAAGAGCTAATGACCTTGCTTGAGTCCCAGGATCTCCTCAGGTCTGGAGCTAACCTCACCTCCTAGACCCCACAGTTCTATTATCAATTAAGCCCATGTTATCTCAAGGGAGTTTGTGTTGGTTTCTGTCATTTACAACTGAAAGTGTCTTGACTGACACTTCACCTTTCCAGACTTATCTCCCACATACCCCTTTATTCCCATTTTATAGTCCAGACACCTATTTTTTTGCAAAATCATTAGGTCTTTTATTGCATCATTTAAATATCACAAATAGGTCTTAGGAGTCTTCCAGCATCTTGTTTCTGTAGCTGGACAACTCTTAGATCTTATTCATCAGCCTGCTGAACTGTTCCTTTTTCAGAGACATAGGTACCATCCAAAATTTTTCTGATATCCTTATTTTTAACTTGTGACTTGCTGAATCGAAGCAGCTGAATTTGAAACAAGCTCAACGTCATTTCCTTCAAGGATTAATTCATCTTTCTGGGCTTGAGATACCAAACCAGCAACACCTGACCTCCTCTGAACCCTGGGGGGGTATTTTTCACCAAAGAAATTTCAGATTTCAATAAGAGACCCATTCTCCTGGATAACGACGTTAATGGGGAAGTGAGCAGACACAGACCTCATTTTGTAACGGAAGCCCAGTGTAACGTCCTTGATCATGTTCTGTGTGTGACTATAAATAGTCTGAACGGTAGCCAGTTCCTTTCTGTTGCCCCACCATTTGTCAACCCAGAGCCTCTTTCTTCCCAAGAAGGTTGAGTTTTACATTGATGTGACTGAAGTCCCTCCACAGGCCTCCTCTGGGGCCCTTCACAATAACTGTGCTTCCCTTCAGAGTGATGTCAACATTTTCTGGAATGTCAGCAGTCTGGTTGCTGAGAATGATCTTCATTCTTGCAGTAGATGTGGCAACAACAAAAAAAGCCTTTTTTTTTTTTTTTTTTAACCCACTCCTGGAAACGCTTCTTTTCCAATTTTAGGTTCCCCTTTTTAATTAATTAATTGATTTTTTCCCAGCTTTACTGAGGTTAATTGACAAATACAAAGTTTCCCCCATCATATTCCCTTCAGCATCCCTGGCAGGGCAGGCACCCTATCTTGTTCATCTTTGCATTTTCCTCAACAAGTATTATGGTACCTAGTAAATGATCTCCAAAAATGTTAAACGTCATATGAGGAAGTACCATTATTATATACTTTCATTAGATATTTTCCTTTTAGACTTCATTTACTAAAGTAATGCTCAAGCCAGGATTCAAAAAGATCAATGCTGTCTTCCAATAAATAAAACAAAAATCTCATCAAAAAGTGTTTTAAACTTAATCAGAACCTTTTTAGTGCTATTTAGAGCTTAAAATTTGCAAGCCAAGTATACCTCACCCATCTCCCAAAATAAGCCCAAGTAAAAATGATTAGGATATTTATTAAGATCAACATAGTATAATTACTGTTGTTTGTCTCGTTAGGTAAATTAAAAGCATAGGAGATGTCAAATATTGAAGTCACAAATAGAGTTATTCCTTGAAAGTATAAATGAACCTGCTATTCAGCTGGAAGGCACCCACAAGGACATACCTGCTGTTAAAATACAGTTCCATTGAAACAGTTCCATATGGGTTGGTAACTAGCTTCTGTCTCTAACCATTCTAAGTATCCTAAGGTCTCTTTACAAGGAACCTCCCACATCCTAAGATCCAACACACAAAAGATTAATATCTGACCCTATTTTGCTGAAATGGTGGGTATCTCTAGGACCCTACTCTTATATTAGGGCAAGGATTCTTTTTTTTTTTTTTTTTTTTTTGAGATGGAGTCTTGCTCTGTCGCCCAGGCTGGATGCAGTGGTGCGATCTCGGCTCACTGCAACCTCCGCCTCCTGGGTTCAAGCGATTCTCCTGTCTCAGCCTCCCAAGTAGCTGGGATTAAAGGTACATACCACCACATCTGGCTCATTTTTGTATATTTAGTAGAAACTGGGTTTCACTGTGTTGGCCAGGTTGGTCTTGAACTCCTGACCTCAGGGGATCCACCTGCCTCAGCCTCCCAAAGTGGTGAGATTACAGGTGTGAGCCACTGTGCCTGGCCTAGGATTCTTTTCGATTAGTTGATGGCCAGGCCATATATGTCTTTAACTCTTTTGACTATCTCTTCTACAAATAAGTTAACAGAAAAAAGCGAAAAGCCATTAGCAAAGCTAACTATTCAATGATTTCCCACCCCACCACCGACTACCAAGGCTTTTTAAACTAAATAAGTTTAATCAAGAATAAGTGATAGAATTTACAGAAGACATCAATAGAGCAATTTGAATGTGGTCATTCAACAAGCATTTACTAGCTGGGTGCAGTGGCTCATGCCTGTAAGCCCAGCACTTTGGGAGACTGAGGTGGGCGGATCACGAGGTCAAGAGATCGAGACCATCCTGGCCAACATGGTGAAACTCCATCTATACTAAAAATACAAAAATTAACTGGGCGTGATGGCACATGCCTATAGTCCTAGCTACTCACGAGGCTGAGGCAGAAGAATCACTTAAACCTGGGAGGCAGAGATTGCAGTGAACTGAGATTATGCCACTGCACTCCAGCCTGGCAACAGAGCGAGACTCCATCTTGAAAACAAAACCAAACAAAACAGAAAAAACAAGCATTTACTACAGGAATTCACTGTCCTCTAGGTATGGGGTTCATTGATTCTTGGTGGCTTGTATAATGGTCAGTACTATCCAGAGGCCTCCATTAACAGTTTATAGATGAGTGAAACCGCCTTTGTGGTTTCAATTATGACAGTAAAAGAAATTTGACATAGTTGACACCATTCTGCTTCTGACCTTCAAAATATCTTTGGTCATTTCTGGCCATAGGCCAAGATAACCTTGGGAGGGATTTTGTTTATAGTTTAACTTGAAAGCAAGCATGATAATAGTCCCTCCCTAAAATGCCCCCTCCTTGCTCAGGGACAGAAACCCACCTTTGTAAGACTAATGAAAGGCCACAGAATAGGATTATGGAAGGGGCTTGAACTCTGATAAAATGTAGAAGTAGTTTCTATAATCCTTTACTGCCAGGAGTCATGTGGCCAGGAGGCCACAAGATTTGTGACTTCCCCACTTGCTCCTATAGATAACATCACTATTGTAGAAACGAATACTGGGTTTATAGCTGTTTCAGACTGACCTCACCTGGATTTGTGACTCATAACTCAATTGGTCATATGGCCCCACCCAGAGGTGCACTGAGTGCACCAGAACCTTTTTCCACTCCTTGATGATTTCATCCCCAACCAATCAGCAGCACCCATTCCCTAGCCTCCTGCCCACAAGATTGTCCATAAAAACCTTAGTCTTCCAGCCTTTGGGGAGATTGATTTGAGTGATAACTCCAGTTCCTCTGCATGAGCCAGCCTCATGTCAATTAAACTCTTTCTCTACTGCAATGCCACAGTCTTAGTATATTGATTTTATCTGTGCAGTGGGCAGGAAGAAGCCGTTGGGTGATTACAAGAGAATCGTCCAGAAAGTTAAAATATTACAAAAGAAAAACTGTCTCAATCTTGATGTGGCTTCAGCATAGTTTATGTGGAACCAAGAACAGTGGTGTACTGGTAAACTGACTGAAAAAGTAAAAGTTCTGATTTTTCAGAGTTTGCCAATTTTCACAATATAAAAATCCCTACCGTGCCTAATTTCAAGCTCTGGATGTATCATCACAGAACACAGAATTGTAAATGTACATATTCAAGCCTTAAGAATCAGTAGAAGCTGCCTCCAGCACACCACTGACCCAGATGGCCAGGATTTTATATTCCCACATCCCTTAGTCATTGGATATGGGCCACTCTAGGGCAAGGTGGCTCTATGAAGTTGAGACAATCTCTAAGAAAAATGGCCACTGATGGTAACCTGCTGACAGCACTCCCCAAAGCTGGAGCAACAAGTCCTTTTTTGATGGGGGATCTGGGCAGTACATCACAGAGTCTACCATACTTGTGATGGGAAACCAGTCATCTGCCTACTCAACTGTCAGTCTAGTCACCTTTCACCTAAACATTTTTTTCAACCTGGAACATATACTCTGAGGCCTTTTACTTTAGATGTTGGAGCTAATAGATACAAATTTGGAAAGATTTCCAGCAGTCTCAAACAGTAAAAATCCAGGGAGGGATGAAGGCAAAGAAAAGTCCAGAAGTCCAGAAAATCAGATGGATCTGCTCAGATAGGCTTCTATAAAGAGGGAGGGCTTGAGCTTGACCTGAAGGATAAGTAAAGGTAGAAAAGCAGAGAAGATTGGGCCAGGCGCGGTGGCTCAAGCCTGTAATCCCAGCACTTTGGGAGGCCGAGACGGGCGGATCACGAGGTCAGGAGATCGAGACCATCCTGGCTAACACGGTGAAACCCCGTCTCTACTAAAAATACAAAAAACTTAGCCAGGCGAGGTGGCGGGCGCCTGTAGTCCCAGCTACTCGGGAGGCTGAGGCAGGAGAATGGCGTAAACCCGGGAGGCGGAGCTTGCAGTGAGCTGAGATCTGGCCACTGCACTCCAGCCTGGGTGACAGAGCGAGACTCCGTCTCAAAAAAAAAAAAAAAAAAAAAGCAGAGAAGATTGAATAGAAGTAGCATTGCACTGTGGTTAGAATCTTGGCTCTACCACTTTTTAGTTTTCAGGCATTGCACAAACTACTTTACTTCTCTGTGCCTCAGTTTATCCATAGGTAAAATGGGATGATGATGACATAATAATAGTAATAATCTTATCTACCTCAAAGTGTTGTTGAAATGAGTTAATTCACATTGAGAGTTTTGTTTTTGGTTTTTTGGTTTTTTTTTTTTGAGACCGGGTCTCATTCTGTAACCAAGGTTGGAGTGCAGTGGCATGATCTTGGCTCACTGTAACCTCCCAGGTTTAGGTGATTCTCCTGCCTCAGCCTCCTGAGTAGCTGGTGGGCACCCACCACCACGCCCGGCTAATTTTTTGTATTTTTAGTAGAGATGGAGTTTCACCATGTTGGCCAGGCTGTTCTTGAACTCATGACCTCAAGTGATCTGCCCACCTCAGCCTCCCAAAGTGCTGGGACTACAGGCGTGAGCCACCGCACCCAGCCCATATTGAGAGTTTATAACAGTGCTTAGTAATATTTGGCCTCTGATAAATAACCTTTTATTTCATGCAGCAAAATGGAGATATCATATTGCAGAGTAGTGCAAAAAATAAAAATAATGAAAAAGGATGTACTGAATTTTAATCAGAAATGATGACCTATTTTCCCTTCTTACAAAATGTCCTATCAAGAGTGAATCTTTGGGTTGAGCTTCCCTGGTATCCAGGCGTGGTGGCTCACACCTGTAATCCCAGCACTTAGGGTGGCAGAGGCAGAAGGACAGCTTGAGCCCCAGAGTTTGAGATCTACCTGGGAAACATTGTGAGACCCCATTCTCCACAAAAAAATAAAAAAGGAAAAACAAAACAAATTAAAAAACCAAGTTGAACTGCCCTGGCAGCCAGAGTATAACAAAACTTTGATATTGCTCAAAACTAAACTGCCAGGAAAAATTCAAAGAGCCAAGTTTCACCTTGCCAGAACAGGTCCTTAATGGCAGGCACACCCCTGATAGTTACAAGGATTGGGGGAAGAAAACAAATGGTTGCCCTCAGATTCCCAGCCTAGACCCTGTCCTGCACCACAAGGACCCACATGTGTATGCAGATACCTCAGCTGCCATGTCCTGACTTCACCGACTGCTTCCCCAGAGGAAGTCACTCCTCAGGCCTATGATGACATACTGACAGCTGGGTCAGCCCCCAGGGTGACAGACCCTGGGGAAAAGGCCCATGCAGCCCTAGAGGCAGACTCTGAACTTTCGGGGCAGGGAGTTGTGAAGCCCCATGTACCTGATCTAGAAGGAGGGGCCTCCAGGTTGCTACCTTCTAGGTGCTATCTCGGCTCACTGCAACCTCAGCCTCCTGGGCTCAAGTGATTCTCCTGCCTCAGCCTCCCAAGTGGCTGGGGTTACAGGCACCTGCCACCACACCAGGCTAATTTTGTATTTTTAGTAGAGACAGGGTTTCTCCATGTTGGTCAGGCTGGTCTCAAACTCCCAACCTCAGGTGATCCGCCCACCTTGGCCTCCCAAAGTGCTGGGATTACAGGCGTGAGCCACTGTGCCCGGCCCAAATGAGCTTTTATACCATTCATTCCTTTTCACCAGAATTGGAATCACTGATACAAAACAACCTGACACCCACAACACTGAGTTCTTCAGCTCCTGCTGGATGTTGCCTTATTTCACACATTTTAATTCATTGTTATGCAAATAGTTGTTACCCAACAGATAGGTTGCTAATGGTCCATGTACAAGAAACTAATCTCTCTCAAATAATTGTTTGTAAGTTTATGCATTTAACAATAAATAACATAAAAAATTTAAATTAAATTATACAGAAGGAAGCTGAGTTGTGGTGACGTGCGTCTGTAGTCCTAGATACTCGGGAGGCTGAGGTGGGAGGACAGCTTGAGCCCAGGAGCTTGAGACCAGCCTGGGTAACAGAGTGAGATCCTGTCCCTAAAAGAAAGAAAAAGTAATGCAGAAGGAGCCCCACACATAAGCTGTTCACAGGATCTGTTCAAAATTTAATTTTAAATGAAAGGCACACAGCCATAAAAAAGAATGAAATCATTTCCTTTGCAGTAACATGGATAGAGCTGGAGGCCATTATCCTAAGTGAACTAACTCAGAAACAGAAAACCAAATACTTCATGTTCTCATGTTCTCTTTTAACTGGAAGCTAAATAATGGGTACACATGGGCATAAAGATGGAAATAATAGCCACTGGGGGCACCAAAAGGGGGGAGGGTTGAAAAATTACCTTTCTAGTACAGTGTTCACTACTCAGGTAATGGGTACACTAGAAGCCCAATCCCCACCAGTATGCAATCTACCCATGTAACAAACAAGCACAGGCACTCCCTGAATCTAAAGTAAAAAATGAAATTTTAAAAAATGAGGCTGGGCTTAGGGTCTCATGCCTGTAACCCCAATAATTTGGGAGGCTGAGGTGGGAGGACTGCTTGAGCCCAAAAGTTTGAGACTGGCCTGGGCAACATGGTGAGACCCCATCTCTACAAAATTAAAAACACGAGCCAGACATGGTGGAGTGTGCCTATGGTCCCAGCTACTGGGGAGGATGAAGTGGGAAGATCCCTCGAGCCCAGGAGTTCGAGGCTGCAGTGAGCTGTGTTTATGCGCCACTGCACTCCAGCCTGGGTGACAGAGTGAGACCCCGTCTCAACAACAACAACAACAACAACAACAACAACAACACATGCAGATCAAAGTTACAGAAAGTAAGAAATAAGTGGAGCTTCTTTTTAGTTTTCCCAAGTAAACTATTTTTTGGTCTAGGATATCTTTCTAGAACCCAGAACCAGAAAATGGCTCTTTTATGCTGTTGGCTTCAGTATAATCATTCTTCCTAGGAGGCATATGATATGGGTGATGGGTGGGTATGTGGTGGGGAGAGGCCTTGTGATACTTAATGAGCTGCAAATAACTCACTCCCATGTATTTGTGTGAGTGGAGTCACCCTACCTACTTATGCTAGCCTGTTTTCACACTCAGTTGATTCAAAAACTGTTGAATCAGACCATTCTGGAGCCTCTGAAAAAGTCCTCCAGACAACGGTGGGCAGGAGCAGGTTGCAACCAGGTTCCATGTACGGCAGTGTTTCTGAGTGTTGCTTTGTACATTTTTATTACGAAAGAGTTCATGATTGAACTTATTCACATTTTCATGTTGGAGCACTTGATCCTTCCTAAATAAATTAATGTTGCCCTGTTTCCACATTCTCTGTCCAGGATGTAATCTGTCTTCAAATATAAGTAAGTATTCTCATTATCAGAAAAAAGAGTTGCAAGGCATCAGGAGAGAAAGCCACAGAGGAAAATATTCCAAAGATCTTGGCATTCCTTCCTATAACTTTTGTACCCTCAATCTTTTTCTTCCACATTTATGAAGCTTTTAAAACATTTTCCAACCTGAGTGGCACACATTTACTGGGGTGACTTTACATTGTTTGCATTATTGTGGTTCCGGGACGTGAATTTCTTAGAGGACAGGGGCATGTTTAGAATCACATCCTACAGAGAAGTGCTTAGTAAGTAGGAATGAGAAACATCATCCGCAAGCATTTAAGGGAGTCTGTTTCCATTTTCAATAAGGACAGGTTGTCACTTAACAGGCAGATGACCCAATAGACACAGTGGTGTGTCTGGTTCCTGGGAGGGATGAGTATGAAGAGAAAGGGAGGAAAAGAGGAAGAAAGCAACATTAAGCCTGATCCCTGCCATAAGCTCAGCTCCTCACCACACACACATATGCGCACAGACACACACACACATACACACACTCGCTCCTTGGCACGCAGACACACACAGAGCTTTGCTATTCTTTGGCTAATGGGATTGGCACCGCTTAAAGCAGACTGCTAGGTCATTGTCTGCGACCACAGCAAGAGAAACATTATTTAAAGACCATTCAGACCCTAAAAGAAGCGGCTGAGCAGAGTAATTATCGGAGACTCTCCATTAACTAGGGCATCTTTGCTCTTTGTCTGGGTTGGTTTAATAAGGCCCGCTAATGGGACTGTACAGGAGGGGGTACACTAATGGTTCTAAAAAAAGCCTCTTTTGGCCCTTTCATTACTGGGGACTGTCTTTAGAGATGCTGACAGTAAAGCAAGAAGTTACCATACTACAAAATGACCTTCCCAAAAATTTGATTTGGACCCTTGTAGCTTAGAACTCAGGTTTCCAAAATTAGAAAACATCTTTGTCTTCCCCACTTTTTAAAACTCTAAGGTGGTTTTCCCCCCCGATTCCTCTTACCTTACTGGGCCCTTTGATTTCTTGGGAACTTGTCATTGGAAACAGCAGCACTCAGTGGTGATAAAGCAGAATGGCACTCCTGAAGAATTTCTCCTTGAGTTGGCTGCTTCTACTCACTCTCCAGGACTCCACTTCTCTGGAAAAACTGCCTGTCCCATTATTGCTTTTAAAATATGAAGCTAAAAGTCAATCACATGCTTACAAACCTAATACGGCCACCTACATTCAAACTACTGTTCCATAATCAGTTAGCTTTGTAACAAAGGCTTCAAATGCTTAGCTGTCCTAGAAGCTTGCATCACATACGGGGAACTCTTCTGTGCAGAGCTGTCTACCTCTCTTCATTTCCCTTCTCCCAACGCTAGACCAAGCTTCCATCTTCTCTCCTCTGGGTGACTGCACTTGTCCTGCAATCACCTCCTAGCAGCACTATTGGCCCTTCCAATCCATTAACTCTACAACAGCTAACAGCCAGCGTAACTCTTTCAAAACAGAAAACTGCTTAAGCATTTCAGTAGCTTCCTATTGCTCATAAGAATTCGCACTATGATTTAAGAGACCCAGACGTGGTCTGGTCCTTTCTTCCTCTCTAGCAACATCTTGTACCACGCTCCCCCTAGCTGTCTGCTTCAGTCACTGCAGCCTTCTTCAATGCTATGAGCAATTCATGCTCATTCCTGCCACAGGGCCTTTGCATATCATTCTGTCTAGAACACTCTTTACCCTAGTAGTTTCCAGTCATCCTTCAGCTCTCAGCTCAGTAGTCAGCCCTTCAGGAAAGTTGTCCTTTAGTGCCCGTTCTAGGTTGACGACGTCTGTATCATGCAATTATAGCACCATATGCTCTTCACAGCATTTACGATAATTAAACACTTATACTTGTCAGAATGCTTGTATATTAATAATTACCTTGCTGGAAACTGTAAGCTTCATGAGAATAACCACATGCTCCATAAGCAATAATTATGCCTATTTTTGTTGTATCATCCTGTCCTCAGTGTCCAGTACAATGTGTTGTGACCTGAGTGCTTAATAAATCTTTGTTGCATTGTGTATAGTGATTCAAAATACTGTACCCCGTTCCTCCTGCCTGTTTGCAGTTTTTTTTTTTTTGTTTTGTTCTGTTTTGTTTGAGATGGAGTCTCGCTCTGTCACTCAAGTGATTCTCCTGCCTCAGCCTCCTGGGTAGCTGGGACTACAGGCACGTGCCACCATGCCTGGATATTTTTAAAAATTATTGTTAATAGAGATGGGGTTTCACCGTGTTAGCCAGAACGGCCTCAATCTCCTGACCTCATGATCTGCCCCCATCGGCCTCCCAAAGTGTTGGGATTACAGGTGTGAGCCACCGCGCTCAGCCGCCTGTTTGCAATTTATCAGCCAAAGTTTGTTCCCTGAGAGGTTCCTATGACTAGTATATTTGGGAACTACCTATATTCCATATTTTCTCAGATCAGCGTAAAAGGCCAGGTCTCTTTTCCTATGGGATTAAAGACTAATTTTCTAGTTTTATGGGTAGAACTAGAAGCATATTCTTATTTCCCTTTTGAGAGCATTTTTATCCAATAACAGACTCACAAGGCACAAGTAAACACACACAAGCTTTAGCGATGCCTCCTGTCTTCTCAACACCCAGTGGGAAAGAGAACAGAGGGTCTATCCAAAGAAGAAGTTGAAGAATTAGAGTGTCTCAGCACTCCAGACTCGCCAGCACAGAGATAGGTGAGTGGAATTGTTCCAATTATTTATGATCCCCAAGAAAACTGGGGACTTTCTCTACTGTTTGGAGATGGAAGGGTGGGCTTCAGTAGATGCAGAGTAACAGCATGGATTGTGTGTGTATTCTGTTGCCTTCGGCTGCCCTGGAGAGAAGGCCATCAGGCCATACACAGCCAACTGAATGTACCATGACTCACACTGAATGGGATCTGGCATTCATACAGTGGGCTGACTGAGGCCATGTATCCTATCACTCCTTTTAAAACTATAATACTATAAGCCCGCAAGTTTGAGACCAACCTGGGCAACATAGTAAGACCCCATTTCTACCAAAAACTTAAAAATTATTCAGATGTGGTGGTGCACACCTGTAACCTCAGCTACTTGGAAGGCTGAAGTGGGAGGATTGTTTGAGCCCAGAAGGTTGAGGCTGCAGTGCACTGTGATTGCACCACTGCACTCCAGTCTGGGCAACGGGGTGAGACCCTGTCTCAAAAAAAAAAAAAAAAAAAAAAGCTAGAAATTGATGGCATACTTGTATTTTACACTTAGTATGGCCACCTAGACCCAGACTGCTGTCTTATAATCAAGTTGCATCACTCAGTCTCAGGACTGCACCAATTTAGGGACAGTCTGGAGACCAAAGAAAAAAAAGTCTTATTATAAAATTGTGTTTTCAGAAAATCTGAGGCCCATAGAGAATTGTCCTCCCAAGCCAGGTGAACACAAAGCCACATGGTCACACCTCATGTGTTCCAGATGCATTCAAGTTCAGAGCCAGTGCCAGGAAATTTTCCAGAGCTGGTACTACTGGAAGAGACTGCTGCAAACACATAAGCTTTACCCCATCTAAATTATGAAGAAAATGCAAACCTCCAGCCTCAATTAACACATATCCTATGAGCATCTCTTGGCACTCTTGTACTGCAGAGGATAGAGGAGTGTGAAACAAGATTCCTGCCCTCAAGGAGCTGACAGTATAATGAAAGAGATATGTGTTTCATAAAATGAACAAAGCAACAGAATATACGTTCTAAATTATTGAGTTCTGGACCAGTGTCTCTAGAAGTGTGACGCACAACCTGCATGCAGCAGCAACATCATTTGGGAATATTGTTTGAAATGCAAATGTTGGGGCCCTACACCACCCTATTGAATCAGAAGCTCTGGGGGTGGGGAAACAGGAGCATTAACAATCTCTCCAGGGGATTCCTATACACACTAAAACTTGAAAGGAATTGTACAAATTGAGAAAAGAAGTGGTCGGAGTGGAATGAGAGCTGAAGGAAAAGTTTTTGTTTTTTTTTATTTTTTGAGACGGAGTCTCGCTCTGTCGCCCAGGCCGGAGTGCAGTGGCCGGATCTCAGCTCACTGCAAGCTCCGCCTCCCGGGTTCACGCCATTCTCCTGCCTCAGCCTCCCAAGTAGCTGGGACTACAGGCGCCCGCCACCTCGCCCGGCTAGTTTTTTGTACTTTTCAGTAGAGACGGGGTTTCACCGTATTAACCAGGATGGTCTCGATCTCCTGACCTCGTGATTCGCCCGTCTCGGCCTCCCAAAGTGCTGGGATTACAGGCTTGAGCCACCGCGCCCGGCTGGAAAAGTTTTTATACATATTTTCTATTTTAAAAAATAGAGATAAGGTCTCACTATGTTGCCCAGGCTGGCCTTAAATTCCTGGTCTCCAGCAATCGTCCCACCTCAGCCTCCCAAAGTGCTGGGATTACTATGTATCTATACCTACCTATATGTATCTGTCTGTCCTTACCTATCTCTGTTAATATATGTATATCTTTCTGTACGAATATGTATATCTATTTCTATTTGTATCCACATCTATATCTACATCGATTATATCTCTGTCTATCTAGCATGAAATCCCATGTAAAAGCAAAATGAAAGGCCCTGGCCCCGACTTTTTTGTTTGTTTGTTTGTTTAGACAGCGTCTCACTCTGTCGCCCAGGCTGGACTGCAATGGCATGATCTCGGCTCACTGCAACTTCCGCCTCCCGGGTTCAAGCGATTCTCCTGCCTCAGCCTCCCAAGTAGCCGGGACTACAGGTGCCCGCCTGGGATTACAGGTGTGAGCCACCGCACTTGATTTGGAAGAAGAGTTTCAAGGAGACTCTTGGACTCCTTGAAGGGCATTTGGGTAGAATTTGTAATGATGAAAGGCTCAGGGGAGGATGTTCTGGGCAGAAGGAATAACAGGAGTAGAGGTGAGGAAATGAACATGGCAGGAGGGAGGCTTATTGAAGCTGAAAGTCTGGGAGTGGTATGAAGCAAGAGTGAGTAGGAAAGCCAAGGCCAGATCTTGTAAGAAAGTGAATTTTATTTATTTACTTATTTGTTTGTTTATTTATTTGAGATGGATTTACTTGTATTTTTAGTAGAGATGGGGTTTCACTATGTTGGCCAGGCTGGTCTTGAACTCCTGACGTCAGGTGATCCGCCTGCCTCAGCCTCCCAAAGTATTGGGATACAGGTGGCTGGTCGAAAGTGAATTTTAAAAACATGTTGCACATAAGACATGAATCAATGTATTTTCCTGATTTCAAAGGTTATATATTTTTGTATAAAAGTATAAAGCATTAGAGAAGCATATAATGTAGGAAAGTGATCTCCTCCCCAACCAAAAATATATATATATGTATATATGGCATTTTGGTATATGTTCCCTTAGAATTTTTTTTTTTAATCCATAGTCTAATCACGTCTCTTCCACACTATTCTCTCCAGCCCCTTCAAAAAACACCACATATAATTTTCTATTCACAGCTTTGCAACTTCCTTTGTTCACTTCATAATATATTCCCCCATACCTCTGTCAGTCTTTCTTTTTTTTTTTTTTTTTTTTGAGTCTCACTCTGTGGTGCAGGCTGGAGTGCAGTGGTGCAATCTTGGCTCACTGCAACCTCTGCCTCCCAGGTTCAAGCTATTCTTCTGCCTCAGCCTCCTGAGTAGCTGGGATTACAGGTGCGCACCACCACTCCCAGCCACTTTTTGTATTTTTAGTAGAGACGGGGTTTCACCATGTTGGCCAGCCTGGCCTTGAACTCCTGACCTCAAGTGATCCGCCTGCCTCAGCCTCCCAAAGTGCTAGGATTACAGGTGTGAGCCACAGTACCTGGCCCTACCTCATTCTTTTAAATGGCCCAGTGGTATTTCACTGTGTAATGACATATTGCCTAATGAAGCACCATAATTTATCACTGTTGTTTAGTCTGGGAAGAATATGGTGATAGGGGTGTTTGAGAATACAGTTGTGAAGATGGCCGTGATATGTAGTATGCACAAACTTTGTGATGGTCAGCTGCAGTGGAGGCCTAGGTGTTCAAAGTGGTGTGCAGGTCTTCTCTTGGGAAACTTAGTCCCCATGTATCTATACCTACCTATATGTATCTGTCTGTCCTTACCTATCTCTGTTAATATATGTATATCTTTCTGTATGTATATGTATATCTATTTCTATTTGTATCCACATCTATATCTACATCGATTATATCTCTGTCTATCTAGCATGAAATCCCATGTAAAAGCAAAATGAAAGGCCCTGGCCCCGACTTTTTTGTTTGTTTGTTTGTTTAGACAGCGTCTCACTCTGTCGCCCAGGCTGGACTGCAATGGCATGATCTCGGCTCACTGCAACTTCCGCCTCCCGGGTTCAAGCGATTCTCCTGCCTCAGCCTCCCAAGTAGCCGGGACTACAGGTGCCCGCAACCACATCCAGCTAATTTTTATATTTTTAAAAGAGACGGGGTTTCACCATATTGGCCAGTATGGTCTCGATCTCTTGACCTTGTGATCCGCCTGCCTCAGCCTCCCAAAGTGCTGGGATTACAGGCATGAGCCATCGTGCCCGGCCCAGACTTTTTTTTTTTTTTTGAGATGGGATCTCACTATATTGCCCAGGCTGGACTCAAACTCTTGGACTCAAGTGGTCCTCCCACCTCAGCCTCCTGAGTAGCTGGGACACGTGCCACTGTGTCCAGCCAGAGTTTTTGAGAAGTGTTTTTTTTTTAGAGAGACTATGAATTGCCTGAATTTGTCTCCAAGTGGCAGTTTCTTCAGCTAGGTAGTGGAGCCTGTCAGCCTCACTGTACCCTCCCTAGACAGGAGCTCCTTTCCTGAGCCCTTCCTTCAGACCGCACTATTTTCTGAGGTGGGAGACAATAAGAAAACAGGTATGGCCAGGCATGGTGGCTCACACCTGTAATCCCAGCACTTTGGGAGACCGAGGCAGGTGGATCACGAGGTCAGGAGTTCAAGACCAGCCTGGCCAACATGGTGAAACCACGTCTCTACTGAAAATACAAAAATTAGCCAGGTGTGGTGGCTGGCGCCTGTAGTTCCAGCTACCCAGGAGGCTGAGGCAGGAGAATCACTTGAACCCAGGAGGCGGAGGTTGCAGTGAGCTGAGATCGAGCCACTGTACTCCAGCCTGGGCAACAAAAGCGAAAACTCCATCTCAAAAAAAAAAAAAAAAAAAAAAAGAAGAGAAAACAGGTAGCTGATCTTGAAACTTTTCACCAACAAATATGTTATTCACCTCAATGAGGGCAAACTAAGAAAACATGGGTCTGCTACAACAAGGAAGTAGCTGGATTAGATGAACATGAGAACTCAGTGTTAGGGAGCCTTGGCGTTAAAAATACCCAAGGAACGACCATTGCTTCCATCATGCCCTTCCTTTCAGGAGTTGCTGTGCAGTGGGACTAATGACCTAAGTAAATGGTAAATAGTTAATATTGCTGCCGGGGCCACTGCTGCTTTCTACTTTAGGCAGATTCAGGAACTTGAAAGATGACTGGGTGGAAAAAGAAGGGTCAGTATTTGCCTTTGGAGTAGCCTGCTTCTAGTTTTAATAGTCTCTAGACCTTGTGATACGTATTCATGGTGATTCAATATGATAATATATTTTAACCTTTCTTGGTCACAAAAAAGAAAGGCGACATAAGTGAAAAAAATATTAAAATACAAAAAGTAGAAACATGAAATGATTTTGGCCCGAAGTAATTGTGGTCTCTATTGCTCCATAGTTAAGCATCTTTCTTAATGGATCTTTCTCATGCTGTAGCACTGGAACTGTTTAAAATTATAGTGATTCTCCACCACAAGTTTCTCCTTATGGGAAGTTCAAGTATACCCCAAGTTTATTTCTGTACCTTTTCACAACTGAAAGAATTCAATAGCTAGCATTTAGTTTCCAGGCAGTTTATCTAAATGATATCCATTCCCTCTCACCAAAAGAACCCTAATTTTATTTGGGGTGGCAATGAATCCAGCTGAAATAAAAAGGCTGTATTTCTCACTCTCTCTTGCACGCAGGGATGGCCTGTATGGTCAATGAGATTTCAGGAAAACCCTGGTAGATGAGACTTCTAGGAAAGCTATTGTTTTCCTCATAAAAAGGGACAGATTTAGCTTTGTGAATATTTTGCTTTTGCTTTTTCTGCTTCTTCCTGAGTGGAAAGTCCGCATGACACATTGAGGTTCAGCAGCTGTTTCACAAGCTTAAGGAAGAAAGACAGAAGTGAAGGGTGTTGGAAGCAAAAGCCAGGGAAAGCATACATCACTGCTGGCAATGAGCAGCTGCTCTGCCAACCCTGGGCTGTCTATTACACAAGAAAAGGATTTCCCTCACTCGCTTCAGCCTTTGCAATGACTTTCCTTTACATACAGTGGGAGCATAACCCTAAATGATTAAACCACAGTCCTTTCTTTGGAGAAAAATTCGAAAAAGAGCGACCCAGGATCTGGCATTCAGTTTTCCAGCCAGATTTACCAGAATTATTATTATTATTATTATTATTATTATTATTATTATTAGAGACAGAGTCTCACTAGTTCTCCCAGGCTAGAGTGCAGAGGTGCAATCTCAGCTCACTGCAACCTCCACCTCCCAGGTTCAAGCCATTCTCCTGCCTCAGCCTCCCAAGTAGCTGGGATTACAGGAATGCACCACCACACTTGGCTAATTTTTGTATTTTTAGAGACGGGGTTTCACCACGTTGACCAGGCTGGTCGTGAACTCCTGACCTCAAGTCATCCATCTGCCTCGGCCTCCCAAAGTGCTGGGATTATAGGTATGAGCCACTGTGTCTGGTGTCTGGCCTACCAGAATTATTAAAGCCAGTGGTAGACCAAGCGTAGGGCAGTGGGAGCAGTAATAAAATCAACTGAAAGTTGGGCTGTGCTTATCACCATGTGCTAGCAAATGTAAACAAAGTCAATGACAAAATATTCCTCCCTGAAAAAAATATTCGGCCTAAATCTGAACAATTGCTGAGGTTACTGAGTTTTAATAATGTGCATGTAAACTTCAACTTAGCGTATTTTGTTACTTATCCTTCAGCAAACCCAGTGTTCTACATGGAAGTAAATTACAAGAGTTTCCAGTTATTCATTCGGTTTCCAACACATGGGACTCAGCAACGCAGGCTCCTTTTAAAGTAAGTTTATAATGGACCAGATGGTTCCAGCTCACTTTGGGGGCCTAGTTGTGATTTCAGCCCTAGTGTACTACAAACGCCTGTCTTTAAAGAGTAGATTTGAAATAATAGTGATTACAAAGAAAAAAAAATCAGAATATGAGTTAACTTTAGTTCTGTCCTTCTTTGTGACCTTTTGGACTTTTGATATATACAATATGAAACAGTGAAACAATGCAGACTACAAAGTGAATGTATGTGACAGGCAAAAATTTGATTACAAATTTTCATTTACACATGAAATATTGCACTGAATTTGAATCAAATCTTTACAATTGGAATTTATTCTTGTTTTCAACATGTTGGCCTTTTGTAATTATTATCAAACTGTAATGCTGTATCCATTACTGTGGCCAACCAGTATGTAGGCACAAAGTTACAAGATTTTGCTTTTATGAGAACAAAAACAAAAATACATCATTGTAATTAAAAAGCATTAATCCATATTTTCCTTTTTTGTAATGTAATAATTTTTACTGAAACAAAGTTTGATAAAATATTTCACTTTTTGCATTTCTTTTCTGAGAGATGAACTATTATTAATGTTGTTTTACTTAATGATTTTTTTTCTGAAATTGATTTTGTTGTATAGAGAATAGGAATCTGCTGTGCCACTGATTATAAAACTATCTCCTTTTTTTTTTTTTTTTTTTTTTTTTGAGACAGTCTAATTCTGTCATCTGAGCTGGAGTGCAGTGGCATGATCTTGGCTCACTGCAACCTCCACCTCCCTGGCTCAATCCATCCTCCCACCTCAGCCTCCCAAGTAGCTGGGACTACAGATGCACGTCACCATGCTCAGTTAATTTTTGTATTAAAACGATCTCAATTTTAGTTGATAAATACTCATCGCCATGACTTGCCAGTTTATAAGTTTGTTACAGTCCATCTCACGTAATTTTGAAAGAAGAGTACAGAGGTGGCATCTTTCCAAGTGCTTTTGAATTGCAGGAGTCTTTATGTTGCCTTTTCCTGAATGAAAATGTGGCTGAATATTATTTCAACCTCACTTCTCAGCACTCTGTAAACATTGTTTCATTGTGTCCAGTATTTTATGTGACACAAAAATAGAAGCTTGTGACAATATTAATTTTTCTGTTTGTTTTGGGATTTTTCTTTTTATAATGAGAAAATATGCTGGCTTTTTTTTTTCTAAATTCTGTGGTTCAAATATTTTGTTTAAATATGTCTAGGTGTATGTTTTTCTTTTTTTTCTTTTTTTTTTTGAGACAGGGTCTCACTCTATCACCTTAGGTGGAGTGCAGTGGCATATTCACAGCTCACTGCAACCTTGAACTCCAGGGCTTAAGCAATCCTTCCACCTCAGCCTCTGGAGTAGCTGGAACTATAAGCGTATGCCACCATAGCCGGGCGCGGTGGCTCAAGCCTGTAATCCCAGCACTTTGGGAGGCCGAGACGGGCGGATCACGAGTTCAGGAGATCGAGACCATCCTGGCTAACACGGTGAAACCCCGTCTCTACTAAAATACAAAAAAAATTAGCCGGGCGAGGTGGCGGGCGCCTGTACTCCCAGCTACTCGGGAGGCTGAGGCAGGAGAATGGCGTGAACCCGGGAGGCGGGGCTTGCAGTGAGCTGAGATCCGGCCACTGCACTCCAGCCTGGGCAACAGAGCTAGACTCCGTCTCAAAAAAAAAAAAAAAAAAAAAAAAAAAAAAAAAAAAGCGTATGCCACCATACCTGGCTAATTTTCTTTAATATTTGTAGAGATGAGGTCTCACTATGTTGCCCAGTCTGGTTTCGAAGTCCTGAGATTTATTTCATCTGGAACATGTATTAGTACTCTTGATCTAGTTAAACTTCACTCATTCATTCATATGGATTCATTTTCTTATATCAGACTTCTATTTTACAGTGGTTCTGACTTATTTTTTTTCCTAACTCAACTGAAGCACACAATACAGCCCAATTAGCAGACACTAATTACTGCAATTCAAAAGCACACCAGCCCATCCGGGGCCATTCTCATCATGTGCCCACTCAGGCTGTTATTACACACTCTCATCTCCACCCTCCAGTGGAGAATCACTCTCCTCTCATACCCTTGGTGAGCGTGTCTTTCCACTGATTCTGAGTTCTTAAGAAACGTCCTCTGTTTTTCGCTCTTTAGCCTTCATTTCTATCATCTTATCTTTATCATTCATTGTCCTTTTTTCCCCCTGTATTTTGGGAAAGTTATTTAACTTGTCCTTGTCACTACAGCATCAGTTTTGCTACACTTCCAACATTGTGGTGTTTTGTTTTGTTTTTGAGTTGGAGTCTCACTCTGTTACCCAGGCTGGAGTGCAGTGGCATGATCTTCAGCTCACTGCAACCTCTGCCTCCCGGGTTCAAGCAATTCTGCCTCAGCCTCTGGAGTAGCTGGGATTACAGGTGTCCACCACCATCCCCGGCTAATTTTTGTATTTTTAGTAGAGACGGGGTCTCACCATATTGGCCAGTCTGGTCTCTTGGCCAGGTTGGTCTCGAACTCATGACCTTGTGATCTGACAGCCTTGGCCTCCCAAAGTACTGGGATTACAGGTGTGAGTCACCGTGCCTGGCCTGATTTTTTGTTTTGTTTTGTTTTTAATTCCAGGACATAAGAATTTCCTTGCAATCTTTCTTCATTACATCATTCTTCCTTTAATAAAAATCTTGTTGTGGCCAGGCATGATGGCTCACACCTGTAATTCCAGCATTTTGGGAGGCTGAAGTGGGAAGATTGTTTGAGTTCAGGAGTTCCAGACCAGCCTGAGCAACAGAGTGAGACCCCATTTCTGAATAAAATAAAATAAAATAAAATAAAATGAAATAAAATAAAATATTAGCTGGGTGTGGTGGCTCATGCCTATAGTTCCAGCTACTTGAGAGGCTGAGGAGGGAGGAACACTTGAGCACAGGAGTTTGAGGCTGCAGTGAGCCATGATCGTGACGCTGCACTCTGTCAAAAAAAAAAAAAAAAAAATTATCGTATGGTATGGTCTGAATGCTTGCATTCCTCAAAAATTTATATGTTGAAATCCTAACCCTCAAGGTGATGCTATTAGGAGGTAAAAGGCCTTTGGAAGGTGATTAGGTCATGGGGTGGAGCCTTCATGCATTGGATTAGTGTCTTAATAAAAGAGGCCTGAGAGAGGCCCTTCACTCTGCTTCTTCAGCCGTGTGAGATTACAGTGAGAAGACGGCTGTCTAAAGGGAAGCAGGCCTTCACCAGACACCAGATCTGCCAGTGCCTTGATCTTGGACTTTCAAGCCTAGAGAACAATCAGAAATAAATTTATGTTATTTAAAAGCTACCCAGTCCATGGTGCTTTGTTAGAGTAGCCTCAACAGATGAATACATTGCATTTTCATTTCATCCTTATGTCTTCATTTTATTCCCCTCTTTTAATAACTCATAGCCCTTCCCTTAAAAAAAAAATCCATCTTGTACCTTTGCAGGCTACCAGTTTCCTGAATTTTCCTTCTGTATTCTATAGTAGATCAATTCCTGGGGCAAGCTCTACCCTGGAAACTTCTGGAGGTTGTTTCCTTTTTCCTATTCTGCAAGTGTCTCCAAGGCTTCAGCGTTTTGCTGTCTTTACTCATCCTTGAATAAGGTAAGCTATGTCTAGACCGAAGGTTTATCATCAGACAAGCTCTTGAATCCTTTCTCTGTCAAGTGGGATAATGCTGGAGCCCTCCTCTCAGACACATCCGGAGAAGAGGTCACCTCCGTAGCTATCAGGTCACTTTCCAGATTTCAGCCAGCTTTCCCCTATGTGCTCTCTTGTAGCAGCTTTCACTGGTGCTCCCTCCTTGATTATGCCTCAACCTACCCCACCCTTTCTTCCCCTCAGAGCTAACACTATTCCCATGTTTGTCATAATCCTCTCTTTGCTTTTCTTTCTTTTCTTTCCTTCTTTTCTCCTTTAATTTTTTTTTTTTTTTTTTTTTTTTTTGAGACAGAGTTTTGTTCTTGTTGCCCAGGCTGGAGTGCAGTGGCACATCTCTGCTCACTGCAACCTCTGCCTCCCTGGTTCAAGTGATTCTCTTGCCTCAGCCTGCTGAGTGAGTAGCTGGAACTACAGGCGTGCGCCACCACGCCTGGCTAATTTTGTATTTTTAGTAGAGACAGGGTTTCACCGTGTTGACCAGGCTGGTCTCCTGACCTCACGTGATCTGCCCGCCTCAGCCTCCCAAAGTCCTGGGATTACAGGCTTGAGCCACGGCGCCTGGCCTCTTTGCTTTTATTTCTATAGTTGTATCACATCACTTAGGATGTGATAATCATCCCTAAATAATGTAATTAGTATTTCAAGAAATTTGAATGCAAGTTTATATTTTGCTTTTTTTCTTCTGATTATTATTTTTATTTATTTTTCTAATCATTCCTATTCAAGGAAGTTTATACTTTGGGGGGACTTGCTTCTTTCAATTTAATATGCCAATGCCCTCCAGTCCAACAGGAAAACTCCTACAGTCGAAGAAGTTGAGTTCGTTACTCATTATAGTGAGGGGGAAGCACAGCATGGGGAAGGAGGGGGCATCTCAGTAAGAGGGTGTCAGGACATCTCAGTAAGAGGGTGTCAGGACATCTCAGTAAGAGGGTGTCAGGACTCACTGTAGGATTTGGGCTTCTGTTAGGTAATTTCGGGGAGAGTTTAAGGAACAAGGACTTTGCTCTGGACTAGATACTGTCAGGAGCATTGAGTATTGCACTAAATCTTATCTAGAAGCAGGGAAGGCTAGACCAAGGCTAATGCTGTAATTGAGAAAGAAGCAGCAGTCCCTCATTAGCTAGAATAAGAGGGTACTTAGTCATTTTTGTGGTCTGGGCAATATCCATGTTTTGTCTGTGGTCAGATGTGATTACAGAGTAATCTTGTTTTTGTCTTTATCATGGTCACGGGGTGGCTTTATCTGGTGTAATGTTACATGAAATTACTTACTTTCAACAGGTGAACACCAATGTTTAGTTGTGAGCGGCCATCTGATAGCACGAACACAGCTGCTGAATATTAGGGGTTGCTTTTCCTTTTCTTTTTCTCAAATGTTGATGGGATTCATCCATGTCGTTACATGCAGCTACGGTTTATTCATTTTCACCACTCAGTAGTATTCTCTTGTATAGAATACTATTAAGCACTCCATATGCAGCATAATACATTTATGTGTATTACAATACAACCATTTTTATTTATTTGCTGTACTCTCAATGGACATTTGAATTGTTTGCAGTTTTGGACTGTGATAAGTATGCTGCTATGATTATTCTTGTACATGTCTCGTGGTGCACACATTCAAGGAATTCTATAGAGCATATATTTAGGAATGGAATTGCTTGGTCATAAGGATATTACAACAGTCCCCCCGTACTGTGGTTTTGCTTTCCATGGTTTCAGTTACCCATAGTCAACATCTGAAAATAGGTGAGTACAGTACAATCAGATATTTTGAAAGAGAGAGACCAAATTCATATAACTTTTATTACAGTATATTGGTATAATTGTTCTATGTTGTTAATTATTGTTGTTAATCTCTTACTGCAGCTAATTTATTATTCATAGGTATGTATGTATAAGGAAAAACATAGTATACACAGGGTTTGGTACTATCCGCGGTTTCGAGCATCCACTGGGGATCTTGGAACATACCCCCTGTAGATAACGCCCCAGGGAACACTTTAATCTTCAACTCTTTAATGTCAAACTGTTTTTCCAAAATACTTGTTACCGTTTACTTCCCTCTCCCCACCTGCCCACTGCTTGATTGTCTGATACTTGGAGCTTAATGCAGTACATGGAAAATTGCAAACCCTAGAATTCACAGTATCCTGGGGCTTGCAATTCAGTATTCTCAGCACTTTACTTAGGGGGACCAGAACTTTCACTGCCACATACTTTCTGCTTCATTTATAATAGGAGACTCTTGAAAAGTTTTAAATGGAGATGGGAAGGAGCCAGTAAAGAGAGAGAGACTGAGGATACAGGGGAGAGAGAGAGTAATCTGCAGAGAGAGGATCCTGGTCAGGTGAGAGAGGACAAAATTGAGTCATTGGCATTTCTTCCATTGCAAAGTAAACCATAAATAATGCCGGGATGAGCTTACAAGGAAGTTGCCATAACTATGATTACCCTTACTAGAGTAGGGATGGTCAGGGAAGGCTCTCGATAAAACGTTGTATTGAAGTTGGACTTCGAAGTCAGGCTATAATGGATATGGGCAGAAAGAAAGGGATACGCTGATTTAGGGATAAAGCAAAAATCTCACACAGCAAATGCTGGTGTGGAGGGTAAAGCCGTGGGAAATAATACTGGAAAGAGACTTTTTTTTTTTTTTTTTTTTTTTTTTACAGAGATAGGGTCTTACCATCTTGCCCAGGCTGATCTTGAACTCCTGGGCTCAAGAGATCTTCCCACTTTGGCCTCCCAAAGCGCTGAGATTACAGGTGTGACCCACCATGCCCTGCCTGGAAAGAAAGATTTGAACAGACCAAGGAAGGTGTGAAGCCTGGGCTGAGGATGAAATCTTTACCTGAGGGGAATGATACGGTTTGGCTCTTGTCCCCACCCAAATCTACCTTGAGTTGTAATAACTTCCATGTGTCAAGGGCAGGACCAGGTGTAGGTAACTGGATCATGGGAGCGGTTCCCCCGTGCTGTTCTCTAATAATAAGTCTCAGGAGATCTGATCGTTTTATAAGCATCTGGCATTTCCTCTGCTTGCACTTGCTCCGTCCTACCACCCTGTAAAGGAGGCACCTGCTCATCCTTTGCCTTCTGCCATGATTATACGTTTCCTGAGGTCTCCCCAGCAATGTGGAACTGTGAGTCAATTAAACCTCTTTCCTTTATAAATTACCCAGTCTCAGGTATTTCTTTACAGCAGAGTGAGAACAGACTAATACTGGGAGTTTGAAGGCTTTTGTGCAAGAAAGTAATGGAATAAAACCAGTGTTGAATGCTATACTAGAGTAGTCTAGATATAACGTAGCTATACTGAAAAAGAAGGGTCAGGTCTTAGACACCCTAATAAGGGAGAATTAACACCTTAAGAAGGGAAAATTAGGTCTGTAAACTGGTTATTTCATTTAAGTAAAATATCAAAAGAAGGACAATTAGTCATTCAGTTTTAGACATGTTGGGTAGACCTTTGATTTTCATATCTAAAAATGTCAGGCAAATCAAATTATGGATTCAGCAATCTGCTTCCAGTCAGTAACAGAGACTTTAGACCATGAAACATACAAAGTAAACACTAACAACTCCCTCCACTCCCATCCCTCCATTAAAAAACAAACAAACAAACAAAAAAACCCCACCTCATTTTGTAGCTTGTGTTGATTTGCCTTGTAGTAACCAATAAGGAGGCAGTTCAGTACCTCTCTCTTCAAACAGTTACTTATGTATGCTCCTAGAAAGAAAAAAATAACTATGAAGCCATATTTATATAGATCTATACTTTTTAAATTTATTCAAGCGGGTTTGAATTCTGTGTCTATCACTTAGTTACTACGCAATCTTGGGCAGGTTGCTTAAACCTATTTGTGCCTCTCAGTGTCACCATCTAGAAAATGAAGGTGATGATATTAAAAATATAGGGTTCCAAAGAAGATTAAGCGGGTTATTGAATGTAAAGGACTTAGAAGATTGCCTGTCACATAGCAAAAGCTCGGTAAATATTAGTTATTTTTACTGTTTTCTTGGAGATCCTTTCATAGCAGTCCATATAACTATAATATTTTTAAAAGGCTGTGTAAAGCCAGGCATGGTGGCTCATGCCTGTAATCCCAGCACTTTGGCAGGCCGAGGCAGGTGGATCATCTGAAGTCAGGAATTTGAGACCAGCCTGGCCAACATGGCGAAACCCCGTCTGTACTAAAATACAAAAATTAGTTGAGTGTGGTGGCACATGCCTGTAGTCCCAGATACTCAGGAGGCTGAGACAGGAGAATCGCTTGAACCTAGGAGGCAAAGTTTGCAGTGAGCCAGGATCGCTCCACTGCACTCCAGCCTGGGTGACAGAGCGAGACTCTGTCTCAAAAAAAAAAAAAAGGAATAAAATAAAAAATAAAAGGCTGTATAATATTCCCCACAATGGCTAGCTCCAGATTTTCAGATTTTTCTATTGTAAACGATATACTTGTATATCTATATTGGCAAGTTTTTGCAAGTATATCCATATGATAATTTTTTGAATTGCAGAATTAAAGGATATGGTATATTTAAATTTTGAAGGCTATTGCTGAATTGTCCTCAAAAAAGTGTACCAATTTGCACTCCTACCAATAGAGTATGAGAATGACTGTGTCTGTATTCTTAACAACATTTATTGTTATCTAGTTTTGTAATATGATGAACAAATTCAACATAGCTCATTGGTTTTTTTTTTACATAAGCTTTTAAAAAATAACAGCTTTATTGAGATATAATTCACATGGCAGGAAGTTTATCCATTTGAAGTGCACAATTCAATGGTTTGAGTATATCACAGAGTCGTGCAAGCATCACCACAAACAATTTTCATGACCTCCCCCCAAAACTGTATCTATTAGCAGTCACTCACCATTTTCCCTCTAGTCCCACCCCCGAGCCCTAGGCGACCACAAACTCACTTTCCGTCTCTCTGGATTTTCGTATTCTGAGCATTTTATGTCATTGGAATCATAAAACATATGCTTTTGTGTCTGGCATTTTTCACTTAACATAACGTCTTCAAGGCTCATCCATGTGGTAGCATGTGTCAGTTTTTCATTCCTTTTTATGGTTGAATAACAGTCTATGGTATCGATATAGCACATTTTGCTGCTCCATTCATCGGTTGATGAGCATTTTGGTTATTTACACTTTTTGGCAGTTATTTAATAATGCTGCTTTTTATTGCCAGATAACATTTCATTATATGGATATGCTCATTATTACATGCAATTATTCAATTGTGAATGAGACAAAGATTTCAATAGATTTGGCCACTTTCTTTTTGTTTTGTTTTTACTTGCTGAGTTGTACAAGAAGTTGTATATTAATGATTTTCTTTGCTTGTCAAATATGTTGCAATATTTTTTCCACTTTGTATATATTCAAATTTATTTTTCTCTTCCTTTAAGACTTTAGGATTGTGTGTCTTGCCTAGAAAGTCTTTTTATATTACATCTGTGTAGTGTGGGTATAAAAAAAAAACTAAAAAAAAAATGAAGAAAAAGTCTAATTATTTTATTTTATGTTTTCTTTTCCTTTTTCCTTTTTTGAGACAGAGTCTTACTACTCTGTTGCCCAGGTTGGAGTGCAGTGGCACAATTATAGCTCATTACAGCCTCAACTTCCTGTGTTTAAGCCATCCTCCCACCTCACCCTCCCAAGGATCGTGGACTATAGGTGTGTACCATGCCCGGCTGGTCTGCAACTCCTGAGCTCCAGCAGTCCTCCCACCTTGACCTCCCAAAGTGCTGGGATTACAGGTGTGGGCCACAGCACTCAGCCTAGAAATTATTTTTAAACTCCTGGATTATATATAAATAAACTCACCAATAAATGAATAAATTTATTTATTTATATATTATGTATAAATAAATTCACTCCAAACTCCTAATTATATATAAATTCACCAGTTTTTAAAAACTCCTAGATTATATACAACTCCTAGATTATATATATTTCATACTCCAGATTATATATAAATTCACCAACTATATAATCTAACATATAATAGTAGTTCAAAACTAGTATATGTAACAAGTGTAATATATACAGTTAAGTATATATGTGTATATATATGTACTTATGTGTGTGTGTGTATATATATACACATATATACACACATATATACACTTACTTGTTTATATTACATTTCTCTCATCCAAGTATTAAGCAGCCCCCTAGGCCTAACCTTGCTTATCTTCTGAGATCAGATAAGATTGGGGGCATTCAGAGTGGTATGGCTATAGATTATGTATAGCTTTCTTTGAACCCTCTGGAAATTTTGGGAATATAAACAGCATGGTAAAGAACCCATTTTATTTTATTTTCCATTCCTAGCCAGTTTTCTCATTACTATCTATTGACTAATACATCTTCCCTTCTCCCATCCCTCCCCTATAAATTTGACTCATCTACCTTTTTCACACATTAAATCTGTATACGTATTTGGGTTTATGTCTGTTCATTCTCTTCTATTCCATTCTATTCTATTTAGCTATTCTATTTCTTCTCTAGAATAAAATATTTTAATTATTATAACTCCATGATACATTTTAATATATAGTTATATTAATTACCCTCTCACTACTCTTGTTTTTCAGAATTTTTCTAATTGCCCATTTATATGTCTTGAAGAACTTTAGTGTTATTTTTGTCAGGTTGAAAAAAATCACCTTGTTGTTTTATTTGGCTACACGTTGAATTTATAGATCAATTAAGGAAATCAATGTCTTTATAATGTGAATAGTCTCTCTTAATGCTGTAGGCAAAGAGGGAAAATCTGAAGAGGAAAAGGAAGAGGAGGAGAAGGGGGTAGAGGAGGGGGAAGAGGGGTTTAAGAAAGAAAAAGAGATAATTTCCTTCATAATTCACATCCTAAAATATAATGTAAATTGCATTTCCCTCTGAATAGCACAAAACACTTTTAAAACATTACCTCAGTCTCTAAAACATCCCAGCAGTATGCAATTACTATTGCTAATTGATAGGCTAAAAGTTCAGGGCACAAACTTGGCCGTGTTCTTTAACTTATATAATCATTCTAAAGTGATTTCTTTTCTTTTGGGTACTTATGAGGAACTGAGTGTAAATCTTTCCCGCCTACAGGTTTTTGGTAGCCTCTGCTGGAGTAAGATTATGTAATGGATAGGTGTAATAGCTCGCATATCTATATGTAAGCAATCTAATGGATGGCGACTTTATTCTGATATAAGCTACTTTGTGAAAATTTGGACTCTTACCGCAACTTCAACTTTTATCCCACTGTCAAAATTATTTCCAGATTATCCAAAGTGATAGGTAGTAAACAGAAAAATAGATTAACACTCATTCTTAGCTTCTTAGACCTCTTAATTTTGAACAGTTTCCTTTGGAGAATTGTAAAATTAAAGGTTATTTTCCTGCAATTTTTCTCCTTCTAAATATTTGGATAACACACTAGGGTGACTAAATGGATAGTTCGAGCCTGCCACGAAGACAGCCAATCTGCAAAGCAAAGCTAAGAGAACAGGGAGTCCAAATGCACTTGGAGTACCTGGAAATTATACCTGGCAGCCAGCAACCTTTTGTGCTTCTTTGTTGTACTATATTTTCTGGCAGCAGGCTTTCAAGGGTACCTTTATTTCACTGATTACTAAATTAGTGTTGGATTTAATGAGAGAGATCTGTCCTTTTATTTGTGCCTTTTTCCCTTCTTCTTCTTACTTAAAAAAAAAAAAAAAAGGATCAGCATCACAAAAGCTTTGTACATTTCTAGTTTGCTTTTGATGATGTGACCGTTTGCTCCCATCTATCTCCATGGTAATAAGCTGTCTCTACCCCCACTTTTCGAAGCCTCAGATACTTAGGAAGCTTCAGGACTCGAGAAGAGTTGCATGTTAAAATAATGCAGAGAAACAAATTGGTCTCTGTAAATAGGCCCCATCTTCAAAGCCTTCGAATTTTCTTCAAAATGTGATCCATTTTTCTTAGCTTGAAAACAGGTGCATTTTAGATAAAATATTTGAAAGTAAATTTGCATCTCAGCAAATGCATCTCAGTAAGTGCCCCTATTCTAAAATAAGACTTGGGTAGGATTTTAAAACTGGAAGAGGCCTCAGGCTTCATTTAGTCCAAGATGTTTATTATATACTTGAGGAAATTCAGGCTCAAAGTATTTCGCAGCCTTGTATCTAATCATAACTTTGAACTGGGAGTTATGCCTCCCAGCAAGGCATTCTTTCTTCTGTCACTAATATGTCAATGATAATTATTTTTATGTTAATAACAATAGCTATTGTTAATAATAAAAGAGATAAGTCACATAAGATGCTATAAAATGCCAGTAATTGTTGTTATATCTGTCCTAGGCAACTTTCCCAATAACAAAGGTTTTCAAAAGTTGATCTTTTAGTTTTCAAATCATGTTCTCTTAAAGAATACACTCATAGAAGTCAATATTTCTAAAATATGATTGTATAAAAATATACACACACATACACATATGTATTTGTAGTATATAAATAAAATATTAATAATGATTATCTCAGTAGTGGTTAAAATTAATTTAAATGTTATTTAAAAAAAATACTCTGGCTGGGCATGGTGGCTCATGCCTGTAATCCCAGCAGTTTGGGAGGCTGAGGCAGGCGGATCACTTGAGGCCAGGAGTTCGAGACCAGTCTGGCCAACATGGTGAAACCCCATCTCCACTAAAAACACAAAAATTAGCCAGGCATGGTGGCAGGCGCTTGTAATCCCAGCTACCCGGAAGACTGAAGCAGGAGAATCGCTTGAACCTGGGAGGGAGAGGTTGCAGTGAGCCGAAATCACGCCACTACACTCCAGCCTAGGCGACAAAGTGAGACTGCCTCAAAAAAATAAAATAAAATGAAATAAAAGTTCATATTTTTAAATTTTCTATGTAAAACTTGTATTACTTTCCTTATAATAAAAGAATACTTTATATTTTTGGAAAAAAATATTCACACATTTGATGCTTAAAATGTAAATCATTCCTTCCTGGCCCAATCACACTGTTCTTTTCCCACAAAATTCAAAATAATTTCATTCACAGTAGCTACAGATATTCTGCCCTGCTCTGTGTACTGTGACTTAGTGCTGGGGACTGGAATGACTGTGTCCTCTCATCATTCACAAAATATCAGGGATTTTCACTTAGGCAGGGAGAATTGACTGCAGAACCCAAGGTGTTTTGTTTTGTTTTTTTTTTTTCAGTTGTCATATGATCCTTTACTGAAATATTTTCCTTTGTGCTTCTTAACTAGCTAGGCATTCCACAACAACACTGTTGATGCCATCTATGATGTCATGAGGTTGGTGGCCATCAACATTATGGCCCATAGACAGGGAAGTCTCCCGGATCTCTTTAATGGTTCCAGAAAGTTCTCTGGCTAAAGATGGGTGCTGCACCTGTCAAGCAATGTTGACGATCTCATCACAAGTGATATTCCCACTGTGTTTAATGTTTTTCTGTTTCTTTCTGTCTCTTGGTGTTTCCTTGAGGGCTTTGATGATCAGGGCAGAGGCAGAAGGCACCACCTCAATCTGGGCCTGTCTGTTCTGAATGGTCAGTTTCACTGTAATTCTCAGGCCCTTCCAGTCACCCATTGATGGCAATGTCATCACCAACCTTTTATGGAGACAGACCCAGGGGGCCGATCTTGGGGGCCAGTGCAGACGTGGCCCCGACTTCACCCCCGATGCACCTCAGGTACATGACTTTGATCTCGTTGGGACTGAACTTCTGCAGCATGGTGGAGGCAGCTGGTGTTGGATTAACCCGGATTTGGGACGATGGAAGAAAGTTGCACCTTGGCCTCCTCCAAGCCAAGAGCTGAAAGAACCCAAGGTCTTTATAAAGTATATCCCTCTCACAGCTTTTTGTGGACTCATGTTTTACTTATTGTTTTGTTAAAAGCAATGGCAACAAAAGCCAAAATAGACAAATGGGATCTAATTAATCTAAAGAGCTTCTGCACAGCAAAAGAAACTACCATCAGAGTGAACAGGCAACCTACAGAATAGGAGAAAATTTTTGCCATCTACCCATCTGACAAAGGGCTAATATCCAGAATCTACACAGAACTTAAACAAATTTACAAGAAAAAAACAAACAACCCCATCAAAAAGTGGGCAAAGGATATGAACAGACTCTTTTCAAAAGAAGACATTTATGCAGCCAACAGACACGTGAAAAAATGCTCATCATCACTGGTCATCAGAGAAATGGAAATCCAAATCACAATGAGATACCATCTCACACCAGTTAGAATGGTGATCATTAAAAAGTCAGGAAACAACGGGTGCTGGAGAGGATGTGGCAAAACAGTAACGCTTTTACACTGTTGGTAGGAGTATAAACTAGTATAAACTAGTTCAACCATTGTGGAAGACAGCGTGGCGATTCCTCAAGGATCTAGAACTAGAAATACCATTTGACCCAGCGATTCCATTACTGGGTATATACCCAAAAGATTATAAATCATGCTACTATAAAGACACATGCACACGTATGTTTATTGTGGCACTATTCACAATAGCAAAGACTTGGAACCAACCCAAATGTCCGTCAATGATAGACTGGATTAAGAAAATGTGGCACATAAACACCATGGAATACTATGTAGCCATAAAAAAGGATGTGTTCATGTCCTTTGTAGCAACATGAATGAAACTGGAAACCATCATTCTGAGCAAACTATCGCAAAGACAGAAAACCAAACACTGCGTGTTCTCATTCATAGGTGGGAATTGAACAATGAGAATACTTGGACACAGGGCGGGCAACATCACATACCAGGGCCTGTCATGGGGTGGGTAGAGGGGGGAGGGATAGCATTAGGAGAAATACCTAATGTAAATGACAAGTTAATGGGTGTGGCAAACAAACACAGCACGTCATGTATACATATGTAACAAGCCTGCACGTTGTGCACATGTACCCTAGAACTTAAAGTATATATATATACACTTTAAGTACATATATATACTATATATATAAAGTGTGTGTGTGTGTATGTATATATATAAGAGCTACTTTTAAGTAAAAGAATAATAATTAGTACTACTGAGAGCTTTTCACCTCAAAGCACTGCACATGCCTTAACCCCTTTGTGGTCTCATTGAGGTATGTGTTTGCTCTTAAAGACTTTTCACAGTTTCACAAGCAAAACTCAAATGATCCATTGTATCTAAGAAGTCAAGGGAACCCCTCTGGGAATAAAGAGCTGCCTAAGAATAATAGCAGGGCCACCATATGAGACATGGTGAAAGTCCCGGGCACAGTGTCTTGTGGATGGCAGATGCTGAATAAAGGCCCCATGTTTCCAATGCAGAGATCACAATAGGGCCTGGTTATGTCTTTGAGGCCTCAGCCCATGAGGCCCACCAGGTAACCAAGCACTGTTATCATGCACCATCAGCCTGAATGGAGCCACTTGCAAGTTATAACTTTATCTCTGCTCCTGATCATGTGAAAAATGGCAAACAACTTTGTTTAACCTCCATTCACTTTTTTCCCTCCTTGACTATAGTTGAAATCAATGTATTAGGCCATTCTTGCATTGCTATAAATAAATAGCTGAGACTGGGTAATTTATAAAGGAAAGAGGTTTAATTGGCTCACGGTCCTGCAGGCTGTTCAGGAGGCATCGTGCTGGCAACTGCTCAGTTTCTGGGGAATCCTCAGGGAGCTTTTATTCATGGTGGAAGGTGAAGTGGGAGCTGGCCCTTCACATGGTGAAAGCAAGAGCAAGAGAGAGAGAGTGAGGGTGGGGGTGCCACACACATTTAAATGATCAGATCTCATGAGAACTTACTCGCTATCTCCAGGACAGGACCAAGCCATGAGAAATCTGCCCCCATGACCTAAACATCTCCCACCAGGACCCATCTCCAACACTGGGGATTATATTTCAACATGAGGTTTGGGTGAGGACACATATCCAGATTATATCATTAACTAGATCCAAACAGCTTTTGCTGTCAATGACAATATTTATTTAATCCCTCCCCCATCCTTTTTTTTTGGAGACCGGGTCTCACTCTGTCATCCAGGCTGGAGTGCAGTGGCGCCATCACAGCTCTCTGTAACCTTTGCTTCCCAGACTCAAGCGATTCTCTAGTCTCAGGCTCCCAAGTAGCTGGGACTACAGGTGTGAGCCACCATGCTTGGCTGATGTGTGTGTGTGTGTGTATGTGTGTGTGTGTTTGTGTGTGTGTGGAAATGGGGTTTCACCAGGTTGACCAGGCTGGTCTTGAACTCCTGAGCTCAAAGCAGTCTGCCCACTTCGGCCTCCCAAATTGCTGGGATTACAGGTGTGAGCCACTCCACCTGGACTATTTAATCCTTTTTGTTTGTTTTTTTTTGAGACAGAGTTTCGCTCTTGTTGCCCAGGCTGGAGTGCAATGGTGTGGTCTCGGCTCACTGAAACCTCCGCCTCCCGGGTTCAAGCAATTCTCCTGCCTCGGCCTCCTGAGTAGCTGGGATTACAGGCATGCATCACCATGCCTGGCTAATTTTGTATTTTTAATAGAGTCAGGGTTTCCCCATATTGGTCAGGCTGGTCTGAAACTCCCAGCCTCAGGTGATCTGCCCGCCTTGGTCTCCCAAAATGCTGGGATTACAGGCATGAGCCACCTTGCCTGTCCTTATTGAATCCTTTTTATAGAACGATAATGCTTGAGACCTTCAGAAATGATCAAATGATGATTGCTGTACCTTCTTTTACATCTAGGTTAAACACTGTCCTGGGAACAACTCTAATTGAGGATGAAAGAAGAATAGAAAAGGGCAATATAACTTATGCTAGGTTATTAAAAATTAGTGGGAAGTAACCAAATATCTTGAATAATGTGTCTAAAATAGATCTCTATGGTTTTGCCCCAAACCTGCTCCTTCTCCAGTAGTTACCTCTTTTTAATATATGGTACTGGTATTCGCCCACTTACTCAAACCAAAAACTAGAGAGCCACCTTGGGCTCTTCCTCTCCCTTCACTCCCAAATTCAGTTCATCTGTAAGTCCTGTTAGTTTGTCTTCCAAAAAAATTCCCACATTCTTCCACTTTGCTGCTTCTTTTTTTGTCCACTGTGGTCCCCCGATCCAAGCCCCTGCCATCTGTCACATGATCAGCACAGTGACTTCTGACCAGCCTCCCCCTTTCCCCCTCACTACAGTCCATTTTCTCCATGGCAGCCAAATTTAAAACATAAATCAGATCACACGTGTCATACCCCTGCTTTAAAGCATCCTTTCTCACAGAACAAAATCCAAACTCCTTTTGGGGAACTTGGAGTGCCTACCTGATCTAGGCACCGTGCACCTGAAGCCCTTTTTCTCCCTGTCTCTCCCTTGCTTTATCTTCTGGCTTGTGGGCCCCCGGGGTCTGCAGATGCTCCTTGTGCATGGCAGGGTCTTCTCCAAGAACCTTCATGTGATTCCCCCAGTCACATTCAAGTCTGTCCAAATTCTTTCTCCCCAGCAAGGCTTTCCCTCACCGTCCTATCCAAAATTGCACCTTGCCCTTTGTCTCCTTTCCCTGTCTTCTTCTTCCATATAGCCCTCCTCACCCTGCAATTATGTTGTATCACTTAACTTGTTTGTTTCCGCCTGAACTGTCTCTGTCTCTAGAATGGAATCTCCCCAAGGAGGGATGCGGTCTTTCTTGTAACCTATTATGAGTTCAGCTCCCAGACCAATTCTTCACATATGAAAGGTACTCAAGGAATATTTATAGAATAAATTAATGGTCTCATCTTAATCTTTTCTTCTCCTATGAGAGAGAACATTTTGGGGGTGAGGATCAATGTTAGACATGATCAAGATCCCTAGAGAATAAGAAGTTATAATAACATGCGGCAGATGCAAGAAAAACCAAATTGCATTTTTGCCATGGATTGCTGTGGATATATCCAAGTGCTGGATATTTGGGCTGTAGATTTCTGTGACTCAGAGAGATGCTCACCCTGAAAGACACTGCGTTCAATCCCGTGGAGGCTCACTATAATCATTAAGTGCTTATCGCCCCCTTCAGGTGCTTATCTTCTTGAGAACAGAGACCGTGACTCATGTTATATTTTATTATAATGATTTGCAAATAGCAGGTAATACATAAATATTTGCTAAATTGAATGACATTGATCCTTTCCACATCTGGAATAAATTTTTAGGTTCTGGTGTGCGTGTGTGTGTGTGTGTGTGTGTGTGTGTGTGTGTGTTTACATTCAAAATATCTATTTTGAAGTGATCAGACCTGGGGGCCTTGTTACTTCTCCCTAAGTCGATTTATCACAGTTCCAATGAAAATACCACCAAATTTTTTATGGAGCCAAACAAATTAATACTAAAGTTCATATTTTAAAAATAAGCAAGAATAGTCGGGAAACCAATAAAAAAGAAAAACTTTTAGCAGGGAGTAGCCTGCCACATATTAAAATATTCTATAAAGCCCCTAATAATTAAAACATTTCCTATTCTTGGATAGGGTGACTCAGCAGCACAAAGATGTCAGTTGTTCAAGTCAATTTATTACCAACCATAATCCCAATAAAAATAGCAACGAGCTTTTTAAATGAAGCCATACAAGTTGATACTAAAGTTTATATGGAGAAACATTTAAAAATAGCCAGGGAAACATTTAAAAACACACAAAACTTTGAAGTAGACGAAACAGATATTAAAATATACTATAAAGCCTTTTATAATTAACACCCAGTGGTACTGTCTAATGCAGCAGAATTAAAAGCGCGGAAACAGAAAGAAACACATATGGTAACTGACTATGTGAAGAACTGGCACCTCAAACCATTGGGTCAAAGATACACTTTTATTATTATTTTTTAAAATCTACCAGTTATCCTCAAGTTCTACAATAAGCTTTTAAATAAATGGTTCTGGGACAGATGGTACATTTTGAAAAAGATAAAATTAAATTCATACGTCACACCATATTGAAGAATAAATTCAAGATAGGAATCTAAATGTAAAATGCAAAATCACACAAGTGCTAGAAGAAAACATGGGTGAGTTCTTTAACCTTGGTATGGAGAAAGCCTCAAAATCGAGAGGTAATAAAAGAAAAGGTTAATAAATTTGACTAGATTAAAAATAAAAACAATTTTGGGGGAGCATGGCTAAATACCCCACTATAAAGTCAAAAAACAGTGAGCACAAGCCAGGCGTGGTGGCTCATTCCTGTAATCCCTGCACTTTGGGAGGCCAAGGCAGGTGGAGCACTTGAGGTTAGGAGTTCGAGACCAGCCTGGCCAATGTGGTGAAACCTTGTCTCTACTAAAAACACAAAAAAATTAGCTGGATGTTGTGGTGGGTGCCTGTAATTCCAGCTACTGTAATCCAGCTGAGGCAGAAGAATTGCTTGAACCCGGGAGGTGGAGGTTGCAGTGAACCGAGATCTTGCCACTGCACTCCAGCCTCGGTGACAGAGTGAGACTCCATCTCAAAATTTAAAAATGAAAAAAAACCAGCTGGGCATGGCAGTGCATGCCTTTAGTCCCAGCTACTGGGGTGGCTGAGGTGGGAGGATTGCTTGAGCCCAGGAGGTTCAGCTTGCAGTGAACTGTGATTGTGCCACTGCACTCCAGCCTGAACAACAGAGTGAGACCCTGTTCCCCTCAAAAAGAAAAATAAAACACAGTAAGCAGTGAAATATATTACAGATAAAAGGATAATATTCTTAATATGTAAAGAACTCTAAATAAATGGAAGGACAAAGGATCAAAAGCCTGATTTTAAAAATGGGAAAACTACATTAATAAACAATTCTGAGAAGAAAAAGGCTGATTATGCCTGTAATCTCAGCACTTGGGGAGGCCGAGGTAGGTGGGTCACTTGAGCTCAGGAGTCTGAGACCAGCCTGGGCAACATGGCGATAACCCTGTCTCTGCAAAAAATACAAAAGTTAGCCAGATGTGGTGGCACACACCTGTGGTCCCAGCTACTCAGGAGGCTGTGTTGGGAGAATTGCTTGAACCAGGGAGGTGGAAGCTGCAGTGAGCTGAGATTACACCACTGCACTCCAGCCTGGGCAACACACAGACCCTGACTCAAAAAAAAAAAAAAAAAATTAGGGAGAGTTTCAAAGTGTTAGTTATATCAGAAGTAGACCATCTGTATCAGTCTCTGTCGGTGAACAGAAGACCCAAATAGGATAATTTAGAGGAATTTAATGAAGAATCAGGTTTAAGGGAAACTCACAAAGAATGGTGCAGTATCCTGAAGTTAGCAAGAACCAGGAGGACATTATTGATCTAGGCCTGAACTAATTTAGAGAGAATATGGTGTAGCTAAATGGAGAATGCTGCCTGGAGAAACAGAAAGCCAAACCACAATGACTCAGCTGGGATGAAGCTGGGGAATAAATCCAGCACCCTCACCCTCCCTTACCTCTTCCATGGAACTTCTGTTGTCATCCAGTGGCTGAAATCAACCAGAAGCCAACAGGGAAAGACCTGCTTCCTGAGACACAGAGCAGGTGAGGAAGGGACAAAGCATTACCCTAGAGAGATGAATGAAAACTATTCTGCACACCAACTGTTTCAAATGGTGTGCTTTATATGTGGAACTGAGAGTCTCCAAATGATCACAAGACACCACTGTGTAGAAGACAAGGAACTAGAGGACGCCTCCTTTTAAGAGTGGGTTTAAGCAGGAGTTAAATAATATCTGAATTGGCCAGGCACAGTGGCTCATGCCTGTAATCCCGGCACTTTGGGAACACAAGGCCGGAGGATCACTTGAGGCCAAGAGTTCAAGACCACCCTGGGCAACATAGCAAGACCATCTCTCAATAATAATAATAATAATAATAATAATAATATTGATGATGTTTTGGCTAGGCATCGTGGCTCACGTCTGTAATCCCAGCACTTTGGTAGGCCGAGGCGGGTAGATCACGAGGTCAGGAACTCAAAACCAGCCTGGCCAAGATGGTGAAACCCCGTCTCTACCAAAACTACAATAATTAGCCAGGTGCAGTGGCAGGTGCCTGTAATCCCAGCTACTTGGGAGGCTGAGGCAGGAGAATCGTTTGAACCTGGGCGAAAGAGGTTGTAGTGAGCTGAGATCGCGCCACTGCACTCCACCCTGGGCAACAAACTGAGACTCCCTCTCAATAATAATAATAATGTTTTATAATCTATGTTATCACAAAGCTTTACCATATTATTATAACCGTAGTAAAATAGGTGAATAGTAATAGATGAAAGACAACTACACCTTCTTTGACACTGCTCGCATTGAGAAAGGGGACCTACGTCTCCTCTCCTTGAGTCTGACTGCTTTGACCAGTGGAATATCCGAGGAGTGGCGCTGTGCTGGTTTCCAAGCTTGGCTGTAAGAGACTGGCAGCTTCCAGTTCCTGTCTGAGGACATTGGCTGGAGCCCCGAGCTTCCCCGTGAGAGTCTGACTCCCCAGAGGCTGCCACCGAATAAGGAAGCCTGAGGTAGCTGCAGGAAGAAACTCTGTGGAAAGGCGGGTGGGGAGGGACAGAGAGACCGAGGGAGAAAGAGAAACAGATGCCCAGCCAACTCCTGGTTGTTCTAGTCCCCCGACTACTCCAGTCTTGCAGCTGAGGCCCCAGGCATTCTGCAGCAGAAATGAGCCGTCCCTTGCTGTGCCCTGTTTGAAGATCGTCATGATAAATGGTTGTTTCAAGCCACTGCAGTATTGTTCGGTAACAACAGATACTTGGGCAGAATTTGGTACTTGGAAGTGGGGTGCTATCATAACGAATACCAAACCATGCGGCACTGACTTTGGGACAGAGTGTCAGAGAGAAGCAGAAAAGCCAGGAGGAGACTATGGGTGAGGGTGTGAAACACTGAGGAAAGTATTTATAGAGGCTGGAAAACAGAGGACTCTTTTTATGTAGTGACAGGAAGTGTGAGGACACTGTCGCCTATGGGAACGTGGAAAACAGAAAGGGTGCTTAACAGCTTGTGGGGTTGGCTAGAGAGATGTCCAAGCAGAATGTAGAAGATGCCAACCGGCTTTTTCAGTTGCCTATACAAAATATGAGACAGGAGAGATGATCTAAAGAAAAATTGTAGGCTGGGTGCGGTGGCTCACGCCTGAATCCCAGCACTTTGGGAGGCTGAGGCAGGAGGATCAGAAGATCAGAAGTTCAAGACCAGCCTGGCCAATGTGGTGAAACCCTGTCTCTACTAAAAATATGAAAAATTAGCAGGGTGTGGTGGTGCACACCTGTAGTCCCAGCTACTTGGGAGGCTGAGGCAGAAGAATTGGTTGAACCCTGGAGGCGGAGGTTGCAGTGAACTGAGATCACGCCACTGCACTCCAGACTGGGCGACAGGGTGAGATTCTCTCTCAAAAAAAAAAAAAAAAAAGAAAGAAAGAAAAAGAAAAAAAGAAAAATTGTTCAAGTTCTTAGCAAAAATGGTAAAATACAAATATTGGATTATAAAATAAACCTGTTGCTTATCCCTGGTCTCTCCCATGAAAAGATTCCCAAATAAAAAATATCTCTGGGGCCTAAGGTCAAATCCAGAATAAGATGCTTTGTCAGAAAAATTTAAGGGCAGGCCTAGTAATCGCAAGGATGTGCCTCATAGACCATCTCAGTAAACAATAGAACTTTGTAGACTCCTAAAGGTGTTGTCTTACAGGAAGGAACCTCAAAGGAGATCCAAGTATTTCTAACATGTAAAATGGAAACATTTGCATCTTCTTCACAGGAGTGCTGTGACTATTAAACAGAATAATACCCATTCTTCTAAATATCTGCTGATGTCTACTCTATGCCAGGCATTGTTCTAGTTTTTGAGAATTTCTAAGAGTTATTAATCTTCAGGATTCGGGAACAAAAAATTAGAATTCTTGAGAATTCTTGGCAATCCTCAAAATCATAAGTTATTCTACATTTTTCCATAATGACTTCTTGGTATGTTTTTAAAAACAACAACTGACCACACTAGTAAACAGCGAATCATTTTTCTGTGATGGGATTATACAAAAGGTTTCTAAGGCTTTCTGCAAATAAAACTTCCCCCAGAACAAACAAGAAATCCCCCCAGACATAATAAATGAATGGGTTATATGGTTTATTATTATTATGGACATATATATATTGAGACAAGATTACACTACATTTCAATGACACGTAAAAATAATTTCTACCTGAGTTAGACAATAGAATATATTAAAAGAAGGGAACATTAACACAGAATAATGCCAAATAAAATGATTCAAATTGTTTCAATTCAAATAATTGAAAAATAATACTGCAAACATTTAAATTTTAAACGTTATTCTTTTCTGGAGACGGAATCTTGCTCTGTCGCCCAGGCTGGAGTGCAGTGGTGCGATCTCGGCTCACTGCAACCTTCACCTCCCAGGATCAAGCAATTCTCCTACCTCAGCCTCTCGAATAGCTGAGATTACAGGCTCACGCCACTGCACTGGCTAATTTTTGTATTTTTAGTAGAGACGGGGTTTCACCGTGTTGGCCAGGCTGGTCTCAAACTCCTGACCTCGTGATCTGCCCGCCTTGGCCTCTCAAAGTGCTGGGGTTACAGGCGTGGGCCATCGCGCCCGGCCAAAAGTTATTCTCAGAAATGAAACTGAAAAACACATAAAGCACGAATTGCCCTGAATGTCTTGGTCCTTGTTTCCTGACAAATATTCCGGGTGCAGAATGTTTCTTTCATTCTATGTTAATGTTAGTTTATTATTACTAAGAATGTGTCTACAAGCATCTTTGAATTGGGCGTTAGGGTACGTGTTGGTTATTATAAACTCATTCACTTTTCTTAATGATGAAAATATTGTCTTCTTTCACTGGTTTTGATTGTTTCCTTGAAGTGTATATTATCTTCGCTAATTCAGATTTTAGATGTTTCTGACTTCGTGATGGAGTAGTTCCCAACAATATTCACTCTTCTTTGCATTGCTTCTGATAAAGCATATTTTCCTCCACAAAAGTCTTTCCTTAATGATTTTGCTAATTAAGCCATTTCATTTTTGTTTCCTGAAGCAAAAAGATTTGTTAACCTCATATAAACTACTAACTGCTGAAATATTTAATGAGAGATGAGATCTTTTTTCTGCATTAAGTAATTTGATTCTAATTTCTTTTAAAAGCATGCTACTCAAAGCACAATTCTGTTTTCGATTAGAAGATTTGCGCCATGATTACTTAATGCTTCAACTACTAATCAAACAAGTTTTAAGCAAGTTATTGTCTCTCTCACAATTTTACAATATTCCATTTTCTCTCTCCTTTCTTCCTCCCCTCCGCCCCCCACTTCCTCCCTTCCCCCCTTTTTTTTGAGACGGAGTCTCATTCTTGTCACCCAGGCTGGAGTGCAATGCAGTGATCTCAGCTCACTGCAACTGCCGCCTCCTGGGCTCAAGCAATTCTCCTGCCTCAGCCTCCCGAGTAGCTGGGATTACAGGCATCCACCACCATGCCAGGCTAACTTTTGTATTTTTAGTAGAAACGGGGTTTCACCATGTTGGTCAGGCTGGTCTCGAACTCCAGACCTCAGGTAATCTGCCCGCCTCGGCCTCCCAAAGTGCTGGGATTACAGGCATGAGCCACTGTGCCTGGCCCCCTTTCTTCTTTTTTTAAGACAAGGTCCCAGGCTGAAGTGCAGTGGCATGATCATAGCTCCCTGCAAGCTTGAACACCTGGGATCAAGGGATCCTTCTGGCTCAGCCTCTTGAGTAGCTGGGACTACAGGTGTGTGCCACTACATTCAGCTGTTTTTTATTTTTCGTAGAGACAGGGGCTCACTATGCTGCCCAGGCTGGTCTCAAACTTCTGAGCTCAAGTTATCCTTCCATCTTGGCTTCCCAAAGTGCTGGGATTACAGGTGTGAGCTGTTGTGCCTGGCCTGTGTGTTTTTTTTTTTTTCTCATTCTTTATGCAAAAGAGAATTTCTTATTGGAGAAAATGTAAACAGTTTTACCACTTTTCTTTTTCTAAAAATTGCCAGAAAAACACGACCTTGTAGATTATACTGACTGGCTCCAGCCACATAATCTGAATCAGAGTAATTGCTTTCATCTGTCTCATAGACAGACTACACTCTGTACACCACCTCAGCCAGTTGTGTCTGATGCTGTATCTTCCAGTTTTTGAGTAAAACACTTTTGTTACAGCAAGGAGAAGGAACACACTTGCTGAAAACTGTCCAAATTTTTTCATTACTGCTGCATCACCACTAGCTGTTGATATTGATGGAATTCCTCACCAGTAACATTTCCATGAAGATCATGACAATTTATTTCTTGCAGGAAGAATTAGAAAACTTTCCCTGCATTTTAAACTGATTTTTTCCTGGGATTCAGGAAAATATCAATTTCCCAAGAAATTCTGGGAAGGCATGGAAACATCACACCGCAGCAGGTGCTGGGGACGCAGCAATGAACAAGACAGACCAGATCCCTACTCTCAGATAAACACAGTGATCCGGGTATTTCCAATAGGGAAATGACACTGATGAAATAAGGTGATGTGTCTGGGGATGGCTGCGATATTTTTAGTTAGTATTGAGGTTTGGCGGCATGTAACAGTCAAGCTGCAAATAACAGTGTCTCAAATTAGATAGAAACTTGTTTGTTTTTCTCACATCAAAGTTATCTAGAGGCTGGTATTGCACACTCTACCCTCATCCCACAGTGCCATTAGCCAGGCCCCAACCCGTTCTTTCCTCCCGTCCTCACTGCCGTCTCAGCATCCAAGGTGTTTTCAGGAGCTCCAGTGATCACACCTGCATTCCAGATAGCAGGAGAGGGGAAAATAGGAAAAAGAGCTGTTTGCTTCCCTTTTTTACTTTCCACCTTTTTTTTTTTTTTTTTTGAGATGAATTCTCACTCTGTTGCCCAGGCTTGAGAGCAGTGAGGCAATCATAGCTCACTCACTGTATCCTTGAACTCCTGGGCTCAAGCCATCCTCCAACCTCGGCCTCCCGAGTAGCTGGCACTACACATGAACCACTACACTTGGCTAATTTAAAAAACAAAACAAAACAAAACAAAACAAAAGAAAACAAAATTAAAAAACAGGCTCGGCATGGTGGCTCACGCTTGTAATCCCAGCACTTTGGGAGACTGAGGTGGGCGGATCATGAGGTTAGGAGATCGAGACATCCTGGCTAACACGGTGAAACCCCGTCTCTACTAAAAATACAAAAGAAAATTAGCCGGGCATGGTGGCAGGCACCTGTAGTCCCAGCTCCTCAGGAGGCTGAGCAGGAGAACGGCGTGAACCCAGGAGGCGGGGCTTGCAGTGAGCCAAGATCGCTCCACTGCACTCCAGCCTGGGCGACAGAGCAAGACTCTGTCTCAAAAAAAAAAAAAAAAAAAAAAAAAGTTTATAATTTGTAAAGATGGGGTCTTACTATATTGCCCAGGCTGGTCTCAAACTCGTGGCCTCAAGTGATCCTCCCGCCTCGGCCTCCCAAAGTGCTGGGATTCTAGGCATAAAGCATCTCCTCTGGCCTGTCTGCTTCCCTTTAAGGAAGCTTCTAGGAAGTCCCACTGAACATATCCACTTATATCCCATTAGCCAGAAACATGACCACATCCTGCTGCTAGTGAGGCTGAGAAATATAGACTAATATACAGGAAAGTTTCCAGCTAGGTTGGGCATGGGGGCTCACACCTGTAATCCCAGCACTTTGGAAGGCCAAGGCAGATGGATCACCTGAGGCCAGGAGTTCGAGATCAAACTGGCCAACATGGTGAAGCCCCATTTCTACCAAAATACAAAAATTAGCTGGGTATGGTGGTGCATGCCTGTAATCCCAGCTACTTGGGCGGTTGAGGCAGGAAAACTGCTTGAACTCGGAAGGCAGAGGTTGCAGTGAGCTGAGATCATGCCACTGCACTCTAGCCTGGGCAACAGAGGGAGACTCTGTCTCTGTCAAACAAACAAAAAAAACCCAAAACATTTCCAGCCACAGATCAGGGTTCTGTTTTGCATGTTGGGAAGGGCAGACAGGAATGAGTGGTCAAAGAGGTCTTTTCCTAGGAAGTAACAATTTGGAACTTGAATGACAAGAAGCTCTGGTTAGATGATGGGAGCAGAATGTTTCAGGCAAGGGAAACAGCAAATGGAAAATGACGATTTCGTGGAAACAAGAAAGCCTGAAACATAATGAGGAGGAAAGGAGATTAGTCTGGGAGATGGGTAATGGCTAGACCACACAGTCCTTTACCTGTCAGAGAATTGCTTTCATTTTTTAAAAAACTGAAAAATTTTAATCACATTGGGATTTTTTTTTAAGCAGAGTCTTGCTCTGTCACCCAGGCTGGAGTGCGGTGGCACAATCTCAGCTTACTGCAACCTCTGCCTCTTGGGTTCAAGTGATTCTCATGCCTCAGCCTCCTGCATAGTTGGGATTACAGGTGTGTGCCACCATGCCTGGCTAATTTTTGTATTTTTAGTATAGATGAGGTTTCATCATAATGGCCAGCCTGGTCTCAAACTCCTGACCTCAGGTGATCTATCCACCTTGGCCTCCCAAAGTGCTGGGATTACAGGTATGAGCCACTGCACCCAGCCTGCAGTGGGAATTAATTTTAAAGGAAGGACATGACATGCCTTAGATTCTTGCTAGTGCTGACATATACTAGATGTTAAAGAAATCTATCCTTAAGTACACTGGAAAATCTTGGTTTTTAATCCTGATTACATCCCTGATCATTTAATGGGATGTGGGAAATTATTGATTGTTTTGCCTTATGTCTATAGGCAACATATAAAATTATATTTGTTCATCAGCTGCCTGAATAAAACCAATAATCCACAAAGCAGATCCACAGTAGAATGCTTTCTGTAGGGGATGTGGGGTACAGCAGATATGAGCCTCTTGTGTATTTGCGTGGCATGGAGGGGGGTACTAATAAATAAGAAAAAGTCACATGTGTATGTATCTGTGCTTGAGGCAGCTCTTTGAGGATGTGTGCAAATCAAGAAAAGGGCTTTTATTTTGATTCCTTTAATCGTGCCTTATTAACATTTTTTCTTTTTTTTTTTATTAAGGTCACTAGGCATTTGGTAGGAATCTGCATCAAACTGTTGGGCAATGCTAGACAGCAACATTGACGTTTGTAAATTTACACTTGGATTCTTAGTTTCTGGTGAGTAATTTGTGCTCCTTCAACACTCAATGAGAGATGATGATAAGCAAACCTTCAGCCTTCAGCCTTCAGCCTTCCTGATGCGGTAGGAATTGCCAGAAATGCCTGTCTGTGGTCGCCCTCTACTGGATTAGTTAAGCCTAACGTGTAAAAGCCACCTGACCACGGTTCCCTTTCTAATATCCTCTTCTGCCAGAGCCTACTCACCCTTTAGGTCTGAGAGAGGCCTCTCAGCATCCCCCCTTTCTCTCACCATCTCTGATATGTGTGTTTGTATGACTATTTGATTGACATCTGTCTCCTCCCTCTCTACATAGGCTGTAGTCTGCATGAGGGCAGGGACTCTGCCTCCGAGTGCTTGACACCATTCTTCAATAAATATGGGTTAAATGGATGAATAAAGGAGGAATGAAGGGCCCGAATGTCAAGAGTGAGCCTTTCACACTTCACTCTAGCTGACTGCAGTGCGTAGGAGAAAATGTAAATTCAAGGCATCTGTCCTGGAAATTTTTTTCAAGCAACTTATGCTACTCTTAAAAACCCTGTTTATTAAAATATTACATATATACAGAAAAGTGCACAAATTGCAAGTGTCTAATTCAATGAATTTTCAAAAACTGGTCACACCCCTGTAACCAGTACACAGATTAAGAAATAGAATATCACCAGAAACCCAGAAACCCACCTGTGCCCTTGTGATTTTAATAAAGTTCTTTTTTTTTTTTTTTTTTTTTTTTTTTTGAGACGGAGTCTTCTCTGTCACCCAGGCTGGAGTGCAGTGGCCGGATCTCAGCTCACTGCAAGCTCTGCCTCCCGGGTTTTTACACCATTCTCCTGCCTCAGCCTCCCGAGTAGCCGGGACTACAGGCGCCCGCCACCTCGCCCGGCTAGTTTTTTGTATTTTTTAGTAGAGACGGGGTTTCACCGTGTTAGCCAGGATGGTCTCGAACTCCTGACCTTGTGATCCGCCCGTCTCGGCCTCCCAAAGTGCTGGGATTACAGGCTTGAGCCACCGCGCCCGGCCTAATAAAGTTCTCTTGCATGTTTTTATATTTTATAAAAATGAAATCATACACTATGTACTCTTTTGCATCTGGCTTCTTTTCTTTTTTTTTTTTTTATTTGAGACAGAGTCTCATTCTTGTCGCTGGAGTGCAGTGGCATGATCTTGCTCACTGCACCTCCTGGGTTCAAGTGATTCTCATGCCTCAGCCTTTTGAGTAGCTGGGACCACAGGCGTGCATCACCACGCCTGGCTAATTTTTGCATTTTTCTGTAGAGATGGGATTTCACCATATTGCCCAGGCTGGTCTTGAACTCACGAGCTCAAGCAATCTGCCTGCCTTGGCCTCCCAAAGTGCTGGGATTACAGATGGGAGCCACCACACCCGGCCTTGGAAACACATTTCAATATTTTGGTAAAGATGAGCAGAAAAGGGCCGGGGGTGGTGGTTCATGCCTATAATCCCAGCACTTTGGGAGGCTGTGGCGGGCAGATCACGAGGTCAAGAGTTCAAGACCAGCCTGGCCAACATGGTGAAACCCCGTGTCTATTAAGAATACAAACATTAGCCAGAAGTGGTGGTGCGTGCCTGTAATCCCAGCTACTCAGGAGGCTGAGGCGGGAGAATCACTTGAACCCGGGAGGCAGAGGTTGCAGTGAGCTGAGATCACACCACTGCACTCAAGCCTGGGCGACAGAGCAAGGCTCCATCTCGGAAAAAAGAAAAAAAAAAAAAGGTGAGCAGAAAAAGTTAATTGTGATTTTCGTTGGTAAAGCCTTAAGGTTTATACTAAAATCATAATCATAGAGCAGATGGCTGGGATAATACAAGATAAAGTTCACTCAACTTTAACAGTGTCTTCCCAATATGGAAGGGAATACAGAAGCTTCTTTCTCTTGGGGAAGGTGATTGTGTTGAGGTGACAAGGGCACTAAACTTATGATCAGAAGAACTAGGACTGAGTTTTGTTGTTGTTGTTGTTGTTCAGGTTAGATGGCTAATGTGCCAATGCTGTAACAAGGTTCAGAGGGAGGCACATAGCACACTTAGGCATAAACACCAAATCATCATGCTCCCGAACTACAAAAGGACTGAGTTTTACTTGGCCAATTACCATTTCTGAGCTTTGGGTAGATCATTCACTCTCTGAGTTTCATCTGTTAAAATGGACATGCCAATATCTGTCCCATAGAATTGTGTAGGGGAGTAGAGTGCTACTCTTTCTGATTCTTAGCACAAAAGATGGATTAACAAACTTATTTAAATTTTACATGACATGGGAAGCTTCATAAGGAAATGAAGACCCAAAGAAGCCGTTAAATGTGAGCATTGTTTATAGTAGGTTTAGTGAAGAGTGGACCACTGTGGAGAAATGTGATAGGGCAAAAACACATTTTTGGTTTTTGGTAAGGAACGGGGAAACACAGCAAGGCCTGTTTGTTCACTTCAAAAAAATGTTTTGTAAATAGAGGGTCTTGCTATGTTGTTTAGGCTGGTCTCAAGCTCCTGGGCTCAGGCCATCCTTCTGCCTCAACCTCCCAAAGTGCTGGGATTACCGGCATGAGCCACTGCGCCTGGCCCTCTGTTTTCCTTCAGACCAAGAAGTAAGACCTAGAGTGTTGAAAAAAAGGATAGTACTGATAGGGTAAGTGGTTACATAAAACTACATCGCATAAATTACATAAATATTTCCTGGAAGCTCTGAGCCTGTCAACTGCCCAGCGTGATTCCTCACCCTGCCCCGTTCTGCATTGTGGCAACCTTTAGTTTGCAGGCTTCCTTGCTCCGTGAGTTTTGTATATTCTGCTGGGGACAGGCATGAGTGAATGGGTATTTCTCCTGCCTCTCTGTGCTTCCTGTGATGTCTTCCACAGCAGCAGAGTCTCTTTCAAGGCTCTAACTCCCGCTGAAAGGCCCTCCCTCCATGGTCCAGACCCCCGCAAGGGAGCCTCTATAATGGTTCTATTTCCAGCCAGACAATCCTAGCTTTTAGGCTCTGAGAATAGCATCTCTTCCTACTGTCCCTCCATCCCATGGGTGTTAGCTGATTCTTGCTGTCGCTAATCTCCGGGTTACGTCACCACCCTGTTTGGCAACTCAGCTCTTCTATCACTTTTGTAATCTATTTCCTGAATTAAATTCCCTTGGATTGAAAGAGTGGTTTCTGTTGTCCTGACTTGATACGTTCTGATTTCATTCCTCTTCCACAAATATGCTCAGTTCCTCACGTTTATGGGAATATTTTTCTCCTTCACATGTTTTCCTCTTCTTCTCTCTACTGTGGAGGAACTAGCATGGATTTGGAATTGGCTGGGTTCAGACTTGGGTTCTGTTATTTCAGAATCATATGACTTGGGGTAAATTGCTAGCTTATAATAAGTGCTGAATAATTATTAATGAATGAATGATATTTAACCATTACAATGCCTAATGAAGATTTAAAAATTATTTTTATTTAAAAATTTAGTTTGAAAGGACACGGTCTTGCTGTGTTGCCTAGGCTGGAGTGTAGTGGCTACTCACAGGCACAATCATAGTGCACTACAGCCTTGAACTCCTGGGCTCAAGAGATCCTCCCACCTCTGCTTCCTGAGAAGCTGGGACTAGAGGTCCATGCTGCTGTGCCCAGCAAAAATTTTTGAGTGGTATAAATACAAAACATTAGTATTATACAGTTGTTCTAAAAGGACTCATTTTAAAATATTTTCTAAAATTATGTATATAAAGAATTTGGTGCAATCCCAGCACTTTGGGAGGCCAAGGCGGGCGGATCACGAGGTCAGGAAATCGAGACAATCCTGGCTAACACGGTGAAACCCTGTCTCTACTAAAAATACAAAAAATTAGCCGGGTGTGGTGGCGGGTGCCTGTAGTCCCAGCTACTCGGGAGGCTGAGGCGGGAGAATGGCATGAACCCAGGAGGTGGAGCTTGCAGTGAGCCGAGATAGCGCCACTGCACTCCAGCCTGGGCGACAGAGCGAGACTCTGTCTCAAAAAAAAAAAAAAAAAAAAAAAAAAAGAATTTGGTCTTCAGGAAAACCATATTCAGGAATATGTGGTATTTGTCGAGACATTAGTTTCATCACATAACAAGCCATGAGGGTTTTTCTCTTTTGCATTGTAATTATCTCATTTACTGTTATTGTTCTGCCTCCCTCCCTCTAGACTATAAATCTCACATAGTACTTGGCACATAGAAAGCTCTCAAGGAACACTTGTTGAGTGAATGAATATGCTATTTGATGTCTTATGTGCCTGTGTCCTTAAGCCTTAGCATGCATGGAGGACCTGAGCCATAGTAGATTTTGAATAAATGTGTGTTGTGTTACGAATCCAGTATTTAAACGAGTCCAAAGAGTTTAGCACTAGTTTCAATGATGAAATCAGGCAACTTTTATTTTTAAACTGGATCTCAATCACTAATCATTTGCTAATCACTAGTTTCTAAACTAGGAAAGAGAGATGCTTTGGTCCAGAGGTTGTTTGAGTGAAGTAAGCATTTAGGTACTTGTGCACTCAGTACTTCTAGACTTCCATCAAAAATGCTTGCTCACTACAACATTGCACTTCAGGGGTATTTCCGTCATCCTTGTGTGGCTGAGAAAAAAGTCCTAAAAAGTGGCAAGCTAGAATGGAGTAGGGATGTCACTCTTTCCAAGATCTAACAGAACAAAGAACAGCATGATTTTGGGGGGCTCAGCTGCTTTGTTAGCCTGTGGTTTGAGTTTGGCCAAGGGTGAATACCATGAAGGGATCTGAGAGTGGGAGAAGACTGAGGCCAGGATATTTATTCACCTGTTTCCCTGTTGCTGTGTCTCCACAGGTTGGTTGCATCCTTCTGAAGGCCACTGCTCTTGTCAGAAGCCCTCTCTAGATGGCTAAGCTCTCTGGGTTGCGACAATTGCTCTTTTTCCTTGAGCCTTAGGTTAGGGGGCTTCCCAACCCCCTAACCTAAGTAATAGCTTCCCCCACTGCTAGTTCCAGGGTGCTACACTTTCTCTTTCTGGTTTCCCTAATCTGGCTTCCACCATTATAAATAGACCCTTTATTAAAATATCCTCAATTTATCCATATTGAGTGTGCCATCTGTTTCTTTTTTGGATGCTGACTGCTTCAAAGTGATATGGGAAAGTATCCCAGACATGTTTGTCTCATTCATCACACCCAGAAAGATAATTTAGGATTTGATGATGAAAGATCATGGTAGAAAATATAGTATACAAAGTTTTTCCTTGGAAGACAATCACTGGACATTCTCAAGAACGGCAACAGAAGGCATAATAAAAATAGCTGCCAGATGGGGGACAGGACTGACTTGCAGCTCTCACTTAGATAGGCAGAACAGCATGCGGAGACTCACATCGTGAACTTTTGCTCTAAGAACTACCGCAGGAACATACCAGGAAAACCAAAAGAATTCACAGACCCTTTGAAAGAAGCGGCTTGCCGCTGCAAACTCCAAGACACAGCTGAAAAACTGTGAGTGGCCAGAGTGTGAGGGGGGAGTCTCCTTCCAAACACACATCCTTACTGGGGAGCCTGAAAATCCATATTATGGGAGAAGGATTTAACCTTACCTAGAGCTGAGCAAAATATAAAAGTAGAAGCAGCAGCAGGAAGAACCCTGTAGGCACTCCCGGTCCCCAGGGAAGCCCAGAGACCCCCCCATTTCTGACTTTATCTCACAGGCGCCCTTGTGGGGAGGGGACTGCCAGTGGAATTAGGGAGAGCCCACAGGGAGAAGGAAACTTTCAGCTTAACTTTATAGTGATTTCGAGCATGAATTTTCCAGAGCAGAATCTGGGGTTGGGGGCAAATAGGAAGTGCAGATAGGAGCACAGAAGCCGCAGCGAGGAGGGGCGGGCCTGAAAGCCCTGCTTGCTTTATTAGGCGGGAGGCTTGTATGGTGGCGGTGGGGGGAGTTCCCAGCCCTGCTCACTGGCTGCCTAGATATAAACTTGGTGCTGTTGAGGAGCACTGGGAGAGCGAGACTGGCCTTTCAGGGTGCGTGGGAGCTGGGTAAGGCCTGTCACTGCCAGTTTTCCCCAACTTCCCTGGCGACCTGTATGACAGCCGAGGCAGCCATAATTCCACTGAGAACCTACGGCAATGGCCTGAGAACCACACCCCTTCCCCAACAGTGGCCGCAGCAAGCCCCGCCCAAGGAGAGTCTGAGCTCAGACCCGCCTGACTCTATCCCCACCAGATAGATGATCTTTCTCTACCTGCCCTGGTAGCCAAAAACAAAAGACGTACAACTCATGGAAGTTGTACGGCCCCGCCCATCACCTGAGAAACCTGAATGCTCATCCAGGAGACCCGAGGGGAAGCTTGGGTCCCCCCGTACTACCTCAGCTGAAGCTGTCTTGAAAGCGCCACCTCTGGCCGGGCGCGGTGGCTCAAGCCTGTAATCCCAGCACTTTGGGAGGCCGAGACGGGCGGATCACGAGGTCAGGAGATCAAGACCATCCTGGCTAACACAGTGAAACCCCGTCTCTACTAAAAAATACGAAAAACTAGCCGGGCGAGGTAGCGGGCGCCTGTAGTCCCAGCTACACGGGAGGCTGAGGCAGGAGAATGGCGTAAACCCGGGAGGCGGAGCTTGCAGTGAGCCAAGATCCAGCCACTGCACTCCAGCCTGGGCGACAGTGCGAGACTCCGTCTCAAAAAAAAAAAAAAAAAAAGAAAAAAAAAAAAAAGAAAGCGCCACCTCCTGGCTGGAGGCCAAGCAACACAAACCATTACAGCAACTCATCAAAGAATAGCCCTGCCCCAAGAAAGGAGAAAACAATGGTTAACTCCACTGCCTGTAACATCCTGGCTAACCAGAGGTCCTAAGTCTGTCCACATGATAGCTTTACTGTCAGTACAACCAGCATTTGAGAAAACTGGCATGCTAAACAAAACTACAACCAAGTACTCTTACAGAGTCCGCTTCACTCCTCCGCTACCTCCAGCGGAGCAGGTGCTGGTATCCACAGCTGAGAGACCTGAAGATGGAGCACATCACAGGACTCTTTGCAGACCCTCCTCAGTACCAGCCCAGAGCCACCAGGTGGCTAGACCCAGAAGAGAAATAACAATCACTGCAGTCTGGTTCTCAGGAAGTCCCATCCCAAGGGGAAAGGGGAGAGCACCACATCAAGGGAGCACCCTGTGGGACAAAAGAATCTGAACAGCAGCCCTTGAACCCCAGATCTTCCCTCTGACATAGTCTACCCAAATGAGAAGGAACCAGAAAAACAATTCTGGTAATATGATAAAACAAGGCACTTTAACACCCCCAAAATATCACACTAGCTCACCAGCAATGGATCCTGTGAAAGGAAAATATCTTGGGCCCCAAAATCACTAAGAAAAACTAGCTGGAAATTGCTTAGGGCAAATCTGCCTTCCGTTCTATTCAAAGTTATCCCTCTGCTCATTAAGATAGATGCATATCTGATTGCCTCCTTTGGAAAGGCTAATCAGAAACTCAAAAGAATGCAACTGTTTGTGTTTCACCTATCTATGACCTGGAATATCCCTCCCTGCTTTGAATCTTCCTGTCTTTGCTTCAAGTTGTCCCGCCTTTCCAGATCCAACCAATGTACTTCTTACATATATTGATTGTTGTCTCATGTCTCCCTAAAACGTATAAAACCAAGCTGTGCCCCGACCACCTTGGGCATGTCATCAGAACTCCCCGAGGCAGTGTCACGGGTCTGTCCTCAACCTTGGCAAAATAAACTTTTTTTTTTTTTTTTTTTTTTTTGAGACGGAGTCTCGCTCTGTCGCCCAGGCTGGAGTGCAGTGGCCGGATCTCAGCTCACTGCAAGCTCCGCCTCCCGGGTTCACGCCATTCTCCTGCCTCAGCCTCCCGAGTAGCTGGGACTATAGGCGCCCGCCACCTCGCCCGGCTAGTTTTTTGTATTTTTTTTTTTAGTAGAGACGGGGTTTCACCGTGTTAGCCAGGATGGTCTCGATCTCCTGACCTCGTGATCCGCCCGTCTCGGCCTCCCAAAGTGCTGGGATTACAGGCGTGAGCCACCGCGCCCGGCCAAACTTTCTAAATTAACTGAGAACTGTCTCAGACTTTCTAGGTTCACAATCCAAACTAAGAAGAAATCTCTAAATGGCCAGAAAAAAAATTCAGAAGATCGATTATTAAGCTACTCAACGAGGCACCAGAGAAAGGTAAATACCAACTTAAAGACATTTAAAAAATGTTACAGGATATGGAAGGAAAAATCTCCAGAGAAATAGATAGAAGCCTCAAAATACACCAAAATAGGCCAAGCGCAGTGGCTCAAACCTATAATCCCAGCACTTTGGGAGACTGAGGTGGGCAGATCACAAGTTCAGGAGAACGAGACCATCCTGGCTAACATGGTGAAACCCCGTCTCTACTAAAAACACAAAAAATTAGCCAGGTGTGGTGGCACACACCTGTAGTCCCAGATACTCTGGAGGCTGAGTCATGAGAATCGCTTGAACCCGGGAGGCAGAGGTTGCAGTGAGCCGAGAGTGCACCACTGCATTCCAGCCTGGGTGACACAGCGAGTCTCCATATCAAAAAAAAAAAAAAGAAAAAAGAAAAAAGAAATACACCAAAATAGAACCTTCTTAGAGCATAAATCTCATAGGACCTATAAAACAACAAAATAAAAACATAAGGTATTCAGGCAACAACTAGCATGATGAATAGAATGATACCTCACATCTCAACACTACTGCCAAATGTAAATGGCCTAAATACTCCACTTAAAAGCTACAGAATGGCAGAATGAATAAGAATTCACCAACCAAGCATCTGCTGGCTTCCAGAAACTGACCTAACACATAAGGACTCACATAAACTAAGGTAAAGGGGTGGAAAAAGATATTCCATGCAAATGGACATCAAAAGCGAGCAGGAGTAGCTATTCTTAGACAAAACAGACTTTAAAGCAACACAGTTAAAAAAGACAAAGAGGGACATTATATAATGATCAAAAGTCTAGTCCAACAGGAAAATATTACACTGATATATATATATGTGTGTGTGTGTGTGTGTGTGTGTGTGTGTGTGTGTATATATGCACCTAACACTGGAGCTCCCAAATTTATAAAATAATTACTACTAGACCTAAGAAATGAAATAGATGGCAATGTAATAATAGTTAGAGACTTCAATACTCCGCTGACAGCACTAGACATGTCATCAAGTCAGAAAGTCAACAAGGAAAAAATGGACTTAAACTATACCCTAGGAGAAATGGACTTAATGGATATTTACAGAACGTTCTACCCAACAACTGCAGAATATACATTCTATTCATCAGCACATGGAACATTCTCCAAGATAGACCATATGATAGGCCACAAAACAAGTATCAATAAATTTGATAAAATTGAAATTATATCAAGTACTCTCTCAGACCACAGTGGAATAAAATCGGAAATTAACTCCAAAAGGAATCCTCAAAACCATGCAAATACATGGAAATTAAATAACCTACTCCTGAATGATCATTGGCTCAACAATGAAATCAAGATGGAAATTAAAAAATTCTTTGAACTGAATGATAATAATGACACAACCTATGAAAGCCTCTGGGGTATAGCAAAAGTGGTGCTAAGAGGAAAATTCATAGAATTAAATGCCTAAATCAAAAAGCCTGAAAGAGCACAAGTAGACAATCTAAGGTCACACTTCAAAGAACTGGAGAAAGAAGAACAAACCAAACCCAAACTCAGCAGAAGAAAACAAATAGCAAAGATCAGGCCAGCCATGGTGGCTCACACCTGTAATCCCAGCACTCTCGGAGGCCAAGGTGGGTGGATCACTTGAGGTCAGTAGTTCAAGACCAGCCTGGCCAAAATGGTGAAACCCTGTCTCTACTAAAAATACAAAAAATATTATCTGGGTGTGGTGGTGCATACCTATAATCCCAGCTACTCTGGAAGCTGAGGCACGAGAATCGATTGAACCTGGGAGGTGGAGGTTGCAGTGAGCTGAGGTCGTGCCATTGCACTCCAGCCTGGATGACAGAGTGAGACCCCATCTGTAGCCCCTTCCTCACACAAAAAAAGAAATAACAAAGATAAGAGCAGAACTAAATGAAATTAAAACAAACAAATACAAAAGATAAATGAAACAAAAAACTGATTATTTGAAAAGATAAACATTGATAGACCATTAGCAAGATTAACCAAGAAAAGATCCAAATAAGCTCAATTAGAAATAAAATGAGAGCTATTACAATTGATACCACAAAAATATGAAAGCTCATTCAAGACTACTATGAATACCTTTACACTCACAAACTAGAAAACCTAGAGGAGATGGATAAATTCCTGGAAATATACAACCCTCCTAGATTAAACCAGGAAGAAATAGAAACCCTGAACTGACCAATAACAAGCAGTGAGATTAAAATGGCAATTTAAAAATTGCCAACAGAAGAAAGTTTAGGACCAGAAGAATTCACAGCTGACTTCTATCAGACATTCGAAGAAGAATTGGTACCAATCCTGTTGACACTATTCCAAACGCAGAGAAAGAGGGAATCCTCCCTAAATCATTCTATGAAGCCGGGATTACCCTAACACCAAAACCAGGAAATGACATAACGAGAAAAGAAAACTACAGACCAATATCCCTGATGAACATAGATGCAGAAATCCTCAACAAAATACTAGCTAACTGAATGCAACAGTATATAAAAAAGATAATCCATCCTGATCAAGTGGGTTTCATACCAGGGGTGCAGGGATGGTTTAACATATGCAAGTCAATAAATGTGATACACCACATAAACAGAATTAAAAACAAAAATCACATGATCATGTCAATAGACACACAAAAAAACATTTGACAAAATCCAGCATCCCTTTATGATCAAAACTCTCAGCAAAATCAGCAGAGAAGGGACATACCTTAAGGTAATAAAAGCCATTTATGACAAACCCACAGCCAACATTATACTGAATGGGCAAAAGTTGAAAGCATTTCTTACTTCTATTCAACATTGTACTGGAAGTTCTAGCCAGAGCAATCAGAAAGAGAAAGAAATAAAGGGCATCTAAATCAGCAAAGAGGACATCAAACTGTTGGTGTTGGCAGATGATATGACTGTATACCTGGAAAACCCTAAAGACTCAACCAGAAAGCTCCTAGACCTGATAAATAAATTCAGTAAAGTTTCAGGCTACAAAATCAATGTCGCAAATTAGTAAGTCTGCTATACACCAACGGCGACCAAGCTGAGAATGAAATCAATAACTCAACCCCTTTTACAATAGATGCAAATTAAATAAACAAATAAAATACCTAGGAATATACCTAGCCAAGGAAGTGAAAGACCTCTACAAGGAAAAACCACAAAACATTGCAGAAAGAAATCATGGATGACACAAAAAATGGAAACATTCCAGTCTCATGGATGCATAGAATCAATGTTGTGAAAATGACCATACTGCCAAAAGCAATCTACAAATTCAATGCACTTCCCATCAAAATACCATCATCATTCTTCATAGAACTAGAAAAAACAATCCTAAATTTATATGGAACCAAAAAAAGTGCCCACATAGCCAAAGCAAGACTGAGCAAAAAGAACAAATCTGGAGGCATCACATTACTCAACTTATACCACACCATAAGGTTATAGTCACCAAAACAGCATGATACTGGCATGAAAATAGGTACAAAGACCAATGGAACAGAGAACCAGAAATAAAGCCAAATACAGCCAACTGATCTTTGACAAAGCAAACAAAAACATAAAGTGGGGAAAGGAAACCCTATTTAACAAATGGTGTTGGCAAGCCACATGTAGAAGAATGAAACTGGATCCTCATCCCTCACCTTATACAAAAATCAACTCAAGATCAATAAAGACTTAAATCTTAGACCTGAAACCATAGAAATTCTAGAAGATAACACCAGAAAAACCCTTCTAGACATTGGCTTAGGCAAAGACTTTGTGACCAAGAATCCAAAAGCAAATGCAACAAAAACAAACAGATGGGACTTAAACTAAAAAGCTTCTGCACAGCAAAAGAAATAATCAACAGAGTAAACAGATAACCCACAGAGTGGGAGAAAATCTTTGCAAGCTATGCATCAGACAAAGGACTAATACCCAGAATCTACAAGGAACTCAAACAAATCAGAGAGGAAAAAAAAAAATCCCACCAAAAAGTGAGCTAAGGAGATGAATAGACAGTTCTGCAAAGAAGATACACAAATGGCCAACAAACATGGAAAAATGCTCATCATCACTAATTATCAGGGAAATGCAAATCAAAACCACAATGCGACACCACCGAACTCCTGCAAGAATGGCCATAGTTAAAAAATAAAATGTTAAGGTTAATAAAGACCTCCTATCAACACAATTCATTTGCCATCTTTTAGATCCCAAATGTTACTTCTCGTATCTGTGACTTTGGACACCATTGACTACTCTCTCCTTCATGAAACTCTCCTCTCCTGTAGCTTCTAGTGATATTCTAGAAGTGTCCCAGATGTCATTCCTTTGCTTTGTCCTTTCTTTTATCTTTTTTGCCTCGGTCTCAGCTACTGGCTCTTTCTGCTCCAAAATTTTGGTGTTCCTAAGGTTTCTTCCTCAAGCCCTTTTCTCTCTGCACACTGTAGGTTCTCTTTGAGTCATCTCATCCACCACTGGGGTTCCAGTTGCCATTAACACAAACCTGACCAAAAGGAAAGAAAAAGAATTGAGGAAGTCTAGAAACAGTTTGACTGACCAAGTTTAACATCCTGATCCTGTCTGACTCATCCTTGTGAGGAAATACTGGTGAATCTGGCCAATTTGGTGGAAAAGTGTTGGGTCCAAATTGTCCACGGTATTTACCCAACAGGGTAGGAAGAAAACAGACAGCCAATAGAGAACAGAATTGTGTCTGAGGAGGATTGCCAAAGGTCAAACTGGAGAAGCCACTAGAATGAGTGGCTAGTGCAGTTGGAAATAGGAAACTATCCTGAAATGTAATCATCATTTAACTCAAGTCCCTGCATTCAGGGCTTCCTTGCACCAACCCATCTTTCACAAAGCTGCCAGAATTAGATTTCTACAACTTACCTTCATGATAGTATTACTCTTCTGCTATTATGTGGTAGTTCCTTACTGTCTGCAGAATAGAGACACTCGTGAGGCTTTTCATGAGCTGGTCCCAGCTTGTCTGTTTAGCTTCATGTTCTCCTGATCCCTGCCTTATACCCTATGTTCCATTGATGCCATGCTTCTTGATGATCCCTGAGCACATCCAGATGATGTACACGTGTTCCTCTGTGGGGACCTCCAAGACCTCCTCATCTCCTCATTCATTCATCAGGACATAGTTCTTGAACACCTGCTGTGGGCCCAGTTCTGATCTCAGTGCAGAGATCTATGCTGTAAGCCAAAAGCATACACAGTCTCCGCTCTATTGGAGACAGATAGTGATCAAAGAGTTTCAGGAAAGGCACTAAATTTCGTTTATGGTAAGTTTTATGAAGGCAAAGTACATGGTGCCGTAACAGAGTGAAATGGGGGAAATGGCCTCGTTAGAAAAAGTGGAGAGCCAAAGAAAGAGTTAGGAATTAGCTAAGGGTACAGAGAGCATGTACAAAGGCCCTGAATAGAAGGAAATATGCTGAGAAGGACAAAGAGGGTATGGTAGAGAGAAAGGGTGATAAGTGAGAGGAGGTAGGGACCTTCTAAAAAGGAAGGTTGGATGGTTCCCTGAGAACCACAGGGAGCCATAAATGCTTGTAAGCAGGGGTTGGGTTGGTAGCAACATGATCAGGTTTGCTTTTAAAAATGTTAGTCTGGCTGCATGTGGAGGATGGATTTAAGGGGAGAAGACTGGAGGTAGGAAAGCCAAGAAGGAGGCTGTGGCCATTGTCCCTGTGAGTAATGACAGGCCCTGAATCCTGCTCTGAGCATCACCATATCTTGCCTGGGCTATTGTAACAGCCTCCTAATAGCTGTTGCTCTTGGTCCCTCCTCCAGTGGGTTTAAAGTTCTATGAAAAGTCTGGACTGGAGAGTTAGAGATGAACCTGAAACCTAGGGGACTCTGGGATGTCATTGAACTTTTACTTATTTCCTTTGGAATACTTGTTATATTGCTCTAAATTGACTGATTTACATGCCTGTTTTTCTCAGGCCTCTTATTCATCCTGGTCTTCTCAGAGCAAAGCAAAGTCTCTGACATGGTATATGCTCAACAATTGAAAGAATGAGGATCATATTAATAAAAATTGTTATGGCCGGGCATGGTGGCTCACTCCTGTAATCCCAGCACTTTGGGAGGCCAAGGTGGGCGAATCGCCTGAGGTCAGAATTTTGAGCTCAGCCTGGCCAATATGGTGAAACCCCATGTCTCCTAAAAATACAAAAATTAGCCAGGCATGGTGGTGCGCACCTGTAGTCCCAGTTACTTGGGATGCTGAGGCAGGAGAATCACTTGAACCCCAGAGGTGGAGGTTGCAGTGAGCTGAGATGGCGCCGCTGCTCTCCAGCCTGGGTGACACAGTGAGACTCTTGTCTAAAAAGAAAAAGAAATTATGACTGTTGTACCACAGAATGCAACCGTGAATTTGTAATGACACTAAAATTAGTATTTAACACTGTTAGAGGTTCTAGATAATTTTTAAAAGTAGGGACAAGTTCAGATATTCAAAGAACTCCATGTATTAACAAAAATAAAATAAGCAATAAAAACAGATGGGAACATTAATTTTGTTGTTATGAAGGAATATTGCTCTTTTCTGTACTAATATTTATATTAACTTTGAGAACACAAGAACATTACAAATAGAATGCAGTAGCCAAGACATAAAGAAAAAGATTAAAACTAGAAATAGAATTAGCAAAGAATATTTGCCTTGTTAACAGTGGTGGCTACTGTATTTAAAAACTTTATTAGGCCGGGTGTGTGGTGGCTCATACCTGTAATCCCAGCACTTTGGGAGGCCGAGGTGGGTGGATCACCTAAGGTCAGGAGTTCGAGACCAGCCTGGCCAACATGGTGAAATCCTGTCTCTACTAAAAATACCAAAAATTAGCAGGGTGTAGTGGCGGGCATCTGTAATCGCAGCTACTCAGGAGGCTGAGACAGGAGAATCGCTTGAACCCAGGAGGTGGAGGTTGCAGTGTGCGGAGATCATACCACTGCACTCCAGCCTGGGCAACAAGAGGGAGACACCATCTCAAAAAAAAAAAAACATTTGTTCAGAAGGCAAATTGCCCCCATGGTTTCCACCTCTGACTGCACATTAGAATCCGCTGAGGGACTCTACAAACACCGGGAAGCCTGTGTCCTACCTCAGACTAACTCCTACTTCCGAGCGAGGCCAAACTTTAGGATTTTTTTGAAAAGTTTCCCGCATGATTCAAGTGTCCATGCAGACTGAGAAGCACTGCTTTGGTAGAGTGTCCCAGAGGGATAGGCTGATGAGTGAGAGGATGCAACATTGAGGTGCCTGCAGAGAGAGCCAACACAGGAAATAGGGGAAGAGGAAGAATGCTCCTAATCAAGTTGTGGAGAATTTACCAGAAAGGCTGACATATATCAATTAAAGAATTTGGAAACTCAGCATGGAAAAAATGGCAGCCAGAAATAACATACAGATTTCCGCCGGGCGCAGTGGCTCACGCCTGTAATCCCAGCACTTTGGGAGGCCTAGGTGGGTGGATCACCTAAGGTCAGGAGTTCAAGACCAGCCTCTCTACTAAAAATAGCATCTCTGCTAAAAATTAGCAAGTGTGAAAATTAGCCAGGTGTGGTGGTGGGCGCCTGTAGTCCCAGCTACTTGGGAGGCTGAGGCAGGAGAATGGTGTGAACCCGGGAGGCAGAGTTTGCAGTGAGCCGAGATTGCACCACTGCACTCCAGGCTGGGTGACAGAGCGGGACTCCGTCTCAAAAAAAAAAAAAAAAATTAGCAAATGTGGTGGCACACACCTGCAATCCCAGCTATTGGGGAGGCTGAGGTACGAGAATCACTTGAACCTGGAAGGTAGAGGTTGCAGTGAGCTGAGATTGTGCCACTGCACTCCAGGCTTGTCAATAAAGTGAGACTTTGTCTCAAAAAAAAAAAAAAAAACCAGATTTCCTTAAAATCGTGTAACACTGTTCCATAATCTAAAGGCAAACAGATTTATTACAAAAAAAGGAATTAAAGTCCATGAATTCATAAATATCTTTATTAAAGAAGAAAAAGTAGTTTTATTTCTCTAAAAGAAAGGCAGGCTGTCTTAAATTAGCTTCCATCGGCATTTAAAAAATATTTAAATATTAATAACTGTCCACTTGGAGGAGAGTGAAGGAACCTGGCTTGACATTGAATGACTCTGCAAGTAGTCATTTAATTATAGAGTAGCTCCATGTGTGTCTACCTTACAAAAAAGTAGAACACTTTCTAGTTTAAATATTGGCTTCCTGAACAATTATCGCATTTGCTTCTTGAAAAATTCTGGCAAGATAGTGGGGTAGGAATTTCTGTTGGTGTTTGAGAGACAAGGACTCTGAGGCTCAGAGTTGCATAAAATCATGCAAATAACAGGAAGTACATTTGAGACTTGGCTTCCAAGCTCGTGATTCCAAATCTAACTTCTCACTGCACCATCCCACTGCTCATTAAAAGTGGGAGCTTTACAAAGCCTTGATTTCAGAGCAGTACAGAACTTTACAGAAGTTCGAAGTCTGGTTTTCAAAATGAGATAATAGATTGAAGGACCACATTAGGTATATAGTAGTGGGTTGCTTACTTTTATGTGTCAACTTGATTGGGCTAAAGGATGCTCAAATATCTGGTAAAATATTTCTGGGTATGTTTGTGAAAGTGTTTTGGGAAGAGATTAGCATTTGAATCAGCAGCCTCAGTAAAGAAAATTAACTTCACCAATACAGTAATTTTATCATTTTATGGATAATTTTATCCATTTAGGGTCCAAATAGGACAAAAAAGTAGAGGAGGGTGAATTCAGTCTGTTTGAGCTGGGACATCTGTCTTTCTCTGCCATCAGACATCAGTGCTCTTGGTTTTCGGGCCTTTGGGTCTGAACTGGAGCATACACCATTAGCTCTCCTGTTTTCCAGGCCTTCAGACTTGGACTTCAGACTTCCAATGGAATTGCATCACCAGTGTTCTGGTTCTCCAGACTACAAAGAGCAAATTGTGGGACTTCTCAGCCTTCATAATCACATGAGCCAATCTTTACAACAAATGTCCTCTTATATACACATGTTGACTGTAGTTCTCTGGAGAACCCTGAAGAGACCTGGTCATTCAAAGGTGTGGGATTATTTGAAGATTACTCTAAGGCTTACCTTTAAGAGATCAGTAAATTTATTGGCCCTGTTTTCTACACAGCTCATGATAGAAAAATCTTAAAACTTTACACAGTAATTCCATTCCAGGGTCTACTTACCTTTACCAACAGGAAGTGCTTATCTAACCTGAAATTTTTCAGTACATTTTTTTTAAAACAGTCTAAATTTATTTATTTATTTGTAGATTACTCTAAGGCTTGCCTTTAAGAGATCAGTAAGTTTAGTGACCCTATTTTCTACACAGCTCATGATAGAAAAATCTTAAAACTTTACACAATAATTCCATTCCAGGGTCTACTCACCTTTACCAACAGGAAGTGCTCATCTAACCTGAAATTTTTCAGTACATGTTTTTTAAAACAATCTAAATTTATTTATTTATTTATTTGAGATGGAGTTTTACTCTTGTCACCCAGGCTGAGTGCAATGGCACAATCTTGGCTCGCTGCAACCTCCACCTCCCAGATTCAAGCAATTCTCCTGCCTCAGTCTTCTGAGTAGCTTGGACTACAGGCGTCCGCCACCGCTCCCAGCTGATTTTTGTATTTTTGGTAGAGACAGGATTTCACCATGTTGGCCAAGCTGATCTTGAACTCCTGACCTCAGGTGACCCACCCACCTCGGCCTCCCAAAGTGCTGGGATTACAGGTGTGAGCCACTGCACCTGGCTTAAAACAGTCTAAATTTCAAGGAAGAAGAAACATATTATGCTTCATAAAGTTGCAGGTGATAGGGTGCTAACTGGGAAATCAGAGATACTGTCCATAGACTCCACTGTCAGTGTCTGTGTTCCTGGTGAATGAGGGAGCCAGTGACTAGTCTGCCCATTTGTTAGCAGGAGTGTCCGCTACATGCTGTGTCATGAAGCAAGTTATCAATTTTCTTTGGACTTTGTAGTGGGCATAGTCAGGTGACGAGCACTTGTTTTCTTTTGATTTTTCTTCTCGGAATCCATTCCACCTTCAAGTGCTCCTCTTTTCCTTGGAAAACAGACCTCTTCTCAATAAAAATACATAAATAAAAATTAATTAATTAATTTCAATCAATTAAATTTGTTAATTAAAGAAAAATTTCCAGCTTATATTTTCAACAATAATGAAGTTTTGTGAACATTTTCAATAGCCCAACCTAAATTTATAACTAAAGATAAAGTAGACTGCTTCAAGAAGAAGTCTAAATGAACAGAAATCTCTCTTGCTAAAGATAAGTGTTCAGTGCTTTGCATTTAATCCCCAAAATACTTTAGATCCAACTTTGCTTAGAGAGCATCCAGTAAAAGATAAGCAACAGCTGTTATGTTTGACCTACACATGACCTCTTCCTCATTCTCATTCCATGTGGCTTAAGTCTCATTGACTCTATCTCCCAACTCCAGGGTTTGCTTCAGTCATTTAGAGTATTCTAAGGCTGAAACAGTTGAGGACCACTGAATTAGTCAGGGTTCTTCAGAGAAACAGAGCCAACGGGATGGATGGATAGAGAGATAGACAGATGAAGGAGTATTTATTATGGGAATTGACTCCTGTGATTATGGAGGCTTAGGAGTCCCTTGACAGGCTACCTGCAAGGTAGAGAACCAGGGAAGCTGGTAGCATGGCTCAGTCCAAGTCCAAATGTCTGAGAACCAAGAGAGCCATTGGTGTAACTCTGGGTCTGAGACCAAAGGCCTGAGAAACTGAGGGACTGCTGGTGTAAATCCTGGCATCCAAAGGCCAGAGAACCTGGAGATCTGATGTCCAAGGGCAGGAGAAGATGGTGTCCCAGTTGCAGAAGAGAGAGCAAATTCAACTTTCCTCTGCCTTCTGGTTCTGTCTGGACCCTTAACTAATCGAATGGTGTCCACCCACATTGGGTGAGGTTGGGTCTTCCTTACTTCACTGATTCAAAAGCCAGTTTCTTCTGGAAACACCCTCATAGATATGCCAGAAATAATGTTTTCCCAGCTATTTGGGTTTCTTAACCCAGACAAGTTGACACCTAAAATTAACTACCACAGCCATCATATGGAAAGAGCCTGCCTGAGAGTAAAACCAACATAGAGGAAAGCAGAGTGGAGGAAGGAGAGGGCTGCAGAGACCAGCTTCTGACGATCTCACCTGAGCCCCTGCATCCAGCCATGCCTGAAGCCTTTTGATGATGTCGAGCAATACATCCTCTTTTTGTTTAAGCTTGTGTGAGTTAGTTTTAGTCACTTGCAATTGAAAGAGTCCTGCCCAGCACATTATAACAGTGATCTCAGTTCAGTTATTTCTATTCTGATCTCATATAAGTTAATCTTACTTTCCTATTTTGCTAGAAGACAGAAATGAAGGTCAAATGTAGGTCAAACATAACAGCTGTTGCTCATCTGCTGGGTGCTCTCAAAGCAAGATTGGATCTAATTTATTTTGAGGATTAAATGTAAAGCTTTGAACCCTTATCTTTAGCAAGGGAGATTTCTGTTCACTTAGACTTCTTGAAGCAGTCCACTTTATCTTTAATTATAAATTTAGGTTGAGCTATTGAAAATGTTAACAAAATTTCATTATTTTTGAAAATATAAGGTGGAAAAATTTAATTAACAAATTTAATTAATAGATTTAAATTAATTAATTAATTAATTTTTAAAAATTATTTTTTAGAAGTGAGGTCTCACTTCGTTGACCAGATTTGTCTCAAATACCCGGGCTCAATCAGTCCTCCCACCCCGACCTCCCAATGTGCCGGGATTACAGGCATGAGCCATATAAGTTTCTAAGCCTGAAAATTTTCTAAGTTAAAAACTTGCAAGACTCGAAAAGAAGTGAAAGAATGAAGCTCATTAGAAAATGCAATTAGCAAATATTCTTGGGAGAAAGATGCACTGAATTTCCAGTCCATGTTTTCTGGCTTCTTTTCCATAGGGAGGATAAAAATAATGACAGTTAAGTCCCTCCCTCCTTCCCTCCCTCCCTCCCTCCCTCCCTCCCTCCCTTCCTTCCTTCCTTCCTTCCTTCCTTCCTTCCTTCCTTCCTTCCTTCCTTCCTTCCTTCCTTCCTTCCTTCTTTCCTTCCTTCCTTTCTTTCACAGGGTCTCACTCTGTCATCCAGGCTGGAGTGCAGTGGTTTAATCATAGCTCATTGCAACCTTCACCCCCTGTGCTCAAGTGATCCTCCCGCCTCAGCCTCCTGTGTAGGTGGGATTACAGGCACACAACACCATGCCCAGTTAACTTTTTAAAGATTGTTTGTAGGCCGGGCGCGGTGGCTCAAGCCTGTAATCCCAGCACTTTGGGAGGCCGAAACGGGCGGATCATGAGGTCAGGAGATCGAGACCATCCTGGCTAACCCGGTGAAACTCCGTCTCTACTAAAAAATACAAAAAACTAGCTGGGCGAGGTGGCGGGCGCCTGTAGTCCCAGCTACTCGGGAGGCTGAGGCAGGAGAATGGCGTGAACCCGGGAGGCGGAGCTTGCCCGGGCTGGCCTTGAGCTCCTGCCCTCAAGCAATACTCCTGCTTCAGCATCCCAGAGTTCTAGGATTACAGGTGTGAGACACTCTATCCAGCCAGTTTTCTCTTGCTTTTCTTACAACTGTGGGTATCAAAACCAGGGATATGAATTGTTTTTAAGATTGCAGTGGTTATTTGTGGTGTTTTGAATCTAAATAAAAACTCAATTCTAACTGATGAAAAGGATAATAATATATTAACTAGACAATAATAAAATATACGATGTATATTTTATACATATACATAGGCCGAGGTGGGCGGATCATAAGGTCAGGAGATCAAGACCATCCTGGCGAACGTGGCGAAACCCCGTCTCTACTAAAAATACAAAAGAATTAGCCAGGCGTGGTGGCGGGCACCTGTAGTCCCAGCTGCTCGGGAGGCTAAAGCAGGAGAACGGCATAAGCCTGAGAGGCGGAGGTTGCAGTGAGCCAAGATCGCACCACTGCACTCCAGCCTGGGCGATAGAGCGAGACTCGTCTCAAAAGAAAAAAACAAAAAAGTATATATATATGATGTAGAATATAATACAATTGATATAACAACAACCACAGAAACTTACACATATTGAGCACTTAAAAAATGTATATATTTATTTATTTTTGTAGAGGTGAGGTCTTGCTATGTTGCCTAGGTTGGTCTTGAACTTCTGGTCTCGAACTTCTGGTCTCAAACGATACTCCTACCTTGCCTCCCAAAGTGCTGAGATTACAGGCATCAGTCAGTGCCCCCAGTCTATTGAGTACTTATTATATGCTAGGTCCTGTGCTAAATGCTTAACATGCATTTCTTATTTATCTTTCACAGCAACAATGTCAACCATCTTGTATAATAAGGCTCAGAGAGGCTGTCTAACTAGCCCCTGGTCTCCTGGTTGGTTAGTGAGAAAACCAGAATTCAAACACAGGTTGGCCTGACTCCAGGAATCAATGACCAAACTATGCGGTCTGGATTTAATTTTTTTTTAAATTTTATTTATTTATTTATTTTTTATTTTTGGAGATGGAGTCTCGCTTTGTCACCTAGGCTGGATTCCAGTGGCACAATCTCAGCTCACTGCAACTGCTGTCTCCTGGGTTCAAGCAATTCTCCTGCCTCAGCCTCCCAAGTAGCTGGGATTATAGGTGCCTGCCACCATGCCCAGCTAGTTTTTTTTTTTTTTTTGTATTTTAGTAGAGATGGGGTTTCACCATGTTGGCCAGGCTGGTTTTGAACTCCTGACCTCAAGTGATCCGCCCGCCTCGGCCTCCCAAAGTGCTGGGATTACAAGCATGAGCCACTGCATCTGGCCCTGTTTGGATTTTAAATCCTTCCTATATTCGTAATTGTACAGAAATTTAACTGAGGATGTTTTGCTCGTCTTGTGGGTGATTTAAAGATGTTTAAGCAACATTAAAATCAGTGTTGGGGTAGGTAGTTGCTGTTGAATGTACAAGTTTAGGTTTTCACAAAAGTGAGAAGATCTGGCTACCCTAAGCTCTTATTTCTCTAAAATGGTAGGCACAGGCTATGTCCAGCTGACCCCTATCAAGGGGCATGTACACTTGGGGTTGGCCCAGCTCTCTGCAAACACTCTTGTGGCTTCCTGGATTTCTTGCCTCTATCCTTCCTCTCATTTGTCAGTTCTTTGTCTTTAAGGAAACAGGCCCGATTGCATCAAGCCTGCTGAAAGCCTTCAGTGGTCCCCTATTACCTGAAAGTACTTAAAACCCTGATCTACCCACTTTCTAGTCTTGTACTCTAGCCATGCTGGGCTCCACACTGTCTGCTATGCACCGTGCCCTGCCATGCCTCCTTGTGTTCATGTCTTTTTCATGCTGTTCTGGTGCCAACAATGTCCTCCTACTTTCTCAATTGTTAAATACTTAATCAGAATTTAAAATCCATTTCAAATGTCATCTCCTTGGGAGATAGAAAATCCTCTTTTACCTACACAGGGTGAATTCATGCATTTCCTCTTCCATGCCTCTGCAGCCCTTCACATCCTGGGTGTCTACAAAGCTAACCACATTTTACTTTATAGAGTTAATTGTGGGTCTGGCTCCTCTGGCTAGACTCTAAGTTCTCTAAGGGGAAAGGCTCTGACTTATTCCTCTTTGCATTCCCAGAACCTGATACGGTGACTGGCACAGAGTAAGAGCTCAATCAATGCTATTCCTTCTCCCTTTTCCTTAGTGGCAGCGACTTTATCTTATCCTTGAAATGTTTCTGCTTAACTCAGCAGCATTAAGACCCAGGATATAAAAGGCACTCAACCATTATTGAAGGATGAGCTGAATTCATGTTGTGGCTATTGTAGCATCTCTCTCTCTCTCTCTCTTTTTTTTTTTTTTGAGACGAAGTCTAGCTCTGTTGCCAGGCTGGAGTGCAGTGGCACAATCTCGGCTCACTGCAACCTCTGACTCCCTGGTTCAAGTGATTCTCCTGCTTCAGGCTCCTGAGTAGCTGGGATTACAGGCACGTGCCACCATGCCCAGCTAATTTTTGTGTTTTTAGTACGGACCGGGTTTCACCATGTTGGCCAGGCTGGTCTCAATCTCCAGACCTCATGATCCGCCTTCCTTGGCCTCCCAAAGTGCTGGGATTACAGGTGTGAGCCACTGCACCCGGCCCATAGAATCTCTTAACCTGTGTCTCATTCCATATTGAGGTTAGCTGTTCTAGAACCCTTCTTAGTTCCTACCTGCTCAAGTCCACCCAGCTACCAACAATACCTGTTACCTGCAGACTTTGCCCTTCTAATCATTAAACCAATGAGAAAATCTGCTAGTCAACCTATTAGAAACCTTGACTACTCAGGTGTGGGAGCTTTTTCTGCCAACATATGTTATAGTCAGTGTTCTTTGAAGTAATAGAAGTGAGCAAAATCACAGAATACTGCCTGGACATTAAACTACTTCTGCCCACCAGCCAGCCTGTCCCTCTAATGGGAATTGCATTTTGCTTCACTGGCTTCAGCTTCTTGCCTGAGGTCCCTACTGGGACAGATGCTCAGAACTGAGCAGTAGCTTGATAGGTGTGGGTCCCTGGCACTTGGCCAAGCTCCTGACGTCCATATTCATTGCTTCCACTATCCCTTTTATTGAGCAAATTACTGCTAGAAATGCCATAGCCCAGGAAAAAAACACACATCTTCCTGTAACCACCCCTCACTCCCTTCCTCTATGTCCAAGTATCTCCTCACCCACAGAGAGGCAGTATCGCTTAATGGTGAAATGTGGGGACTCTGGAGTCAGAAAACTCTGGCTTGCAATCCTGGTTTTGCAACTTTTATTTGTATGTGGCACTGGACTAATCCTTTAATTTCTGAACATGTGTCCCTGTTAAATGCAGATACTACTAGTACCTGACTCATATGTTTGTTATGAAAATATTGAAAAATCAAGTGGATGTGAAGTAAATGGCACCATGCCCGACACCCTTGAAACAGTCTAGGAATGTTGTCGATTATTATTATTGGCTGCATGGCAGGAAAAAACACTGTGAAAACAGCAGGGAAGACTTCCAAAGCTGTGGGCCTTTCAGCAGCTGCTCAACCCTTGCTCACCACTGCATGGGTTACATTATACAGCACCGAGAAGCCAGCTTTACATATCTGGGAATAGATTCCAGATACTTCAAGAATGTAAGTGTTTTTTGGCTGGGCACAGTAGCTCACACCTGTAATCCTAGCACTCTGGGAAACCGAGGCAGTCTGATTGTTTGAGCCCAGAAGTTCGAGATCAGCCTGGCCAACGTGGCAAAACCCAGTCTCTACAAAAAAATACAAAATTAGCTGGGAGTGGTGGTGTTACGAGATTTTTGTGGTGTCACTTTTCTGGCTGGACACCTCTGTGGCCAGTGGCACCTTTGCCTGAGTTCTTGTCCTGTGTCCAGAAAGAATGAGGTATGCAGACAAGTGGAGGGTGAACCAGACAAAGAGGTGCTTTACTGCATGTTAGAACAGCTTAGAGGAGACCATAGTGGGTAGCTTTTCTCTGTAGGCAGGTCATCCTGTTGAGTCTTCAGTTCTCAGCAGAGCAGTGGCCCTGGAATTGGTGGCTCCTCTCTGCAGGCAGGTCAACCTGTCAAGCGTTCAGCTCTAGCAGAGAGGAGGCCTGGAGTGGGTGGCTCCTCTCTGCCAGCAGATCATCCTGATGAGTGTTCAGCTCTCAGCAGAGAGGAGGCCCTGGAGAGGGTAGCTTCCTCTCTGCAGGTGGTCATCTTGACATCTTCTCTGCTCTGGCTGAGTCTAGGGTTTTTATGGTCTTCAGAGTGCAGAAGTGCATGCTGATTGGTCCACGGGCAGCCAGAGGCTGGCCCAGGCAAAAGCACCATGAGCTGTCCCTCCAGTCTGCAGGACTCGCAGCCTGGCCCCCAGGCTTCAGGCCTTCTTTGGACTGAAGATGGGGCTTCACTCAGGACCTATACCCTTCTGCCCAGGAGCCTGTCTGCCTCCTGCCTCCATTCATAGAATATAGGCTGTTTGTGCCAAGTGCCTGCAGGCCAGTGCTGAGCTGCCCTCAGCCCCTCCTTAGCTTCCCTCCTATGCTCATCAGTGCCCAAAGCCTGGAGGGGGCCAAGGTGGCAAGGGGCTGGCATGTCAGCATTGCCCTGAGTGTGTGCCCACCCTGCTGGGCTGTGACAGTGCCCAGGCTCGGCTTCAATCTTGCTGCATGATTGGAGCAGGTGTTGGGAGTGGGGAGAGGCCAGACAGTGGGAACAGGCACTTCCGAGCCTGTAGTGGGTAGGAGGGCCTTCCTGGGACCCCAAGAGCACAGAGACACTGGGGTCTGCAGTCACAGCAGGGCAACTGCAGTGGCACCTGGGGAGGGCAGGGCCCACTGGGTTGGTGCCTATATCTGCTGTACCTACCTCCTTTTTTTTTAAGCTTTTTTTTTTTTTTTTTTTTTTGAGATGGAGTCTCACTCTGTTGCCCAGGGTATACTGCAGTGGTACAATCTCAGCTCACTGCAACCTCTGATTTTCTGGCTCAAGCAATTCTCCTGCCTCAGCCTCTGGGTAGCTGGGATTACAGGCACCCGCCACAGCGCCCAGCTAATTTTTGTATTTTTAGTAGAGATGGGGTTTCACATGTTGGCCAGGCTGGTCGTGAACTCCCAACCTCAGGTGATCCGCCCCCCTCAGCCTCCTAAAGTGCTGGGATTACAGGCGTGAGCCACTGTGCCCAGTCCCTTTTTAAGCATTTTCTTACTTCCTGGAACCACAAGATGTTCCAGACTCATCTTGCAGTTCCTCTGCCCCAGCCCTGGAATTAAATGCTTCTCCTAGAAGCCCTGGTTCCTCTTATTGCAGATCAAGATCTGAATGCTAGGTGTGTACTTATTTCCTAAAATGTCATTACTTCCCCTCTCAGCAGACGGAGCTACAAAATATGTGTTTGTTTTACTCATGCATAAGTACATTTTTCTATCTATCTAATCTATCTATCTATCTGGCTAGCTAGCTAATTTTTTTATTTTTTAATTTTTTTACTGCTCCTTGTGGAGCAGGGCTACCCTATAGTTAGTACAGGGTTCTATCTATCTATCTGTCTGTCTATCTATCTATCTATCTATCTATCTATCTATCTATCCATCCATCTATCTATCTATCTGATATGGTTTGGTTGTGTCCCCACCCACATCTTATCTTGAATTGTAGCTCCCCTAATTCCCATGTGTCATGGGAAGGACACAGTGGGAAGGGAAGTAATTGAATCATGGGGTGAGTCTTTCCCATGATGTTCTCATGATAGTGAATAAGTCTCACAAGATCTGATGGTTTTACAAAGGGGAGTTCCTCTGTACAAGCTCTCTTGCCTGCCACCATGTAAGACGTGTCTCTCTCCCCCTTTACCTTCCTCCATGACCTTCCAGCTAAGTGGGACTGTGAGTCAGTTAAACCTCTTTGCTTTATAAATTACCCAGTCTTGGGTATGTCTTATTTTCTTTTCTTTCTTTCTTTCTTTCTTTCTTTCTTTCTTTCTTTCTTTCTTTCTTTCTTTCTTTCTTTCTTTCTTTCTTTCTTTCTTTCTTTCTTTCTTTCCTTCTTTCTTTCTTTCTTTCCTTCTTTCTTTCTTCCTTTCTTTCTTTCTCTTTCTCTCTCTCTCTCTCTCCCCCTCCCTCTTCCTTCCTTCCTTCCTTCCTTCCTTCCTTCCTTCCTTTCTTTTCTTTCTTTCTTTCTCTCACTCTGTCACCCACGCTGGAGTGCAGTGGCATGATCTCAGCTCACTGCAACCTCCGCCTCCTGGGTTTAAGCAATTTTCTGCCTCAACCTCCTGAGTAGCTGGGATTACAGGTGCATGCCACTACATCTGGCTAATTTTTGTATTTTTAGTAGAGATGGGGTTTCACCATGTTGGCCAGGCTGGTCTTGAACTCCTGACCTCGTGATCCACCTGCCTTGGCCTCCCAAAGTGCTGAGATTATAGGTGTGAGCCACTGTTCCCAGTCGGGTATTATTAGCAGCATGAGAACAGATGAATACTCTATCTATCTATCTATCTATCTATCTATCTATCTATCTATCTATCTATTTATCTATCTATCTATCTATCTATCTATCTAAAAAACTATGGGTTTTATACTGATAACTCTGATTTTGGTCTAGTACTGCAGGGTTCATTTAGCTTTCCTTCTTTTCATATATGTATATATTCCTGTTCATATTTACAGATGGACAGTAAATTACAGAAGAATGGCTTTCTTTGAGTCACGCTGAGAACTTGGAGGCATTGTTGTTCTCATCTGCCTATTCAGAAATCCTCTTACAGCAGATATCTATTACCTTTTTTGGCCCAATGTCTCTTCTCTCTAAGAGCAGCTCCTCCACACGTGGTTCTGGCAATCACAAGGCCCACTCTCCCCAACACAGGCAGGCATGTGACTGAGGCTGGCCAGCGAGAGTACACCATCCTCAAAGTTCAAGGTGGCAGCTCACCCCAGCAAGACAAACAGAAGTCCCTGGAGAGCTGATTCAGTTGTTCAGGGAGAGAGACAGAAAGTTTGAACACTAGTGAGCCAGTAGTTCTCGGGTTTCTGTGGACTGTCTCGTGGGGAAAGCCTGTTTAAGGGTGAAGCCCACATAGAGGAAGGCATGTCATTGAACCCTGGAATCCATTTCTGCATGACAACAGCTGTGACTTCCTAGTTCTGTAAGTCAGTTAATCCTTTTTCAGTTTAAACTTTTTTTTTTTTTTTTTTTTTTTTTTTTTTAGACAGTCTCACTCTGTCACCCAGGCTGGAGCGCAGGGGCATAATCTCAGCCCACTGCAACCTCCACCTCTTAGGCTCAAGCCAATCCTTCCACCTGAGCCTCCCAAACAGCTGGGACCGCAGGTGTGCGCCACCACACCCAGCTACTTTTTTGTATTTCTTGTAGAGACAGGGTTTTGCTATGTTGACTGGTCTTGAACTGGTCTTGAACTCCTGAGCTCGAGTGATCTGATTGCCTCGGCTTCCAGAAGTGCTGGGATTACAAGCGTGAGCCACTATGCCTGGCCCAGTCTAAACTTTTTTGATTGAGGATCTGTCACTTGCAATCAAATGAATCAAATACATTTCCTTAGAATCACATAAACAAACCCCGTGAATAAGAAGACACCTCATAGTTAAGCTCAGTTCACATCCACACAGAAATCCTCTTTATTGTTCGTGAATGACTAAGCACCTCATTGAACAGGAAGTTCACTACTGGGTAAGGCAGCCCATTACACTACTGGATACTTCTAGCTGCCTTGAAGCCTTCTAAAATGCTGACCCCCATATCAGACTCCCACAAATTACATCCATTGGTATTAATTCTGTATTGTGCTCACATAGAAAATTAGTCCAGGCTCTTTTTCGCATGGTAGCCTTTTAAATATATAAAAATACTAACTTTTTCTTCTCCAGTCTCAATGGACTTAGTTTCTTCAACTACTCTTAGAAGAGAGTTTTTAGATTCTTCACAATCCTAGTGTCCTTTTTAGAAGATAAGACATTTTAGTAATGATCCCTTTACAATGTACTGCCTAGAATTGAGTAATTTGTTTAACTAGTTTGGAGCACAGTAGACTTATTTTCTGTATTCTAGTTACTATAGGTTTATACATATACTTAATTTTTTATTTTTTATTTTTGAGATGGAGTTTTGCTCTTGTTGCCCAGGCTGGAGTGCAAGGGCACAATCTCGGCTCACCGCAAACTCCACCTCCCAGGTTCAAGTGATTCTCCTACCTCAGCCTCCCAAGTAGCTGGGATTACAGGCATGCGCCACCATGCCCAGCTAATTTTGTATTTTTAGTAGAGGTGGGGTTTCTCTATGTTGGTCAGGCTGATCTAGAACTCCCGACCTCAGGTGATCTGCCCACCTTGGCCTCCCAAAGTGCTGGCATTACAGGCGTGAGCCACAGCACCCGGCCTGGTTTATAAATATACTTATAATTACATTATGTTTGGCAAGCTGCCTCATACTTGACACCCTTCATTAAGCTTTGCACCTCATGATAATTTTTTAAAAGCCCCAAATACAAAATGCAACACTTAGGACATTAAAAAGGTAATATAATGTAACAATAACAGTTAATATGTATGTGTGTATTTATTTTTATTTTTTAGAGACCAGGTCTCACTATGTTGCCCAGGCGGGTTGTGAACTCCTGGGCTCAAGTGATCCCCCTGCTTGAGCCTCCTGAGTAGCTGGGCCTCCAGGTGCAGACCACTGCACCTGGCTAACAGCTAACATTTGGTGAGTTACTATATGCCAGGCATTTTATAGCATTATATATTATATTCTATTGTTTACCTCTCACAAAACGCTGTGAAGTGGGTTCTATTACTATCCCCATTAGATAAAAAAAAAATGCAGCTTAGAGAGGTTAAGCAGCTTCTCTGATTTTTCACAAGATCCTAGAAAGCTAGGGTCCAAGTTTAACTTCAGACTGGGTTGCTTATTCATTAAAGTCTTGAGAATACAGAGGCAATGCCTTCAGCAGAAAACCAGCTAGATGATTATAGTAAAAAATAACTGTGACAACAGAAGTATTTAACACATTTTAATGATCATTTATGGGAAATTGTTGCTGCTGCTGCTTTTTTTTTTTTTTTTTTAGATGGAGTCTCGCTCTGTCGCCAAGGCTGGAGTGCAGTGGCGAAATCTCAGCTCACTGCAAGCTCCGCCTCCCGGGTTCACACCATTCTCCTGCCTCAGCCTCCAGAGTAGCTGGGACTACAGGCGCCCGCCACCTCGCCCGGCTAATTTTTTGTATTTTTAGTAGAGACGGGGTTTCACCGTGTTGGCCAGGATGGTCTCAATCTCCTGACCTCGTGATCCACCCGCCTCAGTCTCCCAAAGTGCTGGGATTAAAAGCGTGAGCCACCGTGCCGAGCCTATTTTTTTGTTTGTTTGTTTGTTTGTTTTTAATTAGTGTAGTGGTTCATGTGTAGTGCCAGCTACTCGGGAGGCCGAGGTTGGAGGATGGCTTAAGCCCAGGAGTTCAAGGATACAGTGAGTGAGCTATGATTGCCTCACTGCTCTCTAGCCTCGGCAACAGAGTGAGAACTCATTAAAAAAAAAAAAGTGGAAAGAAAAAAAGGGAAGCAAACAGCTCTTCTTCCAATTTTCCCCTCTCCTGCTATCTGGAATGCAGGTGTGATCACTGGAGCTCCTGAAAACACCTTGGATGCTGAGACGGCAGTGAGGACGGGAGGAAAGAACGGGTTGGGGCCTGGCTAATGGCACTGTGGGATGAGGGTGGAGTGTGCAATACCAGCCTCTAGATAACTTTGATGTAAGAAAAACAAACAAGTTTCTATCTAATTTGAGACACTGTTATTTGCAGCTTGACTGTTACATGCCGCCAAACCTCAATACTAACTAAAAATATCGCAGCCATCCCCAGACACATCACCTTATTTCGTGAGTGTCATTTCACTATTAGAAATACCCGGATCACTGTGTTTATCTGAGAGTAGGGATCTGGTCTGTCTTGTTCATTGCTGCGTCCCCAGCACCTGCTGCGGTGTGATGTTTCCATGCCTTCCCAGAATTTCTTGGGAAATTGATATTTTCCTGAATCCCAGGAAAAATCAGTTTAAAATGCAGGGGAAAGTTTTCTAATTCTTCCTGCAAGAAATAAATTGTCATGATCTTCATGGAAATGTTACTGGTGAGGAATTCCATCAATATCAACAGCTAGTGGTGATGCAGCAGTAATGAAAAAATTTGGACAGTTTTCAGCAAGTGTGTTCCTTCTCCTTGCTGTAACAAAAGTGTTTTACTCAAAAACTGGAAGATACAGCATCAGACACAACTGGCAGAGGAGGTGAACACAGTGTAGTCTGTCTATGAGACAGATGAAAGCAATTACTCTGATTCAGATTATGTGGCTGGAGCCAGTCAGTATAATCTACAAAGTCGTGTTTTTCTGGCAATTTTTAGAAAAAGAAAAGTGGTAAAACTGTTTACATTTTCTCCAATAAGAAATTCTCTTTTGCATGAAGAATGAGAGACAAACGTACACAGGCCAGGCACAACAGCTCACACCTGTAATCCCAGCACTTTGGGAAGCCAAGATGGAAGGATAACTTGAGCTCAGAAGTTTGATACCAGCCTGGGCAGCATAGCGAGCCCTTGTCTCTACTAAAAATAAAAAAACAGCTGAGTGTAGTGGAGCACACCTGTAGTCCCAGCTACTCAAGAGGCTGAGCCAGAAGGATCACATGAGCCCAGGTGTTCAAGCTTGCAGGGAGCTATGATCGTGCCACTGCACTCCAGACTGGGTAATACAGTAAGACTTTGTCTTAAAAAAAGAAGAAAGGGGGCCAGGCACAGTGGCTCATGCCTGTAATCCCAGCACTTTGGGAGGCCGAGGCGGGCAGATTACCTGAGGTCTGGAGTTTGAGACCAGCCTGACCAACATGGTGAAACCCTGTCTCTACTAAAAATACAAAAGTTAGCCGGGCGTGGTGGTGGATGCCTATAATCCCAGCTACTTGGGAGGCTGAGGCAGGAGAATTGCTTGAGCCTGGGAGGCGGAGGTTGCAGTGAGCTGAGATCACTGCATTGCACTCCAGCCTGGGTGACAAGAATGAGACTCCGTCTCAAAAAAAAAAGGGGGGGAAGGGAGGAAGTGGGGGGCGGAGGGGAGGAAGAAAGGAGAGAGAGAACGGAATATGGTAAAATTGTGAGAGAGACAATAACTTGCTTAAAACTTGTTTGATTAGTAGTCGAAGCATTAAGTAATCATGACGCAAATCTAATCAAAAACAGAATTGTGCTTTGAGTAGTATGCTTTTAAAAGAAATTAGAATCAAATTACTTAATGCAGAAAAAAGGTCTCATATCTCTCATTAAATATTTCAGCAGTTAGCAGTTTATATGAGGTTGACAACTCTTTTTGCTTCAGGAAACAAAAATGAAATGGCTTAATTAGCAAAATCATTAAGGAAAGACTTTTGTGGAGGAAAATATGTTTTATCAGAAGCAATGCAAAGAACAGTGAATATTGTTGGGAACTACTCCATCACGGAGTCAGAAACATCTAAAATCTGAATTAGCGAAGATAATATACACTTCAAGGAAAAAACCAAAACCAGTGAAAGAAGACAATATTTTCATCATTAAGAAAAGTGAATGAGTTTATAATAACCAACACGTACCCTAATGCCCAATTCAAAGATGCTTGTAGACACATTCTTAGTAATAATAAACTAACATTAACATAGAATGAAAGAAACATTCTGCACCCAGAATATTTGTCAGGAAACAAGGACCAAGACATTCAGGGCAATTCGTGCTTTATGTGTTTTTCAGTTTCATTTTTGAGAATAACTTTTGGCCGGGTGCGATGGCCCACGCCTGTAACCCCAGCACTTTGAGAGGCCAAGGCGGGCAGATCACGAGGTCAGGAGTTTGAGACCATCCTGGCCAACACAGTGAAACCCCGTCTCTACTAAAAATACAAAAATTAGCCGGGCGCAGTGGCGTGAGCCTGTAATCTCAGCTATTTGGGAGGCCGAGGTAGGAGAATTGCTTGAACCTGGGAGGCGGAGGTAGCAGTGAGCCGAGATCGCGCCACTGCACTCCAGCCTGGGCGACAGAGCAAGATTCCGTCTCCAGAAAAGAATAACGTTTAAAATTTAAATGTTTGCAGTATTATTTTTCAATTATTTGAATTGAAACAATTTGAATCATTTTATTTGGCGTTATTTTGTGTTAATGTTCCCTTCTTTTAATATATTCTGTTGTCTAACTCAGGTAGAAATTATTTTTATGTGTCATTGAAATGTACTGTAATCTTGTCTCAATATATATGTCCATAATAATAATAAACCATATAACCCATTCATTTATTATCACTGTCTGGGGGTATTTCTTGTTTGTTTTGGGGGAGGTTTTATTTGCAGAAAGCCTTAGAAACTTTTTGTATAATCCCATCACAGAAAAATGATTCATTTTTTACTAGTGTGGTCAGTTGTTGTTTTTAAAAACATACCAAGAAGTTGTTATGGAAAAATGTAGAATAACTTATGATTTTGAGGATTGCCAAGAATTCTCAAGAATTCTAATTTTTTGTTCCCGAATCCTGAAGATTAATAACTCTTAGAAATTCTCAAACACTAGAACAATGCCTGGCATAGAGTAGACATCAGCAGATATTTAGAAGAATGGGTATTATTCTGTTTAATAGTCACACCAATCCTGTGAAGATGATGCAAATGTGCCCATTTTACATGTTAGAAATACTTGGATCTCCTTTGAGGTTCCTTCCTGTAAGACAACACCTTTAGGAGTCTTCAAAGTTCTATTGTTTACTGAGATGGTCTATGAGGCACATCCTTGTGATTACTAGGCCTGCCCTTAAATTTTTCTGACAAAGCATGTTATTCTGGATTTGACCTTAGGCCCTAGAGATATTTTTTATTTGGGAATCTTTTAATGGGAGAGACCAGGGATAAGCAACAGGTTTATTTTATAATCCAATATTTGTACTTTTCTATTTTGCTAAGAACCTGAACAATTTTTCTTTTTTTTTTCTTTTCTTTTTTTTTTTTGAAAGAAAGTCTCACCCTGTCGCCCAGTCTGGAGTGCAGTAGCGTGATCTCAGTTCACTGCAACCTCCGCCTCCCAGGTTCAAGTGATTCTCCTGCCTCAGCCTCCCAAGTAGCTGGGACTACAGGCGTGCACCACCACACCCTGCTAATTTTTTATATTTTCAGTAGAGATGGAGTTTCACCACATTGGCCAGGCTGGTCTTGAACTTCTGATCTTCTGATCCTCCTGCCTCAGCCTCCCAAAGTGCTGGGATTACAGGCGTGAGCCACCGCACCCAGCCTACAATTTTTCTTTAGATCATCTCTCCTGTCTCATATTTTGTATAGGCAACTGAAAAAGCCAGTTGGCATCTTCTACATTCTGCTTGGACATCTCTCTAGCCAATCCCACAAGCTGTTAAGCACCCTTTCTGTTTTCCACGTTCCCATAGGCGACAGTGTCCTCACACTTCCTGTCACTACATAAAAAGAGTCCTCTGTTTTCCAGCCTCTATAAATACTTTCCTCAGTGTTTCACACCCTCACCCATAGTCTCCTCCTGGCTTTTCTGCTTCTCTCTGACACTCTGTCCCAAAGTCAGTGCCGCATGGTTTGGTATTCGTTATGATAGCACCCCACTTCCAAGTACCAAATTCTGCCCAAGTATCTGTTGTTACCGAGCAATACTGTAGTGGCTTGAAACAACCATTTATCATGACGATCTTCAAACAGGGCACAGCAAGGGACGGCTCATTTCTGCTGCAGAATGCCTGGGGCCTCAGCTGCAAGACTGGAGTAGTGGGGGGACTAGAACAACCAGGAGCTGGCTGGGCATCTGTTTCCCTTTCTCCCTCGGTCTCTCTGTCCCTCCCCACCCGCCTTTCCACAGAGTTTCTTCCTGCAGCTACCTCAGGCTTCCTTATTCGGTGGCAGCCTCTGGGTAGTCAGACTCTCACAGGGAAGCTCGGGGCTCCAGTCAGTGTCCTCAGACAGGAACTGGAAGCTGCCAGTGTCTTACAGCCAAGCTTGGAAACCAGCACAGCGCCACTCCTCGGATATTCCACTGGTCAAAGCAGTCAGACTCAAGGAGAGGAGACGTAGGTCCCCTTTCTCAATGCGAGCAGTGTCAAAGAAGGTGTAGTTGTCTTTCATCTATTACTGTTCACCTATTTTACTATGGTTATAATAATATGGTAAAGCTTTGTGATAACATAGATTATAAAACATTATTATTATTATTGAGAGGGAGTCTCAGTTTGTTGCCCAGGGTGGAGTGCAGTGGCGCGATCTCAGCTCACTACAACCTCTTTCGCCCAGGTTCAAATGATTCTCCTGCCTCAGCCTCCCAAGTAGCTGGGATTACAGGCACCTGCCACTGCACCTGGCTAATTATTGTAGTTTTGGTAGAGATGGGGTTTCACCATTTGGCCAGGCTGGTTTTGAGTTCCTGACCTCGTGATCCACCCGCCTCGGCCTACCAAAGTGCTGGGATTACAGACATGAGCCTGTGCTCCCAGCTACTCAGGAGGCTGAGGCAGGAGAATCATTTGAACCTGGGAGGCAGAGGTTACAGTGAGCCGAGATCGCGCCACTGCACTCTAGTCTGGGTGACAGAGTGAGATTTCATCTCAAAAAAAAAAAGAAAAAGAGCATTACGAAGTAGCTGAAAAAGTTAACTGCAGGACATAAAAACCATGAAGAATAATCTGAAAATGGGGAACGGAGCGGTCTCTGTGGAGAGCCTGATGGTGAGACTTAGCTGAGAAGAGATGAGTTTAATTTTATGGAAAGAAAAAATAGTAAGGTAAGATAAGGTTCATCTTATTTTCCAAGCTGGGACCCTGAAAGGGTGAGGCAGGTGGCCACAAAGTCAGAGTGAGTAGGAGAGGGTAAGTTTTTTTTTTTTAAATTTTAATTTTTAAATGTTTTGTGGGTACATAGTAGGTATATATATTTAATGGGTTACATGACACATTTTGATACAGGTATGCAAAGTATAATAGTCACATCAGGGTAGGTGGGGTATCCATCCCCTCAAGCATTTATCTTTTGTGTTACAAACAATCCGATTATACTCTTAGTTATCTTAAAGTGTACGATTTCATTATTTTTTCACTATACTCACCCTGTTGTGCTATTAATAACTAGGTCCTATTCATTCTTTCTGTTTTTGTGTGTGTCCATTAATCATCTCTGTATTAGTCCATTCTCACATTCCTATAAAGAAATACCTGACGCTGGGTTATTTATTTATTTATTTAGAGATGGAGTCTCGCTCTGTTGCCCAGATTGGAGTGCAATGGTGCAATCTTGGCTCACTGCAGCCTCTGACTCCTGGATTCAAGCAATTCTCCTGCCTCAGCCTCCCAAGTAACTGGGATTACAAGTGTGCGCCACCATGCCCACCTAATTTTTGTTCTTTTAGTAGAGACAGGGTTTCACCATGTTGGCCAGGCTGTTCTTGAACTCCTCATTTCAGTGATCTGCCTATCTTGGCCTCCCAAAGTGCTGGGATTACAGGCATGAGCCCTGCCAAGACTGGGTAATTCATAAAGAAAAGACGTTTAGTTGGCTCACAGTTCCACAGGCTGCATAGGAAGCATGATGCTGGTATCTGCTCAGCTTCTTGGGGGCCTCAGGGAACTTACAATCATGGTGAAAGGCAAAGAGGTAGCAGCATGTCACATGGCTGGGGCAGGAGCAAGGGAGAGAGTTAGCGGGGAGATCCTACACACTTTTACATAACCAGATCTCATGAGAACTCACTAATTATCACGAGAACAGCACCAAGGGGTGATGCTAAAACATTCACAAGAAATCTGCCCCTGAGATTTAATCACCTCCCACCAGCCCTCACTTCCAACACTGGGGATTACAATTTCACATGAGATTTGGGCAGGGACACAGATCCAAACTATATCAATCCGCACTTCCCTCCTCACCCCCTACTACCCTTCCCAGCCTCTAGTAACCATCCTACTCTCTATCTTCATGAGTGAAATTGTTTTAATTCTTAGCTCCCACAAATAAGTGAGAATATGTGATATTTGTCTTTCTGTGCCTGGCTTATTTCACTTAACGTGATGACCTCCAGTTCCATCCATGTTGTTGTGAAGGACAGGATCTCATTCTTTTTTATGGCTGAATAGTATTCCATTGTGTATATGTACCAGGAAAGGGTATGCTTCAAAGCCAGAGTCTGGTGACCACACAGGGCTTTGGGATCTGGGTTTATTTGCAGTGCTTTCCTTTCATGTGGTACATAAAGCCCCAAAGGTATGAGAACATGAACTATATTTGTGAGCTATAACAACAGTTCTGAATTCCCATCTTCTAAACCAGAGTCAGCTGGGAGTACGAGGGTTCAGACTGTCAACCTAAACAAGAGAGGGACTCTCTAAAAGTAAACAACATTTCTTTGGGAGTGGAGCTTTGTAATGGGAATATGCATGCCATACTAAACTATGTGCATATTCAGGGAGGTTAAAGGAAGACAAAGGTTTTAAAAGGAAAAAATGAGGATTACATAATTGTTTTGAAATAATTATCCTTGGCTACAAAGATCATTAACAAGGGTGACACCAGTCCAAGGTTGAACAGGCAGTTGCTGGGCAGATGTCCTTGCAGAAGTATTTTTAATATAAAGTTGCAATGTTCTGTGTGCAAGGTTGTGGTTTTTGCAGTCTTCTGTGATAGTTTTTTGTTATCAAGCATATAAGCATGGGAATCTTCTCTTCATAACCTTCCCTGTCCCTATTTGTCAGGGTTTTGTTTTCTTATAATTGGTCACTCTATTTTGATTCTGACAACTTTCTTTTTCTTTTTTTTTTTTTGAGACGGAGTTTCACTCTTGTCACCCAGGTTGGAGTGCAATAGTGCGATCTCAGCTCACTGCAACCTCTGTCTCCCAGGTTGAAGTAATTCTCCTGCCTCAGCCTCCCGAGTAGCTAGGACTCCTGGCATGTGCCGCCAGGCCCGGCTAATTTTTTTTGTATTTTCAGTAGAGACAGGGTTTCACCACGTTGGCCAGGCTGGTCTTAAACTCCTGACCTCCCGTGATTCACCCGCCTCAGCCTCCCAAAATGCTGAGACTACAGGCATGAGCCACTGCGTCCGGCTGATTCTGATAATTTTCATAAGGCAGAGAGACAAACATCACTTAAGGGAAATATCTGAAGCAACCTGAAGGTGCATAGCTTGGGTGTTATTTATTTTTTTTCTTTGCGTGTGGTTTCTTTTCTTTTCTTTTCTTTTTGTAGAGATGAGGTTTCGCCATGTTGTCTGGGTTGGTCTGGAATTCCTGGGCTCAAGTAATCTGACTGTCTTGTCCTCCCAAAGTGCTGGGATTACAGGTGTGAGACACTGTGCCCAGCAGGTGTTATTTTAGATCAAGGTTGTGGCTTTCAAGTGCAGAAATGGGCAGTAGAGGAATAACACTGTACACTGTCCATTATCTCTGAATACAATCAGATTGATTTGAGATAGCTTAAGATGAGGGGGATGAGGATAGCTTTATATGTCTGTAGACACCAAGAGAGGGAAGGAAGAACAGTGGAAGTCAGTCAACAATGTTTGGAATAGGTATCTTTTTTTTTTTTTAATAAAAGAGATTAAGATTTCTGTAAAAGAAAAACTATTCATGTACAATGGTAAGAAAAAAAGTGTACAGGATATTAAACAGTTGGTTGAGAGAAACCACAGAGACTGAGCTTGAAAATGAAGTGGAGGAAATATTTGAACGTGGATGTGGGGTCTGTTTTATTCATGAACTCAGTGTTTCATAAATTACATGTGGGCCTGTCAGACGTTGAGAGATGGAGGATGAAGACTTTTATTTTTTGTTTATTTGCTTTTTTGAGATGGAGTCTCATTCTGCCACCTAGGCTGGAGTGCAGTGGCATGATCTTGGTTTACTGCAGCCTCACTTCCCAGGTTCAAGCAATTTTCCTGCCTCAGCCTCCAAAGTAGCTGAGAGTACAGGCACGAGTCATCACGCCCAGCTAATATTTTGTATTTTTAGTAGAGACGGGGTTTTGCCATGTTAGGCTGGTCTCGAACTCCTGACCTCAGGTGATCCTCCCGCCTTGGCCTCGCAAAGTACCAGGATTACAGGTGTGAGCTACTGCGCCCAGCCAACATAAAGCTCTTTTAAAAAGCACGGTGTAGATGCTAGATTGTCCATTCAGAAAGGCCACACCCTGTGGGGCGAACACAAGACCAATTGGCATGCCTCTCTTCACTATCTCTTAGGAAATGCTTAGGATGTGTCACAAAGATCTCAAACAATTTATATTTGCTTAATAACCACTGGCTAAATTATAAGCTTAACCTGCATATACTGCATAGCTGAGTGTATTTTAAAGGTGCAAAATAATCTCTATTTGTGATTTTGGAAAAGGCTTTTAAATCATACTTGCCTTCCTTCTGGCCAGCACAAGGTGGAGCTCTTATCCAGACTAAATAAAACCATTTTCTAAATGGAAGAGATGGAAGCTACTTTAAACAGTTGACACTTAGGAATTTTTATCCATTTAGTCTCTGTGTGGCACAAAAGGCTTCCAACTCTTTGCTTAAAAAAAGAAAAAGAAATCGTAGGGTCACAAATCAAAAATAAAGGAAGATGTGAGAAGAAGAGTACGAAGGAAAAGGAGATTCATGAATCATGAATGGAAACACGTGTTAATAATAAATTCCACTGATGGTGGATTTAAGCACAGCTGAGTTGTGTAGACCTCATAGTCTCACGATCTTGTTCCTAAGCAAGGTAAATGTCTCCCTGGTGTTTAGGTGGTTCAGTGGCCTAATCAACAGAAAGTTCAGCTTGGAATGGATCATAGCCCCCTTGTCACCATCACTCAGTCTCTGTGGCTGTCTCTGCTCGGGCTGACTGTCCAGGCCACGTTCACTGCCTGACTCTGTCACCAGGCCAGGTCCTGGCCCAGGAAAGAATATTTGCAATCCATAGTTGCTCTGCCTGTGGATATCCGGTGGTTAGTTTGATTTGGAAAGAAGAAGGAAGTGTCATCTTGGTCCTGGATCCAAATCTTGTTTTCCAATAAAGCTTTACCTAAGTCAGTAAAATGTAAATCAGAGGAGAGAAATTATTTGAAAATTGTGTAATTATTTCAGAATTAATGTCTCGGCCGGGCACGATGGCTCATGCCTGTAATCCCAGCACTTTGGGAGGTCAAGACAGGCAGATCACAAGGTCAGGAGTTCGAGACCAGCAGCCTGGCCAACATAGTGAAACCTCGTCTCTACCAATAATACAAAAAATTAGCCAGGCATGGTGGCAGGTGCCTGTAGTCCCAGCTACTTGGGAGGCTGAGGCAGGAGAATCGCTTGAACCTGGGAGGCGGAGGTTGCGGTGAGCCGAGATTGTGCCATTGCACTCCAGCCTAGGCGACAAGAGTGAAACTCCGTCTCAAAACAACAACAACAAAAAACAAATTAAAAAAAAAATTAATGTGTCAGTGGGGTTCAGGCATCAGCATTTTTAGAAAGCTCCATGGGTGGCTGAATGTGGCGGTTCATGCCTGTAATCCCAGCACTTTGGGAGGCCAAGGCAGGGGGATCCCTTGAGGCCAAAAGTTCAAGAACAGCCTGAGCAACATAGGGAGATGCCCATCTCTACAAAAAAAAATTTTAAGTCGGATGTGGTGATGCAACCTGTAGGCCCAGCTACTTGGGGGGCTGAAGCAGGAGGATCGTTTGAGCCCAGGAGTTCGAGGCTGCAGTGAGCCGTGATTGCACCACTGCACTCCAGCCTGGGCAACAGGGTAAAAAACCTGTCTCTAAAAAAATAAAATAAATAAAATAAAATGCAGATTCTGAGGCAGCAGGTCTGGAGTGAGGCCTGAGATTCTGCATTTCTGACAAGCTCCCAGGGCATGCCCTGTGCTGCTGGTTTTCAGACCACACTTTGAGAGGAAAGGCTTTTACTCAGTAGGCCCCAAATGTTCCACATCATAACCCTTCCCAGGGAGCTGGTTAAGCCTCACAGATGCACAGGGCGCTCTCTGGAGGTTGCTGATTCAGGAGGTCTGGGAGTCTGGTTAAAAGTAACTTGCCCAGCAGCGATCACTAGTAAGTGGAGCTGGGTCCCGGCATTCTGGCCCCAGAGGCTGTGCTCTTAGCTGCTGCCTCACAGACACTTTCCACTGATACATATAAGAAAATCCACATGATTCCCAGCATGATTTTTGCTGAGCCCTTCCAAGGAGGCTGAAAGGAACAGAGGACACATTACTGCATGGAACACACAGGAAATATTTTATTAGTTTCCAGATGCAGCAAAGGATAGAGTAAAAGCATTTCAGTAGAGCTCCACAGCTCTCCTCAGGGAGCCCACTCTAGCATCTGTGGCCCCCCAGTCCTGGCACCGCCTGTAGTCCCCTGGCCTCAGCAGGTACTGCCGTCCTCGGTAGTTGGGCAGCTCGTAGAGGACCCAGGAGCCCTCCAGCACATTGAAGGAGTGGATCTCACTGAGGTGGAAGCGGTCTTGAAGGGAGGGGCAGTCCTCAGTGATCTCCACCATCTGGCCCCTACAATCCTCTCGCTCATGGATCCTGATCCTGTGGGAACTGGCCTGGGGGTTCAGCAAACAGCAGAAGAGGGAACGTCAGAAAAACCTGACTTCCTGGGGGATGACTTAAAAAAATTTTTTTCTCGGCCGGGCGCGGTGGCTCCCGCGGCGGGCGGATCATGTCAGGAGAGGGAGACCATCGTGGCTAACACAGTGAAACCCCGTCTCTACTAAAAATACAAAAACAAAATTAGCCAGGCGTGGCGGTGGGCGCCTGTAGTCCCAGCTACTCGGGAGGCTGAGGCGGGAGAATGGCGTGAACCCGGGAGGCGGAGCTTGCAGTGAGCCAAGATCGCGCCACCGCACTCCGGCCTGGGCGACAGAGTGAGACTCGTCTCAAAAAAAAAAAAAAAAAAAAAAAAAAAAAATTCCTGTATCAAAAGTGACCAAGCTAAAAGAAAGACACTGCCAACACCAGGGCTGCTGTGTATAGTTGGGTAGGTTGTGCACTGTGAAACTCAAGAGGGCACCATTCCCCGTTCATTTGGTATGAATGGTGCTCCCTAGAGTTTTCTGGTATAATCTACATGAATAGACACGCTGGTCCTGCTCAGGACCACTTTTAAATATTTTATGTATTTGTTTTGGTCTCTTCTTCATAAATTTGTGGTGGTTTGGGGCTCTTGTTGCATGACACAAAAAATAATAAGATTTTTTTTTTTTTTTTTTTTTGAGACGGAGTCTCGCTCTTTCGCCCAGGCTGGAGTGCAGTGGTGCCATCTCGGCTCACTGCAAGCTCCGCCTCCTGGGTTCATGCCATTCTCCTGACTCAGCCTCCCGAGTAGCTGGGACTACAGGCGCCCGCCGCCAAGCCCAGCTAATTTTTTGTATTTTTAGTAGAGATGGGGTTTCACCGTATTAGCCAGGATGGTCTCAATCTCCTGACCTCGTGATCCGCCCACCTTGGCCTCCCAAAGTGCTGGGATTACAGGCGTTATGGAATGAGACCATCACTTCTCCTGTTGTCCTTCCCAGCTTTTCCCCATCTCTCCTTTTCCCTAGTTTATAAGACAGGAGAAGGGGGAGAAAGCAAAAAGTTGGAAAGAAACAAAAGTAAGATAAATAGCCAGACAACCTTGGCACCACCACCTGGCCCTAGGAGTTAAACAAAGTAATAATAATAACATCAACCCCTGGCCTAAACTACTTGTGTTATCTGTAAATTCCAGACACTGTATGAAAAAAGCATTGTAAAACTTTTTGTTCCGTTAGCTGATGCATGTAGCCCCCAGTTACGTTTCCAACTCTTGCTTGATTTATCACGACCCTTTCACGTGGACCCCTTAAAGTTGTAAGCCTTTAAAAAGGCCAAGTATTTCTTTATTGGGGAGCTCGGTTCTTAAGATGCGAGTCTGCCGACGCTTCCGGCCGAATAAAAAACCTCTTCCTTCTTTAATCTGGTGTCTGAGGAGTTTTGTCTGAGACTTGTCCTGCTACAGCATGAGCCACAGCGCCCGGCAAATAATAAGATTTTGAAACAAAAAGGCAAATGTATACCTGGCAAAAGATATTATTTTGAATCTCAATAGCATTAGGAGAAGCTAGAGGGAGAGAAGGTTGAATTGCTTTTACCCAAATGAGGCTCAGATTGGTGAAGGAAGAAAGTCCAGCCCAAGCAATCCTTCATCCATGCCTTTCTGCTTTAAGCTCTGCTACTCAAACATGCTGAAAAGCAAGAGCCGTCACAAAGGGAACAACGTTTCAGTTCTTACCTCCAACATGTGCTCTTACAAATCAGTTTTAGGTAATACCCAAAAATGGAAGTTCAAGATCATGAAGGAGCAGCTGGGCATGGTGGTTCATGCCTGTAATGCCATCACTTTGGAAGGCCAAGGTGGGAGGACTGCTTGAGCCCAGGAGTTCAAGACCAGCATGGACAACACAATGAGACCCTATCTCTACCAAAAAAAAAAAAAAAAAAAGAGGTGGGAAAATCACTTGAGCTCGGGAGTTTGAGGTTGCAGTGAACTGTGATCACACCACTCAAGCCAGTCTGGGTGACAGAGAGAAACCTTGTCTAAAAAGAAGATCTCTTTCTTTTTTTTTTTTCCAAGACAAAGTCACACTGTGTCACCCAGGCTGGAGTGCAGTGGCACAATCTTGGCTCACTGCAACCTCCACCTCCCAGGTTTAAGCAATTCTCCTGCCTCAGCCTCCCAAGTAGCTGGGACTACAGGCACCCACCACCACACCCGGCTAATTTTTTATTTTTAGTAGAGACGAGGTTTCACCATGTTGGCCAGGCTGGTCTTGAACTCCTGACCTCAGGTGATCTGCCTTCCTCAGCCTTCCAAAGTGCTGGGATTACAGGTGTGAGCCACTGCGCCTGACCATGTCTCTTGTTTTGAGCACTTGTTCTTCCTTCATTTATTTGTTCCTTCCCATTGCCTCAATGCTTTTCTTCCTCCACGTTAAAATATTCTTTAGGGGCAGAGCACAATGGCTCATGCCTGTAATCCCAGCACTTTGGGAGGCCGAGGCGGGTGGATCACCTGAGGTCAGGAGTTCAAGACCAGCTTGGCCATTATGGTGAACCCTCGTCTCTACTAAAAATAAAAAAATTAGCCAGGTGTGGTGGTGTGTGCCTGTAATCCCAGCTACTCTGGAGGCCGAGACAGGAAAATTGCCTGAACTCGGGAGGTGGAGGTTGCAGTGTGCCGAGACAAGATCATGCCACTGTACTCCAACCTGGGTGACAGAGCGAGACTCCATCTCCAAAAAAAAGGAAAAAAAATCTTTTTTGTTTGGAGCTCAGATTCTGGATCCCCTTCTGAGTCTTCCAATGACATTTCTTCTGTCTCTGTTAAGAGCTGATCAGTAATGTCATTTCGCTCTCAAATCTGGCTTTGAGACTTTCTCTCTCTCTCTCTCTCTCGCTCTCTCTCTCTCTATATATATTTTTTTTCTTTAGGGAAGATTCTCATAAGCAATTCTTTTTGAGGTTTAAGTGACTGCTAGTAAAGTGGATCTTACAGTCTGTAATTAGAAGAGTTGGAACTTGAAATTAGAAATCTAAGTTTTTGGGCTCCTAATGCCAGACTGGGTCCCTATCAAGCTATTAAACCCTGTGAGGGGATTTCAGACTTCACAAAAATGGTTCATTTTCCCAGGACTCTGTCACAGTCAACTTTAGGGAATCCCTAACTGAAATTCCAGTCTGCTGGGGCTTCATTTGGGTAACAGGGGGCCCTGCAGGAGCTATTGGAATCTCATTGTTGGTTACTGGTTTGCCCAATCAGAAGTCAGGACTTGATAGGCCCCTGATGTTCATAATAATAGTTAATACTTGGGGGTGGGTATTGGCCTGTGACAGGTGCCCTCCTTTTACCCTCTTTGGAACCCTAGAAAGGAACTACTCTTATCAGCCCTGTTTACAGATGAAGTAAGAAATAGCCACCTAGCCTATGGGCACCTAAGAGCAAGGAATTAATCTGTTGCTCTTCCATCACCTGTGGCATAGATGCTCTGAGCGAATGCCACGCACAACTTATTCCCAGTAGAGGTGAGTTTGACTTTAGCAAAATAAAATACGATGTCCAGTTAAAAGCACTGCATCACATACTTCTTCAGTGGGAGGAAACCTCACCGATGTTAATACAGGAAAAGAGAATATAGTCAGAGCTAGGAAAAAGAAGGCTGTCATCCCATCCCATCGCCTGTCGTGTGAATCATCCATGTGGATCACTGATGCGACTCGAGGGCACGGAAGGGACCCGGCGGGACTGCACTCACGTGGGGGATGAGGCGGCAGGAGCGGACCGAGTCGCTGAGGCCCATCCACTGCTGGTGGTCGGCATAGTCGCCGCGGCGCAGGAAGTACTGGAGGCCCGAGTAGTTGGGCAGCTCATAGAGCATCCAGCAGCCGCTGTCCACGCGCACCGAGTTGCAGCGGCTCAAGTAGGGCTGCAGGTTGGGGTGGTCGCTGCTGCATTCGTAGTGGCGGCCCTGGAAGCCCCGGTCCTCGTAGAGGGTGATCTGCAAGGCAAGGCGAGGCAAGGCGAGGGCTCACAGGCCTGCCCCTGTCCCAGTCTCCGGCCCCCGCCATGCAGGAAGCTCCCGGGGCCCGGGGCGCGGGCTGGGCTCACCTTCCCCATGGCTGGCTGGACGCGCGGCGGGGCTGAGCGGGTGGGGCGGCGGCGCGGCGGGGCTATATAGCGGGAGGGCTGCTGCGTTGGCAAGAACCGCACAAAAGGGGCCCACGGAGGGGAGCAAGGGCATTTTTTTATCTCTCTCTGTTCTATATAATGACTGTGGGGGTGGGGGTGGGAGGTTTATTGTATGTTTTCTTTTAGACTCTCTAAAGCTTTCGAATTGATGATCTGGTTAAAACTGTCAGTGCCTTTTGGGCCTCTACATAAAGCCTATTTGGGAAATTGGAATTGAGCAAGTGCTGAAGAGTTAATAATTGTAATTAAATGTTTTATTTACCTTTTAAAAGTTCAGTTTGAGCAACAACGCTGAATAGTGACCAAGTCTAAGGTCGAAATGGACTACAGCACGAAGCGTTTAGATTCCAGAGTTTTCTTAGTGTGAAATGTGAAACGTGAGGATGATCTTGTCTTCTCCTCGGGGTGTTTACAGTAGGATGTGATTCTCCTTTAAGAGAACCTCTCTATGATCTTACCTGCTGATCAGCAGGGTATCAGATAACTAATGCAGCAGGTTGGATGCCAGGGGTTGGGCCTGAGGAAGCCCTGTTTAGGCACCTGGCCTCAGCTCTGATGGCTGGAGCCTGGGTGGAAGCAGGAAAGTCCTGAGCTTCAGCACCGTGCCTGCCTCAGCACAGGCAATGAAACCCTCAACTTGGGATTCGTGAAGCGACCCTTTGGCAGTTATTACACTGGTAACTTTCTCTTTAACTAACATATTTGCTAACCAAAGGCTAAGCTTAGTTGGTTCTAGCTGCTGACAAATGCAAGTTAACATGCAAATATAACAAGTTGAAAATCCTACAATCTTGCAAAGATTCTGCCTTCTTCACCCTGGGGCAAAGCCCTCGTGGCTCTCTAGTTAAGGCTCTGACTCCGGGGACTAGGGTCTTCCTTCCTTTTGCCGAGATCCGGCGCCTCCTGGTGTTCCACTCTCTTTAGAGCAGGGTTTCTCAACCGCAGCCAGCACTCTTTTGACATTTGGGGCCAAAAATTATCTGCTGGTGGGGGGAGGCTGTCCTGTGCATTGCAGGACGTTGAGCAGCATCCTGGCCTCTACCAGCTGGGTACCGGTAGCATTACTGTCCCGTCGTCACAAGCAGAACTGTCTGCAGACATTACCAAAGGTTCCCGGGGAAGCAAATCCACCCCCATCCCCCCACTGAGAACCACTGATTTAGAATAACTTTCGTGTACCCAGTCTCACTCCTTAGTTTCGATTCTTGCTACCTAAGTCTAATACTAAAAAATAGCTTTCTCTGGACAAATTTTATGCGACCTACATAAGTTTAATAAGCCTCATTTACATCTTTCTCTTTTAAAAATTATAACTTTTGTGGAAAATTTAGAAACCATAAAGCAGTAGAAAGAAAAGATTTTAAGCCATAGTTTTGTATAAAAAGCAACACTGTTGATGTATATTTAAAAACTCCTAATTCTCACACCTGTGATCTAATATTTCCATCTCTAGGAATTTGTCCAAAGGAAAGAATTAAAGATGCATACAAAGATTATGAACAGTGATATTTTATCAGAATGGTGTTTATAATATAGAAAATTAGACACAAGGCCGGGCGCGGTGGCTCACGCCTGTAATCCCAGCACTTTGGGAGGCCGAGGCGGGCGGATCACAAGGTCAGGAGATCGAGACCACGGTGAAACCCCGTCTCTACTAAAAATACAAAAAATTAGCCGGGCGCGGTTGTGGGCGCCTGTAGTCCCAGCTACTCGGGAGGCTGAGGCAGGAGAATGGCGTGAACCCGGGAGGCGGAGCTTGCAGTGAGGCGAGATCGCGCCACTGCACTCCAGCCTGGGCGACAGAGCCAGACTCCGTCTCAAAAAAAAAAAAAAAAAAGAAAAGAAAATTAGACACAAATAAAATGTCCAGAATAGGGCATTGATTAAATAAATCATGGAACACTTGTTTGATGAGATGCTCTGCAGCTACCAAAAATCATGTTGTCAAAGAATTTATTTAAGGGTATGGAAAATGCTTACCATATGTCAAGTTAAAAAAGAAACCAAGTATATTATACTCTGAAAATTACAAAATATTGAAAGAAATTAAAGAAGCCATAAATAAGTGGAAACACATCCTATGTTAATGGATTGGAAGACAATATTGTTAATATGTCAGTACTACTCAAAGCAATCTACAGATTTAGTGCAATCCCTATCACATCTCAGTGATTTCCTTATGCAGAAAGAGAAAAATCTATCCTAAAATTCATTTGGAATCTCAAGGGACCCCAAATCAACAAATTAGTCTTGCAAAAAGCAAAGTTGGAAGTTCCTTATTCCTTATTCCTAATAAGGAATGCTGACACATGGCACATATGGATGAACCTTGAAAACATGCGAAGGGAAATAAATCAGACACAGAAAAACAAATATTGTATGATTCCATTTATTTGAGGTACCTAGAATAGTCAGATTCATAAAGACAGGAAGTGGAATGGTGGTTACCAGGGATCGGAGGAGGTAGGATTGGGGAGTTATTGTTTAATGAATACAGAGTTTCCATCAAAACTAAAAGTCTTTTAGCACCTGTACCACCCCTAGAATTTCTGGTAAACCAGCACCAGCCTGAAGATCATGTTCTCATCAAAGGGTGAAAAAAAAGGAAACTCGAATCAGCCTAGGAAGGACCCTACCTTGTGCTGCAAACCACTGAGACTGCTGTTCATACAGCGAAAAAAGGATGGATTCATCACAACTGAGTCAAGAAAGCGCCATCCCCTTCAGAGTTGTGGGCCATAGTCCCAGGGGAAAACCCTACCAAACTGAAGCTAAGAAAAATTTAACTCTTTCTTCTATTCTATTACTCTTTCTTCTTTCCTCGCTGTATTACTGACCATCTAGTTATTAACATAACTGTCAATTTTGCCTCAAACTATTGCATTTAATGCTTGCCTTGTTATACCCTGTGGGGACTTGCCAAGTCAAAGACAGCTCTCTACTTCAGAAAAGTACCTCTGTCCTTCCTGACTATGCTCAGACTGGCCTTTAGTAAATTAGGGCCATTTAATCCGGGAAATTTTGATAAAGATTCCAGTGTCGACCAGGAGTCTTGCCCCACAATGTAGAGCTTTTATGTCGTAGTTGGTCCAACGTTCTGTGGACCACTAAAGAGCAAGGATGGACTACCCCAACCGGTTTTTGTAATTTCCTAAAATCGTACATTCATTTTAATAGAGGATCATAGATGTTAAAGACTTAAAACAAACTTTGGCAATTAAGACAGGATACCAAGATGAAAATACCTAGTTGGAATGGATCAAATATTCCATCTGCATGTTAAACAAAAGCAATTGTTGTGCTTGTGCACATGGCAGGCCAGAGGCACATTATCCCCTTTCCACTAAGGTAGTCCCCCAGTCAACCAGGCGTGGGCTGCATGGTAGCTCTTTTCCAGGATTCTACAGCCTGGAGTAATAAGCTTGCCAAACTGTCTCTGCTATATTCCAAAGTCCGGCACCACGAGGGTCAGCCCCTAAGGGCCATCCAGCTTCTGTCTCCCAACACTAAGTTCACTTCGTGTCTCTCACGACAAGGAGGAAACTTAGCGTTCCTTGGAGACCTGAAGGGATGCAGTGAGCTTAAGAATTTTCAAGAGCTTATCAATCAGTCAGCCCTTGTTCATCCCCGAGCAGATGTGTGGTGGTATTGTGGTAGGCCTTTACTGGACACTCTGCCAAATAACTGGAGTGGCATTTGTACTTTAGTCCAGTTGGCTCTCCCTGTCACCCTGACATTTCATCTACCAGAGGGGGGAAAAAATAAGACATTGTAAAGTGAGAGAAGCCTCTTATGGGTCTTTCGACTCTTCACATCTATTTAGACACAATTGAAGTCCCACAGGAATACCAGATCAATTTAAAGCTTAAAATCAAATAGCTGCAGGATTTGAGTCAATATTTTGGTGGGTGACAGTTAATAAAAATGTAGATTGGATAAACCATATCTATTACAACCAACAGCAACGAACTTTTCATGAGTTAAAAGAAAAAACTCATGTTGGCCCCAGCCCTGGGGCTACCTGACCTGAAAAAACCCTTTACACTCTATGTGACAGAAAGAGGAATATGGCAGTTGGAGTTTTAACCCAGACTGTGGGGCCCTGGCCAAGGCCAGTGGCCTATCTCTCAAAACAACTAGATGGGCTTTCCAAAGGCTGGGCCCCATGTCTAAGGACCTTGGCAGCAATGGCCCTGTTAGCACAAGAAGCAGATAAACTAACTCTTTGGCAAAACCTGAATATAAAGGCCCCTCCAGGCTGTGGTAACTTTGATGAATACCAAAGGACATCATTGGCTAACAAATGATAGATTAACTAAGTACCAAAGCTTCCCATGTGAAAATTCCCGTATAACCATTGAAGTTTGTAACACCCTAAACCCTGCCACCTTGCTCCTGGTATCAGAAAGCCCAGTTGGACATAACTGTGTAGAGGTGTTGGACTCAGTTTATTCTAGTGGGCCCAACCTCAGAGACCATCCTTAAACATCAGTAGACTGTGAGTGGTACGTGGATGGGAGCAGCTTCGCCAACCCCTGCAAAGTGACTCTGAAGAAGACGACGAGCCCTGCTCCAGTCACGCCCGGAAGCTGACTGGTCCACACATGGCCTCAGCATGGGAAAACTCATCGCGCGACTCATTTTCCTTAAAATTTGGACTTACGCAGTAAGGACTTCAACTGACCTTCCTCAGACTGAGGACTGTTCCCAGTGTATACATGAAGTCACTGAGGTAGGACAAAAAGTTGCTACAGTCCTATTATTTTATGGTTATTATAAGTGTACTGGGACTCTAAAAAGAACTTGTTTGTATAATGCTATTCTATACAAGGTATGTAGCCCAGGAAATGACCAACCTGATGTGTGTTATGACCCATCTGAGCCTCCCATGACCACGGTTTTTGAAATAAGATTAAGGACTGAGGACTGGTGGGGGCTCATAAACGATATGAGTAAAGTGTTAGCCAAAACAGGAAAAAAGGGGTGCCCAAACAAGTCACCTTGAAATTTGATGCCTGTGCTGTCATTAACAGTAATAAGTTAGAAAAAAGATGTGGTTCTCTTAATTAGAAAAGAGGTTATATGGCAGAAAATAAGTACATTCATCATGAATTAGGGCTATATAGAAATAAATGTGGATATTGGTCTTGTGTCATTTAGGCTACTTGGATAAAAAATGAAAAAAATCCTGTCCACCTTCGGAAAGTGAAAAGTGGCCCTTCCTGTACCAGTGGTCAGTGTAACCCCCTGGAACTAGCAATAACCAACCCCCTTGATCCTCGCTGGAAAAAAGGGAATCGATGGGGCTGGACTGGATCCTCGAGTAAATATTGTGGTTTGAGGAGAAGTTTATAAATGCTCTCCTGAGCCTGTATTTCAAACCTTCTATGATGAACTGAATGTGCCAGTACCAGAAATTTCAGGAAAAACAAAAAATCTGTTTTTGCAATTAGCCAAGCATGTAGCCCAGTCTCTCAATGTCACTTCATGTTATGTATGTGGAGGAACTGTAATGGGAGATCAGTGGCCATGGGAAGCCCCAGAATTAGTACCTACAGACCCAGTTCCTGATGAATTCCCGGCTCAAAAGAATCACCCTGATAACTTCTGGGTCCTAAAAGCCTCAATCGTTAGACAATACTGTATAGCAAGAGTGGGGAAGGACTTCACCCTTCCTGTGGGAAGACTCAGCTGCCTTGGGCAAAAAACTGTGTAATAGTACTACAAATACAGCCACCTAGTGGCGTTCAAACCACACTAGGAAAAATCCATTTAGTAAATTCCCAAATTTGCAAACCGTGTGGACCCACCCGGAGTCCCACCGGGACTGGACAGCCCCCAGTGGATTATACTGGATATGTGGGCATAGGGTTTACACCAAATTACCCAACCAGTGGGCAGGTAGTTGTGTTATTGGCACTATTAAACCATCTTTCTTCCTACTGCTCATAAAGACAGGAGAACTCCTGGGCTTCCCTGTCTATGCTTCCTGCGAAAAGAGAAGCATAGCTATAAAAAATTGGAAAGATGATAAATAGCCCCCTGAGAGAATCATACATATTACGGGCCTGCTACTTGGGCACAGGACAGCTTGTGGGGATACAGGACCCCCATTTACATGCTCAACTGAATCATATGGTTACAGGCTATCTTAGAAATAATCATTAATAAGACTGGCAGAGCCTTGACTATTCTGGCCCGGCAAGAAACTCCAATGAGAAATGCTAACTATCAAAATAGATTGGCTCTTGACTACTTGCCAGCAGCTAAAGGAGGGATCTGTGGGAAATTTAACCTTACTAATTGCTGTCTACACATAGATGATCAAGGGAAAGTTGTTGAAGACCTAGTTAGAAATATGACAAAACTAGCACATGTGTCTGTGCAAGTGTGGCATGGATTTGATCCTATGGCCATGTTTGAAAAATGGTTCCCTGCTACTGCTCCGTTGTTTGTTACCTGTACTTCTTCTTTTTTTTTTTTTTTTTTTTTTTTAGACAGAGTCTTGCTCTGTCGCCCAGACTGGAGTGCAGTGCAGTGGCCAAATCTCAGCTCACGGCAAGCTCCGCCTCCCGGGTTTACTCCATTCTCCTGCCTCAGCCTCCCGAGTAGCTGGGACTACAGGCGCCCGCCACCTCGCCCGGCTAGTTTTTTGTATTTTTAGTAGAGATGGGGTTTCACCGTGTTAGCCAGGATGGTCTCGATCTCCTGACCTCGTGATCCGCCCGTCTCGGCCTCCCAAAGTGCTGGGATTACAGGCTTGAGCCACTGCGACCGGCCAACCTGTACTTCTTCAAATGATAAAAAGCTTCATCACTACCTTAGTTCACCAAAATGCTTCAGCACAAATGTACTATATGAATCACTATCGATCTGTCAAGACATGGGTAATGAAAATAAAAGTGAGAATTCCTACTAATGAGTTAGGTTCTCAAAGTGGGGGAATAAGGGAGGAGACCACCCCTCATATTGTCTTATGCCCAATTTCTGCCCCCAAAGAAAGAAGAAGTAAAAACTAAAAGGCAGAAATGAAATCCACAGTTAGACAACCCCGCACCACGTCCTGGGCCTGGTTAAAGATCGACTCCTGACCTAACTGGTTATGTTATCCATAGATTCCAGACATTGTATGGAAAAACATTGTGAAAATCCCTGTCCTGTTCTGTTCCATTCTGATTACCGGTACATGCAGCCCCCAGTCCCATACCCCTTGCTTGCTCAATTGATCATGACCCTCTCATGCGGACCCGCTTAGAGTTGTAAGCCCTTAAAAGGGACAGGAATTGCTCGCTCGGGGAGCGCGGTTTTTGGAGATGTGAGTCTTGCTGAAACTCCCAGCCGAATAAAGCTATTCCTTCTTTAACTCGGTGTCTGAGGGGTTTTGTCTGTGGCTTGTCCTGCTACAGTTTTATTATAATAAATATTGAGTGAGTAGTTTGTGCATAATGCTTTTTTTTTCATGTTTAGGAATTGTTTATTAGGATAGATTCCTAGAAGTAGGCTCAAAAGTTGGTTCATATTTCTCCCTCTGCTGTTCTTGTGACGTTCAACTCCTCATTATCACAAAGCACTGAAGAAGTGTAAATGTTTGCCAATAGTTGGTACCATCTGAATTGCCTCCCAAGACAGGGTGAATTCCATGGATTATAAAGGTGTTAACGAGTGTCTAAAACAAAGTATACTTTAAATTTCTTATAGTCAGCCGGGCACAGTGGCTCACACCTGTAATCCCAGCACTTTGGGAAGCCGAGGCAGGTGGATCACTTGAGGTCAGGAGTTTGAGACCAGCCTGGTCAACATGGTGAAGCCTCATCTCTAACTAAAAATACAAAAATTAGCCAGGCATGGTGGCGTATACCTGTTATTCCAGCTACTGGGGAGGCTGAGGCAGGAGAATCACTTGAACCCAGGAGACAGATGTTGTAGCGAGCAGAGATTGCACCACTGCATTGCCTACCTGTTGTCCTCTCCAGTTCAAAAAAAAAAAAAAAAAAAAAAAAAATTCTGGCCGGTTGTGGTGGCTCACGCCAGTAATCCCAGCACTTTGGGAGGCCGTGGTGGGCAGATCACGAGGTCAGCAGATGGAGACAATCCTGGCTAACACGGTGAAACCCTGTCTCTACTAAAATTACAAAATAAAAGTAGCCAGGCATGGTGGGGGGCTCCTGTAGTCCCAGCTACTCGGGAGGCTGAGGCAGGAGAATGGCTTAAACCTGGGAGGCGGAGCTTGCGGTGAGTCAAGATCGCGCCTCTGCACTCCAGCCTGGGCGACAGAGCAAGACTCTGTCTCAAAAAAAAAAAAAAATCTTACAGTTCTCTTACTTTATAAAGAGAAATAAAAGAATATTGAATATAACTGACATCTTAAACAATTTTTTTTTCTGTTTGTACCCTTCCCTCCTTGGACTTCATCCCTTTTTCTCCCTTTATTCAGTTCATTCTGATTTCCCTGTAACACCAAAGCTCACACTCAAGAATCAGATAATATTTTAAGGTTCTCTTCAATCCTGGGAATTTGTGCTCTGGACACAATTGTGCTATAGGCGAAGACTGCTCTTGTGTTTCTTCACTCACCCTTTCTTGTATATTGCCCCAGGTGCAGCTAATAGAGATTCTATGGTTACCAGGGATACCAGCTTTAGGATGATGCAGCTGCTAAATACTGCGGGAGTCAGAGAAAACCTGGGGCCTTGATGATGTTGTTGAGCTGCTGAATCAACCATCCCTAAACCCTGTGCTCCCAAGACTTCCTGTCATGTGAGCTAGTAAATTTCCATCTTGCTTGTCTATTTGATATGAAGTTGCTGCTGCTTTCAGTCTAAAGCGTCAAGTCAGATCCATTTCTGGCTGTGGGATTAGGGTGAATTTTAATCTGGTTAAAGGTTGAGTAACTTACCAGGGAGAAGGGTCACAAGAGAAATCCTGGTGAGGAAGAGATGTAAGTAAGGGCAAAGAGATGTGAAAGTGTTTGGTGTGCTTGGAGGACTCAGGTGAGATGGGAAGGAAGGACAGCTGAGGTCAGGAAATGGGAGATGAGGTAGATAGGCTGGGGGTCAGGTTCTCAGGAATTCAAATGTTTTCCTATGGGAAGTGAAGGAACGTCAAAGGTTTTTAATCAGGGAAATGACATGATCAGATTAGCCTCTAAGCACTGACATAGTGACTCCTCCTTTCTAAACTTCTAATGAGAGTACAAATAAGACAGAATAAGAGGTAGGAAAAGAACCAATATAAGTGAATATATTGTAGGACTGCCTTATACATAGTATACTAACACATATGCATATTGATGAGGTTATATAAATATATTTAACTTTATGTGTGTGTGTGTGTGCCCGTGTGTATTCAGAGAATGCAGCTTTGGATTATCCAATTTTTTTTTTTTTTTTTTGAGATGGAGTCTCGCTCTGTCGCCCAGGCTGGAGTGCAGTGGCGCGATCTCGGCTCAGTGCAAGCTCCGCCTCCCGGGTTCACGCCATTCTCCTGCCTCAGCCTCCAGAGTAACTGGGATTACAGGCGCCCACCACCACGCCCGGCTAATTTATTTTTGTATTTTTGGTAGAGAAGGGGTTTCACCGTGTTAGCCAGGATGGTTTCCATCTCCTGACCTTGTGTCCGCCCGCCTCAGCCTCCCAAAGTGCTGGGATTACAGGCATGAGCCACCGCGCACGGCCCCAAGATTTTTAATTCAATTCCTTGTTGGTTGTTTGCAATGACCTCATGGTAATAATCTATGAGCTAGTGTTGTCATTATTTTGACAAAATTTCATAATAGATTTTATAAAATCTTCCCGATTTTTTTTTTTTCAGACAGAGTCTCGCTCTATTGCCCAGACTGAAGTGCAGTGGTGTGATCTCAGCTCACTACAACCTCCACCTCCTGAGCTCAAGCAGTTCTCCTGCCTCAGCCTCCTAAGTAGCTGGGATTACAGGCACCCGCCACCATGCCCAACTAATTTTTGTATTTTTAGTAGAGATGGGGTTTTACCATGTTGCCCAAGCTGGTCTCAAACTCCTGACCTAAGGTGATCCTCCCACCTCAGCCTCCCAAAGTGCTGGGATTACAGGCATGAGTCACCTCACCTGGCCAAAATCTTGCTGATTTTATAGTAGAAAACCAGCAGTTTCTGAGCTGTGATTCTGGCTTCTGATTCCACCTCTGTTATTGAGTGTGACATTGGAGTTAGACCTCAGTTTACTCTACATAAAATGAGTTATCTAGGTTAGATGATATACAGATTTAAAATATATTAACCATCTTATCTTACAACTACAATGTTCTATAATGGCCCTTCTCTCCCCCTCCCTCCCTTTCTTTCTTTTTCTCTCCTCCCCCACTCCTTTTTTTTTTTCTTTTCAACTTTTATTTTAGGCTTGGGGTACATATGCATATTTACTATGCAGGTAAACTTGTTCACGGGGGTTTGTTGTACAGATTATTTCATCACCCAGGTACTAAGCCTAGTACCCAATAGTTATTTCTTCTGATTCTCTCCCTCCTGCCACTCTTCACCCTCAAACAGGTCCAGTGTCTGCTGTTTCCTTCTTTGTGACCACGTGTGTGCTCTCATCATTTAGCTCCCATCTTTTCTTTTTTTCATTTTAAAATTAGGAATGTCTCTAAATAAAATTCTGTACAGTTACCTAAGGAAAACTCACATATACTCTACATCAGCTAGAAATGTGTGTTGAACTGCAGATAACAGAATACCCGGCCCCTATAGCAGAGGCTTAAACAAAATGTGGTTTATTTGACTGCCATTGTAAGAAGTCTAAAGGTAAAAGGTTGTTAGCATGGTCCAGGGGCTCAGCCACATCTAGGCCAACATCTCTGAAATTCTCCTGGCCTTTATCTCATAGCTGTCATTTCTTGAGTGTAAGAAATAAGAGGGAACTGTGGCACCAAGGTCATCTGCTCCTTTTCATGAGAAAGGCAAAAGTTTTTACAGAACCGTCTCTTCTCCCTCCCTATCATCATTTCTCACTTACGATTCGATATGGCCAGAAGGCGGCCACATGGCCACCTCTGTAGTAAGGGAGCCGGACAGAGATTTGTCAACTCAACTTTTGCATACAATTTTAGAGAATTCAAAAATGGACGTGCCTTATGGTACCCAGGTTCAGAATCCCTGATTGAAAAAGTTCGTCACACTATCTGAACCTACGTTTTCAGGTCCTCACGCCTCAGAGAAAAACTGAAATCTAAACAGATTTCTGATAATCTGGTTTGAAGCGGCAAGCTGTTTAAAGGCCAGAGAATCAAATAAGGTAATGTACTATGAAACTTTGGCAAACTGTTAAGTTCTACTTAATATAAAGACGTCTTTCTGTTGTGAGAACTTCCTTTATCTATGTATTACACATCTTGGTTGCCATTTGCCTTGTGTGTGTAAATAAAATAAGATAGAAGTAGGGCACAGTAAAGACACAAGCAAATCAGTGCCAGGAACACACAGAAAATATTTTATTAGTTTCCAAATTAAGAAATGACAAAGGAGGACATATTTCAGGAGAAATCTATGACTCTCCTCAGAGAGCCCACTCTGGCATTCATGGACCCCCAGTCCTGGTAGCGCCTGTAGTCCCCTGGCGTCAGCAGGTACTGCCGTCCTCGGTAGTTGGGCAGCTCGTAGAGGACCCAGGAGCCCTCCAGCACATTGAGGGAGTGGATTTCATTGAAGTGGAAGCGGTCCTGAAGAGAGGAGCAGTCCTCAGTGAACTCTATCATCTGGCCTCTGTAGTCCTCCCTCTCATAGAGTCTGATCCTGTGAGAGCCAGCCTGGCAGACCCAGAAATAAAAGGAGGAGAAAAGCAACCATGAAACGATTCCAATGCATTGTCAGGCAGTCCAGCTTGGTGAGCACCTGCTCAAGTCATTTAGAAATACATGGCAAAATTTAATTAATTCTGAATATTTATAAACTCCTCATTACCGAGGGCAGAAATTCAGTACCTTTTCAAGATTATAAAGTGTGGTGAAGAAATTGAGAAGGAAATCTCACTCTTTAATATATTCAGCTATTTCTCAGCATAAGCTGACTCCTATGCTCAGTATCCTGTACACACACAAACCCAAACCTGTAACAGCTTATTACTATTTTATGCCATTTTGAAGAAATGTTTTAATATTAAAATAAACATTAAATTATAAAGAAATGTATTTAAATTATGTATAATTTTAATATACATGATATCTAATATATAATTATATACTATATTTAAAATATATTATAAAATATATAAAATTATATTTTATTTAAAATAATTATATTTTATTTTAATAATTATATTCAAATTATATTTTATAAGTATAAATTAAGATTATATTTATTTTAAAAATTACATTTTATTTAAAAATAACTTTTACTAAAACATAAATAAAATATATTTAAAATACACAAATATAAGGGCTGGGGCAGTGGCTCATTCCTGCAGTCCCAGCACCTTGGGAAGCCAAGGCGGGTGGATCACTTGAGGTCAGGAGTTCAAGACTGCCCTGATGAATATGACAAAACCTTGTCTATACTAAAAATACAAAAATTAGCCAGGTGTGGTGGTGCGTGCCTGTAATCCCAGCTACTTAGGAAGAGAATTGCTTGCACCCGGGAAGCAGAGGTTGCAGTGTGCCAAGATCATGCCACTGCTCTCCAGCCTGGGGGACAGAGCAAGACTTTGTCAAAAAAAAAAAAAAAATAATAATAATAAAATAAATAAAAATACAAATACAAAAATTAGCTGGGTGTGGTGGCATGCTCCTGTAACTCCAGCTGCTCAGGAGACTGAGACAGGAGAATCATTTGAATCCGGGAGGCGGAGGTTGCAGTTAGCTGAGATCTCACCACTGCATTCCAGCCTGCGCGTCAGAGTGAGACTCTGTCTCAAAAAAACAAAACAAAACCACAACCCCCCCAAAATAAATATAATGTAAATGAAACATATTAAAAATATATTAAAATATATTTAAAATATAATATAATTTATATAGTTATATAAACATATTAAATATATATTAACTAGATATATTATTAAATACATTATATTCATTAAATATATTTAATGTAAATATATTTAAAATATTAAAATATGTATTTTAAATATAAGTATTTAAAATATATTAAATATATCATTTAATATACTGAATTAAATGATAATGCATCATTTAAATAAATGAGATAAATATCATATGTTAAATATATAAGCCTTCTTTTTAAAATAGAAGTATTTTAAACATATTAAACTATTAAATATTAAATATTAAGGTAATGTATTAAAGAACAATTAATTATAAGTCAATAATTTGTGAATGCAATGAAGAAAAATGGGGAAATAAATCAGTAAGTCCAAGGACGAATTCTTCATAAACATTAGTGTTTTCACACACATATGGGATATACGTGGCACCTGTGTGAAATATCTGTGTTGCTCTCCATTGAAGGAAAGTCTTACTCATATAGGCTGGGAAAACCCAAAATGTGCAAGAGAGGAGCAAAAAGGGGAAAAAGTCTCAAAAGAAATTACCCTGTTTGCTTAGTAACTGCCGTACCCTCTGGCATTTATTCTTCTATTGGGTATTAGTGGTTTTTCTACAACTCCATTCTAAATGATTCCAGAACAGGACTTTTAAGTCTTATACAATCCCTAGGGCAGGCGACACATTCCTACTCAATAAATATTTGTGGATTAATTGTGATTAATTGGTTTCTGGGTAACACTTTGCTTTTGTGAGGGGCAAACTCTATTGACTTAATCCACTATAGTTCATCTTTTGTCCACTCTCAGTTATTGTGACTCATCACTACTGCTAATGTTTAACTTTTTCTTGAAACCATCCAGTGAGTGTCCTGAGGGCCTGGGTCCTGACATGAGGCTGCACTCACGTGGGGGATGAGGCGGCAGGAGCGGACCGAGTCGCTGAGGCCCATCCACTGCTGGTGGTCGGCATAGTCGCCGCGGCGCAGGAAGTACTGGAGGCCCGAGTAGTTGGGCAGCTCATAGAGCATCCAGCAGCCGCTGTCCACGCGCACGGAGTTGCAGCGGCTCAAGTAGGGCTGCAGGTTGGGGTGGTCGCTGCTGCATTCGTAGTGGCGGCCCTGGAAGCCCCGGTCCTCGTAGAGGGTGATCTGCAAGGCAAGGCGAGGCAAGGCGAGGGCTCACAGGCCTGCCCCTGCCCCAGTCTCCGGCCCCCGCGATACAGGAAGCTCCCGGGGCTCGGGGCGCGGGCTGGGCTCACCTTCCCCATGGCTGGCTGGACGCGCGGCGGGGCTGAGCGGGTGGGGCGGCGGCGCGGCGGGGCTGAGCGGGTGGGGCGGCGGCGCGGCGGGGCTATATAGCGGGAGGGCTGCTGCGTTGGCAAGAACCGCACAAAAGGGGCCCGCGGAGGGGAGCAAGGGCATTTTCGTGTTCTCTTTTTATTCTTTGCTGTCCTAGTCCGCGGGGCTCATTGTGGATTTTGGTCCCATTCTCTCTGGAGTGTTCGGATTACTATCATTGGCTGATGCTATTGAGAATGTTTGTAAAAAGGTAATTTGGGACATTGTCTATTTATAATAGAAGTGGAGCTTCAGCTATTTCACATATAGTTCACGCTTTTGTTTGTATAGATTGGGGAAAAACAAAAAAAGTTTAAGTCGGGGAGCAGAAAAAGCAAAGACTCTTAATAAGGCAAATATAAATTAATCTGTCAGAACTACAGTATTACTTACGTGCCACAATGCTGAATACTGATTGTTAATAGGAAGGAAATGGGCTTAACTGAATGTTGAAAATTTCAAGTTTAGTCCTTTAAGAGAACGTCGTCATGAAAGGGTGTAAGAAATTGGAATATTTTATCAAGAGAGTTCACAGAATTTTGAACCTTTATTATGGTAAAACACACAGCAAACATGAATCTTCGATATTGGGTCTGATCTTGTTACAGTTATGCCTGGAAGGAGCTGAGAATTAGATGTTTTTCTCTTAGCTAATGGTGGTGCCGTGATTCAAAAGAGAGAATAGTTAGTTCTAAAAGGCTTAATCTCAGAAAGAACTAAAAAGGGAAATATCTACGTTTGAGGAAATTAGAAAAGTAATATGTGCGAAACAGAAAAACATGATCTCTTAGCTTATTATTAAATAAAACCAAATTCCTAAGAAACTTATTTCTAGTGGGATCTAAAATACACCTTTGTTCTCTGAACGTGCGAGAGTACACAAGGCCTTTGACTCAGAGGAAATTAATTGCATGAACACGAAGGGGAGCTATGGCTGGAATGATGCAGGGAGAGGAAGGAATAAATGTCTAGAAGCTGGACTCGAGGAAGACTTTAGAAAGTATTTATTGGCCTGGAAGAGAACAGTTTGATGGACTGGAAAGAGCACTGGAGTGGAAAATGACCTGTGTCCAGCTTCTTTCATGTTCAAAGAATTGCTCACAGCCCTGTGTCAACCCATGGAAGTACTTTGTCTTGTCTTTGAGTCATAAATCTTTGTAAGTGGTATTTATGAATTAAACACCAACTATGTGCAATACAAATTATTTTAATTCTTATTTTCTGGCTGCTGCTGCTGCTGCTTTTTTTTTTTTTTTTTTTTTGTATTCTTTCTATGTAGAGCTCTGCAGTGGTAGTGAAATACCTTTTTCTTTTGTTTTGTTTTGATTGTTTTCTTCATCCCCATTGCTACATATAGCAGGCTCATGGTAGGTGCTCAAAAATTGGTAAGGATCCTAACTCAGAGAAGTTGAGTCTCTAGTGGCTAATAAATGGAGGATATTGAAATGGAAAATAAACTTGTAGCTGGGTGTGGTGGCTCACACCTGTAATCCCAGCACTTTTGGAGACCAATGTGGGAGGATCACTTGAGCCCAGGAGTTCGAGACAAGCCCTGGCAACGTAGTGAGACCCCCTTTCTATAAAAAATGAAAAAATTAGCTGGGCATGGTGGTGCACTCCTGTAGCCTCAGCTACTTAGGAAGCTGAGATGGAAGGATCATTGCTTGATCCTGGGAGGTCGAAGCTGCAGTGAGCTGTGTTTGTGCCACTGCACTCTATCCTGGACAACAGAGTGTGACCATGTCTCAAAAAATAAATAAATAAAATAAACTTGCAGTATGAGCCGGTAGTCTCACTTCTAGGTCACTATCTTTTTAAAATTATGGCACGTCAGGGTTAGCGTATATGTACAATGTCATTCTTTGCAGCATTGTTGGTCAAAGCAACATTGGGAAACCCAGTCACTTAAGTGGACAAATGGTGAAATGGTCTAAGGGACTTCCAAACAACAAGATGCAATTCAATCATGAAACAGAATAAGATACTGACCTAGATATATGTCCATATTATAATACATTTTAAAAGCAAGTTGCAGACTAATATATATAGCATGATTCCATTTTTGTAAAGAAAAGAAGCATGTGTTTTATGAGACAGCTATATAAACAAGGCGAAAATCCCAGAAGGGTGCTCACCAACTATAAACAGGAGTTAGCAATGAGGGGCATCAGAAGGACTCCCTTCTACTTCTTTATAGAATTTGTACAGTAGTAAGATTATGGGAGGACTTTTACTTTGAAGGGAAATTTTTAAGTTAAAATAAATTAATTATCTACTGATGAAAAGACTTGCAATTGCTTTCTTTTCTTTCTTTTTAAAAAAACTTTTTAGGGCTTTGCTTATGAGCAAGCAGATTTTAGTTTAATCAAAGGCTCCAGAAATTATGGCTTTCTTTAATGCACCTTTAAATTTGGGCCCGTTTTGTAGTTACAGGACTTATTTATTTATTTTAACTTTTATTTTAGATTCAGGGGCACATATCCAGGTTTGTAATACAGGCAAATTGTGTGTTGTGGGGGTTTGGTGTACAGATTATTTTATCACCCAGGTGATAAGTATAGTACCTGACAGGTAGTTTTTCGATCCTCTCCAACCTGGAGGTATTTTGTTTTCTGTTCCTGTGTTAGTTTGCTTAGGATATTGGCCTCCAGCTCCACCTATGTTGCTGCAAAGGACAGGGTCTCATTCTTTTTTTATGGCTGCATAGTATTCCATTGTGTGTATGTACCACTTTGTAAAACCCAGCCTACCATTGATGGACATTTAGGTTGACTCCACGTCTTTGTTGTCGTGAATAGTGCTGTGATGAACATATACACATGTGACCTTATGGCAGAACGATGTTTTTTGTAGTTACTTTTTATGTTTGGGGTACACTATACCATGCAAATCTATTTAAAAGATTGATGTGTATCTCTTATTAATTTATTTGCAATAGCTGGTCACCATGAAACTGATGTGCAGTTTCTGTAATTAACGCAGCATTTGGGCCAGGGGTAGTACTGACAAAGAGCTACAGTCCTGGACAGGAGTCATTTTCAAAAGGAGATGAATGGTCTTTAACTTTGTTCAAAGGTACGGCAGTGGCCGTGGTGGCTCTGGCATTACTAATACAATACTGTGCCTGAAAGTAAACAAAAGTACAATCCTTTGTATAGTCTAATCAGGCTGTTGGCCAAGTTAAGTGTGCCCTCACCACTCATCTGACTTTGCCTTTTGTCTGACCCACATTTTTGGTTAGAAGGAAAATTCCGAACTATTGTTCCTCAAGGTACTTAGTTGAATGCCTCCCTTCTCGTCAGTCAGCCTCTCCCAGGTCTCTGGCATTGCCCTGCCTTTTCTTTCTCAGGCAGGCTACACCCTGCCTCCACCCTAACATCCGAGGCTTGTTCAAACTCACTCTACCTTGAAGCTCTTCTCCAACAGGCCCCGTCTCCTGCCCCATTCACTTAACTTTTGACAAGGAAATTTAAAGGTGAACTGATTTGCACAATGAAAGAACGACAGAAGTCAGCAATTGCCAATAATGCAGACTAAATCTTTATTAGGTTCCAAAATGGGAAACTGGTAGTGTTAAGCTATTTCAGTATAAATCCACCACTCTCCGCAAAGAGCCAGCCTTAGCATCCATGGCCCCCCAGTCCTGGCACCGCCTGTACTCTTGGGGCCTCAGCAGGTATTGGCGCCCCCGGTAGTTGGGCAGCTCGTAGAGGACCCAGCAGCCCTCCAGCACGTGGAGGGAACGGATCTCGCTGAGGTGGAAGCGGTCCTGGATGCTGGGGCAGTCCTCACTTAGCTCCATCATGAGGCCTTTGTGGTCTTCTCTCTCGTACAGCCGCAGCCTGTGGGAGCCTGTCTACTCGGTCCGCAGAAAGAAGGATAGAGAAAAGCAAATGAGTCTCTTCCGGAATTTGTCCAACCAAAGAACAGATGAACTTGGTAGGGTGGGGCATGGAATTGTCAATGTCAAATTTAGACAGTGTAAAATGTAGATTACTGTGGATGCTGCGCATGGATCTGTCTTCCACTAGCACCTAAATACTGCTATGCTCATTTTCTTTTTGACCTGAAATTCATTCTTATTTAGGAGATGGAATTTTTAAGAGGTTCAAACGCTGAGTTAGAATCCATCAAGAACTCAGATATCTTGATTCCTAATTACCTGTGTTAATTCAAACTACATTTCGGGGAAAAAATAGAAATAGTTTATTTTGACTAGTATTCTTTTAGTAAGAGTATTATCTCGCAAATTTATAAACATATAAATTTACCACTAAAGTAAGATTTAAAAAATCTTGTACTTCAGTGTAAAGTTAATTTAAATAGTCATTTGGAATGAGAATTTAACTGATTTTCCAAATTAAGAAAAATTACCTTTTCCAAAGTTGGACACAACCTTTGAATAGCCTATATTAACAATACAGCTTTGAAGGTTTACTTGTCCACAGTGGAACCTATCTAATTAATTCATCAGAAATTCTTTTTCTATAGGCAAAACAATTTGTTAAAAATACCGTCTTTGTATGCCCAACCAGCTTCCCATTTGCAAGTTTTGTTTTATATCCCATTATGATATTACATTTGTTACAGACCACTTTTAATTGACTTATTGGTAGCAAAAATTTAAAGTAAAACGGATTCTCCCTCTAAGTGGGTTCTTCCTTACATTTCTCTGCTGTTTTTGTCCATGTTATCTATCTGGCTTATGCAGGTCTCTGATGCCCATCTAACCCTTAGGAGTTTTTAAATGCAAACCTCCCTCCCTCTAACCCACATTGACCATACAGTGGGGACACTCCGGCGGCATGATGGAAATCTAGAAAACTCACCTGGGGGATGAGACAACAGGAGCGGATGGAGTCGCTGAGGCCCATCCATTGCTGGTAGTCAGGGTACTCCCCTCTCCGCAGCAAGTATTGTTGACCTTGGTAGTTGGGACGCTCATAGAGCATCCAGCAGCCACTTTCCACCCGGATGGAGTTGCAGCGGCTTAAATACGTCTGCAGGTTGGGGCAGTCAGTGGTGGATTCGTAGCTGCGGCCCTGGAAGGCCTTGTCCTCATAGAAGGTGATCTGCAAAGGAAGAATCGTTCCAAATTGCATTATTTGCTCTTAACAGGCATTATATAACGGCAATTTTTTTTTTCATTTTATTTTTTGTGTTCTGCTTACCTTCCCCATGGCTGGTTGACACGGATGATGCGAGTTCAGTGTGATGGGGCCTGCGGCCGCACAGCCAGTCTATATAGCAGGATGGCTGCTGCGTTGGCAAGAACAACACAAAAGGGGCCCTCGGCAGTAAGGGGATTTTACGCATCTCTTTAACATGCTGCATTCACTGGAAATGATTGTAGATTGTGTCCTTGTTCTCTGGTATATTCTAACGCTGTCCTGCACATACTGCTCTGTGTTGCTTTTATTTGGATTGTTACTGTTTTCTAAATTTATCTGCGCATCAGTCTGAACTTTTGACCCGAAATTCATGGCTCTCTCTATATGATTGAGTAATTTCCTGTGAATTTTCTGGGAAAGATCTATGCCATTATAGAATCGCTCCAGGATTCCAGAGAGGTTGTTGATGTAGAATGCCACAAACACTGACTCATTTCCCTGGATGGTAGAGACTGCTGTACCTTAAATTTTTGTCTTTACGCAGTTTTCCAGTCCAGGGCAGGACACAAATCTAGATTCATGTCTTGGCTAGTTTTGACTTCGTTAACCCAATGCTTTAAGACAGCTCTTAACCTTGCCTTTCGTGGGCACGTCATCTAACTAGAAATCAGTCCCTGGTGGTGAACTTATGATAACAAGCAAGGGAAAGGTTTCTGTGGTCACTGGGCCTGAGACTGAGAAGTACTGTATCCTACTTTATAGATTGCTTTCCCTTCTTCAAGCGTGAGGGAGGCCGTAAAGCTTCACCGGCAAGAGCGTGAGCTTTGGACTCAGGCCGCCTGCACTCAGAAGGCCCACTGATTAGCTCCATGGCAAATTACATAACCACTCAGAGCATGAGTTATCTCATGGACTACAGTCTGATTAATGAGAAATAAAGTGAGACAAGAGGGCAGCCTCTGACATTCAGATGCTGGCCTGGCACTCACAGTGAGGACATGTCACTCCCCTGTTAGACATAAACAGTCTCACAGAATAATAACTTCAGACAAGGCTACTCCGAGACCATGATGAAATGAGATACAATAAAGCCACTTCTTAACTTTGCCTAAGCGCAGACAAAAACAAAGTCAATGCTCCACTCTCAAAATCCCAAGCCCTCACTCTCTCAGCCAAAATGATTAACTGCTACTTCTTTATGGATTACAGGTTTATCTGTGTTCTAGTCTCCCTTCCCTACGGGTAAGATTTCTTGAGATAACTAATCACAAAATTAACCCTGCTTTCTGCTAACATCTAATCTAGAGTGAACTTCAGATTTTTAAGATCCTCCCCCAAATCACACAACTGAAGTGCAAATCCTATTAACAATTTCTTTATAAGCTCTCTACTGAGACACTCCATGCTTCCCCAAGGAGAACTTACTCCCTTGCTGCAACAAGTAATAAGCTCAACTTGTTTAAAGACAGGTGTGTCCCTGGTGGCCTTTAGCTAAAGGATATTGACATGAATAAGTGGGATTATGTGTATAAAGCATTTGGCACATACTTGGCACAAATGAACACTGAATATATGTTGTTATTAGTAATAGAGTGACATCGTTAAGGCTGACTTTATCCTGTTTATGTCTCTCAAAGGTATTTAATCCTTTCAAAGATTCCTGAAAAAAATTTATCCTCTATAAAGCCATTTTGTGATTAAAGAAAAATTAGGCTTGGAAGGGACTTCAGAAACCATCAGGCGGTTTTCAAACTCGAGTGTGCCTAAGAATCACCTGGCATGTCAAAACCGCAAATTACCATCTTGACCTTTTGGCCAAATCCTGCATCATTAGATCAGGAGAAGACCTCAGAACCTATATTTTTATTTTTTATTTTATTTAATTTATTTTATGTTTTGAGACGGAGTCTCACTCTGTTACCCAGGCTGGAGTGCAGTGGTGCGATCTCAGCTCACTGCAGCCTCCGCTTCCTGGGTTCAAGTGATTCTCCTGCTTCAACTTCCTGAGTAGCTGAGATTATAGGCGTGCGTCACCACATGCAGCTAATTTTTGTATTTTTAGTAGAGACAGGGTTTCGCTATGTTGGCCAGGATGGTCTCAAATTCCTGACCTCCGGTGATCCACCCAGCTCGGTCTCCCAAAGTGCTGGGATTACAGGCATGCGCCACCGTGCCCAGCCCAGAACCTATATTTTTAATAAGCACCAAATAGTTCTTGGGCCAAAACACTGCTGTGGTTTATCTCTTTATATTTTGACAAGGAAATCATGTATTTTAGCCATCCCCAGGCAATGCCTTATTAGGAATTGTACTAACATTCTCTTTATTCTATTTATTTATTTTTTGAGACAGAGTTCTGCTCTGTTGCCCAGGCTAGAGTGCAATGATGCAATCTTAGCTCACTGCAGTCTCTGCCTCCCACACTTAAGCTCAAGCTCCCACTTCAGCCTCTTGAGTAGCTGGGACTATAGGTGCATGCCACCACACCCAGCTAACTTTTTGTATTTTCTTTATGTAGAGACAGGGTCTCACTATGTTGCCCAGTCTGGTCTTGATCTCCTCAAGCAATCTGTTTGCCTCGGCCTCCCAAAGTGCTGGGATTACAGGCATGAGTCACTGTGCCCCACCTAACATTCTCTTTAGACCTAAAGGCAGATGTGCTCTCTGCTTTGTAGCACTCTTTCTTGTTCTATAAAGTTTCATATGTACACAGTGAGAGAATCAGAGCAGAGATACCAGCACTTAAATTAGAGCACTGGTAAGAAGACAGGAAAAGCAATAAAGGGGCCAGAAAATGCATATCCCAGAACGTTTCTCTTGTTCCAGAATGACATAGTCTTGTATTTCTCCAACCTTTTTTCAAATCTTTCTCCTTCTCTCCTCTGCCCCAACTACCCCCCACCCCAAAACCCCTGCCATTGTAGCTGCCTTACATAGGGTCTTATCGTATCTCAGCTGGACTTTCAACAGCCTCCTGACTGCCCAGTCTTATCTTCCTCCAAACTGCACTCGGCCAGATGCTGGAGTGATGAGAATCAAAACACATCAAGTCATGCTGTTCATTTGCTTGAAATATTTCACAGCCTCCCATTGTCTCCAGGATCCAATATTGATCCCTTAGCATGGCATCCTAGACCTGGCCTCCTTTGTCTGTCCCCATGCTTTCTGTTTGATCACACCAAACCACTTGTCATTTCCCAAATGCACAACATTATTTCATGTTGTTCTTGTTTTTCAAAATATTGATCCTTCTCAATGAGACACCAGTTTATTTTTCAACCAGAGAAATTTTGCCCTTTCTTCAAGTCTCAGCTCAAGCATCAGTTTCTCTGTAAAAGATTTTCCTGAACCCTTCCTCATCTTCTGGGCTGAATTAAATACTGCCTCCATAGCACCTCATGTTCATACCACTATAATGGTAACTATCACTTATCTAATTATTTTGTTTAGACATCAGTCCCTCAAAACAGATGGGAGAGCCCCATAAAGGCAGGGACTATTCCATCTTTATTTTTGTGTTCTCACTAATTGGCATAGAGGACTGGCACATACAGGATACTCAATAAATGCCTGGGAGGGGGGATGTGTGAAAGTCATCCCTTGTCTGAAATTTATTGTTATCATGGTCTATGGAGCTTATTTCAAATGCTCAACATACATAGGCATAACACACTTACATCAAAGTTTAGGATGTGCAACTTTCAGTGTGTAGGATGACACAAGCACCCTGTACTTGATCAATTTAATGGGCCTTTTTTTTTTTTAAATGAAGTCTTGCTCTTGTCACCCAGGCTGGAGTGCAATGGTGCTATCTCAGCTCACTGCAACTTCCGCCTCCCAGGTTCAAGCGATTCTCCTGCCTCAGCCTCCCGAGTAGCTGGGATTATAGGCACCTGCCACCACACCCAGCTAATTTTTGTATCTTTAGTAGAGTCAGGGTTTCACCATGTTGGCCAGGCTGGTCTTGAACTCCTGATCTCAGGTGATCTGCCTGCCTCAGCCTCCCAAAGTCCTGGGATTACAGGCGTGAGCCACCGTGCCTGGCCGATTTAATCGGGCTTAAACAAAAATAGAAATGGGGTCTTGCCATGTTGCCCAAGCTGGTCTCAAACTCCTGAGCTCAAATGATCCTCCAGCCTTGGCCTCCCAAAGTGTTGGGATTACAGGTGTGAGCCACCACACCCGGCCATAATGGGACTTTATAACAGCAGAGATAATAAGCAAAAGGGAAAAACTGGGAATGCTGTGTTGTGCCCCAAGTCCTCCCACTCCTTAGTAATTCTAATTTTTATTTCTTCTGAGATGAGAAATGAATGTTACAACAGCAGTAGCCAATTCTAGAGTTTTGCTGGTGTTTGAGGTCTAGCCAGCAGTTGATTTTACCACCCACCTTCCTGCTTCTTAGCAATTAATATACGGTGGTATCATATGCAGTCATGCATCTCTTTTTTTATATACAATTGACATTTTAATTTAAAAAATGGGAAAAAATAGTACCCTTGCAAATAAAGAGGCAATTCTGCAAATTAATATAAAATGCACTGGGGAATTCTAAAGCAAAAGCAAAAAGTTCCCTCGAAAACATGGGAAAGGCATCATGCTGGAGTTTTTGGGTGGTGCCACGCCAGTCGGCACCCCCTCAGCAAGCCCTTCCTGAAGGGCTCATTGCCCTGGTTCTGAGAAGTCTATCTAAATAGGAAATTATAGCAAACTCTGCCTTCACCCCCGGGGACTGGTCCCTTCATGCTTCTAGAAGAACTGAGATTAGCTTGTCCAATCTACTATCTAGTCATCTTCTTATTTGCAGGCTGCTAGGAGCGACAAGTAGAAAGGAGAGGAACAAGCGAGGGCAGAGACAGGAAGGTGGTTTTCCTTGAGGCCTCATGTGGTCACCTTACAACAAACACTGCAAGGTTTTATTAGCTAAATGCCAACTCACACACAGATGAGGTGCCTGCCCTGAGCTTCTCTGAGCCTTTCTGCCCTGCCCCATCACCTCATCAGTGAGTCTGAGGTTGAATGCAAACACTCGTGGAGCAGAGATCAGCTAGAAGCAACGTGAAAACCACGAGGGTTTAAAGTACGGTGTATGCTGGCACCCGCCTCAGATGGCATTCCCTACCCATGCCCCCTACTTCAGAAGGCTGTGCCTCCTGTATTCCAGGGATGAGGATTCTTGTAACTCAATCAATAAAGCCTCTGCTGTAACTGGCCACCAGGGCCATTGTCTTCTGACACAGCCTGGCCAGGAGCCCAGTTGTCTGCAGAAGGGAGTTCACTCCTCTGCTGCTTTCATACCAGTGTATCCAGTTTCCTTGACAAACTCCACTTTATCAATTATTCTGCCATTTGGAAACTTTTACACACTTGGAAGATGTTGCCAATGACATCTTCTGGTGAGTAGCCCAGATGCCAAAGGTGAACTGGAGATGCTGACTTGGGGCTGGAGCTAAGAACCACCAGTCAGACAAATGTAGAATTCTAAAACTCTCCTTTATCTTCTCAGACTACTACAACAGCTTCTTCGTGATGTCCAAGCCGCAAATTTGGCCTCTCTCTGATCCTTCCTTGTAGGTTTCCTTGACATCAGCATTCACACAATGCTGGATCACCTCCTTCATGAGTAGGGGTGGCTTTCGTCGCACACCCTTAACAAATTCTTGCTGTAACTGAAGCCAGATCCCGGGAAGATGGACTGCAAGTTGTTCAGGGACTGCCTCATGTCTCCCTGGGCCATGAAGATGATGGCTTCTAGGCCAAAGTCAGTGTACAGCACTGTACCCTTCTCTCTAGCATTTATCAACTTTGCACAGGTCTGGGCGTCGGTCAGCTTTGTGTAGCGGAGGACTGTACACTGGGATCCAGTAGCCTCTGAACAGAGATGGGAAGGCAGTGAGGTTTCCCTCAGAGGCTGGCATCACCCTATTAGCTCTTTGATTACGAGAATGTAGCTGTATAATCCACACAGCCCAGCCATGCTGGTGGCGCCACTCCTCTTTGGCAGCAGGTGCTTAAAAGAAATGTGGTAAAAAGAGGGCTAAATGTCAAAGTATTAACCAAAGTATAAAGTAGATTGCTTTGTAGATTGCTTTTTCTTTTCCAAGCATGAGGGAGGCCATAAAGCTTCACAGGCAAGAGCGTGAGCTTTGGACTCAGGCCGCCTGCACTCAGAAGGTTCACTGATTAGCTCCATGGCAAATTACATAACCACTCAGAGCATGAGTTATCTCATGGACTATAGTCTGATTAATGAGAAAAAAGTGAGAAAAAGGAGCAGCCTCTGACATTCGGATGCTGACCTGGCACTCACAGTAAGGACATGTCACTCCCCTGTTAGACATAAACAGTCTCACAGAATAACAACTTCAGACAAGGCTACTCCGAGACCATGATGAAATGAGATAAAATAAAGCTACTTCTTAACTTTGCCTAAGTGCAGACAAAAACAAAGTCAATGCTCCACTCTCAAAATCCCAAGCCCTCACTCTCTCAGCCAAAATGATTAACTGCTACTTCTTTATGGATTACAGGTTTATCTGTGTTCTAGTCTCCCCTCCCCATGGGTAATATTTCTTGAGGTAACTAATCACAAAATTAATCCTGCTGTCTGCTAACATCTAATCTAGAGTGAACTCCAGATTTTTAAGATCCTTCCTCAAATCACCCAACTGAAGTGCAAATCAGACAGAGGCCTCAGCCAGCACTGCCCCAGCATGGCCTTGGCTGGCCAGGGCTTCCAGATGGGGAAATGATCCTCCAAGGCAGACATCCATGTGCCACAAGCCCTCAGATGAGTCAGTCCAGGCCCAGGAAGACTCTGGAATCACAATGTGTGCTGAATATTGGGCCCTTCTGGGCAGATGACCATTCGGTCTGGCTGGGGTAGGAACAGGACACTCGCAGTTTCTTTAAAACTCCACTGGAGATGTTGACCTGCGGCTGGAGCTAAGAACCACCAGTTACACAAATGTAGAATTCTAAAACTCTCCTTTATCTTCTTAGACTACTCTAACAGCTTCTTCATGATGTCCAAGCCCGAAATTTGGCCTCTCTCTGATCCTTCATCTATGCTGCTGTCACACTAGCCTCATGGTGATCTTATCTGAAGCATTAAAAGCAAGAACACAGTGAGTCATTTTAGAGCAGATTTCCACGGTTCCCCTCAAGGTTTGCTGGACTCCATCAGTTATGCTGTCTGCTTCATCCAGGATGATGATCTTATGCTGACCTTTGGGAAGGATGACTTTTTGTCGAGCAAACATTTCGATTTTATTCCTCGCAACATCAATGCCCTTGCCATTTTGAAGCACTGAGTTCCAACATGGCATCCTTCAGTGCTGGGCCCAGGATGCTTATAACTTTGTCAGTTCCCAGGGGGCCAGCAAAGATGATGTGAGGCATATTCCCTTCTCTTGCAAAGATCTGCAGCCTGCCCACGGTGTATTCATTCCTGACAATTTCATTCAGCTTTACTGGCCTATATTTTTCAACCCCACTCTCATGTCCGAATGTGCCCGTTCCTTCTGACCTGGGCCCTCGCCATGCAGCTTGCAGTCGTTGGCCCTGCCAGGGCCTTGCTGGGGGCAGAGGCAGGTTCTTGGGCTTCACGCTTGCCTGCAACCCCACTACTCACTTGCACCTCCATTCTCTGGCTCTTTTCATTTTTATTTTTTTTGAGATAAGGTATCGCTCTGTTTCCTAGGCTGGAGCACAGTAGCATGATCTTGGATCACTGCAGCCTCTACCTCTCTCGCTCAGGGGATTCTCCCACTTCAGCAGAATTTGGGACCACAGGCGCCTGCTACCATGCCTGGCTAATTTTGTTTATTTTTTTGTAGAGATGAGGTCTCACTATGTTGCCCAGGCTGGTCTCGAACTCCTGGGTTCAAGCAATCCTCCCACCTCGGGCTCCTGAAGTGCTGGGATTATAGGAGTGAGCCACTGCGCCTGGCCCATGCCTCCATTCTCTAGTCTCCTCTTCCCCCATGCATCTCTTATCAGTGGGATACATTCTGAGAAAATTCATTGTTGTGTGAACATCATAGAGTGTACTAACACAAACCTAGATGGATCAGCCTACCACACTAGTATTTGTGTTTCTAAACAAATGTAAACATAGAAAAGGTACAGTAGAAATATGGTATAAACGATAAAAAATTGTACACCTGTATAGGACACTTACCATGAATGGAGCTTGCAAGACTGGAAGTTGCTGTGGGTGAGTCAGTGAGTGAGGGTGAATGAATGTGAAGGCCTGGGACATTACTGTACACCACTGTAGACTTTCTACACACTGTGCACTTAGGTACACAACATTTATTTTAAAATGCTTTTCTTTCTTCAATAATAAACTAACATTAGCATACTGTAACTTCATCAACTTTTAAGCATTTTAAACATTTTTGACACTTTTGTAGTAATATGTAGCTTAAAACACAAGCATTGTATAGCTGTACAAACATGTTTTCTTTCTTTTTATCCTTATTATATAAACTTTTTTCTATTTTTTTTTAATAGAGATGGGGTTTTGCTATGTTGCCCAGGGTGGTCTCAAACTCCTTGTAAGATTCCCCCTAGGGTCTGAAAGCTTAAGGGGATGAGTAACCCCTCCCTTCTCAGGCCCAGTCCCAAGGTGCAAGGCCACTTGTGTCAGCAGCGTGCACCAGCAAGATAGCAGAAGCAGGAAAGAGCTGGCTGGAAGACAAGTATCCCTGAAGATCAAGATAGAGAAAGAGGCCATCTGGGTACAACGTTGTAGTTACGTCAGACTAGGACACTTCCTGTTTACAGGAGACTATAAAACCTTTGCGCCCTCCTCACTTGGTGCTGACACCACTTTAGGCCTCACCCGGCCTGCACCCAGGTGCTCATTAAAACAGCATGTTGCTCCACACCTCCTCGTGTTGCCTGTTGACGCGCTCTTGGGATTCGAACTGATACAAGAACCTTCCACTCCTGGGCTCAAGTGATCTGCCTGCCTCGGCCTCCCAACATGTTGGGATTACAGGCGTAAGCCACCACACCTGGCCTTTTACTTTTTAAAATTTTGTGAAAAACTAAGACACAAACACACATATTAGTTTAGGCCTACACAGGGTCAGGATCATCAATATCACTGTCTTCCACTTCCACATCTTGTCCCACTGGAAGGTCTTCAGGGGCAAAAACACACATGGAATTGAGAGGTGACAACATGCTAGCAGCCCTCGCTCTTGGTGCCTCCTCAGCCTTGGCGTCCACTCTGGCAGCGCTTGAGGAGCCCTTCAGCCTGCCATGGCACTGTGGGAGCTCCTCTCTGGGCTGGCCGAGGCCGAGGCTGGAGTCGGCTCCCTCTGCTTGTGGGGAGGTGTGGAGGGAGAGGCGTAGGCGGGAGTCGGAGCTGCCCACAGGTATCACAGGCCAGGGCCCACACTCAGAGCGGCAGGCGGGGGCTGCCAGCCCCGGGCAGTGAGGGTCTTAGCACCTGGGCCAGCAGCTGCAGAGGGTGCGCTGGGTCCCCTAGCAGTGCTAGCTCGCTGGCACTGTGCTTGAATTCTCACCGGGCCTCAGCTGCCTCCCCGCGGGGCAGGGCTCGGGACCTGCAGCCCGCCATGCCCGAGCTTCCCCGCCCACCCCCCGCTGCTGCCCGCCACCCAGGCCGTGGGCTCCTGAGCAGCCGGAGCCTCCCCTACCAGCGCCACCCCCTGCTCGGTGGCGCCTAGTCCCATCAACCGCCCAAGGGCTAAGAAGTGCGGGTGCACTGTGTGGGATTGGCGGGCAGCTCTGCCTGCAGCCCTGGTGCAGGATCCACCAGGTGAAGCCAGCTGGGCTCCTGAGTCTATTGAGGACTTGGAGAACTTTTATGTCTAGCTGAGGGATTGTAAATACACCAATCAGCACCCTGTGTCTAGCTCAAGGTTTGTAAATACACCAGTCAGTACTCTGTATCTAGCTAACCTAGTGTGGACTTGGAGAACTTTTCTGTCTAGCACTCTGTAGCTAAAGGATTGTAGATGCACCACTGGGCACTCTGTGTCTAGCTCAGGGTTTGTAAATGCACCAATCAGTACTTTGTGTCTAGCTCAGGGTTTGTAAATATACCAATCAGTACTCTGTGTCTAGGTAACCTAGTGGGGACTTGGAGAACTTTTCTGTCCAGCACTCTGTGTCTAGCTAAAGGATTGTGAATGCACCAATCAGCACTGTGTGTCTAGCTCAGGGATTGTAAATGCACCAATCAGCACTCTGCCAAAATGGACCAATCAGCTCTGTGTAAAATGGACCAATCAGCTCTCTGTAAGATGGACCAATCAGCAGGATGCAGGTGGGGTCAGATAGGGGAATAAAAGCAGGCTGCACGAGCTAGCAGTGGCAAACGGCTTTGGTCCGTGTCGGTACTGTGGTGGCTTTATTTTTTTGCTCTTTACAATGAATGTGGCTGGTGCTGGTTCTTTGGGTTTATGCTGCTTTTATGAGCTGTGACACTCACCATGAAGGTCTGCAGCTTATCTCATGAAGTCCACAAGACCACAAAGCCACGGAGAAGAACTAGCAGTTCCAGACGCACTGCCTATAAGAGCTATAACACTGTGAAGGTCTGCAGCTTCACTCCTGTCAGCGAGACCATAAACCCACCAGAAGGAAGAAACTGCAGACACATCTGAACGTCTGAAGGAACAAACACTGGACAACACCGTGTTTAAGAACTGTAACTTAACTCACTGCGAGGGTCTGCTGCTTTCATTCTTTAAGTCAGTGAGACCAAGAACCCACCAATTCCGGACACAGAATTTCTGTCACCTAGGATAATGATTTCTTCTGTAATACCTGGTGAAGGCCTTGCTTGAGGCTGTACAGTTAATTTTTTTCTTTTTTTTTTTTTAAATATAAGTAGGAGGAGAATACGTTTTATCATCACTTTATAGTATAGCAAGCCGGGCACGGTGGCTCATGCCTGTAATCCCAGCACTTTGGGAGGCTGAGGTGGGCAGATCACCTGAGGTCAGGAGTTCGAGACCAGCCTGGCCAACAGGGTGAAACCCCATCTCTACTAAAAATACAAAATTAGCTGGGCGTGGTGGTGCACACCTGTCATCCAAGCTACGGGAGGGTGAGACAGGAGAATCACTTGAATCTCGGAGGCAGAGGTTGCAGTGAGCTGAGATCACACCATTGCACTCCAGCCTGGGCAACAAGAGTGAAACTCCATCTTAAAAAAAGAAAGTATGTATAGTAAATCCGTAAATCAGTAACATATTTGCTTATTATCAAGTATTATGTATATAATTGTATATGCTATGCTTTTATACTGCTGACAGCACAGGAGGTTTATTTACACCAGCATCATCAGATACGTGAGTAATGTGTTGCACTAAGATGTTACACTATGACGTCATTAGGCGAAAGGTATTTTACAACTCTATTGTAATCTTATCGGACTACTATTACATATGTGGTCCATCATTGTGTATGCCATAATGACAAAACATAGTTATGCAGTATGTGCTTGACTGTGTGCTTGGTTAAATGAGCAGAGGTCATTTAGGTGGCAACGGTGTAGACCAAAGTGTCCCAAACAAAGAGACTGGATAAGGGACCAAGGATCACCGTAACAGAGGCCCTAGCATCTACTTGTCTTTCTCAATTTGTCTTTGATGGCCATGTAATAAAGGACAAGAAGACGGGGGGTAATCATCGACCCACCTCTGCTTGAGTCCTTATAATAGTCCTCTTGGAAAAAATTGACAATGCATGTCGTCTTTAAGCAACAGGTGGTTGTGATTGACACTTTTGCTTTGACAAACCCACAAAGAAGAAAATAATTGACCTTCCAAGGACAGAAAGGGTGAGAATGGGACACATGCTAACATCAGCACCTAAACCCATGGTAACAGGGCAGGAAAATTGTAGAAGCAGCCCCTAAGAGGGGAACTCTTTGAGGGCATAACTCAGCACAACAGTTCTTGGCACTTACTTTATGTAATAGCTGCTACTTCAGTGTCTTTGCTTGGTGGGCCTTTTATCACATTAAACAGGCAAGAGGACATCATAAATTCAAAGGGAGGAAAGAGGGAAAAAAGGAAGAAAAAGACTTAAATCTGGACAAACTAGGCTACGCAGGAAAAGCTGGTGTGTGTAGGGTACCTGGAATGCAGAATACGAAGGTTATCTCAAATTGTTGGTTCATCTCAATGGGGAAAAAGATTAGTGGGATTCTATCGGTTATCTCTTCTAACATTCCACTCTTTGAGGCCCCAGGATTTACTTTAAACAGAGGAGGAAGAGGAGGAGTGAAGGGTAGAATTAGGAGCTAGTTTCGGCATAATGTCTTCCCCAGGTCACTCCCCAGTATTGACTTTCTCTGTATGTTGGATTTAGGAGGAGAACATCTTTTTCTTTGCCTGTATCCCAGGGATAGGAGCAACACGTTTCTAAGAATAATGACTTGATCAAAGAGATTCGGGGACTGTAATCCCTTTCAGTTCAGATGTTTTAGAATAATTTTCATGCCTAAAGATGGTGAATTACTTTTATTACAGGTGGGAGCCACTGTGCCCAGCCAAAATATGTGATTTTATGTCTTCTAGGAAAATAGTGTAAAATTCAGCACTTTAAGGAGCTTTTGGTTTTCTAAATTATGTTTGACATATTGTTGACAAACAGGACTCTGATTAATCTCCAGGAAGCCATCACTATTATTGCGAGTTTAAAGGTTAAAGAACTGAGATTTAGGAAGAGTAACACTAAATAATCCTAGATTCTGATGATTTTTCAGGAAATAAATCTTTATATATATTTGTATTTTCACTATATATACACGCATACAGTAGGCTAAACTGTAACACACGCACACACACACAGTAGGCTAAACATGCATCCCAGTTTGCATAGAACAGTCTTGGTTCATGCCTCTTGTCCCAGTGTAATTATTAATATATACTTTCACCCTCAAAAATGACCCAGAGTAGGCCGGGCGCGGTGGCTCACGCCTGTAATCCCAGCACTTTGGGAGACTGAGTTGGGTGGATCACCTGAGGTCAGGAGTTTGAGACCAGACTGGCCAACATGGTGAAACTGTGTCTCCACTAAAAATACAAACATTAGCTGGACGTGGTAGTGTGCGCCTATAGTCCTGGCTACTTGGGAGGCTGAGGCAGGAGAACTGCTTGAACTGGGAGGCAGAGGTTGCAGTGAGCTGAGATTGCACCACTGAACTCCCTCCCAGGTGACAGAGTGAGACTCCATCTCAAAAAAAAAAACAAAACAGAAACCCAAAACCAAAACAAATGACCAAATTTATGGCTGGATGTGGTGGCTCACACCTGTAATTCTGGCCCTTTGGGAGGCCCAGGCAAGAGGATCGCTTGAGCTCAGGAGTTTGAGACCAGTCTGGGCAGCATGGCAAGACCCTGTCTCTGCTAGAAATAAAAAAAATTAGCTGAGCATGGTGGTGTGCACCTGTAATCCCAGCTATCTGGGAGGCTGAGGTGGGAGGATCGCTTGAACCCTGGAGATGCAGGCTGCAGTGGGCTGTGATTGTGCCACTGCACTCCAACCTGGATGACAGAGTAAGATCTTGTCTCAAATAAATAAATAACCCAATTTAAGAAACAAATGATACACTAGTCTGTCATAAGCCCCTTGGGTGTTGGATATAGAGACCTTGAGCACATGGATGGATGAGGGTTCTATCAAAAATGAACAGGGCTGGGCATGGTGGCTCACGCCTGTAATCCCAGCACTTTGGGAGGCCGAGGTGGGTGGATCACCAGAGGTCAGGAGTTTGAGGCCAGCCTGGCCAGCATGGTGAAACTCTGTCTCTACTAAAAATACAAACATTAGCTGGGCATGGTGGCTGGTGCCTGTAGTCCCAGCTACTCGGGAGGCTGAGACAGGAGAATCGCTTGAATGTGGGAGGCAGAGGTTGCATTGAGCCGAGATCGTGCCATTGCACTCCAGCCTGGGGAACAAGAGTGAAACTGTCTCAAAAAAAAAAAAAAAAAAAATGAACAGCCCTGTGGGTATGGCTGCCAGCCAAGAAGAGAGGAACAAGAAAGGGAGAGAAGGCAGACCACCCAGCAGTAGGTTGAAGCCTATAGGGCAATCTAATATTACATTTGTGTCAATGTACTGTTATGATGTAAACTTGCACTGTGCTCCCATACCCTTTATTATAAAGCCAGCTGCACACATCAGTACCTCATGTGAGAGATGGTTCAGAAGTTAAAGGAAAAGGAGCTCTGTCCCGCATGTGGGTCAGCGTGGTGCATGAGGACAGAATAGCAGCACACGTAGGAGGGCAATATGACCCACCCAAAGCTGAGGCAGGAGTTCAGAGTGAGGGGCTCCTGAGAGAAGCATGATCGACTCATTCCTTTTCCAGAATTACCAAAGACATTAGGTTATAGATACGTTGGTGGAAGTGGGTACACAAAGCTCCCACCCCATGTAAGATAGGATTTGAGGCAATTCATTAGAATCTCAAAGGATGGAGTACTTCCGATAAATTTTGATCTGAAGCCATTTGTTTGTTTTATTGATGAACCTTATATGGAACATCCACAAAACTTTATTTAATTTCTGCAGGATGTTGTTGAGGATGGTGTTTACTTAGTACTCTCCTTATGAGGACTCACAAGAAAACTTTCTTTTAGGTTTTGGTACTGACATTGATTAGGCTTGTCTTGAATAATTAATTGTCGAATCTTGTTTTCTTCTCTGCCTTGATGGCTGCTGGATCCAAGTCTGGATCTATCTACACTGAACATAGCACCTCACAGCATGCAACTCGGGTTCGAACTTCACTCTTGGCTCCATCTCATCTCTTCTCTTGTGTTGCCTCTGACCCAATTTCCTCATTCACTTATTTTGAATTTTTAAAATGTACCATAATTTTTTATTAGCAACTTTGAGTCTTTTTTTTTTTTTTTTTTTTGGAAGAGACGAACTCTTGCTCTGTTGCTCAGGCTAGGCTTGAACTCCTGGGCTCAAACATTATCTTCCTGCCTCAGCCTCCTGAGTAGCTGAGACTGCAGGTGCATGCCACTGTGCCTGGCTAACCTTAATTCATTTTTAAAAACCAAAGAAAACAAACATACACTCAAACGAAGTTTTCCAGAAAATTTCAGTTGCTTATTTTCCACTTAGTATTATTTTCTTCTTTTTTTCTGAGATGGAGTCTTGCTGTGTCGCCCAGGCTGTAGTGAAGTGGCACAATCTCGGCTCACTGCAGCCTCTGCCTCCTGGGTTCGACCAATTCTCCCGCCTCAGCCTCCTGAGTAGCTGGTATTACAGGCACACGCCACCATGCCAGGCTAATTTTTGTATTTTATTTTTAGTAGAGACGGGGTTTCACTATGTTGGCCAGGCTGGTGTTGAACTCCCGACCTTGTGATCTGCCCACCTTGACCTCCCAAAGTGCTGGGATTACAGACGTGAGCCACGACACCTGACCACTTTGTATTATTTACTATGTGTAATCATAATACTTTACTCTCTATTGAAATGACATGAGGCTGAGTTTCCCCATGCACATGTGGTTTTTGTAAATGTCCTGAAATTCTTCCACAAAGCACCTATAGCGAAAACACAGTGAATTCTATTTGGACTGGAAATCTCACAGTGCAATGAGATATTGGCGATGGAAGTGAGAGGAAAGGGATGGTGACTGTTAGGAGGATAGGAGTGCAATAGGTAAGAGTGGTGGACCAGTTCATCTATTTGTTTATGGAGCTAAGGTAGGAGTCCAGATGCTGAGAACAACTTTCCTCGTCAACTAAGGCTTGTACTATTACAGAAGACAATAGGGATAACCTGGAGGGATAACTTGGAGGTGTTTCAAAAAGTACAAATTCACCACTGTAGCTGCAAATCTGGCCTTGTGAGACTAACTACAAATGGCCTGAGCCCAAGTGAACTGAGTTTTTATTTGAGCCAACATGTTTTAGTCATTAGAAGAGTGCTGGAAATAATATCTCTGCATTATTCTTCTTATAAAAGATTGCTTCCCATCTTGAAAACATGTGACTATGTTTGGCTGAGTGCCATTATCACTTATAAATGCTTAATAGATAGGGCTCTACTAGTGCCAGAAACACAAGCTAAATATTTTATTAGATTTTAAAGGAAAAAAGTGGAGAATGTAAATACTTCAGTACAAATCCATGACTCGTCTAAGAGAGCCAACTTTGGCATTTGGAGCCCCCCAGTCAAGAAACCTCCTGTACTCCCCCGGCCTCAGCAGGTACTGCCTCCCCCTGTAGTTGGGCATCTCGTACAGGATCCAGCTGCCCTCCAGCACATTGAGGGAGTGAATTTCAGTGAGATGGAAGCGGTCCTGAACAGACAGACAGTCGTCTGTGAGCTCTGACATTTGTCCCCTCAATTCATCTCTCTCGTAGATCTTCATTCTGTAAGTGCCAGAGTGCTGGAGTGGCAGACAGAAAAGCAAGAGTAAACGAACAAAAATAGTTGGAAATTGAAGCTCCAGTCCCTACACCTCCCTGGCCACAACCGCCCAGAAGTTCTCCCAGGCCAAGTTTGCTTCTAGAACAACCATGTTGCAAAGTTAAGGAGCTGTCCCACCCCCAGTCACCCACCACTGAGTCTAATGATTCATGGGTGGAGCTAGGTCTTCGGGAATTAAGATTTGCTTACAATAAAATTTATCACATCACTTTAGTCGCTGTTATTTGAGAAAGCCTTTCTCAAAGGAGAAAACAGTCACTGGAAAGCTAAGGGTCATATTATGTATATACAATGAAAGGAAAATAAATCTTGGGACCCCAAAATCACTAAGCTAAAGGAAAAAGTCAAGCCGGGAACTGCTTAGGGCAAACCTGCCTCCCATTCTATTCAAAGTCACCCCTCTGAGGCTCACCTGAGACAAATGCATCTCTTATTGCTGCCTTTCCCCTACTGTTTAGGCGAAGATGCGGATTCATCCAGCCAGACTGAATTGTGTATTCAGCGGAAAACTGATCAAGGACTCAAAAGAACCTTTTGTCTCTTATCTACCTTTTTTTTGAGACAAGAGTTTCGCTCTTGTTGTCCAGGCTGAAGTACAATGGCGCAATCTCAGCTCACTGCAACCTCCGCCTTCTGGGTTCAAGTGATTCTCCTGCCTCAGCCTCCCAGGTAGCTGGGATTACAGGCACGCACCACCACGCTCAGTTTGTATTTTTAGTAGAGACAGGGTTTTACTATGTTGGCCAGGCTGGGCTTGAACTCTGTCAGGAGTTCAGGCAATCCACCCACCTCAGCCTCCCAAAGTGCTGGGATTACAGGGGTGAGTCACGCGCCCCGCTCTGTCTCTTAGCTACATCTAACCAGGAAGCCCCTACTTCCTGTCTTACCAGACTGAATCAATTTACATCTTACGCATATTGATTAATGTCTCATGTCTCCCTAAAATGTATAAAAAGCAAACTGTTCCCCCAGCTACCTTGGGCACATGTCTCAGGACTTTCTGAGACTGTGTCATGGGTGCGTCCTCAACCTTGGCAAAATAAACTTTGTTTCTTTTTTTTTTTTTTTTTTTGAAATGGAGTTTTGCTTTTGTTGCCCAGGCTGGAGTGTAATGGCGCGATCTCGGCTGACCGCAACCTCTGCCTCCCAGGTTCAAGCAAATCTCCTGTCTCAGCCTCCCGAGTAGCTAGGATTACAGGCATGCGCCACCATGTCCAGCTAATTTTGTATTTTTAGTAGAGGTTTCTCCATGTTAGTCGGGCTGGTCTCAAACTCCCGACCTCAGGTGATTCACCACCCTTGGCCTCCCAAAGGTGCTGGGATTACAGGCGTGAGCCACCACGACCAGCCTTGGCAAAATAAACTTTCTAAATTGACTGAGACCTGTCTCAGATATTTGGGGTTCACTATTATACACACACACACACATCTATATTTGTTTCTTGAGACAGGGCCTCCCTCTGTCACCTAGGCTGGAGTGCAGTGGCATGATCATGGGTCCCAGCCCCCTCAACCTCCTGGGCTCAAGTGACCCTCCCACCTCAGCCTCCCAAGTAGCTGAGACTATAGGTGCGCACCACCACGCCCAGCTAATTTTTGTATTTTTAGAAGAGGGGGTTTCGCCATATTTGCCAGGGTGGTCTTGAACTCCTGACCTCCTGACCTTGGCCTCCCAAAGTGCTGGGATTACAGGCGTGAGCCACCGCACCCAGCCTTCGGTTCAAATTTCAACCTAGCTGACTTTTAAGTTTCCTTTCTAGCCTCCTGCTTTCAACTTATTTCCCTCAGCAGCAAGTATCACCTTCATTAAGTTCTGTTTTTTTTGGGTTTTTTTGTTTTTTTTTGAGATGGAGTCTGGCTCTGTCGCCCAGGCTGGAGTGCAGTGGCCGGATCTCAGCTCACTGCAAGCGCAGCCTCCCAGGTTCACACCATTCTCCTGCCTCAGCCTCCCGAGTAACTGGGACTACAGGCGCCCGCCACCTCGCCTGGCTAGTTTTTTGTATTTTTTTTAGTAGAGACGGGGTTTCACCGTGTTAGCCAGGATGGTCTCGATCTCCTGACCTCGTGATCCACTCGTCTCGGCCTCCCAAAGTGCTGGGATTACAGGCTTGAGCCACCGCGCCCGGCCTAAATTCTGTTTTTATGACACTGTATCCCATGCCTCCCACATGCCACAATTCTAAGAACTCTGCAGTCACTCCTCAGAATATATGGAATCTCAAACTTTACTTTCAGATTTGGCCTTTTCTCTAATTTATACCTCTAAGTAAGCTAATAGGTACTGACCATTAAATTAGAATAGAAATCAGAAGACAGGATCCTATCTTCTCAGGAGGAATAATTAAATAGAAAAGTAAGACAAAGCAAGCAGAAGTTTGTTATTGTTGTTGTTTGAGATGGAGTCTTGCTGTGTCGCCAGGCTGGAGTGCAGTGGCACGATCTCGGCTCACTGCAACCCGCACCTCCCATGTTCAAGCAGTTCTCCTGCCTCAGCCGCCTGAGTAGCTGATATTACAGGCGCACACCACCACACCCAGCTAATTTCTGTATTTTTAGTTGAGATGGAGTTTCACCATGTTGACCTGTCCTTGTAGAGATCAAAGAGTTTTGATATCTTGACCTTGTGATCTGCTGGCCTCGGCCTCCCAAAGTGCTGGGGTTACAGGCGTGAGCCACCGTGCCGAGCCGCAAAAGTATTTTTTAATCAATTACACAGTCCCAGGTTATATTTATACATTTTGATATATTTGATTTCTGACTTGATATGGCTTGAAATGAACATTTAATACATTTTATCTTGAATAGATGGTAAATTTAGTCTCCTCCATGTCCTGCTTTTTCTTAATTAGTCTTTGCTCTTTCAGCTTTTTGATTATGTTTAAAATATAAAATCTGGGAGCATATGATTTTTAAAAAACCAACACAGAGTTCATGAAGAACGGCTTCCCATCTGAGACACCCTTCTAAACTGGCCTGCATGTACTGTGTCACTTCCATTTTCTGTCCTCTAGTTAGAAATATTAGGTTTAAGAATAATGTGATTAAATAGGCCGAATGTGGTGGTTCACACCTGTAATCCTAGCACTTTGGGAGGCTGAGGTGGGCAGATCACTTGAGGCCAGGAGTTCGAGATCAGCCTGGGCAACATGGTGAAACCCCGTCTCTACTACAAATACAAAAAGTAGCCGGGCGTGGTGGTACACACCTGTAATCCCAACTACTTGGGAGGCTGAGGCAGGAGAATTGCTTGAACCTGGGAGGCGGAAGTTGCAGTGAGCTGAGATCCGGCCACTGCACCCCAGCCTGGGCCACAGAGCAAGACTCCCTCTCAAAAAAAAAAAAAGAAAAAAAAAAGAATAATATCATTAAATAGCTTTTATTTCCAAAAAGATGGAAGGCGAAGACAGAGCCATACTCACCGGGGGAATGAGGTGGCAGGAGCGGATGGAGTCGCTGAGGCCCATCCATTGCTGGTAGTCGGGGTACTCCCCTCGCCGCAGGAAGTACTGGTGGCCCTGGCAGTTGGGGCGCTCATAGATCATCCAGCAGCCGCTCTCCACCCGGATGGAGTTGCAGCGGCTGAAATAGGGTTGTAGGTTGGGGCAGTCTGTGGTGCATTCATAGCTGCGGCCCTGGAAGGCCCTGTCCTCGTAGAAGGTGATCTGAAAAATGGAAGATATGGCAGCATGGAGTGATTGGCCCCCACTGAGGCCACTGCATTAAGGCCAAGGCTGAGTATCCAGTACCCAGGACTTACCTTTCCCATTTTGAAGGAAGTAAGCAGATGTTTTCTGGTTGCTGTGTGGGACTGGGGGAATGTCACTGTATATATAGCAGCCCTGACTGCTGCCTCCACAGGAAATCACACAAAAGGGCCCATTATGGTGAGTAAGGGGATTTGCAAGCTCGTCCCTCTCCCTCCCCCAGTCACTGGGGTTGGCTGAATGGTTTACTCTCATTCTTTCTGGTAGGTTCGGGTTGTTCTAATTCACTAAAGCTGTTGTTGCCATCGAAATGAATAGAGTACACTTTTAGTTGAGCAAAAGGATGGGCGAAATTCTGTCTCTGTGCTTTTCCTTTATAGTTTACTCTGCTTAATTGACTTCTCAAAGGCCATTAAACTAAGTAATGAATTCTGCTCAGGGACGGGTGCGTGGTGTGTGTGTGTGTGTGTGTTTTAGTTTTAAAAGCCAGAATTTAAATAACAAGCAATCTTAAATTGCTTATTAAATCAAGTGAAGTAATTTGTGAAAGTGCGTTAAAAACCATAAAGCTTAGTTCAAATTCCAAATTCTGTGATCAGTCAGACGAGGTGGCGCACACCTATAATCCCAGCACTTTGGAAGGCTGAGGCAGGTGGATTGCTTGAACTCAGGAGTTAAGAGACCAGCCTAGGTAACATGGTGAGACCCCGTTTCTACAACAAATACAAAAATCATCCTGGCATAGTGGCGCATACCTGTAGTTCCAGCTACTTGGGAGACTGAGGTGAGAGGATCGCTTAAGCTCAGGAGGTCGAAGTTGCAGTGAGCCGTGATTGCACCGCTGGACTCCAGCCTGAGCAACAGAGCAAGACCCTGTCTCAAAAAAAACCCCACAAAACTCTGTGATCATCATTGTTGGTATTTGGGGGCTTGTCTTGAATGAAACTGATACTTGCCTGGAAGTTTGTAGGCTTCTGGGGGCTGGGGTATTATTTCTTGTTCGTTTCCACCCCCGAGCCCTAGAGCAGAAGAGTGGCACATTGCAGGCCCTCAATACTTGGCTCTGACATGGACAAAAACAGATAATTGTGGCTTTCTTCCCCCTTTCAGATCTTCTAAGGGCCTAAATCCCTCCTTCTGCTGGTGGCTGTCCAGAGTCCTGCCTGCTGTTTGGTGTCCCTGCTCTGCCTCAAATGTTATCACTAAGTGGCTGATTGGTCTTCTCAAGGCGTGGGACCAAAAGGGCTCAGAGTTGGTCCCTATTGCTGGCAGATTGGACATTCTACGGTGGAAATGGCTGGATTAGCCTTAATAAGTAGGAGTTAATGCATAGCCTTCATCCATACCACTATGAACGCTCTGTTAGTGAGCTGACTGCCAGTAGTAGGGTGACTGATGGCAGAGGCTGACTGGTATCAAATGACCACATCATTCTGTCTACTTGGTTGTTTAGTGCCTCTTCAATGGTGGATGCCTGACAATGGGCCTTCACATGGGATACAACTATCTTCGCCCTTTGTGCCGACTCCCATATCTGCCTGCACATTCCTCTACCCCAGACCTTCTTGTTCCTAATCTTCATCTTTCTCCTTCCAGGCCCTGGACCAGCCAGCCAAGCCACACGTTACTGCTCAGTAATTCCATATATGCTTGACCTTGGGCTACTTTTCTTTCTGCACTGCGAGCGCAGCCAGGTGCACTGCCTCAAGGTTGCCTTTTGGGAGGATTTCCCTCACTGCTGTCTTGAGGGTGGCTCCTCAGTGAGCTATTCTGCAGCAACATTCTATTTGGGGCTTGCACCCAAATGCCATGCCAATTTATTAGTGTGTCAAGCTCAGCCTTCCCCCACTCTATCAGCTGGTCAGAAGGGACCCCTGCAGGCAGTTATAAGTGTGAGCTGAGAGAGAGCTATTGCAATAATGGTGACCTCATCCGATCCCACAGGGAAGGCTAGGGCTAGAGTTGTCAGGAACTTAGGCAAGTGGACTGGGAATCTGTGCCTCTGCATTGACCAGTAATTTCATGTGGGCTGCTGCCGTGGAGAAGTGTAACTTTGGGCAAGGCAGCTTCCTCCAGCAGAGGAAAATTCTTGGAGACAAACTCGCTTTACACTGTCAGTATCTGGGAGAAGGAGTGCTTCAGTTCACAGTGGAAGTCCAGGCAGCACCACAGTGTCCACTACAAGAAGAAAATAAAGCTGAGATAACTGCAGTTAACATTTTGATATTTTATCATCCCAGCTTTTTTATATGTCAAACCCATGTGTGGTTGTACAGTGTTATTTATACTATGTAGCATTCTCTTGTTTTCTTCTAAGTCATCTTTCAAATAAAGTGATAGTAGTACTGAATAAGGTGATCACTTTTAGCCTTTTAATAACTTTTTTTTTTTTTTTTGGTGAAGAGAAACTGAATGAAAAATAGACTGTCTATTGGTTAGCTATACCCATGCTTGAGGTCTAGTCAGTATTCAGGAGGATATCATTCACCCAGTGGACTCACTTTAGTGGACTCACTAAAACAATGTAAACAGTCCTTATGTGCTGAAAGTTCTAACTCTTAGAGACCAAATTAACAACCCTGTTTTATGTAAGACCTAACATATTCAGTGTGATTCATAGGTTAGTGTTTGAGGATGATGATGAACTATCATGTAGTAAGCATTGATCTGATTTAAAATTACCCAGATTTTTATCTGTAGTATGATGTTTAAGTGATTTAGGACCCTAGAGAAACATCCTTTAAGTCATACAAATTAAACCAATCTCTGGTTCTGATACGTAGAAGAATCAGTAATCCTATGAAAGAAAGATAAATTAAAGTAAGTATTAGCAACACAAGGTCAAAATCTCATTGATTCTAATAGAAGAAATTTAAGGATTAAACATATTTCAGCATCAGTTGGGACTCTTCCTGAAGGGCTCACTTTGACATTTGTCTTCCCCTAGTGGTGAAATTCCTGTTTTGTTTGGAGCCTCAGTAGGAATTTTCTCCCCTACAGTTGGGCATCTCACAGAAGATTCAGGGTCTTTTATAGGTCTAGGGATTGGGAGAAGATATCCTTGAGATGAACTAATCATGGATGTGGAAATAGTCTTCAGGGAGCTCCAACATGAGACCTCCTTGCCTGGTACTGGGAGCTGGTCACCTTTGAAAAATGAAAAAGAAGAAAGAAGATGAAAAATAAAAGAGAAGAAAGAAGAAATTAGTGCATGATCTTGTTATTATGGCTTCATAAAATCTTATATAATGTATAAACGCCTAACTGAAGATAAAATTTGTTCAGTGCCTAGATCACACAAATCAGAGAGCCTGCCTTTGACTTGGAATGTTAATGAGCATTATAATTCAGGCACATTAATGAGCATTATAATTCAAAGAGCAGAATTACCTGTAATTAACCTGGGTTTTCACCATAGTTTGTGCAAGTAGATAGCCACTTTCTCCCCACTTCTCACAAGACTGGTGGCTTCCTCTTCTGGCAGGGGGTAGGGGCCCTAATATCCTATGGGCCCCAAAGAGCCTGTCAGCCCCAAAGTTTCTAGGTGCAGGGAAGCTGGTGTTCCCAGAGACCTGTGAATAGCTGATACTGTCAATCCAGGCAGCTTGTGTATTTCTCCTGCTGACTCATGCTACCCTCCAAAAAGGAAAATCTATAGTGGGTAGGGGTCCCTCTCCTGGAACAGAACCTACACAGTATCCAGTAGATACGCAGGCCCTCGCATGACTCTCTGTGGCCAGATAAACAGTATGGAGTGCTTATAGGCTGGCTTTGGCCCATTCCTTAACCTATCCCGTGTGATATTGAAGAATTTGTTCCAACCTCCTGCACAACTAGTGACAGCCCTAAACAAGCCTTGAGGCAAATTGTTATATTGAGACTATTGGAGAATCAAATTAAATACTTAGAAATAAAATGTTGGTTCAAGAGGTTGGTGAAAGAGCCTCATCTGCTGTTTCCGAAGTCATGGAAATGTCTGGGCCTTGAACTGAAGTCCTCTCAGTTGCATAGTCAGCTTCTGCTATGGGAGTATAGGCACCTAGGCTGGTTAGAGTTGTAGGAGGGGAGAGTGATAGTTTCAGGGCCTGCACCATAGCTTGGTGGAGAAGCCAACACTTGAAAACAATACCACTTATGACAACCTATCCTGTTTGTCCTTAGTTTCAGGGCCTGCACCATAGCTTGGTGGAGAAGCCAACACTTGAAAACAATACCACTTATGACAACCTATCCTGTTTGTCCTGTGGTCTGGATTTCACACTGCTTCCTTTAAAAAAATTTTTTTTCATCACAATACCAAAACACACTGGGAAATTGTTGACTAGGCACTATTTGTGGAGAATACACTCAGGGGAGCAATAGCTACACACATCCACTAACTTCTACAGTTTCTGTAACTGCTTGTGAAAAGTCATTTAACTCCCCCAAGCCTCAGTTTCCCCATTTATTAAATAGGAATAACAATGAAAATCAGATGAGACAATGGATTTAAAGACATATGACAAATTGTAAAGTATTGCCAATGATTTAAAAAATCATGTCATACATACTGTTAAAGAAAAATTATCACACTTGTTAAAGTGGTAAGGCAGACTGTTCAGAGAGGGCCATGGAGATGGGAATAGGGATCATTGCAATGGGGCTTTGCAGTGGGGAAGAGAGATTGTATACAACTCTGACTCCAAAAAGGACAAATGGGTATTTACAACCTAGGAGTGGGGTCACGGACAGTGGATGGAAAATTACTAAGAGGAAACACCAAGGATAAGGGGTTTCTAGCTAAATTGACTTGGTAGAGTTATTGCTGAAGGACGACCAAGGTGTTCAGATACCAAGGGTGGGAGATATTCACTAAAGTAATTAAGGAAGATTCTCGACCAAACTGGATTCTATAAGGACAAAAAGGGAAGCCCAAGGTTGGACCTAGTCAAACAAAGGACTCCGAGAAGACTGACCATAATATTGGTAAAAGGGGAGAGTATATTAGTCTGTTCTCACACTGCTATAAAGAACTACCTGAGACTGGGTAATTTGGGAAGGAAAGAGGTTTAATTGACTCACACTTCCACAGACTGTACAGGAAGCAAGGCCAGTAGGCTTCAGGAAACTTACAACCATGGCGGAAGGCAAAGGGGAAGCAAGCACATCTTACCATAGTGGAGCAAGAGAGAGCGTGAAGGGGAAAGTGCCACACCCTTTCAAACAACCAGATCTAACTCACTATGACAAGAAGAGCAAGGGGGAAGTTCACCCCCATGATTCCATCACCTCCCACCAGGCTCTTCCGCTGACACATGGGGATTACAATTTGAGATGAGATTTGGGTGGTGACACAGAGCCAAACCATATCAGAGTCTTTGTCAGTATTTTAATAAATGCTAAAGATGATAATAGCCTTGATACATCAATTAATAATGTTTCTAGAATTAAAAACAAAAATCACATGATCATCTCAATAAAGGCAGAAAAGGCTTTTGATAAAATCCAACATCCCTTCATGATAAAAACTCTCAACAGACTAGGCATCAAAGGAACATATGTCAAAATAATAAGAGCTATCTATGGCAGATCCATAGCCAATATACTGAATGGGCAAAAGCTAGAACTATTTCCCTTGAGAGCTGGAACAAGACAAGGATGCCCTCTCTCCCCACTCCTATTCAGTATAGTACTGGAAGTCCTAACCAAAGCAGTTAGGCAAGAGAAAGAAATAAAAGGCGTCTGTATTAGTCTGTTCACATGCTGCTAATAAAGACATACCTGAGCCTGGGTAATTTATAAAGGAAAGAGGGTTAATTGACTCACAGTTCCATACGGCTGGGGAGGCCTCACAATGATGGCTGAAGGCAAATGAGGAGCAAAGTCACATCTTACATGGCGGTAGGCAAGAGAGAGCTTGTGCAGGGGAACTCCCATTTATGAGACCATCAGATCTCATGAGACTTATTCACTATCATGAGAGCAGTATGGCAAAAAGTGGCCTCTACCTGGCTCCACCCTTGACACATGGGGATTATTACAACTCAAGGTGAGATTTGAGTGGGGACACAGCCAAACCATATCAGCATCCAAATAGGAAAAGAAGTCATACTATTTCTCTTCACTGGTGATATGATTCTATACTTACAAAACCCTAAAGACTCCTCTAAAGGCGACTAGAATTGATGAATGATTTCAGCAGGGTTTCAGGATAGAAAATTAATATAGAAAAATCAGTAGCACTTCTACACACCAATAACATCCAGGCTGAGAGTAAAATCAAGAAAACAACCCCATTTACAATAGCCACAAAGAAAATGAAATACCTATGAATACAGCTAACCAAGGAGGTAAAATATCTTTATAATAAGGGAAACTACAAAACACTACTGAAAGAAATCAGAGATGACACAAATAAATGGAAAAATATTCTATGATCATGGATTAGAAGAATCAATATTGTTCAAATGGCCATACCGCCCAAAGAAATTTACAGATTCAACCCTATTCCTACCAAACTACCAATGTCATTCTTCACATAATTAGAAAAAAAGTATTCTAAAATTCATATGGAACCAAAAAAACAAAAAAACCCAAATAGCCAAAGCAATCCTAAGCAAAAAGAACAAAGCCAGAGGCATCACACTACTCAACTTCAAACTATATATATTTTTAGGCTACAGTAACCAAAATATGATACAGGTACAAAAACAGACGCATAGACCAGTGGAACAGAATAGAAAACTCAGAAATAAAGCTGCACACCTAAAACCATCTGATCTCCAACAAGACTGACAAAAACAAGCAATGGGAAAAGCATTCCCTATTCAATAAATGGTTCTGGGATAACTGGCTAGCCATATGCAGAAGATTGAAACTGGACCCTTACCTTTTACCATATAAAAAAAGTAACTCAAGAAGGATTAAAGATTTAAATGTAAGACCCCAAAATACGAAATTCTAGATTAAAATCTAGGAAATACCTTTTTCAACATTGGCTTTGGCAAAGAATTTTGGCTAAGTCCCCAAAAGCAACTGCAACAAAAACAAAAATTGACAAGTGGGACTTAATTAAACTAAAGAGCTTCTGCACAACAAAAGCATATATCAACAAAGTAAACAGACAACCTACAGAATGGGAGAAATTATTTGTAAATTATGCATCTGACAAAGGTCTAATATCCACGATCTATAAGGAACTTAAACAGTTCAACAAGCAGAAAAAAACAAATAACCTCATTAAAAAATGGGCAAAGGACGTGAACAGACATTTCTCAAAAGAAGACATACAAGTGGCCAACAAATATATGAGCAAATGCTCATCATTACTACTCATCAGAAAAATGCAAATAAAAACCACAATGAGATACCATCTCACACTAGTCAGAATGGCTATTATCAAAAAGCCAAGAAACAACAGATGCTGGTAGGCTATGGAGAAAAGGGAACAGTTATACACTGTTGGTGGGTTGTAAATTAGTTCAGCCACTGTGGAAACCAGATTGGAAACTTCTCAAAGAACCTAAAACAGAGCTACCATTCAACTCAGCAATCCCATTACTGGGTATATTCCCAAAGGAAAATAGACCATCATACCAAAAAGACACACACACACTCGTATGTTCATCACCATGCTGTTCATGATAGCAAAGACATGGAATCAACCTACGTGCCCATAAATGGTGTATTGGATAAAAATATGTGGTACATATACACTATGGAATACTACACAGCCATAAAAACAAAAAATTCTTTCCATTGCAGCAACAATGGATGGGACTGGAGGCCATAATCTCAAGGGAACAGAAAACCATATCCCACATGTTTTCTCTTATAAGTGGGAGCTAAACCTTGAACACACATTAAACATGGGAACAATATATACTGTGGACTACTAGAGGGGGTAGGGAGGAAGGGGTGTGTGGACTGAAAAACTACCTATTGGGTACTATGCTCACTACCTGGGTGTAACATACCTATATAACAAAGCTGTACATACACCCTCTGTATCTAAAGTAAAAGTTGAAATTTAAAAAAAATTTTTAAAAATACGTGTTTCTATGCATTTTTTTTTTTAAAGTAGAGACGGGGTCTCTCTATGTTGGACAGGGATCAAACTCCTGGCCTCAACTGACTTTACTGCCTCAGCCTCCCAAAGTGCTAGGATTATAGGCGTGAACCACTGTGCCTGGCCTGTTTCTGGGCTCTGCCATACTGCCTACACTTTGATTTATGGTATAGAGACTAAATGTGATCAATGGATAATTTCATTTTTTTTTTCTTTTGAGACAGGGTCTCACTCTGTTGTCCATGCTGGAGTGCAGTGGCACGACCAAAGCTGAGCCTCGACCTCCTGAGCTCAAACGGTCCTTCCATCTAGTCTCCCGAGTAGCTGGGAATACAGGCATGCACCACCACACCCAGCTAATTTTTATTTTTATTTTTGTTGAGATGGCGTTTCACCATTTGCTTAGGCTGATCTCGAACTCCTGGGTCTTGCCCTCCTTGGCCTCCCAAAGTGTCGAGATTACAGGCATGAGCCACAACTCCTGGATGGATAATTTCATATATTGGAACACTTTTGTTTAATTTAGCAAAGATCTTTTGTTTGGTAATTTTGATATCATAGTCAATGATGACTATGAGGAAGAGTAACCTATGTGGGGACTGTGCAGTCTGAGCAGATGGAGTTGTTGAAGTCCACCTGTGCTGGTGGTTGATGTATCTGCCCCAGCAGAGCGTCCAGCCCTTGCTGTCCAACTGTATAAACCAGGTTGCTGCAGCTGAAGCAGAACTGCAGATCAGAGTGGTCACTGTTGCACTCACAAGTGATCATTTGCAATAGAATATGCCAAGAGTGGGGAAATCCTCCCCAGAACACGTTACCATGAGTTCATGACAAGACCCTGTTCTAAACTCATCTCACTGTGGCCAGAGGACTGAGGATGCAAAAGCCAGGGCTGTTCATCAGCTGTAACAGAGACTTGGGAAAGAGAGAGAGAGAGAGAGACTGTGTGTGTGTGTGTGTGTGTGTGCGCGCTTGTGCATATTTTAAGTTTTATTCATTGTGTTAAAGCTGTGTATCCTTTCTATAATAGCGCTTTGGAGGTCTTTGAAGCATTGGAAAAGTCCTCATCCTCACTGTTTTATTGAACTTTTGTTGTTAAGTACAGAAGCAGTGAGAGTAGACAAAATTCACCCTGAAAACTGTGGGTATATCTGATTTAAAATTTTGGCAGCCAAGAAGGGCGAACCAGGGAGACTTTTTTTCTTGTTTTGCCTTCTAGATTCAGGGTGTCCACGAAAATTTGGGCCTGCAGATGGGAGTTGTTCCCTAAGCCTAGAAAGAACACCTTCCCTTCCCCTAAAGCTTGCCAAATCCCGTCCAATCTTTAAGGCCGTCTAGGGTCCTTTTCCTAGGACATCGCTTCTCAGATCCAGCCCTTACTCATCTCTCCTTTCTCTGAACATCAGCATCACCTAATCTCTGCCCAGCTTCTTTTAAATATTGTCTTCCTCATGCAGTTTCTTGAGACCCTGTCTCAAAAAAACAAAACAAAACAAAAAACTCTTCATGAATTTTCTCTCTCTCTCACTCTCTCTGTATTTTTTTTTTTTTTTTTTTTTTTAGATGAAGTCTCGCTCTATCACCCAGGCTGCAGTGCAGTGGCGACGATCCCAGCTCACAGCAGGCTCCGCCTCCCAGGTTCAAGCAATTCTCCTGCCTCAGCCTCCCGAGTAGCTGGGACTACAGGCATTCACATGCACCATCACGCCAGGCTAATTTTTTTGTATTTTTTACAGAGACGGAGTTTCACCATATTAGTCAGGCTGGTCTTGAAATCTTGAGCAAAAATGAGCCGCCCGCCTCGGCCTCTCAAAGTGCTGGGATTACAGACTCGAGCCACCGCGCCCAGCCCGCATTTTCACTTGACTAAAACCTCCGCTGAGACTTCATCTTCCCTAATCCTTCCAGCAATCCCTTGTGTTTGGCATTCCAGTCACAAGCCACAATGGGTCCTGTATTTTTTCCTTTCTGTGAGTTCTAAAGTATTTTTTGTTATGCTCATCGTTCTTTCCTTCAGATTGTAGGTCATGAAAGGTAGAAATTGTCGCTTCTCTCTACATGACAGGGATGGATATTCTGTTAATACCGTTGCCTGACTAGGAAGTGAGTGGACATTCAAAACATCTTTCAGGGTCAAGTAAGTTGCCAGGGGTGGCCATCTATTAGAATTCAGTTATTATTTAAAGACAAGGACTGGGCGCGGTCCTGTATTACGGACTCACGCCTGTGTAATCCCAGCCCTTTGGGAGGCCGAGGGGGGCGAATCACCTGAGGTCGGGAGTTTGAGACCTGCCTGACCAACATGGTGAAACTCCGTCTCTACTAAAACTACAAACTTAGCTGGGCATGGTGGCAGGTGCCTGTAATCCCAGATACTCGGGAGGCTGAGGCAGGAAAATCGGTTGAACCTTGGAGGTGGAGGTTGCGGTGAGCCAAGATAGCGCCATTGCACTCCGGCCTGGTGACAGAGCGAGACTCCATAACAAAACAAATTATAAAATAAATAAATAAAGATAAGCAAGAGCCACTTAGTGCGGGGAACACAATTTGTATATTTATTTTGTTTCTATGTGGATCATAACAAGGCAGGCACAGCTTAGTACAAATCGATGACCCGTCTCAAAGAGCCGACTTTGGCATCTGCACCCCCCCAGTCGTGGTACCTCCTGTAGTCCCCAGGCCTCAGCAGATACTGCCGCCCCCGGTAGTTGGGCATTTCATAGAGGACCCAGCAGCCCTCCAGTACGTGGAGGGAATAGATCTCTTGGAGACGGAAGAGTTCTGGGACACAGGCACAGTCATCAGTGAGCTCAGACATAAGGCCTCGGTAGTCATCTCTCTCGTACAGCCTTAACTTGTGAGACCTGGTCTGTCATGGCAATAAACAAAAGAAGAAAAATAAACAGCGTGCATCCTTGGGTGTCAGCGAAAGTGACACAATCGGTCTGTATCTTCATGAAGCGTGACTTTTATTTTATTTTTGAGATAAAGGTCTTGCTGTGTTGCCCAGGCTGGAGTACAGTGGCAGGATCACTGCTCACTGCAACTTTCACCTCTGGGCTTAAGCGATCCTCCCACCTCAGCCTCCCAAGTAGCTGGGATCACAGGTGTGCACCATGACACCCAGCTAATTTATTTTTTAAATTGTTTTTGTAGAGAGGGAGTCTCACTATGTTGCCCAGGGTGGTCTTGAATCCCTGGGCTCAAGTGATCCTCTCACCTTGGCCTCCCAAAATGTTGGGATTATGGGTGTGAGCCACTGCACCTGGTTGAAACATGGTTTTTAAACCAGTTGATAAAGTGTTTCTCCCCTGAACCCACTTTTAATGTTGTTATTCTAACAAATTAGGAAAAATATTAAAATAAATCTGACCTGATCAGTGAACTGAAGATGTTGTGGAAGAAACAAACATTAAAATATAGGGAATAAAAGTGTATTCTTTGTAAGCAACCATCAATACAATTGTAGTCAGTGAGTCTGTAGTGAGGATTTCAACTCTCATATCCATTTTTACTCCATATAATTGAGTCTTATCAAGCTTGTTTTTGAATCACTTTTTGCACTTATAATTTACAGTGATTTATATTTACACTGAGTCCACATGTCTTTTCAAGTGACATTTTGCCAGGTCATTTGTGCCATTTGAGTTTCTTGTCCCCCCAAAATGCCTATTTTATTTATACCTCTTTGTGCATCTGCATATTTTTTTAGCCTAAATTTGTTTTTTGGTTTTTTTGTTTGTTTGTTTGTTTTGAGATGACGTCTCACTCTGTCACCCAGGCTGGAGTGCAGTGGCATGATCTCTGCTCACTGCAACCTCGGACTCCTGGGTTCAAGCAATTCTTCTGTCTTAGCCACCTGCTTAGCTAGGACTACAGGCACGCACCACCATGCCTGGCTAATGTTTTGTATTTTGGTAGAGACAGGGTTTCACCATGTTGGCCAGGCTGGTCTTGAACTCCTGACCTCAAGTGATCTGCCCAGCTTGGCCTCCCAAAGTGCTAGGATTACGGGCATGAGCCACTAAGTCTGGCCATGATTTCAATTCTTGAATCTCCTTGCCACACCACATAACTTAGTGCCATCAGAAAGTGTAAACACATGCTGCATGTGATTAAAAAAGATTAAGCAGCATTTTGGTGAGGACCATGTTCTATGAAATCCTAATCAATTGTGTGTCTCTGGTATTTGTAAGAAACTAGTTGATAATGACTCCTGGAAATTATAAATCCACACAAGTTGAAACATATTTTCCTAGGTTCTAGTAAGTCCCAGAATGTAGTGAAAAAAATTTCCAATGCAGTCAGAGTAGATTATACCTATATGTTATCCCATAGTCTGTTAACTTTTTATCATTAAAAAATAATTATCATGGCCGGGTGCAGTTGCTTATGCCTGTAATCCTAGCACTTTGGGAGGCCGAGGTGGGCGGATCACCTGAGGTCAGGAGTTTGAGACCAGCCTGACCAACATGGAGAAACCCCATCTCTACTAAAAATACAAAATTTACCAGGCATGGTGGCGCATGCCTGTAATCCCAGCTACAAGGGAGACTGAGGCAGGAGAATTGCTTGAACCTGGGAAGCAGAGGTTGTGGTGAGCTGAGATTGTGCCATTGTACTCCAGCCTAGGCAACAAGGGCAAAAGTGAAACTCTGTCTCAAAAAAAAAAAAATTATCTAGATAAACTAGAGAGACTTTTCATTTTCTTTCTTTCTTTCTTTCTTTCTTTCTTTCTTTCTTTCTTTCTTTCTTTCTTTCTTTCTTTTTTTTTTTGTTACTGAATAAGGTGACTTTTATGTAGAAATTAGGGATCATCTAGATGCTACCAAGTTTAATTTAAAGGCTATGTTGTGATTTCCCATGCCCTAAAACAATTATTGATGTGCTTAAGTAGGAGAAATAGAGATTATTGTTTTGTTTTGTTTTGTTCTGTGTTTTTAAGGCTTGAGGGTCAGGCCTTGTTGTGAACACTCATGCTGAGTTGGAGCAAACTGACTTTTATAAGCAGGAATTGATGGCCATGGATCATTGATGCTTTCACATCAGTCAGGTTGAAGCAAGACTCACATGAGGAATTATACGGCAGGATTGGACCGAGTCGCTGAGGCCCATCCAGTGCTGATAGTCGGGGTACTTGCCTCGGCGCAGGAAGTACTGGTGGCCCTGGTAATTGGGGCGCTCATAGAGCATCCAGCAGCCGCTGTCTACTCGGATGGAGTTGCAGCGGCTGAAGTAGACCCGCAGGTTGGGGCAGTCACTGATGCAATTGTAGCAGCGACCCTGAAAGTCTCGGTCCTCGAAGAAGGTGATCTGAGGTAGAAATAAGGTGACAGTAGACAGTCAGCTGGAAGGAACATCCCCACACACCCCAGACCCCCAGTAGACATGGCACAGCATCTCCACAGGCTCACCTTCCCCATGGTTGTTGACAGAGGGTGATTAGCATGTAGTATGATGGGGACAAAGGGGCAACTGGTATATATAGCAGGAAAGCTGCTGTGTTGGCAAAAACAACACAAAAGGGACCTGGGGGTGGTGCATAGGGGGATTTCTGTATTCTCTCTCTTTTTTTTTTTCATCTGAGATCATGGGGCAGGGGACTCTCTCTCTCTCTTTCTGGCATTTTCGAGTTGTCCTCACTAGCTCCAGTGAAAGGTATTAAAGTCAGCAGAGCCATTATGACCTTGGAGACAAAGGGCGCACTTCTCATCCTATGCAGCTCACTAGAAATACATTACATGCCCAGCATTCTGCAATGTTTGCCTATGGAAACTGCTGAGATGGAGGTTGGTGGTTCCATCTGAGGTCACTTATGGGAAGCATATGCGGTCCAGAAGGACATGAATTGTGAAGAGGCAACAACAAAATCCCAAACAGAAAATCCTCTAATTGAAAGACAATTATATTTCTTAAATGACTTCATCAGTATGATACAGTCTTGATAAAAATATTTTGCGTATATTTAGGTAGGGAAAACATAAGATTAGAAGTGTGTACTATACTAACATATCAATCATGGTAATCAATAAATGGCAAGATTATAGATCTTAGCTTTATTTTTTTTATTTTGTTTTTTGCTGCTGTTTTCTTAATTTTCTATTACATCTGCCATCTTCAGCCAGACAGGAAAAAAATTCTATTATAAAGATAACAATTTCATGAGATGAAAAAATAATAAAATCAATCTTTAAATGTATGACTTTGAGGTGCTGGTGAAAAGCAGTAAATACTGGAAGCAGGTATATTTTGCTTGGAGATTAAACACTTCTTGAGCTGAAAATAAAAAGGTAACCTGAGAGTCTGTGAGAGGCTCAAAGAGCAGAAGAATACGCAGGATCCTTCCACTCCCCTCCCCCTGCCACCCTCCTTCTAGCATTGCTTTTGTTTTTTAAAATTAGCATGATGATTGCCTGTGTTTTTCCTTTCAATAGTATCACTGTTTCATTGAACCCAAGTGACTGCCTGAGAGCCTTCTCCATTGCTGCCAACGTATTGATTTAGAAGCACTCCTCAGATGTGCAAGGGTGGAGGAAGACTCCAAACCCCAGACTGTCTTTTGTCATTCCACATGTATGTAGGAAGATGAAATCAAACACCTTTGTGCTTTAGACCCACGGAGGTATTCTAAAAGAGTATTTGACCACAGCTAGCAACACATTCACAATGTCGTTTGTGAAAATCCTCAGGCAGCATGTAAGGCAAATGCGCAGGTGGTAAAAGGAGAGACAGCAATAGCTACCGAGAAAAAAAAAACTAGCAGAGCTAGGCAAAAGAAAACTGGGCGACGTCCTATGAAGCTAGACACCTAGCAGGGCATACAGGGACCACAGGTTGCTGATTCCCTCCTTTGCGTCCCTTCTAATTAGCTGCAGGCCTACTGGTAAATCTTACTTACAACCATAATCAAACCCAGTGTGGAAAACGTTGCATTGGTCTCCCAGCCCTGCATGAGAATACACCACCATTTTCAGAAAAAGTCTACACCCCCCATCTGTGTTTTTGCACATGCTGATGAAAACTGTTCTGCAGACAGATGGCACACCAGAACCTGAAGAAATGTAGCATGCACACTGACGCTCATGTAATCAAGTTGTTATTACATACATTGACAGGCTAAGCCATGTGCCTAATCAGCATTTTGGAAAGGTACTAAAAGACCAGAACATCTTCTCTCCTAGTAGTCTTTATAGTCTACTGAGAGAAAGCCTGTATTCATTTTTCTTTTAATGCTTTATTGAAATGAGTTTAAAAAATTTTTTCATATGAGAACACAGTAAAGGCAATCAATGACAGATTAATTTTATTTTGGATTAACTCTTTGAAAATCTGCCTCCCACTCCATCTCTGTGCAATATTTAATGCCACACATTTGTAAAATATGCTACAAAGCCAGCTTGCTCTAATACAGAAATACTATATACTCTCTGAATTCTCCAGCAGTCTGCCAGTCACAATGAAGTAGCATAAGATCATACTTTTTTTTTTTTAACAAAATGTAGCCATGTAATATGCTTCTAAAAGAAGAAAGCTCAACATCAAAAATAACACTTCAATGCAGTTATATCAAAAACTAGTTGTAAAGAAAAATGTACTGGCAAAAGCTGTGGTTTTAAGATGATGCTTCTCATCTGCTCCCAGAGAATCTATTATGAAGTTCCATGGTACAATTCCAATTTTCTAAGTGACCTGCAGAATAAAAGATGATTTTGGTATCAAGCACATCAATTTAACATGGACACAAACATTAGCTTTAAGTCTATAGGAAGTTAAGGTCAAATATCAGATACTAACTTACTGACAAAGATAGATTAGATTAATGTAATTACAAAAGAATTTTCATGGAATTATTCTGATATATTTGGAAATTGAGTTATATTTCCCAACTAAATGCAATATGTGATCCCATACTGGATCTTATACAGAAGGAAAAAAATGCTTAAAAAGAACATTATTGGGTCAATTGACAAAATTGGTGTATAGAGAGTAGATTAAATAAAAGTACCAATAATAGATATTCTGAAGTTGATAACTATTCTGCGGTTATTTAAGAGAATGACTGGCCGGGCGCGGTGGCTCACGCCTGTAATCCCAGCACTTTGGGAGGCCGAGACGGGCGGATCACGAGGTCAGGAGATCGAGACCATCCTGGCTAACACGGTGAAACCCCGTCTCTACTAAAAAAAATACAAAAAACTAGCCGGGCGAGGTGGCAGGCGCCTGTAGTCCCAGCTACTCGGGAGGCTGAGGCAGGAGAATGGCGTGAACCCGGGAGGCGGAGCTTGCAGTGAGCTGAGATCCGGCCACCGCACTCCAGCCTGGGTGACAGAGCGAGACTCCGTCTCAAAAAAAAAAAAAAAAAAAAAAAAAAAAAAAAGAGAATGACTTTGTTCTTAAGAAATACACACCTAGGGACATAGGGTAAAGTGGTAGAGTATATATAACTTCTAATGGCTCAGAAAAAAATATATATATCTTTATCTATATTCAGAGAGACAAAGAGAGAATATAATAAAGCTAATAGAACAAAACATTAACAATTTGTGACTCTGCATAAAAGGAATATGTGGGTTCTTTGTATATTATTGCAAATTTTCTCTTAAGTTTGAAATTATTTTCACATTAAAAAGTTATACTTCTCTTAACCAGTACTACCCAAAGCAAATCAGTTTTTGGCCTTTTAGCAGTTACGTGTTATGCTTGTAGGATACTATTTTGAATTTCTGATGTATTGCTTTGGATTTAAATTTAAATTGTCCTCTCTCTATGTCTCGTTTCCTTCCACGATAGCATGAATTTTTCATGAGTGGTGATAAAGAGAGTGATTATATTATTGCTTGCCACTGTCCTGACACTTTTCTTTTCTTTTTATTTTTTGAGAGACGGAGTCTTGCTCTGTCACCCAGGCTGGAGTGCAGTGGCATGATCTTGGCTCACTGCAAGCTCCGCCTCCTGGGTTCATGCCATTCTCCTGCCTCAGCCTCCCAAGTAGCTGGTACTACAGGCGCCACCATGTCCTGCTAATTTTTTCTATTTTTTAGTAGAGACAGGGTTTCACCGTGTTAGCCAGGATGGTCTCGATCTCCTGACCTCGTGATCCGCCCGCCTCAGCTGCCCAAAGTGCTGGGATTACAGGCGTGAGCCACCATGCCTGGCCTGTCCTGACACTTTTCTAAGCCTTTACACATATAACTTATTTAGTGCTTGTAGCAACCCTATGAGGTAGGTACTATCATGACTTTTTAAAGAGATGAAAAACTAAAGCACAGAGAGGTTAGGTAGCTCACTCAAGTTATTAAGTGGGTAGCCTGGATTCAAGAAGTATGCTGTATTCTAGCTCTTTAGTATGGTCCTGTTCATTCCAAATTTATTTCCTAGTAATGTGCCCACTACTGACGCTTTCCCAGGACAATGCAATTAAAAAAAAAATCTTTAAAACTGTTTCCTAGCTGGGCGCGGTGGCTCACGCCTGTAATTGCAGTACTTTGGGAGGCCGAGGTGGGTGGATCCACGAGGTCAGGAGTTCGAGACCAGCCTGACCAACATGGTGAAACCCTGTCTTTACTAAAAATACAAAGATCAGCCAGGCATGGTGTTTGCACACCTGTAATCCCAGCTACTCAGGAGACTGAGACAGGAGAATTGCTTAAACCTGGGAAGCAGAGGTTGCAGTGAGCCGAGATCACATCACTGCACTCCAGCCTGGGCAACAGAGCAAGACTCCATCTCAAAAAAAAAAACTGTTTCCCAGAACACTGAGGGTTTTGTTTGTTTGTTTGTTTGTTTGTTTTGAGACAGAGTCTCGCTCTGTTGCCCAGGCTGGAGTGCACTGGTGCAATCTCAGCTTATTACAACCTCTGCCACCAGGGTTCAAGCAATTCTCATGCCTCAGCCTCCCTAGTAGCTGGGATTATAGGTGTGCATCACCATACCCAGCTAATTTTTGTATTTTTAGTAGGGATGGGGTTTGCCTTGTTGTTCAGGCTGGTCTTGAACTCCTGACCTCAAGTAATCTGCCTGCCTTGGCCTCCCAAAGTGCTGGAATTACAGGCATGAGCCATTGTACCTGGCCAAGATTTTTTTAAAAAAATAATTTCCTATTTTCTCTTACTCTGTGAAGAAATTTGGTGGCTGGAAATAAATAAAAAATTCTGAATGAGGCATTGTTTTATCTTGAGGTTAAAAAAATTGTTCTTTAGCTAAAAGACATATAATATCTACAAGCCAAAAAGGAAAAATATTAAGCTCAAGTATTTAAAATGAAAATATTCTTCAAATACCAAGATGTGAAAGCATGTTTTTCATCCATTTAATAAACTATTTATTCCTTTAATATAGAAAGAATTCTAACAAACCAGTGAGACATACATATATGTATATTTATATGTATATGTGTAGCAAATATTTAAATGTCACAAGAAATATTAACAGTGATTATTTCTGAAAAGTGGGAAAGGGGTGTGAAGAAGAGGGAGTTCTTTTGCTTTTCATTTTATATTTTCTGTATGGCTTGAAAATTTTACTTATAAGCATGTATCACTATTAAAATTTTTAAAACTAGTTTAAAAGATACATTACCCAAGAGTTTGAAAAAATGCCTAAAATGCACAAATAATAAAGTGTGAAAGAAAAAACACAAAGGGTTTTCTGTCGTTTGATTGTTAAGAAAGGGCCTTTCTGGAAGGGATTCATCTCAGGGCCTGGGGCCCTACTAAAACATGGGCGTTTTTTCTTTTGACACTCCTGGGCTCGCAAGCATCAGTCAGCCTATAGAAAGGTCTGGTCCCCAGAACTGAGCCTTTGATACTATAGACAGGGTACAGAGATTTGAGAACCGTCACCTAAGGACTATTCACTTACTACCTACTGCCAATTCACTAAATAAAAATAGTTACTGAATCTCTGCTGCCTGCAAAGTACTTCATATAGGTGTGAGAAATACTAAGGAAATAAAAGATATGCTTCCATCAAGAATCCAGCAATCTTCAGTGGTTGTGGAAGAAAACATATATGAAACAAAATTATATTTAAAAATAAGATACCAATGAGTAATGTTTAGAGGTAGGTTTTCCTTACATAGGGTCCATTGATGAGGCTTTGGGGGTTTTCTGTAAACCCCTATTTCAGAGATCTTTTTGTGTGTGTGATTAAGTTTGAAGTCTAGATTTTGTGTGTGTGTGTGTGTGTGTGTGTGTGTGAGATTTCTGGAGTTGTTACTGTTTTTTTCGTTGTTCCTTTGTTTTGCTCTCTAAAACTTGCTGCTTCCAAACACATATAAAAAAATGACCTCATTTTTCAAATTCTTCAAAAAATTCTTCAGAAACAAAGCTATGGTTCTAGAAAGTCTAATACCTTCGGCCGGGCACAGTGGCTAACGCCTGTAATCCCAGCACTTTGGGGGCTGAGGCAGGAGTTTGAGACCAGCCTGGACAACGTGGTGAAACCCCGCCTCTACTGAACATACAAAAATTAGCCATATGTGGTGGGGCATGCCTGTAATCCCAGCTACTCGGGAGGCTGAGGCAGGAGAATCACTTGAACTTGGGAAGTGGAGGTTGCAGTGAGCTGAGACTGTGCCATTGCACTCCAACCTGGGTGACACAGCGAGACTGTCTCAAAAAGAAAAAAAAAAAGGAAAAAAAAAGAAAAAGAAAAGAAAAGAAATCTAATACCTTCAAATCTTATTATAGCAAATACGTTTGAAAGAAAATTGAATATGGTGACAATTTCCAAATAGTGCAGTTGTTCTGTTATCAGAATAACATTTATTAAAACCCTGATATGACCAAATAATTCAGTCAGTTGCTAAAGCAGTTGCTATGATAAGGTCACATTTATAATTAATCAGATATAAGGGACAGAGAAGATAGTTTGCCTCTGAAATCTGAATAAATCCTAAGCCTCATGTAGTCCAGTCTATTCAGAGATTCAGTTTAAAAATGGATGGCACAACAGCCAAACTAAATAAAAATAAATTTCAATTGTCACTTGTTTCCTGATGCAAACCCAATCGTAAGTCAGCATATCAGTTCTCAAAGTTCCCTTCCCCCTTTCTACCTTACAGCCTTCCAGCATATCTAACATTTCCCATTCAACAAAACTCTAAAATATCCCAGACACCCACCCTGTACCACTTTTCTGATTCTCTCCCCTCTCAGCTTTTATTCTTTTAATCAGAGAAGTCTCTCTGACTTCTGAAATTTTCTTTTCACGTTGCACGTTACAGCTGAGAGCCCAGAGCTGGAAGAACAAAGAGCCCTCCTTCCTGTCTCCTTTCTTTCCAGCCCTGTCCATCTCTGATCATTCTCTGAATTCTGCCACATAAAAATCGGGAATCAGATGGGCAGGAGCAGGGGAGACATTAAGCAGGAAAAAATAAAATTATTATTACTGAGAGAGGAATCAAGAATAGGAACATTTTGGATACAGATATTAATACAAACTTTCTCCTCAACGTATTAATTTGCATCAACAGAGTAACAGCCAATTAACTTGTGGATAGTATTTTTCAAATGCTGAAAAGATAATAATGGCTAGTATTTATTTGGGGTTTACTCCGTGCTAAGCACTGTTCTAAACTTTTACCATGAATAATCTCGGTTAATCACCCCAACAACCTTAAGAGGTAGGTATCATTATTCTTCCTGTTTTGCAGAGGAGGAAACTAAGGCACAGAGAGTTTAGCTTGCCTGCTGTCACACAGCTGGTAAGCAGTGGGCTTTAGAGGCACCACCTCAGCCTCCTGAGTAGGTGGGACTAGAGGAGCGTGCCACCACGGCCAGCTATTTTATTTATTTATTTATTTATTTATTTATTTATTTATTTTTGAGATGGAGTTTCGCTCTTGTTGCCCAGGCTGGAGTGCAATGGCGCAGACCCAGAGCATCTGACTCCAAAGGCTAAACTTTTAACCACGCTATCAGGAAAGTACTCCCAAAATAGCTGGTATCAGTTTGGTCCAATTTACAATTTCACACCTACTTTGTTCTTTGGCTGTGTGTCTGAAAACCTTTGTGATGATTTCCATTCCGTGGCATTTGCTTCCTTTGTAGAGCTGCTGGTGGCATTTTTATTTGTTGTTCCCTTTCTTGACTTGACACCTACAGACAGATGTAGTAACCATATCTGTATATAAAACTTTTTAAAAAAATGTGTACGTCCACAGTTTCATTTAATTTAATTTCATTAATTATTTTTCCCCGGGCTGGAGTGCAGTGGTTCCATCACGACTCATTGCAGCCTCCACCTCCTGGGCTCTAACAACCCTCCCACCTCAGCCTCCTGAGTAGGTGGGACGAGAGGAGCGTGCCACCATGGCCAGTTATTTTATTTATTTATTTATTTATTTATTTATTTATTTATTTATTTATTTTTGAGATGGAGTTTCATTCTTGTTGCCCAGGCTGGAGTGCAATGGCGCAATCTCAGCTCACTGCAACCTCTGCCTCCCAGGTTCAAGAGATTATCTCGCCTCAGCCTCCAGAGTAGCTGGGATTACAGGCGCCTGCCACCACGCCCAGCTAATTTTTGTATTTTTAGTAGAGATGGGGTTTCACCTGTTGGCCAGGCTGGTCTCAAACTCCTACCCTCAGGTGATCCGCCCACCTCGGCCTCCCAAAGTGCTGGGATTACAGGATCACAGGCATGAGCCACTGTGCCCGGTTTATTTTTGTAGGGATGAAGTTTCACTAAGTTTCCCAAGCTGGTCTCAAACTTCTGGGCACACAAGAGATCCTTTCAGCCCGGCATCCCAAACACTGGGATTACCAGTGTGAGCTACCCTGTCCAGCCCGCCCACAGTTTTAGATCCTTTGCTTCTGGAGTGCTTTGCTCCCATCACCAAAGCATGTGAGAAATAAGACTTCCTTGATTTCAGTAATGGAGGGAAATTAAGCCCTAAGAGCCCCTGGTTCTTTCAAATTCAACCAGACACAGAAATCGAATTCCCATGACAATTTTGACCTTACCTGGTGAGGCTGTTCCCTAATCTCCTAGTTTTACTTACATTCCTCTAAGCAGATGAAAGTAACCAGGCTTACTCTGTTTGCGGGCGTATTCTGCTGCTTTGGGTGCTGTTAACATGGCAAAAGGGTGCAAGGAGAGGCGGAGAGATGAAACTCGGGGAACCTGAAAGGAAAACAGTCCTACTTTTAAAATCTGTCCATCCTTTGTGGCATGAACACCTGCTAGTTACAGCATTTGGCCTGTTTAATCAACTCTGCATCCTTGAGTCCAATTCTTGAGTACTGACAGTACTCACAGTCCATTGATGGGCGTGTGAAGCATATGAACGTGAACTTGCACACATGGCCTTTTGTTCCTATACTTGGTTCCCATTGCCTAGAATGCCCTGTCACACACAGATACTCTTCACATAGTTCCCTTTATAGCCATTTCCTCCTTTTCTGCCCAGAGGCACCTACCTCTCTTTTACCATGTAACTCAAATGTCACCGCTTCTGAGAAATGTCTCCTGATGTCCTCCCATTCCCACTCTCCCTTGCTGGCAGAGCTCCCCCTGCCCATCTAATGCAGAAATGTTGGTTCACTCATCTGGCCAAAAGTCTTTAACAGGCACTTTACAGAAGAAGAAACATGTGAATAGTTGTCCATTGGTAATCAGGGGAATGCAAATTTAAACCACAGTGAAATACCATAATACACTTAGCAGACTGACAAAACTGAAAAAGCCAATGTAGATAACCTGCATTGCTGGTAGAAATAGAATTGGCACAACCATTTTGGAAAGCAATTTAGCTTTATGTAGAGAGTTGAAGATGCTTATACTCACGGCTTAGCAATTTCATTCCTAGGCATATACCACACAGAAACTCTTTTGCTGTGCAACGCTTTTTGCTTTTGCAAGAAATAACTCGGCCAGGCGTGGTAGGTCATGCCTGTAATCCCAGCTCTTTGGGAGGCTGAGGTGGGTGAATCATCTGAGGTCAGGAGTTCAAGACCAGCCTGGCCAACATGGCAAAACCCTGTCTCCACTAAAAATACAAAAAAATTAAGTGAGTGTGGTGGCGGATGCCTGTAATTCTAGCTACTCGGGAAGATGAGGCAGGAGAATTGCTTGAACCCAGGAGGCAGAGGTTGCAGTGAGCCGAGACGGCGTCGCTGCACTCTAGCCTGGGCAACAAGAGTAAAACTTCGTCTCAAAAAAAAAAAAAAAAAAAAAAAAAAAAAAACTCAAGTGCCTGAAATGGAAAAATAGATGACAACATTGTGGTATATTCCTAGAGTGGAATACTATATGTAGTGAAAAGACACTATAGCTATGTTAGTGCAGCAGTATTAATAAGTTTCTCAAACATAATGTTGAATGAAAAAAGAAAACCATTAAATGACACATTTGCTAATATTCTATTTATAAAAACTCAAAAAATTGTGCAAACTTAAACAATATATAGATTAGAGATGCATATGTGGTAAAACTATAAAGAGGTAAAATATAGTAATCAACACATAATTCAAAATAGTGGTAACCTAGGGCGAAAGGAAGGGTATGAGACAGGAGAGGGTATGCAGAGAGCTTTAAAGCTGTTGATACTGTTCCATTTTACACACTTGGATTTGTTGGTTTGCTTGGTCTTTGTCCTTTAAATATATATTGTTAAGTGTTCATTTGGACACAATTAATATTGAAAGTGTGTTTTTAATCCCTCGTTTACTATTATTATTATTTTTGAGACAGGGTCTCACCCTGTCACCCAGGCTAGAGTGCAGTGGCGAGATCTTGGCTCCCGGCAGCCTCCACCTCCTAGGCTCAAATGATCCTCCCATCTCAACCTCCCAAGAAGCAGGGACTGTAGACACACAACACCACACCTAGCAAAGTTTTGTATTTTTTGATAGAGACAGGTTTTTGCTGCATTGCCTAGGTTGGTCTCGAACTCCTGGGCTCAAGTGATTCTCCTGCCTCAGCCTCTTAAAGGGCTGGGATTACAGGTACTGCATCCAGCCAATTCCTCATGATTAAGATCTGTCAATGTTGAACTTTTATTTAAAACATAGGTCCCTCCCCTTATCATGAAAAAATTTTAAAATTTCTGCACAATTCAGTCTGAGTCAGCATCCTCCAAAAAGAGAAGATGCTTGGCAAATTACTGGAGTAAGTGTGAGAGAGTGGAAGCCCAGGCCTATCACGAAGGGACCAGGCTGCTGTCAGGAGGAAGGAGGCTGGCCATCCGAGTGGGGGTGAACTTGGAAATAACAGCACTAAAATGGAAGGTCCCCTGGTGCCACCATCGTGTGCTCCATATGTGCGATCTTGATGAGTCCTCAGAGTGATCAGGTGTGTTTGGGGAAGTGTAATCATGCCTGTTTAGACATGCCTATTTACATATGGGGAAACTGGGACTCGGAGAGAAATAACTTATCTGAAGACACACAGCTAGCAAGTGACAAAGCTGGGACTGGACATCAGTCTGTTTGCCTGTGACATGCTCTGGCCTTGGATGTCAGTTAGGATGGACTCGAATGATAGCCAGTCAGATGGACTCAAATGATAGCCAGTCAGACGCTGGGGTCCGGCTTCATGAAGAAAGAAGGGAAGCAGAGGTTCTAGTGCTGTCTGACCACCTGCCTTTGTCTCTTTCCTCTCTCTGATGTGCTCATTTCCACTCTCTCTGTCTCTCTCTGCATCAAATGGAGCTGAAGAATATTTTTATTTTTGTTTGATTTGTTGAAAGAAGATTTATGTTCTCTTTTCTTCAGGTTAAAATCGAATAAAACACGGTTGGGTGCGGTGGCTCAGCCTGTAATCCCAGTTCTTTGGGAGGCCAAGGTGGGTGGATCACTTGAGGTAAGGAGTTCAACACCAGCCCTGACAACATGGCAAAACCTCTTTACTAAAAAATTTTAAAAAATTAGCAGTGCACAGTGGCGCGCACCTGTAATTCCAGCTACTCAGGAGGCTGAGGCAGGAGAATCACTTGAACCCGGGGGACGGAGGTTGCAGTGAGCCAAGATGGCACCACTGCACTCCAGCCTGGGTGACAGAGTGAGACTCTGTCTCAAAAAAAAAAAGAGTAAGACATTTTATATTTATCCGGGGCTAGTTGTCAATAACCCTCACTTGCATAACGCCTTTAGTTGAATTTTTTCTAGGAGTCCAGAATCCTCAGCAGAAAAAAGCTCCCTACAGCAAAATCCGCTCCCTCTCGGGAGGTAGAACCTGAGTTGGTGAGCAATCCCGCGCCTATGACGCCTTTCTACCATCAGGTGGCAGCACATACTCCCGGAGAAAGCCATCAAGCCTAGCACAGTACCCATATTGTGTCACGTGGCCAATTCCAGTTGCAGGAAATTCTACATAATCTGATTAGTATTCAACAGAGTTTTAAGCTTTTGGTTGGGAAAGATTTTAGCTGTTGCTTAGGAGACATTTTATCGGAAGGAATCATTCAGATATATGTAACAATTAAAGAATCATCTCTGGCAATATCTTTTTTTGTTTTTTTAAACTCCTCTTTCTAGTTAAAACCATTTTTTGAAATTATGTTAAATTCCAAAAGATTCTTAAAATAGCCTTACAATTCAGTCTTTGAAATGCTACATTCCTATTGAGAGGTTCTGCTAATTCCTAATTCAAGATGTGGCAAAAGTGCCTGAGTGCAGCTGATGTGTAGCTCCAAGAGGAAGGCCTGAACTGGCGTTCGGGAAGTGGGGAGCCTGTGAGGCTCACGGGGCAGATCCTCAGACTCTTAGGCTCTCGTATTGGTAACTCAAATTACACCCTCTGTGATAACTGGTTGTCCAAAAGAGGCAAAGTTCACATTGTGTTAATAATACACGTGGATACTTGATTAGCTATTTAATTTTTGAATATTTCGAGCAGTAGCTCTCAATCTCATGTGATTTTGCCTCCCTGGGGACATTTGGCAAAGTCTAGAGACTTTTCTTTTTTTTTTGAGATGGAGTCTCCCTCTGTTGCCCAAGCTGGAGTGCAGTGGCACTATCTCCACTCACTGCAATCTCTGCCTCTTGGGTTCAAGCAATTCTCCTGCCTCAGCCTCCTGAGTAGCTGGGATTACAGGCGCCCACTACCACACCCGGCTAATTTTTGTATTTTTAGTAGAGACGGGGTTTCACCATGTTGGCCAGGCTAGTCTTGAACTCCTGACCTCAAGTGATACACCCGCCTCGGCCTCCCAAAGTGTTGGGATTACAGGCGTGAGCCATGGCACCGGGCTGACATTTTTAATTGTCACAACTGGCGAGAAGCTACTTGCATCTAATGGGTAGAGGCCAAGGATGCTGTGAAACATCCCACAGTGCACAGGACAGCCCCAGACCTCCATTCCCTGAGTACCAGAACTTTAATTAAAGCTATTATTTGGAGGTTACCATGTGCCAAACACTAAGGGCTTCACTGATTCTAACTTACTTCATTCCCACAACAACCCCATCTTTGTGTCCCTGTTTTTACAAATGAAATTGAGAATTAGAGAGAATTAGAACATTTGCCCAGAATTATTCTGAGAATTAGAGAGAATTAGAACATTTGCCCAGAATTATTCTGCTTGTAACTGTGGAGCTGGGATTCAAACCCAGGAGGCCAGGCTTTGGAATCCTAGTGCTTAACATTACACAATCTGCCTCTCGGATAACATATCTATATATATACTACATATACATATAGTATATATACATATGTATACATATCTGTATATTATATATACATATACACATATGTATACATATATAATATACATATACACATATGTATACATATATACAGATATGTATACATATATCATAGTATAGTAATCAATGGCTCAATTATATATATACACACATGTATGTATATATAGTATGTTTGTGTGTGTGTGCGTGTATATAAAATCGAGCCATTATTCACATCACATAGCAATAAACAAATACAAGCAGCCAGGTGCAGTAGCTCACGCCTGTAATCCCAGCACTTTGGGAGGTTGAGGCGGGTGGATCACCTGAGATCAGGAGTTCGAGAACAGCCTGACCAACATGGCGAAACCCCATCTCTACTAAAAATACAAAATTAGCCAGGCATGGTAACGCATGCCTGTAATCCCAGCTACTCAGGAGGCTGAGGCAGAGAATCACTTGAACCCGGGAGGCGTAGGTTGCAGTGAGCCAAGATTGCGCCATTGCACTCCAACCTGGGCAACAATAGGGAAACTCTGTCTCAAGAAAAAAACAGCAAACAAACAAACAAAAACTAAGACAAAAAACAAATACAAGGCTTTAAAGAAAAGTCAGCCCCTGTGACAATATTATCTCTCTCTGTTCTGAGCTGGTTATTGTCACTGATTGTGAGAATGGGACTATGTGTCACTGAACAGAGAAGGTGCTGAACAAAGGCTCTTTAATGAATAAATGAGTGATCAGATGGATAGGTAGAGATTGGTTGGTCCACCTCTACATGGTCTGTCTTCCCCTTCTAGCACCTTTATTTATTTATTTATTTATTTATGAGACGGAGTTTTGCTCTGTTTCTCGGACTAGAATGCAGTGGCACAATCTGGGCTCCCTGCAACCTCTGCCTCCCAGGATCAAGGGATTCTCCTGCCTCAGCCTCCCAAGTAGCTGGGATTACAGACATGCACCACCACGTCCCGCTGATTTTTTGTGTTTTTAGTAGAGGTAGAGTTTCACCATGTTGGCTAGGCTGGTCTCGAACTCCTGACCTCAGGTGATCGAACCACCTCTGCCTCCCAAAGTGCTGGGATTACAGGTGTGAGCTACCACGCCTGGCCTTCTAGCAACTTTAAATGAACCTGATTTATCTGAGCTACTCAGACACCCATGTTTGCAAACCTTCTTGAATGATAACCCAGCCAAGCCTGGAGGGGTCCACAGTGCCATCCTCTCGAGGATGTGATTTTCCATATTAATCTTTCGGTCATGTGAGTTGGGACCAACCAGTCAGATGTGCTGATACCTTTCTAGACCTTTCCCAGGTACCAGAAGATGACAGGAAGAAAACAGTGACTGAAACAGAAGGGTTTGGGGCTCACGCTTGCATGTATATGTGCTGAGGGGTAGGGGAAAAGGAGAAAGGGCAGCCTAGAAGGGAGAAAGCTGCAGAAAAAGGCAAGCAGGAATGAAGCAGTATGATTTGCTTGGCTATCCAAGGAACACAGAGAGCTGGGCTTTCTTTGAAAACCAACATCTTGATCTCTGAGGAGGGTCAGGCCTGGGGTGGCTTATATGTCAGACAAGGTAAGCTCCAATATAGGATATAAGATCTATAGGAAAAGTAATCTTGGCTGGGTGTGGTGGTGCATGCCTGTAATCCCAGCACTAGGGGAGGCCAAGGTGGGAGGATTGCTTGAGCCCAGGAGTTTAAGACCAGCCTGTGGAACATAGGGAGACCCCATCCCTAAAATATTTTTTTATTATTATTATTTTTGAGACAGAGTTTCCGCTCTTGTTGCCTACGCTGGAGTGGAGTGGCGTGATCTCAGCTCACCACAACCTCCGTCTTCTGGGTTCAAGAGATTCTCCTGCCTCAGCCTCCCCGGTAGTTGGGATTACAGGCGACCACCATCACACCCGGCAAATTTTTTGTATTTTTAGTAGAGTTGGGGTTTCACCATGTTGGCCAGGCTGGTCTCAAACTCCTGACCTCATGTGATCCACCCACCTTGGCCTCCCAAAGTGCTGCGATTACAGGCGTGAACCATTGCGCCCTGCCTACAAAGAAAGTTCTTAAAAAGTTACCTTGTCTGACTTGCTCACCACTGTGTCCCCTGCACCTACAATTATACTGAATGAACAGATGAATGAATGAATGAATGAGTGAATGAATGAAGTGAGTTGAAACGAGAGGGATCAGAGAGAAAGTTCTGATTTTCACAATCATCAAGGGCATTTGAGTCTCAGGACTGCAGTCAGGTTACATATGGATTAAGGTGATAGGAAGGTTGGTTTTGATGTAAACACTTGACTCCTAAGGTGGACCTGGTGGGCTCTTGAACTCTACATGACCCCAGTGCTTGCACAATGATCTGCAGTAAAAGAGCAAGGGAGGCAGGCATTCCTGTGGCCCAGCCCTGCCCCTGCCCTGCCCTCCCTTCTGAATCCAGGTGGGGGCGGGGAAAGCCACAGTGTGAGCAGAAGACCTGGGCATGAGGGCGTTGGTTCTCCCCCTTCCTCCTTCCCACTGCATGGCCTTCACCACCCCACCTTCCTTTTCCTCTTCCCTCTTCCCTCTTCTAGAGGTATCCGAAGGTGAAGGGATCAGTAGTTCACCTCTAAATAGCAGTTCATATTTAAATGTTTACTTAATGTTCATACATTTACAAGTGTCAAAAATGGAAGTGGTCTTAAACATTAATCAGAACACCTTTTTTTTTTTTTTTAAGATCAGTCATATGGAGGCCCAAAGGAGGAAAGGGATGCATCTAGGGTTTCATAGTCGTGGAGTAAGAACTCAAACCCAGGTTTCTGAACTCCCAGGTCACTGCTGCTTCTACTGCTAATGATTTCAAAGTAGTTTCATGGGAGGAGCTGGGAGTGGAGCTCACACCTGCAGTCCAGCTACTTAGGAGGCTGAGGCCAGGATTTCGAGGATTACTGGGTCCCAGGAATTTGAGACCAGTAGTGATACCCGTCTTTAGTAAAAGTAGTGTTGGCTGGGAGCGGTGGCTCACGCCTGTAATCCCAATACTTTGGGCGGTTGAGGCGGGTGGATCATGAGGTCAGGAGATGGAGACCATCCTGGCTAATGCGGTGAAAGCCCGTCTCTACTAAAAATACAAAAAATTAACCGGGCATGGTGATGGGCGCCTGTAGTCCCAGCTACTCGGGAGGCGGAGGCAGGAGAATGGCGTGAACCCGGGAGGCAGAGCTTGCAGTGAGCCGAGATCGCGCCACTACACTCCATCCTGGGTGACAGAGCGAGACTCCATCTCAAAAAACACCAAAACCACAGCAGAATAAAATTCGGCCCCCAAGCCTGGTACTCTCTTTGCTGCCTCTTTGCTGACGCTTCTCAGCCTTACATGAGACACATTTGTTATTACTGCGTGGTCTTTTACATATGAAAGGCATTTCATAAACATGTTATTCAGGTAAGAAATGATTATGTCTGGTTTTGTACATTTTGATGCAAAATTGTTACTTCGTAATTGATGTCTGAAAATACGACATTATACATTTATACACTAAATAAATTCTCTCTAAAAATCCCTTATATTGACAATCCCGGGTCACCCTTACCTTGATGGTACCAGAACTGGCAGAAGAATCAGCCCCATAAATTCTAAAGACTTCCTCAATCGGGATACTGTTCTGTTAAACAACAACAGCATTAACAAAGTATGATCATACCATGGCTTTTCTTTTATTACAACACAAAGCTAGTATAGCTCCAGCATGTCTAAAACTGTGCTTGGGTATCATAAGTACTAAATACAGTAAATAACTTCTGATCAATGGAAGAATCAGTTTTCCAGATACCAATTAGTTATGTCTCTCATTCTTTTCTTTTTTCTTTGCCTCTTAAATAAATGTTCTCATATACAGTTTAGAAGTTAGTCTTTTTATTACGTTAAAAAATGAAGCACTTACTATTAGTAACTCCTAAACATTTAGAAACATTGGTTGAAAAATAATGTAAATATTCATTACTGTAAAAATGCTCAGAGTAGATGTGAAATATTCATATAGGCAAATGATATTCTTTTCCTTACCATTAAGATTCCAGCATAAGATGATAAAATCATAGCTTCTCGTTCTCTACGATTTGGATACATGGGTCTGCCACGGAATGGCATTTTCCTAATGGGGAATAGGAAATACAAGTGGAGGATTTATTCTTGTTCTTTTTGATGCCTGCTGAGGTTGTGATGATAATCGATAAGTAATCTGCAATGGCTGTGTGCTATCCGCTTATTTATCTTAATAAAACTGATGTGATTGTTCCTCCATCGGTGAAATCCAAACTTTGAATTTTTAACCTTCCAATAATGGTGATGAATTTGGCCTCATCTATCCATGTCTTCACAGCAGTCAAAGACTGGCAGACTGGCCACTGTGGGGGATGTTTACGGTTTTGTGAACCATTATCCTTTCCCGTTCTTGTGGCAATTTGCTTTGGGGGAACTACCTAACCCCACTGTAAGCCTATATGCTTCTAGGGGAGCCCACTACACCCCTAGATTCCAAAGGTGAAAAATACACTGTGGACTGAGCTGTCAGTGTATTCTACCTCCCCTGCACTGCCACTGTCCAACCCTAGACAAGTCAGGTAACAGCCACTGAGACACAATTACGTGATGAAAAAAATATATATATATATATGTGTGTGTGTGTGTGTATACATATATCTCCACCCTTACTCTGATAATGAAATAGGCTGAAACTAGGAATGATGTTCACCCTGAGGAAATGGAGTCAAGAGGTAGATCCATATGACATTGTTTGAGTTTTGAATTAAACCATGCCTAACACAGTCCTACCCGTGGACTTTTCAGATTCAAGGGCAATAAAATCTACTCCCCACCTTTTTTTGCTTAAGGCTGTTCAAATTGGATTTTCTGCTCATTGCAGCTAAACCCTGTTACATCTCTCTAGGATCAAGTGTGTAGTCCAGAGCCATTGAGTAGAAAAAAAAATAACAGGCCTCTGGAATAAGCGATTTGATCCTGTCCTCATTAGTTCTGTGTTCTTACCAATTGAGTGAATCTGCCTGTACACTCCCTACACACGACAGAAAATGCCAGTAATCCCAGAAAGAAAATTATTCTGCGCTTCAAATAGCTCAGCTGAGATACATATCTGCCTAAATGCTTAAGAATTTGTGTTTGGTAGTCCTTAGGAAAAGATTACAGCCTTTAACCGTAGAACTGACTGTTTGAAATTATGGCATGTACACAGTAAAGCAGTCACGTTTCTAACACAGAGCATTCTTTATTTTTGAGATGGAGTCTCACTCTGTTGCCCAGGCTGGAGTGCAGTGGCACAATCTTGGCTCACTGCAACCTCCGCCTCCTGGGTTCAAGTGATTCTGCTCTCCTGCCTCAGCCTCCTGAGTACAGGTGTGCACCACCATGCTGGGCAAAGTTTTGTATTTTTAATAGAGACGAGGTTTTACCATATTGGCCAGGCTGGTATTGAACTCCTGGCCTCAGGTAATGAGTCTGCCTCGGCCTCCCAGAGTGCTGGGATTACAGGCATGAGCCACCGCACCTGGCCCCTTAAGATACAACATTCTGTGCAAGAAAGTCTTTTATCTCACAGAAGTCAATTGGTAGAGATGCAAAACATGGAAACATGTAACTTCTTCAAGTTGGCAACTGTGGAGGTTCCTCAGGTGTCTCGTTGAAGGTGATATTCACCCTGTAGTGTTTTCAAAGCAGAGTGTCTCATGATGGAAGATGTTAGGGCTGGAACTTCCTCAATCGTTAATCATAGGCACAAATTAAAGAGGAAAGCAACAAACCTATTTCAACTTACAGTTCCTCCCACTCCAACCAAGTTAAGTCTTCTGAGGGATGCAGCCATTGCAAAGCAACACTGATGGCCAAGTCATAGTGTGCCTGGGAGCAAGAAGCACAGAAAGCAAAGAAACAGGCTTAGACATTGGCCAAAGTACTCTCTGGACCCAATGGCAATGGTACTGCTAAGCCTATTCTAGTCTGTCATGTCCAAAATGGGAAGGATCATTAGCTTTAATAACCTGATGCTCAGACAGATTTTTTTTTTTTTTTTCTCAGACCTCACCTCACAGGGATGAATCAGTCAGAAATATTTTGGGATCTTCAGACATTACATTTATTTCCCACTAGAGCAGTTATCTGATTTCTGTGATTTGGAAACGAAAGGAGAGATCAGTGAAGAATTATAAACTTGAAATCAGAAAATCTGGGCTCAAATCTAGGTATTGCCAAAAACTCATGGAATATCCTTAGGTGAGTAACTGATGCTCTCTGGGCCTCAGTTTCCCTAAATTTTAAAATAGAAAAAGGTAAGGCTGGGGGACCAGGGCTGCAGGGAACAATTTCTGGTTCCGTGAGTAGAATGTAAGAAATGTGCTTCCAGGGCTGCAGGGGCAGTGTGGTGAGAATTTGGAAGGATGGGCCATTTTATGTCTACCTGGAGAGATAGCTAGAATCCCAAGAAGCTTCAGAGACGAAAGCTTCATTGAAGCTGGGGCTTGTGGGATGAGAATGTCTACAGATGGGGAAGGAAATCACAGGTAGAGGAACTATAATGAAGCAAGGATGGGGCAGGCGGGGAGCGGGATAGACCTGAGTAAGTGACTTGCTGAGAGTTTTACACGCACACACAGTAAAAAGCTGAGAACCAATGCAGAGGCTCATTTTTATCCTAGTGACCACCTTTTCCTAGTAATTCCTAAGAGTTCCTGTTCAGTAAGCATATTTACCATTTGTCTATCAAAATATTCCTTCTCTCCTTTCAGTCCCCACACACAGAAAAGGGAAGATTGGTTTTGTTTTTAATTATTGTAGAGGCGTTCTTAAGTTTTAACATTTTTAAACAGTGGAGTTATTTCTTCCAGGGACTGAACCAGACTGAACAGGGAACCTAAATGAATAAATAAACAGGAAGAATGGGACCATGACCAGTTGTTGCAACCTGATCCGAGGTTTGACGCCTTGGCATCACCTGTTTGCTCATTTGAAATGCAAATTCCTAGGCCGTGGGCCCACCCCATTTCACCTCCTGAATCAAAACAGCCTTGTAATATGACCTCATTAAAGTTTGAGAAGCACTGCTCTAATCTACTTAATTTATCTGTTTAATATGTGTACAGAGAGAATAAGGCTTAACTGTTTCCTTAGCTCCAGGGTAGTTTTGAAAGCCAGTGAGACTGACTCTACTTTAGTCAGAGAAGAAGAGAGGGGAGTGGAGGGACAGTCTTTTTTATTAGTGCAAGGATAGTAAATGGGCAGTGGAAAAACAGGGTGTGCTGATTTCTTTTGAGTTAGATCTTTATATGGTTTCTTCCTTAATTTCTGTGATGTGAACTTTCAGATCCTGAGTCTGGGTTTCAAAATAAATAACACCAAGGATTTTTAGGGTTACTTAATTTATTTGGTTTTCCCCCACTGATGCAAATGGTAAAGAAATTATTTTGAGAACTACGTGATAGCTAATTTTATCAAACTCTTAACTCCACGGATGTAACATTTCGCCTTGCATTGATTTTGCTTTTTAATCTTCTTTCCTAATAGCAAATAACTCTCATGATTTTTATTTTCTCATTCTCTTTTTGCTTTCTGGTTAGTGGGTTGAAATGACCGTATGAACAATCTCAGGGTGAGGAGAAGATGAGGAAGAGGACATTTGGGGGATGGGTGTCAATATTAGCCTTGTTTATTGTATAAATTAGATCCTTTTTCTGTCTCTTTAATACACATATAACACAAATATGACTCGCATCAGCATGCCTTTCTTTACCATATCATCTAGAGAGGTGAGTTGCCTTCTTCCTTTTGGGTCAAATTCATTTTCCCGAAGTCTGATGCCAATATAATCTCCCCTTAAAAGCAAGAGAGCAGCATTGAACCATTGAAGTGACACAGGCTCAGTCTGCAGAAAAAGGCTTTTTTTTTCCCCATCCCTCCCTCCTCCACCAAAATACAACAGAAGTTGCTGATACTCTGGTAGCTGAGTTAATATTCAGTTTTGGTTTACATGGTAATTCTACAGTGCTGCAGTTTAAAATGTCTAACCATAATTAGCTGAAATAACATTTATCTAAAAATTAAACTCAACTGGAACAGAACTTACAGGAAAGTAAATAATATGCCACATACCCACACACAGAAATGGTTTTACAAGACCAAAAGGATTGAGACACACTGTTTAAAATAATCATTTGCTTCCCGTGTTAAATTCAAGCAGCATGTCCAAAGTTGATAAATTCCAGATACATAAAATTCTGTAGGTAAGTATTCTTTTCCATAAGGTTTTTTCTCTTTAGAATGCAATACCCTTAGGAGGAGGAGTGCATGAAAACTTATTAGTGATTCCACTTTAGTTTATCCTTAGCAGATCCTTTCCTAACAGTGACTTTTAAGAAAAGAAGGTAAAATAAGCACCATGAGGAGAGAAGAGAGAGAGGTGCTACCCTGGGAATGTCAGAGAAAGGAAATGCGTGCAGGAAAAGAAGGACTATGGCATCTCCCAGGTTGATTTCGGCACATCTCACAATTTTACGTAAGGTGGAGAATAAGTTTATTTCTGGCTTCTAAAATCTTTTCTTCTGAGTCACTAAGCTTAACTAGATTGATAAAAATTCTTAAATTTCTACTGAAATTTCAGGATACTTTAAAGTAGCCTAAATGTATTCTTTGGATATAAACTTGTATTTATATCACTTTTGAAATTCCAAATCTTTGGATGAGATATGTGGAAGAGTTGGCATTCCTGATCATGGTTTGTTCTTTATTATTCTATTGGTCTCTAACATATAACACAAATATGACTCGCATCAGTGTGCCTTTCTTTACCATATAATCTAGAAAGGTAAGTTCCCTTCTTCCTTTTGGGTCAAATTCATTTTCCTGAAGTCTGATGCCAATATAATCTCCGCTTAAAAGCAAGAGATGAATATGAATTCACATACATGTGCATACACATATATGTGTGCACGTGTACTATATATGAATTCACATATGTGTATACATGTATATATGTATATATATGTAAATTCATAGTTTCTTCTAGTATTTCTTAAGGGCTTGTTAAAATTATCTTAGAAGGCCAAGAAAAGATATTTGATGGGGATGGTGATAGCTTTTTTATGAAAAGGGTATTACTGTTGTGTCTATAACACATATGAGATAGAACATAATCTTTCTTTTTTCTTTTTATATGGTTTGTGATCTTTCACCAACATTCGTTAAGTACAAGTCAAAAAAAAACTACCATGGGAGGAAAACATTTCTTTCAAAGGAAACTTGATGTTTTCTGTGTTTGTTTTAAAAATGGTCAGATGTCAAGAAAAAGGAGATGAATTTCTTAGTCAATAAGGCTGACAATAAAAGAGGCAGAGCAGGAGGCTGCAATTCAGATGCTGGGCCCTTTCAGGAATCTCTCGTATACCTTTTACCAGCAGAGGCAGACCCTTTCAACGGTGCATCCTGCCTACACAGGCTGACTGGGACATAGGCTCAGCTCTCAGGCTCTAGAACGCAGATGCCTTGAATGTGCAGGCTGCCAGCAGAAACATCCTCCCAAAAGTTTCAGCATCCTGCCTTGCACCACATGTGAGGCCTCCCTGGCAGGAGACCAAGAGAGGCCAGATCACCCTCTGGTTTTCTCCTACCATGCAGAAATAGATTCTTCCTTTGATTTTTACCCGCTGCCAATACCCAAGCCATCTATGACATGAAATCCACTGAATGCCAAGTGTCATAAATGAAAGTTATTCTCAATCATACTTACAAGAGCTTTTTCATTTCCTTCTTTATGAGCCTTCTTTCCATGTTAAAGGCTTAGCCAGCTGAGCAGGTATCTGCAGCTAACAGTACACTTGAGATCCTGTGGGAAGACCCAGCTTCTCTGAGCCTAGAGGCTACAGCAGCAAATCAGAGAGAATTTGAGTTAGGGATGCTATCACTCCAAATACCAGTCATGGAGTCCTAGGCTCTGGAAGGGATCCGAGGGAGCACCTCATTCAGGCCTCTTATTCAGCAGATTCGAGGTCAAAAAGCTGCCTGGAGGCTCATGCACTGTACTTTGTATTTATTTGAATACCTTTTATTCCTTCCAAATTTTTCCAGCACTTATTTACTTAATTTACTCTTCCTTGCAATAATCTAGCAAGTAAAACCAAAATGGTTTGTGTAATAGCTGATGAGACTATTCGGGCAGAACCATCCAAACTAGATGGATGTGATCCATCTAGATCTAAATGCGTTTGGGTTTTTCTGTGAGCATAACTCCCAGTGAGTTCACCCCGGCTCAGTGGCTCATAATGCAGTTTTCCATAGACTCCATCTATACCCTCCTATGGCCAGGAGGTCCTTGGAAGAAAATGTGGTTATGGGAAATATGTCTTCAATTCCCACCCCTGCACTGAACCAGAAATTGAAGATCAGGTGATGGGGTCAAAAGAGGTCTGAAGTCATCGAAAAGGAGTCTGTAGAAAATCATCACTGTTGAATGGGGTACTCAGGGAGAGGTATAAATAGGGTATCTATCTGTGATGTTTTATTTATTATTAAATTTATTTTATGGTTGGGCCACTATCTGTGATGTTTTATTTATTTTTAAATTTATTTTATGGTTGGGCCACTATGACCAAATAGTTGTTCAGACATTATCCCGGATGTTTCTGGTGTTTTTTGATGAGATTATCATTTAATTCAGTGGATTTTGAAAGCAGATTGCCCTCTATCTGAGTGAGCCTTGTCCAATCAGTCAAAAGCCTTCATAGAACAAAAGACTGACCTCCCCCATGCAAGAAGGAATCTGCCAGTAGGTAGCCTTTGGATTCAAACTGCAACTCTTCCCTGAGTCTGCAGGCAGCTGGCCTCCTCTATCAGATTTTGGACTGGCCAAGACCCCACAATCATGTCAACCAATTCCTTAAAATCAAAATATTTGAGCAAAAGAGATGGTTAAGCCTATACTGCACCGTGTGTGTGTGTGTGTATCCACACACATCCTGTCAGTTCAATTTCTCTGAGGAACCCCAATACTCAAATATAACAAAATGTTAGTAGTTATTGACTCCAGAATTCTAAACCTATGGGTGTTTATTATACTACCCTTTGTACTTTTAAAATTGTACGTGTATTTAAATCACTACTCTAAAGATGATTGGAAAACAAACTTTAGACACAGTTTTTAAAAAAATGGTACCATATAAGCTTCACTTGATTCAGCTCTACTAACAGTAAGCAAAGAGCAAACAGGATGGCGCTGATCTAAATAAAGTATTCCCTAGTCCACCTTCGTTATTTTGGATAAATTTTTTTTTTTTTTTTTTTGAGACAGTCTCACTCTGTTGCCAGGCTGGAGTGCAGTGGCACAATTTCGGTTCACTGTAACCTACGCCTCCTGGGTTCAAGCGATTCTCCTGCCTCATCCTCCCAAGTAGCTGGGATTACAGGTGCATGCCACCATGCCCAGCTAATTTTTTTGTATTTTTAGTAGAGACAGAGTGGTGTCACCACATTGGCCAGGATGGTCTCCATCTCTTGACCTTGTGATCCACCCGCCTCGGCCTCCCAAAGTGCTGGGATTACAGGCATGAGCCACTGTGCCCGGCCATTTTGGATCATTCTTGCTGCTGCTACATCTGCTTCAGTTTTTGGGGAGTGAACGGGATGTGGATAAGATGAAAGTGGGAAGAAAGTAAGAGCATTTCACAGGAAATTGATTAAGTATCAAGACAATAATATTGCCCCCTACAGAGTCAATGGGGAGAGAATGCAGCAAGCCATAGAGGTGGCCCCATTGCCTAGAGAAGAAAGAGCACTGGACCCAGGAAAGCCACACTCGTTGACGTGGCTGTGCATCTTCTGCTTCCCAGCCTCAGGTATTATCCTAAAAAGATGGGCCTGGCTAACATTGCCTAGAGCACTTGTTACCCCAACATTCTGTAACTCTATAAAGTCTGGCATGCATTAAAATTCTTCTGATTCAATAATTTGGAAAAACATTTGTTGCTAGACTATTTGGCCTATCTCAATTCCTTGAAGGGGACTAAGGCACACTTAGCATGTGCTTTAATCCATTCTTGTCTTGTAATTCTGAGCAAGCCCTTTGAGTTTCAGACTTACAAGTTATAATATTTGCGTTGCTCGGTTGTTGTGACAGCTTCCTCTTAGATCATCCCTCATCCTCCCCATCCCCTGCCCCCCACCACCGCCATTCAATATAGTATAATATGCAAAGGTTTCGATCTTTAAAATATGAGTATATCCCACTCCCAAACCACTAAGCTGTAGATCAGAAGACCCTGTGAGGCCACCAACTAGCTGTGCACCTTGAACAAATTAATTTGCCTCTCTATGTTTCTTCATTTCTTCCTCTGTAAAAAAAAGCATTGCATGATTGGAGAGATTCCTTACAGCTGTAGAAGTGAGTGATTTATAGGCATTTAGTAGCTACGCCTGGTTTAAAGAAGGCCATTTGCACAGACTCTGATTCAGCTAGATTTGAATTCTGCCAGTTACCCCTCTTCTCTGACTATAGAGCTCTAAAGAAAACAAGACCGCTGTGTGTTTTGTGTGTGGCTGAAAGCACACACAAAAGAGGTACTGGAAAGATGTCAGCTGTCTCAGGCTTTAACTGTTTCATTGAAACAATTCCCTAGAAGTCAGAGCCCCCAGATTCTATAGGAATATCATTTCCTGGAGAATATCTGCACATTCCATGCAGGTTCCCTGCTGCACCCCTGCAATCTCTTGGGCTATTCTATTAGGTCTCTTGGGCTATTCTATTAGGTGCCTGCTCTTAACAAATTCCCCTTTGAGAATTGCTCACCAACCGGAGACCTATTCCAGTGCTTTTGTTCTTTCTCTGCTTCTGGAGGCATGCTGGAGCATCCGCGCGTCTCAGACTGGTGCTCACAGACATCAGGATAACATGCTTTTTCCTGGTTGCTAGGAAACGGTGAATGAATTAAAATCATTTGTTTTTAAAAATACACTCCCCCACGCCCACCCCCATTAAGGGTTGAGGGAGGATGAAAAGTCATATATTTGGGACAGGATTGTGATCCTGGCCTGAAGTTCACGTGTCTTTTTACCTGAGTAGGCTTGTGTTTCCCATCTAAATGATTAATTGAAAAGCCAGGAGGATGGGAGGAGTTTACCTCCCCTGGAGTTTTTTATAGCATTTGGCTGCAGACATAGGAATCAATTGACTAAGCAAGGATTGCTGGGGAAGCTAGTAAAACTCTGACTCCTACATACTTAGGGTGCCCCAAAGTACCCAATGACGCAAAGATCATTCTACTTGGTGAATGTCAACACAAAACAGTGGCAATCCTGAAGAAACATCACCTGGGTTCAAACCATCACCATCTTTCTAATGATAAATGAGATCCCTGCCCACACACCTGCCTCCTTGTCTTAAACACTTGCTCCCTTGCTTAAAGCTTGCTAATGGTTTCTGTCTGTGTCTCCTCTATACCACTAGACTGGGGGCAGAGTTTGTTCTTCTGGCCCATCTACAGCTGGGTGTCTGTTGTTGATACCTCTTAATCTTTATTTCCACTCCTTTCCACTGGCCAAGTAAGTCAGTTGATTACCTGAGGTCGCATTATGGAAGACACTGAAAAAACCATAGATTTGGAATTTTCTAAACTAGTTGTTCACTCCATATTGAGTTTATGTTGTACCTAGACACTTCTGGGTTTGGTGAGCCTGAAGTTTATACATTATGGGGACCCTGTTTAATAAAAACAATGCAGAATTGTAAATATGAAACTAATACAAAATTGAATGTTTATATAGAACTATTAATCACAAGTTACAAATTTTTTAAAGAGTTGAAAAATACCATAAACAAAAAATCAGTATTAATATTTTCATGATTACTAACTGCCTAACATACTCTAAAATTCCTTTTTTGTTTACATACTCTTTGATTATCTCTTAATAGGACCAAGATTTCATAGTATTCTCTATAGAGAAAATTAAAAAATAATTCAGTCTCTCCTCTACCGTGACTGTTTACTATTTATTTATTTATTCATTTATTTTTTGAGCTGGAGTTTTGCTCTTGTTGTCCAGGCTGGAGTGCAGTGGTGCAATCTCAGCTCACAGCAACCTCCGTCTCCTGGGTTCAAGTGATTCTCATGCCTCAGCCTCTTGAGTAGCTGGGATTACAGGCGTGTGCCACCACATACAGCTAATTTTTGTATTTTTAGTAGAGACAGGGTTTCGCCATGTTGGCCAGGCTGGTCTTAAACTCCTGACCTCAAGCGATCCGCTTTGGCCTCCCAAAGTGCTGCGATTATAGGCATGAGGCACCGCACCTGGCTTGTCATTTTATTTTTAAAGTAAAACTTGTTCTTAGACAACAAAGCAATGGTAACTTTTGTTTTTGTTTTTGTTTTTGTTTTTGTTTTTTTTGAGACGGAGTCTTGCTCTGTCACCCAGGCTGGAGTGCAGTGGCCGGATCACAGCTCACTGCAAGCTCCGCCTCCCGGGTTTACGCCATTCTCCTGCCTCAGCCTCCCGAGTAGCTGGGACTACAGGCGCCCGCCACCTCGCCCGGCTATTTTTTTTTGTATTTTTTAGTAGAGACGGGGTTTCACCGTGTTAGCCGGGATCGTCTCTCGATCTCCTGACCTCGTGATCCGCCCGTCTCGGCCTCCCAAAGTGCTGGGATTACAGGAGCAATGGTAACTTTTGAAGCATGACCTTTTATTCTCTCCAATTGGGTTAGTAAATAATTTTCTTGGTTATTTTGTTGCTATTATTGTTTTTAGGAAGGTATTTCCAAGGGTAGCACTTCAGGATGAGTTGTCTCCTTGAGTTTGTTGAGAAATAAAAGGTCTGGGTAAGGCCAATCATGTCAGGTTTCCAAAACATTTCTTGGAAAAAAATTAAGGTGGCCATATTAACTGTCTTGTCTTCACTGCGTTCTTCTTGAAGGCAGAGGCTTTGTCCTATTGGTTTTTGTCCTTGATGAGGTCAGTGAATAGAACAGATTCTCCCAGTTTCCTGCCAGCAGCACCTCTCACATTGAGGCTGAGAAGCATTTCTGTCTTTAAAGAATTGCAGTGTAATAAAAAAATGAAAATAAAAAGTCAAAATTGGTTTGTAAAAACTGTCATATATTTTAAATGGTGAATTCAATACAAAAATATTTGAATTATAATGTAATATAAATGTGTTATTTACAAAATAATAGGAAGAAAAGGATATGAATCCATGGTGATCTAGAAATAAGATATGTTTAAAGTTGACCCATGAAGATTTTTGTGTTTGTTTTCTTCAACACCAAGTATAAATACAATTAGAATGATGTCAAGAGTAAGGTGACTATGAGGTGGGGACAGAATAGATCACCTGGCCTGTCACTTCATCCTCATCCACACTCTAAGTCTACTTATTAGGTCCAGATGTGGTGGCTCATGCCTGTAATCCCAGCACTTTAGGAGGCCAAGGTGGGTGAATTGCTTGAGCCCAGGAGTTCCAGACCAGCCTGGGCAACTTGGGTACACCCCGTCTCTACAGAAAAAAAAACAAAAAAACAAAAAACTAGCTGGCTATAGTGTCACGTGCCTGTAGTCCCAGGTACTTGGGAAGCTGAGGTCGGAGGATCACCTAAGTCCAGGGAGGTCGAGGCTGCAGTGAACCATGGTCACACCACTGCATTCCAGTCTGGGCAACAGAGTGAAACTGTTTCAAAAAAAAAGAAAAAAAGAAAGTCTACTTATTAGATACATAAGCTATTAAAACACCTTAAGATAGAAAGTGGATGTTATAGAACTTGTATGTTTAAAATATTGCCTATTAGGCCAGGCGTGGTGGCTCATGCCTATAATCCCAGCACTTTGGGAGACCAAGGCAGGCAGATCACTTGAGGTCAGGAGTTCCAGACCAGCCTGGCCAACATGGAGAAACCCCATCTCTACTAAGAACACAAAAATTACCCAGGGATGGTGGCACATGCCTGTAATCCCAGCTACTCGGGTGGCTGATGCATGAGAATCACCTGAACCTGGCGGGAGGCTGCAGTGAGCCCACATCATGCCACCGCACTCCAGCCTGGGTGACAGAGACTCTGTCTCAAAAAAAAAAAAAAAAAATTGCTTATTGGATATAACATGGGTATATTGTCTTCAGTAGACCTTGTAAAATTAGACTGATTTTATTACTCCTAACTTAAAACTGTGACTTTTCTCTGTACCAGCTGGTTTGGATGCAGGCAGGATCGCTGTGTGGATAGATGGTCAAGGGATTTGAGTTGGAAACATGGAATCATGGGCTATAAGAACTAGAAGGGTAATATTTAGTAAAATTTTTCTGTCTCAGAGGACAAGAAGTATACCTAAGGCCACAGACAAGCTGAAGCCAGAAGCCAGGCTAATTGAGAGCCCAAGTGACCTTGTTGTTGCAAACATACTTTAGAAGGCTTAACATGAAGCAGAAGCTTCAGGTTGTTCAAAACAGTGCTCCTTTATCCATCTCCCTCCTTGTTGAAATAAATTATAGCTAGCTTTGCCATTTGTCCTAGGATATTTGATGCTGTGATAAGCCATGCCTTGTTGATCCGAAAGAAGTGAATTGCCTGTGTTAATCATGTGAAACCTTGTTTCATTCCATTCCTTAAATTCTCAAAAGCAAACTTGCCTCAAAAAACTGTGTAAACTATACTCAAGTAAGGACTCATCTCACTAACACAGTAGAATGAAAGAAGTTAGTTGCAGAACACACATGATCTGATTCATGTGTATAAAGTACAAAAAATGGTAAAACGACTCGCTTTTGGAAGTCAGGGGAACGGTTACTAAATCTTTGCTGCCAGGATATGGAAGGGGCACATCTGGGGACTTCCTGGGTTCTGATAACATTCTGGGTCTTGATCTGGGGCTAACAAGGAAATGTTCAGCTTATAAATTTCACCAAGCTGTATACTCATGACATGTGCTCTTTTCTATATATTTATTGTATTTCAATTAAATGTTCTATAAATGGACAGAGGAATTAGTAATTGTCATGGGTCCATCTTAATGTGCCTGGGACGAGCAAAATTTAGAAACAGTTTTTAAAAATCTGTTCTTTTAGATGAGATCCCATCTCTAGAGCCATATCTAGAAGCATGAAGTTGAATTTTACTGAGCTTTTCTGCAGGAATGAAATGGTTGTTTTTTAATTTGTTTGGTTCCAGCTCAGAAAAAGTTCTCTTTGTATTGCTGTTGGAGAGAGGTAGTTTTTTTTTGTTTTTTTTGTTTTTTTTTTTTTAAAGACGGAGTCTTGCTCTGTTGACCAGACTGGAGTGCAATGGTGTAATCTCGGCTCACTGCAACCTCCGCCTCCCAGGTTCAAACGATTCTCCTGCATCTCACCTTTCTCTCACTGCTGCCATGTTCTCTTTACTCTGTACTTTTAGCTGAGAATCACGATCTTTTTTTTTTTTTTTTTTTTTTTTTTTTTTTTTGAGATGGAGTCTCACTCTGTCTCTAGGCTGGAGTGCAGTGGCACAATCTCGGCTCACTGCAACCTCTGACTCCCTGGTTCAAGCGATTCTCCTGCCTCAGGCTCCCGAGTAGCTGGGATTACAGGCACGTGCCACCATGCCCAGCTAATTTTTGTGTTTTTAGTACAGACCGGGTTTCACCATGTTGGCCAGGCTGGTCTCAATCTCCAGACCTCGTGATCCGCCCTCCTTGGCCTCCCAAAGTGCTGGGATTACAGGTGTGAGCCACCGCACCTGGCCTCTTTTTTGCCTCAGTTCAAGGGGAGGCAGAATTGATTAGAAGGAGTGTGGGGTTGTGAGACCACCTTCAAGGGAGTCTGAATTTTCCTCAAGGGCTAGTGCCTGGTCTGAAACCAGGAGGGGTCAGAAACCAAGTCAGCCCAAAGATGCTGACTGCAGTTGTCTGGCAGGGCAGCAATGCACAGTTGCAATAGAAATCCTCAGGTAGCATTTGGAAAAATACCTAGAACTTCAGACTTTGGAAAATATCAAATCATTAAACCTTAGGTTTCAGTTCTTGCCCTGAGCTGCTTGTTTTTTGAGGTTGCCTTAGAATCTGGATTCACTATAGCTGACTCAGCCTAGTTCATCTTGTCAGTAATACTTAATCCCTGGACAAAAATAAATTAGAGAGGCCGGGCACGGTGGCTCACGGCTGTAATCTCAGCACTTTGTGAGGCCGAGGTGGGCAGATCACTTGAGGCCAGGAGTTCAAGACCAGCCTGACCAACATAGTGAAACTCTGTCTCTACTAACAATACAAATAAATAAATAAATAAACGAAATGAATGAGAGAGAAAACTGATGTGTTGAATGGGAGGGGAATTAGAGAGGGATGCTGGGGAGGTCTAGACACACACACACACACACACACACACACACACAGATGATGAAATGGTTTCTTCATTATCCATTTGAACTCTGTTTATTTATCACAAAACAACATTAAACAATAACCAGGAAGGCTCACCACAGCTTCCTGCTGCAGCTGTGACAATATTGTTGTAGTATATTTCCTTTTTTTTTTTTTTTTTTTTTTTGAGACGGAGTCTCGCTCTGCCGCCCAGGCTGGAGTGCAGTGGCCAGATCTCGGCAAGCTCTGCCTCCTGGGTTCACGCCATTCTCCTGCCTCAGCCTCCTGAGTAGCTGGGACTACAGGCGCCCGCCACCTCGCCCAGCTAGTTTTTTGTATTTTTTTAGTAGAGACGGGGTTTCACCGTGTTAGCCAGGATGGTCTCGATCTCCTGACCTCGTGATCCGCCCGTCTCGGCCTCCCAAAGTGCTGGGATTACAGGCTTGAGCCACCGCGCCCGGCCAAGTTGTAGTATATTTCCTGATGTATCTGTGATTAACGCCTTTTTCATTAAGGTTTTCCCATTCAAAGTGACTTGGAATGCGAATGTGCATTTCACCCAGGAGATTATGGGGAAAATGTTGTAGAGATGCCTGAAAAGTAGGACACATGTTCTGGCAGCTATGGAACCAATAAATCCTGACTTAACACATAACTCTGCTTTACAAAGAGCCACAGGTGACCTTGCCACTCTCCTGACCCCGCTACTGAAAGTTCTTTTTCTTTCTGTCCCAGCTAAGTTAGTCTCTTTTTACTCTCTTTATAGTTTCTTTCAGAATTAACTACTTCCATTGTAAGTGATGAAATGTAAAAGGCTCCACTTCAGATGCTGGCATTGGTATGAGCATGGTCTTTCCCTTTACTGCAATTCAGAGTTAACACTTTTGATTCTTGGGGTTTTTAAATTACATATATATATATGTATATATATATATGTTTTCAGAGATGGGGTCTCACTATGTTGCCCAGGTTGATCTCAAACTCCTGAGCTGAAGCAATCCTCCTGCCTCAGTATGCCAAAGTACCAGGATTACAGGCAGGAGCCACTAGGCCCAGCCTGATCCTTGCTTTTTATATTCCAGTCTCAGAAGTAGTTTCCACTGTGGAAGTTATCTGATGACAGTCTTATTCTTTCTAGTAGTGGCTTACAATCAGGCTTAGCTTCTCCAGGAACACTACAAGATGGACTTAGTTTAAATACGTTTTAAACTAAAAGGCATTCTCTCAAATGAGTTTAAATGCATTTAATTTTTAGACAACCTACCTGACATATTTTTCTTAAAGACAATGTCTACACTCCAGATAAATTATGGTCAAAATAAATGAAGAGCTCAAGATGATATCAGTCCCATTTGTTCGAAGTCCTGGTGTTATGTGGATGACAAGTAGAAGCCAGTTATGACGACAAGTGAGAGATCCAAAGTAATTGCCAAATTTGTTAACATTTTTCCATTTCTAAACCATCCTTAAAGAGAATCACTGGGCACGGTGGCTCACACCCATAATCCCAGTAGACATGCCAAGGCAGACAGATCGCTTGAGCTCAGGAGTTCAAGATCAGTCTGGGCAACACAGCAAAACCTCATCTCCACAGAAAATACGAAAATTAGTCGGGCTTGGTGGCATGTGCCTGTAGTCCCAGCTACTTGGGAGGCTGAGGCAAGAGGATCACTTGACCCCAGATGGTGGAGGTTGCAGTGAGCTGAGATTGTGCCACTGCCCTCCAGCCTGGGTGGCAGAGGAAGACCCTGTCTCAAAAAAAATACATAAGTAGAATAAAACAAAATAACAATTGAGTCAAAAGGTTTTGAAAAGTATTAAAAAAAGAAAGAAAGAAAATTATATATGGGGTCACACTGTTACCAGTGGTAAATCCAAACGTGTTTGCAGCAACCTCAATTCTAGCCTTCTCAGAAGAAAGAATTCCATCAAGGAGGCAGAGGCAAGAGTCAGAGCAGGAGTGAAAGTTTATTAAAAAGCTTTAGAGCAGGAATGAAAGGAAGTAAAGTACACTTGGAAGAGGGCTAAGCGGGCAACTTGAGAGATCAACTGCACCGTTTGACCTTTGACTTGGGGTTTTATATGTTGGCATGCTTCCAGGGTCTTGCATCCCTTCTCCCCAGATTCCTCCCTGGGGGTGGGCTGTCCACATGCGCAGTGGCCTGCTGGTGCCTGAGAGGGGAATATGTGTAGTGTGTTTACTGGAGTTGTACGCATACTCACTTGAGGTATTCTTCCCTTACCAGCCAAATGTTCCTAGGTGGTTATATACCAGTTAAACTCTGCCATTTTGCCTCTTAGTGTGCAAGCTTGAACCCACTCACTCAGTTCCTGAGATCTTATTGGGAAGCTCCTTATCACCAGTTTCGGGTGTTTTTCTATCTACTGGGAGACTGCCTTTCCCTGGAGCTGGATGCAACCAATAATAATAATAATAATAATTGAGATGGGGTCCTGCTCTGTCACCCAGGCTGGAGTGCACTGGAGCAATCTAGGCTCACTGCAACCTCCGCCTCCTTCAAGTGATTTTCTTACCTCAGCCTTCGGAGTAGCTGGGATTACAGGTGAACGCCACCACACCCGGCTAATTTTTTTGTATTTTTAGTAGAGACGGGGTTTCACCTTGTTGACCAGGTAGGAAGTTCTTTCCAGGCGGGAAGAACTCCTGACCTCAGGTGATCTTCCCGCCTTGGCCTCCCAAAGTGCTGGAATTACAGCCATGAGCCACCACGCCTGGCCATGACCAATTATTATTTTAGAGAGACAGTTAACAACCACCTGACCATCACCTGATGGTCGCCTGACATTCCTGGTGGGGGTGGGCGGAGACCTCTTATTCCCTGCTCATGCCTAACTAGCTGCCTACTGTAATAACACCAGTCTCATGGTAGTCCAATAGAGCAACCATGCCATCTGGATTCATGTTTTCACTAATAAAAACTGGTATTGTTTTTGAAATTAGCAAGGGTGTGCTTGATTTGTTCTGCAGCCTCTGTCATAACAGGTTTTACTCTTTCTGGTCTCTGTTCTTCAAGTTTGCCTTTGATTGATTGCATGTAATCTTGGATGTACTTATTATATGCTTCCTTTGTAAAGCTGCTTTCCTTCAAAGGATGGTTCTTGACAATCTTAACACCAGTGATTACAGTGCTTTCTGTACGTTTGCCCTTTGGGCCTTCAGCGGAGGCATTTCCACCAATGAGAGAGTCATCAATGCTACTCTCTCTCCTAGTGACCATCTTCTCCTCCACCTTCAGGCACAGCCCTTCAGCCATCTCCTGGATCTTGTAAATGTTGCAGAACATCTCATCGTGGCTGATGAGGTCCTGGTGAATAATCATAATTGTGACTGAAGGGAGAGACAGCGGGGCTAGCTTAGCAGGAGCCCTGAGCTTGAGCGGTGCAGCGCTGGGGGACAGGGGAGCTGGTGGAAGAGCCCTAATAGGAGCTCTGAAAGGAATAACAGTGACAGAAAACCCAGTTTACCCATCTGAGAGAGTTTGTGGGTTCAGGAGTAGAAGAAAGGCAATTTGGAACAGTAGCTTGGAATAGTGGAACTTAGAGAAAGTTTCCTGCAAAAAATGCTGAAGCCAGCAAGGGGTAAGCGGTAAATAATACACCTTATGTACTGTCTTAAATTGTACCCATTAGAGATTACTCGCAATTAATTATCATCATCCTGTTTTTAAAATGGCTGACGTAAACCAATCAAAACTTTATGTAAATTTATTACATATGTCAGCTTTCACCTAACCTCCTTTCATGGTTCTCAAACTTTGGCATTCATAATAATCACCTGGAGAGCTCGTAAAACTGGAAATTCCTGGAGCCCTGACTTCAGAGTCTGATTCAGTAGATGGAGACCAAGAATCTGCATTTGAATATTCAATTTGGTGTTTCCAAATTAATTCTCCATTGTGTGTTTTACCTATCACTGGTGAGTCTCATATAGGTGACCCTTGGTTCATATTTTGAGAAACATTTTGTCTAGATGCACTGAGAAAATGATAGTTTGACCTCTATTCTGCTACTTACTGGCTGACCCTGAGCAAGTCACTTTTATTCTCTGGGCCTTAGTTTCCTCCTGTGTAAAATGTAGTGGTAGATGATGGTAAGAATGAAATGAAAATACCTATATAAAGGACCACATACATAAATGTAAATTCTCTCAACTGTTATTCTAGTTAAATACTGAAGACTTGCTACATTGCTTCCCCCATAAATTGTGTTCTAGTGCCAAACTGAATTATCCAAACTTTTGAAATGCAGTCTATTTCATCCTTGCATCTTGAGTCTGGTATAACGTTGAGCTTATTTACCAAATACCATGTGTCCAGAAAGCAATTAACTTTCTTTTTTTTTTTTTTTTTTTTTGAGATGGAGTCTTGCTCTGTCACCCAGACTGGAGTGCAGTGGTATGATCTTGGCTCACTGCAAGCCCCGCCTCCCAGGTTCAAGTGATCCTCTCACCTCAGCCTCCTGAGTAGCTGGGACTCCAGGCGCCCACCACCACGCCTGGCTAATTTTTTGTATTTTTAGTAGAGACAGGGTTTCACCATGTAAGCCAGGGTGGTCTTGATCTCCTGACCTCGTGATCCACCTGCCTCGGCCTTCCAAAATGCTGGGATTACAGGCATGAGCCACCATGCCCGGCCACAATTTACTTTCTAATGTTACAGACTGTCAGCATAAATGCTACTAAGGTCATTAATTTTGCATAGAACTTAGTCTGTACACTGCTTTTCCATAACTCTAGTTTACATGGGATAATTCCACTTACAAATCCTACACACTGTTACTGCGGGATCTGGCCAGCAGCCCAAAATGCAACGGGGCTCTCTCTTTGTTCCCAGGCGGATTGGCAGGTCGAGAAATAACAGACACACACAAGATAGTGAAAGCTGGGTCCAGGGGGGTCACCGCCTTCTGGTCCCGCAGTGCCAACAATGCACTGGATATGCCAGCATTTATTATTAAGTTTAGTGAGGGCAGGGGTAGGTTAGTGAGGGACTTAGGGTCATTTGATTATGAGGTGAGATGGTCACATGGGGATGAAGTAATCCTTTAACATAACGTCTGTATGCAGAAGTATAGTATACAGAGGGAAGAATTTACAATATAGTGTGCGCATCAGTAATTTCTAACAGAAACACAGTCTTTCCATTACCTATGATTAGCAAAATATTAATCACCAGTAACAGTTGCAGGAAGAGCTGGTTACAAACAATCCCTGGTAACAGGACGTGAAGCAAGACAACTGGTTAGACCAGAAATTCTCAGAAGGGAGTATGCCTTAACCCTAAAGAGGCCTAGAAGAGCCATGGTAAGATGAGGGCGTTTATAGCCCTATCTTATCCATATGGACAGACACCCCCCGTGCGTCCATTTATAGGCTCTCCATGAGGGTCGCGTTCCATTCCCAGAGCTATGAACATCTGCTTTTCTGGGATAGGAATCTTGGTGATGTGAAACCTCCCTGACTGCACGTCCATTCATAGGCTCTCTGGAGGGGGAAGCACATCACGCGCTGTTGGCTCATTCTGGCAGTCCAACCTGGCATTGTCTTTACACAACCCTGCATGCAATTTTGTATTTACAATAATCAGGAGCATTTCATCTTTTATTCCATAGCAATAGTTTCAGGGGGTCTCCCTACACACTGTGATATAGGCCTAAGGTTTGTCACTGTCTTACAATCTCAGGGCTCTGCAGGAATTCATTCTTCTTTTTTCTTTTTCTTTTCTTTTCTTTTTTTTTTTTGAGACAGGGTCTCACTCTGTCACCCAGGCTGGAGTGTAGTGATGCAATCTCAGCTCACTGCAACCTCCGCCTCCCAGGCTTAAGCGATTCTCCCGTCTCAGTCTCCCAAGTAGCTGGCATTACAGGTGTGAACCACCACCACCTGGCTAATTTTTGTATTTGTAATAGAGATGGTTTCATCATGTTGGCCAAGCTGTCTTTTTTTTTCCTTTGGTATTGCTTTCCTTGTCTACTCAATCCCCACTAATTTAACAATTTTAAATTAGTTAATAATACATTATTAACTAATTTATTATAATTTATTAGTTAATAATACATTATTAACTAATTTATTATAATTTATTAGTTAACAATAAATTATTAGCTAATTTATTAGTTAACAATAAATTATTAGCTAATTTATTAGTTAACAATAAATTAACTAAATTATTATTACAATTTATTAGTTAATAATTTATTATTACCTAATTTATTTTCCATAAGGTTTGTGCAGAACAGATTAAGAAAAGTGTTTAAGGAATTGATGTTTTCATAAAGTTTATATAGATTAGATTAAGAAAACAATGTTTAAGATATTGTCCATTGCGACTAAAACTTCAAAAGTGCCTACTTTTGAAGTGTTTTGTTTGCTTTTGTTTTTTTTTGGAGAGGGCATCCCACTATGTTGCCCAGGTTGGACTCACATTCCTGGGTTCAAGTGATACTTCCACCTCAGCCTCCAGAGTAGCGGAACTCTAGGCATGCGCCACTGCACATACCTTTGCTTACCCACTTTGTATCTGAATAAACAACAAAACTGAATCTTCCATGAGCAATTCACATAATTATTGAAATAATAAATAGTTTTACATTTGTTTTCAAAAAGTTGCCTGTATAATTTGTGTACATGGTCCCCAAATGCCAATGTAGAATGATGCATAAGTTTCCCTCTCTTTTTGGTGGTATGCAAATGGTATAGTATAAAGTTTCAGGTCTAATTTACCACGCTGTGCCCACTGTGTGTGCCCATTGGCTAGGCCAGTCCCTGGCACACAGTGCACCCTCAAAGAATATTTGTTGAATAAATGCATAGGTTTGGAATTTCAGTAGGAGCTGAATTTCTCTTAGAAGCTTATTGAATTGTTTATGTGATACCCTCTATTTTGTTACCTCGCAGTTGATTATTTTACTACCTTTGTTCAAAGTGATTCCTGATCAAATGGCAAAGAAAATCAGTTGAGAAGACCGGGTGCGGTGGCTCATGCTTGCAATCCCAGCCCTTTGGGTGGCCAAGGCAGGCAGATCATTTGAGGTCAGGAGCTCGAGACCAGCCTGTTCACCAACATGGTGAAACCCCATCTCTAAAATATAAACATTAGCCGGGTGTGGTGGCACATGCTTGTAATCCCAGCTACTCGGAAAGCTGAGGCAGGAGAGTTGTTTTAACCCAGGAGGCGGAGGTTGCAGTGAGCCGAGATTGCGCCTCTGCACTCCAGCCTGGGTGACAGAGTGAGACCCCACCTTAAAGAAAAAAGCTGGCTGAACGTGGGGGCTCACACCTGTAATCCCAACACCTTGGGAGGCTGAGGCGGGCAGATCACAAGGTCAGGAGTTATAAGACCAGCCTGACCAACATGGTGAAACCTCGTCTCTAATAAAAATACAAAAATTAGCTGGGTGTGATGGTGTGTGCCTGTAATCCCAGCTATACAGGAGGCTGAGGCAAAAGAATTGCTTGAGCTCAGTAGGTGGAGGTTGCAGTGAGCCGAGATCATGCCACTGCACTCCAGTTCAGGTGGCAAGAGCACAACTCTGTCTCAAAAAAAAAAAAAAAAAAAAAAAAAATCAGTTCAGAAGATGGGAATGTGATAAACCTCATTTATTTAAAAATCTTCAGATGCTTTTTATGATTCTCCAGAGTCACCAGTGATAATTTTTCAGTTTGCCTTCATCTTCAGCCCTCTTCTAATATTTGAGCTGGATGTTTACACCTTCCTACATAAATTGGCTTTTTCTCTGGCTTCGTTTGACACTGATCTCCCCGGTTGTCTTTCAGGTTGTTCCTTCTGTGTCCTTCACTTATTCTTCTTATTTCTTAAGTGTAGCCAATCATTCACCACCTATTGTTCTTGTTTTGCTATTCTCGTCAGAGAGTGTCTATTTTCAAGACTTCAACTGCTGTCTATATCTTTGGTCCTGGCTTCAATCCTTCATCTTCAAATACTGCTTGAAATCCTCCAGTTGGGGGTTGTGCCTATTTCACACTCATTGGGTTCATAACTGAGCTCATTGCTTAGAACCAGCAATCTTCTTGGAACTTCTGTATTTTTGACGGTGGTCCCTTGATTCATTCATCTAGACTCAAAAAGAGTGATCTTTAAAATGCGTTTCCTTCATTTTATTTTGGAGATTATCTGTGAAATCTCTGACTACTGAATGAATAATGTGGAAGCTAATATACTGTCATTCCAGAGAAGCCATGTGCCTACAATTCTCCACAGTGCTCAGAGGGAGTTTATGAGGCAGACACATCAGGCCTGGTACTTTTCCAGTAATTGACAGAGGAGATGGCATATGTGAGTGATGTGGCAGTCATACCGCTGAACTACATGAGGTAATCACAACTGTGGAAAAGTGCAAGAATTAAAGCACTCATTGTACAGATCAAGATGTTGCTTATCTTGCCATAGCTTTAGGATATTTGAAGAATGTGTTCATAGAAAATGAGACCCAAGTTAACTCCAAATAAGTTCTGAAAAGCATTCCCATTATAATAGTAAAGAATCTTACTAAAACACTGTAACAAAACCAATGATTCAAAACCCAAGCTATCTGACGCTCAGCAATGGTACAATTGCAGCAGCCTGACCGATAAAAGTACCCTTACCTAGAGGTTGTGGGTCCTATGGGACACTGATTTACCAAGATAGTGTCAGGATTAGCGGACATGCTCCAATCTACTTGTTGGATGAATTAGGTTCAAAAATCGAAGAAAGGAAAAACCCCTTCTGTAAGGAAGTAGATGCAGATGGAAAGGCCAGATTCAAAACATTGGCTGAGCTCCAAGTTGTAAGTCTTCATGGAATAGTACAAGAGCATGGTAATTAATTTGCAGGAAAAAATAAGTCACCAACAAGCAGGGTATTTCAAACAATAAAAATAGAAACATGATCAAAGAAAGGTAAACTTGCTGAGTAATTCTAACAAAGGGAGTAACTACAGCCAGGAAATTTGGAACATTTTAAATAGGTAAGAATAGCTCTAGAATATTAGAATAATATTTCAGGGTCAAAGTTAAGTTGTTAGTTTATTTTTTATTTTTATTTTTTTTTTGAGATGGAGTCTCGCTCTGTCGCCCAGGCTGGAGTGCAGTGGCACAATCTCGACTCACTGCAACCTCTGCCTCCCTAGTTCAAGCGATTCTTTTGCCTCAGCTTCCTGAGTAGCTGGGACAACAGGCGCCCACCACCACGCCCCGCTAATTTTTGTATTTTTAGTAGAGACGAAGTTTCACCATATTGGCCAGGCTGGTCTCTAACTCCTGATCTTGTGATCCACCCACCTTGGCCTCCCAAAGTGCTGGGATTATAGGCATGAGCCACTGTGCCCGGCAAGTTAGTTTTTAATCATATATTTTAAACATTTTGGAGTTTACTCAAAAAATTCAGAGTTAAACCCTGTAGGAAATGACTGAAATGCTTCTGAAGTGGAAAAAAAAAAAAGGAGGATAAAATTTTGAATTTGGTAAAAATGTAGTGACTTGAACATAGGAAAACATGATTCGGTTAGAATGTCTTGAAGTTTAGTCTCTGAACATATAAATAATGTGCAAAGCATTATTTTCCAAATAAAACAAAGCAAGACCAACTAGGAAAAGGATAATTCTCATGTAGAAACCAAATGAAAGCTTTAAAACCAAATACTCCAGACAAGAAAGTGTCAGGAAGTCATTCAGGTAAAGGAATGTAAGTCCAAAAGCCCACGAAAGACCCTTAAATGTCTTTACTCATAATACTTAGTATACAGTCCAATTAAAATTCCAGGGCAGAGCACCTTCCTGGAGAGGCGCTTCCTAGTTTTTATTTGGAAAGGTTAAAGATGATTTGAAATTGTGTCATCTATCAAAGGCAAACCAAAAGGCTTTGTCAGGAGGGTAAGCCGACACTGCAGAGAAAGTTTTTGAATTTGTTCCAGAAGAATGTCCTATGCAATTAGTCCAAGGGATTAAGAACAGGTTTCCTAATACACTTTTAAAAACTTTTTATTATTAAAAAAGGATGCAGTAAATCACACAAATGTATAACATAGTAAACCATTACAAGGTACTCTTGTAATCATTACCCATATCAACGAATGGAACACAGTCAGCTGCCCTAGAAGTTCTTCAGGTGCCTACCGAGTCATACTCTGTCCGTATTCCCATTATTACCTAAATGTCCACCGTGTGGACTCCATAATTTAGTCTCTCAATAATAGAATTTGAAAGTTGATCTCCCCATCTCTCCAAAAGGTCAGTAACTGGTGACAATCCTAGAACCCTAGTACCTTCCTTTGCTTTTACCCCAGACTTGTCTTTTAAGTAAGGCTCCAGTCTCTGGGGATCCATTTTGAAACAAGCAGTCTTTCAACAATACTGTCTGCTGAGACATTGTGTGGTTAGATCTGGAAAGGAAAGCATGGACCCATACATTCTGTTGGTAGAAAAGAAGGATGGCATGTGAAAACTCTTCTCAGAGGAAGCCTCACTTAAGAAAAGCGAATCATACTACTAGGTGGCTTAATATACAGGACAGTATACCCAAATTAACTGCAGAATATGTTACAATCCTGACACAACTCAGCTTGATAGGATTCCCACTGGCCAAATCTGAGACAATCTAAGCATCAAAATACATGAAGATGGTGGTAAATTACAGTCCATTGAATAAAATAAGAATCTGTGAGTCCAGGCTGGATGCTGTGGCTCACGCCTGAATCCAGCACTTTGAGAGGCTGAGGCAGGGGGATCCCTTGAATCCAGGAGTTTGAGACCAGCATGGGCAATGTGGCAAAACCCCATCTCAACAAAAACCACAAAAATTAGCTGGGGTGTGGTGGTGCATGCTTGTTGTCCCAGCATGTGCGGAATTGGTGAGTTCTTGGTCTCGCTGACTTCAAGAAAGAAGCTGTGGACTGTGGCGGTGAGCATTACAGCTCTTAAGCGTGGTGCATCTGGAGTTGTTCATTCCTCCCTGTGGGTTCGTAGTCTCGCTGGCTTCAGGAGTGAAGCTGCAGACCTTCATGGTGAGTGTTACAGCTCATGAAGGCAGCATGGATCCAAAGAGTGAACAGTAGCAAGATTTATGGTAAAGGGCAAAAGAACAAAACTTCCACATGGTGGAAGAAGACCAGAGCGGGTTGCCACAGGTGATTGGGGCAGCTTGCCTTTATTCTCTTATCTGGCCCCACCCACATCCTGCTGATTGGTCCATTTTACAGAGAGCTGATTGGTCCGTTTTGACAGGGTGCTGATTGGTGTGTTTACAATCCCTGAGTCAGACACAGAGTGCTGATTAGCGCATTTGCAATCCTCCAGCTAGACATGAAAGTTCTCCAAGTCCTCACCAGATTAACTAGACACAGAGCACTGCTTTGTGTGTTTACAAACCTTGAGCTAGACACAGAGTGCTGCTTGGTGTATTTACAATCCTTTAGCTAGACATAAAGGTTCTCCAAGTCCCCACTAGATTAGCCAGACACAGAGCAGTGATTGGTGCACTCACAAACCCTGAGCTAGACACAGAGTGCTGATTGGTGTATTTACAATCCTTTAGCTAGACATAAAGGTTCTCCAAGTCCCCACTAGATTAGCTAGATACAAAGTGCTGATTGGTGCATTCACAAACCCTGAGCTAGACACAGAGTGCTGATTGGTGCATATACAATCCTCCTGCTAGACACAGAAGTTCTCCAAGTCCCCACCAGTCTCAGGAGCCCAGCTGGCTTTGCCTAGTGGATCCCGTGCCAGGGCCGAGCAGAGCTGCCCGCCAGTCCCGTGCTGCCTGCCAGTCCCTCACTGCGCACCTGCACTCCTCAGCACTTGGGCGGTAGATGGGACTGGGCACTGTGGAGCAGGGGGTCGCGCCCATAGGGGAGGCTCAGCCCACCCGGGAGCCCACAGCGGGAGCGGGGCTCGGGCATGGCGGGCTGCAGATCCGGAGCCCTAGCCTGCAGGGAGATGGCTGAGGCCGGGTGAGAATTTGAGAGTGGCGCTGGTGGGCCGGCAGTGCTGGGGGACCTGGCACACCCTCCACAGCTGCTGGCCCGGCTGCTAAGCCCCTCACTGGCCTCTCCTAGTGCGACCTGACGAGCCCACGCCCACCCGGAACTCGCGCTGGCCCCTGAGTGCCACTCGCAGCCCCGGTTGCCACCAGCGCCTCTCTCTCCACACCTCCCCGCAAGCAGAGGGAGCTGGTTCTGGCCTTGGCCAGCGCAGAGAGGGGCTCCCACAGTGCAGTGGTGGGCTGAAGGCCTCCTCAAGCGCCGAGGCTGAGGAGGGAGGGCTCCTCAAGCCTGCCGAGGCCGAGGAAGCACTGAGAGCAAGCAGAGGGCTGCTAGCACGTTGTCACCTCTCACCAGCTGCTAAGGGACGCTGAAGTGGGAAGATCACTTGAGCCTGGGAGGTTGAGGCTGTGGTGAGCTGTGAGCATGCCATTGCATGCAAGCATCAGTGACAGGGTGAGACCCTGTCTAAAAAAAAAATAAAATAAAAAGAATCTGTGAGTCCATACCAATAATACCAATATAGAGGAATGGAGGGAAGAGAAAGCTGTTCTTTATGGTAATATAAATATATACTCTTTTTATGCTAATGTGTGTAATAATTATAGAAGGTATGATGGAGTTATAAAATCATCAATGGACGCTGAAACAATGGGTGAAGCTTGATGATGATCAGTGTGCATACCATCTTCCTACATGTTGCTTACATTTACAAGGGAGAGAACAGTACATTCACAAGGCAGCTACCACCTTCACTAAATAAGCAAAGCTAATTTCACCAACGTGAGGACAAACCAACATTCTGCATCCTTCCCCCTCTTCCCTTATTATCATATACAGAGAAGGATGCTGTATTACTTGACCAAGATACAGTTTTGCTTGGCCAAACTTTAGTCAGGCTTCTGAATCTTCTGCTAGCTCCATCTGTGTATTTTCTTGTAAAATCCAGTTTTAGCAAAGGACCCTGACAAGTCACTTTAGCAAGGACCCCCCCATTATTGATATCTGATCATCCTCAATGTGTGATCATGTTCCTCACCCTCCACCATCTCCTGGGTGATGTCTGATCATTCTGGTCTCTCTTCAGCAAGAATCCTGTTGGTTGCTTTAGCCAGAATCCCTCTCACCCCTGATGTTTCCTCTTGGTAATTTTCCATCCATTGACCCCACCCTACTCCTTGGCTGTAAATTCCCACTTGCGCATGCTGTATTCAGAGTTGAACCCAATCTGTCTCACCCACTGATTTGAGATCAGTCTCAAATCCATCTACCTGACTAAAATTAAGGGTTTATAAAGTAGGGAAGAAATGTAATTACATTCAGGGAAACAGGAATTAGGGAGGGGTAAGGGAGAGGAGTCGGTCAACAGGAAGCAGGGAATTGCCTCAACAATCATGATGAGTGAGGGGTCTGATGTTTCCTTGTCCAGATGCAATGATCTCGTAAATTCCAATTCCTTGATGCTGAGAGGCCTGATGGTTTATTTCCTGAGAAAGGAACTCAGATAAGAAATGTAACTTTTTCAAGTTTTAAGACTAGGAAGGCCAATTTCTCTGTTTATTCAGAAGAAACCATAAATATTAGTTTTATGGGACAATTGGGCCAGTTTCATAAACAATGCTACAGTATCTGCAAAATTCCTCTCCTGCAGAGTCTGAGATATCATCCAAATTCAGAGTTCTTTGAGTTTCTTGTTCCAGAGGAATTCACAGTTTGGAAGCTACATTCTCCCTAATATTAAAAATAGGGGTTGTGAAAATCTCTAATATTAGAGAGGTGAGTGCAAAAACTTTTATCAGTATTGATATAAATATCCAAAGTCTTCATTATCATTCTTTATATTAGTTTCTAATTTCCTTCTTAATAAGAAGAGCCAAGACTCTTAATTTGGGGGAAATAATTATTATATAATATTTAAGTAGATGGTAGGTCACTTGTTAGTGTTGTAGAAGGATTTTATGTATCAAGCAGGAACACAGGGGAGCTGTGATTCTGACTGCTAAGATTAAATTTTAAATATTTTCAGTTAGAAATTCTTCTTAAGAAACAGTACCTACAATTTAGAGTTTTGAAGTCTGGAACTCATATTTTCCCTGTCCCTGGATCCTGCTGCCTTCTATGTTGTGCTAAAGAGTAATCATTTCCCAGGTCAACAATTCTGATCCTCTGGTTGTTACATAATAAACCATCAGCCTCTGAATGTATTGGTCAGCATCTGTTCATTTGCTAATTATTTTAGAACATTAACTGGGTTCTTGGCCAAATGCTGATCCTGATAGACATTAGGCCAAATGTTGATTTTCACTCACCGGATCAACTCTGAGGATGCTTGTGAATGCTGGAGGAACTATTTAAAATCACCCAGTCCAATGCCATCATTTTGTTGTATGTGATGCTTTCATCTCCTACCCAAACCTGAAATGTGACTCCCAAGTTCCAATTCAAAATGGCCACTGATGTATTTTGCAACTTTGGTCAAAGCAGTAGAAACAAAACCCTTTTTTTTTTTTTTTTTTGGAGACGGAATCTCACTCTGTTGCCCAGGCTGGAGTGCAGTGGTGCAATCTCAGTTTACTGCAGCCTCCGCCTCCTGGGTTCAAGCGATTCTCCTGCCTCAGCCTCCTGAGTAGCTGGGACTACAGGTGACTGCCACCATGCCTGGCTAGTTTTTGTATTTTTAGTAGAGACAGGGTTTTGTCATGTTGGCTAGGCTGGTCTTGACCTCAAGTGATCCGGCCGCCTCAGCCTCCCAAAGTGCTGGGATTACAGGTGTGAGCCACCATCTCTGGCCCAAAACACTTTTAAAATTTATTAAAATCTTGTTAATGAAAGAGGAAATGGATGCTCTAACAGTTATGAAGAGGTTACCAGTCAAAAATCTGAAAAAAGAGTAATAAGTTTATTTTTAAAAATTATTATTATTTTTTGAGATAGAGTCTCATTCTGTTGCCCAGGCTGGAGTGCGGTGGTGCAGTCTTTGCTCACTACAACCTCTGCCTCCCAGGTTCAAGTGATTCTCTTGCTTCTGCCTCCTGAATAACTATAGCCACCATGCCTGGCTAATTTTTGTATTTTTAGTAGAGACGGGGTTTCACCATGTTGGCCAGGCTGGTCTCAAACTCCTGACCTCAAGCTTCCTAAAGTGCTGGGATTACAAGCGTGAACCACTGTGCTCAGCTGAGTAATAAGTTTAGATGAGAGGAGGAGAGTGCAAAACACATTTTATTTGACAATTTTTTTTTGGATGTAAAGTTTAAAATGTTAAAACAATTTGAATTTTGTAAGAAGCCAAATATCTAACAATCTGAAGAATACTACATTTAACCAGTATGTTGGACATCAAAGGGCTTTAAATATGTTTATGGCTGGGTGCGGTGGCTCACGCCTGTAATCCCAGCACTTTGGGAGGCTGAGGCGGAATGTCAGGAGTTCGAGACCAGCGTGGCCAACATGGTGAAACCCCATCTCTATTAAAAATACAAAAATTAGCCGGGCTTGGTGACCGGCGCCTGTAATCCCAGCTACTTGGGTGGCTGAGGCAGGTGAATCACTTGGACCTGGGAGGCGGAGGCTGCAGTGAGCCAAGATCATGCCGTTGCACTCTAGCCTGGGCAACAGAACAAGACTCCATCTCAAAAGAGAAAAAAAAAAATCTATTTTCCAAAGAGTGAAAGACCTGTGGCCTTTTGGAAGAAAATATCAGTTCCATGTTTAATTATTAATAACATCTCTAATTTTTTGCTTTCTCATAAAAAGTATCAGTGGTATACAGTCAACTTCTTAAGACTCTGGTGAGAATTAAATGAGATAGTATGAAGGCACGTAAAAAGAATTTACATTCCTTTTCCTTATAATCCCAATCTATCCTATTAAAAAAACTTACAGGTATTAATATTAAAATGAGTCATTGGCATGTCATTATATTGAGGTAAAGACTAGTTGAATTTATCAGCAAAAAGCCACCAGAGAAACAATGATTATGTGTCTTCTATTCTAATTTATGTAGATCTCTATTCCTTTTACAAACTACAGTATAGGTTATAAAATCTTTTACTGAAAAATCTTAAAAATCTTACATGAGATGAAGATATTTATTGCCTCTTTCTTGATGTTAACTAGAAGCAATTTTTTTTTTTCTACCACCTGAGTGACCTGACACCGGTTATCTTATGTGAAAATTGATTTTTATTTCCCTTGCCAGGAGAGCTCACATGGTTTGGATTCTAACTTCAATTTGGTCAGTAATAAATTGCCCAAGCCACATGGGCCTCCCCTACTTCATGAGAATCTCTTCTCAACAGGGCTGTTCTGGGACTGTGGGCTTGGATTGGGATGTATTTTGGGGGTAGCGCTGAGGGAAATTGGTCAAAAGCTCATTTTGAATAAGCTCCATGCCATCGGATTCTGAAAGGCTCCATGTTTCATTGGGCCTTCAAGGAGATTTGTGTAGAGCAGGGTCTGGGGCCCAATTCCAAGCTTGCCAGGAAGGTAGACTAGAAATTACCAAGGATCTCCACCCCAACTCACTGACTTTTGATGTGTAAGAGTGCAAAGCTCACCAGGGCCTCCCTCCCAGAGATGCTGGGATGTGGAGCAGCCTTTCCCCAGGTGTGAAGCCACAAAGTGGGAAGCATCTTTGACTTGCTCCTGTCCCTCCATCCCCACATATCCTTGGTCTTGCCAAGACCCAGCCATTCAACTTCCTTATCCCAGGGATTATCCCGCTCTCTTCCTGGTGCCACTGTTCCGGTCAGATCTTCATCATTTCCCACCTGAAGTATTGCAACAGCCTCCTAACTGGTCCTCCTTCCTCAACTGCACCCAACACCCTCCTCCCCACCCCCCACTATCCATTCTTTTTTGTTTTGAGACGGAGTCTCCCTCTGTTGCCCAGGCTGGAGTGCAGTGGTGTGATCTCGGCTCACGACAACCTCTGCCTCTCAGGTTCAAGCGATTCTTCTGCCTCAGCCTCCCGAGTAGCTGGGACTACAGGCATGCACCAACACGCCTGGCTAACTTTTGTATTTTTAGTAGAGATGGGTTTTCACCGTATTGGCCTGGCTGGTCTTGAACTCCTGACCTTGTGATCTGCCCGCCTTGGCCTCCCACGGCCATTATCCATTTTTTATACAAGTTTCCCAGAGTGCTATTTTTAAAAATAAAAATATGATCAAGTCCCTTATTTCTTAAAAGTCTTCACTGGCTCCCTAATCATTTACAAGATAACATATATATAATGACTAAACTCCTAAGCATGTGCATAGATAGAATATATTCTCTAATATTCCTTAATTCTTCCTTTAGTTCCCTTTTTGGTCTTCTTTCCTTTCACTGCAGGATCTACATCTTACTATTTACTTATCTATTTCCACCATGGTGAACTTTTTAAGAGCAGAAAATTTTTTCAGATGACACTCCTGTGGCTAGGATGTAGCATGGTGCTTGGCATCCAATAAACAGAAACGCAGAATAGTCATTAGCACTTAATTTTAATTAAAATCAACAGTTCAGGAGAAGATAAGGACCAGAATAGTGTTTAATATCAACTTCTGAGAAATCACATTTACAGAAAAGAAATAAAACAGGCCAGCAGAAGTCCAAAAAAGATGCAGCTTACATTATTGCACTTGGATGAAATATGCTATATTTAGAGTAGCATGATATTCAGGCCAGGCCAGGGGAGAAAGAGACAAATGGAGAGGACGAACCTCCAGGTAGTATTTATTCCGGATTCCAAACTCTCCTGTGGCCTAAACAATATTTAGTCTATTGGAAACATTCAGCAAGCTCTTTACAAAAATGACTGCAGTATCTTCAACACATTTGAGTTGCACTCATACTTTGTTCCAGTCATGTGCAAGTTTAACAGCTCTACCTCACAAAACGGGACATCTGTGACACCAGAACCTCCCTGTGCCCAAGGTCATGGACAGGAGGGGAAGGAAGTGAATTTCTACTTTATGCATATTTTAGGGAACAATACTGTGCTATCATTTACCCTTTTGAGCAATCTTGATTTTGGTCATTTATAATTAGAACATGAGAAAAAGTGACAGTGAATACAAATCAGTACTAACCAAATCCTGAGGCTGGTACTAGAAAATAAAACAAAATTTTAAAAAAAGTCCCTTGCCACATTCACAAAGGTGGCAATAACTGTATATATAAGAAAAAGGCTGTAAACTTATAGAAAAGATAAACTCTGACTTCTAAACAAATTACAAAATTGATTTTGCCTTTATCCTTGAGTGTAATACAGAAAAATGTAAACCTATAGACCTAGTTACCAAAAGACACTTATCCTCCTCAGCCCAGTTATGAACTTAAAGTTTGGCCTGAGCTAGTTTGATCTTCAAGTTTTCTCCAAGTTTGTCCATGAACTCAAATGTATTCAAGTAGTCAGAACGTTGCACACTAATGGGGAGGAAGAAAAAGAAAATTTAGTTTGTCTCTGATATGGTAGCAGGTAGCGGTAAAGTCCTAGAAATGCTACTTAAAATAGTATTCTCTTTGTTTCTGGAAGAAAACACATTCATGTTAGTAAGCTACAAAATTTATAGACAATGACTATGTTCAAGGTTCCTGGGGCTGACCCAGGCTCAGTACTCAGGCTCTCTAGGCAGCCTGCAGTAGAGACTCACCCACACATACTCAGTTAGGTTTCTTGCTATGTAGCTTTGGGGGTGAAATTATCACGGAGTTTCAGTTCAGACTAATGCTGCTGAAACCAAAATCATCCCACTTCTTCCTCATTCTTAAACATAACAAAACTTATTCAGGGCATAGCCAATCCTTTACCCACCTTCCCACAAACTGTTACATGTCCTTAAAAAAGGATATAATGTTATTATTTCTATCAGTGTCTTAAGAAAACAAAAGACAGGCTGGGCCTGGTGGCTCACGCCTATAATCCCAGCACTTTGGGAGGCCAAGGCGGGCAGATCATGAGGACAAGAGATGGAGACCATCCTGGCTAACAGTGGAACCCCGTCTCTACTAAAAATACAAATAATAATAATAATAATAAAATAAAATAAAATTAGCTGGGCATGGTGACACACACCTGTAGTCCCAGCTACTTGGGAGGCTGAGGCAGGAGAATCGCTTGAACCCGGGAGGCAGAGGTTGCAGTGAGCTGAGATCACGCCACTGCACTCCAGCCTGTGCGGAGCGAGACTGTGTCTCAACAGAAAAGAAAAAAAAGGAAAAACGAAAGACAGTAGACTGGATAACATAATCCTGCTGACAGGTGCCTATTAAATAGGCTACAAAGGTATTCCCCTGATAAGACCATTTCAAACACTACAATCTTGCTGAAAATTTAAATTAAGAAACACGCAGTGATCAAGTATATCCCCATTATGGGATATACTGATCCTACGTGGGACCTCTGTGGATGCACTGGTTGAGATATGGAGCCAATCCCCCCAGGATACTGGCTACCATGTTCTTAGAAAAATTCTCAGTAAACATATGGGCTGTCAAATATTTGCCCAAATATTGGTTACAGATACTTAAGGGACTATAAACAATTGCACACCTTAAACTTGTGCTGCTCACTTTTCTCATCGGTAAGTTAAAGAAAATAAAGGTGTAGAATAAAATAGCCTCTGAAGTACCTTTGTTTCTATTTGTCTATAATCTGCTTCTTAAAATTAAATAGAACCTTTTCATTCAATGATTGTCAACTAGATAGGATGTCAGCAAATTACAGCCCAGCACATGGTTTCGAACATAAAAGTCTGATTGGGGTGTTGCCACACTATTTGATTCTCTATTGTCTATGACTGCTTTTTTGCTACAATGGCAGAGGCAAAGTTGAGTAGTTGTGTAGTTGCAAAAAGACTATATGTCCTACAAAGCCTAAAACATTCACTATCTGACAATTTACAGATAATGTCTGCTGACTGCTGAACTAGATGATGAATAACAATTTATATATTTCCAGAAAGCACTGATGCTCTAAGCCCAATGAGGATAAGTGTTAATTTGACCACAGACGCTAGGGCATCTTATACTTACTTGGGTAAACCTTTAATGCAAGCGGCCAAGTCCTTGGTCATGAAGCCAGCCTCAATTGTCTCAATACAGACTTCTTCCAAAGCATTTGCAAAGAAGGCAAGTTCTTTATTGTTATCAAGCTTTGCTCTGTGGGCTAACCCTCTGGTCCAGGCAAAAATGGAAGCTAAAAGGGGGGAAAAAACCCAACACTCCCATCATCCCAGTTACAGAGGTTTCCAAATGTCTCATAGTTCCCAAAAACAGAATAGTTTTTTGTTTAAGTGACAGACTTCTTTAGATACTAACAACATGGGTCAAAAGTTTTAGGAAAGTTAGAAATATTTTACCAAACAGAAACTTTAAGAAAACACATTTTCATGGCATGGTACTAGTGCTTGAAACTTAAGGCATTTTCTAATTTGAAAAAGGTCACATTCTCTTCTATCTCTTGTCTATATTGGTCTCCTTTTTCCAGGCTGTAATCTCCTTTTAAAGTGCTATCTTTGAAACTGGTTGAAAGGATCTATGCCTGTGACTTATAGATTTGTAGCCTTATGTGACATTTCACTGCACCACGGGTAAAGGAAAATGCTTGTTGATAAATCTTCTCTGTAACCTATGTTCTCCCACAAAACAGAAAAGCATATATTTTATATTTTAAGAAGCATATTGAAATAGATCTTATTAGTAGAACAAATCAGCTACTTAGTGATGACTTTGCACACAAAACACTGAGAAGCCAAGGGAACACATCTGAGCTGCTTTGGAGATATCCTTTGGAGAGCACTCTCTGGTGAAAAATCAATGTAAACACCATCTTACCAATGGGATTGGTGGACGTCTCCTGTCCTTTCTGGTACATGCGGTAGTGACGGGTTACAGTCCCGTGGGCAGCCTCTGCTTCTACTGTCTTGCCGTCTGGACAAACCAGCACACTGGTCATCATGCCGAGAGAGCCATACCCTGTAAGTAGCGGAGCATGAAGCATTGGGTCCAACTGCATGAAGAGCACGGAGTCTCTCAGAAATGAGAGCATAAATGACTCTATCTTGATAGGTCTTAGTAAGCAAAGTAAACATGAGCACATGGAATCACCAATAATTCTGCCTTTCAGAAGGCAGGATCCCTGTTCCAGATGTCAGAGCCAATGGGTCTGGAAAGGCTGCATTTTCCCCTCACTTATCTCAGGGGTACCTACTCCTTGATGGAGGGCTCAGGGTCCAACTGCCTGCATTCCACTCTAGTTCTGTGGCTTTATAGCTACTGTGGCTCAGTTTTCTTATCTGTAAAATGGGAGTAATAACAGCACCTACTTCACTAGGTTGCTGTGGGATTAGATAAATATACATATATTCATAAATATATATGAAAACTATATATTTCTTAGAATAGTACTGGACACAGTGAGAGCTCAATCTATTACTGTTATTCTTATGTGCAATGCTCTGCTGCTCTGGGGAAATAAAGATGGATGAGAGCTGTCTCCTACCCTCAAGCTGCTCATACACTTGCTGGGACTGGGAAGAGAAGGCAGGTAAACACAGGATCGGTTGGATCCAAGAACATCCCAGTTGCCCTTCCTCGCTCTCTTTCATACCCTCAATACAACAATTCGTTTCTGTAGTTTCTTATTGAAAGAACCACATTACAACTCTTATATCTGTACAATTGATTTTCTTCTTTTCTCCATTTTTGCTACCTCCCAACATCACCTGTGAAGTTAATCATCAACCACGGAGTCATCACAAAGCAACAACACTCCTTCCTCTGTTGCATTCAGTACAAATGATTGTGAGGATGTAGAGAAACAGAAGCAGGGTAAGGAGAGTTGTGTGACTCATTTATCTGACATAAAAGTTATCTTTAACCAGGTTGATCTACTGATTTTCTAACTGAGAGGAGATGCTTAACACTGATAAGAGAAAGAAAAAGTAGAACTTCTTGGGAAAAACAAACATAATTAAAGTTAACAAACATTCATCTGGGGAGATTCAAGTTCACACAGCTACCATGGGCAACTGAAACTGAAGGGCAACTTGGCGCTGAGGAAACCAGGTGCTGTGTTTCTGTTGATTTGGCCCTTACCCCATGCATGAAACTTCTGGAATTTCTGTAAACAGTCCTAGGGTTCTTTGCTCAATGTATTTGTGTATAAGCTAAGCAGTAAACAAAAACACTTGTGTTTTTTGTTGTTGTTGAGACAAGAGTCCTGCTCTGTTGCCCAGGCTGTAGTATAGTGGCATGATCTCAGCTCACTGCAACCTCCGCTTCCCAGGCTCAAGAAATTCTCATGCCTCTGCCTCCTGAGTGGCTGGGACTATAGGCATGTGACTGCACCTGGCTAATTTTGGTATTTTTTTTTTTAAAGTAGAGATTGGATTTTGCTATGTTGGCCGGGCTGGTCTCGAACTCCTGGCCTCAAGTGAACCACTGCCTTGGCCTCTCAAAGTGCTGGGATTACAGGCATGAGCCACTGTGCCCGGCCAAACACATTTGTTTTCTATTCTACCAGAACAGCAGCTGGCAGAGGGACATGAGTAGGTCCTGCTGCTAGATAAATGAGCTTTGCAGGCACCAAAGCTTGGTTATGACATGATCAGGCTCCTCACTTTATCCCTCCTTCCCTGAGTGCCCTGGTTTTTTACATTTTCACCAAAGGACAAGGAAGGCAGGGAAAGGGAGTGATTTTTCAGATCAGGTAGGCTTTAAAACTTGAAGTGGGGAAAAAGGTTACGAGAGAAACTGTGTTAACATCTAAGGCTAGAGCTAGGAGTGTCAATCCACTCATTTACTTCCCTTGTGGTCTTGAGTAAATCACTTCTCTAGTCTGAGCTTCATTTCCTTAGCTGTCAGATAAGACAGTGGACCTGGAGTTTTAACATTCCATGATTTTACAGCAAAGGACTATAAAACTCCCCTCCCCAAATTAGAGAACTACCCTGGAATGACCCAGTTCCTACAGGCCAGGCTCCACCTCCGTACCTTGGGCCACAGAGTCCGACTGCACGTCACCATCATAGTTTTTACAGGCCCAGATGAAGCCTCCCTCTGATTTCATAGCTTGGGCCACCATGTCATCGATGAGCCTATGCTCATACCAGATCTTTTGGGCTTCAAATTGGGACTTGTACTGCCTAGGAAACAAGAGAGAAAAGAGAATAATAATAAAATTGATTTTGTTACGGATATCATCTGTTTGTCCCAAAGAGAAGATAGGACACACAAGCAGCAGCATATATTTTAGTGGAAGCAGCAGAAACTCAGGAATCTGACAGATATTGGCTCAAATCCTAGCCCAATCATTTTCTAGCTGTAAAACTCAATTTGACCATCTGTAAGAACAATTTTACCCACCTTGCAGGGAAGCTGTGAGAATTGAGACAGTAGAGTATCCCAATGACTACCTCACTTTTCAGTTTTCATTATACTATAGATCAGATTCTTGAGATTCAGCTTATTTTAAAAATGTATTTTTGAAAAGGCTGTTCTACTGCTTGGTGTCATTCAGGAAACTAAAACATATTCCGGACAGTTTCTGGGCTTGGTATAGATGGGCAGCAGGAGGAGGAATCAAAATGACTCAGGAACATTTTGGCCTAAACACCTGCACCTAAAGAGACTTATGCCAATCTTAAATATTAACACATGCTCACCTCCTGTGCTGTGGACGCCAGTGTTGTTATAAACTTAGACTTAAGCTCAAATGACTCCACTAAAACAGTTTTAAATTCTAACAATGGGCTTCAGAAAGCATGGAAATGGGTCTGACTTAGAAACTCCCACATGAAAAATTAGAACTTCCTATCACTAACAGGGTACTTTTATTTAAACATTAAAGAACCTGGCTCTGAAAAAAATTCATGTGGGGCCTTTATTTGAGAACATGTTTATCTTCTAAAAGCAACTCTGAGTGGTTTTGTTTCACTCCTGCTAAACCTCAGCTTTGCCCTTATCTTTAAGAGACAGTGATGATTTTCACTCAATTTCCCCAGAATCATAGGGACAGGGAGATACATACTCTATATGACAGATGTCAGCTTACTTGAGAATAAGGAAAATGTTAAAAAAGAACTATAGTTACTTGTCATATATCTCCTGAAAGATGTCTTTAAAACGCCCATCATATTTCTTCAGAATAGTGTTTTTGGTGCTCAGATACAAAGGCCAACCCTTAGACAGAGCCATTTGGAAGGAACTGTGTGCAAAATCTTCAATTGACTTATCTTGATTATACATCCCCATGGCAACACCACCACCCTCTGTAGAGGAGAAACCAATAAGAGGAAAAAAAGGGAGAAGAATAAATGTAGTGTAGTTGTAATAAGGGTAAAGTTACCTATCACAACCGAATGACCTACTTCTCAGCTCTCACATCTGGGACTAGACTTCAGAAGTCCCAGACAGGTTTCTAACCTGAATATTCTACAAATTTCTGAGGCATATAATGAGAGAAAAGCCAGTTCTAGATAAGGACATTCTAACTTGCTTTGGAAGTACAATAGAAATGAAAAAACATACAGTCTTTAAAATCCTGAAGATGCAGAAATACCAAAAACTGGTATGAAGCAGAAATACATGTAAGAAAAGGCAAATAATTTTGAAACTTCTTTTACATACTGATATGGTTTGGATATTTGTCCCTTCCAAATCTCATGTTGAAATGTGATTCCCAATGTTGGATGTGGGGCCCGGTGGGAGGTGATTGGAACATGGGGTTGGATCTCTTATGCATGGCTTAGCACCATCCCCTTTGGTGATTATGTGAGTTCTCGCTCAGTTAATTCACTTGAAATTTGGTTGTTTAAAAGAGTCTGGGACCTCCCCCTTCTTTTTCTCTTGCTATGTGATACACCTATTGTCTGTTCGCCTTCTGCCAAGATTGGAAGCTTCCTGAGGCCCTCACCAGGAACAGGTGTTGGAACCAGGCTTGTACAGCCTGCAGAACCACGAGCCAATTAAACCTCTTTTCTTTATAACTTACGCAGCCTCAGGTACTTCTTTATAGCAACGCAAGAATGGACAAACACACCTACCTTTACAATTCCCAACATCTATTTTAAACTTTGGGGGTACACTCAATCCTCAGTTATTGAGAAAAACTTGCATTTCAAATACTGAATGAAAATTCTTATAATCTCCTGGAGGATACTGAGCACTCCTCCTGTAGTTGGTAGAAATAAGTAGAAATAATTATGCTACATGTAATCACCGTCTTTTACAACTCTTATTGAACTCTGTTTAGATAGAACTTGAATCTATGCCAACGCTCAGGGTTAACTTGGGTTCAGGGTGAAAGGTGCTGAAGCCTGCAGAACCAGATTCCAATAAATGATATTATTTGGAAGAGGCAAGAAAAACAAAAGCTAGGTGAATGTTGGGGTTTTTTTTGTTTGTGTGAGTGCTTTCAACAACTTCAATAGTGAAGGAAAAGGGCCGACTAATTGTTTCAACAACTTGTGGGTGGGATTTACCATCAAAGGTAGCAGGGTAGCTGGGAAAGAAAAGGCAAAAAGCAAATGTTCCACTTTCACAGAATAAATACCCAGAAGGGCAAGAAGAAAACTTCAGCAAATATATAATGCAACCTCTTCCAGATACAAACCCTATCAGAGCAAAGGGCAGGATTATAAGCCAGGTGATTTGAGAATATTAATATTTAACGTATACAATTCACGCACAACAGATTTCTGCCAACCTTCTCTCTGTGCTTTAAGATAAATGCGTAATTATCTCCTTGCCTTTGCCGAAAGGCATTTCCAATTAAGTGGCTAACCCTTTTGTGCCTTTAATCATGCCACAGGAAGGCATGGAAGCAAATTACTTTTTTATGTCAGGTTTCGGGTTTTGCAAAAACACTGTAAATTCAGATTATGTTTTTAGGCAGCCACATAACTAACTTTAAAAAAGCAATAAAAATGTTATCTAAATCATTTGTTTTTAAAAAAAGATGAAGCTTATGCTACAGTCATACATACCTTCAAAGTTATGTACCAGGTATGTCACCTTTTGGGTTCCATCACTTGGTGTGTAGGTTATCTCTACTTTTCCAGGCCCAGGAACAACAAAATCAGTTGCTCTGTACTATGTAGGGGAGAAAAAGGCATAAAGAAAAAAAAAAAATACCCTAGCAGGAATTATAAGGAAAATATTCATACAATATAGACCTAGAAGATACCTAGACAAATAGGGCAGTATGTCAAACTTCTTTTTTTTTTTTTTTTTGTTAGGACATGTGGATGAAGAGGTCTAGAAGTTCCCCCAAATCAATAAATATTTATTAGGTGCCTATATGATGTACAGGAAAGTTTTCTGAGCACTGATCTGGAGAGGACAGAGAATAACATAAGCCACTTTCCTTTAGGAAGTTTACAACCCAGCCGGGCGCGGTGGCTCAAGCCTGTAATCCCAGCACTTTGGGAGGCCGAGACGGGCGGATCATGAGGTCAGGAGATCGAGACCATCCTGGCTAATACGGTGAAACCCCGTCTCTACTAAAAAATACAAAAAACTAGCCGGGTGAAGTGGCGGGTGCATGTAGTCCCAGCTACTCGGGAGGCTGAGGCAGGAGAATGGCGTGAACCCGAGAGGAGGAGCTTGCAGTGAGCTGAGATCCGGCCACTGCACTCCAGCCTGGGTGACAGAGCAAGACTCCGTCTCAAAAAAAAAAAAAAAAAAAAAAAAAAAAGGAAGTTTACAACCCAATAAAGACATATACAAGTGAAAAGCAATGTAAGAGCTTTCAAATGCCAAAAGAAAGTATAGACCCCCCCCCCCCCAAAAAGACTATAGGATGACAGAAGAAAAGAGGTGACCATGGCATGGAAGCCAGGGAAGTCTCCCTAGAGGGTGATGATAACAATACTAGTTGTAGTACTGAGGTAGCTAATGCTTTGTCCTTACTCTATGCCAGACGCTTTAAGTGCTTAACTTGTATCACCTCATTTGATTCTTACATCAGCCTTACAAGGAGGGAACTATGATATAGTACAAATACTGCATCCAGGGTCAAAGGACTTGAGGTCTGGTCCGTCCTTAGGCCATCGGAGCTCGGTCTCTTATGGTATCATTGTTACTAGTGTTATAGGACTTGTTCATATGGAGCAATCAAATCATTCTGGGAGCAGCTACAATGGGATGATGATGATTTTTAGGAAAGGGCTGTTCAAGGACAGACACCTCCCTTATGGGCCTCAGCTACTGAGTGGAATAATATGCCTGGCATATACTAGACATCCAGAAGTCTTTGCTGCATTGTATCTTCTTCAATGACTTGAATCAGATACTTGCAGAGTTAGGTACCAGCAGGCGCTGGCCACATCTATATGTGTAGAGAAATACTAATAACAGGCTGGGCGTGGTGGCTCATGCCTGTAATCCCAGCACTTTTGGAGGCCGAGGTGGGCGGATCACAAGCTCAGCAGATCAAGACCATCCTGGCTAACACGGTGAAACCCCGTCTCTACTAAAAATACAAAAAATTAGCCGGGCGTGGTGGCGGGCACCTGTAGTCCCAGCTACTCAGGAGGCTGAGGCAGGAGAATGGCGTGAACCCAGGAGGCGGAGCTTGCAGTGAGCTGACATCGTGCCACTGCACTCCTGCCTGGGCAACAGAGCAAGACTCCGTCTCGGAAAAAAAAAAAACAAAAAACAGAGAAATACTAATAACAGTTGGTCAAAGAACAGCAAGTAACAATGAAGATTAAATACCTACTTTACACAGAACTTTGTTGACATATAAAGTCTGTAAATTAAATATGAGTGGTAATTTATTACTATTTCTGAAAAGGGAGAAACTGAGGCACCAAAGCACCATAAATGCATTGTATAGGTTTATGCATATTTAAACAGTCTGTGAATCGACCTGAGGTTTGAAATTCTCTTTCTGGACTTTAATAAGTACAATGGCCATTTTTACAAATAACTGATGCCAAAATAAAAACAAAACAAAACAAAAACAAAGGAAGGCCGGGAGTGGTGGCTCACGCCTGTAATCCCAGCACTTTGGGAGGCAAAGACGGGCGGATCACGAGGTCAGGAGTTCGAGACCTTCCTGACCAACATGGTGAAACCCCATCCCTACTAAAAACACAAAAATTAGCCAGGTGTGGTGGTGGGTGCCTGTAATCCCCAGCTACTCAGCAGGCTGAGGCAGGAGAATTGCTTAACCCAGGAGGCGGAGCTTGTAGTGAGCTGAGATCACGCCACTGTACTCCAGCCTGGGCGGCAGAGCGAGACTGTCTCAAAAACAAAACACAAAAAGGATACACACACAAAAAAGGCACGACTGAGCCCGAAAGAATCTAGGGTGATGTTTGCAAGATTAGCGAGTTTGCACCACTGCCATCTACCTTCCCTTGCCTGGGCCCCTGGGAGCTATTTCTGAAGGCTCTGGCCAGGACGAAAGGATAGTTTTAGCCACAGGGTGGAACAAAGTTAACTGATCCCTCAAGGACTAAACTGTTTACCCTCAACACACTGTTTTCAATGATGGCTACATTAAAACCTCCGGATTTCAACATCAGAGATTCCTGTTTTAAAGGTCCTTTTAAGACATAAACTACTTTCTGTGAAAGTCTGAAACCTCAGTTTCAACACTGAACTTTGATTTTGTTTACTTGGCAGTTTTTTGCTTAATTTGGCAACAAGCCTACTGGTACAGAAGTAAAGAAGCAATACTGTTTTTCCAAGCAGGCAGGAATGCTTTAGTAAGGCTGCTTTCAACTACCGAGTCAGTTTTTTTTTTTTCTTTTTCTTTTTTGAGACAGGGTCTTGCTCTGTTGTGCAGGCAGTGGTGTGATCATAGCTCATAGCTGTAACCTTGAACTCCTGGGCTTAAGGGATCCTCAGGCCTCAGCCTCCCAAATAGCTGGGACTATAGGCACATGCCACTCCACTCAGCTTTGCCTACTCACTTTAAATATGAATAAACAATAAAACTGGCTCTTCCATGAGCAATTGATGTAATTATTGAAATACTTTTCATTTTTGTAGAGACAGGGTTCTGCTATTCAGGCTAGTCTCAAACTCCTGGCCTCAAGCAGTCCTTCCAACTTGGCCTTCAAAGTGCTAGGATTACAGATGTGAACGATGGTACCCAGCCAGTTTTTTCTTTTATGCATGATGGGATCATGTTTAATACAATCTTTGGTGGTTCTCAAGTTTGCATATTAGATTCACCTAGGGAGCTTTAAAATGGCTAAACCCCATGGAATTCAGATTTCAATTTGTGTAGGGTGGTACTCAACATTGGAACTAAAACAAAGAAACAAATCAAGCAAAGCAAAACAAAACGACCAAAAACACTTGTAGGGGGATCCTATTGTGCAGCCAGTGTTGAAAACCACAGATCTGGTTGAACCATATGAAATTACAAACATAAAAATGGCAATATCCTATGGTATAACTGAATAAAAGGATAAAGGAAAAAAAACAGCATGTTTGAAAAAATGTGTTGAGATGGATGCCTATTTGTAAGTTTATTTGTATTTGCCTTTAGCTAAATGTGTGTAAATATACAGTTATACATATATGCATTGATCAATTTTGTACTTTGCTTAATGGGTGTAGATACCAAAAGATAAGAATAAAACACATATAAGTTGGAAAGTCTGGGCCATGAAAAAAGAACATGGAAAATCAAATTATTGCCAACATAACTTACTTGATCCCCGTAAGCATGACGACCTATGATGATAGGTTTTACCCATCCACTCACAAGCCGGGGGATATTTTTGCAGATAATGGCTTCTCTGAAGACCGTGCCACCCAGAATATTTCGTATGGTGCCATTTGGTGATTTCCACATTTGTTTCAACTTGAACTCCTCAACCCTCTTCTCATCAGGAGTGATAGTGGCACATTTGACGCCAACATTATACTTCTTTATAGCTTCTGCAGCATCCTTGGTGACCTGGTCGTTGGTGGCATCACGATTCTCTATGCCTAAATCATAGCTAGAAAGAGAAAAATTAGAAGCAAAATTTTTCAGACAAACGGATAGTTGTAACCTATAACTATAGTGATGGCATATGGAGCTCATTATGCAGAAAGTGAAGGCTCCAAGTATACCAAAATCTGCCGAGTTTTAGCATTAGCACACCCTAAACACAGAACATGGGTGCCAACTAAAAAGAGAACTAAGAGAGGCTAGACTGCTGGGCCACCCCTCCTCTTGTAATGGGAAGCTGTCTATCAGGAAACTGAATGGAAACCATCAAACTCTGCCCTTTGCCTCCTGTTTTTCAACAGATAGAGGAAATAACGGCCGGGTTTCTCTCCATATAATTAGTATAATTAAGTGTAAGCCTAAGAGCCACCTTTTTCCCTTAGTAAATATTGTTCTTTAAAAATAGAAGGGGGTGGGAGGGCTTAAAGGATTTTTTGTATTTTGACATTAAAGTGGTAGGAGGTAAAGATGTGACAGTTGATGCCAAAAATGCTAATGGCTCCTTCATTAATGCCAGTCATAAAATTAGCCTTTCCCTAATTATTGTTATTATTATTATTTTTGAGACGAGTCTTGTTTTGTTGCCCAGGCTGGAGTGCAGTGGCATGATCTCGGCTCACTCAACCTCTGCCTCCTGGGTTCAAGTGATTCTCCCGCCTCAGCCTCCCAAGCCGCTGGGACTACAGGCATGCGCCACCAGGCCCGGCTAATTCTTTCTCTAATTCTTGAGCAAGTGCTTGTTCTGGAAACAAGCCTACAGTTTATTGGGTAAGTAATGGAATCATCATGGTTTTGTATATACCAGAGAGTTATAGCTTAATATACACCAACACTAAGATTGCAGGTCATTCAGAGCTGAAAGAATGTTGGGTTATCCAGGGAACATAGAAAATGACTGCAAAGCTTTATTTGAAGCATGTAACAGTTTGTTAAAAAGCAAGAAAACAAAATAATGTAACAATGTATTCTGTTCTCCAGGGATTTAAAGAAAAGTTTTTCAGCTCTTAAAACTTGCTGAACTATTATGCCTCTAGATTTCTTTTTGGTTCCTTTATCTTCCTTTCTTAGATCTCCTACCCAACTCATGATGCAAACAAAGAGATAGTAATCTTGACTTATTTCCAGATAAAAATAATTCCCAGCTGCTTCGACTTTAGGTAAATCATATAAATCTAGCGAAGTCATGTCCTTTGTTATCTTCTTGCACAGGAAATGCTGATCCAATCCCAACTCTAACAGGAGGTATGATCAGTAATTTTCAAGTTCCTGGGAACCATTTCTCATGAGGACAATCTACCAGCAAATTAGTAGATTTTTTGCTTGTCTTCTTAACATTTCTAACAAGATTAGAAAGGAAGGAACAAATTACCGGGACCACTGTCCAGCCTACATAAAACAAACTATCTGCTCCATTCTCCTCAAAAAGAACCAGTCAGTGATAATCATAGCAATTTTGGAAAAATTTAAAACTTGTTTGAGCCTCCAAAAATTATCTAGTCTGCAGCCACCAACTTTTTTCCTCCTAGTCATAGTGCCTCCCCTTTAAAACTCCTCATGATTCTACACTAAAGAGCCTCAAAGCATCTTTGCAGCCATTATAAGGACAAGAACCCTGCCAGTTCACCTACTGTCATGTAAAGTCCTGAAACAGGAGTTCCTAAAATGCTGTTTTTTTAACCTAGTTGGAAGATATTTTTATGCCTAATTTCTTTTATGTTTGGTTGACTTCTGCAAGCATTTATATCTTATGATTTCAATATAGACATCAGCAGCTTAGGTTTAGAATAATTAAAAAGTATGTTTAATGACATTATGTGAATTAAATGTCTCCACTCAATCAGGTCCTTAGGACAAATTTTGATGGCTAATTCTGGGCTGAGGCAAACACACTTAGAGTTGCCAATAGTTTGGCTGAAATGTGTTGCTCAATATTTTACTATGCCAGTCTTCAGACACTTTACCCTTTAAAAAATTCTATCTCTACCTAAAGATACAAAGAATAGAAGCAAGTTTATAAAAAGCACAGCGAAAAAAATGAGAGAATTACATAGACGTTTGCATCTGTCCCCAAGCACTTTACACGCAGGGCAAAGAGACATAGGATTTAAGGGAACTTTTGCTGGAAAGGAGGGGTTCAATTAAGTAACTTCATGAATTCTTTCTGCACTACAATTAGATGAAAAGGGCAAAAGGTGAGGAATGAAAAGGAAACAGGTCCATTGACTAAGCAGAGTGATAGAAAATTGAGTTTGAAATGACAAAACTGTGTTAACTGCATTCAGTTTACTGTTTCTTACATCCTCTCTTATTTCCCTTTTCTCAATACATTGTACTACTCTTAGCCACTGCTTTGTTACAAATGAAACCTTCACAGGAAACAGAAGGTTAGAAGAATCTGAAAATCATTCTTTCCCTTATAATTCTTGACTTTTAGATGATAAATCAAGTTTTTCTAGCAGTATGTTAAAATTAAAATAGAAGATTCATCTGAATATATTTAGGCTTAAAACAAACTTTATTCACAAAACACAGCTATATCTATATAAAAAAAGCTAACTTCACCTCAAAATAATTCAGATTACGTTCTTTTTTTTTTTTTTTTTTTTTTCCTGTTTCTCCTTCCCTTTTGTTTTTCTTTTTTTTAAAGTGATGGGGTCTCACTCTGTTGCCCAGGTTGGACTTGAATTCCTGGCCTTGAGGGATCCTCTTGCCTCTCCCTTCTAAGTAACTGCGACTTCAGGTGTGTACCACTATGCCCAGCGAATTATACTTTCTGAGTTTGCTACACGGAGGGGTAACTCATTTACCTATGTAGATCCAATTCCACATAGGGAAAAATGAGTTTCTCTTTAATCAATTCCCAAATGATTCGTGTCATTTCATCTCCTTGCAGCTCTACCACAGAACCGCCACTGATTTTTTTGGACATTTTGACTTCAATAAACCTAAAAAGAAAAAAAAAATACATGTCTTGTCATTTATTTCATTATAATTGGGAAAGTAAATATATAAACAACGTGGTGACTACTAAAAGAACAATTCATGCAATTCAATTTATGCGCAGTTGAGGTAACAGCAATTCTATTTACCATTAGAACTGAGTATCTTCTCTGTACAAAGTATTGTGTTAGGTTTCACATGTGGTTTCTGAGCTAGCCCTCATAACAATCCTAAAAAACGGACATCATTTTCCCATTTTACTTTGTTAAAGGAAAAAGAGCTTTCCCAAGGCCACCTAGCTGGAGCGTGGGAGAGCCTGACTCTATAACATGCCCTTCATAATGCAATCATTATTCTCAACTACTGGTTTGTCTTATGAATGAGATTATTTCCACAATCTCATGTTTATCAAACACTTCAGTCCAGCTCATCATTTTACTGGGCTCTCAAGATGAGCAGAGTGGTGAGTGCTAGTATTTCCCCTCTTTTAAGAGGCTGTTTTTGTTATTTAATAAAAATAACTAGCCATGAGGAGATTCAACTGGTTCTTGTGACCCATATTTAGGGAAACTTTAAGTCTAAAGGCGAGATGAAGAATTCCCCGGGGGAACTGTTTTCCTAGAGATAACTCAGACATTCGAGATGTGGGGCTAAATACAACAAAGTGATTTCTCAATTAGAAGAATCTCTATACAGTAGGGCCACTGCCCAGGACCAAAGCATGTCCCTGTCATCTTCTTCTGGCTGTTCACAGGCAAGGGTAAGCTGCTAGTGAGTGGGACAGGACAATCTGTGCATTGTCCTAGGAAGACAGCACTTTAAGGATAGGGTGGTAGCATACACAAATCAATCTGATTCTGCGAAAGTGCAAGGGTGGACCCTTTGGAAAAAATGAAACTGTGAGGCTTCAATGAAGACCATGTCCCAGCTTGTCCTTAGAGGCAGAAGCAGCCCTGAGCCTGCTAAAAGTTATCTATTCCTTCTAATGATGCTCTAATCGAAACTCTTTTTTAATCCAACTACACAGCTACAAATTGCTTTTATTCTCTTAAGGACTAAAAAAGTCAAGAGAATTGACTTAAAAAATTTATTAGGTAAGAGGCCTAAAATAATCTTTCTTTAAAAATTGAGCTAAAGTAATTTGGTCTTTAAATAAAAATATAATGATTAGTAGACAGTAAGCCTCAGTTTCTCGACAAGCCTGGATGTATTTCCAATCCCCAGGCCCATTTTCACTTTCCAAATTTGCAATTCTAGAATTTTTCTTACTAGTGTTTAGGAGATTCCTTTGGGGAACCTTCTGGAACTGAACTAGACTAAAAAAAATGAACAGAATGGTGTGGATGAGCCAATTACTTCCCATATGTAATGTCAAGTATAATTTGTAGTACAGCTGAAAGCACATGATTCAGTTCATGTTTGATTCCACTGTCACACTCATCCTTATTTTAAAACAAAGCAAAAAAGGAGGCAGTGAACTTATCTGGTTCCTGATACTACACTTCCATGGCCATGCCCCTATATAGTATGATGCAACAGTCATGACATGGCAATTTATCATTGATGGCAAATACAGTTAATAAAGGTCAAATATTGTACCTAAAATGAAAAGACTGATATCTTTTTAGTTCACTATTTCCTTCTCAGTTAAAGCAACTGTATTCTCTACAATAATCTTTCTTTATCTCATAATGCATACCTCAAATGCTTCAGGTTTTCCTCACATTACTTAGCCATGAAATTTTTACCATCTTTTAACTAAAACAGTGAAGCTTTTTTGTTACTACCATGTGGAACATAATTGTATTTCTTCTGGATCTGATTTCTGTGGGATGGGCTTGAGGCCCCACTGGACTGACTTCTCCACCTTTTTTGCCCCTCAAGATTTTGCCTCCACCCCAACCCCAACTTCAGAAGGAAGGGCTGTTCTAAGACCAACAGGCACCAGCTCATTTACTCTTAAGCTGAATCCTATCTCCTAACATACTTGTGCAATTCCAGAAAATAAACCTGGAATAACAATACAGAATAACGAAAAAAAGAGCCATTTAATATTATTTTCATCAACCTCAAATTTTTGGCCAGATTGTTTTTTGCCGAGTTCATGAACTACAATAATTTCTGGGCAAAAATGTTCTCTTGCAGAGAAGGCACTGGATTAAAAGAAACAAGGAAGCTGTTGGAATTCGTTGTTGGAAATATTCCTCACTCACTCCGTTGCAGTGCCTCGGCCTGCCCCCAAGACCAGTTAAACACTGTACTGCCACATCAAAGAAAGTACAGAAGAAGGGAGGAAATTGCTAATTCTCACCTTGACAGTGAATGAATTTATCACCCCAATTCCTCCCAGTCTTGCAGACTCAACTGAATGTAGTTTATCTCCTAAAACAAAACGAGGAATAGAAAGTGTTAACATACAGAACACTCACAGGAGAATTTAGCTGTTTTTAATACCTGCCAGACAGCCCAGTTTATCTGGTTTCAAGTACAGTGCTGAGTGTATTTGGAGGCACAAAGGCCAGTTTTAGGCCCCGTAGGCACTTCCCAAATAAAGGTCACGGGAGCACAATTATCTCTGCGTGTCCCCGCTTCGCTGCCCGTCAGCAGGTCTTGGGGTTTGCACGTCCTTGCTCTTGGCCTGCACCCGTCCTTATGGCCGTTGTGCAAGAGGGCTGCAACCACGGCTGGATCGGTACCTCCTTCCAGGTCTCCACGCCCGCCCCTCCCCTCCTCTCGCTGGTGCTGGGACTTTTTAAACTCCACGCACCCGGAACTGGCGGGGGTGTTTTCCCCAGCCCACTCTGGCCCCGTGTGGCCTAGCGACCCCTCGGAAGGCCGCTGGAGCTCCGCCCCCTCCACGCCCCCTGGCGGGCGCGAGGGATCAGCCTCAGGGCTATTCCCCGCCGCCTGAGTTCCCTGCAGACGCCCGTCTTCGGCTTAACAGCCTTCTTTGCATCCAGCCCGCAGCTGCTGCACGTTTTCTTCCTCCTACACTCCAGGCTTAGTCTTCTACATGCATTCTTGCAACCTCCACCCCTCGATTTTCCAACTTAAGTGCAGACATGATTTTTCCCCTTGTCATTGCATCCAACTTCCCCACCGCCCAATTTCTCCCTCCCATGCCCAAAAGCAGGCCTTCTGCATATCCAAGCATCCAGCATCCCCTCCTACCCCTTTTTCTTTTCCCATTCTCATTACCTGGATTTGTTCCCTTCTTTGCCAGCAGGCCTCGACTCCCTCCACACCCAAGATCTGCGCTTTCTTCCTTTACCCCATTCCTGCCTTCTGGGGAATTAGAACCACCCCACCACAGCCAGGGACCGGGGCCGCCTCTCGGAGCCAGAGGTTACCTGCCGGGATGCTATGCTGGCGAGGAGTTGGGGCGCCACAGCCGCTCACAAGCTCAGACTCACAAACACAGCCTGGCAATCCCAAACCGGACTCCCAGTGCCTCGGCTTCTGAAGTAGACTCTGCAGAAACCCGGGACCATAGGGCGGGTCCGAGCTTTTCCTCTTCCCTGCTTTGTCCCCTCCCAGGCCCCGCCTCCTCAGCCCACCTCCCCCAGCCCCGCCCTCGACACGCCTCCAATCGCCAAGAGTCAATTCCCGTGGGGTGGGCGGAGTCCGCGAGAGGGGCGTGGCCACAGCCAGGGATAGAGACTCCATGGTGCCGCTTTCCCGGTGATCCTGTTGGGGGAAGGGGTTTCCGCGCCGCAGTGATTCAGTCCCGAATTCCGACAGCGGAGAGACTCGTATGCCACCTGCAGGCCGGGGAGCGGGGCGCGCTGGGGCTGCACCACCCAGAACTTTGTAACAATCTAGAGCACCACGGAATGAGTTTCCAGGTCGGCACTGAAGTTAACCGGACAGGGCGCCCCGGGCGGTGGCAGCTCGGCCGGCCCGCTGCCTGGCGCGCCCATGAGGGGCGGTAATGGAACGTGCCTTTGGCTGAAAAAAGAGTGCCCCCAGCCAGCGCGGGGTCGCCTAGGGTATTCGGCGCTGCCGAATGCAAAGGATGGAACAGTTACACAAGCAGGTCCTGCCACCACGTATGTCTCGGTCTGTAGAAACTCCATTGATTGTTTGCGTTAGAAGATAATGAATGGTATTCTTATTATTTTCTGTTTTAAGACAGGGTCTTGCTCTGTTGCCCTGGATGGAGTGCAGCGGAGCGATCACCGCTCACTGCAGCCTAGACTTCCTGGACTCAAGAGATCATCCCACCTCAGCCTTCCGAGTAGCTGGGATTACAGGTGCACACAACCACACTTAGCGAATTCTTCTTTATTGCTTTTCTTTTCTTTTTCCTTTGGTAGAGACGGGGTTTCACCATGTTGCCCGGGCTGGTCTCGAACTCCTGGGCTCAAGTGATCGGCCCTCCTCGGCCTCCCAAAGTCCTGGGATTACAAGCGTGGGCCACCATGCTCAGTCGAGGGGGATTATCTGTGATCCAATAAAGCTGGACTAGAGATGTGAAGCCTTAAAAAACGGTGGATTAAAAAAAGAATTCTGGTCTCCTCCAGAGATTGTATCTTGTGTGTTCATTGCTCTCAAAAACATGAAAATAAAGAGTGTTTTATATTGTGATCTGTAGGATAATAGCATGCTTTTATATTGCTGCCCAGAATTTAATGCTGCAATATTTATTTATTTATTTGTGAGACAGAGTCTTGCTCTGTCACCCAGGCTGGAGTGTGGTGGCGCAGTCTCGGCTCACTGCAACTCTGCCTCCTGGGTTCAAGTGATTCTCCCGTTTCAGCTTCCCAAGTAACTGGGACTACAGGTGTGCCACCATGCTAAGCTAATTTTTGTATTTAGTAGAGATGGGGTTTCACCATGTTGGCCAGGTTGGTTTCCAACTCCTGACCTCAAGTGATCTGCCTGCCTCGACCTCCGAAAGTGCTGGGATTACAGGCGTGAGCCACGGCGCCCAGCCTCCAAAATTTATTTTAAAAAATTATCTCTAACATTGAATTAGTACGTTATTCTTTGAAGATAAACTGATCTACATTGTACTACTCAAGGTGCACTTTGGACACTAGAGGGCACTGGTATTTTTCCCGAGAGAAAAGAAAAAAGCATACAGCCTGTCAACTTGGTTTTTGAGGTGGTTTAAGGGGTATTGGCAGCCAACCTCCATTTATTCCTGTAGAACTGTTTAGAGAGGTATATGAGCTTTTTGAAGGGGGCCTGCCCCTCCACACCTGTGGGTATTTCTCAGGTGGAGACGAGAGACTGAGAAAAGAAATAAAACACAGAGACAAAGTATATAGAAAGAACAGTGGGCCCAGGAGACTGGTGCTCAACGTGCGAGGACCTGCACCGGTGCTGGTCTCTGAGTTCCCTCAGTATTTATTGATGACTATTTTTACTATCTTGGTGAGGGGAGTGTGGCAGAAAAACAGGGTGATGGTGGGGAGAAGGTCAGCAGGGAAATGTGAGCAAAGGAATCTGTATCATGAATAAGTTCCAGGGAAGGCACTGTGCCTGGATGTGCACATAGGCTAGATTTATGTTTCACTTTACACAAACATCTCAGTGTAGCAAGGAGTAACAGAGAAGTATTGCTGCCAGCATATCTTGCTTCCAGCCTATCTGAGATAGGCGATTTTCTCCTATCTCAGAATAGAATGAATGGTCAGCTTTACACCAAGACATTCCATTCCCAAGGACGAGCAGGACACAGAAACCTTCTTCTTATCTCAACTGCAAAGAGGCCTCCTTCTTTCACTACTCCTCCTCAGCACAGACCCTTCACGGGTGTCGGGCTGGGGGATGTAAGGTCTTTCCTTTCCCATGAGGCCGTATCTCAGGCTATCTCAGTTGGGAGAAACCTTGGACAATACCCAGGCTTTCTTGGGCAGAGGTCCCTGCAGCTTTCCGCAGTGTGTCCCTGGTTAATAGAGAATGGAGAACGGTGATGACTTTTACCAGGCATACTGCCTGCAAACATATTGCTAACAAGGCACATCCTGCACAGCCCTAAATCCATTAAATGTTGATTCAATACAGCACATGTTTCTGTGAGCACAGGGTTGGGGTAAAGTTACAGATTAACAGCATCTCAAAGCAGAACAATTTTTCTTAGTACAGATCAAAATGGGGTTTCTTATGACTTCCATTTCTGCATAGACACAGGAATAATCTTATCTTTCTTTCTTTTCCCCACAGTTTTAATTTTCATCTTGAATCTGATGCCCTAAGACACCTGAGACTGTAGTTACTTTATATTATATCAGGTTCACATTTCTTTTTTTTTTTTTTTTTTTTTTTTTTTTTTGAGACGGAGTCTCGCTCTGTCGCCCAGGCTGGAGTGCAGTGGCCGGATCTCAGCTCACTGCAAGCTCTGCCTCCCGGGTTTACGCCATTCTCCTGCCTCAGCCTCCCGAGTAGCTGGGACTACAGGCGCCCGCCACCTCGCCCGGCTAGTTTTTTGTATTTTTTAGTAGAGACGGGGTTTCACCGTGTTAGCCAGGATGGTCTCGATATCCTGACCTCGTGATCCGCCCGTCTCGGCCTCCCAAAGTGCTGGGATTACTGGCTTGAGCCACCGCGCCCGGCTCAGGTTCACATTTCTTATTACCCCTTGCTCACTACCACAAGTAAGTGTTCATATCCATACTTGTTCCCTAAACAATGTAGGGCAGCCATAAAAATATGTCAAATATAGTACAATAAAGACATTCACTATCATTGAGAAAAATACCGTTAAAAAGTGACTAGCTATAGGATGTTATATAGAACCAAGGCAAATTTAATCATAAAACATGTTATATCACATCCTAAACACTTGCTAGAGATGGCAGCAAACTTGGCTTTAAGCCAATGTAGTAGTAAAGGTGGTAGTTACTGGAGTCTCAGCATCTAAAACAGTGTTTCCTAAGCCAGTTATGGAGGAGTTCATTTTTCACTGAAAAATTTGGCCGAGTGCAGTGGCTCAAGTCTGTAATCTCAGCACTTTGGGAGGCCAAGGCAGGAGGATTGCTTGAGGCTAGGAGTATTTAACCAGCCTAGGCAACATAAGGAGACCCTCTTTATACAAAACAAACAAACAAACAAAAATTAGGCAAGATTGCGCCTATAGTTCTAGCTACCTGGGAGGCTGAAGTGGGAGGATCACTTGAGCCCAAGAATTCAAGGCTGCAGGCTCCAGTAAGCTATAATTGCACCACTGCACTCTAACTGGGGCAACCAAGTGAGACCCTATCTCTTAAAAAAGTTATTTTTCAGATCCCTAGGATCGACATTAAAATATTGCTATAAATATGCATAAAACTAGATATATGCTTCTTATGCTGACAGCTCTTATACAACTGTAAAATACAAAAGTTTATAGATAAAATGACTGGAAAGAAAAGTAGAAAACAACATATTACCATTAATATCACTTAAATATAACAAATAACATTTAGCTGAAATTACTTTTTGAAATGTGAAGATGAAGCTCACTGGTTATGTGCACGTTTTTTTTTTTTTTTTTTTTTTTTTTTGAGACAGAGTCTTGCTCTGTTGCCCAGGCTGGAGTGCAGTGGCGCCATCTCTGCTCACTGCAAACTCCACCTCTCGGGTTCACGCCATTCTCCTGCCTTAGCCTCCTGAGTAGCTGGGACTAGAGGCGTAAGCCACCACGCCCACTAATTTTGTTTTGTACTTTTAGCAGAGACGGGGTTTCACCGTGTGAGTTAGGATGATCTCAATCTCCTGACCTCGTGATCCACTAGCCTTGGCCTCCCAAAGTGCTGGGATTATAGGCGTGAGCCACCATGGCCAGCCACGTGCACGTTCTTTTTTACATAGCTAGCCTATTTTACTGGATGACATATGATGGTTCATTTAGCCCAGCACTCTTCTCTATTTTGTTAATATTGTATATGTTGACATCATTTGTCTTTCATATAGCCGGTAAAAGAATCTGAGTATTTTAATAGTCTGGCCCCAAATACTGTTATAAACACAAATGGAAACATGGGCCATGGAATTTCTGTAAGCATTGTGGTTTTGAGACACTCATCCAGATAACGGGATTCTCATAAATATTCTAATGTGGTTGTATTTTCATTTTGATTATCTAAAAAAGGGTGAGGTGGAATGAATAGAGCTTGGTCATTGATTGTCCATGAAGATTAGGAGAGAGAGAACAGCAAAAGGGACTTCTGAATTTGGAGTTTGGGAGACCAGGTGCAGTTCAACAAGGAAGGAATATACATAGAGTCACAGATTTGATGGCCAAGATCATGGGTTAAGTTTAAGGTTTGTTAACTTTGCGATGCCATGGGACAGCAAGATGATGTCCAGGAGGCAGTTGGCCTCATCTGCAGTTCAGAAAGGGTGGACTGGAGAAAGAAATTCGGGAATCTTTAGCATGTGTTGGTAACAGTTGAAGACAGAGTATATATTATCTAGGACTTCAAAGTAAGGAGAAAAGTCAACCTCAGTGAGAACTCTGAGGGACACTTACATCTTAAAGGTCACGTAGAGGAAAAGGAGCCCCCACAAAGAGAATGAGAAGGAGTGTCTGGGGGTTAACAAAGAATCAGCAGAGCCTAATGTCATAGAAGCCAACAGACAAGAAAGTTTTCAAAAAAGAGGGAGTGTTTCAGAGAGATTAAAAAAAAAAAAGACAGGGTCTGAAAATAATGTTTGCAAAAGGAGGACATCTTGAATGCACTTTTAGTAAAAAGGTTCTATGAGGATGAAGAAGATAGAAGTGGAATGGTTCTGTGAGGATCAGAAGATAGAAGCCATACTACAGGGGACTGAAGCATGAATGGGGGGTATGGAAAGAGAGACAAGAAAACCTGTTCAAGAAGGTCGATTGTAAAGTAAAGAAAAATACTTATTTATTTATTTATTATTTTTTTTTGAGACGGAGTCTCGCTCTGTCGCCCAGGCTGGAGTGCAGTGGAGCGATCTCGGCTCACTGCAAGCTCCGCCTCCCGGGTTTACGTCATTCTCCTGCCTCAGCCTCCTGAGTAGCTGGGACTACAGGCGCCCGCCACCTCGCCCGGCTAGTTTTTTGTATTTTTTAGTAGAGACGGGGTTTCAGTGTGTTAGCCAGGATGGTCTCGATCTCCTGACCTCGTGATCCACCCGTCTCGGCCTCCCAAAGTGCTGGGATTACAGGCTGGAGCCATACTTTTTTATTTTTGATACGGAGTCTGGCTCTGTCACCCAGGCTGGAGTGCAGTGGCACGATCTTGGCTCACTGCAACCTCCACCTCCAGGGTTCAAGTGATTCTCCTGCCTCAGTCTCCCGAGCAGCTGGGATTACAGGCATGGGCCACCATCCCTGGCTAATTTTTGTATTTTTAGTAGAGATGAGGTTTCACCATATTGGCCAGGCTGGTCTCGAACTCCTGACCTCAAGTGATCTGCCCGCCTTGGCGTTCCAAAGTGTTGGGATTACAGGCGTGAGCCACCACGCCCGGTGGAAAATTGCTTTTAAAAGTCTTAGTCAACATACTATTGATGCCTATATATTTTAAAAAATAATTTGTATTGCTTCCATGTCAGTTGTGTTGGTTAGAATGGATTTGATTACATTGCTTTCGTGTCATTTGTGTTGGTTTGTATTGGATGTTTCCTTTTTGTTTCTTTAATGTATAAATGGCTGTGATAAATGTCTTTATCTTACTTTTCTAAAACACAGATCAATTCTTTGGGCCAGATTGCTAGAATGGGGATTATTGGATCATGAAGTATAAATATTTTTAAGGTGCTTAAATCCACCAAATCATTTTCTAGAGGGGAATATACCAATTTATATTTTCACACGCAGTGTAAGAGAGTGCATTTTATTGCATCCTAGCTGGAACTGAGTCTCATAATTTTTACAAACATGTCTGCATCCCTACTAAAAGGAGTTGGTGCTCCTTTGAGAGCTGATTGATTCTAGGCCTGGGGCAGGGAAAGTTCAAGATGAGTCTGCCGGGTCAAAAAGTAAGGAAGTGCTCTCAACAAATTAGGTATAGCAAGAATATGCCTCAACACAATAAAAGTTATATATGACAAACCAACAGTTAACATCATTTCAACAGTAAAAAAGAGCTTTTCCTCTACGGTCAGGAACACAACCAGGACATGCACTCTTGCCCCTTCTATTTTAACATAGTACTAGAAGTCCTAGTCAGGGCAATTAGGCAAGAGAATGAAATAAAAGGCATCCAAATTGAAAAGGAAGAAATTAAATTGTACCTGTTTGCCGATGACATGATTTTTTTTTTTTTTTTTTTTTTTTTGACAGAGTCTTACTCTGTCACCCAGGCTGGAGTGAAGCAGTGAGATCTCGGCTGACTGCAACCTCTGCCTCCCGGGTTCAAGAAATTCTCCTGCCTCAGCCTCCTGAGTAGCTGGGACTACAGGTACGCAGCACCATGCCCAGCGAATTTTTGTATTTTTAATAGAGACGGGGTTTCAGCATGTTGGCCAGGCTGGTCTCGAACTCCTGACCTCATGATCTGCCCACCTCAGCCTCCCAAAGTGCTGGCATTACAGGCGTGAGCCACCACGCCTGGCAGATGACATGATCTTATACAGAAAAACCCTAAAGATTGCACCAAAAAACTATTAGAATTAATAAAGAAATTTAGTAATGTTGTAGGATATAAAACCAGTATACAAGAATGAGTAGTGTTTCCAAACATTAACAGTGAACTATCTGAAAGAGAAATCCATAAAACAATCCTATTTGCAATAGCTACAAAAATATATTAAAATACTTAGAAATAAATACGGGCTGGGTGCGGTGGCTCACGCCTGTAATCCCAGCACTTTGGGAGGCCAAGGTGGGCGAAGCACGAGGTCAGGAGTTTGAGAGCAGCCTGGCCAGCATGGTGAAACCCTGTCTCTACTAAAAATACAAAATAAATTAGCTGGGCGTAGTGGCAGGCGCTTGCAATCCCAGCTACTCAGGAGGCTGAGGCAGGAGAATCGCTTGAACCCGGAAGGCGGAGGTTGCAGTGAGCCAAGATGGCACCACTGCACTCCAGCCCAGGCGACAGACAGAGTGAGACTCCATCTCAAAAAAAAAAAAAAAAAAGAAAAGAAAAAAAGAAATAAGTTAACATAAGTAAAAGACCCGCACACTGAAACCTATAAAACATTGATGAAAGAAACTGAAGAAGACAGAAATAAATAAGACATCTCATGTTTATGGGTTGAAAGAATATTGTTAAAATGCCCAAAGTGATTCACAGATTCAATGCAATCCCTATAAAAATTCCAATGACATTTTTCACACAGCTAGAAAAAAACCCTCTAAAATTCCTATGGAATGACAAAAGAGGATGAATAGCTAAAGAAATCTTGAGCAAAAAGAACAAAGCTAGAAGCATCATACTGCTTGATCTCAAAATATACCACAAAGCTACAGTAATCAGAACAGCATGATACTGGCAGAGAAACAGAAAAACCAACTGAACAGAATAAAGAGTCCATTAGTTAATAAATAGGATTGCTAATTTTTAAAAAAGATTAAAAAGTAAAAAACAGAATAAAGAGTCCAGAAAAAAAATCTACCCATTTACAGTCAGTTGTTCAATAAGGGACCAAGAATACACAATAGGGAAAGGATATTCTCTTCAATAAGTAGTAATGGGGAATGGGATATCCATATTCAGGAGAATGAAATTAGAGGCTTATCTCATATCATATGTAATAATCAACTCAAGTAAATTGAACACTTATGTGTACGACCTGAAACTGTAAAACTACTAGAAAAAAAGGAGGGGGAAAGCTCCATGACATTGGTCTGAGTAGTGATTTTTTAGATATGACCCCAAAAGCACAGGCTACAAAAGCCAAATCGACAAATGAGATTACATAAAACTGAAAACTTTTTACAGAGCAAGGGTTACAATCAACAGATTGAAGAGACAACAGAGAGAACAGGAGCAAATATTTGCCAGCCATACATCTGATAAAGGGATAATATCCAAAATATATAAGGAACTCAAACAACTCAATAGTAAGAAAACAATCTGATTATAAAATGGGCAAAGGATGTGAATAGACATTTCTCAAAAGAGGACATACAAATGGCCAACAGGTATATGAAAAACATGTTCAACATAATTAATCATCAGACAAATGCAAATTAAAACCATAGTGAGAGATATCACTTAATACCTATTACAATGGTTATATCAAAAAGACAAAAGATAACAAGATTGGAGAGAAAATAGAGAAAAGGAAACCCCTGCATGCTGTTGGTAGGAATGTAAATTAGTATAGCCATTATGGAAAACAGTATGGAAGTTGCCAAAAAAGTTTAAAAATAAAACTATCATGTGATCCAGTCATCCCACTACAGGGTGTATATACAAAGGAAATAAAATCACTATTTTTCCTTTATTGAAATTAAAAAAAATCTTTTTATAGAGATGGGGTCTTGCTATGTTGACCAGGCTGGTGTTGAGCTTCTGGCCTCAAGCAGTCCTCCCATCTTGGCCTCCCAAAGTGCTATGATTACAGGTGTGAGCCACTGTGCCCAGCCAAAATCACTATTTTGAAGAGGTATCTGCACTCCCATCTTTATTGCAGCATTATTCACAATAGCCAAGATATGAAATCAACCTGTGTCCCTCAATGAACAACTGAATAAAGAAAATGTGGGGCTGGGCACAGTGGCTCGTGCCTATAATCCCAGCACTTTGGGAGGCTGAGGCAGGTGGATCACGAGGTCAGGAGTTCAAGACCAGCCTGGCCAAGATGGTGAAACCCCGTCTCTACTAAAAATACAAAAATTAACCGGGTGTGGTGGCAGGCGCCTGTAATCCCAGCTACTCGGGAGGCTGAGGCAGGAGAATCAGGGTGGGGGATGGAGGGCGGAGATTGCAGTGAGCCCAGATTGTGCCACTGCACTCCAGCCTTGGTGACAGACTCCATGTCAAAAAACATAATAACAAAATAAAATGTAGTATATATATACTGTGGAACATTATTCAGCCTTAAAAATAAGGAAATTCTGTCTTTTGTGACAACATGGATGAACCTAGGGACATGATGTTAAGTGAAATAAGCCAGGCACAGAAATATACCACAAGATCTCATATATGTGGAATGTAAAAATGTTGAAGTCATAGAAGCAGTGGGTAGAATCATGGTTGCCAGGGGTAAGGGGTGGTGGAGAGAGAAAAAGAACAAAAGGTAAGATGTGCTCAAAAAGTAATGGAGGCATGTCAAATGGACTCAGGAGTCTGCTGGAAGGGGCTCACACTGGCCAAGGCAGGGACACCTGCAGCATAGAAATGAATGGTGGCAGTAATGAACTATAACATGTTGGAGAAAAATGAGTCCAAAGTCATACTAACCAATATAAAGAAAGAAAGAAAACGATGGAAAGCTATTAGTTGCAGTAAAATTCTACTAATACATATAGAGGAATAGAAGTATAACATCATCAAACAATAATTGATTCTGCAAGAATCCTAAATCTGTGCTTGAATGAAAGTTTTTGAGGAGGATATATACACAAATAATCTCTCTACAGATAAAATTCCTCTGGAATTAATTTTGGATGTCTAGTGTGAAGTGAGAATCTAAAATGATTTTTTTTCCCCAAAAACAGTAGCCCAGTTTTCAATCTCTTTTCCACAGAAAATTGAACTGTAAGCAGTTTAATACAGATATTAGATGGTAAGCTTCTTGAGGACATGGACTGTGTAATGTTCACATATATTTTTATTTTTTAGGCTAGTCAAGTGAAGCAGTGGGATATGTTCATAATTTTATCCTTAGTGCAGTGTGCTTATATAACTAACACATTGCGGATTAAATTAGGGATTAAAAAATATTTGTGGAGTGCACTTTTTTTCTTTTTTTTAAACCATAGATGGAGTTTCTACATACACTACAGTCTTCGTGGCTGGGCGATTTATTCCTTTCATATGATCTCTGTACCTATTTTATACTTCATGTAGGTTTAAGAAATATTAACATATGGTGGTAATTACGAGGGCTTTTTTTGCTTATCTTAAATTTTTTTTTTTTTAAATTTTTTTAAAGGAAGGTAGAGACTTGAGCATCTTTATGGCTGAGGAGGAAGAGTCATTGGAAAAGGGGACGTTGCAGATATGGTGCAAGCTCGCAGACAGGAGAGGGTGAATTGGGGGCCAAAAGGATTGAGCTGGGGGAAGAAGAGGCCCCGTCCTCAGTGAGATGAGGGAGAAAGGCAGACGAGGGCAGGGGTGGATGTAGGTAAATGTTGTAGTGGGGGGAATTAGGTTTGTTAAGGGTCATGCTCAGATAACTTGGGATATTTCACTTGGGTATAAAATAAGATTCTCTGCTGAGAATGATAGTCAAGGTAATGTGGGGGTTGTGGTGGTGGTCTGGCGCAGCAGTAATGAGGTATGGGAGAAGCTGACTACAGACTCCCCAGAAAGATTGCCGAAGGGCCCAGCTGAGGATGGTGACTGGGATTTGCACTGGAATCAACCTGCAGGTTTCGATGGTACTTTCCAACTCAAGGAAAACTGGCCTGGGATTTGACAAAACTCTTGAGGAAAACGACTTACAGAATTTAAAGCTGTACTTCCCTTTAGGTTTCGTCTCCTTTCCATCCTCCCCTACCAAGCCCCACAACTGCGGCGGGCATGTTTTCTGCAGTTAACCGCACTGCGCTCTTAGCAGGACAGAAATAACGAATAACGCTAGCCAAGCTGAGCAAGATAGGGCTTGGTAACTTTATTTGCATCAGTATTTGCAACACAACACCTAAATGAAAAAGTTAACTATAAAGCCAACATCATTTACTCCGGGTCAGGGAACTGTGCCATTCGCTTTAAGTGCATTTACTTAATTTCAATAAAGTATTAAGAAGTGAGTCCTTTTATTAATCCGACTTTACACACCTGAGGTCTAAGGCCTAAATAAATGAGCAATTTGTTTAAGATCATATGGCTGGTTATTGGCGGAGTCATGCAAGTCTGGAAACAGAGTCCTCGCTAACTCCGGTTCAGTGCTACACGAGTGAACTGTCTACAACAACGCAGTGACATTGAGTGCCCACAGTATCGAACACATACGGTAATCGCAGTCCAGCCAGCACCCGTGCAAAGCACCAAGCACCGATTCGGTGACCCCGCACGCGTGACGCTCACGAGCGCAGTCCCCCTGGCTTCTTCCAGGAAGGCTGAAGCGGCCTAATCTCGGCCAAAAGATCAGGACGACTCGATCCTGGCTGGACTTCTTCTGCCTGAGCATCTGATCCGAGCGTCGGGCGGGCTGGGAGGAGCCGGCCCCCGGGAAAGATTGCGGATTGGGGGACAGGAAAACAGAGGGCGGAGCCTTGGGGGGGAAGCAAGAAGCCGCAGCAACCATGTAAGCAGCTTCGCTTCTTGCCGCAACCGTCCGCGGCCTGAGGAGCCCACTGCCGGGCTCTGGGGCCGACTTCCGGGGGCTGAGCCGGTGAAGCGGTGGCTGGGGCGGGGGGCAAACGGCGCGGCCGGGGCGGGAGGCGCAGGTAAGGGAGGGGGCCTGGAGCTTAGCCCTCTCGGGCTGAGCATGGGAAGGAGGCCGGTATGGGGAGCTTCTGGGCCAGAACTGAGGTGAAGGTGAGAACCGGCGTTCCACAGCTGGGGGCTAGGGCCTGGCTGCTGCTGAACAAGGAAGGGCACAGAACCTGGCTTTAGAACGAGCTCGTCCTGCCGTTTACCCGCCTGGCGAGTGGGGACGGAAGCCGGGTGGGGCCCTTGAGATTTCCTTGGAAACATTTGAAGTTCCTTTGCCTCTTTCTCGACCCTTACGCCTGAACTTATTTAGGAGGGAAAGAGTCCAGTTGTTTTTCCCTCTGAGTGCATGAGTTTTCAGTTTGTTAGAGGTGCATCCGTAGGCTGGAAAAGAAAGTTCATGAGCTGCAGAAGCGATACCAACCGTGGGGTTCAAATGTGTGTTTGTCTTAAATGCTTGCCTTTGCTATTTGAGACGATTCCATTTTAACTTAGGTTTCGGAGTCTCTTGAGGAGGCTTATTCCCAATTAGCGTTTATCCTTTGCTTAGAATGTTCCCAACAAAAGGATGAGAATGGAATGTGTTGGAAACTTTTAGGACTTAGGGGTTTTCTGCCCAATCAGAGGTTATTCCTGAGACAGTCAAGAAATAAGTGATAGAATTTTGTATAAAGCAAGTTATTCGTGTGTATGTAATGTGTATATATCATTCATTAGTATTGACGCAGTGCATCCTGTGTCCAAAAATATGTCCCATGTTGACAATAGAGGTAGTCGCTTGGTACGGTGTACTTATTTCTGATTTATTGGAGTCCCTTTTTTTTGGCACTCCAAAACTCCCACTCTGTCAGTATTCTTACAAAAAATGTTCTTTCTTTCTTTATTTTGCGTTGGTGACAAAGATTGTGTAGGTTAAATCTCTTCTGTGGAGCAAAACTAATTTCCTATGTTCTCCCTTTTTCTGCTTTGTGGATCGTGCTCTGGTTTTCCTTTAGGCGTGTTGGTCAAAAATGTAACAAGAAATCTTTGTTGATAGAAGCTAACATTTCCAATATTAAACTTTCCTAAATTACTAAATCTCCAGTTTTTTTTTTTTTTTTTTTTTTTTTTGACACAGTCTCGCTGTGTCCCCCAGGTTGGAGTGCAGTGGCGCGATCTCGACCGACTGCAACCTCTGCCTTCCCGGGTTCAAGCGATTCTTCTGCCTCAGCCTCCTGAGTAGCTAGATTACAGGCGCGCGACACAACACTCGGCTAATTTTTGTATTTTTGGTAGAGACGGGATTTCACCGTGTTAGCTAAGCTGGTTTCGAATTCCTGACCTCAGGCGATTCATCCACCTCAGCCTCCCAAGGTGTTGGGATTATAGGCGTGAACCACCGGGCCGGGGGTCTCCCTCCCTCGCCCAGGCTGGAGTGAAGTGGTGCCATCTCGGTTTACTGCAATCTCTGCCTCCCAGGCTCAAGGGATTCTCCTGCCTCGGCCTCCCAAAGTGCGGGGATCACAGGTGTGAGCCGCCAGGTCCGGCCTTTACTGATTGGCCTCTCATAGTTTGTAGGAGGTCTGCATATATTAGTAGCCTTAATTAGAAAGAGTAAAATATTGATGATGTATCAGAAGGCTTTGGGTAGGTAGGTTAATAGGACTGATTACCTCTCAGGAAGGAGTCCTAATTTATATTTTAAAGCGTTGTTAAGCTGCTAAAGAGTGAGAGTTGTAAGATAATTTTTTCAGGGCCCTGGTGTCATTATGTAATTATTAGGGTTAACTACATGATTGGGTTTATATTTCAGCGACTACACTTGCTAAGTGTTTTCATGGGAATTTTTATCTTTTTATTTCCAAAGCCAAGTATAATTTTTGTGTAGATAACCTTTAGAAGTAGTTCTAAGATTCTTTAGGTGGAATGCCATCTCTGCTTCTGATGTTACTTGTGTTAAAGCAGAATGTAGGCTGTTTTCCGGGGGTGGTTGTTACGGCCATCACATTATTGTTTCTCTCCAGTGCTCTTTTTTTTGTTTTCTAAATAAAATAGAGATGAAGTCTTGCTATGTTGACGAGGCTGGTCTGGAACTCTTGGCCTCAAGCGATCCTCCCATCTCAGCCTCCCAAAGTGCTGGGATTACAGGTATGAGGCCACAGTGCCTGGCCTCCTTTTTTTTTTTTTTTTTTTTAAATAAAGAACCGCAAACTTTTTTTTGAGTGTATAGTTGATCAGTCATCAGCTTACTGCCCAACACTTTTTGCTGAATTGTCATGACACTTCAGAAGGATTGTTGATGATTATTCTCAATGGAAGATGCTAGAAACTTTCCTTCCCCTTCTTCTTCCTTTCTCCTTCCTCTTTCCTTCCCCTTCCTCTTCCTCTTTTTCTTTTCCCTCCCCCACAAATAAACATGTATTGCCAAATTCTGTTTAAGTCAGTGGTTTCCTTTCTGCCTTAATTTGTTAATTAAATTATTGATCAGACAGAGCCTTAAGTAGAGAATGCGGATAGGTTAAAAGGAAAGTGTGAAGAGCTACAAAAGTAATTTTGATGTAATACTTTTGGGGTGAGACTTGGGGTATAGTGATAGTTCTACTACTGTCTGACCCCCAAGAAAGTTGTTTTAGGTTCAGTGAACCTTGGTTGCCTCAAAGGTAAAATGTAATAAAGCCAGCTGTGTGTGCCTTCCAGGATTGTAAGAAGAAAATGAGATGGTAGATACGATTTTGAATGTGAAAAGCATTTTACCACGACTGTAATGTCGTCTTTGTAAAGTGGAGACTAGATTATAAACTATAGTATATATATTGTTTTCTCCAAGGGAAGAACTTTGTCTTTATTTTGAAACAATAGGTAGCCTCCTGGTGGTTGGAACATGCTTCTGCCTGCGGGGGCCCAGTGTCTGGGCCCCAGGGATCTACAGAGCTCAGTAGGCTTACCATGTGTTTCAGGAAGGCCTCGTAGTGTTTCAGGAAGGCCTCCTCGTTGATGCTGTCCTCATGTCCTGCCAGAACAGTCTCCATCTCCTCCTCAGCCATCTTCTCTCCCAGGGTGATGAGGACTTGTCTGAGCTCTGCTCCCGTGACTTTGCTATTCCCCTCCTTGTCAAACACATGAAGCCCCTCCAAGTAGTCCTCATACGTGCCTTGGTTCCGGTTCTTGGCTGTCACCTGGAGCATGGGCAGGAAAGTCTCGACGTCCACATGCTGGGACTTCAGCTCATCACTCTTGGGGTTCTCAAGGAACTTGAGCACCTTGGCATTGGTGGGGTTTTGGCCCAGGGCCCGCATCATGTCCCCAAACTGGCTGTACAGGATCTTGCCAGCCCCCACTCAGTTAAACAGCTTGAAGGCCGCCTTGAACTCCTCCAGGTGGTCCTTGTTAAACTTGATCATCACTTTGGAGAGATCGACTGGGGGCTCCTGGATTTTCTCAGGGGCCTGGGGATGGGGTAGCTGGCTCAGCTTTGGTCTTGGCTGGAGGGGCTCATGCTGCTGCTGGCTTGGCAGCTGCTTTGGAGATGGAGAGCCCTGCTGGTTCCTCCCCAGAATATCCTTGGGAGGCATGATGTCTGCTGGCCAAACGACAGTGTGTGGATGGGGGCACCCATCTCCTGCGGGGTCCATGTCTGGGCCAGACTACGGTGTTTTTTTTTTTTTTTTTTTTTTTGTAGACGGAGTGTTGCTCTTGTTGCCCAGGCTGGAGTGCAGTGGTATGATCTTGGCTCGCTGCAACCTCCAACTCCTGGGTTCAAGTGATTCTTCTGCGTCAGCCTCCTGAGTAACTGTGATTACAGGCACCTGCCACCATGTCCAGCTAATTTTTGTATTTTTGGTAGAGGTGGGGTTTTACCATGTTGCCCAGGCTGGTTTCGAACTCCTGACTTCAGGTGATCCGCCCACGTTGGTCTCCCAAAGTGCTGGGATTATAGGTGTGAGCCACCGTGCCCAGCCCAGTCTACAGTATGTTAATGATTTGAGTTATCCATGGTTCTTCTCTTTGAAATATGAATCAATATGGCAGAAAATAGTACTTTTCTGTAACTTTCATCTGGTGATGTGGTTAGCTTTATTGCTTTGGTTGAAATGTGGTTTTTTGGTTATTGAGAAAAAAAGCCCTTTAAGAAGATCTTCTTCTTAATGTCTCTATGAATTGAAGCTTAAAGGGAGGAAAAACCACAGGTTCATGTGTTTAGGAGCAAAGATAGTGGGGAACAACTTGTTGATTTGAATGAAGTGTAGCTTGAGGTAATTGTTAAAGTTTTGTAGAAATGTCATTAAAGGATGACTTTCATGTCCTTGTTTTAGAAATATAATGATTTTTATATTATTTTTTAAAATGTAAAAGTTGAGACCAGGCATGGTGGCTCGTGCCTGTAATCCCAGCACTTTGGGAGGCTGAGGCAGGTGGAGCACCTGAGATCAGGAGTTCAAGACCAGCCTGGCCAACATGGTGAAACCCCTTCCCTACTGAAAATACAAAAAATTAGCTGGACGTGGTGATGCGCGCCTGTAGTCCCAGCTATTCAGGAGGCTCAGGTGAGAGGATCACTTGAACCTGGGAGGCAGAGCTTGCAGTGAGCCAAGATCACACTACTGTACTCCAGCCTAGGCGACAGAGCAAGACTGCATCTCAAAAAAAAAAAAAAAGTTGAGGCCGGGAGGTGGCTCAAGCCTGTAATCCCAGCACTTTGGGAGGCCAAGATGGGCGGATCACAAGGTCAGGAGATCGAGACCATCCTGGCTAACACGATGAAACCCCGTCTCTACTAAAAAATACAAAAAAAACTAGCTGGGCGAGGTGGCGGGCGCCTGTAGTCCCAGCTACTCGGGAGGCTGAGGCAGGAGAACGGCATAAACCCGGGAGGCGGAGCTTGCAGTGAGCTGAGATCTGGCCACTGCACTCCAGCCTGGGCGACAGAGCGAGACTCCGTCTCAAAAAAAAAAAAAAAGTTGAAATAAGTAAAATAAGACTGAAGAATTTATATGTGTGTTGTATAACTAGCTTCCCCCCATAACTTTAAAAAGCAGTTGTGTATCCCTTCTTCCGAAACATGTTAAAATGAAAGAGATAGAAATGATGTGAAAATGCTTATTTTTCTTTCTGCCTGCTCACATTAATGCTTTACCTCGAAATTGTTATTAATTTAAATATTTTCTGTAATTTGAATAGTAATGTTTAAAATTGAGTTGGCTATCAGATCATAGTTTTAGATGATTGAGGCTCTTATGATTTAGACAGCAGTGTTTTCAGTCCTTTGGAATATATGAAGCTAGATTTATTTACTGTTTGTTTTCATAGATCTGAATTTTCACAGAATAGGATTTTCTAGATATTGGGATGCTGTTTGGAATCAACTTTTGAGCTTCCTGAGGAACTTAGATCTTTCGCTTGTTTCTTTTGTTTTTCAGACTCATGAAATGGCCACAGATGATAAGACGTCCCCAACACTGGACTCTGCTAATGATTTGCCTCGATCTCCTACTAGTCCTTCTCATCTCACACACTTTAAACCTTTGACTCCTGATCAAGATGAGCCCCCTTTTAAATCAGCTTATAGTTCTTTTGTAAATCTCTTTCGTTTTAACAAAGGTAAGACATATTAAATATGAGAGGTTTGATTCAGGTTTGATTCTTTGAAATACTCCTTTGTCTCTATTAGCTCACCATGATCATATAGTGGTCAGTAGTCTGTTCAGCTTTAATGTTGGGTCTGTAAGAAAGTGAAATATTAACAAGCTGATAGCTTTAATCGTAGGTCACCAGGTTTTACTGCTGAAGAGAAAGCTAGAATTTTCACTGTAATATCATTAATTATTGGTAACTAAAGGTCTGGATTAAAAACTACATGTTAGGCTGGGTGTGGTGGCTCACACCTGTAATCCCAGCTCTTTGGGAGGCTGAGGTGGACAGATCACGAGGTCAGGAGATCCAGACCATCCTGGCTAACATGGTGAAACCCTGTCTCTACTAAAAATACAAAAAAATTAGCCAGGCATGGTGGCGGGCGCCTGTAGCCCCAGCTACTCTGGAGCCTGAGGCAGGAGAATGGCATGAACCCGGGAGGCGGAGCTTGCAGTGAGCTGAGATCGCGCCACTGCACTCCAGCCTGGGAGACAGAGCGAGACTCCGTTTCAAGAAAAAATAATAAAATAAAAAACTAAATGTTAAAGGAGGTTTCTTTTAATAGAGAAAGTAGTCGTCTCTTTTTGTTGTTCTTGTTTTCTCTCTCTCTCTTTTTTTTTTTTTTTGAGACAGATTCGCGCTCTGTTGCCCAGGTTGGAGTGTAGTGGTGCCATCTCGGCTCACTGCGAGCTCCGCCTCCCAGGTTCACGCCATTCTCCTGCCTCAGCCTCCCTAGTAGCTGGGACTACAGGCGCCTGCCAACACGCCCGGCTAATTTTTTGTTTTTTTTAGTAGAGACAGGGTTTCACCATGTTAGCCAGGATGGTCTCGATCTCCTGACCTCGTGATCCACCCGCCTCGGCCTCCCAAAGTGTTGGGATTACAGGCGTGAGCCACTGCGCCTGGCCCTTTTTTTGTTAATATACTTCAAATTAGTTCATAGAATGGACTTTGTTCTTTTGGGGGTTAATAGCTAAAATATTTAAAGCAATGAAACTAAAAGGAACAGTACGCAGGAGGAAAGGTTTATACTTTTCAAAAACTGGAAGCTGTCATTAGGATTCTTGTTGACTTAAAACTGTTAGACTAAGGTGTACATGTAATGACATCAAATGAAAAGATACTTTTAAAATGAGCTCTTTTTAAGTAATATGTCTTTTATTTGGAACAAGAATTAAAAAAAGCATGGCCTATGTCATTTGTCTTTCGTTTGTCTGTATTACTTGAAGTATGTTAGAAAGTAATTCTTGTAAAGCATTTGGGGAGGTTAATAGTATTAATTAGCTCAGTAGAACCTTTAATAATATTAACTGGATTTTATTTATGATCATGTTTAAAGTGCTATGAAAACCCTTTAGTACATTTTTAAGACAATATTTAAAAAAATAAACTATTTTTTAGAAGAGTTTTAGATTTATAGAAAAATTGGGAAGATAGAATTTCCATATACTCCCATACCCAGTTTTCCTTATATAAACATTTTACATTAGTCTGGTACATTTGTTACAATTAATGAACTATTATTGATAGATTATTAACTAAATTACATATTTTATTAGATTTCTTGAGTTTTTACCACTTGTTCTTTTTGTGTTCCAGGATCCTGTTTATCATACCACGTTACACTGAGTTGTCATAAGGCAATAAAATTTTTATTTATTTAGCAAATGTTTATTGGGTGCCTCCTTTGTGCTGGAAACTGTTTTAATAGTGTAAGGGATCTGTCACATAAACAGACCCCAAAAATCCCTGCCTTCATATGAAGCTTATATTTTGTTTCCTTTAATGTGCATAAGAAATTTCTAATGAAAAGTGAAACAAATAGAAGATCATATATACCAAGGGTGTGATTATTGGCCTGTAATTTTGCCCCCTTCTTTGAATTTTCTTTTTTTAAAATCTAGGCTGGGCACAGTAGCCTTTGCCTGTAATTTCAGCACTTTGGGATGCTGAGGTGGGAGGATTGCTTGAGGCCAGGAGTTCAATACCAGTCTGGGAAACATGGGGAGACCTGCCTGTATTTAAAATTAAATACATGAAAAAGAAAAAAAAATTTTTTAGTTATGCATATAATACACTTATACATTGTTGCCTGAAAATTTCATCTACTTCCTTCTCATTGCTGAACTCTTAATTTTAGTTTTTTAAGTAATGCCAAGTGTTCCCTTGCTACAGAGAGAGCAGAAGGAGGCCAGGGAGAACAGCAGCCTTTGAGTGGAAGTTGGACCAGCCCTCAGCTCCCTTCAAGGACACAGTCTGTTAGGTCACCCACACCTTATAAAAAACAGCTTAATGAGGAACTCCAGCGACGCTCTTCAGCATTAGGTAAAATAGTGTTCTTATTTCATTCCCTTCTATATGCTAGATTTTTCCACAGTCATTGTGTTTCCTAGGTTGTTTATAGCAGGACTTAACTTTCCTGCTATTTGGAGTAGTCAGGTACTATTTGGAATAGTCAGGTATCGTTCAGAGTAAATAAAACTGTTACCTAGGTAGTGAAAGAATTTATTGGCACCTGAAAAAATTCTTAAACGTCTCATTAAACTTTAATTTAGGCAAGGCACAGATCTCTTGACTATTTTTTGATTAATTACTTGCTTGGGTTTCAGCAGAGAACAGTTTGCAACATCCCCAGGAGAACACAGGTTAGTTTCCACTTTGTGAATGAATTTTGCATATGTTCTTGGGATGCTAGTGAAATGTGATATGCATGCCTCTGGCTGCAGAACTCTGTCAACTCCATTAGTGGGCTGCCACTTGCTCTTGGCCTTGTGTCCTTGTTGGGGTGCAAACTGTCAATGTGGCTGAATAAGCTGAGCTCCTCTCATCTGTCTGTTTTCCATTCTGGTCTACTACACAGTCATCTTCATTTTCATGCTCTTCTGATGAGTATGGGCTGGGGACTGGTGTCAGAATTGAGAGATTAGAGAAAGAGAGGTGGTTTATGTTTTATTTCTGTCAGATTTTTCAACTTGGTGGAGTGGTTTGCCCAAGTCAAGGTGACAAAAGAAAGGAAGTGGGAGGTGGCATGGTAGAGAGGAAGGGATGCAGCATTGGGAATTAGATGCCCCTGAACACCAGATCCCGTCTGGTCTGGCTGGTCTTCCCCCAGGTAATGGTGGTTGGCAGACGGATAGTTTATTGTGAGTTCAGACTTGGTCAGCCAGAGCAAAGATAAACCAAGCAAAAGAAGAGTTTCTACCCAAGGACTGGCACAGAGCTGGCTGCATCACCTGCACAGGTTTTCTAGGGCAGTGAGCCTCAGCCAGGGTTACATCAGCCATTTGGAGGGAAGAATCAGAAGATGGAGAGTGGGAGAGGGAGAAAGGAGCTCTCCTTTTGTTCTACATAATCTCTATTTTAACTTTTAGCCTCAGTAAACTCTCCTTAGCTCTTGAGTCTGACCCACAACAACACTCTTTTTGTTGAGGGAGCTCTTTTGACTCAATCCCGTGCTGAATTGAGTGTAGGATTTGTTTTACCTAAAACCAAGTTAGACTAGAAAGTAATCTTTTAGGAGTTACAAATTGGCAGCCTGCCAAACCTTGCCATTGGTGTTATGATCAACTTGAACTTTAATATCTCCAGGTGGAGCCTTTAATGTCTAGTTTCTTTATTGTTCTTTCTCAAGTCTACTTGATTATTTGATTCTATCTTGAAGGCATTTGAGCTTCAGAAGCCTGGTGTTGTTTGGCCAACCACGTTCTTTTCCCTATTAAAAGGGCTGTAATTCTACCATTTGCTAGCTTTCTGACCTTAGGAAAGTTTTTTAATTTTCTAATGTTCATTTTGCAAGAGAAGCAGCTAAGGCTATTTGCCTAAGGGCATAAAGCTAGACCAGATTTTCTCTCTGGGTCTCTTTCATCTTCAGCCAACATCTGTGATTCTCTTGGTTCCAAGAAGGGTCTCATTCATCCTTTTTCAGTGGATGATGCTATTAATAGTTTCTTATATTCCTAATTGGCTAAATGCAAGGGACTTAACAAGTTGTTGCCTGCTGCTCAGGAGCACAGCCATTATGTTTCCAGTAGCTTCATCTGTCTCCTTTTTCAACTTGTATATCATGGAGAGTTGCTTTTTGTTTTGAGACTCAAGTTTAGTTATTCTAATACAGTAGCAACACATCTGAGGTATGTGCTAAAACTAAGATATAACTTTATAGAAAGATAGAAGTTTCCAGAGTTTTCTAAAATAGGTACAATTTTGATAGTTACTTCAGTGATTACATTATCTTGGGAAATGCTTTGTAAACTTTAGATCCCAACCTCTCATTTCTTTGTAATTCTTTTTTTCCCCACCCAGCCAAAACAACACCTATCTAGCAAATGGTGAATCTGAGGAAGATTCACAGTGGGGTATTTTCCAGCTTACTTTGCCATAGGTTATCAGGTTGATGGGTTTAAGCTAATAGGATGTTCATCCTTTTTGTCAAACTATCTTCGCTTCATCCTTAGGTTTTGTAACTGCTAGAAATAGGCAGAAACTTCAGTTGTAACTTTGGTCTACATTAAGGAAATAATAGGTGACAGCTTTGGTGGGCATATCCTATTTTGGCTATGAGGCTGGAATTTGGGCTTATTAGTGATAGATTTGGTTCAGTATTGCTATGTCAGGTATAAATGATCCTTTCCAATTTGGAGCTGCAGGGTTGGGGAACTGACAGGGAGGGATAAGATTGGAGTTTTAGCAATTTTCTGGCAGTTTTAATATGCTTGGACATAGGTCAAGTTTTACCATGGCAAAATTTACCATCCTGGGTGTTGTGAAGTCTGTCAGAATCTTTGAAGGCTGAGCTATTAAACTTCTTTCTGACCATCTTCTGCATGAGACTTTGGATATATGGTCTGCAGACAGAACTGAACTGTTTGATCCTACTGCTTACCTGTTTGACTTTAGAGAACAAGCTCAGTTAACCCTCCCTGATTGCTTTTTCTTCTGCTAAATTTCTAGCAAGCATTTATTATAGGTTGGACCAAAGGGCTTAAGAAGTCATTAATGAATTTTGGACCATTTAAGAGATGTTCCCATTTCAGGCCTGAAAACCATCAATGGTCTTAGACAATGCTTGTCTTAGGTAGCCTTTACTTGTTTGTAAAAGAGCATTTTACATGAGAAGAAATACTTCTAGTAGCCTCTTACCCTTGTAAAGACTTGTTTTAACTCTCAATTCATATAACTGAAAGGGAGAACATAATTATATGCTAACCATAAGAGGCAGTTTCCATCACATATATACCTTGTTGTATATAGATACTAGGGACTGTTAACAAGGTTGCTTTTTTTTTTAATCCAACTCAGACACAAGAAGGAAAGCAGAACCTACCTTTGGAGGTCATGACCCTCGTACAGCTGTTCAGCTTCGAAGCCTCAGCACAGTATTAAAACGCCTCAAGGAAATCATGGAGGGGAAAAGCCAGGTACTGTCTAGAGGCTTTGGAAGATTACTTATTAAGCGCTTATGGGGATCATGCCATACCTAATGAAAATGGCATTAATGCCACTGAAAGAAGGTTTAATTAGTGCTTCCTCCAGCTGTGAGCACCCTATTTTTATACATAAGTTCTTAATTTTATTGTAGTCTAATTTATCAGTTTCTTCCCTTTATGCTTAGTGCTTTTTGTGTTCTGTTTAAGAAGTGTTTATCTAGCTCAGGGCAGTAGATATTCTCCTATGGTTTCTTCAAAAAGGTTTATTATTTCTGTCAAGTATAGGGGTCAGGCTTCCATTATTCCTCATGGATGTCCAGTTGGATATAGTATCATTGTTTTTGAAAAGACCATCTTCCACTGATTGCATTATAAATTTCACCGTAAGTCCATATATGTGTGAGGGTGTGTCAGGGCTCTCTTTTTCTGTTCCATACCTTTATTTTTTTCTATCCTTGTACCAGTACCCTGTCTAAAATTATTGTAGCATTAGAATAAGTCTTGATGGCTGGTAATATTAAGTCCTTCAATTTGTTCTTCTTCAAGATTGTCTTGGTTATTTTGACCTTTTGTATTCCCATGTGAATTTTTGAATTAGTTTGTTTTCTGCAAAAGAACGCTTTGAGGATTTCATTTGCCATTGCTTATTAATAATCAGTATTTTCAAGAAGCCTTCACACATTTTTATTGTTATAGGATAGTGACCTGAAACAATACTGGATGCCAGATAGCCAATGTAAAGAGTGCTATGACTGTAGTGAGAAATTTACAACCTTTAGGCGCAGACACCATTGCCGACTATGTGGGCAGATTTTCTGCAGTCGTTGCTGTAATCAAGAAATCCCTGGAAAATTTATGGGCTATACAGGTAAATGCATTTTATTGCCAGTTTACAATTTTTAAAGGTCATAACTATAAAACACTTATAATACAGGATAGTGTTAAGCCAATTTTCATTTTGGGCTTTATGTGTAAGACATGGGGACACAAAGGTGAGGGAGACACAGCTTTGCTTTTAAGAACTTTACTATTGAATCATAGAGTAGATGGGACTTATCATAAATAACCAGAGTAAAAGTGTATTTATTGTAGATGCTAGCAAAAAAACTATAGGAACATTAAAATTTATTAGACAAGATCGTTAGAGTAGATTACTAATTTAAATCACAATGAGAGTTTTCATTTTACCAAGTACAGATCTTCCTTGACGTTACATGACACTGTGCTTTGGCAGTGAATTGTGTCTTACTCACATTCTTCCATACTCAGATTCTTCCATAAGGAGCATAGTCAGATTTCAGCAGTACAGAAAATTTAAGTTATTTGTTGAAAGAGAAAAAAACTGAACAATGGTGTATTGATTTATATAGTGATTTGGGAGTGGAAGGTAGGCAGAAATTACCTGAAAAAGAACACTCCTGACATCTCTCTCATGTTATTTTTGTTATTGTGAAGATCTTTCTGTCCGCTCATTATTTTTAACAGCTAAACTACTACAGAGTTCAGAATCCCATTATCTATCAAGAACCCCATTAGCTTTTACAGCAGCTTTTTTGTTTGAAAATTATTTGTATTTCTTTTTTTTTTTTTTTTTGGTGATAATTTCAACTTTTATTTTAGATTCATGTTTGTTACATGGGTATATTTAGTGATGCTGAGATTTTGCATATGATTGATCCTGTCACCCAGGTAGTGGGCATGGTATCCAGTAGTTAGTTTTTCAAATCTTGCTCCTCTTCCTCCCTCCCTGCTCTAGTAGTCCCCTTGTCTATTGTTGCCATCTTTATGTCCTTATGTACTCAGTGTTTAGCTCCCACTTGTAAGTGAGAGCTTGTGGCTTTTGGTTTTCTGTTCCTGTGTTAATTTACTTAGGATAATGGCCTCCAGCTGCATCCATGTTGCTACAAAGGACATAATTTTTTTTTTATGGCTGCATAGTATTCCATAGTCTATATATACCACATTTTCTTTATCCATTTCACCATTGGTGCACCCAGGTTGATTGTGTCTTTGCTATTATAAAAAGTGTTACAATGAACATACGAGTGCATATGTCTTTTTGGTAGAATTATTTATTCTCCTTTGGATATATACCCAGTAGTGGGATTCCTGAGTCGAATGGTAGTAGTTCTGTTTTAAGCTCTTTGAGAAATCTTCCAACTATCTTCCACAGTGGCTGAAATAACTTACATTCACATCAGCAGTGTATAAGCGTTCTCTTTTCTCTGCAGCTTTACCAGCATTCGTTTTTTGGCTGTTTAATAACAGCTCTTCTGACTGGTGTGAGATGGTATCTTATTGTGGTTTTGATTTACATTTCACTAATGATTAGTGATGTGGAGCATTTTTTCATGTTTGTTGGCCGCTTGTAGATCTTTTTTAAAGAAGTGTCTGTTCGTGTCTTTTGCCCAATTTTTAATGGGGTCATTTGTTTTTTACTTGTTGAATTATGTTTCTTATATATTCTGGATATTAGATCTTTGTCAGATGCATAGTTTGCAAGTATATTCTCCTCTTTTGTGGCTTGTGTGTTTACTCTGTTGATAGTTTCTTTTACCGTGCAGAAGCACTGTAGTTTAATTAGGTCCCACATGTCAATTTTTGTTTTTGTTCCAATTGCTTTTGAGGACTTAGTCATAAGTTGTTTCCCAAGGCTGATGTCCAGAATCCTGCTTCATAGGTTTTCTTCTAGGACTTTCATAGTTTGAGGTCTTACATTTAAATCTTTAATCCATCTTGAATTAATTTTCATATATGGTGAAACATAGGGGCCAGTTTTATTCTTCTGCATATGGCTAGCCAGCTATCCCAGTGCCATTTATTGAATAGGGAGTCCTTTCCCTGTTGTTCATTTTTGTTGACTTTGTTGAAGATCAAATGTCTGTAAGTGTGTGGTTTTATTTCTGGGTTCTTTGTTCTGTTCCATTGGCTTATGTGCCTGTTTTTGTACCAGTACCATGCTGTTTTTGTTACTGTAGCCTATTCCTATGAAACTACCAATGCCATTTTTCATAGAATTAGAAAAACTATTCTAAAATTCATATAGAACCAAAAAAGAGCCTGAATAGTCAAAACAACTGTAAGCAAAAAGAACAAGTCAGGAGGCATCACATTTCCTGACTTCAAATTGTACTCTAAGGCTACAGTGACCATGATTACAGTTTTTAAAATACTTTTTTTTTTTTTTTTTTTTTACCTTTAGTTTCTTCCTACCTCGAATTCATATTTCATATCCTAGTCAGCATTCTTTGTAAAATGCTAATTTGATCATGTCAGGGTATTTCCCTGCATAGTACTCTTTCAGTGCTCCCATTGCCCTCAGGATAAAACGTTTCTTGTTAATATGGTTGGTATGTTAGCTTTCTAGGGCTGCCATAACAAAGTACCACAGGCTGAGTGGCTTAGAGCAACAGAAATGTATGTCTCGTAGTTCTAGAGGCCAGAAGTACCAAAATACAGATCAGGGAACAAATGTAGGGATTCTCCTGGTTGTCTGTTCTATCTCTATATTCTAGAACTGGGGAAATAACCATAGAGTGAGTCTGGGGACTCACTAAACTCACAGTGAGATAGACCTGAGCTAAAGCTCCACTGATCACCTGACCTCTGTAAGTCTCTACTCTGACAGGCAGACCAGAGTGATGTTTTGGGTCTCCTGAAATTAGTGTCAGTTGAGAGTGAGTGGCTAATAACCCCTGAAAAATTTCATTATTTCCTTTTCCTCAGTGTCCAGTTGCCTTGGTACAAGCATAGGTCTCTTTGGGGATGGCTGGTAGAAAGATTAACAGTGTACATTTCTGGCAGTGTAGTGGGGTTCTTCTTCAGAATGAAGAAGAGTTCTGTATCATCGGTAAATGGTAAATCGGTAAATGGCTCAAGTCTGGGAATTGATTGAAGGATCATATGACTCTGTTTTCATTATTCAAGTTGGACTTACAGCTGCTTGATGTAGTTATTTCCATTATACAAATCAAGTAAGAATTTTGTTGACTGCCCATCTACTTCACTTGTGAAGACATTATGATCAACTAGCCAATGCCATAAATCTCTTAATCTATTCTGATTACTGCTTTGATTCTGATGTCTATTACAGTAACCATGCCCACCTTGTCTTTGGCGATTAAAGTGCTGCCTATTGGCCCTGCCACCCTGGGATCCAGTGATCCCCATTGCATTTAGGTTTCCTGACCCAGTAGTATTAGTTCCTTTTGTAATTTCTGATCTACAAAGAAGAGCAACCACAGAGCTCTTTAAGGATGCTGGGCCTCCCCTCACAAATTTATTTCTCATAGTCGTGGTTGAAAGGTATGTCCTCCTTGGGTGAGTCAGCAAGTCTTACATGGTAAAACTACTTTTAATGTTTCAATCTTCCCTAACCTTTGGATGCCTTCCTCTATAATATAATAGGTCATTTCTGACATTTCAGCCCCATTTAGTGTAAGCCACCTTTTGGTCTGTGTTTCAGCCAGTCATCTAAACAGACTGTTGGAGACCCTTTTAACCCCTTGAGCTGCGACAATAAATATAGAATCTGCTTAGTGGGCCCATATCAGTAAATTCAGCTTGATCCAACTTTGCCATTCTTTCCACTGTTATCCCATACCTTCATTATCCATTCCCACGTGTATTTCCTTGCTTTTTATCTGTATAAATTGGAAAAATCATGTAGTTCTTCTGGAGTGCAGTGCACCTTCCCATGGGTCACAGTTTGTATCTCACCTTTCAGGGTCTGCCTGAGCTTGAGTTTCTTTATAGGTCTGGTAGCAAAGAGGAGTAGTAGGAGTAGATCCTGAGTAAAATTAGCAGTGTCTTGCAAGGCAGCTAACTCAGGGGAGGTCATTACAGACTGTCTGATCAAAGCCAGGTTAATCTCCTCAAATGAGCTGGAAAGACTGCTTCTGCTGGCAAAGAAGACTCAGAATTTTGGTGTTTAGTATCCCCAGCTTCATCAGGATCTTCCTATATATTTCCATCCCTTCCCATTCAACGCCGTCACTTTAATAGCAGACAAACTTCAAGGTTGGTGATTCAGTTTGTGTTTCAGTTCAGCCATTTGCAGGATGAGAGTGTCATTTGATTTTTAGCAGTCTTAGCACTGAAACTGCAGGAGGTAAGGATTTCTTTCAAGGAAGACCTAGAAACTTTCAGATCATTTATACAGTTCTTCAGCTGGGAATTTGAATCCCTAAGGTAATCCATTTCTTTTTTTACTTTTGTCTAATGCAGTTAGGAGGATCCAGCCCATGTCATTATACTTGTTAGCTTGACAAAACCGTTCTAAGGTATTAAATACTTGTTCACCCAGCACTTTGCCTTTTATAAGTATTAATGTTTGATTAGGAGTATCTATAGGTGATATTTTGCATGTCTTTGTTGCCACATTACACAACGGAGTATCAGTGTTCTCTTTACTACTGGAAATAGAGTCATTAGTGCCTTTAAATCTAATCAGCTTAGAGAACCAATTCCAGAAATGTAAGAACCAATTCAGAAAACTTATCCTTAAGATTCTGTTGCTCTAAAGCCATTCTTGGTGCCAAAATATGTGTTAGGGTTCTCTAGAGAAACAGAACCAGTAGGATACACAAACACACACTTAATATAGAGAGAAATTTATGTTTAACAATCGGTCAAGTTATTTTGAGGACTGGCAAGTCTGAAATTCTCAGGGCAAGCCAGTAGGCTGGAAACTCCTACAGGATTTCTATCTTGCTGTGTTGAGACAGAATTTCTTTTTCTTCTGAAAACTTTAGTCTTTATCCTTAAGGACTTCAACTGATTAGATGAGACCTACTCACATTCTAGAGGACAGTCTGCTTTACTTAAAGTCAGCTGATTGTAAATATTAATCACATCCAAAAAAAATAACATTCACAGCATCTCAGCTTGACCAAACAACTAATCTAGCCAAGTTGACACATAAGGTTAATCACAAATGGGATAATATAGGGGTCTCCAACCTTTTTGGCACCAGGGACCGCTTTTGTGGAAGACAGTCTTTCCATGGACTGGTATAGGGGATGGGGGATGGTTTTGAGATGAAACTATTCCACCTTAGATAATCAGGCATTAGATTCTCGTAAGGAACGTTTCATCCTAGATCCCTCACATGCTCAGTTCACGGTAGGGTTCACACTTCTATAGGAATCTAATGCCACCGCTGATGTGACAGGAGGTGGAGCTCAGGAGGTAATGCTTGTTTGTGTATGGCTTGTGTGCTGCTTGCTCACCACTCACCTCCTGCTGTGCGGCTTGCTTCCGAACAGGCTATGGATGGGGAGCAGTACATGGCTCTGGGGTTGGGGACCCCTGCGATAATATATGCTAGGCACAATTATACATTGTGACACTGAATAAATGTTAATACATAGAAAAATGTCTAGTACATGGAAAGGAATTAATGAACAGTAAACTATTGTTATTGATGGTAGTAGCAATAGTATCTGCATCTGTCATGTAGCTTTTTGATTATATGTGTGTTGCCTCCAGTGGACTATGAGTTTTTTAATGGCAGGACTGTATCTCATCAGTCTTTGTATTCCCATCACACCATATAGGCATGCGCTTAATAGGCTCTTGCTGATGAAAGTTCTTCCTGAAATGAAAACTTTTCGAATTAGGCTTGGCTCTGTTTATTGATTTGACAATTTTAGTTCTAATAGCTGACTGGTTAGGGGAGATTTCCTTTATAGTGTAAGAAACAAATGAAGTCTTTGTTGTAGTAAATTGAAAGTCTTTCTGCAGGGAGTAATTTTCACTTCTTTTGTTTTTTTTTTTTGGAGACCGAGTCTCGCTCTGCTGCCCAAGCTGGAGTGCAGTGGCACGATCACAGCTCACTGCAGCCTCAGCCTCCTGGGCTCAAGCAATCCTCGCACCTCTCAGCCTCCCAAGTAGCTTGGACTACAGGGTGCATGCCACCATGCCCTAGCTAGTTTTTGTATTTTTTATTGATGTGAGGTCTCACCATGTTGCCTAGGCTGATCTCAAACTCCTGTGCTCAAGCAGTCTGCCTGCCTTGGCCTCCCAAAGTGTTGGGATTACGGGTGTGCGCCACCATGCCTGGCCTCCGTGCATAATTTAATAAAACTGAGTACTATATAATAGTAGTCTTAAAATGAAAAAGTAAAAGGCCATTTTGGTAGTTATTATGGTGAAAACACGATACAGTTAACTTTTAGAAGTTTTTTATTTTGTATCACTTCAATTTTCTATTATTAGTGGGAAAATTTTAGGTAGAATTATTAAACAACATTTAGTAAGATTTAATTATTTTACCTCCTTTTTTAATATCTAAAATGTTATAGAATCACTCAAAACAATGTTATAGAAAAATAGGGTAGAAATGAAAACTTATATTTGGACAGGTCTGCACCCTCAAAAAATATGTATTTAGAAATATTAACCTTGTTTGTCCTCTCAAGAATATTTCATTTCTGGCCGGGCGCTGTGGCTCAAGCCTGTAATCCCAGCACTTTGGGAGGCCGAGACGGGCGGATCACAAGGTCAGGAGATCGAGACCATCCTGGCTAACACGGCGAAACCCTGTCTCTACTAAAAACACAAAAAATTAGCCGGGCGAGGTGGCGGCGCCTGTGGTCCCAGCTACTCGGGAGGCTGAGGCAGGAGAATGGCGTGAACCCGGGAGGCGGAGCTTGCAGTGAGCTGAGATCTGGCCACTGCACTCCAGCCTGGGCGACAGAGCGAGACTCCGTCTCAAAAAAAAAAAAAAAAAAAAAGAATATTTCATTTCTATCCTTTTTTTTTTTTTTTCCCAGACAGAGTTTCGCTTTTGTTGTGCAGGCTGGAGTGCAGTGGCACAGTCTCGGCTCACTGCAACCTCTGCCTCCCAGGTTCAAGCGATTCTCCCACTGCAGCCTCCCGAGTAGCTGGGATTACAGGCGCCCCCCACCATGCCTAGCTAATTTTTGTATTTTTAGTAGAGACAGGGTTTCACCATGTTGGCCAGGCTGGTCTTGGGCTACTGACCTCTGGTGATTTATCCGTCTCAGCCTCCCAAAGTGCTGGGATTATAGGAGTGAGCCACTGCGCCTGGCCCTAACTTTTTTTTTATAAGAATTCTTTTATAGTTTTTACTCATATATTATACTGCATGTAAGCCCATTTTCTATTAATTTGCTTTTGAAATTCTGTGGAGGGTACTCTTCAGGGCTTCACAATAAAGACCTTAATAATATTTTCCTCCTTAATTAATTTGCCTGTGGAAAATAATGTTGTTTCCGTTTGTGTTGGTTTATTTATTCTATTAAAAACTGTTATTCCTTGAAACTCATGTCATTGTTAGATTTCTTTTTCAAAATTTTATTTTATGTATGTTTATATTTTTATAGAACAGGGTCTCGGTATGGTGGCCAGGTTGTTCTTGAACTCCTGCCCTCAAGCAGTCCTTCCGCCTTGGCCCCCCCCAAAGTGCTGGGATTATAGGTGTGAGCCACTGTGGCTGGCCTAGATCCCTTATTTCACTTTTACAACCTGGAAAAAAAATACTCTTTTAAGCAAAATTTTCTAGTATCATTGAGATATACATTTTATTTTATTTTATTTTTTTAAATTTATTTTGAGATGGAGTTTCATTCTTGTTGCCCAGGCTGGAGTGCAATGGCACAGTCTTGGCTCACTGCAACCTCCACCTCCTGGGTTCAAGCGATTCTCTTGCCTTAGCCTCCTGAGTAGCTGGGATTACAGGTATGCATTACCACGCCCGGCTAATTTTTGTATTTTTAGTAGAGACGGGGTTTCACCATGTTGGCCGGGCTAGTCTTGAACTCCTGACCTCAGGTGATCCGCCTGCTTCAGCCTCCCAAAGTGTTGGGATTACAGGCCTGAGCCACCACGTCCGGCCTGGTATATTACATTTTAAACTCATTATAAATGTTTGCGGTAGTTTGGACACCTGGATGGATTTATCATAATGATGGCTCTTTTTTTTTTCTTTTAACTTTTTATTTTTAGTGCCAGAATTCAAAATGGCCCTTAAATATATATAATAGAGCTAACACAATTATTTCACTCTTTAAAATGTCTTTTTTTGAGAGTCTGTACTTGAAGACATTTCCCTGTTATTAGATGAACTGTTGACCCAAGGAGTTAAAAAAGTTACATTAAGCAATATGTTACTGCTATCTTTTCCTTCATTTTCCTTGTTTTTTTTTTTTTTTTTCTTTCTCCTAGGAGACCTCCGAGCTTGCACATATTGTAGAAAAATAGCCTTAAGTTATGCTCATTCCACAGACAGTAATTCTATTGGGGAAGACTTGAATGCTCTTTCAGATTCTGCTTGCTCTGTGTCTGTACTTGATCCAAGTGAACCCCGAACACCTGTTGGGAGTAGGAAAGCCAGCCGTAACATATTTTTAGAGGATGATTTGGCCTGGCAAAGGTATTGTCCCTTAAATATAATTTTATTTAAAACTGAGAAATACCGATAGTTGTCTTACCTGTGAGTGCTTTCAGTTAACACTTACCTTCTTTGAATTATTTCCTGTCAGTTCACTGTGTTCTCCTTTTTCTTTGGCTTGCCTCTAGAATGTTTGCAGATGTTTATGGATAGTGATGATATTGGCTAATTAGAATGTAAGCTCCATAAGAGGAGACTTTACACCTTTTTTGTCACTGTTCTATCCCAGGCACCAAAAACAGTGCATGGCATGTATATAATCTTGAGATTATTAATTTCTAATGTAGCCTTCTGTGAGAAGAAGAATGCCCATACAGTATGTATTCATATTTCCAAATGAAATTAGATTTTTTTCCTTCTGAAGGAATATGTCATGTTTTTCTGTAAGTATACTGCACTGCTACGTCATGTTTTTTTCTAAGTATACTGCGCTGCTTGGTAGTAGAGGGTGCTAACTCTTGGAAGTTCCCTAGAATTGTTTGAATTAGAATCTTAGTTTCATCAGTTTCTGATTTTTAAAAATTATTAGTTATTATTTTTGAGATGGCCTTGCTCTGTCACCCAGGCTAGAGTGTAGTGGAGTGATCATAGCTCAGTGCAGCCTTGAATCCCTTCTACCTCAGCCTCCTGAGTAGCTGGGGCAACTGCCGCAGCCTCCTGAGTAGCTGGGACAACAGGTGCACACCACTGTGCTTGGCTAATTTTTTTTTTTTTTTTTTTAAGAGACGGGGTCTTGCCATATTGACCAGGCTGATCTTGAACTCCTGATTTCAAGCAATCCTCCCACCTCAGCTTCCCAAACTGCTGAGGTTACAGGCATGAGCCACTGCACCTGGCCTGTGATTATTTTCTTTAGCTGAATTATTTTGTTAAGCATAATACCAAATCTGGTCATTTCAAAGAGCTTATAGTTTTAACTAATATCTCTCTGATAAGTTAATTTCTCAATTACCCCTTAAGGAATTGAGAAATTAATATGTAATGAATTTAAATAGAAGTAAAAAATGAATTAATTACAGCTACGTTCAATATGTATGAATCTCAGGGACATAAAGTGGAGTAGAAAAGCAAATCATCTAATCATGTAACCAGTAAAATTTAATTTATATGAAATTTAAAAATACGCACAACTAGTACACTGTCTAGGGACTGAAATGTGGTAAAACTTAAAGAAAAGAAAGACAACGATAGATATGAAAGTTGTAACAGTGGTTTCACTGAGGGAAGGGAATGAATTAGGACTGAGTAAGGGAATTTCACAGTCAGTCGTAGTGTACTCTTTCTTTTTCTTTTCTTTCTTTCTTTCTTTCTTTTTTTTTTTTTTTTTTGAGACGGAGTCTTGCTCTGTCGCCCAGGCTGGAGTGCAGTGGCGCGATCTTGGCTCACTGCAAGCTCTGCTTCCCGGGTTCATGCCATTCTCCTGCCTCAGCCTCCTAAGTAGCTGGGACTACAGGCGCCCGCCACCTCGCCCGGCTAGTTTTTTGTATTTTTAGTAGAGACGGGGTTTCACCGTGGTCTCGATCTCCTGACCTTGTGATCCGCCCGCCTCGGCCTCCCAAAGTGCTGGGATTACAGGCGTGAGCCACCGCGCCCGGCCCTCTTTTTTTTTTTTTTTTGAGATGGAGTTTTTTTTGCTCTTGTTGCCCAGGCTGGAGTCCAATGGCATAATCACGGCTCACTGCAACCACCTTTTCCCGGGTTCAAGCGATTCTCCTGCCTCAGCCTCCCAAGTAGCTAGGATTACAGGCGCCCGCCACCATGCCTGGCTAATTTTTCTATTTTTAGTAGAGATGGGGTTTCACCATGTTGGCCAGGCTGGTCTTGAATTCCTGACCTCAGGTGATCCACCTGCCTCGGCCTCCCAAAGTGCTGGGATTACAGGTGTGAGCCACTGCGCCTGGCCGGAATTTCTTTTTCTTACATTAGTTTTTATTTGTTTATTTTGAGATGGAGTCTCGCTGTGTCACCCAGGCTGGAGTGCAGTGGCGTGATCTTGGCTCACTGCAACCTCCTCACCTCCCATGTTCAAGTGATTCTTGTGTCTCAGTCTTCCAAATAGCTGGGATTACAGGCCTGTGCCACCATGCCCAGCTACTTTTGTATTTTCAGTAGAGATGGGGTTCGCCATGTTGGCCAGGCTGGTCTCGAATTCATAGGCTGCAGTGATTTGCCCGCCTCCCAGAGTGCTGGTGTTATAGGCATGAGCCACCATGCCCAGCTTTTTCTTACATTGCTTGATGAATACTTTGGTGTTTATGGCATTGTGATTTTTTTTTTTTTTTTTTTTTTTTTGAGACGGAGTCTCGCTCTGCCGCCCAGGCTGGAGTGCAGTGGCCGGATCTCAGCTCACTGCAAGCTCTGCCTCCCGGGTTTACGCCATTCTCCTGCCTCAGCCTCCCCAGTAGCTGGGACTACAGGCGCCCGCCACCTCGCCCGGCTAGTTTTTTGTATTTTTTAGTAGAGACGGGGTTTCACCATGTTAGCCAGGATGGTCTCGATCTCCCGACCTCGTGATCCGCCCGTCTCGGCCTCCCAAAGTGCTGGGATTACAGGCTTGAGCCACCGCGCCCGGCCGGCATTGTGATTTTTTATACCTTACATATATCTTATAAATTTTAAACATTGATTCTATGTTTAATTAATACAAAGTATAGAGATTTTTTAGTTTTTGTTTACTTTAGTTAGTAATGCTTTTTAGCTGTGACTGGCCCTGTTGTAATTGGCAGATGTGATTTGACAAAACAAATCAGGTAAGAAAGCTTCTTGAGAGATGTACAATAGATGTCAAAGGTAGAATGATAGTTAAATTTTAGGTTCTGTGCTAATTGCTTAATGTTCATTCTCTTTTAGTCAGCATATCTCTGTGGCAGGCACTATTTTCTCTTTTCGACAGATGTGGATGCTGAGGTTTAGTGAGATTAAGTAATGAACACAAGGTTACGCAGCTAGTAAGAGGTAGAGCCTACACTTGGACCTAGGTTTGTCTGACTCTATGTTGCTATTCTAGTGGGTTATGGGGACTGAGAATAAAATATTTGAACTCAGATTTCCCTCCAAAATCACTTTCATCTTGTATTTATAATGTTAGAAGTTTTGAAAGCACCCATCCAAGTAATTTTATTTACATTCCATATACTTAAAAACTTTTTAAAATTGTCCTTTTGGCATTTTATATTCTTAAAAGCCATGCACTGCAAAAACTATTACTCATACCGTTTACACCCTAATTAAAGGAAGAACAAAAATGATCTGTAATGTCATTATTGCAGGGAAAAAGATTTAATCTGCTTTTAATGTTAAAGTGCCTCATTGAAATTCCCTTTTACTGTCCTGAATTATTTCAGTATTTTCCTATTTTGTTTATAGTTTGATTCATCCAGATTCCTCAAATACTCCTCTTTCAACAAGACTTGTATCTGTGCAAGAGGATGCTGGGAAATCTCCTGCTCGAAATAGGTAAACTGATGAATGAAAACACTGTGCTGTGATGTTTATTTCTTTTCATGTTAATAAGAAGAACAAATGGATAAAAAGGGTGGGATTGATTATCATATACTTTCTTAGCTCTAAAAGCTGAATTAAACTATCATTTTCTTTTTGCTATTCAGCTCTTGTTTCCATTCTCTCAGTGACTCCTCTTTCCAGTATTCTCCACTGGCTTCTGGGTTTGGAACCTATACCATTCTTTCTCTTCTAGTTAAATAAGATGTGAAGGATGTGAGGGAAATAAGATGTGAGCCATGTGGACATTTTTTGGAGGAGTGTCCCAAGAAAACAGGAATAACAAATTCCTGAGAGGAAATACACCTGGCAAGGAATAACATTCCTATGGTAATGGAATAGAGCAGTCTTAGAGTTAATTTTAAGGACTTTGTCATTTACTCTGAGTGAGATGGGAAGCTGTTGGAGAGTTTTACATTTTTTGTTGTTAATTTTTAATTGCTTTGAAAAAATGTCAAACATGCAGAAAAGTTGCGAGAATAGAAAAATGTATCTTCATATATTCTTCATAAAGATTTGGTAATTTATATTTTGTCCCTTTGCTTTCTCATTTTTCTTTTTTTTTTTTTTTTTTTTGTTGAGACAGAGTCTTGCTTTGTCGCCCAGCCTGGAATGCAGTGGCCGGATCTCAGCTCACTGCAAGCTCCGCCTCCCGGGTTCATGCCATTCTCCTGCCTCAGCCTCCCGAGTAGCTGGGACTACAGGCGCCCGCCACCTCGCCCGGCTAGGTTTTTGTATTTTTTTAGTAGAGACGGGGTTTCACCGTGTTAGCCAGGATGGTCTCGATCTCCTGACCTTGTGATCCGCCCGTCTCGGCCTCCCAAAGTGCTGGGATTACAGGCTTGAGCCACTGCGCCCGGCCCTCTCATTTTTCTTTTTTTAATTTTTATCTTCTTATTGTTATTATCATTATTATTTTTTGAGACGGAGTCTTGATCAGCTCACTGTAAGCTCCGCCTCCCGGGTTCATGCCGTTCTCCTGCTTCAGCCTCCCCAGTTGCTGGGACTACAGGTGCCTGCCACCATGCCCACCTAATTCTTTTTTATTTTTAGTAGAGATGGAGTTTCACTATGTTAGCCAGGATAGTCTTGATCTCCTGACCTCGTGATCTGCACGCCTTGGCCTCCCAAAGTGTTGGGATTACAGGCATGAGCCACTGCGCCCAGCCTATTACTTTTTAATAAAATATAGAGATGGGTTTTCACTTTGTTGTCCAGAATGGTCTTGAACTTCTGACCTGAAACGATCTTCCCACGTTGGACTCCCAAAGTGCCAGGATTACAGGTGTGAGCCACTGCACCTGGCCATCGTTTTTTATATTGTAATGCATATGTGCATATTTTCTGAACCATTTGAGAGTAAGTTACAGACATCATTATCCTTTTTTTGTTGTTATTTTTTATAGTAGTTTTAAGGTTCATAGAAAAAAATTAACAGAAAGTACAGAGAGTTCCCCCGTAGCCCCTGTCCCCACACATGCGCAGTCTTCATGACTATCAGTGTCCTGCACCGGAGTGGCATATTGTAATCAGTGAACCTGCTTTGACACATGATTATCATCTAAAAGTTCATAGTTAACATTAGAATTCACTCTTGGTGTTGAATATTCTATGGATTTGGACAAATGTATAATGACATACATCTGTCATTGTTGTATCCTACAGAATAGTTCCTCTGCCCGAAAAGTCTACTGGGCTCCTCCTATTTATCCCTTACTCTCCCTAACCCATGACAATCATTAATCTTTTTTACTGTCTCCATAGGTTTACTTTTCCCAGAATGCCATATAGTTGGAATTTCACAGTGTGTAGACTTTTCAGATAGGCTTCTTTTACCTAGTAATATGCATTTAAATTTTCTCTATGTCTTTGCATAGCTTGATAGCTCATTTCTTTTTAGTGATGAATAATATCCCATTGTCTGGATACACTATAGTTTATGTATCTGCTCACCTACTGAAGGACATCTTGATTACTTCTAAGTTTTATCAGTTATGAGCAAGGCTGTTGTGACATCTGAGTATAGGTTTTTTTGTGGGTGTAATTTTCAATTCATATGGATAAATACCAAGGAGCATGATTGCTGAGTCCTATGGTAAGATTATGTTTCATTTTGTAAGACACTGCTAGACTTTTTTCCAAAGTGGCTTTACCATTTTGCATTCCTACCAGCAATGAATGAGAGTTCCTGTTGTTTCACATCCTCATCACATTTGGTGTTGTCAGTTTTGGATTTTGGCAGTTTTAGTGGGTGTGTAGTATTATCTCATGTGATTGACTTTTGTGTATTAATCTTGTATGCTGCCACCTTGCTATAATCACTTATTAACTTCAGGAGTTTGTTAGTTCTTTTGGATTTTCTATATAAACAGTCTTGTCATCTGTGAACAAAGTTTTGTTTCTTCCTTCCCAGTGTACCTTTTATTTCCTTTTCCTGTCTTATTTTGTTAGCTAAGACTTCTAATTCAATGTTGAAAAGGAGTAGTGAGAGGGGACATCCTTTCCTTGTTCATGATCTTAGTGGGAAAACTTTTGAGTTTCTCACCATTAAGTATGATGTTAGCTATGTGTTGTTTTTTGTAGATATTTTTTATCATGTTGAGGAAGTTTCCTCTATTCCTGGTTTACTGAGTTTTTATAATGAAGGAGTGTTGGATTTTGTCAAGTGCTTTTTCCTTATCAATGATATGATTATATAGTTATTCTTCTGTAACTTGTTGATGTGATGGGTTATATTAATTGATTTTTGAATGTTTAACCAATCTTGCCTACCTGGGATAAATTCCATTTGGTTGTGGTGTATATAGTTTTTTATACATTGTTGGATTGGATTTGTTACTGTTTTGTTGAGGATAATAGTTTGTGGTTTCCTTTTCTTGTCATGTCTTTGTCTGGTTTTGGTATTAGGGAAATCCTGGCCTCATAGACTGAGTTAGAAAGTATTCCCTCTGATTCTATCTTCAGGAAAATTTTGTGGAGAATTGACATAATTTATTTCTTAAATGTTTGGTGGAATTCACCAGTGAATGCATCTGAGCCTGGTGCTTTCTGTTTTGGAAAGTTACCAGTTATTGATTCAATTTCTTTAAGAGAAATAGGTCTATTTCGATTTTCATTTCTGATATTAGTACTTTGTGTTTTCTCCCTTTTTTTTCTTAGCCTGGCTGGATACTTACTGATTTTATTGATCGTTTCAAAGAAGCAGCTTTGGCTTTGTTGATTTTCTCTATTGGTTTCTTCTCTAATCTTTATTATTATTTTTCCTGTGCTTACTTTGGATTTAATATGCTTTTTAACCCCTTTGTTCCCTAAGGTGGAAGCTTAGATGATTGATTTTAAATCTTCTTTTTAAATGTATGTACTTTGTGCTATGAATTTCCCGCTAAGCACTGCTTTCATTGCATTCCACAAATTTAGATAAGTTGTATTTTCATTTTGTTACAAATATTTAAAAATTTTTCTTGATATTCTTCTTTGACTCACGTATTTTTTTTACACACTCTCCAAGGATTTTGGGATTTCGTAGCTGTCCTTCTGTTAATGATTTCTAGTTTGATTTCATTTTGGTTGTTGAAGGCAGACATTGTATGATTTCTACTCTTTTAAATTTGTTATGGTGTGTTTTATGGCCCAGAATGTGGTCTGTTTTGGTGAATGTTCCATGTGACTTGAGAGGAATGTGTATTCTGTTGTTGAATTAAGCAGTCTATAAGATGTCCATTATATCCACCTGATTAATGGTGGTGTTGAGTTCAGCCATGTTGTTACTGATTTTCTCTCTGCTGGATGTGTCCATCTCTGATAGAGGGATTAAAGTCTCCAGCTATAATAATGAATTCATCTATTTCTCCTGCAGTTCTATCAGTTTTTGCCTCATACATTTTGGTACTCTGTTAGGAGCGAGCATGCATATTAAGGATTGTTCTGTCTTTTGGAGTATTGATTTCTTTATCATTATGTAATTTCCCTTTTTATCTTTGATTGTTCTGAAGTCTGTTCTGTCTGAAAATTAATATAGTTACTCCTGCTCTTTTTTTAAAATTAGCGTTAACATGGTATATCTTTCTCCATCTATTTACTTTTTTTCATGTATCCTGTTTTGATTTCATTTAAAATTTTAGAAATTCATTTTTAAAATTGACACATAATAATTGTACATATTTGTGGGGTAAATAGTGACATTTTTACCATTTACTTATTTTTTAATCTGTATGTGTCTTTGTATTTAAATTAGGTTTATTGTAGACAATATATTTTTGGATCTTATGTTTTGATCCATTCTAACCATCTCTGTCTTTTAGTTGGTGTATTTAGACTATTGATATTTAAGGTGATTACTGATATAGTTAGAGTAATATCTGCCGTATTCGTTACTGTTTTCTACTTGTTGCTCTTGTTCGTTCTTCCTGTTTTTGTCTTCTGTACCTTTTCCACCTTTATGTATTTAATTATTTTATGTTATTCCATTTTCTCTCCTTTTTAAAAGATAGCAGTTATATTATTTTTACTTTTTTTAGTGATTGCCCTAGAGTTTGCAATGTAACTTACAACTAATCCACAAAATAATACTATACAACTTCACAGGTAATGCAAATACCTTATAATAAAATACTCCCAATTTTTCCTTCCCATCTGTTGTATCATTGGCATTCATTTTACTTACATATAAGCATGCATATATACATAATTGAATAATTGTTGCTATTATTTTGAAGAAATAGTTATCTGTTACATCAACTAACAGTAAGAAAAAGAAAAGTTTTTACTTTAACTTATTCCTTCTTTGATGCTTTTCTTTGTGTATTAATAGATCTAAGTTTCTCACCTATATCATATTCCTTCTCTCTGCCTTTTCAGCATTTTTTGCAAGGCAGGTCTACCGGCAAAAATTTCCCTCAGTTTTTGTTTGTCTAAGAAAGGCTTTACTTCTCCTTCACTTGTGAAGGGTATCATCAGGTGCAGAATTCTAGGTTGGCAGCTTTTTTCTCTCAATGTCTTAAATATTTCACTTCATTCTTTTTGCTTGCATGGCTTCTGAGGAGAAGTCAGATGTATTTGTTATCTTTGATCCTCTATAGGTAAGGTTTCTTTTTTTTCTTTAAATAGAGGTGGGGTCTTGCTGTGTTACCCAGGCTGGTCTCAAACTCCTGGCCTCAAGCGATCCTCTTGCTTTGGCTTCCGAAAGTGCAGGGATTACAGGTGTGAGCCACCACACTTGGTCTTTAAGGTGGTTTTTTCAAGATCTTTTTCCTTATTTTTGACTTTCTGCCATTTGAATACTCTTAGTTTTGCCTAAGTGCAGTTTTTTGCCATTTATCCACGCTTGTGTTCTCTGAGCTTCCTGGACCTGTGGCTTGGCATCTGACATTAATTTGGGGGAAATTATCAGTGATTATGGCTTCAAATACTGCTTGTGTTCCTTTCTCTCTTTCTTCTTTTTTTTTTGGTATTCCTATTACATTTATATTGTACTTTTTTTTAGCTGTCCCACAGTTCTTGGATCTTTTTTCTATTTCTTTTCAGTTTTGGCAGTTTCCCTTGAGATAGCCTCAAGTTCAAAGATTCTTTCCTTACCTCTATCTAGTCTACTAAGAGCCCATCAAAGGCACTCTTCTTTATTGTTATGGTGTTTTTGATCTCTTGCATTTCTTTTTTGTTTCTTTCTTAGGATATCCATCTCTCTGCTTACATTATCTATCTGTTCTTGCCTGTTGTTTACTTTTCCCATTAACACCCTTAACATATGAATTATAGTTTAAAAACAATTCCTAGACTGATAATTCCCACATTCATGTTGAGCCTGTTTTGGATGCTTGTTCAGTGTCTTTGAACTGTGTTTTTTGGCTTTCATTATGCCTTGTGATTTTTTGTTGAAAGGTGGACATATGTACTGGGTAAAAGGAACTATGGTAAATAGGCCTTTAGTGATGTAGTGATAGGATGTGAAGGGGAGGTGAAGTGGTTTCTAGTTCAGTGAGTCATTCTCACAAGTGAGCCTGTGCCCCTGAACTGTAAACTTTATCAGGGCTTCTGGTTTTTTTTTTTTTTTTTTTTTCCCCTTTAGGTGAGACAGAATGGCTGGAGGGGGCTGGAGTTGGGGATTTTTCTTCCCCCATGTGGAAGGCTAGAAGGGGCTGCGGTTGGGGATTTCCTTCTCCCTGGGTAGGTTAAGCTCTGATATAACTCCAGCAGGTTAGTAGACTCTGGTAAAATAGTTTCTCCTCAGGGTGGAATTGTTAGGAAGAACAGAATGATCTGACGTATTTTTAAATTGTTTATTCTCTCCCTCTGCTGGAAGCCAGAAGCTGGAGGGAATTTTTCTGACATTCACTGTGAGGACATGGTAGACCTGGAAGTGAAACTCCCAAAAACATCCCCACTACCCCCATGACTGGGTTCACCTAGAATTTGTATCTCTGGTATGTCTACACTGAGCCTTGAGGAATTTGTCAATTTGATTTTAGGTTTTCCTACCCTAGTATTGGTTCCCATGGAAGCTTCTGCTCCAGTGAGTTGTGATCCTCTGTATCTGCTTGTCTGTTTCTGCAGTATTTGAAGCAGGATTTGGCTTGCGACCTCACTTCTCTAATGGACCTAAGAACAATTGATGATTTTTCTGTTTGTTCAGGTATTAGTTGTTGAGATGGAGTGAAGATGCTCACGTGCTAGACCAGAAGTAGAAAGTCCTGTTTTTTAGTTTTGAATACTTCAGTGTTTTTCCTCACAACAATCATGCTCTCTTACATAACAAATTTAGGAAATTTTAACAGTGGTAAATTTCTATTATGTAATATACTGCAGGTATTCTGATTTTGCCAATTGTCCTAATAATGTTTTTTTGTACTGATTTCCCCCCCAATCTGTGATCCAGTTCAGAATCATACTTTGAATTTATTTGTCATATGTCTTGGTTTTCTTTACTCTGTAACAGTATCTTAGTCTTTCTTTGTGAATAAGATAGACAAATTGTTGAGTAAAATGCCCATCAATTTAAGTTTATCAAAGGCTTCCTATGATTAGATTTGGGCTGTGCAGTTTTGGGGCAGAAATACTACATGAGTGCTACATCCTTCTCAATCTGTTATGTTATAAAGGACACAATACAAGTTTATCCCATTGGTGTTGCTGACTTGATCTCTTGAATGTTGGGTTTCTCCACTGTAAAGTTACTATTTTATCCTTTGTAATTAGTAAGTAATATGTGGGGGAGATACTTTGAAACTGCATGAATACCCTATATCTTACTAATTTTTCAGTCAATAGTTTTAGCATTCATTTATGATACTTGTTGAAATGCAGTGTTATTATGTTTGCAAAATGGTGACTTTTCTAAGTCTATCATTGCTTTTACGTTTATTAGTTGACATTCTACTCTGAAAACCTTTCCTTTGTTGGAGAGTTTTGGGTGGATTGTGGAAGGATGACATGACATTTTTTTTTTGAGACAGTCTCACTTTGTTGCCCAGGCTGGAGTGCAATGGCGCGATTTCACCTCACCGCAACCTCTGCTTCCAAGGTTCAAGCGATTCTTGTGCCTCAGCCTTCCGCTAGCCTGGAATTACAGGCACCTGCTAGCATGGCTGGTGAATTTTTGTATTTTTAATAGAGACAGGGTCTCACCATGTTGGCCAGGCTGGTCTTAAACTCCTGACCTCAGGTGATTGGCCCGGCCTCCCAAAGTGCTGGGATTATAGGTGTGAGCCACTATGCCTGGATGAAATAGACAAATTCTAAATATATTTTGATTGTGGAGCTAATAGGATTTGCTAATCAACTGGATGTAGGCTTCAACAGAAAGACATCAAAGATGACTCAGGTCTTTGGCCTGAGCAGTTGGAGGGGTGGAATTGCCAACTGGGAGGAACAGTTTGGTTTTAGATGTGTGAATCTGAGATATTGTCATCCAAGTGAGATGTCAAATAATTGGATATATGAATCCAGAATTTAGGGGAGGGCTACAGGGTAGAGATATAAACTTGGATGTTGTCATCATGTGCATGGTATTTAAAGCTATGAACTTGGATGAAGATCATCAAGAGAATGAGTGCGAGGAGGAAGTAAGTAAGGACTAAGGACTGAGATTGGAGAAATCAAGAGAAGCCAGAAAAGGAGACGGGGGAGAGGCCAGTGAGGTGACAGGAAAACCAGGAGGGTATTTATCTTATTAGTCAAGTGGAGAAAGCTTTTCAAGGAAGGGGAGTTATGCTGCTGATATGTTAAGTAAGATGAAGAGTGAAAACTGGCTAACGACACATTGGTAATCTTGATAGGCAGTCAGTGGGTTTGGGGTTCAAGAGATAATGGAAGAATTACTGGAGATGGGAGTTTTGCTGTAAAGTAGAGGGAAATGCAGCAAAGGGATGTGGAGTCAAGAGATGGCTTTTTAAAAAGATGGGGAAAATTACAGTATTCCTGTTGGCACGTGTAGAAGTGTAGGGCTACCTGTGCTAATTTACAATGTATGTGTTTTGAATTAATGCTAAGATTGATGTAAGTCTTTAGGAAAGATGTAATTTAGTCAGTGAGTGCTATCTCTAAATATAATTTTAATCAGGATTCTTGCTACTAGCCTACTAATTAGAGCTTTTGACAGCAAAATTGACTAATTTTCTTTTATTATTGCCACTGTATTAGAATATGTGCAGGAATGGTTAGAATGATAGAGAAATAGAATGTATGGATAATGTACCCATTGGAAAAGAGATTAAATTAAGACGTAATAACAAGCTTTCACTAAAAGACTATGCCAAGAAATAAATAACCAATTATTTTAAAAAATTGCTTATTGACTATTTGATATCAGTGGTTTCCTATTAACTGACACTTTGCTAAACCTGTGAATACTTTCTTAAAATTATTTTAAAAATATTTTTATCTTATACTGGGGAAATATGGTTTTTCAATTGCCAGCTAATTGTAGGTGGCAGCCCTGATACATATTAGTCGAGCTACTTTAGGCAGATTACTTAATCCCTAATTCTTGATTTCTTTATCTGTAAAATAGAGCTAGTAATACATATTCCATAGGATGCTGTGAAGATTAAATGTGGGAAGATACAGATACTGCCCTAATGAATGAGTTATATATATATAGTCTAACACATCATAGGTGCTTTTGCCTGTTATCCTTTATGTGGAAGCTAAAATTGGGTTTAATTTTTTTCTAGATAGAAGCCAACTAAATTTCTAGTTACCTTTTCTTTTAAATAAATTAAAGTTTCCTTGATGCAATTGGTATTCCACTTCTAAGTCATTTGTTTGGTAACTTTACCAAGAGTTAAAATAAAGGATATGTATGAATGCTGATGTTACGAGAAGAAACAAATTTCTTGTAATTTTTTTACTGACAAAATAGCATAATGTAATAATACTTGAAGACAATATTTTAAATATAGGTCTACTAGTGAGAAGAAAGGAATTCTTTTTTTGGTCATAACATTTTGCTTATTTGGACGTCAAAATTGGTGTTCCCTTCATCAGACTGATTGCATTGCAAATGTTTAACTATAAAACCTTCTTAGTTCATGGGCTATACAAAAACAGGAAGCAGGCTAGATTTGGCCTGTGGGCCATAGTTTCCTGACCCTGATCTGCAAGATGATTTCTGCATTTAGTTTCAGTCTTTATATTTGTTATTTAAAAAAAACAAAAAATCCACTAACTTACAGCATTTTAACAAGAAGACTTTGTATCTATTCCCTTTGAAATATTACTGATATATGAGCTATATAATTGTTTTCCTGTAATCTTTCCATAGCTACTTTCTTTTAAACTTATTCCCAAGTAGTTTTAGACACACATAGAATTGCAAAATGTAGACTTACATGGAGTTGCAAATATTGTACAGAGAGTTTCTGGGTATCCTTTACCAGATTTCTTCCAATGATAGTATCATGCATAATCATCATAAATACTTTTAAAAGTACCCTTAACATTGGTAAATAATCATTTATTTAAAAATAAATTTTCTCTATAATTCTGTTTATTGAAGAAGAATTTACACCTGTAATTTCACTTTTTGTTTTTATTTCCAGATCAGCCAGCATTACTAACCTGTCACTGGATAGATCTGGTTCTCCTATGGTACCTTCATATGAGACATCTGTCAGTCCCCAGGCTAACCGAACATATGTTAGGACAGAGACCACTGAGGATGAACGCAAAATTCTTCTGGTACTGGTCCAGTATCTTCGACCTATTGCTAGTTTTGAGCATAGAGAATGTTTGTGTGACTGAGTCTTTTTTTTTTCTTTTTGAGACAGAGTCTCGGTGTGCCGCCCAGGTTGGGGTGCAGTGGTGTGATCTTGGCTCCCGGCAACCTTCGCCTCCCAGACTCAAGCGATTCTGGTGCCTTAGCCTCCTGAGTAGCTGGGATTACAGGCAGGTGCCAGCACACCTGGCTAATTTTTTGTATTTTTAGTAGAGATGTGGTTTCACCATGTTGGCCAGGCTGGTCTCAAACTCCTGACCTCAAGTGATCTGTCCACCTTGGCTCCCAGAGTGCTGGGATTACAGGTATGAGCCACTGCACCCAGCCTGTCACTGAGTCTTTTTAAAAAGAAACATATAAATGAAATAGTGTATCAGTTAAACAGAAGTGCTTAGCTTCAGTTTTACTAGGATCACCTGAGCGATGGGTCAAGTATTCTGTACTCATTGCATTAATATTTTCTTCTTTTCTTTTCTTTTTTCCTTTTTTTTTTTATTTGGAGATGGAGTCTCGCTCTGTCCCCAGGCTGGAGTGCAGTGGCGGGATCTCGGCTCACTGCAGTCTCTCCCTTCCAGGTTCAAGCGATTCTCCTGCCTCAGCCTCGTGAGTAGCTGGGACTACAGGCACGTGCCAGCACACTCAGCTAATTTTTGTATTTTTAGTAGAGACAGGGTTTCACAATGTTGGTCAGGATGGTCTTGATATCCTGACCTTGTGATCTGCCTGCCTCAGCCTCCCAAAGTGCTGGGATTACAGGTGTGAGCCACCATGCCTGGCCAGTATTTTCTTTACCCCTTTTGCCTGGTAAAATCAGAATTCAGTTACCTACATAATAAGAGAGCTTAACTCTTAGGTCCCATATTGCTATTTAAGCTTTGAAGCATGTTTGTTATACACATGTAACACTTTTCAGACATTTAATACTATATGTTTATATGAAATAATCAGTTGCTTATTGAATTTATCTGTGCATAAAATACTGTGTCCAATTCTAAAAGTGACTCAGAGAAATGGAAGATATGGCTGTGTCCTTAAGTTTATAATTCAAAAGTAGAAGTAAGAGCCAGGTGTGGTGGCACGCAGTTGTAGTCCCAGCTACTTGGGAGGCCAGGACAAGAGGACTCTTGAGGCCAGGGGTTTGAGGCTGTAGGGTGCTGTGATCATGGCCATGAATAGCCACTGCACTCCAGCCTGGGCAACATAGCAAGACCTTGTCTCTAAGACAACAAACAAACCAACAAACTCACAAAAGGTAGAAATAAGATCAGGGAGAAGATCCTTAATAGTGGAAGTAGTATTACTTTAACAATAAAAAAGTGTCAAATAATATGACTATATGTCATGTAAGAATTCAAAAAACAGCTCATTACTAATGAGGGAATCAGAAAAAGGCTTAAACTGAAGGACTTGAACTGGACCTTGAGAGATGGAATAGTTTTGGATAGGCAGTTAGGAAGGTGAATCTTATTTAAAGGTGTGAAGAAAGATATAGAGGTAAGAATAAGCATAACATTTTCCATGGCCAGAAGTAGGATTTTTTAATTGGGAGAGAGTTTAAATAGCAGTCTGGGGGCAATGAGAAAGGAAAGTTATTTGGGACTACCTGGTGGAAGGCAATGAATTCTGTACTTACAGATGTAGATTTGAACCTTTAGTTGCTGAGGAACATTCAGAATTTTTTTGAGAAGGGAGTAATTTATTGAAGGTCTTCCTTTAAAAAAAACTCATCTGGCAGTTGGGTACATGGTGAGATCTGGTGGAGTGAAAGCCTCTAGGAACAGTTACCTTAGGTTAGTGTGATTAACTGTTGTCTCCCTCTGCCTTGCCCCATCTCCAAAGAAGAATACATAAATAGGAGATGTGCCATTGATTGAAAAAAGAAGTATTTAGAATAGTTGGCTTTCAAGAGAAAAAGTTATGTTTGGAATTAGATGAGCTGAGTTCAAGCTGTTCCCATGTATATGTCATTTGTATTAAATTGTGTGAGTTAGCTACCATAAAGAAATCCAAATTAGGTTTCCTTTTATGAGTCTCAAAATCACAGGAAAACATCTGAAAAGGTATATAACATTTTTCTAAAGAGTAACTACTTGCTGTTAATGTGATTGCAGGACAGTGTTCAGTTAAAGGACCTGTGGAAAAAAATCTGCCATCACAGCAGTGGAATGGAGTTTCAGGATCACCGCTACTGGTTGAGAACGCATCCCAACTGCATTGTAGGAAAGGAATTAGTCAACTGGCTAATCCGAAATGGGCACATTGCCACAAGGTATTCTGATCTTAGAAAGAGGTTTCTATGTTTTGAATGAGAAAACATATTTGAAGATAGTAAGAGTTACAGATTTCTTTGTAGAGTTAGGGTGCTTTTTGTTTTATCTGATTGATGGTTTATTGTGCTAATTATTTAACCCTCCTCCAGTCTGAGTTTTAACCAGCAGAGAACAGATGCAAGGAGTACAAGGAGCCAAATGGGATCTTAATTTACCTTATTAAAAGCAGAAGAACTCTCTAGCAAAGCAGGATTAGAGAATGTAGCTGGAACCTAAGGCCAAAGAATTCCTCAGCTACTGTTCACTAATCTAGACAGGTTGTAACCTGTGTTGAGTATTTAGTCTGTGAGCTATGCCTGTCAGGTCCTAGCTTGCCTCACAAATCATTTATAAAAAAGAGTAACAGGTCCTGCTTTTCAAATACACATATACCCTAGCTTTTACTGTTTTCTCAGATTAGCTACTACTCCTCTCACGGGAAGAAAAAGGTACGTAAAGAAGTAAAGAGAGAAATAGCTTTAAGCAGTAAAGCCCTGGTTGCAATTTTGGCTGTATATATTTTTTAGCTTTGTGCTTTTAGTCACATTATTCAATCTCTTTGAGACTTCTTCAATATGAGGAAAATTATGTGGTCCTGTGAATAAACTGGGGGGGATGAAATAATATTGGCTGAGGTGCTTTATGAATTGTGAAATGCCATATAATGTAATGTGTCATTAAGTGTCTATTTCATGTATATATGTATACATATTTTATGCCTGTATCTGTAATGTTTGGTATTGTCTTATTAAAACTAAGTTCCTTGAAGGTAGGAGCTTTTCTCAACATTTTTTAAATCTGTTAAGTACAGGGTTGTGCATGCATTGAATACTCAGTCAATGCTTGCTGTTATTAAAATTAGGTTTTGTTAGGACTGCCTTACCAGTAGTTTCTTGTCCTTTACTATAGTACCTGGAAGAATCTTGTAATTTGCTTTAACTCTCTCTTGTTTTGTCCCTTACTTATCCAAGGGCCATATGAAATTCTAACTCTGATTAGAACTGAAAAAAAAATGTAAGGTTGTGTCTTATCTGGTACTTAACTGTTCTGATTGACTTTTAAAACTTTTCATTTTTGTGGGTCTTGATTCAGGGCACAAGCTATAGCGATTGGACAAGCAATGGTTGATGGACGTTGGCTGGATTGTGTTAGTCATCACGACCAGCTTTTCCGAGATGAGTATGCGCTGTATAGACCACTGCAGGTACTTTTCAGTGTTTACTGCCAATTAGAATGTAGCAAGCTTATTTTATAGTCTTTCTTCATCAGTGGGAATAAAAAGTAGTTTATTAGAAGATCATTTTTTCTAACATTTTTTCCTGCTGTTTGAGGAAAGTTAAAACATTTTTTTTTACTTGGCAGGCAGCAATAATGAAAAAGCTGCCATTAGAATCAAACATTTTATTGTTTACTTTAAATTTGATCAGACAGTAAAAAGGAAAAGAATAAGAATCAAACACTTTTTTTAGTTGGTGTGGTAGTTCTTAAATTTGGCTTTATGGTGTTTATAGTTGCTTATCATTTAACTTTAATGGTTTTTGGTTTTATTATGCCTATGTTTTTAGAACTAACTGAGAGTATAAGTGATACAATGAAAAATTTTATGACATCTATTGAAATAATTTTGACTCTAGCGCTATTGTATAACAATAGTGATGATGGCCAGGTGCGGTGGCTCACACCTGTAATCCCAGCACTTTCGGAGGCCGAGGCGGGCAGATCATCTGAGGTCAGGAGATCGAGACCATCCTGGCTAACACGGTGAAACCCCGTCTGTACTAAAAATACAAAAAAATTAGTCAGGTGTGGTGGTGGGTACCTGTAGTTCCAACTACTTGGGAGGCTGAGACAGGAGAATGACATGAACCCGGGAGGTGGAGCTTGCAGTGAGCTGAGATTGCGCCACTGTACTCCAGCCTGGATGACAGAGCAAGACTCCATCTCAAAACAAACAAACAAACAAAAACAATGGTATACTGATGAATATATATTTTTTTGCTTTAGGGAAGTGGAAATTACTTAAAGATATAACTTCAGAAAAAGATATACATTCACTCTTGGTTTATGTAATTTGATACAATATGTTGGTTATATATACACACACACATATAAACATATATATACATATATATACACACAGGCACACGTGTATATATAGCCAACCCTTAAGAGTTAGGGATACTGACCCCCTGAAGAGTTGAAAATTCACCGATGTTTGACTTCCCCAAAACTTAACTACTAATAGCTTACTGTTGACTGGAATCTTTATTAATAACAGGCAATTAATACATATTTTGTATGTTGTGTGTATTATATACCATATTCTTACAATATTTTGTATGTTGTGTGTATTATATACCATATTCTTACAATAAAGCAAGCTACGGAAACATGAAGAAAATCATAAGGAAGAGGAACTTTACTTACTATTCATTAAGTGGAAATGGATCCTCACAAAAGTCTTCATCCTCATTGTTTCATGTTGAGTAGGCTGAGGAGGAGGGAGGAAAAGAAGAGATTGCTTTTGCTGTCTGCAGAGGCAGAAAAAAAAAATCTACATATAAGTAGACCCGTGCAGTTTAAACCGTTGTTCAAGGGTCAGCTGTGTCATGTTTAGTAACACCTTTGTGAACTAAAATTGGAAAGTCAATGGTTAGAAGAGACAAATGACTCCAAATACTGGTGTGGTGTGATTGATTAAAATTTATTTTCCAATACGTGTTCTGGAGAGAGTTTCCCCAGAGCTAAAATAAATTCTAAGCTATCTTCACTCTCAGGACTAAGGCATGAAATAAAACACTCTAAAATCTGTATTAAAAAAATGTTTTGTTCTTAATATACAACTTAAGTCTTCTAGTTAACGAAAATTACAATTTTAAAGAGTGGAATCGTCAGTATGATTCTGGTTTATAACTTAGTTTTTGCTAATTTGTTTATTTTTATATAAATTCAATTGTTAAGTTCATAGAAACATTGGACTACAATTTATTTGTAGTGTGACAGCCTTAACATTGTTGCCATGGAGGGCCAATTGCTTGGATCCTGTCTTCATCCTTTCAGAGTACAGAATTTTCTGAGACGCCTTCTCCAGACAGTGACTCGGTGAACTCCGTGGAAGGACACTCTGAACCATCCTGGTTTAAAGACATAAAGTTTGATGACAGTGACACAGAACAGATAGCTGAAGAAGGTGACGATAATTTGGCTAGTGAGTTTAACTTTCTAACATTTTAGTGTTGATGGGTTGTTACTGTGTATGAATGATAAAATGATTACCTTGTTTGTTGAAATAATTCCGCTTTATGATTTATGGCTCCAACTAAATGGAAACATCTGATAGCAGTCTTTGTCCTAGATACAGTATTTTCTTAAACCAACTTGTTAGGCTGACACTTCTAGATTTTACCATAGTCTGTAGTTTGCAGCAGCTTAAAAATAACTGAACTAATAATATGGCAGCAGACAACTTTCTCATCTCTTCACTATGATATCAGACTTTCTCTCTGCAGAACCTCCAATATATTTCTTCATTTTAAAAATTGATTTTACATTTAACTTGTTCAAATTTTATTAAGTCTACACAGAAGTACATGAAAATACTGTATCCATTTTGGTATTGCACATTGGGCTTGTATATTAAAAAAACATTTTTCTCCTTTCCTCCAATACCCTGATAAAACCCATTTTTACTCCCCTCCTCTCCCTATATTTCTTTCCCCTTCCCAACACTAAAAGATTCTGCCAGTCCTAGCAAGCGCACATCAGTCAGCAGTTTCCAGTCCACAGTGGACAGTGACTCAGCCGCTTCTATCAGCCTGAACGTGGAGCTGGACAACGTGAACTTCCATATCAAGAAGCCCTCCAAGTACCCACATGTGCCCCCTCACCCTGCTGACCAAAAAGGTAGGAGGTAGTCACCATCTGGAATCCAAACACAGGCTGGACAGCTGGGCCATAGGATCTCATGCCAGCCTGTCTTTCTGGCTTCCTCTGTCCCATGTGGCTGAGGGGATTTGGTGTGGGTTTTGTTCTACCCTTTCTCATTTCTCCCACACCTCCTCCCCATACCTTTTTTGGTTGATTCCTTTTATTTCTTGTTTTCTTCCTCAGCACCACCATGCCCAGTTTAAAGCTTGTAGTCTTTAAAAGGAACCACATCTGACTGCTCTTCCCATAATGTGCAACTTCCAAGGTGGCATTTCTTTGCATTTATAACATGGATGTTCTGCTCTATTCTTTTCTCTTTCTTCATTTAACATTTTAAAGCCTGTTTGCCTTTGCCGTTACCCAGTAACATAATATTTCACTAAACTCATTAAGATGCTTGAACTAGATTGGGGGAAAATCATTCACACATTCCAGAATACCTCCACAATAATTCATAATGCTTATTATGTATATTCTATATGTATTAAAATAATTTCTTCTCTAATGTAAAATGAATTCATTATTTTTAGCTATCTTATTTGATGCTTTAATCTGTTGGCTCAAAAATAGTAGTGACCATATTCAAAAGACATTTTGTGTAAAAGGAGAAAGAGGTAAACATTACTAAAATCTAACATAGCAGCTTATAAGAAATGCCTGTTGTTAAAATGGATGATGAGGCTTACTTTATTGGATATAATTAAAAGCCAGTTTAAATTATGGTCCTATCATGGGATTGTGTAAAAGTGAATAAGTAAAAAATGCACGAGTAAATAAATAAATGTGGGATTTCGTTATGTCGTAATAACTGAAAAATCAATATTATAAAGATGAAGCACTTTATTCCATGATTTTACCTGGAGTTTGTATTTTAAACATATAACTGTCTAAAGTAGAATTGTCTCCTTACTTAGATCTGAAATGCTTGCCTAAGTTTTGCGCACTCTATTTTGAGCCTAAAAATAGATCAGAAAACAGAAGCTTTTGAACCAAACATTTATACTAAAATGATTTGATACAAGTTTATATTTCTCCAACAAATTTCTCATAATTGTCAGTATTAGCTATTATCAAAATGTGGTAAAACGATACTTAAGAGTTATAGTAATAAAAAGGAATATGTTATTTAAAAATAAGAAATTTAGAGAGGGTGTGTTAATGAGGAGACTTGACTAACATTGAACATGAATAAGATAGACATCTTTATGGAAATCCTCAAAACAGAAACTGGAAAAATGATGGAGAATATTTGGGTGAGTATGAAAGGATGGAAAAGCAGATATGACACTTATGTGAGAATTAACTATAGATGGTAGTCACATGGGGGATATTATGAAGGTTTTGAATATAAACTTACAGATGTGGGTCAGGGGCACACAGATGATGAACATCTGTTCTCTGGACACATCTGTTGGAAATTGCATTTTGCTGTAAGCAGAATATGAAGTACACTTTTGACTTGCTGATGATTTCACCTCTTGGAATGTTAAAGGAGTTCTGAAAATCTTGAAGAGTGACCTGTCATCATAGAGTTTGTAATAGCAAAGGATAGACTGCTGAGCACAGTCAGATACTTACTTTTGAAAACCTAACTTGAGAACATGTGGAGTGGAATGGAACAGGAGGCTCCAAAAATAACATTGTTATGGTAACAAGCCCAGATTGTGTCTCCAAGGAAATTGACAGGAGAAACACCTGCAGTTAACAAAAATATGACTCCTTTCGAACCTCCCTGATCTCAATCCCTTTTTTTTTTTTTTAAGAGACAACAGGCTGGAGTGCAGTTGTGCAATCTCAGCTCACTGCAACCTCCACCTCTCGGGTTCAAGTGATTATCCCACCTCAACCTCCTGAATAGCTGGGATTACCAGTGCACACCACCATGCCTGACTAATTTTTTGTATTTTTAATAAAGATGGGGTTTTACCATGTTGGTCTTGAACGCCTGGCCTCAAGTGATCCACACCCACCTTGGCCTCCGTAAGTGCTGGGATTACAGGCATGAGCCATTGTGCCTGGCCCTCAATCTTTTAAACAGATTGCCTATCAAAGTTGTAAGTGGCAACTTGCATAGGGGAATAAATCTGAAAGAGGGGACAGCACTTTTAAGAAAAATGACAGTATAATAGAAGTCCAGCTTGCACTGAAGGTTGGAGAAAATGCCAAGGATATCTGAGAAAGATTTAAAGTTTAGTAGAAAGAAAAACTAGGCCAGTTATTTGGGAAAGTTATGTAATATTGATTGATGATTAAAAGAAGGCTTTTTTTCCTCCCCACTCTTTAGACTAATCTTATCAGAAAAGAATACACGTGGTTAAGAGGAAAGTGAAGTCCAGGGTAATAAAGAGATAGAGAATTAATGGTTTTTTAAATAAGTCTGTTGCCAGGTTTAGGCAAACTATATACCAGGTTATTGAAAGACTTTGGATCTGGGATCATGGAGCCAGAGTTTGTTATCTTTGAAGAGTTGCAAAGAGTAGGAGAGAGTCTAGATGACTGTAGTGATAGATGCATTATTATTATTATTTTTTAAAGATGGGTTCTTGATGTGACATTGAAGGCTGGAAAAATGTAGAGAAGTGTAGTGAACAGAATGGTCTGTGGTATTTAGACAAGGAATTGGTGGTAACTGGGCACCAGTGTTGGTTAACCAAAATAAGTCATTCCAAAACAACCCCATTTCCATTTTTTATGGTGATACAAGATTGATAAATCAGAAGACTGTGAGAGATACTATCTTTGTTGATGTTAATAAGACATTTAATGATCTCTCAATAGCTTTGTAGACAAAGAGGACGATTTCGTACTTGAAATATGTTAAAAGAGGCAAAGGCAATGGTCATATTTATTTGTTTAAAGCACAGGCTTTGGAGTCTGTATGAGCTTTATTTTTTAAATTGTAAATTGACAAATTTTAATTGTATGTATTTATGGGATATAAAAAGATGTTACAATATATGTATAAAATATGGAATGATTAAGGAACAAGTAAGGATTTGAAATGATGGATATGTTTATTAAACCAAGCTAATGAACATATTCATCATTTTAAATCCTTTTTGTTGGGCCAGGGTGCAGTGACTCATGCCTGTAATCCCAGCACTTAGAGTGGCTGAGGCAGGCGGATTGCTTGAGTCTATAACATAACCTAGGAGCACCCCCTTCCTGTTGACATCAAATTATTAATTATCCTTTCAATATTTTGCACAACAAACTACCAGTTTGGGCAATGTGGCAAAACCCCATCTCTACAAAAAATACAAAAAAATTAGGTGGGTGTGGTAGTATGCACCTGTGGTCCCAGCTATTTGGGAGGCTGAGGAGGGAGGATTGCTTGAGCTCAGCAGGTTGAGGCTGCAGTGAGCCATGATTTTGCCACTGCAGTCCAGCTTGGATGACAGAGTGAGACTTTTATCTTAAAAACAAAAAAAAATCCTTATTATTCTTAGTGGTGAGAACCTTTGAAATTTACTCTTAGCAATTCTGAAATATATAATATACTGTTATTAACTATAGTCGTCATGCTGTACAATATTTCTCAAAAACTTATTCTTCCTGTCTGAATGAAACTTTTTACTCTTTGACCAGCATCTCCCCATTCCCTTCACTTCCTCAACCTCTGGTAACCACCATTCTACTTAGTGTGAGCTTTTAATATGAAAAACACAAAGAGTGTAGTGTGTTTGGTGAATGTAAGAGTTTATGATACCACTACTAGTGGTGTTTTTTTTTTGGGTTTTTTTGTTTTTTGTTTTTTTTGTTTGTTTGAGACAAAGTTTTGCTCTTGTTGCCCAGGCTAGAGTGCAATGGCCTGGTCTTGGCTCACTGAAAACTCTGCCTTCCGGGTTCAAGCGATTCTCCTATCTCAGCCTCCCAAGTAGCTGGGATTACAGGCACCAGCCACCACGCCCGGCTAATTTTTGTATTTTTAGTAGAGACAGGGTTTCACCATGTTGGTCATGCTGATCTCGAACTCCTGACCTCAGGCAGTCCGCCAGCCTCGGCCTCCTAAAGTGCTGGGATTATAGGCGTGAGCCACTGCACCTGGTCCACTACTGGTGTTAACACGTGGATTTGTAGCTTGTTGTACAAAATATTGAAAGGATAATTAATAATTTGATGTCAACAGGAAGCGGTTGCTCCTGGGTTATGTTATAGGGATTTGACTCTCTGTATTTAGTGTTGTTCACCACTTTTTTTTTGGTCAGCACTTTTAATGTTTTTTAGATCCACAAATAATTAAAATCTGGAAAGAATGGCTAGTGTGTTGGATAGCAGAACTGACATTTAAAAATCTTGATTTTCTCAAGCAATAGATTGAGACTAACAAGATGATAGTTAACACAGTTAAACATAATATAATAATAAGGCTTAACACATTTACTATTAGTACTTTGGAGAAAGTCACTCTTAATAATTTGTGTGATAAAGATCTAAGTTTTAGTTATGTGCAAATTTAAGAGTGTGATGTATCAACCCCTCCGCACCCCCCAGTGCAATAATAGATTTCGTTAGTGGCCATATAATGTCTAGAATGAGGATCCAATTTAATGTTTTGTGTTCAGTTCTGATTTATGAATAGAGCGATGTTGCCAGGATCCTAAGACATCTGAAAACCGTGATAAGGGAATCTGGACTATTTGAAATGGAGAAAAGAAGACTTGGTGTTGCCTTTAGGTATCTGAAGAGTACCTGAAAGAAATTATATTTATTTTGCATATGGCTGAAGGAAGAAATAGATTCAGTAGTCAGGAGTAGTGAACTTTTGCCACTGTGCATGGGAAGTGTCCAGGTTGTGTCTGAATGTTCACTTGTCATAGTTATTGAGGATGGATGCCCACATTGGGTGATGGGTTACATAGACTTGGGGACTTCTAAATTTTCTTTTAATTCTAAATCTGTGAAATGAAAAACCTAGATCTAGAATTAAAAAGAAATTATGATCTTTTAACCTACTCAGAATATTATAGAGAAGGTTCCAGCATTAGGAAGAACATAATTATTAAATTGACGTCTTAGGTCATTTGCAACCTTATAATTTGAAGACTTCATAAATCTCTTAATAAATATAGCTAGCTTTCACAGTTCTCTCTTAGTTTTTAACATACTAACAAGAGTTATTCTTCTTACATTTTTTTTCTTGTGAAGTTGTAATAGTTTGCTCAGTGTTACAGTCAAGATGAACACTGATTACAAGAAAATAAAGATTTCCAGGGAGACTGGTAGTTATGTGAAAGAATAATAGAATTCTTCTGCCTCTGGTTTTCATTCCCTTTGTATAAAAACAAATGGGAATTTTTAAAATCTTTACATTGAAATTAAAGGTAGTACTTATTAAATATTTTCTTATGGATTGTCCTATATTGTTTAAGGCTGAGAAAAATTGGATTTATAAAATTGGTTGAAATATCTGTACTTTAAAAAATACTACTTATGCTTTCTATCTTAAGTGAGAAAACCCTATTTTCAAACTTAAGTTTTCATTATTGGTCCTAGGGAATTGTACAATTAAAATATATTTTACTATGTGTTGCAAGCAGGATTCTGAACTATTCTTGGAAAGTTAGCAAGTAGAACCTAGAGAAGAAGGTGAAAACCATGACTTCTGTAAACCTCTAGATGCAGTTTTCTGTGTACAGGAAAACATGGGATAGAGGAGCAAGTTAAACACACCATGAGAAAACGATTGTACTCAGAATGTGGGACATCCCACAGAACAATAACCCGGGTTCTTTTAAAGTTCATTTTATGAAAAGGAAAAAAGGAGATCTGTTCTAGATTAAAAGAGAATGAAGAGATACAGGAACCAAATGCCATGTGTGAACTTGATTGCATCGAGGCTTGAGAAAAAAACTGTTGATTAGAAAACATTTTGGGGAGAGTTGGATAAACTTGAGTATGGGTTAATTCTGTGCTATTAAGACATTGTTAACTTTCTCAAATATGTAAATAATACTGTGCTATAGAGAAGAATACCCTTATTTTTATGAGACTTGTGCTGATGTCCTAGTGGTAAAGTGTCATGATGTGTGTAACTTTGAGTGATTGGAGGGAAGAAACATACACATATATGGCAAATCCTTAACAATTGTTGAACTCAGGTGGATGGTATACAGCATTTTCTGTAGGCTTAATTTTTTTCATAACTAAATGGGGAAAATCCACCATTTCTGGAGTCTCATAGATACAATTAAGCTTTAGTGTGAGAAGGCTGGTAAAGAACAGTACATTAATTGAACTGAGAGAATTTGGTGTTACTCATTTCTGTAAGGGAAGAGTAGAAATAAAGTATAACATCTGTCTTGTCCACATACTTGATTTTATTGTATTTGGCATAGTGCACTTGAACTTTCTAAATAAAATATTTTCTTTGTTTCCTGGTTGGAAGGATGAGCATATTGGCTTATAAACATAGTAACTTTTAAAGCCCAGTTGTTTATAAATGAACTTGGAGAAAATTTTGTGGAGAACCTTTACCTTAAAGGAGTTAACATGCATCGTGTTTTAATTTGCATAGTGGAAAGAACCCCATTTGAGCTATGCTTGGTCACAGACCTAGAGAAAGTTCATGGGGAAGTAAAGAGTAAGTTTCACTAGTAAGAAAACTTTTTTTATTTATTAAAAGCCTTCAGAATGTGTTCAGTTAATGTCTAGCAAAAATTCGGCAGCGTTTGGTATAATTTTTGAAAAACAAAAATGCTTATTCGGAACTAGTAAAAATACTGATGAGTTTTATCTTTTTTCCTGCCAATGTCACTTCTGTATTAATTTGTTTTATAGCTTATATTCTGAAATTTTAAAAAAGTTTGTATTGTTTTATCAGGTGGGTTCTCTGTGAACTACTTTGTGCATAGGCAAAGTGATTATTTGTTAAATCATCAAGTTACATGTGAAAAGAACTGTAATGCTTTAGGATGGTCGTACAAGTATCTGAAGATCTTAATGTTCATAAACCGGTTGGTTTTGGTAAGAGAAAAATGTTTCTCTATCTGACATTGAATTAAGGAGAATTGTTTCACGGCTCTATTGCATTATTAATGCAAGTCTGCTTAAGTTTAGTATGAAGTGCATAGAACAAGTATCAAGAGGCATTTTGACCCAAAACTTTCTTGAATTTGCTGGGCAGTGATGGGTTTAGTATGAGTAATATTTTGTGTGTGGGTGTTTTTGCTGTATAATTATGCTGACATATTTATAGTCATATGTCTCTCCCTTCCTCCTCTCTGTTGTCTCCCTGGTATGCAGAGTATTTGATTTCTGACACTGGAGGACAACAGCTCTCAATAAGTGATGCTTTCATCAAAGGTAAGTTTATAAAAAGCTGTATGTGGAATGGTGTCTCTTTTGTTCATGAGGGTATACTTAGGGCTTAGCACATTGGCATAGAGAAGGTCCTGAAAATATATTTGATTATGGTAGTATGGGAACACAATATTTAATGTGTATAATGATTTTGAGAGTGTTGAGAACCAAGAATGTAAACTTGGACTTGGTTTGCAAGAAGGAGGTCTCTGATGTGAAAAGTAATTGTTTAAAAACTTTTAAGTAGAATTTGAACTTAATTCTTTTAAAGACATAGTTTACACTTAACTATATTGTGAATATAATATTAAGTATTGATATACATCTCATCAAGGATTGCCAAATTTGTCAAAAAGCCCACAGGCAGATCTCCAGTTAAGGAGGCTGCTTGTCCTGTGGAGTGAGGAAGAGAAGTAGGCAGGAGAGGATAAAGAACTAACTCTGCTGATAAATTTCTTTTGGACACAAAAGGAGAATAGAAAAGTATTAGCCTCCTCCTATTCCTTCCCCACTTAGCTTAGCTTCCTAGAGTAAAGACATTCTTAATTGGTCCATAGTATTCCACTGGTTAGGCCTCAGATAATAGGAGAAAATTTACCTTCCTTCTTGGCTCCCAGGGTTTCAAATCAAAGAGAGAAGGCAAGCTGGTACAAGGAGGCCACTGCAGCTTATCTGATAGCTTGACAGTGCTTCTAAATTCACCTCCAAGCATCTGGTTCAGCTAGAAGTTTACAGAGTGGCCCTTTATGTAATTGAAATGCGCAGTTCTTGTATTTCACATGTCATGGACATATACTTTACTGTGTAATCTGCTGGGCTGTTGGAAGTTTTTTGTTTGTTTTGCTTTTAAGAGAGGACAGGTTAGAGAATTTTTGTAAGCATTTCCTATTTCTTTTCTTTCCACTTATTTGGTCAGATTATTCAACAGTTATTTAGTGAACATATTTTTTTTTGTTAAGCATTTATTATTAATTTTTTGTCTTGATCTGTTTTCACTCATCTTTAAAAAATGTAAAGATTTTACACAAATTCTACATAAATGCTATTTATTATGTTTTAATATTTATGTTTTTGAGTCTGTCTTGCTAAAATTTTGTTAAAAAACCTCTGTGCCAATATTGAAAGAGAAACACTATTGGAGATTGTCTGAATAGACTTTCTGCACTGTCATCTGTTGTTTTGGGATTATCTGAGCTGAGCTTCTTTCTTGAAAATTCATCACCCACGCTATCATGTGTTCTGCCAGCATTTAGATTTCTGTTGAATGCACTTTTCAGTTTGTGATTTTTTTTTTTTTTCTATTTTTGAGATGGGAGTCTCGCTCTGTCACTCAGGCTGGAGTGCAGTGGCGTGACCTTGGCTCACTGCAATCTCTTCCTCCCAGGTTCAGGTGATTCTCCTGCCTCAGCCTCCCTTGTAGCTGGGATTACAGGCATGTACCACCACGCCCAGCTAATTTTTGTGCTTTTAGTAGAGATGGGGTTTCTCCATGTTGGCCAGACTGGTCTCAAACTCCTGACTTCAGGTGATCTCCCCACCTCGGCCTCCCAAAGTGTTGGAATTACAGGCGTGAGCCACCATGCCCTGCCCAGTTTGTGATTTTAAGGGGATATTAACACCCTCCTTTTTAAAAATTAAAAAGAGAAGCAAAAGTTTCATTTTATTTGCTTTTCAGAAGCTGTGCTTATAATTATTGGCTTGAGAGTCTTAGTTACGTACATTTGATTTTCACAGTTCTGTTTCTGATTTTGGCGGTTGCCAATTATTGCTCTTCTTAATTCTTGCATTTCTGTATTTTTAGCGTATTTTACGTATTTGTATGTATTTTCTTACGCATTTTATTTATATGTTTATTACATGTTCTTGCCTTTTTACGCCAATAATTTATGTTGGCTAACTTAAAACATTTATAAAGAGAAAGGGCAATTTCTAAATACATGAGTAGGTGGTATAAAACAGGACAATGAAGTAATAACTTCTTATTTTATATTGTATTTAGAATCCTTATTTAATCGTCGAGTAGAGGAAAAGTCCAAAGAGCTGCCTTTCACACCTTTGGGCTGGCATCATAACAACCTGGAGCTCCTGAGGGAGGAGAATGGGGAGAAACAAGCCATGGAGAGGTTGCTGTAAGGCAATGAAATTTTAAATTTTAATTTTTCACTTTTATTATCTTCAGTGACTTGATAAGCGTATGCATCATTCCTCTTAAAAAGGGAGGTATTTTTCTTTTTCCTTAGAAAGTAAAAAATACTAAGATTACTTAGGAAATAAAGCCTATTTTGACTTGTGATTACATTTCTTATAAAACCAAGAGCCCCGACTGGGTGCGGCAGCTCATGCCTGTAATCCCAGCACTTTGGGAGGCCGAGGCGGGAGGATCACAAGGTCAGAAGGTTGAGACCAGCCTGGCCAACATGGTAAAACCCAGTCTCTACTAATAATACAAAAATTAGCCAGGCGTGGTGCTGTGGGTCTGTAATCATAACTACTTGGGAGACTGAGATAAGAGGATTGCTTGAACTCAAGAGGTGGAGGTTGCAGTGAGCTGAGATCACGCCACTGTACTCCAGCCTAGGCAACAGAGCAAGACTTTGTCTCAGAGAAAAAAACAGAAAAACCAAGAGCCCCAAACTCTGCTTGTCTGTCCCCATTTTACGTGTTAAAATTTCATTTCAATGAGTTGCAGGGAACTTCTTAGTGGAAGATATTCAGATTTCATTTATATGCAAAATCCTTAAGGTACAGATATAATGAAAGAATGATATTGACCTAGAAAATCTTATCTGTGGACCGTAATTGAAATGTTTATTTCTTTGTAGACTGTTTTATCATCAGAATTATTGTCTCTGGCAGTATTAACTATGCAAACTTCTTTCTTATAATATTTTTATAGTTCAGCTAATCATAACCACATGATGGCACTACTCCAGCAGTTGCTCCATAGTGACTCACTGTCATCATCTTGGAGGGACATCATCGTGTCATTGGTCTGCCAGGTTGTTCAGACAGTCCGACCTGATGTCAAGAACCAGGATGATGACATGGATATCCGTCAGTTTGTCCACATCAAAAAAGTGAGCTCTGCTAATGTTTTACTAATGCTAGGAAGTGATGAGGCAGGACTGCTTATAATTTTTCTCTTAATGGTAATCTAAAAGGAGTCATTACCCTGAGGGTTGCTAGATGAGGAGTAGGAGGTTTTGCTGTCTGCTTTGTTTGTTAGCAGTGCACTTAGGAGTCATGGAAGCCACGCATAGGAAGTGAGAGGTGAATGGAAAGGATGAGTTATATCAGAGATGGGTTGGGAACTCAAACCGATACAGGTTCTTCCTTACTTACTTCCTCTTCTTGACACGTCAGCTATGAGAAATCCTATTCTCACAGATTATGATCACTGTTCTGAGGAAAAGCAGTGGGTAATTTGCTTTATTTAGATCAAGCTTGTCCAACTCGTGGCCTGTGGGCTGCATGCTGCCCAAGAGTGCTTTGAATCCAGCCCAACACCAATTCGTAAACTTTCTTAAAATATTATGCCATTTTTTGTGATTTTTTTTTTTTTAAGCTTATCCACTGTTGTTAGTGTATTTTATGTGTGGCCCAATACAATTCATTTTCCAGTGAGGCCCAGGGAAGTCAAAAGACTGGACACCTCTGATTTAGATAGTAATGGAGTCCTGTGTGTGCTTTTTCCCTGTGATATTTAACTTAAACAGTAGTGTTAACTGCCACATGGCACTAGTTTATTCAGTCAGTGAGTACTTTAGAGTCCTAGTATAGTACATTAGAGAATAGGGGATGGGAAAACAGAGTCATGCAGAGATGCCATTGATCATTGGTTGAAAGGAACAATTATTTCCTGAAATTTTTTGTTCTTATTTGATTACACAATAGTTAAAAAGAAATGGAAAGAAAAAATAGCATACATCTGACTAGATTCTAAGCATGTTATTATTGAATTGTATTGTTTTCTTAATTGTTCCATTAGATCCCAGGTGGAAAGAAGTTTGATTCTGTGGTTGTCAATGGCTTTGTTTGTACCAAGAACATTGCACATAAAAAGGTAATGTGATTCAGTTCAGCAGTGAAGTTCAGCAAACCATGGCTGTGTGCTTAGGTAGCAAGTTGGGGCACCTTAGTCATGGAAGAAATGGACAATGGACAATGAAAGGCAGCTGTGTCTGCCATAGGGGTGAAATTTGGTAGGTTCAGGGAAGATTTCCCAGAGCTGAGGATGAATGGATTGGAATTTGAATAATGGGAATTCACCAGACAGAAGGAGGAAGTGGGGAGGATCAGGCTTCTAGATCAGCAGAATGATAAGATACTAGCATTATCTATCTCCTGATCCCATTACATCTTAGGGAGACAGGGTTTCTTTAGTAGGCTGGAGTCCTTCCAGAGGCTTAGCATTCTAAAGCTGATAGCTCTTCTAGTGCTAGGCTACAGAGCTGTCAGTTTTCTTCTGTTATCCTTCTCGTCTTATGTCTTTGTAGCACTAGCACAAAGGAGTGGAGTGAGATAACCTGGGGTGTTACGGAGACTCTGAGCTCCTAAGGTGTAATATGGGCAATATAAATGAAGCTGGAGGAAACAGGCAAGGGCTTTGTATCTCATTAAAGGTCTTGAACTTTATTCTGAAGTCTTTTGATTCTCAAAGTGTAGTGTACATACATTGAGATCACATGTGGACCTTTTAAAAATGTCTGTTCCCAGCCTAAACCCTAGAAATTCTCATTCAGTAGGTTAAGGGCAATGGGAATGTATGGATGTTAGGGAAATGGTGGTACCGTATTTAAAGTAGGCACTAGGCCGAGCGTGTAATCCTGGCACTTTGGCAGGCCGGGGCAGGCGGATCACAAGGTCAGGAGTTTGAGACCAGCCTGGCCAACAGGGTGAAACCCCATCTCTACTAAAAATACAAAAAAATTAGCCAGGCATAGTGGCGTGTACCTGTAGTCTCAGCTACTTGGGAGGCTGAGGCAGAAGAATCGCTTGAACGCGGGAGGTGAAGGTTGCAGTGAGCTGAGATCACGCCACTGCACTCCAGCCTGGGTGACAGAGCGAGACTCTGTCTCCAAAAAAACAAAAAAAAAGATTCGTGACAATTGTTAGTGACCATAGATAAATAAAAATATGCTTGGCTTCAATTGTTTACTTATCGCATATTTTATTGCAGTAATTCCACATTAGTCAGTATTTCTACACAGAGTCTTACTAAAACCACACATTACCCTTTAAAGGAGAACTTTAAACCAAATTAAATGATATTTGTTGAATTAAGAGGTAAATATGTTATGCCTTCTCAGAAAGTGAAGAAAATTTGTATGTAGGTGTGGTGGAAACATATGCATGAATGACTGTCTTGTCCCACTGATTAGAGATAGTCTTTGATTTGTAGTTGCTACAAAGTGTCCTGAATTGAGTTTCCCAGCTAGTGAGTCACTGTTTTTGGAACTGTTTGCTGTTTGGGGTCCATAAACTTGGTCAGCCTGAAACCTCAATTGCTATTCTGCCTGTGGCTGTAAGGTTAGGGTACATTGTTAGAGTCTCTGCTTGAGATGCTTTCACATTTTCTTTTTGAACTTCATGTTACCTATTTTAGCTTGCCGCCTTAATGATTGGAAATGTTTTCTGTTAGAAATATGTTCAGGAGGCATTTTAATTCTTTTCTCCCTCTTCTCCTCTTGAATTTTAGAAAGACTGAAATATGCTTTTAAAGTTGCTTATTTCTTGGAGTTTGTGAAGTAACCCATTATTAAATACTGCTCCCTCCGTGCACACTCAGGGCATGATGTCTCTTCTTACAACATCAGAAATGAAAAAAAAAAGTTAAGAGAATAGAAGATCAAAGTAGTATTAAGAAAGCAAAGCCAATTTTTGAAGAATTTTGTATTGTTCTGAACATATTATTAGCTTTGAAAAAATTTAATACCGTAAAAGAACTAAATGAGAGTATACTAATATGAGATAAGTTAGTAGGAATTATGAACAATATAGATTTAAAGTTATAATTAAAGGAGGGCTGTAAAATGCAAACCTTTAAAAACTTTAACAAACTGTTCTTTTCTTTGTAGATGAATTCTTGTATTAAAAACCCCAAAATTCTTCTGTTGAAGTGTTCCATTGAGTATCTCTACAGAGAAGAAACTAAGTTTACTTGCATTGATCCTATTGTGCTTCAGGTAAGAATTTACTACTGAAAATTAATTTGGAGGGATGTTTGTGTATCATGATGCTTATAAATTCTTAATGATTTTGACTTAATTCTAACTGATTAAATTGGATAGGCAAACTTGATAGCTTACCAAAACCTCTGTCACTCATTATTTTTAAAGTTTCAAAGTGTTAAAAGTAACATGTAACTGTTCAAGAATATAAGGAAGAAAAGGTGAAAATCCAAATACTGGTTTCCCTTTCCCACTTAATCCAAATACTAGTTTGGATTAAGTATTTAATTCTCACAGTAAATCAGACCGTGAGAATTTCTTGAACTTACCAGATTTCTAATGGAATCTCTGGTTTGTAATACAGTTTATGCTACTAAAACACATTTCTAGAACACCAGTTAGCTTATATGTAGTTGGCAAACAGAATAATGTCAGATGGAAGTTGTGTTGGTTTCTAAGTGGTTTTTCCTAAGCAAGGAGGCCCCGAATAGCTGCAGTAGGTTATAACCCTCAGCCGGAAAGGAAAACAGTCTCAGCTCAGCTGCTACACAGGCAGAAACCCTTCCAGCTCTATTTTAAGAAAGTAAAAGTGAGCTTTTGCTTGCAGGGCTGTTTCCCCAGGGAGGTACACCCACATCTCTGGTTCTTGGTAGCTTTACTGCTCAGAGCTCCATTTCCAGTTGTAGCATTGCAATAGTTTTTGTGCATCTAATTTCACTTGAGGCAGCCTCATGCCATACGAAGCTCTCTGCCTGGGCTCTCTGTGATTCCTCTTAAGGTACCAGTTATTATTTTTGTTAGTGCTGAAGATATAAAATTGCATAGGTTTTAAGTTTTCTGCCCCAGCTCCTTTTCTGCCATAAATGCTATTAATTTTGTTTTGTGGTTATTCAAAATGGAAGCTTTTTAGGAATGTGTGTATTATATTACAGTGGAAACACTTACATTGGGTTCCAGAAACATTTAGGAAAAGTATTACTTGAAAATTCCTAGGTAAATACATTTTTTCAAGAGTGATAGGAGCAATCACTTTTGTCCTGATTTCATAGATAACAATAAGAGAAACTGAGTTGTAGTTGTGGTAAAAGGGACAGTGCTTTATAAAACTCTGCTGTATTACTTAAGAACTCTGTGAGCTGGGGCTGTTTTCTCTTTGGAATTCAGCTGTGCCATCAGTAAAAACGATGGGTTTTGACTAGACATTTTAGTAGAGAACTCTAAAGGAATAAAGGGAAATACAATAATTATGTTAAGATAATTTGATGTTGGAGGTTTTGTTGATTCCACAGAAGATTGTCAGCAGAAGACTTTCACATGATAGATCAGAATTGCTTTGACTGAGATGCATCCTGGTTGCAGAGATGTTAAAATTCGTAAAATTGTATGTCTTGGAATTGATGAACTAGGTTAATTGTAATCTACAGGTGTTTGTTTACTTAAAGTTACAGCTAAATTTATTCACATTATTATTACTCTATGTTTACAATCAGGTTAATAGACTAAAGATTTTTTGTTAGAGAGGTATGCTGTGGGGGATTGTACTTAGGAAACATGGTTTAACTCACTAACAAAGCATCTTGTTCATCAAAACTTTCAAACATAGTTTTTATTTTACCTTTAACTCCTGCCCTACTTAAACTTCTTAGTTTAAATTAATAGAAAATATCAGCTGATTTGAGCTTTTTCTGAATTGATAGAAAGTACCAGCTCATTTGAGTTTTTTTATCTGATGTGGAATAACGAATCAGAGAAGAAGCTGAAAGATAGATATTCAGAAAAAGGAGGATGAGAAACAAAGGTCAAGGAGATAATTAGCCTGTGACTTTTTACTTTCTTTACAAGGCCGGGTCTACTAGATCTCTTGGTTCACCACTGCTGTGCTTATGGCCTACTTTCTGATGCTCTTCCCTTGCTGAGCTTGGACAAGGCCTCCTTTTTGACATGGTATTTCATGAGTAGTCATGATAGTTGATTAGAATTAGAACTGGAAGGAAAGTTATTTGCCATCTTTGTACTACCACAGGCAGAAACTTAAAAAAAAAACAAAAAAACAGATTCTGATTGTACTTTATTAGAGCTGCACAAATAAAATTATTTTAAATGCTGTTAAATTGCAAGTTAGTAAGTAGAGTAGGAAATTAACACATTTTAGGAAAAAAATCCATTTTGTTAATAATGGGAGAATTTGAAATAAATAGTATCAGTAAAACAAAGGCAAGAAGCAATATACTTCATAATAGGGCAAGTTTACTGCAGTGAGTAGGCTCATCCATTACGGGTGGTAAGGGACGTGAATACAGTCTTGCTCAGAAAACACTTTGGGCACATGGAGTAGGAGTGGCAAACATGCTCATCTTTAGTTGTCTCCCATCTGGAGCCCAGAAATACTATGAAGCAATTAGTGAATTGTATTGTTTTAACTCTGGTTGTTATTTACAATATTCATTTCTTTCTTATTTTTTCTTTTTTTTGAGATGAAGTCTTGCTCTTGTCCTCTAGACTGGAGTGCAGTGCCGTTATCTTGGCTCACTGAAACCTCTGCCTCCCAGGTTCAAGCTATTTTCCTGCCTCAGCCTCCCAAGTAGCTGGGATTACAGGTGCCTGTCACCACGCCCGGCTAATTTTTGTATTTTTTAGTAGAGACGGGGTTTCATTGTGTTGACCAGGCTGGTCTTGAACTCCAGACGTCAGGTGATCCGCCCGCCTCGGCCTCCCAAAGTGCTGGGATTATGGGCGTGAGCCACCGTACCTAGCCACAATATTCATTTCTTTTGAAATTAAACCTTTGTGATAAAATTATATTAGCATTATGTTTGAGATCTTTAACTGTGGCTGTTCTAGGTATTATATGATCTGTTGGGAAATTGGAATTAGGAAGTTGCTGAAGTAGCATCTGTTAAAGAGTTATTTATTCAGATATCCAGAAAGAGAGATAACTCATTTTGGTTTCAGAATGTAGAGGAGAGAATTTGTAACCATATTAAAACCACTTAGGGCTGGGCACAGTGGCTGACACTTATCATTACACTTTTGGAGCTGAAGGCAGGAGGATTGCTTGAGGCCAGGAGTTCAAGACCAGCCTGGGTAACATAGTGAGACCCTGTCTCTACAAAAAAAATAGAAAATATTAGCCAGGCATTGTGATGTGTGCCTGCAGTCCTAGAAGAGTGAAGCAGGAGGATTGCTTGAGCCTAGGACTTTGAGGTCACAGTAAGCTATGATGGCACCTCTGTACTCCAGCCTGGGTGACAGAATGAGACCCCGTCTCTTAAAAACAAACAAACAGACAAACTTAGAAATGGCTTTTATTTTGGGAGTTTTGAGGTTAGGTTTTTTTGTTCTTGCTTTTTTAACCTCTGAACTAGCTAATTGCATTCTTGGCTTTTAAATTAAGAATTGAAAATCTTTCAAGGAAAATTAGTTGGAGAATGGAATTTCTTCTGAAACTCTTGTCAGCATAATCAAGTTTAGAATGACGAATGAGATTCTTACTTTGTTTGAATTAATTTGCTTACAGACTTATTTGTGGATGAAGAAAATTTAGACTAAGATTGATAATAATAGTGAAGCTATCTTGATATTTTAATATGTCCAGATATTGCGTTTTACCAGGTGTGATATTTCTGATTTATCTTACTTAGGAAAGAGAATTCTTGAAGAATTATGTTCAGCGAATAGTTGATGTTCGACCCACCTTGGTTCTAGTTGAGAAAACAGTGTCTCGGATTGCCCAGGACATGTTATTGGAACATGGTATTACTTTGGTCATTAATGTAAAATCGGTAAGTGTTTTTATTTTTCTATTTTATTTTTTCTATTTATTTTAAAAAATTGCAGCTTTTGAATTTATATGTACGTATGGTAGGTATACAAGAATCTTAGTCTTTGCTGTTCCATACGTATTGAAAGTGGGTCAGAAGATACGGCACCTATTTCATTAAGATTGAGAATCTCAGACTGGAAGAAAGTGTAATTGATTATGTAATGCTTATTATTGATGTCTACAAGACCAAAAGTGAAATGGACATTAGTTAATCACTAGGTATTCGTTGATGCTTCGTCTTCGTTGGAGAATTGCTCAAGCAGAAAATGTTCTCTCTGTTCAAAAGTTTATCCTCTGCAGAATAGGGGCCAATTCTAAGAAGTTGTTTTTTCTCCTCACAGCATCTTGTGGTAATCCATGATGCTTAAATGCATTTTGATAATGTTATTAATATGAGTAAGGTTTCAGTGGGCACATATTGATTACTAAGCAACTAAATATAGAAGAATCCGGAATAAAAAAATTCATCATATATTTATTAAAAAGGAAATTTATTGTGAATGTTATTTTTTAATTTTTCCATCACTTTTCCAGATTAAATTTACAAAGATTTTTATTCTTCTCTAGTTTTGTAATATAATGTTTTTGTGTATTGTAGCAAGTTTTGGAACGAATCAGTCGAATGACCCAAGGTGATTTAGTGATGTCGATGGACCAGCTGCTTACGAAACCACACCTGGGCACTTGTCACAAATTTTATATGCAGATATTTCAGTTGCCTAATGGTGAGTGATCTTTAGCATAGGTTGACCTGAGGAAAAGAGTTAACTTATCACTACTACAATGTTTACTTACTAGGAAATATCTATTAATAGTAGGCGAGGATAGGCAACTGTGGTCTTATTCATGTAAGAGTTTTTCTTTTACAGATGTTAAGAGAGTGAATTGATTGTATTTGGACTTCCGGATTGCCACCTCCACCATCTTAACTTTTTGTTTGTTTTTATTTGTAGAGCAAACCAAGACGCTGATGTTTTTTGAAGGTTGTCCACAGCACCTAGGCTGTACAATCAAGCTGAGAGGAGGCTCTGATTATGAGCTGGCTCGAGTTAAGGAGATCCTAATATTTATGATCTGTGTTGCTTATCATTCTCAACTAGAAATCTCCTTTCTCATGGATGAATTTGCTATGCCTCCCACATTAATGCAAAACCCTTCATTCCATTCCCTGATTGAGGGACGAGGGCATGAGGGGACTCTCCAAGAGCAGTACGGTGGAGGTTCCCTCCCCTGGGATCCTGACATCCCTCCTGAGTCTCTGCCCTGTGATGATAGCAGTTTGCTGGAATCGAGGATTGTGTTTGAGAAGGGTGAGCAGGAAAATAAAAATGTTCCACAGGCTGTTGCCTCTGTGAAGCATCAGGAACATAGCACAACAACTTGCCCGGCGGGTCTCGCTTGTGCTTTCTTTCCACCTGTACCGGAATCATTGTTGCCACTCCCTGTGGATGACCAACAAGATGCTTTAGGCAGCGAGCAGCCAGAGAGTTTGCAGCAAACAGTTGTGCTGCAGGATCCCAAAAGCCAGATAAGAGCCTTTAGAGACCCTCTACAGGATGACACTGGATTATATGTTACTGAGGAAGTCGCCTCCTCTGAAGATAAACGAAAGACTTATTCTTTGGCCTTTAAGCAGGAATTGAAAGATGTGATCCTCTGTATCTCCCCAGTAATCACATTCCGAGAACCCTTTCTTTTAACTGAAAAGGGGATGAGATGCTCTACCCGAGATTATTTTGCAGAGCAGGTTTACTGGTCTCCTCTCCTCAATAAAGAATTCAAAGAAATGGAGAACAGGAGGAAGAAACAGCTGCTCAGGGATCTCTCTGGACTTCAGGGCATGAACGGAAGTATTCAGGCCAAGTGTATTCAAGTCTTACCCTCACATGAGCTTGTGAGCACTAGAATTGCTGAGCATCTGGGCGATAGCCAGAGCTTGGGTAGAATGCTGGCCGATTATCGAGCCAGAGGAGGAAGAATTCAGCCCAAAAATTCAGACCCTTTTGCTCATTCAAAGGATGCATCAAGTACTTCAAGTGGCAAATCAGGAAGCAAAAATGAGGGTGATGAAGAGAGAGGGCTTATTCCGAATGATGCTGTGTGGTCAACAAAGGTGAGCCAGACCACTTTTTGATGCTCCTGTACATTAGGATGTGTTGAATAACTCCTCTGAGGCAGGCTAAAAAATCAGTTTGGCAGACTGCATGCAGATTTGTGAAATATTTCTTCTCCTATGCTATTTTTGTTTTTGTCTTGAGTCTGCTGGCTTATGTGTTACTTTAATATGTATGAAGCAGAATTGTAATGAAACTGGGTTTCAGGGTTTTAAGATGAGCTTATAGTAAGCTAGGCAGATCCTTGAAGTAAAGGGAAATGGGGAGCTGCTTAAAATTTCTGACAACATGACTTGGATGTGGTATGATAATCCTGGATCCTAGTGTCAGGGAGTGAGAGATGGAAGCTTATTGTAGGAAATAGATGTGTTTTTTAAAAAAAAGTTAGCAGGAAATAGATTTGTTTTCTAAAAAAAGTTAGCTCTATTTTTTTTCTTTAACATAAAACATTTTACCTTGTTATTTAACTACGACAGTGACCTTTTTCTTTCTAGGCATAAATTGAGAGCAAATTAAGGAAGGTTTATAGATCTATTATTGATGATAATGCAGTAAAACTAATTAACAAATCCATTGCTAGATAAGGAAATGCAATTGTTTAATAAAGCGAAAAGATGTCCAATTTCACCAGTAGTCAAGGAAGTGCTAAATAATATATGTTCAATTTCCCTAGTAGTCAAGGAAGTGCTAAATAATAGTAGTGCTAAATAATTTTTTATTTGTGAGACTGGCAAAAAGGAAAGTGATAAAAGACCCATGGTTAATGATGGCATGGAAAAACACCTTTCATAAATTTCATGTAAGCTTATACAAATGTATGTGTATGTACATTTGTATAAATTTATACAAATTTATAGAAAGTGATAGGAAAGTCTCTTATTAATTTACACATACATGTATATGCCTTTGACCCAGGACTCCAACTTTTTATAATCTATCCTGCAGAAATAATTAAGTGTGCTTATATAAGGGTGCTTTCATTTTGTAAGAATATATGTACAAAGATGTTTATTGAAACAGTTTAATGATGAGCAAGATCTCAAGTCATTTAATGACTTGGATAAAGCCCATGATATATTTGAAGTGTTAAAAAGCAAGTTATATTTTAATATGTTTTGCATTATTCCATATTTATAAAAACAAAACCCCCTGTGTGTACTTAGGTAGGAAGTGATGTGTGTATGTGGGACAGGTGTGTAAACTAGCAAAAAGAATAGATATTTTAAAACCACAGAGTCAAACTGCTCAGCTTCAGTGGTAGAGGAGAATCATAGGAGGAGAGGTTTTGTGTATTTTATGAACTTCTTCAAATGCTTCTATACTATTTCAGTTTTAACAGAGAGCTGGTTTTCCCTTTGTAATGATCAAAAACAGGCATAAGCATAGATAAATATACACCTTAGAATTTAGATTTCTGGGTGTCTCAGATTGATGTTATTATATCCCATCAGTTCAGATTGTTAAATATGGATATATTTAATTTTTCTTCTAAAATAATGTAGTGCAGTTTTGTAAATTAAAGAGTAAGTTAAGAAAACAAGCTATCTAGACATCGTTTTGTGTTTTTAAGTTTAACTTAAACTTTTTGAGTTGTCTTTTCTCAAAAACCAACTGCCCTTCTTCCTTTTATTTAGTTTCCTGTAGTTGTAAGTCTTGACCAGAGCCCCTACAGTGATAATTGGAGGCTTTACAAATAGAGTGGAGTGTATTTGGTACAGTGGAGTTGAATGTGGTTGCTGTCGCTTGCTCATCCATTCATTACTTCTTTTAAATTTAGGTGGACTGTCTGAATCCCATTAACCACCAGAGACTGTGTGTGCTCTTCAGCAGCTCTTCTGCCCAGTCCAGCAATGCTCCCAGTGCCTGTGTCAGTCCTTGGTAGGATTTTTTTCACCCTACACTATTCCACTTAAAAACAGAATTCCAGCAATTAAAAAAAAAAACAAAAACAAAACAGTCCTTAGGACCTGTATTTAAGTACATGGTCATATATGAATTGATAGAACTTTTAAACTTGTGAAGTAAATGTGAAAATACATGTTTATTCATGAGTAGAAGTAAATGAGAGTACATTAAGAGTGAAAAAATGTGAGGGATAGAAGAGAAATTTGTATTGGTTGACTTTCCCTTATCTGAAATGCTTGGGACCAGAAGTGTTTTGGATTTAATATTTTTTCAAATTTGGAAATATTTCCATATACTTAATGAGATATCTTGGGGATGGGACCCAAGTCTAAACATGAAATTCATTTATGTTTCATATACACCTTGTACACGTAGCCTGAAGTTAATTTTATATAAGATTTGTAATAATTTTATGTATAAAACAAAAGTTTGTATACATTGAACCATCAGAAAACAAAGGTTTCAGTTGTGGAATTTCCCACTTGCGGTGTCATGTCAGGGCTCAAAAAGTTTCAGATTTGGGAGCATTTTGGATTTTGGATTTTCAGATTAGGGATGCCCAACCTGTACTTAAAAAGGCGAGAAAGTTGACACACAAAAGCTTGTTTAGAAGCATTTTGATGATAGTATGTACAATTTAGGCAGGTTTCCTTCAGGCATAATTTTTATAAAAGCAGTCAACCTTTTGCATTATTAGTGGGTTTTAGTCTAAAACTTAATTTTAAGTAGATTGATAAAAACTGAAGTATATTTTGCGTTTTAAATTATTTGTTTCAGATTACTGTCATGAAAACCTCACACAGATGTACATAGCCTTACATTACATAGTTCACCTTTAGTTTTAAAAGTACTATGGAACATAACTGCTTTTTGGGGGGCACTGTTTCCATGCCAAAACATATTCTGTGTTTTAATTTTGGATACCTGAAACACTTATTTCCAACAGTGAGCTCATGTTTTCTTCCAGTAGTATAGCTTCAGCAGGCAGACTTGGGGCTGGCAGAGCCCATAGGAATTTTCTCTGGGAGTTTATAGGTCAAGGCTTGAATAAGATGTGGATTTCAGCAGTTATATAGCCAGACCGTCTTGTGAGCATTTATAGGTTAGATAAAAAGGAACTGGCACTTTAGCAAGAGCTGCTGTTTTCTATGCTCAGTAAAGGCATGGTCAAGAGTAGGAGACAGGAGTCCCGCCTTGTGTTGACAGGGCTTAAGCCTTTGTAAGGAAACCGTTACCTCTTCTTAACTCAAATCAGTTTTACTCAATTAATATTATAATTTATGCATCCTCATTAGTTTCATAAGATACTAGTGGATTGGGAGTGAAAAAATTGCTATAGTGTGGCAAGTCTAAACTTGTTTTATTGGATGAACTAAAACCTGCTTCATAACAACAAAGAACATTACCTGCTTTAATACTTCATTGAAAGTACCATACATTTAATAGGTAATTATAATTTGTGGTCTCATGAAATGTCTTTGGTGCATGGTAATTCTTATGTTTCCAAGAGGTGGTTTCTTCTTTTAGGATTGTAACAATGGAATTTTATGGAAAGAATGATCTTACATTAGGAATATTTTTAGAGAGATACTGTTTCAGGTAAGAACATATTTCTTCCTTCTGTTGCATTACACATTTTTGGCACTGAAAATTTCAACCTAAAATGTAAACATGAGTTGGATGTCAGGTGACTGTTACATAATCCTCACTTTCATGGTGCATATCAGAGTATATAATTCAAAGAAGTAATCTATTTCATATTTAGACTGAGATCTCTTATCCAGAACATTCCTCATATCTCTGCCCATCTAATTACCCTACCCTCGACATTTTTCAGATACCTGTTTTTTTACAGTGATTCAAATGAGAGGTAAAATGTTGGAATCATCTAGACCTCAGTTTAAGTCTTAGCATCATCACTCGCCACTTACATGACAAAGCTCTTTACTGGTCCCCTTTATAGGGAATAACAATCCCCAGAATTGTCAGAAGGTAAAAGGAAATGTTTTAAAATTGTTTGGCAAATAGAAGGTGCTTAACAAGTGGAAACCGTCACCATGCTATAGCTGAAGACAGAATGTTCAGCTGCAGGCCCAGAGCAGCATGAGTACCTTGTGCAGATTGCCCACTCGTCATGCTGCACTTTGACAGTGATTCTGATTTCTGTTTCATGCTTAATATGAGAAGGGCTCTTTTGTTTGTCAAAGGCCTTCTTATCAGTGTCCAAGCATGTTTTGTGATACCCCCATGGTACATCACATTCGGCGCTTTGTTCATGGCCAAGGCTGTGTACAGATAATCCTGAAGGAGTTGGATTCTCCAGTACCTGGATATCAACATACAATTCTTACATATTCCTGGTGTAGAATCTGCAAACAGGTAAATAGACCGTATTACTATATTTTATTTGCCATTTATTTCTTTATTTGTATAGTTTTTTTTTGAGGGCAAAGTTTCCTGTATTGTATTGGATTTGTCATTTGTCATTGAGCTCTATTTATCATTGTTATTTTACCTCCCATTGCTGTATGTTCAATCTAGTATTTGTTTTTTGAAGATCTCTTCTTAGGAATGTATCAGTCATTAAATAAAATACAAGCACCTTGTACAGTAAAGTATCTTGAGGTTGTATCTTGACAGTTCTCAATTATGTTTGTTCATTCAACAAACATTTAGCACCATTTATGTGCCAGATACTGTGCTAGGCCCTAGGAAAAAAAAAAGAATAAGGAATGACTTCTGTTCTCTAGGGGAGGAGACAGATTTGTACAGCAATAACTGCAGTATAGTAGGATATTTGTGTAACAGATTTGAGCCTATATCAACATTTCTGTCCACATACAGGTGAGACCATGTTGAAATTGATCTCTACTGGTTTTTATGTACATTCTTGAGAAAAGGGCACGTGTTTTATTTTTTCTTTGTGCCTTTCTTTACTTTTCTAACTCTGGGGCAAATATTTGGTGCCAATATTGTTTTTTTTTTTTTAATATATGATTTTTATCCAGACTGCTTGCAATCTGGATAAAATGTTCCAAATTTAACTCATTGCCTTAATTGGGTTATTTCTTTTTTTTTTTGAGATGGAGTCTTGCTCTATCGCCCAGTCTGGAGTACAGTCATGTGATCTCAGCTCACTGCAACCTCTGTCTCCCAGGTTCAAGCTCTTCTCCTGCCTCAGCCTCTGGAGTAGCTGAGACTACAGGTGTACGCCACTACGCCCAGTTAATTTTTGTATTTTTAGTAGAGACAAGGTTTCACTATGTTGGCCAGGCTGGTCTCAAACTCCTGACCTTGGGTGATCCGCCCGCCTCAGCCTCCCAAAGTGTTGGGATTACAGGCGTGAGCCATGGCGCCTGGCCTTAATTGGGTTATTTTGAAGTGTGCTTTTGGACGGCACATGTGGGAATTACATATAAAATAGCATGACCTACATTAATCAGTGGTAGAGAAGGGCAAAATCAAAGTTGCACCTGCATCAGCAAACATATAGACATAAAATTATTTCTAGCAATTCTCAGTCTTAGTTTCATACTTGTTCTTACAGACTTTAGTTCCTATTAGATAGCTGATAATAGTTTGTTGTAGAATATGTTAACTGGGTAGACTGACCATCGTTGTAAATGAATAACTTAAATTTGATCTTTATGACTTACATGCTTTGCTATATGCACTCTATTTTAAAACAAAAACTTGTGTTTTTTTATGCTAGAAAGGAAAAGGTAAGTTTTGTTACACTAAAATGAAAAACTTGCAGTGTCAAGGAAAAATACAACATACATGACTAAACATAAATATATGTAATATCAAATTTCTATAAGCCATGGTAATAGAAAAATGGGCAGAGGACATGACAATGCAATTTAATGCAAATGGTTACTAGTACAAATAAATGTTATTCATTAGTAGTCAAATAAGCACAAAGAAAACCAGTAAAATCTCTTTAAAATTTTTTCTTTATGGGATTACATTTCAAAAATTTCAATTCTAATTCCTAGGATTGGGTGAGAAAGTGGGGGAAATTGATATTCTTAAATACTGTTGGAGACTGTATACATTGGTGCACTTGTTTTGGAAGATAATGTGGCAAAAATTATCAAAGACCATATAAATGTTTATGCCCTTGGACCTACCAATTCCCACCTTTATTAATTTATCCCAAGGGAATAATTGTGGATATTTGTAAATATGTATATATAAGGATGTTTATCAGAACATCATCTCAGTATGGAAAAACTTGTAATGTCTTAAAGGCACATCAATAAGGATTGGTTAAATACATGTCCATTTAATAGGATACTCTGCGGCCATTTGAAAAGTTGTGCAAGAATATTTTATGTGGGCAAATATTCACGATATATTGCTAAGTAAAAGATTATGAAACTAATTATAGGAGTTTTTATTTACAAATGTACTGGCTGTGTGCATGTCCATGTGTGTATGTATATATGTATATGTGTGTGTGTGTGTGTTATATATGTATAGTAAAATACATCGAAAGTGAACATATACTAGTATACTGATGATGTTGGTGGGTTTATTGGTGATGCTGCTCTCCTCTACCACCCCCAACTCCACCCACCTTTGAACTTTTCATTCTTCTCTCAATTTTCTGCAGTCAGTATATGTTACATTTGTATTAGAAAAGAAAATGTTGGCCGGGTACGGTGGCTCACACCTGTAATCCCAGCACTTTGGGAGGCTGAGGCGGGTGGATCATGAGGTCAGGAGATCAAGACCATCCTGGCTAACATGGTGAAACCTCATCTCTACTAAAAATACAAAAAATTAGCTGGGCGTGGTGGCGGGTGCCTGTAGTCCCAGCTACTCGGGAGGCTGAGGCAGGAGAATGGCGTGAACCTGGGAGGCGGAGCTTGCAGTGAGCTGAGATCACGCCACTGCACTCCAGCCTGGGTGACAGAGTGAGACTCCGTCTCAAAAAAAAAAAAAAAAAAAAAAAGAAAATGTTAATTTTTTAAAAAGAGATTCTCAATATGTGATTAGGTAAACTATTTTTGCTGAATTCCAGGTAACACCAGTTGTTGCTCTTTCCAATGAGTCCTGGTCTATGTCATTTGCAAAATACCTTGAACTTAGGTTTTATGGGCACCAGTATACTCGCAGAGCCAACGCTGAGCCCTGTGGTCACTCCATCCATCATGATTATCACCAGTATTTCTCCTATAACCAGATGGTGGCGTCTTTCAGGTAAGAAATCCTAGGAATCTTGTACATGATCTCAGATCTTATAACCCCTTAAGAATTTTTTAACATTTTCACTTGTTACTGGATTGAATTAATTTGTGGGATTCCCCATTTCTACACTTATAAATGCAGAGGACCAGACTGTATTAAGAACTTTCAGTATTATTTTATTTACTTTTTACCCTACGAAATAGTTATTATGCTCACTTACAGAGCTTACGATCTGAACACTTACAGAGCTTTCAGGTGATGGAGTCATGATTTGAACCCTAGTCGATCTACTACCAGCCTCACTCTTTTTTAAAAAAATTTTTTAATATAAAAAATTTAGAAAATTATGAGACAGGATCTCATTGTTACCTAGGCTGGTCTTGAATTGTGCTCATGTGATGATCTTGCCTCGGCCTTTCGAACTGTGGGAATTAGAAGTGTGAGTCACCATGTCCGGCCCTGGCTTAACTCTTAACCATTGTTTTGGCATCTGATGGCATCTGAAAGTGTCAGAATGTTTGCCAAGACATTAACCATCAGAAAGATAATCACATATTTCTAGAACCAAAAGTCTGTGTTCAAAGAATTGATAGTTGCCATTGTGGTATTAAATAATTTGAGAAAGCCTTCAGGCTCTACCTTCAAAATATATCCAGAGTCTGAGCACTTTTTATCACCTCTACCACTGCCACTTTGGGCTGAGCCTCTGTTATCTTTTACCTGGCCTTAGCCAATCTCCCTTTGGCCTTGTCCCTTTATAGCCTCTTCTCAACACAGCAGTCAGAGTGGTTCTTTTAAGGGGCAGTCAGCTAAGGCCACTCCTCTGCTCTAGACACTCCAAAGGGTGTCTGTTTCACCTGGAGTAAAAGCCAAAGTCCATTTACTGGCCTTCAGTCTACCTGCTCTGGCTGCCTAGGACCTCTCTGCTCTTATCTCCTACTACTCTCTCTTCACTCATCCTGCTGCTGCCCCACTGGCCTCCTGACTGGGCCTCAGGTATGTCAAGTAGGTTCCTGCCTGGGAGCCTTGTGCTTGTTCTCCCTCTTGGAATTGCTCATTCCCAGATACCTGCTTGTTGCTTCCTTGCCTCTTACAAGTCTTTGCTCACATTTCACCTGCCCTGACACTCTCCCATCCTAGCACTCTGCTTCTCTTTCTTGCTATATTTTTCTCCATATACTGAACCTCTGATATGTTTTGTTACTTGAATTTGTTTTATTTGTTACCTGAATCTTGTTTTTCCTGAATTAGGAGAACAGGAATTGTTAATGTTATATCCTCAGCACCTAAAACAGTGTCTGGCACATAATAGACCCTCAGGAGATATTTGCTAATTAGAGCTTATTTCCTTTTTTAAGCAAGAGCTTTTAACCGTGCATGTTGGGCCTTGCCAGGGAGTGGGGTTGTAGCATTTGTTGGTCAGTATAAACCCTCAGGTGGAAAGGAAACAAAAGACTCATGAAGAATCTTCAGGAGCTGGAGAGGTACTGAATGCCTACAATTAGATGTAGGTATTTTAGTTTCCTTATTAATAGGGATGGTTTATAGCCATCATTTTTGGTTTTACAGCAGATAAAGATAACTTCAAGGGGTAAATGATGGTACTACAGTGTAATGAAAGATAAAACAAAATCCCTCCAGAATTGGGGAGCATATTTATTGTAAGAGCTAAAAATTATCTTTGATATCTTTGTGATTGTTTTAAAATGCCATTTTATAGAAACTTTTTCTCTTATGCCTCATAGGATTTAGTTGAACATCGTGATACAGCTCTATTCAAGATATTAAACTATTTTTCATTTTCTATTGGTCCTTGTATTTTTTTCTGTCAGTTATTCTCCCATTCGGCTTCTTGAAGTATGTGTTCCACTCCCCAAAATATTCATTAAGCGTCAGGCCCCATTAAAAGTGTCCCTTCTTCAGGATCTGAAGGACTTCTTTCAAAAGTAAGTTCAGTTTCTTTTATCATCTTTTTTTTTTGTTTATTTACAGCTATTTTAAAGTATCAGGTTTGTTCATTTTACTTTCTTTGAAAATGTAAATAGCTTTTCTAATTGTATGCTATGCATGCGTGGTGTACAAAAAGAAAATTGTAGACTTTATGGAAAAATAATAAAAAAGAAGCCAAACTCTTTTAGACATAACAACTTAAAATTTTGAAGTACATCCTTTTAGGTCTTATTTGCTCTGCAAAACTGTATGTAATTCTTAATTAGGTAAAACATTATTTTAATTACGTTTTGCACAACTTTTTTTTCTATTTATGTGAAATAGAAAATTTGATTCACTCTTTCTAAAGTGTTCAATGTTCTCTCTATTGTTAAGAGTTTCACAGGTATATCTTGCCATTGATGAAAGACTTGCATCTTTGAAAACTGAAACATTTAGTAAAACAAGAGAGGAAAAAATGGAAGATATCTTTGCACAGAAAGAGGTAATTTATTTCTTTGGTAGAAAATTCAAAAGTTACTTATTAACTTAATAGAAGTTTATTTTGGGGTATGTCTGTATAGGTCTCTGTCTCCGGAAATTGTTTCTGTTCCTTGTAGATGGAAGAAGGCGAGTTCAAGAACTGGATTGAGAAGATGCAAGCAAGGCTCATGTCTTCCTCTGTAGATACCCCTCAGCAACTACAGTCGGTCTTTGAGTCACTCATTGCCAAGAAACAAAGTCTCTGTGAAGTGCTGCAAGCTTGGAATAACAGGTGTGATTCTGCAGTCTGGTTTTCTTTAATATTATTGCTACATTTGTTCTAATATGATATCTTACAACTTAAAAATCTTTAATTATGGATGTTTCATTTTGTGCTCAAGTTAAAGAAGCTTTTGTTTTCCATCACCCTCCTTTCCTCTTTATATTTTAAAATGTATGTGCTATATTTTAGGTAGTTTGTGAAGATGTAAAAACCAAAGAGGAGAAGAGCCTTTGATACTGTTTCTAATATAATTTGAAACAGTGTTGTTCAGATGTGTGTGCTGTTGAATTGTTTTTAACTGAAGTAGTATGCCATGAGTCACTGTTGGTTTTTGGCCAGCAATTTCAAATATATTGATATATTTATCTTATACCTTTATTTCAATATTTATTTTTTAGAAGTATTTTTCTTTATAATAATTTGCTATTCTTTTTTTTACAACTATAGTCGATAGGAATGGTCGATAACAAATGCTCCTGGTTAATTAGATATGACAAAAACTTACTCTTATTTATATATAACTTTAAAGACTATGGTTAATCCAAACAGGAAAACTGTGATTTCAAAGTTGTAAAGAGAAAATTTATAAACAGCACTCAAGGTGCAGAAACAAACCATATATATGTATATTTTTTTGTTTTGTTTTGCTTTTGGCCACAGGTTGCAGGACCTTTTCCAACAGGAAAAGGGTAGAAAGAGACCTTCAGTTCCTCCAAGTCCTGGAAGACTGAGACAAGGGGAAGAAAGCAAGGTGTGAAGTGTAATCATGTCTTTGGTCCTTAATGGGTAAAATATAGTTAGTTCCATTTATAATACTTAGCAGGGATAGTTTAATACATACTTTAGTAATGACATCCAGTAGGGTTTTCCATTTTGAATTTGTGAAGTTTCAAGGAACTGTGACCTGGATTACTTTTATGTTATAACCTGAAATAAAATGATCGGTTATAATTTATTTATTTGAAATGTTTTTAAAAGCTACAGTTTGCTGGCATCACCGGGGGTGGCATCATGGTGACAGCAAGTGCTACAAAGGAAAGTCGTGGATACTCTGAGTATATAATAGGGTCCTCATTTATTTTATACTCTGCAGTTTTGGGTGTTTTTAAAATCTCTGTGCTTAAATAAGAGGTTTTTCTTAAGGTATTTGAACTGCGTCAGTTCTTTTTCAACTGTGTTAGTTTTCTCTTGCTCGGTGATAGATTATCCGAAACATTGGCCAAAACCACAAATTTATTTCATGGTTTCTGTGGGTCAGAAGACTGGCAAGCATGACTAGGTTCTCTGCTCAGAATCTGACACAGCTGAACTCAAGGTTTTGGCTGGGGCTTCTGTCTTATCTGAGACTCAGGGTCTCCTGCTCATTCAGGTTGTTGGCAGAATTCAGTTTCTATTAGTTGTAGGATTGATGTCCTTGTTTTCTTGCTGGCTGTCCACCGGACGCCATTATTAACCCCTAGAGGCTGCCTGCATTTCTTGCCATTCAGTACTCTCCATCTTCAAAACCTACAGCAATGTGTCAAACCTTTCTTTTGCTTTGAATCACTTACTTTCTCTGTCTTTGATCTATAGACACAGATTTAAGGACTCATGTGGTTATATCAGATCCATCTGGATAATTTTCCTATTTTGAGGTCATCTGATTTGGGGCCTTAATTATATCTGCAAAATTACAGAAGTACCTAAATTAGTCCAGATGCTCCTCAACTTCTGAGAGATTGATGTTCTGATAAACTCATCATAAGTTGAAAACATCCAAAAGTATGTTTTTGACTTAAATATTTTCAATTTATGATGAGTTTATGTGGATGTAACCCCATCATAAATTGAGGAGCATACCGGATGCATAGTGGTTTTGTGACATTGTAAAGTTGGAAAATCTTAAGTCAGACCATCATAAGTCAGGGAATGTGTATGTGATTAATGGAGAAGAGATGTGTATACACCAAGGGCTGGGAATCTTGGGGCCATATTAGAATTCTGCCTATGACACCACGTTTCACATGAATTAATGTCAGCTTATTATAAGGGCTTCATGTTCTGATATCATGAGGGCTTTGAGGGAGTATTTTCTTTTTGTACAGTGTGTAGTATTTGTAGAATATATTCATGGAATGATGGATCCAGGTACTTAAGATATTTTTGTTATTTAGTAATATATAGTGAATTCTTCCTTTTTGTCTCATAAACAACTGTGTAGAAACACACAGATGTTTGTGAGACAAAAAGGAAGTTTAGGTGAGAGTAAGAATTAAGGCTACTGAAGATCTGTGTGTTGGTATTTGCCAACTAGTGTGGAGCTGTTAATGACTAGCACAGACTTCTGGTGGCCTTTCCATTTGCTCACTGAAGAAACTGCAAAGCTAGTAGTGTAAGCATGTAGTTAGATACAGAATTGAAAATACAAAATTATTGAACAGGTGATCATCTTTTTTGAAAGATTGAAAGTTGATTTGAAATTCTGTAGCACTGCCCTTAATATTTACAGTGGATGGTCCCCCGTTATCCAAGGAGGGTATGTTCTAAGACACCTCAGTGGAAATATGAAATAGCAGATAGTACTAAAACATGTATGTACTGTTTTTTTCTTATGTATGTGTACCTATGGTAAAGTTTAATTTATAAATTAGGCACAGTAAGAGATTAACAATAGTAATAATAAAAGAGAACAATTATAATAGTATGCCAGCATCACTGCTTTTGCGCTTTGGGACCATTAAAATAAGGATTACTTGAAAATAAGCACTGCCATACTATGATGGTTGATCTGATAACCAAGACAGCTACTAAGTGACTAAAGGGTAGACAGTGTGTACAGTATGTTACATGTTTAAATATGTTATATTAATGAGTTTATTTATAAATAAGTTAATGCAGATTTAATAACTTTCTCTGTTTTAATTTCTAATAAGGTAAAAATTTTTAAGGTAAACAAAAGCTAATTAAAAATATTAAGGGGGTTTTTAGTAATTTTTAAGGGTGTAAATGGGTCCTGAGACCAAAAAGTTTAAGATTCACTGATTAAAAATTTTTTTGAATGTGATTTTCATGTTTTCCATAAGAATAAAGTATTTACTTCTCTACAGGTAAGTGCGATGGATGCCTCTCCACGGAATATTTCTCCAGGACTTCAGAATGGAGAAAAAGGTTGGTCCTGAGTCTGGTGATCACTTGCCATTGGATTTAAAGAAATTTCTTATTGTATAAGTTGTTTTAAACTGTTTGAGCAGTTTTTCTGATTCTGTCGTTCATAGACTTTCTTTCCTTCCTGTAGAGCACTTGTAATCCTATCAGATTATCATACAGTTTATTGCAATAAGATAAATCAGGTTATAGAAATACATGAAATATAAAGAAGGCTGCTATTAGGGGAAGAAAAAACAGAAAAAAGTAAATTGAATTTGTTTTGCTTATTACAAAGTCAGTCCTCAGGTTTCATTGCAAAAATCTTGTAAAGTTTAATTTACAGTTTTAATGTCACTAGAATATTGTCTAGACTTAAGATGTCTTTCACAATATTTCATTGAATAATTTGGTGTCATCATAGAAACTTTGTGGGGACACTTACATGGACTGTAGAACCAGGAGCTCAACTTTTAATTCTTGGCATTTTTCTATTATAATTGTTTTTTCTCTCCCAGAATAAGCGTGCAGCCTTTCTCACAGTGTCCTAATTTCATTCTCTATTAAACTAAAAAACTAATATTTAGGTAGGCATTGTGGTATAATGGATAGTGTATTGGATAGGAGTCAGTCTTGGTTGTCAGTTGCAGTACTGCTACCAGGATTTGATTGTAGTCAAGTCATACATAATTTTTCCGGATTTTTGTGTCCATTTCTATGACATGAGCTACATGACTTTTGTAGCTAGATGATTTTTAAAAAGTGAAAATTTTACCTTTTAGGAAGTAGGAATATGAATGAGCATTTAAAAAATATTAGGTAGACATGGACTTACTATGTATGTAAATGACTCATTTAAGATTGTGTTTTTCTTTAGAGGATCGCTTCTTAACAACTTTGTCCAGCCAGAGCTCCACCAGTTCTACTCATCTCCAGTTGCCTACGCCACCTGAAGTCATGTCTGAGCAGTCAGTAGGAGGGCCCCCTGAGCTAGATACAGCCAGCAGTTCTGAAGGTAGAGGATAAGTCACTTTTACCATATTTCACTGAATCTAAGACTGAAAGATGTATCATTGATTTACATGTGTCACCAAGAAGGAAAATCTGCTGATTCTTTGACATAAGACTCTTATCCCTTAGAATTTTTGTTTACACTTACCGAAAGTGTTTTTTAGATTTAGCTTATTATCATATTGTTACTTCATTTAGTTACATTAATTGACATGTAAATATCTTAGTATCAAAATGTCACTTATCCTCATCTACCTTCTGGGGATCTTCCTTTCTTAGGTTTCATAAGGCACATGATTACTGCTTTGTATGAAAATAAGAGAATTACAACCATTTCTCTAAGGACAGATATTTGCTTCATGATAACAGATTCATGCCTTGCTTTCTGTTTAGGCGGTGACTACTAAATTATAGTATAAACTTTGAAATTAACTTTAAAATTGCTATTTAACTCAGGTATAATAGCCACAGTGCTTCAGAGATGTTTAAAAAAACAGGTGTCCCGTGGAGTCAATGCTGTGTATGCGTCACTGTTGTTACCTGTTTTATCCCATAGTGGTCTTTTCCCTTGATCAGAAATTTTAAACTGTTACTGGTATAGTATACATATGTCCATAATCCAGAAAGGAAAAGAACCAAAGTCAGCAGCTTATATTTTTTATTCTCTCTGAATATTAATATATAAGTAGACTATTTTTCATTTTAGATGTGTTTGATGGGCATTTGCTGGGATCCACAGACAGCCAAGTAAAGGAAAAGTCAACCATGAAAGCCATCTTTGCAAATTTGCTTCCAGGAAATAGCTATAATCCTATTCCATTTCCTTTGTAAGTATTATTAAAACCAGTGGCTCTTAGCAGGGGGATTATTTTTCCTTAATTACTTGCTGCGTATTTTAATATATTTATCTGATGCATGATTTTTCAATCCCAATTTTATTTCATCATAGTAAAAGAGATGTCTTTTGATACAATGTAGTTTGTAGAACACATAATCATTATAAAACAGTGGATGAATGGATAAAGAAAGCACTAGCCGATGTTACTTATAAATGTTTGAATTACTTGTTCTGGAAACACTTGTTTGTATATCTTTTTTCAAAGATACATGGCTGTATCTACTGATGTAATAATTATAAAAACATATTGCTGGTAATATGTGAGGTTGGTATTACTCGTCTAATGATTTATGGGGACATGGCATTGTCCTAGCACTGATGATGAACTATAGTGACTTGTCCAAGTTTTCATGTCATCTTTTTTGTATGGGGCTCCCTCAAATTTGACTGCCTGTGAAAGTTTATTTTTCTTCCACTGGTTGACCGATGTGGCTCTCAAATGCTGCCCTTGTTATGGAGCAAGTGTATCCAAAAAGTGGACATTTTTGTTAATAAGGACTTCTGCTTTTTTATTAACTGACTGATGTATTTATTCAGTCAGTATTTAAACTTTTATTTAGTGCCTATTTTAGTGCCCTATGATGTAGAATAAGATTTGTAAGGAACAGCCATCACTCTTAGGAGCTCATAATCTTTGGGAAGATACAGTTAGGACTCTCAGTACAGTATGTGATATGTTACATGATAGTAAAATATAAAAGTTCCCTTTTTTCTCTACTTTAGACCTGAATATATGAGTTTCTTGATTGGGCTGGGATCCCTGTTATGTTATGGTCTTTGTTCATGCTCTCACATTTATTTTTATTTTTTAAATTTTATTTTTGAATCAGAGTCTCACTCTGTCACCCAGGCTGGAATGTAGTGGTGTGATCTTAGCTCATTGCAACCTCTGCCTCCTAGATTTAAGTGATTCTCCTGCCTCAGCTTCCCAGGTAGCTGGGGGTGTGCACCACCATACCTGGCTAATTTTCATGTTTTTAGTAGAGATGAGGTTTCACCATCTTGGCCAGGCTGCTCTTGAACTCCTGACCTCAGGTGAGCTGCTCACCTCAGTCTCCCAAAGTACTGAGCTACTGGACCCGGCCCTTTTTAATTTTTTTTAATATAGTTTTTTTCTTTTTGTTTCTCTTCTCTCTAAACTGCTTTTTGTGAAACGCATTCTTTTTTAATCATTCAGTCCTGTTCTTTCTCAGAAGAATGTACTAGACCCTCCCCTTACCTCCTGCTCCAGTCATAGTAGGTTTCTATTATATGCTCTTATGATTCCTATCTTGGTCCGTTCATGCTGCTATGATGAATTACCATAGACTGAGTTGCTTATAGACAACAGAAATTTATTTCTTATAGTCCTGGAGGCTAGAAGTCTGAGATGAGGGTGCCAGCATGGTTGGGTTTTGGCAAGGGTCCTCTTTTGGGTTGTAGATTGCTATTGTCTCTTTGTGTTCTCATGTAGTGGAAGGAGGCTGAGAGAGCTGTTTCCAATCTTTTTTATGAGGACACTAATCCCATTCATGAACACTCCACCCTTACGACCTAAATTACCTCCTAAAGGCCCTACCTCCTTATACCATAACATTGGGGGTTAGGATTTTAACACAGGAATTTTGTGGGGGCTGGGGGGATAAACATTCATTCTATAGCAATTCCCTCATAGCACTTACCACAGAGATTATATTTATTTATTTATAGAATTGTCTGTTTCTTTGCCCCCACTACACTGTAAACTCTATGGTGCCAATTTTTTTTTCACCATTATATTGTTAACATCTCACACATGTAAGATCCTTAAAAATAGTTTTTCTTCATATTGTATCCTTGGCATGTTCGGTGTTCAGTAAATAGCACCTAAATAAAAATTGACTGTGCCTAACAGTGCCTAGGTGAGTTAGGGTTGGAGTCAGGGGAGCAAAATTTAAGTGGAAATGGAGCTACACTGGGTTTTTTGTATGATAATGGTAGAGTGGCTGTGTTGCATTGTTTATTATTGAACTAGTAGTATGTCTTCTCCACAATTTCTGGAAGACTTTTTCTCTCTAGCTTATAATGGAACAAAGTATCTTAGACTTCTGCTGTTGATTGTAGATTTTTTTTTGAGGTTAGTATGGCCAGAGTCTTGGCAGTATGGAAAGGTTTGTTTGGAGTGACTATTGCAGAACCCTCTGATTTGAAACCTGATTAATTCTGATAATTTTCTAATTGCCTTCAAAAACTTTCTCGTGATATCTTTTTCTTTCTTAATGATTCAAGTTATCATATATGCATACATTTTGGCTTTCTTAATTATATTCTTAACTCTACAGTACTTAGTTAACTTACGTATTTTAAAAATTTTCATAGTGATCCAGATAAACACTATTTAATGTACGAACATGAACGAGTGCCCATTGCAGTCTGCGAGAAGGAACCCAGCTCCATCATTGCTTTTGCTCTCAGGTATGGGACTTTGACTTATGATGATATCTATGTATTTTATGTATGTCTATTCCTTATTTTTGGAATCTTTCATATAAAGCAGAATGATTAAATATAAGTAAAAATGTATGCTCTTTAGTCATGGTAGCTTGTTCTTTTTTTTTTTTTTTTTTTTTCCCAGACAGAGTGTCACTCTGTTGCCCAGGCTGGAGTGCAGTGGTGCAATCTCGGCTCACTGCAACCTGTGCCTCCTGGATTCAGGCAATTCTCCTGCCTCAGCCTCTCGAGTAGCTGGGACTACAGGCACATACCACCATGCCCCGCTAATTTTTGTATTTTTAGTAGAGAAGGGGTTTCACCATATTGGTCAGGCGGGTCTTGAACTCCTGACCTCAGGTGATCCACCCGCCTCGGCCTTCCAAAGTGTCGGAATTACAGATGTGAGCCACCGCGCCTGGCAGCTTGTTCTTTTTGTCCATAAAAATCTTCTTTGTACCCAAATAATGGAGTAAAGGATGATTCCTAAGTAAGCTCCTAATAACTAAATTGACTTGGCAAGTTATTTACAGAGCCTTAAATCCTCTATCCATTCTGTTAAAATATGTTTTCCCTTGTATCCCTTCCCTCAGTTTACTTATTGACACAGTACTTGGAACATCCTGCACTGTACAGTCTGAATATCTTTTTTGTACCATTCACTCATTTTCTACATACGAGGTAAAATTTTTCTGCTTGGAAAACAGCAGTCACCTCTTATCCATGGAGGGTATGTTCTAAGAACCCCCATGGATGTCTGAACCTACAGATAGTATCGAACCCTGTAAATACTATGTTTTTTCCTATACATACCTACCTGTGATAAAGTTTAATTTATAAATTAGCCAAGCCACAATAAGAGATGAACAACAGCAATAACAAGATAGAACAGTTTTATGACAATATACTATAACAAAAGTTACGTGAATGTGTTCTCTCTCTTTCTAAATATCTTAATGTTTTTGGACTGCTGTTGACTGTGGGTAATTGAAACCATGGAAAGTGAAACTATGGATGAGGAGGTACTACTGTAATGCTGTTCTTATGCCTTACTCCGTAGACATTTCTGACTTTTTAGTTTATACAGTTATGTATCTTAAAGATATATCCACTTAAAAATATATATAGTATGTCTAAAAGGGCAAAGCTTTTAAATTTTAAGAATATCTTGGTGGTAGCTGAACTTAGTTTAAGTAGAATCTAAGACGTTTAAAGCAATTTTTTCCCACTGGAAGGCATTACAATGTTTAATTTTTCTTTTTAGATAGTGGTTACAAGGAGTCCATTTATTCAACAAATATTTGAATGTTTACAAAATGTGATATACTAGGTATTGGATATACAGGAGTAAATAAGATAGATTTACATGCCTCTGCCTTTATGGAGTTTAGAGTTTACTATGTAGATAATGAGGAATTTTTTCCTTGATAGGATTCCATATGATACATTTTTAACCTTTGCCTTTGGCCTCTGTGAACATAGTATAAGCTTCTCACTTTATTTATTAGTCATAATATATTAATAGGTAAGAAAGGTAGGAGAGTCAGTCAAATCAAAAGTATTTTTTATACCATTAGGAAGTAAGGATTCTAGTTGAGATATTTTTTCAGTGTCTTAGAAAAATAACACATCCTAACATGCCTCTCTTGTTGCATGACATTTATCTAAAGCAGGGCTCCCAGACTGCTAGTCTAAGAGTCAGGTTTTTTTGTTTTTGTTTTTTTCTTTTTTGTTAATAGAACATTAAACATTTTTTTCCCTTAAAGTTTAGTACTTTAAGTAGAAAAGCACTCTCATATTATTTTTTTCTCTATTGTACTAAATACTGAGGCTTCAAACTTTTAAGTTACCTGTTCAGTCCCTGAAGTCATTTGATGTAAATATTAGTAAATAGGCTTTTAAAATCTTTGTTGAGGATATTGATACTGGTTGATGAGTCAGTGGGTCATATTTTGTATTACCTTCTATGAAGACATTGACCTTCCTCATGAAGCTTCTACTTGATTGCTTTTATTAGTTAACCAAAATTATTTAATTATGGAAAGTTATAAGGATTGTGCTTCTGTAATGCAATACTTACTGTAAAGCATATGATTTGCTTTTAAAGAATAAGTTAATGTTTAACATTTTTCAACCTATTTTTACCCTAAGTTGTAAAGAATACCGAAATGCCTTAGAGGAATTGTCTAAAGTGACTCAGTGGAACGGTGCTGAAGAAGGGCTTCCAACAAATAGGTGATTCATGATTGAGTAGAAACTATTTTAATTTAGTTATCATTTTCTATATGCTTGTACTTCAGTTTTATTATAGCATTTTATCAGCATAAAAATTTCTAGGATTCAGATAATGGCACTCATTCAGCCAGTAATTGAGACAACAAAGCTCAATTATAGCAAAAGAACTAAACAGTCCCTTAGAATGCAGTTTTATGATAATTGCAATAGCAGTTAAATGTATATTCAGATTTAATGACATTTTTGAAAAAAATGAAAAAATGTTTTTATTTAAAAACTAAATTGGTGTTTATTTTTTATTTTTATAAAATTGTAAAATTGGTAAGCTACTGCTTGACTTGGCAATTTAAAGTATCTGTGAATTGTTTATAATAAGTAAAGGTCCTAATACTTCAAAAACCAAATCCAAACCAGTTCATTTGGCATGTTCAGTATTTTAGACTTTTAGACAGAAATTGTCACATGCTTATTATTATGATTCTTACTGAAATAGAGTTTCCAACTCTACTAACATGATAAAATTTTATCTGAATTATCATTGCGATAACTAGCGTGAGAGAAAGGAATTGATATTTTCTGTAATTGTTTGATTTATGGGTGCTGATATAGTGTTAATGGACTTGGGAAACATAATTTATTCCTCCATATATTTTTATAGTTACAGCATTTCACTTTCAGTCTAGTAGATATTAGATATTTCAGACTTTTTTTTCTGTGTTCTAGCCTGTGTTTATGTAAATTATGAATCAGACTTTGGTATTGTAGGTGGGGTTAAGTAGGAAGTAAATCAGTATACAACGTAATTAGTGTAGAGTACCTACTATTTTCTGTTTGACTTGTATAAAACTAATTTTTCCTTGTTTTTTTTTTTTCTCATTTTAGTACTTTAGATAGCAGACCAAAGAGTAGCAGCCCTATCAGATTACCTGAAATGAGTGGAGGACAGACAAACCGTACAGCAGAAACAGAACCACAACCAAGTAAGATTACACATGGAGGAATATTTATAATTAGATTTACCTATAATTATGGTTTGAAAAAGAAAATACATAAAAACAAATTAGTACCGTCTGGCAATGATTTACTACTTCTGATCTCTGAAATATAAATTTAGATATTTTTATATGTCCTCTTTATAGGTGTTTTGCTTTTCTTCGTTGATTCTTATCTCAAATGTAAGTTCAAGGTATTGGATTGGAAACTTTTAGAAGCTCTTTGGTCTATGCAAAAAGGAGGATCTGCTTCCTAGAAGAGCTTTCAGTTTAAAATATACAACCTAAGATGCAAGATACATTTTTTTTCCTTTTTAGTTTTACAGTATTACTGGCACTATGAAAATAAATTTTCATGCATTCCCTCCTTTAATCCCCCTAATAACCAAGTAAGAATTATTTGACATATCCTTATTTTTCAGAAAGGAAGTTAAAATTTAGATTTAGTAACTTGCTTAAGATTAGACAGTGGTGAAGCCACTGTGTTTGAATTTGTGTTTCTCTGACTTTGTCGGGAATACATTCAGCTACAAGTAACAAAAAATTCAACTGTAAGGATTTAAACAAATGACAGCTTATTTTTCTAACATAACCAAACCTGGAGGTTGGCAGTTGCTGGCATTTGTTTAGCTGCTCACCATTGTTACACCGTTAGGGGAATAGTTTCTCTATGATTCCTTTAAGTTTTCCTCATATTAAAAGTGTTCCATTTTTGTGTGAATTTGAGGCAGAAACCAGGGTGTTGCAAACTGCAGCTGTTCTCTTTCGTTAGGAAAGCAGAGGCTCTTCCTTTAATCTCATTGGTCAGAACTGGGGCTCATGGCCGCTCCTGACTGAAAGAGACAGAGAAAGTAGGGAGCAGCATTGTCCCAGTTGGGTTATACAAATCATGATCCTTTCCTGGTGCGGTACACATAGTCACACACCCCACCCCACTCCCCTCTTCCCCCAAGTTGGCATTCTGTTAGTAGGGAACCAGGTAGGAGTGGATATTAAGGAGGCAATACTAGTGTCTGTTACCCAAGTAAGCACATTTATGATTGACATTTTCTGTGAATTTTGTAAATGGTAAATTTGCAAGAATTAGAATCATATTAATAGTATGATGAATGAAGCTCAAAACTAGAAGTAAAAGTATAGAGCAAGCTTTAGTAAATTATTGGCTGTTTGATGGCCTTTTTTCTTTTTTGAAAGATGCTAAAAAGGAAATCTTATCTTTTCCTGTGTTGGAGTGTAGGAACACAAATGACACAAAGATGTTACCTTTAACTGAATTCTTGTAGCTTGTGAAATTGTTTTGTGTTCGTTTAGTTAACTATATTGCAATACTGTAAGAACTCAGCCCTAATTTAATCCTGTTGCTTAAGCTGTGACTGCCTTTGAAAGACATTTTTGAAAGGCTTTCTAGATAATTCCCCATATTTTTATATTCATCTAGCTGAGTGTTAACCCTCCATCTTTTTTTAAGTTTTTATTAATAGTGGTTTGTGTTAAAAAGGGTGCTTGATTATGCAAAAACAACATGTGGAACAATAAGTAACAACATGTGGGACAATGTGCAAACAAAAGTATCTGCATTACTCAGATTGATTAACTTCATATAGTGGTTACTGCTAATAAAGAAATGAGTTGAAAATTTTTCTTTTCCATCTGCAGTGACCTGTACTTAAAATTAATATGTAACTTCTTATTTTTAGCCAAAAAGGCTTCTGGAATGTTGTCCTTCTTCAGAGGGACAGCAGGGAAAAGCCCCGATCTCTCTTCCCAGAAGAGAGAGACCTTACGTGGAGCAGATAGTGCTTACTACCAGGTTGGGCAGACGGGCAAGGAGGGGACCGAGAATCAAGGCGTTGAGCCTCAAGGTGTGTTAAAGAAGAATAAATATGCTTATTCTAGGCTTTCATTTTTTTATTTTAGTTGCATGTATTTCTTACAGCCTTAAATAGATAATTCTTAGTGCTGAAACTGTGGCATTCCTTCTGTTCTCACTTGTCAATGTGTTAGAGTGGAAAAAGCATGGCACTGGGAGGGTCCAACTAGTTTCAGATTTCACTGCCATCGTGTACTGTGTGGTAGAATCAGAAATCTTTAGTTTCCATAACCTGTAAAGTGGCAAAAACAATGTCTTCCAAGGTGGATGTGACATTCCACATGTAAAAACATCTGTCTCAATATGTAACTCGTATTATATACTCAAATGTTTTCTTTCTTTTCAAGTCCCTGTAAAGTTGCAGCTATTTATGTTGCCCTTCGTTTTGACATTTAAAAATTATGTCTAGTGCTGGGTGAGATAGCCCATGTCTGTCATCCCATCACTTTGGGAGGCTGAGACATCAGGATCACTTGAAGCCAGGAGTTTGAGACCAGCCTGAGCAATAAAGTGTGGAAAAAAAAATGTGTGTGTGTGTGTATGTATGCATGTGTGTATCTACCTCATTGTGTTTGGGTATAGGTTTAGATCAGGAATAGGCAGACTGTGATGACCTCTTTTTGTAAATTAACGTTTATTGAGAAAACACCCATTCATTTACTTATCATCTGGTTACTTTCACTTATATTGGCAAGTTGAGTAGTTGGAACTTTTTCAGAGTGAAATATTTACTCTCTCTCTATACAGAAATAGTTTGGTGTCCTCTGGGTTAGTCTATGAATTAGTAGTTTTAAAAATAGCAACTGCTGGGCCCAGTATGGTAATCCCAGCACTTTGGGAGGCTGAGGTGGGTGGATCACTTGAGACCAGGAGTTGGAGACGAGCCTGGCCAACATAAAGAAACCCCATCTCTACTGAAAATAAAACAATTAGCCGGCCCTGGTGGCGCATGCCTGTAATCTCAACTACTTGGGAGGCTGAGGCACGAGAATCACATGAACCCAGGAGGTGTAGGTTGCAGTGAGTGGAGATTGCGCCATTGCACTCTAGCCTGGGTGACAGCAAGACTCTATCTCAAAAAAACAGACAGACAAAAAAAACAACTGCTATAATAAACTTTGACTAGTAATTAAGATACCTGTTTTGTATTCTATAGGCTGCTTGCTATTGGGCTGTAGCTGTTTATAATGGCATCCTTGGAAGGCCTAGATGCTTCAAAAATTATTTTGAAATGTGAAACTTAGGGGACTATTTGTTCTTCTAGATATTAAGATGTATTTCAAATCTCTAATAATTAGAAAGTAGTAGGCTTGCAATGCAAGTCAGTAACATATTAAAAAAAATAGCTCTGACATAGATTCTAGTATATTTTATGTATAAAAATATATTTTAAGTATATTAATATATAATTATATGTTAATTATGTTGTATAATTATATATGTTATATGCTAATAATAAAGTTATATAACTGGTATATAATTTTGTTTTAAAATTATGTTTTATAAAATAATATTTTATACATATTTTATATAGCTTAGTACATGATAAAGCAGTGCAAACGATTGGGGAAACATTATTCTACACACATGGGGAAAATAGTCATAATAAAGAAGCCATGGAAGTTCTTGGTATAAGAACTGAGTTACTATATTGCCATTGTAGGAATCATTCAGTTGTAAGAAAAAGTATTCAACCTAAATTCTCTATTTTTCTAATGTAAAAACTGAAATTCCTAACATTTTTATTGTAATCATTTAGACAGTTTAATTGTATATCTTATGCTTGCTTGATAGTAACTTGAGTAGGATATTTTTGCTTTTAATTTGTTAAGTTTTTTTGTTACATCAAGGAAAAAGGAAAGGACAAAATGAACTGATAATTACTCAAAACCTTGGCTTTACTAATGATATTAAACCTTTTAGATGAAGTAGATGGAGGAGATACACAAAAGAAACAACTCATAAATCCTCATGTGGAACTTCGTAAGTATGAGATATTATATCATTGGTTTGGGGAGAGGGACTACAGTTGAGCCAACTCTATTATTTGAGAATTCTAGCTTCATACTGAATAAATGTCCCAGTTCTTGAAATGAATATTAAGTCTGTGTGCTGATGTGAGGTATATTTAATCTATAGTTTGTAAAATATACATTTAATGTATAAAGAAATTTTATCAAAAGCATAATTTATTTGTAAATTATGCTTTCATTTCTTTTTTTTTGAGACGGAGTCTCGCTCTGTCGCCCAGGCTGGAGTGCAGTGGCCGGATCTCAGCTCACTGCAAGCTCCGCCTCCCGGGTTTACACCATTCTCCTGCCTCAGCCTCCCGAGTAGCTCGGACTACAGGCGCCAGCCACCTTGCCCGGCTGGTTTTTTGCATTTTTTAGTAGAGACGGGGTTTCACCGTGTTAGCCAGAATGGTCTCGATCTCCTGACCTCGTGATCCGCCCGTCTCGGCCTCCCAAAGTGCTGGGATTACAGGCTTGAGCCACCGCGCCCGGCCTGCTTTCATTTCTAATAGTTAAAACATTTACTTATGTAATCTAGAGCCACAGAATTTTGACAATTGGATTTAGAATTGTGTATATGGGTGCCAGAAATGTATTATCCAGAATAATATGTACATTACATTTTCAGATATTTAGTAAGCATTGCTCTAAAAGTACAATGATATTAATATGGTAGGTAATAAGGATAAAATTAGAACTCAGTCATATTTTTTTGTGTGTGATTTTCATTTTTTTCTCTTTTTTTGGAAAATATGTAAGGATGGTCATATGATGTTCTTTAATTCCCCCTGAAGATCACTTTAACAAAATTGTGATAAATAGGGATTTGGATCTAACATGCAAAATGCCATCATGGAGAAACTTAAATGGTTGTATTTGGCCAGGGCAGGGGATGAGGGAGCGGAGGAGGAAGATATTTTCTGAGTCGTAAAGCTTTTTTAAAAAACTTCTGTTGTTTATAGAATTTTCTGATGCTAATGCCAAGTTTTACTGTCGGCTCTACTATGCGGGAGAGTTTCATAAGATGCGTGAAGTGATTCTCGACAGCAGTGAGGAAGATTTCATTCGTTCCCTCTCCCACTCATCCCCCTGGCAGGCCCGGGGAGGCAAATCAGGAGCTGCCTTCTATGCAACTGAAGGTGAGCCTTTCTCATTGTTTATTGATTGGTTCAGTAGTCTCCATCTCTTTCCCTCAGAAAATGCAGCAGGAAGGATATTGCTTAATAAGAACTTTCATAACTATGACCTACTAGATTTAACAGAGGTGTTTATAAAGTTTTGTTTGGTAGTTTTGAAAAGTAGATCTTCTAGAACTGAACTTAGATGTGTTATTGACAAAAGTAGAGGGTATTTGACTACATAAATCCATAGGATCCCTTCAGTTCATTGAGAATTATGTTCTGATGAAAATTTTCACTGACATTAGAAAATTTCCCTTAAAATCATAAAACAACCCAATCATTTAGGATCTTTGGAATGATGTATTATAGATTACAATATATATCGTGATTGAGTAAACACATAAAATTTCTGCCTTTTAGATGATAGATTTATTTTGAAGCAAATGCCTCGTCTGGAAGTCCAGTCTTTCCTCGACTTTGCACCACATTACTTCAATTATATTACAAATGCTGTTCAACAAAAGGTAGAAATCTGAAACCGTGGTCTGTAATCAAAGTTTGGTGGCTTTTTTCACATCCTGAGTCTTTCTGTTAGTCGGTTCTTGTGTTGCTATAAAGAAATACCTGAGGCAGGGTAATTTGTAAAGAAAAGATGTTTATTTGGCTCATGGTGCTGCAGGCTGTGTATACAAAGCATAATTCTGGTAGCGTCTGTTTCTGGTGAGGGCCTCAGGAAGCTTACAGTCATGGTGGAGGGCAAGGGGAGCCAGCATGTCACATGGTGAGAGATGGAGCAAGAGAGTGGGGTTGGGGGTGGGGGAAGTGCTGCATTCTTTTAACTAACCAGATCTTGTGTGAACTCAGAGCAAGAACTTATTACTAAAAGGAGGACACCAAGCCATTCATGAGGGTTCCACTCCCATGACCCAAATACCTCTCAGCAGGCCGCACCTTCAGCATTGCAGATAACATTTCAACATGAGATTTGCAGGGGCAAACATCCAAACTGTAACAGTCCTAATGGCAGTTTTCTCTGTGGTAAGATATATGCAGGACAGGAATCGATCTCTATTATGCTATTGAGGTATTATAGGACTCAGAGATCTTAAACTCTGTATTTCCTGCATTTGTTAGTGAGGAACCAAATGATCTTGAGCAAGTTGCCTTTAATTAGTTTATATAAAAAATCACTTAAGACATTACGACTGGATGAAATTAGGTGCACATTCAGTAGTTGGTAATTTTGCTGAGACTGAAACGTGTATTGAGAAACAAGGGGATACTTCCTTTAGCTAGAAAGAGAGGCAGCCAGTGGCCCAGGTTTGCCCACTTGTCATTGAGCAGCCACCAGTGCCCCCCACCCCAACCCAACTGTCATCTTAGAATCATGAAAGAGTTACATAGTTTTGTGGGTTTTTTTGAAGTTACCATGGTAATTTATTGCATAGTTTTGGGGGAAATTACATGTCATAATGAAGTTTTTGAATTTGATCAACTGAAGGATTATTCCTTGGGAGAATGTTAAGGATCTAATATTTTTATTGGCATTGCTGGTATACTCACTTCTGAGATTCAAGAGTTTGAGTTTTTTTCAAAGTCCTCTGGTCATATTAATAGAAAATTATGTTCAGTTATTACATGGATAATCCTTACATTGGTATTAAATTATAAATAACCCTTTTTGATAAGAATTTATTTTGACCTTCTCTTGATTAGAGGCCCACGGCATTGGCCAAAATTCTTGGAGTTTACAGAATTGGTTATAAGAACTCTCAGAACAACACTGAGAAGAAGTTAGATCTCCTTGTCATGGAAAATCTTTTCTATGGGAGAAAGATGGCACAGGTAAGGGTATTGGACTATGTGAAGCATTTAGCTACTGGAACCTTTTGTACCTTTGGTTCTTAAATACAGTGAATCAGAGAGTAACATCCTATTTTATAGTAAATATTTAACTTTGGTTACTAGCCCATATTTAACTTTTGACTTGCTCAGCCTTGGAGAAAGAACGAAGAGGAATTATTCTTGTGGGGCGGTCTTAAAATACAGCATATCCAATATTCTAGAATCACAGAATTGGTAGAATAAGAAGGCAGATCTACTTCCCACATCTTTTTTAAAGATTAAGAAGCTGACACCTACAGAAATTAAGTACTTAATCAAAATCACTCAGTTATTCCTAGACTCAGGTTAGTCTAGATTCTAAAACAGTACTCTTCAAAGAGCTAGTCCTTGAACTGTTTGTAGTCTGTGATGAGATAAGGAACGTGTGTGCTAGAATGTAATTCAGTGCACTGCTTTCTTCACTAAGAACACCTTCTATGAGAAAAATGTCAGCTGAACTAAATAATATACTTAATCATGTAATTGATTTATATTCTGGCACTAGTTCCCTAATGTCGTAGTGAGCCAGGAGCAGCTGACCAGCATTGGTCTGTAGAATATACTACAGGTTGTACTGGTCCTGGTACTCAAGTCCCCTGTCCTTTGAGTGCATTGCTTTTCCTACCACCCAAATATTCCTACGTTATGCTCTTCTACATTGCTGTAAGTAAGTGTCCAGAGTTTGGTATCAAAACTTTGTTTCTTAAGACTATTTGCATCTCTCTCTGTCTCTCTTTTAAACACTGTTTTGTGATCCAATTATATATTTCTGGAGTTACTTGTTAATGTATCTTAAAGTTGATTAAATTGGCCAGTGTATTTCGGAAATGTTTCAGTAATTGAGTACCTAGGTGTTAATTTTAAATGATAGAATTATATTACTGTGTATTTTATGTACTATACAATGATATCAACATGCATTTAAAAACTTATGATTCAATTTTCAGTTAAACTTTGGAGTGTATGTAATGGTACTGACTATAAGGATTCTTTCTGCCTTTTTGATTTACTTACATTAACTAATTTGTGGCAACCCATACATAAGTGACAAAGCATTTTCTTTCTCCTAGGTTTTTGATTTGAAGGGCTCTCTTAGGAATCGGAATGTAAAAACTGACACTGGAAAAGAGAGTTGTGATGTGGTCCTGCTAGATGAAAATCTCCTAAAGATGGTTCGAGACAACCCTTTATACATTCGTTCTCATTCCAAAGCTGTGCTGAGAACCTCAATCCATAGTGACTCCCATTTCCTTTCTAGCCACCTCATTATAGATTATTCTTTGCTGGTTGGGCGAGATGATACTAGCAATGAGCTAGTAGTTGGAATTATAGGTAAGTCAATGAGTATCCTACTTATATTTCATGATTGAAGTCAGAGTCAAATTTTAAAGATTCTGTTGAACTTGGTCTAATAGCTTATTGAATATTTTCACAAACTTTCATTTGAAATTTCACAAATAACAGTTTTTTATTCTAGTCTCTTCTACTCAGTTTCCTCATTTTCATTATCTTTACCAAAAATATGTGAATTCAAAAAGTCACTTATAAATGAGGCCCTTTGTGATTGTTGTGAGGATTAAACAAGTTAGTGTGGAGAAAACCCTGAGCACAGCACTTGGCACATTATTAGCACTCAGTAAAAGTTAACTGTCATAGAAGTAGTAGTAATAGTCATTGCTATTGTCATTTGATTATATTTATTAACATAGCTTTATTGCTAATTTCACTCCTTCTACCCCCAGATTATATTCGAACATTTACATGGGACAAAAAGCTTGAGATGGTTGTGAAATCAACAGGAATTTTAGGCGGACAAGGTGAGCAGAATTTTTGTTTTGTTTAAATTGTTCACATATATTTCTTATCAGTTAAAATTTTAAAAGTGGATACTGATTCTTTTTTTTAGTTGTAAAAAATAAGTGATTATCATTGATTTCATTGTCATTTCTAAAGTGACCAAACAATAATGAGAATTGTATAGGTGGGGAAATACTGGGTGTACATTTGAGTTAAAATGTCAGAGGTTCTCAAAAAGATTTCTTAAAAAGCCAGATGTTCTGAATAAGAGATTGTCTTTAATTAACACTTGAGACTTCCAAGTTCTCTAAGCACTGTTAGCCTCATTTGTGCTTCTAGACATCTCTCATCTCTAGGCAGGAGCTAGTCTGTTTAAACAGAAACTCCTACCAGGTAGGACCTTGTCCCATGCCATGTGGCATAGCAGACAACCTTTGCTGCTCACTTAGACTGCTTCTGCATGTGGATCTTTATGGCAGTTTATATGAAAGAACATGGTCAGTTGACTTCAGTTGCCCAATCATTTAACAGCTTTCCCCCCCTTTTCTCTTTCATAATCTTAGGTAAAATGCCAACAGTGGTGTCTCCGGAGTTATACAGGACTAGGTTTTGTGAGGCAATGGACAAGTATTTCCTAATGGTACCAGACCACTGGACAGGCTTGGGTCTGAATTGCTGAAATCAAGCGCATATTTTGAAATGGACTGTGAAGGAAAAGGGGACAGGAACAAAGGACCAAAAATAAGCTACATGTTTTATTTGTTCATCGTGTTCACCACTGTATACAAAGGCTTTTCAGTTCTGTGGCTCTTTAGACTGTCCGTAATGGAATGGTAAAAACTCCCATGAATTTGCACTTTGGTTTTTGATACCTGTGGATTAGCTGTCTATAGGTTGGGAAGTGGCGTGAAAATTTTCTTAAGCTAAAATACAGACATGTTTCAAAGGGCTAAAGTTGGAGATGAGTAGATAGGGTAAAAAATGGGTTAAATTTGCTAGCTTAATTGTTTTAAGAAGAAAACAATGTCTCATAAATTGACTATCCTGGCATCACATTTAACACATTCTCTACTTAGCATTTGTAGAGCTGCTGAATTTGTTTTGTGTTTTTCTGTAATAATTTAATGTTACTTATTAGAATTTCTGAAACCTTTACAAAAATTCTGATTTATTCCATTAATGGCCAGTTAAACACGTGGGCATTTATTGTTTTGTTGAGGAATTTGACTTAAACTGAGAATCCTGTCATGTTCTTTATCTTTCCAGCTTGCTTGTTTTTGAGTATGTTTTATGTTTTTAAAATTTTGTTTTCTCTGTAGATGACAGGAGGCTACAGCCATTAACTTTAAGCCTTCTTTTTGCGATATTTTTAAAACTTGTTTAAAACTTTTGTGCAATTGATATATTAAACTGCATTTACTTGCATATGCTCATATTCTAGGGTTTTTTTTCTATTTTCAGGGTATCATAATAAATCATTAGTAAATGAGTCTGTAGTTACTAAACCCTAATGAAATAATTATTAATGAAGGATTTTAAAAATATAAAATAAATTAGGCCCAATCCAAGAAATTGAGTGAGAGGGAAACACTTGTTTTTTTCACAGAGGCAAAGTGTCTTTTCAGTATAACCAGCAATTTATTAGTGGCATCTATAAAATAAAAAAATTTCCACTTGGACATCCCCTTTCCAGCTTTCTACATAATGGCTAGTTCTGACTGCTAAGAAATGTTAAGAAATAGGCTGGGTGCGATGGCTCCTGCCTATAATCCTAGCACTTTGGGAGGCCGAGGCGGGCAGATCACCCGAGGTCAGGAGTTCAAGACCAGCCTGGCCAACATGACGAAACCCCGTCTCTACTAAAAAGACAAAAAATTAGCCAGGCGTGGTGGCATATACCTGTAACCCCAACTACTTGGGTGGCTGAGGCAGGAGAATTGTTTGAACCTGGGAGGCGGAGGCTGCGGTGAGCTGGGATTATACCATTGCTTTCTAGCCTGGGCAACAGAGCAAGACTCTGTCTCAAAAAAACAAAATGAAACAAAAAAAAAAAAAAAAGAAAGTTCTTAGTAAGGAACTTCTTGTTTAATAGCATTTTTGTTTAAAAAGTGATCAGAAGTAGTAAACTATCTTTAAGGAAATACTGTAACCCCAGAATATTTCCTCTTGACTTCTTTTTGTAACAAGGATAATTTAGGGATTTATAAAGTTGTAAGGATTTCACTGTTTTTGGACTGCCTATAATAATAGCACATTAGCCTTCACATAATAAGAAATCTGGACAAGTTCAGTTACACAGTATGATGAATACTTGAGTAGGAACATTATAGAAAATTTGCTTTAGAGAATGAAGGCAGTAGGTTGGTATTTGGTGCTTATTAAAAATGTGGTTTGTTTTGAACTGGAAGTAAGTTGACCAAGGACTTATGACTAATGTGATGCTAAGTTCCGCTTGGCCCCTTTTAAAAATGTGTATGTGCCTTTTAAAGATACACAAAACACTGAGGATTTTAGTTTTGAAATCAAAGACTAGTAAAGGAGCTGTACAGAAGTAAAAAAAAAATGTGGAACATTATTCACTTATTTTGTGTCCAGGAACAATGGATTTTGTATCTGACTTAAAATGCCAACAGTGTCTTGTCTCTGTTCATTTTTTCTGTGAGGATACTTATTGTTATTTATCCTGTCCATTTCCTGTACTCCCCTAGTCATGAACGCTTGAAGTATAAGGTGTCTCCTACTAGGTGCAATAAGGTTGTTTCTTTTAGTTTCAATTCTATGTGCATAGCAGGAATGCTCAATAGGAATGGCTTCTGACAATAATGTGTCCTGTTGATTTTGTTTTCCTTGCCCATGGCTTGAACAACTGTGTTTTAAAGTACTTTTGTCTAGTAGGTAACTTTGTGGCAAAAATTTTCAATATAATACATTCTGAAACAGTAGTTGCTGCCTTGCAAAGGTAATCTCTCCTTTTAAAATTGGACAACATTAATGAAGGGGAAATGTAAAATTTGACTATTTCTGTTGAGTGGTAGAACTGTATGTCTGGTCCCTTGCTGCTCTTGTTCAGGCCACTATCATAGATACGAGATATTTCAAATACTGTACTACTCAGTGTTAAATATTGAATGGCTGTTTTCCTCTCCTTCAAGGCCTAGAGTATATTAATTCTGAAAATTTAGGAATGAGGAAGAAATCTTAATACTTCCTTCCTTAACATACAATATGAGTCCCAAGAATAATTGATAGTAGCAAGAGAAAACTATGTCAGTAACATGTTGCTTTGTACAAAAATCTTATTTATAAATGTGAAGCTTTTTGATGCCATCAAAACTTATTAAAAAATAGGAAGGATTTACTTTTTTCTAATTCTGACATAAGAAAAATAATGGGAATAAGCTGTTGCAAGCTCTTTTGTAGTTTATTGAATACTTTATATTCAAAATTTCTTACAAACTATAATTTTTTCCATGATTTAGCAGTGAGTGGTTTTCTAGCTTTAGCTGTTATTAGATATTGTAAATACTAGGGTTATATTGACATCAGCTTTTGTGATGACTTTGTGGTCATCAGCTTCATAACATTTTACCCATTTGCAGTGACCCTGTGTAAAACTGCCAAGGGAAGTAATTATCTGTAGGAGTTTGCTGAGCTTGAAGAGTGAAAAGTGTTGTGAATGAGCCTGATCATAAAACGGATCAAGCCATTCATTATTCCTCAAGTATTAATATACTGACTTATGCAGTATTTAAACCATCTAGTGCAATCCCTTTTTGTTTTTTTTTTGTTTGTTTTTGTAACACAGGTGCAGTGTATTATAGAAAAAATAAAAACTACAATCATTAGCAGTTTTAATACTGCTGTGTCAGTTTTGTAAAAAATGTACATTGTCTTTTGACATGTTGAATTTTAAACGAGAGAAATGACATTGTAAATCATAGTAGCCTCTTTTAATTTAATATGAAAAATGCCACTATATTGAAAGTACTTAATGTATTATATTGTATATATCTCTCTACTTTGGTTCTAGCTATTTTATATGATTGATATGTTATTTAAAAGATAACTGCCTTGAACTTTTGGAGACTTGTAATGTAAATAAAGAAATCTTAACAAACTGAGAATCTGCTTACTCAACTTAGTTTTGAATCTGCTTGAAGAAATTGACAACAAAAGGAAATGGAGTTTGTCTTGCAAGCCTAGTCTCTGTGTTACTGATGGAAGGTGTCCAGGTTCTTGGCGTTTTGAACAAAGAATTGGACAAAACACACAAAGCAAGGAAAGAATGAAGCAACAAAAGCAGAGATTTATTGAAAACGAAAGTACATTCATTCCACAGGGTTGGAGCACTGGGGCACAAGAGCTCCCGTTACAGAACTTTCTGGGGTTTAAATACCCTCTAGGGATTTCCTATTGGTTACTTGGTGTACACCCTGTGTAAATGAATTAGTGGCCTGCAATCAGTCTGATGTGTTGCAGAAAGCAACCTATCAGGCTGAAGTGAGGTTAGAAAGGTTAAACCCTATGCAAGCGTCTGGTTGTGGAAAACAACCAATCAGAAGCTCAAGTTACAAAGGTTACAGCCTATGCAAGCATCTGATTGGTTGTGGAAAGCAACCAATCAGAGGCTGAAGTGAAGTTACAAAGTTACACTCCTATGCCAATGTCTGGTTGCAGAAAGCAGTCAATCAGAGGTACTTTAAATTTTCCGTCTGCCATGCAGAAAAGGGAGGAGGGTGCTTGCAAAGGGAGTCACTCTGAATCGGCCTTAGGTTCCCTGCCTCCAGACTATTCTGCTTCATCTGGCCTGGCAGTGTCGCTTTCTGTTCTTCTGTTCTCTTCCTGGTTAACCACTGGAGAATCCGTAACTTAGGTAAACCCACAGTTCATTTCAGCCAATAATGGGCAAGCAGCATTGCCCTTCTTCTTCTGATAGGGCACTAAAGGAAGAAGTCCCGCCCTCTTCCATTTGCGATTGGCTGAGCTTGTGGGTGGGCAGGGCTCTCCTCTGCCAGTGCCTCCGTGCTCCAGGGGACCAAAGGTCCCCCTACGCGAGGGGAGGCTTCCGTCCCACAGGAACTCACACCTGTGGGCACGAAGCCAGGAGACCCATCCCCTGCCTGGGTTCATGCAAGGGAAGGCGAGGGTCACTGGGTAGAGCGTGCCCTGAGAGGTGGCTGGGCTGGTGGCCAGCTGTGCAGGGATACTGGGAGGTGGCAGATCTGCGGGGCGCCCAGTCGCTGCCTCCATGTTCTCGTGCTGGGCGGGAGGAGCGGATGTGGCTCGGGAGGCAGCCAGCTCTCCAGTCCCCATCCACCCACAGGTTTCTTGGAGAGAAATTATCTGATAAAATTCCTGGGTTAATATTTTAAAAAATGGAGAGTTTTTAAAAATGATTTTTCCCTTGAAAATGACCTTTTTATGCTTCGAAGCAGTTTATCACCAGCATAGTGCTTTTTCTTTTCTCTTCTTTTTCTACGGTAAACGAAAGCATTTCTTCAAGAAGAAGGCACAGGTTCCTTGAACAGGTAAGAAGAGCTCCCCACTTGTCCTCCCGCCTTCCGCGGAAGCAGCCCCCACGGGGTCTCCTACTGGTCCCTAGGAACTTTCGTGTCACACCCGGAGCCGTGGCCTCCCCGAGCCCCTCGGGGTCCCTTCCCTAGCTGGGATGAGGTCAGAGTGCTCCTCGCAGGTCACTTGGTCCTGAGGTCCTTGCTCAGGCGCTGGGCATGCCTGGGGTGCACAACCGTGGTTCTGGGCCAGACCTGGCTGAGACTGTCCTTGTGCAGCGAGTGGAGGCTTCTCCCAGGGCCCTGCCGCCCTCCCGCTCGCTTGAGGCTCTGGAGTCTGGCGGGTGGCAAGCCACCCTAGGAGCTCTACCTGGCCTCGTCCATCCAGCCACCCACCAAGCGCCAGGGTAAAACAGCACCTGGAAGCAGTCGTGGCCTGCTGCCACCAGGTGCCTTCTGTGATGAAGCGGGGGACCAGGGTTGCAAGGCCCTCCTCTTGTTGGCATCAGCCAGGCACGCAGTGCTGTCTTGGCTGACCCAGGCCGTAGGGCACCTGTTGACTGAGAAACCAACCTGAGTACCCAGCCGCACCTACCGCTGGCCTCAGACATCAGCACCCCAAAGGGTATGTTGGAGTCCCATGGTGGAGGTGCCGGCCGCTCCTCCACGCACTTGATGTATACCGAGGATCCTGTGCTTGACGTCGCAGGAGGCATCAGCCAGGAGCACGTTGCTGGGATGCCAGTCCAGGCTGAGGATGGTGGAGTCAATGGGCTTCTTGATGTACTTGCACACCCACCAGTTATTCTCCCACTGAAAATAACAGATGGCGATAACACACAGCTGCCACCCACAGCAAACTTGTCCTGTGGGCCCAGCACACACAGCAGGCAGTGGTTGTGGACCTACCCGCCCAGTCCATCAGCGTCCACACAGAGGCCTTGTGGCCTGTGCCACAGGTCATGATGAGGTTACTCTTGGAGGCCCAGTTGATGCCTGTTACCTGCCCTTGGTGCTCCTTGAGCTCGGGCACCTTGGCCCACTTGGCCCCACTCTTACAGCTGTGCACTTCGTGGTTGTTGAGGCAGATGGTGGCCATCTGGGTGCGGCCCTTGCTCCAGGCTTGGCAGCGATGGGTTCCTGCAGTCAGCTGTGGGAGGTTGTAGTTGCTCTCCTTTTCAGAGTACTCCAGCTGCAGACTCTGGGCAGGACGCACACAACCAGTGCTCTGGTTTTTTGAAGTAAAAAATGCATAATGCAATTTTACCATTTTAGCCATTATTTAATTGTAAAATCTGGTAGTGTTAAGTGTAACTGTGTTGTTGTGAAACAGAGCTCCACAACTTTTTCCATCTTGCAAAACTAAGTAACTCCTCTTTCCCCCTACTCCCAAGCTCCAGGTAATTACTGTTTCTGTTTCTATGAATTTGACTACTTACATTACCTCATATAAATGCGTTCATAAGTATTTGTTTTTTCTTGCCGGTTACATCACTTAGCATAATTTCTTAAGGTTCATTCAAGTTGTAGCGCGTCAGGATTTCTTTTTTTTTCTTTCTTTTTTTTTTTTTTTTTAAAAAAGGATGAAGACTATTCCTTTGTATGTATATACCACATTTTGTTTATCCATTCATTTTTCTTCAAATGTTTGGGTTGTGTGATGTTTAATTATGTGTCAGCTTGACTGGGCAAAGGGTTGCCCAGATAGCTGGTGAAACATCATTTCCAGAAGAGACTAGCATTTGAATTGGCAGGCTGAATAAAGAAGATCTGCCCTCATCAATGTGGATGGGCCAGAACAAAACAAAAAGGTGGAGAAAGGACCAATTCTCTCCCCACCACCCCCGTGCCCTTGAGCTGGGACATCCATCTTCTGCCATCAGACATCAGAACTTCTGGTTCTCAGGCCTTCAGACCCCAGAAGTTATACCAGTGGTTTCCCTGGTTCTTAGGCTTTTGGACTCAGACTGCGGTTTCACTGTATGTTTCCCTGATTCTCAGGCCTTTGGACTTGAACTGAATTACAGCATGAACTTTCCTAGTTCTCTAGCTTCCATACGGCATATTGTGGGACTTCTTGACCTCCATAATCATGTGAGCTAATCCCCATAATAAATTTCCTCTATGTATCTATTTCATATAGATATGATATCTATATATCAATCCCATAGATAAATAGATGTCTCATATGTATATCAATGTCTCTCTATATAGATGTCTCACATATGGTATCTGTGTATCTACTTCATCTCTATATATCTAATCATCTATATATAGATGTCTCATATCTATATAGATATATCTATATCATAGATGCATAGGTATCATATATATGTCTGTTTCTTTGGAGAATTCTGACTGATACAGGTTGCTTCCACCTTTTGGATGTCATGAGTAATGCTGCTGTAACCATGGGTATGCAAATACTTCTTTGAGACTCTGCTTGGAGTTATTTTGGGTAAATACCGAGAAGTGGATTGCTGGATGATTTGGTGGTTCTAATTTTAATATTTTGAGGAAATTCCATATTGTTTTCCATAGTGGTTGCACCATTTTATAATCTCACCAAGAGTGCACAGGGTTTCAATTTCTCTACATCCTTACCAACACTTGTTTTTTTTTGTGTGTGTGTGTGTTTAGTGGATGTCCTAATGGGTGTGAGGTGACATTTCACTGTGGTTCTGATTTGTACATCTCTGATGATTGGTGGTGTTGAGCATCCTTCCATATGCTTGTTGGTCATTTATATATCATCTTTGGAAAAAACGTCTATTCAAGTCTTTTGCCTATTGTTTTTCCTTCCAACTTTTATTTTAGGTTTGGGGGTACATGTGCAGGTTTGTTACATGGATAAATTGTGTGTCATGGGGGTTTGTTGTACAGATTATTTGGTCGCCTAGGTAAATGAGCATAGTACCTGATAGGTAGTTTTTTGACCTTCCCCCTTCTTCCACCCTCCACCCTGAAGTAGGCCCCAGTGTTTATTATTCCCTTCTTAGTGTCCATGTGTACTCAATGTTTAGCTCCCACTTATAAGTGAGAAAATGTGGTATTTGGTTTTCTGTTCTTGCATTAACTTGCTTAGAATGATGGCCTCCAGCAGCATCTATGTTGCTGCAAAGGACATGATTTCATTCTTCTTTATCGCTGCATAGTATTCTGTGGTGTATATGTACCACATTTTCTTTATCCAGTCCACTGCTGATGGGCATCTAGGTTGATTCCATGTCTTTGATATTGTGAATAGTGCTATGATGAACATATGTGTGCATGTGTCTTTGTGGCAGAACAATTTACATTTCTTTGGGTATATACCCAGTAATGGAGTTGCTGGGTCGAATGATAATTCACTTTTAAGTTCTTTAAGAAATTCTAAACCTCTTTCCCCAGTGGCTGAACTAACTTACATTCCCATCAGCAATGTCTAAGTGTTCCATTTTCTCCACAACCTCACTAACATCTGTTATTTTTTGACTTTTTAATGATAGCCATTTTGACTCATATGAGATCGTATCTCTCTGTGGTTTTGACTTGCATTTCTCTGATGATTAGTGATGTAGAGCATTTTTTCAAATGCTTGTTGGCTGCATGTGTCTTCTTTTGAGAAGTGTCTGCTCATATCCTTTGCCCACTTTTTAATGGGCTTCTTTGTTTTTCGCTTGTTAAGTTTCATGTAGATTCTGGATATTAGACCTTTGTCAGATGCATAGTTTGTGAATATTTTCTCCCATTCCATAGGTTGTTTACTCTGTTGATAGTTTCTTTTGCTGTGCAGAAGCTCTTTAGTTTAGTTAGGTACTACTTGTCAATTTTTGTTTTTGTTGCTTTGTCCATTTTTAAAAATAGAGTAATTTGGTTGTTTTATTGTTGCATTGTAGGAGTTCTTTATATATTATGCATGCTATCATCTTATCAGATATATGATTTACAAATATTTTCCCTTATTCTGTAGGTTGCCTTTTCACTGTTGTGTCCTTTGATGAACAAAAGCTTTTTTTTTTAAAAGTTTCTGTTATACTTTAAGTTCTAGGGTACATGTACACAACAGTAGGTTTGTTACATATGTATACATGTGCCATGTTGGTGTGCTGCACCCATTAACTTATCATTTACATTAGGTATATCTCCTAATGCTGTCTCTCCCCCGGCCCCCCCACCCCACGACAGGCCCTGGTATGTGATGTTCCCCTTCCTGTGATCTCATTGTTCAATTCCCACCTATGAGTGAGAGCATGCGGTATTTGGTTTTCTGTTCTTGCGATAGTTTGCTGAGAATGATGGTTTCCAGCTGCATCCATGTCCCTACAAAGGACATGAACCCATCCTTTTTATGGCTGCATAGTATTCCATGGTGTATATGTGCCACATTTTCTTAATCCAGTCTGTCACTGATGGACATTTGGGTTGGTTCCAAGTCTTTGCTATTGGGAACAGTGCCACAATAAACATATGTGTGCTTGTGTCTTTATAGCGGCATGATTTATAATCCTTTGGGTATATACCCAGTAATGGGATCGTGAGGTCAAATGGTATTTCTAGTTCTAGATCCTTGAGGAATCGCCACACTGTCTTCCACAATGGTTGAACTAGTTTACAGTCCCACCAACAGTGTAAAAGGGTTCCTATTTCTCCACATCCTCTCCAGCACCTGTTGTTTCCTGATTTTTTAATGATTGCCATTCTAACTGGTGTGAGATGGTATCTCATTGTGGTTTTGATTTGCATTTCTCTGATGGCCAGTGATGATGAGCAATTTTTCATGTGTCTGTTGGCTGCATAAATGTCTTCTTCTGAGAAGTGTCTGTTCATATCCTTTGCCCACTTTTTGATGGTGTTGTTTGTTTTTTTCTTGTAAATTTGTTTAAGTTCTTTGTAGATTCTGGATATTAGCCTTTTGTCAGATGGGTAGATTGCGAAAATTTTCTCCCATTCTGTAGGTTGCCTGTTCACTCTGATGATAGTTTCTTTTGCTGTGCAGAAGCTCGTTAGTTTAATTAGATCCCATTTGTCAATTTTGGCTTTTGTTGCCATTGCTGTTGGTGTTTCAGACATGAAGTCCTTGCCCATGCCTATGTCCTGAATGGTATTGCCTAGGTTTTGTTCTAGGGTTTTTATGGTTTTAGGTCTAACATTTAAGTCTCTAATCCATCTTGAATTAATTTTTCTATAAGGTGTAAGGAAGGGATCCAGTTTTAGCTTTCTACATATGACTAGCCAGTTTTCCCAGCACCATTTATTAAATAGGGAATCCTTTTCCCATTTCTTGTTTTTGTCAGGTTTGTCAAAGATCAGATGGCTGTAGATGTGTGGTATTATTTCTGAGGGCTCTGTTCTATTCCATTGGTCTATATCTCTGTTTTGGTACCAATACTATGCTGTTTTGGTTACTGTAGCCTTGTAGTATAGTTTGAAGTCAGGTAGCGTGATGTCTCCAACTTTGTTCTTTTGGCTTAGGATTGTCTTGGCAATGCGGGCTCTTTTTTGGTTCCATATGAACTTTAAAGTAGTTTTGTTCAATTCTGTGAAGAAAGTCATTGGTAGCTTAATGGGGATGGCATTGAATCTATAAATTACCTTGGGCAGTATGGCCATTTTCACGATATTGTTTCTTCCTATCCATGAGCATGGACTATTCTTCCAATTGTTTGTGTCCTCTTTTATTTCATTGAGCAGTGCTTTGTAGTTCTCCTTGAAGAGGTCCTTGACATCCCTTGTAAGTTGCATTCCTAGGTATTTTATTCTCTTTGAAGCAATTGTGAATTGGGGTTCACTCATGATTTGGCTCTCTGTTTGTCTGTTACTTACCCAAGTAAGACTATTGGAAGGAAATCTCTCTACATTGAAAATAAATAGAGTACTGGACCTTTTCTGGGTAACATTTCAAAAATGTATTGCTAGCAAATTCTGTGGTTTGGCTTCACAGATGGCACTAAACAACCCTGCACTGTCATTGTTACTTGGATTATAACTAAGTATTTCAATGTGAGTGAATATCAGATTACAGGATAATATTCCTGGTTTGTAGGAAAAAATAGTGGGATATGGAATAGCTCAAGTGTTCCCCTAGTTGGCTTGACCAACACCCGTGACTACAGTTGGATGGATGGACCTTAACTTAGTCAATAAATAAAATACATTTCTATAGTTACCAAGTCTAAATTAAAGGGTTTCTCTGTCAGGTGTTTCACAACCTGTTTTACCCTCATAGCCTAACAGAAGCACACTGGAATTGAGGATGTGCAGATGCCAACATGATTGATGATAAGGGTTGTGAAAGACACAGAATTCCAATTTGGTTGTTCACAGGTTCCACTATGACCTTGTCTAAACCAACACTGGTCTCTTTTTTTTTTTTTTGAGACGGAATCTCACTCTGTTACTCTTGGCCCACTGCAGCCTCCACCTCCTGGGTTCAAGCGATTCTCCTGCCTCAGCCTCCCAAGTAGTTGGGAGTACAGGTACCCACCACCATGCCCAGCTTATTTTTGTAGTTTTAGTAGAGACAGGATTTCCCCATGTTGGCCAGGCTGGTCTCAAACTCTTGACCTCAAGTGATCCGCCAGCTTCGGCCTCCCAAAGTGCTGGGATTACAGGCGTGAGCCACTGTGCCTGACCTGGTCTCATTTTTATGTGGCAATAAGATATATAAAAGATTCCTACCTAAGTGGTTAGAGAAATGTGAACTTGGATATCTGGTGCCTTCCCTTACCAGATACCCCACTTTGAATACTAGCCACATTACAACTGGGGCTCTTTTATATATAAATTAATGCCATGTAGATAAACCTGATGAAACATCATAGACAACCCACTTGTGTATTGCAACCCTAAGTTCTAAGTAATGAAACGGCTTTTCCAAAGCCTGGCAATGTATGATGTAGAAAGAACAATCCTAAGCATTCCAAAGTAATGAACAAGCATCTGGTGCCACTATACAGACTGGGAAGCATGCCATTTACAAGTTAGCAGTGTAGCCTCTGTTGTACTCCAAAATTGTGTCCTAGATATGCTGACTGCCCACCAGAAGGGAGCTTGTACAATCACTGGCAACAATGCGACTTCTATATAAATTAGAAAGGAAAAATTGTGTCTAATCTATATCATTTATTATTATTATTATTATTATTTTTTTTTTTTTTTGAGACGGAGTCTCGCTCTGTCGCCCAGGCTGGAGTGCAGTGGCCGGGTCTCAGCTCACTGCAAGCTCCGCCTCCCGGGTTTACGCCATTCTCCTGCCTCAGCCTCCGGAGTAGCTGGGACTACAGGCGCCCGCCACCTCGCCTGGCTAGTTTTTTGTATTTTTAGTAGAGACGGGGTTTCACCATGTTAGCCAGGATGGTCTCGATCTCCTGACCTTGTGATCCGCCCGTCTCGGCCTCCCAAAGTGCTGGGATTACAGGCTTGAGCCACCACACCCGGCCTAATCTATATCATTTAAAAAGAAAGGTTGGCCGGGCATGGTGGCTCACGTCTGCAATCATAGGACTTTGGGAGGCCGGGGTGGGTGGATCACGAGGTCAGGAGATTGAGACCGTTCTTTCTAACACGGTGAAATCCTGTGTCTTCTAAAAATACAAAAAAATTAGCCAGGCGTGGTGGCGGGCGCCTGTAGTCCCAGCTACTTGGGAGGCTGAGGCAGGAGAATGGCGTGAACCCGGGAGGTGGAGCTTGCAGTGAGCAGAGATTGCACCATTGCACTCCAGCCTGGGCGACAGAGCGAGACTCTGTCTCAAAAAAAAAAAAAAAAAAAAAAAAGAAAGGTCAACATTCTACATTAGGTAAATAAGGCATAGTCCAATTAACTGATGAACCGACCTATTCCCACAACTGGGAGACTGGTTCAACAGAATATGGACCAGGGTGTTCAGATTTTTCTCTGTTGTAATGTATGTTCTTTCATTTTGCAGATCTGTTACCTCCCAACTCCTAATATGAGTCTTTTCTACATAGGAAATTATCCAATCTTTGTGAAACTTTATGTGAAGTTTCAAATGGGGGAAATGAAGGAATGAACAACTCACCTCCTATCCCCAATTTATACCCACCTGTGTTAGCTCATTTGCATTGCTATGAAGAGATACGTGGAGGCTGGGAAATTTGTAACGAAAAGAGGCTTCATTGTCTCACAGTTCTGCAGAGTGTATAGGCATGGCGTCGGCATGTGCTCAGCTTCTGGTGAGGGCTTCAGGGAGCTTACAATCATAGCTGAAGGTGAAGGGGGAGCACGCATCTTACATGGTGAGAGAGGGAGCAGGAGAGAGGGTCGGGGGGTGCCAGGCTCTTTAAACAACCGCCTCTCATGTGAAGTAACCAGAGCCAGAACTCACTCATCACCATGGGGATGGCACCAAACCATTCACGAGGGATCTGCCCCTTCACTCAAACACTTCCCCCTAGGCCCCACCTCCAACTTGGGGATCGTATTTCAACATGAGATTTGGAGGCGACGAATATCCAAACCATATCACCACCAGAAAGGCATAAAGATTCCTTTAAACTGAAAACGTGGACAAACAATCGCGGAAAGAAGCCTTATCTGACCGAAAGCAGAGCTGTCCAAGAGTTCTGTTATCATAAACCCCTTGTGAGGGAGTTTCCAGACAGTGAGGTGATAGATGTTTGCAAATGTGACCTTAAAAAATAAAGTTGTGTAAATGAGTCTTATCAGAACCTTTTATACTTTTTCACTGAAGCCTCAGCTGGTATATAAACCCTTACCACTGGCTCTTTGGGAAGTGACTCCTTATAGAGCGCTCCCTCAGGCATGGAGAATAAACTTTTCTCCTGTTCATGTATTTTCCACTAATTCACAGGCCCTAGACCGCTCAGATCTAAGTTGACAGATGAAATGTTTTCCTCCCAACATGACCAAGCTTATAGTACTTTTATGGTATATCTGTAGAGATTGCAGTCAGGCATAACATTGTTAGGGTTGCAGTAACTTTCAGGAAATGCTCAAAGTTTAATTGATTTAGCGGTCTTGCACTGGATGAGATGACTCTGAGTCATCATAGGTAGCAAAGTGTTAGTTTTTTGCCACTCACTGTGTGTTGTGATATGACATACTCATAATGGGGTAGGACAAGATGTCAGTTTTGCTTCCAAACTTTCCCTACTTGTTTCCTTTTTAGTTCACCACTAATGTTGAAGAAATGCAAGATGGAAAATCTCAATAGTTGACATTGATTGATTGATTGATTGAGACCGAGTCTCACTCTGTCACCCGGCCTGTAGTGCAGTGGTGCGATCTTGGCTCACTGCAGTCTCTGCCTCCCGCGTTCAAGTGATTATCCTGCCTCAGCCTCCCAAGTAGCTGGGAATACAGGTGCCCGCCACTACTCCCAGCTAATTTTTTGTATTTTTAGTAGAGACAGGGTTTCACCATGTTGGCCAGACTTGTCTCAAACTCCTAACCTTGTGATTCGCCCGCGTCGGCCCCATAAGGTGCTGGGATTACAGGCATGAGTAGTTGACATTTATTAAGTGTTTATATGTGATAAGCACTGTTAGATTATCCCATGCAATACATCACTTGATTGATTTAAGAGATTGTCATTTGAAAGACTAAAGAATATTTTCCAGAAAGGATGCTTGGTCAAGCCTCATCATCCTGAGCTGGATGGGGCCTTGGTTTTGGGCAAGTTTATTACAATTTAAGTCTATTCTAGGCCATGGAAGTGTGTGTTAGGACATATAAGTAGTTTTCTTGTCCAGAATACTTTGTAACAATATACCCTAAGCTTGATTAGCTTTTTGGCCCTCGCTTAACTAAAATGTTCACAAGTAGGTACAGTTTTAGAATTGTTAAGTAATATACTATTTGTAATAGCAAAACACTACAAACGAATACCTAATATAAGAGGGAGTGGATGTATAAACTAGGGCATGTCAACTAAAAAAGATATTTGAAATGCAGGGAAAACGTTTACTCTAGGCAATAGTTACAACTTTTGTCTATTATAGGTACATAAAGGAAAAGAGTACACAAAGAATTACACTAATGATAAAATTAGGAACAATGTTCCCATCCCCAATTTATACCCCAAAGAAAACATGTTCTGGCTGGGCGTGGTGGCTCATGCCTGTAATCCCAGCACTTCGGGAGGCTGAGGCAGGTGGATCGCCTGAGCTCAGGAGTTCGAAATCAGCCTGGGCAACATGGCAAAACCCCGTCTCCACCAAAAATACAAAAAATTAGCCAGGCGTGGTGGCACATGCCTGGAGGTCCAGCTACTCGGGAGGCTGAGGTGGGAGGATCGCTTGAACTCAGGATGTGGAGGCTGCACTGAGCCAAGCTCACACCACTGCACTACAGCATGGGTGATAGAGTGAGACCCTGTCTCAAATAAATAAATAAATAAATAAATAAATGAATAAATAAATACTTATGTTCTAGAACATGTATTCTGATGTCTTTGGCTAAAACAAAAGAGAAGAAAAATAAATAGAGAGCCAAGTGAAGTGTCTTGAAAGAGATAAGCCATAAAGTGAGATATATGAGTAAATCAGTAGCTGCTGGCCTAGGAATTGTTTCTGATGTTTTCTTTTTTTTTTTTTTTTTGAGACAGAGTCTTGCTCTGTCGCCCAGGCTGGAGTGCAGTGGCCGGATCTCAGCTCACTGCAAGCTCCGCCTCCCAGGTTCATGCCATTCTCCTGCCTCAGCCTCCCGAGTAGCTGGGACTACAGGCGCCCGCCACCTCGCCCGGCTAGTGTTTTGTATTTTTTTTTTTTTTTTTAGTAGAGACGGGGTTTCACCGTGTTAGCCAGGATGGTCTCGATCTCCTGACCTCATGATCCACCCGTCTCGGCCACCCAAAGTGCTGGGATTACAGGCTTGAGCCACTGCGCCCAGCCTGTTTCTGATGTTTTCACCTATTGAAAGAATTTTTTTCTTTTTGTAAATCTTTTTTTTTTGGTTTGTTAAGCTGAAAAATAAAAGCTATGGAGAGATAATATTGCTGTAGTAATGTCCCTTAGTGCATCCTTGGAGTTAGTTGTCTTGAATTTGGCCCGCCCTAATTGTTATTTGCTGCTTGTTGCATTGAAAAAATTTCAGATTTACTAAAATATGTGTGCCAGGGTGGAGGAAATTTTTAACTTGATGAATTCTCACCTTTAGGACATTGTCTGCTCTTATATGGCACTTAGCAAGGTGCTGTAACAATTGTCCCTGCTCATGTGGTTGGAGGAAGAGGGTATTTGCCGGGACATTGCTGGAGTCAAGATGAATCAAAATTAAATTGTAGTGGTGAGCAGTGGCCACTAGAGGGCTGTGAAGTACTTAACTCTAAAATTTCCACATAATCTGGAGCAGAGGAAACTCTGGAAGGACCACTGGGACTAACGGAGCTCAACCACGAACATCTTTATCTGAACCCTAAATGTCTTCTATGTTATTCTTTGACAATACTTTGTTGCATCTCAGAATTTGTAGTTTTGAGGTGGAGGCTTAAGTTAGAAATAGTTTAATATATTATATTCCAGAATATAATTCGCTTTTTTCCAAATGAAAGTAGCACTAAAAGCTTTTTATTTGAAAGCAATTACACTTCATATACTTCATGTATTTTTGTCCCTATATCATCGAAATAGTAGATTCAAGGTTGTTTGTAAAAATAAGTGATTATACTGCATATAGGAATAGCCCCACCTTAAAGACTTTGATTTTAATGACATTGAGAGGGTCTTTTTTGCCCTTTTTTTTTTTTTTGACTATCAAAATGCTTTCACATTTCTCCAATTCAAAGAACCAACTGTTCTAAATTTAAAAGACAGACAAGTGAAAAGAGAATATACTGCCATTTCTGATGGTTCTTTTTTACTCTTGATCCATCACTCTCCTGTCTTTGGCTGACTCTTTCTCCAAAAAGTACCCCTTATTTTTCCTAGGCCTTTAACTTCTGTTTTAGTTACTCTATTACAGAACTTTGAGAAGCTGTACACCACTCACTGCCACCTCACACGAACTCTGCTTGCTCCTTGCAGTCTGCCTTCTACACCTCAATGATTGTTCCTGTGACGGCCATCTTTGGTTTAGCACTTGTTTGAAATCTAATAGCCTAAATGCGCGTCGATTACTGTTTAGAATTCAAATGACATTTATTTATTTATTTTGAGACGGAGTTTCATTCTTGTCGCCCAGCTGGAGTACAATGGCATGATCTGGGCTCACTGCAACCTCCACCTCCCAGGTTCAAGCAATTCTCTTGCCTCAGCCTCCCAAGTAGCTGGGATTACGGGCACCCTCAACCACGCCTGGCTAAGTTTTGTATTTTTTAGTAGAGATGGGGTTTCGCCGTCTTGGCCAGGGTGGTCTCGAACTCCTGACCTCGGGTGATCTGCCCACCTCAGCCCCACAAAGTGCTGGGATTACAAGCGTGAGCCACCACGCCCGGCCCAAATGACATTCACTTTTAAAAGCAACTAAATCCAGGAAAGACCTTCACTCATTCAATCAAAAAAACATGCATTGAACATGTATTCTTGGCTAGAACCAGTGCTGCAGAGATGAAAGATGCCACTCCCAGCCTCAAGGAGCTTGCAGTTTAGTGGTGGCACTGGATGTAAAATAATCATTCGGATGTGAGGTGAAGACTGATGAGGTCTATTTTGTTGACAGAGGTAAACATTCTCAGAGAATATTTAATTAGCAACATGACAAAAATTAGTTGATTTGTTTGAAGGATATTTAAGTGAATTTAGAGATGAGATTTGTTTTTACTTTTTTAGTTTCAGAGAGTTATGTTGGTTGCAAAAATCTTTGGTTTCTACTATCTATTTTATAAGCCATCTGAGACCAAGATGTTTTCTTTTTAACATGTAAACTTGATGCAATCTCTTTGTAAAATAATGCATCCCCCCTGTGAACCTCAAGGAGAAGAAGAAAGTTTAACTTGAACACTTAATTTCAAGTTCCCTGAGAAGGGAACATGCTGTATGGCTCAGGGAGGAAGACTCTATTAGCTAAGGTAGAAGGACAATGTAAAACTCCTGTGAAGACACCTAAATGTCATTCCACTCAAAGCCCATTATTAATAATTTGAAACTGTCTTCTCTGTGAAGGCAGCGACCTATCTTTACTCATTTTTGACTCTCTTAACATTTCTTTATATAGCTGAACTAGAGGCAAGGCAAAGAACTTGACATGGTTGTTTTCCCTTTAGAATAAAGTGGCCAGAAGCAGTTTCTTCTGTGTGATCCAACACTTTCTTATCCCCAAAGCAACTCTGCATAGTCTAGATGTACCAGAGCCCAGCAGCCTGTGAGGTGATGTGATTTGAAAACTCTGTTCAACAGAAGGGCTCCATGTTGGATGATGCCTATGAATTCAGTCACATTCTCTTTCTTGGTCATTTTGATTTCCAGAGAAGGCAGTAGAAGCAGGTTCTGTGTGTATAACCAGAGACTAGAGGGAGGAACTGACAGGGAAGCTGGATCATGAGAGTAGGGTGCTCAGCAGAGTAGGGAGTAAGAGAGAGCAGGCTCTAGAGGAGAAGACAAAACGCCCATGTCTCCAGCACTTCTTTAGCACTCTGAGTTCCCATCCTCTCATGAATAGGGAAGAGTTTTCTAGCTCTCCATAAAGCCCAAATAGGTTTCAGACTTTCTTTTCTTTCTCCCCCACACACAATAAATGCCCATCAGGTAACCTGGGCATGGCCTTTTATTTAAGCACTAACCATTCTAAAAGGAATGAATAAATTCTTCGCTGCCATTTCACACAGTGTAACAGCATGCCAATTTACCATACCATTAACATTTAGCCTCATGTTATTTCTGTGTTTTTTCAGTCAGTAATGAAAGCATTTTTGCCAAGATCATATAGTGTGAAACTGTATTGGTTGAAATCCTAGGCTTTTTTTTAATGTAAACTAGCACTTTACAAAGTATTACAAAGGAAACGAACCAGGAAAACTTGAGAAGGAACTTTCTTATCCATATTGTTATAGGTTATAAAATAGTTCCTATTTAAATTAAAGTACCTACCGTTGCACTTTTATGTGTATTTTTATATATAAATAACATCTGGGTTGGCAAATGTGTGATTTTCATCAAAGAGATTTGATTGAAGGTGAAATATTTTTGTAAAACTAGTCCTTTTTTAAAGTTAAAATTTTATGTTACCACATGAATTGGTCAGCAGAAGTTTATTTACGTTACTTAAATTGATTTTTAAGAGCACCCACAAGGTTTTAGCTATTATTTTTGGACTTGCTTCCTAGTCCACACAATTAAGTAACAAGAGTAAGAAAAAAGAAAGCACACATCCAAATCATCTTTCAAAACCCAGCTTCTACCCAATGACGTATCATTTTATTTCTTGATCTTGTAATGTTGAGCACATGCCTTGGACATATTCCTATATATGGGCTCTATTCTCTGCAGCACATCACTCCCTCTTCTATCTGCCCCTGTTGTGTGCTCCTACTCCTACCCTCTTCAATTAAAAATGCCTCTTTCAAGTATGTAAGGTAAGATTGATGGATGATTGCCTTCAGTAGTTCCCCCCAAAATTCATAGGTTGAAATCTTAGCCCTCAGTGTGACAGTATTAGGAAGTATGGAGCCTTTGGGAGATATTTAGTTCGGGAGGGTGGAGCCCTCCTGAGTAAATTTAATGTCCTTATAAACAAGACCCCAGAGAGCTCTTTCACCCTTTTCTACCATATGAGGACACAGCAAGAAGACAGCTGTCTGTGAACCAGGAAGCAGGCCCTCACCACACACCAAATCTGCAAGCAACTTGATCTCAGACTTCCCAGTCTCCTGAACTGTGAGATATAAATATTTGTTGTTTAAGTCACGCACTCTAAGGTATTTTTGTTATAGCAGCCTGAATGGACTCAGGCGGTAGGCAAGAGGAGGACAGTGCACCTGAGTAATACATTGGGCAAGTCATTTACCGTCATGAAGCCTTGGTTTACTTGTGTTAGATATGGGGATAATGATAGCTACACTGCAGGGTGGTTGTGAAGATTAGAGAAAGTGCATATACTCCGACCAGCACAGCATGTGGTACATCAGTACATGGTGTTAACTGAAGATACAGTTGAAAACTAAAGATAGCTAGTGAAACACATGTTCTCTGCACATCACACAGTTTCTTGGGCAGTTTTCAAAGTGTGACTCTGCAGTTCATACCACCATTGTCACTTAGTCTGTAACAAATAATCATATTTGACACCAGGCTGGGACTTAATAATTTTATTTGGGCAGCAGCTGGTTTCTGAAAGTGTTCATGGGAAGAAAATGTATATTAATAAAGTAAGTAGATAATGCTCTTTGTTGAAATGTTGGATATTATGGGACACAAAAGAATCAGGGTAAATGTACCTTTACACAAGTGAGCATCAGAGTGTCATAGTTACTTCTCTAATGATTTATGAAGAGATTGTTCCTGGAGTAAGTGAAATACTTAGTAATTAATTCAGCCTGTTTCTGCAAGTAATCAACTGCAGTGATAAAAAAATAAAAATGGAACTGCCTTTTACTCATTGGAAAGATATTTGCTACAATCAAAGTCATCAAAAAGGCAAAGCAATGAAGCTTAACATATTTGGGTTTTAATAATTAAAAATCGATCTTAAAGAGACCCTTGGGTCCTGGCACGGTGGCTCATTCTTGTAATCCTAGTACTTTTGGAGGCCCAGGCGGCAGATCACTTGAGGTTGGGAGTTTGAGATCAGCCTGGCTAACATGGTGAAACCCCATCTCTACTAAAAATACAAAAATTAGCTGAGCATGATGGTGTGCGCCTGTAATCCCAGCTACCTGGGAGGCTGAGGCACGAGAATCACTTGAACCTGGGAAGTGGAGGTTGCAGTAAGCCAAGACTGCGCCACTGCACTCCAGCCTGGGTGACATAGCGAGACTCTGTCTCAAAAAAAAAAAAAAAAAAAAAAGAAAACAAAGAGAGACCCTTTGTAAAGATGTGTTACATAGAGCATTCCTGATTCTTAATCTCCAGGGTCAGAAAAATTCAAAGGCTCAGAATCATCCCAAATCAATTATCCAGTGGCATCTGCATTTTCTGATTTCATTCTCACTAGCTGTATGAACGTGGGTATGACCCCAGGAGCCAAGGAATTCTCTAATGCCGAAGGACAGCCATGAGGTCAATGAATAACATGTGTCAGGTTTCCCTGGCACAGAGGAGCTTCCCAGTAAATGTTATTTTCCTTAGCTATTTCCCATTTAACATGTCAATTATTCTTAGCGAGTTTCCATTCAATGAGAGTTTATATAATTTGTCATATTGAATAGGAACTTGCTAAGGCAAGCAAGCTATATAGCAGAGGAAGCAGCCCCAAGTGACAGGACATAAACTTTCAATTCACAAGATACTTGTATGTAAATTATGATGGTATCTGAATTAACAGTGATATTTACAGTTTAGTAATACCTTCTTCTTCCCTTGTCTTTGGCTTTATAAAAAACCCTGTGAGTCATGTATGTCAGGAACTTTATCCTCATAATTGAGAGAAAAATACTCCAAATTTTGTTGGAAATAAGATCAGTAGATTCTCTGTATATCATACAATGTCTTGCCTACTTAAATTATCACCCCCCTTGCTATTTAAACAAAGACTTTCTCGAAGTACCCCTGGCCTCTTGCCCTGATCCATACTATTCTCCTTGGTAATGGAGTGAGTTGCCTGCTTGGTAGGTGCAGCCATTGACCACATTTCTCTAGTGGATGGAACTCACCGAATAAAAGTCCACAAATATAGGTCTCTTTCTGCTCTCTTCACCCAGGTGTTGTGGAGTGTGTCTGTCTTAGAGCACTGGCTTTCCCCTGTGTGGACTGTCTCAAGGCCTGCACTCATCAGGTAGGGACTATTAGCTGGTAGACCTAAGCCACTCTCTCCAGTACTGACTTTGTCAGTAAGGAAGGTGACATGCTGACCTCCATCTGCAACATCATTGTGTATATGTCTTCATTAGTTCTGCATATTGGTGAGAAAACATATGCTCCAATTCCTCTTGAACCCCAAGAGAATGAAGGTCAAAAAGTTGAGGACCTAATGCAAGTTTTCTTAGTATACCCAAATCTTTAGACATAGAGTCCTGCACTCTTGAGATATATCACACAATCTGTTTGTCTCATTTTCACATATGTTATATAGTTTAAAACTTTTATTTTTGGGGCCACCACTTACTGGCTCTGTGATTTTAGGAAAGCTTTTCAGCCCTTCAGAGCCCCAGTCTCTTCATCTCTAAAGTGATAAAACAGATATAAAGAACCTATTTCAGCATATGAATTGTTTTCCTTTTTCCTCTAAATGTATTATATCCAGTTAAAAAAAATCTACTTGAAGTTTGCAGGTATCTTCACAGTGTTTATTATTTCTCATTTTTAACCTTTATTAGAAATTAGCATATTGTCATAATTGATAGTAATACAATATGTACACTCTTTCATTAAACTTATCTTTTTAAAATACAAAATATTCTTTACTTACATTTTTATTTCTAGACCCAGGGTCCTGCTCTGTCACCCAGGCTGGAGTGCAGTGGCACAATCATAGCTCACTGCAGCCTCAAACTCCTGGGCTTAAGCGATCCTCCTGCCTCATACTCTGGAGTAGCTGGGATTATAGACCTGAGCCATGGTGTCCAGCATGCACTTAAATTTTGAATAAGTTGCACTTACTAATTACACTTACACTGCTGCATCTGAAAGAGTAATACAACAATAGAAGCCTTTTATAGTAATTATTTGTGGCAGATAGACTCGTAAAATGACTCCCAAATGACCCACACCCTTCTACAATTAATACCCTCCCCCTTGAGTGACAGTGAATTGCTCTAATCAGTTGACTTTCAGTTAATCAAAAGAGAGATTATCGTGGGCTGAACTAAACTAATCCCAGCAAGATAACAGGGACTTCAGTCTTGCAAACAGATGTCATATAAAGGGAATTATATCTGCACATTTGATTCTTGAACCGTGGGCAGGAATTTGTTAAAGAGCGTGGATGTGGATAAAGGTGGGAAATAAAGGTGTATCTGGTGTCTCTGCTCAAAAGCTCACGTGTAGCTATAAGGCAGACATTTAGGGGAGTGGTATCCACAGTCAAGAAGAATTAATACATAGCATTTGAGTCTGGCTTCTTCCAATTAGCATAATGCTTTTGAGGTTCATCCATATTATTGCATTATCAGTAGTTTTTATTTATTTATTTTATCAGTAGTTTCTAAATTGTTGAGTAGTATATTACATTGTATAGCTATACACAGTGTGTTTATCCATACATATTTATGGGTACTTGGGAGTTCCTAATTTTTAGCTATTCTATGAGCATTCACATACATGTCTTTGTGTGGAAATAGGTTTTCATTTCTCTTGGGTAAATATACGGGAGTGGAATTGCTAGATCATATGGTAAATACTCTGTATACTTAAAATGAAGAGAACCGTCAAACTGTTTTCCAAAATGGTTCTACATACTTGATGTTTTAGAAGAGAAGAAAAACACTAGCAATTTTGATGCTATATGTTTCCAACCTAAGAGAATCTAATAATAGCGTCCTGGTCTGTCAGTGTAGGAATTGCCTGGGTAATACATGGAAGGTGTGGAAGGAGCAGGTACACAGAAAACGTGCATCAGAAAGTTTTGCTTTTCCTATCCCACCTCATTTCTGAGTCTGATCCTCCCTACTCCTCACAAATAAATTGGTAGATTCACCTGCTTTTGGACCCTTTTCTGCTCTAGCTACTGAACTATCAGAGACTTCAGGAAGAACTTAAACTGTTCCAGGGAAGTTTTGGTGTTACTCTGTACTTATGGACTCCTGTGTGGCTGTACCTGTCACCCCAGCTGCCAACTCAACTTAGAGTTTATTAGCCTGGCATTGACCAGCACACTGTGATATTCTCTGAGGCACACTGCATGCTGCTAGTGTGCCCTGGTTCATAAAGCTGAGCCTTCAGCATTGATCCCACTCCAAGTTCCTTGCTCTGTCATCCCATAGCTGTCCCCTTGGGGGATATGGGGGGGGGTCTGACAACATTTGCATTATTAGTCTATTCCAAGAAATGCGCTAACCAGTTCACTTTTTCTGTCTTAGTGGGCAGATCTAGCCATAGCCCAATCCCTCAATTTCTATACTAAGTCTTTTATATTAGTAAAACTGTTATGTTATCTAGAAATTCATCAGTGGGAAAGCTACTTCAAGGGAGGTAGTTAGAGGCTGTAAGGTGCTAAATATTTTTCTTTCTTTCTTTTTAAATGTAACTTGGATCTAAAGTAAGGACGATTTTCCTTTTATTATTTGTTCAGAATATACCTGTTTGTCCTGTGGGCAGAAATTTGTTAAGGGGCCTGGATGTGAAATAACAGTGTATCTCGTGTCTCTGCTCAACAGCTCACATGTAGCTACAAGGCAGAGCTTTAGGGGAGTGGCATATGTGGCCAATTGAGAAATAACAATATTGTCAGGGACTCCAAGGCACTTTGGAAGATGTAAAGAATACCTTAAATTTTCTGGTAGAATTTGCAAAAGGCAGACATGCTTAAATGTTTAAATAAGCTTCTTGAAAACTCATGGAACATTCAGTCACAACTCCAACAGTTCTCCAAAATTTGATTTATTCTGGCCATATTATGCAGCAAAGAAACACTTGTCTATTTATCTAAATCTCTTCTGTCTTGTAAATGATCCTAGAAAATAATCTAGAAATACATTTTATTAAAGTAATGCATGAGGTACATATTGATTACCAGCCAACAGTTGAACTTAAACATAATGCATGAGTGTGAGGGCTAGCATTGATGATTCACAATGAACACAGTTGAATATCACTTCCCTGCTGAGACTCGGGTATAATCCCAATACCACAATGATCATCAGTGAGGATCTGCATGCTCTGGTCAAGACAGGTCTCCCTGCTGAGTGTCTGTTTGCCATGATGAAGAGAACCGTCAACAGGAGCGTTTGCCGTGATGAAGAGAATAGTCCGGAAGGAGTGAATGGAGGTTGGGGGCATGAGGAAAGATGAGGCTTTCTCTAGTTACGACCCTTTGTGTAGAAGTTAGGAATAGGGGATAAATATTTCTGCCTAATATTTAACTTGGAAGAGATGTCCGTGTGAAAAATTGCTAAATACTCAAACAAGAGAGCAAGTGACTAAGAAACAGCGTGTGTGGCACAGAAAACAAGTGCAATAGCAGTTTAGCAAAGTGAGTTCAGTGTAGGCTGAACTGGTTAGAGCAGGTTTCTGGGTGAAGGTGAGGATTGGTGAGGGTTTGGATTGGTGGAAAGAGACGGGGAGGACATCTCACATCAAGAAGTTATGCCTGCAGATTTCAGAAGAATTGTGTTTGTGTCTGAAAAGCCTGTAAGAATAGGACATGATAGTGTGGAGGAATGCATGCAAGTGTGAAGGATCATGATATCCAGTTTGAGGAGTGCTAACCCGAGGCTCTGAAGATTTGAGAAGAAACATAATGAAAGCTGTTCTTAGCCTGATCTTGGTATGCAGGATTGGTGAACCCCAAACACCTTACCATTCTATTACCTCTCCCTCAAGGAATGGGTCCCTTGATAAGAATTTGTGCAAAACAGATTGTCAATTCAGTGCTGCTGCCGAATGCTAGTTTCTTTAAACACACACAGTTTTCTTTAGAGAAATTTTTTTCTTAGATAGACGAACTGTTATTTAAATGAAAAAACACACATAGGCCCATAAAACAATTACACGTTCCGGTGATAACTTCAAAAGGAGAAATTAAAATGTTCTTATGTTTTGAGCAAAGCATTTCCACTTCTAGACTTTGCTGCATAAAGATCTGTGGTCATCTAGGGAAGGCCTGACCTGGTTCAGAGGTATCAGAGCAATGTGAAGTCACGGAAGTGCTGCAGTTCTATCCTGGGCTGTCATCTTTTTGCAGCGGTCCATTCTCTAATTTTCAACCACATATTACCAGACAATCTCTTAAGTCATACACAACAAACTGATTCTGTTTCAATGTTTAGAATTAGAATAAATTGAACAATGAGATCACTTGGACACAGGAAGGGGGACATCACACACTGGGGCCTATTGTAGGGAGGGGGTAGGGGGGAGATAGCAGTAGGAGATATACCTAATGTAAATGACGAGTTAATGGGTGCAGCACACCAACATGGCACATGTATACATATGTAGCAAACTTGCACGTTGTGCACATGTACCCTAGAACTTAAAGTATAATAATAATAAAAAAAGTGACTCTTTTTTCCAATTAGATGATCATTTTCCATTATGAAAATAATTGAGGCAAAATAACATTCAGGTGATATGCTTCTCTATTATGCCATCATACTACTATAGCTAGAGGATGTCACAATGTTGTAATCTTTAAGTGATTATTCTTTGAAGTGCAGAGACCTGTATGTCTCAATCACTGATCACGTCATCACAACAACACCTTTTTATACAAAGATCAGGAAATGCGTGCTCTCATGTTAAATATCTTATTCCAGGATCCCAGATGATGCTGGCAGTGGCAGAACCTAGATTTGGGTGCAGGGCACCCCCACTCTCAGTGCTAGTCTGTAAACATTGGACCATTCTTCCTTGAGGAGATAGGCTAAACAGTTGTCGATGGAATAATAAATTAATTAGCAATGGCTTAAAACTTCACGCTTCAATGGCATTGGTCCCAATACCAACAAAGCTATAATTCCACAGATACTTCCAAAAAAGTCTAATCTTCGGTGACGTTCCACATGATCCTTCAACACTACAATGACATCTCTTTCTTCCGTCACGTTCATACCTGTGTCCCATTCCATCAAGACTTGAGAATAATATAGGTAATATTTATCTCCCTATCCAGAGATATTGTAACCCCTGAAACCTTCTATCTTTGCATAAAATATGTCTTTAAGAGTTGTGTGGTTTGAAACACAATGTAATAGTGATTACTCTAGAATAGACATGTTGAGATAAGAATCACTGTAAGGCTGAGTAGAAGTGGGGAAATAAATACGACATTAGAAAGAAAACTGTCAAGGACTATGGCCAAACTACTAGGATATGAGACATGCAAATTCACTGCCCATATCCTTGAACTTCTGCTTCTCCTGATGTTTGATTATAATTCTATTCCCCAGGAAGTTTAAAGGCTATTTTTAGCTAGCGCTTACACCAGGGGAGAGAATACTAATCTGGGATCTAGCACTCAGTAAGCACTTATGGATGTATGCAGCAAATATCTCGTAGCTGGACTCATTAGAGCATAGCACATACGTAGAAAACAATGTAACCTTAGCATCAGCATCAGTGCCCCTTATTATCAAGAGATTCTAATTAGCAATAAGAGGGTGTTCATATTGTGAAGATGTTTTCATCATATCTGAATTTAAGCATCAGAGAGTATTCCACAGTCAAGCTATAGGAAAAGACTAAGTTTCTAACAACATATTTTCCATTACTCTAAACGTTAGGAATATGCCGCCATATTTTACAGAATGATGATACATTAAAAGGACACACACACACACAGACGCACACACTCTATTGAGGAAACATTTCCAGATTGTCTACACTCCTTGGTGCAGCTCTGTGGTCTTATACATCATTTCATTAAAATTCTTCCTTCTCATTAGTCTTAGCTCTGGACAATTGTTATGCTTAATTAACTCAATCAGTTGTGGATTACTGCCAGTTATATTTGCAGAAACCATAGCAGCTTATTAACTCATAAATGCCAAAAGATAACAGAAGCACTGGAGGACAAATCATTAAATGCATCTTTTGATTTTGAGCCTACAAATCGAAGTTAGCTCATGTTAGTTTGCCAGTTGTTTTCAATGGTAGACACTGGAATAGTACCTTCCCTATGTCTAGGCCACGTGTGGCCCATGAGGGGAAGTAATGAATCATGATCAAGGTGACCCTTTCATTACCTTTAACATAGTGTGCCAAACATTGATGTTTTATCACACATTTGTGATGTTTTCTCACAAATGTTTAATTTTTATCACAAATTAATGAGCAAAACCTAAAGATCTTTGAAGATAGATTTCTTTTCCATTTTTTCTTTTTTTTGGTGGGAGGGGGGTTGTTTGTTTACTAAACTACTGTTTTAGTACAACCTAGAAAAGCCTCTGGCACATAGTAGGTGTTTAATGGATGTTTGTTGGAAAGATAAACAAATTATTATTAGTCTTGTCTTTGAGAGGGTACTCACATTTTTTCTGGGTCTCCAAACAAGTATCAGGAGATACTTATTGAAATTAAATATTTATTATCCAATGAATAATAATACTCATACATATAAATGATATGACTCCGATGACTGGAGGAACACCAGGGTCTTTGATCTCGTGCTGGTTTGAATAAAATGACATGGATACATGTGGAATGGTTTTAAGGAGTGGAAAATTTAAGAGGTAAGAAAGAAGGAAGAGGCCCTCCTATACAGGGACAAAGGGAGGGGGACTCCAAGCCAAAAAAGGGAACCCCAAGTGTGGCAAGCAGCCAGTTATATGAGGAGGCTGGAGGATATGGTTCTTACTGGCATAGGGCCCAGAGGTTTGACCAGATATGTCATTCAAGTAGCCTGCAAAAAAAACTGGCCCTCCCACTCTAGCCTTTTAATATGCAAATCCAGGGCGCCATGATGTTCTACACATGTGGGGGATATGTGGGGAAGGCCATGTTGCCAGACACATGTGGGGACAAGAAGAAGATGGCAAGAATTGCCATGTTTGGGTGGACCCAGTTTCTAATGGCCGGCATTTGCATATAAAGCTTGCCAGCCAGTCTTTAAGAGCTGGGGCTTTTCTGCTAGGCAAGAAATGTTTCTGGAGCTCCTTTAAAAGAAAAACAACTTCCCAAGGACCGCTTTTCCTCTCTATCTGCCTAAAACAATTTTTAAATAACTCTTATAACATTCACTCTCTGAAGAGATGTCACCATAACTGTTGTTAGGGGGTTTTGGGCAATGACTCTTTCTGGCTATTTTCTGCTGAAAAGGGGCATCAAATGGGGAACAGCAACTAGGGCTCCTCCTGGGGTTGATCTAAAGGTCCTTGGAAGAATGGCGCATCCATGCATAGTTCGGTTTGCAGCAGCATTTGGAGTTTGACTGCCTCAAGGCAAGACGAAACAATTCAAGATACAGTATTGAGTATACAAGGTCCAAATATTAATACAAGACATATAAGCAAGAGGGGGCTTAATAAAGGGGTTAACCAATTCCATAAAGAAGACTGGAATTCATTAAGGAGGGATTGTAGCCACCTGGGGCTGAAGCCTGCATTTTCCCTTAGTCGGTCAATAATTTTAATTTGATCTTTAAGTACCTGTAGATTTTCCTCTACTTTACTAGAGGTGTTAATTCAGAAGCAGCACATTTCATTTAAAAGTGCACAGGTACCTTCTACTTCAGCTGTAAGGACATTTAAGGCCTGTCTATTTTGTGCTACTATTGAGGCTAAAGAGTCTATAGATTGCTGTTGTGCCTCTATGGCCCCTATAGTTGCCTTTCTTCCTCATTGCATCATAATAGAGATGTTAAGTATTGATTTTTTAAGGAAAGGGATGCTCATAAACCAGACTGTACCTCTGGCTATAGAATTTCCCATCCATGGTTTTTTAAAGATGGGATTGTTATGTGGATGCCCTCCCCAGTCTTCCCTTTCAGTTAAATCTCTATATGAGGACATAGAAATGATAGATCTCTTTGTCCGGTTTATTTGAGATAGTGCAGTTTTTAGAAAAGAGTCTAAGTTGGGGATATTCCCTGATGATGCTGCCATCTCAGTAGAATTCAAAAATAATAAGTCAGGAATGGGGCCGGGTGTGGTGACTCACACCTGTGAGTCCAGCACTTTGGGAGGCTGAGGCAGGCAGATCACGAGGTCAAGAGATCGAGACCATCCTGGCCAACCAATATGGTGAAACCCCCTCTCTACTAAAAATACAAAATTAGCTGGGCGTAGTGGCGCACGCCTGTAGTCCCAGCTACTCAGGAGGCTGACGCAGGAGAATCACTTGAACCTGGGAGGTGGAGGCTGCAGTGAGCCGAGATCATGCCACTGCACTCCAGTCCAGGTGACAGAGCAAAAATCCCTCTGAAAAAAAAAAAAAAAAGTCAGTAACTCGTGCGACTATAGTACAAGTTCCCTTCTAAAGTTTTGTGAGGATTAAGTGTATCCAGGAGCCATAAAGAAAATATAGTCCTGTTCCTTGAAGGGACAGTTACATTGGCAGATTTTTCTTAGAAGTTTTCCTTCTTTACATTTAATAGGGGCATCCTTAGGATAAGAATAACCATATTTAGGATAGTCATTTATGAAGCCATTTGGAATTTGACATGTCAAGTGAGAAGGGTCCACCTGACAAATAGAGTTTTAAAAAATTAGAGACATAAGATGCTCTGGCCAGTATCTCAGATAATCCTTGTGGCAAGGGCTGTCATTCCAGATGTCTCTAGTTTGCCCATAGATCTGTAAGCTGCTACTATTAGCAAACATTATAGAAGGGTCTCGAGTTCCATGAGGGAGCATGTTTGGAGAGGCCCATGTGTTATTTTTTCATTATAGTCAAGATGGTTATTTAGAGCATGCCACTCCTATTGGGACTTCCAACCAGAAGGAGAGGCTAGATTCTGAAAGGCCCCAACTAGAGTTTCTGATCCTTTTAGGTCACCCTTGTTGCATCCTCCTCCTCAAATTTTTGAACTGTCAGCAATTACGAGTGTGATGTTACAATATCTGAGATCTCCCAAGTGTGGTCCTTTCCTGCTACTTTTAAAGCAGAGGGAGACATTTGCTATTACTTGGTCAACTTTTCCCAGCCTGAGGGTGTGAAGTTTATGTTTGGAGAGAGTGTTCTTTGCCACTGTGGGTGGAGTGTTCACCTGAGAGGAGTTAGTCACCCAGTTGAAAGAGCTCCCATACCATGTCCCATTTATGCCTGATATGTCTGTAAGGGTTAAAGGTAAAGCCAATAAAGGGAACCCCAAGACGATGAGTTCCGGGTCACTGTAAGATTCCTCAGTGTCATTGAATTGAGTGAACTACTTAGGACAGACCCAACAATTAGTCTTGTACAAATGGGCCATCGTGGATATTGTAGGAGCTAAAGGGTGTGATATATTATTAGTCCAATAAAAAGTCCTAATAGACTTAGTGATAGTAAAACACTCATGTTTATTTTCTGTTAGTAACCATTATTCCTGCTATGAGGATAATAATTAAGCAAAATGCTACAGTAATTGAGATTCTCTGATATTCCACCCTGAGGGTGCTACAGTATATAGTTCTACCGCAAATAGTAGAGTGAGTATAACAATTCCTGCAAGGGTGGCATAGTAAATAACTTCCATCAAAAAGAAGTTTTAATATTTGGTTCAAAGGGAGACGTAGAAATGACAAAAAGTGTTTGATGAGGTAAGGGTGAGACTGAGTAAGATGAGTAGTTCTTACTCAGTTACTTATCCTTTGTGATTTTCAGCTTAAGATCTATTTTTTTCACAGATATTCAGGTCATTCCTTTGGGCTTGTCGGGGATTGGTCCCTTAGCTCTCCAGGCTTTGACTTGAGTGTGTATCAGGATTTGATTCCTGTAACTTTTATTCCTGAGGGAGTTGAAAGAAGAACAGTGTAAGGCCCTTCCCAGCTTGGGCTTAGGGAGGGAGAGAGGGAAAGGAGAGCCTTCACCAGTACCAAATCTCCTGAGTTAAACAGAGGTGGTCCAATTTCCTGGGGCTGGGCTTTCACCAATTGTGCTAATTACTGTTGGAAGTGAGCCAGAGAAGTTACATGCTTAACTAGCTTAGAGGTTTCTCGATTGAATAGAAAATTATTGGTAAGGAAAGGCCATCCATACAGCATCTTAAAAGGGCTAAGACCTAATTTTGAAGGGGTATTTTTTATTTCTAGTAAGGCCATAGGAAGAAGAGTGACCCAAGGAAGGTGAGTTTCTTGGGATAATTTTCTGAAGTGGCTCTTGATTGATAACCCACTGGCTGTTGAGCTGGTGTTAAAACTTGGGCCTGTGTTAAAACTTCCAGGGCCATCCCCTTTCTTTCTGATACATACAGATTGAAGGCCTCCCCTACAGGAAGGCTGAGAGCTGGTGCCTTGAGCAAGGCTTGCTTCAGCTGGTCAAAGGTCTTTTGAGCTTCAGGTTCCCAGGTTAAAAGATGAGTTTTAACTCCCTGAGATTTTTATGAGGTTATATAATGGATGGGCTATTTCACCACATCCAGGTATCCACAGTTTACAAAATCCTGTAATGCCCCCACATCCTTTTAGTTGCTTGAGGGTTTTGGGGAGGGAGAAGGAGGAGATAGGCTTAATCTTCTCTTTCCCTAATGCCCTGGTCCCCTCAGACAACACTAAGCCTAGGTACTTCACTGAGGTTTTGCAGAGCTGGGCCTTGGGTTTTGAAACCTTACATCCTCTGCTAGCTAAGAAGTTGAGAAGAGCTTCAGTGCCTTCCTGAGAAGCTTCCTCAGTTGGGGCACAGAGCAGAATATCACCCACGTACTGCAAGACCCTAACTGGAGTATGAGAGAACTCAGAGATGTCTTGTGACATTGCCTGTCCAAACAGATGAGGACTATCTCACAATCCCTAAGGGAAAACCATCCATGTTAACTGGGTGGTCTGGCCACAGGGATCTTGAAAGGCAAACAGGTATTGAGAGTAAGCATGTAACAGTATGCACAAAAAGGCATCTTTTAAATCTGGGACTGTAAACCATTTCGTTTCCTCGGGTGTTTGAGTTAACAGGATATAGGGATTAGGTACCATTGGATGGATTGAAACTACAGCTTTATTAATGAGGTGAAGGTTCTGAACTAGTCTCCATTCCCCATTGGGTTTTTGCACTCCTAATATTGGGATGTTGCAGGGGCTACTACAGGGTTTGAGGAGGCCCCGCATCTTCAGGTTATTAATAATGGCTTCTAGCCCTTTCCTAGCCTCTGGCCTTACGGGTTACTGTCTCTGGTTAGGAAAAGAAGTGGGATCCTTAAGAGAGATTTGGACTGGCCTAGAAGTTATAGCTCAACCTCTTCTTCCTTGAATTGCTCACACTTCTGGATTAATGTTAGCTTCCATTGGGGGAGACAAAGAATTTGTCCTGGGGCTATAAGGATACTGGCTCCCATGCGAGTTAGAATATCTCTACCTAATAAAGGAGTGGGACTTTTAAGCATGATTAGAAAGGCATGTGTAAATAGTAAGCCCTCAACCTGCAGCTAAGGGTTAAAGGTAAATATCAGGTTAGAGTTTTTCCTGAGACCCCCCTTACAGTCATGCTATAGGAAGAGGGGAGGCCTGGATTACAGAGGAGAAGACAGAGACTGGCTTCAGTATCCAGAAGAAGATCTACCTTCCTTCATTCAATTTCCAGAATCGTCCTGTGCTGTAATGGCAGTCTGAGCTGCTGGAACGGGGGTTTGAGCCCTGGGACCCGTCAGTCCTGCTGGACCATCTGTGAGACTGGTTCTGAACACAGTGACCTCTGCCTCCAGGGAAGGACCCATCTTCAGCAGTTTCCACCACAGGCTGGACGGGGTCAAGGAAGCTTCATATTGCTGCCTGGGCATTCCTTCTTAAAATGCCCTGGCTGGCCACACTGATAACAGCTAGTGGATGCACCTCGGGGATTCTGGACTTTACAAGCTTGCAACACTGCTACTAGAGCCTCTGTTCTTCTCTTGTATTTCCTCTCCTTTTCTCAGCCTCCTCCTGATCCCTATCGTAAAAGATTAAAGGGCTATTCTCAGGAGGTTTTCTAGGGTGCTCTCCGGTCCTACAGCTTGCTTCTGTAGCTTCCCTCTAATGTGGGGAGATGCCTGTGTGATAAACTTGTCCTTCAGGATGAGCTGTACCTCAGCTGAATCAGGGGATAAAGAGGCGTGTTTTATTAGTGTGTTTTTCAGCCTTTCCATAAAGGCTGTGGGATTCTCATCTCATCTTTGGTCTAGCATGGACAGTTCAGAGTAATTGACAGGGTTGGCCCTGGTCTTCCATAGGCCTTCTCTATTAGAAAAAGGGCTTCCTTTTCCATTCCTCTCTTGAGTTATTGGGATTCCAATCAGGGTTGTCTACTGCAACTGCTTCCCTTCCTAGTGGAATGGAGTTTCCACCTCTTGCTCACCTTCCCTCTCTCCTCTTTTTCTCCTGGGTCTGCTATACGAGGCATGTTGCTCATCTCTGTATTTTTCTGCTGCCTGCGGAACTGCCTGCTTTCCAGCTGCAGTGAGGGTCTGACTTAGCAGCAACATAACATCCCTCCATGTGAGATCAAACACCTGAGTTACATTTTGGAAAATTTCTGTATACTTATCGGGGTCATCAGAAAATTGGCCTAAGTCTCCCTTTATTTGCTTAAGGTCCTGTAATGATAAGAGAACTTGAACCCTTATGGCACCATCCCATCAGGCATTTCCTGCACAGGTAAGAGGAAGGGGAGAGTAGGATATACCTGAGCTGGTAGAGCTGGAGGAGTGGATGGTATGATTGGAAGGGGACTGGAAGGGTTGGGACATTCAATAGCTGTCTCTGATTGCTCCTCTGGAACCTGCTTTAGCTCTGGGGAACTATTCTCTGTGGGCTTGCCTGTTGTGGCTGCTAGAAGAACTGGGTCAATTGTACAGAACTTGCAAAGGTCTGGGGGCAAGGTTTGGGGGGCAAAGAAAGCCTGTACATAGGTGACCTCAGTCTATTTGCCCTTCTGTTTGCAGAAAAGTTTTAATTTTTGGATAATACTAAAATCAAGGCTCCCCCCGAGCAGACCAGGTTTGCCTGTCCCCAAGATAGTAAGAAGGCCATGCCCTTGTGCAACAGAATAGGAGGTGCTTGTTCTTCAAAGTCTCAGGGTTGAAGGAGTCCCAGAGCTTTAAAATATAACCCAGGGGGGTGCATGTTGAAGACAATCTGTTACTCATCTAGAAAGAGAAGTGAGAATACAAGTGTTCTTTCAGTCTCCTTCCTTTCAGTGTGTGATCTGGGATAGAGAAGAAAACAGTAGAGGGTGTCCCCCTCAATTATTTTCTCTCCCTGGTTCCTGGATCCCGGCACCCATTTAAATGTGCCACCCATGACTGCAGGCATGACCCTCCAAGCCATGGCACCAGAGAAACTAGACTTTGGGGCCTAGTCACGCTTCCCTAAGCAGCCTTAGTCCTCTGCCTTTTATTTCCCTTTGACCTCCTAGACGTGTGTGACCTGTGTGCCTCCCTGAAAAGATGGATCTCAAGAAAAACTGCGTAATTGAGCAAGGCCCCTTTAAGGGAGGGGGCGTACTAGATTAGATTGAACTCTATATCCTGCTATTATGGCCCGTGCTAAAGCATTTACCCTTAGAAAAATTGTTCCAGTTAACTTCTGGGCTTAAAATTATTAATTTTATTTACATAATTAAATTATTTAAGTAATTAAATTATTAATTAATACTATTATTAAGTACGTATTACTTAAATACTGTCTTAATCAGAGACAGAATAGGTGCCTTAAAGGAACGTAGAAACTGAATGGCCATTTATTTTCCTGCTGATGGGACAATAACGAGACTAAAATTTGGCCGCGGAAGACATCTTACTCCTAACTGTTAAAGGCAGAACTTCCTGTTCCCAGAAGAGGCCTAGAGTCTGATCTCCAATGGTGCAAAAGGAAGCTGCGGTGTGGCTGTGGAAAAAAAAATGTGCCTCATGTAGAGGATTTCTGTCTCCAGTAGGTGGTGCTGTTGGCTTAGAAATACTGTGTGCTCGCCAGCGATGTGGTGGCAAGAAACCTCACCACCGGGGAAAGGGAACAACTCTGTTCCTAGAAGACTGCAACGGCATTTTCCTGATCTTGCCTAACAGGATTACTTTCCTAGGCTCTACAAATCCCTGCACATTTCACAAAGAGAAAGAGTATGAGACCGTGGATAGAGAAGGAAGGAGAATTTTGCAACAGGATAGCTGAGGATTCTCTGCCAACACCCAGAATGGGCTGTCGTAGGCTAGGCCCAGTCCAGAGGCCTTTGAATCATGCCAGGGTCAGAAATCTGCCCTGGCCAGAAATTCTCAGTTACCTCAGAACTTTTCCCAGCCTCACACAATGGCAAGGTCTCCCTGTGAAAAGAAGCTGTTTCAAAACATGGCCAACATTACCAATGACCCTGGGGTACTGTGGGGTTCTCCATGTTTTCACCAGCAGGCCTCACATCCAAGCAGCTGATTGTAAGCATGTGTACCCATCTGATGGATGCCCATTGATTTATTTGATTTTGTTTTAAAATAGAGGCCAAGACCAGGGCATTCAGGCAAGAGAAAGTAATAAAGAGTATTCAATTAGGAAAAGAGGAAGTCAAATTCTCCCTGTTTGCAGATGACATGAATTGTATATTTAGAAAACCCCGTTGCCTCAGCCCCAAATCTCCTGAAGCCGATAAGCAACTTCAGCAAAGTCTCAGGATACAAAATTAATGTGCAAAAATCACAAGCATTCCTATACACCAATAACAGACAGAGAGCCAAATCATGAGTGAACCCCAATTCACAATTGCTACAAGGAGAATAAAATACCTAGGAATCCAACTTACAGGGGATGTGAAGGATGTCTTCAAGGAGAACTACAAACCACTGCTCAATGAAATAAAAGAAGACACAACTAAATGGAAGAACATTCCATGCTCATGGATAGGAAGAATCAATATCGTGAAAATGGCCATACTGCCCAAGATAATTTATAGATTCAATGCCATCCCCATTAAGCTACCAATGACTTTCTTCACAGAATTGAACAAAACTACTTTAAAGTTCATATGGAACCAAAAAAGAGCCCATATAGCCAAGACAATCCTAAGGAGAAAGGACAAAGCTGGAGGCATCACGCTACCTGACTTCAAACTATATTACAAGGCTACAGTAACCAAAACAGTATGGTACTGGTACTGAAACAGAGATATAGAACAATGGAACAGAACAGAGCCCTCAGAAGTAACATCATACATCGACAGTGATCTGATCTTTGACAAACCTGACAAAAACAAGAAATGGGGAAAGGATTCCCTATTTAATAAATGATGCTGGGAAAACTGGCTAGCCACACATAGAAAGCTGAAACTGGATCATTTCCTTACTCCTTATACAAAAATTAATTCAAGATGGATTAGAGACTTAAATGTTAGACCTAAAACCATAAAAACCCTAGAAGAAAACCTAGGCAATACCATTCAGGACATAGGCATGGGCAAGGACTTCATGTCTGAAACACCAACAGCAATGGCAACAAAAGCCAAAATTGACAAATGGGATCTAATTAAACTAACGAGCTTCTGCACAGCAAAAGAAACTATCATCAGAGTGAACAGGCAACCTACAGAATGGGAGAAAATTTTCGCAATCTACCCATCTGACAAAAGGCTAATATCCAGAATCTACAAAGAACTTAAACAAATTTACAAGAAAAAAACAATCCCATCAAAAAGTGGGCAAAGGATATGAACAGACACTTCTCAAAAGAAGACATGTATGCAGCCAACAGATACATGAAAAAATGCTCATCATCACTGGTCATCAGAGAAATGCAAATCAAAACCACAATGAGATACCATCTCACACCAGTTAGAATGGCAATCATTAAAAAGTCAGGAAACAACAGATGCTGGAGAGGATGTGGAGAAATAGGAATGCTTTTACACTGTTGGTGGGAGTGTGAATGAGTTCACCCATTGTGGAAGACAGTGTGGTGATTCCTCAAAGATCTAGAACTAGAAATACCATTTCAACCTGCAATCCCATTACTGGGTATATACACAAAGGATTACAAATCATGCTACTATAAAGACACATGCACACATATGTTTATTGCAGCACTATTCACAGTAGCAAAGACTTAGAACCAACTCAAATGTCCATCAATGATAGACTGGATTAAGAAAATGTGGCACATATACACCAGAGAATGCTATGCAGCCATAAAAAGGATGAGTCCATGTCCTTTGCAGGGACATGGATGAAGCTGGAAACCATCATTTTCAGCAAACTATCACAAGGACAGAAAACCAAACACTGCATGTTCTCACTCATAGGTGGGAATTGAACAATGAGAACACTTGGACACAGGGTGGGGAATATCACATGCTGGGGCCTGTTGTGGGGTTGGGGCCTGGAAGAGGGATAGCATTAGGAGAAATACTTAATGTAAATGATGAGTTGATGGGTGCAGCAAACCAACATGGCACATGTATAAATGTGTAACAAACCTGCACGTTGTGCACATGTACCCTAGAACTTAAAGTATAATTAAAAAAAAAAAAAAAAAAAAAAAGAGGCCAAGAGCACCTTGGAATGACAGAACAGATTTTTAGCTTACTCCCATACTTAACACTCTGAAGAATGCTGTACCTTGGATGCCTGGCCAATGCACCAAAATGATATGGCTTTGATGACTGGAGGAACACCAGGGTCCCTGGTCTCGTGCCAGTTTGAATAAAACGACACAGACACATGTGGAGTGGTTTTAGGGAGTGGAGAATTGTAATAGGCAAGAAAGAAGGAAGAGGCTCCCCCTGTACAGAGAGAGAGGTGGGGGGGCTTTAAGCTGAAAGAGGGAACCCTGAGTGCAGTGAAAAACAGCCATTTATATGAGGAGGCTGGAGGAGGTGGTGTCTTATTGGCATAGCACCCAGAGGATTGGTTTGACCAGGTATGTCATTCGAGTAGCCGGTGAAAAAACTGGCCCTCCCACCCTAGCTTTTAGTATGCAAATGAAGGGCACCATGATGTTCTGCACATGTGGGGATATGTGGGGGTGGCCATGTTGCCACGTACATGTGGGCACAAGAAGATGCCAGGAATCGCCATGTTTGGTGGACCTAGTTTCTAATGGTCTGCAGTTGCATATCAAAGCTTGCCTGCCGGGGTCTAAGAGCCAGAGTTTTTCTGCTAGGCAAGAAACATTTCTAGAGCTGCTTTAAAAGAAAAATAAACTTCCCAAGGACCCCTTTTCTTCTTTATCTGCCTAAAATAATTTTTAATAACTCCTGTAACATAATGATTACTAGAAAGCAATTTATTCATGAAACTTAAAACTAAAATCAAATAATAGAAAATTAATTCGTTGGGTTTTGATATTAATATTCTTTAAGCCACAGAAGTCATGGAAAAGACTGAATTTGTCACCCTAGGCATTTCATTTAAAAAAAGTTAGTTTCTTTTGTCTCAGAATGAAGTAGTCTAAGTTCCAGAGCAGATATATCCTCATTATCGTTAGTGAAATTGTGGTTTACTCAATTTTTAACGTGATAAATGTCACATTTATCACTCCTTGGCATTCTCTTCAAGGATCTGATGCCAGAATGGCCATGGAAGTCAAACGTGTCTCATGCAAGAAATGGAGCAAAAAGTTTCTATGAGTTTATGGTAATGGTTGGCTGGAAGTGTTTCCTTTTTGTAGCAGCTACTGTCAATGTTCCAATCATTTCCGATGATCTTGGTGATTTGGTGGATAATTAGATGTGTGTCCTTAGACCAAGAAACTGCAAAGGCATAGAAGAAAGACAATGTTCTTGTGTTCAGTGCTCTTGTGTTCAACACAATGCTCTTGTGTTCAAAACGAAAAGCTTCTTTAGGGGCATTGTATTTTACTTAGATAATCATTTTAGAGCTTTATATGAGGTGTCTGGATATGGTTTGGGGAATGTAATTAGATCAATTCCCTTAAAACTGTTTAAAGTGATTTCTTTTTGTAAGTTATTGTATTACTAATTAATTTATTTACTATCTTGATTTTGTGCTGTTTGAATCTTAAGGCAGAAAAGAGTTGTCTCATCTACCTGTATCTCTTGTGATAACACATATACCGGAATTATAAAATTAGACTCTCTTGAATTCTAGCTCTTAATGAGCACCAAACTTGACTCAGAATTCAAAGGATCAGGTAAACACCAGGCACAAATGAAACAGTCTTTTCTTGGAGAAGTCTGAGACCATTTGGCACAGATTTCCAAAATGACCCTATTCTCAGGCAGTAGGATAAGTTTTAGATTTAACAGACAAGCTTCTTTATAAGCAATATGTGCAGAGACATTGTTCAAACAGAGGGAATAATTCCAGTTATGCAATGTCTCTTCTTCATACCTTATTGATTGTTTACATAATCATCTCTTAGTTTCCCATCTCATCCATAAACCTGTGAATTCGAAGTTTATTTATGATAAAAACCTACACAATCAAGATGTGTGCTCCTAAAAGCATTTTATACTCTCCATTATCTTTCCATTCCTAGTAAATACTTAGTGGGTTTACTGAAAAATTTGGTTATTCATATGTGTGCCGGGAAGGGTTAGCTCAGTAGGTCTGGGTTGCTCAAACCCTGCACATCCCCAAGAAAGGCCACTCCTGAGGCCTGGCCCTTGGCTGGTTTCTGGGAGATGAGCTCTAAGTCCTCGGCATAATCTGATGGATAAAAGTGGTTTGTGTCTCTGCAGCCTTAGGCTATGCAGTACCTGTTTGAGCAGGTAGTTTGTGCTAACAATGTGATCTCTGGTGAATGTCTGTTTTTGCTTGGGGCAGGGTTATGGTGGGGCTGGGTTCCCAGTACGTGATTAAAACCCCTGGACACCAGCACTCAGATAAGCTTCCCTGGTTGGCAACACTTTGCACAAGTTGTCATACATCATTGCTGGGAGAATTAAGTGCATCTGTGTGACTCTACTGGGAGAAGACCCCTGGAATCTTGTTCCTGGTTCTGCCTGAACATCACCTTATGTGACTTTTTCCTATGTTGAATTTAATCTGTATCCTTTCAGTCTAAGGAATCATAACCATGAGATAACATCTGAGTCCTATGAGTCCTTCTAGCAAATCATTAAGCATGATGGTGGTGGTTTTGGGGACTCCCAACACAGCATGTTTACCAAGAGATTTATTTGAGGTTTTTCTTTCCTTTCTGATAGAGAAAAATTCACACGTGCTGTTCACCTTTTCCTTCCCACTATGTAGTGTGGAGCTATGAACCTCTATGCTTACGTCCTCTCAGCCCTTTTTATTGATACTCACCCTGTCTCTGGGGCCTTAAACCTTCATTAATAACCCTATGGAAAGTAAAACTTTATTTCAGTAGGTCTCCAGTTATAGCACCTAGAAAATTAAACTCTTCCTAAAACCCAGGTTACTTCTTTCAGCGATTTGACCTATTTTGTTTTTCAGAAAACGCTTCTGTTACTAAAATATTATATTGTAGTGGTTATATTTCCAGAGGCTAGTAGAGTACTTGCTTATTGAAAACAAAATAAAATATGAATTCTAAATAGTAATGTCTAAATTCTTCAAATTTAAGTGGTAGAATTGACTTTGGTAGACCTTTTCTCCTTTGTAATATATTGTTATAATATCCTGAGACATACTCAGCATAAATATCTTCCCAGTCATTAAATTAGTCATCAGCCCCTCTCTTTGGGGACTGCCTACAATGAAAGGATGTGTCTTTTGGTGGAGTATTCTTATATTTCCAGGGGTAGTGAGAGCTATTTGAATTTCTCATTAGAATGTCTTTTTCAGATGTCTAGTTTAACCTGGTAACCTAGTGAAAATAGCAACATCCAGATCACTAAAGGATGGTTCAGAGTAGATTATATTAATGGTTATTTTGGTATTAGGTTTGTGGTACTATCTATAACCTTTTATACAGATCTCATTAATTTATTTTAATGTAGGGAAAATCATTTTAGACATGGATGAATCAGACAATAACTTAATTTTATCTAAATATTTTGCAAATTAGGTCAGCAAGAGTTCACTATATAATTGCTAAAATAGTCTCTTTAATTTCCAAAGCATATGTATATTTTCTTGGAAATGTGATTTATGTGCATTATATTCAACTAATAAACATTATATTTGATGTCTCAGTAAGTAACCAGATGTATATGTAGCTCTTGAACTTTTATTGCACAAACATAAAAGTTCTGTTTGTGGAGAGAATAAAAGCAAATTTTATAGTAGACCTCAGTATATATTTGATAAGTACTGACCTCATACTTCTAGAATAGAAACCAATTTGGTATGACACATGAGAGTCAGTAGACCTAGCTTATGATCATTATGATAATTCATTGGTTGTATTCCAGATATCAGAGGGAGGTATACAAGAGGATTATGCCATGCTCAGAAATATTGGGTGTATGTGTATGAATCCTATGAAGAAATCATTCATATTCCCATAAACACTGAGTTTCTTCACAGTCTCACCTTCCATCTGTATGGGAACTATTCCCAAATCTGTTTTCAGCACTTACCTGAGCCTTACTCTTCAATTTCACATTCTTTTCAAAAGTCTCCAAATTCTCCCCTACCTGCCACCTGTATGTTCCAATGTTACCTGAAATGGAACATGAGGAGAGTTAGGAATTAGCATCTGTCCCCTGTAAAAACAGTGCCCTTTCCTGCCTTCCCACTACTATCAACACTAGTCTTGTTCTTTTGGCCTCTGAGACTTGCAAAATGGTTTTTTTTTCCCCCCCGTCATTCCTTTTACCTTCCAGACCACTCAGTGACTAGGTCCTGTTAATGTTTTCTTCATGGTGTCTCTCCTTTTTATTCCTTCCCAAGTATTTTATTTTATTTTATTTTTACTTAATCCTTTTCCTCCTCAGGGTTTGCAGCCGTCCTTCTTCCTCTGCGGCACACCTGCTGTTTTAGAATCCCTCCTGTTCTGCATGTCTCCTGCTTTGCACATGTTCTTCTCTGCTTCGAATGCCATCTTCAGCATCCTCCATTGGGTCACATGCAGCCATTCTTCACGCTCAGTTCTGATGACTCCTCTGGAAATCCTCTCTCACCACACAAGGCTTAGAGGACTTCTGCTGTCTTTAAGGCTCTGGGAGTGCACTGGAAACAGGACAGGATCATTCTCCTTGAAGCTCTAGTGCCTACTAGACCCTAGCCACAGTGTGTTGTTATTACAGGTTGTCCCCTTACACAGCTCCCTGGTTCCTCTCCACTGCATCTGTTCTACAAGAGCCAAGAGAACGCCTTTTCCTACAAAAACATTTTTGTATCATAGCCATTTGGCGGCACATGACTGGCTACCATACTATTGCAAATGCCATGTCTTAGCCAGGCTTTGAAGGACCCCCAGTTCCTGCTACCCCACCTCACTTTCCCATTTTTACCAACAAGGCAGTTTTCTTCCTGTTTTTGCACATTATATAACACACTCAGTTTCTTGGTGTGCTTTTGCCATTCAAAACACTTAAAATGCCCTTCCCCTTTGTCATAGCTTCTGAGAAGCTTTGCAGATTTTCTCACTATCCTGAAAGACTTCTTCAAGTAACCTTAGCCCCAAAGTAATCAGTCACTCCCTCTGCAGCCTGTAGCTATTTTTATATTACATTATTTTGTCCATTTGATATTTTGCTTTGTCATATAAATTCTTTAGGGGAAAACCAGTATGTTCCCCTTTTTTGGTTTTTGTCATTATTTACTTGTTACGGTGATCTTTCTTGTCTAAAAAGTACCTAGCATAAATTGCTAACAAAATGTCATAGCTCCCTACATCTTAAAAAGTCCTTAATCAAATTTTATTTTTCAAGTCTTCTTGTACTTATTTTAAGTGATAAAGAAACAACTAGATTGACATTTTCAATGTTCTTTCCTAATGCATCTCCAAATTAAAGGGTTGTTACTTTTCTTATCTAGGTGAAATTTCTCTTTCTTGTGTTACTTGGTACATTCTTGGGAGCATATGCCTTCGTATGCTGCAAGACTCAACATAAATTGCTCATAGATATGTCATACTGCCTGTAACGTTGACTGATCCTTTGGTTTAACAAGGATTAAAAATGTAATTCTATTGGGAAGTTATCTCTGTTGGGGGAAATGAGAAAATGCATGAGAAGGTGCTTAGTACATCTGTGAAGTTCTATGGAAATGCTAAAGCACATTCTATAGGGGCTCGGTAGGATGGTAGAAAAAGTGAAAAATGTGAAAACAGGAGACCTAAGCTGAGGTCTTCCCTGGCTGCTGAGTGTCCTTCTGCACATCATTTAGCTTCTTTCTGAGTTGTAGTTTCCTCATCTAAATGGGTACTACCATGAAAATGGGTATCTTAGTTTATGTCTCTCTAAGGCTTGTTTGGGGAATCAGGATATTTTGTTGGATGCAAATGTTTTGCAGAATGCAGATTTATGAAATAAATTGGTAATATGCTAAAAATATGAGCTATTGTTATAGACAGCAAATTATAGCCATTTAATCCATGATATTAGCTAGCTCAGTCAGACGTTTTCCATGGAGGCAGTAAGATTTTCATTATTAGAATTGTTTTTATTGAGGAAATATGCTATACATATGTAGGGATGGTTTAAGTATTGGGAAGAAGTTGTACGATTTTTTCACACAGTAAAATCCTATGGGATTTCTAGAGAAGACTTACAGCTTTCCTAAATTGTTGACAGAAGAGTGTGTCAACTCTGAGAAGTCCATTTAATTTTAGAAAGACAAAATGGAGGTACAAAAAGCAGAAGGGGCTATTTGTCCAGTTAGCATTTGGACAGGATTAAATCCTGGTGCTAAGTGATCTAACAATTAATGAAATCATATTGCTCTTACATGAGATGCCAGCAGCTAGATTTCACACTGCAAGCACAGGAGTTTGATGACAGGATGGTGTTCAGTTATTATTGGTGTCTAGCAAGTTACCCCTAAACTTAATGACTTAAAGTAAGTACAACCACTTACATAGCTCAGAAATCTGTAATTTGGACAGGGTTCTTCTCTACTTAAGCTGGCATCAACTGAGGCAGCTCAATTTGGGTTAGAGGATTCAGTTCCAACATGGCTCACTTATAGGGTTGATGAGTTGCCACTGGTAGTTGCCTGGAACAGTGGTTAGGATTGAGACCTGAGATCTTTAGTTGCCTGCACTGGGTTTCTCTATGGGCGTCTAGACTTCCTCACAGCATGGTGGCTAAATTCCAAGACTGAAAGAAGTCCTAGAGCCTAGAAGTAGAAGCTGCCAGTTTCTTAAGGCCAGGGTTTATTTCCACTATATTCTATAGATCAAGCAGTCATAGAGCCCATAATCACAGGAAGGAAACACAGACCCTCACCTCTCAATGAAAAGTGTGTGTCCAAGAGTTTTGGGGACATATTTTAAAACCTCTATAGTCAGAGAGTGTAAGGGAAGGACAGAGAGAAGAAGAACATTAAGTCTTAGGAAGACAAGCTTGAGTTGGGGCTGTTAGTTGGCTACTGAGAAGAAAATTCTCATCTAATTATTTGAGAAACAAAGGCAGAACATTAGGAATTTAACAAGTAGGGTAGCGTAGATTTAAGAGAGAGGAAATGGCATGGTGCCAAGCACATAATTGTCCAACTTCTTAATTTTCTTCAGGCTTTATCTTGACTGAGGTGGGCCTTGAATTTGTTAATAATTTTCTTTAATCCTCAGTAGGGAAACTTTAAGATTGGCTATTGCTTCCTTTTCATTATTTCCCTTAAGCTACAAATTAATTACTATTTCCATAATAGGCTTTGCATATTAATAATTACAAATGGAATGTAATAGTGTATATGAAAGTATTATGCAAATACCAAGCTTACTGTCATTTGTATAACTGTACAGCTGATAAAAGTTTCTTCGACATTGTCATTATCTCATTTAATTGTTACATGGGCCTTATGAGGCAAATTGTTATTAGTAATAACAACCTTTCCTAATTAAACAGAGAGAAAGACACTTGCACACAAGCCACTGCACATCAGTTTGGAGTCAAGACAAAAACCCTCGCCTTGGGGAGTACCTTTTCTCTTCAGATGTACCCCAAGAAGTACCTGTGTTTGAATGGCCAGACTTCTCTGTTATCTGCCTACTTCCTGAGTTCCAGCGAGAAAACCCTCAGGATTGAGCTTCAGAGGCCTAAGTTCTTCAGCTTTCCAAATTTAACAGTCAGGCACTCAGAGGAAAGATTGCCAACCATTTGATGGAGGTGTTTCACATCTGAGTTTGATGAATGGTGTTCCACCCTGGATAAACTGGAGAGATGCTCTATTCAATCGATTGCAAACCCTACTTTGATTTCTAAGCCTCTTCTATCAGAGCAGCCTTACATCGAGCTAAAGTTGTGATTTCAGAGGCATTAGCAAACTTTTGTCCTCCACCTCCCTTCAAAATATCTTTCCCAATAAAAAGATGGATTCTTTAATAAGTGATGTTGCATTAACTGGTTAGGTACTTGGAGAAATTGTTATATCACCTAAAAAATTGATACTTTAAAACATTAAATGTAAAATTATGAAATGGTAGAAAAGAACTAGTAAAAAGATCTGATGAAAAGATTTTCTATTTTTTAGTATGCAATTCCTTTCTTCCATAAAAGCTAAGGAAGAAATTATAAAAGAAAAGATTGCTAGATTTAGATACATAAATTTTAAAAAAACTTCTGCACTGATCAAGATATTATAAATTAGGCCAAAAACAAAGTTGCAAAACATTTTGGTATTTATGTCAGAAAAATATTTTATATTGTAAATATAGACGGTGCTTTTCTACATAAATAGGGAATACTCAAACTTACCACAGCCCTTGGCCCATTCACAGACTAGGATCACAATAATAATAATAATAATAATAATAATAATAATAATAATAATATTCATCTTCACCAAACAATGCTAATGATACTAGCTAATACTTATTGAGCATTTCCCTGGACTTTATGTTTGTTTACTCACTTAACTTTTCCAACAAAATTTTGAGGGGGTGCAGTGGGCTGAATGTTTATGTTCCCCCAAAATACACATATTGAAGTTCTAGTCCTTAAGGTGATGGTTTACTAGGCAGAGACTTTGAGAGGTGATTTGGTCATGAGGGCTCTGAGATTAGTGCCCTTATAAAAGAGACCTCAGAAAAATCGCTCATCCCTTCTGCCATGTGAGGTTGCAATGAGAAGACAGCAGTGGTCAATGAGGAAGCAGGCTTTTATCAGACACTGAACCTGCCAGCACCTTGATCTTGGACTTTCCAGCCTCCAAACTGTGAGAAATAAATCTCTGTGGTTTATAAGCCACCCAGTTTATGGTATTTTGTTATAGCATCCGGAGCTGAGTAAAGGAGGTTCTCTCATTTCTCCCATCTTGCAATTGAGGAGATTAAGACAAAGAGAGGCCAGTATATAATTTGCTCAGGGTTACGCAGCTAGCACGTGGCAGGGCCAGAATTCAAAGCCTTTCTTCTTTCAAGAGGCAAGAACAAGAGATTTTAAAAGGCTGTAATACAATTGGCCAATGAATGTCTAAAATAGTCAAACTTAAAAATATACTAAAAATTAAAACAATAATGATATGTCCATCTTTGCTAAGTTGTCAAGACTTTGAAAAATAGTAACAACCAAGACAAGAGAGTAGGGAAACACTTCACCAAGGCCATGTGTTCTATTTGTAAATATTCACAATTAGCCTTAAATTTGAGCATATATTTTTAACAAAAATTTCATTAAAAATTTTATATCAAGACAATATGCAATGATTTACATACAAACACATGTTCAAGAATAATCATTAGAGATTCAGTAATGACCTGAGGTAAAACCTAGGAATATGCATTTTAACAAGCACAGCTGATTCTGATCCATGACCAGCATGTGACATGGTGGTCCTGCAAAAGACAAAAACAAACTAACAAATAAATAAACACCAGCAAAAATCCAAAGCAAAACATTGCCAGAAATAACCAGAAAATGTCATTTTGACTGTGATTTGCTCAGAATTGAGTCTCTTTATCATCAAAATTCCATTTTTCATTTGTAATTGGAGATGATAAGACCTGTCACCTGCCTTTCATTGATTTAAGGACTGACAAGATGTCATTTGCAGCAATTTGGCAGGTAAGTCATTTCATCAGCTTTGCATAAAGGTTTGTTTTAAAGTTGTTAGCTTGTAAATAATGTTAATTAATTATTCCTAATTTACCCATGATATAAGCAATTACATATTTTATGACAAGAGCCACAAATATCTTGATATCACAGCAATTTGTATATTTTTTCACTTTACCTAACATTTTTCAATTACTACAGTCTAATCAAGGCTTTCAATACTTTCAGTCTTGAACTGTGGATTTGTACCCGTTAGTATGAATGGACCACTTGAATAGCATACATTTAACAAAAATTGGTTTTAAGTTCCAAGGTATAGAACTTCTTATTTGATTGAACGTCTAGTTAACAAATAGCAGTAGTCTTGGGTACCCTTTGTGCTGTAATGCAGGATTTCTCAACCTTGGCACTATTGACATTTTGGGCCAGATATTTCTCTGATTTGAGGGGCTGTCCTATGAATTGTGGGATGGTTAGCAGCATCCATAGCCTCTTCCTACCACAAGCCAGTAGCATGTGTGACATATCAAAACTGACACAACCAAAAATGTTCTCAGTCACTGCCAGACTCCTAAAGTGGAGCATGAAATTTTTCTTGGCCCAGAACCCATGCTGTTATGCACAGTAAATTATTCTCAATTTTTGGGAGATAGAACAATGAAATGAAAAGAAAAACTGCATGGAAAAGCATTCCTGGTTTTGTGAGTCCTAAGGAACATGATAAAAATTTGTAGTAATATTATTGCACAAATAGAATGGATGACTAGCAGTGCCACAATGACGGAATATCTGGACCTTGGACAAATACTTAGTGTCTATTTCCTTGTCTATTAATATGGATAACGATAATACTTACCTCGCAGAATTAAAGATTAATTTCATGGAAAGTACTTAGAATAGTAACTGAATGTAGTAGCACTTAAAAATGTTATATATCAGTATTACTACCATTATCATTATTTTCTTGCTTGAATAGGGTAATGTAACATGTGACGATTCTAAATCATGTAATCAAATTGAAGATTTTAGATAATAGCAACTATAGAGGGTTCTATTTTGAAAAAGAGTTTCAACACCCGTCTCCAAAAAGAACACACAAAAAACAAAAGCTCAAAACAAAAACTTTAAATCAGTGATGAAATCAGTGGAAAGTAAACTTTATTTGGTAATTCTGCAGGCATGTGCCAAGGTATGTATGTTGTATAATTTAGGTTCTGCTATTTCAAAAATGCACATGAAATTGTTTATAATACATGTACATGATATAAACAACACTATTAAAATAGAGATAGGAGTGAACATTTTCAGACATGTAGAAATGGAAATATGTCACTCCTTTAAATGTTTTAGAGCTGGCTGGCAATCAATAATCTATAAATTTTATAAGCAAACCCAGTTTTCATTTTGGCAGGAAATGAGGTCAATCTGTGAGAAATCTCAGATTATTGTGAATTATTGGGCTTCACCTATGGGATTCGCCTTTTTCCAACAGTATCAGATCCTGGGAGACTCAATGTCTAAAGCATTCTCTGGCATCTTGATAATTATGCTTCTGAGGAAAATATAGGAATAGGCTTTGTCCCAAATCAAGGTGCTTACACAGCCACACACAAAGTGTTAAAGAATATTAGACCGGATGCGGTGACTCACGCCTGTAATCCCAACACTTTGGGAGGCAGAGGTGGGTGGATCACCTGAGGTCAAGGGTTCGAGACCAACCTGGCCAACATGGAGAACCCTCATCTCTACTTAAAAAAAAATAAATAAATACATAAAAATAAAAAATAGCTGGGCGTGGTGGCGCGCCTATAGTATCAGCTACTTGGGGAGGCTGAAGCAGAAGAATCGCTTGAATCCAGGAGGTGGAGGTTGCAGTGAGCCAAGATAGTGCCACTGCACTCCAGCCTGGGCGACAGAGGGAGACTCCATCTCAAACAAAACAAAACAAAACAAAAAAAAAGGGAAAAAAAGAATATTAGTTATCTTTTTTAAATGCCAGAATTCAAAGCACAATACCACACAAAGAACTTTTAAACCACAAGAAATACATATATTATTTCTACTTAACACACACCCAGTATTATAATGGTTAGGAGAAAATTAGAGCATTTTAGAGGGTTTTAGAACTGTCCGGCGAACAGCGCAGACGCAGGGCCCACCTGGCCTTGGGAGCCTTTAGTCATCCTGTGACTGTCCTAGGGCCGATTGTCAGCGCACGCAGGACAGTAGGGAACTTCTGGACCACTCCCCGAAGACCCAGGGGGCCCCTAGAGACAGGGCCCTGGAACCCGGGACGGAGTGGAAGGAAGCAGAAGCATTGTGAGTGGGGGGTGGCGGCATCAGCTCCGTGGGATCCTTTGCCCCCCGCCCCCGGGGCTGAGGGACGCGAGGAGGAGCGCGAGCGCAGCCGCGCGGGGCGCACCCGGATCCGCCTGGCGCGGGAGCCGCCCCCTTCCCGCGGCAGGTGGCGCGGGGCTGCGAGTCAAGTGCAGGACTCGGGCCAGTCTCTCCGGAAGACAAGACCAACCTCGAGTCGCGGCGCAGCAGGACGTGGGCTCTGAGAAGCGCGAGGCTCCGGCGACAAGACCCCAAGCACCTCGGCCGGTGGCCCGGGCCCGACCACCCCAGCTGCGCATCGTTACTGACCACAAGTTTGCCCAGGCCCAGCCAAGTTGGTGACTTGGAAGCTTCTCCCGGGCTCTGGAGGAGGGTCCCTGCTTTTCTCTACAGCCGTTCCGGGCATGGCCGGATTGGGGGCGTTACTCCACGTCTGGGGTTGGCTGATGCTCGGCAGCTGCCTCCTGGCCAGAGCCCAGGTAAGAGCCAGGGCTCCGCGACACCTGTTTTCGCGGAGCCTCCGGCGGCGATTTGGCTTTAGCAACACTGAGGCCAGGTGCGCGCGAGAGCTCATTCATGTTCACACATCCACACCCGCCCCGGCACGCACCGAGGCGCTCCCGGCAGGTGGTGGCAGGCAATTAGTGGAGCTTCAAAGATCTGCTTTAGTGGAGTGATGTCCTGGGGCATCCTGGCATCCGCAAAGTAAGGGGATATTTCAGAACAGCGGAGTCGTGGATCAGGAGTGTGAGGCTGGGAAGGTGAAGAAACTTTTCTTAAACTCCGTGGTCCCCATTTAATTAATCAAAACGGCTTTCGTCTGCTGGTAATTTACCATCGCTTTTGAGAATTTAAACTTACAGGATCGATTGTGATCACTATCTGAAAGAATAATTGGCTGTTTGTGATACAGAATCACACACCATTCAAGTTAGGAGACAGAATAAAAATACCAAAATACAGCTCATTTGTTAATGTTAAGAAGCGGTGGCTGTCACTTTCGTACTGCTAATATCATTTAGAGATTATCTGGGCGATCTTTCACAATGAAGCCTCTTTAATGTGCAAGGCACAATTCAGACGCACTTTTTTTTTTTTTTGAGTCAAATCAAATGCAGGGTTTACAGTCAGCTTTTCAGATGAGCTAGAGAGATGCATGTTGTGGTGGATGTTATGCAGTTCAAGAGCCCTGTGAATTTAAACTGAATCAAGGTATTTCTCTCCAATTCGGTAGGGGGTGCACCTAGACCATCAAATGAAGGCCCAGTAAAAAATTATTTCACCGTGAGAATGTAAAGCAGTGATTTATGTATTGATACTGTCTAAACTTAATACTATGTTCTCGGCTTTCAGATGACTAGTTTAAATTTCAATTATTCTAAAAGTGCAGTTTTAAAAACCTATTTGTTATAGACATAACCAGAGACATTAAAACTTAAAGGGGATTTCTAGAATATGTGCCATGCTAAAAGTGAGCTTTACTTAACATGACCAAGATGCTTCATGTAGATTTATTTTGTTGATAAATAAATTTTGTTAATAAGCAATTTGTGTGTCATACATTGACTAATAATGTTAGCAATGGATACCTGAAAGTAAGGTACACTTAAACCTGAAAAAATTCATCAAGTGACCAGAAGGAATATGAATGCATGGAAAAAAATTTGGTGATAAATTTCCATGACCGTTATAGAACTCTGGTAGTCTCTACTATACTTCCTACATTTCTATCTTGTAAGATATTTGGATAATTTGCTTAAAAATGGCATCTTCTTATACCTAAGAGGCAACTAACCATTTATTTTCTTTAGTGTTCTAGATTACTTTTTATAAGGAAATGGGGAGGTATTAGTACAATACGAAAAAAGGCTTGGTGTGGTGGCTCATGCCTGTAATCCCAGACCTTTGGGAGATGGGAGGATCTCTTGAGTCTGGGAGTTCGAGGCTGCTCTGAGCTATGATCATGCCACTGCACCCCAGCCTGGCAACAAAATGAGACCCTGTCTTGAAGGAAGGAAAGAAAGAAAAGAAAGAAAAGAAAAGAAAAGAAAAGAAAGAAAAAAGAAATCACCATGGGATTGTGGGCAGAATATTTTCTTTTTCTTTTGCTTTCAACAAAACCATTAGGACACTGAATACTTTTTCTATAATTTTAAACCAGGGTTTCCCAACCTTGGCATTATTGACATTTTGGGCTATATATAATAATTCTTTGTTTTGGTGGGGGCGGGGGTGTTGTCTTGTATATTGCAGGGTATTTAGCGCCATCCCTGTCTCTTACATCCAGTAGATGCTAGTAGCACCCCTCCCCCTAACTGAGACAACGAAAAATGTCTCTAGATGTTGCTATACATATTTTGGAAGGCAAAATCACTCCTGGTTGAGAATCATTGCTTTACACGGATTTCCATTTATATCTATAGATTATGAATTGCATAAAATGACAGTTTGTGGTATTACATTTGCCAAATTTTTGACATTTTAAACAAAATCTGGAGGTTAAATTCAAGTGATTTATATCGACAGACTGATACATTTTCTGACCTTCAGTTTCTTCATCTTCAAAAGAGTCATATTGGCCTAAGATTCTTTTAATTCTATAATTCTTGGCTTATTACTTTAGGTTACAGTCATTTTCTACTCTGAAATTCCATTAGTTAACCTGGAGTATAATAGAGACTAAATATATTCTGGGTATTATTTACTTCAAATATCAGTTGCTGATATTATTAGCTTAAGTATGAGAGACAAGGTATTTATGAAAAATGAGCCTGGCTTTATTAATTTTTTTAAGCGTACCCAGTTAATGATGAATATATTGGTAGCTAACACAGATATTTGAAAAAATAATTATAATATATTGATAGAAAACCAAAGGGAACTCACAGGCAGAATGAACTTGTGTAGAGTAAATATTTAGTATTCAGTAAACATTGGATCATACCATAAAATAGATGATATAGACTAGCGCTCATCAACTGTTTTAAGGGTCTCTGTGGTTTCTGGTTGGTAAAGATATACTTTTGTCTCAATGCACAGTTCAAAACCCATGCATTCATACATCATTACAGAGCCCAGCAATGCATTTTCTATAGTCAGATTATCACATGGTAATGAGGACCACTAGATAAACATGTTCAGTATTTTCTTTTACTGTGTTAGTGGATCCTCCTGGTAACAGACTGTGAGATGGAATTGGGGTGCCAGAGATTTATTAGGGGAGGAGGTAATGCTTGTGAAAGTTGAAAGGGAGAGGGAGAAGGATTGGACAGGGGTAACCTCAGACCAGCAAGCGAATCTGACAGTTTTGTCCAACTCAATGGAGAACCCTGGGGGAAAGGTTGCCCATCAGAGGAGTCCCCTGCTGTGAAAAAATGGCCACGTCTTAGAATTCCTACTATTGACCTTCCAGTATAAAGATTCAGAGCCTACTAGAAAAATCAGAAGTCTCTTTCTGGGTGTGGAAAAATGGTAATCAGTGATGCTACTTGCCAAGTACCAAATACTGTGCTAAGTACTTGATTCTCTCATTTAATTATCACAGTAACTTTATGAGATGGGCACTGTAATTGTTCACATTTTTATAAATGAGAAAATGGGGCTACGAGGTATTAGATAATATACTCAACTCACACAAGCAGCCATGATTTATACTCTGGCTTTTACCTCTGGGGCCCACCCCTCCTACTGGTACCCTCATTGTGGAGATCAGCTGGGCACGGCTTAGTGACATTTTGTATACACATGTCCTCTGTCCCAGCAATCTCTGTCCCTGAGTCTCTATCCCAAGGAATTTCTCACCCAGGTCTATAATGATTCTCGCAGTAATTCTGTGATGTTAGAGAATTAGGGACAATCTGGGTGTTTGTAATGGGGTATTGTGCATCAATAAAAAGCAATGGCTTAAATGTGCACAAATCAGCATGGACAAGATTGTAAAAACAGCATAACATGTGACACAGAAAGAATAGGATATATGGTATGATATCATTTACATACATTAAAATACATGCATATAAACAGTAATATATGTTTTATGAACATATTCAGATAAAAGATTTTGTGTGTGTGTGTGTGTGTGTGTGTCTCACATAAATGCTTGTATATGGGAGGTAGAGAAGTAGGAGTGGGGTATAGAGATAAAAGGGGATAAATCAACAAATCAAGTAGGCCTGCACTCTGCATCTCAATGCATGTGTTAATTGGAAATTGTGGTAATAATAAACAGGACTGTCAAAACTATTACTGGTGGAGTTAAGAATGAGGACGGCTGGGTGCAGTGGCTCATGCCTGTAATCCCAGCACTTTGGGAGGTGGGCAGATTACTTGAGGTCAGGAGTTAGAGACCAGCCTGGCCAATGTGGTGAAACACCATCTCTACTAAAAATACAAAAATTAGCTGGGCATGGTGGCTCATGCCTGTAATCCCAGCTACTTGGGAGGGTGAGGTGGGAGGATCGCTTGAACACTGGAGGAAGAGGTTGCAGTGAGCTGAGATCATGCCAAGTCCTAGAATACAGGCAGCTTCTCCAAAGTGGAAACTAGGGACTATCTTTGGCAGAGTCAAATGGAAACTTGACTGTTGATTATCTCTATACTGTGTTTATTGCCACAAACACTATTATAGTTAAAGATAAGAGAGTTGGTTTGTTCTCATTCTTTTCTGTTGACAACCAGGACTGTTTCCATTTGTCTTCTAGTTATAAGGAAGCCTTAAATCCCTGAGGAATGGGCTTCTCGGTGGCTGCATTGATTGTGAGTAGTCTCTTCAGCCCTGGTAGACCAGAGGCAGTGATATGGAAGGGTCCTAGGTGTGGCTTTTTCTTGCCAATGCACAGAGAGTAGGTTTCACTTTCCCAGAACTTCCTCAATTCTTTGTGACAAAATAGAATATTTTCAACCAGCATTCATGCATCTCACTTATTTTCCTGTCTTGAACTTCAGTTGGTTTTGTCATCTGCTAGAACCCATCTTGTCCTTTCTTTCCCCTCTGTTTTGTTTTTGTCTTTTCTCTGGGTTATTAATTAAGTTTTTAAACAGTCATGTGACTTTAGGTAGTTAATTTCATCTCTTGGTGTCTCCATTGGCTCCACTGTAAAATAGGACTTATTCATAGGATAAGCATTATAGTGACATCTACTCATAGAATGTGAGTCTTGAATTTAAAAATATACAAACAAAAAGCTTTAAGGTGCCTGATAACAAAATATGTGAGCTCTTTCCTCTTCTTTTATTAGAAGATCAGTCAAATTCTTTTTAATGGAACGATTATTAGATTAAGAATATTTCTAAGCATTAGTGGGAACTCCTGAAGGCTTTTAAATGGGATGTGTATGTGTGTGAGAATTTTGCGAGGCTATTTTCTCTTCCTTTTATTTCTTATGGCTTCTCCTTCAGAACCCACATTTTTTCTGATAGCAAATGGACATTTTCATCATAACACTGATAGCTGTTATAATATTACATTTATTAATATAAGTACTTGATTAATATCTACCTTCTTCATTGCTTTTGCTCAAAATTTGTTTCCTTCTTGCTGATGGATATTACCACTTCACTTTTCCCAGTTGTTATTATCTCCCAGGATCGCACAGCTGTGCTGCATGACAGATGTATTGCCTAGAGGGAGTGACACTAGTTAGAAATGAATAGAACATTGACCATTGTTGCTATTATGTGTAGATATATAATTTGGCCTTCAGCCTGATTTTCTGTAATCTCAGATCCTCGTTGCCGATTGCTGGCAGGAAACGATCTTCTTGATGATTTCTCATGTCCAAAACAGGTCAACACTATTTCTAGAGTGATAATCATTGGCTGATTTCATTTCCTCATGAAATGAACTCCATCACTGAGTAGAGCTTCTATAGAATAGCCTTGAAAAGCAGAGGTAGTGCTGTGTAAGGACACTGTACTGGAAGACAGGATACCTGGCTGTAGTCCATGTTTTACTGTAAATTAGCTGGGTGGCCACAGATAAGTGGCAAAATTCTGGGTCTCATTTTGTCATATGTCAAGAGTATAAGGCTTCAAGTTCCATCATACCAGAGATTCAGATTTTTTCAGGTTATCAACAGCGGTAGCTTTAAAAGTAATGTTTTTGCTATATACATATAACAGGGGTCAAAAGCAAAAACTACCTGCATTTCTATTTAGTCTTTGTCTATGTGCTTGTTCAATTAATATATACTTTCAATTATGTCATAAATGAAATTTTATATATATTTTCACTTGACATTATACAATCCACTTTTTTCCATTTTCCTATGACTATTTTCCTGTCTTCTGTACTCATTCTCTTTCTCTCTCAGTACAGGCCCATCTCCTCTCCATCCCACTCAGATAATACTGTACATCTTCCACCTCTTTCTCCATAATTTTTTTGCTCATATAAAATATAAACACAGATGTAGTTATTTCATCCTTATTTGTTTAAAAAGTGACCACCACACACACACACACACACACACAGAGAATGTTTATAAACAATGCAGAAGACTGGCAATTTGAACTCATTAAATTATATTACAAATGACAGAGAGCCACCACTTGAATCTTGAGAGAGTGGTCCTCCTTTCATCTTGGAGTGTTGTTATCATAGTATGTTCTCCCCATGTGATGCCACTCTAGCAATTTCAGACACAGCTACATAGAAGTCATGATTACAGAAACTCCAAGAGCCAGCCTTAGCAGAGACAGCATTTGACACTATCAAGTGTCACTGATGTACAGAAAGAAAAATTAGACTTTAAGGAATGCAAGTGTAAAAAAGATTCAGTGCTCAGGAACTATAAAGTTAGTTACTTGAAAATGGAATTTGAGCTCTGTTATGATTTCAATAGTGCAAGAGCTATACTTAATTATTCCTGCATTAACCATTATTTTTATATTTTTGAACATTTTTAACATATGGAATATAAGATATTGATTAAATGGAACATGTATTATTTTTACATTCTTGAAGTTTTCTATGTGTTGCTGAAAACCATTTGTTTATCTGTATTACCTAATTAGCCACTTTGAACAATGTCACAACTAAAAGCTGTAAGGGTTGAAGAAGGAAGAAAGAAACACAAAAAGTGGCTCAACAGTCAAAGACAGGTTTATTTTGGAGAATAAACCTGGGAGGGGCTTCTGGCCAGTTTTGGTCAGGAGCATGCTCTCTTACAGACTAAAAGTATTTAAGGGTTCAGGGTGGGAGAGCTTATCATAGACTTGGACTGCTTCTGTGCCTCTTTGTCTTGCTTATTTGAGAGGGATAGTTTTTGTGTTTGTTCCCATACATCTTCCTCCACCTGCAGGCATATCCCCCAAGTCTGCTTTTAGCTTCCCCATCTTAGTGCACCTAATGGGAAAGGAATATGCTGATTAGGGTCCACTGTTTTACTGGGGCTCATTGTATGAGTGTGAAGCTTGGTGGTTACTCAAGAGACTTTCCCCCTCCTTCTGTGCCCAAGCTGTCTTATCTTTGTTTTACTGTCGGCTCTTTCTGGTTACTTGTTGTTAGAAGAGAAGTGATTTCCTTGAAATGCGTGAGGTTAGAAAGGGAGCTAGAACTTAAAATGGTGGTATTTGTCCAAGATGACGGTGCTCCTGCTCTGTCAAAAGCAACTAAAAGTGGAGGTAACATTCACTCCATAGCCCATTTTCTTAATATATATGGTGACAATAGTAGTTAGTGATATTTTTGTATTCAGTCTTGTCCATGTATAGATATAATATATCCTACATGGTTACATTCCTCACAGTATTCCCCCAAGTTCAGTAAAAGCAATAATCCATGCACTATTTCTTTTTCTGATTATCTTTTGAGTCCTTTGTCAGCTAATGAGGATAGTGAATTTTTTTTCAGTTTTTTTCTATTGGAATATCTATTAGAATAGGAAATTTTGGGTTGATATATCCTCAGTTCTCAAACTTTATTCCAAAATTTTTATTCACTAGAACAAAAATGGGCAAACTATGGTCTGTTATCCAAATTCATTCCATCATCTGTTTTTCTATGCCTCATGAGCTAAGAATGATTTTCACATTTTTAAGTCATTGAATAAAAATCAGACGAAGGACCGAGGTTAACAGTAAGAGTGAAGTCATGTTGATAGCTTGCACTATTGATAGGTGAGTGGCACTTTACTTCTGTGGTCTTCCTTTTCAAAATATATTGGCCCAGTTCCATAATGAGAAAACCGTAGAAAAAACCTATGGTTTTCTCATTATGGAACTGGATCTTTGACAAACCTGAGAGAAACAAGAAATGGGAAAGGATTCCCTATTTAATAAATGGTGCTGGGAAAATTGGCTAGCCATAAGTAGAAAGCTGAAACTGGATCCTTTCCTTACTCCTTATACGAAAATTAATTCAAGATGGATTAGAGACTTAAATGTTAGACCTAATACCATAAAAATACTAGAGGAAAACCTAGGTAGTTCCATTCAGGACATAGGCATGGGCAAAGACTTCATGTCTAAAACACCAAAAGCAACGGCAGCAAAAGCCAAAATTGACAAATGGGATCTCATTAAACTAAAGAGCTTCCGCACAGCAAAAGAAACTACCATCAGAGTGAACAGGCAACCTACAGAATGGGAGAAAATTTTTGCAATCTACTCATCTGACAAAGGGCTAATATCCAGAACCTGCAAAGAACTCAAACAAATTTACAAGAAAAAAACAACCCCATCAAAAAGTGGGCAAAGGATATGAACAGACATTTCTCAAAAGAAGACATTCATACAGCCAACAGACACATGAAAAAATGCTCATCATCACTGGCCATCAGAGAAATGCAAATCAAAACCACAATGAGATACCATCTCACACCAGTTAGAATGGCGATCATTAAAAAGTCAGGAAACAACAGGTGCTGGAGAGGATGTGGAGAAATAGGAACGCTTTTACACTGTTGGTGGGATTGTAAATTAGTTCAACCATTATGGAAAACAGTATGGCGATTCCTCAAGGATCTAGAACTAGATGTACCATATGACCCAGCCATCCCACTACTGGGTATATACCCAAAGGATTATAAATTATGCTGCTATAAAGACACATGCACACGTATGTTCATTGCAGCACTATTCACAATAGCAAAGACTTGGAATCAACCCAAATGTCCATCAGTGACAGATTGGATTAAGAAAATGTGGCACATATACACCATGGAATACTATGCAGCCATCAAAAAGGATGAGTTTGTGTCCTTTGTAGGGACATGGATGCAGCTGGAAACCATCATTCTTAGCAAACAATCACAAGAACAGAAAACCAAACACCGCATGTTCTCACTCATAGGTGGGAACTGAACAATGAGATCACTTGGACTCAGGAAGGAGAACATCACACACAGGGGCCTATCATGGGGAGGGGGGAGGGGGGAGGGATTGCATTGGGAGTTATACCTGATGTAAATGACGAGTTGATGGGTGCAGCACACCAACATGGCACAAGTATACATATGTAACAAACCTGCACGTTTTGCACATGTACCCTACAACTTAAAGTATAATAATAATAAATAAATTAAAAAAAAAAAAAAAAAAGAAAAAACCCAACTGTGGGACATCATACAAAATTTCTGATTAGTGTTCCTCAAAACTGTTAAGATAATTAAAAATGAGGAAAGCCTGAGAAACTATCACAACCAAGAACAACCTAAGGAGATATGACAAGTAAACATGATGTGGTGTCTTGATGAGACCCCAGAACAGACGAAGGATGTTAGGTAAAAACTAAGAAAATCTGAATAAAGTACCAACTTAGTGAATAACAATATATCAATATTGATTGATTAATTATGACAAATATACCTACTAAGATTTTAATAAGGGGAAACTGAGTGTTTATGGGAACTCTGTACTATCATATAACTAAATTTTTTCTGTAAATCTAAAACTATTCTAAGATTTAAAACATTTAAAAGGGGATTTTATTGTATTTTAAAAGGATAATATTTTGTAGATGTGAAGATTAAATAAAATTAAAATTTCAGTGTTAATAAAATTTTATTTGAACACAGCCACATTAATTCACTTACTTATTGTCTATAGCGATTTTATGCTACATAGCAGAGTTGACTGGTTTAGACAGAGCACCGCTTCACATGGCTGTTTGGTGCATTCTGAATTGCAGTGACTCAGTCATAACTTGACACATTTCAAGTGCTACATGTATTGCTCTACATTTTCACTTTACTTTTTTCACTACCAGGGAGAACCCATCATGTCAATATAAGAAGAGAAAAATGGACTAAATATTCTGCTTCTAAAGGCACAGTGTACGTGGATTTTTTTTGCTATCAAATAAAATGGAAAAGCATCGTGTTTATTATTCAGTGACACCACAGCTGTGCTAATAGAATACAGTATATGTTGACATTCCCAGATTAAGCAATCATTACAATATTCCCAGCTGATAGCACAGCATTCAGTCAGAAAAAATTAGAACATTTAAGATGAGATATCTCATCACATAACTTCTTTTAAAAAATGAGGCTGCAATAAAAGTAAAGTTCAAAGTAAGGTTGTCATTTGTTAGCTAAGCAAGGAAAGCCATTTACCAATGGTGAACTAATAAATGGGTTAAATCATATTTGATTGTAGCAGGCATGAAATGTGTCTAGAAAAAATAACTAGTTTAAAACTACTTACCTTTTGAAAAGAATGGAGTTGAGGATGTTGTAGCAACACCAATAATCAATTAAAAAACAAAGCAAATGATTTTAAGGGGTTTTCCTTGGCTCTTGATGAGTTAACAAATGTTACTGATATTAATCAGTTGTTTATTTGAGGAGTCAGTGCTGAGTTTGGTTTACTGAAGCGTTTGCCTTGAAAAATAGTCTGCGTGGGAGAACATTTTCAAAGAATTTGAGAAAATGACTAATTTAGTTCAACCTGAAATGGAGTGTTAAACACGTGTTAAAAATGATGGTGTTAAACCTTTGTGTGGAAGACCAATCCAAAGCTCATGAAAATATAAAGCATTTAAAATCAATGGTTATTTATTGTATGATTTATCTGGAAGTGCTTTGTAGGAAATATTTGAATCTATCATGTGTTATTGAACCAATAATGCCAATGGCCAACTTTGTTCACCCTTACGAACTTAATTATCATCAGTTCTTTAAATTTTGGCAGAAATAGAAGCCACATACTTTGACTTGCCCCACTATGGCTTAGCCATGATAAAGCTTACTATGATTTTTCTGAGCTCAGGGTTAAAATGTTGAAATTAGGTGAACTACTTTTTCAAGCTATCTGCTGTTCTGTATGTGATGGTTGATACAGAGGGTCAACTTGATTGGATTGAAGGATACAAAGTATTGATCCTGTGTGTGTCTGTAAGGCTGTTGCCCAAGGAGATTAATATTTGAGTCAGTGGGCTGGGAAAAGCAGACCCACCCTTAAGCTGGGCACACAATTTAATCAGCTGCGAGCATGGTTAGAATATAAACAGGCAGAAAAAATGTGAAAAGAGAGACTGGCCTAGCCTCCCAGTCTACATCTTTCTCCCGTGCTGGATGCTTCCTGCCCTTGAACACTGGACTCCAAGTTCTTCAGCTTTGGAACTCAGACTGGCTTTCCTTGATCTTCAGCCTGCAGATGGCCTATTGTGGAATCTCGTGATTGGTGAGTTAATACTTAATAAACTCCCCTTTATATATATATATCTATTCCATTAGTTCTGTCCCTCTAGAGAACCCTGACTAATGCAATGTACCTCCCAATGAAGACTGGAAAAGAAAGAAGGGATGAAGAAAAATATAGCTTAGTTTTAGGTCTAACAAGAGTCTCTTGATCTTTGGTACTTTTTTTTTTTTTTTTACAAGGTGTTTATAATTCAGTAATGATGGATGAATCTCATATTAGTTTCAGGAAATTTGTTAAAGCTGCCAAAATGTCCTTCCTAGATTTCATTATTTATCTCTTGAAATGCATTAAGGATCCATTTTACATACATTGTAAAATTAGTCTTTTTTGTTATAATCCTGAAAGCCGAGTAACTAGGCATGTGTATAAAGAAAGAAGAGAGAGAAAATTCCTGTGCCAAAATTTGTAACTGGGGTATAGCTAGATGTTTTTTCTCTTGGAGGCAATCTAGTTCATTTGCAAGAAATGGTGTTGAAAAGACATGGATTTATTTATTTGAAAAATTCCAGGTCTGTTTGTTATAATAAAGCTGGTCATAAAAACACAAGTACTTGTTAAGAGAGAAGTACTGTTCAAAGACGGGAATCTTTTTTTTTTTTTTTGAGATGGAGTCTTTCCCTCTCGCCCAGGCTGGAGTGCAATGGCACAATCTTGGCTCACTGCAACCTCCGCCTCCTGGGTTAAAGCGATTCTCCTGCCTCGGCCTCCTGAGTAGCTGGGATTACAGGCATGTGCCACCATGCCCAGCTACAAAGGTGGGAATCTATGGTCTAATAGGAGGCAAACATCATTAGAATAAGCTGGATAAAATAAGAGAAGCTAAATAGAAAATCCAGGAGTAACTGTGCAAGTCAGCCATATCTTGAGGGGAGAAAGAAAGGCAAAATATCACAGAAGTAGATCAGTCTTGCTTATCATTGCAAAACATGAAAAATCAATTTTAACTTTATGTTAAAATACAAATACCTTATGAGCAATTTTAGCTTTATTCTGTTGATTCTGTTATTTGCAGATGTTAGCAATACTTTTATAGGAAAGTCACTAGAATTCACTAGAAACTATTAAAACTAAAAAAAGTTCAGTAATGTCACCAAGAATGACATTAAAAATAGGAAATAAAATAGCTTCCTTATGTGTAAAAAAACTGCCACTTAGCATAATAAGAATATCCTATTAGTAATAGCGATCAAAAATAAAATAACTAGAAATGAACGGAAGAATTATGCTGAACCTGTATGACAAAAAGAAAGCTTTACTAAAGCTTAAAAAGATAAACATTAAATAAATGAGGAAATATACCATATATTTATCAAAGGAGGATAAAGGGAATGTCTCATATTTTCAGGAACCTATACAAGTTGTGAGGGACTACCTAATACATGATTTCTTTTGCACTCAATTTTCTTTTTGCTAACGAAGTAGTCTTAATATATTTGACCTTACTTTAGCTCAAATACTATATTGCACTTAATTTATAATTAACTTAAAATTTAGTTGGTGTTTTTCGTGGTTATAGTCATGAAACTAAACAATTCCTGATAAACTTTAGCAGATGAATTTTTAAAAATCTGTGTTTTGGGAGAATTATAGATTCACATGCAATGTAAGAAATAATACAGATACTAAATACCTTTCATATACTTTGTCTCAATGGTAACATCTTTCATTACTATAGTACAATATTACAATCAGGAAATTGACATTGATATAATCCCTCTGTCTTATGCAGATTCCATTGGTTTTATACATACTTGTGTGTGTGCACGTGTATTTGGTTTATGCAGTTTTATCACATGTAGAGTTGCATGTGATCACCACCACAGTGAAGATATAGAATAGTTCCAGCACAGGAATCCTTTCATAGCCACGACCACTTACTTCTCCCTTCCCCGCAACACCTGGCAACTGCTAATCTGTTCTTTGTCTCTGTAATCATTATATGACTCTTAAAAATTTAACCATGCTTTGTTTCTAAGTAGTAATTGGAGCTCTACAAATATCTGTAATAAATTCACATGTAGTTAAAATATAAGAGAAAAGGATGAGCAATAGCTTTGAAGGATGACAGCTCAATGTGATCGCATTCTTAATGTTTTCATTTAACTATGTGTGAGCCATACCACAGATAGGTACATGGTTTTCTTAAATCATTTTCAATTTACTTCTTGCATGAACAGGGTCATGGAAATTTTTAGAATTTGTAGTCAAATGTGCAAAATCAACTGATCTTCAGTTTTAGTTTGAATTAGAGTTCATTATGTGAAAGGATTAAAAACTTAAGAAGCCAAGACATTTTCATATTGTGTGTGTGTATCTGTGTGAGTATGCATGCTTCCTTGTGTGTGTTTGTGTAATGTATTTATGCTGTATATATTATCTGTTTTTCTTTTTTTATGTTGACTTTAAAAAGGACTAAACAAAAATAGTTTCATGGTTCATAATTTAAAGATAGATGATTCAGTAATATATTTCTGAAAACTATATTGTTTATTATAACAGATTCCCTTATTTTAAAGCAATATTACAGACAATACATTCTAAATAATTAAAAACATGTTTTCATTGTTAAACCTCCTTTAGAACATAAAAGCTTCAGCTACCCTCAAGGGCATCACACTCGTGAGAGTGACATTGGCATTTAAGAAAAGGAAAATAAAATAATTATAAGTTCATATGAACTTTTTTGAGGTCTGTGGGAAAACATGGAGTAGAGAGTTCATAAAACTGATTTGTTACTTGGCCCATTCATACTGGAGTATATGAGAAACCCTGAATTCCAAGCAAAATTCCTTCTTATAGACCAGCTCAGTTTTCTCTCAGGCTATGGAAAGTAGAATGGCTAGCTGTGTTAGAGTTCTTCAGGGATCAGAACCCCCATGGGATATATATACAAACAGATTTACTGTGAGGAAGTGATTTACACAATATGGAGACTGAGAAGTACTAGGATTTGCTGTTGTAGCTGGACCAGCTGCAGACAAAACTCAGACACCAAGTTAAAGAAGGAAGGGATTTATCCGGCCGGGGGTATTGGCAAGACTCCTGTCTCAAGAGCGGAGCCCCCCGAGTGAGCAATTCCTGTCCCTTTTAAGAACTCACAACTCTAAGGGGTACACGTGAGAGGGTTGTTATTGATTGAGTAAGCAGGGTGTATATGACTGGGGGCTGCATGCACCAGTAATTATTTCGGTACAAAACAGGATAGGGATTTTCACATTGCTTTTCAATACAAAGTCTGTAATCTATAGATAACATAACCGATTAGGTCAGAGATTGATCTTTAACTACCAGGCCCAGGGTGTGGCGCCAGGCTGTCTGCTTGTGGATTTCATTTCTGCCTTTTAGTTTTTACTACTTCTTTCTATGGAGGCAGAAATTGGGCATAAGACAATATGGGGGTGGTCTCCTCCCTTACTGTAAGCAAGCTGAAGATCCAGGAAAGCTAGTGGTATAATTCAGTCCAAGTCTGAACGTCGGAGAACCAGGGGAGCTGATGGACTAAATCTCACTTTGAGGGCTAGAGAAGATGAGGTGAAACGTTGCCAGGAAGGGAAAAAAAGGGTGCAAATTCCTTCTTCCTCTGCCTTTTGTTCAATTGAAACCTTCAACAAATTAGATGAGGCCTAGTTACACCGTGGGAGGGCAATCTGCTTTGCTGAGTCTACTGATTTAAACGTTAATCTTAAATGAAAACAGACACACAGACACACCAGAAACAAATGTAATCTGGGCACCCATGGCCCACCCAAGTTGCTACATGAAATTAACCAACACTCTAGCCTAGAAGGGAATTCATTTTTAAAAAACATATCCTTTTAATCCTTTCCAAATTCAAGTAAAACTTAATATATAAATGTTATAGTAACGTTCCAAGAGAACACTATATTCGTTAAGTAGACTTCACTTTAGGAAAGAGATATTTTTGTAAAATTATAAAATAATCATATCTAAAATATTTTTATATACCTTTTATTATTATTATTATTATTATACTTTAAGTTCTAGGGTACATGTGCACGTGCAGGTTTGTTGCATATGTATACATGTGCCATGTTGGTGTGCTGCACCCATTAACTCATCATTTACATTAGGTATATCTCCTAATGCTATCCCTCCTGGCCCCTCCGCCACCAATAGACCCCGGTGTGTGATGTTCCCCGTCCTGTGTCCAAGTGATCTCATTGTTCAATTCCCACCTATGAGTGAGAACATGTGGTGTTTGGTTTTCTGTTCTTGCAATAGTTTGCTGAGAATGATGGTTTCCAGCTGCATCCATGTCCCTACATGGTTACATCTGCAGAGGTTTCTGTTGCTTTTTGTTTAGCTATGCCCTGTCCCCAGAGGTGGAGTCTACAGAGGCAGGCAGGCCTCCTTGAGCTGTGGTGGGCTCCACCCAATTCGAGCTTCCTGGGGACTTTGTTTACCTACTTAAGCCTCAGCAATGGCGGGTGCCCCTCCCCCAGCCTCGCTGCCACCTTGCAGTTAGATCTCTGACTGCTGTGGTAGCAATGAGGGAGGCTGCGTGGGCGTGGGACCCTCCAGGCCGGGTGTGGGATATAATCTCCTAGTGTGCCGTTTGCTAAGACCTTTGGTTAAGTGCAGTATTAGGGTGGGAGTTACCCGATTTTCCAGGTGTTGTGTGTCTCAGTTTCCCTTGGCTAGGAAAAGAAATTCCCTTCCCTCTTGCACTTCCCAGGTGAGGCAATGCCTCACCCTGCTTCAGCTCTCGCTGGTCAGGCTGCACCCGCTGACCAGCACTGACTGTCCGACATGCCCCAGTGAGATGAACCCGGTACCTCAGTTGAAAATGCAGAATCACCCGTCTTCTGTGTTGCTCACACTGGGAGCTGGAGGCTGAAGCTGTCCCTATTCAGCCATCTTGGGTGCCCCCCCATATCTTTTTTTATGATCACCTTGTGGTAGATTCTCATTTACTAGAATGAGGTAATATTTTGTGGTTTTTTTAAGTTAGAGAAGAATGCTTCGAAGAATGCTTCTTTTCTTAAAAAATGATTTTTTTGGTGATAGTTGTAAATTCACATGCAGTTGGAAGAACTAATGAGAAAGAACATGTGTATCCTTTACCCAGTTTCCCCCCTTATCACTTGTAAGATGATAACCTCTTATAAAACTACAATAAAATATCACAACCAAGATAATAACATTGATAACAGTCAAGATACAGAACATTTTCTTCCCAGAAAGATCCCTTCTGATGTTCTTTATAGCCAAACCCCTTCCTTTGCACTTGCCACTCCTCAACTCCTGGCAACCACTATCTCTTTTTCATTTCTATAGTTTAATTTGTGTATTCTTCCTTTTTTTCTTGGTTGAGTTTCTAGAAGCTTGTCAATATTATTGGTAATTTTAAATCGCCAGCTCTTTGTTTTACTGATAGTCTGTATTGTTTTTCTGTTTCAATTTCATTGATTTCTCCTCTTTATGATGTCCTTCTTTCTACTTGCTTTGGTTTTATTTTCTTCTTTTTCTAAGTTCTCAAGGTGGGAGATTATATTATCGATGCAAAACTTTTCTTCTTTTCTAATGGGTGAATTTAGTGCTATGCATTTCTCTTAGCACTGCCTTAGATCTGTACCACAAATTTTGATATGTTATTTTTGTGTTTTCATTCAGTTCAATGTACTTTTGATTTCCCTTGAGACTTTCTTTTTGACCCATGGATTATTTAGAAGTGTGTTTAGTTTCTAAGTGTTTGGAGAGTTTTATTATCTTTCTGTTATTGATTTCCAGTTTGATTCCATTGTGGTCTGAGAACATTGTGGTCTGAGAACTCCGTATGCTTGCAATTCTTTAAAAATTGTTGAGATTTGTTTTATGATTCAGGATATGGTCTACTTTGGTATTTGTTCTATATGTATTTGGAAAGAAAGTGTATTCTCCATTGCTGGGTGAAGTGTTCAGTAAATGTCTATTAGATCCTGTTGGTTGATGGCATTGTTGGCTTCTATATCCTTGCTGATTTTCTGTCTAGTTGTTCTATCAATTGTTGAGTAAGGGGGTTGCAGCTTCCAATTGTAATTGTGGATTTGTTTAACTCTTCTTTCATTTCTATCAGTTTTTGCTTCAAATATTTTGCAGCTCTGTTTTTTTGATGCAAACACATTTTGGAAGCCATGTTTTCTTGATGGAGAGACCCTTGTATTATTACATAATGTCCCTCTTTTAGTCTCTGGTAATTTTGTTTGCTCTACTTTATTTGGTACTAATATAATTGGGGAAGTGGGATTATCACCTTATTACTACTCGTGGAAGTAGAAGTTTTGGTTCCCCTGTCAGCTATCACTGACATCTATGGTGGGCTGCTCCATGGTCCTGAAGGGTGGGGGTATGAGTTCTGCTTCTCATGTGGCCTCCCCTGACACCACAATGGGAGTAGCCTTGTTACTGCTAGGCTGACTCTCCACTAGGTCTTCTCTGACTCCCCTCCAGCTGAGAAGTAGAGGGACACTGTTACTGTCAGGAGGGGTGGAAGTCCAGGCTCCTCATATGCAGGTTGTGGAGAAAAGGTGGGGTGTCCACAAATCTTTGGTAAAGCACAGTATTAGGGTGGGAGTTACTCTTGTTACGGGCCAGTGAGAGGGAATGCTTTAGTTCTTTACTTTGCTCTTAAACCATTCTGGGAGGTTGTAGGGGTCCCTTGTTTTGGGTTGAGTTTGTCAGACAGTGTGACAGGCAAGTGTTCTTGTATAAGTGGTTAGCTGTCCTTGTGTTGCTAGCTGTCCTTGTGTAAGATATCCATGTAGTAAACTGTGGTTTGGAAAAATTTCTTGCGATAGTTCCCGTTATCCAGCAAATCATGTGTGAGAGCCCTGCTTTCATGGTTCTGCCCTGCTCCACTTGCCAAGGCTTGACACAAGTTACTCTAGTTTGGATCTTACAACTTCCACATTTTTCTGAAAGCATCACTGATCGACTCTCCTGTGGGTTGGTTTTAATTGTCCCTTGGTGCTGAGATACACCTGTCCTGGATTGTTGGTCTAGTCTCACATTGGGAAGAAGTAATTGGCGACTAGGAGTCAGTATCATAACACTTTCAGTCACATTTGAGCAACAAGCCTGACCTGGAGAAAGTGACTCTCAGGCTAAATCTTCCCAGAGTCCACTGTTCAATTTTGTTGGTTCCATAAGTATTGGTTATCATTTGAAGCACTGGGCCAGCATTATTCTATTAGGTGTGTTGTTTCTATAGAATTGGATCATGACACAGATAGGTCCAAAGTTTAAAGGAAATAATACAAAGTAAAACCAACAGGAGCATAACGAATTTATTTTGTACAATGGTTTTGTACCAAAAGGCCAAGCCTGAGGGCAACAAACTAAGCAAATCAAAAGACCACAGGGAAACTGGGTGAGACCTGTTGTAGCCATTGAGATCAACTGACTAAATAAAAATTTCTAAAACTCTAATGAAAAAACTAATGGGTTCATGAAACTGCAAATCAAGATCAAGCAGAACAAAATAATTACATAAGATTGAATAATTCATAAAATTATAATTTTTATGACTTTTTAAGGAGAGTACATCAGTGTGGAGGCAATGATTCATGACCTGAAAATCACATGTAATGAGATGGAATAAAAAGCTGAATCCTTGAGATACTGAGGTAGGAGGTGAGGCTCAGAGACTGCACCAAATTGAGGACTAGCTAAAAGAGGGACAGGGTGGAAGTGGCTTTCCATAAGACACATCCTCCAGTGTTCCATGCCAGTTTACCACTGCCATGGCAGCACTGAAAGTTACCACCCCTTTCCACAGCAATGACCCAATGACCTGGAAGTTACCACCCTTTTTAAAAGAAATTGCTATATAATCTACCTCTAAATTTGCATATAAGTGGGTATAAATATGACTACAGAGCTGCCTCTGAGCTGCTACTCTGGGCAGACTGCCTAGCCCTGCTCTGCAAGGAACAGTACCGCTGTTGCTGCTGTGCACTGTCACTTCAATAAAAGTTGCTGTCAAACACCACCAGCTTGTCTTTGAATTCTTCCCTGGGCAGAGCCAAGAACCCTCCCAGTCTAAGCCCCAGTTGTGGGCTGCAGCTTTTTCTGTGGTGTTTTTCCAGGCTGTCTTTTTCTTCCTTGGCTAGACAGCAGGCTTCTCTTGAGACTTAAAAATTTTTTTTGCCTGTGCCTATTGGTGTTCCAGAGTTTCCAGCTTCTTTTACTCCAAGTTGGGGATGTAGAAGGCAGAAAGAAAACCCAGGGAATTTACCACTATGTTGTTTTCCAGGATCTGTAGCCTGCTCTGCATCATCTCTCTGCCTTTTAGAATATTGTTATATTCATTTTATATATAAAGTGTAGGGCTTTTGTTTATATTTACCGAGAGGAATTGGGGAAAGCACATCAACTCCATCACGCTGGAAGTGGAAGTTCCAGAATACCTCTTAAATTAATCTAACTTATGGATTTATGGTTACTTAAAAATTGAATAAATGTGAATATTGGGTTAATTATGAAGATTTTCATATCTTAACATTAAAATTGGCATCTGTATTTACAACGTTAGGGGCTTTTAATAAAGTACAAATTACCAAATTACGGCTTCTCTTACCTATCAAATATGTGACAGATTGGAATTTAACATTTGATTTCAAATCATAAATGATCACTTGTCCAGGAAAAATTACTAACATCTATTTTTCTAAATGTAACATTTTGGTTTGGGTGCAATTGTTGCTTTTGGAGAAACAGACATTGAAAATGTAAACTGCTCTTCTATTTGAAGTACACTATCATTTTAATGTCATTCTATGTTAAAGAACACTTGTGTCTATAACGAAGGAATAAAAGAAAGCAATATAAAAAACAAATACTTATTTGCTTTTACTGGAAATGACTGATTTGGTTTGGCTGTGTCTCCACCCAAAATCTCATCCTGAATTGTAATCCCATAATCCCCACATATCAAGGGTGGGAGCAGGGGAGGTCATCAGATCATGGGGGTGGTTTCCCCCATGCTGTTCTGATAGTGAGTCTCATGAGATCTGATGGTTTTGTAAGCGTCTGGCATTTCCTCTGCTTGCACTCACTTCATCCTGCTGTCCAGTGAAGAAGGTGCCTCCTTCTCCTTTGCCTTCCACCTTGATTGTAAGTTTTTTGAGGCTTCCCCAGCAATCGGGAACTGTGAGTCAATCAAATCTCTTTCCTTACCCAGTCTTGGGTATTTCTTCATAGCAGTGTGAGAATGGACTAATACAATGACTAAAGATCAATTTAACAAATCATGATTTAGCACATTCTGATCATACTTGCTCCTGGCTAAACTGACCAGATGTTTTAGAACAAAATATCTTTAGAAGCTATAGTTTATAGGACGCACAGGATCCTGAAAAGGTTATCCCAATAAAAAGGTGGCATGTGCACAGAAACAAATAAAAAAGAATATTTTCAAATAAAAATGGTACAAGGGGTGATTTGAAATATTCACCTTTGATAATTGAAGTTAAATTTCTCTGAATCAAATGTACGGTTCTGAAATTTGGTCACAATTTACACAGTGTTTTCTAGGATTGAAGTAAAAGGAAGTAACGGTTTAACTGAAAAAACAGCCACAAAACAAAACAAAACAAAACAAAACAAAAAACTTCAGTGGTGCCTGACTGTTTCTAGAGGACGAATGGGAAGGAGTCAATTTTTCCTGCCGTGCCCACTCAGAGACTCATCTGTTTCCAGTTCATTCTTTCTTTTTGATATGTGAGATTTTAGGCTCACTTTCAGTGTATCTACTTATAACTCAGAATCTGTGTTGTATTATATTGATAGATAAACTCTGGTATATATTTCAATCCCCCAAATTAGTTTTTACTTATGCTCTCACTTTCTAAAAAAATCATTAGAATAAGTTTGGGCATTGAGCTATGAATATAATCCAGAAATCTCCAAAACTATGTATTGGACTATTCACTGAGCGTCTGTTTGTGCTATAAATATCTTAGAAAATAATACCCAGCTAAGCATCTCCCAAACTGTGAAACAAATTAATGTTTGTTGTTTTAAATCACAACAATGTTTTGGGATGTTTTGTTACACAGCTATAGGTGATAAATACAGATTGTTTCCTCTTTAAGGTTCTGTTCCTCTGGAACCAACCACTCTTGGTACTAAAAAAATTATATCATGTTAGATGGAAGCATAATATTGCAGGAAATTAGTTTTTTCTTTGTATATTATTTTTATTTTTAGTAGTATATTATCTCTAATGTAATTATTTTTTTTTTTAGTATTTTTTCTTAGTATAATAGCTCTATTTTATTTTTTCCTTAGTCTATTATCTCTAATATAGTTACCTAACTATATTAAAATTTTCTCACTTCTTCTGGTATGAGATTTTTTAAAAGGCTAATCAGGTAAAAGTGAAATTATTCTAAAATCTTACACATTGATGGATTTTCAATTTTGATTTCAAATAGCTTGATATCAAAACTCATTTTCAATTAGATTAGAAGGTGAAATAATGAAAGCTTGTATCCTGACTTGGAAAAATATGATGAAAATGTTTGTATTTTGTTCCTTTCTACAGCTGGATTCTGATGGCACCATTACTATAGAGGAGCAGATTGTCCTTGTGCTGAAAGCGAAAGTACAATGTGAACTCAACATCACAGCTCAACTCCAGGAGGGAGGTAAAGATGCCAAGAAAATTTGCTACCCTTGTGCCTCCTATTCGTTCTCATAAAGATTGCACATTTCCTTCCTTCTTTAGTGTTAGGGAGATCCTTATCAGTCAGTCCACATTTCCACGTGGAGGAGTGTACAGCAGAATAACAACACTCTTTTCATCTCTACCCTACATGCTTTTCCTTCCCTGTGGAAAAAGTGACTTGCCTGATAGTGGGTTTGAGAATAGCAATTGGGCATATGCACGTCAATCTGTCCCTTAGCCCTTTCTTCAGGGTTTGTCTGCCTGTAGAGACCATGCATACTGATTTGCCCTTGAACATGCAGTAAGCTTGGAGGAGTAGGCTCTGTCCCTGTGGACATTGCCTCTATTATAAAATATGAAGTTCAAAATCTACTTCATACTTCTCTAAATGCCAACAAATAATTGTGATTGATTTCTCAATTGTTTATGATCAGAGAATGTGGTCTGCATGACACTGAGTTTTAAAAATGTGTTGGGACGGCCAGGCGCGATGTCTCACTCCTGTAATCCCATCACTTCCGGAGGCCGAGGTGGGCGGATCACCTGAGGTCGGGAGCTCCAGACCAGCCTGGTCAATAATGGTGAAACCCCGTCTCTACTAAAAATGCAAAAATTAGCTGGGCATGGTGGCGCATGCCTGTAATCCCAGCTACTCGGGAGGCTGAGGCAGGAGAATCGCTTGAACCCGGGAGGCGGAGGTTGCGGTGAGCCAAGATGGTGCCACTGCACTCCAGCCTGGGCGACAGAACGAAACTCTGTCTCAAAAAAAAAAAAGAAGAAATTGTTGTCAGTTTTGATAACGTTCCATGTGGTCTTCAAAGGTATGTATGTCCTCTAGTGCCTAAGTACAATGTTTCATAGTGTCCACTAGATTAAGCTTGTTAGTTTTGTGGTTCATATATTCTGCATCCATAATTATTTTTAAAATGTGCTTGACCTATTATTTTCTGAGATAATATATCTTAAAATATGCTACTGTGATGATGAATATTTCAACTTTTAATTGAAAAATTCGCTGGATATTTTTACTTCATATATTTTGAAAATATGAGGTTATTTAAGTTTAGAAATATTAGATTTCCTGGTGAATTAAACCTTTTGTAGATATGCAGTAACCCTCTTTATCTCTAGGATACTTTTCCTTCATATTTAAAAAATATGTACAATTTAAAATTACTATATTTTAAAAAATTTAACAACACTAGTTTCCTTCTTTCTTGGTTAGTATCTGCCTTGTATATATTTTCCAATCCTTTAAAAATGTTTCAATTGTGACAAAATATATATAGCATTAAATTTATCATTAAAATTTTTTTCATTGTACTACTCAGTAGTGTTAAGTATATTCGCATTGTTGTGCAATCAGTCTCCAGAAATTTTCCATCTAAATTGACACTCTGTACCCATTAAATAACAACTCATATTTCCTAATTCTTTTATTAAACTTTTCTGTATATTTACATTTCAGGAGTATCTTTTACAAACAGGACACACATAGAGTTCTTCTTGTTATCTATTCTGATAATCTTTGTCTATTAACTGAAAAATTTAGCTCAATCACTTTAATTGTAGTTACTAATATACAGTATTTGAGTTTAATTCTAAGATCTTATTTGGGCTTTCTATTTCACCAGCTCTTCCTCTGCCCTTCCACTTCCCCAGTTCCAACTCTCTCTTGGATTGAGTGAGACCTTTTACTCATTTTATTCCATCCCCTGCCACCTGCAACTAGTATGGAAGATATGTATTATATTTAATGCTTTTAGTGGTTATCCTAGAAATTTTTCACATACTTAATTTCAGAAAGTTTAAAGTTTATCATTCGCTTCCTTTTTCCAAATAATGTATACAGTTTGAGATACTTTGCTTCCAAATTATATGCTTTTTAGCTCTGCCTTAATTTTGTCTTATAATTTTTCTTCTTTGAATAAAATATCCTTTATTTATTTATTTTTGAATCTTTATGTTAGAATATGTTTACAGTGATCTCAGTTTTTGTCTGTTGGAAAATGTCTTTATTTCAATGTCAACCTTGAAAGATACTTTTTCTGGACATATGATCCTTGGTTAAAAATTATTTGCTGTTAAGATACTTTTTTTTTTTCTTGCTTCCATTGTTATTACTGACAAATCAATTCTCAGCCTTTGTTGGTGATTAGCTTTTTCTGTCTGGCTCTTTTTAAGAAATCTTTAACATTGATATTCTGCAGTTTCACTCTGTTTCTAGGTATAGATTCACTGGATTTCCTGAATCTGAGTATCTGTATCTTTATTCAGTGATGGGAATGTTTTAGTTATTTTGCCTCTAAAATTTTGCTCTCCTTTATTTTCTCTTTTATCTCCCTCTGGAACTTTAAGAAGACGAATATAGGACCTCCTCATACTACCCTTTGTGTGTCAATGTCTTATGTATTTTCCTTTTCTTTGTTTCTTTACTGCTGTTTTAGTAATTTCTTCAAATATATTTTCCAGTTTGCCAGCTCTTTGTTCAGCTTTGTCTAACAACCATTCAATCCATCCATTAATAAATTTTGATTATATTTTTATTTTCTGAAGTCTTCATATTCAATTTTGATAGTCTCTTGCTCCTTCAATATTGTTTCAAATCTCTTCTTTTTTTCCTAGACATGCTTTATATGCTGCATATGATAATTGTAATATCTATAGACTTTGCTGATCAATGCTGACTACCATACATGGTAGCTTGTTTCCTTGTGTGTCTAATGATTTGTGATTAGTAACTCATGAGGTTCTTGTTTAAAGTGCATTTCTTTAGAGAAAATTTGTGTTTGCACCTGCAAGGTGCCTAGATGAATTATTGACCTAAGTCCATTTTAAACTAAATTTAGATCACACATGAATATGGGCTTGTGGTTAGAAATGTATAGAGAAGAATTCCCCCTGCCCCCACTGTTTTCTATTCCAACTCCAAATGTAGCCAAGAATGACACAAACCAATCTCTTTCTGAAGGATGGTTTTATTTCTTGTCCACCCACTTAGTGGGAGAAGTGTCATCTTTTGAGGATACTGACTTTCTAGAGGGGTCTCCTGTTCAATTTCTTCACCCCGTCAGGCCTCAGGCTCTTCTTTTGTTACCTGAACACCACCAAAACTCTAAGTAAACAGGTTAGTAGAAGCCTCTAAAGTAAACCCCAAATGCAGAGCTTGCTGCTCCTATATTTCTGGCCTACAATCTATTCCTTTACTTTATAGGCAGTTAAGCCATATTTAAAGAAAGAAGGCTTTTGCATTAATATAGCCTTTGTAGATATCTTGTACTAAAAGGAAGCTTTCTGAATGACTAGTCTAGTAGTGTCTGAAAAGGGAATCACTCATGCAACTTCTAAAGAATGCTGATCCTAATATCTTAGATATGGAAATCTAACAAGGAGATACATCGTCATGAAAAAATTTGAAAGCATTATTATCTATGATGGCTGAGTAAGCTGTTTTCTATGAAATCTTATAAACTGTTGAGCTAGAAGATATTTCAGAGATCACCTAGGCCAACATTATCATCGTCAGTGTCCCTTTAACAGTTCAACAAATATTATTATATGCCCAGAGTGTTTTACTTCTGTTGTAAGCTCTGAAAAGTATGAATAAGATTCTGTCTTTTCTCTGTGGGGTTAATGGTTTAATAGGGAAGGCAGGCATCTTTCAGAATGGTGTATAATTTTAGGAACTAAGGTATTTTAACAACTGTAGAACCACTGAAGATGAATCTTAATCAAGGAAGGCTTCCTGGAAGAATAATGATCTCATCTTAAAAGTAAAGAAGTAGTTAAAAGTAAAGAAGATGTGATGAGGGGAAAGTAAGACTGTATTAGTCAAAGTTCTCCAGAGGTACAGAACTAATAGGATATTCATATATGTGAAAGGGAGTTTATTAGAAAGAATTAGCTCACATGATCACAGGGCGAATTCCCATGATAGGCCGTCTGCAAGCTGGGGAAGAAAGAAGACAATAGTGGCTCAATTAAGTTCAAGAGCCTCAAAAACAGGGAAGCCTTCAGCCCATGTCCAAAGACCTGAGAGCCCCCAGCAAACCACTGATGTAAGTCCAAGAGTCCAAAGGCCTAAGAACCTGGAGTCTGATGTCCAAGGACAGGAGAAATGGATGGAAGCATCTAGCACAGGGGAAAGATGAAAACTCAGCAAGCCAGCTTATCCCACCTTCTTTCCCCTGCTTTGTTCTAGCCAATCGAGAGTGCCCACCTTCATTAAGGGTGGGTCTTTCTCTCCCAGTCCACTAACTGAAATGTGAGTCTCCTCTGGCAACACCCTCACAGACACAACCGGAAACAATACTTTACCACCTATCTAGGCATCTTTCAATCCAATCAAGTCGACCCTAATATTAGCCATCACAAAGACATTTCAAAAGAGGAAATAGGATGGGCCAAGATAAGCAAGTGTGCATCAGTCACACACCATATGAATTATACAAAAAAGAATAAATTAACTGGTTGTAAACTTAGGTCACATCTAAAATTTGTGAAGATGCAAATGATGTGAAGCATGTAGATGAATAAATACTAAAAGAGAAAAAACACTTTTTTTCAAGATCCTTATTTGCATGGAGATCTTTTTCTATGCAAATAAGACAGAATTAAATGTGGTCAAACTTTGGTTTACCTTTCAATTGAAATGTCTAATTATATATAAATTGACTCACGTGCTCTTTACTTTAAAGTTGCAAAACACTAGAATGACGTTTTGAATTCTCTAGCTAATTTAAGGAATTTTAATTTTTATATTCTTCTAAAATTAAGAGATGCATATCAAAATATTTAGGAGTGAGCTGTCAGACTGTCTATACTTTGAAAATCTGTAGCAAAAAATAAATTAGATTAACTATTGCAAAATATTAGCAGCTGCCAATTCTAGGTTATGAGTATATGATTTTCTGTTTCATTTATGAAAGATTTTTAATAAAAGAATGTAAGAACATAGAAGTTTTCCTAATGTTTATGAAAGAGAGAAAAGGATATATAAATGCAAATATTCAGCTATAAAACTATTCAAGTACTAAAAAAACAAAGACCAAAATATTATTGATCCAAAATATTATTATTTCAAGTGTGGTCACATTTTATTTGAAAAGAGAAAAACATTCTCCAAATTTTAGATTGTTCTGTGTAAATGTCATGTTTTGACATACTTCACTCATAATTAGTTTGTCCTGGCACACAAAAATAATTACAGAGTTATAATTAATGGTACTAATTTATAAAGAGAGATTAGGAACCATTAGTCAATTAATTAGATCCTTGCCAAATAATGCAGGTATTAACTCACATTGGATGGCAATGATGATCAAAGAGAGAATGCTAGTTAAGATCTTTATTTTTGGGCGGGCGCAGTGGCTCATGCCTGTAATCCCAACACTTTGGGAGGCCGAGGTGGGTGGATCACCTGAGGTCAGGAGTTCGAGACCAGCTTGACCAATATGGTGTAACCCCATCTCTACTAAAAATACAAAAATCAGCTGGGCGTGGTGGCAGGTGCCTGTAGTCCCAGCTACTTGGGAGGCTGAGACAGGAGAATTGCTTGAACTCGGGAGGCAGAGGTTGCAGTGAGCTGAGATGATGCCACTAACTCCAGAGTGAGATTCCGTCTCAAAAAAAAATTTGTATTTTCTATGTGAGGTTCATGGTGTCTTCATTTTTTTCAACCTTTTGTGAATATTCACTACTGTCTTTGTCAAAGAGAAACCACAAAAATAAGCATGATCCACAGAAATATTTTGGGAGACTGTTGGTTTTCTAAAAATTGGGCAGCATGTCCTTGTGTGTACATGTGTGAGGTGGTATCTTGTAGGGAACGAGAAAAACTGTCCCTTTTAGAGTAGGAGGAAAAAAAATTTTCATAGCAGTTTTAAAAGTATATAATTATAGAATAAACTGGCCATTGGCTTTTGCTAGAAAATAGCACATGACATTGCAGCATACATTTTGGAGGGATAGCTAGTTGCCAAGAAATAAGAATGTGTGTCCAGGTCCAATTTATGTAGAATACACAATAGATACTGGGCACATACTGACTGGGCAGTCCAGATATATAAAGACATGTGACTTAGTAATGAAAAAAGGCAAATTGAAAGATATCAAGATACAGTGTTGAGTGCAAAGTTGTTGGGAAAGGTGGAGTCATTACATTCTGTATAAATGAAAATGAAAAACATACAAACAACAAAACATATAATGGTGGAAAGAGAGGCAGGTGGAGCTGTGCACCAGAAGCAGGAGCCAGTAGGGTGGGCTCCTGCTTTGCCTGTGATATGTAAAGCTCAGGCTTTTATTATGTGAGCAAAGCAAGACTTTTTCCAAGAAAATGTTTTTGGAAAGACATTTTCTTTCCTTATTGCTTTGGCAATGCACAAAGCAAATCAAATATTTGCTTCTGTGTGATATGGTGGACACTAAAAAGTTAATTTGGGGTTCATAACTGATATTTTTTTCTGTAGAGATGAGTGTTTCTGTAAGATTCTGTTATGCTGACTGTTTAAAACTGAGCAAACAACTTGACAACATGAACATTAGCTAGAACAAAAATCTTCAGCACAGTTAGTGTAACTGGTAACTAAAAAATTGAGAGAGCTATAATGGGTAGTACTTGTGGTGGCAAGTAACTTCTACCCTAATACCTGCTGTTGTGCCTGTGTATGCTGTGTCACATGGTAGAAGGGACTTTGCAGGTGGAATTAAGGTTCTGGACCTTAACGTGAGGGAGCTTATTTTGGGTTATCTGGGTGGGTTCCATGTGACCATATGGGCTCCTTAAAGTGGAAGAGGAAGGCAAAAGAATCAGAGTTGAAGCAGAAAATGAGAGAGGAGGAGAGATTAAAAATGTGAGAAGGACTCAACCTGCCTTGCTGACTTTGAAGATGGAAGAAGGGGGCCATGAGCCAAGGAAAGCAAGCAGCTTCTGGAAGTTGGGAACAGCTCTCAGCTGACAGCTGACAGCAAGGAAATGGGGACCTTGGTTCTATGTCTGCAAGGAGCTGAATTCTCCCAACCACCCAAATGAACAAGGAGAGAGATACTCCCTCAGAGCCTCCAGAGAGGAATGCAGCCCTGCCCAGCCCTTGATTTTGGCCTCACGGGTCTACAAGGAGAGAAACAGCTGAGCCCAGCAGACTGTTGACCTACAGAAATAGTGAAAAAACACATTTCTGTTATTTTAAGCTGTGAAGTTTGTGGTAATTTGTTACAGTAGTGACAGAAAACTAATACAGCAGTCATTGAAGGTATCTCTTTTTGAGAAGCTGGGGTATAATTTGGCTGACAGGTTGTCTTCCTGGAAGTTCAGGCCATCACTAATCGAAAGGAGTTCTGTGAGAGCACGGAGAATTGACACTGAATATTTGTTAATCCTCCACCAAGTGCCAGGTGCATTCCAGGAATGTGGCTAAAGCTTGAGACAAAACAGGCAAAAATCTCTACCCTCAGGTTTCTTAAATCCTGTGACTTAGGAATATAATAATACAATAACACCCAATACTGGAAGGTGATGAGAACTCAGGTGAAAAATACTGCAGGAAAAGGTATAAGGAACATTTTGGGATGCAATTTTAGATAAGCGTGTTTACTCAGAAGTTGACATTTGAGTGCAAATATGTAGGAGGTAAGGGAATAAGTGTGTCTGGGTGAGAGGGCAGATTCTGTGGGCACTTCAGGCCTTATAGAAATTTATGTTTTGAGATGGGGAGCTGTTGGAAGATTTGGGGCTATTGTGTCAAAAATAAAGGAAAGAAAGTGTGAAGCAGGTTTACTGTGCACTAGTTACCAGCTTGTCTGAGTCCAGTGAGGCAGAATTCCCAGCACGTGAGATATATGAAACGGGTTTATTACTCACAGGTAGGCAGCAAAGAACAACAGAAGCCTAGGAGTCCTTGGGAACTGGTGCTCCACAGTTTGGGAAAGCTGCCTGGGCTGGATGGAATCTCAACTGCTCATGACCTGTGTGCACCACAGCAGAGGGACCCCACAAAACAGCCCAACCCTGGTTATATACCTCAGGGAACACACAGTGCACGGGGCTAATGTCTGGAGACATCCTGTTTCTAGGAGGGCCTGCAATGGAGCCTGGACTGTTCTAGGCAGTTCCTCACCCCTTATCTCAGCATGTTGCATTCCCAGCACATTCTACAGTTATTCTTGAGAACTACAAGAAAAGGGGGCAGGGAGAATTGGGTTCATTCAATGCCACCCAGAGAACTGTCCTGCAGAAAGAAATGTTGGAATCAGGAAGGCCAGTCCTGGACTGTTGCACTCATTCAGGTTGGAGATGAAGTGGCTTGGACTATTGTGGTGGATGTTGTGGGAAGTGATGAAGTTCTGGATTCATCTTGAGAAGAGTAGAGTTTATGAGAATGTCGTTTGAGATGAATGTTAGACTCAAGGAAAAGTATTGGTTAAAAGATAAACCTGAGTCTTGGGGCTTGCCAGTGAAGTGTGCTGCTTTAGGTGTTACGTTCTTTAAAAACAGTTTTCAAGAATCTAGTGTAAAAATGTAGCTACAACTACGATGGTCAGAAAAACTTCACCACAGAAGTAGTTCACAATGATTTCCAATGTTTCTTATAAATTAATTGCTATAGCTACCATAACTAGTATGCTGGAATGATTTGAGTATTTTTGATGTATGCAAAGCAAATGTTCCTATGAATGGGCCTTTGATGAAGCCACACAGATGAATTTTGGGACATTTGCATCATATCTATGCTATCTAGTTTCAAAAACTACCAATTTTTTTTTAATTTTGCTACAGACAATGACCTAAAATTTTGTATTTTGAATGCATTTGTTCTCTGGTTCCAACTACATTTTTCTTTGCTTATTTGCTTCAATTTTTTTCTCATTAGAAGGAAATTGTTTCCCTGAATGGGATGGACTCATTTGCTGGCCCAGAGGAACAGTGGGGAAAATATCGGCTGTTCCATGCCCTCCTTATATTTATGACTTCAACCATAAAGGTAGTGAATTTTTATGTATTGATTAATTTAAAACAAACATTTACTTGTCCTTTTTCTTGGTAATAGATTCTAAGGGAACTGAGCAATCTCAGTATCTTTCATGTCTTTACAGGAGTTGCTTTCCGACACTGTAACCCCAATGGAACATGGGATTTTATGCACAGTTTAAATAAAACATGGGCTAATTATTCAGACTGCCTTCGCTTTCTGCAGCCAGATATCAGCATAGGAAAGGTAATGGAATTTTTCTATTTGTGAATTCCTAAGGGAAAGCAGAATAATGTTTTAATGCAATTCTCAATTGCCAACCATTATATATAAAAACCCTCTTATTCCACGACACAAGGATCATAAAAGATAAAAGCAATGTTGCAATCCTTTCAGATGCATATCAATCATTCTGGTATTTTCTATAGCCTAGAGCTACCGGACTGAGATACATACATCCATACTTATACCTGTGTGTGTATTATGTTTATTATGTTACATTACATTGTTTACATTGCATTACATTATGCTGTATTATGAATAAAAATCCCAGTAGGTAGTTAGTAACATGATTCATGATTTCTTCTTAGTTACGTATGAATGGCTACATCTCATCTGTATGTTCCAGAAGGACCTTTGCATTTTAGAGGTGTATTTTCCACCTCATAAGATTTACCAATAGATGATTTCATTAGCATATAAAAGATTAGAGTTGTAGGATTAAAGGGGAGCAAGGGGCGTCATATAATTCTTCCAGCACAATATATTAATTTCAAAGATGTGAGTCAACTGAGAACCAGAGATTAGGTGTTAGTCAAAGTGACATAGCTCGGTGACAACAGGGTTTAAAGTAGAGCCCTTACGTCCTAATTTCACATCAGGGCTGTTTCCAATATAGAAATCATAGGTAAACTTTGGGATATTTTAGAGAGTTACTTTTAAGTTATAAAAGTTGGTTTAAAAGTCGTGTTTAAATTTATACCACTTAGACCTCGTGAGTAAAAATGCATGATGATATATGCATATGATGCTAAGAGTTAATGTGATAAATTAGTGTATAAATGATCCTTATGAAAACCCTGAGAATAGTCCATCATACAAAAACTCTTCAAATTTTTTGACATATTTCTTTATGTCTGGTGATGTTTTGGGGAGGTAGGGAGGCAGAACAGCAGCAAGAGAAGTAGTGAGTTGAAGGTTTCTTTGTTTGATTTTACATTAATAGAACTTCCTGTCTTAACTTTCTACCTTAATGAGTTCTTTAGGAATTGGCTGAAAGACTTTCAGTTATCTGTTTAATTGTTGAAAAGCTTCTTAGATAAAATAAGTCAATATGAGGAGATTGGTAGGTACTCTACAATGGAACTAATGTCAACATTCAGTTAAGCTAAAATGCTTCAAAATAATTTCAGTCTCATTGATAGAAATAAACATTCACTGATACTTAGTGTACTCTGTGATTATCTTTATTTTTGCATTACATGATGAAAAATGCAAACCTTTCAGAGCTGTTAATGGCCATTAAATTAAATCATGGTTTTATTTATACTGAACTCTAATCTTAAAACCATTTTCTGTGATTGCTGTGTATTTTAAGAATAAAAATAACTAAAGATGGTTGATGTACTCAATATATGTACTAGTTTATGTAAAATAATTTAAAAGTTAATAGAAAATTTGAAGAATTGTGTTAGTATAATTTAATCTCCTTAATTAAAAACACAAAGAATGTTTTCTATTGTTTGTAACCTTTAAGTAATAATTTGGGAAAACCCAAGAAAACAAAATATGTCTAATAAGAACACTAGATATCTCCTGAAGTTTTGACGCACTGTAGGGCAAAATGATGTTACTTATTTATGAGATATAAATTATTAATAGCTAATAAAATTTTTTTATAAAGAAGGAAAAGCAAAAAACTAAAAAAGTGTACATTTAGAATAAATGCCACATTTTTGTCAGGAAAACAAGACTAAGATATTTTTGAGCACTATTTTTTTTTCTCTACATTTTCATATAGTTGGCATGGCAAAATAAGATAATTATTTTAGTTAAAAAAAAGGGAAGGAATTCTAATAATAAGTGACAAGATTATTAAATTTTTTAGAGTGTGGTATTTAAAACAGTAGCATACCGTAGAAACTACCATATAATACATCTCCTATCCAATGGCTGGATTTACTTTTGGAAAGCAATTTAGCAGTATATATTTAAAAACTTCAAAGGAATCATATTTTTTGATCTTATAAATTTACTTCTAAAATCAAGCATAAGGATTTAGAATGGGGGAACTGAATGGGAAAAAATGTTCATCAAACAAATAATTATTATAATAAATGTTTCAACGAGTTTACATTTCTAATGAAGAACTGGTTAAATAAGCTCAAATATATGCATATAAATGTTATGTAGAGTTTGCAGCCTTGGGCAATTATTTTGTCTCACAAAAAATTCAGGAATAAACTTGTATATAAATGGAGAATGCAGATGCTTAAAATAATAGGCAATACTTCACAGAAATAGAATGAAATGAAATACATGAAGTACTAGCTGGGCATGGTGGCCTGTGTCTGTAGTTGCAGCTACTTGGGAGGCTGGGGCAGGAGTTCAAGATCAGCCTAGGCAACATAGGGAGATGCCATCTCTTAAAAATAATAACAACAACTTCAAGATATATGTGAAGTACATGAAGTACTAACAGTGTTTCTTTCTGATTGGTTAGAATTTGTAAGATTTTTTTCCTCCTCTCTTTTATATTTTACACATTATTCAAATATTTTCTATGAAAAGTTTTACTATTTTATTAAGAGAAAATAATAAGTAGTAAATAATATTTTTTAAAAAGAAACAAGAGGCAAAGTCTTCCTGCTTCCAGTCAGATTGTAGGCAGTTGCAACAATAAGTTGAGTTATATGCAAAATTAATAATTTGTAAAAATGAGTTGAGGATACCAAGAAATCTAAATGAACTAAATTCCAGCAATGGGCAAGCCCTTCCTATGAGAGAAGAGAACCATGGCTGCATGTATCCCTAGGACCACAGTAGAAGGGGAGAAAACAGGCCATTGAAGGGGATAAAGAGAAAAGAGACAAGCTTTTATACCAACTTTTAGCAGACAAGGGCTGGCATAAAGGCTTAGAATCCCAAGGAGTAAGCCCTAGTCTTAGTGAGCTATGATCCACCAGGCAATTCTTTGCTGTGAGGTCTTAAACGAGTGCATGGGGAAAGTATGCCAAAGGCTGGGGCAGGCAGAGGGCTCAGAGAAATTCCTTGAGATGTGCACAGGGCTCTCACAGAATGAAAGGCAGCAGCTGGCTGAAGGCATGGATCAGGACAGAAGAGCTGAGAGGCATCTCTTGAGGCACATGGGGCCCTCGCTAACTGCATGACTGATGCAGCCCACAGGCCAGGAGAAGGGCAGGGAAGCTGAGAGAAATCCCCTAGAGATGCACAGTTCTCACTAAGCTCAAGGCAGCAGCCAATTGCAAGACCAGGCCCCTGGAAGTTCTGACTAATGACCTTCAAGTTGGGGTTCCCACAAACCCCTCTTTAGGCTTGATTAATTTGCTAGAGCAGCTCACAAAACTCAGAGAAACACTTACATTTACTATATATTATTATAAAGGGCATTTTAAAGGATACAAATAAACAGCTAGGTGAAGAGACACATAGGGTGAAGTCTGGAAGAGTCTGAAGTGCAGGAGCTTCTGTTCTGGCGGAGGTGGGGTGCATCACCCTTCTGGTAAATGGATGAGTTCTTGTTCACCTTCCTGAAAGCCTCTGTAAGTTCAGCTGTCTAGCAGCTCTTCATATCCCATTTTCTTGGCCCTTTTGTGGAGACTTCATTGGATTGGCCTGATTGAAACATGGAAAACCCTTGCTGGGTTTCCCCATTCAGTCTATTAGTGTTAGATTATATCCTTTTTGTCCAATCACATTTTTACACCATTGTCCAATCTTAAAAGATCCCATACTGTATAATTCTACTTATATGACATTTATGAAATCACAAAATTATAGAGAAAGAAAACAGATCAAGGGTTTCCAGGTGTTTGGGATAGTGGAGAAGGGGAGGTGTCACTATAAAGGGTCAGAACAAGGGAGAACTTTGTGCTGGTGAAATCATTCTGTACTTGATTTCAGTAATGGTTATGAAGATGTACATATAATAAAATGACATACAACTATAAATATGTGCATTGCATCAATATTAAATTTCTGGTTTTGATATTTTAGTAAAATTATGTAAGATGTAAGCTTTGGAGAATACTGGGTGAAGGGAACCTGAGACTTTTCTTACACTATTTTCTACTTCTTTTTAATCTATAATTATTTTAAAATGAAATAATTGAAAAGGAATGAACCATTTATACAGGTAACAATATCAATGAATATAAAAAACAGTATGTTGACCAAAAGAGTTTATACTGTATCATGTAATCCTATGAAGTCTAAGAGTAGCCAAGAAGTGTATGAAGTATGTGAACAGAGAAAGCTAATTTGTGGTGACAGATATTGAACAGTGGTTTCCTGGGGGTGGATGGTGGGTGTTTTTTTGACTAGCAAGGGGCACAAATGAACTTGGTTTGTCAAAACCTATCAAAATGCTCACTCCAGATATCTATATTTTATTGCATTCTAATTACAGCTCAAAAAAGTTAAAGAGAATTAGAAATAAGATTCCAAAAATGACATGCTATTTCTTTGCCAGTTTATTGGTAAAATAGTCCTATATCATACATGAGCATCTCTTCCCTTGCAGCAAGAATTCTTTGAACGCCTCTATGTAATGTATACGGTTGGCTACTCCATCTCTTTTGGTTCCTTGGCTGTGGCTATTCTCATCATTGGTTACTTCAGGTGAGTGATGCCCATCACTTTCTCCGTGAAGGGACACATTCTCTTTTCTATCCAGAGAAGACATAGTGGTCTCACAATATTTTCCAAATGTTTTCCTCAAACGCAAGTTTTCGAATTCAGCCTAATGTTGTTATATTATTTGACAATTAATTTTTCATGACAAATTCAGGGTTCTTTGTTTAAAAACTTAAACCATCAAAGTAGTATGAAACCTTTAAGCCAATAAGTATGTATTGCAGTATATTTGTTGCAAAGTGAGACAGCATCTAGTTGAATGAGTTCCCAAGTGATTTTGGTGCTATTGGACAAAAATTCATCTTAAATAATCCCCCAAATTATTAGATATCAGCACATAAAGAAACAATATTTATTGTTTTTGTTATGGGTTATTTTTTATACACTTTAACATGTGTCCAATTCCATTCCACTTAATCATTACAAAATTTTGAGCACCAATTCAGTCGGCCCTTCATATACCGGGATTTCACATCCCCAGATTCAACAGACTATGGATGGAAAATACTCAGAAAAAAAAAAAAAAAAGTTTGGTTGTGTTCATCCTGAACATTTACGTACCTATTTTGGGGTCATTTTTCTCTAAACAACACAGTATAACATCTACTTACGCAGCATTCACATTGTATTTGGTATTGTAACTAATCTAGAGATGATTTAAAGTAACAAGATGATGTGCATAGGTTATATGCAAATACTGCAGTATATCATATAAAGGACTTGAGAATCTGCAGATTTTGGAATTTGTTTGGAGTCTTGAACCAGTCCCTGCTGGAGGGGAGCAGGCTGGCTGGTGGTGGCAGCAGTCACCGTGGGTATTTTCCCCCATTTTAAATTTTATCCATATTTAAATACTGACTATTTCTCTCCATAGACGATTGCATTGCACTAGGAACTATATCCACATGCACTTATTTGTGTCTTTCATGCTGAGAGCTACAAGCATCTTTGTCAAAGACAGAGTAGTCCACACTCACATAGGAGTAAAGGAGCTGGAGTCCCTAATAATGCAGGATGACCCACAAAATTCCATTGAAGCACCTTCTGTGGACAAATCACAATATGTAAGTGTTTTCACCATTTTCTCTCATTACTAATTTGTATAACATTACAAGTAAGTACAATTTTACAGTCCACTAAACATGTTAACTTGCTTTTGCTTATCTCTGAACTAACTAAAATGGATTATCAATTTGTATAGTGATGTTTTCTCCCTCAATTCTGTCCTTTCATGTCTAATCAATCATCATTTTATTAAAAGTTCTTGGGTTTTTTCCTCAAGAATATTCTGGAATGGAAACTGCAAAATGCTCAAGGTTGGAATGGTATTTGGTGTAGGCACCACAGCAACTGTCATGGGCCTCACCACTTTCGAAAGTAAAAATCCATCAGCAAAACCAGAAGCTTGCAATTTAAAAGCCCATGATATTTAGTCCCTTTATTAAATACTCAATGACTTGTTCCAATATAAAATTTTATGTTACTTGATTCTGCTCTTGAATGTCCTGGTGGTAGTAAGTAGATTGATCCAATGATTCACTCAATTAGATCACTGAAGCGATACATCTGATATTAGGTATGGTTAATTGTCTTGATGGTGTGAATTAATACCCCGTCTGGATCTGTGCCTTTGCCCTGTAACTTTATAATCCCTGCTGATTCTGATTCTGGGCTGGCACTGTGACTTGCTTTCTCCAACAGAAGGAAGTGGAAGCAACAGTGTACCAGTTGAGAGCAGACCTCTAATAAGTGAGCCTAGCCGAGACAAGCCTAGCCCAGATCAGATGAACTACCCAGCCCATCCACAGACTTATATGTTAAATATTTACTGTTTAAGTCACTAACTTTGGGGGCAGCTTGTTTTGCAGCAATAGCTGCATAAAAAGACCAAAATAAAATAAATTCAAGCTAGAAATATGGGTAACATTCTCTTCTTTATGCTTTTCTATGTGTTTCTAATTTTCTGTGATGGTCATGTATTATTTTTATAAAGTGAAAAAATTGAGAAAAGGTGATTTTTTTGGGTAACTTCTTAAAGAAAAAACTTAGTTTAAGAATAGAATCAAGTTCATGTTTCGAAAAATGATGCATTAAAATAACTGTTTTGGCCTGTCAACAGTTTTGACTTTACTGTGTAAAGGGACATATTAGCCTGAAAAAGAAACTGAAGACTTGTTTTTTAGTGGTCTAATCCTGACATCCAGTACAACGAAGAGTTCTAATATGATGCAATTCTGCTTTATTTGTAATAGATCGGATGCAAGATGGCTGTTGTGATGTTTATTTACTTCCTGGCTACAAACTATTATTGGATCCTGGTGGAAGGTCTCTACCTGCATAGTCTCATCTTTGTGGCTTTCTTTTTGGACACCAAATATCTATGGGGCTTCATCTTGATAGGCTGGGGTAAGGCATTTATATCTCCATTCCTTTCAAACTGGGTGATGGATATGATAACATTCTGTCATGCCCATCGTTAGCATCCCTACAGCAATTTTCCTGAAACAATCCCTCCCATTCTTCTTTTTATCTCCCTTTCTTTTATTGTTCTATTCTTAGACAAAAATAATTAAGATCAAGTCTATAATTCTCCCAGTGGTGACAAACTTTTAAAGTTATTTGTGGTTAGTGTCCTTAGACCAGATTCTTGAGAGGATTCTTTGGAGGAAATGTAAGAGAACTCATTGTAAGCCATACACATGTAAAACTAAATATCAGTGTTCTGCTTTATCAATAATTTTATCTTAAAAATTTTTATTTTTGAATTTCTAAGCTACAATGATATATTTTTGGTTTGTATTTCTAGGTCATATGATGAGAGTGCCAGAAATGAATTTGTAGGACCATCCTGACTGTATTTAACAAATACAAATTGCAAACTAATGATGTGGACTTACTATGTGTTTTAGAAGGAAATTATTCAAATTACTTTTGGCATAAGTAATTAAAAAAGTATTCAGTTCTCATTCCAAAAATGATTTAGCAGTACAAGGGGATTACTGGATTAGGCACTGACTCAACATAACATAGAGAGAAGAAATTGTTTGCTTGTTAAAAATTAAGAGAAATTAAAACTCATATGTGGTTAAAATTGAGAAGAGGTTGGAGATTAACAGCTGCAGATCTCAATTGCTATTTTAATATTTAAATGCTCAGCATAGGAAAAAAATTCACTAAGTAGCTCATAACTAAATTTGAAGGTTTTTTTCCTCTCCAAAGTAAGAATATGCCCTTGCCTATTTTGCCTTAATTTTTTTTCTTAACAATTGAAATGTGAAGTAAAGAATGCTGAACTTTCTGCTAGCTAATTAATAACCTTTAAGAAGACAAAGAAAATCAATTTACTGTTATACTTATTTATTATGAAATAATCATCACATTTAAAATTGTATTTTTGTAGACAGCTCATCTGTTTTAAGGCTCTTTCTTATCTTTGACTAGCAGTTATAAAAATAAAAAGATAATATTTTGCTTTTTTAGGATCCTTTGGAAATTTTCTTGACAGTTTGTGGTAGTTTGCCTTCCTTCAAATCAAAATTATATCTGTGTACCCACATAATTATTAGGAGTTGGAAAAGGTGTTGATAGAAAATTCAATAATGAATGTAGACATTTGTTTATTTAGGTTATATTTTATTTTTCGAATTTCTTCATCATTGCTCACACTTTAATAAATACTACTGTTAGTCACATTGTAGTGATGTGTGGAGCTACACTTATATTGATTGTGATGATCCTTTCCTTTTTAAATGTTTTATTATTTTATTTCTTATTATTTGTTAGAGATGCAGCCTTATTATGTTGTCCAGGCTGGTCTTGAACCCCTGGCCTCAAGCAATCCTCCTGCCTTGGCCTCTCAAAGTGCTGGGATTACAGGTGTGAGCGACCATGCGCAATCTGATCGTGATGATTCATAAAAATAAATTGGAAGGAAAGGAAATGACAAGCTGGAGAAGAATAGGTGTCATATCTGACCTTTACTAAATTAAGGGCAAATATTTAAAAGGACTGTTTTTACATTTTTTTATTATGAAACAAGATATATAGAGAAGTAAAGGTGAATACTAGTGATAACTGTTCCTTTTCTTTCAACCAAGCACATTGTTAATTTTCCCCATCCTTGTCTCAGTTTTCCCATAAATAAGGTGCTTTATTCTTAGTTCCATTTTATTTCAACTACACATTTTCCTCTATTTTAATTCTGTATGTAAAAGGTAAGTCTTTTTTTATTGTTACTAAATATGATAATTTACTTCTATATTAACAGCCATCCTTAATTTTCAACTGTCAGATGAAACACCAGTACGTACATATCATCATATAATAGCACCTATCCTAGTAATACCATCTTACATAGAATATTTTCACATAATGTGTTCCATGAAAATAATCAGGAGATGGTCCCACACTCCCATTTTATTCCTTTTATAAAATATTTTAATCCAGCAAACATTTTTTGATCATCCACTTGGCAGTAAGTGTTTAAACACAGAGACATGTGTTAAAGTCTCCCACACAAGATGCATGCACTCTGACCCTTCAAGTTATTTTGTTTGTTTGTTTTCTTGTTGTGATCATATGTATCATATTCAACATTTTAAATTTATAGTTATTTTAAAGTTAAAGTTTTGTCTTCACAAAACTTATTTATATTGTATTGACATGTCTTATGAAAATAACTCCACTTTGGGATGCTGAAGCAGGCGGATCACGAGGTCGGGAGATCGAGACCATCTCGGCTAACACGGCGAAACCCCGTCTCTACTAAAACTACAAAAAAATTCGCAGGGCGTGGCAGTGGGTGCCTGTAGTCCCAGCTACTGGGGCGGCTGAGGCAGGAGAATGGCTTGAACCTGGGAGGCACAGCTTGCAGTGAGCCAAGATCGAGCCACTGCACTGCAGCCTGGGTAACAGAGCAAGACTCTGTTTCAAAAAAAAAAAAAAAGAAAAATAACTAAACTTTCAGTAAATGCACATATTGGATAACATTTAAATGTATATTAAATTTACTTAATTTAACATTTAAATTTAAAATAACATTTACATGTCAAGTATTTTTGCCTTTATTTCTGTGTTCTAGATTATGTAACAATGTCATATTAAGACTGGTGATCAAAAACCCTTAAAGGATCCCAAAGTGGTTTTCTGTTCTTTATTCTTCCATGATAGTCTTTATGCTAGTGTTACGCATAAGATTCTCTAAGAAGATGAGAAAAGCCAATTCCATAAAGACATGGTGCCTATGTATGATATTTGTTATAATTATCATCTAAAACATAATGCCAACTCAAGCACCACTAGGAACTATTGTATAGAACAGCATTCAGGAAGTGCCTGATTAGGAGACTATAAAGGAAGCAGAAGATGCAGATATAAGAATGATGAAATGTGAAAATTGATGAAAGACAGGCAGACACTTTTTGAAGATAACTAAGACAGAACAGCTAAGGGATGTATGTCAGGCCATATGGTAGGATCTATGCCAGGCTGTATGGTGGATTTATATCTAAGCATCCTACCAGAAGCCGCTGTCCCCTCCCCATTACACAGTATCACTTTTATTTATTCTTCATAGCACCAACTGAAGTTGCTTTGTTAATTTTGACTGCTTCACCAGAATATAAGTTTTAGAAAACAGGGATATTGTTTATTTGTTCATTATTTATATGATTTAGAACAATCTTTGATACATAAGTAGACACTTAATAAATGACTAATGGAGAAATGTGATAGATAGATAGATATATAGATAGACAGATAGATAGATAGAATATGCAAACTGGACCTAAGAAATAACCAGAATTAGGTAGATCTATTTTGACAAAAAATTCCTAGAACACAGAATTTGAGCAGATTAAGAAAAGAATACTGTAGAAACAAGAAATAAAATGGGAATACAGAATCATAAAATTCAGTAGAAATATAGTCAGGCTGAACTTAAGTTAGATGGTCACCAAGGAGACCAAAGACATGATTGTGCATATCATTATTTTCATCTTTTTCTGAAAATTTTCTTTTTCTAAGCCTATTTCTTTGTTCACTTTGTTGCTAAGAAAGAATATCTAAAAAATTACAAATGCGTTTTTTAAAGGTAAAGAATTTAAAAGTATGCATGATAAAAAATGTTCTTGGCTAGACCAAAATTTTGTTTTCCCCTTTTGTAAGGTGCTTCCTAGATTCTAAAATGTTTTCCTTATGGTTTCTGTATATCCTTTATTTAAACCTCTTTCATAAAGGCCACATAAGAAAAGTCATCTCTTAAATCTTTCAGTCCCCTACTGCAGTGTTCCATAAAAGTTATGGTTCATGATTTTGCATGTGTGTGATGTCAGAGTTTAAACTACAACGTGAGCTGGACAGTGAACTTTTACTGGGGGGCAAAAGAAAGTTGGTATAATGGATTTGATGTTGCAAGCCCAGAAGGTGTTTAGCACTTATGAAGGACAAATATCTCGATTAGAAGACTGTAAAGGAATGCATGAAAATGCATTCCTTTTAATTAATGCATGAAAATGCATTCCTTTTAATTAATGCATGAAAATGCTTCTATCTTGTGCCAATATGAACTAAAAGAAGAGACTAAACTGGTTAAAGCTTCCTGATTTTTATAACTTGCCTCTGTAGGCCTTCTACTTTTAGGATGAAAAAGTTCTAAGTTTTTAAAACAACAGCATCCCTCAGCTTCTCAGGAGTCTCTGTTGTTGCTTCAGTCCTTGAGAACATATGATGGTCAGTGTGACAAGAGTCAAAGTCAGTGCGCTAACCATTGCCTACTTCCGACCCTAGGAACTTCACTCTTCTCCAAATGGCTTTTCCCTACACCCCTCAAATAAAAATTAGGCCAGTTTTTATCTTCAGACTAGAGGAACAAATAACATTAATATTCTTGATAATTTCTCAAACTGACACAATTGAAAATTAAGTGGACTTTTCTTGTTCACATATCAGAAATTTTCATGTCTATTTTTCTCTCTGAACTGCTAGTAGTATATTCCTATGTATGGTGAATTTGAGGAAAAAAATCCCTTAATCTTAAAATAAATCTAGTCTCTGAATCATTTTCTGATTGCAGGGTTTCCAGCAGCGTTTGTTGCAGCATGGGCTGTGGCACGGGCAACCCTGGCTGATGCGAGGTGAGTGAAAAGGAAGAGGAAAGAGAGAACCTCAGATGTTCTCAAGACTCAGGCTTCCTGCTCAGAATTCACACTCACTACTGTTCTTCATGCCATTGCTCTTTAGGGATGCCACAAAGAAAATTACCTTGATGCAATGGTAGCTTCCAACACATTACCAGCAAGCTGTCTATTCCAGAGGTCATGGAGCAGAAACACTCACAGACTAGATGCAGGTGCCTGACCTCCATAGATTATGAAATAAATTTAAAATGTAGTGTGAGAAGCAAGTGGAAAGAGATGGGTAAGAGAATCCACTTAGGATTTAGTGCAAGCAGGTTGAAGAACCACACTACCTGATTCCTAGGATAGGCAGCATTCATACTTCCTCTCTCTCTGCCACATCAGCTTTCCCTGCGGATGGTGTGGTTATGAGGACCAGGGATAAGGTGGCAGGAAGGGGAACTACAGACAGAATCTGGTGCCCTGGGCCAGTGGCACATATTTACTCCCTCATAGAGATGGAGGGGCAAGTACACTGGCCACAGTGGTAGCTTCCGAATTAGCCTGTAGAGAAGTTCTGGGTTTTATTTATGGCCCTTGGGAAAAGGACACGTGGGAAGGAGTTCCATCAGTTACTGGCTGATGATGCTCTCAAAAATATTAAGAACTTCCTGTGTATCAGGGATTATTCATGGCTCTTGTTTATTTAGTATATCATGAATGTTTAGAGCCCAGTTGCCTCATGTGTCTTTAGTACCTGTGTTTAACACACATGTGGTCTACTAACTCATCTCTTATCTATATTTAATGCAAACTGTGGGTTCATCCTTCCCATTTGTTATCATATCTTCTGTAGCAGAATTAAATATTTTAAAATAATAAACATACATTAGAAGTGGAATTTATCTCTAACTGTGAGCCGTTAAGTTCTTCCAGGTAGCATCGGGCTAAGTTAATGTATCATTTTAAAGTACAGGACAACAATGCTGTAAATCATTTAAAATGTATCATTTTTAAGGATTCATTTTAATGTATCATGGTACACCTAATACATTTAAAGAACCATTTAAGTATAAGGGGTACATTTGCATTAAATAGTAAAGAATCCTTTCTTTACATTTTGACAGACCTGAGTTCAAATCTTAATTTAACTGCTTTGCTAGGTTTGGGACCAAGGGACCCAAAACACATGATCTCTTTGTGTATCAGTTTCTCATGTATAAAGCGGAGATAATAATGTATAAATTGCATTAATACATTATTGTGAACACTTAGCGTAGTACCTGGCACTCGATGGGAGTGTGCTGAGAAGGAGCTCAGGTACAATTGTCTTATAGGCTTGTTCTGCTACTTCTTGGTTCTGGAACAGCAGATGTACAACCTAACCTCTCTGAGCCTCAGTTTTCTCAGCTGTCAAATGCAGTTAAAATGATACTACTGTCTACAGAGTTGTTGTTAGAATAAATGAGATAATGTGTGTTAAATACCTAATGCATTTTTGTATATTGTTATTTCATTAGAAAGCCAAACTCATCCTTCTGTTAATCCTAGCTTATAATATTTTGATTTTTATCCTGTCAAGTCGATGGAACCCTGCTTCTGCTGAAGCTAGAGCTTACAAATTAGGCTGCAGAAAAGATGAGGGGTGGAGGCCTTATAGACCCTCATAGGCCAGATTAGGATGTTTGGTCTTTGTTCAGTGATAATGACAGCAAATTTGCATTTTGTAAAGATAATTACCAGAACATAGGGTAATAGTACCCGATGTTGGAAGAAAGTAATAATGAAAACAGTTGCTGGCATTTCTGAGTGCTGACCACTTTCCAAGTACTTCATAATTCTGCAAATACTAAGTAAATTAAAACTCATTATCAACTCTATGAAACTGAGGTCAGAGAAGTTGTGCCCAAGGTTGCACAGCCATGAATGATAGAGAAGGACTTTGATCTCAGACATTCAGGCTCTCGAGGCATTCAGAAAATACTTACAGGCAGATAAGATGTTTCTATTGAGATAAGTGGAATTTTTATTATATGTAGAGGAGTAGAGTTGAAGAGGGATTCTTTTTATAATATCACTGAAAGCTTCTCACTCTTCAGTTGATTTAACATGTCTGGTAATCAAGAGTGCACAGTGGAAAATGTCCAGAGTACACTAGACAGTTTTTCTCTTATCTTTACTATGTCTAGACTTTTGTCTTTTTACCTCAGAGAGGTAAAACTTCTAGTTCTTTCTGTTCTGTAAATCAGAAATAGGTTATCACCTACCATGGATTTTTCAACAATTCCCACTTTTTGTTGACATATGAGCTCATGCCTGTGTATTTGTATTGCATGTATACATGCAGTGTTGTCTCCTGGCATATGTTTTTCTCATTCACATGATAAAATTAAACATATCTGCATGTCACGTATTAAATGATAAAATTAAATATATCTGCATTTCATGGTGAAAACCATAACTACAAATGTTCTACCTTGTTAGTGTGTTTGAAATCTACTATTCTACCATATAAATCTTCCTTATCATATTCCTGCAGCATTTAGTATACATATTATATAACCATTCCTTTCTTATCTACCACCTTATTTCTCTTAATGTGCAAGTGTAACTGCCTAATTTTTCCAACAAACCATGAATTCCAAATGGGCATAAGTGAAATTCCCTGTTTTACAGTAGATAACTCTTCAATGCATGCTGATCAATTCTTCTAGATTCGGCTGACCATTTTTTCTCTCTTTGCTCAGTATCTATTAAGCAATGATAAAGTTTGAGTTAATGCAAGTTGTGAGTTATAAGGAGATGTGGTTTTTCTTCCGTTCAGGACTTGCAGCAGTTATTCTCAGCCTCAGTCTTCCATCTGTAAGATGAGAATAATATTCTTGGCCATGACTAATGCTGTGAGTTAGCAGGGGACAGATCTGAGAATTAGATGAGAGGCCATTATGAAAGGGCTTTGTAAACTCCAGATTTTAGACAAACCATAAATGTTACCTTCATTGTGGGTAAAGAACCAGTAACTTTTAAGGCCCAATCATCATATATAAATAGAAAAAATCTTGACCGCCCATCTCCTATCATTCCTTATAAGTGTCTGATAGCTTGTAAGTCGCCCTTTGATTCTGTCTGACTCAAGTGCCTCCATGGCCGACTGCAGGGAGGCTGCCTGGTAAAGGCTTTCAGTTGTCTCAAATGGACTTTGACCAGAGTCCCCCAGTTGTCTGTGTTTCTCTTGAGGGGCTATATGATGAATGAATATGAAAACATTCATTTTTGGGGTATGATTTCTATTTTAAATAATGATGAGTCAAAGAAAGAAAAGGAAAAAGTAGAAAAGCATCCGGGTACCTGCGCTTTGCTCTCATGGTCAAGCTTATTGCTATGGACTGAATTATGTCTCCCAAAATTCACATGTTAAAGCCCTAACCCCCAACGTGACTGTATTTGGAGATAGGGTCTATAAGGACCTAATTAGGGTTAAGGAGGTCATGAGAGTGGGGCCCTGATATGAAAGGATTAGTGACCTTATAAGAAGAGATGCCAGAGAGGCTGGCTCTCCCTCTCTCTCTGTGCACACAAAGAAGAGGTCATGTGAGCACACAGCGAGATGGAGGCTACTTACAAGCCAAGAAGAGAGGTCTCACCAGAAATGGACCATGCTGGCACCCTGATCTTGAACTTCTAGTCTCCAGACCGAGAAAATAAATGTCTGTTGTTTAAGCCACTCAGCCTGTGGTATTTTGCTATGGCACCAGCCTGTGGTATTTTGCTATCACATGTCAAGTAGATTAACACACTTATGATAAAGAAAAGGTAATTTAAAGAGAGGCAGTTTTAAACTATATATGCAGTAATGCCAAGAATTCTTTCATGTTAATAGAGAACAATTTAATATCCATAGATTGTGTACGCTTTGTGATAGCAGTTCCCTTTTTGTTATCTCCTGGGAACTTTTCTTTATTTAAGCCAATATATTGTTTTGAGTTACTAGATATTTCCTTCAGGAATTATTTTGTCTGCTATACACTGAAAAAAAAGTCACATGCTGTGAATACCTAAACTCTATAAAGAACCTGTCACTCATTGTTCCTGAAAATTGGAACCGTACAGAGTCATTGTCTTTAGGGGTAGCCTTCCTCCTACTTGCTTCAAAGCTCCCCATTGATCAGCTTCCCTCAGTTCTAAAACTTGTTGGCTTTGGACTTTTCCTTGCTTTGATCCCTTTATGCTATTTGAATTTGTTAACAATTGAGGGTTGATGTTCTCTACATTGACATCATTATTGCTATATATACACAGTGAGATTGGAAATCGCAAAGAAAACTTGCAACGGCTGCTATTTGATTTACATGGGAGGGAAGTGGCATCAGTAAAGAGGTACTAATTATTGCTATCATGATCATATTCTGAGATGTGTAACTGTATGACCTAGATTCAGAATTTTAGAGATGATAGGACTGAAGGCATTTTCTGGTTCAATCTTCCCGTATTAGGGATAAGTAAAATGTGATCCAGAGACATCAGGACATATTCTCAAAGCCTACAGCTAGACTGAAGCAGAATTTTGACTCATTCATTCAATTAGTTACATCATGTGACCACCGTGCAAAATATTTCACTTTCTTCCTAACTTACTCAGAATAAAATCTTGAATTTTACAGTGCCCAAATCTGGGATAATTGGATGAAGGGTCATTTTATATTTAATTTTGCCTATAAACATAAGCTATATTACTACTTAACTGAGAAGATTTCAAAATTGCCTGATTCAACTTCACATAAAATTCAGCTTTTCTATAGATGAAGTTTTTGTGGATTTTCTTGTGTGTTATCTGACCTATATAGTGCCATGTGACAACATTCGCGGGAGAGAACAGAAGTTAAATATCTTCAAAGGATGGATGGGGTTCATATTCATGTCTTACATTTGAGACTCACTGTTTTCTTTTTTTTTTTTTTAATAAAACTAATAAATCAATTTATTTTATTTTTTATTTTTTTAAAATTTATTTATTATTATTATACTTTAAGTTGTAGGGTACATGTGCATAACGTGCAGGTTTGTTACATATGTATACTTGTGCCATGTTGGTGTGCTGCACCCATCAACTCGTCATTTACATCAGGTATAACTCCCAATGCAATCCCTCCCCCCTCCCCCCTCCCCATGATAGGCCCCGGTGTGTGATGTTCCCCTTCCTGAGTCCCAGTGATTTCATTGTTCAGTTCCCACCTATGAGTGAGAACATGCGGTGTTTGGTTTTCTGTTCTTGTGATAGTTTGCTAAGAATGATGGTTTCCAGCTGCATCCATGTCCCTACAAAGGACACAAACTCATCCTTTTTGATGGCTGCATAGTATTCCATGGTGTATATGTGCCACATTTTCTTAATCCAGTCTGTCACTGATGGACATTTGGGTTGATTCCAAGTCTTTGCTATTGTGAATAGTGCTGCAATAAACATACGTGTGCATGTGTCTTTATAGCAGCATGATTTATAATCCTTTGGGTATATACCCAGTAATGGGATGGCTGGGTCATATGGTACATCTAGTTCTAGATCCTTGAGGAATCGCCATACTGTTTTCCATAATGGTTGAACTAGTTTACAATCCCACCAACAGTGTAAAAGCATTCCTATTTCTCCACATCCTCTCCAGCACCTGTTGTTTCCTGACTTTTTAATGATCGCCATTCTAACTGGTGTGAGATGGTATCTCATTGTGGTTTTGATTTGCATTTCTCTGATGGCCAGGGATGATGAGCATTTTTTCATGTGTCTGTTGGCTGTATGAATGTCTTCTTTTGAGAAATGTCTGTTCATATCCTTTGCCCACTTTTTGATGGGGTTGTTTTTTTCTTGTAAATTTATTTGAGTTCTTTGTAGGTTCTGGATATTAGCCCTTTGTCAGATGAGTAGATTGCAAAAATTTTCTCCCATTCTGTAGGTTGCCTGTTCACTCTGATGGTAGTTTCTTTTGCTGTGCCGAAGCTCTTTAGTTTAATGAGATCCCATTTGTCAATTTTGGCTTTTGCTGCCGTTGCTTTTGGTGTTTTAGACATGAAGTCTTTGCCCATGCCTATGTCCTGAATGGTACTACCTAGGTTTTCCTCTAGGATTTTTATGGTATTAGGTCTAACATTTAAGTCTCTAATCCATCTTGAATTAATTTTCGTATAAGGAGTAAGGAAAGGATCCAGTTTCAGCTTTCTACTTATGGCTAGCCAATTTTCCCAGCGCCATTTATTAAATAAGGAATCCTTTCCCCATTTCTTGTTTTTGTCAGGTTTGTCAAAGATCAGTTGGCTGTAGATGTGTGGTATTATTTCTGAGGACTCTGTTCTGTTCCATTGGTCTATATGTCTGTTTTGGTACCAGTACCATGCTGTTTTGGTTACTGTAGCCTTGTAGTATAGTTTGAAGTCAGGTAGCGTGATGCCTCCAGCTTTGTTCTTTTGACTTAGGATTGTCTTGGAGATGCGGGCTCTTTTTTGGTTCCATATGAACTTTAAAGCAGTTTTTTCCAATTCTGTGAAGAAACTCATTGGTAGCTTGATGGGGATGGCATTGAATCTATAAATTACCTTGGGCAGTATGGCCATTTTCACGATATTGATTCTTCCTATCCATGAGCATGGTATGTTCTTCCATTTGTTTGTGTCCTCTTTTATTTCACTGAGCAGTGGTTTGTAGTTCTCCTTGAAGAGGTCGTTTACATCCCTTGTAAGTTGGATTCCTAGGTATTTTATTCTCTTTGAAGCAATTGTGAATGGAAGTTCATTCATGATTTGGCTCTCTGTTTGTCTGTTACTGGTGTATAAGAATGCTTGTGATTTTTGCACATTAATTTTGTATCCTGAGACTTTGCTGAAGTTGCTTATCAGCTTAAGGAGATTTTGGGCTGAGACAATGGGGTTTTCTAAATATACAATCATGTCATCTGCAAAGAGGGACAATTTGACTTCTTCTTTTCCTAACTGAATACCCTTGATTTCTTTCTCTTGCCTAATTGCCCTAGCCAGAACTTCCAGCACTATGTTGAATAGGAGTGGTGAGAGAGGGCATCCCTGTGGGCTTCATCCCTGGGATGCAAGGCTGGTTCAACATTCGCAAATCAATAAACATAATCCAGCATATAAACAGAACCAAAGACAAGAACCACATGATTATCTCAATAGATGCAGAAAAGGCTTTTGACAAAATTCAACAGCCCTTCATGCTCAAAACGCTCAATAAATTCGGTATTGATGGAACGTACCTCAAAATAATAAGAGCTATTTATGACAAACCCACAGCCAATATCATACTGAATGGGCAAAAACTGGAAAAATTCCCTTTGAAAACTGGCACAAGACAGGACTCACTGTTTTCTAATCTGGCCTTTCAAAGTGAAACCTCTGATTTTCTCTGCATCTTGGCCATTTAGAGAGAAGCATATCAGACCCAGTTTTAAATGATACCTTAAACTCTATTGATATACAAAAGAAGTCTCTTTCAGATCTAAAATTCTATTAGGTGTTATTTGGGCTGGGCATGGTGGCTCATGCCTGTAATCGCAGTGCTTTGGGAGGCCAAAGCGGGCTGATCTCTTGAGGCCAGGGGTTCAAGACCAGCATGGCCAACATGGTAAAACTCCATCTCTACTAAAAATGAAAAAAAAAAAAAATTAGCTGGGCGTGGTGGTGCATGCCTGTAATTCCAAATACTTGGGAGGTTGAGGCAGGAGAATTGCTTGAACTGGGGAAGCAGAGGCTACAGTGAGGCGAGATCATGCCACTGTACTCCAGCCTGGGCGCCAGAGGGAGACTCTGTCTTAAAAAAAAAAAAAAAAAAAGAAGAGTGTTATTTTACTAAGGTCAGCTAAGATAATCAAGTAGGTTGGGCAAATTAAATTAAACAGTGAGCAATTTTGTTCTCTTTCTTTTTACTTACAAAAGCAAAAACAACTTACAAGATAATCTTATTATCTTCTCTTTGCTTCATTCAAAGGAGATAAGAGATGCCAGTGAGAGGAGAAACCCATAACTTCTTTACTTCTTTGCTATATTTTTGTTTCACCATCCAGCAGCAAAGGTGGGGGCTGCAAAGGACCAAGAAGCCGTCTGACATTTCTAGAACATCTGCACAGGCTTTTGGGGTCAGCTTCTCTTGCTTCTTCTACTCTTACTGATTGTATAAGTTGTGGAGAGAAGGTAGTACTCAGCCAATTCAATTCTTTGGATCCCTTGGGAAGAACAACCCACCTGTTTTCAACCCTGACTGTAGGAAGTCCTACTTTCTAGTCAGACCTTTGTATCTCTTGCTTCACCATCCAGAACTGCATTTCCTAGAAGGTTAAAGTCTATCATTAAAATTTTGAACAGAGAGTAGTTTCTGGGACATGTTAACAAAGACAATGTGAGTGGGAGCATTGAAGAATTAACTAAAAACAAGCATTAATAGCATTTTCTTTAAAAGGTTTGAAATCTCAGCTTCCTGTCTTATATCACAGGGCAAATTTGAAACTTTGACACTGAAAAGCATCAAAGAGAAGTGTTTTATGTTTTTAGAGGTAGCTGGTTTTGACCTACTTCCAAATGCAAGCATTTTATAGAGCCTGAATTGCATAATTGAATCCCAATGTGTTAGGAGACACCATGATGAAATGCCATTAAAGCAAAGAAAGAGGACTGTGAAGATATTACCAAATGTCAAAAACTGAAAATAAAATTTATGGAATCTGAAAGCCTTGTAGCTTAGATCTTGGCTAAGTGAATCAATGTTCAATTTACAGTCACATGATATATGCCACCTTCCTTATGGTCGAAAGCTTTTTTAGAGCAGTGTGATTCTGCATAACTCAGTAACATTGTCTTTTATCTTTCTTGTCTGGTTAAATAATGTGAAAAACAGATGCATGTAAATAATGCCAGAAAATGTTCAATAATATGCAAGTGTAACATTTTTGTTCTTAAATTTCCATGTAAATTCGAACTTCAGGTCCATTGAATATGCGCATTTCAGTTGGGCTGAACCAGAATTACATTTTAGTGTAGGGTTCCGGTTGATTTGCCTGTGGTATGTTCTCCCAGTGGAGTGCGGAGCTACTGAGCTCAATTGGTACGGATATGCAAAGAAATAAAAAATACAGTTGTAAAAGGAAAAAGCAAATTGCAGAATAGTGCATACATGACATTTTTGTATGATAGAGGAAAGTAAGAATATAACCTTTGTATTTGTTTGCATAGGCATGAAGAAGCATTGGAAGCATATACAATAAAGTAATAGAAGATGTTACCTGTAAGGAGGCAGACAGGAATGTGGGGAGGATTGAGACATCTCAATGGCTGTCTTTTTATATAGTTTGACTTTAAAAATGAGAACATATTGCCTATATGTAAAAGTTAAACTTTAAAAAAATGTAGTTCTTAGTGTGTATTGAAAATGTCTTACCCTTAAGGAATAGTCAAAATGGTATTTTATTATCTATAACTTGCTCATTAAGAAAAAAGTAACTTCGTTATGTTTATTATCTAGAATTTAAAAATTATCATTGTATCCCACAAATTTCTTTTTTTTATTTATCATTGCCACAATCAATACTGGGTTTTGTGAAAAGAGAAAGAAACTTAAGAGTTTTATTTATGTGTCTTTAGTTTAAAAAGACTGTTTCAAGTGCTATATTAAAGTGCCAAGTGGTGCTAGTTTCTTATCATTTCTGTGCTATTTGTTCTAGTGTAAGATCTTTACTAGTACAAACCAGATTGGGAGATTGGGTGAGCATGAGTAAAACTTAATTTGAATTCAGCTGATGTCAATTCAATCCAATAGATATTTATTGACTACCTACATACTGTTCTAGGACTTGCAATACATCAGAACACGAAAACAACAGTGATCTCTGCCCATGTAGAGCTTAAACTCAAGTTAGGGTGGAAGGGAAGCACCAAATATAAAAAATAGGCAAATTATATAATTTTTAAATTAAATACTGTTAAAAACAAACATAAAAATTAAGATAAGGTCATGGATCTTATACAAATAGAAAATGAACACATGTCAAAGATTTTTTTTTTAACTTTTATTTTAGTTTTGGGGGTACATGTGAAGGTTTGTTCCATAAATAAACATGTGTCACAGAGGTTTGTTGTACATAATATTATATCACCCAGGTATTAAGCCCAGTACCCAATAGTTATCTTTTCTGCTCTTCCCCCTCCTCCTACCTCCCTCATCAAGTAGACCCCAGTGTCTGTTGTTTCCTTCTTTGTCTTCACAAATTCTTATCATTTAGCTTCCACTTATAAGTTAGAACATGTGGTACTTGGTTTTCTGTTCCTGTGTTAGTTTGCTGAGGATGATAGCCTCCAGCTCCATCCACGTTCCTGCAAAAGACATGATCCTGTTTTTTTTTTGTGGATGTGTAATATTCCATGGTATACATGTACCACATTTTCTTTATCCAGTCTGTCACTGATGGGCATTGAGATTGATTCCATGTCTTTGCTATTGTGAACAGTACTGCAATGAACATTTGCAAACATGTGTCTTTATGGTAGAATGCTTTATATTCCTCTGCGTATATGCCCAGTAATGGGATTGCTGGGTTGAATGGTAGCTCTTCTTTTAGCTCTTTGAGGAATCACCATACTGCTTTCCACAGTGGTTGAACGAATTTACGCTCGCACCAACAGTGTATAAGGGTTCCCTTTCTCCGTAACCTCGCCAGCATGTGTTATTTCTTGACTTTTTGATAATAGCCATTCTAACTTGTGTGAGATGATATCTCACTGTGGGTTTGAGTTGCATTTCTCTAGATACTTTAACCTCATTAATTAATGAGAGAAATACCAAGATGTTATGGTTGGTTCAAAGGAGAAATCTAAAGAACCACATTTACATTCAGTACAATAAATACCAAAATTTATAAACAAATGCAAAAACTACTCAATATTTTCAGGATACTAATCAATTACATTCCACTGAACATCACAGCTAATTTTCATTTCTATGGACAAGAATAATTTGCATTAATTCTCTATTGCATTACTATGGATAAGAATAACTTGCATTATTGTAAGGATTCTACAATTTATGAAGTAAAATAGAATTGCTGTAATGTCTGAGAGAGAGAACTTTCTCTATCAATGAATTTAAATTATTATGGCTTATTCCAATAATAGTAAAAGTGAAGTATGAATTGTATGACATTTAGAAGACTATTACTTTTTGTGGCTCTGGAAACATGGTTTTTAACTCTTGTCACAATAAAAGTAATTCACTAATATTTATAATTCTCTACTCATCTTCAAGGGGTAGCTAATAATGTGAAAATCAATACCTGCCACATGTTTTTTCCCCTGCCCTGACTGGCTTGGGTGTTTTAAGATAAGATTTCTTTATCTATTTGTTTCTTAATTGGAAGTGTGGGGCTGGAGTTTTTGGTAAAACTTAAAATTCTACTTAATTCTTACTACCCATTTGCTTTGCCAATTTATTCATGACAATTTTTTTTTTCAATGTTGCAGGTGCTGGGAACTTAGTGCTGGAGACATCAAGTGGATTTATCAAGCACCAATCTTAGCAGCTATTGGGGTAAGTTTAAAAGTTTGTATAGTTAAAAAAGAGATGGATAATTAACCTGCTGCTAAAACCCAGAGAAAGTGTGTCTGTCACTGCGTTCTACAATAGATTTGAGAAACTCACATGTACAGCAATATCTGTTGGGAGAGTCTGGGACAGAGATCAGACCCTTATTGTGACTGACACTGAGACCCATGAAAGCCTTCCTTTAATCAGCTAGCACTTGGGTCAATTCTGAGACTTCAAAATATCTATGAGCATTTATATGTTTAGGGAGTTGGAAGGCCCTACATCTCCTTTTCACCCATTATATTATTTTACCACTTTAACATTCTGACCACCTGGTAGTAGGTCAGTGTGGCAGGGAGGGAAAGATGGAATAGCAGGAAAGCAGAGAAATTACTGAGACAGAAGAATGGTAATATGATGTATAAAGTATTCCCTAAAGCTTTTATTTGGCATACTTCCCCCAAGGAGTTAAGTGCATCCTATACCAGGAAATAACTCACATAATTCTATCTAACAGATATTAGATAGAAAATTAGAATTGAAAGTAATGGCAAAAAACACAATTACTTTTTCACTAACCTGATAGTAGGGAGAAAGACCACAATGCATTTTGCACTGAACCTTGTCTGCCTGTATTTCCAATGCACATTGCATCTGTGTTGCAAAGGAAAACAAAATCACACACTTCTTCGCATCTAATAAAACTTATCAAAATGTTTACTCTTGATCTTCTTTGAAGACTTTAAGGTGTCAGTTTCTTTTGGTTTGTGAAAGAAATTATACCACCTTGTGTTCATGTATGTGATACATATTACAAGCATTTTTAAAAAACAATTACTATCCTGATAATAAATGTTAAAGTAGAAAACAACATAGCAACCTGATTATTAACTAATTTTGATGTTTTTCTTTGTTTCCCAGTTTCCTATTCCTCTTTTTTCTTTCGGACAATGTGTCACCCACTTTGTCAGAAGGGCAGCTATTAATGTAGTTGAGGTATTGTAGCCTCATCTAAAGAATCAGATTAAAGCTTATTTACCTCATAGGAAAAATGCGTAAAGAAAATAGGAGAGATCAAAAGGAATCTTCAGTTTAGAAGTCCATTGAAATAAATGTTTAGAGAGGGAAATAAAATCCAGAACACTTTTAGAGAAGCTATTTTGTATCCTTGCTAAACCATCCTATTAACAAATTGGTCCCAATGCCATATATCCTAGGAGAAGCTCAAAAATGGATTATGGATGAATGAATGGCTTGAATTACAAACACCTGTAATTTTAACTTTTTATGTAAATGAAATGCTGCTATATTAATCCACTGATAAACAATCCTAGATCTGTAACTATATCCCTGAGAGACATCAGTGAACTTAAAGATAAAAATTAACTGCTCAGATTTCCCTTTCATTCATTGGTATTTAATCCTTATTTATACTTTCAAGGCTTTTATTTTCCTCCTTTCTAGTTCATCTTCTGTGTGTTTGCTTCTCCATATCTTACCATTATCTTTTTAAGGGAACAATCTATATCTTATTATTTTTTCTTTGCCTTCAGTATCTTGTACTGAGACTTACCAATAAGAGTTAATGAATGCTCTCAAATTTACCTACATTTTAATATAATGATTATATAATGATTAAGTTTGATTTTACATTTGATGAAAATGAAGGACCTATTGAATTCCAGGAGATCCTTGTAAAATTACCAGGAACTGAAGCAAAGGACGGTGGAGAAAAGGAAATCTTAGGGCATTTTCCATGAAAATGACTGATTTTTATCCAAAGCTTTATAGTTTGTTTACAGATCTAAGTCACTCACATCATCAACATGGATGAAAAATTTATTTTCTGAGGTTTGTAACTTGTAATGTGAAACAGTAAAGCTAGGTGATTAAAGGGTTTCTGAAGATTCGCCTTTGGAGGAGAAATAGAAGTGATGGCACCATCAGTAAACTTTGAAGAAAATTAGTGTGGAAGGCCATTTTCCTCTTCTTGAGTTAAAATTATGACAGTTCTAAGCTAAGAATTCTGAAGTACTTTTCCTATATTATGAAGTTCATTTAATCTCAAAAATCACAGCTGATACTCAAGAATATCTTTCTGTTCACTAAGAGTTACCTTTTTGTTTCATTATTATAATTTAGTGTTACCATAATTCCCTTGAAGGTTCTTAACTTACTCACAATCTACTAGTGTATCTGAAAGTTTTCATAAAATGTCAAGAATTGGATTTGAAATAAATAATTTACTTATTTTAATCAATAATTTAGAGAAGGCTGAGTTATGAAAGAGAAAAACTAAAAAAGCAAGTGGAAAACTAAAGGAAAGAAAAAACAGAATTATAAAGAAAAACTCCAAGGTATAGTTTTCAATTCAAAAGAGGGGAATACCTCAAGAGACAAGAAGATACACCTCAAGAATACAGAGTTCCTAGGAGAGAGATTTGGCCCTCCTGGGAATAAGAATATGGAAGGCCTGTGTGGATAATTCTGTGATGTATAACACCAGGTAGTTAGATTGCCAGTGGCACTGGTTCAGAGCATCAGCTTGAAGCCTACACAGAAATCCTGGAAATCCAGGAGTTTGGATTCTACATAGTGAACCCAAGTTGATATGTTTTAAAACCTGGATTCCAAGGACAGTGATTATTTCACTTAGAATGCCAAAGACTAGAGTTCTGTAAGCATGATTGACATTCGGGAAAAAGAATAATTTAATATCTGCATTGGAAGTAAATAATAAACACAAAATCTTGAGCTAAGGTGGTAGTGATTAATGGGGGAAATGTATTCACTGCAGGCTGGCAAGTGGTACGAGAGCATTCCAATGGCCTGTGCCAAGGTTGAGTGTGGGTGTGGAATAATATCAGGAGCTGAGGCTGCAAAGGAGGCCGGGCCAGACCCTGAAGGGGCTTCTAAGCCTCACTAAAGAATTGACACCTAATCCTGCAAGGGGTGAAAACCAAAGGTTTAGACATTGGAAAGTGAAGGAATCAGGTTTTTCATTTGGAAAGATCTCAGGGCTTCATTGAAGCTGGCAGTGGGGAAACCACTGTGGGTGTCTGCTGGGTGGGGGTTTAAGCCACAGTGATGTGAAGTGGAAAGGACATAGGTCTGAGAGAGTTAGGGCGTGGAGTTCTGAGCACTGTCCCTTCACACTTGGCATACACATTTTCCTCATTTCCATGACCTGGTCCCTTCTTCCTCCCCCATCTCATGTCGCCTCATGTTCTCCTTCCCGCTGCCTCAGCTCCACACAATGGCTTTCTTTAGTTCCCTGAACGTGCTACACTCTTCCCACCTCAGGGCCTTTGCCTGCGCTGTTCTGTATGCCTGCCATACTGTTCCGCCTGCTTGTGCATTCTTCCTTCAGGTCCCAGCTTACGGATAACCTCTTCAGACAGTCTTTTCTGACCACTTGACAGTGTCACAGTGGTTACAGCATAGGCTCTGGGCGAGACTGCCTTCGTTAGAATCTCAGGTTTGCCCTTCTGTCGAGTGTGCAGGCTGAAATTTTATGGTACAGGCTGGTCTTGGGCAAGTTATTTAAACTCACAATTCCCTTTTGCCATCTATAAGATGGGAATAATAGTGTAGATTACAAGAGTTAATCATTGGGCTGCATTAGGAACAGTGGCTGGCACGTAGCGCTATAAGCGTTAGCTATTATCATTTTTACTTTTCACGTGTTAATAACTTGCCCACACTCCAGGTAGATTTCTCCTACTCCCTGCAACACATTAACTTAAAAAATGTCTCCATAAAGTCATAAAAATAATGTTGGTTTCTGGACAGCAGTAAGGCTAACACATTGTATCTTGTATATCAGTTAAGTGGCTGTTCAGACCTGAGGGGACTCCCAGGGATGATCTGGTTTCCCAGGCTCCACGGTCCCCTAGGATGATACCATGATTGCTTCTCTGTTTGTGCATAGGCACTTCTGATTGCAGAATGTCTGCTCTCCTCGTATCCCATAAAAGCTGGCATACCATCGGTGTGACTATTTTTTAAAAGGCTGTAACGTTATCTACCCAAAATGGTATAATTGTTAACTCTTTTTGGTAGGAGTAGAGCTTACTTTTACCCTTTTGTTAAACATTTTAGTATTCTCCATTTTAGGGGCATCGGAAGGCTCTACTTCATAATCGAGAAATCGATATTTACATTTTGGAAAAGTTATTAAGCTCTCACTTTTGTAATTTTCCAGGTAAACCATTCCATGATTCACCTTCTATTCAAACACAATAAAACACGAGGTGAGAAAAGTATACATAATGTTATTTTCACTTTCACTTTCTTGCTTCCTATGTGAGTTCCTGTTATTAAATGCAATAAATACTTGATTAAAAAGAAACTTCTTCCTAAGTACATTCTATGATCTTCCCCGTGACTTGCTGGCAAACCAGGCAGACAGTAAGTTAGCACCACTGTGGTGAACCTGATGGGCACCTGAGCTCTCTTCTCTCCAGGTCTGCGTGAAGATGTAAAGACAGGGAAAGCTCTGCCACACCAGTGCATGATTTGTCTGTCCAGCCCATTTGAGATGCGCATGGACACAGTATGAAGGATCAAGGAGGTCTGCCCTTTCTTGGGGGTGACGCCAAATGTGTCACAGTAGTTACAGCTTAGACTCTGGGCCAGGCTGTCTTTGTTAGCATCCCAGGCCTGCCCTTCTGTCGAGTGTGCAGGCTGAAATTTTTCTGGGCAGGCTAGGCTTGGGCAAGTTTTAAAAACTCAGGGTCCACTTTTGCAATCTATAAAATGGGAATAGACTGGGCATGGTGGCTCATGCCTGTAATCACAGTGCTTTGGTAGGCATAGGCAGGAGGCTCGCTTGAGGCCAAGAGTTCAAGACCAGCCTGGGCAACAAAGCAAAACCCCAAATTCTTTTTCCCATAATGACTACACCTACTCACATTCATACTAACAGGGTACACATTTTTGTTTTTCCTCTCTGCATCCTAGCTAATGTTTATCTTTTGTCTTTTTGAACTACCAACGGCCATTAAGCCATTCTTTGTTTGTTTGTTTGTTTGAGACAGGATCTCACTCTGTCACCCAGGCTGGAGTGCAGTGGTGCAATCACGGCTCACTGCAGCCTTGATCTCCTGGGCTCAAGCGGTCCTCCTGCCTCAGCCTCCTGAGTAACTAGGACTCATGGCATGAGTCCTAGGTGGCATGTGCCACCATGCCTGGCTAATTTTTGTATTTTTTGTAGAGATGTGATTTTGCCATGTTGCCCAGGCTGGTCTCAAACTCCTGGGCTCAAGCAATCCACTCGCCTCCACCTCCCATAGTGCTGGGATTACAGGTGGGAGCCACCATGCCCAGCCCCATTAAGCCATTCTAACAGGTATGAGGTGATAGCTTGTGGTTTTGATTTGGATTTCCCTGATAATTAGCGATGATGATCACCTTTTCACATACTTGTTGGCTATTTGTAAGTGTTTTTTTTTTTTTTTTTTTTTTTTTGAGACGGAGTCTTACTCTGTCGCCCAGGCTGGAGTGCAGTGGTGCGATCTCAACTCACTGCAACCTCTGCCTCCTGGGTTCAAGCGGTTCTCCTGTCTCAGACTCCTGAGTAGCTGAGATTACAGGCACGTGCCACCATGCCCAGCTAATTTTTGTGTTTTTAGTAGAGACGGGATTTCGCCACATTGGCCAGGCTGATCTCAAACTCCTGACCTCAGTGATCCACCTGCCTCGGCCTCCTGAAGTGCTGGAATTACAGGCGTGAGCCACCGCAGGGCCAACTCCTCTTCTTTTTAAAAATAGTTTAATGCATTTTGGTAGTAAACTGACAGGAACAGCACAAAACAACATTAAAAACATGTACTTGCATGTAGAATTATTCAGAAAAATATAGTGAGTGGATGGAATTTACTGTATGATAAAAGTGCTACTAACACCAGTTAGTTGCGGTCAAGAAATTTGTTTTTTTGAAAATCCAAATGCTGGCATTGTTCAGAAAAAATTAACAGCTATTTATAACTGCTGTAAAGGTGAACTGCTGAAACTTGTTCAGCTGAAACATTTGGGTGCATTAATACTTTGTTTCCATGCATTTATATTACAAATTCACACAAAAATGAAAATGGAGAAACTGCCAATACCTGGTTTCTGTTCCCTATTTTTTCACTCACTGTCATTAAGTTAGGTGCCTTTTGACTCCATGGGGGCGGCGGCAGGGGGAATCTGATGCTCAGAAATACCAATAAGAGGAAGAAGAGCTTTTTATTTTTTTCTTTGAGAATGGAATGTTTCCCATCTTAGTGGATTGTCAAGCAAGTTCTCCATGAATGCAGCATGGATGTCTTTTGATAATTGTTACACATTTGGCCTGGATTGCACACGGCTCGGTGTCTCCAGAAAGGCCATTATGATAGATCTCATTTGTTTCCCACAAAGCACCAGTAGCTGTGCTCTGGATGTGCTGCTCTGTTTTGAAGTCCTTAGCAGTTTCTTGCACCAGACACTAGGAGGAATGTTTATGGATTAGGCTTTCAGTGGATTTCTGATAACATCTAATTTCACCAAGTGCCTTGGTATCCAGGTTGTTACTGGTGAAGTTTCGTCACCCATCCAGTAGATGGCACACTGGCCTTTGTAGTTTTTTTTGTAGGTTGTTTTGAGGGCAATCTGCATGACATAGAGACCTCCTAACTCACCCCACTTCTCCTTCAGCTAGGGCCTGGTGAGCTAGAGTTGTATGTCTTTTTTTGAGAAACGTCTATTCAGCTCCTTTGCCCATTTTTAAATTGGGTTGTTTCTTGGTATTCAGTTGTCTGAGTTCCTTATATCATTTGGATATTAGTCCCTTATTTAATACGTTAATTTTTATTGAACACATTCAATACATAAATATTGCAGACATTTTCTACCATTTGACAGGTTGCCTTTTCGCTCTATTGATTGTTTCCTTTGCTGTGCAGAGGCATTTTAGTTTAATGTAATCCTGCTTGTTCATTTTTGTTTCTCTTGCCTGTGCTTTTGGTACTTATTTCTAAGTATTGTATTCTTTTTTGTTGTTATTGTAAATTGATTTTTTTCTTAATTTTTTTGGATAGTTCATGGTTTGTACAATTTGTTCAACATTTCAGCCGAATTCTTCTTATCAGCTAGCTTTTGGCATCTGCCCCAGGGAAGCAAGTGCTTACATTCCATCCTCCTTGGAGATGTCAGACTTTCCTTAAATTTTGGGTTAATTGCTCATCCTATAACTTTGTTCTCTGATGCATTTAAAAAAGTTTAAAAAATTTTTGTCAGATTATCCAGCATTTGTTTTTTATAATAGTGGGAGCAAGTTTTCTTCTCTTTTCTTTTTTTCCCTAGCTTTCTACTATTGGGGAAATATAATTTTAAACAAAAATCTTCTCCTAATCTAAAAATCTTCTCCACATAGGTAATACAGGAGAAAAACACTTTTAGTATTAAGGTATTAAACCAGAATGTGGTGTGCATTACACGCAATCTGCTAAGAGATTGTAAAGAGAAAGAAGTCTCACTCCTTTGTATAGCCAAGCAGTTACAACTCATTATATATATGTTTTCAAGAGACACAATAACTAGTTCTCAAGTAAGAGGGACTTTACAATACTATATGCCACACATGATTCGTCCTAACTTTACCTGGTAATTGGGGTGACCACTTGTCATGGCTAAGTAGCTTTATTGGAGGAAAAAGAGGTTTGTTATTTCCTTATGGCAGGAGGAAGTTTTACCACTTCAAGATAGGTGCCTACAGAAGTTAAGCTCCTACCCTACAAAAACCGGGAGATGATGGGGATGCTATCTCTCTTGATGTTAGCATTTCAAAAAGATGGTTCCTAGGTCCTTGCGAAAGACATTCCTGGGCCATAAAGCTGACCGAAGGCCTATCTAATCTTCAAAAGGATTTATAAGCATTTCAAAGAGATGAGAAAGTACATACAAGTTTTCTAAGGTAAATGCTCTAAGAAAAAGGGGGAAAGTGAAGTCTCTTCCCCCATTTTCAACAGGGAGAATGAAGCCTCTTATATTTAAATTTGTATTTGACCTCACTCTGTCTCCTAAGTAACAGGTGGCATCTCTAGGTTAATCTGATAATGAAATGGTCTTACAGTGATTTCCAGCAAAACTCTCCTACGTATTTCCTCCTGGGATTTCAGGCCCACATTCTTATGGACCATGAAGCCTACATCCCTCATTTTACTTTTGAACCTGTCTGTAAAGGGAGAAATAAGCCCAGAACTTAAGCTCCATGTGTTCAGAGTATGGTGCTCCTTCTTCGGAGTTGTTCTGTGTGGTGAAGCCAGGAAGGATGAAGATAATAATGACAACAAACATGACATAGTTCTTACAATGTGCTGGGCAGTGTTTTAGGCGTTTTATATACATCAATATATCTAATCCGACAAATAACTCTAAATAAGGAAACTGTCCAAGAATACCCAATATTAAGTGATGGAGCGGGGTTCTGACTTCAGGATCCATGTCCGCACCCAATGAACTCCATGCACTTATAATAAAATCTAACATCTCTGATGATCCAGCAAAGATGCCTCACTTGTGCTTGTGCCTCTTTACATGCCACACCCTGGCTATGTTGTTTACCAGTCAGTTGCTTGACCTTGTCCACCTCTGTTTTTCTCAGGGCTGTTCTACATGCCCCACTGTACTTCTAGAAAGTTGGAATGTGCTTCCTTCTATGCTTCTTTTGAAATACTACTTTTTCTTTGTGACCTGGATGCCCTCCAATCTAAATTAGATTACCAATTATAATCTACGGGTCGTAGAAAGGCTTTTTCTTTTCAACATCATGGTATATCATGTCTTTCATTGTTGAATGTCCATCTTGTCCACTGAACTGCAAGGTTTATGTAAACAAGGATCATTTTTGTTTTTTCTAAACTTATGATGCCTAGTGCTTAGCTAGTTTCCTGGCACAGAGTGACCACTCAATAAATAGTTGTTGGAAAAACAAAACATGCATATAAAATAGATATCCTGGGGAACTGGGAAGAGGAAAGAGGCAAAATAAGAGCACAAGGCAAGTAAAATTACAGAACTTGTGAGTTCATTTTATGCAATCTTTTCAATTTCTAGAGAAGAAAACTACAGCTCACACAGATAAAGGTCACATGACTAGTACAAAGACTTTAACATGCATTTTGTGACCACGTTCTTTTCACTTGCATTCCAAAACCTGTCAAACTGTGTCTTGAATTTAGGGGAAAAATCTTTCCATTTATATAGCTACGTTCATAGTTTTAAAAATAACTTAACTTTAGGATATAAAGTTGTTTTGTAGTCATGCATTGCATGTGGCATGGTTTTATGTAAATATATGCATCATATGTGCTAACAAAGAAACTATTTGCTCAGAATTTAAAATCCAAATTAGATCCCTTACTTAATTCTGTCTTTGGATATTATAATACTATAGATTCTGTTAATTTGATGTTTGTATATATAGGAGTAAAATTAGATAAATTATGGTCAGAATTTCTAAGCAATATATGAGGTAAACTAAATTTAAGAGAGTAAAGGAATTTGTTAAGTATGAGCAGTCTGGAGAAGTCACGTCAAGATAACTGATTTTTAGAGATAACCATAGACTGCAGTATAAGTTTGGAAGGAATCACTTAATTTTGGAATTGTAAGATCTATAATTATAGCATTGTTGTTTTCTGTTTTGTTCAAGTGTGTTAAAATTATGTTAAGAGAACTACAGTCATTGGAAAATATTAAATTTTGTTCTGAAAATAAATGTCCCCAAATGTAATCATTTATCAGACACCTGTGTCATCTTGATGTTGGTTTGAGGATGATTTTTTAATTCTTCCCCTGTAAGATCAAAATATAAGAGAAATATTCCCTAATTAACAACAGAGCGTGATGCTTTGTTTTGGTTCTGGGCCTCCTGGAGCATCATGAGAAGATGTAGGGATGCTCAACCTGAAGAGCAGGAGATGCTGCAGGCAGGACAGCTTGCTTGGAAGAAGTGGGAAAGGTGAGATTGATTGATTCGATACATTCTGACCAAGCTGGGGCACTTACTGAGACATGAGCACCTGCATTGGCACTGATGTCAACCAAGAGGCACTGTAACAGCTGAAACAAAATAAAACCAGAGACATAAAAATACAGATTGGGAAATTCAGCAGATTCACTCTTGGGTACTTATGAGAGGGCCTTGAGAATGCCAGTATTATGGTGTGAAGAGTTGTATGGTACTGACAGAAACCTGAGATCTTGAATTTATAGTTTAGGGAAAACAAAAGGAGGAACTGTGGTATTTGTCTTTATGTAAGTATTTCCTTCATGCTGTGTTACTGTCCCCATTCACCCATCCTTTCATCCACCATCCAGTGATAGGTCATCAAGCTGTCTTTCTAGGCCCTGCTCAAATTTTATCTTTACCAAAATTGATATGGTTTGGCTGTGTCCCCACTCAAATCTCATCCTGAATTCCAACATGTTATGGGAGGGATCTGTGGGAGGTAATTGAATCATGGGGGCAGGTCTTTCTTGGGCTGTTCTCATGAGAGTGAATAAGTGTTATGAGATCTGATGATTATATGAGGGGCATTTTTCCCTGCACAAGCTCTCTTCTCTTGCCTGCCGCCATGTGAAAAGTGCCCTTTCATCTTCTGTCATCATTTGAGGCATCCCCAGCCACATGGAACTGTTAAGTCCATTAAACCTTTTTTTCTTCCCATTCTCAGGTATGCCTTTATCAGCAGTATGAAAACAGACTAATACAGTAAATTGGTACCAGTAGAGTGGGGCGCTGCTGAGAAGATACCTGAAAATGTTTAAGTGACTTTGGAACTGGGTAACAGGCAGAGGTTGGAACAGTTCAAAGGGTTCACAGACAGGAAAATGTGGGAAAGTTTGGAACTCCCTAGAGACTTGTTGAATGGCTTTGACCAAAATGCTGACAATAATGTGGACAATGAAATCCAGGCTAAGGTGGTCTCAGATGGAGGTGAGGAACTTGTTGGGAACTGGAGCAAAGGTGACCCTTGTTATCTTTTATCAAAGAGACTGGTGGCATTTTGTCCCTGCCCTAGAGATTTTTGGAACTTTGAATTGGAGGGAAATGATTTAGGTATCTGGCAGAAGAAATTTCTAAGCAGCAAAGGATTCAAGAGGTGACTTGGGTGCTGTTAAAGGCATTTAGTTTAAAAAGGGAAACAGAGCATAAAAGTTTGGAAAATTTGCAGCCTGACAATGCAGTAAAAAAGAAAATCCCATTTTCTGAGGAGAAATTGAAGCTGGCTGCAGAAATCTGTATTAGTAACAAGGAGCTGAATATTAATCCCCAAGACAATGGATAAAATGTCTTCAGGGCATATCAGAGGTCTTCACAGCAACCCCTTCCATCACAGGCCTGGAGGTTTAGGAGGAAAAAGTGGTTTTGTGGGCTGGGTCCAAGGTCCCTGTGCTGTGTGCAGCCTAGGGTCTTGGTGCCCTGTGTCCCAGCTGCTCCAGCCATTGCTGAAAGGGGCCAATGTAGAGCTCGGATCATGGCTTCAGAGGGTGCAAGCCCCAAGCCTTGGCAGCTTCCATGTGGTGTTGAGCCTGTGAGTGTACAGAAATAAAAAACTGAGGTTTGGAAACCTCTGCCTAGATTTCAGAAAATGTATGGAAATGCTTGGATGTCCAGGCAGAAATTTGCTGCAAGGGCAAGGCCCTCATGGAGAACCTCTACCAGGGCAGTGTGGAAGGGAAATGTGAGGTTGGAGCTGCCACACAGAGTCCCTACTGGGGCACTGACTAGTGGAGCTGTGAGAAGAGGGCCACTGTCCTCCAGACCCCAGAATGGTAGCTCCACCAACAGCTTGCACCATGTGCCTGGAAAAAGCTGCAGACACTCATTGCCAGCTTGTGAAAGAAGCCAGGATGGGGGCTATACCTTGCAAAGCCACAGGGGCAGAGCTGCCCAAGGCCATTGGAGCCACCTCTTTCATCAGCATGACCTGAACGTGAGACATGGAGTCAAAGGATATCATTTTGGAGCTTTAAAATTTGATTGCTTCAGTGGATTTCAGACTTGCATGGGCCCTGTAGCCCCTTTGTTTTGGCCAATTTCTCCCATTTGGAATGGCTGTAGTTACCCAATGCCTGTGCCCCCATTGTATCTAGGAAGTAACTAACTTGATTTTGATATTACAGGCTCATAGGCAGAAGGGATTTGCCTTGTCTTGGATGAGACTTTGGACTGTGGAGTTTGAGCTGTTGCTGAAATGAATTAAGACTTTGGGGGACTGTTGGGAAGGTGTGATTGCTTTTGAAATGTAAGGATGTGAAATTTGGGAGGGTCCAGGGGTGGAATGATACCTAAATCATTTCCTTCTAATTCAAAGTTCCAAAAATCTCTAGGGTGGGGACAAAATGCCACCAGTCTCTTTGATAAAAAATAACAAGAGTCACGTTTGTTCCAGTTCTCAACAAGTTCCTCACCTCCAAATCTCATCTCGAATTCCCACATGTTGTGGGAGGGACCCAGTGGGAGGTAATTGAATCATGGGGTCACTTTCCTGTGCTATTCTCATGATAGTGAATAAGTCTCATGAGATCTGATGATTGTATAAGGGGAAGTTTCCCTGCACAGCTCTCTTCTCTTGTCTGCTGCCATGTGAGATGTGCCTTTCACCTTCCGTTATGATTGTGAGGCATCCCTAGCCGCCTAGAACTATAAGTCCAGTAAACCTTTTTTTTTTCTTTTTCAGTCTTGGGTATGTCTTTATCAGCAGTATGTAAATGAACTAATACAGTCTTCTTTTGTCTCTTAACAAAGTTAATTTCTTATATTTTATTAATCATCTGATAATAAATATTTGAGTCCCTTTTTGTTTCAAGCATATTTCAGAGTCTTTTTTTTGCATTGATCCTCAAATAACTTTTAAGTAGGTATTTTTATTATTCCCAGTTTGGGTTCACAAAAGGTTATATAACTTGTCTGAGGTTATAAATTTAGAAAATGCTGAAGCCAAAGTCAAACCCAGGCAATGCCATTCCAGAGCCCACAGGTTTTCCTCTTTCTTGCCATAGGATTTAAGCTAGGGCAGTGTTTCCTTATGTAGGGGCACATACCCAGGTACATGAGAGGACTTAGGTGGTATATGCAAGGTCACTAAGCAATATTGAATCATATATGAATTTTGGTCCCTTTCCAACCCTTCTGAACACATCAAGGAGAAAGTTTTATTTTGGTCCTGGTCTTGAACAATACTCACATGTGTAGTGTCTTTCTTTGGGGATAGGGGGAGGTAGGACAGGCAACCCAATCTAGATAACATTTCATAAGGCTTTTTGCTTCCATCATATGTATTTCACAGTTGTCTCTTATTTGTAAAAGTGTCTACTGGTTCTTTATTTATGTTTAATGGTATGAAATTTAAATTTTAATAATTTAATGAAAGTCGATTGAAGAAAGGTATGAAGTAGGCATTAGTAGGTAAATAATATCAATATGGCAAAATCATGATGGTGGCACCCTAAATGACTTATTTGGAGAACACTGAACTCTACAAATTCCTTTAACAATGAAACCTGAAATTACGCAAAAGTCCTGACCAGTGTAAGCAGTGGGCGTTCTCCTGGCTGTGGCAGGCTGGTTGTGTTTCATGTGATCAGACACTTTAGAAGGAGTGTACCACACTGCATTTTACTTACTAGCTCTGTCTTCCCTGTGTGCTCATGGGTAGGGATAATCTATTCTTTTATTTTCCTAGAATGCCTGCCCTTTATTGGTGCCTAGGAAATATTGGCTGAATGAAAATATAAATATATACTTAATAATATTACTTATAGTGGATCATAAGATTATTTGATAAGCATGCCACATGTAGGTACCTTACAATCATTTAAAATATAGTTTCCTTCATAGTTAACTGAAATAAATATATCAATATTATTGTTTCAATTTTATGACTGGCAATACCGGCACACAGAGAAGTTTTGGAGGGTTTTGGAGCTGGGGGTACTCTTAGATTTTGTTGAGTCTCACTAACTTTACTAGTCTACAAGCAGTCAAACTCACATCCAAGGTCATACAGGTCATTAGTGGAGGAGGTGCAACTCATAATAGTTTTTATTATAGGGTTGGTAGTTATGTGAACAAGTGTATGAATCCTGTGTGAACTCTTACCAGTTGCTGACTGTACTATGATTTAGCTTCTTTTAAAGTGAAGTTTTCTAAAAAGGAAATTGGATATTCTAATATTTACTTCATAGGGTTATTAGGAGGACTATGTGAGATTATTAAAGTGCTTAGTATAACCTATGAAAAGCGTTCAATAAGTAGTAGCCTATAATACAGGTAGTAACACTACTAATACTACTATTAGTGATAGCATGGTAATAGTAGAGGTGTAGTAACAGAAATGGTGGTTCATGTAGTAGTGATATAAGCTTATCCAAGTCTTTCTGACACCATCATGAAGTTCAGAATAGGGAAGAGACAGCACCAAACTCTGAAGGGCTTAATAAAGGAAACACCAAGAAGGTGAGATTTGAACGAAAAGTATGAAGAAAGAGTAGAAATCACTTACCTAAATCACTTAATAGGTAAATCACAGAGAAGGGTTTTCCTGGCATGGAGATTAGCCCATGCCAAGTGGGCATGTTATGTTTTCTATGGCTGGAAGGAACAATGCATCTGCAGAATGTGCAGAAGATCAGACTGTGAAGTTGGATGGGAGTGGACTTATGTCATGCTAAAGCACGTTGGAATTTTCCTTAAAATTGTGATGAGACATCAAAATATTTTAAGCAGGTTAGTAAGCAGATCAGATTTGGGTTTTAAAAAGGAAACTCTAGAGGTATTATGATGGATAGATAAGATGAACTAGCTTGGAGACGCAAATGCCTAAGAGAGGTACTATTCGCCTTTAAGTGCATAGTCCTATTTGATTCTGGCAACTATATGAGAGACTGTACTCTTGATGCAACCTTCCAAGAAAGAGACAGGAATTAAAGAGTTTTATTAAAATGATAACCATAAATAACTGTCAGCTACTGATATGAATAATGGAAGGAGATCAGCTTCAGCAGCGGGGGAGCTTGGGCAGCGAGCGTGATGACAATCCATGTTTTTTGCTATTTGATGACAGTTAGTCCCACATATTCCATTCATTTAAATTCATTTCTTTGGAGATGCTGTAAAGTCTGAAAATATTTTCCTTTATAATGAGTTGATCCATCTTAGCTGAATTAAAATGTGAATGTGCAATAAGGAGAACTATTTTTTTTTAAAGACCCAAGAAAAGGTAAATATTATCATAAAATGTAAATGTATAACTAATTTAATGACATATCTTTTATATTTGAATAATAGAAACTTCTTCCAGGGTCACCTTTCTTATAGTACATATGTCTAAGCTGTGCTTATAGGAGTAATAAAAGAGAAAATCCTAAACTCAGTGTTTAAAGCAACCCTTAACTGGCATTAAAAAAAACAAACCATAAAATCTATTAGGGAATTAGGGTCTATCACTCATTGAGATTTAGAATTCATATGCTTATTTTTTTGCAGTAGTTCAGGCAGTAGTTCCTTTTCTGGCAACTCCATAAAAATAATTCATAGAATCAAAGAATGTTCAAGTTGGGAAGCATTTTGGGGATAGCTTGCCCAATGTTTATCTGACAACATTATTGCTGAGATTATGACCTTTAAATAACCCTCCAGAGAAGTAATGTCACTAACAGCTTGTGGTTTGCATTAGAGATGTTGACAGGTATGAGAAGTATATGGGGCATTTGTGATTATTTCTTTTTCAGGTCACTTTTTATTGGCGTGTATTTACTTACTTTTAGATGTTTGTTTCATCATGCCTCACGTCATCATTGTGTATCCAAGCTGAGAACTAATCTTTCTGGTCAATAAACAATTTGTGATGTCTATCTTGGGTTTGCTCATTGTATCAGTAATGATTAAATTTGAATATTGAATGACATTGAATGACTAAGCAAGTAGGCGACTCCTGGGGAAGCTGCATACTACATAGAGTGCATTAAATACAGAGCTAAATGTTTTTAAAATAAGTGTTTTGTTTTCCATACTTGTCACAGGGTATCTTAGGGAACTCTGGCAGAAGGAATAAGATGGAATTCTAATAAAGGTCTTTAGGAAATATTTTAGGTGATAAGTTTAAAAAATATTATATCTAGTGTACTTTTCAAAATATGAAAAGAAAGGGACAAACAAGGTGCATGCTTCTTAGCTGTTGTCAGGTGAGTGATTCATTTTCTTCCAGTTGCAGGGAGAGGTGCAGTCACCAAAAACAAGGGTTGACTGGGAAGGAAGGAATTTTAAGAAAAATGGATAAAATTTAATCTCTGATCATTGACACAATTGTAAATACCAAATTGATTTTTCCCCAGAGAAAAATCTCCCCTTGAGAACTCCCTTTTCTAAATCAGTTAGAAATATAACTTTAAATGAAATTAAACCTCTAACATTTGCCATAGAAACTGTCTCCAAGTTATAAATTGAATTCCGACTGATTAGAAATGAACTATATATTTTGATCTTTATATTTGTGATACAGATAATCAAATTATAGTATTTGATAGAGATCAGGGAGTTTATTACCTGTTATGTAAAAGTTCAGCATTTAATACCAATATGCAAATAAGCAAATCAAAAAAATTCTTATGTTTGTGATATTGAAATATAAGCCAAAACATGCGTTGAGCAGATAAGACGTATTTAGAGTGTCTCTGAGGGAAACTAACACATAGCATCTCTCTTGGCTGCCCTGATTCTAAACATGTTAAGATATAAAGCAAGGGAGTGAGGGAGAACCTTATTGCTGCAGGAGGCTGGGGTGGATAATGTGATCCTAGGTCTGTTAGACAAGTGGGTCTATTGAAGAAACCCATAATTAGTCAGGATCTTCCCACCTGGGCACGGGATGCTGAGGGACAGGCTCCTATCCCTGGAGATGCTGCAGAGAAAGTCTGCTCACTGCAAGTTACCTTTTCTATGCCTAAATTTTGACTTCTTTCTGTGATTACATCTTTTGTAAGTTATGCCTAGAAGTGAAAATTCTACATTGAAGGGGGATGTGCTGATTAACCTCAATATAAATAGTGTTTACAGTGTGCACATCTTATTCACTTATGTATTCACTCTCATTGGACAAATCTTGATTCAACACCAAGAACATTGCAGGCCCTGTGTGACGCATTGGAGAAGAGAGAGTAGAGGAGAAGATAGACACCAGTTTTTTCTCCCACAGCTAAAGCTTAGTGAGTGAGGCAAACATTTAAACATGAAAAATGCTTCTGAGAATAAGTGACATTCAGCCTGAACCCTGATAACTGACCTAGGAAGGGCGAGTGAGTGGAGAGAGTAAAGGATCCAGGCAAAGAAAACTCCAGGAACCAAGTCTCCGAGACAGGACAGCCTGCGCTTCCATGGCTAAAATGTTTTCTTTGTTGTAGTTCATCTGTGGTTCACGCTGAACAAATCTTTACATTTATTTAAATAATTACCTGCAGGCTACATGTTGGGTACAGTGTACACTGCTCAGGTGATGGGGGCACTAAAATCTCAGGAATCACCACTAAAGAACTTAGCAATGTAACAGAAAACCGCCTCTACCCCAAAACTATTGGAATTAAATAAAAGAATCTTTAATTGCAAAATAATTTGATTTCTATATTTGCATTATTTTAAAACCATATTTACAAAAAATTAATTCTATGTGTTATTGGCTTTAATGTTTATTAAAAGTCATGTTATTCTAAGCCTTCTTTCTTTTTTTAGATTTCTTTGCTTTGTTTTGTCTGTAGTTTGCTTCAAGCAAAAATTTTCCTATAGGAAGTTTACATAAAATATGCAAGAACCCTTTAATGATGTTTTTCGTAGAATTATGTCTTAATTAAAAAAAATTACTACTACTACTACTACTACTGCTGCTGCTGCTGCTAAAATTTCACCAGAAACTTCGTCTTTGTCTTATTCTCTTTTATTTCTTTTGCCTGGTATAAAATGCCACCTTCCCATTTGCAGACTCAAGTCTTCCTTTAGTGCAAGATTTTTCTTCTGTTATGTTTTTATTGATTTATTCTATTTGTTGCTGTCTTTTCTTCAGAAAGAGAAGTAATCTGCCACATCCTCCAGATAGGTATCTTACACCTCATATACCTCCTCACACTAGTCTTTGTTCTTCTTCTTTTCTTTTTTTAGTGGCTTAGAAGAACATGCATTTGTTCTCTTACAGTTCTGGAAGTCAGAAGTCCTAAAATCAAGGTGTCAGCAGGGCTGCCTTCCTTGTGGAGGTGCTAGGGGGAATCTTCATCTTTTTCAGCTTCTAGAGGCCGCGGGCATTCCATGACTCTTGGTCCCTTCCTCCATCATCAAAGCCAAAAGTGTAGCAATTTCCACTCTTAAATCCCTGGCCGCATCCTCACTCGAACGCCCTTTCTCAAACTCTCAAGTCTTTGATCTTTTTCCCTCCCTTTGGGAGGATTCTTCAAATGTCTCCTAAATTGCCAAATTCATTTTTTTGCTTTGTGAGATCTACTGTTTGTTGTTCTAATACTGATTTTAAAACTTGGTTATATTTTAGATTCCATATAATCTTTTGTTAATCCATCCTGCTCTTAAATTTCTGTCTCCATCTCAGTCTACTCTTAACTCAATTCTATTTTATGGACACTATAGTGCAGTGGTTAAGGGTTTACAGTGTGGATACAGGCTGCATGGGCTGCATTAAGGCCCTGCCATTTGCTAGCTGTGTGGCTGGGAAAAATATGTGGAATCTGTGTCTCAGGTTCCTCATCTGTGAAATGGGGACAAGAAAATGCCTGTCTCATAGAGATGCTGTGAGACTAAGAATCAATTCATTTGCCATGGTTAGTAGTCAATAACGTAGTTTCTAATTCACCCACAGTCTATATTTTTCTAAATTATTCAGAATAATTATTTAGAATTTCATCCAGCTGTTGCTTATATCAGTATGTGTGTATATATGTCATGTGTGTGTTTGTTACTTATCTTTTAAGGCATCAAGTTTTACTCAGCCTTAATATTTTAAAATTCTTAATTCTTTCCATGATCAATTTGGTTGGCCTTGAACGTATCTTCTCAGTTATTAAATGGATGGACTGTTTGGCATGTATTTCCTTTAGTCAGTTTTCTGGGAGGGGGAGGTGCAGATTTATTTAGTGCAGTTTACTAAAGGACTGAGTGCTTGGTCCCAGGCCTTTTAATAAGGTGAAGCTTAAGGCTGGCTCATCAGAAGCCGTCTATACTTCTTCCTTTTCCAGGACAAGGTGTGACAAATGGCAATCCAGCCGACGTTGCCCCACAGCTCTCCCAGCTTCAGCTCCTAGCACTTAGTCCTTTACCCAGCCATTCCATGCATCACTCCCCAGTATCTTCACCCCAGCTACATCCTGTTGCCAGGGGCTGTTGTCTTAGAGGGACAGGAATTAATGGGGCATGAAATAAATCTTGTCGTTCAGGAAGTAACGCTCACGTACTTCTTTCTCAGTGACCTGAGCAGTACTCAAGTAGCTTTTCAACTTCTCATTAAAACAAAATCTGTCTGTGGGCTGCGAGTTGTAGTGGGTGAAGATGGAAATCCTCAGCTCTCATGTTTTGCATCTTTTTGTCCTCCTGAACAGAAGGTATCAGATGGTGGTTAAGGATTCACAATACAGACTCACAAAGACCTGGTTCAAATTCCAACCGATTGGTGGGTATTCCAGGTTAAAACAGTTAATCTCTTTGAGATAAAGTTTCTTCATCCATAACAAATGGATGTAAAAAAATAAAAGTGTCTCCTCCATGCTCATGTAAGGTTTTAAATTAGAAAATGTTCAATAAATGGCAGCTGTTATCAGCCTGGAAACATCCCTTTCCTTTCATCAGCTCACAGCACAACTTTGTTTTCCCCCACGCGTGGGGCTCAAGACCTAACCCTCAGTTCTTGGAGAAAGTTGTGATTGTTGAGAGGTGCTCACAGGGTTGTCAGTGGTAGGATAGCAGAGAGGTTGGTGGGGTGTTCAAGGCTGATACAGACAGTCAGCTGAATTTGGGACTGAGACACACAAATCCTCTGATAACCAAATTCCCAAACTTCCAGAAGAGATTGAGGACTCTGCAAGACAAGTTATCCCCAGGGCTGCAGGACTTGATGACTTTCTCTTCTGCCCCTGCTCTGGCAGGGACACAGTGCTTACTGTTGGCAATCTACATTTCCATTATTCCTAAGCACTAACACTTCCTGGAATGCAGACATTTCCCTGAATGGAGGGACCCAGAATTTCAGGCCTCGATCTCCTTATGACCCCAGACCTGGAGACATGTTCTTCATCTTCATCTGGAATGTCTTCACTGATCCTTGAGGTCCTCAGACAGAAAGGGATTTATTCCTTTGACACTCCCCTCCCTCCCCTTTTAAAAGCCAGGACTTGATTATCTCTAGTGGTATTCACACTTACAACATTTTAAAAAATCAATCTAATTGACTACACTGGGAGCCTTTTCTTATGTAGCATCTTACTTCCCTTAAAAAAAAAACACCTCATATCACCTTCACCCAATACTTTTCATACGTCATAGACAGAGTGGATCCCCAAAATAGCTCTGTTATTCCTCTCCCTAAAGTAGAGACATAGCTGGGAATTCATTTTAAAGAGGGCAGTTGATTACATTTATATAATAACTGTTACCCTTTGTCCTGCCAGTTTGCCAAAGGGCTTCATCTAAACTTCAGTTTAGAAAGGCCCCGTGGATCCCGGCAGATCATCCTCCGGTATTTTCAGTGTTGTTGAAACTTTATATTTCTTTGTGTTTTCATGAGGGTGAATCAAGAATCACTAGCCTTTCAATATCTGATCTCATGTTCCCCTGTTCACATTTATGAAATGGGTAATTTTTCTTATTTGAATGGAAAAAATTTCAATTTATGTAAATGTTTATAAAAATCTTGAAGACTAACAATAATTCTTTGTAATCTTACCTTCTTTTTCAGCTGAATTTTATTCTGTTTCTGAATACGGTTAGAGTTCTAGCTACCAAAATCTGGGAGACCAATGCAGTTGGGAATGACACAAGGAAGCAATACAGGTAATTTCAGGACAGGCACCATCAGAGGACATATTTTGGTCCTTCCTTCCTTCCTTCCTTCCTTCCTTCCTTCCTTCCTTCCTTCCTTCCTTCCTTCCTTCCTTCCTTCCTTCCTTCCTTCCTTTTCCTTTCTTTTTCTTTTTGGCAGAGTATCACTCTGTTGCCCAGGCTGGAGTGCAATGGCACAATCTCAGCTCACTGCAACCTCCGCCTCCCGGGTTCAAGCAATTCTCATGCCTCAGCCTCACGAGTAGCTGGAATTACAGGCGTGTGCCATCATGTCCAGTTAATTTTTGTATTTTTAGTAGAGATGGGGTTTTGCCATGTTGGCCAGGCTGGTCTCAAACTCCTGACCTCAGGTGATCCACCTGCCTTGGCGTCCCAAAGTGCTGGGGTTACAGGTATGAGCCACCATGCCCAGCCTTTGGTTACTATTTCAAGTAAAGAACAGATATAAATTAATTTGAAATACCTTTAAGAGATTAAATTTATGAATGTATATTTATTGTGTGATTTATCAGAAAAGCATATATATTAAGAAAAACATGAGTAACCCCAAGGACTACCCCTTGTGCTTAAATTCTAAGTATATTTTAAAATCTGTTTTTAGCAGGTTGGGATGTTCCCATCAACCGTTTGTGAACTCACAGAAAATATGTTGATGATCTTGGCAGACAATTTTGTTTGCATTCTACAAATATGTCATAACTGAAAAGATCAAGTAGATTTGCTGTATTGGTTCTAATCTTTACATCAAATTGTCTCTCACTAAATATGCAAATGTATTGATTGAGAGAGGTCCATTCTTCAGCCTTTCATGAGGAAAAGGACAATCGAGTGTTTGTGATTGTTATCAAACTATCTTAAGGTTGTGTGCATTTCTCATAATGATCATTTTGGAAATTTTGAATATTAGTGGCATCTATCCAACTGGACATCCAGTAATCAGGTAGATGTGGATTTGGTTTTATAATCTTCAGTTAACTATTTATTTCTGCCTCAGATTGTTATGAAATGCTATCTCAGACATAGAGAGGAAAAACATCATAGTCAGCATTTTGATCTTCTCTCATGAATCTTCCATAAGTCCTCGTTGATTTAGTCCTCTCCACCATTTAGGTCGTATTTACTGTTGAGTTGCGAAGACTACAGGTTGGCCTGCAGGATTCACAGTATCCTATGCCCATAGGATGCACAGTCTTAACAAATCAGCAGCTGCCAGTGCCAGTTATTTTTTGTGTGCTGTCAGTGGTACTATTATACATTGTGCATGAGTTTACGGTGAAAGGTCTATGCTATACTAACACAGCTTATCTCTCACGTCACATCCCATCTGTGAAGACACAGGCCAAAGGATAGAATAATAAGAAATGTAAATAACTTTTCACTCTTCTTCATAAAGTGGAAGAGTATAGTGGTGTTTGGAAGCTACTTACTTCTCTAGTTCTGAACAAAGCTGCTTATTTCTATAGTTCTGAATGACATGAACTAATATTTTTAGTAAAGTGTTGCCCAAGGGACATGAGAAATTTTGGAGGGAACAAAGGGTGACCTCTTTTTAAAAATGGCTAGAATAGACAACATTTTGAATTAATTCGTGGAGGATTATTTCCCAGAACAATTGAAGAGAATAATTTATCAAGGATTGAAATAATCAACTACTGAGAATTCAGAATAACTTTGAAATAATCTGGTGCCCAGAAGATTTCAAGTATGAAATTATTAATTAGAACAGTTTAGACTAATGGAAGTCAGAAAAAGTATTTTTCAGCCAAATACATTTTTTAATGGCTGAAACATATTTAATATCCTTAATTATGTCCAAAGTTAAGCCACAGATAAAAATGTAGTGAAAAGTGACTCTTTTTTTCAGAGAAAAATGTGGGAACCTACTTGACACCAGTTTGAGAATTCAATTCCATATTCTGTTTCTGAGGCCATAGATTTTCAAGTTCAAATAGCATCTCACTTTTTAAATAGGCTTAGGAAAATTAAATCTGTGTCCCTGTCTCAGTGACATTCCTACAATGAGGGTTAATTGAGTATTTAAATTTATATCAGCTAATTTTTGTACCTTTACACTTATCTTCCATTCTGTTATTACCTTTGTCTAACAAATGTTCAAATATTCTTGCTAAAATAAAATGATACAAAATTTCCAAATGGTGGCATCTAAAACAGTTACAAAGCATGTTTCCATGCATACTACTATGAAAAACTAAAAACACCTTTCAGAGCTGAGATAATCTCTCCAGGTGAATGTGCGCTCACACACAAACAAGACAGACTTCTGAAAAGTACATAAAATCTCTTAGTTGGCATGGTGGTTTAAAATGGAAAGGAATTAATCAATCAATTCTTAAAATAATTTTTTATTTTGGGATAATTGTAGATTCACATACAGTTGCAAAAATCATACAGAGAGATCCCATATATCCTTTGACCCATTTCCCTCAGTGGTGACATAGTGTATAACTACAGTTTACAATAATTTACCTTAAAACAAAATTGTATAAGTAAAATTCAATCATCTATTAGATTTAATAACACAGATAATACATTTTTTTTTCCTTTTAAATTACAACTCAATTACTTCATAAAATAAGAAGAGGTTGCCAGGCCTGCAAAAACAAGAGATATGAAAAAATGCAAGATTTGGTGAAAAAGAATACTTGGATGTTTTGACTAATTTGACTTCCCATTTGATGTTAGACAAAACTCATATTTAATGTTTATTAGTTTTAGAATAAATCGAACCAGTATTTATCATGTAGCATGCTAATAAAGAGGAGAGGTTTTAAGGCCGCATCCATCACTTACTTCATCACATTGAGTGGATACTTTCTCTCTCTGAGCCTTTGTCCTCTCTTGGCAATGGGACAATAATAGCTCTCTCCCATGGTTGTTAGAATAAAATGAGGCAACCAGCATGGGATGTAACAGTAGCATGGTGCTTGATGGCCAGTAGCGTCATTTGCTGAATGCCCTCCTTGAACCCTCAATTTAAGTGGGAATGGGTAGAGACAGAGAGAGTGGGAGTGATAGATATTATGATTGATTTAATTAAATAAAATGAGGAAAGTACCAACAGAGATGCCCATACAAAGTGCTATGTATACAGAAAAGAGGGAAGGATTAATTCAAGGCCACGGGGGATCAATCAAGAAAGGCTTAAGAGCAATAGTAGTTTCTTTTTAAACCTAAATTGATTCTTAAAAGAAAATCAGAGATTTTCTAGAGCTGCTCACCTGGAGAGAAATCACCTAGGGAGAGAGAGCACAGAATTAGGAATCTATTTTCTAAACAGGACACTGAGTCCCAAAACCACCTGACTTCTTTGCATTCCTCTCATGGCTTTGTCCTTGGACACAGAGCACACCATGTTTCCAGCAAGCCAGAAGACTGCTATCAGTTGGTACATCCCTGAATCATCTTATTAGACAGCTGTGCATTTTCAGAGAGCCAGGGTGTAAAAACGTACAATGTGCATGGGTGACCATATGGACGCTGAAAAATATCAGTGCCCAGGATTGCTACATGATTTGAATAGAGAGTAAATGTCCATTTTAAGTGAACAGCCAGACCCATGACCCATGTACACATTTGCCTGGCATATGCAAACTAGCAAAACTCATCAATATTCACAGGGCTATAATTAGTTACATTCCACTGGACAGAATTGTATTTCTATGGGCAGGAATTATTTGCATCACTGTGGTAGGCATATTTCTATACTGGCCCCCAAGATTCCTGCCCCTGGGTGTATAAGCCTTATAAAATCCCTGCTCCCCCAATATCCTTCGCCTTGAGTGTAGGTAAGACCTATGATGGGGTAGCCGTTCCATTGGTTAGTTTACTTTATATGATAAAGATGTTAGGATAGTCATTCCTGTGATTATGATGTGTTATATAAGAGTCCATCCTGTGAGCCTGGAGAGAGATTCTCTGGCTGACTTTGAGGAAGCAATCTGACATGTTGTGAGGGCCTATAGCTAGAACCTGAGAGAAGCCTGTGGGTATTGAGTGACCCCTGGTTGACAGCCAACAAATAGGCCTGCACCTGCAAGAATCTGAGATTTTTCTAGCAATGTGAATGAACTTAGAAGTGAACCCTGAGGCCCAGGTAAGAATGCAGCCAACACCTTAATTTCAGCCTTGAGAGACTGTGGGCCAGGGACCCAGGGTATGTGCCTGGACTCCTAGCCTATAGAAACTGAGAGAGAATGAATGAGTACTGTTTTAAACCACTAAATTCTTAGTAATTTGTTATACAATAGAAGATGAATATAATTACTACCGGTTTTCTATAAATGAACTTCTATCTCCATGGAGTTGTAAAAGAGCTTAGTCCTAGAAAAAGAGGGAGAAAACCCAGATGGCTGAGCCTGCAGGATACCCACTACATTTTGGTTGCCTAAAGCAATTTTGCCTTAACTCTGCATTGAACCAAACTGTCCCTAATGTTCACATTTGTGATAATTTCACAGTGTGCTCCATTGGTGTCGTTTTTGTTTTCACTTAGTTTTGGGCTCCTAGTCATACACAGTAGGAAAAATCAGCAGCTTGATTCTGAGAACAGTCTCTGGGAGGATTTACCCTTTCATCTTAAAGGAGGAAATATAATTTTTGTTTCAGAGTGATATTCGAAAGACTTTCAAGGTTTTGCAAGTGAGTTAATTCTGTCCCCTTTTATCTGATTAGGCTGAACTAAAAGGCCATGAAGGCACTCAGTGTCCTGCCCAGATAGGCAGTGATGGAAAGAGGGCACTCACCATCAGGATTCAGGAGAACAAGCACATCCCAGGGAGCCCTGACAGTTGAAAGGACTAGTTCGGTCAGAGGAACCCGCTGTTTATCAGGGATCTTGCCTTGGATGGAACAGATTTAAGGTAGAATCTTCATATTGAATAGGCTATAGGTAACTTGAAGTATGAGGTGTGAGGACCAGGAGCAGCATAGGAGAAAGCCCATAGGCTGCAGGGAAGCTCTGAATGTGAGGATGAGTGGGTGGAGCAGATGGTTCAGGCACTAGTGAGAGATAAGACAGACAAAGGACAATGAGGTGGAGCAAATGTGCAACCTCACCTACATCTACACTAGACATTTCAATATGATTTCAATATGATTTTATGGGACACTTTAGCTCCTATTGTCAAGAGGATTATGCTAGGAAAGTGTATGTACATGGAAGACGGTTCCCAGTGGAGCCTGAGAATATTATAGCTCATATGGACTTCTAGGCCCTATTTCCTCATTTTGGTGACAACTAAATCACAATCACACAGGTAGTTAATATCAAGTCTGGAACCTGAATCAAGATCTCTGCAGCCTTAGTCTAATGTGATCTCTACTCACTCACACAGCTTATTTCCAAGAAGAAAAACAGATAAATAAAGCAGCTGGAGGAAAGACTAGTGAGAAAGGAAGAGAATCAATTGTTTGAGATTATTAGAGTGTAAATAATTCACAGAGAAAGGGATATATTTGCAATAAGTATGAAAGAAGAAGCCAGATTTGGCAATTTCTTGGATAAAAAGTATAACGTCATCCACCTCAGGAAAACCTCCCAGAAAATAGTATGCTTGAGGGTGCTAGCTATCTATTGCTGCAAAAGGAATGACCACAAACCTAGTGGCTTAAAACAACTCCCTTGCTATTTCCCAGTTTCTGTAGGTCAGGAATCTAGGTATGAATCCCCTGCTTCAGGATCTCTTACCAGGCTGCAACTGATTTTTCAGCTGGGACTGTGGTCTTATCTTAAGGTTGGACTGGGGAAGAATCTACTTCTAAGTTCATGCGATTGTTGGTAAGATTCAGTTACTTGCTGGCTGTTGTCCAGATGCCACCTTTCCTTGCCACATGGGCCTCTCAGTATAGCAGCTCACAACATGGTAGCTTACTTCATTGAACCAAGCAAGAGAGCCAGTCTGCTAGTGAGATGAAAGTTACAGCCTTATGCGATGTAATCTCAGAAGTGGCGTGCTGTCATCTTTGCCATAATCTACTGGTTAGACACAAGTCCCAGGTCTTGCCTACACCTAGAAGGAAAGGATAAAACAGGGGCATAAATAGCAGGCGGGGGATCATGAAGGCCCACTTAGAATAACCATCATATTGGAAAGCCTGGGATTCTTCCAAATACTTAAGAAAATTTATAGAAAGAGGCAGTTAAGGAGAATGATAAAAATATATCAAACGACTTAGTTTGCCAAAAAAATAGACAAAATAGACCTATAGGCACTTTGAGACAGAGTATTTGGCAGAGAATATTCAGAGAAGGCAAGATGAACTGACCACATATGGCTCATAGAAAAATATAAAATGTCTCCCAAAATAAGCATCATCAGTGAAAAATGGAGATACAAATGTAAGAAGAAACAAGGGAGTAATGAATTTTAAAATGAACAAAATAAGCTGAACTACTTCTATGAAAGTAAAGGCAGTTAGTCTGGATGGAAGTAATACTTCTTTACGTCTCAAATATAGAAGTTAAAGGAAACTTAGGACAGAAAAAAGGTATTCTACAACTTTATGTAAATAGTATCCTTTAAGCAAGAAGAGTGGAAATGAGACTGGAGAGATTTATGGGATAGCAATTATAGGGAGTGAGAATAAACTACCTGATTTAGTATGTAAGTGACAGAAAGAGGAGGGAAGGGAAAAAACCAGCAGAAGCAGTGGGATCCAAAGAGATAGGGAAAGGTCAGCCCAAGCCTGGACAACATGGTGAGATCCCGTCTCTAAAAAAAATAAAAAAATAGCAGGCATGGTGGCAAGCACCTGTAGTCACAGCTACTTGGGAGGCTGAGGCAGAAGGATTGCTTGAGCTCAGGAGCTCGACGCTGCAGTAAGCTGTGATCACGCCACTGTATGCCAGCCTGGGAGACAGATAGAGTGAAATGCTGTCTCAAGAAAAGATAAAAAGAAAGGGTCAGTCCACCCCCGTTAGCTCTGCTAAGTTTTTTTTTCCTCCAGCACGCTGTCTGTACTGAAAGGCACTCTAGTTAATGAATGAAAAGACTTGCTGTTCTCCTTTAGGAAACTGGCAAAATCGACCCTGGTCCTGGTCCTGGTCTTCGGAGTGCATTACATCGTGTTCGTGTGCCTGCCTCACTCCTTCACTGGGCTCGGGTGGGAGATCCGCATGCACTGTGAGCTCTTCTTCAACTCCTTTCAGGTAAAGGGTGCTGTCTAGTCATCTGATTCTTGTAATTTGCTTGCCTGCCTGCCTGCCTGCCTGCCTGCCTTCCTTCCTTCCTTCCTTCCTTCCTTCCTTCCTTCCTTCCTTCCTTCCTTCCTTCCTTCCTTCCTTCCTTCTTTCCTTCCTTCCTCTCTCTCTTTCTTTCTTTCTTTCTTTCTTTCTTTCTTTCTTTCTTTCTTTCTTTCTTTCTTTCTTTCTTTCTTTCTTTCTTTTCTTCCTTCCTTCCTTCCTTTCTTTCTTCCTTTCTTTCCCTTCCTTCCTTCTTTCCTTCCTTCCTTCCTTTCTCTTTCTTTCTTTCCTTCCTTCTTTCTTTCTTTCTCTTTCTTTTCTTTCTTTCTTTTTTCTCTTTCTTTCTTTCTTTCTTTCTTTCTTTCTTTCTTTCTTTCTTTCTTTCTTTCTTTCTTTCTTTCTTTCTTTCTTCCTTCCTTCCTTCCTTCCTTCCTTCCTTCCTTTCTCTCTTTCTTTCTTTCTTTCTTTCTTTCTTTCTTTCTTTCTTTCTTTCTTTCTTCCTTCCTTCCTTCCTTCCTTCCTTCCTTCCTTCCTTCCTTTCTTTCCCTTCCTTCCTTCTTTCCTTCCTTCCTTCCTTTCTCTCTCTTTCTTTCTTTCTTTCTTTCTTTCTTTCTTTCTTTCTTTCTTTCTTTCTTTCTTTCTTTCTTTCTTTCTTTCTTTCTCTTTCTTTCTTTCTTTCTTTCTTTCTTTCTTTCTTTCTTTCTTTCTTTCTTTCTTTCTTTCTCTCTCTCTCTCTCTCTCTCTCTCTCTCTCTCTCTGTCTTCCTTCCTTCCTTCCTTCCTTCCTTCTCCCCTCCCCTCCCCTCCCCTCCCCTCCCCTCCGCTCCCTTCCCCTCCCCTCCGCTCCCTTCCCCTCCCCTCTTTCTCTGGTCCTTTGCAACCTTTTGCTCTGCCCTCTCTCTGGCTTTGGTGCACCTGTCTGGGGAGTCGGGGGTGGCAGAAAGGTCGATATTCTGTAGTGCTGGTGCTTCTCTGTCCTCTAGAGGTCAGGTTAATCCTCTGCTCACAGCAGGAGCAGTCTGGAGCTGTTCCTCACACAAAAAAACCTGGACAGAGAGATAAGGAAATATCTTGCTGTAAAATATATAACACCTACAAGAATGAGGAACTCTGCTTGTGTGTATGGAAGATAAATAAAAATAAAAGAAGGTGAAGGCAGGAAAGAGAAAAAAGGAGTGGGGAGGGGAGACAAAACTGAGGAAGAGGTTGCTGGCACACATTTTGTCTCATTTGAAGCTATAATTACCATCATCTCTCACATGGATTACTCTTTGTCCTGCTTACTCATTTGCTAGTCCACATATGATAGTCTGGAGAATCTTAAGAATATAAATTTGATCATGTCATATACTTGCCAGAAATACTCGAAGTTCTCCAGTTGCAGTCAGACTAAAACTCACATACCATTGTTTGGCATACACAGCCCTGCATGTCGTGGAACCTGTCTGCTTCTCACTCTGTATCACACCAGCCTCCATGTAGCTCATTAAGTTAGGGCACAATATTGCTTCCATACGTTCTGTTGCTGACGTTCACCTGTGCCTCCAGGGCTCACACTTGTATTCCCTTTGCCTAGACTGCTTTTTCCCCAAATATTTACACAGCTGGCTACTTGTTCTTGTCACTCAAACCCACTTGAATATCACTCTCAGAGATACTTTTTTGAGTTCCTCATCTAATATACCCACTACGTTACTCTTTTTAAAATCACTCATTTTTTTTTCTTGCATAACCCTTATCATTTTGCATTTTTCTCATGTGCTCTTTGTTTATATTTTATCCATGTCTCTTCCTTTCTAGAACAGGGAACTTGTCTGTCTTGTTTACATTGTTTATCCCTGCCCCTGTCATGCTGAACATCTACCACACTGCATAAGCTCAATACATATTTTTGAATGAATGAAATAAAAGGTTTCTTTGTATTCTTACCATGTATTTTATGTTTGTAGTTTTCAGCATTTACAGCCTATAACTTCCTTTTACCAAGCAGAGGACCGGTATTATGTGATCCATGGGTCACAACATAAATGAAACTAATAGGATAGAAACCTATTCCATGTGTGTCTTGGAGTGTTTTATGTAGCAACTTATTTGGTTCAGCTGACACCAAGGAAAGACGTCAAACAAATTTAATGTAAACGTAAGGATTTGAAAACACTAGGAGAGAATAATTTGTATATAATTCTCTGAAGGAATCATAAAAAACAATTTTTGGACGTACACATTTTGACACACGATGCCTTAGTGCTGTGAGTTTTGTGAGTTGGCAGTGGGCTAACATTCTCTTTTGTCTGCAGGGTTTCTTTGTGTCTATCATCTACTGCTACTGCAATGGAGAGGTAGGTTTGTAGGAACGTTGGATATCCCACAGGTCTCACTTCAGCTTGTAAATGGCCATCACAATGTATCCTGAATCTCTTTAGAATTTCCAGGATTTACAGGATGGAATGGGTGAGGAGAAGGAAGCTATTTTAATCATAAATTATTCGGGAAAAGAAAAAATTAGTGTAAATAACCTAAAGTCTTCCTCTTCTAGTACTTTTAAATGTGAACTCATCTGTAGACGCTGATGTTAGAAAGCAACTTGTTGGAATACAAACAGACACTTGGATGGACAGTGAACATCATATTCCAGTTAATACTTCTATTCCATTTCAAGTTCTGTACAAAACTCAAATAAAAGTTTCCCTGGGACAAAGTCTTTCAACAATTTTGATGTTTTTTGAACTATAAGATGATGGTGGGACAATTTCAGTTCATTTAGGAGTTGGCTGGAAATATAATAATACATTTTACCTTGTAACTTTTAATATGCCCTGCTGTTGGATGAGCTGCCATGTTTCTTCTCTCAAATTTTAAGCTTGCTGCAGGCCCCAGAAGTGCATGGATACTTTTGTTGCGGTAGACCCGCTGATGCTTCTGACCATGTTTAGGGTTTGGACATTGTGGCATGCTAGTCCAGTACTTGCAGAAAGAGCTTAAATTAGTTTCCTGACTTACTTCTGTATTGTTCTTACCTTATTTTGCAGGAGGGGTAAGTAGTTCGGTGTAAGAGTTAAAGAAAGAGGAAAGAAACACAAAAAGCACTCAACAGTCAAAGACGAATTTATTTTGCAGAATAACCCTGGGAGGGGCTTCTGGCCAAGTTAGGTCAGAAAGCCTTCTCTCTTACAGACTAAGAGCTTTTAAGGGTTCAGGGCAGGAGAGCTTATAACAGGCTTGGAGTGCTTCTGTGTCTCTTTGTCTTGGTTATCTGGGAGGGTGAATTTTTGTGCGTCTTTTCCCATACATCTTCCTGCAGCTGCCTGCACACCCCCTCCCACCCCCACCCCCTGAGTCTGCTTTTAGCTTCCCTATCTTAGTGCACCTAAAGGGAAAGGAATGGGCTTATTAGAACCCACTGTTTTACTGGGGTCCATTGTAGACTGTGAAGTTTGGTGGTTACCCAAGAGACTTTCCCTACTTCCTCTGTGCCCAAGCTTTCTTACCAGTGTTTTACTGTCTGCTCTTTCTGGCTGCTTGTTGTTAGAAGGGAAGGGATTTCCTCAAAATGCATGAGGTTAGAAAGGGAGCTGGAACTTAAAGTGGTGGCGTTTGTCCAAGATGACGGCGCTTCTGCTCTGTCAGTCAGGTGTTGAGTTTTTTTGCCAAGATGAACAGATAGAAGTTTGTTGTTTCAGGTGACATCAGCATACCAGGTTTCCACTGCTTCCCATGGAAATTCCAAATAAACTCCTTTCTGAAAAGTGGCAATTGAAGTAGAAATGAATCTTCAGTAGTAGGAATGGAAATAAGAGCCCCACCCTTTTAAGAACGCATTTGCAGTGCCTGCTTTTCTATCCACGAACCTTCTTTTCTCACTCTGAGTCCTTCAGGCTGCCGATGCAGACTGATAGCATGACAGTTACATCTCAAATTGAGTACCTTCTATGCCATTGCTCAGCCTCAGCTGGTGCCAAAGACATCAGCAATTTAAGTGGTAAAAACGGATTTTATTCAGTAACTGCTGACAGTAGGGGAAAGAGCTGAGCCCAATTCCAATTCACACAGAGGTGATTTGGGCATTTTAAAGGGAGAATGAGGGAGGTGGAGTGTAAGGGCTCAGTAGAGTCAGAGAAGTGAAAAAATGTTTGGTCAGTATCAACATGTTTAGGCCAGCTGTGCTACCAAGCAGGCAGTTAAATTAGAATTCTATCTCCCACAGAGACTGGGAGACAAGAGGCCTTATCCCTCTTGATGATTATATTTTGAAGGGATGGCTCTCAGGTCTTTGAGAGAGATGCTTCTGAATTACAAGAGCTGCATACTTACAACTGTGAGCCTTTTTAGTAAATGTCCTAAGAAAGGGGAGTCATGGGCCTATCATCAGGTGTGTGCTAGCTACAGCAAATAGTAAATTCTCCTGGCAGCACTGAGCTTTCTCAGGCAGGACTATCAATGGCTGAGATCATCCTAGGGAAGCCACGCTCTGCTGCTAGAAGCTGTGCTTGAGTTTGGGCGAGTGTGAGTGCGGGGGTTCCAATGGGCTTGTCATGTGCCAAGCAGGAGTTCTGAAGTTTCTCACTGGCACTGTTTATCTTGAGTTTCTCTTCCAACCCAGAATCTCTTTTTTTTCTCTCTCCCGTATGTCAGATATTTCTATTGGCTGCATTTAAACTTCTATTTAAATTCTGATCTTGGACAGGTCCCTTTACCTCTCTCTAAGCTTCAATTTGCTCACTTCCAAAACTAACACCTATCTCAAAGGTATTTTTTGCGGTTGAGAGAAAATACATAGATGAAGTCCCTGGCAGGTAGAGGAGCCTCAATCAATGATTATTGCTGTCATTGAAATCAAGGCAAACCTCCTTGTAACAAGGCTGCAGGGTCTCCTTTAGGATTTCTCATGCACAACCTGTTTCTTGTGGCTTAGGTTCAGGCAGAGGTGAAGAAGATGTGGAGTCGGTGGAATCTCTCTGTGGACTGGAAAAGGACCCCGCCATGTGGCAGCCGCAGATGCGGCTCAGTGCTCACCACCGTGACGCACAGCACCAGCAGCCAGTCACAGGTGGCGGCCAGCACACGCATGGTGCTTATCTCCGGCAAAGCTGCCAAGATTGCCAGCAGACAGCCTGACAGCCACATCACCTTACCCGGCTACGTCTGGAGTAACTCAGAGCTGGACTGCCTGCCACACTCTTTCCATGAGGAGACCAAGGAAGGTAGTGGGAGGCAGGGAGATGATCTTCTAATGGAGAAGTCTTCCAGGCCTATGGAATTTAACCCAGACACTAAAGGATGCCAAGGGGAAACTGAGGATGTTCTCTGAATGGACATTTGTGGCTGACTTTCATGGGCTGGTCCAATGGCTTGGCTGATATTCCTATGCTTGAACTCAAAGGCTGAAAATTCAGAGTTAAGGTGTAACTTAAAGTTTTTAGGCTCCATGAATCGGCTCCTGTAAATACGAAAGACATGAAAAGGCAAGTGTCAACGGAGTAGTTTATTACCTTCTCTTGGCTTCAAGTTTTCCACTAAATTAATGTATGGTATTTTCTCTGTGATTGTTCATGTTTTTTCTGCTACTTTTGGGTAGAAAAAAGTTTCAATTGCTTGGTGGTAGCTTTCTCTCGTATATATCACCCTAGATATAATGAAGATCATTTAGTGTGTATCAGTTTCCTTTCAGGAACTAGTATTCTCTTATTTCTTACTTTAATGTACTTCTATCATTGCATTTATTTTGCCTGTGCATAGGGGCAATTAGGATCTAAAAAAATATGTGGGAAGATAAAAGTTCTAAGAACAAGTACTTGCTGGAAAATTAGTTGGCTGGACATTGATAAAATAATGCATTTATAACAATTACACATGTTTCTAGGAACAAGGAAAATTTCTCAAAAAAGAATATTTCACACATCCCTTCTTTTGAATGTCCTCTTTGTGACCAGCCAGACTTCAGGTCTTCACTCTTTCTTCTTTGTAAACCATGTCCTATAGAAAGGTTTCCTCAGTTATTGAGCTTCTGTCTGCAATTGATTTTGTTTGTAATTTATTTTGATAGCATATCACACTGCATCTATATCTTTTTCTTGTCTGAGCTATTACTACATTGTACATGGCATGTGGGAGCAATTAAAAATTTGTTTTAAAAATACATTTTGGATCACTTTTTAAAATTTTTCTTTCAATATCTCACTTTATTTTTGAGAAACAACCAAACTTCCCTTCTTTAAATGTACACATATCAACATTTAGGTTTTGTACTTTATTCAACTTGAAATTTCAGTATGTTGCAGTTTTGAAAACTTTTATTGAGGGCATGTTATGTATCGGCAGGCATGCTGCTAGGTTCTTACAAGCATTCATTTATTTAATTCTCACTATAATTTATGCAGTAAGTCTTATTACTGTCGCCTCTTTTACAGATGACAGTGTGACTTGTAGGGGTGGAGTTAACTTGCCCAAAGTCGCCCAGCTGGTCATTGACAGCTCTATTGACTTTAAGTCCCATGTTCTTAATCATTATGTTGTCTTGTCACTAGTATATATGTAGTCTATTAACCCATCAAAAATTCAATAAGGCCGGGTGCGATGGCTCACGCCTGTAATCCCAGCACTTTGGGAGGCCAAGGTGGGCGTATCATGAGGTCAGGAGATCAAGACCATCCTGGCCAACACAGTGAAACCCCGTCTCTACTAAAAATACAAAAAATTGGCCAGGTGTGGCGGCACATGCCTGTAGTCCCAGCTACTTGGGAGACTGAGGCAGGAGAATCACTTGAACCCAGGAGGTGGAGGTTACAGTAAGCTGAGATTGTGCCACTGCACTCCAGCCTGGGCAACAGAGCAAGACTCCGTCTCAAAAAAAAAACAAAACAATGAATTCTGAATAGAGAGTACTTGGGAGTCTTGCACTGTAGTATGTTTTAGCCTCTGATCCTCATAAAATTTCCACTCTAGTGGAGAAGACGTACACCTAGGAAATAAAAAAAAATCACAGAACAATATGTTTCCAGATAAAATGACATGGACAGCTGATCTATGTCATTTTGCTGAATGACTTAATCAATAGGCAAGTAGTGTCATGATGAATAAAGTTCTCCAATATCAATAAACCGTCTTGAAAAATATTACACCTCCCTTCCATGCTTTTTCTTCCGTTCCTCTCCTGTGCCATAGCAGAGGCCATTTCCATACTTCCTGTTCAGGAAGGTACCACTGTGCATATGTAATTCACCTGATTCAATTCTATTGTTAGTTCCCTGGGGTACCTCCGTGTTAGGAGAGAACCATCATGAGCTGAGTCAGATATTAAGTTATATTGCTAATTTTATGCAAGGCTTTATAAAATCACTTACCTTCCTGTATAGTTCAATTTTTCCATCTTTAAAATGAAGACAATATCTGTCTAGCTCAGAGCGATGTTCTGTGTTAAGGGAAATCACATGTTGAAAGCACTTTGTAATATAAAAATTCCATACAAATACTTGGTTTAGGTTCTTGTTTTAAGTTAAATCTCATTTTACCCCTTTATATTATAAAAGCTCTCATTAGTCACTGCAGTATTATAGAAATTACTAGAATAGATATATTTTGATAATATAGAAAATACAGAGTTCTTGCTTTTCAAGCCAACTCCAAATTCTAAGGCTACATCACTATTCCTTTTCTTCTATTTTCTTGCTGCCTTTGAAGACGGAATATTTCTTTACATTAACAAGTATAATAAAGCCCTCAGAATTACCAAGATTTTTCTTAAAGCTTATTTATTTATTAAGCCAACAAACATTTACTTAGAGCTTATTATGGGACAGATACTATGTTAAGTGGTGACCCACAAAAAAGAACAAGGCATAATCTATTTTCTCAAGGAACAAATAACTTAGTTGCTAGGGCTCTTAGTCTCTCTCTGGAAGATGAGGTTTTGCTATGCTGCCCAGGCTGGTTTCAAACTCCTGAGCTCAAGGGATACTCCACCTCAGCCTCCTGTGTAGCTGGGACTACAGGCGCACTACACTGTGCCTGGCTTAATCTGATTTTGTGCACAGGTTTTTTTCCTTCTAGGTTTTGATAATGTCTGCATCCAATTAGACCGCACAGACAATGAGTTATGCCAGTCTGTTGATTTTTCTTATAAAATATTGGACAGTTATTGAGGATTGGCTGATCTAGATCCAAAGGTGCAAACTACTGGCTCATGAGCTAAATTTAGTTCATACTTATATTTTATTTGCTCTGCCAAGGGGTTTGAAAATATATTATTTACTTGCCAGCATTTAAAATTTGAGCTATTTCTCATAAATTACACTTCCTGACTTATAAAAATACCCGAGGATTTAATGAGACAACCATGAGCTGGTGTTGACTGATGGCTAGCTATTCAGGCGGGTCAAGAGCTCCACTATGGCCAGGTGGGCACTGGGCAGTATTTTGTGACTGTCAGAAAAAAATATAACTCTAGCTGCCTGGGCTCTGGACACATTTGTTCTATGTCCTCTGATCTAGATGATGCACTTACATACAACTAAGCAATCATTTTAAAAATATTGTTGAGGAATGATATCTATACATTTTTACTAATGAAATCAAGCAACCAAATATCCTTAGGTATACTGGAATTTAATTGTAGCTTGACATATCAACAGTTACTCTGTTTAAATGAGCCTATTAAGAGGGAAACCCATCACAATTTCTGTATTCATACTGTAGATACCAACCACACTATTCAAAGATTCACTTTCTAAATCATCGCTCTGAGGTACTTATCTGTGGAAGACATTGTCATCTTTTCTGAAGAGTTTAAAACATCTTATTTTATGGGTTGGATATCAGTTTTCTTCTCTCTTTAGACTTGCTCTGACTATTCAAGTCTCAGGCCCTCTCCCTAAGACACACAGGGAATCAATTGTTCAGTAAATCTCTTACCTGTGCATCCAGAGAAGTGTTAGGCTAAAAAATTGGCTTCCCTATGGTTGTTTAGGAATAAAATAGAAAAACAATTAATGTAACCTGCTTTATTTTAGAAACTGAGCATAATATTTTGGGTATATTTTATCATATAATGATTGTAACACACAATTATCCCCATTTCAAAAATGTAGAAACAATTAGAGAGGCTAGATGACTTACTGCAGATTAAAATGTCTGAGTTGGGATTTGAACCCAGTTCTGTTTGACTCCAAGGCCCCTGAGCATTCTCCTCCCTATGTGATCTTTACTTTCTTCATGAAAAGTGCAATAATAAACCAAATCATTAAGAAAATAAGTAAGAATGTATTTAAACTATTTTGCTGTTATAATTGTGGGAATGTGAAAATCAATAATTACATAATTATAGTGTTAGATATAAACATTCTTATCTCCCAGTATTTTGTGACTATAAGAATAAAAAGTAACCATTACATCTAAATTCTCCTTTCAACCCCATCCAAAATGTATAACTAGATATAAAAATCTAAATTCTGTTCTTAAACTGCGTCATAAGACCATGGAAATTTGCCCACGTATTGTTGTAAAAATAACTTTGAACAACTTTATCTTTAAATTACTCATCTGTATCACATTTAAAGACAGATTTTATGTAGGTTTCCATTTATTCACTATTATAATAACTACCCAGGGCAATGGAATATCTATAAATGGTGCAGAAGCCGGGGAAAATGGCTAACATTCTTATCCCTTACTGACTCTCGTTTTAATACTATTAACGTTTAAATTCCATTCCTGTTTAGACACCTAATCTCTATCAAAACTACTTTTATTTTGGGAGCTTATATGGTTTATTTGATTAATGATTTAAATGGTGAAATACAAAGTGAGATTAGTACATAAAGGTGTCATTTGCACACATTTTTTCCCATCTCTAAGACATACAGTAGATTTTTGCTGACCAAAGATATTTCCAACATTTGCACCGCTTGACCTCCCCAGACCGTGGCAACAGAAATCTGTGCCTCAGAAAAATGCCAACCTGAGCATGCAAAAGCCAGGCACCCCCAGTTCAGCTTAATTTCAGGGGCACTGGAGGCACTGTTTTCCAGCTCCATTCCAATTGGCTAGCAGGGTATCTAACATTTTCAAAGGCAGAGTAACTTGGAAAGAATGCCTTTCTAAATCATAAGAAGTCCTTAAAATGTGCACGTACCTCAAAAACTGCAATGCCTGATTTAATCTTGTTGGATCTAGTTTGGGGTCTGATTATGAGCAGAATAAACCAAGAAGGTTTTCACAGCTTTTTTTTTTTTTGGCCCACGTAAAATGACTTCTTAACATATGACCGTTTAAACAACTGGTATTTCCCTTAAAAAATATCTTATTTTATTTTGGCTTAATAATGAAAACAAAACAAAACAAAAAAACAAAAAACCCAGACAAACTTAGATTGAGGGACAGTTGGTCATACTTAGATTGAGGATGCTTGATTAGTATTCCTGAAGTCTGTCAGAGTCAGGATAAAAGGGGATAGATGGCCAGGGGTGGTGGCTCATGCCTGTAATCCCAGCACTTTGGGAGGCCAAGGCTGGCAGATCACGAGGTTAGGAGTTCAAGACCAGCCTGACCAAGATAGTGAAACCCCATCTGTACTAAAAATACAAAAATTAGCCGGGCGTGGTAGCAGGTACCTGTAATCCCAGTTACTCAGGAGGCTGAGGCAGGAGAATCACTTGAACCTGGGAGGTGGAGGTTGCAGTGAGCCAAGATCTCACCACTGTACTCCAGCTTGGGCGACAGAGTGAGACTCTGTCTCAGGAAAAAAAAAAAAAAAAAAAAAAAAAAAAAGAAAAGAAAAGAAAAAAGGGATGGACGCAGAAGCTGTCATAGGTCAGAGGAGACTGGCGACACATGACAACTAAATGTTAGATTTAGTACATTTGTTACTTTAGGTGGGTGATGGGACAGAAAGCAGAGATTAATGTTAAAACTGGTATATCCAAATAAAGCATGGAGTTTAATTGTTAGCAATGTGCCATATGTATAATGGTAATGTAAAATGTTAACCATGAAGGAAACTAGAGGTCAGGTATATAAAAAATCTGTACTATTTTTGCAACTTTTCTATACATCTAAAACTATTCCAAAATAAGAAGTTTATTTTTAAAAATCTCACTTTAGCAGTTTAGGAATAAATTTAGTAAATCATGAATACTATAGTCCAACTCCACTTGAGTTTTTCCATGTCAAATATTTGATATGATTGAGCTGACATATCACAAAAATCACACACCAAGATTCTTTAGTTCATAAATATATACAATATCTATTCTACATTTGAGAATAACTAAAAATTACTGAACGTTTTTATCTGAAAATGTCAAATACTTATTTTTAGCTGTTCTCATACCAAGCCTTCTGCCTCTTTCAAATTCAGTAACTACACTATAATTTTTCCAGTTTTAATTTGTCTGCATGATATTAGATCTTAGATGAATTTAGCAATGTTTTATTTAAATGTAAGGGTTTTGAGGCCCTTGGGGGAAAATGATAAACTCTGAAAGTGTAGTCTATGGCCTTAGCTTTAGGAATCTTCCCTTCATCACAATTCTTTTTGGTAAAACTTCATTGCCACCTCCCACCTTCCAGATCTTTTGAATGCCATTTTTATTCTAGCTGAATTTATTTTATTCAATAAAATGAATTCTAGCTGAATACATTTTATTACATTGAAAAGTAGTTGGTAAAATGTCATATTTAGAATTCAGCTCCTATAATTTTATTATATTTGTTGTAATATTTGTAATATCATCAAGCACATCACAAGTACCTCTCTGCAGATTTCCTGTTTGATAATCGCCCTTTGTGAAGTTATCAGTTTCTAACATGCAGTCTATTTTACATGATTTTCTTTGTAAATAAAAGTTACAATAATCCCACTGTCCTCTCATTATAATTTTCATACACATATACATTTATTGATTAGAGTTGGAGATAAGTAAGGTGGAGAATTTATTCTTTGTAGAGTGTTAGGCTGTATGTTTATAATTTTTGAAACTGCCAACTGAGCAACAGGGGTATGTCGATTTATTCTTTTGTTTAATCAACACCTATTGAACTCTGACTAAAAATTGTAAGTTTAAGACACAGAAATAACAGAATGCTCTCTGATTTATAAATTCAACTGCTCTCAAGAAGCTAACAGTTGAATTTATTTATTTATTAAAATTTTAAAAAAATTTCAGTAGCTTTAGGGATATAAGTGGTTTTTGGTTACATAGATGAATTGTATAGTGGTGAAATCTGGGCTTTTAGTGTACCCATTACCCAAACAGTGTACATCGGTACATCAGTGGTCCCCAAGCTTTTTGGCACAAGGGACCGGTCTTGTGGAAGACATTTTTTCCACTGACTGAAGTCAGGGGTTGGGGGATGGCTTCAGGATGATTCAAGCACATTACATTTATTCACTTCAGTCTATTATTATTACATCGTAATATATAGTGAAATAATTATACAACTCACCATAATGTAGAATCAGGGAAACCCTGAGCTTTTTTTCCTGCAACTAGACGATCCCATCTCGGGTTGATGGGAAACAGTGACAGATTATCAGGCATTCGATTTTCATAAGGAGCGTACAACCTAGATCCCGCGAATGCACAGTTCACAGTAAGGTTTGAAATCTAACGCTCCCATGAAATCTAATGCTGCGGCAGCTCTGACAGGAGGTGGAGCTCAGGCAGTAATGTGAGCTATGGGGAGTGGTTGTAAATCCTGGGTTCTGTTTCCTGTTCTATTGATCTATTTATTTTTCACCAATGCCATTTATCGTTGTATAGTATTCCATTCTGTTGCATGGATATACAATAATTTTTTCAAAATTAATTTCCTGTTGATTGACATGAGTTGTTTCTAGCTTTCAGTCCTTATAACTAATGCCGCTAAAAACGCTTACCAGCAAGTCTTTGTGTGAACATGTGTTTTTATTTCTCTTGAGTGAATACTAAGGAGTGGAATTGCTAGGTGGTATGTTTAACTAAGTGTATGTTTAACTATATAAAGAACTACTTAGTAGTGTTGGTTGTGTTATATTACACTCATATTAGCAATACATGAAAATTAAGTTGTTCCATATGTTTGTCAACAATTGATTGTCATTAAATTAACGTGTGGTTTTAATTTTTTTTCTTTTTCTTATGGGTAAGGGGAGCCAGTTATGTGTATGTGCATAGAGGTGAGGGATAAGGAATGGGAGATCCCCAATGGGAGAAAGATACTTCAAGAAGTTCTGCATTTGTGTCTCCAGTGCCCCCATCAACAACTCTCTGCTGGTGGATGGGAATGTTCTGGTCACTGGGGATGACACAGGTGGTATCCATCTCTAGGATCAGTGGAAGGAGGGCCTCTTAATGGATAAGAGGTAGCATGAGGAGCACATTGAAGACATGGCTCTGCATCCAGCTGAGAAGCTGCTGCTGATAGCCAGCTACAACTTCAAAGCTGCCTTCCCTCCCCATGTTCAATGTCTTCCTGAGGGGGAACTTGTGGCTAAGACTGTTGCCCTACTCTCTACAGTGGAAATGGCTACCTTGGCATTTTCAAAATCAAGAGATGTTGGTTTGAGTTGCAAAATAGTGATATATCAATGTAGCTTTAATGAGAATTTCTATGATGACTAATGATTTTATCCTTTTTTGTGCTTATTGACCATTCATATATCTTATTCTATGAAGATACACAAAAGATATATTTATTTTTTCATCTTATTAGGTTATTTGTCCTTTGTTGAGTCGTATAAATTCTTAATATTTCTGGATAAAATTCATTTTTAGAAATACGTTTTGTGGTTTTGTGAATGTTTTCTCTGTATAGTCTTTTTATTTTCTAAATGATGCCTTTTTAAGAGCTGAACTTCAAAATTTTGATGAAGTACAATTTGTCAGTTTTTTCGATTGTTTTTATGGCCTAAGATCTTTTTCTATCCCAAGGTCAAGGATTTTCTCTTATGCTTTCTTCTAAGAGTGTTAGGGTTTTTGTTAAGAATTATGATTCATTTTGAGTTTATATTTGTGTGTATATATATAAATTTATATATATACATATTTTGTGCATATATATTTGTGTATATATATACATATATATGAGGAATTGTTCACTGCTTATTTTTTCCTATGTAGATATTCAGTTGTAACAGCACTATTTATTGAAAAAGACTACTCTTTTGCTACTCTTTTGTCCATTGAAATTATCTGCGTGGCATTGTCTAAAATTAATTGACTATGTTGTTGTGGGTCTATTTATGTACTCTCTATTCTGTTCCATGAATCTACCTTTATGCCAAAAATAAGTTTTATAATACATTTTAAAAACCAGGCAAGAGTTTGTTCCTCCAGTTTTGTTCTTTTTCAAAATTACTTTGGCTATTCTTAGTCCTTTGCATTTCTCTGTAAGTTTTAGGATCAACTTTCAAACTCTGCAAGAAAGACTGCTAAGATTTTGATTGGAATAGTATTAAATCCATAGATTAATTTGGGGTAGAACTGGTGTCTTAACAATATTAAGTCTTCTGCTCCACCAGTGTATTATATCTCTCCATGTATTTACATCTTCTTTGATTTCACTCAGCAATATTTTGTAGTTTTCTGTGCATGGACCTCACATACATTTTGTGAAATTAATCCCTAAGTATGACATGCTTTTTTTTTTTTTTTCTGACAGAGTCTTGCTCTGCCACCCAGGCTGGAGTGCAGTGGTGCATTCTTGGCTCACCGCAACCTCTGCCTCCCAGGTTCAAGTGATTCTCCTGCCTCAACCACCCGAGTAGCAGGGATTACAGATGTCTGCCATCACACCTGGCTAATTTTTTGTATTTTTGGTAGAGACAGGGTTTCACCATGTCGGCCAGGCTGGTCTTGAACTCCTGACCTCAGGTGATCCACTCACCTCAGCCTCCCAAAGTGCTGGGATTACAGGTGTGAGTCACTGCACCTGGCCAATTACATGCTTTTTGATGCTATTATAAGTGACATTTAAAAATTCAAATTTCCACATGTTTATTGCTAGTTTGTAGAAATATTTTGATTTTGGAATATTAACCTAGTATCCCACAACCTTACTATACACACTGAGAGTTATAATTTTTACATATTTTTTCAGCCTTATTGAGATATCATTAACAAATAAAGGAGTCTTTCTACACAGTCATGTCAGCTGTGAATAATGACATTTGACTTTGTTCTTTCTAATATGTATGCATTTTCTTCCCTTTTCTTGCCTAATTACCATAGCTAGGACTTCAAGAACAATGTTGAGTGGATGTGGTGAGAGTAGACATCTTTGCCTTTTTCTCAATCTTAGAGAGAAAGCAATCATTCCTTCACCATTGATCATGGTGTGAACTGTGGGTTTAATCAATGCACATTGATTTTGTATCCCGAGACTTTACTGAAGTTGCTTATCAGCTTAAGGAGTTTTTAGGCTGAGATGATGGGTTTCTAAATATACAATCATGTTATCTGCAAATAGAGACAATTGGACTTCCTCTCTTCCTATTTGAATATCCTTTATTTCTTTCTCTTGCCTGATTGCTCTGGCCAGAAATTCCAGTACTATGTTGAATAGTAGTGAGAGACGGCATCCTTGTCTTGTATTGGTATTAAAAGGGAATGCTTCCAGCTTCTGCCCATTCAGTATGATATTGGCTGTGGGTTTGTCATAAATAGCTCTTATTATTTTGAGATACATTCCATCAATACGTAGTTTATTGAGAGTTTTTAGCATGAAGTGCTGTTGAATTTTGATGAAGGCCTGTTCTTCATTTATTGAGACAATCATGTGGTTTTTGTCATTGGTTCTGTTTATGTTTTGAATTACATTTATTGATTTGTGTATGTTGAACCAGTCTTGCATCCCAGGGATGAAGCCAACTTGATCGTGGTGGATAAGCTTTTTGATGTGCTGCTGGATTTGGTTTGCCAGTATTTTATTGAGGCTTTTTGCATTGGTGTTCATCAGGGATATTGGTCTGAAATTGTCTTTTTTTGTTGGGTCTTTGCCAGGTTTTGGTATCAGGGTGATGCTGGCCTCATAAAATGAGTTAGGGAGGAGTCCCTGTGTTTTCTATTGTTTGGAATGTTTCAGAAAGAATGGTACCAGCTCCTCTTTGTACCTCTGGGAGAATTCAGAAGTGAATCCATCTGGTCCTGGGCTTTTTTTTGGTTGGTAGGCTATTAATTACTGCCTCAATTTCTGAACTTGTTATTGATCTATTCAGGGATTCAACCTCATCCTGGTTTAGTCTTGGGAGGGAATATGTGTACAGGAATTTATCCATTTCCTTTAGATTTTCTAGTTTATTTGCATAGATGTGTTTTTAGTATCCTCTGATGGTAGTTTGTATTTCTGTGGGTAGTTTGTATTTTTAGTATCCTCTGATGGTAGTTTGTATTTCTGTCACTGTATTTCAGTGGTGACATCCCCTTTCTCATTTTTTATTATATCTGTTTGATTCTTCACCCTTTTCTTCTGTATTAGTCTGGCTTGTGTTCTATCTATTTTGTTAATCTTTTCAAAAAACCACCCCCTGGATTCATTCATTTTTTGAAGGATTCATTCATTTTTTGTGTCTCTCCTTCAGTTCTGCTCTGATCTTAGTTATTTCTTCTCTTCTGCTAGCTTTTGAATTTGTTTGCTCTTCTCTCTAGTTCTTTTAATTGTGATGTTAGGATGTCAATTTTAGATCTTTCCTGCTTTCTCCTGTGGGCATTTAGCACTATAAATTTCCCTCTAAACACCGCTTTAGTTGTGTCCCAGAGATTCTGGTACATTGTGTCTTTATTCTCACTGGTTTCAAAGAATGTATTTATTTCTGCCTTAATTTCGTTATTTACCCAGTAGTCGTTCAGGTGCAGGATATTCAGTTTCCATGTAGTTGGGCAGTTTTGAGCGAGTTTCTTAATCCTGAGTTTTAATTTGATTGCACTGTGTTCTGAGAGACTGTTTGTTATTATTTCAGTTCTTTTCCATTTGCTGAGGAATGACTTACTTCCAATCATGTGGTAGATTTTAGAATAAGTGTAATGTGGTGTTGAGATGAATGTATATTCTGTTGATATGGTGTGGAGAGTTCTGTAGATGTCTATTAGGTCTGCTTGGTCCATAGCTGAGCTCAAATCCTGAATATCCTTGTTAATTTTCTCTCCGTGTGATTATTGACAGTGGGGTGTTAAAGTCTCCCACTATTATTGTGTGGGAGTCTTAAGTTTCTTTGTAGGTCTCTAAGAACTTGCTTTAATGAATCTGGGTGCTCCTGTTTTGGGCACATATATATTTAGTATAGTCAGCTCTTCTTGTTGCATTGATCCCTTTACCATTATGCAATGCCCTTCTTTGTCTTTTTTTTATCTTTGTTGGTTTAAAGTCTGTTTTTTTAGATACTAGGATTGCAACCCCTGATTTTCTTTTTTCTTTTTTTTTGCTTTCCATTTGCTTGGTGAATATTTCTCCATCCCTTTATTTTGAGCCTATGTGCATCTTTGCAGGTGCAACTGGTCTCCTGAATATAGCACACCAATGGGTCTTGGCTCTTTATCCAATTTGCAAATCTGTGTCTTTTAATTGGGGCAGTTAGCCCATTTACATTTAAGGTTAATATTGTTAGGTGTGAATTTGATCCTGTCATTATGATGCTAGCTGGTTATTTTGTCTGTGAGTTGATGAAGTTTCTTCATAGTGTTAATAGTCTTTACAATTTGGAATGTTATTTCAGTGCCTGGTACTGGTTTTTTCTTTCCATATTTAGTGATTCCTTCAGGCGCTCTTGTAAGGCAGGCCTGGTGGTGACAAAATCTCTCAGCATTTGCTTATCTGTAAATGATTTTATTTATGCTTCACTTATGAAGCTTAGTTTGGCTGGATATGAAATTCTGGGTTGAAAATTCTTTTCTTTAAGAATGTTGAATATTGGCACCCATTCTCTTCTGGCTTGTAGGGTCTCTGCAGAGAGATCCATTGTTGGTCTGATGGGCTTTCCTTTGTGGGTAACCTCACCTTTCTCTCTGTCTGCCCTTAACATTTTTTCATTCATTTCAACCTTGGTGAATCTGATGAGTATGTGTCCTGGGGTTGCTCTTCTCGAGGAATATCTTAATGGTATTCTCTGTATTTCCTGAATTTGAATGTTGGCCTGTGTTTCTAAGTTGGGGACGTTCTCCTGGATAACATCCTGAAGAGGGTTTTCCATCTTGGTTCCATACTCCCTGTCACTTTCAGGTATACCAATGAAACGTAGGTTTGGTCTTTTCACATAGTCCCATATTTCTTGTAGGCTTTGTTTGTTTCTTTTTACTCATTTTTCTCTAAACTTCTCTTCTTGCTTCATTTCATTCATTTGATCTTCAATTGCTGATATTCTTTCTTCTGCTTGATCAATTCAGCTATTGATACTTGTATATGCTTCAGGAAGTTCTCGTGCTGTGTTTTTCAGCTCCATCAGGTCATTTATGTCCTCCTCTAAACTGGTTATTCTAGCTAGCAATTCATCTCACCTTTTTTCAAGGTTCTTATCTTCCTTGCATTGGGTTAGAACTTGCTTCTTTAGCTCGGAGGAGTTTGTTATTACCTACCTTCTGAAACCTTCTTCTTTCAATTTGTCAAACTCATTCTCTGTGCAGTTTTGTTCCTTTACTGGTGAGGAGTTGTGATCCTCTGCAGGAGAAGAGGTGTTCTGGTGTTTTGAATTTTCAACCTTTTGCGCTGGTTTTTCCTCATCTTTGTGGATTTATCTACCTTCATTCTTTGATGTTGGTGATCTTTGGATGGGGTTTTTGTGTGGACTTCCTTTTTGTTGATGTTGATGCTATTCCTTTCTGTTTGTTAGTTTTCCTTGTAACAGTCAGGCCCCTCTGCTGCAGGTCTGCTGAAGTTTGCTGGAGGTCCACTCCACTTCAGAACCTGTTTGCCTGGGTATCACCAGCGGAGGCTGCAGTACAGCAAAGATTGCTGCCTGTTCCTTCCTCTGGAAGTTTTGTTCCAGAGGGGCACCTGCCAGATGCCAGCTGGAGCTCTCCTGTATGAGGTATCTGTTGACCCCTGCTGGGAGGTGTCTCCCAGTCAGGAGGCGTGGGGGTCAGGGACCCACTAGAGAAGGCAGTGTGTCCCGTAGCAGAGCTCGAGTGCTGGGCTAGGAGATATGCTGCTCTCTTCAGGCTGGCAGGCAGGAGTGTTTAAGTTTGCTGAAGCTTTGCCCACAGCTGTTCCTTCCTTCAAGTGCTCTGTCCTAGGAAGATGGGAGTTTTATCTATACCCTCCTGACTGGGGCTGCTGCCTTTCTTTCAGAGGTGCCCCGCCCAGAGAGGAGGAATCTAGAGAGGCAGTCTGGCTACAGTGGCTTTGCTGAGTTGTGGTGGGCTCTGCCCAGTGTGAACTTCCTGGTGGCTTTGTTTACACTGTGACGGGAAAACCACCTACTCAAACCTCAGTAATGGCAAATGCCCCTTCCCCCCAAGCTCGAGTGTCCCAATTCGACTTCAGACTGCTGTGCTGGCATTGAGAATTTCAAGCCAGTGGATCTTAACTTGCTGGGCTTTGTAGGGGAGGGATCTGCTGAGCTAAACCACTTGGCTCCCTGGCTTCAGCCCCCTTTCCAGGGGAGCGAACGGTTCTGTCTCCCTGGCCTTCCAAGCGCCACTGGAGTATGAAGAGAAAATCCTGCAGTTAGCTTGGTGTCTGCCCGAAGAGCTGCCCAGTTTTTGTGCTTGAAACCCAGGGCTCTGCTGGTGTAGGCACCTGAGGGAATCTCCCGGACTGCGGGTTGTGAAGACCATGGGAAAAGCATAGTTTCTGGGCTGCAATGCACTGTTCCTCATGGCACAGTTTCTCATGGCTTCCCTTGTGCTGCTCAGGTGAGACGATGCCCCACCCTGCTTTGGCTCACCTTTCGTGGGCTGCACCCGCTGTCTAACCAGTCCCGATGAGATGAGCCAGGTACTTCAGTTGGAAATGCAGGAATCACCCGCCTTCTGCATTGATCTCGCTGGGAGCTGCAGACCAGAGCTGTTCCTGGTCAGCCATCTTGCCAGCCCCTGGTATATTATCATTTTTATATCTTGCTGTTAAGGATGTTTGCATCTAAATGCTTAAGGATTAAAGTCTTGTGTTCTTATAAAATCTTTTTTGAATTGCTTATTTTATGTTTTCATCCAGCTTTCATTTCTTTTTAAAAACATTTTTTGACACATACTTGTACACACTTACGGGGTACACAGGGATGTTGCAATACATATAATGCGCAGTGATCAGATCAGGGTAATTAGCATATCTGTCATCTGAAACATTTATTATTTCTTTGTGTTGGAAATATTCAATATCCTTCTTCTAGCTACTTGAAAATACGTATTATTGTTAACTATAGTCATCCTACAGTGCTGTCGAACGTTAGAACTATTCCTCCTATCTAGCTGTAATTTCGCATCCTTCGGTGAATCTCTGACCCTCTCTCCCTTTCTCCTACCCTTTCCTGCCTCTAGTAGCCTCTGTTCTACTTTTTGCTTCTACAAGATTAACTTTTTTTGGCTTCCATGTATAACAGAACATGTGGTGGTTAACTTTCTATTCCTGGCTGATTTCACTTAACAGTGTCCTCAAGTTCTATCCATATTGCTACAAATGACAGGAGTTTTGTGGTTGAATAGTATTCCATTGTGTATATATATCACATTTTCTTTATCCATTCATCTCTTGTGATATCTTTGTCTAGTTCTGGTATCATGGCAATAGTGGTCTCATAAAACGAGTTAGGAAGTCTGTCTTTTTTCTCTGTTTTTGATGTAATTTGTGTAGGTTTGGTATTTCTTCCTTACATGTTTAGTCTCCATATATAGAGTTCTCTTAGTGAAAATGCTTTAAATTATGAAGTCAGTTATTTAAAAATTTGATATGGGGTTATTTGGCTTTTTAACTTCTTTTTGATTCAGTTTTGATTATTTGTGTCTGTCAAAGTGCTTCTTAATCTAAGATGGCAAATTTACTAGTGTAATGTTATTCACAATATTTTCCTAGTTATTTTGTTTTTGTTTGACATGGAGTCTCTCTCTTTCACTCAGACTGGAGTACATTGGCACAATCTCGGTTCACTGCAACCTTTACCTCCCGGGTTCAAGCGATTCTCCTGCCTCAGCCTTCAATTAGCTGAGACTACAGACACGCACCACCACACCTGGCTAATTCTTGTATTTTTAGTAGAGACAGGGTTTCACTATGTTGGCCAGGCTGGTCTCGAACTCCTGACCTCAGGTGAGCCACCTGCCTCAGCCTCCCAAAGTGCTGGGATTACAGGCATGAGCCAACACACCCAGCCCCTAATTATCTTTTTAATGTCTGTAGTTATGTTCTTTTTTTATTCTTTATATTGCTAATTTTTAATTTTTTATTCAGTCCAGCTAAAAGTTTATGAAAATTTTCAACCCTTTCAAAGAATCAGCTTTTAATTTCCTTGATTTTCTTATTGTTTGACCATTTTTCATTTCATTGATTTCTATTCTTTATTATTTTATTCTTTCTATTTTGTGCTTACTTTGCTCCTATTTTTGTAGATTTATAAAGTGGAAACTTAAATCATTAATTTTAGAACTTTATCTTTTTCAAAATTAAGCGTTTAAATTAAGCATCTACCCCATTCACCACTATCTTTGCCAGCCTTTGGTAATCAATATTCTTCTTTCTATCTTTAGGAGTTTAATTAGAGAAGTTGGTTAATGGGTACAAAAATATAGTTAGATTGAAGGAATAAGATCTAGGGTTTGGGAGCACAATAGGGTGACTATATCTAACAATAATTTATTGTATATTTCAAAATAACTAACACAGTAGAATTGTAATGTTCCTAACAAAAATAAATGATAAATGTTTGAGGTCATGGATATCCCAGTTACCCTGATTTGATCATTACACATTGTATACTTATATCAAAATATCACATGCCCCTGTAAATATGTACAACTATTATATCCACAATAATTATAAAAATAAATTTTTTAAAGATAAGCATTTAAAATTACAAAGTTTTAAAGCACTGCTTATTAGCATTGCAGATATTTTGATATGTCATGTTTCATTTTTATTCTTTTCAAAGTATTTTCTAATTTCCCTTGTGATTTCTCTTTGACAAAAGTGTACTGTTCAACAATGTTCACTATGCAGGTCATGGGTACAATAAAAGCCCAGTCTTCGCTACTACGTAATACATGCATGTAAGAGACCTGGACTTGTATCCCCTAAATATATCTTTTAAAAGTGTACTGTTTAATTTCCAAATACTTGGGGGACTTTTCAGATATGTTTCTATTGTTTGTTTCCAATTTAATTTTATTGTGATCAGTGAATATATTTTGAACTACTTCGATTGTTTTAAATTTATTGAGACTTGTTTTATGGAACATTGTATGGTCTGTCTTTGCTCATATTCCACATCCACTTGAAGAGAATGTATATTCTGCTGTTGTTAAAGAGTTAATTACAGTTAACTTAGAGTTATATCAGCATTTGTATGGTTAGCGCTACAATATTGTAATATTAGTCATTGAAGCACCCATTATCAGCACTGTCAGTGAGAGTTTTGTGTATCTTACATAAGATGCTTTTAACCTTACACCCATCCCTTATTCAATAATCCATGTAATTATCAGCTGGAAATGATTAAGGAAGCAGGTGTAGTAAAATTTTTGAAAGGCAGTAAGTCACACTCAATTTGCACCCAAATCCAACACATCTGCTGAGAATGGTTTAGTTCTTAATTAAAATTTGATTTTGAATGGAAACATCTTTTCCTGTCAGCCAGGGAAAAGCCATGGTCAAGCCAAGCCAACTCTTGGAAAGAGTTGAAGTGGCCTTTATCTTAGGTATCCACAGGAGAAACTACCTCAGGTGGTATGTAAGCTAATATAAACCACAGAAAAAATAAAAAATCAAATCCAGAACCAAATTCTGGGAGAGGGGAGATTGAAACTGATATGAGAGAATTTTCTGAGGACATGGAAATGTTTTATTTCATCATAAAGGTATAGGTTACACAGTAGCATACATTTGTTAAAATTGTACATACAAGGCCTGGCACGGTAGCTCACTCCTGTAATCCTAGCACTTTTGGAGGCCAAGGTGTGTGGATTTCTTGAGCTCAAGAGTTTGAGACCAGCCTGGGCAACATGTTGAAATCATGTCTCTATAAAAATACAAAAAAATTAGCCAGGCATGGTGGCACATGCCTATAGGCCCAGTTACTCAGGAGACTGAGGCACAAAATCACTTGATCTGGGAGGCAGAGGTTGCAGTGAGCTGAGACAGCACTACTGCATTCCAGCCTGGGCAACAGAGCAAGACTCTGTCTCAAAAAAAAAAAATGTACATATAAGATTCCTTTAAAAGATATTTCACTGTTTAAAGCAAACAATAATATATTGTGAGATTTATGACATACAGAATTTTACTTTAGAAAAGTAAAAATGATTTGAAAGTGTACAATAAAAAAAACTTTAGTTTTTTTTTTTTTTTGAGACGGAGTCTCGCTCTGTCGCCCAGGCTGGAGTGTAGTGGCACCATATTGGCTCACTGCAAGCTCTGCCTCCTGAGTTCACACCATTCTCCTGCCTCAGCTTCCCGAGGAGCTGGGACTACAGTCGCCCGCCACCACGCCAGGCAAACTTTTTTTTTTTTTTTTTGTATTTTTAGTAGAGATGGGGTTTCACCGTGTTAGCCAGGATGGTCTCGATCTCCTCACCTTGTGATCCGCCTGCCTTGGCCTCCCAAAGTACTGGGATAACAGGAGTGAGCCCCCCCCTTTTTTTTTTTGGAGACAGAGTGCCCCTCTGTCGCTGAGGCTGGAGCGCAGCGCAGTGGTGCGATCTCAGCTCACTCTAACCTCTGCTTCCTAAGTTCAAGTGATTCTCGTGCCTCAGCCTCCCGAGTAGCTGGGATTACAGGTGCTGCTCCACCATACCTGGCTAATTTTTGTATTTTTAGTAGAGACAGGGTTTTGCCATGTTGGTCAGGCTGGTCTCAAACTCCTGGCTTCAAGATATCTGCCCGCCTCAGCCTCCCAGACTTAGTGTGCATATTAAGTATCTGGGATGTTAAATATTTAATTACCATATTCCACAATAAAGATTCTGATTTTTTAGGTCTGGGGTGGAACCTAGGAACTGGTTCGTTTAAGTCTTCCAGGTGCTTCCTATAAGGATAGTTCAGTGGCTCACACTTGAGAAATAATGAGCAGAAATAAATCTAAAGGGGACAAGGGAGAGAGAGGTTTCTGGTAGTTGGGAAGCGCTTTTTGAAAGAAGTAGGAGGTAGGGTAAACACTGTCAAATAGGAAACTTCTGCTAAAGTTCAATAAACAGTGAGGAGTTGCATGAATTTTGTAGAGAAACATTCATTGCCCAAAAGTCCTGAGATGTAAGGATCCATCCATTTGGTAAACTTCAATCCTATCATTATTTGGTGAATAGAAAGTTTAAAAAAACAAACAAAACCAACTGACTTCTGAACCATGTGTAACCATGGTAACCTTTTTACAACCACAATTCTCTAGAAGAGAAAGTACTGAAAATGGCTAAGTAAACAATAAAGCATATTCTTTAAACATCCTAATGAAAACTAGTTGAAGAGAGGAAATGAATATAGTGAGACTTGGAATTGCAACTCAAGAAAATATTTTACAACATGATCTATACTAATCTCTCACACAACCTTTTCTCAGGGATAACAGGCAAGATAAGGCAGTTTTTTTTTTCTTTTTGTAAAGAAACTTACTGTGATTAGTAAGTTAGAAGGTCTCTTAAGCTACATTAAAGTGAAGACTTGAATGTTGTCCTAATGCATTTAGAATTTGAAGATGAACAGGGATATGTGCAATGATTTATAATTCACATTGAGGTAGGTATATCATGTATTAAAACTGAATGGTGATTTCAGTATCAGTTAGGAACTTGGTGATTAATAGGTTTTGAGACATGCCAAGGAACATCATTTTACTCTTCATATCTACTGAGGTCTCCTATTCAAAGTCCATGTACTTGTTATGAGTTATATGAAAAGAACACATAGTCATTATAGTAATGGAAGGAGGCCATGACCCGAAATTAGTAAGTGCTAAACTCAGACACAAAGGAAACAGGCATAGACCATTTCCTTCTTCCTTATTTTTGTTGTGTTTGCATGCATGTGTGCATGTGTGTGTAGGTATAGTTGTATGCATTTTTATATGCTTTTATGCATTTGTGAATGAAATTGGTAGAAGTTATGGATATAGATAATGAAGTTGTACATTATTTATCAAATTTAGCATCAATGAAATGGGGTAAATATGTAGTGATTTAATTGAAAATTGAACCAAAAGCCTAATTAATGCAGAAATACATTCAAATTAATTAAAGAGCTGTCACAACCAGTCAGAATATTTTCATAATTACTGTGAATAGTTTTAAAAATTTCTACATAGATTTAATAATCTCAAGCACCTGGAGCATGTTATAATGGTCTTATATTGGGAAATGATATATCCTCATCAGATAAATGTGCATGATGTTAAATTAATGTCTTTTTGAAGATGCTGTTAAATATAAAAAATCAAAGTAGGATATTGGAATACATGTACATATTCACACACAGTGACATTAAGAATCTACAAAAAATAGTCATTTTTCCCTGAATCAGAGCAATGAATCAGAATGATAAGGATGTAATGAGGACTGGTATGTTATTCCTTTTTGTGTTGTCCCTTTATTCAAGAATATGATCAAACCTCAGTCAAATGAAGTGCCTGAGATGAATGGGGAATAAAATATAAAATATATTTAAATGTTAAAGATGTGACTGATGAGTGCCTACTTCAGAAAGTCCCTAAATCGAATACCCTGTCAGCATTTAAGTGGAAGACAGTATTTTCATCTTGCATTGATCAGTTCCATTGAATTCTTACTGGGTTCAGAGTTCTATACTAGACATAAAAACACAAGGCTTAATAGAGTTGTTGCTGAGATAGAAAATATTGCCTCCTTTTACATCAATATTTATAATAATACCATTGGATCCTATCTATAAAGCAAATCAGTTGTGTAAATAACTAGTACTAGTTATTGGGAAAAGGTCTTATGCTAGCTAGCTGCTTAGTGCTTTGTATGTATTGTCACCATAAACCTACTTTACCATAATAGAATTCATGCCCACAATGTGAACAGGGAGGATTTAAATTTTATTATCAATAAGGTATTGATAAATAATGTTCATATTGATGATTCATTTGCTATAATTGCAAATTGTTCAACTGGAATTAAACTAGGCAATGAAAGAACTGTTCTCATTTAAATGGAATCTACACAGGGTTGAAAGCCACAGGACTTGTCCTACTCCAGCTCTGGAGCAAGCCTGCCAGGTGACCTCCATAAGGTTGCAAGGTATTCCATTTTAAAACAAGTGGGCCCACATTCAAACTTTCCATCTGAAATATTTATGTCTGAAATATTTTATCTGGATAATACTTAATGTTTTCATTTGGAAAACAATTTGAGAAAATAACAAACTTAGCAGTGTATCTTCTAGTTGAGTTTTAGTGTCATGTTATGACATATGGGAGACTTCCGACTTCCTGCCTGGATATTCACTAACAGTTACTGGATGAGAAACTGCTGGACAAAATCAAAAGAGTCCTTCAGGAGCTCAGAGCAGGAGTTTTTTTGAGCACAGTCTGGTCCACCTCTGGGCAGCAACCAAGGACACTGCCTCTGTCAGGCAGTAAGTGACTGCACAATCATACTGGAGGTTTTAAATATTTGTTTGCCCTGATATAGTCATTTGGCTAGTTTTTAGATTGCCCCACTGCTCCATAGATGAGTAATAATTGAACACTTTGTCAAATATAGTTGGTTGCCTTAAATCAAAATTCATAAAACACAGTTAATTAGAACATTTCTTGATAAAAAAGATCAATGATAATGTTATGGGATCTTTGGGGTTCTGGCTGGAAACCTCTGTGGCTGGTGGTGCCTTTGCCCGAGTTTTGCTCAGGCCTGCTGGGCTCGTTTCACCCACTTGGTCTGGCAGGCTGAGCTTGGCTTATGCTACCGGCCTGGTTCCCGTGCCTAGAAAGGGTGTCAGGCGTGGAACAGCGAGGGGTGTGTGAGTGACCGTGTGGCCCGGCCACTGTACACAGACATGCTGGCTGCTGCAGTGGGGTGGGCAGCTCCAGGTTCCAGCATGGGTGCCGGCTCTGTGAGGCTGTGGCTAGACCAGGTGCCCCACATACAGCTTTCATGACTGGCATCGGGCAACATGGTGGCACCCAGAAGCTTGGAGATGCCTGGAGCCCCAGGACCCCAAAGAGGGAGTCACAGCCCTGGCTTGGGGAGCTCCCAGGTCTGGGCCCCCCAAAGGGCTGCAACTCTTTTTTCCTTCTCTTTGCCCATAATGTGGCAAGCAAGGGGCATGTCTCAGCCCTGTTTGTGTTACAGCTCTTTCAGCCTTGCCATTTGGTGGTTTCTGAGTTCTTGTCCTGTGACCAGGAAGAATGAGGTACGCAGACAAATGAAGGGTGGGCCAGATGAAGAGGAGCTTTATTGAGCATTAGAACAGCTCAGTGGAAACCCACAGCGGGCAGCTCCTTTCCTCAGCTAAGATGTCCCATCATGAGTTCATCTCCTAACAGAGAGGGTAGCTCCTCTCTGCAGCTGGTCATTCCAATGTCTGCAGCTCTCAGCAGAGAGGAGGCTCTGGAGTGGGTAGCTCCTCTTTGAAGCTAGTCATCCTGACATCTGCTCTCAGCAGAGAGAAGGCTCTGGAGTGGGTACCTCCTATCTGCAGCTGGTCATCCCCACATCTGCTGAGCTCTGGTTGAGTCCAGGGCTTTTATGGGAGGAAGTGCATGCTGATTGGCTCATGGGCAACCATGGGCAGGCCAGAAAAGGCACCACAAGGTTGGTGGTGCCTGGCCTAAAGGTGGGGCCTCACCGGAGACCTGCCCTTTTCTGCCCAGGAGTCTGTCTCCCTCTGGCTGCCATTCATGGCACCCAGGCTGTTTGTACCAAGGAGCACCTGCAGGCCAGTGCTGAGTTGCCCTCCATCCCCCTTGGCTTCCCTCCCATGCTCATCTGTGGCCAAAGTCTGGAGGGAGCTGAGGTGACAGAGGGCTGGTGTGTCAGCACTGCCCTGAGTGTGTGCATACCCTGCCAGGCTGTAACAGCACCTGGGCTCAGTCCCAACTTTGCTCCAAGATCTGAGCAGGTGCTGACAGCAGGGAAAAGTGTGGCAGTGGGAGCAGGCATTTCTTTCTTTCTTTTTTTTAAAATTTTTTTGAGACCAAGTCTCGCTCTGTCGCCCAGGCTGGAGTGAAGTGGCATGACATTTCTGAGCCAGTGAGGGCAGGGAGGGCCTTCCCAGGCCCCCAAGAGTTCAGGGATGCCTGGGTTCGAAGCTGCAATTTGGGAAGCTGCAGTTGTGTAGGGGGCGGGGCTCCTTCCTGCTCCATGGAGCAGGAGACCCAGGTCCGCAGCCATGACTTGGGCACCTGTGGTTGCACCCGGGGAACTCCAACCCCAGTAACTCATAAGGGGCAGGCCTCCCTCTTGTCACTGGCTCCACAGAGTGTGCAGCCCCAGCTGTGCCTCCCTGCTTGAGCTGGCATGATGGCAGCGACCACTGCAGACTGGCTGCTGCTGCCATCAAATAAGTTTTAGAGTAGGAATGTCATGTTATTAGCACATATAACAAATACCTTTTCTGCTGAAGCAATAAATTTCTTCTTTTGATACCAATATGTAGAAAAAATAATTTCCTTTTGAAAATTTACTGACAAACCCTCTGATACCACTTCATAGAACATGGGGTCATCAAAATTCCATTTTGAAGCCAAGGGATCGTGTTTGATCTTAGGTTCAAGGGAGTGAGGATAAGGTTGGTCTCCCTTTGTCTTTGACTGTTGTCAATTTGAATATAAAAGTTAGTGTTTTGTAGATGGATTAATAAGATCAAGGTAGAGGTGTTTGTAGGTATGCTTGTGTGTATGTATTAACAAAAGTGTTCTGTATGTATTATCAATAAACCAAATTGATTTTGATGTTACACTTCTAAGTACTATTTTATTATAAAAATGAAGGAAGTCTAAATGTATCCTTCATCTTTCAAAAGCCTCACATTTTTAAATGAAGTAGATATTTATTATAAAATGTTTGCTAAATCAAAGAAGGAAGTGATTTGACAGTAGGAAAAAAATGGAAAGCCTCTCATGAAAATAGTGCACGTGGACGAAGGCTTTTAATGCTCCTTTTTCTAAGCATATGTCAAGATTTTGATTTTTTTCTTCCTCTGAACTAGGTATAGAACTATCACTCTCAGCAGAAATCCCATTACAAAGAGGAAACTGTGATATTATGAAGACTGAAAATATCTATGTTTTAGTATAAACCTACTACAATATTTTGTCATGTTGCTAATGCACTTTCCCTAACAAGCAAAATTGTTCCATAACTCCATTGATAGGTTATATTTTTTTCCCATGGGTTATTTTTTTCTGTGCACCTTTGTCCTCTTCAATATCTCTTTACACAGATGCAACACGTTGCTTTCCATTTCTGTGAAAGTTAGTGAAACTTGAAAGCAGATGTTGCAGTCAGCCATTTCACTCTTTCAGCAGACACCTTACCCAAAGGGAAGGAATTATGCAAAAGTTGCCCCCAACTAACACAACAAAGTGAGCAAATACAAGGCCTCCAGTTTTGCTGTTAGTAACACAATTTGTCCTGCTAACAAGAACTTTTAATGGTTACTCAGAACTACAGGTGTAGAAAACATTCTTTTATTTTGTATAACTAGGGTAATTCCTCCATTTCAGCTGGCCTGCCTCAGGCTGTTCTCAGGGTGTTCCTAGGACCACCAGGGTGTCCTTAAGTCACTTTCCCACAGTTTACAAGGTCCTCTTTTATCCAACTATATATCTGGGTGAGGCCAGATTTTCTTCATATACTTCCACCAAAAACAACACATCACAACAAATTGAATACCAAAGCAGTTATATGAATCCAACTGTCTTTTGTTAAGCACAACATGAAATAGCTTTTTCCAAAATGTAAGACAACTATTTTTCTTTTAAAAATATAGTCATTTTAATACAATGTTTAGTATTATGTATATTGTACATAATATGTACTTTTTTATTGTATAATGATTTATAAATAAATATTTCTAGATGCCACAGTATTAATTTTGAATCTGGTAAATATTGATGGATAGAACTGACACAGATTAAACATTCCTTTGGGTTCCTGATTTTTAAGAGTGTAAAGGGTCCTGAAACCAAAAAGTTTCAGATTTGATGTTTTAGAGCATGACATCTACCCACTAAAGCAGAAGAAAACTAATACTTTTTCCTTAAAATAAGAATTTGAGGGAATATATTTTGGGGTGTATTGTCTCAAGCATATATTTCAAGGTAGTTTTCATGGCATTGGTGTGAAAGTCTAAGAATATCATTGCTAAAATAAACAAATGAAAACATTTAGAATGCAAGGTATTTATTTTTTATTCTAGTTGTGTGACTCAAACTTCTATATAAATTAAATTAACAATGACATTTCCAAATAAATAGTTCCCTTGGTGTTGTGTGAATTAGAGAGTGAAAAGTCATGAGTACAGGCACACCTCATTATATTGTTCTTCACTTTATTGTGCTTCACATATATTGTGTTTTTCTTACAAATTGAAGATTTATGGTAATCCTGCATTGAGCAAGTCTATCAGCACCATTTTTCCAATAGTATGTGCTCACTTCATGTCTCTTGTCATGTTTGGTAATTCTCACAGTATTTCAAACTTTTTCATCATGATTATATCTTTCATAATAATTTGTGATCAATGATCTTTGATGTTACCATTGTAATTGTTTTGGGGTGCCATGAAACACATGCTTGGAAGACAGTCAACTTAACAAATATGCGTGTTCTCACTGCTCCACTGACTAGCCATTCCCCTATCTCTCTCCTCTCCTCTGGCCTCCCCCTTTCCTGAGGCATGACAATACTGACATGTCAACCAATAACCCTACAATGGCCTCTCAAGTGTTCTAGTGAAAGGAAGAGTTGCACATCTCTCACTTTAAATCAAAAGCTAGAAACAAGAAAGCTTTGTGAGAAAGACATGTTGAAAGCCAAGATAGGCTGAAAGCTAGGCTTCTTGTACCAGTTAGCCAAGTTGCAAGTGCAAAAGAAAAGTTCTTAAAGGAAATTAAATTGCTACTCCAATGAACACCCAAATGATAAGAAAGTGAAATAGTTTTATTGCTGATATTGGGAAAGTTTTAGTGGTCTGGATAAAAGATCAAACCTGCCACAGCATTTCCTTAAGCCAAAGCCTAATCCAGAGCGAGGCCCTAACTCTTTTTAATTCAACAAAGGCTGAGAGAGGAGAAGAAGCTGCCAAAAAAAAGTTTGAAGCCAGCAGAGAGGTTGGTTCGTGAGGTTAAAGGAAAGAAGCCACATCCATAACATAAAAGTGAAAGGTGAAGCAGCAAGTGCTGATGGAGAAGCTGCAGCAAATTATCTGGAAGAACTAGCTAAGATAATTGATGAAGGTGGCTACATTAAATAACAATTTTTCAGTGTAGATGAAACAGTCTTGTGTTGTTAGAAGACGCCGTCTAGGATTTCACAGATACAGAGAAATGAGTGATTTCAAAGCTTTGAAGAACAGGCTCAATCTCTTGTTAGGGGCTAATGTAGCTGGTGAGTTTAAGTTGAACCCAGTGCACATTTTCCATTCCAAAAATCCTAGAACCCTAAAGAAGTATGCTAAATCTACTCTGCCTGTGCTCTATAAATGGAACAACAAAGCCTGGATGATAGCACATCTTTTGGCAGTATGGTTTTTTGACTATTTTTAGCCCACTGTTGAAACATCCTGCCCAAAAGATGTCTTTTGAAATATTACTTCTTATTGACAACGCACCTAGTCACTCAAGGGTACATCTGATAGAGATGTACAAGAAGATGAATGTTGTTTTCATGCCTGCTACATCCATTTGGTAGCCTAAGGATCAAGGAGTAATTTTTGACTTTCAAGTCTTAATTCATATATATATATATATATATATATATATTTTTTTTTTTTGTAAGGCTATAGATGCCATAAATAGAGTATATTTTGATAAATCTGGGTAAATTCAAATCCTTCTAGAAAGGACTCACCATTCTCGATGCATTAAGAACTTTAATGATTCATAGGAGGAGGTCAAATATCAACATTAACAGGAGTTTGGAAGAAGTTTATTCCTACCCTCATGGATGACTTTGAGGGATTCAAGACTTCAGTGGAGGACGTAACTGCAGATGGAATGGAAACAGCAAGAGAACTAGAATTAGGAGGGGAGCCTAAATACATGACTGAATTGCTGCAATCTCATGATAAAAAACTTGAACGTATAAGGAGGTGCTTCTTGTGCATGAGCAAAGAAAATGATCTCAAGAAATCTCTTGAGAAACTGACTGCTGGTAAAGATATTGTGAATGTTGTTAAAGTGATAGAAAATGATCTAGAATATTACATAAACTTAGTTGTCAAAACAGTGGCAGGGTTTGAAAGGGTTGACTCCAATTTTGAAAGAGATTCTACTGTGAGTAAAATTCTGTCAAACAACCTTGCCTACTCCAGAGAAATCTTTTGTGAAAGGAAGATTCAATGTATGCAGCAGATTTCATTGTTGTCTTATTTTAAGAAATTGGCACAGCCACTCCAATCTTTAGCAACCACCCCCAATCGATCAGCAGCCATCAACATTGAGGCAAGACCCTCCACCAGCAAAAAGATTATGAATCATTGAGGGCTCAGATAATTGTTAGCATTTTTTAGCAATGAAGTATTTTTAAAATAAGGCATGTACATTTTTTAGACATACTCTCATATGCCTAATAGATTACAGTACAGTGTAAATATAACTTTTATATTCACTGGAAACCAGAAAACTCATGTGACTCACTTGTTGCAATATTCACTTTATCTCGGTGGTCTGGAACCAAATCTGCAATATCTCCAAGGTATGATTGTTTTCTAAATTATGACCAAAAAATTATTTTGACACTTGCTTTCATTTTTATACCACCTTTTTCCCCATTTGCCATTGCTATTTGTTATTTATTTACAGTATTTAGGCATCCAAATTATTTTTTGAATCAAGTTATCTTCCTTTTATTTATTTCATGCTAGTCTGGATTATTTTCTTCCAAAAATTGTAAATACCCTATAGAAAGAGTTATGTTTAAATTTGTTCACCCTCACTTATATACTGTTCATGAGAATGTAAATTAGCCCAGCCACTATTGAGAGCAGTTTGCATATTTCTTGAAGAACTAAAAGTTGAACTAACACTTGACCCTGCAATCTCATCACTAGGTATACACCCAGTGGAAAATAAATCATTCTACCAAAAGAAAACATGCACTCCTATTCACAATAGCAAAACCATGGAATAAACCCAATAACCCATCAATGGTGGATTGAATAAAGGACATGTGCTACATATACACTGTGTGTATTAGTTCATTCTCACACTGCTAATAAAGACATGCCCGAGACTGGATAACTTGTAAAGGAAAGAAGTTTAATTGACTCACAGTTAAGCATGACTGAGAATGCCTCAAAATCATGGCAGAAGATGAAGGAGGAGCAAAGGCACATCTTATGTGGTGGCAGGCAAGAGACCATGTGCAGGGGAACTACCTTTTATAAAACCATCAGATCTTGTGAGAATTATTCACTATCACAAGAACAGCATGGGAAAAACCCACACCCATGATTTAATTACCTCATGACAGGTCCCTCCCGTGACACATGGGGATTATGGGAGCTGTAATTCAAGATGAGATTTGGGTGGGGACAAAGCCAAACCATAGCATTTCACCCCTGGGTTCTCCCAAATCTCATATCCTCATATTTCAAAACCAAGCATGCCTTCCCAACAGTCCTCCAAAGTCTTAACTCACTTCAGCATTAACTCAAAAGTCTACAGTCTCATCTGAGACAAGGCAAGTCCCTTCTGCCTATGAGCCTGTAAAATCAAAAGCAAGTTAATTGCTTCCTACCTGCAATGGGGGTATGGGCTTTGGGTAAATACAGCCATTCCAAATGGGAGAAATTGGCCAAAACAAAAGGGGCTACAGAGCCCATGCAAGTCTGAAATCCAGTGGGGCAGTCAAATTTTAAAGCTCTGAAATAACCTCCTTTGACTCCAGGTCTCATATCCAGGTCACACTGATGCAAGAGGTGGATTCCCATGGTCTTGGGCAGCTCCACCCTTGTGACTTTGCAGGGTAAAGCTTCCTTCCTGGCTACTTTCATGGGTTGGTGTTGAGTTTCTGCAGCTTTTCCAGGTGCATTGTGCAAGCTGTTGGTGGATCTACCATTCTAGGGTGTGGAGGATGGTGGCCCTCTTCTCACAGCTCCACTAAGCAGTCCCCAGTGGGGATTCTGTGTAGGGGTTCTGATCCCACATTTCCCATCCACACTGCCCTAGCAGAGATTCTCCATGAGGGCTCCACCTCTGCAGCACACCTCTGCCTGGACATCCAGGTGTTTCCATACATCCTCTGAAATCTAGGCAGAGGCACCAAAACCTCCATTTTTGACTTCTGTGCACCCAGAAGGCCCAACACCATGTGGAAGCTGCCACGGCTGGGGCTTGCACCCTCTCAAGCCATGGCTGGAGCTGTACCTTGGCCCCTTTTAGCTATAGCTGGAGTGGCTGGGAGGCAGGGTACCAAGGCCTGAGGCTTCACACAGCAGGGAGGCCCTGGGCCAAGCCCAAAAAAGCATTTTTTCCTCCTAGGACTCTGGGCAGGCAGGCTGGTGATGGTAGGGGCTGCCTCAAAGTTCTCTGACATGCCCTGGAGATGTTTTCCCCATTGTCTTGGTGATTAGCATTTAGCTCCTCATTATTTATGCAAATTTCTGCAGCTGGTTTGAATTTCTCCCCAGAAAATGGGTTTTTCTTTTCTATAGTATTGTCAGGCTGCAAATTTTCCAAACTTTTATGCTCTGCTTCCCTTTTAAACATAAGTTCCAATTTCAGATTACCTCTCTCAAGTTCAAAGTTCCACAGGTCTCTAGGGCAGGGAAAAATGCTGCCAATCTATTTGCACAGCAAGAGTGACCTTTACTACAGTTTCCAACAAGTTCCTCGGCCTGGATCTTATTGTCCATATCACTATCAGCATTTTTGTCAATTCATTCAACAAGTCTTTAGGAAGTTCTAAACTTTCCCACACTTTCCTGTCTTCTTCTGAGTCCTCTAAACTGTTCCAACCTCGCCTGTTACCCAGTTCCAAAGTTGCTTCCATAACTTCAGTTATCTTTATAACAGCACCCCACTCTACTGGTACCAATTTGCTATATTAGTCTGTTCTCATGATGCTAATAAAGACATAAGCAACACTGGGTAATTTGTAAAGGAAAGAGGTTTAATTGACTTACTGTTAAGCATGGCTGGGGAGGCCTTACAATCATGGTAGAAGGCAAAGGAAAAGCAAAGGTACTTCTTACATGGCAGCAGGCAAGAGACTGTGTGCAGGGGACCTGCCCTTTATAAAACCATTAGATGTCATGAGGCTTATTCACTATCATGAGAACAGCAAGGCAAAAACCTACCCCCATGATTTAATTACCTCCCACTGGGTCCCTCCCACAACATGTGGGGATTATGGAAGCTACAATTTAAGATGAGATTTGGGTGGAGACACAGCCAAACCATATCACTGTGGAATACTATGTATCCATAAAAGTGAATGAAATCATGTCCTTTGCAGCAACATGGATGCAGCTGGAGGTCATTATCCTAAGCAAATCAATGCAAGGACAAAAACCTAAATACTGTATGTTCTCAAATGTAAGAGGGAGCTGAACATTAGGTCCACATGGACATAAAGATGGGAACAATAGATACTGGGGTCTACTAGAGGAGGGAGAGAGGAGGCCAGGCACGGTGGCTCACACCTCTAGTCCCAGCACTTTGGGAGGCTGAGGTGGGCAGATCACGAGGTCAGGAGATTGAGACAATCCTGGCTAACATGGTGAAACCCTGTTTCTACTAAAAAATACAAAAAATTAGCCAGGCGTGGTGGCGGGTGCCTGTAGTCCCAGCAACTTGGGAGGCTGAGAGGCAAGAGAATGACCTGAACCCAGGAGGCGGATGTTGCAGTGAGCCAAGATCATGCCACTCCAGCCTGAGTGACAGAGCAAGACTCTGTCTCAAAAAAAAAAAAAAAAAAAAAAAAAAAAGGGGGAGAGAGGTAGGTGGGCAAGGGTTGAAAAACTACCTATTGGGTGCTATGCTCACTACCTGGGTGACGAGTTTAGCCATACCCCAAACTTCTGCATCATGGGAAATACTTTTGTAACAAACCTGCACATGTGCCCCCTGATTCTAAAATAAAAGTTGAAAAGAAAAAAAAGTGGTCCCTAAAATACAAAATATGGTATAGTAGGTACAAAATGATCCTTATTACATGAATTAGCAGATGTTATAAAATTTAGTTAGTACAATTAATATTACATCTAATAAATCTAATTGTTTTCTTTTGGGTGAAGTTGCAAAAACAATGATAAGACTCATGGGACTAAATTATTTTCTATAGTCCTCTTACTCTTCATACTCAATGAAAGTATGTCTTCTCAGAATTGAGTTTTAAAAATTTGTTTCCCCCAAATCAAAGGTTACAATTTAAAAATCTTTTTGCATGTTTTGCTTACTATGTTCCCACTTTCTCAAGAAATAGGAAAAATACGCAACATATTTGTGAAACATTTATTTCATGAACTTTAAATAAAATTGCTATGATACAAAGAGATGGATGACTCATTTAAATCAGAGAGTTAGAAAAATGGTTCTTCGCTTAAAATGTCAGTAAAATCAGCCACATCTAGACCTCCACAAATTCATCCCCACTTTAAAGTCACTTTAAAGTCACTTTAAAGTGATTTTAGCAAGTTTGGGTGAAACTTATTTCAGGTTTAAGAAAAGCTGGGTTTTTTTTTCCCCTTTCAGAAGTCACTTCCAAAAAACAACTTTTTATTAAAAATTTTAAACCTAAAAGTTTAAAATTCAAAACCAATTATACGGTAGGTGTAGGCCACAAAGAAGTAGGTGTAAAATGGTCAGGAACGAATCAGCAACAGTAGGGAAAGCTAGTCTAAGAGTCTGGCAGAGAGACTATTATGGCATCTACAGCTCTGCCTAATGGAAGAGCATTTGGAAAACTGAATTAAAGCTGAAAACTGCCACATACACAAGAAGTATATGTTTCAAAAAACAAAGCCAGCAGTTAGAAGGGGCAGAGAGGGAAAGAGAGAGTGAGAGCAAGTGAGTGAGCGAGTGAGAGAGAGAGAGAATAAGCTCAGGAATGCACAAAAAAGTCATTCCTATTATGTAAATTAGAACTTAAAGCAGTGTCATAAACAAAAACAGATTTTTCTGTCATTAATAAATTCCCTAATGAAAACTACAATGATCAACTGTGCAGATGATCAAAGAACATGAAAGATTATAGATGAAGACCAGCAAAATTATATAATTGTAAAAAAGAGTATTAAGACAAATTCTTCAGCCAGGTAATCCTTAATGATGCAGGATTTAAAGTCAATATCATTTGTAAGTATTGGTATCTAGTTAACTGATATTGTACACAATTTAAATATTGTATTTAGCAAATTATTATTCTGTATCAGTGTTTCTCAGCCTGTCTTTAAAAATTTATCAGTCCCATATAGAGAAAAAAATTAATTTAAATTTACCTTTTACCTAAGGAGATAATGGAATGCTAAAGAATAATATTTTGCTGGGTAAGTTACAAACCCAGCAAGATTTGCTGCCCTGTCCCCACCAAAAGAACTGATCTTACTTCTTTGGGGGGCAATATTACTCTAGTTGAGAAGGCATGTTCTATTTGAATTCAATGTTTCTCATTTTTTAATATCAACCATTTCAAAATCTTTTCAGTTACAGGTAAAAAAAATGAGAACATCTGCTGGGCGTGGTGGCTCATGCCTGTTATCCCAGCACTTTGGGAGGCCAAGGCAGGCAGATCACGAGGTCAGGAGATCGAGACCATCCTGGCTAACATGGTGAAACTCCATCTCTACTAAAAATACAAAAACAGAATTAGCCTGGTGTGGTGGTGGGTGCCTGTAGTCCCAGCTACTCGGGAAGCTGAGGCAGGAGAATGGCGTGAACCCGGGAGGTGGAGCTTACAGTGAACCGAGATCGCGTCACTGCACACCAGCCTGGGTAACAGAGCGAGACTCTTGTCTCAAAAAAAAAAAAAAAAAAAAACCAACAAAGAACATCAGTGGGAAAATTACTTACTTTTACAAACCTATTTTCTCCTTTGTTAAGTGGGGTTAATTGCCTGATCTCTCTCCTTTCTAGATGGGAGATGAGCCACGTGTAGGTATGTCTGGGGCCGGAAAGTGGACCTCTTCCCACGACGTTGGCGGCTAGGAAGAGTCCACAAACATTCCAAAAGAGAAGTGCTGAAGGTACATTGTCTAGACTGGGAACAGAATAAAGACCAGGAACTCAAATCCAAGGGCTCATTTGAGATGTGACGCCAGATACCACAAATTTTGATTTTAGAGATGTTTACATGGGAAGTTGGAGGTTCTTCAAGACTTTCACAGACCATGTATTTTAACACACATTTGTAGTCAGCCTCTTTTTTAGGTCTTGTAGCTTCTTTTACTTTTTCCTAATTAACTGAAGTCCATACTTTATTTGGATTTCCTTAGTTCTAGCATTGTTCCTTTTAAAAAACCTTTTATTTTAAGTTCAGTGGTACATGTGCAGGTTTGCTACATAGGTAAACTTGTGTCATGGGGGTTTGAACAGATTATTTCATCACCCAGGTATTAAGCATCACACCCTTAGTAATTTTTTCTGATTTTCTCTTTCTTCTCACCTTCTACCTTCTGATAGGTCCCAGTCATGTTCTTCCCCTCTATGTGTTCATGTGTTCTCATCATTTAGTTCCCACTTGTAGAACATGCAGTATTTGGTTTTCTGTTCCTGTGTTAGCTGAGGATCATGGCCACCAAATCCATGTATCTGCAAAAGACATAATCTCATTTTTTTATTGGCTGCATTGTATTCCATGGTGTATATGTGCCGCATTTTCTTTATTCAGTCTATCATTGATGGGCATTTAGGTTGACTCCATGTCTTTGCTATTATGAATAAATGTTGCAGTGAACATACACATGTATGTGTCTTAAAGTCATGTTTTTTGTTGTGCTTCCTCTTGCCCTCTTGCAACTGCCTTTTAGATACAGATGTTATGACTCTTCTCAGTTTTTCTCCTTCCATCTTTTCCTCATTCTTGAGGTCTGAGGTAAAGGGTGTAGAAACATTGCTGGTCCACAGTAAAATTCACATTGAAAATCTGCTCCGGAGGATGTGATTCTCAAAATTTTTAAAGCTGTGCTTGTAAAGTGTTGGATTGGGTGTGTTTCTAAATGTTCTCTGCCATCTAAGATCTGGTTGTGATCTCTGAGATTTCGTTGCAATCTCCTTAGTAACAGAAGAATCCATCCTTCCCCATGCGAGAGTAATTTCTTATGAAATTCATCAACATTCTTTGTCAAAGAAAATATAAGTAGTTGAAATAATGTTTTGTTATCAGCTAGGAACAAACTCCTATCCCTACACCATTACAGAGCCTAAGGAGCTTGCTGCCACATGTGCTAGAAGCCAATACTGTGACACTGGGATTTTTGGGAAAAATAAAGCCTATTATTGCAAATTGGCCAACAAGGAGACAGGAATCCAGCTCAAATTTATTCCCTATGCTGTCTTTAAGGCAGTAATTTGATCAGATAGGATTTAGGTGGTGGAATCTGGGATTAATAGGTGATTGGTGGAAGTAAAGGGAGGTCTGGAAAATCCTTGGGCGTGCTCAGTTATCTCTTCACACTACCTCATGGGTAACGTGCAGATTTGGGGAGGAGTTAGTATGAAACATGCAGTGCAAATTCGGATTGTGACGTCAGCAAGCTGGTTCTGTGCAGAATCTATTTGGCCATATTGATTGCAACCAATTTTAGCCAGCTGTGTTATCTTACAAGCAGACAGAGTTTCAGTGTTTTTGCAAGTTGTTTCTTTTCTTATCTATCATCCTGCAAACTCAAGAATTTCTGTTAGTTGTTGGTGTGTTTAACTCTTTGGGGCATAGTTTCAACACTATGGACCTTTCAACACAGAGGACCTTGAGACGTGTTTACACAATACTTTGAGTAGTGCTGAAACTTATATTTCATTATTTTGTATTTCTTAAATTGTTTTGCATGTCAATATGACATGTTGAATTGTCAAAGAAAAGTCATATGAAACATCAGCTTACCCAATATCAAATTTTATAATAATTAACAGGTTGAGCATTGATGAAATGTTCATTTCCTAGAGGAGCCTGAAACCATAAGACTCAGTACCCCCAATGTCCTCTTTTTTCTGCTTTACCTGTTTTGATTTTAGAATTCTTGAGAAATGTATACAGAAACATTGTTCCCAAAAAGAGATATTCTGCTTTGGAGCACCTCCATTCTATACTTCATTAATCACACAGCTTACATGGCTACCGCATTCTCCAACCAGACAGACTCCATGAATCCAAAAATTGTAGGTTTATGTACATGAAATAATCGAGGTGTCTAAAAGACATTTTATAGATTGAGACTTTCTATTAGTAAATATCATAAGCTTTTTATAAAAGGTTATAAAAGGGGTTGGTCAAGGTTATTCATTTACGCTGGAGTTTGGAGAGAGCAGAGAGGAAATACCTATGGGCCAATTTTGAAATCAACAATGCTATTATTTCCATCAGTGGATTTTTAGAAATTACTTTTTTGGATACATGTGATTTTCTTTTTTTATTTATACTTCCTTACATTTATAGAGATGCAGCTATAACTTATTATCTAGGAAAGTAAGTCAGGCTGCATATCCCAAGACACTGATATCCATTTTACTTCTTAAGTGTTTAATACCTACGTGACCAGTGAGTTTCTATGCCAAAGGCAATGATTTCTCATTGATCAATTCACTATTGAGTCAAAGTTCTCTGTACTTTGTTTCCTTCAGGGAAGAAAAAAAGGAAAGGGAAATGCATCATTTTCAGAGCCCAGGGAAAATTTCACACTGTGTAACATAGATTCTTGACGTCAAGGGCTTCGGAATCTTTGTGTCTTTGAGTAACATAAATAGTTCAAATTAGACTAATGATTTATTAACCCAATATTTATAATCATGAATAGACAAGGTCATAGAAAGGCATAAGGACAGACCGCACTCAAGGAGTATGTTTAGCCTGTTTAGCAAGAGGAACTACAAAGTCATATGGCAACTGGAGTGAATATGAAGGAGAGTGGGTATGAAGAGTTGGGGTCATCATTGCAATGTACCAGTGTCCTCGTGGTGGTTTTCTCTTATTCAGCACTTATTATTTATACTTACAAAGTAAATAATTATATTTTTATTCCTTTTTATCTTTCATATACAATAAAAACATCTATTTAATAATATCTACCTAGTTTTTGGAAGGGTTAGTCATTTCTAAAAGGAGCAAAGTTCTTTTTCTCTGAATATTTAAATGGTTAAAATATCATTTAAATAAATGTTTACATAACTTGAATGGAAGCTGCTGCATCCTTCTGTTCCAGTCTGGAATTGGCTCAGAACTTACTTAACAATAAGTTAGTAGACATAGATCATCAGTGACCCCAGAGGGATAAGATGGTGCCTGTAAAAGTACATAGTTTAAGAACAGGAAAGTCTACTTCAGAAGGCATGATTCACCAATGTGGGTAGTAATAGTCCATGGTTTTAGGGGCTGGGAAAAAGAGTGAGAATGTAAATTTTTAAAAAGAGAATTTAAAAAACTGTGAAAGACGAGATTTTATCCTACTTGCAAGCTAACAAGGTAGTCTGCCAGTTTCATGGCTGTTACCATAAACAGGAGCCTCCTGAGTCCGAGACAAAGGACTTTATTATCGTGATATCAAAATATTTGCATCAGTTCCCCTTGCCTCCAAGCCCCAAGCTCCAAGCCCCATAGGGGTGATGTGTATGAGCCCAGATGAATGCCTGCATGCCAGGAGGTTGTATCACAGGAGGAGAACCCTGAGCCTAAGCTCAAATCTTTTTTTTTTTTTGAGATGGAGTTTCATCTTGTTGCCTAGGCTGGAGTGCAATGGGGTGATCTTGGCTCACTGCAACCTCCGTCTCCCAGATTCAAGCGATTCTCCTGCCTCAGCCTCCCAAGTAGCTGGGATCACAGGCATGTGCCACCACACTCGGCTATTATTACTATTTTTTTTTTTTTTTGTATTTAGTAGAGACAGGGTCTCACCATGTTAGTCAAGCTAGTCTCGAACTCCTGACCCCAGGTGATCCACCCGCCTTGGCCTCCCAAAGTGCTGGGAATTACAGACATGCACTGCGCCCGGCCCAGCTCAAATCTTTTATAACAAACAGTAGGCATATTAGCCCTGTGGTCCAGATGGAGACATTATCTTATCTTCCAAGGCTGTTTGCCATGCAAAATCTTTGAAAGGATAGCCTAGAACAAAATGTCAGTGCCTCTGCTTGTAAGCTGTGCAGAAATCGAAAAGATCCTATAAAACAGTTGTCTACTAACAGGAAAGAAACATCAGCAGAGCGACTGGGGAGAAGTCTCTCTGATAAATGGAGGAGTTTTTTTTGCTCAAAGTAAAGGTCAGTCCAAGGTCTTGTGATGGTTATTTGTACATTTCAGCTTGACTGGCTATGGGGTGCCCATATATTTGGTCAAACATTATTCTAGGTGTTTCTGTGAGGGTGTTTTGGGTGAGATTAATATTTAAATCAGAGAGATTGGAGTAAAGCTGATTGTCCTCTCTAATGTGAGTGGGCCTCATGCAATCAACTGAAGTCTCGAATAGTGCAAAGAAGCTGACCTTTCCACAGAGTAAGAGATAATTCTTCCTTCCTTCAGACGAACTGAAACATTGGCGCTTCCTTGATTTCAAGCCTCCTAACCTTCAGACTGGAGCTACATCACTGACTTTCCTGCATCTCCTGCTTACTAACTCACCCTGCAGATCTATATTTCATTGAGTCCCCTTGTTGTTTCTTTTACTATATATATTTTTAGTTATTTCCTAGGTGATTGCTACAGGGGTTATAATTAAAATCCCAACTTAAAACAATCTAGCTCAGTTTAACATCAACTTTATTTCAATAATATATAATATGTTTGCTCAAATATAGCTCAATTTCCTCCTCACTTGTGCTACTAATTTTATACCCACTATATCTTTAACATTTAGGCTTATAAACTAGTATTTATAATTGCCTTCTTCTGTTGTGTTTTAAATTGTGGTAAGAACATTTAACATGATATTTTTTATATTTAATAAATTTTAAATGTACAATATAGTAATGCTAACTATAGGTATAATATTGTACAGCAAATCGCTAAAACTCATTCATTATGCACAAGTGAAACTTTATATCTTTAAATAGCAACTTCCAATTTTCCCTCTCTGCCAGCCACTGGCAACCACCATTCTACTCTCTGTTTCTATGAGAGTAGTTTTGAAAATGACTATGTATTGGAGCATAGTCACATAGCAGTTACTAGTTTTGTGTGTCATTGGTACTTAGCCTGTCTTAAGAGCAGTAGACACATAGCAGTGTCTTAAAATGAATGTATTCAGCAGGAGACATTTCTTAGAACTATTTTAAGAAATGTGAGAGCTGGACCCTTAAAAATACCTGTGATTAGGTCACAGCTGGAATCTAGGAAGCCTGTCAAATTTAACTTCCTTGTTGATACTAATTGACTCTAGTCCGCTAGAGAGTAAAAGCTTTTATATAGTGTAATGTCTGTCACATGCACGGAATTATGCATAATTACATGATTATAAAGCTAACTCTATTGGAAGGGAGACCTGTTAAAAGTTATAATCTTTAAATCAGAGCTAGGATTGTAATACATTCAGTCTGGCAAGCCTGCCATTTTGGGTTGACCTTCCACCAGGTAAGAATCCAAATATAAATTCCACCAAAAGAGAATTTCTACCAGCAAAAATAGCTTTTTTTAAGTTCTGGAAAAATGTATCTACCCTGACACCCTATTTTACAAAATTATTATAATTATTTTGTTTCTCAATATTCAATAAAATCTATGATGCTTTTGAATTCATTTGGAAATGAGTTTATTGCTATACTAATTCATTAGAGACATTGTGATTTATTAATTGGCTTTTAAAATATTTTACCTGCTGTGAGCATTTAAAACCTATTTAAAAATTTAAAATGGAAATATGCCAATGATTTTTATTTTGCCTAATCAATAGTCAGAAAATATATAGAATGCCATTCAATAGCTGATCTAAACTTTAAATTACTTTTTATCACAATACTAATTATTTTTCCCTCATGTAACTATAACCTGTGAAAAATTTTAACTTCATCTTTAGGCTGCTGCACTTATCAAATTAACATTCAAATTCAACACATGTATTAGATTTCTATTGTTTCATAGCAAATTATCACAAATTTAGGGAATTAAAACAATACACATTCATAGCTGGGTGCAGAGTCTCATGCCTGCAATCCCTGCACTTTGGGACGCCAAGGCCGGCGGATCACATGGTCAGGGGATTGAGACCATCGTGCCTAACATGGTGAAACCCCATCTCTACTAAAAATACAAAAAAATCAGTTGGGTGTGGTGGCAGGTGCCTGTAGTCCCAGCTACTCGGGAGGCTGAGGCAGGTGAATGGCGTGAACACGGGAGGCAGAGGTTGCAGTGAGCTGAGATTGCGCCGCTGCACTCCAGCCTAGGCGACAGAGTGAGACTCCATCTCAAGAAACCAAACCAAACCAAAAAATATACATTCATTATCTCATAATTTCTGTGAATCAGGAACCCAGTTATGGCTTAACTGGGTTCTCTGCCTCAGGCCGTCTCACAAGGCTGCAGTCAAGGTTTTGCAGCAGGGCCTGGATTCTTATCTGGAGACTTGAGCCCTCTTCCATGTTCATGAGAAGTATATGTTTCCTTGTAGCTTTAATACTCAGTGAAGTTTACTTCTTAGAGGATAGCAGGAGAGCATCTTTCTGACACTTCACCTTCTTTGAAAGGCTTTTCTGATTAGATCAAACCCACCCAGGATAATCTCCCATTTTATTACTTGAAAGTCAACTGATTACTAGCCTAGTCATGGGAGTGAAATCCCATCATGTTCAGAGGTTCTACCTACACTCAAAGGGAGAGGATTTTACTGGGTTAGGGCAACAGTAGGTGGGAATCTTGGGGGCTGAATTAGTCAGGGTTCTCTAGAGGAACAGGACTAATAGGATAGATGTATATATGAAGGGGAGTTTATTGAAGAGTATTGACTCACACAACCACAAGGTGAAGTCCCACAATAGGCCATCTGCAAGCTGAGGAGCAAGGAAGCCAGTCAGAGTCCCAAAACCTCCAAAGTAGGGAAACTGACAGTGCAGCCTTTAGTCTGTAGCCAAAGACCCAAGAGCACTTGGCAAACCACTGGTGTAGGTCCAAGAGTCCAAAAGCTGAAGAACTTGGAGTCTGATGTTGAAGGCAGGAAAGATCCAGCTTCCCGGATATAGGAGAAAGGTGTAGGCCAGAAGACGCAGTCAGTCTTGTCCTTCCACGTTCTTCTGCCTGCTTTCATTCTAGCCATGCTGGCAGTTGATTAGAATGTGCCTACCTAGATTGAGGGTGGGTCTACCTCTCCCAGTCCACTGACTTAAGTGTTAATCTCCTTTGGCAACACACTCACAGAGACACCCAGGAACAATACTTTGCATCCTTCAATCCAATCAAGTTGACACTCAATATTAACCATCATGGGGCCTTCTTAAAATTCTGCCCACCACAGAATGAAACTCAGTGTAACACAGTTCTAAAAGACCTTTGAAATAAACATGTTAAATTTTGACATTTTATTTTTAAAATAAGAAATTCACAGTTAACATGTGTTATGAACTAAATGTGTACCCCCAAATTCATATGTTGAAACCGTAACCCCTAATGTGATGGTATTTGGAGATGGGGCCTTTGGGCGGTTATTAGATTTAGATGAAATCATAAGTGTGGGGCCCCCAAAATGGAATTAGTGCCCTTATAGGTATTGGTTTATATTTACTTAAAAGAATTGGTTTATATTTACTGTATTAGTCCATTCTCACACTACTATGGAGAAATACCTGAAACTGGGTCTCTTATAAAGGAAAGAGGTTTAATTGACTCACAGTTCCAAATGGCTGGGGAGGCCTAAGGAAACTTACAATCATGTCAGAAGGGAAAGGGGAAGCTGGCACCTTCACAGGGCAGCAGGACACAGTGAGTGCAAGCAGGGGAAATGCCAGATGCTTATAAAACCATCAGATCTCATGAGACTCACTATCATGAGGACAACATGGGGGAAACTGCTTTCATGATCTAATTACCTCCACCTGGCCCTGCCCTTGAGCTGTGGAGATTTTGGGGATTATAGGGATTATAATTCAAGATGAGATTTTGGGTGGGGACACAGTCAAACCATATCATTCCACCTTTGGCCCCAAGGTGGAATGTCCTCCCAAGTCTCATGTCCTCACATTTCAAAACACATTTATGCCTTTTCAACAGTCCTCCAAAGTCTTAACTTATTCCAGCATAAACCTGAAAGGCCAAGTCCAAAGTCTCATCTGAGACAAGGCAAGCACATTCTGCCTACGAGCCTGTAAAATCAAAAGCAAGTTAGTTATGTCTTAGATACAATGAGAACACAGGCATTGGGTAAATACACGCATTCCAAATGGGAGAAATTGGCTAAAACAAAGGGGCTACAGGACCTATGCAAATCCAAAATCCAATAGGGCATTCATTAAACCTTAATATTCCAAAATGATCTCCTTTGACTCCATGTCTCCAGCATCCAGGTTATGCTGATGCAAGAGGTGGGTTCCCATTGCCTTAGGCAGCTCCACCCCTGTGGCTTTGCAGGGTACAAGTCCCCTCCTAGCTGCTTTCATGGGCTGTTGTTCAGTGCCTGTGGCTTTTCCAGGCACATAGTGCAAGCTGTTGGTGGATCTACCATTCTGTGGTCTGGAGGATGGTGGCCCTCTTCTCACAGCTCCACTAGGCAGTGCCCCAGTGGGAACTCTGTGTGTGGGTTCGAACTTCACATTTTCCTTCTACACTGCCCTAGCAGAGGTTTTCCATGAGGGCTCTGCCCCTGCAGCAAACTTCTGCCTAGATATCTAGGCATTTTTATACATCCTCTGAAATCTAGGTAGAGGTTCCCATACCTCAGTTCCTGACTTCTGTATACCCATAGGCTCAACACCACATGGGAGGTGCCAAGGCTTGTGGCTTGTACCCTCTGAAGCCATGGCCTGAGCTATATCTTGGCCCCTTTTAACCATGGCTGGAGCTGAAGCAGCTGGGATGCAGGGCACCACGTCCTGAGACTGCATAGAGCAGGAAGCCCCTCGGTCTGGCCCAGGAAACCATTTTTCCCTCTTAGGCCTCTGGGCCTGTGATGGGAGGGGCTGCTGTGAATATCTCTGACATGCCCTGGAGACATTTTCCCCATTGTCTTGGTATTAACATTTGACTCCTCAGTATTTGTGCAAATTTCTGCAGCTGACTTGAATTTCTCCCCAGATTTTTTTTTTTTTCTATCACAATGTCAGGCTGCAAATTTTCCAAACTTTTATGCTCTGCTTCCTCTTGAATGCTTTGTTGCTTAGAAATTTCTTCTGTCAGATACCCTAAATCATCTCTCATGTTCAAAGTCCTACAGATCTCTAGGACGGGGCAAAATGCCACTAGTCTCTTTGCTAAAGCATAGCAAGAGTGACCTTTACTCCAGTTCCCAACAAGTTCCTCATCTCCATCTGAGACCACCTCAGCCTGGACTTCATTGTCCATATCACTATCAGCATTTTGATCAAAGCCATTCAACATGTCTCTAGGAAATTCCAAACTTTCCCACATTTTTCTGTTTCCTGGGCCCTCCAAGTTTCTAGGAATTCCCAAACTTTCCCACATTTTTCTATCTTCTGAGCCTTCCAAACTGTTCCAACCTCTTTCTGTTGCCTAGTTCCAAAGTTGCTTCCACATTTTTGGGTATCTTTACAGCAACGCCCCACTACCTTGGTACTAATTCTTGCTCTCTCTCTCTCCACTGTGTAAAGACACAGAGAGAAGGCATCCATCTGCAAGCCAGGGAGAGAGTCCTCACCAGTGCCCAACCAGGTTGGCAACCTGATCTTGAAATTTCAGCCTCCAGAACTGTGAGAAAATAAACTTCCATTGCTTAAGCCACCCAGTCTATGGTATTTTGTTTTGGCAGCCTAAGCTGACTAATACAACATGTATCTAATTTATTTATTGTGTTTTGCTTTGTGTACAGGTGTACATAAATACACACTCAGGAGTATACTTTTATACTATAGTATGGTCCGTGATCATTCATGGAGCTTGTTTGATGAATAATTCTTTTTTAAAAAATTAATCTTTATTTCCTCTTTTGTTTTGCTTGTTTTATATGACCACTTACCTTCAAGTTCTAGAATAAGTAAAGCCTAATTAGAAATAATTTTTTAAATATTGGAATGTAAATGTGTATGTGTCTCTTCATGAAAAAACCTTTCTCATATCTCTGACATTATTATTAAAATATATTAACAGAAAATACTAATAGGAGACCATTAGCAATTATTCCAGCTAATGAAAAATGATCATTTATGGAATTTAATATTCCAATAGGGTTTAGCTACACTGCCCTAAAAGTGGTCTTTCCATGATCTTTGCAGAAATAAAGCAAATTAAATAAGTTAACTCTAACTTAATTATTTTAAAAATTTTTGGAAGGTTTTTAAAGGGATCTGATGAGTGGCTTGAAGCGTTCTCTTGGAATTCTGCATATCACAAAATAAAAATGGACAGATTTTAATGGTTCTCTCATTTGTTAACCATAAAACATGTTACATGCTTGCTGATCTTTTATGAATCTAATGGATGGAATTAAGGGAGGTAACAAAAATTAATATTACAATATTATAAAATAAAAAGAAAGTTAATTAAAAAGTTAATGGAAAAGTCATGACATAAAAGAAAATAAAAAGGAGGGATGAAATTGGGATTGAGGTTGAAGGGAGACCCCAAATTTGACTTTCCAATGCTAGAAACCAATGGAAAGAGTGATGCTAAAGTATGTACACAGAAAAAATTCTCTCTTGGATGCTTATAAAGGGATACTATGTGATTCTTTCATTCCAAAAATATATTTAAGTGACAACTCTATGTCAAGCACTGTTTTGGATGTTGGGGATATGACAGTGAACAAAAGCAAGGAGTTACTGCTCTCAAGAAGTTTATATTCTATTACAAAGTAGCAAATAATAAGTTTAAAAAAGTTTTTGTGTGTCAAATGGTGATAAGCCTATGAAGAAAAAAGAAAGGGACTGGGTGTGGTGGCTCACGCTTGTAATCCCAGCACTTTGGGAGGCCAGGGCGGGTGGATCACTTGAGGTCAGGAGTTCAAGACCAGCCTGGCCAACATAGTGAAACCCCCGTTTCTACTAAAACTACAAAAATCAGTCAAGCGTAGTGGTGTGTGCCTGTAATCCCAGCTACTAGGGGGGCTGACGCAGGAGAATCGCTTGAACCCAGGAGGCAGAGTTTGCAGTGAGCTGAGATTGCACCATTGCACTCCAGCCTGGGCAACAGAACAACACTCTGTCTCAAATAAATAAATAAGTAAATAAATAAATAAATAAATAAGGAAGACAGGCAGAGAAATGGGAGAGAGGAGGATGGGTAGATAAGGAACTAGTAGTTAGCGAGGGTTTCTCTGATGATATAACAAGTTTTCAACCCATGCTGAAAAACACAGGGGATTAAGTTATGTGGTTTTTAAGGCAGAAAGCTTTCCAGTCCAAGGAAAAAGCAAGTACAAAGGCCATGAGGTGGGAGCATACCTGGTGTGTACTTTGAACAGTAATAAGACCAGTGAGGAGGTGCAGAAGGAGAGTGAAAGAGTTTGTTCTGAATTACCTAAAAAGCCATTTGGAAGGGTTAGATAAGGACGTGATATGATCTAACTTATACTCTAAAAGGATCACCTTGGCTGCTGTGTTGAGATTATACTTAAGGGAATAAGTACAAACAGGCAGATCAGTTATGGTTCTAGAAAAATAATCTGACAAGAAGACATGGTGGCTTAGATCAAAGAGGTAGCAGGCAAGGTGGTTGGATTCTGAATATTCTTTGAATACAGAGCCAAGAAATTGGTTGTGGCATAGATGAGAAAGAGAAGTGTCAGGGATGACCTAAAGATTTCGGCTTGAGCCTCTGGAAGACAGAGATGCCATTGATGGGGAGATGGGGGAAAATTGGGAAGGAAGAAACTTCTTTAAGCTTTGAGAGAGTAAGTTTGAAACGCCGATTAGACGTCTAAGTGGACATGTGATGGAAATAGATGATTACCTGAGTTTGAAGGTCAGGAGGGAGATCAAAGCTAGAGATATATCTTTGGAAATCATCAATATGTATATTCTCTTTAAAGTATGTGGCCAAAGGAAATTAGTGCATGTGGCTAGTGAAGGGAAGAGGCCCTGTGACTGAGATGCTGTGGCAACTTAAAATTTGGAGGAAGTGGGCAACCATAGAGCAAGTTGAAAACTAAGAACTAAGACCCTTGGGTCCCCTCAAAGTTATTTGAAAATTGTTGATATGAGGCAGGTAGATTAGCAGGAGACAAGGCATACAAATTTATTTCAATGGCATGACATTTCATGGGAGGGAGAAAGGAAGAGGCTTGGCTAGCAGAGGTGGCCTTGTCATATAGATGAAGCCTCATAGGTAGTAGTCCTCAGAGAGAATAGATGGTAAATGCTTCTTTCCAGTTTTTCAGTTAATCTTTTCTAGATCCAGAAATGGCCTAGAACAGGAAGGCCTGGCTGCCCTAAGAGAGAGTCACTCTAGATGCAAATTTCCCCCAGTGAGTCTGCTGGCCCTGTGGCAGCCATTTCAATATACATAAAAGAAATATATGTTGGGGTAAAATGTTTTGATTTCCTTCAGAATTGACCACTGTATTGGTCAAGTGGAGGTTATAGTCACTGGTGACATTGACAAGAACACTTGCATTGGAAGTATGTGGATACCATTTTGGTTGGGGTGAGTTTAAGAGAACAGATGGAGAGGAAATAGAAACAGCAAGTAGAAAAATTTGTTTTAAAGATTTTTGCCTTATATAGAGCAGAAAAATGAAGGAGTATTTGGTGGGGGAATGGGTGGACAGAGAAAGGTTTTTCTTTTCAAAATAAAAGATTTTATATCGTTTGTACTGAAAGCAGTCATGCAGTGGAAGTGAAAAAATAATGGAAGAAATGAAAGAACACATGAAAACAATTGCAGGAAGTAAACACTGCCCCCCAAATCCTCCTTTGAGTAAACATAGCAGAAAATTTTATGACGATGTTTCTTGTCACATTACTCAGTCTAGGTTTGTGGTAAAGCACCAACACTCGTTTGTATGAAAGTGGACAGATGTAATGGTGCAGCTAGCCACAAAACTTTGCACAAGTCTGGTTAACTCAAGAATAGATTTTCGTGTATCTGGATGAATACATGCACAGGTGCAAATCCTCCAGGCAATCCCCCCTACATTTTAAATTCTTTCCTAATTGAGCCTTTGATAATCTGTAAGGGATACTGAGTTAAAAGTTGTCCTCCAGGTTCTTCTAGTATACTTACAGGAATCACCACTTTAGTGCTGCAGACAGCTGAAATCACTGTCAGCACTAATAGAGTTCCTGAAGCCACACACCTGGCATTTATTCCTCCAATTTATGAGGGGTCTTTCTTCCATTATAACCAAAAGGAAGGCAGGAATATGTATAAGAAGGTTGCTAAATTTGGTTTGGGAAGATGATGTAGTTTTTGTCGGTAAGTCCTATTTTTTTCAGTGAAATTAGAAGCAAGGCATCAGTAAGAATGAGACAAAAAAGGAAAGATGAGGTAGAAGCTTTCAAATTATGATCTCAGAAGGAAGGAAGCTCAACTCATTTGGATCATATACTAGGCTTGCTAAATCAGTGCTAGGTGTCCATTTGAGGTTTGTGGTCATGCACTAAAAGACCAGAAAATCTTTTTCTCCAGTCATGTTCAGTTGCTTGGGTAAAGCTATGGTGAACCACACAGCTAGTGAAGTTTCACCAGGGTGGATTTTTAAAGTCCAAGTATGATAGAGAAGGGAGAGAAAGTTAGGAGTGAATGTGAAGAAGAGAGTATAGCGATGAACTGTAAAATCTTAGCTGGGTAAGGAAGAATGCATAAACAAAAACAAAAGAGTGGCATTCATGCTAGGGCTTTGAGTAAAAATGGAGTTAAAAATTGCAGAAATAGTGGTCACTAGAGAAAAGAACATTAAAAATTTGAAGAATTTCACAATTTCAGAATTGTGAACTTTAAAGACTCTAAAGAACGTCTTTGCAGCAACAAAGCAGGGGCATGCTCATCACCTGCGGATCATAACCCCCACGCCTGACTTTCCCACATGTGCCATTATAACCTTGATCTTCTCTGAGAACTGGCTTGTGTTCGGAAAAGGAGGAGTAAAGGAAATCTAGTGATTCTCAGCAGGAGAGGGGAGGTGGAATGCGGGGTTATAAATTCTTGAAGTGCAAAACAGCTCTTTTAAAAAAGTGCTCATAAATTACATTTGAAAGAAGTCAAGGACCCCACATGGTGGCTCATGCCTGTAATCCTAGCACTTTGGCAGGCCGAGGCGGGCAGATCACCTATGTCGGGAGTTTGAGACCAGCCTGACCAGCATGGAGAAACCCCATCTCTACTCAAAATACAAAATTAGCTGGGCGTGGTGGCGCATGCCTGTAATCGCAGCTACTCAGAAGGCTGAGGCAGGAGAATCGCTTGAACCTGGGAGGCAGAGGTTGCGGTGAGCCAAGATCATGCCATTGCAATCCAGCCTGAGCAAAAAGAGCAAGACTCCATCTCAAAAAAAAAAAAAAAAAAAAGGAAAAAGAAGAGAAGTCAGGGTGTTTGTCCTGTGAAACATTTGGTGAGCCTCTAACTTTCCTTCAATAACTTTGTAAGAGTAGTGCTGTCAAGACAGAGGGGCTAACTTTCTCATCCATGGGATGTCCACATCAAGATTTGAGAGGAAGTGTAGTTATTTGTGAAGATGAGGTCTAGGTATGACCACAAATGGATGATTAAGCTTAAAAACAATAGGTGGAGGTTTGAGATTCCAGAGTGTCAGATACAACCTCCGTGGGGATCCTCAAGTCATAAGAATAATAACAGCAGGATAGTAAAAAAGAAGCCATTGAGACAAGTGCAAAAGCCAAAATAGACAAAATCGGTAGTTGACAAAAAGAGGGGTAGGGAATAGCACAGTCTGGTGCATGTGCTTGAATCGAGCTGGATTTTTGAGGGAGAAGGAGAGAGAAATGATCCAGAAGCATCATTGAGGCTTCAGAAAGATTTCCCATTGCAGCTCACAGGAGCTGGGGTGTAAGAGGAAAGCAGGCTTCCTTTGTGAGAGCTGCAGGGTATGTGTTATTATTAAGGACATGGCAGATTTCAGTTACAGCAAGGAAGACAAATGCTGGGAGAAGCAGATCTAATTAAGATACTTTGCTGGTGACAGACTTGAGTTCCAGAGGGCAGAAGAAGCATAGAGGGCTGAATAAAAGATTTTGGTTTTCCCTGTTGGAGTCAGAGAAAGAAAGTTTCAACTCATCTGTTCTGCCCACTTCTGCGGGTACTGTGGAGAGCAGGCACATTACGGAGCATAAAACCACCTTTCCCCACCCCTTTGTCCATGTATCAAGCCTATATAAGCTCTTCTCAGCATTCCCAGTCTTTTGGTCTTCTTTTCTGGGTTTTCACATGCTTGTCTCTAGGATTCATCAAGTCCAGAGGGGAGAATTTCTTGCATCTACTCTCTGTCGAGCTCCACCTGAACCGGAGGCTCTATCCATATCTAGCTGCTGTCAGTAGCAATTTCTGCTTAGGTCAGGAGGGACAGACACTGTGGGGTGATGAATGGGGGTGGCGGGGAGGTTGGACATATCCAAGCTTCCTCCCCTCCACATTTATTTTCTCTTCCTAACCTCACCTCTTTTCTAGGAACTCTATTTCATTCCACAAATGGCCAAATAGTTTACTATTCTCAGAAACTTAACAGTTTACCTTTCAAAGCAACTTGCAATTTAAATAAGTAAATAATTGTCATGCAATCTTGAATGAAGAGGCTGCAGACAGGAATCAGGATAAATGATGTCCCCTGGAATGCTGAAATAGAAACCCAAAGAGTAGAGGATCAGAATATATAAATTGGCAAACCATAGAAGCAACATCCATAGCCAATTAATGTAAGAACATATGTGCCTCGTGAATAATAAAAGTATGTAATTTCAAACTTTTTTTCACAGATTGATAACAATGCTGACAACTGTATGGAGAAGACAGCTCATAGTCTCATATGCTGTTAGTGGTAGTGGGTAGGGTTTTAAGATTTTAGGATGGCAGTCTGGAATTATCCATAAAGCTGTGGCAGATACTGCTCTGAGGCCACTGCTAACTCGTATTGTTACTGGGAAGTTTGGTAATCCTGGGTCCTTAATGATTTTGAGAGAAAGACTTTGGCCAAGAGACAGTTCAGAGATAGCAGAGAGCTTTATTGAAGAGAAATAGGGAGCAAAGAGTATTGTGGGAAAAATGAGTGTACTCCAAGAGAGGAATGGCTGATACTGCAGGGAAAGAGCAGCCCAGTTGGAGCGGTGTTTATTTAAAGGGACGGTACACTCTGAAAGACAAGGTAGAACGGGTTGCTGAAAGAGAATGAGCCAGCAGCCCCACGAGTTCTGTGTTGAGGTTTTTATTATGATGGACTCTTTCTTGAAGTTCCCACCTCTGTCTTAAGTCTCCTCCTTTTCTCTTTGTCTAGTTTTCCTGCTTCTGCCTTGCGTCCCTGCTTTTCCCTACCTGGTTCCCACCCCAGGGTTATGGGATTTTCCCTTACTGTTAGTGATGTGCATGTGCCGGCCTGGTGTTAGGTAGGAATTCTACCTAACAGTTGCATTGCTCATTCCCGTCACCCCAGGAAGGTTGTATAGTTGTCACATCTACACTCACTGTGCCTGGCCTGTGTATCACTCAGGAATTTCTCCTTTGCCTTCTTTCCCTCCTTAGCAGCACACAGCTAGCTACCTTCTGACAGGATAACTGCGGAGTGAGCAATACTGGGTATCTTAAGGGGTGCTCCTTCTTGCATAGGTATTTACTCTCCTCTCTGCTTCTATCTAGTGTGAGTGTTTTGGGTGGTCTCTGGGGTGTGAGATTTTCTAGATCTACCTTTTTCTCAGAGGCTCCCCCTCCTGTTCATGTCTAGTGATCTGCCTACTCTAAAAACATGAGAACTTTATGTGGACAGGAAAAAGTGGTCCTTCTTCAAGATATTTTATGGCCTTGCCAGAAATGTATCATACTCATGGTATGAACAGTGCCCCTAGAATTGTATACTGCACAACCACGGGCAGTAAGCGTGAGCTGCTGGTTGGCCACTCCCAATACTCTCAAATCTTATCTTGTAACTGCCTCTCATGTCTCTTCCAGCTTCTCTATAGGTAGGACTAGACACAAGACCCAGTTCTGCCCAAAGAGAGATAAGAGAGTGTCTGCTGGGGACTTCTTTACTGGTAAAAAGCATATGTCACAACAAAAAGAGCTCATTTTGTCACCCTCATCTCCTACTTGCTTCCAGATTGGGAGGCTGCTGTGTATGGATAAGAGGCCTGCTACAGCCAGCTTGACACCATGAGAAGGACAAGAGAATTGCAGAGACATATATTCAGGATTCTGATCCAGTTGAGGCACTGAAATAATCTAGAACCACCTTCAAATTTCTTATAAAGAGAGGTAAGTAATTAATATTGTTTTGTATATAACATGTTTAGTTGTGACTGAAAGTATCCCAACTGATCTTGGGATCCCAACACCAAGAATTTATTACATGGGAATCTTTGCAAACAATATAGGTGCAAAGATGTTCACTGTAGCATTATTCGTAATAACAAGAAAATACAAAGAAGCGAAATAATCAACAGCAGGGAATTGGTTAACTGAATGTGGATCATTCAACAATACAATTCTACTTAGTCATTAACCATAATGAGATAATTCTATGTACTAACATGGAAGATATTTAGGACACATTGCTATTTTTTTTTTTTAAATAAGGAAGTAGCCCAGGCACAGCGGCCTGTAATGCCAGCACTTTGGGAGGCCAAGTCAGGCAGATCGCTAGAGCCCAGGAGTTTGAGGACAGTCTGGGCAATATGGTGGAACCCTGTCTCTACAAAAAATACAAAAATTATCTGGGCTTGGCAGTATGCACCTGTAGTCCCAGCTACTTAGGAGGTGGAGGTTGGAGGATCCTTTGAGCCCTGGGAGGTTGCAGCGAGCCTAGATTGTGCCACTGTACTGCAGCCTGGGCAACAGAGTGAGATTCTGTCTCAAAAACATAAGTAAATAAAGAAGTAAAACAATTTTAAACATTGTATTACCCCTTCATTTTGTAAAACTTGGGCTCATGCATATTTAAATTATGATAAATGAAGAGAGTAGGGAGGGAACATTTGCTCCTGGGCAGCAAAAGCAGCACCCAGCCTAGGACATGGGAATTTTCCAGGCAAAAGTACATTTGCCCAGTGAATATCAGAAAAGCAAAAATATTAGAAACTATAATACTGACCTTTAGAAAATGCACAACAGTCACATATTTCCTATGTATATACATATACATGCACATATATAGCGAAGATGGCAAAAAATAATAGCACACTCATAAAATTATATTTTTTGGAGATGATATCTGCTAATTTCAATAAAGTGTACATATAAATGTGTCTTATGGCTATAATAAATTTTAAAATAATAAGATTTATATCAACTTCTAAACTTTAAAAGTTAACTTTTGGGAGGGAGGCAGAGCACGATAGCCAAATAGAAACCTCCACCAATCATCCTCCCTGTAGAAATACCAAATTAAACAACTATCCTTACAGAAAGGCACTGTCATAAGAATAAAAAATCAGGTGAGTGATCACAGTACCTGGTTTTAATTTCATATCCCTGAAAGAGGCACTGAGAGGAGAGGTAAGACAGTCTTGAATTGCCTATACTACCCCCTCCCCAACAATCCTGGTCCGCTGACAGCAACCAGGTGGCATGAAGAAAGAAACTGTGTGCTTGGGGGAGGTAGAGTGCAGTGATTGTGGGATTTCGCATTGGAACTCAGTGTTGCCCTGTCACAGTGGAAAGTGACACCAGGTGGAACTCAGCCATTGTCCACAGAGGGAGCATTTAGACTAAACCTAGCCAGAGGGAAATCACCCATCCCAATGGTTGGAAGCTGAGTTCTGGCAAGTCTCATCACTGCAGTCCAAAGAACTCTAGGATTCTAAATAAACTTGAGAGGCAGTCTGAACCGCAAGGACTGCAATTCCTGGGCAAGAACTTGTGCTCTGTTGGGCTTGGAGCCAGTGGTCTTGTGGGGCATGTGACCTAGTAACATACTGACCAGAGTAGTCAAGGAAGTGTTTTGTGTCACCCAATTCTAAAAGCAGCAAGAGAAAAGAAACAACATGCAATGGAGCTCTAATACATCTGGCAGCAGACTTCTCAGTAGAAACCTCACAGTCCAGGGAAGAGTGCATGACGTATTTAAAGTGCTAAAGGAAAAAACTTTTATGCTGCAGTAGTATATATGGCAAAATTATATTTCAAACATGAAGAAGAAATAAAGATTTTCTCAGACAAACAAAAGCTGATGGGTTTCATCAACACCTGTCCTGCAAGAAATGCTAAAGAGAATTCTTCAATGAGAAAGAAAAGGACATTTACGAGCAATAAGAAATCACCTGAAGGTACAAAACTCACTGGTAATAGTAAGTACACAGAAAAACACAGAATATTACAACACTGTAATTGTGCTGTGTAAATCACTCGTATCTTAAGTAGAAAAGCTAAAAGATAAGCCAATAAAAAATAATACCTACAACAACTTTTCAAGATATACTACAAAAAGATATAAATAGAAACAACAAAAAGTTAAAAAGTGATGGGACAAATTGAAAGTGTAGAGTTTTTATTAGTTTTTCCTCTGCTTGCTTGTTTATGCAATCAGTATTAAGCTGTTACCAGTTCAAAATAATGACTTATAAGATATTATATGCAAGCCTCATGATAACCTCAAATAAAAAAATACAACAAATACACAATAAATAAAAAAGCAAGAAACGAAAACATACCACCAGAGAAAATCACCTTCATTAAAATGAAGATAGGAAAGAAGGAAAGGAGAAAGAGAAGATCACAAAACAACCAGAAAACAAATAGTAAAATGGCTGGAGTAAGTTCTGACTTATCAGTAATAACATTGAATGTAAATGGATTCAACTCTCCAATTAAAAGACAGACTTGGCTAAATGCATAAGAAAACAAGACCTAGGGCGGAGCAAGATGGCCGAATAGGAACAGCTCCAGTCTCCAACTCCCAGCGCGAGCGACACAGAAGACCGGTAATTTCTGCATTTTCAACTGAGGTACTGGGTTCATCTCACTGGGGAGTGCCGGACGATCGGTGCTGGTCAGCTGCTGCAGCCCGACCAGCGAGAGCTGAAGCAGGGCGAGGCATCGCCTCACCTGGGAAGCGCAAGGGGGAAGGGAATCCCTTTTCCTAGCCAGGGGAACTGAGACACACAACACCTGGAAAATCGGGTAACTCCCACCCCAATACTGAGCTTTAAGCAAACAGGCACACCAGGAGATCATATCCCACACCTGGCCGGGAGGGTCCCACGCCCACGGAACCTCCCTCATTGCTAGCACAGCAGTCTGCGATATCGCGGCAAGGCAGCAACGAGGCTGGGGGAGGGGCACCCGCCATTGCTGAGGCTTAAGTAGGTAAACAAAGCTGCTGGGAAGCTCGAACTGGGTGGAGCTCACAGCAGCTCAAGGAAACCTGCCTGTCTCTGTAGACTCCACCTCTGGGGACAGGGCACAGTAAAAATAACAAAAACAGCAGAAACCTCTGCAGACGCAAACGACTCTGTCTGACAGCTTTGAAGTGAGCAGTGGATCTCCCAACACGGAGGTTGAGATCTGAGAAGGGACAGACTCCCTGCTCAAGTGGGTCCCTGACCCCTGAGTAGCCTAACTGGGAGACATCCCCCACTAGGGGCAGTCTGACACCCCACACCTCACAGGGTGGAGTACACCCCTGAGAGGAAGCTTCCAAAGCAAGAATCAGACAGGTACACTCACTGTTCAGAAATATTCTATCTTCTGCAGCCTCTGCTTCTGATACCCAGGCAAACAGGGTCTGGAGTGGACCTCAAGCAATCTCCAACAGACCTACAGCTGAGGGTCCTGACTGTTAGAAGGAAAACTATCAAACAGGAAGGACACCTACACCAAAACCCCGTCAGTACATCACCATCATCAAAGACCAGAGGCAGATAAAACCACAAAGATGGGGAAAAAGCAGGGCAGAAAAGCTGGAAATTCCAAAAATAAGAGCGCATCTCCCCCGGCAAAGGAGCGCAGCTCATCGCCAGCAACGGATCAAAGCTGGACGGAGAATGACTTTGACGAGATGAGAGAAGAAGGCTTCAGTCCATCAAACTTCTCAGAGCTAAAGGAGGAATTACGTACCCAGTGCAAAGAAACTAAAAATCTTGAAAAAAAAGTGGAAGAATTGATGGCTAGAGTAATTAATGCAGAGAAGGTCATAAACGAAATGAAAGAGATGAAAACCATGACACGAGAAATACGTGACAAATGCACAAGCTTCAGTAACCGACTCGATCAACTGGAAGAAAGAGTATCAGCGATTGAGGATCAAATGAATGAAATGAAGTGAGAAGAGAAACCAAAAGAAAAAAGAAGAAAAAGAAATGAACAAAGCCTGCAAGAAGTATGGGATTATGTAAAAAGACCAAATCTACGTCTGATTGGGGTGCCTGAAAGTGAGGGGGAAGATGGAACCAAGTTGGAAAACACTCTTCAGGATATCATCCAGGAGAACTTCCCCAACCTAGTAGGGCAGGCCAACATTCAAATCCAGGAAATACAGAGAACGCCACAAAGATACTCCTCGAGAAGAGCAACTCCAAGACACATAATTGGCAGATTCACCAAAGTTGAAATGAAGGAAAAAATCTTAAGGGCAGCCAGAGAGAAAGGTCGGGTTACCCACAAAGGGAAGCCCATCAGACTAACAGCAGATCTCTCAGCAGAAACTCTCCAAGCCAGAAGAGAGTGGGGGCCAATATTCAACATTCTTAAAGAAAAGAATTTTAAACCCAGAATTTCATATCCAGCCAAACTAAGTTTCATAAGTGAAGGAGAAATAAAATCCTTTACGGATAAGCAAATGCTTAGAGATTTTGTCACCACTAGGCCTGCCTTACAAGAGACCCTGAAGGAAGCACTAAACATGGAAAGGAACAACCGGTACCAGCCATTGCAAAAACATGCCAAAATGTAAAGACCATCGAGGCTAGGAAGAAACTGCATCAACTAACGAGCAAAATAACCAGTTAATATCATAATGGCAGGATCAAGTTCACACATAACAATCTTAACCTTAAATGTCAATGGACTAAATGCTCCAATTAGAAGACACAGACTGGCAAACTGGATAAAGAGTCAAGACCCATCAGTCTGCTGTATTCAGGAGACCCATCTCACACGCAGAGACATACATAGGCTCAAAATAAAGGGATGGAGGAAGATTTACCAAGCAAATGGAGAACAAAAAAAAGCAGGGGTTGCAATACTAGTCTCTGATAAAACAGACTTTAAACCATCAAAGATCAAAAGAGACAAAGAAGGCCATTACATAATGGTAAAGGGATCAATTCAACAGGAAGAGCTAACTATCCTAAATATATATGCACCCAATACAGGAGCACCCAGATTCACAAAGCAAGTCCTTAGAAACTTACAAAGAGACTTAGACTCCCATACAATAATAATGGGAGACTTTAACACTCCACTGTCAACATTAGACAGATCAACGAGACAGAAAGTTAACAAGGATATCCAGGAATTGAACTCATCTCTGCAGCAAGCAGACCTAATAGACATCTATAGAACTCTCCACCCCAAATCAACAGAATATACATTCTTCTCAGCACCACATCGTACTTTCTCCAAAATCGACCACGTAATTGGAAGTAAAGCACTCCTCAGCAAATGTACAAGAACAGAAATTATAACAAACTGTCTCTCAGACCACAGTGCAATCAAACTAGAACTCAGGACTAAGAAACTCAATCAAAACCGCTCAACTACATGGAAACTGAACAACCTGCTCCTGAATGACTACTGGGTACATAACGAAATGAAGGCAGAAATAAAGATGTTCTTTGAAACCAATGAGAACAAAGATACAACATACCAGAATCTCTGGGACACATTTAAAGCAGTGTGTAGAGGGAAATTTATAGCACTAAATGCCCACAAGAGAAAGCAGGAAAGATCTAAAATTGACACTCTAACATCGCAATTAAAAGAACTAGAGAAACAAGAGCAAACACATTCGAAAGCTAGCAGAAGGCAAGAAATAACTAAGATCAGAGCAGAACTGAAGGAGATAGAGACACAAAAAACCCTCCAAAAAATCAATGAATCCAGGAGTTGGTTTTTTGAAAAGATCAACAAAATTGACAGACCACTAGCAAGACTAATAAAGAAGAAAAGAGAGAAGAATCAAATCGACGCAATTAAAAATGATAAAGGGGATATCACCACCGACCCCACAGAAATACAAACTACCATCAGAGAATACTATAAACACCTCTACGCAAATAAACTGGAAAATCTAGAAGAAATGGATAATTTCCTGGACACTTACACTCTTCCAAGACTAAATCAGGAAGAAGTTGAATCCCTGAATAGACCAATAGCAGGCTCTGAAATTGAGGCAATAATTAATAGCCTACCAACCAAAAAAAGTCCAGGACCAGATGGATTCACAGCTGAATTCTACCAGAGGTACAAGGAGGAGTTGGTACCATTCCTTCTGAAACTATTCCAATCAATAGAAAAAGAGGGAATCCTCCCTAACTCATTTTATGAGGCCAACATCATCCTGATACCAAAGCCTGGCAGAGACACAACAAAAAAAGAGAATTTTAGACCAATATCCCTGATGAACATCGATGCAAAAATCCTCAATAAAATCCTGGCAAACCGGATTCAGCAACACATCAAAAAGCTTATCCACCATGATCAAGTGGGCTTCATCCCTGGGATGCAAGGCTGGTTCAACATTCGCAAATCAATAAACATAATCCAGCATATAAACAGAACCAAAGACAAGAACCACATGATTATCTCAATAGATGCAGAAAAGGCTTTTAACAAAATTCAACAGCCCTTCATGCTAAAAACGCTCAATAAATTCGGTATTGATGGAATGTACCTCAAAATAATAAGAGCTATTTATGACAAACCCACAGCCAATATCATAGTGAATGGGCAAAAACTGGAAAAATTCCCTTTGAAAACTGGCACAAGACAGGGATGCCCTCTCTCACCACTCCTATTCAACATAGTGTTGGAAGTTCTGGCTAGGGCAATCAGGCAAGAGAAAGAAATCAAGGGTATTCAGTTAGGAAAAGAAGAAGTCAAATTGTCCCTGTTTGCAGATGACATGATTGTATATTTAGAAAACCCCATTGTCTCAGCCCAAAATCTCCTTAAGCTGATAAGCAACTTCAGTAAAGTCTCAGGATACAAAATTAATGTGCAAAAATCACAAGCATTCCTATACACCAGTAAAAGACAAACAGAGAGCCAAATCAGGAATGAACTTCCATTCACAATTGCTTCAAAGAGAATAAAATACCTAGGAATCCAACTTACAAGGGATGTAAACGACCTCTTCAAGGAGAACTACAAACCACTGCTCAGTGAAATGAAAGAGGACACAAACAAATGGAAGAACATACCATGCTCATGGATAGGAAGAATCAATATCGTGAAAATGGCCATACTGCCCAAGGTTATTTATAGATTCAATGCCATCCCTATCAAGCTACCAATGAGTTTCTTCACAGAATTGGAAAAAACTGCTTTAAAGTTCATATGGAACCAAAAAAGAGCCCGCATCTCCAAGACAATCCTAAGTCAAAAGAACAAAGCTGGAGGCATCACGCTACCTGACTTCAAACTATACTACAAGGCTACAGTAACCAAAACAGCATGGTACTGGTACCAAAACAGGGATATAGACCAATGGAACAGAACAGAGCCCTCAGAAATAATACCACACATCTACAGCCATCTGATCTTTGACAAACCTGAGAGAAACAAGAAATGGGGAAAGGATTCCCTATTTAATAAATGATGCTGGGAAAATTGGCTAGCCATAAGTAGAAAGCTGAAACTGGATCCTTTCCTTACTCCTTATACGAAAATTAATTCAAGATGGATTAGAGACTTAAATGTTAGACCTAATACCATAAAAATCCTAGAGGAAAACCTAGGTAGTACCATTCAGGACATAGGCATGGGCAAAGACTTCATGTCTAAAACACCAAAAGCAACGGCAGCAAAAGCCAAAATTGACAAATGGGATCTCATTAAACTAAAGAGCTTCTGCACAGCAAAAGAAACTACCATCAGAGTGAACAGGCAACCTACAGAATGGGAGAAAATTTTTGCAATCTACTCATCTGACAAAGGGCTAATATCCAGAACCTACAAAGAACTCAAACAAATTTACAAGAAAAAAACAAACAACCCCATCAAAAAGTGGGCAAAGGATATGAACAGACATTTCTCAAAAGAAGACATTCATACAGCCAACAGACACATGAAAAAATGCTCATCATCACTGGCCATCAGAGAAATGCAAATCAAAACCACAATGAGATACCATCTCACACCAGTTAGAATGGCGATCATTAAAAAGTCAGGAAACAACAGGTGCTGGAGAGGATGTGGAGAAATAGGAACACTTTTACACTGTTGGTGGGATTGTAAACTAGTTCAACCATTATGGAAAACAGTATGGCGATTCCTCAAGGATCTAGAACTAGATGTACCATATGACCCAGCCATCCCATTACTGAGTATATACCCAAAGGATTATAAATTATGCTGCTATAAAGACACATGCACACGTATGTTTATTGCGGCACTATTCACAATAGCAAAGACTTGGAATCAACCCAAATGTCCATCAGTGACAGATTGGATTAAGAAAATGTGGCACATATACACCATGGAATACTATGCAGCCATCAAAAAGGATGAGTTTGTGTCCTTTGTAGGGACGTGGATGCAGCTGGAAACCATCATTCTTAGCAAACTATCACAAGAACAGAAAACCAAACACCGCATGTTCTCACTCATAGGTGGGAACTGAACAATGAGATCACTTGGACTCAGGAAGTGGAACATCACACACCGGGGCCTATCATGGGGAGGGGGCAGGGGGGAGGGATTGCATTGGGAGTTATACCTGATGTAAATGACGAGTTGATGGGTGCTGACGAGTTGATGGGTGCAGCACACCAACATGGCACAAGTATACATATGTAACAAACCTGCACGTTATGCACATGTACCCTAGAACTTAAAGTATAATAATAAATAAATAAATAAATAAATAAATAAATAAATAAATAAAAAAGAAAACAAGACCTAATGTCTGTTTGTTGCCTACAAGAAACACAGTTCACCTATAAAGACACACATTGACTGAAAGTAGAGATGGAAAAAGATATCCCATGTAAGTGGGAATGAACAAACAAACAAACAAACAAAAAAACAGGAGTAGCTATACTTTTATCAGACAAAATAGATTTCAGGACAAAAACTATGAAAAGAGACAAACAAGGTCATTATATGTTGAAAAAGGAGTCAATTCTGTAAGAGGATATAACAATTGTAAATATATATGCGCTTAACACTGGAGCACCCAGGTATATAAAACATAATAGAGTTAAAGGGATAGATAGAGCACAAACAATAAGAGTTGGAGTCTTCAATACCCCATTTCCATAATTGGACAGAACATTCAGACGTAAAACCTACAGCAAAACAACAGACTTTATCTGCACTATAGACCAAATGGACCCAATAGATATTCACAGAACATTTCATCCAACGGCTGCAGAATACATATTCTTTCCCTTAGCACATGGATCGTTCTCAAGGATAGACCATGTGTTAGGTCACAAAAGAATTCTTAAAACATTAAAAAAATTGAAATAATATAAAGCATCTTTTCTGACTACAGTGGAATAAAACTAGAAATCAATAACAAGAGCAAAATCTACAAACACATGGAAATTAAACAATATACTCCTGAGTGACTCATGGGTCAATAAAGAAATTGAGGAGGAAATTAAAAAGTTTCTTCAAAGAAATGAAATGAACACCCAACATATCCAAACCTACAGGATATAGCAAAGCGCTAGTAAGGGGGAGGTGTATAGCTATTAGTGCCTACATCAAAAAAAGAGAAAAACTTCACATAAACAACCTAATGATGCATCTTAAAGAATTAGAATAGCAAGCCAAACCCAAAATTAGCAAAAGAAAAGAAATAATAAAGATCACAGTGGAAATAAATGGAATTGAAATGATAAAAACAACACAAAAGATCAACAAAATAAAAAGTTGTTTTTTTTTTTTAAAGATAAACAAAATGGAGAAACTTTGTCTAGACTAAGCAAAAAAGAAGGCCCAAATAAATAAAATCAGAGATGAAAAAGGAGACAAACAACTGATACTGCAGAAACTCAAAGGATCATTAGTGGCTACTATGAGCAACTATAGGCCAATAAATTGGAAAATCTAGAAGAAATGGACAAATTCCTAGACTTATACAATCTACCAAGATTGAAACATGAAGAAACCCAAAACCTGAAAAAAACAATGACAAGCATGACACCAGAGCTGTAATAAAATGTGTCCTGGTAAAGTAAAGCTCAGGACCTGATGGCTTCACTACTGAATTCTACCAAACATTTAAAGAAGAACTAATACCAATCCTACTCAAACTATTCTGAAAAATATAGGAGGAGGGAATACTTTCAAACTCATTCTAAGAGGCCAGTATTACCCTGATACCAAAACCACACAACGTCACACCCAAAAAAGAAAACTGCAGGCCAATATATCTGATGAATATTGATGCAAAAATCCTCAATAAAATATTAGCAAACTGAATTCAATAATATATTAAAAAGATAATTTATTATTACCAAGTGGGATTTATCCCAGGGATGCAAAGATGGTTCAACATATGCAAATCAGTCAATGTGATACAGTATATCAACAGAAAGAAGGACAAAAACCATATGATCACAGAAACCATATGATTGGTTTCATCAATTGATGCTGAAACAGCATTTGATAAAATTCAACATTCTCTCATGGTAAAAACATCAAAACACTGGATATAGAAGGAACCATACCACAACATAATAAAAGCTATATATGACAGACCCACAGCTAGTATCATACTGAATGGGGAAAAATTAAAAACATTTCTTCTAAGATCTGGAACATGACAAGGATGCCCACTTTCACCACTATTATTCAACACAGTACTGGAAATCCTAGTTAGAGCAATTTGACAAGAGAAAGAAAGAAAGGGAATCCAGATAAAAAAGGAAGAAGTCAAATTATCCTTGTTTTCAGGTGGTATGATCTTATCATTGGAAAAACCTAAATACTCTACAAAAAATTATTAGAACTGATAAATGAATTTAGTAAATTTGCAGATGACAAACTCAACATACAAAAATTAGTAGCATTTCTGTATACCAACAGTGAACAAAATGAAAAAGAAATAAAAATCCATTTACAATAGCCACAAATAAAATTAAACACCTACGAATTAACCAAAGAAGTGACAGATGTTTATAATTAAAACTATAAAACACTAATGAAATAGATTGAAGAGAACACCAAAAAATGGAAAGATATTCTATGTTCATGGATTGGAAGGATCAATATTGTTAAAATGTTCATACTACCCAAAGCAGTCTACAGATTCAATGCAATCCCTGTCAAAATACCAATGACATTCTTTGCATAAATAGAAAAAAAAATACTAAAACTTATATGGAACAACAAAAGACCCAGAATAGCCAAAGCTATCATAAGCAAAAAGAATAAAACTGGAGGAATTACATTGACTTCAAATTATACTACAGAGCTATAGTAATCAAAACAGCATGGTACTGGAATAAAAACAGACACAGATCAATGGAACAGAATAGAGACCCCAGAGGTAAATCCACACACCTACAGTGAACTAATTTTTGACAAAGTTGCCAAAAACATACAGTGGGGGAAAAGACAGTCTCTTTAGTAAATGGTGCTGGGAAAACTAGACATCCATACAAAAGAATGAAACTAGATCCCTGTCTCTTGCCAGATACAAAAATCAAATAAAATGTATTAAAGAATTAAATCTAAGACCTCAAACTCTGAAACTACTACAAGAAAACATTGTAGAATCTTCCTAGGACATTGGTCTGGGGAAAAACTTCTTGAGTAAAATCCTGCAAGCACACGCAACCAAAGCAGAAATGGAATCATATTAAGTTAAAAAGCTTCTGCACAGCAAAGGAAACAATCAACAAAGTGAAGAGACAACTGACAGAAAATATTTGCAAACTACCCATCTGAGAAGGGACTAACAACAAAAATATAAAAGGAGCTCAAACAACTCTAGGAAAATAGTAAATAATTCAATTAAAAAGTAAGAAAAGATTTGAATAGATATTCTTCAAAAGAATGTATACAAATGGCAAACAGACATATGAAAAGGTGCTCAAAATAATTGATTTTCAGAGAAATGCAAATCAAAACTACAGTGAGGTATCATCTCACCCCAGTTAAAATCACTTTTTATCAAAAAGGTAATAATGAATGCTGCCACCGCCAACGTGGAGAAAAGTGAACCCTCATTCACTATTGGAGGGCAAGTAAATTAATACAATCACCACGGAGAACAGTTTGGAGGATCCTTATAAAATTAAAAATATAGCTACTATAAGATCGAGCAATCTCACTGCTAGGTATACACCCAAAAGAAAGAAAATAAGTATATCGAAGAAATATCTACATCCTATGTTTGTTACAGCACGATTCACAACAGCTGAGATTTGCAATCCACCTAAGTGTTCATCAACAGATGAATGAATGAAGAAAATGTGGTACATATACAAAATGGTGCATGAGTCAGCCATATAAAGGATGAGATCCTGTCATTTGCAACAACACGGTTGGAACTGGAGGTGATTATGTTAAGTGAAATAAGCCAAGCACAGAAAGATAAAATTGGCATGTTCTCACTTATTTATGGGAGCTAAAAATTAAAACAATTAAATTCATGTAGATAGAAAATAGAATAATCATTACCTGGGTCTGGGGATGGTAGTGGGGAGGGAGTGAAGTGGGGGTGGTTAACAGGTACAAAAATATAATTGGGTAGAATGAATAAGATCTAGTATTTGATGGCACAAAAGAAGAAAATTAACTATCACCAGTCAAACTATTTGTATAGCACTTTATAATTTATTTCCTCTAGCATTTCTAGTCCAAATAGCATGCATATGAATTACAAAGAATTTGAATACCATTTAATTGATCCTCAAAACCAATGAGTAAAACAAATAAATAGGGTAGATATTATTACTCCTATTTAAAGATGAGGAAACTGAGCATCAGTGAGGGAACCATTCTTGTTCCCACAACTAGTTAGTGTTGGAGGCTGAACTGACCCAGGACTTCTGACTGCAGATCAAGATCTTTCCAAGGTGTTACATTCCTAGTTCATGTTAGTTCATCTTCATCTCTGAATGTTTCTTTGTGTTTTTTCCTTCCTTCTCTTTCTCCTTCCCCCTCTCCCTTTCTCCTTTCTCCTTCCCCTCTCCTTCCTTCCTTCCATCCTTCCTTCCTTCCCTCCCTCCTCCTTCTTTCCTTCCTTCCTTCCTTTCCTTCTTCCTTCCTTTCCCTCTCCTTCCATCCTTCCTTCCTTTCCTTCTCCTTCCTTCCTTCCTTTCCCTCTTCCTTCCTTCTTTCCTTTCCCTCTCCTTCCTTCCTTTCTTCCTTCCTTCCTTTCCCTCTCCTTCCGTCCTTCCTTCCTTTCCTTCTCCTTCCTTCCTTTCCCTCTCCCTTCCTCCCTTCCCCCGCTCCCTTCCTTCCTTCCTTCCTTCCTTCCTTCCTTCCTTCCTTCCTTCCTTCCTTCCTTCCTTCCTTCCTTCCTTCCTTCCTTCCTTCCTTCCTTCCTTCCTTCCTTCCCTCCTTCTTTTCTTTCCCACTTTTTTACCTGCCATCTTTGCAGCTGTACTGGGAATAAATTAATGAGAAGAATAAGGTCTGCTGCTGGCCCTTCCATAGACACAATCTAGTGAAGTGTTTAGTATAAGTACAGGGATCATCACCTTATATTCTGCACAATGAGAAAGTAAATCATCTTTGATCAGAATTATGCTCTGGCTTCAGTGTTGCATTTAAGGGAATGCATCATTACTCACATCTCTTAAAGAACATTAAAGGTTTGCATTGCTCTAATGATCAGTGATGCTGAGCTTTTTAAACATATGATTATTGGCTGCATGTATGTCATCTTTTGAAAAGTGTTTGTTCCTGTCTTTTGCCCACTTTTTATGGGGTTGTTTTTTTTTTCTTGTAAATTTGTTTAAGTTCCTTGTAGATGCTGGATATTAGACCTTTGTTGGATGCATAGTTTACAAAATTTTTCTCCCATTCTGTAGGTTGTCTGTTTACTCTGTTGATAGTTTCTTTTGCTGTGCACGGAAACTCTTAACTTTAATTAGATACCATTTGCTAATTTTTGCTTTTGTTGAAATTGCTTTTGGTGTCTTTCTCATGAAATCGTTGCCTATGCCAGTGTCTTAAATGGTATTCCCTAGGTTGTCTTCCAGGATTTTTCTAGTTTTGGGTTTTACATTTAAGTCTTTAATCCATCTTGAGTTTATTTTTGTATGCGGTCTAAGGAAGGGGTCCAGTTTTAATCCCCTTCCTCCACCATGTCTAACACCAGTCAAAATGGCCATTATTAAAAAGTCCAGGCCAGGCATGGAGGTTCACACCTGTAATCCCAGCACTTTGGGAGGCTGAGACGGGTAGATTTTTTGAGCTCAGGCATTCGAGATCAGCTTGGCCAACACGGCGAAACCCTGTATCTACTAAAAATATAAAAATTAGCCAGGCATGGTTGTGCATGCCTGTAGTCCCAGCTACTTCGGAGGCTGTAACAGGAGAATCACTTGAACCCAGGAGGTGGAGGTTGCAGTGAGCCGAGATTGCACCACTGCACTCCAGCCTGAGTGACAGAGCAAGACTCTGTCTCAGAAAAAAAAAAAAAAAAAAAAAAAAAAAAAAGTGAGGTTGTGGAGAAAAAGGAATGCTGATATACTGTTGGTGGGAGTGTAAATTAGTTCAACCATTGTGACAGTATGGTGATTCCTCAAAGACCTAAAGACAGAAATATCATTTGACCCAGCAGTTCCATTACTGGGTATATACCCAAAAGAATATAAGTCATTCTATTATAAAGACACATGCACACGTATATTCTTCGCAGCACTGTTCACAATAGCAAAGACATGGAATCAACCTGAATGCCTATCAATGATAGACTGAATTAAAAAAATGTGGTACATATGTACCATGGAATACTATGCAGACATAAAAAGAATGAGATCGGCCAGGCTCGGTTGCTCACGTCTGTAATCCCAGCACTTTGGGAGGCTGAGGCAGGTGAATCACCTGAGGTCAGGAGTTTAAGACAAGCCTGGCCAACATGGTGAAACCTAGTCTCTACTAAAAACACAAAATTAGCCGAGTGTGGTGAAGGGCACCTGTAATCCCAGCTACTTGGGAGGTGAGGCAGGAGAATAACTTGAACCCAGGAGGCAGAGGTTGCAGTGAGCTGAGATCACGCTACTGTACTCCGTCTCAAAGAGAAGTGAAACTCCGTCTCAAAAAAAAAAAAAAAAAAAAAAAGAATGAGATAATACTCTTTTTTTTTTTTAGAAATTGCTTTTATTGCTCCTTCATTCATCATTTTGTATCTTACATAACTTTTTTTTAAAATTTATTTTTCATTATTATTATACTTTAAGTTCTAGGGTGCATGTGCATAACGTGCAGGTTTGTTACATATGTATACTTGTGCCATGTTGGTGTGCTGCACCCATCAACTCGTCAGCACCCATCAACTGGTCATTTACATCAGGTGTAACTCCCAATGCAATCCCTCCCCCCTCCCCCCTCCCCCCTCCCCATGATAGGCCCCGGTGTGTGATATAATACTCTTTGGAGGGACATGGATGGAGCTGGAGGCCATTATCCTTGGCAAACTAACAGAGGAAAAAAACCAAATACTGCTTGTCCTCACTTATAAGTGTGAGCTAAATATTGAGAACACATAGACACATAGAGGAGAACAACACACAATGGGGCCTTTTGGAGGGTGGAGGATGGGAGGAGGAAGAGGATCAGGAAAAATAATGAATGAACTAGAATTAACACCTGAATGATGAAATGATGAAAGGGCACATGTACCCCTGAACTTAAAGTTAAAGTTAAAATAAAACAAAGCAAAAAGAATATTAAAGGTGTCTCATCTTCAGCAACCCCTTCTGAAATCCCTTTTCCTCTTCATAGCCTCTCACCTCCTGCGGCTGCTGTGAAAGACGCCTCTCTTTCAGAATACTTCTTAATTCTCCTCCCCCATGCTTGGGAGCTCAGCCATGACATTCAGCCTTTTTTTCCTCTTTCCCCTGGCTCTCTGCACTCCACAGTTCTATCTCTTTCTTCATCTTTCCCATATTCTACATTACAAAAGTCAGAATCAGGGAAGAACTGTAGGATTCTGTTTGCACAGTGAGGGATGTAAGAAACTGCGCAAAGAGAAAATTCTCACAATTATTGCCTTTTGCACAATTACCAGCATCTTCATCAAGCCGAATGCAGAATCTCAGCCTAGATTAAGCATAAATCAGTGTCAGAAATGAAATCAGAGCTCCAGAGGGTGGCTCTCTGACAGAATAATTTGAGGAGCCCCTTTTCTGGCAGTTCACAAAGAGATGTTAGACCTGAGGTATTATTAGTTTGGTGAGAAGAGCTCTTGACAGCTCATAATAATATTAATCAGCAAACAGCACTCCCCAAACAGGTCGTTGGTCTTAGGGAAAAGAACATTGACGTGTTTATGAGTCTTGCTTATTAGGTTTTGAGGTTTTTGTTGGTTCCTCTCTTGGCAGTAACCTGAATGCTTGTAAAATCTCATGTGATAGCAGAGAACTCCGGGCATTTAGACAACTGTCCACAGGTGCGTCATGATTCACACTTTAACGGGATACCACTTGCTAGGTAGATGCTGTAATAGAAAGTTAAAAAGAATAAATTAGCTATAAATTCTTGGTATTTTCAGATTCCTGGGATACCCCCTACAGTTTGTTGTTTTGTATTTATTTCAAACTAGTGATCATTTACACACACGATTCCAGATTGTAAATATCAGATTTGATTGTAAATATCAGATTTGATTGTAAATATCAGATTTGATTGTGCCATTATCTCTCCCATTTCTCTCTAAATTCTTGTTTTAGCAATGCAACTTCTTTCAAAATAAAAATTAGTAGGAACTCCAGAATATAAAACAGGTAAGAGCCAGTGAATATGATTCCATAGTTTAATTAATCCTAATGTGGGTGAAAATAATTACTGTTTAAATAATCTTACAAGAGAAGAAACACTCCGAAACCTGTGTGTGCTTTGTATGTATGCCCGTAATATGTTTATGACCTCAACTTATTGTATACATTTTTTTTTGCACTGTTCTTAAATTTATGCAACAAGTAAGAGAGGCACAAGAACATTTTCAGTTTTAGTCATAGCAGATACGTAGTTAAAAATCTGGGGTCTAAGTCCCAGGTCTGCCACATTCTGGTTGTCTGACTTTGGAGGTTCATTTAACAACTCTGGGCAAGGCTGTGCACATGAGAAGCACCCTGGAGCGTGCACTTGCCTGGCTTTCTGGTGGGAGAGGCCCTGGCCACAGTGTATGATGTGAGCTTTTGGAGCCAGACAGATCTGCTGCATCAATACTTGATTCCTACATTTACTGGTTGTGATACGTCACCAATAATTTTCAGTGTATCAATAACCCATTGTGAAAAAGAACATTTTCCCCTAGTTATTCTGTATATAGACCAGCTTAGTTCTGCTGTTTTCAAAATATTTTATTTTTGAAAATTGGTCCACTGAATCCTTGCTGCAGATGTTTGCCTAATTTGTGATCATATTGCATGAACCATTTAAAAACTACTTTATAACTCAGATTCTTGTTTTACTTCCAAAAGAAGCTTAGGACAGGAACATTTTGAGGTGGAATTTAAAACCCATATATGTTGACCTTTGTGCTTTTAAAAAAGTAGCCATACTTTTTTTGCTGGATTTTAAACTGATCTATTTTACATAAATAAGTGCCAGTTACTAATTACATTTATCCTAGAAAAGAGGAGCAAATTCACCTTAATCACACCAGTAGCCCTATGCTCACATACTCTCCAGCAAAAGAGAAGGGATTTCTAGTTGGAGTGGAGCCACTGATCAGCCTTGGTTTACAGTGAGCGTGGTCTCTGTGTTACATATCTGCATTGTGAATTTGTGTTTTAGATAGCACCTGATTGTTCAGGGAAGGATGTCCATTTGGTTGTGACATATCTCCCATTTATTGCAGCAGAATTGTTAAAGGGAGTTGGCCCCCGTGTTTTGGAGGCCAGGGTATCTTTTTCTCTCTGTCCTCATGGATATTTATGGAAAAACCATGTGAACTCCAGGATTTTCCATTCCCATAATTTACCGTTGGGGAGGAAGGATGACTTGAGTATGTAAATTATCTATTCTCAGAGCCCTGCTACAGGCTTCAGGAGGCCAACTCTACAAATCCTATCACTTGGCTTCTGGTTGGGTTTAGTCAATGTGAAGCGCTGGTAGGAGGTTGCTTCCAACCTTTGTAGGAATAAAGACAATTTGGCCAGATTGGCCATAGTTTGAGCACTGGCTGGATTTCCTCCAACTGCAGTCAGACAGTCTCTTTTTAAAAAGTTCTAGTTCTCATTAAATTCTGGCAATACCTGTTCTTTCCCTTGGCCTGTCAGGCCTATAAGTGTCAGGAGCTTCCTATGGTTGCTAGTCTCTGGGTGCTTCACTTTCCCTTGTTTCCTTAACTTTGTCCATACCTATGTAGATAGCCCCTTAATTCAATACAGGTCAGCCCTTTGTGTTTATACTAGTTTCCTGCTAGGACTATGGTTGATAAAGTAATGAAGTCAGCTTATGCTTTCAGAATAAACCCATACATTCTAATGCAATTTTAACTGAGAGTCAGTTTCTGAAGCATTTGTACTGCCATTAATAACATATTGCTTAGATTTCCCAGTAAAGGAGGAAAGATTTGCAGGGGTGAATTCAGGCATTCCTGCATTTCTGGCAAAAGAAATATCCTAGTACTGAGAAATGAGAAAATATTACCATTGGCTTCCTACCTCTGTTGTCTCTGAACTGTGCACATTTCCTGGCCCATACCAGACTCAGTAAATAATTGTTAAATGAGTGTATTGTGATTGAATGTAGAAAGTATTGCCCTTATCATGTTCATATAAAAAATTTAACTTTGTATATTTTTACTCAATATTATGTATAGTAATTTCTTATGTTACTACAGAAAACAACGCACAACACATACTTAATGGATATATAATAGTTCAAAATATGTATTCTAGATGGCAAAATAGATCATCTCTCTTCATGCTCTTTGCTAAAGGGATAAATTTTTTTTTTGTTTTTTTTAACCAATCTCAGTAAATAAAAAAAAACCCCCACTTTTCTTTGATAGTTCCTTAATGTGTGGGTCTCAGAAACCAAATAGACAATATACCAATGGTGCTATTTCAACTCTAACCATTCTCTGCCATTGATATGCCAGCCTTCCCCATTAAAAATCCAAAGCAGAAAGCCATATTATCTGCATGTCACTTTCAAACATAAACAGTACAGTGGTTGTTAGGTTCCATATCTGTGAAATGTGCTTGTACAAGTGACTTATTGTCTTTGCATGAAGTGGCTGGACAAAGGGATGCCTGGTTGAGGAGACTGGTTGTAGGAGGGATATTTCTGCACATCACTGCTTTAGCTATGTAAATCCTGGACTTGGCAGACCTTTGTTAACCTAGCGGGCATGAGCAGGCCCAGGCGAACCTAACGTACAGAAGTGACATTTGTGCAACAGCTGGCCAGTCTACAACTTCTAATTCTATTCCCAATGCCTGGAATTTCATTTTGATAACACTGATTCTCGGAGTGTGGTGCCAAGACCGGTAGTATCAGCCTTACCAGGAAACTTCCGAGATGTACAAAATTTGTGGCCCCATTGGTGAATGAGAAATTCTGTGGATGAGGCCCAGTAATCTGTGTTTTAGGAAGCCATATAGGGGACTCTGATGCTAAAGTTTGAGAACCACTGGCTTAGGGCACTGATATTTATTATGCATGTATTCATTAATGTGAATGTGCAAATTCAGAGTAGGTTTGATGGGACATGGAGCGAAGTAAGAGAAGGGATCTTATCCTGAAGTGGGACGGCCCTAATGAGGTAGGAAAGAGTAGACTTTGTTTTACATATTGGTTTATTTTATGTACTTCAGTGAAAGCAGTCAAACCTAGAAATATCTGATATTATAGTGAGTTTAAAATGGTCCTTTGCTGGGCAGGAAATGGAAAATGAGATGGGGAGGGACCACAGATTCTGGGAAGGGAAACGTTAGTTAACATGTATGCATTCAGGCATTGGGCTCTGTGACATCCCCCCCTTCTAAGGCAGGAAGATCTGTGAGTCGCCCAGTCCTTTCTAGACTCTCTAGAACCAGTCCGGCTAAACTGGCTCAAGGTTGCTTTTCTTCCCCAAGCGGTCTCTGCAAATGTCTATGAAACCTTGGTAGTGTAGGAATCTACTCTGATGCTGTAGGGTCAACACCAAGGCAAAATATTATATGGAGAAAGATGACTATAGTAGAAACTACAGAAAATTCACTCCTTCATGAGCCTTGGGTGATGGAGTGCTCCTTGTCTCCAACCCTGGGAAATGAGAACAAAGCTGAATAGCGCTTGAAAATCTCCAGATTTGAGCCTTTAAAGAAATCACCCTCTCTGTGTGCCCTTACTTAAAGGATATAGATCCTCAGAAAAAGTGTCATATTATTAACAATTACGTCTAATAGTTATAATTATTTTACAGCAGTAATTATAATCAGAGATGGTTGATAGCCTCCTGAGGTCCACTGAGCAGTGCTTTTCAATCTTTAATGTGCATGATAAGTACCTGGGATCTTGTTACAATGCAGATTCAGTCCATCTGGGTTGGGGCCCATGTTGATGCCAATGATGCTGAGTCCCCTGACCATAATGCACTGTGAGTAGCAAGGATATGGAGAAAAAGAATTACATCACATTGCTTTCCCAGCAGAGAAGAATGGAGTGTAAACATCATTAGTTTCTACAACTGGCAAGAAGATATTATCTTTGACCCTCACAATTTCTCTGGCAAAAGAACTTTGTAATGAGTATTAGGACTTCAATGATACTACATGAGCAGGATATGTGGGATAATTTGTACTGCAGTTCTGCATGGCAACCACAGAATAAATGGACATGTCTGGTCTGTTTTAGATTCAAAACCAGAAATCACTTGTGATTAATGGTGGAATAATAAGCTTTTATTATAAATTGTAGAAGCTTAGGTTCTCAAGTTGGCTTTTCTTCTGCAGGGCTCTTGCAGAAGCAATCTGTTAGTCAAAGCCGTAGGATAGCAATTAAAAGGGCATTTGTTATAGCCCATGTATACTAGAAAGCAGCAAGACAAGGATACTTACCAAACATCTGGGAAATTAGGTCAGCACTTGCAGATTAAATTCAACAGGGCCTGCCGGACCCGAAGTCCTGACTGCCAATTAAGATCTAATGCTGACACTTACTAGCTATTGAGAATTAGAGGGGATGAAGAACTTCTAAAAATCGAGTGGCTAACACTGTTCTTGAATCCTGATAGAATATTATCCGTTTGCTTTTTAGTGCCTGTGACAATCAAATCATTTTTTTCTCCTTTTGTATTTTACTTAAGATTTTATTTTTGATGTAAAACAGATATATATGCAGTTACACAAACAGGGTAAAGATCAATTAATTTCCACTTTACTGTTTCATACTTTACTCCTGATCACAATATGCACGCTTGCCAAACAGATGAGTAAATATTGTTATTATTTTGAAGACAGAGGCATTGTCCTAATGTCACAATATTTACTAAATTGAAATTCAGAGTAGAAGACTTCCAGTATTGTGCAAGAACAGAAGCTGCTCTTCTGGGAAGAGTAAGTGGCTTAGTAGAGGAATAGCAAAGATGGATCAAATAGTTAAGAAAGCTAAGACATTGTGATCTAGTAAGGAATTATTTCATTATAGCTAGACTTCAATAGTTTTTTTTAAGTTCACTTTATTATCTGAAAATGTTTGCATTTGCTCTCTTTAGTTATCAGTTGTGCATAGATCTGTTTAGAAAAGCTATGAATGGGGTAAGAACAGAGAACTTGTGGAGGCAGAATTTTAAGATGGCCCCCAGAAATCCTGCCAGCAACAATAGGTTCAACACGTAATTTAAAATTCAAAATTTATTAAGACGGCTCAATATATAGACATAATTATATATGCTATATAGGGATAATTTTAATGAACACTGTAAATAGTATGTATGTAGAAGAGTATAAGGAAATTTTTAAAAATTGGCATTACTGAGTTGAAAGAGATAATTTACTATATTCGCAAATAGGAAAACTCAATATTGTAAGGATGCCAATTTCCCCTAAATCTGTGGGTTTTATACAATCAATCAAATTCCCTATGTGTGTGAAAATTAAAAAGCTGATTCTAAAATATATTTAAAAGAGCATAGGGCCAATAATGTACTTGAGAATTAAAAGAGTAAGATGGAGAAGACTTGCCTTACCAAATATCAAGCCCCATTTTAAAGTCATAATGATTAAGATAGTGGCACAGAAATAGACAAATAGACCAAGTGAAAAAGACAAAGAACGTAGAAAGAGACTCAGACTTATATGCAACTTGGATAGGTAACAGAGTTGCCATTGTAGTCCAGTGTAGAAAGGAGGAAATATTCAATAAAAGTTGCTAGCACAATTGGTTACATAGAAATAATAATATTGAATTTCACACCATGTACAAAAATCAATTCCAGATATAATAAAATGTGATAACTAGAATGAAATATGAGATAATCTGTATTATTCTAAGACAGGAAGGAATTTTTAAAACTAAACCAAATACCTTTATGTTAAAAAAAGTGAAAAATAAGATGAGCCACAAACTGTAAAAAGAAACTTGCAAAATATATAATAGTGTCTTGTCAGGAATATGTAAATGTAGAATTCCAAAAATTTCTTAAGAAAAATCATAAGTAATCTAATAGAAAAATATAGAAAGACATGAATAAGCATTTCACAGAAGATTTTAACAAATAGTTAATAAATATAAGAAAAGCTGTGAATTCTCATTAATAATCAGATATTAAAAATATAACGACATTTTTTCTACCTATTTAGTTGACTACAATTAGGAAATGACAAGGCCAAGTGATGGAGAAGTTGTGAGCCAATGAAAATGCTTGTATGCTTTTGATGGGGTAAAAATTTGTTGTTGGCATTAATCTTGTAAGTTTGAATAGTCACATGGCCTATGACTCAGCAATTTCATTTCTGAGTGTACATTCTAGAAACTTCTTGTGCATTTACGAATAGCCATAATATTATATCAAATGAACTTGGCAATTAAAAAAAGAAGGAAGGAAGGAAGAAAGGATGGAAGGAAGGAAGGAAGGAAGGAAGGAAAGAAGGAAGGAAGGAAGGAAGGAAAGAATAACTGTAACAGCTTGGTTTATAATTAAAATGGAAACAAAAATATTGATAAAAGAATGGTGAATAAAGTCATATGTTCACAAACTGGAATATTATGAAACAGAGACTAAAATGTTTGAACTACAGTTGTATTTAACCAAAAACAAACATTAGAAACATTATGTTTGTTGATTTTTATAAAACAAAAAAGCAAGCAAAACTAAACATATATTTGAAGTATAAGTATTTAGTTATACATATATAATAGTTTATATATATAGTTTCTGTAATATACAGGCCAATATGTTACATAGTATATATCATATATTCATAATATATAATATGTATATATAACCTAATAAGTCATATGATTTATCAATAACATCACTAATATGATTACTTCTGGGGTTAGCAGGGATCTGGAATAGTGAAGAAGCTCATGGATTGATGCACAGTTTAGTGGTGTTCCAATTTTTGGTTTGGTTGCTGGGTCCCTAGATATAAACTATATTATTGTGCTTTATTTATAACTGGCATAAATATGTTATTGTGTGCATTTAATATTTTATTTTGAAAAGATACTATGAAAAAATGTAATTAAAAACAAATTAATAGACTAGAACTAGAAGAAAATATGCCAGGACAATACTATCCAAAAGAAAACTAAGATTCACATAAATAACTGACAAAATAAATTTTGAGGTTAAAAAAATTAATAGGAATAAAAAGAACATTAGTTAAAAATATAAGGTAAAGCCACCAAGAAAAAAGAATAAATTTTAATGTACCCATCAACATTTCCTTGAAGAATCTAAAGTGAAAACCAACTGAATTAAAAAGAGAGATTGACAAAATCATAATCATAATTGGAGAGTATAATCAGATGTATGAACAGTGTTAGATCAAGCAGGCCAAAGACTATATATCCAAACAGCCACCTCAACTGTATGGAATTGCTAAATCGCTTTTGTAATGGCTACACACCAACAGTGCATGATCTGTCCTGTTGTCTCTCTAATGCTTCAACCTGGGTATTCCTCTAAGGGAATTCTGTATAAAAGAAAGAGAACTACATGTGTCTTCATTGCTAAGTCTCCAAAACACAGGTTGACTAAAAAAATGTGAATAATGCCATAATACATGTATTGATTTTATATTTACTATGAACTGGACTGTGTCCCCCTCCTTCTTCCTCTGAAAAGAGAAGTTGAAATCCTAATCTCCAGTACCTCAGAATGTGACTTCATTTGAAAATAGGGTTGCCGCAGATGTAGTTAGCTAAGATGAATTCAGAGTGGCATAGGGTGGGCCCCACATCCAATATGGTGGGTGTCCTTATAAGAAGACAGCCATGTGAAGACAGACACAGGGAGAATATTACATGAAGATGAAGAATTGAAGCCGAGGAGAGACCAAAGACTGGGGGCAGATAGCCAGAAACGGGAGGAAACAAGGGAGGATTTGCCTAGAGATTTCAGAGGGAGCATGGCTCTGCTGGCATCTTGATATCAAGGAACTGTGAGACAATATATTAATGTTGGTTAATCCACCCGGTGTGTGGTACTTAGTTACAGTAGCCCTAGGAAACTGATACAATATTGCTGCATACCATATTTATTGTCTCACAATTTCCATGAGCTCAGGAATCTGGGCATGGTTTAGTTGGGCCCTCTGCTCAGGTCTTACAGGCTGCGTGCAGAGTATCAGGTGGGTCTGGAGTCTCATCTGAACCTCAGGGTCCTCATCAAGCTCACATAATTGTTGGCAGAATTCATTTCCTTGCAGCTTTCTGTGGAACTCATGGCATCTTGCTTCTTCAAGAACAACAGAAGGGAGAGGTTCTGGGAGGTTACCCAGGATAATTTCCCTTTTTATTTACTCAAAGTTAATTGATTAGTAACATTAATTGTGTCTGCTAAATCCCTTTACCTTCCCATATAATGTAACATAATCATGGAAATGGTATCCTATCATATTCACAGCCCCTGTCCTTACTCGAGAGAGATTGCACTAGGTCTGGGGTCAAAAGGCCATCTTGGCATTCTGGCTTCCATAAAAGATAATGTATGCTACCATTTTCAAAACATGCAAAACAATGATAATGGATTTTTATGGATCAATAGCTATGTAATAAATGTTTAAAATATGCAAATAAATAACATCAACTTGTTATAGCAGTTTCCTCTGAGGAGGAGCTTCACAATGGAATTAGGGGAGTGAACGTGGCTGGTTTCAACTCTATCTAGGATGTAAAAAAATGAAAATGAAAATATCTGAAAGAATATGGCAAAATGTTAACATTTGTTAAGACTACTTGATGAATGCATAGATGTTTATGGCATCATTCTCTGGGTATAACTATGTTTATTATGGTTGAGTATCCCTTACCCAGAATGCTTGGGACTAGAAGTAGATGTTGGATTTTGGAATATTTGCATTTCTGAAAATCCGAAATCCGAAATGCTCCAATGAACGATTCTTTTAAGTCCTGCCAACACTTAAAAAGTTTCAGATTTTAAAACAGTTCAGATTTTTCGATTTGGGATGCTCTATCTGTAATATCTATATTTTAATTATAGAATTAAAAACTGAAATGAAAAATTGAAATCAGAAATCCCCCAAACTATACATGTTTTGTTAGTTGACTTTTCTTGGATAAGATAAATGAGGAGGGTTGTGAGTATGTTGGATAAGTGTCATGACTCCCAGAAATGGGACAAAAATAACTTAAATGACAGTATGTTGTTAATTCTTTTTTTTTTTTCAAATTAGAGTAGGCACCAGAAGAAACCAGATTATGACAGTAATGTACCAGTCAGGGCTTTCCAGAAAAACAGATCTAATAGGATATATGGATGGATAGATGGATAGAGATACATATCTAGGATCTATGTGTATATGTGTATGTATGTATCATCTATCTATCTATCTATCTATCTATCTATCTATCTATCTATCTATCTATCTATCTACCTATCTACTTATCTATGAAGAGAAGTATTTTAAAGATTGTCTCACAGGATTGTAGGGGCTGACAAGTCTGAATCTGTAGGGCAGACTGGCAGGCTGGAAACTAGGGCAGGAGTTGATGTTGCAGTCTTGTGGCAGAATTTCTTCTCGTCCAGGAAACTTCTGTTTGTGTTCTCAAGGCCTTTCACTGATTAGATGCAACCCACTGACATTATCAAGGACAATCCTCTTTACTTAAAGTCAACTGTTTGTAAATGTTAACTACATCTACAAAATATCTTCATAGCAACACCTAGAGATTAGTGTTTGATTAAATCACTGTGTAACAAGCAGCCTAGTCAAAATGACACATAAAACATAACAGATATCCTTCAGGTCTTTTCATTGGTCTCTATCCTCTTCTAAGCTAGTACTATGTAACGTTAAAGAGCAGCACTATCTAACCTTATGCTTATTTCAATTAAACAAATCAATTTTTTTTTTATCATTGCAGTATCTTTTTAGGCTCCAAGAAATGCCAATGTATCTAAATGTGGATACTTAACAAAACACATTGTTTAGTAATCTCTGTGTACATATGAATAACTATTAAATATGTATATATAACTATGCATTTATATATACAGATATTATTTATATTTATGTATTTTTATGTATTATAAAAAGTATATATTTTTCTTTTTTCATTTACTACAACCACTAAAACCATTAGGTCAGAAGAAAACGTGTTCCACTGGTGCCACTTCGGTCTGCTTTCTAAATCTCATGTCCATGGGCAACTGGTTTTTATGTCTGTAATAAGAAGTCTGACTCTATTTTGATGTTTAAATACTAATAACTTTCAAGCCCACCCGTCTCTCTTCCTCTTCTGCCTCAGATGTGGGCAAGAATGCCCAGATGCTTCCTTCTTTGGTGCAGGTTGGACGTTCAAACCACATAAACTGTCATCCATGCCTAGGAACCCTCATTTATAGCCCTGCCCCTTGACCACAATGAAAACCAAAGCCAGTTGTCACTCCTTGCTCCCTCATGTCATTTTCAGACCTGCTTGATGGTCTGCCCTGTTCTTCCCAGAAATTCTCACTATGTGAGTAATAAATCTTTTCACACTCTCCTGGTGGGTGTGTGGTGTCATTAATTTTGACATCTGACCTAATTTTGGGTGAGAGGGAGGGGGTCCAGGCTGCTTCTGTAAGGTGACCTACATGACATGTTTGCTTCTTAAAAATTCACTCTGCAAATAATCACTGGTAATGCTGCTTATCCTACTGAATGAAACACAGCATATCCTTTTTATGTTTAAAAATTATAAATGAAGTTTCTCATGGCAAAAATCCCCACCCTCCTTTATTAGTGAAATAGAAATTAAAATGAAAAAAGAGAAGAAACATATGCCTTTAAATGAACGAAGGTAGTAATTAGCTAACGGGGAAAAAATGAAAACAGAATATTTAGAGGTTGAAGAAAAATCACATTTTTTGGTATGATATTTATAAAGTCCTTCATCTTACAATAATACAATTTTGCAATATTTACATTTAGTTTTAAATTTAAATTTTAGTTTTCTATTAACAATTTCCAAAATACCATTGGGCTTTTTTTTTTTTTTTTGCTTTTTTTTCCCCAAGATGGCAAACTAGAGGCTTTTTTAGCATGTCTTTGCCACTTGGAAATAGAGAGATAATGCATAAAGGTTAACTCTACAAGTTATTAATTCAAGTAGGGAAACAGGAATCCACTGGAATTATGAAGGGCATCATAGATCCTGGAGAAGAGAACACAGGTAAACAGCCCCTGCGATGGCATCTGGCTGGTAAAAGTGAGTGAAGAAGCCCCAGTACATGAGAGAGGTAAATGACCTCCCTCTGCAACTCACCTTTCCACTGGGGATCCAAGCACGCCAGGCCAAAGAAGAGCACTTTGTTTTTATCAAGCCCTGGAGCTAACGTGGGGAGAGGCTTGGAGGTGCTAAGAGAGAAAGACACAGGGAAAAGCTGCAGACATTTTCCCAGACCCAGAACCAAGAGCAGGATGCCATTTTTAATCCAGGTGCATAAAAATTCAGCCATTCTTTGAATTGGCAGCATGGGTGGGCAGGTATTTTTGCCTTGGGTTGGAGATTAGAATGCTTGCTCTGGAGTGGGGTAAGGGCCTCCATAGCCAGAACTGTGAAAAGTACATCAACAGTAGGCCCTAGAATTACGCTTTTCCTGGTCACAGGCCTGAGGCAGGAATAGAGCTGGTACAGCTGCAATTTCTCCTGGGCAATGAGACTTATACTCAAGGCTATCTTGGTGACCTGGAATTGGTCTATGTGTGCTATTATTGGGTGTCCCAGCTTGTTTCCCTGAGATCATGGTGCAATGGGGCCCATGCTGCTCTACCCCAGGCAGAAATGCAGGCATTCAGAGCATCCACTTTTCTGGGGTAGCAGCCTGAGCCGCCCTACCCTTCCTGGGTATAGATTGTGGTGCAAGAAGGCCCTCTACACTCCAACCTCAGGCAGAGCTTCAGGCGTTCAGAGCACCTGCTAACACAAATTAGCGTCCTGAATGGCCCCATCCTTCCTGTGCAGAGATCCTTGTGCAGAGGTCCCTCTCTGCTATACCCCCAGACAGACCTGCTTGATGGTCTGCCTTGTTCTTTCCAGAAATCCTCATTATGTGAGTAAAAAATCTCTTCGCACACTCCTGGTGTGTGTGTGTGGTGTCATCAATTTTGAGGCAGAATTTCTTCTTCAGGAAGCCTCAGTTTTTGTTCTTAAGGGCTTTAACTAATTAGATAAAGCCCACCTAGATATCAAAGATGATCTTTTTTGTTTAAAGTCAGCTGATTGTAGATCAGTTGAATCGATTTTGTGTGGGGTGGTAGAAGGTCCAGCCTGTTTCTGTAAGGTGGTCTACGTGCTATTCTTTTCTTATTTTAAATATTTATTCAAAATAATCACTGGTAATGCTGCTTATCCTACTATAATGAAAGCTGTAGCTATATCCATAAAATAGAACTTTATAAAATCAGAGAAAACACAACATATGCTTTTCGTATTTAAAAACCATAAACCAAGTTTTACATGGCAAACCCCCTACCCTTCTTTATTGAAATAAATATAAAAATGAAAAAAAGAAGAAATCTATGGCTTTAGATAAACAAAGAGAGCGATAAGTCAAAGAGAAAAAATAAAAATAGAGGGGGAAGAAAATTCACATTTTTAGTATGATATTTATAAAGTCCTTTATCTTACAAGTATAAAATTTTGCACTATTTACCTTTAGCTTTTTATTTAATTTTAAGTTTTATTTTTATAATTTCTGAAATACCATTTATATTTTAAAAAATCTTAGCCATTTGAATTACTAAAGTAATATATGCTTATTGCATAATTCATAAAACATAAAGTATCAAAAAGTCAGGTGAACATAAACCCCCTCCCAACTCATTACATTGCTACTATTTCCTTATCATGGTCACACTATCATCATATATTCATGTTACAGCACTGACAATTTTATTTTATTTTTATTTTTATTTTTGAGATGGAGTTTTGCTCTTGTTGCCCAGGCTGGAGTGCAATGGTATGATCTCAGCTCACCACAATCTCTGCCTCCCGGGTTCAAGCCATTCTCCTGCCTCAGCCTCCCAAATAGCTGGGATTACAGGCATGCGCAACCACGTCCAGTTCATTTCGTATTTTTAGTAGAGACAGAGTTTCTCCATGTTGGTCAGGCTGGTCTCAAACTCCCGACCTCAGGTGACCCATCCGCCTCGGCCTCCCAAAGTGTTGGGATTGTAGGTATGAGCCACCGCTTCTGGGCAGTACTGAGAATTTTAAAAATAAAAATGGATTCATGCTGCAAATATTCTAAAACTTAACATTTTAACTCTAACAGGCTAATAACTGTAGCATTGTTTTATTCTTTTTTTTTATGGAACGCTTTCTCTAGTTTTGGACATTTAAATTATTCTAAAGGGCTTGCGATGACAGTCATTGTTCAATACTCATTCTATTTCCATCACAGTATTTTTATTTCTAGATGAATTCCCAGAATTGAAACTGCTGCGTTAAAACTTATATACATATTTCAATTTGAGAAAATATATCCTGAAATATAACATTTGAAATTGCTACCAACAGTGAACACAAAATAGTATCCATTCCTTCTCTCATTTACCTGCTCTGGATGTTTTTGTTTTTTCCATTTTTGCAAATATAATAGATAAAAAAGTATACTTTACTCCATATGTACAATTCTGAACTCTTTTGAGGGGGCTTTCCTTTTCTGAATTTCTTCTTTTATGAATTTTCTGTCCATTCCTTTTGCCCATTATTTTCTTAGACTTTTGACTTTTGTTATTACCTTGTGGGAAGTTTTTGTATATTACCAATATTAATTCTTTTATTTTGTACACATTTATTTGTTATATTTTTCCCTATAAAAACCATAGAGTCTCAGCACAAATGATTTCATACACTCCTCTGCCACCACATTGCAAGGCTTAAAAAGATAACATTCTTTCTAGCAGCTCAAGTCCACATCTCTAGAATGATTTATCCTACCCCTCCTTAAAGTGACTCCCCGAGAAAGCTTAAGGCTGCCAAAAGAGTTTGCTCTGTGTTCTAGCCAACACCTTAAGATGGCTCTCTGACCATCTTTTCTTAGAGCATTTACTCAAAAGGCTTACAACTGCAAATCTTTCCTTTGTCCCTTTGAGATGTTTATGTATCTCCTACAACTCATGATTGTCTTTTTGAAAGACCTGCTAGCCATTCCTTTAAAACGTAATCATCAGCAAGGATAGAGCCTCTGTCTCCCAGTCTCTTTCGGAGGACAGAACCCTAACTTCCATAATTGCCACTTAATAGACATAGCTGGGCCCATCAGCATTTACGCTGACCAGCCCTTGCAATTTTTCAGTTCTCCAAGTTTACTGAGCTCCTGGTTACTACCTTCTCTAGTCCCTCATTCTCTCTTTAAAATATCTCTACACATCAAAGTTGAGTTTAGTACACACCCGGACTTCTTCCCTATTGCAATGGTATATTACTGGTTAAAATCTGCCCTTCCCACTTTAACTAGTGTTTGGCTTTGTTTATCTTTGACATAACCATGTGACAGAATTAAGAAACAATCTAATTGTCCATAATCCTGATGTTAAGAGTAGGGAGAGAGCTAGGCATGAGCAGGATTGGGGAGCTCCTGAAAAAAGGAGGTCTGGAAAATCTCTCACCCCAGAGACCACCCAAAACATTCTTGCTAGATATGAGCAGGGAGGAGGGGAAATACCTATGCAGAAAGGAATGCTCTTTAAGATGCCCAGTAATCACTTGCTCTGCAATTAATCTGTCAGAATGTAGATAGCTCCATGATGCTAAGGACGGAAAGAGGGCAAAGGAGAAATTCTTAAGAGATATGCAGGTGCAGTAAGTACAGATTTGACTGCTGTACAAACTTCCTGGGGTGGTGGTAGTGAGCAAGGCAGCCATGAGGAGAATTCATATCCAGCACTGTGCCCATGTATGCACACCCACTTATAGTGAGAAAGAGTCCCACAAGTCTGGGTGGGAACTAGGCAGGGACGGAGGCAGCAGAGATTTAGGGCAGCAGTGGGAAAACCAGACAAAGAAAAAAGGTGGGTACTTAGGACAGAGGCAGGAACTTCAAGGAAGAAATCAGACATCACAAAGCCTAATGTAGAACTCTCAGGGCTGCTGACTCATTCTCTTTCAACAGTCTACTCTGTCTCATCTTTAAGAGTATACTGCCCCTTGGACTTGGGAAGGGGAACATCACACACCGGGGCCTATCATGGGGAGGGGGGAGGGGGGAAGGATTGCATTGGAAGTTATACCTGATGTAAATGACGAGTTGATGGGTGCTGACGAGTTGATGGGTGCAGCACAGCAACATGGCACAAGTATACATATGTAACAAACCTGCACGTTATGCACATGTACCCTAGAACTCAAAGTATAAAAAAAAAAAAAAAAAAAGAGTATACTGCCCCTTTAAATAAACACTGCTACTGCTACTGCTACTGCTGCTGCTCCCAGCCTAGTCAACCTGTTCCTCTCTAGGAGTGTTCTCTTATCTTCTTAATGACTCTTTTGCTTACATTACTAATTGTCTCTTGGCTGAATTCTTTCCCCCAAGTTAGACAGGAATTGAGAATTCTGCATCTCAGTAACACTGAGACACTGACAGGTAATATTAAACTCACTTAGACTCTTGATCTCAATTTTGCATCTCAAAAAATGCAGTGAGGTTGCCAATAAAATGCTTCTCCCCATTTTACAGATACTGAAAATGATAAATTGCCCAAAGTTTTGAATAATGTGTTTGTAGGAGTTGGAGATGTAGAATCCTGTCTTTGGCAAAATTCCTCTTGAGTATATTTTCCTCAGAAATAATTTGCCTCATCCCTAACTTTTTCTCAAAGCACAATCACTCTCGATAGCTGAATTTTGCTGTTCTAAAGATGATGAAAGCCAAATTATTTAGGTTTCTGTCTTGACAACCAAAGCCCAATTAACTGAATAAAAAGACAAAAATACTTGGTCCTATCTATAGAAGGGTGAATTTCTACCAGTTTGCATTGAAGGCTTGAAAATGAAAATACCTTGTGGCTAACATAATTTGAATAATTGTCGGTCATTTGACTCCATTATTCTGGTGAAAGCAGAAAATTTAAATTGCTGAACAGTACTCCAACATCCTAATGTAGACTTTATTGGACACATTCTGCTCTCTGGGGATATAGGGAGATGTCTCATACCATTCAGAATAGATTCCTTACTGGGATGTTTGAGACACTAGGTACCCTTCATTATTAGTGTATGTTCTTATAATTTGCCTCAGCATGTAAGTTAAATCCCATTTAAATATCTTAAATAGAAGAAAGACTGAGTTTTAGGAATGTGAACATGAACGACTGATTCAAGTTTGTTTAAATAATTATTTTCTGCATCCTACTCAGTGGAACTATTTTTGGGTTCATCCTGATGGTAGAGCTGATTGAATACATGAACTGAGTCTACTTCTTATAAAATCTGGGAGTTTGGAAAAGGGAGTATGAGTTTTAGGTAAGACAAAATGAAAGGAAGTAATTCTAAAATAAAATTATACTTTTATATTTTATGATTATTTTAACAAAGTATAATTTTAATTGCATTATTATTTTGAATTTTAAAGTAATATTTAAAAATTTTAAATTATATCACTCTATAGAAGGTCCTTGATTCACGTTGTTTCCTTCAACATCAGTTTGTTTTAACATCGATGAGAAAAAAAGTTGTTTCTCTGCTGAGGCCACTGTCTATGTGGAGTTTTCATGTTCTATTCACATCTGTGTGGGTTTTCTCCAGGTACTTTTGTTACTTCCCACCTTCCAAAGATGTGACCATTCAGTTAACTAGCCTGTCTAAATGGTCCAGTCTGAATGAGTATAGGTGTGTGTGAGTGCTCTGCAATGGGATGGAATCCTGTCCAGGGTGGGTTCCTACCTTGCACCCTAAGGTGTTGGGATAGGTTTGGCCACCTAAGACCCTGAACTGGATTAAGTGGGTTGGGAAATCAATGAATAAATGAATACAAATGATTGTAAAATAAAAATTCATAAAGTCTAGAGTAATCACACAAATGCAAAACAATAAATGATGTGGTATCAAAGTGCTCATCAATCCCTCCATATTTGTGATTGTTTTTGAACTGTGTGGTGGTAGGAGGTGCTCCTTACAATTTTCACTTTGCAAACATTTATTCCTTGATTTAAGAAACCCACTACTGCTACAACTGCCATCACTACTGGATCAACAAAAATTGAATAAATAATTATCTAACTTGTTTTTATCGATCTTTCTTCAGTGAATGTATAGCTCACATTTATTGCAGTGGTTAATATTAAAAGTGTTTTAGGTCTTCATTTAGAAGTTTGGTGATGTTTTTGTGACCAGAAGTATGCCATAGGAACTTTTGTTTATATCAATTAGCCTATTGTAAAATTGGTTTTGTTATATGCCATTTTGCTTAAAGTTGCAGTTTCCAAGAACCTATTGTTGATGTTGTGAGGACTCACTGTAATTCAATTACATAATTACAAAATTATACCTTGACTTTTATCACTGCTAATTTTTTAAATTATAATTTTAATGTTGAGTTAATGGTAAAACCATATAGACTAATTACTTCAAGTTACTTAAAACATGATAATTTGATTGTTCATCCCAGGGACAAAGAACTGTAAAACACCAGCAACTGTTTTCTATAATCACACTATTTAGCATAGTTTTGGTTTTGTTATTCTGAGGCCATTGTATATAAACTGTAGGATAAACCAAATGAATAATTAGGAGAACTGTAATTTTCAATTTGGGAGAAATACTATTGTATTAGTCTGTTTTCATGCTGCTGATAAAGACATACCTGACACTGGGTAATTTATAAAGAAAAAGAGGTTTAATGGACTCACAGTTCCATGTGGCTGAGAAGGCCTGACAGTCATGAAGGAAGATGAAAGGCATGTCTTACATGGTGGCAGACAAGAGAGAATGAGACCCAAGTGAATGGGTAAGTCCCTTATAAAAGAATCACATCTCATGAGACTTATTCTCTACCATGAGAACAGTATGGGGAAAACCACCTTCATGATTCAGTTATCTCTCAGTGTGTCTCTCTCACAACATGTGGAAATTATGGGAGTTATAATTCAAGATGAGATTTGGGTGGGGACACAGCCAAAACATATCAGTTATCCAGGTGTAATATCAGCATTTAAGTAAATCCTGTAGTCCTGAATTTGAATTATAAGTATTAGTATGAACTCAGAATACATTTCCTCTTAAAAACTGAACTAAACAAAGCAAAAGTCAAACATCCACTTATCTCTAAGTGGATAAATAAGAGGTAATTCATCTAATGAAAAGGCCCCGAAACAATGGCCAACACAGTAACAAAGGTCACTCTGTATTATTCAGTTTTCACACTGCTATAAAGAGCTACCTGAGACTGGGTAATTTATGAAGAAAAAAGATTTAATTGACTCACAGTTCTGCATGCCCAGGGAGGCCTCAGGAAACTTAAATCATAGTGGAAGGTTGGGGAAGCAAGGACCTTCTTCTCATGGTGGCAAGAGAGGGTAGGGGGGAACTGCCAAATACTTTTAAACCATCAGATTTCACAAGAACTCATCCACTATCATGAGAACAGCATGGGGGAAGTTGCCCCCATGATCCAATCACCTCCCACCATGTCCCTCCCTTGCCACATGGGGATTATAATTCAACATGAGATTTGGGTGAGGACACAGAGCCAAAATATATCATTCCACCCCTAGCCTTTCCAAAATCTCATATCCTTTTTACATTTCAAAACCAATCATACCTTCTCAACAGTTCCTCAAAGTCTTACTCATTCCAGCATTAACTCAAAAGTCTAAGTCCGAAGTCTCATCTGAGACAAGGCAAATCCCTTCCACCTATAAGCTTGTAAAATAAAAAACAAGTTAGTTACTTCCAAGACACAATGGGGTACAGGTATTGGGTAAATGTTCCCATTCCAAACTGGAGAAATTGGTCAAAACAAAGTGGCCAGAGGCCCCATGCAAGTCCAAAACCAAGCAAGGCACTCATTAAATCTTAAAGTTCCCAAATAATCTCCTTTGACTCATGTCTCACATTCAGGGGACACTGATGCAAAAGATGGGTTCCCAAGGTGTTGGGCAGTTCTGCCCCTGTGGCTCTGCAGGATATAGCCCCCAAGCCTCCTTTCACAGGCTGACATTGAGTGCCTGTGGCTTTTCCAGATGCATGGTGCAAACTGTCAATGGATCTACCATTCCAGGGTCTGGACGACAGTGGCTTTCCTCTCATAATTCCACTAGGGAGTGTCCCAGCAGGGACTCTGTGTGGAGGGTCCAACCCCACATTTCCCCTCTGCATTGCCCTAGCAGGCATTCTCCATGAGGGCTTGGGCTCTGCAGTGGACTTCTTTCTGGACATGGAGGCATTTCTGTACATTCTCTGAAATCTAAGCAGAGGCTCTCAAACCTCAAATCTTGTTTTCTGTGCACCCACAGCCCCAACACAACATGGAAGTTGCCAAGACTTGGGATTTTCACCCTTTAAAACAATGGCCTGAGCTGTACATTGGATCCTTCTAGCCACAGTTGGAGCTGGAATGGCTGGAATGAGGGTGCCATGTCCCAAGGCTGCACAGAGCAGAGGGGCCCTGAGCCTGGCCCAGAAACAATTTTTCCCTCATAGGCCTCTGGGCCTGTTAGGGAGGAGCTTCTGTGAAGATCCCAGAAACGTCCTGGAAACGTTTTTTTCCCATTATCTTGGCTATTAACATTCCACTTTTCATTACTTATGCAAATTTATGGAGCAGGCTTGAATTTCTTTCCAGAAAATGGGTTTTCCTTTTCTACCACATGGTACAGCTGCAAATTTTCCAAACATGTATGCTCTGCTTCCCTTTTAAACATAAGTTCCAATTTCGAATCATCTCTTTGTGAATGCATATGACTGTGTGCTTTCAGAAAGAGCCAGGGCACATCTTGAATGCTTTGCTGCTTAGAAATATCTTCTGCCCAGATCATCTTTCTCAAGTTCAAAGTTCCACAGATCTGTAGGGCAGGGCAAAATGCCACCAGTCTCTTCGCTAAAGCATAACAAGAGTGACCTTTTCTCCAGTTTTTAATAAGTTTCTCATCTCCACCTGAGACTACCTCAGCCTGGCCTTATTGTCCATATCACTATCAACATTTTGGTCACAATCATTTATTAAGTCTCTAGGAAGTTCCAAACTTCTCACATCTTTATGTCTTTTTCTGACCCTTCAAACTATTCTAACCTCTGTCCATTACCTAGTTCTAAAGTCACTTCACATTTTTCAGGTTATCTTTATATCAGTATCTTACTCTTGGTACCAATTTCCTGTATTTTGTCTATTTTCACACTGCTATAAAGAACTATCCAAGACTAGGTAATTTATGAAGAAAAAAGGTTTAATTGACTAACAGTTCTGCATGGCTGGGGATGCCCCAGGAAACTTATGGTCATGGAAGAAAGTGAAGGGGAAGCAAGGACCTTCTTCACATGGTGGCAGGAGGCGATGGGGTGGTGGGGGACTGCCAAACACTTTTAAACCATCAGGTCTCTTGAGAACTCACTCACTATCATGAGAACAGCATGGGGGAAATGCCCGCATGATCCAACCACCTCCCATCAGGTCTCTCTCTCAAGACATGGGAATTACAATTTGAGATGAGATTTGGGTGGGAACACAGAGCCAAATCATATCACACTCCTATTGCATGAGTTCTTTCATCACCCATGAAAGAAATCAGGGGTGTTTGGAGAAATGGCTAGTAGATAAAGTGAGCCTTGAATGTCTTGCTAAACAAAACTGAGAAAATGATCAAAGGACTTAGAAGCCATTATTAAGAGACTTCCACTGGCAAAAGATGAAATAGATTGAACATCACTAAGACTAATACCATGAGTTTTTTATTATACTAAAAAATCACTGGCCACATTTGGAGGATACTAGAGAGATCATATATTATTTTCAAAAATGGTAAATAAAGGGAAATAATTGAGCATTTCTCTTGCCTTTTATTTATAAATTGATACACCAGGACAACCAAATAGTTGATGAGAGAAAATTTCTCTATATAGAAGTTTCCAGCTAACAACTGAAGAAGGAACAATAGATTCAGAGCATTACCATTTTGGAAACCTTAATGAGGTAATGAATGTAATCAAGGATTATCAGCAGAGGTTAACATGCAAAATGAGAAACAACCAGATATTTTATGCCTTATCGTTGTGCTCAACATAACCTGTAAAATATTCTTGTCAAAGTTCAACCCTGAATATGATTACTCCTCTAGATCTAACTGCTAATTGGTGGCAAACACATGATATGGGACTGTCTTATGCAATGTGGGTATAATCATCAAGATTCAGACTCTGGGAAACTGTAGAAGAAGTAACCCAGTTTCTTCAACAAACTAATTTCAATGAATAAGAGAGAGTAAGTTACAGATTAAAAGAAAATTAAGAAACAAATAAAATGATTTGAAATGTGTACCTTATTTGGATTCTGATTCCTACAAACTATAAACTACTTACCTGCATATTGCTTTACTGGGAAAAATCTTAGCAGATGACACTTCCTTACATTTGTAGAGTAGAGTGTATTTTATGTCTTTTGGTAGTATAGATGACTGGCCCTATATCATCTAATAGATAGTCCTTTTCATCATGGAGATGAACTATTGTGAGTTCAGATTTTTGTATATGTCTCTAATTCTGCTAAGGAGTCTAATCATACCCTTGTGGTCCTATACTTCAGCCACACAGGCTGCAACTTTAGTGACATTACACGTGTGGAAACCCTCTCTAGAGGCTCACCAGACCAATATTTCTCCTGAACTTTCAATATATTATGATAGATGGCACACTTAGAGTAATTGTAGTTTAATAAAGTCTCTTCAATAAATGGTTCTGGAAAAACAATATCTATATGCAAAAGAATAGAAGAAGATCCCCTACTTCTAACCATATACAAGAATCAAATGAAAATTAAAGAATTGAATCTAAGACCCTGGGCTATGAAGCTACTACAAGAAAACTTTGGGAAAAATCTTCAGGATATTGACCTGGGCAAAGATTTTTTGAGTAATACTTCACAAGTACAGGCAAGCAAAGCAAAAATGAACAAATGGGATCACGTCAAGTTAAAAAGCTTCCACACAGCAAAGGAAACAATCAAAGTGAAGAGACAACCCACAGAATGGGAGAAAATATTTGCAAACTACCCATCTGCATGGGATTAATAATCAGAATATATGAGGAGCTCAAACAACTCTATAGAAAAAAAATCTAATAATCGGATCAAAAAATGGGCAAAAGATTTGAGTAGACATTCCTCAAAAGAAAACATGCAAATGGCAAACAAACATATTGCAAGGTACTCAACCTCATTGATCATCAGAGAAATACAGATCAAAAACTACAATGAGATATCATCTAACCCCAGTTAAAATGGCTTTTTTTATTTTTCCCCAAAAGAGAGGCAATAACTAATGCTGGTGAGAATGAGAAGAAAAAAGAATCTTGATGCACTGAAGGCTATCCTCAATGAGGCCAGTGTGGATTATGGCAATCTACATGGTGTTTCTTGCCTTGACAAGTGTGGGATACACTACCTCTTGCTCGTTTCCCTAAACCCTGACCATTTATTTCTTGATAGTCTCTTTATTTTTTAAAATAATTTTTATTTTTAATTTTTGTAGGTACACAGTAGGTGCATATATTGATGGGGTGCCTGAGATATGAGATGTTTTATATAGGCATGCAATGTGTAATAATCACATAATGGAAAATGAGACATCCCCCTCAAGCATTTATCTTTGTGTTACAAACAATCCAATTATACTCTTAGTTATTTTAAAATGTACAATTAAACTATTATTGGCTGTAGTCAGCCTGTTGTGCTATCAAATAGTAGGCCTTATTCATTCATTCTATTTTTTGTACCCATTAACCATCCCCACCTCCTTCACCCCAGCACCCACCTTCCTCCCACCACCCTTCCCAGCCCCTGGTAACCATCCTTCTACTCTATGTCTGTGAGTTCAATTGTTCTGATTTTTAGATCCCACAAATAAGTGAGGACATGTGATGTTTGTCTGTTTCTGGCTTATTTCACTTAACACAATGATTTCCAGTTCCATCTTTGTTGTTGCAAATGATGGAATCTTATTCTTTTTCATGGCTGAATAGTAACTCTATTGTGTGTAAGTACCACATTTTCTTTATTCATTCATCTGTTTGTGGACTCAGGTTGCTTCCAAATCTTGACTGTTGTGAACATTGCTACAACAAACATGAGAGTGCAAATATTTCTTGGATACATGGATTTCTTTTCTTTTCTTTTGGGTATATACCCAGGAGTGGAATTGCTGGATTGTATAGTAGCTTTATTTTTAGTTTTTTGAGGAACCTCCAAACTGTTCTCCATAGTGGTTGCACTAGTTTATATTCCCTAGGAAAAGGGTAAATCCATCTATAACCACTATTAGATGATTATTTTCAATATGGAGAAGTGGAATAAGTTAGAGAGTCCCTGGGAAGAAAGAAAAATTACCTCTTATTAATTAAGAATATTGTATTTGATACTTTTCTTTGCCCTCCAAGACTCTTTAGTCTTCTTCTGCGTCATTCTGGAGATGTTAAACCAACTGACTTGTGGAGTGGCTAGTCTGACAATGAGTATACATTTTGCAAATTAAAGCTTCCCCATATTTTAAAATACATGATTTTAAAAAAGTTTGATTGAATTCTATGTCCATTCACATTATCACAATAATTTTCACTATATTTGTCAGTGGATGAAAAGAAGAACTATTAGATTTTAAAAATTCAATTGTAACTTCTTAATGTTGAATTGTAGGTTGAAGGAGTTTTATTTTTGTCTCTGTCTTACAAAACAATGTTTCTCATCTATAGACAGACAGTATTCAGAATGGGAAGAGAATATTCTAAATAATGGACTGTGTATAGCCATTTCAAACCCCAAACTTGTGTTCGCAGAATCAAGCTCAAAGTTATTGAAGTTTTTGAAGTATTTGCTTGAATGTTTTATACATATTTAATATTAAACATCTTCCATAATAGTCTTTTTTCTTAGAATTGTATAATGTAAAGACATAGAATAAATTTGCATCAAACCATCTAAATATTCCCCTAAATCACCACCAGTTAACACCAGCATAATATTGAATTTTGTCATTTGCTATATATGTATTGAAATAAAAACCTTTGCAAAGTACCACAACAGATTGCATTAAGAGCACAAGATTGACTTAAGGGAAAAATTTCTCCCAGGTTTCAGTGGAGCTGCCTTTCACTCAGGTTTCTCATTGTCAGAAAAAGGGTTCCAAATTAAGGAAGCAGGGTAGGTCCAAAAGAAACCCTGTGGTGTTGGATTAGAAGTTGAGGTATCAGTATGCTCTGATGGCTTTTCAAACAGTTGGACATAAAGATAAATGTTCAAGCAGATAGATACAGGAATATATTTGAGTATGTGTGTATATGCATTTATATATATTCTAGTCTATGGACTGAGCAGGACTTAAAGCAATAAAACCCGAGTATCAATGAGCAGTTAGCACCCAGCTCTTGGTTCTAAATACCACTCTCTAATGAAAGGAACCAAAACTCCTTGGACAAATGGTTGATTTTAGGACTTGAATAAGAAAAGAACAAGATTTATCTGGAATGTATTCTGGTGCCAAAAAATAAAAAAGTGCTAAAACATGGTGGAGACATGTTAAAGCAGCGATCCCCAACCTTCTTGGCACCAAGGACCAGTTCTGTGGAAGACAATTTTTCCATGAACAAGGTATGTGTTTAGGGGATGGTTTTGGGATGATTCAAGTGCATTACATTCATGTGCACTTTATTTCTATTATTATTACACTGTAATATATAATGAAATAATTATACAACTCATTGTAATGTAGAATCAGTGGGAGCCCTGAGCTTTTTTCCCTGCAACTAGATGGTCCCATCTGCGGGTGATGGAAGACAGTAATAGATCATCAGGCATTGGAGTCTCTTAAGGAGCCCACAACCTAGATCCCTTGTGTATGCAGTTTAAAACAGGATTTGTGCTCCTATGAGAATCTAATGCCATCGCTGATCTGACAGAGGTGGAGCTTAGGCAGGAATGAGAGCAATGGGGAGCAGTTGCAAATACAAATGAAGCTTGACCTGCTTGCTAGCCGCTAGTCTCCTGCTGTGCAGCCCAGCTCCTAAGAGACCATGGGTGGCTACCAGTTCATGGCATGGAGGTCGGGACCCCTGTGTTAAAGGATATAGGAGCCAACTTGAAGTCAATCTCAATGGCCAAATCAGTAACAAAATAAATAGTGATAATAATGGATTATAATCCATTGAATAAAATGTAAATCTGAGTCAAGAGTGATAGAAATAATTTTTAAAAGTCAAGGGAGAGAAAAGAAAACTTTTCTTTATACTAACATCCCAAATAATAAATATAAAAGAATAGTGGGAAGAGGAAATTTTCACTTGGCAAACACCACATTAATAATTGCTTTAGCAAGAGTCATCAATGGATGCTAAAATTAGTGGCCGAAAGTGTGACAGAAAACAGAATATCGAGACCATGTAGTCCCAATTTTTCTCCCTATAACTTATGTATTAATTACAAAGGTAAACATAGTAATTTTATGATGGAGAAACCAGAGAGACTCCACCTGGAATAGGTTGAATAGTGTTCCCCTTCTTAAATTCATACATTAAATTTTTAACTCCCAGAATCTCACAATGTGACCTTATTTGAAAATAGGGTAATTGCAGATGTAATTAGTTAAGATGAAGTCATACTGGAGTAGGATGGGCCCCTAATCTAATCTGATTGGTGTCCTTATAACAGGGAAATTTAGACATGGATGCATGCATGTACAGGGAGAATGCATGCAAAAATGAAGGCAAGATTGGAGTGATGCTTCCATAGGCCAAGGAACACTAAAGATAGCCAGCAAACCCCATTGGAACCTAGGGGAGAGGCATGGGACAGGTTCTTTTTGATAGCCCTTAGAAGGAGCCAACCCTGCTGACACCTCGATCTCGGATGTGTAGCTTCCAGAGCTCTGAGATAATACATTTCTGTTGTTTAAGCGACTCACTCTGGTGTACTTTGTTATATCAGCCCTTGAAAACTAATACAAAACCTTAAATGAGTAATCAAAGTCACCATCACCAATAATGGAACATTATCTGCTGACAATGAATGCACCAAGAAAGATATAACATCACATTTGTGAGATTTTGCCCGAAATGAATAACCTGAACGTAATAATAATGAAATGGCAGGCAAGTTCATATTGAGGGATATTCTATAAAATAACAGGCCAGCATCATTCGTAAGTGTGAAAGTCATGAAAGACAAAGAAAAACTGAGGACTTGTTTCATATTGGAGGAGGGACAGGAGACATGACACATAGTGTAAAAGTGGATCTAGATTAGATCCTGGAACAGAAGAGGGCATTAGTGGGACAAATGAAAAACTTTGAGTGAAGTCTTTGTGTTAGATTAGCTATTATTATTGCATTAATATTAATTTTCTCATTTGATAATTATGCTATGGTTAGATAAGATGCTAATATTTGAGGAATCTTTATGAAGGGTATACAGGAATTCTTTATACCATTTTACAACTTACATGTGAGTCTGAAATTTTTTCAAAGTGAAAAGTTAAGAACATTAAAACAAAAACAGAGTCATGCTATAGATGCAAGACAGCGGAAAACTTGTATTTTGGCTTGTAACATTCCTTATCAAAATGTCAATGAAGTCTTTTCAATTCTGTGAAGGTGTAGATTAGAAGCAATTCTGAACAGTTATATAGCTACTCCCACAGCCTTAGGCAATATTGTGTACAAGCTGTCATAGCCCAGTAATTTGACAGAAGATTCAAATATTAATTTCCCTTTCATATCATTTGAAAATTATTTCTCCAAGTCCTTCTCTTTAATTTTCAAATTATTTTAAGCTCCTGAAAGATATGAATGAAAACTTCTGATTATCCAAAATTGTACTTAAACATGGTAAAATTAAAGCTACTTTTCAGCATCTGAAAAAGGACTTTACTACACTGTGTTAATAGGGTCATAAAAATGCTTATTGACCTTTCGGATAATGAGGCTACAATGGTCATAGACAGAACAGATGGTTTTCTGATGAAACCAAATGATTTCTCAACATAGGATGTCATCTTCAGCTGTTTCCCTAACAAAGAAAGCTTATATCTCTTTTCAGAGATCAATAACACATTTGGATACATACAATAAAGTAAGAATTGTTATCCTCTTAAAAATTGCAACTTATAGGCTTCTATGTGTGCTAGATTTCTCAGTTCTTAGTTTTTTTTTTTTTTGTTTGTTTTTTGTTTCTTTTTTTTGGTGAGGTTGGGGTTTGGGAAATGTCTCAAACTATAAATGAACCATATTTAACATAGAGGCAATTAAATAATTTCTCAGACTGCAATTGGGTATTTAGTTTTGCTACAACAGTGGCTGGCAAACAGCACCTGCCATCTGGTACAATTAATTTACAGTTAAGCTTCCAAGTTGCTGCTTGCAATTTAGAGCAGGAGAGAGACTGTACACACATTCAGATGGGTACAGTATTAGAGGAAATGTAACTTGTGATGTTTCTGTAAGAGAGTAAAGAGTTACCATGTGTGTGTATCCATTCAGGTTGGCATTTCCTTGACTTTCCAAGGCAGTATGATGCGCATATATATATATATATATTTGTTATATGAATGTGTCTATAGCTTCTTGTAGTGGACATACATTAAGGTGGCCCCTAGTGAGTCATATCTTTCTATAATCCTTTCTGCTGGAGTGTGGGCAGGACCTCTGACTTTTTTTTTTTTTTTTTTTCTGACTTTCTTTTAACCAATAGAATACAGCAAAGGTGATGGGATGTCACTCCCTGTATTAGGTTACATTATATAAGACTTCCTCTTAGCAGATTGACTAGAGACACCACTTGCTGGCTCTGGAGAAGTGAGCTTTCGTGTTCTGGGGGCCATTAGAGAGACCCACATGGCAAGGAACTGCTGGTGGCCACCAGGAGCTGAGAGGGTCCCTGGACACCAGCCAGCAATAACACAGGGACCTCAGTTCTGTCTGTCAGCAAACTGGAAGTGGATCTTTCCCAGTAGATCCCAGATGAGAACACAGCCTCAGCTAATACCTTGATTGCTGTTAGTGAGACTGGGAAGTACAGAATCCAGTTAAGTGTACCAAGACTCCCAACCCAAGGAAACCGTGATGTAATAAATGTGTGTTGTTTTAAGCTATTAAGGTTTTGGTAATTTGTTACACATCAAGTGAAAACCAAGCCCCTTTCTCCCTAGATTCTTGTATTATCATGAAATACTTGACTGACTTAAATAAATAGCCACTTGTTTGTCATTCACAAGAGGCACAGAGTCATTCCTGGTTGGTTATTTTTGGGTTTGCTTACAGATAGGAATGGTAGCTGTTACATTGTAAATTTAAACTTACATTGGACAAACAATGGCACATTCCCTAACACTAAACATCATATATCACTGGTGTGAAAAAATGTCTGTGGCAAAAAATAGTGTTACTCCCCAGGTAATCCATGTGCTTTTCCACGTGGGCTCTCCCAACAGCCCCCCAGGGGCCATGTGACTATATACAAGAGCAGAAACAATATTTCACTTCCAGACTGAGGCAGTGAAAAGCTTATACATGACAGCAATTCTTCCTTCTCCTACAAGGACAACTGCTGTGGCCACATGTTCAGACAACACAGCTAAGGGTGATAAAGCTTTCCCCAGCCTGTGTTCCTGGAGAGCCTTTTGGAGGAGGCAGCCCCTTGCTGTCTTCTATGGTTCATCTAGCATTCTAGAGAAGTAAAGATTCAATATCCTCAATCACTAGGATTTGAGGGATTTGTTTCTGCAACACAATGTAGCTATTCTGGGTTTTTTTTCCAGTGTGTTGTTTTTTTTTATAGGCCCTATAGGGTTTATGCTTTAAGAAGGTTCTCTTTTGGTGTATTTTGAGGTTTTGTTTCAAGATTTAGAACTCCTTTTAGCAGTTCTTGAAGTGCCGGTTTGGTAGTGGCAAATTCAGCATGTTTGTGTGAAAAAGACTATTTTTCATTCATTTATGAAGCTTAGTTTTGCTGGATAGAAATTCTTGATTGGCAATTATTTTGTTTGAGGAGGCTAAAGATAGGATCCCTTATAGCTTGTAGGATTTCTGCTGAGAAATCTGCCGTTAATCTGCTAGGTTTTCCTTTATAGGTTACCTGATGCTTTTGCCTCACAGCTCTTAAAATTCTTTCCTTCATCTTAACTTTAGATAACCTGATGATTATGTGCCTGTGTGATGATCTTTTTCTGTGATAAATGTCCCAGGTGTTCTTTGAGCTTTTTGTATTTGGATGTCTAGATCTCTAGCAAGGCCGAGGAAGCCTTCCTCGAGTATTTCCTCAAGTAAGTTTTCTAAACATTTAGACTGCTCTACTTCCTCAGGAAGAGCAATTATTCTTAGGTTTGGCTGCTTAACCCCAAATTTCTTGGAGGCTTTTTTCTTTTTTTTCTTTTTTTTGAGATGGAGTCTTGCTCTGTTGCCCAGGCTGGAGTGCAGTGGCGCGATCTCGGCTCACTACAACCTCTGCCTCCCGGGTTCAAGTAATTCTTCTGCCTCAGCCTCTCGAATAGCTGGGACTACAGGCATGCACCACCACGCCCAGCTAATTTTTTTGTATTTTTAGTTGAGAGGGGGATTTCACCATGTTCACCAGGCCAGTCTCAAACTCCTGACCTCAAGTGATCCACCTGCCTCGGCCTCCCAAAGTGCTGGGATCACAGGCATGAGCTACCACACCCAGCCCTGCTTTGTTCATTTTTCTGTTTTTTTTTTTTGTCTTGCTCTGATTGGGTTAATTCAAAAGCCTTGTCTTCAAGCTCTGAAGTTCTTTCTTCTACTTGTTCTAGTCTATTGCTGACATTTTGCAGTGCATTTTTTGTTTTTCTAAGTGTGTCTTTTATTTCCGGAAGTTATGGTTGTTTTTTCTGTATAATATCTATTTCTCTGGAGCATTTTTCATCTATATCCTGTATTAAACAATTTTTTTTCAAAGTTAGTTTTCACCTTTCTATGGTTTCTCCTTTTCACCTTTGTATGGTTTCTCCTTGAGCAGTTCAATAATCAACCTTCTGAATTCTTTATCTGGCAATTAAGAGATTACTTCTTGGTTTGGAGCCACTGAGAGCCATTCTTCTTGGTTTGGATCCATTGCTGGGGAGCTAGTGTGATATTTTGGGGGAATCATAGAAACTTGTTTTGTCGTATTACCAAAATTACTTTTCTGATTCCTTCTCATTCGGGTAGACTATTTCAGTAGAAAATCTGCTGTTCAGATTTTATTATCCCATGGGGTGATCCCTTGATGTGATGTGCTCCCCCTTCCCCTAGGAATGGGGCTTTGTGAGAGCTGGACTGCAGTGATTGTTATTGCTATTCTAGGTCTAGACACCCAGCAGGGGTACCAGGCTCTAGGCTGGTGCTGGGGAATGTCTGCAAAGAGTCCTGTGATGTGATCCATCTTCAGGTCTCCCAGGTATGGATATCAGCACCTGCCCTGGTGGAGGTGGCAAGGGAGTGAAGTAGACTGAGAGTCCTGTCCTTGGTTGTAGATATGTTTAGTGTGCTGGCTTTCTTGAATGCTGGTTATGCTAGCAGTCAAGTTGTCATGTGGACAGATTCAGGACCTCTGGTTAGCCAGGATGTTGCAGGCAGTGGAATTAGCTGTTGTTTTCTCCTTCCCTGGAGTAGGATTATTCTGTTATGAGTTGCTGTAATGTCCTGAGTTTGTTGGCCTCCAGCCAGGAGGTGGCATTTTTAAGACAGTGCCAGGTATGATGGTAGAAGGGGATATAAGCTTGCCCTAAGTTGGCCAGGATAAGTATTCAGGTTTCTCAGCTGATGGGTGGGGCCATAAAACTCCCAACAGTTTATGTCTTTTGTGATTGGCTACCAGGGCAGGTAAAGAAATACCTGGTATCAGGGAGGGGCAGGTTAGGCAGGTCTGAGCTCAGACTCTCCTTGGGCAGGGCTTGCCGCAGCCACTGCGGAGGATGGGCGGGGGAATGGTTTTTGGGCCAATGGGGTTATGTTCCAGAAGGGATTATGACTGCCTCTGTCACCAGGGAATTGGGGGAAACCTGCTAGCAATAGGCCTCACCCAGCTCCCATGCGGGTGGTGAGGCTGGTCTTGCTCCCACCGTGTCCCACTAACAGTGCTTAGTTCTCTCCAAGCAGCCTTGCTGGTATTTTAAGACATTCTCTCCTTCAATACTAGTTAGCATTTCAATTCTAGAAAGAGGATTTCTACTTTTTCTGCAACTAAACTCTGATTAATGAAACAAACCATAAAGTGTCACAAGTCATAGCACATTCTTTGATTCCATTGGCACAGTTAATGTTCCAAGTTAGCAAGGCATCAAATGTTGAGGTGGTATGACCTTGTAACCCTCTTAGCCTAACTGATCTTGATTTAAAGAAATCTCTAATTGGCGCCTCTTACGGAGGAAAGAAATCAGGTACTCTTATTGCATTCTTCCATTGCTGTGACCCTTCATGCAATGCTAATTAGTGCAGAAAATAATTCCTGACTTTATTAATTATCTGATGACTATCATAGCACCTGGGTGTTTTGTTTTTTTTTTTCCCTTTGCAGGGTTCTAAGTGTGTTTTCTTTGATATATGGTCTAATGCTAGCCCTAATTTAGGATTACCCTAATAAAAGACACAGTTTACTTAGGCTTCTTTTCTCTCCAACCTAGAATTCTGACTTCACTTATGTGATGCTGTCATGAAAAAACCAAGTCGCTTTCCTTATTGTTCAATTTTTACTAAAGACTACCCAATATTGAACAGACGGCCTATATTGTAGAAATAAATGAAAATGGAAGTGTTCAGCTGAAGTCAAATGAATTTTTTTTTTTTTACTTATATCCTATATAAGCATTTTAGTTAATGATATCCACTGGCAGCTGGAAAGACAATTGATGAGAATTCTGATACAAGAGATTGCTCTCCTCAGTTCAATATTTCAGTAGCTAAAATGGAGTGGAGAACATAGTCCAAGCTATTTTTTTCATTAATTGGTCACAGAATTAATGTTGTTGTTAAAACTTCTGTTGTTAAAACAGAAGTGCTATAAAGACATCATTCTAATTATATTAAGGCTAAAGTGAATTTTATAAAACTTGATTCCTGCAGAGGTAGACAAACAAGGCATTTAAAGAGCTAACCAAATGTTCTTATCTACAGATCAAACATGTCAAATGCTTTTTGATTCTTCTGTGAGGAAATGCATTTCTGTGAAACAACTGCTTTTCCCCAAAGACACCATTCCTTCTTTTTTTTTGGTTTACATTGATTGCATTTGCTTTTTTTTTTTTTTTTTTTAAACCTACAAACAGCTCCTGGGCCCAGGAGGTCAGCCCACATCAAGGTTCTATAACCTGGTGTGTGTGTGTGTGTGTGTGTGTGTGTGTGTGTGTGTGTGTGAGAGAGAGAATGCATGCATGTGTGCTGGCAATAACACACCTCAGCACTACCAAGGGGCCAGTGGGAACTAGGTCTATTGTGCTTGTGATATACTAATACCATAATATGTAGAATCACTACTGTTAGACTGCAGGCAAAATGCACTATGAGCTGGGATAACAGGGCTTGACTCCAGTGCTCAGTTGAGCTTAAATAGAGGAACCCTCTAGACATTGGGGGAAACAGGCATCCAGCTTTCCAGTATACAGCAGAGATAGACAGTTCCAGGAACAGCAGGCCCCCACATGGCTTTAGAAATGTTAAAGGACTGTGCCCTTGACATGGTCATCTGGGCTATAGCCATCAGCAGGTGCCAGGAGCAGTGGCCACAGTGAGATGGCTCACACAGCACCCTAGACAGCAGGATCCTCTGCTGCACACATAGTCAAGGGGATCCCCATTAGGGGAGGGATAAAAGGACACACTGTGAACAGATGTGAAAAATGCCCTGGAGATATCACAAAATGCTTTAGAAAGAGCTAGAGGGCTTGAAATAATGAGCAGGAACAAAAAGCAGAAATACTGTTTATTATAGCTACTATGATTACATTTACCCCCAGGCTGAAGGGGTTTATTGATATATGGGTTATATACTTAAATACAAGTTTTAAAATGGTAAACAAACTTTGCTCAGTGCCTGATTAGACAAATAACGAAAGTTACCCAATACAATATGATTTTGCCCAGGCAATATGCTTGTGCTAACCCAGTTTTCTCTCTTGGAATAAAATGTTACATAGACTTAGGAAGTTGCATACCTGTGACTAAAAGCACATGGGCTGAAATTAAACTACCTAGGTCTGAATTCTGGATCCCCAAGTAATTAGCTATGTGACTTCAGTACTTCAGTTTTTTTCTTTATGAAATCATGGAAATTAAATGAGAGAATACATTTAAACATTCATTTAGTACCTGGCAGATGGTCAATTTTCAAAAACTAATTAGATTTTTTTTTCATATGCTTTAATAAAATTCAGTGAACCAAGGCTGATTTAGAATCTTAATTGATATTTGGATTTGGGTTTGTTTTGCCTGGGATTTGTCCAAAGTATTCATTATGAAAGATGGATCCTAAACCTTGAATTATTTTTTGTGGTTATGACAATAAAATGTACTTCTTTAACTTATCATGTATTTTCAACTAATATTCAAGGTGTTTCACAATGTCAAAACTTTACACCTTTATGACTTCATTTTCTCCCTTCCTGCTCTTTGTGTTCTTGTCACATATTTACTTACATTTAATAAAATGTAATAAATAATTTACTTACATGTAATAAACCCCACAGTATAGTGTTATTACATTTATTTTATATCAGACAACAGCCTTTTTAACATATATGTATGTTTATTCCAAATATATATTGAATATGTACTAAAATTATATACATATGTATATATATATATTCTGCTTTGGTTTTGGCTATTTTCTAGTCTGTTGGTTGATGTCTTTTGTATCTTGGCAAACTCTTGGCTATTGTTTTTAAATATTAATTTTTTCTCATTCTTTGTCTGTTCTCCTTCTGTGCCTCCAATTGTTCATCTATTACACCATTTGATACTGTCCTCCAAATCCTGACACTTTCTTTTTTTATTTTTATTTAAAAGAAATTTTGTGTGTAATTTCTGTTGACCCCTCTTTAATTTCACTTTTTTTCTGCCGTATTAGTCTTTGGATATGCCTTCAGATGAGTTCACTTTTCAATTTGAAAATTGTACTTTTCAGTTCTAATGTTTTCTTCTGCTTATTTTTGTTTTATTTTATAGTTTTTTTCTCTTCTGAAATTGTCTATTCTTTAGTGTTATATACAATATACAGAACATTTCTGTCTCTTTAGAAACCCTCTTTCTGCTTGTTTGTAGTTGATCCTGTCCACCAGCACTGGGCCTCGGGCAACTGTTGATCTGCTTTCTGTCACCTACTGTTAGTGTCTGCCATAATTTCATAGAAATGTAGATTCATGCATTATGTAGTATTTTATGTTTTTTTGACTTAGCTTTTATTTGAGATTCATTCATAGTGTTGCTTATATTAATATTTTATTTATTTGTCTTGTGGTTAGATATTCCATAGTATGGATATATCATGATTTTTTTCATCAACTTTTAAGTTTTGGGGCACATGTGCAGGCTGTGCAGATTTGTTAATAGGTAAATATGTGCTACGGTGGCTTGCTGCACAGATCTACCCATCATCTAGGTGTTAAGCCCAGCTAGTCTTTCTGATATTCTCGCTCCCCTGGTCCTCCTTACAGGCCCCAGTCTGTGTTTTTCACTGCCATATATCCATGTGTTCTCATCATGCAGCTCCCACATATAAGTGAGAACATGTGGGTTTTGTTTTTCTGTTCCTGTGTTTGATTGCTGAGGATTATGGCTTCCAGCTTCATCCATGTTCCTGCAAAGGACATGATCTCATTTATTTTTATGGCTGCATAGTATTCCATGGTGTAAAGTTATGACATTTTCTATATCTAGTCTATCACTGATGGGCATTTGGGTTGGTTCCATGTCTTTGCTATTGTGAATAGTGCTGCAATGAACATATGTGTGCACGTATCTTTATTACAGAGTGATTTATATTCCTTTGGGTATATACCCAGTAATGGGATTGCTGGGTCAAATGGTATTTCTACCTCTAGATCTTTGAAGATAAGATAATCCTTGACATGAGGCAGAGTAAGTCCGTGAAACTCATTCTTTTTTTTTTTTTTTCCAAAATTGTTTTGGCTACTCTAGCATTTTTGCTTTTTCATTGACATTTTAGCAATATTTTATCAATTCATTTAAAAATTAAAAAAATAAAAATAAAAAAGTCCTGCTAGGATTATGATTATGATTGCATTGTATCTATGCAAAAATTTTGGGGGAGAAAAGCCATCTTAATAGAGAGTCTTTAGTCAATGAGCATGGTGTATCTCTCCATTTATTTAAGTCTTAATTACCCTTTGCAATATTTTGTAGTTCTTAATGTACAGGCCTCTATCTTTATTTAAAAATAATCTTTTTTAATTTTTAATTTTTTTAGGTACATAGTAGGTATATGTTTATGTGGTACATGAGATACTTCGATATTGGCATGCAATGTGTAATAATCACATCATGGTAAATGGGATATCCATCCCTTCAGATATTTATCTTTTGTGTTATAAACAATCCAATTGTATTCTTTTAATTATTGTAAAATGTACAATTAAATTATTGTTGACTGTATTCACTCTGTTGTGTTGTCAAATACTAGGTCTTATTCATTCTTTCTATTCTTTTTGTACCCATTAACCATCCCCATTTTAGACTGTGTTCTGAGTCTTATGAATGCTAAATTGTAGAATTCCTGATTTCTGTTATTTTTCTCTGATGAACATAGATTCTTTAAGTAATTATCTTGATTGAATTGAACTGAATTTTTTTTGACACGCAACTACAATTTTGTTTTTAAAACATTTCCTTTAGTGAAATTGAAACAACTCTTCCCTGAATGTATGTGGTTCAGGGGGTCAGTCAGAGACGTGGGTGGATAAAATTTGGGGATACCTCTTCTACCCCTTTCTCTTCCAGAGTTCCTCCACTCTCTTCTGCAGTCATCTCTGTAAATCAGACTCCAGATATCTATTGTGGAATTACACCAAGCATAAATTAAATAAAAGAGCTTCTGAAAGTTTCAAACCTGAAACAGAAATGGCTTTAAAAAATACATTCGTGATAGGTCACTTGGTTTGAGTGGCTTAACAAAAGAAAACTTGATTGAAAACATTCACCAGAGATGGTGTTTTATGGTATGCATTAAACTAGCTTCATAAAAAATAAACCCAAATTCTAATTGATAACATGTCAAAGTGCTCTTCAACATTCGTACTACTTGTAACAGCCTTCAAAAAGGGGATTTGAACACTTACTTTGATGATATCTGTTTTCCAATCTTGATATTTTTCTTTAATTTTTAATGTTTTAATTGAGACTGATTTTTTTTTTTAATCAGAGGGAGGAAGGAGAAAGGGAGAGAATAAGTGCCAATATATGTCTATATAAAAAGTTTCAATAATCTTAAAGACACTTCGCTAACATACCCAGTTCTTGCTCTTACCTTTAGCTCCTTAAAACAAGACTTATCTGTGTGTTTCTTTAATTGAAGAATATCATTTTTACTTCTTAGTCATATCTTCACGATGTACTGCTTGCCTTCTCTTACCCTATTTCTAGTTTGTTATGGTTGTGAAAATGTAATGAGCATACTCAGAATGCCATCATCTAAATCTTTGTTAAAAACCAGTCCTCAATGATATCAATGAAGCATAAAATGTCACCTGTATGTTGAATTCAGGTATTATTCAGTTCCACTTTAAATGATAATATCATTTTGACAATATACATCTGAGGTTGTTAAATATATGTTTTTTGAAATAAACTAAAAACTCTACACAAATTTTCTTAAATTCAAGAAGAAAGTAGATATTATTTAAAAAATATTATTGACACATCCTTGTTCATTGGGAAATAATTATTTAACCAGGAATGTCAGGTAGAGTTAAAGGTTTAAAATAATAATCTACTTAAAAGATAGACACATTATTTTTAGAGATCTTATTAACTAAAACTTGGGTTGACTTTTTATAAAACCAAGTTATTGTGATTATAGCTATAATTATTTATAGCAAAGGATATTATTTTAGTTGTTGTAGTGGTTTTAAACTTTAAAATAATGTGTATTTTTTTTCTTTACATCTGAATACAATGTCTTTTTTTCAGAATGTGAATCACTCCACAGAAAGAGAAATAGAGTTTTTAGGCCGGGCGCGGTGGCTCAAGCCTGTAATCCCAGCACTTTGGGAGGCCGAGACGGGTGGATCACGAGGTCAGGAGATCGAGACCATCCTGGTGAACACAGTGAAACCCCGTCTCTACTAAAAATACAAAAAAAAACTAGCTGGGCGAGGTGGCGGGCGCCTGTAGTCCTAGCTACTCGGGAGGCTGAGGCAGGAGAATGGCGTGGACCTGGGAGGCGGAGCTTGCAGTGAGCTGAGATCAGGCCACTGCACTCCAGCCCGGGCTACAGAGCAAGACTCCGTCTCAAAAAAAAAAAAAAAAAAAAAAGAAAGAGAAATAGAGTTTTTAAATCTTTTCTGATATATTTATGTATATGTAAATTTATTTTAAGATTTCAAAGCCTAAGTGAGTGTGATAAAGCATTGCAAAAGGATATTTTTGATAACTTATCAATTAGAGCAATTCCAAGGGACATTATCTTATTTTCAAAAATCAGTGTTACCAAAGACAAATATTTATGTCTTTTTAACTTCAGCTTTATTTTGTTTGTCCCTCAGCAGGAGTGCAGAGTAAGGAACTAAACCATAAAAATCATAAATATAGGTTGGATAATAACATCAAGGTTTGACATTACACAAATATACACAAAAATCCCAAGATAGCTTGATTATAATTTTGCTGAATCTATATGGTTACTGACAATAATTATTGAAGAAACATTTTCATTTTCTATACTTGAGCTGGGTTCTTAAAAAGTCTGTGGACTTTCAGTGTTATAAAAAGTTTTGAGTTTTAGAGTTCATCTAGTTCAGCTACCTTACCGAACAGGTGAAATTATTGAAACACAAAGATTAAGTATCTTACCCATGGTTACATAACTGTTTAGATAGCAGGGTCATGGGCTTTTGACCTTCATTTTTGTTATTCTTGATCGTGTCTTAACTCTTTGCCTCCAGTATATTTAATTTTGTTCTTTGTAAGTTTTCTTTGAACTATATTTGGTGCTTTTGAATTTCTCTCATGTAAGAAACAAATTATACTTGTCCGAGTATTAAACTCTCTATTTCTATGTAGTGCCCAGTATAAGAATATGAGCCTTGGAGTAAAATATCCCTGAGTTAGAATGAAGGACCCATCACTTACTATCTTTGTGACATAGGGAAAACTATCCTTTTTAAGCTTTATCTTCTCCAAAGGTAATAATGCCAAACTAATTGCCTTATTTTCAAGATAAAATATAAAATAATATGAGTTATTATTACATCACTCAATAAGTATGCATAGTGTGAACCAGTCGTAAATACAAAGATGAATTTCAAACCCTTTGTTTAAAAAGCCAGAAAATAATACAAATAACTTTTCGATAATGTCATTCAATATCATTTTTGTATGTATTGTTGCTATAGTAAAATTAAAACAAAAAGTAATAAATATGCACCTTCCTTGTGGTACTTATTATTTATTGAGGAAGACAGCTAAATGAATATAGGAGATAGAAGTTTGGCTTTGGGATTGAAGAGTAGGAAAAGAAAACATTTGAGAAGTATTAATTTGGAAAAGGATCACAGAGGATGTATACCGAAAGATGATGAGTATACAGTTTGTCAGCATAGAGAATGGCATTCTAAGTATTAATAACAACAGGTGAAATAGCTCAAAGCTTTCACTGGGGAAACCAGATACACAGTTTCTGTCTATAGGACACTTCACAGAAAATCGATTTTTAAAATAATTTATTCCCCTTTTCCAAAAGTTACTTAAAACAGTAAATGCAAAAAAAATCATATATAGTAAAGCAATATGAAAACATAAAAATAAAGTAATATAAGAGGGTCAAGAGAAGGTTGACCATATTCACTGCCAAGAAAAGCTTGTTAATTGAACCAAAATTGCTGTTATGAGAACCTTTGTTGTAGGCCCTTGAGAGGCTCTGGTTCTTTCTTAGCCCAATTATTATATTCTTATTCATCATGTCCTGTTACTTTGTTGTATGTCCACTACCAAAAAAGTGTTTTGAGACAGAAATAGTTTATAATCCATATATGAATAACAGTGCTTCAATAGAGAGAATACTAAACAAATAAAAAATATGGCTACTATCTCAAGGTGATCAAAGGCAGATTAAGATTCAAGACTATTATATTGCTTATGTAGTAATTTACTTCACAATACTTCATTTAAATTGTGTAATATAAATTGTTTAGTATATTAACTTTAATATATAACATCACATATATTGTAGCATATACTATAGTATGCTAGTAGGATTTGAAAGACTTTAATCAGTAATTCTTACTCCAGTTATGGTTTCATATATTCTTTAAATATTATAGTAATCTTCTCTAAAGGAGTCACAGGTTAGCACAGGAATGCTAGAAATAATTTTCCATTGGCTAAATGAGTGAAGTCCAAGATACACGATTGGCTTAAACAATTGTATAGGCACCATCATCTTCTGTGGTGGTGGCATAAGAGTTAATTAAACCTAGATGCATAGCACCTATGGAGTAGTGTTATAGATCTAGAGATTCATTTGATATTGTGTACCCTGCATTTTGCCTATTGCCTGACACAAAAGAAGTTGGATGGCCTGTTAGGTTATTATTGTATAAGCTTTAGAATGAGGATCTCAGGCAGTGGGCTTGTTGGAGTGCATATGGATAGAGATTTTTTAGTGACTGAGGAGAAAAGAACAGTTACATAGTTATTTTGTGTCTGTTTGCTAATAAATGTCTGTAAGTGTGTCAGACTTTGCTCTAACACTTGCTTTCATTATAATATGCCAAAGAGATTACTGAGAAAGGAGATGCATAGGTTCCTCTTTCTTCTAATCACCAGAAGCCACTGATATTTACCCTGAGGTACTTGGTATTACAAACTGTCAAGTTGGCTGAGATAGGTGTACAATAGACAGCTAAATGAAACAATATTTTAAAAAAATGATGACATTCAGTATTTTTTCCTTCTAAAATCTGAGTGTCTGGCTTCTTTTTTTGATAACCTGTTTTTTCTTTTGCCTTCTCTCATAATTGCTCAAAACAGGTGAGGTCAATGATGAAAAAACTGTTTCATATACTTCTCTTTAGCATATTTTAATAAAACTATGTTCCTAAAATAGAAATGCATCTTCTTTAGTACAGAAGTAGTAAGATATATTCAGAGAAATAAAGATGATCAAGATGTTGGACTTGGAAAATTTTGACATTTTAGTAGGCAGAAGGATGAGAGCAAGAAAAGACAAAGTCATGATACAATAGAACAAAGTCCATTATTATGAGCAACAGAATTTGTTTGAGTTCTTACTGCATAGTGGGCACTGGCAAAGAAGAAAGATAAAACAGAGCTTTATGCCTTTAAGAGGCAATAATAACACAACTGTAAGGAGAAGACAATGAGGATGTCTAAGATGAGAAATCAGTGCGTGGGAAAATCAATTTTTAGAAAATCAACTCTTAGATGAAGACTGAACAGGGCATTTTCCTTTTCTTTGTTTTTTAACCGAGAAAGTTTCATTTCCTCTGCAAAAAAGAAATGACATTAAGAAACTTATTTGGAATTGAGCTATTAAAAAGTACAAAGACAAATTGAAGTAAGACTATAAATGGGACAAAGATCTCTCCAGAAAGATCCTTTCTACCTTGAATGCCTATTATCCATTTTGAGAACACTCTGGCTTCTTGTCCTTTTATTTCTAACCAGTATTTCTTGAACCCCAAAGTGCACTCAAAACCCAAATATAATTTTAATATCAACGAGTGGAAGCCAGAGAAAACTGGCTGTCACCCAGCTGCTTTATCTGCTTCCAAGAAATTACTCTTGGTTCAGGAAAGAGCAAGCAAGACATTTTTTAAATTCAAAACTGGGGTGAAGAATTATTCTTTTTCACTTTGGGTTGAATGAGTTGTGACTTTTATAGTCTATTATCTAAAGATCTAGGGTCACAATACAACGAGTCATTATTCTTATAGCACATCCCTCTGGCTATATTTCCTAGATTTTTAATGAAGGCTAAAAACGCCCTTCTTTCTTCCCCTTGTTCCCTATACAAAAATACATTTTTCAGTTCTTGAAGATCTGAAATCTTATAAGATCAGCAATTCCCAGTTTAAGCTATTTCTAAGGCAATTAGGGCTTTTATTTTTTATTTTTAAAGTAATATCGATAAGAGACAAGATCTATAATGTTACTCTTGGATACTATATGAGACAAATTTAAAATATTTTCTGATATTTGGAGCACTTTTTATGTCTAAATTGTTAAGATAAATATTACTTGAATATTTATGATTGCCTGTTTCTTTTCTATGTAATCTGATAATAGGAAATAAAGGATAAAACACAGTCTGCTCATCCTCAAGCACTTCTGATCTGTTGAAATCTATTCTCTTTAATTATTCATAAATGGACTAGTAGCTTATATAGTCTAATAATCCCCAAGTCTTTCAGTATCCTGGGGCATTCCTTTTGTTTTATGTTCAAATGAAATAACTCAGACTTCATTTCATGCAAAAATGGAAAGCTGAGACACCTCTCTCTCTCTCTCTCTTTAGGATTCTTGGATAGCACTTACTTTTTCTTGGTAGTTTTCTACTACTTGTCTTAAATATGTGTTCCTAACTCAGTTGGAGATTCCTGCCTGTCACCTACCTGTCAGGGCTGCAGTCCCACTTTGTTTTGCTCTTCAAGTGCCTCTTCACCTTCATGCCTTAAAGTAGCACATACACAAGACTATTGTGTAAGAATCTTTTGCTGAAGGTTTGTAGATAATGGAGGAACTTAAGCACAGAAAAGAAACAAAAACAATATCAGACATTCTAAATTGCACTATTCAGTTTCTTCCCAGAAAGTTAGTTGTTTCCTTTTTAAAGGCCTGGCTACCGGGACTCAGCCTCTCTCTCTTGTTCTCTCTTTCCACCCACCATTCACCGAACATTTCTTATATATTTCTTTTCTCCAAATTCTGAAGCAAACAAAAACAAAACTTTCTTCTTTTTGAGTTCCTATGAATCAAATTTCAAATATGTTTTATTTTACTCAAACCAAGCAATTTAACTCTCTTTTTATTCTATTTATTATGTCCATATTTGTCCAGGGCTTTCGCTCTCAAACAAAATGCTCCAAAACTGGTCTTTCCAAACTAAAAGCAGTATTTGGCAAAATGAGAATATCAGTTTTAAGATAGGTTCCATTTAAATGGTGCCATTTTGTTTTTACCTTCTATTATATTTACATAATTATAAATTATAAAGTTTGTATATGTGTGTATATATAGTCCATTAAATTCTTACAAGAACACTGTTGAGAAGATAATTACAGCACTTCTTCAGGAAAAGGCACATAGGCACTCCACATTTATTCCCATAACCCTCTAGTTCTATTGTGTAGGGACCAGAAGTCCAAGAACTACATTTTCCCAACTCTTGTCAGGAGGGTTTGCCAATTAGTTGCAGTTAAAGAAGATTTGGAAGTTGGAAGAGAGGCAGCAGCTGTTTTTCCTCCATCATTCATGAACTTTAGCAGAACTGAATTTTATTTAGCAATGAATCTCCTTATTTTCCTATCAGTTACTGATTTTGGGTTACAGAGAAATTTCCTGAAGCTTTCTGACATCTAGATATTCATCAGCTTCCTCATCTTTGGCTTGCGTCTTCTCTGAACATTCCTTAGTGCTCAGAGACTTCTCAGCCCTTCCAACAAATTTGCAAGCATTTAATTTCTTTAATTGAATTTGGACTAATTAGCCATTGCTTCACAAACACTGTGTAAGAAACCATCCTGCCCACAGACTCATGGGCTTAAAACAACATGCACCTATTCTTGTAGATCTGCAAATTGTCAGGAGTTGACTGACCTAGGCTGGATTTGGCAATGTGGTTCTGCTTCAAGCTGTTGATCCAGCTAGGCTTGGCTTGGGCAATTCCACTCCATGTATGTTCAATCTTGGGTCTCTGTGAAAGAGGCAGCAGCTAGCTACCTGAAGAGGAATTCTTCTCATGGCAGTGGTGGAAGTACAAAAAGACAGACAGAAATATGCAAGGGCTCTTAAACTCTTGTTGCAGAACTGGTGCATTGTTACTTTTATCTACATACCATTCATTGGCCAGTGCAACTCATACAGCCAAGCTCAAGAGCTAAGCATAATTTGTGGAGAGGTTATGATAATGGTGTTCATCATAGGTATTCAAATTATTGAAGACTTATAAGCCTCTACAGAATATAGTGATGCAAGGCTTTAATAATGGTGAATAGTATAGCGAAACAAGAGAAAGAATATATAAGTAAACACTTGAGAGGGCCAAATTGCACAGGATAAACTTGGCCGTTGGATCATAATGTACTAAGATACGTATGAGTGACCTTAATTTCAAAGAAGCCAGTTTCATCTGAAGAAGAAGAATTTTTATACCCCATTGGTCAATCGCTAAAACCTGTCTGATCATGCTGAATAAGAGAAACTCAGATAATATAATCAAAATCAGATGTAAACCACCAAATCAAATATTTCCTATGAACATTACTGACAAGTTTGCACAGGCTTCCTTCTGGTGTATTTTGGACTGTAGCACAGAGCAATGTTAGTCATTTGTTTGTGTATTCTTTTTAGGTTTGGTTAAGATTCAGCACAATGGATCCAGGAATCCCTGGAGAAAAGCACAAGGTTGCAACCCATATGATCTGCTAGTGAGGAGATCATGTCCAAGGTGTGAAGAGCCAATCATTATATTTCCCACAAGTCTAGTTATATTTGAGAGCATAGATGGGGTTCCTGTTTCTTTTCAGTGAACCCTGATGGATACAGCTCAATGTATAAGTGAAGACTTCGAAAATTAAAATCTAATTGGTAGGCAATATGATTGGAATTCGGAATAAGGTCTTTGAAATAGTTTAGTTATTAGTCCCCCTAAATCTCAAGTTGAAATGTAATCCCTACTGTTGGAGGTGGGGCCTGATAGGAGGTGACTGGATGATGGAGGTGGATTTCTCACGAACGGCACCATATCCTTGATTCTGTCTTCAAGATAGTGAGTTCTCATGAGATCTGGTTGTGTAAAAGTATGTGGCACCTCCCACATCCTCCCTCTTTCCCTTGCTTCCTCTCACCATGTGAAATTCCAGCTTCCCCCTTCACCTGCCACCATGATTGTATGCTTCCCAAGGCCTCTCCAGAGGCTGAGCAGATGCCAGAACCATGCTTCCTGTACAGGCTGCAGAACCGTGAGCCAATTAAATCATGTTTCCTTATGAATTACCCAGCCTCAGGTATTTCTTTATAGCAATGCAAGAATGGTCTAATACAATCTTTTAACTTCAAAACCAGTGCCCTTTTTACTCTGCCAAATATTTGAATCAGTATGTAAACTAATATGTAGTCTGATCAAGAATCAGTGCAAATTGCTAAGTAAAATGGGGGATTTGGCATTGCTATTCAGCTGGCTTTCCTGTTGGTAGCTTTATAACCACGTTTCCATCTCTCTCTCTCTCTCTGTCCTCTCTCTAATGCATATACTCACACTAAACAAAATCTCAGAGCCCTTTTGGTACATTGTGGATACTGAAAATATCTAGTCAGCTATCCTGTAAGATCTGTGCAATTCAAACTTTAATATACATATGAATTATCGGGCATCAGGTTATAATACAGATTCTGACTCAAGAGGTCTGGGGTGGGCCTGAGCTGCTGCATTTTTAATATACTTCCATGTCTTGTGATGCTTCTGTTCTGGTGGACTACACTTTGAGGATCAAGTTTAGAATAACATTTTCCCACATCCCTGTTCTTCTTTCCCCTACTTCAAATTTTTCTTTCTGTATCACATTTCTACCAGGCTCTTTTTCTAGGGTGATAATAAAAAAGTTCTCTATACTTTATGTATAGCCCATAAATCTTCTTTAAAGTTGCCCAAGAAGGACTATACTTAGGTCTAGATAGGACTCTAAATGCCCCTTCAGTTAGTACTGTATGGCTGGCTACTTACTGCATTTCTGGATTAGTCTAGCCCAAGATTCAGGCAAGGATTGTCTGGACTAGACTGTCAGATTCTCTGGTCTTCATCTATACTCACCTAAAACCTCCTCTCCGTTGTGCGTTTGGGATTAATTCTTATCTTAGTTAATGTGGAAGGTTTTTTTTTAATGGCCACAAATTCTCTTTCCTACTTTGATGCCCTTGCAATAAAACTTTGCAGCGTCTTCTATCAAGAGACTGTTGTCTGTTTCTTGATGCCTTGAATTTGGACTAGTCTTTTGACTAGTCCATTTGTTTAAGCTCTTTAGACATTATAAGGTGAAAACAAATTGTGTAAGTTCTGAGCCTGGGTGTCAAGAGACTCTTTATGCTTCTTCCGGCTCTCTTGAAATTCTGAGCTGCCATTAGAATAAGCATGAGCTAGCCTTTTGGATGATGAGAGGCACATGGTCCAACCAAAAGCCAATCAAACCCCAGAGGCATAGCTTCCAGGCTGGCAACTGACACAGACTCAGGAGTGAACACAGTGAGACCAGCAGGAGAACACATGTTATTGACCTACAGAATTGAGTTAAATAAATGGTTGTTGTTTTAAGCCACTAATTTTTGAGATGCTTTGTTACCTAGCAGAAGCTCACTAATACACTTAGAGGATTTACATAACCCTGATTCAGGGTTTCCTAAATTTCCTAGCTTTGATAGGAATTCAGTTCTGATCATGTTCTGGTGAATGAGCTCTATTTTGTTTCTGTGAAAAATCGCCCCTATCCACATTGTGCTCCTTTCAGTTACAATAACAACAGTAATTTAATCTTCTTTTTTAAAAAAGAATTTGAACTTATATTTTAGATTTGGGAGTTTATGTGCAGGTCTGTCACATGGGCACACTACATGATGCTGAGGTTTGGAATATGGGTAATCCTGTCACACAGGCAGTGAACATAGCAATCAATAGATAGTACCTCAGACCTCACCCCCACCCCACACCACCTCCAGAAGTCCCCAGTGTCCATTACTCTCATATTTATGTCCACATGTTCTCAATGTTTAGCTCCCACTTGTAAGTGAGAACCCACAGTATTTGATTTTATGTTCCTGCATTAATTCATTAAAATAATGGCTTCCAGACCATTCGCATTGCTGTAGACAACATGAGTTTGTTCTTTTCTATGGCTGTGTAGTATTCCATGCTGTATATGTACAACATTTTCTTTATCCAATCTGCCAATGATGGGCATCTAGGTTGATTTCATGTCTTTGCTATTGTGAATACTGCTGCAATGAGCCTATCACTGCATCTATCTTTTTGGTAGAATAATTCGTTTTCTTTTGGGTATATAGACCCAGTAATGGAATTGCTGGGTTGAATGGTAGTTCTGTTTTAAGTTCTTTGAGAAATCTCCAAACTGCTTTCCATAGAGGTTGACCTAATTTACATTCCCATCAATAGTGTATAGCGTTTCCTTTTCTCTGCAGCGTCATCAACATCTGTAATTTTTTTGACCTTTTAATAATAGTCATTCTGACTGGTGTGAGATGGTATCTCATTATAGTTTTGACTTGCATTTCTCTAATGATTAGTGATGATTAGCATTTTTTCATGTTTCTTGGCCACTTGCGTATCTTCTTTTGGAAAGTGTCTGTTCTTTTTCCCATTTTTAAAGTGAGGTTGTTTGGTTTTTGCTTGTTAATTTGTTTCTTATAGATTCTGGATATTAGACTTTTGTTGAATGCATAGTTTGTGAATATTTTCTCCAGTTCCTTAGGTTGCCTGTTTATTGATAGTTTCTTTTGCTGTGCAAAAGCTGTTTTAATTAGGTCCCACTTTTCAATTTTTTTTTTGTTGCTGGCATTTGAGGACTTAGCCATAAATTCTTTGCCAAGACTGCTGTTGAGAAGAGTATTTCCTAGATTTTCTTCTAGTATTTTTACAGTTTGAGTTCTTACATTTATATCTTTAAGCCAGTTTCAGTTAATTTTTGTCTATATTGAAATGTAAGGGTCCAGTTTTATTCTTCTACATATGGCTGGTCAGTTATTCTAGCACCATTTATTAAATAGAGTCATTTTTCTATTGTTTATTTTTGTTGACTGTGTTTAAGATTAGATGATTGTAGGTGTGTGGCTTTATTTCTGGGTTCTTTATTCTGTTGCATTGACCTACATGTTTGTTTTTGTACCAGTACCATGCTGTCTTAATTACTGTAGCCTCACATTATAATCTGAAGTCGGCAATGTTATACCTCTGCTTTGTTCTTTTTGCTTAGGATTGCATTGGCTATTTGGGCTATTTTTTTGGTTCCATACAAATTTTAGAAGAGTTCTTTCTAATTCTGTTAAAAATGATGTTGGTTGGTTGATAGGAGTTTATCTTCTTTTGAGCCTGAGTCCCTGCCTCATTCTGAACAAACTGGGATCTTTCTTTGCTTTCTGAAATGTTCCTAAGAAATAGTCTTGACCTTGAGGTAGTCCCAGTGTTGAATAGAGCCAAACTATCAGACCCTGGACCTTCCCTGCCATGTAGCCTGGGTCTCTGTATATTTCTTGACTTTGACTTATGGTAGTTGTCTTTCTGCCAGATTAGCCTCTCTTCTTTCTTGCCAGAATTCACAACCATCAGTCACTTGAGCAGCCTGGCACTGTGGGCACCAGACAACATTCTCATGTGGATGTCCAACTAAAAGTTTCTCACTGGCTCCCCATTATCCTAAGAACAAAGTCCAAGCTCCTCAACATTGCCTGCTAAAACTTTTATGACCTGCCTTCTACATATATCTCTACCTTCACCCTCACTGAGAACTCCTCAATCCACCATCCTCACATAGTGAACTGTATATATTTCTACGAATGTCTCAGTTATGTCTTGATTCCCTTCACTTGCCCCTGCTATCTCCTCTTCTTTGAATGCTTATGTTCCTTTCCTTTACCTGGTCAGCCTTTGTTCACCATTTCTGATTATTTCCTTGACTGTTAGGTGCCCCTTTATACATCCTGTTTATAGTTACACTCTCACACGTGTAATAATGTACTTTCTGCATTGTGTGTTCTTGGACACTGAACTATTTGATGGCAAATGAACTTCTCTTTTATATCCTAATTTCCATTGCCTACAATAACAATTGACGTTTGTTTTTTCAAGAAATGTTTATTGAACAGGTGCTGGGTTAAAATATGGAAATACACACTAAACACGATGTCAAAGGAAATCACAACAGGTGAGACGGGACATAAACAGCTATTTATAATATCAGCTAAGAAGTTAATAAGATATTTATGCACCATGTTCAAATCAGCATTATTCACAATATACAAAAGTGAGAGAAACTTGAGAATGAATGTATAAACAAAATAAAGCATATGCACATACAATGATATCTTAACCTTAAAAAGGAAGGAAATTCTGACACAGATAATGACATGTATGAATCTTAAGGACATTGCTAAGTGAAATAAGCCAGTCACAAAAAGGGCAATAATGTATGATTCTCCTTCTACAAAGTACCTAGAGTAGTCAAAATCATTGAGATAAAAAGTAGAATGGTGGTAGCCAGGGACTGCAGGAAGGAAGGAATAGAGAGTTGTTTAACAGGTATACAGTTTGAGTTTTGCAAGATGAGATGAATTCTGGAGATTGGCTACACAGCACTGTGAATGAATGTACTTAACATGACTGAACTGTACACTTAAAAATGGTTAAGATGATATATTTTATGTTATGTATATTTTACCAGAATTAAAAATAAAAGAGAAGTTAATGAGAGCTACTCTAGGATTATAGAAGGGAAGATATGGGCCATCTCATTTAACTCTGTGGAAGGCACACAGTGGAAATACAGCTAGTGCTGTACTTGTGGGTTGATGACCAAGTGCATTAATTAACTGGAAAATGAGCAAATAAATAGAAATATAGCTCTGTGTTCTTGAATAAATTTCCCATGGGCCAGTGAAAATTACAGCTGGGCTTTGGAAATAAGAAGTTTGGTTCATAGATTGCTAAAACAGTTTTTCTTTAGTGGTTTTCCAACAGAGATAATGACAAGATTTGAGACGTTGCCTCTTACCAGTTTATTTAAATTAAGATGACCTAATAAAGGTCTCTGGGCATTCTTCGTATGAATGGAGACTCCTGCTGAATAGGTAGATATCAGAAACAAGGAAGAGAATTCAAAGGTTCTGAAATATGATATTGAAGACTTGTATGCAGTATTTTAGAAAATGATTAGCAATATGTTTTAAGCACTTATTTTAGAGATAGACATTCCATAGACTTATTAATATTTTGTCAAATATTAAAAGAAAATATTTAGTATGGTGCAAATTCTCTTGGTCTGTGGGATCTGGACTCTCATATAATTTGCTAGTTGTTTTTCTCTGAATTTCAAGTTCTCCACTAATTATTTGAGTTGAATCATGGAAATATATATACATATATTTCCATATATATATGGTTGCAAAATTCAATGTCTCTGATGGATTGTGTGTATTAAGTTTCTGTTGCAACATGACAAATTGCCACAAACTTAGTGGCTTAAAACAACACATTTTTTTGGCTAACATTTAACAACATGTTAAATTGACATTTATTGTTATACAGTTCTCTAGGTTACTGTCCAGGCGAACATGGTTGGATTATCTGCTTAGAGTCTTACAAGTCTGTCATAAAAACTTTAGCTAAAATACATTCTTATTTGGAGGATCTGAGGAACAATTCATTTCCAAGCTCATTCGGATGTTGTCAGAATTTTGTTTCTTGTGGCTTTAGAACTGAGGTTTCTGATTTTTTTTTTCTTCTAACTATTGGTCAGGGGCTGCTCTCATCTAGAGACCATTCTTAAGTCCTTTCTGTGTGGTTCCCTTTCATTGTTAATGCCAGTGAAGATGCATTGAATTCTCATGCTTCTAATCTTTCTAACATTCTTTTCTGCAACTAGTCAGAGAAAACTGTTTTTAAGGGGCTCAGGTGATTATGTTAGACCCACCTGGATAATTTCCCTATCATAAGGTCAACTGTGCCACAGAATATGATAATAACACACCCATACTTAAGAAAATAACATACACATAACTCCCCAGAGCAATAACATAATCACGTTTTCTACATAAATTCAAGAGGAATAAATTACACGAGAAGGGGCAAGGATCACTTTGGGGGTCATTTTAGAATTCTTTGTGCTACAGTGAGGGTAGACAAAAATCATTGATAGATCTTGTTTCTACATAAAGGAAGGTCACAACCCATCTGTGTCCTCTGAATCTCTTTCTCATCTGAAAGGAACATCTAGTAAATTCACTAACTGAGAAATCCATATTCCATAGAGAAGAATGTATTTGAAAAAGAAACTCCGTTTTTATGCAGTGCTTGGCTTTGAGCAATAACACCCAGAAGGAGGGTGTTGCTAGAACCAAGTCCCAGAAAAAAAAACCCAGAAAATATACTCTGTTCTCACATCTGTTACAAATTGAGTGGAACCTTGTGTATGCCACTTATGTATGTGCTGTGCCTTCTATTTATTCAGAAAGTAGACTTTCTTGGCATTATCAGGGCTAAAGGAACAAATTTAAGATTCAATTTGAAGAGCAAGAAATTAAAAAATGTGATCATCTGGAACAAATTTTTGTTGGATTAGAAAGTGTGAAAAACTTGAACTCTTTCTGACTTTAGAAATATAACTAAAACACTGAGCAGCATTGTTTGGTTTTGATCAATGTGCTTTTTTTGGAATTCTCAGTTACTGCACAGAGTTTTCTTTATTTGACTGAGGAAAGTATTCAGTCATTTTTCTTATTGCACATGCTCCTGATCATACAAAGCTCAACGTCCTTCAGTTTGTTAGCAAAGGCCCCCTGTGCTAAGTTCCTGCTGGAGATTCACTCTAGGGGGAAAAAAAATCTCTATACAAATGAATAATTCTGCTTGTACTTGTCAGAAAGTGAAAGTTATACAATAAAGCCAAAATCACTGCCCAAATGCTTTAAATCTACTCATGTATTTATTTTATGTCAAATGGACCAAGTCCAGTTTAGCCATAGATATATATTTTTTAATCTCACTATAGTACAATCTTTGAGGACTGTCTTATACTTTCAGAAAGAAACTCGGCACAAATTTTTAGAAAAATATTTTGGAAGTTCTGGGAAAAATGCTTATAGCTCTCTGTCAGTCAAAAGCAAGCAAACAAACAAAAATCATTCTTTGTTTCCCCTAGGCCCCAGAAAATATATAATGTGCTCTGAGAATGAAGTCTGAAGCCACTGATGTTGTATGGTATTTAAAAGGTACAATTATCAACACTAGTATAAAGAAGGTTTATAATAGGAAGCTTTATTTCTGAATGCAGAGAACAAGATAAATCTTCTAAGTTAATAAAAGTAAATTGTAATCAATTCTATTATTTACAGTTACTTGGAAGAACTCTCTCCCCATTTCTCAGAACACTCAAAATCTACTCTTTCCTATAACATGGGAGGAGCTTTTGTGAAACTTCAAATAAGGTTTATTTTATTTTTTAAAACAAACTTTCCCCTCTTCTTTCAAACAAATTCCTTTTGTATGCGAATCCCCTCTACTTCCCACCTCCCCACCATGTTATCTTTGATACAGTATCAGAATTCAGTAGATGACTTGTCTTCACCACCCACCTATAAACAGATATGCTTTCCTGGGAAATTCTTAAAAGCCAAAAAGCTTTCAAAAATTAAAAAAATATATCTTTCATGGCAAGCTGGCATTCTGATAGACTGTGCAGGAAATTTAATTATTGATTTGTTGTTTCAATTAAAAGAATTTTTTTTTCCTCAAAAATGGGAACCATATAATCTTCATGTCTCAACTCAAATCACAAGGAAAAACGTACTCCCACAGAGCTTCTTCATAATCTCCTTTCAGTTGTTGAGTAAAAATAGTGTTATCCAACTTAATCATCATCTCATTCAAAAGACTTGGATGGTGCTGAATAAATTTGGGTTGTTTTCATAAACTGATTCCAAGCTCAGTAGAAAATTTGTTGAGATGAACAGTAGTCAAAAAGAATGTGTCAAAGTCTATGATGGCATTTCCAAAAGAAAGCAACTTTAAAGCCTTTCTGAGAAAATGGTAGCCTCACTGGAGATACTGTTTAATCTCCTAGCAGGACTTCTTTGAAAGAGCCAGTATGTACATTTTAAACTAATTCTGGTAAAACATTGAGATGTTACTATATAAAGGAAGGGATTTAATGATATGAACCATTGTCATTTTTCTAATGTAGTTAGTGCATGTACATTTTAAACTAATTTTGTTAAAACATTGAGATGTTACTATATAAAGAAGGAGATTTAATGACATGAACCTCTGTCATTTTTCTAATGTAGTTAGTGAATGGACCATTTATGCCTGGTCACATAATAAATGACAAACACACCCAGATTTCTTAATTTCTGAAGCTTGTATCCATGACCCATGAAAATTTCAGTGGGCAGCTCCATACTTGTCTCTGACCAGTCCCCTCCTTTACTGTCGTGAGTTATGCAAAGAAGGAACTACAGCCCCTTCTTAACTTTGATGAAAAACTTTAAAATGAAGAGATAATTTTGACCATTGCCTTGTCTTATTTTAAGTGAAGACTCTTATATTTTCTTGTGTGAAGATTTCTTTTAAAAGTGTGGTTGTTTCGCAACAGGTGCTGGAGAGGATGTGGAGAAATAGGAATACTTTTACACTGTTGGCGGGAGTGTAAACTAGTTCAACCACTGTGGAGACAGTGTGGTGATTCCTCAAGGATCTAGAACTAGAAATACCATTTGACCCACCCATCCCATTACTGGGTATATACCCAAAGGATTATAAGTCATGCTGCTATAAAGACACATGCACACATATGCTTATTGTGGCACTATTCACACTAGCAAAGACTTGGAACCAACCCAAATGTCCGTCAATGATAGACTGGATTAATAAAATGTGGCACATATATACCATGGAATACTATGCAGCCATAAAAAAGGTTAAGTTTATGTCCTTTGTAGGGACATGGATGAAGCTGGAAATTTTCATTCTGAGCAAACTATCGCAAGGACAGAAAATCAAACACCACATGTTCTCACTCATAGGTGGGAATTGAACAATGAGAACACTTGGACACAGGAAGGGGAACATCATGCACTAGGGCCTGTTGTGGGATGGGGGGAGAGGGGAGGGACAGCATTAGGAGATATACCTAATGTAAATGATGAGTTAATGGGTGCAGCATACCAACATGGCACATATATACATACGTAACAAACCTGCACGTTGTGCACATATACCGTAGAATTTAAAGTATTAAAAAAGCAATGTGGTTGTTTCGGCCAGGCATGGTGGCTCATGCCTGTAATCCTAGCACTTTGGGAGGCTGAGGTGGGTGGATCACCTGAGGTTAGGAGTTTGAGACCAGCCTGGCCAACATGGTGAAAACCTGTCTCTACTGAAAATACAAAAATTAGCCAGGCATGATGGTGGGTGTCTGTAATCCTAGCTGTTCAGGAGGCTGAGGCAGGAGAACTGCTTGAACTCAGGACTCAGAGGCTGCAGTGAGCTGAGATCATGTCACTGCACTGTAGCCTGGGTGACAGAGCGAGACTCCATCTTAAAAAAAAAAAAAAAAAAAGTGGTTGTTTCTGGGCTTTCATGACCTTTAAAACTAAAAATCTAGTTGTCATCAGGATGTTGATCTCACATACAGTGAAAACTCACTCTGAAATATACTAGATCTAGTGTTGTTTAGAGACATAACTATCATTTAGAACACTTCCTGTTGCAAGGTACTGAAAACTCAAATTAGCTTTGGATTGAATTTGCTGGCTTATGTAATTCAACATTCTTGGAGGAGATATGACTTTAGCCAAGTATTTAATCCGGTTTTTTTTTTTTTTTTTTTGAGACGGAGTCTTGCTCTGTCACCCAGGCTAGAGTGCAGTGGTGCTATCTCAGCTCACTGCAGCCTCTGCTTCCTGCGTTCAAGCGATTCTCCTGCCTCAGCCTCCTGAGTAGCTGGGATTACAGGCACCTGCCACCATGCTTGGCTAATTTTTGTATTTTTAGTAGAGACGGGGTTTCGCCATCTTGGCTAGGCTGGCCTTGAACTCCTGACCTCATGATCCGCACGCCTTGGCCTCCCAAAGTGCTAGGATTACAGGTGTGAGCCACCATGCCAGGCCTATTCAGTATTTAAACAATGTAATTAGTTCCAGTTTCTTTTTTCCTCTCACTATTTCCTGACTCTGTTCAAGCAGGGTCCAGATATTCTTAGAAGCTGACACCAAGATGAGATTAAACACACAAGGAGAGGTGAAAAGTGAAAAGTGCCTGTGTGAAAGCAAATAGTGAGTCAGCTGGGAGTGTCCAAAGAGCCATCAGACCCCAGTACTGCAAACGGAGTGGGGGTGAGTAAAGGTGTCCTAGCAGCTGTGCAGGTGAAAGCTTAGTTAACTAAGTTTTTTGGAAGTTTTTAAACTAAAGTCAACTAACAAGAGTTTTGTGTCTCTTAGGAACTCAGTCACCGGGACGCTGTCCTTGGGAGGCAAGATGTTAGGGCAAGCCCAGAAATGAATCTCAAAGTGAGCACCTGAGGGTGGCTCTCAGGCATGTTTCTGAGAATGCAAGAGCATTCTCATGGCTAACCTAGGCAGATTCTTTTGTGGCACACCAAGGTGATTGACAGTAGAGACTGGAACTGTGTACATTGTCGTTAATATTTACTGGGAAATAAAAAGAAAGTCTACTTCCTCAAATGTTCAAGATTTAGAATTGGGTCTCATTAACCATATTAAATACCTGTTAATGTGCCTGATATTGACCTACTCACTATGGCGGGGGTTTCAATAAAATTACTGACTTAAGGTCAAGAGGGCGTCACCTAGAACTGAAAGTCTTTCCTTTTACCGGTTAAGTTGCTTTTGACTGCATGAGAGAGACTTCAACTCAAATTAGCTTTAACAGTAAAGATGTTTATCTTATATAATAGAAAGTCAGGTATGGGTGGGTTTCGGACATGATTCAAATAAAATATTGGATCCATATCTCTGACATTCTGCCGATGTTACCTTATTATTAGGCTGACTTCCCATGAAATTTCAAGATGACTAACAGTGACAATTGAGGCAAAAATGCTCCCTTTGTTCAAATCGAGCATTAAAAAGAGAAAACTTCTCCACTAATTGTGGAATGAAAGATGGTCCTTTCAGCCTGTTTGGTTTGTGCTGCTATAATGTAATACCGCAGACTCGGTAATTTATAATGAACAGAAATTTATTATCTCACAGTTCTGGAGGCTGGGAAGTCTAAGATTAAGAGACTGGCATTAGGGGAGGGCCCTATTGCGGCATCGTAATATGATGGCAGGCATCACAGTGGCAGGGCATAAACAGACAGAGAGAGAGCAAGAGGGGCCAAATCCACTCCCATGATAACAAACTCACTTTCATAATAAAAACCCACTTTCATGATAATGGCATCAGTCCATTAATGAGATAGAGTCCTCATGACCTAAATGCCTCTTAAAGGTCCTGATATGGACAGGAGGCAGGTAAATACTGGGTAGAAGAGGGTGGTTCCCTGGCAAAATCCCCACCCTCAAGCCTGGAAACCCGTGGGCCTAAATGGGAACAGACATTCCTGTTTTTGCACCAAAATGTTGCCTTTTCTAAGACCACGCTGGACCACTACACCCATAACCTGTGACCGTATAAACCCCAAGCTCCACTGGCAGAGTGGCAGAGCAGCACAGCACAGAAGGAAAGAAGGAGCATCTGAAGGTTGAGGGGAGATGAACTGCAGGATGGTCAAACTCCAGGGGAAGATCGTCTTCCCACTCTAGCTCCCCATCCACCCCCTCCTGAGAGCCACCTCCATCACTCAATAAAATCCCTGCATTCACCATTCTTCAAGTCTAGTTGACATGATTCTTCCTGGATGCTGGTCAAGGACCTGCGTACCAAGAGAGCAGGATGTAAAAGGCTGTCACCCTGACTCTTCACTGAGCTGGGTAACACTTAGCCATCTGCAGATGGCAAAGCTAAAAGAGCATTGTAACATCTCTAGACACTGCTGTGTAGTTGGAGCCCAAAAGCGCTTGCCCGGGCTCACGTACCCCATGCTCCCTCTTCCATAAGGGGTTTAAGCATGCAGTGGCTGAGTAAACAAGCCACCCCCTTCATGGGGAGTCCTGCAAAGGGGTCAAAGGAGTTCTTCCATCTCAGTCTCACATCCCAATACTGTTAAAATAGCAATTAAATTTCAACATGAGTTATGCAGGGAGCAAACATTCAAACCTCAGCACCTCCTGAGTGGGGACATACGCTCACTTACATAACCATTCCTGAACAAACAAGAGCCAGCAGAGGGATGGCATGTTCTGTTTGGCTTATGCCTGACTTCTAAAGCAACCACTGAGGAAAGAGATGGGATAACTATGCCTGGGTTAGAATAATCAGTTTACAACCTTGAGCTGCTGATGAGATCAGCTTCATGGGCCATGTGAGGATTAATTTTATATGTAAATTTGACTAGGCTATGGTATCCAGTTGTTTGGTCAAACACCAGTCAAGATGTTGCTGCAAAGACAGTTTTTAGATGTGATTCATATTTATAGCCAATAGACTTGTGTAAAGCAGATGACCCTCTACAATGCAGATGGGCCTTAGCGAATCAGTTGCAGGCCTTAGAGCAAAGACTGTGGTTTCTTCAATGTGATGGTTAATTGTAGATGTCAACTTAATTGGATTAAGGAATACCTGGAGAACTGGTAAAGGATTATTTTAGGGTCTAGATGTGGAGGTGTTTCCAGAGGAGACTGTAATATGAAGTTGAGTAGATTAAGTGGGGGAAGATCTACCCTCAATGAATGCAGGCACCATTCAATTGGCTGACGGCTCAAATGGAACATAAACGCAGAGAGAAAATTCTTTTCTGGTACATATTTGTCTTCTGTCCCTGGACATAAGAATATAGGCTCTCTAGCCTTGAAACTCCAGGGCTTACACCAGCACCCATCTCTCCTGTATTTGGTTCGCAGGCTTTTGGCTTTAGGCTGACAATTGCGCCATTGGCTTCCCTGATTCTGAGGGTTACTGAGGCTTGTGTACTTGGACTGAACCACACTACAATCATGCCAGGGTCTCCAGCTTGCTGATGACCTGTCATGGGACTTCTCAGCTCCATAGTCATGTGAGCCAATTTCCCAAATAAATTCTTCATCTATCTATCTATCTATCTATCTATCTATCTATCTATCTATCTATCTATCTATCTATGTATCTATCTATGTATCTATCTATGTATCTATCTATTATCTATTTATCTAAGCTATCTGTCATCTATTTATCTATCATAAATCATCTGTTCATTCCACTACTTCTCTCTCTCTGGAGAACCCTAACTAATACACCTAAGAAGAAACAATTCTACCTCAAAACTACAATATAAAATATTGCCTGGGCTTCCAGCTTGCTGGCTTGCCTTGCAGATTTCAGACTCAATACTGCATCAACTCTTACCTGAATTTCCAACTTGCCAATCTGCCCTACATATTTCAGACTGGCCAGCCCCCACAATCATGTGAGCAAATTCCCTAAAATTAATCTTTGTCTCTCTCTCTGAACACGTCTCCTATTGGTTCTGTTCCCCTGGAGAACCCTCACTAATACAGGCCACATGGAGGATGATTGAATTCTTCAACAGAATTTGAGTCCTATGAGTAGAAAGGAAGAAATGAATGCAAGTTCATCAACGGTAGCACTCACTACACTATTGTAATACCACAGTCAGCCAATTAATTCAGAGAGGAAGGTACAACAACTGATGGGAAGGATGACAACAAATAGCCCTACAACAATTTAGATTTTTCACTGTCCATTTTTGGTTGATAATATGCTTAAACATTTACCTTAGTAAATTCTGATGACTTAGGACTTGTTGATCTTAAAAAAGACCGTATAGATTTCAATTTCAAAATAATTAAATATGAATACACTAGTGTATCTATTTTTTTTTGAGTCCTAGGGCATGCAAAGACACAGTCTTAGGGTTTTGACACATTTGACACATGATTCAAAGACGGATTTGACACATTGATCATTTGTGAAAGAAAAGAGAAATGTTAACTAGGATTTAAACAAATTAAACTTCAAACGTGTTAAGCTGTGTATGTTGTCTTTAAAATTTTGTATTATTGCCATTATTATTTGATTTTATGATGACTAAATCATTTTCTCTCAATTAATCATCATTTTAGGCTTAGATTCTTTATGGAGTCAGCACACATACATCAGGCAAAAGGGATATATTTCACACCTTGAAGAGAACACAGGGCCTTATCTACTTATACTTTTCAACTACTCCTCAACTTGCTGCTGCTTCCCCTTGACCTTGGTGATTCCTAAGAGAGGTCATTGGTACAGAATTTGACAATATCTTATGAAATGAAGTGAATTTTTTAGGATAAATCCTAAGTAATAACCACCTCCTCTGTGTCCAGTCATACCTTTTTTCCTAAAAACTTTCATTTCCTCTTGCTCAACGCACAGTCATTGCTCCAGTGTTTATTCCCTGATCTTGAAAAGGAGATTTCCATTAGATTCCAGCAGTCGCTTCATATTGCACCGTACTGACTGGCAATAGTCTCTATGGCTAAAAGACAAAATAACCCAGAATCTGGTTTCTCAGATCAGACCAGGTTTCAGTTCAAATTCTCACTGTCCTCCTCCTGGAGAATGCCTTAGGTTGATTTCCCTCTTTTTCTTTTCCTGATTAACCCATATTGTTTCTGGCAAAAAATAACAGAACTAGTATAAGTGAGATTTTATAAGTGGATATTAAACCTTGAGGTTATTGTATTATGAGAGCATTTTCTGAGCTGTGAAATAATTTACTAATGAATACAAAATAGAAATGCATTGCATGAAATCCTATCAATATGTTATGAAGCATTATTAGGATTCAGGGAACCAAGAATTTCTGCTCTAAGCTACTTTTTAAAGTTTTATCAGACAGTGATGACAGCACAGGAAAAACCAACTAAATCAGTTAGTTTTTAGTTTTTAAGTGTCCTATCAAGCAAATACAGTCAGCTATAAATTTCAAGTACAATAATTTTAAATGAAGAAAAGATATTAACCTAACATTTATTGGGTGCTTACTCTGTGTCAGACACTGTGCTAAGTGGTTTTATTTCTCTCAATATCCTTATTTTACCAATGTGGAAACAGAGGCTTAAAAAAGTGAAGCAACCTGCTCAGTTTCAAACCAGGGTCAATCTTCTAAACCTGTGATTTTCCCCCTACAGCCTGCTGAGCTAAATTTGCCAACACCATTGCCACAGTAAAATGTGTTTCGCAGTGAATTCCCAGGTTAACAGGGTAATCATTTTCAGAGAGGACAGGACAAGTTATCTAGTTATTGAAAACCTAGTTTTTACCAGGTACTGTGCTGGATAGCACGTATAGTTTCATATTCAGCATCTCACAATTCCTATTTTTCTAGATGAGGAAGCTAGAGTTTTAGAAGTTAGGTAGTAAGCCCGAGATCACATGGCTGAGTGGAGGAGCAAGACATTCAAGCCAGGTACCTGTGCCCCACTTTCTACACCATACAAAAACTTAATCACTGGGTTAAAGTGTATAGGACTACAATACGCCATGGCTATTAGGACTAAGTTATTGGAAACTTGCATATCATTTTGCAAAACAGCAAAGCACCTAAGTGCAATTAATGACAAGAACATGGGACAGACATATGTAAATTCATAGACTGAGAAACTTATTGGGTCCTTCTTTCCCCACTTGTAAATACACTGGGAGAGTGGGTTTGGAAAAAGTGGTTTAGAAAATGCTCCACAGCCTTGTGTTCATAAAGCCAAGATAGTTAAGTATTGATCCTGCTGAACAATCTATTTTTCTCCCTGCATGCTCCTTTGCCCTCTCTTACATGATGTCAATATCAGGGCATTTGCAGTGTGAAATAATAATTATAAAATAACTAGAATCTTCCTTACACTGTATTAAGCTATCTGGCCTTGTTTAGCATTACTGTGTGAATGACACATTAATAAGATGTCTTAAGTATATTTCAATTGTTACTAATAATTTAGGAAGTTCTGAAAGTTATGTTAATATCTTTCTATATTAATAACTGTCATTAAGATGGGTAGTTTTAATGATGCTAACAATTTCCTTTCAGTTTATTTCAGTTCAACAAATATTTATTGGACATCTATTATATCTCAGGTACTGGGCTAATGGACTAAAGGCTGGAGATGTCTAGATGAGCAGAGCAGTGCTTGTTCACCTGCTCTTCAGGTGATGGGTGGATAAACAAATGGCTCCCATTTGCTAGGATAAGAGGTAAGATGGAGAACGGCATAGAGAGATAGGAATGTATATGTACCAGACTTCTCTGGAGCAGATGACACAGATTTCCAATTCATGGATTTGCTCATGGCTCAGCCTCTCTGTGGCCATTAGCTCTTAGCAAAGGAGGACACATGTATGATAGACTGTACTTCCTAGCACACATTATTTCCATGTTTATTTCTTTCCTGGGTAACTTGGTGTATTAGTCTGTCTTCATGTTGCTGATAAAGACATACCCAAGTCTGGGAATAAGAAGAGGTTTTAATGGACTTACAGTTCCACGTGGCTGCGGAGGCCTCACAATCATGGCAGAAGGTAAAGACGTCTCACATGGTGGCAGACAAGAGGAGAGAGGTTGTGCAGGGAAACTCCTGTTTTTAAAACCATCAGATCTCATGAGACTTGCTCACAATCATGAAAATAGCGTGAGAAACACTGACCCCCACAATTCAATGACCTCCCAATGACCTCCCATTGGCCTGGTATCAGAGTTGTACATGATCACTTTTGCCATATTCTATTAACCAAAACAAGTCACAAGGCCAGGGCTAATTCAGCAAGTGGGGAAATGGACTGTATTTGTTGATGGGAGGAGTTGGAAAGTTACAAGGCAAGGACATATAAATACAGTGAGAAGAACAGTTGCAGTCATATTAGCAAATAATCTACTACACATATCAAAAGGGCAAGCACTTTTACTTCTGAAAAAGAAATCGTTAAGTCTAGGCATCTATAACCCACAGAAGACATATGAAAAAAGTTATATGTATAAAATTATTCATCGGAACACTATTTATTGCCTTCTAGCAAAAGAGGAAGCCACCCAACAGTCCATTAACAGTGAAGTCATTCCATAAACTACGGTGCATCCACACAATGGCATACTGAATAGGGGTATATCTGAAACAAAAGTGCCCAGGAGATGAATATTGTTAAAGCTATTCATTATGTTTTCCTCTCTGCTTTCATATATGTATGAAGTTTTTCATAATGAAAAGGAAAAATAAAAGGGCCTAATTTATTTTTTTCTATGACCAAATAGAAATAAAACGAAAAAATGAAATGAAATAGAAAGTGAACACCACTATTTAGTTTGTGTCAGAGGGTAATGCGATGTCTCCAAGAGGTAAGCTATTTACATCTCCAGCACTGTAAACAATTTAGCAGCATTCAAAAAATACTCATCAAAATTCCAGTTTTCTTGGCTGAGGGAGAGTTCTTTTAGTCAGTGAGGTTGACAGCGGCTCCCTAGGGGTACAAATGTTATAGGGAGGAAATAATTGCATGTTCAGAGTAAATACTCCCCAACTTTCTACAGCCTGCATCTTGTTAAATAAGCTACTTGAATGAAGTTTTAGAAACAGAAGCTGATCTAAAAAATATAGTTTTCCTTTTGACATTTGTTTTCTTTGCCTTTACAATATTAGCACTTTGTTCAAAAAATAAACTATTTATTAGGAACCCAAGTACCCAAAAGTTCAGGTTTTATTCTGAACGTGTTAGTAAATTGCCCATAGATTTTCCCAAAATAACCCTGATTGTCATACCTCAAGTTTCATAAAGAGCTGCTGTCATCCAATCATTTGACAAATATTTCCAACCACAGAAGTTGCTGGAAAACATCAAAGTTGCCATTTGTTTAAGGAGAAAAACATCTCCTCTTTGAGTCACTCTGTGTTTGGGTTGAGGAGCAGAACTCCGCTCTCATCCTACATTTGGAATGGAAATTTATTTTGAGGACTGGGTCAGGGCCTGTAGGTATGTCAGACCAATCAATAGGTTTGCCAAGTTATCCTTCTGGACCCAAAATGATGAAAATCATCAGTTCTGGGGAGTCTCTAATCATATTCTACATTATTTGACTTGTTTTTGTAGTTATGAAGGAATACAATGAGCAGACCACAAGAAGGCTCATATTAAGGTGACATTGAGCTTTCTTAAACAGTTGCAATTGATTTCTTGACTTGCTATGCTATTGAAACTTCTAATGATTATCAGATTGTGTAGCTTCTTCTCAATGTTTATTTTCAGCTGAGTTGTCATTAAAATATTACTTTTTATTTGTTTATTTATTATTTATTTATTTTTTATTATACTTTAAGTTCTAGGGTACATGTGCACAACGTGCAGGTTTGTTACGAGGGTATACATGTGCCATGTTGGTGTGCTGCATCCATTAACTCGTTATTTACGTTAGGTATATCTCCTAATGCTATCCCTCCCTCCTCCCCACACCCCACAACATCACCCAGTGCATGATGTTCCCCTTCCTGTGTCCAAGTGTTCTCATTGTTTAATTCCCACCTGTTAGTGAGAACATGTAGTGTTTGGTTTTTTGTCCTTGTGATAGTTTGCTGAGAATGATGGTTTCCAGCTGCATCTATGTCCCTACAAAGGACATGAACTCATCCTTTTTCTATGACTGCATAGTATTCCATGTTGTATATGTGCCACATGATCTTAATCCAGTCTAGCATTGATGGACATTTGGGTTGGTTACAAGTCTTTGGTATTGTGAATAGTGCAGCAATAAACATATGTGTGCCTGTGTCTTTATAGCAGCGTGATTTATAATCCTTTGGGTATATACCCAGTAATGGGATGGGTGGGTCAAATGGTATTTCTAGTTTTAGATCCTTGAGGAATCACCACACTGTCTTCCACAGTGGTTGAACTAGTTTACAGTCCCACCAACAGTGTAAAAGTATTCCTATTTCTCCACATCCTCTCCAGCATCTGTTGTTTCCTGACTTTTTAATGATCGCCATTCTAACTGGTATGAGATGGTATCTCATTGTGGTTTTGATTTGCATTTCTCTGATGGTCAGTGACGCTGAGCATTTTTTTCATGTATCTATTGGCTGCATAAATGTCTTCTTTTGAGAAGTGTCTGTTCATATCCCTTGCCCACTTTTTGATGGGGTTGCTTGTTTTTTTCTTGTAAATTTGTTTGAGTTCTTTGTAGGTTCTGGATATTAGCCCTTTGTCAGATGAGTAGATTGCACAAATTTTCTCCCATCCTGTAGGTTGCCTGTTCACTCTGATGGTAGTGTCTTTTGCTGTGTAGAATCTCTTTAGTTTAATTAGATCCCATTTGTCAATTTTGGCTTTTGTTGCCGTTGCTTTTGGTGTTTTAGACATGAAGTCCTTGCCCATGCCTATGTCCTGAATAGTATTGCCTAGGTTTTCTTCTAGGGTTTTTATGGTATTAGGTCTAACATTTAAGTCTCTAATCCATCTTGAATTAATCTTTGTATAAGGTGTAAGGAAGGGATCCAGTTTCAGCTTTGTACATATGGCTAGCCAGTTTTTCCAGCACCATTTATTAAGTAGGGAATCCTTTCCTCATTTCTTCTTTTTGTCCAGTTTGTCAAAGATCAGATGGTTGTAGGTGTGTTGTATTATTTCTGAGGGCTCTGTTCTGTTCCATTGGTCTTTATCTCTGTTTTGGTACCAGTACCATGCTGTTTTGGTTACTGTAGCCTTGTAGTATAGTTTGAAGTGAGGTAGCGTGATGCCTCCAGCTTTGTTCTTTTGGCTTAGGATTGTCTTGGCAATGTGGGGCCTTTTTTGGTTCCATATGAACTTTCACAAACTTGCCTCTGTGACTGAGGGATCTTTCATGATTATGGTGAATTCTTTAACACACAGATGACCAATTAGCAACTCTCATAATTAGAAAAATTACTTGCATAGTTAAGAATTTTCAATTAGAATTTTAAAGTGGTATATGCATTCTTCAGTTAGTCACAGGCAATATTTCTCCCTATTAATTTCATACATTTCACCTATTGATTTCATAATTTCTATTGCCTTTGTAATCTCTGAAGGCATTTGACCTGTTTGACTTAGATTAAATAAAACAGTCTTCAGAAAATGACAGAACAGAATGTAACTATCTGTTGTTTTATCTTATTCTAACTTATCAGCCTTGCTTCTTCACCTAAGCTAGGCAGCACATTTTAGCTACTCTTGGTTATATGTAATTTGAATACTTATATTCCATTTTATTTCAACATTTATTTGGTGTAATCTGTCTTCTCTCAAAGATACAGTGAACTCAAACAATGATTTTACACCACTATTTTCTTTCTTTCTTTGTCTTTGATCATCAAAAACCCAAGATCAAATTTCTTTACCCCAGGATGCCTTGAGAATGTTTCAAGAGAAAACATTATTGTTAGAAAATTTATTATTTATTTATTTTTTTGGAGATAGCTTCAATGCTTATCAAACAAGTTAAAAAATCATAAAATAGAACCTGATGTTTATCAGTTGTTCGAACACAATTTGCCACACTCTTATGGTGTGAATGGCCTTTTTGACCTGAGGCCACTCTTTATTTTGAACATTTTATTTCCTGGAGGGATTGTGGATGAAAAACAGTTTCATTATTTTAGAACCCAACACATCCTGGTTTCTATCTATTTCCTATAAATTCTGATTGAAAGCAAACTAAATAGTTTTTCTTCTTTTCTTTTTTTGAGTAATTTCTTATACATAGTTGTCATATGTTGTTATTTTCTAGGAGCTGCACTCAAGAAGAAAACAGGGGACACCCACCAGTCAGAAGCCACACCATTTGGCATGTTTGACAGTCTGCCTGGGAAATTCCTTAACTAGATCCATAAGTTCATCAGATATATTTTATATTGTACACACTCTACAGGTTATAGTGTTTTTAAGCCTTTTGTCATTATGTAACATGGGTCATCTTTTCTTTTTCATTTTTTTTTTTTTTAACGACAATAAATCCCTCACTGTCTTTAAACTCTTACCGTCTGTCTTCTCAAGAGCTTTGCAACTTCTGATGGCTGGTAGTCACAAAGTCACAAAGTCAATGCCACATTGTTTTAATTTTGTGTTATGGCAGTGTCCCACTTTCAGGTGTCAAATTCCATTCTAGTGCTCTCTCACTACTTCATTGCTAGCTTCAAAACAAACCACCTCAAACACGGTAGCTTTAAACAACATCTATTTTACTATAGCTCACTGTTTTGTTGGTAGGAATTTGGGCAGTCGTGCTTGGGTGATTCTTCTGTTCCACATGGCACCAACAGTTGTCACATGTTAATATTCAACTGGCAAATGTACTGGTTTGGAGGGTGTGGAACCTTGTCAGGATAGATGAAAGACTGGGCTCAGCTGGGACAGTCAAACCAAAGACCTACATGTGACATCTTTGGCATTGTCGTTTCAGGACTGATATGGCAATCCAAGAGCAAGTGTTCCAGAGAACAAGGTGGAGGCTTTGTGCCCTTTTATCATCTCCCTGTAGGGTGTGTGTGTGGAGAGGGAAGAATGAAGAGAGTCGAGTTGATGGATATGAACATACTGTTGGGTAAAACGGAAAAAGTTTAATGTTTGATAGCAGAATAGGGTGACTATCACTAACAACATTGTGTACTGTGTATTTCAAAATAGCTAGAAGTGAGGACTTGGAATGGTCCCAACAGGTAGAATGGATAAATGTCCTAGGTGATGGGTGATGTATATCCTTAAATATCCTGACTTGATCACTGCATATTCTATGCATGTAACAAAATATCACAAGTATCCAATAAATATGTACACATATTGTGTATCAATAAAAATTTAAAAAAGATATTCTGACATTAATACAGAGTGGGGTAAAGGGGGATTTTTTTTTTTTTTTCTGAGACTCACTCTGTCACCCAGGCTGGAGTGCAGGGGCTCCATCTCTACTCACTGCCCTCCCTGGTTCAAGCGATTCTCTTTTCTCAGCCTCCCAGGTAGCTGGGATTACAGGAGCCTGCCACACGGCCAGCTAATTTTTGTATTTTTTTAGTAGTGATGGGGTTTCACCATGTTGGCCAGGCTGGTCCCAAACTCCGGACCTCCAGTGATCCACCTGCCTCGGCCTCTCGAAGTGCTGGGATTACAGGCATGAACCACTGTGCCCGACTGAGAACAATTTTTTAAAAGAGAAGTATATGAGTTTTCATTCTGTTTCATACTTACTGAGCTATTTTTACCAAAATATCAAAATGTAACAAATATCAACTCTCTGATTTCATATCATTTTACAGAATTAAGATAAAATCAAATCTCAATCCAGGGAACAGGGTTAATAATTGTAGAGTTTGGATTTATTTTTTTTTTGCTATAAAAAACAAACTAATTATAACAGGCTTTATCCTTAATAAAATTAGTTAGGCCCAAGAGAAATAAAAATGTGAGAAAGCAAGAATTTCAGTGGAAGTCAAGTTGCTACAGGGCTCTCCACTTCTTTGAACTATTGGCATTTATGTTCTTAGAAGAGTCATCGCCAAGACACAGGCATCAGTGAGAATGTTAAAATATTTTTGAGGCCTAGGGAAAATGTATGCCAGTTAATTAACTTGTTTTTATCTGAGATTCTCTTATATGTTAAATTTAATAAGTTAAATAATTACATAAGGCAAGCTTCTCAAAAATAGAAGACTCCTTTTTAAAGAAGGGAAATAAAAATACTGAGCTTAGGTTAAAGTTAAATTATCATCTAAATAAAGCACAAAAATTTAATCATATAAAACATTAGTATTATTGTACCAAGGATGTGGTGGCAGAGAATATTTTAAAATACATTGTACTACACTTGGGTGGGAGTTCTGCTGCTAATTTGCTGTATGACTCCAGGTAGCTCATATAAACTCTCTGGTTTCCCTCTCCACAAAATGAGGAGTTTTATCTATTTAAAGTTAAAGAACATCTTCAAGATATAAATATTTTATTATTTTATTTTATCACAAGAAAAATTTAAAATCAGCCATCAATATGAATATGCAGAGTGGTTTTATGAACTGTCTTTTAAAATGGAATAGGGCAAAAATCAAATATATTTTGCTTGTTGATGTTTCTCAGACTTCCTGTCATTTTAACAAAGGGGTCACTCATCATGATGAAAATCACATTAATAGAAAAGTATTGTTCCTTAGAAAAATGTGTTTGAAAAGCTTTGTATCATTTTAATGGGTCTCAAAATAATTAACCTGCCTATTCTGTCAAGGATATGATATAGCTCCATGAATAATATTTTATTCTTTGTGAATATTTCCTTCCCAAGTTCTACCACAGTTAATATCTAATGTCTAAAATTTTTTCAAGTATTGCCTTGCAATCCTTCTTAAATAATTTCAACCTGAAAAGGTGTGCCTTATTTATCTGTCTCAGAATTAAATCACCATGATTACAAATTCCTTAATAGCAAAGGTCAAAAGAGAAGTTAAAATATTGTCCTTGTATTTTTAAAACTCAGAAGTTAAAATACTGTCCTTGTATTATTAAAACTCAAAAGAGAACTTTAAAATATTGTCCTTGTATTATTAAAACTCATAGTCCTTCATAAGGACTATGAATATACGAAAACACAAAAATATTCAGTAGTAGTTACTTTATTCAATAAATCAGTCAGTCCATTGTCAACCAATATTTAGAGTGTCTACCATGGGCGGGGCACTGATCTACATACCTGGGACACAAGGAGGATTACTGTGCTTGAGGATATTATTTTCTAGTAGAAGGAGACAAGCAATAAATAACAAACAGAATTGCTGAGTGTATTACGTAGTATGTTAAGGTGGTTAGAAAAAAGAAAGTGCACAGCAAAGAGTGTGTTCAGGAGTGCTGGGAGACAGAATGGGGAAGTCCATTGCAGATTTAAATGGAGTGGTCAAGGAGGACTTCATTGAGGAGACATCTGAGCAAACATTTCAGAGGTCAGAGAACTAGTCATGAGGACATCGCAAGGAGATGCATGCCCAGTGGGGTGAGTAGTTCTTGCAATGGCCCTATAGCAGGAGTGCCTAGTTTGTTGGAGGAACAGCAAGAGGAACATTGGGGCTGGAGCAGAGCAAAGCAAGGTGGAGAGTTGTATGAGAAAGGGCCAGAGAGAGAACAAGGAGTGACAGCTTTGCAGTCTACCATAAAGACCTTGGTGTTTATTCTGAGTGAGATATGGAGCCTTTGAACAATTTTGAGCAGAGAGTGAATAAGATTCAACTTATATTTGAAAAGGATCTCTCTATTGGTCATATTCGTAATAGACCGAATGGGAAGGCACGAGCAGAACCAGGGAGAGCAGTTAGAAGGCAATTGCAGTAATTCAGGGACAAGGAGATGGTGGCTCAGACCCTTATGGTGGCATAGAAGTGGTGAGAAATAGTCAGATTTTAAACATGCTTTGAAAGTAGAACCAAAGGGTGTTTGTGTTTGCTTCTTGGGAAGGATTGAGCTTATAGCAATCGTCTTGGTTGTGAATTGAATTCTGTTGATATAGTTGAAATTCTGAGTGCTTGAGCCTCCTCAACTTTTCCAATGATGAAGAGAGAATGCCTAGGGTAGCCATCTTAGTTCAGTGTGGACTCATGTTTGACCCTCATTAAGGATGGGAAGAATTTACTCCAAATATGCGGGCTTCATTTTGCATCCTGTTGATGGATGTTCTTTATCATAATAAGAAATGTGTATTTCATGAAATCAAAAGTTCATTTGGTGAAGGAAGCCTATTATAGTCTTCAAAAACATAATTATCAAAATGGTTCGTTTACTAAAACATTTAGAGTCAGTGTAAAAGATCAATGAATGAAGTGGCTTCTAGAGACAGACTTGCCAGTTGCAAATCTCCGTGCTGCTACGTAATTAGTTTCTCTTATTTACTTTATTCACCCTATCTTATAGCATTGTGAGCATTAAAGAAATTTACATACCTGAAGAACTTGGGACTTCCTATATAATAGTAAGTACTATAAAAGTATATGTGAATACTATTATTTCTTTTGTAATGAAATGCCATATTACAGTCTATGGCTGCCTTTGAATATCTGTCATTATTTCTTTTTTTTTTTTGTAGCTGCAGATGGGGACCAGTTCCTCCCATTTTTTAAAAATTATACTCTAAGTTCATTTCTTCCTCAAACTCTTCATTAGATCCTTAGCTGATCCCTTACCTATGAAGATAGTTAATAACCATCTTCTGTTCTCTGCATGTACTATTAATCCAAAAAAGCCTGGTTACTCTGTGGCTTCATCCAGTTGCTCCACAAGAATGATTTCTACATCAATGGGAGTCTATTCCATGTTATCTAACAGCCTCCATCTACCTATTGATGTTCCAGTTGGAAGTCTCAAAATTATTCAAAACATATTTTAAACTAATTTTAGAGATTTTTGTTGTTAGCAATTTGGCACACTAAAGGTTATGAAAGGTTCCTGTAACATAACATCAAAACATGCTTAATAAAAATATTTTTTAAACTGCCATTTTGAATACATTCATGAACTTGCCAGAAATCTGCTAGATGCTAGACAAAGCCCACACACTTAGAATAGTTTTCCTTCTCACCAAATAGAGGTCAAGAATGCTCTAGACATTGAATACATACCCATTTTAATCTCATACAATATCTTTCAGAGAATAGAAGAAGAGGAAATACTCCCTAATGTATTTACTAGCCTGTAAAACCTTGATACCAAAACCTGAAAATAAGAATGAGAAAGTAATGCTATAATTCAATATCATCCAAGAATAGAGATTCAAAAACCCTAGATAAATGTTAAGAACTGGATTCAGCACTGAATAAAAAATTCACATGCCTTCATGAAGTAGAGTTTATTCTAAGAACAAAAAGTAGGTTTGTATAGATTGTATAGATTGTTGTATAGATTTATAGATTGTATAAACAATTAATGCAATTTCCATGGGTACCAATCAGTGGAGTAAACCACATGATCATTTTGCAAGATGTAAAAAGTTTTTGAAAGAACTAATATTCATTTATGATGAAAACTCTTAGCAAACTAGAAATAGAAGGAAATTCATTATTATGATGAAATGAATCTTAAAAAAATTAAAATTCAGTATGTTAATGTAAAACATTGAAAGCTTTTCCTCTGAAATCAGGACAAGACAAGGAAGTTGGCTACCTCTGCTTTCCACTTCTATTCAATCTCCCATATTTTAAAAAAAGAAATAAAAAGTATAAGAATTAAAAAGGTACAAGCCCATCATTATTTCCAGATAACATGTTTTTTGTACATAGAACAAAATAAAAAATATTTAACATGATTTTGTACCTAAAACAAAATATAAAAGAATGTGAAAATAGAATATTGGATTCAACAAGATAGTTTTACAAAGCAATTGGATACAAAATCCACTTATAAAAATTTGTTGCATATGACATATTTTTATGTACCAGCAACAGAGTTAAAAAACACGTTTTTAAAAAAGATAACATTGAAAATGATACTTATGGTATTGCATATTTCAAAAGTGCTGAAAGAACAGACTTGAAATATTCTCACTACAAAAAATGGTAAATATGAGAGGTGATTAATATGTTAATTACTTGATATAATTTTTCTACAATGTATACAAATATCAAAACATCACATTGTGCTCCATAAATGTATACAATTATTATTTGTCAATTAAATATAAAGGTTTAAATAAAAAACAAATCTAAGAACAGATGTGCAAGGTAACTAATATCCAGAATAAACTCAATACAAAATGATAAGAAAAAGAATCTATCATAAGAATAGGCAAAGATTTGAGTGAATCTTTCATGAAAGAGAAAATCCAAATGGCTCATAAACATAAGGGAAGGTTGCTCACTTTACTAATGATTAGAAAAGTGTAAATTAAAATCATGTACCAGTTATAGAAAAATTTTAAATTCTGATAGTACCATGTGTTGGTGGGGATGTGCGGCAAAGGTACCTCTCTCACAGTGCTGGTATGAGTGAACTGGGTACAACCACAGCATGAAAGAGTTTGCCTTCTCCAGAAAAGTTGAAAATGTGTATAATCTATAACCAATTTTAATCCTAGAGAAAGTTTTGTACAAGTGCACCAAGAAAAATATATTGAAATGTTTATAATAGTCCCAAGCTGAAAACAACCAACTTATCTATCAACTATACATCAGATAAATAATTTATGGTACATTCATACAAAAGAATACTATATGGCTGTGGACATAAAACTACAGCTGCACATTAACAGAGATTAATCTCATGAACAAATGTTCGTCAAAGGTGGCAAGTTACAAAGGAAAGCGTAGTCGGAATTTATAAACAAATTTCAAAATCAGGAAGAATTAAAATATGTTGTTTAGTGATGAATTTATTGATGGTAAACTATCAAGAAAAGCAAAGGAAATAGTATAATAGAAGTTAGGATAGTGGTTATCTTTATAGGATAGGAAATGGGATGTGATCTAGGACGGATGGGAAGTTGGGGGTGGCTTCTATGTATTGGTGATGTCCTGTTCCTTAACTTAGGTAAGGGTGGCAGGGAATTACATTAATGATTGTTATTGTATAAATCTATCGATCCAGCCATCCATATGTCCTTCCCTTCCCCCATCCCTCCATCCATCAGTTCATCTATCCACCAATTCATGCCTCTGTCTATTTATCTATTTCTTTCTGGATATATTTCACGGTTAAGAAAAGTTAAAAAGGTCATTATGACTAAAATACCTATGTGCTAGATGTACCCATAAGCTTGTTAGGAAAACTCCTCTAGGATATCGGCTTATTCACTGGCTTCTTCTGAGTATTCCGTATCAATAATACCCCACCTGGGTAACTAAATATTTCAGAAGAAAAAATGCATTTGAAGAGATATAGTATTTGAAAAGATAATCTTCAAAGATGAAGTTCATGCCCAAATACTAATTATTCTTTGACTTTGAAAGTAATTACAGCAGTCTGTCATTACTCTTTTTCTCATAGAAAATAAAGACAAATTAGAAAATACACATTTATAATTAAAAATAATTAATCTTTTGTTAATAAAGCATTTCTTTGTCTTTGTCAC